>NC_092763.1:56488278-61288278 GCF_047496795.1 Chiloscyllium punctatum | reverse complement strand
ACTACATTCTCAGTCCCAAACCACCACCTTGCTTTATAAAACCAGTCCCTTCTGAGTGGGAGGGCTCTTCTCCACTTAACAATGTTTCTCATGCAGTGAGGTTCCGGTGATCCACAGGCACCTAACTGGGGGTATTTGTTTACAGAAAAAAGCTGGATCTTTTCTGAAGGCAACCAGTTTGCTTCCAGTTCCACTGTCTATAAAATGGCTCACTGGCAGGACAAGGTTAGGGAACCAATTGATTGCAGTACCCATGTGATCTTTGCTGTTTTCTGCCTTCAGCCAAGAAGGGACAGAATTTGGGATCATAGATCTCTGTATAGCAGAGGTTATCACTCAAAACAAAGTGTTACTAAACATATTACTCAGACTTAAAAGTAGAAAAATCAGTGGGGAATGTTGGCATACACCTGAGGATCACAATGGATGTTTGAAACAAAACGGCAGAGTTTCTGTCTATGTGCTTTTACAAACATCAGTGGAGCTCTAATTGTGCCAGAGGATGGAAAAGTATCAGAAATGATGTCTGTCTACCAAAAAGGAGACTGAAGGTTTGCAGGTCAAATAGCCTCACTCCAGTCAGTGATAACCTGAATATATATATATCTGGAATCAAAATGGTATATAAAGACGTAAAATGAACATTTCAGGTTCATGGTTTTCATAGAACTGGTCTTGAATGATCCTCCACCTGAAATTGTAACTCTTTCCGCACCAGTGTTGCCAGATCTGCTGTGCATTTCCAGCATTTTCTGAGACAATTCTTTAAAATTGGCTGTTATTATGTAACATCACTGAGTCATCCTGTCATAATATCGACATTTGTTTCTTGTTCTGTTAGAAGTTAAAGGCTAACAAAGCTCACTGGTAACAATTCAGAATCTTTATCTATTTTACCTAGAAAAAATGTTGCTTTCATTTGTATTCAGCTCTCAAGTTGTTAACTCGCAGGCAAAGCTGGCTGGTGTGTTATTTCATGTCAATTATTTGGAACACCATTCAGCTAAGGATTATGTGTTCTGACATACAAGATTAATATGAGACAATACAGGTCATGCAGCGCTTCCTAGAGTTACTCATGTCAGAAATGTTGGAATGGGTTTTGTTCAGAAACACTGAACAGAAGGATGAGCTAAAATGACAATGTTATTGCAGTGGAAACTGCTCCTTATTGAAAATGGGGGATTTTATTGGCAGGTCCATGGGCTAATTCCTGACATAAAGAATTCTGGAAGAATGAAAGATGGGGGAATATCTCCCTCTGTCCAATCAATGAGGAAATTTGTAAGTGTATCAGTTCATTATATGTACATGCAGCTTCTAAAAGCAATTTGTCCTGTTTCAGTTTACTTAACTTGTACAGTGAGCCTATTGATATTGGTAAACATGGTATTTGTGTATTTTGTTACATTTCATGGTGCAAGGAACAGTACAGAATCAACTGAGATTTACTGGAGTGTTTTATTTGTTAATGTCATCTTGTGATATGTAGGGGAGGTTAAAAATGGTGACACATGCAATAACTTCATCCAGTACATACAATGAGGGGTCTTATTGCCATGGATCCCAGCTTCAGTTGTCATTTAACTTGACGCTGGTCAGTAAAGTTAATGTGCAACTTGTAGCGGACACAGGTTTAGTTACAGAGGTTTGTAATACTAGCATTGGTTTAGTAAGCTATTTCTGACAGTTCTGTTTCTAAATACACAGTATTTAGAAACTGCGTATTCCTTTGGCCCTCGATGTTGCACCATCCTGTGAACTAATTTAAGCCCGTCCCCCACTATCCCATCATCATCCATATGCTTATCCAAGGACTGTTTAAATGCCCCTAATGTGGCTGAGTTAACTACATGGGCAGGCAGGGCATTCCACACCCTTACCACTCTCTGAGTAAAGAACCTGCCTCTGATATGTCTTAAATCTATCTCTCCTTAATTTGCAGCTATGCCCCCTCGTACAAGCCAATGTCGTCATCCTAGGAGAAAGACTCTCACTGTCCACCCTATGTAATCCTCTGATCATCTTGTATGTCTCTATTAAATCCCCCCCCCCCTTAGCCTTCTTTTCTCCAATGAGAACAGACCTAAGTCCCTCGGCCTTCCCTCATAATACCTTCCCTCCAGACCAGGCAACATCCTGGTAAATCTCCTCTGCACCTTTTCCAATACTTCCACATCCTTCCTGTAATGGGGTGACCAAACTGTACACAATATTCCAAATGAGGCCACACTCGCGTTTTGTACAGTTGCAGCATGATATCACAGGCTCCAGAACTCAATCACTCTCCCAATAAAACCAAACACACTCTATGCCTTTTTTTACAGATATTTTTATTAGAAATTTAACATTTTTACAAGTTTACAAAAATAAACAAAACTCTCAAGTACAAACATTGATATACAATTAAATCTTAAATATATAATAACCAAAATTTAACAAAAGAAAAATACCGAGAAAAATAAACAAAACTCAACTAACTACTAATCTAACCTACAACTAACCAGAGTGTATATTTAAGTCTCTTACATTATTCAAATAAGAGAAAGAAAAAAAACGCGGATAACATAGAAATTGGGTAGTGAGATACATGCTCGGAATGTGTTAACATCAAATGTAACAAAACCCGTATTCGTGTGGGATTCCTCTCCCAAGGGGCCCCGGACCAGCCAGGTTTGTAATCTCAATTAAATAAAAGCCCTTGTTAGGATAGCCGAAATATCTGTATTCATATAATTCAAGAAGGGCTGCCATATTTTATAAAATAATTCGGTCTTCATCATGTAGTAAATGATAAATGGTATTGATGGAGGATACCCCCATTGGTCGTAGTACTCTCCATTCTCTATCTGATTTATAAAGACTATCTAATAATGTAGTCTTCTTCTGTATATAGTCTTGAATTTGGAAGTATCGATAGAGGTCTCCATTAGGTAATCCAAATTTCTGACGCAGCTGTTCAAAAGACATCAGGACCCCATCTTTAAATAGGTCCCCTAGACATGAGATACCCCTGGATCTCCAGAGTTTAAAAGTGGCGTCTGTAAACCCCCAGTTGGAATCCCCATGCTCCCACTATCGGCGCATAGGGGGATGTTTTATGTGAGTTGCCCTCATTTTGCCGCATTATATTCCAAGCTTTAATTGTATTTAGTATTATAGGGTTTTTACAGTAATCCATAATGATTTTCCTCTTGTCTAAAAATAAAAGGTTAATAAGTTTTACTTGAGAAGCCTCGATATCCAGCCAGATTGGGTCTTGTCTGACCCGCAATCAATCAGCTACGTAACTTAATAAGGAACTTAACTGATATTTCCTAAAATCTGGGAAGTCCAATCCTCCCCTTGCCTGTGGAAGCTGTAGCTTCTTCAGCTTAATGAGGGGCCGTTTATGATTCCAGATAAAGGAACCCAACCAGCCATATAATTTACGTAGTGCCAGCCTCGGCAGCCTCACCAGAAGCATTCTCATACGGTATAGGAGACGGGGCAGGACATTCATTTTAATTAGTGCTATTCTACACAACCAGGAAATTGGAAGGTCTCCCCTTCGCTGGAGGTCCTGCCTTATCCTCTCTAGTAAATGCACAAAGTTAGCCTTGTATAACTGACCAAGTACTGGGGTAATAAAAATGCCTAAATATAAGAAACCCTCCAGGGACCAACGAAAGGGAAAATGGGATCCATCCATTAAGTGGGGTATCATAGCAAGGCCACCCATTGGCATAGCCTCCGATTTTGAGAAATTAATTTTATAGCCTGAGAATGCGCTAAATGTATTAATAACTTGGATTAAGCAATTCACAGACATCAGGGGATTACTGAGGAATAGAAGAACATCATCTGCATACAGGGTAATTTTATGTTTACCTGTACCAATCCTCTGGGCCGTTATATTAGGATTAGCCCGTATAGCTTCTGCTGGTGGTTCAATTATTAACGTAAATAACAATGGCGAGAGAGGACATCCCTGACGGCAGCCCCTACCCACACTGAAGCTATCGGAACCTAATCCATTGGTAACCACAACGGCTTTGGGATCACTATACAATGTTGAGACCCATTTGGTAAACACCTTTCCAATGTGTAAAACAAATATGACCATTCAACCCTATCAAATGCCTTTTCCGCATCTAATGAAACTACTACTCCCGTTATCTTTCCCTGATGGCAGGCTTGAATCCTATTCAAAACCCTTTTAATATTATTGGATGATCTATGGCCCTTAATAAACCCCATCTGCTCCTCCTTTATGATATATGGCAGTACCCTTTTTAGTCTCAATGCTAACGTTTTAGAAAGGATTTTAAAATCTACATTTAGCAAGGATATTGGTCTGTATGATGTAAAATCTTCTGAATCCTTTCCTTTTTTAAGGATAAGAGAGATATTTGCCTCTTTCAGCGAAGGCGGGAGACAGCCCTGACTATTTGCATAGTTATACATGTCCACAAGTGGACCAGCCAATATTTCTGTAAATTCTTTATAGAATTCAGCTTGAAAACCATCTGGGCCAGGTGCCTTACCGCTCTGAATTTGCCTGATTGGGTCAAGTATTTCTTGGACTGTTAGGGGAGCATTTAAGACCGACACCTGTTCCGGAGTTAGGCCCGGAAAGGTCAAATTTTTAAAAAATGATTGCATCCTCCTAGTCCTGTCTTCACAATCCTGCGATTTATATAAATCAGAATAAAATTTTCTAAAGTTTGCATTAATCTTTTTATGATCATGAGTCAAAATACCCGTACTTTCCTTGATAGACGTGATAGTTTGAGGGGCCTTTTTTTCCTTTGCAAGAAATGCTAAGTATCTACCCGGTTTGTCACCAAATTCATATAACCTTTTTTTGCAAACAATATTTCCCGCTTAGCCGTTTGGGTAAGCGTAGTGTTTAGAGCTGTCCTAAGGGCCGTAATCCTTTGCAATTTAATAATAGAGGGTCTATCAGCGTATGCAGTTTCAGCTGCTTTTAAGTGAACTTCGAGCAGACGCTGTTGTTCTCCCTTTAATTTTTTCTGGGTCACTGAGTAGGAGATGATCAAACCTTGCGCGTAAGCTTTGATGGTCTCCCACATCATTGATGGGTTGCTAGCCGTACCTAAATTAATTTCTAAAAATGTTTTAAGTTCTTGAGAAAAGTACTTTACAAATTTACTGTCTTTCATTAGGAAGGGGTCCATATGCCAATGCCGAGGGGATGTCCCATTATTCCTCACCTTAGTTTCCATATATATAGCAGCATGGTCGGAAATTACTATACTGCCTATTTTACAGGATGATATTGAATTTTTAAAAATCGAGGGGGCAAAGAACATATCAATTCTGGTATGGCATTTATGTAGATTGGAGTAAAAAGAAAAATCTCTGCCCTGTGGATGAAGACATCTCCATACATCTACTAATCCTAATTCTTTGTTCAGATCCACCAATTCTCTAGATCTGGGAGATACTCCTGCAGTACTCTTGGGAATCCTATCTATTTCCGGATCCATAATACAATTAAAGTCTCCCCCTATAATTGTATGACGGGCACCAAGAGCCATCAATTTTGAGAAGGCTTCCGTTATAAATTTAAAGGGGTGTGCCAGGGGGCAGTACAAATTTAAAATCCCATATTCTCCTCCATTTATAAGGGTTTTAATCAGAATATATCGTCCAGATTCGTCTTTTATCTGATTTAGGATTTTGAAAGGGCAATTCTTCCGAATAAGAATAAAACTCCCCTACTTTTTGAGCTAAAAGAAGAAAAAAAGGCCTGATCAAATCCACCCTGTCGTAATTTCAAGTGTTCTTTATCCAACAGATGTGTCTCCTGTAGGAGAGCTATATCAACTCTTTCTTTCTTAAGATTTGATAATATTTTCTTCCTTTTGACTGGCGAATTACTCCCCTTGACATTCCAGGTGCATCACTTAACCAACTGATCAACCATAATCATCCGGACAAATCCGAGACCCCTCAGGAGGGGAAACCCTATCCAGAATATCCCGAGCATAGAGCATATAAAATTTACAAAAATAAAGGCTCTCTAAATCGCTCACTACAGTATAACAAAAAACTATTTCTAAATAAATAAAACTTATTTAAATGGAGTTTTCCCCCCTTGTTCCCAGGGGGTTTCACTTCCTTTCCAAAGGTCCATCGTATCCTCTCCCAACCAATGCCCCACCCTTGACCCAGGCGCTCCTCAATAGGATGAGAATTCAGATATAATACAAAGCTAGAGTTAACAGTGAGCACCCTACCCCCCCCCCCCCCACCCACACCTGGATATATTTGGTAATGTTAATACCATAGATAAACATATATAACTATAAAATTACAACCTCAACAAATAATAATTAAATACAATAATACAAAATAGCAAGGGAAAAACAACCCCGCTCCTAGAGACAGAGGTAAAATAGAATAAGGTAACCACCTCCCCCCACCATTAACTAAACCCTCCGGCTTATATATATACATATCCACACTCACACACAATCATACATGGTTAAATAGAGAACAAATAAATAAATCCCTCTTCCCACCCCCCAAGATAGTATTAAACAATAAGGTAAGAAAAAAGGGGGGGGGGGGATATAAACCGGAGTGGGGGAAAGGCAAACCAACATCCATTATCTCTTACAATTTATTTAAGAGAGTCCAAAAATTCCTTAGCCTTTTCTGGCGATCCGAAGTTTTACATGGATCCTTCATGGTTAAAGCATAGCGTTGCTGGGTAGCATAAGGAGTATTGAATATTTAAGTCCCTTAAACACTATTTCGCCTCATCGAATGTCTTCCTCTTTTAGACCAGAGCTGGGGAAAAGTCCTGGAATAACATGATCTTGGATCCTTTTTGGAATCTTTTCCAAGATTTCTAGAGGCTTCTAGGAGTATCTGCCTCTCCCTATAGCTCTGCAGCCGGAACAGGACCGGGCGAGGGCGCTGGTTCGAGCCAGGCCTGTGTATTGCAACCCAGTAGACCCATTCCACCCTTACCTGGCCTGATCCAGCCTCCAAATTTAAAAGCTGTGGCAGCCACTGCTCGAGAAACGGTGTAAGCTGGCCTTTCTCTTCCCGTTCGAATATTTTTTCGATTATCGAGGTCATCAATATGATTCTCTAAGGTCCGGACTCGCTGTTCGAGAGTCCGGACCTGATCCACGGCCGATTGCGCTGTAGTTTCGGAGGTCGCGGCCTTTAGCTCCGCCCCTCCGACTCGGCACTCGATTTCTTTAATGTCTCGGTCGTGCTTTTGCAGAGCGGCCGAGAGTGAGTCTCATCGACTTCGGGATTCTTCAATGAAAGCATCGATCTTCGCATCGAGTTTAGAGATCATTTCCACGAGGCTTGCCACCATAGGGCAGATGTGGATGCCTCTGCTGCAGCTGGAGAGGGTGGGGGAGGGGTTCCTGCCTGCTGAGAGCTACGGGCTCCCTTCCCTTTAGTCATTTTCGCTGAAGATTAAATTGTTTAAATTCAACACTGAGCAACTAATTAAATTAAACAGTTATTTTAAATGATTTGGTGAGTGTGGTGGGGGTGGGTGACCCACTTTGCCCAAGTCTTGGGAGGAGCACTATGGACTCAGACTTGCTGGGTCGCTGCCATCTTGGATCCCCCCCTCTATGCCTTCTTAACAGCACTATCAACCTGGGTGGCAACTTTCAGGGAACTATATACATGGACACCAAGATCACTTTGCACATCTGTACTGCCAAGAGTCTTTCCATTGACCCAGCATTCTGCCTTTCTGTTTGCTCCCCAAAGTGAATCACCTCACATTTATCTGCATTGAACTCCATTTGCCACCTCTCAGCCCAATTCTGCAGTTTATCCAAGTCCCCCTGCAACCTGCAACATTCTTCCACACTGTCTACTACTCCGCCAACTTAAGTGTCATCTGCAAACTTGCTAACCCATCCAGCTATGCCTGCATCCAAGTCATTTATAAAAATGACGAACAGCAGTGGTCCCAAAACAGATCCTTATGTCACACCACTAGTAACCGGACTCCAGGCTGAATATTTTCCATCAACCACCACTCACTGCCTTCTTACAGAAAGCCAGTTTCTAATCCAAACTGCTAGATCATTCTCTATCCCATGCCTCCGCATTTTCTCCAAAAGCCTACCATGTGAAACCTTATCAAAGGCTTTACTGAAGTCCATGTACACCACGTCAACTACCCTACCCTCATCCACATGCTTGGTCACCTTCTCAAAAAACTCAATGAGGTTTGTGAGACATGACCTGCCCTTGACGAAACCATGTCCAATCAAAATGTTGCTTATGAGATGATTATAAATCCTATCTCTTATAGTCCTTTCCAAAACTTTTCCTACAAGAGACGTAAGGCTCACTGGTCTATGATTAGCTGGGTCATCTCTACTGCCCTTCTTGAACAAGGGCACAACATTTGCAATCCTCCAGTCCTTTGGTACTAAATCTGTAGACAATGACGACCCAAAGATCAACGCCAAAGGCTCCACCATTTCCTCCCAGCTTCCCTGAGAATCCTCTGATAAATCCCATCTAGCCCAGGAGACTTATCTACTTTCACACCTTCTAGAATTGATAACACCTCCTCCTTACCAACCTCAATCCTTTCTAGTCTAATAGCCCATATCTCAGTCTTCTCCTCTACAATATTCTCCTAATCTTGAGTGAAAACAGATGAAAAATATTCATTTACACCTCTCCGAAACTTTCTCAATTTATTTAGTTTTGCTGCCTTGTTAGAGATATACCTACACCTCTCTTTCTTTTTTTAATAAACTGTAATTAGTGCCTTAACTCCAATAAATTTATTTCAATTGTTCCAATTGGCTCTCACTCTGACCCCACCTTTGCGTCTCTGAGGAGGCAAGACATCTCACTCTTCTGCCCTGCACTTCTTGGTGAAATTGACTGAGCTTTCACATCCTGACTAAACTCAGGAGGGTGAATGGAAAAGAAAAAGGAAGGAAAAAAATGCAATTAGTTGTGATGATACCTTTTTAAATGCTATTGATAAAAGATGGAGTCAATTAAACTAATGAAAGCAAGCAAAAGGTTGAGATAACAATTGATTAAGTGTTTAGAAAATTGGATTATTCTCTTCGTAGCCATGTAAAAAGATGGACTCTGGGCTTGTTTATATGAAGTTCAATGAAAATTCAACCCATCCTGAACAGGAAGCTTTCCAGCAGTTTGGAATAGTGCTCAGCTTTGTGTTTCAGAAAATCAACTCATGATTATATGCAAATTTATGTGAAATTATATTCCATATTTAAGTCTAGCCTTTAAGGAAGGTAGAAATGATCGGTGTGTTCTTTCAATTTTTCCCATAATTTTAAATAAAAACCCTTCTCGATGTTATCTTGTAGATTCTTCTGAACAATACTGGATGAAATGTAGTCTGTTGTCTCACAGGAACTGCCCTAGCAATGCAACAGAATCTGACAGGTTCACAATGAATACAACATTCTGGCCCAAGCAAAGACTTGTGCTTTGTATTACACTTTGTTCTTATCTATGTTGGAGCTAGTTGTGGACTTCTAGTGCAGAACTTGAAATGCAGCTCTATTCTTCACTGAGTAATGTCAATGAAAATATCAGAAATGTTTGACATTGAGCATGCTAATAGTTCCTATTTTGCTTCATTTCTTTAGAGCATCAGGCACCGTATACACTGCAATAGACATTGCCACTGGGCAAGAGGTAAGTCTGTGTTCTTACAAGTTTCAATATTGTTGTTTTTTGGCAATTCTAAGAGTGTAGTACACTCTCTGGAATGCTGTCTATTGAATCAGAGTTTCTGCTATCACTGTATGTAATGCACCTCTCGAAGTGACACAGCATATGATACTAGCAAACATACCATAACCTATATGTAAGATGTATCTCTTATTGTACCACTACCTCTTGTATACCTGCACTTCTCCTGCTTGGTGAAATTGACTGAGCTTTCACATCCCGATGTATTTTATAGTTTCCTTTCTCCATTTGAAAACCTTATAAAACATGCAGGGCAGCATTTAATCTGGGCAACACAGGTCTTGGCTGCAGGCTGGACAGTAGCTGAGGGCCTCATATTGGAGAAGATCGATCATATTAGTGTTCTCCATTTTGATCTTCCTGGAGGTGAAAATCCTGCCCCCGGAACCTGCTGATCAACCAGGCCAGGAGCCCTCCATTATAGACAGCACTACTCTAAGTAGTGTCAGTAGCTGGCAATGTATCAATCAGAGGACAGATATAAATGAGAGTACCCCCCTGCTGGAAATTACAGTCTTCAATGGTGGGGGCTTTCATTAAAAAAGGGAGGTTGTCCAAAAGACCCACTTCCCACCCACTCCCAGGTTAACCCTTTAATATGGAAGGTAGGTGGGTGCCAAAATCAGCTGCCCACCAGGTGTGAATCAATAAGGCTCAATTGAAATTATGAAAAGCTCAATTGACCCCATATTATCTTGACAACAGCACAAAAATGGTAGGATGGTGAGGTGGGGAAGGGGGAGGGGTCAAAGGGGGTGTGTGGGCAGGTGGGTGGGAGTGGGCAGCTTGTTTTTGTTTACCAGCTTTTAAAAGTACAGGAAGGAAATGGAGTCCCATCATGGATGTAAATTTGCTTGTTGAGCTGGAAGGTTCGTTTTTAGACATTTCATCACCATAGTAGATAACGTCATCAGTGAGCCTCCCCTGAGCTTCTCTGGAGGCTTACCGATGAGCTTACCTAGTATGGTGACAAATATCTGAAAAGGAACATTTCAGCTCAGCGAGCAAACTTACATTCAGAGCTACAAATCTTCTCAAAACTCGCTAACTCCAATGGGGTCCCATCATTTTAGATGCTGAAATTGTGCATCAAGGCCTCTTTCCTCCACCAGATACTACACTTCTTCCTTCCTCCCCACACAGACCCCCTCCCACAAGTCCTTCCACTTCCCCCCCCTACCCCACTCCGCCTCCTTTATTGCGGCCACATGAACCCTGCCCAAAGCCCTCACCTCTGAATCAAAGATCCTGTCCTTTGTCCTCCTAAATCTCTTTTCTTCCAAGTTTAGAGCAGAGTATGTTTAAACTGGAGCAGACTTGTACCGAGTGTTGAGTGGGCTTTACCAATACTGTCCAGCCTGTTTTTTTTTAAAACAGAGACCTTTAGTCCAGGATTTATTGAGGCCTTTACCTGAAACTGGATGCAGTACCGGCAGCATCCTCTACCAGTCTCTGGTGCTGCTGGGTTTGCTGACCAACCAAACAGAGGAGTAGCTGCAGTGTGTTGTACTTACTGCCATAAAGGGTTTTGTTATTGCACTACCCAGAAGGCAACTCCCCCTGCCAGCTGCTGGTTGATAACTAGCAGCAACCTGATGAGGCCCTTAAATAGACATTGATAGTCTATTTTAAAAACCTCAATTAGCATTTGGGCAAGGTCCCCATCTGCGAACCTCACCACCCCTGGAATGATTTGGGCAGAGATGGGCATTCAGCATGGTCCCCAGTTGGCACGGACCTGACCAAAAGAGTGCCCACTCTCTGGGGCATCAAAATGTGCCATGGGGGGAATAGTAAGTTCTGACCCCTGTGTGTAACTTATTCCTAAAATCTTGTTAGACCTTCAGAAAGAAGCACTCAAAGTATACTCTGTAAATTACAAAGCAGGAGAGCCAGTTTTATTTTAATTGCAACAAAAAATTTCATTGCTGACAAAGGTCAGCAGGTCTGGCAGCGTCTGTCGACAGAAATCAGAGTTATGTTTCGGGTCTAGTGACCCTTCCTCAGTTCTGATTTACAACATCTGTAATTCTTTCAGTTTTTATTTTAATTGCCATTGTCTTTTATAAGGTGTGCCTTGTAGCTCCCTACAGTCATCAAACATGGAAGCAAATGTTTTGCTTAAATTATCACATGTCTAGTCACAGTCGATTAGAGGTGTGGTTATTGTGCACTGTCATTTTCTCTGATGGAATCCAAATCGGACTAACATTTGGACAGTCTCTAAATTTTTAGAAATTGGCCTAGCACTTGCAATCTAGAATAAATATTGAACATCAGTGAGGCTGACTGATAATCTCCCTCGACCTTTGTTATATGAGAAGCATTTTGCAGTTCTATCACCTCCTTTTTGCTGACTCACATTTGTAGGCTGGTTCTAATCAATTGCCAAAACATTCTGCATACATTTCTCTGAGGAACTCTGTCCTTTCCAAATTCATGGCATTTGTTTGACATTTTGAACTCTGAAGCTGACAGCCGTCTGACTGCATTGCATTTAAATTGATTTCCAGTTCAGCACATCCACCATTTGACAAAGAAGAGCAGAGACATTCTATCCCTGGGGCTTTTATCTTGATGAGAATTGTTAAACATTGGAGGAGGGATAGCTTTATTTTATTATTGATATCACTGTTTGAGTGTTGTGGTATACCTGATTTATTGAAAGAGCGGTATGTGTGCGTTTTACTGTTTGCCCTCTGATTGTATGGGCGATTTTGTAGACAAAGGAAGAAACTGGTGAAGAGAGAGGGATGGAAAATTCAAATATAGAATTTACTTTCTTTATTGACTTGCTGCCAATTCCTTCCATATCACTTGTTCCACATGCATTGTTTGAAACGTGGCCAATTCAGGCAGATAACAATATGAAGCAATAGCAGACAGCACAGGCTTTGACATTAGGCAAACGTGGATACTGCAGATGCTGGAGATTAGAGTCAAGCTTAGAGTGGTGCTGGAAAAGCACAGCAGGTCAGGCAGCTTCCGAAGAGCAGGAAAATTGAAGTTTCGGGCAAAAGCCCTTCATCAGGTTTTGACATTGCTTTTCTTACAATTGTACTTGCACTGAAACAGCATCATTTGTGAATCATTGGATTTCTTTTGAAAGAAAAGCATACATACCTTGTAGGCCAGCTTTACAGGTGGACTATTTGACCTTGAGCCAAATCAAACTCCATCCCCTTCTCACCAGATAGCCCCCATACATGTACATCAAAGCAGAAAATGCTGGATTGCAATCAAAATTGGAAATCCCATACATGGGAAGGCAAAAT
Organism: Chiloscyllium punctatum; assembly: GCF_047496795.1. Lineage (NCBI taxonomy): Eukaryota > Metazoa > Chordata > Chondrichthyes > Orectolobiformes > Hemiscylliidae > Chiloscyllium > Chiloscyllium punctatum. The sequence goes on along the minus strand of NC_092763.1, from coordinate 61,275,259 downwards.
GAATCAATTCTAACTCCGACTTGCACATCTAACTCCAATCAAAGCAGAAATTAACCCTGGGACCTTCCGAATCTACCACACCAAAGGGTCCATAACTGAAAGTGGTCTGTTTTGGTTTTTAACTAAACATACTATCAGAGCACCATCTTGTTAACTGCTGACCTCCACCAAATCTGATTACAGGTGGCAATCAAGCAGATGAACCTACAGCAACAACCCAAGAAGGAGCTGATTATAAATGAAATCCTTGTCATGAGGGAAAATAAGAATGCAAACATTGTGAACTATTTAGACAGGTGAGTCTTAAGAAGTGAGGCTCCACATTCTGCTTGGATGTAATTGTGGAGGTTTCGACAAATAAGCTCCCACACCTGGATCGCCCTTGCCACCTCCTCCTCCTTCTCCTCCTTCTTTCCCCAGCGCATTTCCAGTTGTGTAGTAAAATGTGGAGGTATTCAAAGACTTGTGACCTACTGAGGTAGCCATAAATCGAGGTCCACTCTTTCTGTTAAAGTTTTTTTTAAATACAAGTTCACACATCACCCCAGTTCACCTGACTATCAGCTCAAAGTTGCTAGAAAGCATGGACCAGGTTTCTGCACTGAAAAGGATTATTAAATTTATTACAAGTAATTAGCCTATAGCTACAAGCAAACAGAGATACAACACAGCAAGCTGAAACTCTAATCCCTTAAACATGTGCACGTGCACGCACACACACACACACACGCATTGAGAGAGAAAAAGAAGCAGAAGTCAGTTGAGTGGTCTTTGCTTCCTGATTCTCATGTTGAGATGAGTCTTCCTCAGCTGGCCAGACCTCTTAGTTTGTAAGATGCGCAGTGTTCATCTGTAAAATGTCTATGATTTATCCACTTAAAAGCCACAGCTCACAGCAACTGCTGCGGAGAGGTAACAGGTTTTCTTCAGGTTTAAACTGAGTTTTTACTGCAGAGCACATGCAGCTTCTGCTGGAGAGAACAGCTTGTCGGCTCCTAACCCTCTGCACATTGCAGGAACTCAGCCACAAAAATAGAGTTCACAATAGGCATTAAATTACAGTAAATCCCTTTCTGTAAAAACAATTCTTTCTCATTGCAGTCCAGAGTTTGTAAAGACAATATTAAAAAGACACCAGTCCTTAAAGAAAATAATACTCCTATGATTTTTCTTGCAGAAGTGTCCAGATTAAATTTTAATACCTGGAGCCTTGTCAATCCTCTGCAATAGCCCTGAGTACTTTAATTTTCTATGTTTCAAGAAAAAGTGAGCCATTCGGCCCTTCAAGTCTACTCCACCATTTAATATGCTCCTGGCAGATATCCCTGTATCATCAGTACCATATTCTCAGTTTGTCCCCATACCCGCTCATGCCTTTAGCCCTAAGAACTATATTTAACTCCTGTTTGAAACATTCAATGTTTTACTCTCAGCAGCTTTCTGTGGTAGCAAATTCTACTGAATCAACACTCTGGTTAAGAAATGTCTCCTAATCTCAGTCCTAAATGTTCAATTCCATATCCCTTTAAACTGTTACCCCTGGTTCTGGACACACTGGGAATATCCTTCCTGTGTTTACCCTGTCTCGTCTTGTTGCAACTCTTTCATTAATTCAAGAATTATTTGCTTTCATGGGACATGAACGTCACAGATGAGACCAGTATTTGTTGCCTATCCTGAGATTCCCTTGAACAGGTGATTGTGAGTTTCTTTCTTGAGTCATTGCAGTCTATATGACAAAGGTACAGCCACAGTGTAGTTAGGGAGGGAGTCCCAGGATTTTAGATTAGATTAGATTCCCTACAGCATGGAAACAGGCCCTGCAGCCCAACAAGTCCACACCAACCCTCCGAAGAGTAACCCACCCAGACTTATTTCTCTACATTTATCCCTGACTAATGCATCTAACAGGGAGACAGTGAGGTCTGCAGATGCTGAAGATCAGAGTTAAGAGTGTATTGCTGGAAAAGTACAGTAGGTCAGGCAGCATTCGAGGAGCAAGAAAATCGACATTTTGGGCCGGAGCCCTTCAGGAATTCCTGATGAAGGGCTCTGGCTTGAAATGCCGATTCTCCTCTCCTCGGATGCTGCCAGATCTGCTGTGCTTTTCCAGCAACACATTCTCAACTAATGCACATAACATTATGGGCAATTTAGCATGGCCTATTCACCTTAACCTGCACATCGTTTGGATTGTGAGAGGTAACCAGAGCACCCGGAGGAAACTCTCACAGACATGGGAAAAATGTGCAAACTCCACACAGACAGTCTCCCAAAGCTAGAATTGAACCAGGTCCCTGGTGCTATGAGCCAGCAGTTCTAACCACTGAGCTGCCCCACATTTTAAGTCCAGCATTGGGAAGGAATGGTGATTTAGTTCTGAATCTGAATGGTGAATTGCTCAGAGAGGCACCTGGAAGAAGGCAGGAGAGAATTAGACTTCAATGAGACTACCAAGTGACACGTGTGTCTAAAATTAACAACAGAAGTCAATGCAGAATGTACTTATTCCTATCACTACATGAAGGTATGATTGAACCAGGGGCAAGCTCAAGCACCTTAAGTTGTCTGCGTTTACACAGAGATACCTGATGAAGGAGCAGTGCTCCAAAAGCTAGTGCTTCCAAATAACCCTGTGGACTATAACCTGGTGTTGTGTGATTTTAAACTTTGTCCAACCCAGTCCAACACTGGTACCTCCAAATCATTGCTAAACAGAGATGGAAAGAGCTCATAATAAACGCTAAACTGTGTGTTTAGAAATATTGGTCAGCTCCAGGCAAAATATGATGTAGATACCTACAGGTGTGGAACTGAAAGCTTCAGATATAAATGCCACATGACATTCACTTGAACAAGTATTCAATAGCTATGGAAGATTGTTAATGGTAAATAGAGTCATAGAGTATACAGCACGGAAACAGACGCTTCAGTCCAACCAGTCCATGCCGGCATGTTTCCAAACTAAACTGGTCCTACTTGCCTGCCCCTGGCCCAGATCCTTCCAAATCTTTCCTCTTCATGTACTTAGCCAAATGTCTTTTAAGCGTTGTGAAGGTACCCACATCCACCATTTCCCCTGGAAGTTATTTCCACATACGAATAAAGAATTTGCCCCTCATGTTTTTTTTAATCTCTCTCCTCTCCTCCCCTTAAAAAGTGCCCCTTGGTCTTGAAATCCCCCATTCTAGGGAAAAGACAACTACCACCAACTCTATCTATTCCCCACATTATTTTATAAACTTCTATATGTTTGTCTCTCAGCTTCCTACTTTTCAGTGAAAAGTCCCAGCCAACCTGTGGTTTAACTATTTTTTTAGAAAGCTTTGAAAGATGAGGGAGTCTTACGACCACCCTTCCCTCACCACCACAGCCATAACTGTATTGGGAATAGGGAAGCAGTCAAAACAAAGTGGGTGACCAGCCTACTGTCTTTCTGCACTTCCTCAGAATCTTCCAATGTATTACCTTGGGTAGTGGGTGAAGGCATCAAGCAGCCCTCTCACCCCATTCATGGCTATTAAGTTGCCAAACACATTAGAACCTCCTCTGCCCTAATACAGTGGGTGGATGGAAGGAAGGAGGCCAGCTCTCATCTTTCATAGTTGAGAGTAAAAGCTGGATTGAAGGGCATATCCTCTATTGAGGAATCTCCTATGTCCATTATGTACACTGTTCCTCAGGACAGAACTGACATTCTGCACTTCCCCATGACCTCTAAAACACAAACTCCCCATTAGTGCCCCAATCCTTCCTGTCAAAATCTCCAGCCTCACATTGAAGTTCTGTTATGCATATTCCTTCTTGGGAGCCCTTGTAGTCCCATCAACAGCTAATAAAGCATTCTGATGTTCCTGGGCCTCCTTGTTCTTCAGTCGATTAGATTGGATGGCAATGCTCAAAGTCAATACTATCCCAGCTGTAGTGGTGTGGTCCCACTCCCCCTTTAAGGCCACTCCCAGCAATCTAAAGCCAGTGAGGCACTGACCACATTTCCAACCAGGCATTGGTTTGGAAAGGAATCGGCCCAATCCCAGTCCATGTAAAGTTCACCACATGAGTTCCCCATACCTGATTCTCACTGATCCACAAATATTCCTGGAAAGGTGCTCTTGCATCAGTCACTGGGAGGCGTGGCTGTGATTGCCATTTTCAGGATCATATTGCTCATTATTATTCCTAATGTTATCATCATACTTATTGTTATCAAACTTAACAAATACTGGGGAGAGGGGCTATTTGCCAAAACACTCCTGGGCATTGTGCTTGAATTGTTCACACATTGAGAACAGGAGCTCATGTCTGATTCAGGGAGTGATTCTGACTGTCTTGGACTGCACATTGTCTGCTCATAAACTGTCCTTTCATTCACATCCACAAACATCAGATCTTGGTGTTTTCGTCTGCTTTGCATGTAATGTTGGGCCACCTGCGATTTGCTAATAATTATTCTTTAAACAAGTTTCAGAGTGATCACTTTTTTTTTTGTCAGTTACCTTGTAGGGGATGAGCTGTGGGTGGTAATGGAATATCTGGCTGGAGGCTCCTTGACAGATGTAGTAACAGAGACCTGTATGGATGAAGGCCAGATAGCAGCAGTGTGCCGGGAGGTAAGTGCAATTTAGTGTATCGCATTTGACTGTAAATGTTGATCACAATAGATGCCGTTGTGCTCCAGAATTTGCCAAAATCCCCACCAAACTGCTCAGGTACAAATACAACACTGGCACCTATCTAACAATGTGGAAAATTGTCCAGGTTTCTCCTCCTCACACAATGTAAAGAAATCCAATCTAGCCAGTTACTGCCCCATCAGCCTGCTCTCGATCATCAGTAAAGTGATGGAAGGGGTCATCAGCAGTAATATCAAGCAAAGTCTGCTCAGCGTTAACTTGCTCAGTGACACCCAGTTTATATTCCACCAGGGCCACTCAGCTCTTGACCTCACTACAGCCTTGGTTCCAACATAGACAAAGGAGCTGAATCTATGAGGTGAGATAAAAATGACAGCCCTTGATGTCAAGGCTGCTTTTGACTCAGTGTGGCATCAAGGAAACCTAGCAAAACAGGAATCTGTGTGCACTGGGGGCAAATTCTCCAGACTGGAGTCATAAATGGCACAAAGGAAAATGTTATTGTTGTTCCTCAGGGTAGTATCCTAGGCCCAACCAGGTGCTTCATCAATGACCCTCCCTCCATCATAAAGTCAGAAGTGGGATGTTTGTTATTGATCACACAATGTTCAGCTCCATTTGCGACTCCGTGGATAGTGAAACGATGCATGTCCAAATGCAGAAATACGTGGATAATATCCAGGTGTGTGCTGATAGGTGGCAAATAATATTCATGCCACACAAGTGGAATCTCCATCAGAAGAGAATCTAACTCTTCTAACATTCAATGGAATAACCATCACTGTCCCCAGGTGTCAACATCCTGGGGGTTACCATTGACCAGAAACAGAACTGAACTTGCCAGACTAATACAGTGGCTATAAATAGGTCAGAGAATTGGAATCCTATGGTGAGTACCTCATTTCACCACTGCCCAAGCCCTGTCCATCATCTACAGGGCACAGGTCAGGAGTGTGACCTGTGTACTCCCCACTTTCCTGGATGGGTGCAGAACCAATAACATCAAGAAGCTTGACACCACCCAGGACAGAACAGCCCACTTGATTGGCATCACGTCCACAAACATCCACCCCTTCCACTACTGACACTCCATAACAGCATTGTGTATCATCTACAAGATGCACCACAGTAATTCAAAGTAAGAATTAAATTCTTGCTGCAGGTTCTTCACCATCCTGACTTTGAATTGTATTTGTTGCTCCTTCAGTGTTGCTGGGTCAAAATTCTGGAACTCCTTCCCTAATAACTTTGTGGGTGTATCTACACTAAATGGACTGCAGCAGATCAAGAAGATGGCACACCACCACCTTCTCAAGGGGAGAACGGGGTCAGCAATTAATGTTGTCCCAGTCAGCATCAATCAGATCCTTCGAATGAATTAAAAATATAATTCCCTGTTGTGTCAACACCACTACTCACCAGGGATCACGTGACTGACCCCACAGATACAGGTCCCTTTTGTCCAGCCCCCCTACTGGTCCGAAGTCTATTGCAGACACAGCAGTAGTGCTGCTAAGACTGAGGAGTTGCTGATGATAGGTAGATAAATTCCTGACTGGAATTTAATCGTATTGAGCTTCCCTGAAACAGTCACAGCTGTAGTAGAGTTGTTACAAACTCTCTGACCAATAGATGAGGCCACCACATGATTGCTAAATTCAGCCCATTTTGTGTGCCTTAATATATAGGAACGTAAACAACACGAAACAAGAGAAGAACAATTCATCCTTAATTAAAGTATCCGTTTTAAATGCCACCTTAGAATAAGGAACACTAGTTTGTTTCAGTTGTTCACCTGGAATGATAATTTAGAACGTAACTTCTGAAATGAAAATAACAGTAAACTACTGTTGGCTTCCTTCTTTGTGCAACAGCTATCTTTTCAGTAAAACCCTAGATAAAGGCCATAGTGATATTTAATTACAGTCAGGAGTTAGTGACTGCTAAGCAATTTGTTGTGAAGAAATTGAAATTAATTAGATAGGACAGTCCTTGGTCTTATGCAATGTTATTAACTGAGCATATTTTGAATTAAGAATATTCTCGGGTGAGCATGACAGCCTTGGAGAGATGCAAACAAGACAGCTTGCCCCAAACTGCACTTACTCTGGAAAGTAGTTAGTTTTTCTTTTTTTTTGGTAGGTCTCATGCTTATATACTACAACAACAACTTACATAACAACCTTAACATCGCAAAACACTGAGACATTTCACAGGATTGAATCAAACCATAGAAATGGTACAACACAGAATGGGGGCATTTAGCCCATTTTGTCCATGCTGACCCAAAAACAGCCAGATGCCCTTTCTAATCCCATGGCCCACAGCCCTGCAACTTACAATACTTAAGGTGCAGACTCAGGTACTTCATAAAAGAGCTTTGGGTCTCTGCCTCCACTCCCAACTCAGGCAGTGAATTCCAAACACCTATCACCTTCTACATAAAACACTTTTTGTTCCTCATCCCCTGTAATCCATCTGCCACTTAGCTCAAAGCTATGACCCCTGGTTTTTTAACTGTCTGCCAAGGGAAACTGGTTCCTCTTGATTGCTCTATCTCTACCCCTCATTGTTTTGTATATCTCAATCATATCACCCCCTGCCTTTTCTGTTCCAAGGAAACAGCCCCAACTTCTCCCATCTCCTCGTAGCTACAATTCTCCAGGGCCCTGGCAACATTCTAGTAAATCTTCTCTGCACTTTCTCCAGAGCAATTCAGTTTCAAAATTTGTTAGATAATTTTAATAAATAGGCAGATTTTTACCAGCCCTAGAGGTTGGAAGACTAGAAAGAAAGTGATCTCATAGTTGCCATGACACGTTCTCACCTTTTGTTCCATATTGCTGGTGTGGAAGCTGAGTGGCTACCTAGTCTCCAAGAGTAGCTAATTTTTCATAACTACATGCACACTTGGGGGACAATCAGTGATACTGCCAGGATCTTCCTGATAACTGATTGGCCCTTGGTTGGTCCAGAGCCAGCAGGTGTCTGGGAGTGGCCTCCCAGCTACTGGCTTTTAGTTCATGCATCTGCCCTGACCCCCAGGGCCTTGGGTTCCAGGACACCACAGCAGCAACTGCAGATCATCATGTGGAGGAGTTTAATTTGAAGTCCCCAGAGGACTCATCCATGATGGGGCACCTCGCCATCTCTTCCGGAGGTAGCCCCGTAGGTAGCCACCTCTTCTGCTGGAGCTGCTGGCTGCCTGGAGTCTCGGGCACCTTGTTTGACCTTGTCATCTGCACAACCTCCCTAAGTGGACAGGGCTCTTGAAGGTAGCCTCTTAATTGACATGACTTCCTCTTTATAAAACCATGCTGGTTTCTCCTTGGTTACGTATGTGTTATCTATTTCTGTTCTGCTATTGGCCATGACTCGTGGCCATGATGATGGCACCTATGCCTGCAGGGACCTAGAGTGCCTCACAAAAGGGGAAGTACAACTATCCCGTGGTGTTTTAAAAGATCCTGCCTCTGTATTCAGAACCGGTTAGTCTGAAAAATTATTGATCTACATTCTGAACAGATCTCAGGTTACCATTGATCTGTATTGATCAGGAACAGCTCCTGTATCTTTGAGTTGGCCAGCACATCACACAGAATTTTTAAAAAAATTGAAATACAGCATTGACCTTACAGTGACATGGGCTAATTAGGACTGTGCTTAATGCAGCTATTTAATCCAATTTGTCTAAGTTTTACAGTAACTTACACTCAGACCATTGTCTTTGCACAAATCCCAGCTATGCATGAAGTTTAAGTTGCAAGTCAGTCAAACCATCACCTCACGCCAAAACATGTCTCATTTTTGTTTGTTTCAAAAGGAAGGGATTCAAGCAATATTTTTGTCTTCAAGCAAGGTTCATGCATTTGTGATCTATCTGTGCTCAAAGCAGGAGAGCTTTTTTACGTGAATTTTGATCCAAGAAGAACCAGGAACAGCGCACTTTAAAAAGCAGTGACAATTCTTAAATCAACCTTTATCTACTCATACTGCATATTGCACTTGCTAGTTTAAAGGATGGGAACATTGTTGGAAAGGCCAGCATTGATTGTACTTGAGAAGGTAGTTGTGAATTGATTCTTAAATACAAAAACTTGCAATACCACTTCTGAGGGCAGTTGAGAGTCAACACCTTGCCATGGGTGTGAACCCATTTATTGACCAGGCCAGATAAGCACAGTAGGTTTCCTTTCCTGAAGGGCATAATAAATCTAATGGGTTTACACAATATTTCTGAATCATCATTACTGATGCTTCTTTTTTGATTCAAATTTAAAGACCGAGCCATTATTGCACATTATTGGCCATTTGGACAATGTTTATGTTGACTTTCTGTAAATAATCTGGTCAGTCTCATTCTCCTGTTCCATTGACATCACTCTCAAAGTGATGTTTCCTTCAAGACCGTCCAATTTCTTTTCGAAATGGATGATCATAATTGATTTCACCACTTTGGTAGATAGCAAGTTCCAAGTCATTGCTTGCATTAAGACATTCTTCCCCACATCCCCTTGAATCTCTTGCCCATAACTTTCAATCTGTGACCATGGAACAATGGCTAATTAGGACAGCATCTCTTTACTTGCCTTACCCAAACCTGCCAAAATCAAATGCACTTCTATCAAATCTCCCCTAAATCTCCTTTACTGCTATTTTGGGCCAGGCCAAAAACCCTCAAAATATATTTAAGAAGGTAACCCAGACCCTAACCTCTTTAAATGTTTTAAGCAGTTGTATAGTAGATATTCCAAGAGTGATGCAGCTGGCCCATCCACTCCATTTTAAACAAAACAATTTATTTAGAGACTAACTAAGTGAAACATGAACAAAAGAGAACCGAATTTAAAATAACTTAACCTCTTTGAAAACCCAGTTGACTCTTCAGCTTCATGATGCTGTTCCAAATACTTGCGACATTTCCATAAACACTCCCTTCGTTAAAAGAAAAGATGAAATCACACTGGTTCTTACAGGAGAGAGATTGCAGAGAGAGAGTCAGGATCAATATGGAGCTGTTTGTTTGACCAGCAGCCTCAAACAGTCTGCTTGTTAAAACCAAACCAAACCCTGAACTGGGAGAACTTGCCACTCCCCTTTCATTGTACAATTAAAAGAAAGACTTAAAAGCCTTCTCAAGTAGATATTTCCAGACATATCTGGAATCTCTGCCTTTGCAACCCCTCTGGAAAAAAAAGCAAAGACAAAATAACCTTGTCAAAGGAGCAGCATTGTCACACTGCACAGAAAAGAACCTCCACTTCTTCAAATTAATTGGCTTGTTGGTAAAAGCCCTCATCCCCAAAGCATTCTGTTCTATTTTCTCTGCAGCATCTCAAGGTACCTGACAAGGGGTCATAAGAGAAGAGCCCATGGCATTGGGTAATATGTTGGCATGAATAGAGAATTGGCTCAACGGCAGAAAACAGTGAGTGAGGAAAATGGATTAGATTAAAGATTGGGTTCCACCCGGGAACAGTGCAGGGACTGCAACTGTTCACAAGACATATTAATGACTTGGAGGAAGCCAAATTTGCATATAACACAAATAGATGGAAAGGCAAGTCTTGAGAAGAACAGAAACCGTTTACAGAGAGATTGATAGGTTAAATCAATGGACAAATATCTGGCAAATAGATTATAATGTGGGGAAAATGTGCAATTGCTCATTTTGGAAGGCAGAGTAAAAGCAGATAATATAGCATAAATGGAGAAACTTGTAGAAAATAACAGCACAAAGGGACTCTGGGTGATGTGCATGAAACACAAAACTAGCATACGGTGCAGCTGCTAATCAGAAAGACTAATGGAATATGTGTTTTATGGGAGTTGGAATGTATTCTTAGGGAAGTCTTACTGAAACTATACAGGGTGCTGGTGAGACCACATCTGAAGTACTGTGAGCAGTTTTGATCCCCTTAATTATGGAAATATATAATTTCATTGGAGACAGTTAAGAGAAAGTTCACTTGGATTATGCCTGGGGCGGATGGATTATCGTATGAGCGTACATTCAACAGATTGGGAGTCTACTTGCTCAAGTTTAGTAGAATGAGAGGTGATCCCGTTGAAATTTATAGATTTCTTAAGGGGTTTGACAGGGTAAATGCTGACACGATGCTTCCCCTCAAGGGAGATTCCAGGAGCAGTGAGTCAAGTCTCTGAATAAAGGGGCACCAATTTAAGAATGAGATGAGGAGGAACTTCTTCTCTTGGAGAGTTGAGTTTTTAGAACTCCTTGCCATAGAGAGTCGTGTGGGCAGATTCCTTGTATATATTTAAGGCTGAGATAGATCCTTGATCAGTAGGGAAATCAAGCATTACAGGGAAAGGGAAGGAAAGTGGTCATGATGAAGGTCGATCAGCCATGATCCTATTGAATGGTGGAGCAGGCTCATGAGGCTAAATGGTCTTATCATTCTTCATGTGTTGTAACCAGTACTGAATGCATGTGGCTAATTGTGGCTTAAACAGACCCTTAAAAATGTTCATCATAACTTTTCTCTTTTTGCATGTGATCCCTTTTAATTTATGAAGTCAAAGATTTCATATGCTTTGCTAACACTCTGTCAGTGTGTCCTGTCACCATGCATCCACAGGCCCCTCTACTCCTATACACTCTTTACAACTGTGTCTCTATTTCCTCTCTCAATTGCTTCTACCAAAATTCATTATCTCACACGTTTGAATAAGTGTACATTTTCTGCATCTATGCAATATTCCATCTTCCACCTTTCTGTCAATGTCCCTGCCTTATCTATGTCCTATTATGATTAATTTCCATCATGCTTACTGTTTGCCACTTCTGTGTGTGTGGACATCGAAGTTTAAAGTTCTACTCTACGCTGTGATCCACTTATTTATTCACTGCTTGGGTCATTATGTTTTGAGATACGATGACTGTATGCAGTGCCATTGTCTAGAAAATAATCCTTTCCCACAACTCGTTTTTTTCAATCAATCCACCAATTTCCTACCCAAGGTTACACTGACCTTCCAATTGGATGACCCTCAATTGTGTTAATTAGCTTTTCATGTGCATCATAAGGTGAAGTGTGTTTTGTTAATTTACGCACGCTTTGACAGACTGTAAGAGCGCACATAGCAACAAATAAAATTAGAGTTTGGCACATAAGATGGCAAGTCACAAAATTAGAATTCTTTTCATCTTAGTGAGAAATCACAACTTCCTAGAATAGCAATGGTATTAATTTGAGATTTGGCACCACCTTGTGGCTATAGGGGGTTCTGTCTGATGATGATGCAAGAAAATGGGGGAAACAGGGAAAATATCCTGAATACAAAATGTAGTATTTGGCAGAAAGCATGAATCTTTTAATCATTTCCAGTTTAGTTTGATTTTTTTCCCTCTCAGAAACCACAACTGTTATCTTCAGGCGTCCAACATCTGAGAAATTGTTCCGTTTGGAAGGGCTGCCTCCTTTGTCACAGCCACCAGACAGCTTTGTCATTTCACTTGCAGAATTTTGGTAAAGACCAGTTGGATGTCCCTTTTGACCTCCCTGACAGAGTTCCAACTTATAATTATACACACTTAGTATTACAGCCCAACGGTGTGTACAGCCTGAAGCTATGGGCAGCACTGCCTTTTCTTTCTTAAGTAGACCTAACAGGGCTTTGTGGTCCATTATTATTACAAGTTTGCATCCATAAGGGTATCGATGGAACATCCTGACTCCAAATATGACTGCCAACCCTAACTTCTGTATCTAGCTGTATTTGTGCTTTGCGTTTACCAAAATCCTGGATGCATTTGTGATTGCGTGTTCCTCTCCCTAACACCATAGCTAATACTATCCCGATGCTGTACAGGGAGGCATCATATGTCAATTTGGGATCATGGTGTGCCAACACCTTTAGAGGATGATAGCTGTTTCTTCACTTCCCTGAGTGCTATTGCTTGGCTATGTGACCATTTCCAAGGTTGACCCTGCATTGAGAGTTAATGCAAAGCTGCCAGGATGGAGGCTGTGTTATACATGAACTTTCCATAATAGTTCACCAGCCCCAGGAAAGACCTATGCTCCGGTACACTATTGATTGCCCTCACTTTATCTTCCAATGGGTGTCACTCTGTCTTGTCGACTCTGTAGCTCAAGAAAGTCACTTCCCTTCTAAGGCGTACGCCACCTGGAAGAAATGTCTAAGGACTCTGTCCAACTTCTCTAAGTGCTCCTTATTGCTAGCACGTCATCTAGATAAATGGCAGCCTGGAGTAGACCTTGTAAAATATTTTCCACTGTCTGCTGAAAAATTGCATGGGCTGCGATACCCCAAATGGCAGCATCGTATACTGGTACATACTCTATGGGTAGTAATTGTAGCATACGTCTGGGAATCCTCATCTAACCACAATTGCAAGTAGGCAGGGCTCGTGTCCAGCTTTGTGAAATACAACTCTGCCAATGATCTTAATCTAGTCAAAAATCCAGATACAGTTTCCCCTGGTTCTTGAATTGCCAAGTAAAATCAATAGCATCTCGGAATTGGAGGAGGCTTGGGGCGGTAATATTCCTTAACTAAATCCATCAACTCTTGAAAGCTTTTAATATCTGGTGCCTAAAGTTAGGATCCTAATAACTGGAAAAGGTGTGGGGGCACAAGCTGTAAGGAGAATTATTTGTTGCTTTTCATCTGCCCCAATATCATTTGCCTGGAAAAAGTGACACATTCTTTCCACATACTGGGCCCAGTCTCCGAAGGCAGAATCGAATGAGCCAAGCTTCCTAAATAACAGCATGATGCCAGAAATGCTTACCTCAACTCAAATACAACTATTGCAAGTGAACTTCTTCAGGAGTGTGCTTTCCTCTTGTCATCACTCCACAGAGACCAATATCCCATCACCAGCTCACCCTTTATTCATACATGGAGAGTCCTTCAGTTTCCTCAGAGTGAGCAAAATCGCTGGCATTCCCTTTTTTTTTCTACCCCCACACTACCGCAGTTAGGCTTATTTTTTTCCCCAGCACCCATGTGTGTGTGCAGGTGTGAGACACAGTGAAAGACACAAGGTGTACAAACCTTTATTCACTTTCCACCACGAGGAAGAAAGGAAATACCCGAGTGGCCAGTGACAAGCACTGCCCTTCACATCAAAGGGCAAGGCTGTGTGATCAAACAGTGAAGGGGAGGGGCATTCCTGTTTATTTATTTTTTCTTTTTTTGTTTTTATTATAACCCCCACACTACCGCCTAACCGCGGTAGTGCTTATATTTTCCCCAGCACCCATTGTGTGTATGTGCAGGCGTGAGACACAGTGAAAGACACAAGGTGCACGAATCTTTATTCAATTGCCACCACCAGGAAGATAGGAAAACACCCCAGTGGCCAGTGACAAGCACTGCCCTTCACATCAAAGGGCAATGCTGTGTGATCAAAACAGTGAAGGGGAGGGTAGGGACTAAATCAAAATAGAGTTGGAGGGGGAAATAATGCACTCCACTCCCTGCGCCGCCCACCTCTCCCTGAACAACTCCAGGGTGTTGGTGGACACCGCGTGCTCCTTCTCCAAGGACACCCGGGCTCTAACGTAACCCCGGAAGAGGGGCAGGCAGTCGACCTTAGCGACCCCCTCCACGGCCCGCTGCCTGGACCTGTTGATGGCCAGTTTGGCCAGGCCCAGGAGCAGACCCACGAGGAGGTCTTCAGACCTGCCCTCCCTCCTCCGTACCGGGTGCCCGAAGATCAGGAGTGTGGGACTGAAGTGCAACCAAAAGCAGAGGAGGAGGTTTTTGAGAAAATCAAAAAGGGAGTGCAAACGTCCACACCCAATATATACACAGTCCACGGAATTCCTGTTTATATCTGTCAGCCAGGGTTCCCTGATTGGACCATATTAACAGCACCACTCAGGGAGCTCATGTTCTATGAAGTCTACCTGGCTGCCCTCATTACAGACAATACGATTGTGGGACTCCATCTTCACAAGGACCTGTGTGGTGATCACTCCTACCAGTACTGTCATGAACAGATGCAGTTACTGTAGGTAGATTGGTGAGGATAAGGTCAATTAAGATTTCCCCCTTTGTTGGTTCCCTCACCACCTAACAGAAGCCCCATCTAGCAGTTTGTCTTTTTAGAATTCAACCAGTTTAGTCAGTATTACTGCTACTGAGCCATCTTGGGTGATGGATACTGAAGTCTCTCACCAATTTATCTCCTTGTAACCCACAGTGTCACCCAAGTGATCAACAAGTAGCACTGATTTATCAGCTCACAGGAGGTAGGAGGTGCAAGAGGTTTCCTTGTACATAGGGTCTATTTCCATACTGGATGACTCTATGCTTGACCTTATACAATGAGATTTCACAGGATCAGAGTCAATGCTGGGTACTCACAGGGCAACTTCCTCCCAACTATCTCTACCACCAAGTATCTCACTTGACGACATTATACCCAGGGATGGTGATGGTGTGGCTGGACATAGTCATTCTCATGGAAATGTACCTGACAGACAGTGCTCCCAATTTTGGCGTAAATGCCCAGATGTTGGTGAGGAGGACTTTTCAGGGTCAGCAAAGCTGTGTGAGTACCATTGTTGTTGCTGGGTGTTCCATCAGGTTTTATAATTTTATCAGCTTTTGCAGTGGTTAGATACAACTGAGCAGCTTGCTAGACCATTTCGCAGCCATCCACATTGTTATGGATTCAGAGTCATATATCAGTCAGATCAGGTGAAAATGACAGATTTACCTTCCAAAAGGGACATTAGTGAAGCAAATAGGTTTTTATAGTTACCATGTTACTAACTTTTAATTCCATATTTATTAATTGAATTAAAATTCCACCATCTGCTGTGTTGGGACTTGAACCCCTATATCCAGAGCAGAAAGCCTGGGTCACTGGATTACTAGCCTAGGGACAATATCACTATGCCATGACCACCTCCAGCAATTACACATTCTATGATTTGCCCAATGTTGAACCAATATTTAATCACCTGAATTAAGGCTTATGTTTAATCTATTAGAATAGCAAAAGCAGCATTTATACTTGTTGATCCTTTATCTAACTATCCACTTTGGTTCAATGGTAATACTCTTACTACTGAGGTAAAAGCTTATGGTTCAAGTTTCAGTTGGAATTAATCACGTATTTTAGGCAGTTGTTTCACTGAGGTAGGTAAGCAGCATTGGAAATGGTACCTATTAAAACCCATTTACTAACTTACAGTTCAGGTCCAAGGTGTTGTCATCCATGGATAGCATTCAAACACTCCATCATGAAACCACAGCTTGTATATTGTGTCCAGTTTTGGTTTCATTACTTTAGGAGAGGTACAGTTGCATTGGAGGCAGGTCAGCTGAGACACACTTGATTGATTCCAGTCAGGAGTTTGTCTTATGAAGAGTGATTGAACCGTTTAGGCCAATACACTCTGAAGTTTAGAAGAATGAGCAGAGATCGATTGGAGATCTAACATACTCAAGGAGATTGACAAATTAGATGCAAAGAGTTTTTTTTAACTGCATAAGATAACCTAGAACAAGAGGTCATTGTTTTAGGATAAAGGTAGCTGATTTAAAGTAGAGGTGAAGATAAATTGCTTCTCTCACAAGGTTATAAATCAGTGGAATTACTACACCAGGGTATAGTAGATGCTGAGACATTGAGTTAATTTAAAGAGGAAATAGACAAATGTTTAATTAGTAATGGGTTGAAAGGTGATGGAGAGCAGGCAGGAAAGTGGAGTCTAGGCTGAGATGAGATCACCCATGTTGGTACTGAGTGATGGAACAGGCTCAAAGGGGAACTGCCCACTCCTTACTCCTCTTATGTTTTCATTTCCCAACTGGAATGTGCAAAAGTTAGATGCAGAGTAGCTCTTGGCAAGTGAAGATCTGGTAGCTCTTATTGAGGTACTGGCCTCATGTTAAGTGATGGGAATGAGTTTTAGGGAGGTTCTCAGAGGAGTAATGGTGAATATTCTCCTGTGGAGAAAATAGGAGCATCTGACCACTCTGAAGACCATCTTTATCCTACAAAGCAGTTGCCAATTTGCTTCAGCTGATGGATTCTGCACTTTGGGCCCTAGTTAGCATGCGATTAGAATCCTAATATCACTTTCATGCCCAATTCTCATTTATGTCCAAAGCACTTTCATGAATCTGGCAAGGACTATCCACTGCCACCACAATCAGCTCCCATTGAGAAGCATTATACCTTCTGTGCTACATTCTCCTTTCTTGTTTCATTCATGCTTCAACTAAGTTGGCAGTTTGCTTGACAAAATCTGCATTTTGAGGAGCAGAAACTGCGTTAAGACAAATAAAATACAAATCTGGCTTCTTGTGAAGCTTGTCAGCAAAGCAGTAGCAAGCTACAGAAATAACTACAGCAATATCTGATGCAGCAGGAACATGGCGAATAGAGAAGGAATCGTAAAACCCAAGTGTTACTTCTAAGTGGTTGAGTTCCTGTTTTTTCCACTCTCTCTGATTCTGGAAAATCATAGTTCTTCCCCAGGCTAGTAGGCTTTTCCACATATGCTATTTGCTTCTCCTGAGTTCAGGTAGACAAGAGAGATTGTCTCACACAACAATGACTCTCAACAATTGATCAATCAATCCTCTTGTCACCTACAAAGGATGATAGGCATACAGTAAATTCATTGGGAATGGGATAAACTTCTTCTGTTATACCATAGATGATTGTTGAAGAGACAAATTGACAAGAGGGATATCCTCCCACAGGTGTCATACGTGAGATGGATACCAGATGTCTTTGTTTTTGGTCTTGACACCTGTTACCAAGCCATTGTGGAAACTGTGCATCTTGGTACTTGCTGACCCATGTCACTGTTGCTTTCTGTCATCAGCTAATGTCTCCCAGAGTGTGAAAGTAAATGTTTAGGGCCTTCATGGTATGTTTGCAAACATCCTTGAACCAGATTCTCTTGGGATTACTTCAGAAGTAAACTGCTCATTAACTTGAGATGCTTGGCACAGATGGTAACACTTTCTTCTTTCCTTTATTGGGAATAATTTTGAATCCAGTCCGTAAATACTATTTGAAAAGGCAGTTTGTTTTAGAATGTGAACCCGTAGACCAAAGCATCTCACATTTCAATGTAAATTGGTACTAACTTCCTGATAATGCTCAAAAATCTAAAGGTTGCCTTGAAGAACAAATTTTGGTGTATAGAGTGGTGTTCTGTTAAGTAATATTTTAGGATTTATGCCACCTTAAAGCAGTGTTACCTTGGATGATTGTTTGCAGCTTAAAACAATCCAAATTTGCTACAACAAAACTACTGCAAGTGCTAGAAATCTGAAATTCGAACAGATTTCTAGCTTGGATTGTAGCTCACCTCCTGTGAACTGGCAAAATCCTGACTGATAACTCTGTCTTACTCTCTATAGTTTACAAAAGTCATGGGAAAGAATTTTTAATGGTTTATTTTTTTTCTTCCAATAGTGTTTACAAGCCCTGGAATTCCTTCACTCCAATCAAGTTATCCACAGAGATATCAAGAGTGACAACATACTGCTGGGAATGGATGGATCAGTTAAATTAAGTATGTAGACATGTTAAGTGTGATTTACCCTGAACAAATCCAAAGTGGTTTTCCATAACTAACGTGCATTTGCCCAAATGACAACTATTATTTTGTCACAAGTTATCATCTGTAAATGCAATCTCTAAATATTACCACATGATGACCTTGGCAGCAGTATCTTCCTTGGTAAAGAATGATCCAAGATATTCCTGAATATCTCAGCTTAACTCCTTGCATGGATCTCTGTTTTGGTCTTTAATTCGCCCCACACCTCCTCTTACTACTCTTTTTTTGCTTCTTGCCTTGGCTTTCAGTCTTTTCTCATTTTTTTTCATTTTTGTTTTTCTTCACTTATTTGCTCTTCAGTTCCCCTCTGAACCTTCTATATTCAGCCTGGTTCTCAATTGTATTATCCAAACATGACTTATTACAAGTTCACATTTTCTTCTTCTAACGAACTGTCTCTTTCCAAAGAGCTGAGGATTTGTTAGCCCTGCCTATCCTTTTCATCAGAATATATTCATGTCTGCCTGTCCATCTCTCTCTCCAGCAGTACAATGTTCTGTTAATCAATACTGCCACACCTTTCCTTTTTCCAGATAGAGTCATAGAGATGTACAGCATGGAAACAAACCTTTCGGTCCAACTTGTCCATGCCGACCAGATATCCCACCTGCCAGCACCCGGCCCCATATCCCTCCATACCGTTCCTATTCATATTCCCATTCTGATGGCTTTTAAATGTTGCAATTGTACCAGCCTCCACCACTTCCTCTGGCGGCCCATTCTATACACGTACCACCCTCTGCATGAAAAGGTTGCCCCTTAGGTCTCTTTTATATCTTTCCCCTCTCACCCTAAACCTATGCCCTCTAGTGCTGGACTCCCCCACCCCATGGCAAAGACATTTATCCTATCCTATCCTGCCCCTCATGATTTTATAAACCTCTATAAGATAACCCCTCAGCCTCCAATGCTCCAGGAACAACAGCCCTAGCCTATTCAACCTCACCCTATAGCTCAAATCCTCCAACCCTGGCAACAGCCTTGTAAATCTTTTTTGAACCCTTTCAAGTTTCACAGCATCTTTCTGATAGGAAGGAGACCAGAATTGCACACAATATTCCAACAGTGGCCTAACCACTGTCCTGTACAGCCGCAACATGACCTCCCAACTCCAGTACTCAATACTGTGACCAATAATGGAAAGCATACCAAACGCCTTCTTCACTATCCTAACTACCTGCGACTCTACTTTCAAGAAGCTATGAACCTGCAGTCCTAGTCCTACTAAGATTTGCTTTCCCAAAATGGAGCACCTCACATTTATCTAAATTAAAGTCCATCTGCCACTTTTCAATTCATTGGCTCATCTGATCAAGATCCTATTGTAATCCAAAGTAACCTTCTTCGCTGTCTACTACATCTCCAATTTTGGTGTCATCTGTAAACTTATGAGCTATACCTGGTTTGCTCACATCCCAATCATTTAAAGAAATGATAAAAAGTAGTGGACCCAGCACCGATCCATTTGGCACCCCACTGGTCACAGGCCTCCAATGTGAAAAACAACCCTCCACCACCACCCTCTGTCTTCTGCCGTTGAGCCAGTTCTGTATCCAAATGGCTAGTTCTTCCTGTATTTCATGAGATCTAATCTTTCTAACCAGTCTCCCATGAGGAACCTTGCCAAATGCCTTACTGAAGGCATCCACATAGATTATATCTATCGCCCTGCCCCCATCAATTCTCTTTGTTACTTCTTCAATAAACTCAATCAAGTTAGTGAGACATGATTTCCCATGTACAAAGCCATGTTGGCAACCCCAAACCAATCCTTGCCTTTCCAAATACATGTACATCCTGTCCCTCAGGATTCCCTCCAATAACTTACCCACCATCGACGTCAGGCTCACTGTTTTATAGTTCCCTGGCTTGTCCTTACCACCTTTCTTAAACAGTGGCACCACGTTAGCCAACCTCCAGTTTTCAACACCTCACCTGTGACTATCGATGATGCAACTACCTCAGCAAGAGGCCCAGCAATCATTTCCCTAGCTTCCCACAGAGTTCTAGGGTACACCTGATCAGGTCCTGGGGATTTATCCACTTTTATGCGTTTCAAAGCAAAACTAAGATACAACAAAAGGAGGTAACTGTTGCTGTAGAAATCAGCAAGTTATTTACTGGTCTCTTGCACAGTTTCCCAGCCGGTAAACAAAATAACCAAGCAACCACCTTCACTCCTCTTCATGGCAAGAAGTGACCTTAGTCAGTAAGTCAGCTCAGCCAGGAGTTATTTTCCTTCACCCATCCACAGCAACAAGCAGAAAGACAGATTGTGTTAGGTCAGTGGGACTAATCACTAATAGGTAATGGTTAGAACATAATGCTGCAACCAATCTTCCTATTTTACTGTTTTAATACATGAGCAGTAGTGGTTTAGACAAATCTATCAATCTCAGTCATAAAATTCCATTGTCTTATCATCCATAACTTTTTTGAGAAAGAGCTTCAAATGTTTGGTATCATTTGTGAAGTATGCCTCCCACTTTCACTCTTGATTTATAGCTCTAAATCTAAAATTGTACCCTCTTGTTCCACGTAAAGTACTGTGCATGTTGAAAGAGTCTAGGAGATTGAGGTGCATTGTCCTTTCATAAGCCACAAACAGGTGCAGAAAATAATCAAGAAGGCTAATAGAATGCTGACCTTCATATCTAGAGGACTGACTTATAAGGATGTAGAAGTTACGCTAAACTCATACAAAACCCTGGTTAGACCCTACTTGGAATTCTGTGAGCAGATCTGGGCACCACATCTTCGGAAGGATATGCTGGCCTTGGAGGCAGTACATAGAAGGTTTGCAAGAATGATACCTGGACTTCAAGGATTAATTTCTGAAGAGAGACAATATAAGTTAGGCATGTTTTCTCCAGAATTTAGCAGGCGAAGGGGTGATCTGAACAGAGCTTTCAAAATATTATCAGAAAAGGATAAGAGAGGTAAAGATAAACTATTTCCATTAGTTGTAGATTCTAGTACTAGGGGAATAGTCTAACAATTGGTGCCAGATGATTCAGGACAGATGTTAGCAAGCATTTCTACACACAAGGAAAATAGAGGTTTGGAACTCTCTCACACATGACTAGTTCTGTTGTTAATTCTGAGATAAACTTTTGTTAAGCAAAGATATTAAGGGATATGGGCCAAAGGCAAATATTTGGAGTTAGGCCACAGATCAGGCATGATCTCATTGAATAGTGGAGCAGGTTCAAGGGGCTGTATTGGCTTACTCATGTTCCTGTATTCCTATTTTCCTCGTTGGGGAAAAACATTTTCATTGCATCTATTTTTGTTGAATCCTGTTATTGTTTGAGACTCCTTAATCACATCACCACCCCTCAGTTGCTAAATGGAAGCCAAGCAGGTGACCATCTAAAACCAGAATTATTTTGGCTAATCTGCACTGTGCTCCCCCAAGGCTGATGTGTTCCATCAAATTCAATGTCTGAAACCCAGCACAGTCCAAATAAGACATTGTACAGGTTTAATTCCAACCTCTTTGAGATTTTTTTTAAAAAAGCCTTTTTGCCTATCTGCAAACATAATGAACTTGTGAAGTATCTACCAAAAAGGTATGTGGGACTACCTAACTGGAAAATCTAATTCTTTTCTCTTTCTCGGATGAGTGTAATCTTTGCTCGTTGCTGATAATAGACCCGTACAATAGCTTTTCTGGGTTCCATTCTCTAGACCAGGGGGTTAAAAAGGTTCAGAAACTACAATACATTCCTGTAGGTAATTTGGAATTGTTTTATTAATTTGCAGCGGATTTTGGATTCTGTGCTCAAATCACCCCTGAACAGAACAAACGGAGCACAATGGTGGGGACGCCATATTGGATGGCGCCAGAAGTAGTGACTCGAAAGGCCTATGGTCCGAAAGTGGACATATGGTCATTAGGAATTATGGCAATTGAAATGATTGAAGGAGAACCGCCTTATCTGAATGAAAACCCTCTCAGGGTAAGTTGTTTCAGCTTGTATGGATTGTTTTATAAGTGAACATTTTTGTTGGATTGTATTCTTTCACTGATTATCGCATATACACATGCTTCAAAATAGATCCCTCAGTTGATTTTTCTAGCTACAAGATACATAGATTAGAATCTGGCTGATGTTTACAGTTCAGATCAAGGCAGAGATGACAACATTCAGAAAGCCTTTGAAACAGGGGTAGCATAGTGAGAATTGGTAAGGCAGGCTTCCAGGTTCAATTCTACTCTTGGGCAACTGTCTGTGTGGACTTTGCACATTCTCCCTTTGTCTGCATGAGTTTCCTACGGGTGTTGCAATTTCCTGCCACCGTCTGAAGATGTGCAGGTTTGGTGGATTGGCCATACTGAATTGCCCTGTAGTGCCCAGAGATTGGCAGGCCAGGTGGATTAGCCATGTGGAAAATGCAGGGTTTCACTGATAGGGTAATGGGATGGTCTTGGTGGGATGCTCTTCAGAGGGCCAGTGTGAATTCAATGGGCCAAATATCCTGCTTCTACACTGTAGGGACTCAATAATTCTATGAACAGTGTTTGGCACAGACTAATAGGTGAAACCTTTCCATTCCATTTGAGTAAACATCTTACATGATTGACATCATGTGCATAAATAAATAGCTCTATTGAAATTAACATTTGTGGTAAAGGCATGTCGAGTCAGAGATGGAAGACCTGAATTGTTGTACCATATCTAATGGATAGTTGAGAGCTTCCAAATATAGATTTGTATCTGGCCACCTCAACAATTCTCTAATCAATCAGAAACCAACAGCGACAGATCCATGATAACCAGAATCCTTAAAAAGTAAAGGAATCATGTTTCAAGGGCCGGTTTAATATTGAGGGGAAGTGTTTGTTGTTTAGGGTAGATAGGGTGATGAAGAAGGCCTTTGGCACACTTGCCTTCATTGGTCAGAACACTGAATACAAGAGTTGGGACATCATGTTACAGCTGTACAAGACATTGCTGAGGCCAATTTGGAATACTGCGCACAGTTCTGGTCACCGTGCTATGGGTTGAATGTCACTAAAGATTAGATTAGATTTCCTACAGTGTGGAAACAAGTCCACAGTGACCCTCCGAAGAGCAACCCACCCAGACCCATTTCCCTCTGTGTAATGTACCTAACACTATGGGCAATTTAGCGTGGCCAATTCACCTGACCTGCACATCTTTGGACTGTGGGAAGAAACCAGAGCACCCAGAGGAAATCCATGCAGACACGAGGAGAATGCGCAAGCTCCACACAGGCAGTCACCTGAGGCTGTAATTGAACCTGGGACCCTGGTGCTGTGAGGCAGCAGTGCTAACTACTGAGCCACCTTGCTGCCCCAAAACTGGAAACATTGCAAAAATGACTTAGAAGGATGTTACCAAGATTTGAGTTATGAGAAGAGTTTGGATAATTCACTTTTTTAGAAGTAGAATCAGTCTGAACATTGGGGCACAGACAGCCTCACACAGGGCACCTCACCCCTTCAATGCATTATCTGGGCCAACATGGCACCTATTGTTAAAGTTCACTTGAGAATGTAACTTTTTTTAAAGTTCTGGTATTTACATATGAAAGAACTGCAACCAACATAGTCATTCTAAAAGATAAGAGTCTTAACAAACAATCCAGGTCTTTTTCAATATGTAAATTCAGTTATGTCACAGTGTAAACTTTTTTTTGGCTGCAAATTCAGTATCTTACAATCTTATACACCACAACCACCTGATGAAGGAGCTGTGCTCCAAAAACTAGTGCTTCCAAATAAACCTGTTGGACTATAATCTGGTTTTGTGCGATTTTTAACTTTGTACCCACTGGCACCTCCAAATCTTGGATAAATGGGATTTCTTTCCCAAGAACATAGGAGGCTGAGGGGTGACCACATAGAGATGTATACAATCATGAGGGACATTGATAAAGTGAATAGCCAACATCTTTTCTCCAAGGTAGGGGAGTCCAAAACTAGAGGGCATAGATTTGAGGTGAGAGGAGCAAGATTTAAAAAGGACCTGAGAGGCAACTTCTTAGAGTCATGCATAAATGGGACAAGCTGCTGAAGAAGTGGTAGAGGTGAGTACAATTACAATGTTTAAAAGACATTTGGACCGGTAAAACGCAGGCAAATGGGACCAGTTCAGTCTAGGAAATCTGGTCGGCATGGACGAGTTGGGCTGAAGGGTCTATTTCAGTGCTGTATGATTCTGCCATTCTATACGAGCTCCAGCTACATTTTAATTTGCAAACATGTTCTTATATTTTAAATGTTGGTCAAAGGTGGATTACACCAAGCCATTGGTGTTGGCTAAACCAACGTTATCTCAGTGATGCAGACAATAGTGTTGATAAATTAGAGAGTAGCAATAAATTGGCCTCTTCCCAATCAGATGAGTCAGTGGCTCAGCATTGTGACCCCTAGCACATTGCTGAATCTGTACTGGCAAATCAAAGGGGCATTAATAACTACACACCCTTTAAAGTTGTAGGGAGGGTGGCATGGAGTGGAGTCTGTCTTTTTTCCAGCTTCCCACAGCATGTGCTAAAGAGATGATGCAGTTCAACCCCACAACTCTCTAATTCATCTTCCCTAATTGTTTTACCAGTCCATACTGTTTAAAGAGAAGCTTTTTTGTATCGAATTGGATTCCTGTGGTCAATTTCACCTTTACTTTTTATGGATGTCAAACCTTTAAATATCCTGAAAACTCTGTATTAATGCCTCTTCTGTTTGTGGTGCTTTTGATTGTTAGGCCTTGTATTTGATTGCTACCAATGGGACTCCAGAACTGCAGAACCCAGAGAAACTCTCAGGAGTCTTCAGGGACTTCCTCAATCGCTGCTTAGAAATGGATGTGGAGCGGCGGGGCTCAGCCAAGGAGCTTCTACAGGTATTGTAACAAACATTTCATCAATTAACTTTCCAGATAAAGTACTTGTGGCAAAGTATTTGGGGAGAAATGACTCCTTATACAGGTACCGTTTGAGTGTCGAGGTAGAGACACGTTATTGGATAGAGTAGAGGCAGTTTAACTCTACGCTGTCTATCAGATAAAACCTAATGTGGGATAACAACGTTCTCATGAACTGGACTTTATTCAATTGGTTGTCATCCTGACATCATTCTCAATTCTAGCTTGGGATCCTGGAAGTGATGCCGCCATCCCGGGGCAGTCAATTAAAAAAAACGACCTCATTTGCACATTCAGATGCCTTGTATATGTTGTAATTGTACCAGCCTCCACCACTTCCTCTGGCAGCTCATTCCATACCCGCACCAGTCCCTGCATGAAAAAGTTGCTCCTTGGGTCCCTTGTAAATCTTTCACATCTTGCCCTAAATAGGGCACCCCATGGAAAATACCTTGTCTATTTACCCAATCTATGCCCCTCCGCCCTGATTTTATAAACCTTTTTGAGGTCACCCCCTCAGCCTCAGATGCTCCAGGGAAAACAGTCCCAGCCTATTCAGCCTCTCCCTTTAGCTCAAACCCTCCAACCCTGGCAACATCCTTGTAAATCTTTTCTGAACCCTTTCAAGTTGAAAGGCTAAGAAGGATATGGGTCAAGTGCTGGCAAATGGGACAAGATTAATTGGTCGACATGGATGAATTGGACCAAAGGGTCTGTTTCCTTGCTGTACACTTCTATGTCTCTGTGACTCTAAGAACCCCAGTTAGGTACAGTAGCTATGTTCCAGCATCAGGAAGTCTATTCAGCATGAGAGGAGGCCGCTTTTGAACTGTGGGTGCTCCAAGGGGCCAATATCTCGTGCTAATGTGTCATCCTCACTAGTTGGCAGCACATACTGTTTCAGCAGGTAGACCATTAGAAGACATGTCAGTCACAAAGTCAGAGATATCTGTAGGAAGGAAAGAGGCCATTTGGCACATTGAATCCATGCCAATCAAAAACCTAACTAACTACCTAACTATTCTAATCCCATTTTCTAGCACTTGGCCCATAGCCTTGTATGGCTTGGCATTGCTAGTTGACATCTAAGTAATACTTAAATGTTTTGAGGATTTCTACCTGTAAGGTCCTTACAGTTAGTGCATTTCAGATACTACCAAGCTGTGGGGGGAAAAAAGATTCCTCACATCCCCTCAAAACCTTCTGCACCTTAAATCCCTCCTCTCAGTCAGTGATCCCTCCACGAAGGGGCAAACTTCCTTTCAGTCTATTCTGACTATGTCCCTGGTAATTTTAAACATTTTAATCATTCAGGGAGTGGTAGGGAGGCATATGAAGACGGCGGTGGGGACATGCAGCTGACCAGTGTATATCTGTTGAGACCATTAGCCATTCCCCTTCTCCACAGTGCAGACAATATTCAGTCCTGTATACCAGTAACAGAGACTGCTCTGTTCTCCAACATGACTCTGGTTATTGGAAGCTGCGCAATTTCAACAATTACAAACCTCTTTAAATACATCTTTTGGAACCCTCTAGCTTTTCATTGCACCAAGTAGTCATGAAATATGCAGGCTGATACAAGGTTCTGGAACATTTTGCCTATTCAGTTGATTATTTTTAAGCTTATTTTGATCTTTAGCTTTACAATTGTTTACATATTTTCTAAACCCTGCCCTATCTTATGAGGGATTAATTCCTTACTCTCCTGCACAGTGTTGATACATGAAGCTTCCCATTGTGTGCACCATTTCAGCCACAAGGAAGCATGACACACATGTTTGTGGTGGTTACAGAAAAATAAAATGCAGGTGAAACCCACAACAACTGGCTTTAATGTTGGCTGATGATGGTTGTTTTTGCATACGAGGATCTATGATGCATTTCAGTGTAATAGATGGTGACACAGTGTCACTGACCCAGAACTTGCAGAGTTGTCCCTTCACGTAGTCTTACTGGATTGGTAGAAAGTCATCTATATGCACAAGCAGGTTTCCCTCTGTACTTCCAACACAGCTTAGATCGCAAGGTGGGAACAACTCCAAGACGATTCAAATCTAATGTCACCCTTGGATCACAGAATTCCTACAGTGTGGAAGCAGGCCATTCAGTCCATCGGGTCCAAACCGACCTCTGAAGAGCATACTACTCAGACCTATCGCTCCACCTGATCCATGTAACCCTGCGTTTCCTGTGGCCAATTCACCTAACCTGCACATTTTTGGTTTAAAAGCCTCTCACTTCAAATAAGAAATTATTTGGGATAAAAATGTTTTGAAGAAGGAACAATATCAAAACTATTTTTTTCATACACAACTTGCTTTTTCCACTGAAGTGTTCTCTTGCTCTGTTTGTTCATTTTTATCACATTGTTCAGCTTTATATGGTCACCCGATTATTGCAAACTCTGAACTGTTTCTTCTCCATTTTATTTGCAAAATTGATAAGTTGCTCATGTTGCCTGTTCTTAACTTGATACCAATTAAATTATGGTTTTTCTTTCAGCATCCATTTTTGAAATTTGCAAAGCCACTGTCAAGTCTCACACCTCTGATAATTGCAGCTAAGGAGGCAGTTAAAAACAACCGTTAGAGCAAGGGATGGATTCCATCAACACCCCTCTCTCCCTCCTGCCTTCAAAGAGGGGATAACCAGAGCTGGACAGTGTCTCACCTGGAGAAACCTCGAGCTCTTTCCGCTTCAGGACAGAGAAAGCTAGCACAGCGATGGGGTATTACAATGATGTCTCTTCTCATCTTAACACCTTGTCCCATCTGAAGTCTTGATTTTAAAACAGAGTTGCCCATATTGAAATGGCATTGTGGTGTTTTTCTTAACTTTTCACTTTTCTCCTCCCAGCATAAATTTTTCAATTTTTTTTTACAAATGTTTGGCCATTTTGAGGGTCTAAGTAGAGACTTGACACATTTGTAAAATATCAAGGCTTAATAACAAGGCTGTAAACTAGCAATCGAGCGAAGCCTTTTGGAAACATTTGTTTTGACAAACGAAAACAGCTCTTCAGGAATTGCCCGTGATTGTGAAGTAAATGTCTGGGTATTTTAATGTTCCAGTGGGTACTAAACCATGCCATGCTTCCAAAAGAGAGATGCTCTGTCAGACTAAAAAAAAAAGAGGCCTTAAGTTCTTTGGTATTGCTTTATAACACATTCACGGTTCTGTGACAAATGAAGTTTTCATTCTTTTGTGTATATATATATTTTTTACAGGTTTCAAGTCTATCTCTTAATATTCCTTTAGTATATACTCTTAATATTTATTGGTACGGGAGCTGGAACTATTGGGTTTTCTGTTGGATATCTTGATATTTTTGTTTCCCAATCACCTGCAGTATTCTGGAAAGGTTCCATTTTTTTATACTTTGGAAAGCTGTTCAGTAAGCGCAGGTGTGGATTGTTGAAATAATGGAAACCATTCCTAGCAAAGGGGCAATCCATGTGTCCTGACACAATCGCTGTAAGAAGGCTAGGATCCCAAATGTTGTTCAAATGGAGAAAGGCCAAATCCTCTTATGTTGATTTTTGTTTCAGTGATGGACTTCATTTTGCAAAGAATCTTAGAAAGGTTGGAGTAGAAGTATTTTATGTCTGTGTGTGTGTGTATGTGTGTGCGTGTGTCCATATACAGTATTTGTTTTATCCTCAATTTTCTAAGTTATTTTTCCAGGAAACCAGATATCTAACAATAATGAAACAATATAAATTGAAATGAACAGTGAGTTAGTCAGTCACTCTTTCTGCTTCTACCCAAGCAAGTCTCAAAATAATGTAGAACTTTCGACCGATTACTTGACAAACAAAACTCCATGACTTGCAGTATCCAAATTGTAGTGGAAAAACTAGAATCTGGTTTAGTTTCTCAAATTCACTCATCAGATGTGAGCATCACTGGATTGGCCAGTATTTATTGCCCATCCCCAATTTCATTATATTAACTTGAAAATCTGGCTCATTTCAGTCAGAAAACACCACTTTCTTGTTCTTTTCAATAATGAAATGGTTTCTCAAGCCTTCGTGAACTGTTTACAGACACTTCAATTTACATTTTGCACTGAATTATTTTAATTTCTTATTTTCTAAAGAGCTGACATGTTCAAGGAAAAAGTTAGTACTGTGGGGCAATGAAAATGAAAGTAACTCTGTAATGTGCAGTTTCTGATCCCCAAATGGTCCATTTGGAGGATATCAATCCCAGCGTGAGGTCTCACAATATTGTGAATCCTCATATGATCCTCTAAATTACTAGACTGATGTGAGGTTCCTCTTATAGGTCATTAAAAGGAAAATTGTGTAATTCTGTCCTGAGATGGAGTAAAAGGTGTCTCCATTGGTTTGAAAAACAGACCAAAGACATTGATACTGACATTGGGAAGTAACCATGCACTGTGGAGATCGTTTGCTTTTTTTAAAGTCACATAAAACCCCATTTCCATTATTAATGGATGAATAGAGGCCTCCAATGAAGAGTCTTGTCACTTGAAACATCCAGTGATTATATCCGTCGACCTTTTTGCAAACAAAATGTAATATTATGCAGAATTGAGCTGGGCAGAATAAGCAGCACAATATCTGTTTTTCTAGTACAGCTCATAAAAGTTAAGAACTGTACTTTCTTATTTAAAGCAGTGAGGAGAACACTGCAGGCCTTCCCCACTGCTCCCGATGTAATCGCCCCTTATCTTTGGTGAAATCACTGGTAGTGTCACTGGTGACATTTCCAAGCATTACCCCCCACTCTATCCCAAGGCACACCACTAGCCAACAACCGTAGTTTAAATTTATCATAAGGAATGATCACCGAACATTGCTGCACATACCTTCATCAGTGGAAGAATTATTTTGATTAACTTTAAATACATCAAAGGAGTGACTTGAATTTTTTTTTTCTCTGTGGTGTCTTGAAGACAAGTGATGATGAGGGGTTGCTACCTTGAAATCTGAAATGTGGCAGAAAATCGAATATACCCAATGTGATTCAAGGTATTGGTGATAGTATGAACATGTGCTGAAGAGATATCTGTAACATACACATACATTTACGACCTAGAATATGCAAACCCTAATATATTGAGCTTATACATCAATATTTCTCGTTAATTTCTGAGTTAGAGACCCTACATGAGACATTATTGAGACAAGGGAGGAGGGACAAGGTGCTTCACATTACTTTTCCGTTGTTCTTAGAAATTGAGGAAATCAAACTTCTTTTTAATAAACTCTCATGAACTGTTTTTCAAAACATTCTGTGGAGCCCTTTGCACAAGTTTCAGAAAAATCATTTAATCGTTTTTGTTAAATTCATAAAAATTGAAGTATTTCTGAGAAAGCTATCAATCAGTAAATGTTTGAGCTGTTGCTAAGATATTGAGAATCTGGGATCTTGTTCGAGATTCTAGTATAGATGAGTTATAACTCAGTCACTCCAAATAAACAACATTTAAAATACTAACCAAAAACAAGGATTTTTCTTTTCCAGTTTTAGCATATAAAATTTCAGTGGGAGGTTGCAGCAATGTTTTGCTTTTTAGTTTTATTTTTCTTCCCTTAAGGGGAAGATTTTATTTTGATTTCTAAAGTTTTTTACCCAAAAGCAATGGAATGCCGCAACACGATTAAAATTTCTAACATTTCATTTCTTGTCTGGAAAAGCAATTGCCCTTTTTTTACAAAAGGAAATTTAGTTAAGTGCAGTCCCAATGTAGTACGTATCTATGCAGCATAAGGCTCAGTAACCAGTCTGTGCAAAATTAGCTGATCACAGTACAGATGCTTTAATTAACCACAGCACTTATCTTTGGCGCTATGGAGTGGGTAAGGGGTAAAATCAGTGTCCTGCTGCTGATTGTTGTTTGCTGGAAAGGATGTGTGCCTCATCCTCTGGTGAAGAAAGAATCAGGCAGTGCTGTGATCTACTGACAGTCTTATCTGCTGATATTGTCCAGGCTTGCAGTGAAAGATGAGTAAGCACTGATGCCTTTTAATGGTATTCTAGCATGACATTGTGCCACCGGGCAAAGACAGGAGCTGGATAACAGAATGCCTTTTGTTTTAATCTGCAGGAGTACTTTCTTTTAAGAATAGAACAACTGACCAATTCCTCATGTTAGTTGATCATTTAAGAATTTTGTTTTGGTCATCTAGCCTGCCTCACCAGTCCCATCATAGCAAATGCCTATATTTTTAAAAGATAAAGAAACTGCTAATAGTAAACATTCCACAAATACCTTGATTTCAGAGGCGTAAGCCAAAACTGAAGCAAATTTTTTTAGATGCGCCTTCCTTAAGTGAGAGCCATTCCACTGTTTTTGCTTTTCCTTTTGTAATTGTTTGGCAATGAAAGTTGCCATCACCTTCCCCTTAAACCATCTTTAAAAAAATCACTAATGTGTTCATTTAAATGTATAAGAAAATTTAATGGTAGTTAACCAGAGTATTTTAAGAATAATTCCAAGAGATGCTGAATGTTATACATTCAAACCATAGGAAAATAAGAGCTGGAATAGGATGGAATATTGCTGTTCAATGTGTCATGACACCTTTTCGTTTCTACTTCTTTGATCATATGTCCACTTTCGGAAGAAGTGTTATCTGTGCATTTGATGTGAAATCTCTTCTACTGTGAAAACGATTTTTGTAAAAGGTACTCTGGATTTTTTTTTTTCCTTTTGACACTTTTTAAATTTAATTTGGGGAAATGCTGGAAATGACTTTGTTGCGCACACAATCCCAGACCTCAGCGCTCAGCTATGTTGTTGGATGGTTATGTTTTGTTTTCACTTTTTTTGTTCCGTCTGGTCTCAATGTTTCAGACGAGTCGAAGCAATAGACGTAATTCATTTAAACTGTGGATTGTGCATGAATAGTGTCTTTAGTGTAAAAAACAAAAACCACAAAAAAAATTGGAGTTTGAAGCTTTGACCTAAAGTATTGCAAATAAAAATCATTTAAATGATATAATACTGTGCCATGCTCATTTGTAATTTTTAACCTTTTTTTAGTTGTTGTAAAATAGACACTTGCATGTTGTAAATTATGAAAAATCTCTGTGAGGAACTATGTTAAAATAACTCTTCTGACTACAATTTATCAACCTTGGAACTAAGCCATAACCAGATTTCAAATTGAACTGATTAATGGTAAAGTTGTGGTGCGGTGGTAGTGTTCCTATCTCTGGATCAGAAAACCTGGGTTAAATTCCCACCTGTTTCTGTTGTGTGACATAACACATTTGTACAGGTTAATAGCAGACATTTTTAAAAATTCAAAAATTTCAGAAAGATCAATGGATTATGTGAAACATTATGTTTTAGTATCCCTCCCTCTAATTCGGGGACTTGGAAATTGATTGGAGCTAAGGCTAGGAACAAAATGGTGCCCCATGCTCTGTTCAGTCAAACGTCCAATCCATTGAAACTCTTGAGGGTTATTTAAAAATTTCAGTATGACTTCCATCAAGAACCAGTTGGATTGACGTCAGGACAATGGAAGAAAGAGCAGAAATTGTCTAAGAGGCCCGAGGACAGCAGAAAATGATTCCCAGGATAAGATTAGTTCCAGAAGGTGTGTTTTGGAGGGGGCGTAATGGTGTTTGAATGTAAATTTCAGTGCCAGGATGCATGGACAACCACAAAGACACCTTGTGGTGCCCAACAGATTATGACTGCTGTTGATTCATGATTCTGCATAAAAGGATAACTTGTTAACTTACTATGGCCTCCTTTACACAGGTTGCAGGCTCCCACCAGAACTATGTGGGCCTCCTGAAGCGACAAGTTAAAAGGCTGATTTAAAGTAGTCTCCTGCCTGTCTGAGGTAGCAAAGTCTTCCTAGGACTGTTAGGCTGCTGCTATTTGTACTTCCTGTTATCAGAAGATAGCCTATCACACTTGTCTATCTTGCTGTATACTTTCTCATCCACTGTAACTTGTCTGTAGCTACTCTGTTACATCCATCATCCAATTACACTGAGGTCAACCATTCTTTCTTCTGCCCTTCACTTTTTCCTTTAGAAGACATCTCCTGGTCAAACCCTAAAGATCTGATCGATCAAATACTGACATTTTATTTTCTTAGATGCTGCTACTTTTTTAATAGCTCCTGTAATTTAAATACTTTTTATCTTATGTTCAGCATATGGATTTTTTTTAGTGTATACCTTAGCATCCACATCCCTGAGGTCTCCGTTTCCATCCCAGATGGTCACTTTTTATCCAGGGTTTTGAAGCTCACAGGAAAGTAGAGAGAATGGAGCATCTTATGAATTTTCTTGTAAACAAATTCTTTCACAAAATCACTTATGGCTATCTCTTCTTCTAATTTTGCACTACATCTGTCAGTATCCGTTATTATTTGACTAAACAAACAAACGTCTTGGTTAGAGCCAATGTGACATCGTCCACTTAAATTTTCACTCTTTATGTATTCCTTCTAATGACCACTGTTCTTGTATTTTTTGTGCTTGTACTTAATTCATAATCTAAACTTACAGATTTAACTTGATCTACAACATTCTGTCAGGCTCTTAGGCTTCTACAAGAAACACTCTGTCATCAGCATAGCAAGTTTATGTCTTTGCCTTCAATTTTTACCCTGGAACTACATCTGATTCTTGGAATACTTGTCATGTGCAGACAGTTATGAGCTGCATTATAATGACGAAGGGCAGGAAAACAGTATGGTTCACCCCATTTTCTTCATTCACAAAATGTGGTCTGTATTTATTGTCCATCCCTATTGTCCATCCCAGAAGCCAGTTGAGAATCAACCACATTGCTATGGGTCTGGAGTCACTTGCAGGCCAGATCAGAGAAGAACAGCAGTTTTTTTTTTCCCTTAAAGAACATGATTGAACCAGACAGGTCGTTGTAACAATTGACAATGGCTTCACAGTCAGCATATAATACTTAATTCCAGACTCTTTAGTTGAATTCAAGTTCCACAAACTGCTATGGTGAGATCCAAACTCAGGTCCCCATAAAATTACCTACGTCTCCGAATTAATAGTCAAGTAATAATATCACTGGGCCATCACTTCCCAAAATGTTCCCTACCATCTGTACCTTTACTCAGGGGGCAGATGATGTTAATATTGACCCTGATGTGTTTTGGGTGCTGGTTGTAGCCCTTTATTATAGGAAGGATGGGAACATATTGGAGAGAGTGCAGAAGTGTCTTACAAGAATGGTTCCAGAGATAAAGAACTTCATATCAGGATTGATTGAAGAAATTGGGATTGCTTTCTTTGGAGAGAAGAAGGCTAAGAGGAGTTTAAAAAAAAATCAGTGAACTGAATAGAGTAAATGGGAGAAACTTCCCATTCATAAAAGGAATGAGAACAAGAGGGAATAACTTTGAAGTTATCTGCAAAAGAAGCAAGGTGAAGTGAGGAAATACTTTTTCACCATCTGCCACAGTGGGACTTGAAACCAAGACCACAGAAAACTTCTTGCATCCTGGAGTATTGTGCACAGTTTTGGACCCCTTATTTGAGGAAAGATGTAGTGGCATTTAGGCCAGAGATGACGGGTTTGTCGTATGAAGAGAGATTGAACAGTTTAAGCCTAAACTTTCTGGAATTTAGAAAAATGAGGTGAGATCAAATTGAGGTAATCAAGATGATAAAATGTGTGGATAAAATAGACGTGGAGCGGATGCTTCTTCTTGTGGGGTGTTCTAGGATGAGAGGTCATATCTTAGTATAAGGGGGTAGCAAATTTAAAACAAAGTTGAGGAAAAGCTATTTCACCCAAAGCTTTATGAATCTGGAATTTGTTACCCCAAAGTGCGATGGATGCTGGGACAGAGAGTAAATTTAAGGAGGAGTTAGACAGATTTTTATTTGGTAATGGGTTGAAGGGGTATGGAGAGAAAGCTGGAAAATGGGGGGGGGGGTGAGGAGCATATCAGCCACAGTCAAATGGTAGGGCAGACTCAATGGGCCAAATGGCCTAATTCTGCTCCAATATCTTATGAACTTATTGATAGTCAAGCAATTAGTTAGAATATGGAAAGTATTGTCTCAATGTTGTGGAGGCAGGGGAAGGCTGTTGAGGCATTCAACAGGACATTGTATGATTATTTGGATAAATGTAATGTCCAAGAGAACATGGGAAAGCAGGAGATTGGCCCTGGGTAATGATGCTTATTTGACGAGCTGGTGCAGACATAATGGGCCGAAGGACCTCCTTCTGCACAGTAATAATTCTGTGATACCACTGGGCTTTGTGAGAAAAGTGTGAACTTTGAAAACTAACATTGCTTAATGGGTTTTCATGTCGATATCTCTGTAAAGAATAATAAAACCTGTCTTTATTAATAAAAAGTTAAACATATTATTGGGAATATATCAATTGTACTCTTGACCTCCCAAACACTCTTCATTTCAGAACGATTAGGAAGAGATAAGTACCTATTTCCTGTAAAAATGAGTATCATATCTTAGATATTCAAGGTTGCAGTGAAACTTGTGATAAGCCCTTGAGCATAAAAGATCTTAAATTTATACAACACCTTATTATCTCCTTAGGAGACTAGACGTATGACAGAGTTTGAAATCGATGTTTCGGGCATAAGCCCTTTATCAGGATGAAGGACTTATGCTCAAAATGTTGATTCTCCTGCTCCTCGGATGCTGCCTGACCAGCTATGCTTTTCCAGCACCACACTCTCAACTCTGATCTCCAGCATTTGCAGTCCTCACTTTCTCCTGTATGATGGAGTATGTGTCCAGATCTTGACATCATTAGCCAAAACTTAATTAGTGATTTAAAGATTTAACATTTTTCTCTGTTTTTCACCTATTTGCCAAGTGTGCAATTCCATATACTTTTCTTATAATCTTGTCAATTTGTCCTGTTACCTTTTAAAGGTAAACCGACATTGAATGTTGCAGCTTCAGATCAGAGATGGTTTCTCTTCCATCTACTAAATGAGTTAGAAATATTATTTCAATTTACACACATTATTTTAAGGATTTTGTTCATTTTATTCATTGAAAACAAAATCAAAAAGTACAAGTAATAGCAATATAATCATTAATTCTGGTCCTTTGGAGACCATTTACAATTCACACAAATCTCAACTCTTGCTAGTATGTTTAATGTCATATAATACTGCAAGTAAAATTTCTAAGAGAAATTTAATGATTTTCTCTTATCTCCAAAGTAAAAGTTGTATGATTACAATGTAACATTACAATCTGTCAGCCTAACCTGATCAACTATATTGTAAAACAAGCTCAAGCTCATTCTAGATTTGACAATTAGATACCGTTTCAAAACTCTGAGGTCAAATAAGTAATAACCACAACAAGGTGGTAGCCTTGAAGTTTCACCCAACCTGTCCAAAATTAAATAGCTCCGTTCAACTCAGATTTAGAAAATACTATTGTAAACTTAGGTGTGAGTCTCTTTCCCAATTTCAGTCAATCTGACCTGCTCAGTGTCTATAATGAATCCTTTCAAGCATGTGTTACTATTATTAATTAGTATTATCATTAAAAGAATCATGATTTTAATAAAATGCTTTGCATTATTTATTTGTATTTAAGTATGCTCATTATAAACAAGATATTTGTAGGCAATTTGCAAGGAATGTTCAAACAAATTAATCCTGTCCAGCTGTCAACATAGTTTAATGGCTAGTTAGAAATGTGTACGTGTCTCTTACAGTTCTGAGTGGGACTGGGCACATTGCTGGCTGCTGTCTTTGTGCACCATGTGGGTAGAATCCTTCTGATTCCTGTGGCAAGACTGCTGGTTCCCTCTGGAATTTCTGGCAGGAATTTGAACCCTCCATCCGCTTCTCATGCCAAGCAACCAATCTGCAGACTGACTGTTCTGACTAGCAGTCCCGTCCATCAGGGTACTTAGCTCTGCTGCCCTCACAGCTCCAGGGACCTGGGTTAGATTGTCCATTGGAGTTTTTGTGTTCTGCCTGTGTCTGCATGGGTTTCCACCTCAGTCCAAAGATGTGCAGGTTAGGTGGATTGGCCAAGCTATATTGTCCTGTATTGTCCAGGGATGTGTAGGCAAGATGGATTTGCCCTCGGAAATGCAGTGTCATGGGGATAGGGTGGGAGTCTGGATCTGGGTGGGATGCTGTCCAGAGGGTTGGTTCAGACTTGATGGATCGAATGGCTTCTATCTGCACTGTAGGGATTCTATGATTCTACAAGTCATATCCTGTGCTTTGCTGGCAATTTTCCTAGCAATAGGGCAGAACAGAGTGTGTCTCCCTATCCATGTCTCTGGGTGGGGTAAAATTATAGTCCAATCACCTAAAGAAGGAACAGTGCTCCGACAGCTAGCACTTCCAAATATAACCAGGTGTTATGTGATTTTTAACTTGGTCGACCCCAGTCCAACACCGGCACCTCTACATCTGGGTGGGGTCTAATGGATACTGCTCTCCGTGGTCAGTCTCCACTCTCTTCATTTCCCCCACCCCTCAAAGATTGGGACAGCCGGTGGGAAGGGCCAGCTCACATGCTTTAGCCAGCCCAGTTAGCTTGGTCCTCTAAGCAATTTTTGTTTTGAAAAATATAATTTCTTTATGAAATCTAAAAAATGTATTAATTATTTGTGGGCCGCCCAGATGCCTTCAAATTGAGAAGCCTTTGTGCTCACCTCTCAGCTCGTCTGCTGGGCTTGGTGCAGTATATTTATTTGAACAGAGAGAACCAGGAAAACTAGTCCCTGCTCTGTCTGCCTACAACTGAGGGCTCAGAACCTGGACCTCTATTTAGCTTCATTATGGGGGTCCCAAAAACTGCTGGAAAATCCTGCCCCAACCACTTGACTTGATGCCAGAATCCTAAACTCCGACAACACTGGCAAGCTCTTCAGTGGCCACTCTGCAAACAGCAAAAATACCCCGAACCTGTGCTAATTCTCGGGCACTGTTGTTCAACGATTTTCACTCCAGAGCTATTGGTGAGGTGCTACCAGAGGTCTTTGGATTTTTTTTTAATTACCAGCTTATGAGTATGGCCAAGAAGAAAGGACCAGCTGATCTGGTTATGGGAACATTTGGTGCAGTTCTTCCTGGTCTGCAACATCACCCCATGAAATGGACATTGAGCTCAGAGGGGTAGCTCTGTGAGGAGAAACCGAGGAGGTGGCTAAAAGATATCCCGTACCTTATGTAAGTAGATGGATGTCAGCGAATTGTGATGGTGTACTTGCACTTCAATCTTCCTATCCCAACATGCGCTCCCTGACCTCTAGTGTCACATTGCAATGTTTCCTTCCTCAAATTTCTAGAATAAAGTCACCATCATTTGGAGAGTGTGGTGGCTCAGTGGTTAACACTGCTGCCTCACAGAGCCAGGGACCCAGGGACCCAGGTCCTATTACAGCCTCGGGTGACTGTCTGTGTGGAGTTTGCACATTCTCCCTGTCTCTGCGTGGATTTCCTCCGGGTGTCCGGTTTCCTCCCACAGTCCAAAGATGTGCAGGTTAGGTGAAGTGGCCAAGCTAAATTGCCCAGAGTGTTCAGGGATGTGTAGGTTAGGTGCATTAGTCAGGGGTAATGTAAAGTAATTGGAGTAGGGGAATGGGTCTGGGTGGGATACTCTTTGGAGAGTCAGTATAGACTTGTTTGGCCAAAGGGCCTTTTCCACACTCTAGGGTTTTCTATCAAAAACTTTCACAAAACATCTTTTATACAGCAACACATCCAATTCTAAAAACAATTCCCTGTTGTGCATTCCCTTAATGCTTGCCTTGTAGATGCTTTTGTCTGTCCTAATGTTTTACGCACTCCTCTGGCAGCAACATGGCTGGTGGAAACAAGCAGCCTTTTAGTAAGGCAGACATTTAGATCCTACTGGCACAAGGTTAGACTGCTGCACCTTGGCACGAGTGGGAGAAGTCTGGGCTGGCTAGTTGAACAGCAATAGCCAGTTCATTGGTAAAGTAACAATATTGGAGCATGAATGCTGTTTCCCTGGGAGAGGAAGCCATATTTAGATACTGTGTACAATTCTGGTTGCTCTGCTATATGTACAATGTTGTTAAACTGGAAAGGGTGCAAACAAAGTTTTGCATGGATGTTACGAAGACTTGAAGATTTGAGTTATAAGGAGAGGGTGGATAGGTTGTGTTGGGCCCCTCCAGTTCTCTAATTTTCTCATGTTGTGGCCCTCCTCTGCAAGACAGAGGAAAGACTGTCTTTGAGTTGCATGACACTATGCTATAGTGATGTACCTACCAGTGTAAATCCCTGCAGACTTGCTGAGGTAATTAGAAACAAAAACCTCAGAAGGAAGATCACTGGACCCAAAATGTTAACACCGATTTCTCTTCACAGATACTGCCAGACCTGCTGAGGTTTTCCAGTAACTTCTGTTTTTATTTCTGATGTACAGCATCTGCAGTTCTTTCGGTTTTTGCTGAGGTGGTTAGATGCACATGTGATGCTGAGAGCACTGCTAAGTGTGTGAGGGTGAGGGCCGTGTACGATGTGTTGCTGGGTAAATGATGGAGTTGTGGTAGATTGAACAGTGGAAGAAGTTGGTCGGGTTGTGAGCATGAAATGTACTGTGATGTGATGATATGGTGATCCTCAGGATAATCTCACCATGACCAGTCAGCTTTCCCTAGAGAGAAAGAACAATGGTGACTTTTACTCACTTTCTAATGGGTGTGGGATGGTCGCAAATTGTAACCCCTGCATCCAAAAACAGGACCTTCTGATTTCTAGACCATAAAACTTAAGTATATTATGTTTACATTTTAAAATATCAATGTTGCAATTGTTATTTTTGCATTAAAATAGTTTATTTTGATTCTATTTTAATTTTCTAAGTTTACAGATGGATGCATTCTAAATGATATGAGTTTTAATTTTCTGGTGTTTAGCAGAAAGTACGTCCATGGAAAAAAGGTCAAAACCAGATTGATTTATAGGTTTTCCACATGAGTGTAACTGAGTGCAAGAGCTCAAGAGCCATGTATTATTGATTTATCTCTGACCTCTCCAGTTTGCTAAGGCTTCCTGCAGCTAAATTCCCAGACTGATTGCCTTCAAGTTTTCATTGAAGGGAGTCCTGTAGGATCACAACATCTTCAAACATTTGTACCTTGTCAAATTGACACAAATGATACTATCCACAAGTACCTTTGTAAAACAGCATAGGGAGTTTAAAATGTCACATCAATAAAAAGGCTCATGTAGTTCCTTTGAAGCTACCTTCTATTTCGTTTCTCAATTTTCTTCACTTTAATTCTCTCTTAAATATCATGAAGGCTACAACCCTGGTTTCAAAGACAGGTGCACCTCTTTAGTTATTCATACAACTGGTTATTCTTTATGGCTAAGCTGAAACAATAATACCGCTAACGTAGAGGGACATTGCAGCAAATCACCACACATTCTGAAAGGACTCCGTGAGTAGTGGTGAGTAAGAACCTGGCAAATTTTGTTTCACCTTAACAAGGTATGCTGAGGCAGCATCTATTTCCCCCCCCCCCCCACTTTATTACTCTTGCTGAAATCCACTAACACAGAGGAGGAATTGAGTCAAGGATCTTCTGATTTAAATTAATCAGCCTGACACCACTGAATGACTTTACAGAACATTCTCATTCGTTGAAATGGATGGGTCAAGTTGTTAACCAAAGTCCTTATATTCTGATAGAAAAGAAAAATATTTTTAATATATGTATATTATACTGATTTTCACTTGACATTAAACTTTTATTATGTGAAAGGTAGAAGAATTTACTAAATATTTGAAATCATTACAATGTGATTTTGTTGACTAAGTTGTGATGCTTCCTTATATTTCCTATGCGATTTAAATGTGCGCTGTTTCATTAATTAATCTGTTCAAATGTTTTTCTTCTAAAACAAATAAGGTACCTAAGATCTATTGCAAAACTGAAAGTAATATTTATGTGGTAATATATTGTAGTAAATTGATCCAGCAGATATCCTTTACAGCTTTGTTTCCAAGTCTATAAACTAGATAGTCTTCAAGGCTATAAACTAGATTTCTTCACGTCACAACAGATAAAATGCAAACCATCTATCTAGAAGTGACCAGTTACAATCTTCAATGCTTGCATTTGAAAATAAAATACCTTCAAAGCAACTTTTATGTTAATACATTGTAAAAGGATATAGAAAAGAAAGTAACAAGCAACATTGTGCCTTACAAATGCCAAGCAATGGCCATCTCCAACAAGGGAGAAACTAACTGCTTCTCCTAGACATTCAGTAGCATTACCTTCACTCAAACCCATCATCAGCATCTAATATGTTCCCAGAACCTCAACTGACTAAAAAATTAATTAATAGTGGAAAATTAGGGTACAAAAGTTATCCATAAATTTATAAACAGATAGTAAGAGTTTCTATAGATATGTTTAAAAGAAGAGTTAATAAAAACAAATTTTCTTCCAATAGAATCTGAATCTGTAGAATTAATGTTGGAAAATAAGGACATGGCAGGTGAATTGAATAGTTATTTTGTTTCTATCTTCACTACATAAATAAAACATAAGATAGAAGTTATTTCCCAGAAACAGCAATAAATCAATAAATGAAAGAGATAGAGGAAGTCAGAAAAATCACAATAACCAGAGAAATGGCATTTGGTACATTGTTGGAGCATTGGACTGACAAGTGCTCCTGTCCTGAAAGACTTAATCCATAGGTCTTAAAAGACATAGCTAGCGAAATAGTTGATGCATGGTTTTAAATTTCAAAAACATTCTTGATTTGGGCACAGTCCCATTGGACAATAGCAAATATAACTCTTTTATTCAAAAAAGGAGGAGGTGGAAAGCAGAAAATTACAGACGCATTAGATAAACATCTGTCATAGGGACAATGCTAGAAGTTATGATTAAAGACTTGGTTTTCACTGTAATTGTGCAAGTCAAGATGGTTTTGTGAAAGGGAAGGCATGTTTGACAAATCTATTGGCGTGCTTTGAGGAAGTACTTTGTTATAGATATGGGGGAACTGATGCATGTACTGCATTTACATTCCCAGAAGCCATTTGAAAAAGTTCCAGCTTACAAGTTATCATGGAAAATAAAAACTCATGATAGTTGGGATAACAGGCTTGCTGGCTAACAGGAAGCAGGGTAGGTGTAAATGGGTCTTTTTCAAGTTGACAAGATATAATGAGTGGTGTGCCA
Source organism: Chiloscyllium punctatum (assembly GCF_047496795.1). NCBI lineage: Eukaryota > Metazoa > Chordata > Chondrichthyes > Orectolobiformes > Hemiscylliidae > Chiloscyllium > Chiloscyllium punctatum. Next base: position 61,232,973 of record NC_092763.1, on the reverse strand, counting down.
TGGGCATCAATGCTGAGATGAAAGTGGCTACCAGTTATGGGCCTTGAAAGTCTGTGTTGATGGAAACAAAATTAATGCTGAGTCCTAGTTCTATATATTTCCACAAGAGGAAACATCTTCTCCACACCTACTCTGTCAAGACTCCTCCGAATCTTATATGTTTGAGTCAAGTCACTTCCAACTGTTCTAAACTCCAGTTTGTACAAGCCTATCCTGTCTAACGTTTCCTTACAAGACAACCCACTCATTCCAGGTATTAGTCTGATAAACTTTCTCTGAACGGATTCCAATACATCCACATCCTTCTTTAAATCAAGTGAACAATCCTGTGTTAAGTGCTCCAAATGCTGTCTCAGTAATCCGCTGTATGACTGAAGCATAATCTTCCTACTTTGCATTCAAAATATTTTGTATGCTCCTTAGTTTGTATTATTATCTGAGCATACAAATTAGGAGCAGGAATAGATTATTTGGCCTTCATGTCTGCTGCACCTTTTGATAAGATTATGACTGATCTGATTGTAGTCTCTACAATTCTATTACACTATATGCTCTATATGAAGATAAAGTATACTATTTTGATTAATGTGAGTCCAATCATAAATGCTGATCAATTCATTATTCCTAACTGTGAATTAAGTCTTTTCCAGCAGATGCTGACTCATTCTGTGCTTGAAAAGTGTCCAAATCAAAGACACAGTTATCCAGCTTCTATGAAATGCTCATGCACTTGGTTATAAACAGATAAAGAGCCGTGTATATTAGCTCTTATTAACATTAAGATTCGCCATCAAATTAGATGAAAGGAGTCACAAGAAACAAAATCCAAAAAGGTAGAAGGTACAGTTGACTCAAAAGTTTAACGTATTTATAACATATTAAATCAGTTTGGGAGTAAGCTTATTAATCTCCTTCAGAAGATAACATGTAATTGACACTGAAAAAGGATCAGAAATATGATTTTTTAATAGGAAATTAGGGATGCATGCCTTTCACAATCATGCCTGCTTATATAGGTTCATTTTGTGAAATTCTTTTGAACTAATAATAATTATAAACTGACAGATTATAATAAAAAAGTGTAAACCTTTAGTTATTGCTATCAATGAGATAATTAATACTGATATTTATTCTCTTAAACTATGGTAAATTTGGAATTATTTTCTTTTTGGGATTGACATTAGGGAGAGATTGGGAAAAGTTTTTCTTTCATGTAGCTCTTCAAATTTTCAAACTGTTACAAAGAAACAAAAGAATGTGGATGAAATTCTGCTCTGCAGCAATGTTATTTTAACATTCTTCATTTTCAAAATGCCGCAAGGTTGTTGCTGCTGGTGACAGTGATGGTGATGTAGCTTGACATTTCACTTTCCTGTCTGTCCTTTGTCTGAAGTTGCAGGATCTGCTGTCTGCTAGAGTTATCTTGGGATTCTTCAAGGGTCACCTCACCAATTAATGTATCACATATTTTGTTGCTGTTCCAGATCTGTGAACAAGAAAGTGATTGTTTTTTTTTTAAGTTAGTTGTTAAATTAAGATTTTTATTCCATCTTTTGCATCTGATTCACCATGAAGGATGTGGAAAGTGAATCAATACTGTGCTATAGCATAATGATTCTTGAAAAAGATATTGAAGGAGTTGTCATACATGGAAGAGGTAAGCTTGCTGAGAATATTATCATCTGCATAGTTTGATGAACATGGAATTATCAGGGATACATCTACAAGTTTGACCTTAAGTGTCAGTTTCTGAAGTTCAAATGCTCTCTTTTTTTTTCCTGTCTCTTCTGCTTCTAATCATAACGCAAACTGTTTCAACTCTGCTGCCCTTTCCTTATCTCTTTACCCCTTTCCTTATCTCTTGTCTCTAACTCAAGCTGTTGCATTTGCAATTGAATTCTTGCCATCTCCATAGATTCTGATGGTTTCTCCAACAAGTTTAAATGCTGAGCTACTGCTGTAATTATCTCCTTTCATCACCGGCAGCTCCAACCCTAGCTTGTCTGCTAATTCCAACAACTTGGTCTTATTCACTTTTTGCAAACCTACTGCGTCACCTCGTCCACATACAAAATTATCTTGGTGACTATAAGAGCCATTACTATCCCAAGCTTTGTCTACCCAACCAAACCAACACCCAAAATAAAGACACTAGCACTTACCACTTGCTGTTTAAAGTCCCGCAAAGAGGCCCCAATCGGTTATGGACTAGGCCAAACAAGTCAAAACATACTTAAGCAGGCAGAGTAAATTAGCCCTGTTGACTACCAAGTTTCAAAACAGATAAAAATTTATCCAAAAAATTTTGGAATGAAATACAAAGAACAGAGTAAAGAATACCTACAGAGCTCAGACTATCCAAACAAGACTTAATTATGCTGCTCCAAATATGCACAACAGTCCCAATAAACAAACCCCCTGAAACACAGTAAAAATTAAACAAAGGCTTACAAGTCGAAGTTAGAAGGGCAGAAGGAGAGAGAGTCTAGCAGCCTATTTCCACACAGCCCACAGGTGAACTCCTAACCAAGTTCTGAACTAAACTACTCAGCTTGAGAGCTGGCAACACCCACTTGACTTATACAGGTTCCTTCTAAACACATAAGAGCTTTGGCCAAAAGTCTCATCTGTTTACTTATAAACAAAAGGCCTCCAATACTCTCTTATCTCTGTACCAAACCCAGCCATTTCAGAGCCCGGAGTGTTTTATGACGATTCTGAGAAAAACCACAGGCACAGTCTCCTTGAGAAAGGGAACAGGTTTTAGAAAGTACAACCAGCTTTGTGACAATATTAATTAATGAGAAAATGTCTAAAGTGATGGTCAACAGGGTAGAAGGAAAAATATGTTCTGTTAACAAACACTGGTGGACTCTATGGATGAACCCACCAGAGGCAACTTGACAAAAATACAATGGAGAAGGGGTTCAATGGTAGATTTAAACAATAAAAGATAGATGTGGGTTAAAATGCAGAATGAACAATGGTATGGATTGATTGGGCTGAGTTACCTATAACTGGGCCATATATCTGATGTAATCTTTTTTTATTTCTTAATGTTTAGACATGGCAATGAAATGTAAATAAAAGTTGAAAATGCTGGAGAAACACTCAGCAGCTATGGCAACATCTGTGGAGAAAGACACAAAGTTAATACTACATGACTATTAAATTTTAGAAGCCATGAGGAAAATTATTGAACCCTAATTAGTCAGTCTTATGTTACAGTGTCAGTGTTGAAATGTGTTATATCATACAATTTCAAGAACAGTTTGTCAGGTTTGATGGATTCTAACAGTTAACAATGAAGCAAAAAACAGTCTGCTTAAAAAGCCAGAGATAAAAGCTGAAGGTAACCTTAGTGAGGAAGTAGTCCAAACCCATGTGGAAGAGCAGAGAGTTAAAACAGCAAGGTTAGCAGCTGAAGGGGCTGATGGTTATGAGCTGGTCCATAAAACTTGGTTTGGCTTCCAGAATCAATTGCTGTTCACGAAGGCTAGAAATTGGGTCAAAGAGAAATCCTCATATAGAAATGGAAAGGTAGATCTCACTGACAATTATAAGGAGAACTTACCACAGGGTAAAAAGGAAACCCTTGAGGAGAACAAAGAAGTTAAAAGTTAAAAGTGTTTTCATTATAATAAATTGAGCCACATGAAATCACAGTGTTGGTGGGTTAGAAGAAAGTCAGATGTAGGAAAACAGGATACATTTTGTTGGCATGGTAACAGAAAGTCCAATGGAAGCTAGAAAGCTGAATCAGAGGTTGATTAAGGAGGAAGTGCCAGATCTGCCTGAAAAATATACATGCAAAGGTAAAGTTTATTCACATAGGTCAGGAGTAACAGGTAAAGACATTACAATATTAAGGGACACAGGATCCTCTCAGTCTGTGATTCTGAAGGATAAGGAGATATGTATTTCTGAAGGATTACTGCCAGAAAAAGGTACTGGTAACAGGAATCCATGGTGAGACAAAAATGCTCAATTATGTAAAGTGGGGCTAGAATGTCCAGAGAAGAGTGGAGTACTTGGCAAACTCTCAGCTCCTGGAATACAATTTGTCCTTGCAAACTATGTAGCTGATTCACTGGTAGGCATGCTGCTTATCCTAGTTGAACAGCCAGTGGAGACTCATGCAGTTGAAGCACTGCAGGAGTCTTATTTGGAGATTTCCCAGATTGTTTCTTAACAAGGTCACAGAGGCACAAGCTGAAGCAGGAGAGATCAAAAGCCACAGATAAGGAAGCCAAAGGCTTCAGAGGCTTTTTTGATCCGATAAGTGGGACAGAGCAGGAGCAAATAGGTAAACATGCAAGTATCCTTAGCTTAGCTAAAGCTTATTGAGTTACAGCAGAAAGATGAGAACTTAAAACAGTTGTATCAAAAGGCATTTGCAGAGGAGAGTGAATTCATCCCTGTGTGTTATTACTTAACAAATGATGTCTTAAATGAGGAAATGGAGAACATCACGTTCAAGTGGGTGAGAAATGGGCAGAAGTTCATCAAATTGTTTTACCAGTATGGTTTAGAAAGGAGGTTCTGCAAGTGGTCCATGAACTACCACCTGGAGGTCATTTAGGGGTGAGGTAAACACAGGCTAAAGTACAAAGACATTTTCACTGGCCTGCACTACACAAGGATGTAGTTGAATTTTGCCAGACGTGTCATACATGTGAGCTAATCGGAAAACCACAGGCAGTAATAAAACCTGCACCATTAATACCTATTCCAACATTTGAGGAATCTTTCGCAAGAGTCTTGATTGATTGCATAGGTCCCCTACCTCAAAGAAAAAGTGGGAATAAGTATCTATTAACAATAATGGGTGTATCGACTAGGTTTCCAGAGGTAATCCCATTGTGCAACATCGTAGCTAAAAGGGTTGAAGAATTACTCAATTTTCTTTGGTAGATACAGACTACCAATACAGATCCAGTCAGATCAAGGTCAAACTTCACATCCAAACTACTGGAGGTGGTTATGGATAACTTGGGAGTAAAGCAATTCAAATCCACTGCGTACCATCCAGAATCGCAGGGAGCACTAGAGAGATGGCATCAAACACTAAAGACCATTTTGAGGGCTTATGGTCAGGACTATCCAGATGATTGGGATAAGGAAATTCGGTTTGTACTTTTTACAATCAGAGATGCACCAAATAAATTGATCAAATTCAGTCTATTTGAATTAATCTTTGTGTATGAAATAAGATGACCATTAAAGTTGATTAAGGAGAAATTAGTAAGTCAGAATTCAGAGACCAGCCACTTGGACTGTGTGTAAAGTTTTAGAGAATGACAAAATAGACCTGGGGAGTTGGCTAGACAGCATTTAAAAATATCACAGCAATCAAATAAGCAGCAGATAAGAAATCACAAATTTGCAATTTTGCCATTGGGGATAAGGTATTGGTGTACTTCCAGTAATAGATGAACTTTCAAAAGCAAGGTTTAGTGGACCTTATCAAATCAAGAAGAAATTAAGTGAGGTGAACTACTTGATAAGGACTCCAGTCAGGAAGAAATCTCACAGAGTGTGTCATGTGAATATGCTCAAAAGGTACTTTGATAGGGAAGGAAAGCAAGAGGAGAAGGAAGGTAGAAATTAGATTAGATTACTTACAGTGTGGAAACAGGCCCTTTGGCCCAACAAGTCCACACTGCCCCGCCGAAGCGCAACCCATACCCCTACATTTACCCCTTATCTAACACCATGGGCAATTTAGCCTGGCCAATTCACCTGACCTGCACATCTTTGGACTGTGGGAGGAAACCTGAGCACCCAGAGGAAACCCACGCAGACATGGGGAGAACGTGCAAACTCCACACAGTCAGTCACCTGAGGCGGGAATTGAACCTGGGTCTCTGGCGCTGTGAGGCAGCAGTGCTAACCACTGTACACCATGCCGCCCACTAATGATTACAGCACAGGTGTTAATGATTACAGCACAGAAGGAAGAACCAAGTTCAGAGATTTCTGAATTGAACATTTCTCAATTCAAATTGGACAATGAGGAAGTCGTCAAAAATTGGGATTAATTATTGAGTTATCTTCCACAAGAAAATCAAAATGACCTGAAAGAGTTAATACTATTGTTATGTCGTGGGGTAAACCCCCCTCTGTTAATTTTAAAACAGCAGCACAGAAAAGATTTATCCCCAGCAGTACTCTGTGAAAATTCAAGAGGCCAAGAACTAATTCAAGTAAAAAGTAACAACTTTATTTCTTAACATATTAAAGAGAATAATTAACTAACAACTGTTTACAACTCCTTCCTCTAACCTATCTTTTAATTTCCCTTCTATAATACTAGTCCAATAAAACACCCCTGATGAAGAATTACCAAAATTCAAATTTCAAAACCAGGCAGCTGTCAAATCTTCTCTTTGTATCATCCTCTGGAGGTTTTCTTCTTTGCATTTTGTGGGGTCAACCTTCCATGACTGATGGTCAGGCAGCATCCGAGGACATTCCTGATGAGCTCATTACTGATGAAGGGCTCCTGCCTGAAATGTTGATTTTCCTGCTCCTCAGATGCTGCCCGACCTGCTGTGCATTTTCAGATTCTGGATTAGAGTGGTACTGGAAAAGTACAGCAGTTCGGGCAGCATCCGAGGAGCAGGAAAATCAACATTTCGGACAAAGGCCCTTCATCAGGAATAAAGACAGAGTGCCTGAAGAGTGGAGAGATAAATGAGAAGAGTGTGGGGGTGGGGAGAACGTAGCATAGAGTATAGTAGGTGAGTGGGGGTGAGGAATGGAGGTGATAGGTCAGGGAGGAGGATGGGAGAAGGTAGCAAAGAGTACAAGGGGTGAATGAGGGTGGGATGAAGGTGATAGGTCAGAGAGGAGGGTGGATTTGATAGATGGAAAGGAAGGTAGGCAGGTAGGACAGGTCATGGGGACAGTGCTGAGCTGGAAGTTTGGAACTAGGGTGAGGTGGGGGAAGGGGAAATAAGGAAACTGGTGAAGTCCACATTGATGCCCTGGGGTTGAAGTGTTCCGAGGCGGAAGATGAGGCGTTCTTCCTCCAGGTGTCGGGTAGTGAGGGAGTGGCGGTGAAGGAGGCCCAGGACCTCCATGTCCTTGGCTGAGTGGGAGGGGGAGTTGAAATATTGGGCCACAGAGCGGTGTGGTTGATTGGTGCAGGTGTCCCAGAGTGTTCCCTAAAGCGCTCTGCTAGGAAGCATCCAGTCTCCCCAGTGTAGAGGAGACCGCATCGGGAGCAACGGATACAATAAATGATATTGGTGGATGTGCAGGTAAAAAACTTTGATGGATGTGGAAAGCTCCTTTAGGGCCTTGGATGGAGGTGAGGGAGGTGGTGTGGGCACAGGTTTTGCAACTCCTGCGGTGGCAGGGGAAGGTGCCAGGAAGGGAGGGTGGGTTGTTGGGGGGGCGTGGACCTGACCAGGTAGTCACGGAGGGAACGGTCTTTGCGGAAGGCGGAAAGGGGTGAGGAGGTAAATATATTCCTGGTGGTGGAGTCTGTTTGGAGCTAGCGGAAATGTCATCGGATGATTTGGTTTATGCGAAGGTTGGTGGGGTGGAAGGTGAGCACCAAGGGGGTTCTGTCCTTGTTACGGTTGGAGGGGTGGGGTCTGAGGGCAGAGGTGCAGGATGTGGACGAGATGCATTGGAGGGCATCTTTAATCATGTGGGAAGGGAAATTGCCGTCTCTAAAGAAGGAGGCCACCTGGTGTGTTCTGTTGTGGAACTGGTCCTCCTGGGAGCAGATACGGTGGAGGCGGAGGAATTGGGAATACGGGATGGCATTTTTCCAGGAGGTAGAGTGGGAAGAAGTATAATCCAGGTAGCTGTGAGAGTCGGTGAGTTTGTAAAAAATGTCAGTGACAAGTCGGTCTTCATTAAGAGAGATGGAGAGGTCCAGGAAGGGGAGGGAGGTGTCAGAGATGGTTCAGGTAAATTTAAGGTCAGAGTGGAATGTGTTGGTGAAGTGGATGAATTGCTCAACCTCCTCGCGGGACCATGAGGTGGCACCGATGCAGTCATCAATGTAGCAGAGGAAGAGGTGGGGAGTAGTGCCGGTGTAACTATGGAAGATGAACTGTTCTACATAGCCAACAAAGAGACAGGCATAGCCGGGGCCCATACAGGTGCCCATGGCTGCTCCTTTGGTCTGGAGGAAGTGGGAAGTTTCAAAGGAGCATTTACAGCACCACTGTAATCTGGACTCTAATCTCCAGCATTTCGCCTTTCATGACCAATGTTATGTCCCTAGAACAGCACCTGTGCTTTCGCGATTCCATTTTATTTATCACTGGTTTTGCCTCTCGGAGTTGTTCAAAGAGCTAGGCTAACTGTACCATGTGACCTTTCCAGGAATTACTAAAGATCACTAAACCATCCAAATAGACTGCACAGTTTGTTAACCTAGCCACAAATATGTTCATGAGTCTTTGGAATGTAGCGGGTGCGTTTTCATTCCAAAGGGCATCACTTTAAACTGATATAGCCAATTTGGGGTTACAAATGCAGAAATTTCTTTCACTGACTCTGATGATGATATTTGGCAGTAACCACACATTAAGTCCAACTTGGTGATGTAACTGGCTTGTCTGACTTTCTCGATACAGTCCTCCAATCTAGGAATTAGATATGAGTCTGACATTGTAACAGCATTGATCTTTCGATAATCCACGCAGAATCGTCGAGTCCCATCTGGTTTGGGAACTAAAACGATTGGCAAACTCCACTTGCTCTGACTTGGTTCAACAACATCCTCGTCGAGCATGGCCTCTACCTCCATCTGGACCTGTCTGGCTTTGAAGGGATTAAGCCGATAGGGGTGTTGTTTTATCAGAGCAATATTCCCTACATATAGTTCATGTATTATAGCATTCATCTTCCCCATCTGATGCTTACATATGTCCTTATACTGCTGTAACAAATCTTTCAACTGCATTCTATGCTCCTGAGACGGATAGCTTACAAACCTATCCCATTCCTCAAGGACTTCTTCATTTTTTAAATCTATTTTGAGGCACATCAAAATCCACATCATCTGGATTTGATTCCTCACTCTGCGGGGCAGTAACTAACACCTGTTTCTCCAGTTCTTTCTCTCTTGTCTAATACAGTTTCAACATGTTCACTTGACATAACTGATGCCCTTTTTTCTATCAGGCATCTTTACTAGATAGTTCACCTGACTCAACTTTTTCTCAATTTGATAGGGACCACTATACCTTGCTTTGAAGGGATGTCCTATCACTGGTAACTGTTTACAACTCATTCCTCTAACATATCTTTTAATTTCCTTTCTATAATACTCGTCCATTAAACCAGTCTCCCCCCCCCGCCCCCACCCCGAGTAAGATTTACCAAAATTCAAATTTCAAAACCTGGCAGCTGTCAAATCTTCTCTTTGTATCTTCCTCTGTAGATTTTCTTCTTAGGATTTCTCTTTCCCAGGTCATTGATAGATAAATGTACCTTTAAGAGAGCTGTGTTTCGGGCAGTCTGTACATGCTGGTGTCTTGGCAATTCTCTTTCAACTGTTCAAGTTTTCCTGGTCTTATACCCCAAAGCATCAGGTTGTGTTATTGGCTTTTAATATTGTCAATATTCTAAATTCAAACTGGATTGGAGTTTGGTATTTTTGCAGTATAATTTAAACAAATTGGCTGAATTTGAATTTGTTTTTGTATCCAGACAACCAGCTACTCTAGCTGCTGGACCAAATTTTGCAATGCAACGTCTTCAGCATTCTGTGTGCCTCTCTAAGTCCTTAACTCTCAAAGGTAAAGTACACTTCTACACCATCATAACCCGAACGTGGAGAGATATGCGGAAATAAACTGGGAAGTACTAACCGAATTGTGCATGATGTTGATATAGGTTATGCTGTTCTGATTAAGTGACATCCTTACAGGCATAACCCTCTAAAATTGGCACAGGTACAGAAGGAGATAGAATGCATGCTCCAAAATGGCATAATCAAAATGAGTTACAGTGACTGGAGCTTACCCATAGTCATGGTGTCAAAGCCAGATGGTACCCAATGGTTATGTGTGGACTATCGCAAAGTCAACGCTGTTACAATTAAATGATGCATTTCCAATTCCATGGTTGGAGGACTGTGTCGAAAAGGTGAGGTGAGAAGAACAACTTACATTTCTAAGTTGGACTTACTCACAGGCGACTGGCACATACCTCTGTCAGAGAGAGCAAAGGTCATTGCCAGGTTACTCAACTGTAGTGTTTGCATTGATAACCTGGTGATTTTTAGTCACGCATGGAAGGAACATTTACAGCATTTATTGGACATGTTCAATCGACTTCGGAAGGCAGGCTTAGTGTTAAACCTAGCTAAAAATGAATTTGCCAAAGCTCAAATCACCTTCCTGGACTATGTTATCAGATACAAATGGCCCCACAGGGTGCCTAACCAAAAGTAATTGGGAAATTTCCCACACTGTCAATGAAAAGAGCAGGACTACGGTTCCTGGGATTTAATGGATTTACCAAAAATTGGTGTCGGATTTTAGCAGTGTGGCTGCTCCACTCACCCAATTGTTAAAAAAAGGGCAAGAGGTTTCTGTGGACAGCAACTATCAAAAGGCATTTGACAGCCAAAGAACTGTTAACTACTGCCCCAGTATGAGCCACACCTGATTATACAAAGCATTTCAAGGTAGCTATCAATGCCAGTGATATGGGTGTTGGTGTGGTGCTCCTGCAGGATGATGACGAGGGAATGGAAAGACCCATCGTTTTTTTTCAGGAAGTTGAATGTTCATCCACAGAAATATTCAATGGTGGAGAAAGTCACTTGGAGCTTGATGTTGGCATTATAACATTTTAGTGTTTATATTAATAGCAAAGCATCGGAGACAATCGTATACACCGATCATAACCCACTGACATTTGTGGAAAAATTGAAGGACAAAAATGCCAGACTGTTTAGATGGAGCTTGTTGTTGCAGCCGTTCAATTTGACAATTGTGCATGTGACAGGTCATGAAAACGGCATTGCTGATGCGCCATCAGGACTTGAATGAGATACAGGGGCGTAGAGTGGCGGGTGTGCCAAAGCCTGAATTCACATGTGGTTGTGCATGTTTGCATGTGTGTAGTTAGTATAGTGGTGTTTGTTTTAGACTGCTAACCAGTTTGTTTTTGAACGTTTTTAAAAATGAAGCCATCTCTTGATATTCATTTTTTTTAAAGGGGGTGTGTTTTAAAGAGCTGTTCCTTCTTTCTAAAAGCTGTTCTTTTTCTCAAGGATACTATGTCCTTGGTTTTTCTCAGAATGGTCATAAAACACTCTGGGCTCCAAAACAGTTGGGTTCGGTACAGGGATAAAAGGGTATTGGAGGTCTTTTTTGTTTATACGTAAAAAGATAAGACTTTAGGCCAAAGCTTTACTGTTTTGAAGTAACCTGTATAAGTCAAGGGGGCATAAGCAGCTCTATAGCTGAGCAGTTTAGTTCTGAACTAGTTAGGAGTTGAGCTGTGGAGCTGTGTGGAAACAGGGTGCTAAACCCTCTCTCCTTCTGCCCTTCTAACTTTGATCTATAAATCTTGGTTTCATTTTTATTGTGTTTCGGGAGGTTTGCTTATTGGGACTATTGTGCATATTCGAAACAGCATAATTAAGTCTAGTTTGCATAGACTGACTTCTGTAGGTATTCTTTATTCTGTTCTTTGTGTTTCATTCTGTAACTTTGTGAATAAATTCTTGTCTATTTTAAAACCTGGTTCTGGATTAGTGGTGCTGGAAGAGCACAGCAGTAAAATCGACGTTTCGGGCAAAAGCCCTTCATCAGGAATACAGGCAGAGAGCCTGAAAGGTGGAGAGAATAGTGAGAGGAGGGTGTGGGTGGGGAGAAAGTAGCATAGAGTACAATAGGTGAGTGGGGGAGGGATGAAGGTGATAGGTCGGGGGGGGGGAGGAAAGAGGATGGAGTGGATAGGTGGAAAAGAAGATAGGCAGGTAGGACAAATCATGGGGACAGTGCTGAGCTGGAAGTTTGGAACTGGGGTGAGGTAGGGGAAGGTGAAATAAGGAAACTATTGAAGTCCACATTGATACCCTGGGGTTGAAGTGTTTCGAGGCAGAAGATAAGGCATTCTTCCTCCAGGCGTCAGGTGGTGGGGGAGCAGCAGTGAAGGAGGCCCAGGACCTCCATGTCCTCGGCAGAGTGGGAGGGAGAGTTGAAATATTGGGCCACAGGGCGGTGTGGTTGATTGGTGCGGGTGTCCCGGAGATGTTCCCTAAAGTGCTCTGCCCGCACCAATTTGTTTTGTTTTTCCAAGTTATATTGTCAGATACTCGATATCAATGTTTTGCACTGTACTAATTTGATTTACATCATATTTATGTTCTTTTATATTATCTTACAGAAATTTTGTTATTGTCAGTATTGCCTAGCTATTCCATTACTGAACTGTTCTTGTATATTGGATTAGTGGTGCTGGAAGAGCACAGCAGTTCAGGCAGCATCCAACGAGCAGCGAAATCGACGTTTCGGGCAAAAGCCCTTCATCAGGAATAAAGGCAGTGAGCCTGAAGCGTGGAGAGATAAGCTAGAGGAGGGTGGGGGTGGGGAGAGAGTAGCATAGAGTACAATGGGTGAGTGGGGGAGGAGATGAAGGTGATAGGTTAAGGCTTTTGCCCGAAACGTCGATTTCGCTGCTCGTTGGATGCTGCCTGAACTGCTGTGCTCTTCCAGCACCACTAATCCAGTATTTGGTTTTCAGCATCTGCAGTCATTGTTTTTACCTTGTTCTTGTATATTCCCTGTTTCTGGATACAATTGAGAATCTTCCTGCATTAGGTTTTTCATATAATGGGTTAAATAGGAATCTTGTGTACATTTTAGGAACTTTATTCTTATTCCTTTTAACAATCTTTTATTTGTTCAATTAATGTTAAGGTATTGACAATTATTCTTTTCTTTCTCAATTCACTATTTTGTCAGAATAAGGTTTGCCAGATGTTGCAGGGTACTTGTCCAATGTGTATTTGAGCCATGCACATCAAAATGAATCCACATTTAATTCCCAGTTCATGCTGGGTTAGGTACATGACTTTAGGGTAGGGGAGCACAATTGATGGCAATGCCCATGGGTTTAGTCAAAATTGCCATTTGGCATCATAATAAAAGTACATCACATACTATTTCATGGAACCAAGCGATCATTTAGCCTAAAAACTACAGATTATTCAATCATACCCTGAGCAATAGTCTTAGAACTCAGTCAACCTCAGAATTAATTGTTCACCATGTATCCAGCTATTGATCTTCATCAGTGACTGACAGCTTACCTGAATGATTATTGGGAGCTTGGGGTTTCTCCTGTAAAAAATGGCGTTGGTGTCAAATTGAGGATTCAGCGTGTCTTCAAAAATAGCTGTAGAGATTTTGTGATATTCACATTTAAAAACTGCATATGCATCTGCTCCTGTAATATGCCAAGAAATAGATCCAATTAGTTTTACATCCTATTACATGAAAACGATTAAGTAAAACTTGCACTGTAAAATAAAGACATATTATTGAATTATTGTGAAAGGGGGAGTGTGAACATTATAAGAACAAAGTCACTTATTGTTTTTCAACTTGCATCCCAAGATTTCAACAGGTTTAAACTAGGTATATAATTGTCATGCTTCCGGATTTCTGACTGCTTGCTTAGGAAAGGACTTTGGAGTTACTTAGGTTAAAGTTATTAGGTGTTGAAACCAGTTAATAAGATATTGCATTTATTACACCAATAGAACATAGAACATAGAACAATACAGCATAGAACAGGCCCTTCGGCCCACGATGTTGTGCCGAACATTTGTCCTAGCTTAAGCACCTATCCATGTACCTATCCAATTGCCGCTTAAAGGTCACCAATGATTCTGACTCTGCCACTCCCACAGGCAGCGCATTCCATGCCCCCATCACTCTCTGGGTAAGATAACCCCCTATACCTTCCACCCTTCACCTTAAATTTATGTCCCCTTGTAACACTCTGTTGTACCCGGGGAAAAGTCTCTGACTGTCTACTCTATCTATTCCCCGATCATCTTATAAACCTCTATCAAGTCACCCCTCATCCTTCGCTGTTCCAATGAGAAAAGGCCTAGCACTCTCAACCTATCCTCGTACGACCTATTCTCCATTCCAGGCAACATCCTGGTAAGTCTCCTCTGCACCCTCTCCAAAGCTTCCACATCTTTCCTAAAGTGAGGCAACCAGAACTGCACACAGTACTCCAAATGTGGCCTTACCAAGGTCCTGTACAGCTGCAAAATCACCTCATGACTCTTGAATTCAATCCCTCTGCTAATGAATGCTAATACACCATAGGCCTTCTTACAAGCTCTATCCACCTGAGTGGCAACTTTCAAAGAGCAATGAACATAGACTCCAAGATCCCTCTGCTCCTCCACCTTACTAAGAACCCTACTGTTAACCCTGTATTCCGCATTCTTATTTGTCCTTCCAAAGTGGACAACCTCACTCTTGACAGGGTTGAACTCCATCTGCCACTCCTCAGCCCAGCTCTGCATCATATATAATTCCCTTTGCAGCCAACAACAGCCCTCCTCACTATCCACAACTCCACCAATCTTCGTATCATCTGCAAATTTACTGACCCACCCTTTGACTCCCTCTTCCAAGTCATTAATAAAAATTACAAACAGCAGAGGACCCAGTTTCTGGGACAAGGTGGATTCAGGCAACCTGTCTGACTAGACTACTTGGAACAATAAAATGTGTTTGTGGACATAGTGGGGTAGTAGTAATGACACTGTTACAGTATCAAGAGGCTGAGACTAAAGTTCTGGGAATACAGCAGTCCACATAGAAATCCCACTAGTGCCTGTGTATTATTTAATAAATAAAAGACAAATGATTTGACTAGTCTTCATAAAATGGTGACTTTGAAACTATCATCAATTGTCATAAAAGCCCAGCTGGTTCACAAATGTCCTTTAGGGAAATAAATCTGTCATCCTTATGTCATCTGACCTACGTGAGACTCCTGGCCCACAGCAATTTAGTTGACTCTTAACCGCTCTTTGAAGTGGCCTGGCAAACCACCCTATTCAAAAGCAATTAGGGATCAGCAATAAGTACAAGCCCACAACCTATTAGAATTAAAAACAAAATTCCAGAAAATGCAACATGTTAGAATGCTTTTTCCAGGAGGGTGAGTTTTGATGAGCTTTCACTTAAGAGACACAGCTCGTTAGATTGATAGTTTATTGTGAATATATCTGAACACCGAGAATGGGCAGAACATCTACTGTCAACCACTGATTTTCTTTTAAACACTATTTAGAGAGTGAGCAAAGTCTCTCCTAAACCTTTAGGATGACCAATTTCCAACCTTCTTCTGGTGAAGGAAATGCAGTGAATGCGCTAATAAGATAATCCGTGAAATTTGTTACTTACTGTTATGGAGGGTGATACAGAAGTAAGGTGAAGTGAGATTTATTTTGTTCTAGTTCTTAAACCAGATGGTTGACTTAGAATTAGCCTTGTCTCATTAATAGATATCCATCAGATCTCTTTTCAAAGATTGAGTATGCATATGTTGTGGGATACACATGGCTGTAGGGCCCAGTTCACAGTACAAGAATTTCATTTTTTCAGGCTCCAGATGTGGCCTGGGGGGGGGACTAAATATTAAGCAGTCAGGGTAAGCAAGATTTCCTTAAGTGAGAGACTAGAGACATCAAATCTGAGGAAATAGCTCGCACTGAATGCAAAATGTGAAAATAATACTGCCCTGTTTAAATAAAGGTTTTGGTGGATTTTGTGTCTTCTAAAAATAAATAATGTTAGTACTCAGGTCATTCCTGGTATGCTTTGTGGTTTGCTATAGGTTATAGAGTCATAGAGATGTACAGCATGGAAACAGACCCTTCGGTCCAACTCGTCCATGCCAACCAGATAACCCAACCCAATCTAGTCCCACCTGCCAGCACCCGGCCCATATCCCTCCAAACACTTCCTATTCATATACCCCCATCCAAATGCCTCTTACGTGTTGCAATTGTACCAGTCTCCACCACTTCCTCTGGCAGCTCATTCCATACACGTACCACCCTCTGCATGAAAAAGTTGCCCCTTAGGTCTCTTTTATATCTTTCCCTTCTCACCCTAAACCTATGCCCTCTAGTTCTGGACTCCCCGAACCCAGGGAAAAGACTTTGCCGATTTACCCTATCCATGCCCCTCAATTTTGTAAACCTCTATAAGGTCACCCCTCAGCCTCCGACGCTCCAGGGAAAACAGCCCCAGACTGTTCAGCCTCTCCCTATAGCTCATATCCTCCAACCCTGGCTACATCCTTGTAAATCTTTTCTGAACCCTTTCAAGTTTCACAATATCTTTCTGATAGGAAGGAGACCAGAATTGCATGCAATACTCCAACAGTGGCCTAACCAATGTCCTGTACAACCGCAACATGACCTTCCAACTCCTGTACTCAATACTCTGCCCAATAAAGGAAAGCATACCAAACACCTTCTTCACTATCCTATTAGTTCATATAACATTACCAAAGAGAGTGGGTTCATGTTGAGACAGATGTGTTGACATTTATTAGAAACACTAACTGTGGACATGGCTATAATAATGCAGACATACAAGTAAAGTCTGGGTCTGTGTTTACTGATGTTACTATACATTATATACACACAGATGACTGGCTTACACTGGTGCCATTGTACAAAAGGTGGAGCAGGTGCTAGAAAACACACAAGTCATCGTCATGTAGGTGTCTTAAAGAGACCGGCCTGTCTGGTCTGGAATCTACACTGTAAAACATCAATTCCTGTTTCAGGCATTCAAGATCAGCTTTGACATGGTTATATCCAAATGAAATAATCCCTACTACAAGATTCTAAATTCATAAGAGCACCATGATGATATTTCTCATTTCCCACAACAATTGTTATATACCACGGTTTGAATGAGGCTAGTAATTTTATTACCAAATTTATAAGCATTTTTGTGCTGCGGACCATCCTTGTTCACCAATTTGCTGGCCTGACATTGTTAGGTATTGCTAGAAATGTAGAGTCAATCTATGGATCCAAGATCTTCAAGATTATGCCAAGTTACATTTACACAAGGATGAAACTCACTGGACATACCTCCAGAGGAATTTTGTTTTGGCAGATCTGTCGCACTGTGAAGGTGGACCTTTGTAACAATCCGTGGATAACGAATAATAATGTTCCAACATGTCACTTCTGGTTTGTCAAGGATCAGCTCCCTAGGGTTAAAAGTTAGGACAGAACAGAAAGTGTTGTCAGTAACATTCACAGTTGAGTACGTTGACATTTTTCACAATAGTGTTCTTGAGTTACTTGTCCAAGGTCATCTTCAAGTTCTTCAGTAACTGATGATAGACCGACTGTATAGCGTAATTTATTTTGTTAATTCAGTTAGCAAAGATGCAAATCACAACAGGGGGTGGGCCCAATTCACTGAGATTTTAGCAAATGAGATGTCCTCACATGGAACATAGAGCTTCAACTAAAATAAGTATATTTACATCACCACAGGAAATGACATCACCAACCCAAGGAAACCTGAACATAAATAGAAATTGGGTCATGAACACCAATGCTTCACCAGAGGCTCACTGATGATGTTACCTAGTATGGTGACAAAACGTCTGAAAACAAGCGAGCAAACTTACATCCAGAACCTCAACCTGAGCTACAAATCTTCTCAAAAGCTCGCTAAGTACTTTTTAAATTAGTATAAACAAGTTCCACAACTTTGGCCCAGATTATCTTTCACTGAATTAACACTGCTAGATTGGGTTGGGATATCTGGTCGGCATGGACAGGTTGGACCGAAGGGTCTGTTCCCATACTGTACATCTCTATGACTCTATGACTATAACTGTTTTAATATTTAAATATATGGAGACATTGAAGAAATAAAATGTAGCCATCTTAGTTGTAAAGAGCTGTGAATGTTACCAATTCAGTTAAAGTTACTTTTCTTTAAAAAAGTAGGAAATGTTCAAGTGTTAAATGAGAGAAATGGTGTGTTACAGTATGGTGGAGTGCTAGAAAGGGTCACAAACCAAGCGGTAACTGCTGCTGGGGAAAGGATTTTCATACAATCAGGGTTTTAATGATCCTGTAGCCAGCTTGGTGACAAGGGGATGGCACAGCATGGAAGAAGGCTACACACAGTCTCATATCAGCACCTATTGCAACCCATGGTTTTAAAAAGCAAGAAGATTGGGCAGCACTGTGGCACAGTGGTTAGCACTGCTGCCTCACAGCGTCAGGGACCCGGGATCAATTCCCACCTCAGGCAACTGTCTGTGTGGAGTTTGCACATTCTCCCAGTGTCTGAGTGGGTTTCATCCGGGTGCTCTGGTTTCCTCCCACAGTCCAAAGATGTGCAGGTTAGGTGAATTGGCCATGCTAAATTGCCCATCGTGTTAGTTGAAGGAGTAAGTGTAGGAGAATGGGTCTGGGTGGGTTTCTCTTCGGAGGGTCGGTGTGGACTTGTTGGGCTGAAGGACCTGTTTCCACACTGTAAGTAATCTAATCCAATCTAGTTAAGATTCTCATCATCAAAATGGAGAACTGGGACCCTGGATGAGATAAGGAATGGTTGGTTATTAAAATTACATTGCTACTGGAGCTGGTCAGCTTCATGGAACTGCGAACAGCTGTCTAGTCCCATGGAAATCTTAGGACATCAGCAGGCAAGCTGTTCATGAGCTCTCTCTAGACCTGGACACACCCAATTGATGTAGTTGGGGCATTCACTTTCTCATCCACTCCCTATCCTGAGCATCATTAGGAATGGGGGTGGGACACCACATGCAGTCTAACCTGACAACATTATACTTCTTTGAGCTCAGAATCACAGGATTGTTACAGCATAGAAGGAGGGAACTCAGCCTATTATGCTTTCATTAGTTCTATTCCCTAGTTCCAAATCTCCTGGCTTATCTCTGCACGTCAACTCTATCCAAACAATTATCCAATACCCTCTCAAATGAACCTGCATCCACCACATTTCCAGGCAGTGCATTCAGTACTCATTATCTGCAAAAGCTTTTTCTAACATAAATTTTAAATTTTCTGTAAAAGAAGCAAAGTTAATGTTTTTTTTTTGTAATGCAGGAACTACTTCTGCCTCACGACATTAGCCAACCTGTATCCTGCCTCTGTTCCATCTTATTTCAAGATTGGAAAATCCAGCCAAAAGTTTGCTACCCTGTCTAGTTAAAGACAGGTCCAGATTTTCACTAGAATAGAGAGCCAGCACTGGGTGAAAATGGCAGAAGTGACCTGAAATTACAAGTCCCAGCACTTACCATTTTTTTTGTGGGTATGGGAATGGAACTGGTTCTGGATCCACACATGTGATTTGCAGAGGCAGCCTGCCCTCTAAATCATAAACCCTTGTGTGATCTTGGTGAGGTAAGTGACTCAAATCCAAAATGTGCAGATTGGGCTAGAGTAGTAAAAAGTACATAAACTCATTGGAGCTGTCAAACAACAGTTAGGACTGTCTAAAGGATAGTGAGAACCCTTTTCATCAGATAGTGCTGGCTAGCATGTGAGGACATGGCTTTAAATTGAGGGGTGATAGATATAGGCCAGATGTCAGACGAAGGTTCTTTACTCAAGTAGTAAGAGTGTGGAATGCCCTGCCTGCAACAGGAGTGGACTCACCAACATTAAGGGCATTTAAATGGTCATTGGATAAACATAATGGAATAGTGTAGGTTGGATGGGCTTTAGATTGTTGCACTGACCTGTGAAACCATCAAGGTCCCAAAGGGCTTGTACTGCTCTGTAATGTTCTACGTTCCATGTTCCAGTCAAGACTGTCAATATGGTCATGCCAAAGTTTTAAAGACATTTGAAACCTCCAGTCTTTACATCTTTGACAAATATTCGGAAATGTTAAAAAAAAATAGCTTTCTACTTCACTCTGTCTGTTGATAAAGAGAAGACAGTGAAGACTACAGATGCTGGAGATCAGAGTTGAGAGTGTGTTACTGGAAAAGCACAGGAGGTCAGGCAGCATCCAAGGAGCAGGAGAATCGATGTTTCGGGCTGGAGCCCTATAATGCAGCATGACTGATTTCAAAAGGTTCCATTAGTGGGGTGCCTTGCATTTTACAGTTTGATTTACAGACGCAAGTGGCTTTGAGTTCTTGGGCCTGTGAATTTATAAGAAATCCAATTTCATTGAAGTGATGGAATTTGAATATTGTACATGTGCTCTTTTTATGAGTGTATGTTATTCTTAATATAACAAAGTCTGCAAAATACTTTATCTAGACAAATTTTATTTTTACCCATCTGTGCCTAGGTCCTGAGGTCTACAATGGTATAAATTAATGGAGTTGGCATGGTAGGTAAAAGGGCAAAAGATGATTGGTGGGGGACATGGATTGACATGAGATATATTTGGCCACCTTCAAGGACCACAATATCCTCTCCCATGTGGTCAACAATGTCCCTCCAGCACATCTCCTCCACTACCCATACCTCCGCCCTTGAACCCCACCCCTCCAATCGCAATAAGGACAGACCCCCTGGGTCCTCACCTTCCGCCCCACCAACCTCTGGAAACAACGCATCATCCTCTGTCATTTCCACCACTTTCAAACAGACCCCACCAACCAGAAATATATTTCCCTCCCCACCTCGGAGTGCTGCGGTGAGCATTCCCTCCATGACTCCCTTGATGGGTCCATACACCCCACTAACTCACCCTCCACTCCCAGCACCTTCCCTTGCCAACACAGGAAGTAGGAGACCTGTGCCCACACCTCCCCACTCAACTCCACCCAAGGCCTCAAAGGATCCTTCCATATCCAGCAGAGATTTTCCTGCACCTCCACCCATGTCTACTACTGTGTCCTTTGCTCCCAATGTGGTCTTCTCTACATTGGAGAGACAGGATGCCAACTGGCAGAACATTTCAGAGAACATCCCATTACCTTGTGGCTGAACACTTCAACTCCCCCTCCCACTCTAAGGACATGCAAGCCCTCTGCCTCCTCCACCACCAGATTCTAGTCACCTGACACCTCAAGGAAGAACACCTCATCTTCTGTCTTGGGACCCTCCAACCACATGGGATCAATGTTGATTTCGCAAGTTTCCTCATCTCCCATCTCTCACCCTATCCCAGATCTAACCCTCCAACTCAGCACCACCTTCTTGAACTCTCCTATCTGTCCAACTTCTTTCCCACCTATCCACTCCACCCGCTGGTCTGACCTACCACCATCACCCCCACCTTTACCTACCTATCGCATTTCCAGCAACTTTCCCCCAGCCTCACCCCCTCTCATTTATCTCTCAGTCCCCTTGGGCCTCCCCTACTTTCCTGATGAAGAGCTTATGCTTGAAACACGACTCTCCTGCTCCTCAGATGCTGCCTGACCAGCTGTACTTTTCCAGCACTGCACTTCATGAGTTGTATTAAGTTGACATAGGGGTGATAAAGGGCCAGAGGAGGGTTCAGGGATATAGGATTTTAAGGAGTTTTAGTGAGTATGGGGCATGGGTTGGTAGTTATTGGACATGGGAGTGTATATGTGTTAATCTTTATTTTCAACAGAGGACATATTGCTGGTGCCCTGCTGCTGAATTTCCACTCATCCGGACTCTGCAATGGGCATCTCTCTTGGGTCTTCGCAAGTCACCCAACCAACTCCAAACCAGCCTGAAGATAGGATGTGCATGTGGCCATTTTTAGAAGTCAGGTTTACAGAGTTCAGACACTCAAACAAGAAACTGAAATCAGGGCCACAATCTCAACTATAGATTAGTGGAGTAACTTCTCTCATAGTTCAGAGGTCAAATGAGTATGTGTTTGTGAGCATTTATTCCTATCGGCACAATTGAAAGATTATAGAAGAGTAAATAGAGTTTTTCTATGAGTGTACCTAACTTCTTGTAGCTGTCATTTGGCACCATGACAGCATCACGCAACACCATGTTGAGGATTAAGCATTCTGCAATCTTAAATTCATGCACTGCAGCAGTGGAATGACATAGCGCTCAGGATATTAATAGGGCAGTAGATACTACTCCAAGAATGTCAATGAAAACAGACCATCATTATAACTTGGTTGATCTCCAAGGGACAATAATGTTATTAAAGTCACTTTTATCTCATTGTTCTGTTTATGTGAAGCTTCACCAAGGGAAATTAGTTTATGACTACCGTAAATCTATCACTGTCTTATGATGAGCACCAACTAACTGAGTCAACTTAGACTATTCATATTTATAGTGTAGATCATTGCTTCAATAGAACTGCCTCAGAAAATTCCACCTATGGCAAATTCTTACTATGAAGTGTAAACTTTCCAATTACCCATTTCTCAAATTGTGCATTGTTAATGAATGATTTATAAAGAAATATTAAATGCTTAGTTAAACAGTTCAAAAGAAAATAGGAAACAAAAACTGAAATTGCTGGAAAAAGTCAGCTAGTCTGGCAGCATTTGTAGAGAGAAATTAGATTTAATGCTTTGCGTCCAGTGACCTTTCAGAATGGAGATATAGGAGGGGGGAAGAAAGCACAAATAAAGTGGTTGTTGAGATGAAGATCCCAAAAAGGAACATTATTATGTATTTTATAAAAACAACAAAATCAAAAGAGATAAACAAAACAAACTTTAGAGAATTCCCTGCATCTTGTCAGTATTAGTAAAGCTTTATTGACAAACCTTGCTGTGTTTACTATGATTTAGAAAATTAATAGGAGATTAATAAGAGGAAATAAATCATAAGAAAAAGAAGTTTGATGCTGAAGTTTGCAATGTTCCTGATTTGTGTGATAAGATTCAGATACTTTTTGACAAGATTGCAACAACCTTAACATACATATTCCATCCAATCCATTGAAGGAGGAACAGACAAATATTCTGGATGTAGGTTTGCTCATTGAGCTGGAAGGTTCATTTTCAGACGTTTCATCGCCATACCAGGTAACATTGAGTCATAGAGCCATAACATCTTCAGTGAGCCTCTGAATGAAGCACCGATTGTGTAGCCCGCTTTCTATTTATATGTTTGAGTTTCCTTGCGATCATGGGTTTGAATCTCACCATGATAGATGAAGAAATTCAACTGGAATAAAATCTGGAATTAAAAGCTATAATTGTAAACAATATTGTTTAAAAAAAGGTTCATTATTGCCCTCTGAAATAACCAAGAAAATCACTCAGTTCAAGGACAACAAGGACAGGCAACAGATATGAGCAATGCTAGTGACACCCACATTTTAAAAAATCATTAGTAGTATAGTTGTCAAAAGTGAACTGGATAAATACTGTAAGGAATAAAAGAAATGTAGAGATATGGGCAAATTACTGTGGAGTGGGACTCACTGGATTGTTCTTTGAAAGAGCTGGCATAATCTCGATGGATCAAATGGCCTCGTGCGTGGCACCATTCTAAGAGTACAGTTTCATTCATTGTAACATTACATTAAAATACAACTATCAATTTTCATATTATTCAGATGTCAAAAGTATGTCACTTTAAAGGAAATTGATTGTTGTGAGAATCTTGAACTTCGTGTTAAATTCCCAGAGCACCTGTCTGCAGTACTGCTCAGCGCCTGCTGGTGGAGCCATTGTGCTCAATTCAAAATTATCATCAACACCACCAGCATGAAAGTGTGTGTACTGCATCCTCATACAGTCTAATTTAAAATCACACAAGACCAGGTTATAGTCCAATAGGTTTATTTGAAAGGACTAGCTTTTGCTCCTTCAATGGATATTTGCCAAATAAGCATTCCAAAAGCTTTTACTTCCAAATAAATCTGTTGGACTATAACCCGGTGTTGTGAGATTTTTAGCTTTGTCCATCCCAGTCCAACAGCAGTTCCTCCACATCATACAGTCTAGTCATTGGTCAAGTACATCTGAAAAATCATGAATAATATTCAGTTATTTCAGTAACTAGGGATGAGATTTAATTAAGCATTTAGGCAATAATTTATAACCATTTCCCAAATACCTAAACTTTTACCGCAGTACATGTCAACAGTGTTGCAATTAAATGCAAAGAGCATCTGCTTTGTTAAAGGTAGATGTAAAGACCCAAGTCAAGAATTTCTCTATTCTTAGAAACATTTATGAAATAAATGAAAGAAAGCAAATAACAAATAAAACAGTACAATTTGTTTAATATCTCTTTTGGAAGTAATGACTTCAATTGATTCAGCAATTATTTTCTGTGTAGATATCTAATTAACCATCTGGTTCCAGAATGTTATAGTATTAATTCAGTGTTAAAAAGAAAAAAAAAAAGAGGCAACAGCAAATGCAGTATCATCCATTGACGCAATTGAGAGTATTTCCACAATTTATACATGCTCTTGACAATTGTATTAATCTGAACTTTGATCCTTAATTCTACAGCCAACATGTAATGTTGAAGATTTTTTAAATAAACCTATTCAGACATGTAGTGACCCATTAATCTGCTCATAAGCATACATTAATTGTGCATGGCTTCTCATTGTTTAAAGCTAGGTTTTAAGTTTGCAATGAAATCATGCAATGAGGTGTCAGTGTCAAGGGGTTGGCGGTCCTCTGCCAAGATTCTTGGAAGTTCCTACAGATTGGAGGGTAGTTTATGCAACCCCATTAATTAAAAGAGACGTTGAGAGAAAACAGGGAATATTAGAGCAGTGAGTCTGGCATTGCTAATATGGGAGATGCTGGAGTCCGTTATCAAGGATTTTATAGCAACAGTGATAGAATCAGACACAGTCAGCATGGATTTACAAAAGTAAAATGGTGAGTGATGTAACTAGTAGGATTGATTAGAGCCTAGGGATTTTGCCCGAAACGTCAATTTTCCTGCTTCTCGGATGCTGCCTGCCCTGCTGTGCTTTTTCAGCACCATTCTAATCTAAACTCTGGTTTCCAGCATTTGCAGTCCTCACTTTTGCCTAGTAGGATTGATTAGCGGAGCCAGTAGATTTGGTTTATTTGGGCTTTCAGGAGGCTTTTGACAAAGTTCCACATAAGAAATTTTCCACTTGGGGTAGCGTGGTAGCTCAGTAGCTCAATGTCTAGCACTGCAGCCTCACAGCACCAGGGACCCAGGTTTGATTCCAACTTCGGGTGCCTGTGTGTGAAGTTTGCACATTCTCCCGGTCTGTGTGGGTCCTCGGATTTCCTCAGACAATCCAAAGATGATTGGCCATGCTAAATTGTTCATAGTTTCCATGGATGTGCAGGCTAAAGAGATGAGCCCAGGGTTACATGGAAAGTGGGGGGGGGGAGAAATCATGGTGGGATGCTTTTCAAAGGGTCAGTGTGGATTTAACACTGTAGGGATTCTATGGTAAGGAATTAATGTTAGAGGTTAAAGTGCATGAGATTTGGATTTGAGGTGGATAGAAAACTGGTCAGTAGACAGGAAAAAGAGTAGAAATAAATGGGTCTTTTTCTGATTGGCAGGCTAGTGTGTCACAGGGATTGGGACTAGGACACCAGCTATTCACAGTATATTAGAGATTTAGATGAGGGAGCTAAATACAATATCTCAAAACTTGCAAAAGGCTGGGTGGAAGGGTGAGCTGTGAGGAGGATGCAGAAATGTTGCAGTGTGATTTGGACAGGCTGAGAGAATGGGCAAATGCAGTATTAAATGTGGATAAATATGAGGTTATCCACTTTGGCAGCAAAAATAGGAAGGCAGATTATTATTTGAATGGCCGTAAATTGAGAGGGAACTGTAAAATAAGATGTGGGTGTCCTTGTTGAATGTAGACATGCAAGTGCAACAGACAGTAAAGAAGGTAAACTGCATGTTGGCCTTCATAAGGAGAGTATTCAAATGAAGGAACAAAGGTGTCTAATACAGGGCATTAGTGAGGCCACACATGGAACATTGTGTGCAGTTTTGATCTCCTTACTGAGGAAGAATGTATTTTGTTATAGAGGGAGTAAAATGAAGGTTCACCAAATTAAATCCTAGGATGGCAGGACTGACCTATGAGTAGAGATTGAGTTGGTTAGGATTGTATTAACTGGAGTTAGGAAGAAAGAGGGGGAACCCATAGAAACCTCTAAGATCCTAAGAGGATCAGACAGGTTAGATGCAGGAAGGATGTTCCCAATGGTGGGGGGGAGTCCAGAAAAAGGGGTTATGGTTTAATGATAAGAGTTAAACTTTCCTGGACTAAGATGAAGAGAGATTTCTTCACCCAGAGAGTGGTAGGCCTGTGGAATTTACTACCACAGAAAGTGGTTGAGGCCAAAACATTGTGTTTTCAAGTAGGAGGTAGATATTGTTCCTGGGGTGAAAGGGATGAAGAGATATGGTGAAGAGTGGGATTAGGGTTCTGTGCTCGATGATCAGTCATGGGGTTGAATGGCCTACTCCTGTCTTGGATATTTCTATGTTTCCTAGATTTATGCAAATAAGTGAAACAAATGAATACTGCATTCAACACTGACTGGTGAAATAAGCTAATTCTACATTTTGTAAAACAGATCCCACTTGGAGTTTGCTGTGAATTTGTTCATTGGACTCAGGGACAGTACCTAAAATCACTGGATCTGTGAAGCAGATGTGGGACTGAAACAACTATAGTGCACAGCATAGAAAGTCAGCCCTCAAAATTCACAGATATTTTAAAATGCTATTGTATATACCATTGTTGTACATAATAGAGGTTAAAGAGATATTAGTGAAATATTCTTGATGATCTATTAGTGAGAAATGATAAGAATCAGGGTTGGAATTGAGGACTTATGAATTTGCAGACAACAGGAATCTGTGGGAATAGTGTTGATAGCACGTTGTTCTCAATGTATTAACTTTACAATCCAAATTCACTTGATTAGCTTTTCCAATGCTGCAGTTTTAATTGATAGCTGTGTGAAATTCTGAGGAATTGATAAGTTATTAATTGAGTTGGTGAGAGACTTCTTGAGCAGCTGGAGGTTGATAGGGTAAAATGGTCGTTCTGCTAAAACATGACAATTGAGTTCTTTTGCAACCTCACACAATAGAAATTTGGGCTGTAGAAGATTGCTAAAGAAAATCTCTACACCCGTTCAGTAGAAACTTTGTGTTATCCAAACTACGTCCACAACTTGGCAATTGCATTATAGCCAATTTGGTTGACGAAACCCATGCTATACCAGAATGACCTATAGGATGAGTTTTATACTGAGACAGAGTAGGCAAGCTCAGACAGCTAGGCAAAATTAATTCAAATGAGCTAAGCACAGAGCAGCTTAAAAAGACTGATGTGTGTCGCATGTTTAATATGGAAAACCCGAGACCTCAAAAACATCCAGGAAGAAGCTTCTAGAAGATATTTGGACCAAAAGGAAGCAGGTTTCTTCACAGCAGAAAAACTGCTCTAGCTCATTGAGCACAATTTTAAACTAAACTTCTAGGTAGGAAAACCAAAGGATCAGGCAGAATGTTAATTTTATAACTGAATTACAGGACTGGGGTGAGGCTTCTTCTGGAGTACAGTATGCAGTTCTGGTCACCCTGCTGTAGAAAGGATATTATTAAATTGGAGAGGCTTCAGAAAAAACTTACCAGGATCCAGGAATGGAGGGTTTGAGTTATAAAAATAGACTGACATTTTTCACTGGACCATTGGAAGTTGAGGGTGACATTGTAGTTGTTTATAAAATCATGAGGATCATAGGTAAGGTGAATAGCAAGGGTCTTTTCCTTAGGCTGGGGGAGTTCAAAATTAGAGGGCATATTTTTAAGGCGAGTGGAGAAAGTTTTAAAAAAGGACACGAGCGGCAACGTTTTCTTTTAAACACAGAGTAGTTCGTGTGTGGAATGAACTGCCAGAGGAAGTGATGGATGCAGGTACAGTTACAACATTTAAAAGACATTTGTATAAGAACATGAACAGGAATAGTTTGGAGGGATATGGGCCAAATGCAGGCAGGTGGTTCTAGTTTAGTTTGGGAACATGGTCAGTGTAAACTAATTGCACCAAGGAGTTGATGCTGTTTGACTATGGCTGTTACTGTATAACTAATCCTACCCTTGGACTTCAATGAAGAGTAAAATCTGCCAGGATGTAAAAACGAGTTGCTCCTAATCCTAGCAGTGTCCTGACTGGTGGGACAAGTTAAAATGGACCCCAAAGTTAATTGTATTTCATGTGATCCCTTGCAAGTCCCACACTCTAATACAGGTTGCCGTTACTGCCATGGTATCTCCAAGAGCCGCAGTTAGAATCTTCAAATCTCGATTCTAAGGTGGGGGGGAAGGTGGAATTGATGGTTGAAAACGGTGACTGTGTGGAGGCATGAGGAATGGTAAGTTAAGTTATCAGAAATGATCGAGAACAGGGACATATAAAATATATGATTTCAGGAGCAGAAGTAGGCCATTTGGCCCCTTAAGACTGCTGTGCCATTCAAGTCATGGCTAAACAATTTGCATTTTGAATTCCACATTCCCATCTACATCCAATTCCCTTGTCTGTCAAAAGTTGATCATTTCTGCCTTAGAAATATTCAATGCCTTCTACTTCACGTTCCAATTTGGTAAAAAGATAATTAGTTGCCTAACTCCCTGCTGTGGGATACCTGACAGAAATCACCTCTAACAAGAATTCTGCCTCAGTCTACAACACAAAATGCAAGCAACATGAAAATCAAGAAATTATTGATGGTTGCATTTGAAAAATTGGGTGATGTATGCATGATTATTCAAGACTATGCCAGTGTCATAGGTGCTCCCAGACTCCTGGTGATAAACGGAATATGGATTGTTCTCAAGGGAGCTACACTTGGTAGGGCAGAAAGAGATAAAAAATCCAGCGGTTTATGTTGAAGAGTCCAAGATTGAGAGCAAGAGAATGGATGGGGACACAAAAAGTAAAAGTAGTGCTCTAGAACATAAGACTGGAAGGGATCCTAGTGTAGAGATGGAGTAGCATCAGAGTAGGTGGGACAAATGGCTTCCTCCTGTGCTGGATAGGAATTCATGTACGATTTAATTTGAATTCCATTTTAACTGGTGCTGCCTATTGGTGTGCAGTGTGGTGAATTAGAAATTTTACTTAGCCCTGCTTATTTTGTGTGGCATAAATGTCAGCACTAGTTCAAATATTAAAGTAGAGAAAAATTCTGAATGTGCAATTTGGAAAAGAAGGATTCTCATAAGTTATTATGGCAAGTATGTGTTATCTCCAGGCTCCTGATGAATACCTGCATCTAGACACCACGTCTGTATAGATCCTCAGAAGGAATTCGCCCTCCACATATGGCTCGAAGGTACTCGGGATGATGACGTAACGACCTTTTTTCAGGCATGTTCGCAGAGAAACACTTCGTTTATCAATGTAGATTGACCCAGACACTTTCTGATATGGACTGTGCAATCTATACTCTCGGTTGAGTTCCACCTAAAGATGAACACAGAGATTTACAACTGAAGAAAGGTTAAATAGACTGCTTTCTCCCAGAGGTGCAGATATCCTGCTGTTTATCTATTATGTTTCTTTTCTGTTCTCAGATAGTTTGCTTCTGCTTCACCATGGAGGAGGATCTGAGCCGTTAAGCTGGACTTTCCAAGGAGTGGCCATCCCATGAAGATTGTCACTCCTCTCCTTTGTTAAAACATAAAAGGAGCTCGGAATTTCTGACAAGAGGTTCTGATCAGGGCTCCTTCAGTAAGAGGCCGTGCATCCTTCTGACAGGTACCACGTAGTGCAGGACAGCTGAGGAAAGGCAAACATGTCCCTGTTTTAAGAGCAGTCAGTTGCTAGATTCTAGTAATTTATAATTCCAGCATTAGAGACAGCCACTTTGACAGCTCCTGCAAAAACATAAGTACCTCGTTAAGGTTATGGTTCTGGAGTAGTACTGTACAAAGTGGCTGGGGATAGGTGCTAGACATGGAGGGTACCAGGGTGGGGTGGTGGGGAGATGTTGCCAAGGTAAAAGGGGGACAAGTGAGCCAGGTAGCTGAAGAGGTGCATAGGGGGTATTTCAGGGTGGATGGGAGACATTGAATCCAGATGAGGGGCAGTGGGGACATCAAGTCTAGTGGCAGGAAGTGGGTGTCAGGTTTAGAGGGGGCACGGTGGTTGTCAGTCTCTAGAGTAGAGGGAAGAGGAGTTGTCAGGCACTGGAGATTGTTATTAAATTCTTAGCCTTATCATAGAGTCATAGAGACGTATAGCACAGAAACAGACCCTTCCATCCAACCTGTCCATGCCGACCAGATATCCCAACCCAATCTAATCCTACCTGCCAGCCCTCAGCCCATATCCCTCCAAACCCTTCCTATTCGTATACCCATCCAGATGCCTTTTAAATGTTGCAATTGTACTAGCCTCCACCTCTTCCTCTGGTAGTTCATTCCATACATGTACCACCCTCTGCGTGAAAAAAATTGGCCCTTAAATCTCTTTTATATATCTTTCCCCTCTCACCCTAAACCTATGCCTTCTAGTTCTGGACTTCCCTCACCCCAGGGAAAAGACTTTGTCTATTTACCCTATCCATGCTACTCATGATTTTGTAAATCTGTATAAGGTCACCCCTCAGCCTCCAACACTCCAAAGAAAACCTGTTCAGCCTCTCCCTATCGCTCAAATTCCCCAACCCTGGCAACAGCCTTGTAAATCTTTTCTGAACCCTTTTTGTTTGCACTGATCTGCTAGGCTTCCCCTACTTTGGGGATAGTAATATTTGTAGAGTCTCCTCTTCCAGTGAATTGTTTAGTTGTCCATCACCATTCATGACTGGACAAGACGTGATGGCAGGTCTTAGATGTGATCCGTTAATGACTTAGCTCTGTCTATCCTGTTTTATTGTTTCACCAGATTGTCATCTCATTTTTGGGTATGCCTGGTGCTGCTCCTGGTATGCTCTGCTATATTTTACTACAGAACCAGGGTTCATCCCTGCCTAATGGGATTGGTAGAGTGGAGGATACACTAGGCACAAGAATTGCAAATTGTGTTTAGAATACAATTAGACACCTCCTCGTGGATACCCAGTCTTGAGTTGGTATATCGGTTTGAAGTTTTTCCCATTTTGGCATGGTGGTAGTGCCACATAACAATGTGATGGAGGGCATTTTCAATGTGAGGACAAAGACTGTGCAGTGGTCACTCTTACCAATAGGGTCATAAACAGATGCATCTAAAAGCAGGCAGATTGGTAAGGATGAGGTCAAATATGTTTTTCCATCTTATTGCTTCCCTCACCACTTGCTGCAGACCCAGTCTAGCAGCTATGTCCTTTAAGAGCTGACCAGCTTGGTCAGTAGTCCTGTTACTGAGCCAGTCTTGGTGACTAACATTGAACTCCCCCACTCAGAGTAGATTCTGAGCCCTTGCTATCCTCAGTACTTCCTCTATGTGTGGTTCAACATGGAGGAGAACTGATTCATCAGCTGAGGGAGGATGGTACATGGTAATCGGGGGTGGGGTGGGGGTGGGGGGGGAGATGGAGTTTCCTTGCTCATGTTAGATCTGCAATGCGACCTCCGACTTAATGTTGAGGACTCAAAAGGCAACTTCTTCCCGATTGTATACCAGGGTGCTACCATTTCTTGGTTGTGGGAAAGGACATATCCAGTTATGGTGGTGTCTGGGACAATGTCTGTAAGGTATGATGCCGTGACTTTGACTATATCAGGCTGTTGCCTGAGGAAGAGTCACTGGACCGGAAATGTTGACCCTGCTTTCTCCCCACAGATACTGGCAGATCTGTTGAGTTTCTCCAGCAATTTCGAATTTTGTTTCAGATTGTTGCTTGACTAATCTGTCAGACAGTTCTCCCAATTTTGGCACTGGCCTCCAAATGGTGGTAAGGAGAACTTTGTAAGGTCACACAAATCTGTTGTCGTCATTTCTGTCTTAGGAATTAGCAGATGCCTGGTGGTCTGCCCATTTATTGTCCCGCTTTGAGATCTTTGTTGTAATATATGTTTTAGAAATTGCAAAAGGGCAAACTGAAGTTAGGATCCAGACAAGTAGCTTACTATAATGAGCTGTTCAAATTCGCAAGCCAAATATAGAGTAAGGAAATTAAAACATGAAACTAATTCCTAAGACAGGCTGTTGGAGAGAACAAAAACTACAGATGATCTATAGTTATAAAAGTGAGGAATTGGATTGAATGGATTCCTCCACTGATAGCTTGCATGGATGGAACAAATGGCCTCCTTCCATGCTGGAAATAGCTCTGTGACTTGATGTGTGAATACATTGGAGTAAGTTTATTCTGGCGAGAGAATAGATGGAGGAATATCCTGAGATGTGCAGCTTATTCAAAAGTCAAAGATATCAAAGAAGTGACGAGGTAGATGCGCTATGATGTTTCCCCTAGTTGGGGAGTCTAAAACCAGGGGGCACCATTTCAAAATAAAAATGATGCCACTTAGATTGAGATGTAGAGAACTTTCTTGACTTAAAGGAATCCAACATTGGAATTCTCCAACATGGTGGGCTTGAAAGCTCAGTCTATGAGTATATTTAAGATAGACATTGATAGATTTCTAGGATTCCATAGATTCAATGGAATACAGGGTTATGGAGATGGGGTAGGTAAAAGTTTTTGATTAACCATGGGGCTGGTTCAACAGGTTAAATGATCCACTCCTTTTCTTATTTTCCTAAAGGGAGGGGCAATTTCAGGTCCAACTGGCTTTCTATGTTCCTAAAATTGCTTGTTTTCCCCTCTCAATTTGTTTAATGGTACAATTCTGTCATCTAAATCAAGATTGATCCTTACTCCCTACTATTTTAACATCATTCATTCATAATTATAAAGGAACATACAATTACCATCCATAAGAGGAAAGAATCCTTTTAAAATTCTAGCTCCTGATTGTTATCTAGTGACTCTCTGAGGGAAGGTTATCCTGCACAAACTTCTGGTGAGGTCAAAAGCAAGCTGTTTATTAACAAGTGCTGTTTAGGTTTGTATGTGGAGAATTAGTACTGCATGAAGTACTGGTTGACATCTATGAAATGTTACCCTGTCATCTAGAAGATGGAAAATATAATTGACATTCAAAAGTAAATATGCACAAATAAATCTCAAAACAAAAAACTGAGAATCTTTCATTGTCTGACCACCTATTGGTTGTCTCTTTTATACAAGTCCAAGTAAGTGTCTGCTGCAGGCAGTTTCCACAATGTATGAAAAGAATTAAAGACTTGCCTTGAAGATACTGAAACCAATGGTCAGATTCTTTCCATTGCCTTCTTTCCTGTGAATCCGTTTATCTCTCTGCTGGATGGAAATAAGCACTTCATCCTCCTTCTTCGTGATATCAAAGACATACTTCAAAGAGAAATGAAAAATATTTTCAGTTTTCACTTGTATTCTATTCAATGCTGCTACTGTTTCTGCCACCCTCGATCAGTTGACATGATGTTTTCTTTTGCCCAGATAGGAGGCTGTAAAATATAGACCTGTGCCTCCAACTGGGCCATAAGCTTCGAAGCACCTGAAGGTGCTGTAGATCTTTCAGCTTCATGTCTGACCCAATCTGAAATCTTGCAAGTGGGAGATTTGCACGGCACTGGAAACTACATTTACACAATCGACATGAGATGAGTTTGAAATCAGAAGCATGATGGCCAAATGGGCTCTTTCTGTACTCTAAAAAAATCTATGAGCAGTGCCTGACAAGACCCAGTTGATAACTACACAACAGCTTTGTAAACATTTTACATTTTACCCATGTCGTGCTCAAGAACTATCCAATCTTGGCCAAAAAAGTGATTTCCTTTCCCTAGAGTCAATTTCTGTAGAGAGAAATTCATGTTCTTCCCATTATCTGCTATGTTTATGCACAAGTGTGAGTGTTTGTGTGTTTTGGATTATTTAGGGGAATGAATGTTTACATTTTCACGTGCTGACTGTATGCATTAACCAGGTTTGCATCTTCATTGAGTAAATCTTGTTTTGCAACAACTTCATAGGGCTTTAATAAACAAACCTGATTGATCAGTCTTTTTATTCAAAGTCTAATGTAGAGAAAACATATTGTTGTCCATATTGGGAAATGGGTTAAATAATTAAATTTATGTTCTGACCTGTGGAGTAATGGAATGAGAGAAAGACAGGGTATTCCTCTCAGTTGTAACAGAAGAGCAGTCACTATTTTACACATTTCCTACCTCCTTCTCAAGTCAGTATGTCTTTATCTGACTGAAATGGTCAATTTAATGACAATTAATTCAGTTAAAGGTCAGATTATGTTCTGAAATTTTATCCATTAGAACATTTAGACTTTTCAAATTATTTCATTTTGCAAGTTTACAATAAGAGATTGCTTTTATTTTGTCAGTTTGAGCTCATGCGAAAAGAAAGAGTGTTTAAAGGGGATTGATAAAGGTTGACGTTGAACAGATGATCCTCCTTGTGGGACAGTCTTGAACAACAGGGCATAGAAATAGAGTGAGACGGGGTAGGTTCAAAACTGATATGAGGAGAAACTGAGGGTTGAGTGTCTGTGGAACTCACATTCCGAGTGCGCACTGGAAGCAGAATCAATCAACAGCTTCAAGAAAGAAATAGATATGTTTCTGATAAAAAAGGTGATAAAGGGCTATTGGGAATAGGCAGGAAAGTGGAGTTGAGACAAGGATAAGATCAGCCATGATCATGTTAAATGGCAAATTGGACTTGAAGGGCTGAATTGCCTACTCCTGCTCCTATATCATCATCCACAAGCTTTTATTACACTGTTCCACAGAACGCCTGTACAGAAGTGTTACTTAGTTCTACTGACTTAAAGCATTCCCAGATTGTACCTGTCATCCAACCTTTCACAAACTGGGCTGTAAAGGTTTTTTACCTGTGGATTTTGCAGGAATGTATGCAGGAAATTCGTACAACCCCCTGCACGGTTCAGTAGTGGGCCTTCGTGTCTACTCCAAGCCCCACGGAGTATCACTTCATCCCATGTCTTGCGAATACTCAGGTAAGAGGTATTTATTATTCGACAAACTATTGCATTGGTGAAGTATTTATACCAGTCTTCAAAGGCCATCCTTGGAAAAAAACCCAGAAAGATAGGTCTATTTAAGGGATGCATTAACAAGATGATGAACATAAAGAGCACCTTTCCTCCAGCTTTTGTGATTCAGTGATTGACTTGTGCCCTACTCTGGCATTTTTCAAGGACATTTATCACAACAAGGAGTTTAAGTTGACTAAATTAATCCTTCCATAAAAAACAGCCAACAGCGTTTATGGTTTCAATTAGGAACAGAACATCAGAACACATACAAAGAATGCAAGGTTTGAAATAATATCCTAATATGGGTTTCCTCCGGGTGCTCCGGTTTCCTCCCACAGTCTAAAGATGTGTAGGTTAGGTGAATTGGCCATGCTAAATTGCCTGTAGTGTTAGGTGAAGGGGTAGATGTAGGGGAATGGGTCTGGTTGGGCTGCTCTTCGGAGGGTCAGTGTGGACTTATTGGGCCGAAGGGCCTGTTTCCACACTGCAAGTAATCTAATCTAATCTAAAATACGCTAGAAAATCAGCTTTTTATACACATGGGTTCAAGTGAGGTAAGGAAAATATTCCTGGATTAGTGCCAGAAGCTACTGTAATGAGGCTAGTCAGGTGGACCGCATAGAATTTGAATTCCCTGGTTGGCTGTTAATCTGGTACAACCAGGGAGCCCCAGCTGACAGATGAAAACAGGAGTGTCAGACATAGAGCCATACAGCACAGAAACAGACCCTTCCATTCAACTATTCCATGCTGACCAAGTTTCCTAAACAAAACTAGTCCCACTTGCCAGCATTTGGCCCATGTCCCTCCAAACCGTTCCTATTCACGTACCTGTCCAAATGTCTTTTAAATGTTGTAACTGCACCTGCGTTTACTATTTCCTCTGGCAGTTCATTCCATACACATCCTGATACTCAGAGCTGGATCAGTAACAAGGACTTTCCGCATGTAACTAAAGGGTCACTTGCTGACGGGATACCAGCCTCTGTGGAGTTATTTCAGCTACAATTCTGAACAGCTGGTGAAATTCAAAGTCAACCAATAAAATCTCAAATTCAAAGCAAGTTTCAGTCATGGTGACCTTAAAACTGTTGTCAGTTCCCTTAAAAAGTTGACTGGCTCACTGATGTCCTTCAGGGAAGGAGATCTGCTGTTCTTGCCTGACCTGGCCTATCTGTGCTCCAGAACTGCAGAAATATTGTTGACTCTGAAATGGACTCAAGGGCAACAATTACTATTCTTGCCAGCAATGCCCACAACCCATGAAAGAATCAAGAAAAGCAAAGGCCTGCAAGGGCCAAAATGTAGCTTACAAAACATCACAGTTTAAGAAAAGATAAACGTACTAAATCAACTGAAGACTACTGACACTCACTGAAATGCTTTTCTATGGGCACCACTATCTTTTCAGCACTCCATTTAATTTAGGGTTTGCAAGGTGAAAGTTGAATTTGAGATTACAAATGATGTCTTTGAATTTAGATTTCACTGCTTAAACTCC
The DNA here is from genome assembly GCF_047496795.1 of Chiloscyllium punctatum. Classification (NCBI taxonomy): domain Eukaryota; kingdom Metazoa; phylum Chordata; class Chondrichthyes; order Orectolobiformes; family Hemiscylliidae; genus Chiloscyllium; species Chiloscyllium punctatum. The sequence continues at coordinate 61,196,476 of NC_092763.1, read as the reverse complement.
TCTACAGAAATTCGACATTATTTTCTCTCTCTGAAGATCATGAGTTTTTGGAACTCTCTTCCTTAAAAGGTGGTGGAAGAAGAATTAGATTCGATTAGATTCCTTACAGTGTGGAAACAGGCCCTTCGGCCCAACAAGTCCACACCAACCCTCTAAACAGCAACCCACCCAGACCCATTCCCCTACATTTATCCCTCCACCTAACACTATGGGCAATTTAGCATGGACAATTCACCTAACCTGCACATTTTTGGACTGTGGGAGGAAACCGGAGCACCCGGAGGAAACCCACGCAAACAGAGAGAGACTGTGCAAACTCCACACAGACAGTTGCCTGAGGCAGGAATTGAACCTGGGAATCTGGCAACTGTTGAATAGTTTTCAGGTTGTGATAGATTTTTGCTAAGCAAAGGAATGAAAAGTTATCAAAGGAAAGCAGAAATGCAAATTTGAGGCTTCAATCAGATTAACCGTGATCTTGTTGAATGGGAGAGCAGAGTCAAGAGGCCTACACTTGCCCCTAACTTGTATGAGTTGATTTTTATTTTCACGAAATTGAAAAAAATCACAGCTGATTATAGAGTCAAACCCCATCGACATTTATCTAGTAATTTCTTTTAGCTACAGTCAAAGTGTACCCTTAAATATACCAACATGAAGTTCCTAATTGCCACATGAGGCATTTTGTGTTCTTTGATCTAGTTTTTTGGGGAGAGTCCAGAACAAATGCTACAGTATTTGTGAAAACATCATGGAATGATACTTTCTTCTTTCATGCTGGTTCACACTTCTATTTCCTCTTTGCGGACGTTCTTTAGATAAAACTCAGATTGTCAAATTGACAACCCTACTTTATGAAGGCTGGTAAAGGTTATAAATACTACATGTATAGCTAATCTAAAACTAGTGAACAGGAGTCATAGAACATTACAGTGCAGTACAGGCCCTTCGGCCCTCAATGGAACCAATCTGAAGCCCATCTATCCTACATTATTTCATAGCACAGTCCATAGCACAAACTTGTTTTTCATTGGATAGTATTTGAACCAGCAAATAATAACTTGTTAGTTAAAGAGATAGTTTGTAATCTAGATTTGTCTGGTTATTTAATCCCAAGGCTAATATCTAAGTTGTGAGTCATCTCACCAGAATTCGCCATCATTCTTAAGGTCGGTACCAATTTTTTTACGTTCCTTCTTGCTAATCTTCTGCCACTCCTTAGAACTAGAAAAAAGAAAGTGTTTATGAATTCCAATTGCAATACATTTTCTATCAGGACTACTGCTTACATATTTTTACAATTTCATCAAAATTTGATGTCGGAACAATTTCTCTGGCTCTGCTAATGTGCAGAAAGATTTGAATATTTCACAGAATATGAAACAAAGGTTAATCCAGAAAGGGAAAAGGAACATGACCTGGTTATAAAACTTCTTGGTGGAGCTTCTGAAAGTAATGGGGAGATGACAAGGAAAAATTGCTGCATATCGGAGTTCTGCATTTGGAGAAGAAGCATAGGAAGTGAAAAAAGTGGTCATGGTTGGTGGAGCAAATGAATGAGGGAACAAAAATTAGGCCAATGCTACACAAATGGAAGGGGGGTGGGGTGGGTGGCTGGTGCAGAGATGTAGAAGGAGGAGATTGCTGAAGTGGATTAGATAATAGAAGGCAAGGTGAATATATTGATTAGATTCCCAACAGTATGCAAACAGACCCTTTGGCCCAATAAGTCCACACTGACACACTCCGAAGAGTTACCTACCCAGACCCCTTCCCCTACATTTACCCCTGACTAATGCACCTAACACTATGTGCAATTTAGCATGGCCAATTCACCTGGCCTGCATATCTATGGATTGTGGGAGGAAACTGGAGCACCCAGAGGAAACCCACGCAGACACAGGGAGAATGTACAAACTCTGCACAGACTGTCACTTGAGGGAGGAATCAAACTTGGGTCCCTGGCCAAGTGAAGTAGCAGACCTAACCACTGAGCCACCGTGCCACCCTAAGTCCCAAAGAACATTAAAGTCCATTTTCTCTGGTATAGAAAGATAATGGAGCAGGATGATGGGAGTTGGTGGAGCAGAGAATCAGGACTGGAAATGGAGTGAACTATACTTTGTAGCAATTGATACAGAAACTTCTGAGGAAACCAGGCTTGATGTAACAAAATTTATGTGACTTTCTTAACTCAGAAAAAAAAATCCAAGAGAATGGGGAACAATTAGGTAGAGGAAAATGAGGTCTTACACATTCCAGCTGGATTTGTTGATGGGCAGTTAAACCAGTTGTGTGCCAGGTATGTTCAAATCAATGCTGGGAATTGAGGGAGTAAAGGTGAGGGCGATATCAAGTAAAAGCAGCCAGATAGTGAAAGACCAAATATTTTACTGGATTGAGGCCATTATAGGAAGTAGATGTGAAGTGATAGATTAGATCTACAATGAAATGCTATGGAAAAAGCTTGATTAGCTTGTAGGCTTCTTTTAGCAAAGGGATGATGCAAGGAAGGAATTAAATGATGGCGCAAAGATAAAAGTAGGATTCTTGGTGATGGAATGGATGTGGAAAATGAAACAAAAGTTTAAGTCTGAGCGGTCCACCAAGATTCTGCACAACCTTCCTTTCCTGAGGCAGCAGGTAGGGATGCTGATGGATTTGGGGCTAATTTTCTGAAGCAGGAATGTACTGGCATCAGTTCAGCCGGTGAATGTTTCCAGCTTTCAGGCAGGTACTTATCGAGGATAGTAATGTCCATGCAGATCACAGAGAAGCTGAACATGTTAATGTGATCTGTTATCAGAATGGAAGTGATTCTAGGTACGGTTACCAAAGACTGTCATTTAAATGAAGATGATGATAAGGCTAAATGTGCAGCACTGTGATATATACTCAAGCAGTGACTAAACAGACCTGGAAGGAAAAGCCAATCAATGGCTGGCTGTCTCAAGCAGAACTATGAGGAGGAATGACACCAGACATGGGTAAGATGAGATAGATGCGGGGTTAACAATGCAGTTGATGGTCCTGTCATGTGCAAAGGACCGTGAGCCATGTATTTATAGTCAGATGATTTTCATTGTATTTGGTTATTAATTTTATAAAGACAAACAATGGATTTCTTTTTCTCCAGGTCTGGTCTCTCAGTTATATCATCATTTTCTATTCATACTGTGGTGAATTGATTTTGGGTTAAACACAAGAAGAGTTTTCTGTAAACGTGGTTTGTTAATCTTCTGCACATTGATTCGAGTCAGAGAAAATTAATCCAAAAGAAGGTAGGAGGCAATATGACCTTTTCAAACTTGCATAAAGCCCAATGCACAAATGCTTCAGCTGTTAGATTTCATTCATGGATCTGCATCAGATTATTACTTACTTATCACTCCATGGGCCCAACCACTCGCCTTTACCCCAAGGGTTCCTCAATCTGATCATAGACAGTTTGTCTGCTGTGTTGCCCAGTCGAACCTTCTGCACTTTTGTCACTGAATATGAATGATCAGCCCTCAATCCTTGCAACTTGCTTATTTCCAGAATGCTGACAGGTTCCATCTGCTGAAACACAATAGAACTGTGTTCTTTACAATTTGGCTGAAAAGCTGGGTCTTAGTCACTCAAACAGTAATCTTGAAATGGTACTTGCAGCTTCAAAATTTAAAATCAATTGTAGCCAAGTGTAATATATTTTAAATACAAAATAAACAAATGTCATTATAAAGAAGCATTGTATTTTTGTCTACATTACTTATATGCAATAATTTTGTTTACTGAATTTAAGTTATCTCAAGTTCCTTGATCAAAGGAAACATACTCAGCAAGTCAAGCAAAACAGCTTTCAGAAATTACTTTAGTTACTGAATCTATCCTGACCCTACAAATCTCGTCAAAGATATCTGACAGACCATCACCACAGAGATTTTTAATAGCAAATTCACTGGACAGAAATATATTATAATGGTAATATTTACATGTTCAGTGTAGATCTACCCATTAATTTCTCACATTTGAATGTACGTCCTTTACCTAAAACAACAGCTCTGTGCACTGCACTCTTTTCTTTTAGTGATCTTTCGAACCTTGGGTGCTAATTGGCTTGATATCCTATGAAATGTTCCTGAATGCTTCCTGCACATGGACTAAAGTAAAATCCCAGTCAACCCAAAGGATTGAACTATTTCACCTTATACACAGTGGGGCACTAATTTGCAAATGTGTGACTTCATTTTAAGGATCCAACATGCAGACATTTTCTGTACTTTGAAACGATTATTTTAAATTGTCCTGCATTGTGCTCTAACTTGCGTACAAATTGACTTGCAAACAGATTCAACTACAAAACATGTTCACAACTCAGGGACTACATGTGTATGCTGTACAGATTCATTGTCTTAAACAAGTCAGCTAAATTTAAAAATAAATATTAATCCTTACACAAGAAAATCACAGCATATTTTTGTCATGTCTTGGCTCCTCCCTCAAAGCTATATCTAAAGTTTGATAAATTTATATAAATTGCAATATACGTATCACCTTATACTGAAGAGCTGATAATGACTGCAACTATTAAAATCCTTATGATTGGATTAAGGGGATGCCACTAATGTAACTTCTATAACTGGTGATTTACCAATCATACTTCCACAACCATGAGATCAATATACTATAAGCCAACTTTTTAAATTAGTTCCAAATCCTTTTTTTGCCGCAGCACCACTATATAGTTCCATGATGGCAAATCTCTGTTAAAGCAGATCACTCGCAGCAACATAAATGACTTACACAACTGCTCTTCACAGCAACGTGACTGAATGTGGAATCTTCAAAGTATGGGTGATGGAGGAGAAGGCAAACTTATGTGTGACTGTTGTCAAGGCAAAGTATGGTGGCTTCAAATTTGCTCAATTCAATTTGTATTGGAAAATGGCGGATTTTAGTTAACGACTTCTAGAATTCTTTTAAAATGTGATTGATTTATGTATTTTTTAATATATTTCAAGATTGTTGATGCAGTGCCTTCAAATATCTATTGCACGGTGCTTGCTGAAAAAGGTATTTTGTCTTCGTATTAACTTGCAGCAGGATGAGTGTGTGGTCCTTTCTGTGAGTGGGATGTCTACTATATTTCTAGACTAAGAAACCCAGGAGTCCAATTCAATTTAGACTGGAAGGAAATACTTTTCAGTTGAGTTATTTCTTTATGTCTCATTTCTCTGTGACCACATATTGGGTTTCTTAATGGTGCTACAAGGCCAAATCTGTTTATATGAGGCCAGATGCTTTGTGAATATTATGCCAAATATTTGTTTCAAAAACAAAAACAGAAATTGTTGGAAAAGCTCAGCAGACCTGGCAGCATCTGTGAAGACGACTCAAAGTTAATGTTTTGGGTCCAGCAACCCTTCGGTTCCAAATATTTGTTTGTTGATTATGACAGAAACTTTTTTTTCTAAATTACGGTAATATATACGAGACAATAAGTTGAGAAATACAGCAGTAAATCACTTTAATTAATGTTTCACCTGAAAATCAGGGCTTCCTGATCAGATGATGGAGTCTAAACAGGAGAGCTAAGAATTCTACGGGGACAGTTCTTGGTGGTGGTATGCAGGTTAATGTTGAATTTTAAGGAAGCACACTATTAGAATTGTAAAACCAAGTATTCCTTATCCTTGACATACTTGAACACTTTTAATGCAATTCAAAATCATTTACTTTTTTGGGTGTGCAAGCTTCCACCTAAAATTTGAAAGCATTTCAAGGTTACCCAACATAAATCCCCAGAGCTTGATGACCTACATCCCAGAGTGTTTAAAAAAGTGACCTTACAAATAATGGATACATTGGTGGGAAACGTTTAAGATTCTATAAACTCTAGAGCAGTTCCTGGATTTGGGGGTAGCCAATGAAACCCCAATACTTTAAAAAGAAGGGAAAGTGAGAAAGCAGGTAATTATAGAGTGGTTAGTTGATACAACATAGATATTAGGGAAAATACAGGAGTCCATTAGATTAGATCCCCCTACAGTGTGGAAATAGGCCCTTTGGCCTAACAAGTCCACACTGACCCTCCAAAAGTGTAACCCACCCAGACCCATTTCCCTCTGACTAATGCACCTAACACTATGGGCAATTTAGCATGGCCAATTCACCTAACCTGCACATCTTTGGATTGTGGGAGTAAACTGGAACACCCAGAGGAAAGACATGGGGAGAATGTGCAAACTCCACACAGACAATCACCCAAGGCTGGAATTGAACCTGGATCCCTGGTGCTGTGAGGCAGCAGTGTTAACCACTGAGCCACCGTGCTGTCCCTAAAAGATAAAAGATTATCTTATAAAAGATTGAATAGCAGAACATTGGAAAACAGTGAGAGGATTAGGCAGAGTTAGTATAATGTACAAAAGGAAAATCATGCTTGAAAAATCTATTGGAATATTTTGAGGTTGTAACCAGTAAAGTTGATAAGAGGGAGACACTGGAAGTGGTTTACTTGGACTTTCAGAAGGCATTCAGTAAGGTCCCATTTAAGGGATTAGCGTGTAAAATTAAAGTGCATGCGGCCAAGCATAGCGTGCTAGCGTGGTTAGACAACTGGTTGGCAGACAGGAAATAAAGATTAGGAATGAATGGGTCTTTTTCTGATTTGCAGGCAGCGACTAGTAGGATACTGCATGGAATGTTGGTGAATGTGAGGTTATCCACTTTGGAAGTAAAAATAGTAGGTCAGAATATTATTTAAATGGTGAAAGATTGCAGCGTGCTGTTGTGCAGAGGGACTTAGGGGTGCTCGTACATGAATCACTAAAGTTGATTTGCAGGTGCAACGAGTAATCAGGAAGGCAAATGGCATATTGGCTTTCAATGTTTAAGAGATTGAATTTAAGAGCAGAGAGATTCTGCTGCTATTGTACAAAAAGTGTTGGTGAGGCTGCACCTGGAGTATTGTGCTCAGTTCTGGTCTCCTTACTTGAGGAAGGATATACTGTCTTTGGAGAGGTTGCAGAGGAGGTTCACCAGGTTGGTTCCAGAGATAAGGGGGTGACACGATGAGGAGAGGTTAAGCCGTCTGGGACTGTACTTGCTAGAATTAAAAGAATGAAAGGGGATCTTATAGAAACATATAAAATTATGAAAGAGATGTTGGCAAGCAAGTTGTTTCTGCTGGTGGGTGAGACTAGGACTAGGGGAAATGGCCTCAAGATTTAGGAGAGAGATGAGGAGAAACTGCTTTTCCCACAGAGTAGTGAACCTATGGAATTCTCTCCCCAAGGAAGCAGTAGAGGCATCTTCATTAAATATATTCAAGACACAATTGGATAGATTTTTGCATGTTAAGGGAATTAAGGGTTATGGGGATAATGCAGGTAAGAGGGGCTGAGACAATGGATAGTTCAGCCATGATCTTAATGAATAGTGGAGTTGGCTCAACAGACCAAATGGCTACTCCTGCTTGTATTACTATGAACAATGTTAGACACAAGCTATTTACAAAATATACTAATTATTTAGATGAGGGAACTCAATGTAATATCTCCGTCTTTGCAGATGACACAAAACCAAGTGTGAGGGTGAACTGTGTTTCATTGTAATTTGGACAAGTTGAGGGAGTGGGAAGTTTAATAAAGATAAATAGGAGTTCCCACTTTAGTAGCAAAAACAGGAAGGCAGATTGTTATCTGAATGACAGATGATTGGGCAAAGTGGTGGCACATTGAGACCTGGGTGTCACTGAAAGTAAGCGTGCAGGTGCAGCAGGCAGTGAAAAAGGCAAATGGTACTTTGGCCTTCGTAGCGAACACAGCAGCAGGGTTGTCTTGCTGCAGTTGTACAGGGCATTAGTGAGACCACAACTGGACTATTGTGTAGTTTTGGTCTCCTTATCTATGGAACGATGTTCTGGTTATGGAGGGAGTGCAACAAAGGTTTACCAGACTGAGTCCTGGTTTGGCAGAACTGACATGTACAGAGAGACTAGGTCAGTTAGCACTGTATTCCCAGCAGTTTAGAAGGGGGATTCTCATAGAAACCTACAAAGGACTAGCAGAGTAAATGCAGGCAGGGCACTCCTGATGACCAGGCAGTCCAGAACCAGGACTCATCTAAACGTATTGGATCAGCCATATAGGCCTGAGATCAAGAGAATACTGAGCCTGTGGAATACTGTGCCACAGCAACTCCTTTGAGGCTAAAATATTGAATGCTTTCAAGAAGGAGTTAGATATAATTCTTGGGGGTTAAAGAGATCAAAAGGTATCAGGAGAAAGTGGGAAGAGGTCCCGAGTTGAATGATCAGCTGCGATCATATCGAATGACAGAGCAGGCTTGAAAGGCTGAAAGGCCTACTTCTGCTCCCTGTATGTAGACAGGCAGGAGGCTGGAAGAGCACAGACAGCATCAGGAGATGGAGAAGTCGACGTTTCGGGTGTAAGCCTTCTTCAGGAGTGGGGGGGGTGGGTGTAGGGGGAGCTGCAGATAAAGGGGTGGTGGGGGCAAAGTCTGCCAAAGTGGGGATAGGTGAAGACAGGTAGAGGGTATGAGTTGGTTGGTTAATGGGAGGAATGAATCCAGTTGGTGGTAGACAGGAGTGAAAGGGATGGGGAAGGGTTGAGAAAGGAGTTGGGGGATGACAAGGGAGGTTAGTTGAAAGCAGAGTCCTCTAGGCTGGAGGGTGCCCAGGCGGAAGATGAGGTATTGTTCCTTCAATTTACAGTTTGGTTCATTGTGGCAATGGAGGAGGCAGAGGATGTTCCCTAACTTTATATTTGGTCTCTCCATTGTAGAGAAGACCACATCAGGAGCACCTGATACATTAAACTAGGTTGGAGGAGAGGCAGGTGAACCTCTATCTCACTTGAAAGGACTGTTTGTGGCCCTGGATGGAGGTGAGGGAGTGGTGTATTGGCAGGTTTTGCACCTTTTCCGATTGCAGGGCAAGGTACCGGAGGGTTTGAGGCGGGTTGATGGGGAGACCTTATTTGTCTGTTCCAATGGTTTAGAGCTCTCATGCAAGATTCAAGCTCAGAAGAATACCCCTTACTGCACTGAGGTTTCTGTTATAGCAGAGGATACAGATTTCAGACTCTTGCTTACTATTTAAATGTACGGTTTCTGAATTTTGACATCATTAGCATTGTCCCACATGCAGATGAAATCCCCTTTGTTGATACTTCATGAGGGAGAAATTAGTTTGCCTAGTGTTACTTCTAGTCATTGATATTATTGAAGACCATGCGGAATTAGGTAAGCAAATTTTTTCACCTGCTCTCCTTTTTTGGGATGCTTAATAGTTAAAGTTTCCTCTGCTCTTCCTCGACAATGCATGTTGATTCAAATTAAGAATCTTTGCACCAGTGTGAGATTTCTGCCAGTTCTACAATCTCACAGTGATCTTTTTGAGTGGCATTGATCATCTTAGTGTCAACGCTATTGACACATGGGCACAAAAAACAAACATTGATATATCCAATAAAAAAGTTATCACAATGGACAAGAACCAAATGGAACTCTTGGTTTGGAGCTGAAAGAATAATATTTCAACCCATTTTGTGACTCCAAAACTCTTTTCAAGAATATTCAGATCAGTCCATTGTTATATCACGAAATAAAATGCTCATTTTAGTCACAGAGTCCCTTCTCTTTACTTTTGTGAAAAAGATAGGACTCTGTATGGGGAAGCAGTCTGCATTATATCTTACACTGTAGTTCAGCATACAACATATAACATGCATTGGTTCAAGCTATACTGCAGTGAGATGATGTGACTGCTTTAGTCATGGAGTGAGGCAGAATGGAGAGACGTACATGGATAGAACAGCTGATTAGCCCTCCTCGATTGTACACTTTCAACAGCTTTTCAAACAGGTTGTGCCTTTGGATACTGTCTTTTGTGTTTTTGACCTCAATGCTCTCTGCTACTGAGCCAGTGAAATCAACGATTGCATCACCTGTGTTGCCTCCATCCAGGGCTTCATAGCATCCTGCCAGCCTGTAGGTTAAAATAAAACACAATCCATTTCACATCAAACTACCACATGCTGTTTTGTAGAGACTAGGGACCAACAACTAAATAATTGGATGCACATTCAAATATACCACATAAAAACCGAAAGAACTACAGGTGCTGTAAATCAGAAACAAAAACAGAAATTGCTGGCAAAGCTCAGCAGGTCTGGCAGCATCTGTAGAGAGAAATCAGAGTTCACATTTTGGGTTGAGTGATCCTCAGAACTGATGGCAGTTAGGAAAATGGTGGCTTATGTGCCTAAGATATGGTTGGGGAGGGGTTAAGGAATAAATGATAGATGGGAATACAGCCCAGTTGGACAAAAGGTGTGGATGACAATCTGGCTAGAAGGGTGAATAGCTATTAGTGGCTAACAATGGGTTATGTGTAATAGTAAACTATATGATAACAAGATTTGGTGTGTGGGGTTCGGGGTAAGGATATGGGAGAGTTCAAGCCCTAAAGTAATTGAAGTTGAGATCTTCAGGGTCCCCAAGTGGAAAATTAGGTGCTGTTCTTCCAACTTACACAGAGCTTCGCTGGAGCACCGCAGCAAGCCTGAGACAGAAATATTGGCCACGGAACATGGTAGTGTGTTGAAGATATACGCAGTAAATGTGGGCGGTTTACAAGTTTACAAATCTTCATTACTACCCATAAACAGAGGCATCGCCTTCATTGGATAATGAAAATCATTGGATGATCTGAAGTTCCCAGATTTTGATTGATTCAACATTTATGAGACAGCAAAAATGAAGACAAGTGTAACAAAAATATCAAAATATATTTTAAATAGCTTTAGGTCTTACACAAATTCCTGTGAAAAATCTGGAGGTTAGTTTGAGCATGGATAATGATGGTTCTACTTCAGCACTGAATTTATTATGCATTCCACATTAAAAATAGTGATGTAGACAACACAATAAGTTTGTTAACTGGCAGTCTCTGATAAAGCTCACATATATTAATTTGTCTGGTGCACGTTGAAATATGATATGCTTGCGTCAAAAGCAATATAGGTTAAAGCAAGTTTATATTTTCGAATGATATAAAACTTGGTAATGGAATTTAAAGGATCCCATGAAATTTTACAGCCCCAGAATGTCCCAAACTTTTATTCCTGCTGAGTAGATGCTCTTGAAGTATGGTCACTATTACAAAGAAGGAAATATTAGTATATTGCTGAGAGTACAGAGAAAGAAACAGGCATCACTATTAGCATCATTCAGCACTACAGTTTAGCCATGGGATGGAAAAAGTGCCATAAGTACTTATTTAAGATCAGGAAGGAGGCTAGAAATGATAACAAGTAGAATGGTAGGATAACAAGTAATGAAGGTTTCACTGTAAACTTGTAAAATTAATCAGTTTCTATGATATAAACAAGATAGTGCATTGTAAAACACAAATTATGATTGGTATATGTGAGCTCAAATGATTTGTCTATCTTTTCTCCCAACTTTGTTTCCGAGTTCATGTACGCCCAATGGAGTGGTCTGCATTATGGGTAAAGTACTGGAATTGTTTGCCATTGCCTTCTGTGGAGTAGCTGACCAGGAAACCTCCCACATTTACTGCGTCTTTTTAGGTATACTGAAAGGATTTACATGTTGCTGGTCAACAGTTTGTTCCCATTACAGTAGACTTCCAAACAGTCTGGTGTGGGTAAGCAATGGTTTTGAATATGGAGTTTCTGTCCCAGAAGTAGAGATGTATCACTGTGCCACAAAACCTCCTACACCAATTGGTTTGCATATCAATAACAAACTTTCTCAGATACAAATTGAACAGGTTGATGTCAATTCTTTCAAGAATTATTGCAGAACACTCCAAAGTATCACAACAACCAAGCTAAATTAAGGTTAATCACTCTTGAATATGGAGCAAGTGATCAACTTTTATGATTGTCAAATTTCCCAGAGATTGCACTCCTGACCCAGGAGTGAAAGAGATGGGATGTTTTCCTGACACTATAAAGCCATCCTGAAAAAAAGTGTCTTGGAAGTTTGAAATTTCATTTTGGGACTGGTGGGAATTTCTTTTTTTGGAAGGCTGGCCAGATGACACTAGAACAAGCTGTGGACACAGATGGAGCACTAGGCCTGACTCCATGCATTGGTGCTGTACTGCTGTTCAATGAAAATGCAAAGATGTTAATGATGTCAATGCTGTCAGAATCTATTTCCCAGAGTTGAAATGTCTAATATAAGGGGGCATGCATTTAAGGGGAGGGGGAATGTTCAAAGGAGATATGAGGGGCAAGTATTTTGCACAGAGAGTGGTAGGAGTCTGGAATGCACTGCTAGAGTAGTGATGGAGCAGATATGATAGAGCATTTAAGAGACCTTTAGATAAGCACATGAATGTGCAAGGAATAGGGGGATATGGGCTATGGGAAGGCAGAAGGGATTAATCTAATTTGGCATCATGTTCAGCACAACATTGTGGGCTGAAAGCCCCATTCCAGTGCTGTACTCTATGTTATCATAGAATCCCTATAGTGTGGAAACAGGCCATTTGGCCCAACAAATCCATACTGACCATCTGAAGAGTAACCCACCCAGCTTCATTCCCCTACCCTACTATTCTACACATAGCCTGACTAATGTACCTAACCCACACTATGGGCAACTTAACATGGCCAATTCACCTAACCTGCGCATCTTTCGATTATGAGGGGAAACCGGAGCATCCAAAGCAAACCCATAAAGACATGGGGAGAATGTACAAACTTCACACAGACAGTTGCCCAAGATTGGCATCGAACCTGGGTCCCTGGTACTGTGAGGCAGCAGTGCTAACCACTGAGCCACCATGCTGTTCCCATTTTTTTAATGAAGAAATCGTTAGAATCCCATCCCCCTACTCTATTCCTGTAACCCTGAATTTGAGGCAGCAGTGCTAACCACTGAGCCACTGTGCTGCCCTTTGTTCTATGTTCTATTTCTATACTTTACATATTTCTATAATCTTACTTTGCATATGCCTTCTCCAGGAGAGCACTCCAGAACTCCTCTTTAGAACTAGAGTGACAAAACAGGAGCTTCTCATCCATTGTTGGAAGGCGATCATCGACCACAACATCAATCCACTCACCAAAGCGCCAAAATCGAAAGTGGAAGATGCCAGCATAATTATTTGGCTTTTTTGGGTTCCAGTCCTGTTTCTTCCAATCTGGAATTACCTGCAAATGACAACAGTAAAAGCATCAGGAAGAGGATTACCTTGTGCATATTCACAACATCATTTCAATGAGCAAACTCATGTGTAGGGGAGAAAGTGAGGACTGCAGATGCTGGAGATCAGAGTCAAGAGTCTGTTGCTGGAAAAGCACAGCAGGTCAGGCAACATCCTGATGAAGGGCTTATGCTCAAAACATCGATTTTCCTGCTCCTCAGATGCTACCTGACCTGGTGTGCTTTTCCAGCACCACACTCTCGAAACTGATCTGCAAGACTGTGTATGTGGGGGAAGAATGACAGAGTAGGCTAGATTTCTCTTTACAATCAAGATTTTAGGGCTCTTGAAGTGCAGTGGTAGTGTCTCTGTCTTTAAGACCAGGAGACCTGGGTTCCAGTCACATCAGCTCCAAGGTGTACAGTAATATGTCTGAAAAGGTTGCTTAGAAAATATTTAAAGCAGGACAGTGGGGAATATGGATATGAATCACGAGCACCTTGTCAACCCAACGCCAATCTCTTTCCACATGTAAGTCAGATGGGAGTGTGGGGGAATGTAGGTCCCTAGAAGAGTTCCTTGGCATCTTCTTCTGCTATAATCACTTCCGCAGGCTTCAGGCTATGATGGTGGTCTTTTCAGCACAGAGTTTAACAGCCAAGGACTGGTCAGCTCTTTGTTGGCAACAGGAAACCTGGCAGGCTGGCACTTGCTTCATATAAACGGGACTCCAAGCACAAGAAATGAATAAGGAACGAGGCAGAATTTGAGAGAAGCACAGCATTTAATAACCCCATTCTCCAGAATTGCAACAATACACATTCAATACCGAATGTGAGAGGAGAGAATGTACTGAGTAAAATGAAACAGGTTGATGGATGTGAGGAATTAATAATTTAAAACTAGTGATTGTGCCATCTAATAGAAATTTCTCCATAGTATATGAACACTACAAAAGATAAAAATCCTGCAACTTTTAAAGCACAATCTGACAAAACTAGAGCATTGGAAGTTTATCTTACTTTAAAAAGAAGTCAGAAAAATGTTTTACACAAAAGGTTGTGTTTAGTTGTAACAGTTCTGCTTAGATACTGTCAAAGTATCTAATTCAGTTGCAAATTTGCATTGATAATTTTACTATTGGGGAATAGATTTAATGGCCTCATTACTGGGAAATGTATAGAATTTGGATGCCTCTAATTAGTTATAACAATTAGTTATTTGGTCATGCAGAACATGAGGATTACTGAAAGACGACATTGTGTTGAAGCTTCTTCACCTCCATTCTTAGAAACATAGGAACAGGAATTGGCCATTCAGCCCCTGAGCCTGTCCCACAATTCAATGTGATCATGGCTAATCTGTGGTCTAATTCCAAGTACTTGCCTTTGGCCCTATATCCCAATTCAAAAGAAAAATTAATATTGATACTGCGTGAGAGGAGACTGCTGACCTTTGGTGAGTGATTTCTGATTGATAGAGGTGCCAGCATACAGATGTACCTATTAATGCTGATTCGCCATTAGTAGCTAGGTATTGTTCAAACTTTAATGCAGGCAAATTGACCCTGATTGGGACATCGCACTGAGAAATGAACCAGCAAATGATTAACTGTTTTGTTGAAAATTTTGTTAAAATAAAGGGCAGAGCATATGCATGTTCTTTCTGCCTTAAAATAATTTGTACCGGTGTATTCATTATGTGTAACCTCCAGTGCACACAACAAGTGCACCTCACAAGAAGGCAGACTGACTATCCTAAATTGGTTGTCAGTGTGATTCCTTGCACATTCAGGATTGATCGTCAAATGTTGTCCAATTACAGGATCACATCTAATGTTGGTCAAAATTGGTTCAGTGCATTTAGCAAAACTCTCAGAATCACCTACAATGAAATAAGAGAAGTAAGCATGTGGTAAAGCAATCCTGCTGGTGTCAAAAGTTTTAAAAATGATCAAGACATCAGAACTGATGAAAATGATACACCCTCACCTTTTGCCACAGATTGTCCCTCAGGGCTAAACAGGAACAAGCAGCCACAAACCAGCAATTCCCCAACTGTCCTTGATTCAGATCATGTGAACTGATTCCATCGACAAACAGCCGAGGAGATTCACACAGCTCCTAGGGAAAATTATTAAAACAGGAATTTAATCTTCAAAATGCCCAGATTTCATTCGAATTTACAGATTTTTGTGGAAAAAAATTGAAATGATGACGAGCAATTTGTCATGAATTTATAGAAAAGGCTAGAAATGTGAAACTGTGTGGGGAATAGGAATGGGAAGAAAGAATCCATATCATTAATTCAATGTCAAGAATTTTGAGTTTGGGACAAGATCAATTTATTTTAGAAAAAGGGCTCAACTATGACCTAAGGATAAAAAGTATGGCATTAAACTATCTCACAGCTTATATAAACTACCGTTGAAGTTGAGCTGGATTTTACATGCATCTGCTAAGTATGTTTTGGTGAGGTAGCATCAAAAACAGCCCAGACCACCATACCCCCACCCACCCCTTAGCTGATGCCAATATTACAGGCAATGTATGAGAATCCTATCCATCATATTTAAACTAATAATTAAGGGTGAATAAACTTGTTAGAAATTTAATTGACCCTAACATTACTTAGTCACAACCATGCTATGGTATAGTAATTCTAATCCCAGGTATTAAAATTAGATGATGAAATTTGAAAACCAATGCTCTATGCTTTGTCACTATTGTGACATCTCACAAGAAAGGAATGTAAACTAGCTTGTGTCTTCTTGTTTACTGTGAGTGTTCCATATTGGAATTAAACAGATACATTCAAATTCACTCCCTTCATCCAAGTCTGAGTTCATTTGGTTTAAGTTACATGCAGATGCATAGAAGTACACTATGTGAAGGCTGTCTTACAAAGGTAGACAATAGGAAAGTGGTGTTAGAGATGGACGGCTTGATAAAGCTGCTGAGATAATCTAGCTCAATATGGAATGGAAATTAGACCTGCATCTTTTAGTTTGTGTGGGACAAGTCTAACTGACACCTAAAATGGGGAGTTATGAACGGAAAATAAATTGAGACTGGCAAATGGCCCATGGTTACCTTATGAAGACAAGAGGAGCACTCTTGCTTCTTCTAGCTCCATGAAAATATAACATTGAGTCTGCTTGTGAAGCCTTCAGTGGTCCCTCTCAGGAATCCTTCTTTAGACCCCTCAACACCTTGCACACCAAGGCTGAATAACTCCATCCATTTGTGCCTGTGTTTGGTACTCTGATTTTACTGACCTTCATACTCTCTTCTCCCTTGAAGCATGGCATGACATTTTGAAGATATTAAAAGAATAAATAATAAGTTGAACTGGTTTGTGAGAACTGCTTCTATGACAAGAACACAGGCCTTCCAGCTCGGAGGAGGCATACTGTCAACTGAGCCAGTCTGGCTGTTAAAATTTGTCACTGAACACATACATTAACATAGGCAGCATAAAGTAAATTATTCTGGTAGACCAGATAGACAGCACACCCATTTATAAGCACTAGAAAAGCCCTAGACATGAAGGGTGGCCATTCACAATTATTGTAAACTGGATAGCTATGAGTTGAGTTATACATTATGTACATTATGAACAATGCTGCCAGCAGAGGTAGGCACAGTATATTCATTTTAGGTGCATCTGGACAGATGCACGAGTTGGTGGGGAGCAGAGGGATGCAGTTGCTACGGAATTGGACAACAGGTTTAGACCGTGGATTTGGATCAGCTTAGGCTTGGAGGGCCGAAGGGCCTGTTCCTGGTCTGTAAATTTTCTTGGTTGTTTTTTTTTGTACAGTTTTGGTCTAAGAATATATTAGCAATGGATGCAGTTCAAAAGTGATTCACTAGGTTAATTTCTGTGTTGAAGGGGTTAACTTCTCAGGAATGGCTAAATAGCTTAGGTCTTTATTAATTAGAATCTAGAAGCATGAGAGGTGATCTTATTGAAACATGGACAATTATTGAGGTGACTGACAGAAATTGAGAGCATGTTTCCACTCATGGCAGAATCTCAGATGAGGGGACACAGTTACAAACTAAGGGGACACTCATTTAAAACTGAGCACAGTGAATATCTGGAATTCGCTACCCCAGAGAGGCATGGAGGTTAGATCACTGAGATTATTTAAGGTGGAGATGCATAATTTTTTGAAATAGTCAGGAAGTTGACAGCTCTACTGAGTTGACATGAAAGAGGTGTTATGGTCTTCAGACAGTTCAGCCAGGGTTAGGAGTAATAAGATAAGCTTGAAGACCTTGGAGTACCCTTCCTTTCTAAGGGTTCTTTGATTGATTGGATGGATTCAGTTTCCTTGGAGCAGTGAAAGCTGAAAGGGGACCTGATAAATATAATCTGACATGTATCTATCATAAATAGCGTGGTTAAGAATTCTCTTTCTCCATTGGTAGAGGGGTCAACAATCAGAAAACAGATTTCAGGAGAGAGGTGGAATGCTAAGAAGAGAAATTGTTTCAGTCAATGTTACTGGAATCTGGAATTCACTGCCTGAGGCAATGATTGAGTCAGAAATTCTCATAACATTTCAGTGGTATTTAGAAATTCACTTGCATTACCATAACCTCCAGGGCTATTAGCCAAAAGCTGGATAATGGATTTAATGATGTCAAATCTTTGTTGACCAGAATGGAAGTGATGGATGGAATGCCCTACTTCGGTGTTGTAAACTTCTGAGTATTCCCCCTGTGACTGTATGCACATTGGAGAGTACACCACAGCACTTAGTAAGCCACTGTTCATGAATGATTGTGCACTTTAATGTGGGAATTATTTTTGTGCTTAGGAGTAAGATAATTGATATAATTATCTTTACTATGCAGCTGGCATATCAGAGCTCATTCTAAAAGCATTACCTCTAGTGCAAAGGATCTGTAAGGCAAGTGTTATGATGTAAGAATGAGTATTGGTTCTCTCCACTGCCAATCAAATAGATTTACTTTTTTGCAAATTATAGCACACAGTAATTACAGCACATGGGGCCACATTTTGACATTAGATATATTTCCCACTTCAAACACTTAGGAAAAAAAAACACACAAAAAAAGTGAAACTAGTTTCTATTTTTGCTGCTAATCATCTTTAGCAGCTTCCTTCATGGTGCAGATTAAAGAAAACGATTTTAGTTTTACTGATGACACAAAGCTGTGTAAGGATGTTAAAATATGTAGCATGAATTGATAGGATTTAAAAAGGATTTGAAGAGGGTAGCACTTGACTGATCACTGAAAACATTGCATGCTACTATGGACAAATTTACAAAAGGTGGCACTTCAGTGGAGAATATCAACTTATTAGAAAACACAGTGACTGAAACTCGAAGGAGATGGATTAGTAAAAGATTAAAGAATGTTTGTAGACTAGTCTTTGAAAATTCCTCTGCAACACAACAGGATAATAAGTGGCTGATTGGCCAGATTTTAGGAAGCACTGGCAGACTGAAACACCTCAGGAATATTCTATTATATATAGGGCAGACACAATAGCTAAAGCGACTTTCCAGGCAAATGTATTAACCAAATTGGAATTAGACTTGAATTAATGAGGCAAATTCCGGCTTTTATTGTAACAAAAACTGAATGTGCTGGAGAAACCCAGCAGGTTTGGCAGCATCTGTGTCCCAGATTTTACTGTTGCTTATTTTTCAGTTAATTGTTATCATGGGATAAGAGTGTCACTGGCAAAACTAGCATTAATTCCTGAAGGGGTCAGGACAACAGTGGAGCTGTGTCAAACTTTTGGAAGAACTCACCACTCTCACTTGAGGATGCGTCAGTCTTATTCTTTCATGGAACATGAGTGTCCCTGGCAAGGCTGGGATTTGCCCTTGAGAATGTGGTGGTGAGCAGCTGTCTTGATCTGCTGCATTCCCTAGGTGTAAATATCTAACCATGTTATTGGGATGGAGTTCCAGAAACTTAACCCAGTAGGGCACAGTGACATACTTCCAAGACAAGATGGTGTGTGGCTTTCAGGGGAACTTGCAGATGGAAGTATTCCCCTGTGCACGAGTTCTAAAAAATGCTGGACTCAAAATGTTATCCCTGTTTCACTTTGTTCCTGATGCTGTCAGAGTTTCTTCAGCACTTACTATTTATTTTTCAGATTTCCAGCATCTGCAGTATTTTGCTTTTATTTGAGTGTTTAGTTCACTGGGACTCCTCGTTCAGGAATGCCCTCCTTGAAGAGGTTCTGATTTTTTTTCTCTGGGAATTCTGTAATCATCTTTCGGCTTGTTCACCTTCATTACGTCTTAGTGATTTAGAACCCCTTTGGTCTGGCAACTGGCCATTCGACCCATCAAGCCTACATGGATCCTCCGAAGAACAGCCCCCCCACCTAACCTGTAACCCTGCCTTTCCTGTGGCTAATCTATCTAAACCCACACTCTTTGGATTGTGGGAGGAAACCAGAGCACCCGGAGGAAACCAAAGCAGACACGGGGAGAACATATAAACTGCTCATACAAGAAAGGATTGGAGGGATATGGACCAAGCACGTTGTTCCTTATCACCTGATAGGAAGATAATGAATGAAGTGGAACTGGGGAGTGAGGACAGCTTTGAATTTATGTGAGGCAGTGCCGGATGGAGAGGGAGGTTGAGCATGCACATGTGGCAGTGCATGGCACTCAGCTTGGATCTCAGTATGCAGTGGGAGCATGTCTCAGAGATACCTGTAATCTTGGGTAGCTTCAAAACATGAAGGGTCAAACTTCAGTTGGACTCCACATGGAATAAGGCAGTCACTGAGGAGCAAAATGTGACTGTTGGTCACAACCAGTGTACTGTGCACTAGTAAGTAAAGGGTGACTTGGTGATGAAACCCAGCCTCTGTACAGTTATTTCACCTACACTCCAGTGAAAAAAGTGCCAGTCTCTCCAGCCTATCAAACTCTTCATTCCTGGCAACATGCTGGTAAATATTTTCTGAACCCTCTGCAGTTTAGTAATATCCTTCATATAACAGAGTGACCAGAACGGCACACAGTACTCCAGAAGAGGCTTCACCAACATCCTGTACAACCTCAAAAATGATGTCCCAACCCCTATGTTCAAAGGAGTGAGAAATGAAAGCAAGCATGCTAAATGCATCCTTAAACACCCAGTCTGTGATGCAAATTTTAAAGAATTATGTATCTGAACCCCTAGATCTATCTGTTCTACAACACTACTCAGAGTCCATCCATTAATTGTATAAATCCTGTCCTTGTTTGAACGGTTAAGCTGGTGAGTTGGATGCCAATCAACAAGGTAGTTTTATCCTGGTTGGTGTCAAGCCTCTTGTGCATTGCTGGAGCTGCATTTGTCTAGATAATTATGGAGTATTCCAACATGCTCCTGGTATGTACTTTGTAGATGGTGAACAGGCACGAGACAGTCAGAAGGTATACTTTTCATTCTCATATAGCCACAGTATTTGTATGGTTTAAAGTAAAGTTTCTAGTTAATGGTAATCCCAGAGTTTTGGGTGAGACAAATCACCAGGCCTTCTGACATGAAGTCCTCCAAAAAAAGTAATAGAACCCAATCTAAGGAAAAAAAATAGGTTTTAACCCATTATTTTTGTTCTTTGTTCAATGAAGCATGAAAATATATCATGTCAAAACAACAAATATGGGCGGCAGGTGGCTCAGTGGTTAGCACTGCTGCCTTATAGCGCCAGGGACCTAGGTTCAATTCCTGCCTTGGGCATCTGTCTGTGTGGAGTTTGCACATTCTCCTTATGTCTGCATGGGTTTCCTCCCATGGTCCAAAGATGTGCAGGTCAGGTGAATTGGCCATGCTAAATTGCCCATAGTGATAGGTGCATTAGTCAGAGGGAAATGGGTCTGGGTGGGCTACTTTTCGGAGGGTCTGTGTGAACCTGTTGGGCTGAAAGGCCCATTTCCACACTGTAGAGAATCTAATCTAAATTCATTAATTGCAGCAGTTAATTAATAGCTCTAGTGAAAGCAAAGTATCTGTAATTCCTGCAGTTCTTCCACATAGATTCTTTAAAATTCATCTTTGATGCTAACTGCATGTGTTGGTTTCTCAGCGATCCTACAGTCCCAGCACCGACAGCATGACAAAATCCCTGGATTACAGGGTTTTTTTTTGTTTTGTTTTGAAGATCAGGAACAACTGTGAAGAATTAAATCACATTTTACAGTGAATTATTTGCTCATCAGTCACAGAGCATAGAGCTGTTTGCATTAAGAAATCATCCACAACCACTGAAGTACCACAGACTGAGTACCTTCCTCTACGTTCATGCTTATTAAACCTCCTGCGGGAAGAAAGTAAGTGAGGACTGCAGATGCTGGAGTATCAGAGCTGAAAATGTGTTGCTGGAAAAGCGCAGCAGGTCAGGCAGCATCCAAGGAACAGGAGAATCGACGTTTCGGGCATCAGCCTTCCTGAAGAAGGGCTGATGCCCGAAACGTCGATTCTCCTGCTCCTTGGATGCTGCCTGACCTGCTGCGCTTTTCCAGCAACACATTTTCAGCTACTAAACCTTCTGCCCCAACTATGAAAATGTAAACATTTCTTAGCTATTTTCTTGAGCCTTGCAAAGTGGTATTAATTTACTTAAGATATGTATGAAGTAAAAGATTTGGCAGAGTGCAGTTCTGCATGAGACCTTGTTTCATCCAAATTCTCTTCAAACTGCTGGTGGTCTCAAAAGGTCAAGTTTACACTAAATTGGAAAGAAATTCATTGTTTTTAAAAAAAAATCAAATTCAATTATAACAAACATCAGGAGAAGAGAGAGAAGAATCCCTTTACTCCTCTGGATTTGGTTTTACTCAATATAGCTAGTGTCTGTATTGTTATCTGGACTAAAGTCAGCTTATTAAACAACCAACAAAAGGAAGAATCTGTTTATTGATTATTCTCTAAGAAAGATGAAAATGCTAATACCTGTTGGAATACAGCACCATGAGGGTTTGCAGCCATCCAGAATCCTAACCAAGTGGGCATTCATCCATAACTAGTGTTTCAGATAGCTGTTTCACTATTGGAAAGCATTATAAACAAGCTCGGCTGCTGACAAATATCATGGATATTATCCCTTAAAGCAGGTTCCACGCTTTCTTCATTGTGACCCTAACAACTGATGGCACGAGCAGTATCTACAAACCTGAAGACTGTGGCAGCCAAATGAAAGAGATCTGTGCCCTTATCAGTGTATCTACGTTCGTAAACAAGTAAACATCTGAGTCAATGTTAATGTTTCATCAATTATAGATGAGCCATATTGTCAAATACTGGATTAGTGGTGCTGGAAGAGCACAGCAGTTCAGGCAGCATCCAACGAGCAGCGAAATCCGTTTCGGGCAAAAACCCTTCATCAGGAAAAAAGGCAGTGAGCCTGAAGCGTGGAGAGATAAGCTAGAGGAGGGTGGGGGTGGGGAGAGAGTAGCATAGAGTACAATGGGTGAGTGGGGGAGGGGAAGAAGGTGATAGGTCAAGGAGGAGAGGGTGGAGTGGATAGGTGGAAAAGAAGATAGGCAGGTCGGACAAGTCCGGACAAGTCAAGGAGACAGTTACTGAGCTGGAAGTTTGAAACTAGGATGAGGTGGGGGAAGGGGAAATGAGGAAACTGTTGAAGTCCACATTGATGCCCTGGGGTTGAAGTGTTCCGAGGCAGAAGATGAGGCGTTCTTCCTCCAGGCGTCTGGTGGTGAGGGAGCAGCGGTGAAGGAGGCCCAGGACCTCCATGTCCTCGGCAGAGTGGGAGGGGGAGTTGAAATGTTGGGCCACGGGGCGGTTTGGTTGATTGGTGCGGGTGTCTCGGAGATGTTCCCTAAAGCGCTCTGCTAGGAGGCGCCCAGTCTCCCCAATGTAGAGGAGACCACATCGGGAGCAACGGATACAATAAATGATATTGGTGGATGTGCAGGTGAAACTTTGATGGATGTGGAAGGCTCCTTTAGGGCCTTGGATAGAGGTGAGGGAGGAGGTGTGGGCACAGGTTTTACAGTTCCTGCGGTGGCAGGGGAAAGTGCCAGAATGGGAGGGTGGGTCGTAGGGGGGTGTGGACCTGACCAGGTAGTCACGGAGGGAACGGTCTTTGCGGAAGGCGGAAAGGGGTGGGGAGGGAAATATATCCCTGGTGGTGGGGTCTTTTTGGAGTTGGTGGAAATGTCGGTGGATGATTTGGTTGATGCGAAGGTTTGTAGGGTGGAAGGCGAGCACCAGGGGCGTTCTGTCCTTGTTACGGCTGATTTCGCTGCTCGTTGGATGCTGCCTGAACTGCTGTGCTCTTCCAGCACCACTAATCCAGTATTTGGTTTTCAGCATCTGCAGTCATTGTTTTTACCATATTGTCAAATGCATCAGTGCTAAGTCACAAATCTTTGGGAGAAGATAAATACATAAGAAAGGGCAATAAGGACCCGAGTAGATAGCAAGACTACATTTTATATATAGGAGAAAGTGAGGACTGCAGATGCTGGAGATCAGAGTCAAAATGAGTGGTGCTGGAAAAGGGCAACCAGTCAGGCAGCATCCAAGGAGCAGGATAGTTGACGTTTCAAGCATAAGGTCTTCATCATGTCGATTCTCCTGCTCCTAGAATGCTGCCTGACCGGCTGTGCTTTTCCAGCACCACATTTTTTTTGATTCTGCATTTTATATATCAAAAGCACCAAATATACATTATTTTTCTTTCTTTGCCTCATGCATTTGGTGTCTTCATTCATTTTTCATTCCTTTCCTTTCTCTCTTTGAAAAGTTTAATTTACCATCATTTAAGAATGTTGAACTGCAGAGGGACAGATGATGTATCTAGCCTGTCTCTTTCCTTTATATTTGGAAGGCCATCTAAACTATTTTGCGCGAATACTGGTTAAGGGATGGTAAGAATGCAAGGCCAATTCGCTCTCCTCTTTTTTTCCCAATGGAAGCATCAGCATTTTACTGAAAGCAAAATATGATGGATGCTGGAAATCTGAAACAAACACAGAATGCTAGAGAAACTCAGCAGGTCTGGCAGCATCTGCCAAGAGAGAAACAGAGCTAATGTTTCAAATCTGGTATGACTTCCTTCAGAACTGAAAGGTGTTGGAAAATAGATTCTTATTTATACCTTTGATAGAACCAGAGGAAGTGCAAGGGGGCGGATACTATAGAGATGGTCTAAATGGTCAAGAGAACAAAAAAAGAGGAGTATAAAAGGAGAGAATTAATCCTATAATAAAACAGAGAACTGTGCATATGGGAGAGTTGAAACAAAACTAGAAATTGCTGGCAAAACTCAACAGGTCTGGCAGCAGCTGTGGAAGAAAAATAAAAAAAGGAGAGTTAATATTTTGAGTTCGGTGACTCTTTATCAGAATTGGTATGCAAAGTGAAGAAACAAACATGACATAGCTGTCGGTGAAGTGGGTGGACAAGAGAATGTAAGATAAATGGAGGACAGACAATGATTTCTAAGGTGTAGGTTTGCTCGCTGAGCTGTAGGTTTGATATCCAGATGTTTCATTACCTGGCTAGGTAATATCAGTGGCAACCTCCAAGTGAAGCGAAGCTATTGTCTTCTGCTTTCTATTTATCTCTTTCTCCTGGATGGGGTTCCTGGGGTTTGTGGTGATGTCATTTCCTGTTAGTTTTCTGAGGCGTTGATAGATGGCATCTAGATCTGTGTGTTTGTTTATGGCGTTGTGGTTGGAGTGCTAGGCCTCTGGGAATTCTCTGGCATGTCTTTGCTTAGCCTGTCCCAGGATAGAGATGTTGTCCCTGTCGAAATGGTGGTTTGTTTCATCCGTGTATAGGGCTGAGGGGGAGAGAGTCATTTTTTTGTGGCTAGCTGGTGTTCGTGTATCCTGGTGGCTAACTTTCTTCCTGTTTGTCCTACGTAGTGTTTGTGGCAGTCCTTGCATGGAATTTTGTAGATGACGTTGGTTTTGTCCATGGGTTGTACTGGGTCTTTTAAGTTTGTTAGTTTTTGTTTGTTTGAGGGGGTTGGTGGGTTTGTGTGCTACTAGGAGTCCGAGGGGTCTTAGTAGTCTGGCTATCATTTCTGAAACTTCTTTGATGTATGGCAAGGTGGTTAGGGTTTCTGGCTGTGCTTGGTCAGCTTGTCGTGGTTCGTTCTTGAGGAATCTGCGCATTGCATTTTTTGAGTATCCGTTCTTCTTGAATACATTGTATAGGTGGTTCTCCTCTGTTTTCCGAAGTTTGTCTGTGCTGCAGTGTGTGGTGGCTTGTTGGAATATAGTGTTTGATACAGCTTCATTTGTGTGTGTTGGGATGGTTGCTGGTGTAGTTAAGTATTTGGTCAGTGTTTGTCGATTTTCTGTATACGCAGGTTTGTAGTTCTCCGTTGTCCTTTCTTTCGATTGTGACGTCCAGGAATGTGAGTTTGTTGTCAGTTTCTTCCTCCTTGGTGAACTTTATGCCTGTGGAGGGTGTTGTTGATGTTAAATGTCTCTATCTTGTTTCGTTTTGAGATGACAAAGGTGTCATCTACGTAGCGGACCCAGGTATTTGGTTTGATGGTTGGTAGGGCTTTTGTTTTAGTCTTTGCATTACTACTTCTGCTATGAATCCTGATAGTGGAGTTCCCATGGGTGTGCCATTGGTTTGTTTGCAGACTATATTGTTGAAAGTGAAGTGGGTGGTGAGGCACAGGTCCACTAGTTTCATGAGGTTTTCGTTGGTAATGTGATTGATGGTGGTTGGTGTGTGTGATGGTCTCTTCTAAAAGTGTGGTAAGTGTTTCCTTTGCCAGGTCGATGTTGATGGAGGTGAACAGTGCTGTTACGTCAAATGAGATCATTGCTTCGTCTTCCTCTATTTTGGTGTTTTTGATGATTTTAGGAATTGCTGGGTGGAGTGGATGGAGTGCTGTGACTCTTCTAGGTATTTCAGTCTTGCATGTAGTTCTTTGGCCAGTCTGTAAGTTGGTGTTCCAGGTAGTGAGACTATGGGTCTGAGGGGGGCTTCTGGTTTATGGATTTTTGGTAGTCCGTAGAATCGTGGGGTGTTTGTCCCGTCGGGTTTCATTTTCTGGAATTCTGTCTTGTTTAATTGTCCGGAATAGTGTAATTTTCTTCGGAGATATGTAATTTTGTTTCCTAGTTGTGGGGTCGGGTCTAGCGCCACCTGTTGGTGTCTTTCTCTATGTAGTCCCTCCTGTTCAGGATGACTGTGAGCCGACCTTTGTCTGCAGGTAATATAACGATTTCTGGATTTAACATTTCTGTTCTGGGTCTGCTGTAATGTTCCAAAGAAGCACAACACAAATTTGAGGAACAAGACATCATTTTCTTCGGTAATTTGTAATACAATAATTTCAGAAACCGACCGAATTATGTCTGTTCGCGATTTTTCTTACAATCTCTCCTCCAGTCCCATGCACTTGCCCACAACGGTGTCGTGTTTATGTCTTGCTTACTTTCTAAGTTGAACCAAACATCTCCCTTTTACAAAGCAAAGCAGGAATTGCTGGAAAAACTCCCCTTTCCCTTTCACAACTTGACTTAAGGCTGTGTTAACTTGCTGTGTTCTTTGTTTTTGTACCAGACTTGAAAGGTTAGCTCAGTTTCTCACTTCACAGATGCTGCCAGTCCTTTCTATTTTCTCCAAAATGATGTGTTTGCACCAACATTCTGAGTCCACATTAGCTTGCTGGTAACTGGAGTTGGTATCTGACTGAACTTGTAAGTCTGAGTTAATGCTCTCCCTGGGGGTCTTTCCACTAACACCTTAATGTCATAACATTCAAGGTTGTGGGCCAACCGCTGGAAAGTGATAGCAGTGTAGATTGGTCAGTGCAGTTTCAATGGGTTGAAGGACCTCCGATATGTTTTGTCGCTATGAAAACATGTAAACATGGCCTGCATGTAACTGTGTAAACCAACACAAATGGCACTCGCAGGGAGTTTGCAGTATGGGTTGTGTTGAAGGAGAACAGCATGTGCTCAACAGGTCATGACTGATGGGCACTACGGGATTGAATCTGTTTAACTAGACTTTTACCAGAAAAGTCTAATTTTCTTGCATAAAAGGCAAACAAAACAAAAAGAACTGTTGTTTGTAGTGCAGGCCAATAGCTGCAATGAGCTGTTTTCTTTTTATCCCTCCAAGTAGTATGATTGATTACAGCCATACTTTTAGCAAATGTAAACTGTACCATCCAAGGTCATTGGCGAACAGAATGTCCTAATGTGGTTCTACCCATCCACTATTTCCAAAGAAAACTGAAAAAGGAAAAGCAAGTCCCCAATTGTAGTTGAATGTGGAATTGCCTCAAGGCAGATTTCATGTAATTCTTATTCCTTATGTTCTTGACATACTGCCAACGATATTAAATGGAAAAACAATGTTTCTTAAAACCAAGATCAAACTGGATGCGGTGTGCTTCAGTTAATCTAATTGCTTTCTTTATAATTTTGTTTTTCCTTCAAATATTTGTGATAAAATGTTTACACAAACCAATAAAAGCTGTGTGAAAGACCAACTGGATCACTGTTAAGCCTTGCTGATATATATTGCTTAGAACTGCAGGAAGCAATTACTCTAACTGTAGATAATTCAAACACTAAAACTAACGATGCATTTAAAATGTAAATGCTCAAAATTGTTTGGGCAATTTCCAATTGTTTATAATTTGAACTATCAAAACTTGCTGATAACAACATAAAGTAATGGCCTGTCTTAAACCAATATATTTGCTCCTTCAAACAGAACAAGCACGCTTTAATTCAATGATCCGAAGCAAAACTGTGCTGCAATGGATATTTGAAACTTCATGTGAATTCATGTTTATCATGCTTTCTAACCTTTGTTACCATCCTTGTGCTAAACTTATCATTTTCAAACACTAACGACATAAATACTTTTGAGTTTTAATGGTAGCTTTGGGCAGAATATTCCCATCCCTGATGTGGCCTAGACGATGGTGAGAAAGGTAAATAAATGCAGACAATATAAAAAGTCAGAATCTCTAATTGAAGAAAAGGTTTTTCAGTTTTCCCCTTAAGCTTTAAAGAGCAACTTCAGAATTTTACTATGGAGCTACTTTCTTTCCATGTAATTGCATCTTGATATAAGCCCACACACCTTAACTCTGTACCACCTATTATTTGCCTCTTCTTCTCCAAAATGCTTGATGGTCCAAGTTCCCAACTTGAAAGTCAAAACAGGGATCTGGTGGTTGCAGCTGAATGACTGATTGGCTGGTGATTGCTGAAGTCTTGTGTGCAGCACATGCTTCATGGTCACCACCTTGGTGACCCTTCAACAAGAGTCAGCTTTGCGCTGGTGCTCAGGGACAGCTACAAAAACAAAATTTTCTTCTTTCAGATCACTTTGCCCACAGGCACACACACGCATGGCATGCATCTGAGCAGGATGCATCTTATGGCACTCAGTTTGCCTCTAATAGTCACTCATTTTACTTGGAAGCTGCCAGCTTCTATAGCTTGCAGACACTTTTATAGTTTCAGCTCTCAGACACTTTAGTTTTGTTTCAGACTGCCAGCCTCCATGGCTTCTATCTTTTTATAATGAATAGGGAGAGGCAGGAAGCTTGTTTTGGTGGAGAGAACTGAACAGTTATATGCACATACAAGTAAGGAACTACAGTAGGCCATTCTGCACCTCCAATTGGCTCTGCCATTCAATAACATCATGACTGATCTGATTTTAACCTCAACACTATATTCCTGCTTATCCCTGACAACCTTTCTTTCCAAAGCAATCAAGAATTTACCTACATCGGTCTAAAAATATTTAAAGACACTGCATCCACTGTCTTTTGAGGAAGAGAGAGTTCCAAACACTCAGAAATAAATGTTTATACATAAGGCAACTTGTTATTTTTAAACCATTTGTCCTAGTTCTAGATTCTCCCACAAGAGAAAGCATAGTTTCAATATCCACCCAGTCAAATCCCCCAGGATGTTACATGATTCAATAGTGTCACCACTGACGTTTCTAAACTCCAGAGGATACAGGCTTGGCCCATCTAGCCTTTCCTTAAAAGGCAATGCTCTCATTCCAGGTATTGGTCCAGTAAACTTTCTCTGAACTGAATTAACATCCTTCCGTAAGTATGTTGACCAGTACTACACCATACTCCAAGTACAGTCTCACTAATTCACTGTATAACTGAAGAATAATCTCTCTATTCTTGTAATAAATTCTCATCACAGTAAGCCATCATGTTCTATTAGCTTTCCTGATTACTTGATGTTCCTAATTATTAACATTCTGTGACTCATGCTCTAGGATACCACCATTACGCAGGGGGACAGGTACTCATGCGACTCAGTCAACACTGTCTATCTCATATGCTGCAGGCAAGGATCCCCTGAGGCATGGTACGTTGGCGAGACCCAGCAGAGGCTGTGCATTGTCCATTCATCCATTGCCATAATCTGACAGGGGTGTTCCTTCCTAGTTGGAGAACACTTCAGCGGTCCAGGACATTCAACCTCAGACCTTCAGGTGACTGTCCTCCAAGGTGGACTTTGGGACAGGCAATACTATTGCACCACACACGCACGCAGACCCTCTCTCATACACTCACAGACTTATATCCCTTTACACTCACTCACAGACACTCCCCAACGCACACACACACACATATATACGTTTGTGGAGTGAATTTGTACTTGCAGAATTATATTTTACTTTGCTCAAAGACTACATGAATCCATATAAGATTTTGTAAATCTGTTTTTTAAGATGAGAATCAGTCTGACCATTGTGGCACAGACAGTCTCACACAGAGCAGCTCACAACATCAATGCATTATCTGGGCCAACGTGACACCAATTGTTAAAGTTCAGTTGACAATGTAATAGAGTTAGAGATGTACAGCACAGAAACAGACCCTTCGGTGCAACTCATCCATGCCGACCAGATATCCCAACCCAATTTAGTCCCACCTGCTAGCACCTCGCCCATATCCCTCCAAACTCTTCCTATTCATATACATCCAGATGCCTTTTAAATGTTGCAGTTGTACTAGTCTCCACCACTTCCTGTGGTAGATCATTCCATACACGTACCACCCTCTGCGTGAAAAATTTGCCTCTTTGGTCTCTTTTACATTTTTCCCCGCTCACCCTAAACCTATGCCCTCTAGTTCTGGACTCCCCCACCCCAGGGAAAAGACTTTGCCTATTTATCCTATCCATGCCCCTCAATTTTGTAAACCTCTATAAAGGTCACCCCTCAGCCTCCGACGCTCCAGGGAAAACAGCCCAAACCTATTCAACCTCTCCCTACAGCTCATATCCTCCAACCTTGGCAACATCCTTGTAAATCTTTTCTGAACCCTTTCAAGTTTCGCAGCATCTTTCAGATAGGAAGGAGAGCAGAATTGCATGCAATATTCCAACAGTGGCCTAACCAATGTCCTGTACAGCCGCAACATGACCTCCCCACTCCTGTACTCCATACTCTGACCAATAAAGGAAAGCATACCAAATACCTTCTTCACTATCCTATCTACCTGTGACGCCATTTTCAAGGAGCTATGAACCTGCACTCCAAGGTCTCTTTGTTCAGCAACACTCCCAAGGACCTTACCATTAAGTGTATAAGTCCTGCTCAGATTTGCTTTCCAAAAATGCAGCAGCTCACATTTATCTGAATTAAGCTCCATCTGCCACTTCCCAGCCCATTGCCCCATCTGATCAAGGTCTCATTGTAATCGGAGATAACCTTCTTCACTGTCCACTACACCTCCAATTTTGGTGTCATCTGCAAGCTTACTAACTATACATCTTATGGTCAGATCCAAACATTTATATAAATGATGAAAAGTAATGGACCCAGCACCGACCCTTGTGGCACTTCATTGGTCACAGGCCTCCAGTCTGAAAAACAACCCTCCACCACCACCTTCTGTTTTCTACCTTTGAGCCTGTTCTGTATTCAAATGGCTAGCTCTCCCTGTATTTCATGAGATCTAACTTTGCTAACCAATCTCCCAAGGGGAATCTTGTCGAACGCCTTACTGAAGTCCATGGAGATCATGTCCACTGTTCTACTCTCATCAATACTCTTGTTACTTCTTCAAAAAAGTCAATCAAGTTTATAAGACATGATTTCCCATGCACAAAGTCATGTTGACTATCCCTAATCAGTCCTTGACTTTCCAAATACATGAACGTCCTGTCCCTCAGGATTCCCTCCAACAACCTGCCTATCACTGACATCAGGCTCACTGGTCTATAGTTCCTGGTTTGTCCTTACCACCCTTAAGCTGTGGCACCACATTAGCCAACCTCCAGTCTTCCAGCACCTCACCTGTGAGTATCGATGATACAAAAATCTCAGCAAGAGGCCCAATCACTTCCCTGGCTTCCCACAGAGTTCTTGGGGACACCTGATCAGGTCCTGGGGATTTATCCACTTTTATGCGTTTCAAGACATCCAGCACTTCCTACTCTGTAATACGGACATTTTTTCAAGATGTCACTATCTATTTACCCACATTCTATGTCTTCCATGTCATTCTCCACAGAATCTGAGTGTATCTGAGTGACTGTATCTGAGACTTTCCCCCTTCCTATAACTGCCATCCATCACATCCCCTTGCTCTTGTAAATTCCTCATTGCCTCTAACTGCCTCTCTAACTGATCCATTCGATATGATAGGATTTGCAACTAACGGCATTTATTGGATATATAATCTTCAAACCCATAAACTCTCCCTAACTCCCACATCTGACAAGAAGAGCATATGACTCTACTAAGGGCCATTTTTGCTTCTTTCAAGCTATAGACCCAGAAAATAGTACTGCCTTATTCCTCTACAAAACACTACTCCAGGTTAAATTAATACTTATGGCTTATGTTTTAAGTTTAATCAAGAGACAAAGCTCAATAAAACATAATTAAGAAAGAACCCACTCTATTCACTACTGCAGATTTATTTTAAGACCACGCTTAAAACATCCACTTATACGATTCTGTGCTGTGATATCTCCCAACAGGTTCCTCCAAGATCAGTTATGAAATTCACTGTTTGTTAATTTCTCCAGACACACCAGTGATACATGAATTTAACAGCAAAGGCAGTAACTGCTAACTCGGTCAGTTAGCAATGTGGGTTTATTTTTCTCTCTCTCTCTCTCTCTCTCTCTCTCTCCTGCACTGACCTCACCATGTGCTTCCTTTGTCTGTTCTTCTCCCTTTTAAAAGTGCTGTTGTTTTGACTGTTTTTCTCCAAAGTTCCAAAACATTACAACAGAATATAAAACAGTAATTGCTGCTCCTGGAATTTGAGGAAATCACCTCCAACACTAAAACACCTAAAAAAAGGAGCAGCTGTTACAGCCAGAAATTTTTCCCATCCTCCATCTTGGATTACCCAGAATCCAAAGAAGTTTTGCAATTTACATATGAACGAACTGAAACCAAAATGTTCATTCTAAAAGATGAGACACTTAAACAATCCAGGTCTTTTTTCAATATATAATTTCAGTTACATCACACTGTAAACTTTTGATATAAATTCAGTGTCATACAGTCTTATACCCCACAACCACCTGATGAAGGAGCAGCGCTCCGAAAGCTAGTGCTTCCAATTAAACCTGTTGGACTATAACCTAGTGTTGTGTGATTTCTTATCAATTAGACTTTTTCTAATAAATTAGACTTTCCTTTGACAAAACCATGATGGTGCTATCTGATTACCTCAAATTTATTTAATGCCCTGTTATAATTAAAAACTACAGATGCTAGAGATCCGAAGCAAAACCAGGAATTGCTGGAGAAACTTAACAAGTCTGTCAATATCTCTGGGAGGAAACAGAGTTAATGTTTCAGAACTACTGGCCAGAATGTTAATTCTGTTTTGTCCTCATAGATGCTGCCAGTCCTATTGTGCTTCTCCCACAATTTCACCCTCGTTTTACCATTTTTAATTTTAGCTTCTGACATATAGTTTCCTGGTTTCTGTTTCTCACCTTATTGAATAAAGGAGTTACTTATAGCTATTTTTGAATCCAAAGCAACCTTTCCTGAATCTGATGAGTTTTTAAAAAACTATCTCAAATGTTGTTATTTCTTTTAAAAGTTTGGAATGAAATCCATCGGGACCTGGGGACTTCACATCTTACAGTTCCAGTAAGTTACAGAGTACTACTTCCATGATGATTGTGATTTTACAAAGTTCCTATCTCCTTTCCATTTCATGACTTATAACTGGTGGTGGGATTTTAAAAAATATCCTCTAGGGTGAAGGCTAATTCAAAATTGCTTATATATAATATATATATAAAATATATATATAATATATATAAATATATATATATATCATATATATATATATATATATATAGTTTTATTGAAAATGTAACATATTTTTACAAGTTTACAAATAAAAAACCCAAGTATAAACATTGATATACAATTAAATCTTAAATAATAACCAAAATTTAAACAAAATAAAAATGCCGAGAGAAAAAAAACTCAACTAACTACCAATCTAACCTACAACTAACCAGAGTGTATAATTAAGTTTCTTACATTATTCAAATAAAAACAATGGATAACACAGAAATTGGGTAGTGAGATACATGCTCGAAATGTATAAACATCAAATCGTAACAAAACCCATATTCGTGCAGGATTCCTCTCCCAAGGGGCCCTGGACCAGCCAGGTTTGCCATCTCAATTAAATAAAAGCCCTTGTTGGGATGGCCGAAATATCTATTTATATAATTCAAGGGCTGCCATATTTTATGGAATAATGCAGTCTTTTGGTGCACCATATTTGTAAAGAAGTCAAGGGGAATTCATTCCATAATTAATTTGTGTCAATTTGAAAGTCCAGGGGGACCCTCAGCCACCCAGTTTACCAAAATATTTTTCCTTGCACAGAAAGAGAGAATAGAAAATAATCTCTTCCCGTGCATATCCAGGGAGGGTAAGTTCGAAAATCCCAAAAGGAGAGATACAGGGTCCACTCTAATTTCTGTTCCTAAGGTTTCTGTCAGAGCACTTGCTACTTTAGTCCAATATCTACAGATCTTATGACAGGTCCATAAGCAATGTACAAGAGTGCCCACCTCTATTATACATTTGGGACACATTGGAAATGCTTCTGCCTTAAATTTTGCCAATTGATCCAGTGCCATATGGACCCTATGAAGTATCTTCAACTGAATGGCCTGAGTTCTGTTGCAGATGGTGATTCTTCTGGCGTTTTCCCAAATGTCAATCCACATTTCTATAGAGATTTCTAGTCCCAAATCCTGATCCCATGCCTTAAGCAGATTGTCCATATTACATGATGAATTATCGGGAGATAAGTGATAAGTAGTACTGACGGAAGATACCCCCATTGGCCATAACACACTCCATTCTCTATCTGATTTATAAAGACTATCTAATAATGTAGTCTTTTTCTGTATGTAGTCTCAAATCTGGAAGTATCAAAAGAAGTCTGCATTAGGTAATCAAAATTTCTGACGCAGCTGTTCAAAAGACATCAGGACCCCTTCTTTAAACAGATCCCCTAAACGTGAGATACCCCTGGATCTCCAGAGTTTGAAAATGGCATCTGTAAGCCCCGGTTGAAATCCCCATGCTCCCAGTATCGGAGCCTAGGGGAATGTTTTATGTGGGTTGCCCTCATTTTGCCGCATTATGTTCCAAGCTTTAATTGTGTTTAGTATTCTAGGGTTTTACGGTGGTCCGTAATGATTTTCCTCTTGTCTGAAAATAAAAGGTTAATAAGTGGGCATTTTACTTGAGAAGCCTCGATGTCCAGCCAGATTGATTGCAGGTCAGACAAGACCCAATCAGCTATGTAACTTAATAGGGAACTTAGCTGATATTTCCTAAAATCTGGGAAATTTAATCCTCCCCTTGCCTGTGGAAGCTGTAGCTTCTTCAGCTTAATGAGGGGCCATCTATGATTCCAGATAAAGGAACCCAACCAGCCATATAATTTACGTAGTGCCAGCCTTGGCAGCATCACCGGAAGCATTCTCATAGGGTATAGCAGATGGGGCAGGACATTCATTTTAATTAGTGCTATTCTACCCAGACAGGAAATTGGAAGGTCTCCCCATCACTGGAGGTCCTGCCTTATCCTTTCCAGTAAATGCACAAAGTTAGCCTTGTATAACTGACCAAATACTGGGGTAACAAAAATACCTAAATATAAAGAAACCCTCCAGGGACCGAAAGGGAAAGTGGGATCCATCTGATAGGCCACCAATTGGCATGGCCTCCGATTTTGAGAAATTATTTTATAGCCTGAAAATACACTAAATGCTATAATAACTTGGATTAAGCAATGCACGGACATCAGGGGATTACTGAGGAATAGAAGAACATCATCTGCATAAAAGGGTAATTTTGTGTTTACCTATACCAATCCTCGGGGCCGTAATATTAGGATCAGCCCATATGGTTTCTGCTAGTGGCTCAATTATTAGCGTAAATAGCAATGGCAAGAGAGGACACCCCTGACGGCAGCCCCTATCCACACTGAAGCTATCTGAGCCTAATCCATTGGTAAGCACAACTGCCTTGGGATTACTATATAATGTTGAGAGCCATTTGGTAAACACCTTTCCAATGTGTAAAACAAATATGACCATTCAACCCTGTCGAATGCCTTTTCTGCATCTAATGAGATTACTACTCCTGGTATTTTCCCTAATGGGAGGCTTGAATCACATTCAAAACCCTTCTGACATTACTGGATGATCTACTGCCCTTAATAAACCCTGTCTGATCCTCCTTTATAATAAGTGGCAATACCCTTTCTAGCCTCAATGCTAACATTTTAGAGAGGATTTTAAAATCTACATTTAGCAAGGATATTGGTCTGTATGATGCGCAATCTTTTGGGTCCTTTCCTTTTGAGGTTAAGAGAGGTATTCGCCTCTTTCAGTGAAGGCGGGAGACAGCCCTGACTATATGCATAGTTATACATGTCCACAAGTGGACCAGCCAATATTCCTGTAAATTCTTTATATAATTCAGCTTGAAAGCCATCTAGACCAGGCACCTTACCGCTCTGAAGTTGCCTGATTGCGTCAAATATTTCTTGAATTGTTAGGGGAACATTCAGGACCGATAAGTGTTCCGGAGTTAGGTCCGGAAAGGTCAGATTGTTAAAAAATGATTACATCCTCCTAGTCCTGTCTTCACAATCCTGCGATTTATATAAATCAGAATAAAATTTTCTAAAGATTGCGTTAATCCTTTTATGATCATGAGTAAAAATACCCGCACTTTCCTCGATAGACATGATAGTTTCAAGGGCCTTCTTTTTCTTTGCAAGAAATGCTAAGTATCTACCAGGTTTATCGCCAAATTTATATAACCTTTGTTTTGCAAATAATATTTCCCTCTTAGCTGTTTGGGTAAGTGTGGTGTTTAGAGCTGTCCTAAGGGCCGTAATCCTTTGCAATTTGATAATAGAAGGTCTGTCAGCGTATGCTGTTTCAGCCGCTTTTAAGCGAGCTTCAAGCAGACGCTGTTGTTCTCCCTTTAACTTTTTCTGGGTCGCTGAGTATGAGATGATCAAACCTTGCACGTAAGCTTTGATGGTCTCCCACATCATTGATGGGTTGCTAGCCGTACCTGAATTAATTTCTAAAAAAGTTTTAAATTCTTGAGAGAAGTACTTTACAAATTTACTATATCTTTCATCAGGAAGGGATCCATACGCCAATGCCGGGGTGGCCGGGGGTGGGGGGGGGGGAAAGAGGTGGATGTCTCATTGTTCCTCGCCTTGATTTCCATATATACAGCAGCGTGATCAGAAATTGCTATACTGCCTATTTTACAGGATGATATGGAATTTTA
The DNA here is from genome assembly GCF_047496795.1 of Chiloscyllium punctatum. Lineage (NCBI taxonomy): Eukaryota > Metazoa > Chordata > Chondrichthyes > Orectolobiformes > Hemiscylliidae > Chiloscyllium > Chiloscyllium punctatum. Next base: position 61,159,465 of record NC_092763.1, on the reverse strand, counting down.
AAAAACCGATGGGGCAAGAAACATATCGATTCTGGTATGACATTTATGTGGATTGGAGCAAAAAGAAAAATCTCTGCCCTGTGGATGAAGGCATCTCCATACATCTCCTAATCCTAATTCTTTGTTCAAATCCATCAATTGTCTAGATCTGGGAGATACTCCTGCAGTACTCTTGGGGATCGTATCTATTTCCGGATCCATAATACAATTAAAATCTCTCCCTATAATTGTTTGACGAGCACCAAGAGCCATTGATTTTGAGAAGGCTTCGGTTATAAATTTAAAAGGATGTGCTGGGGGGGCAATACAAATTTAAAATCCCATATTCCTCGCCATTTATAAGGGCTTTAATCAGAATATGTCGTCCAGATTCGTCTTTTATCTGATTTAGGATTTTGAAAGGGAAATTCTTCTGACTAAGAACAACAACTCCCCTACTTTTTGAGCTAAAAGAAGAAAAAAAGTTTGATCAAATCCACCCTGTCATAATTTCAAGTGTTCTTTATCCAATAAGTGTGCCTCGTGTAGGAGAGCTATATCAACCCTTTCTTTCTTGAGGTTTGATAATATTTTCTTCCTTTTGACTGGTGAATTACTCCCCTTGACATTCCAGGTGCACCACTTAACCGACAGATCAACTATAATCGTCCAGGCAAATCAGAGACCCCTCGGGGGGCGGGAAACCTTATCCAGAACTTCCCGAGCATAGAGCATATAAAATTCACAAAAATAAAGGGTCGGTTACTGGGAACAAAGAAATGGCAGAGGAATTAAATGGGTACTTCAGATCTGTGTTCACTGGGGAAGACACAAGCAATCTCCCTTAGGTAACAGTGGCTGAAGGACCTGAACTTAAGGGAATTTATATTTGCCAGGATTTGGTGTTGGAGAGACCGTTAGGTCTGAAGGTTGATAAGTCTCCGGGACCTGATGGCCTGCATCCCAGGGTACTGAAGGAGGTGGCTCGGGAAATCGTGGATGCGCTGGTGATTATTTTCCAGAGTTCAATAGAATCGGGGTCGGTTCCTGAGGATTGGAGGGTGGCTAATGTTGTGCCACTTTTTAAGAAGGGTGGGCGGGAGAAAGCAGGAAATTATAGACCAGTTAGTCTGACCTCAGTGGTGGGAAAGATGCTGGAGTCTATTATAAAGGATGAAATTACGGCACATCTGGATAGTAGTAACAGGATAGGACAGAGTCAGCATGGATTTATGAAGGGGAAATCATGCTTGACTAATCTTCTTGAATTTTTTGAGGATGTAACTCGGAAGATGGACGAGGGAGATCCAGTGGATGTAGTGTACCTGGACTTTCAGAAAGCTTTTGATAAAGTCCCACACAAGAGGTTAGTGAGTAAAATTAGGGTGCACGGTATTGGGGGCAAAGTACTAGATTGGATAGAGAATTGGTTGGCTAATAGGAAACAAAGGGTAGTGATTAACGGCTCCATTTCAGAATGGCAGGCAGTGACCAATGGGGTACCGCAGGGATCCGTGCTGGGACCGCAGCTTTTTACAATATATGTAAATGATATAGAAGATGGTATCAGCAATAACATTAGCAAATTTGCTGATGATACAAAGCTGGGTGGTAGGGTGAAATGTGGTGAGGATATTAGGAGATTACAGGGTGACCTGGACAAGTTAGGTGAGTGGGCAGATGCATGGCAGATGCAGTTTAATGTGGATAAATGTCTGGTTATCCACTTTGGTGGCAAGAACAGGAAGGCAGATTACTACCTCAATGGTATCAAATTAGGTAAAGGGGCTGTTCAGAGAGATCTGGGTGTTCTTGTCCACCAGTCAATGAAGGCAAGCATGCAGGTACAGCAGGTCATGAAGAAGGCTAATAGTATGCTGGCCTTCATAACAAGAGGGATTGAGTATAGAAGCAAAGAGGTGCTTCTGCAGCTGTACAGGGCCCTGGTGAGACCACACCTGGAGTACTGTGTACAGTTCTGGTCTCCAAATTTGAGGAAAGACATTCTGGCTATTGAGGGAGTGCAGCGTAGGTTCACGAGGTCAATTCCTGGAATGGCGGGATTGCCTTACATGGAAAGACTGAAGCGACTGGGCTTGTATACCCTTGAGTTTACAAGACTGAGAGGGGATCTGATTGAAACGTATAGGATTATGAAAGGATTGGACACTCTGGCAGGAGGAAACATATTTCCGCTGATGGGGGGGGAGTGCCGAACCAGAGGACACAACTTAAAAATACGGGGTAGACCATTTAGGACAGAGATGAGGAGAAACTACTTCACCCAGAGAGTGGTGGCTGTGTGGAATGCTCTGCCCCAGAGGGCAGTGGAGGCCCAGTCTCTGGATTCATTTAAGAAAGAATTGGATAGAGCTCTTAAAGATAGTGGAGTCAAGGGTTATGGAGAGAAGGCTGGAACAGGATACTGATTGGGAATGATCAGCCATGATCATATTGAATGGCGGTGCAGGCTCGAAGGGCTGAATGGCCTACTCCTGCACCTATTGTCTATTGTCTCTAATACACTCACATCAATATAATAAAAAACTATTTCTAAATAAAAAAATATAAAACATATTTAAATGGAGGAGACTTTTCCCCTTGTTCCCAGGGGGTATCACTTCCTTTCCAAAAGTCCATCATATCCTCTCCCAACCAGTGCCCCACCCTTGATCCAGGCGCTCCTCAATAGGATAAAGAAAATTCAAATATACAACAGAGCTAGAGTTAACAGTGAGCACCCTACCCCCACCTCCCCACCTCCACACCCCCCACCGAAACCAACACCTGGATATATTTGGTAATGATAATATCATGTATAAACATATATAACTATAAAATTACAGCCTCAACAAGTAATAATTAAGTATAATAATACAAAATAGCAGGGGAAAACACCCCTGCTCCTAAAGACAGAGATAAAATACGATAAGGTAACCACCTCCCCCCACCAACATTAACTAGACCTATATTTCCGGCAATCCAAAGTTATACACAGACCCTTCATGGTTAAAGCATAGCATCGCTGGGTAGTGCAATGAGTACCGAATATTTAAGTCCCTTAAACACTTCTTCGCTTCATCAAACGCCTTCCTCTTTCGGACCAGAGCTGGGGAAAAGTCCTGGAATAACATGATCTTGGATCCTTTATAAATCATGGCTTGGGGATCTTTCCCAAGATTTCTGGAGGCTTCTAAGAGTATCTGCCTCTCCTTGTAGCTTTGCAGTCAGAACAGGACCGGGCGGGGGCGCTGCTTCAAGCCGGACACGCGTATTGCAACCCGGTAGGCCTATTCCACCCTTACCTGGCATGATCCAGCCTCCAGATTTAAAAGCTGTGGAAGCCACTGTTCAAGGAAGACTAAGCTGGCCTTCCTCTTCCCGTTCGGGAAGGCCCAGCAAACGAATATTTTTTCGACGACCTCGATTCTCAACGCTGTCAATGTGATTCTCTAAGGTTCGGACTCGCTATTCGAGAGTCCAGACCCGATCCACGGCCGATTCTGCAGCAGCCTCGGAGGTCGTGACCTTTAGCTCCGCCCCTCCAACTCGCGCTCAATTTCCTTGATGTCGCGGTTGTGCTTTTGCAGCGCAGCCAAGAGTGAGTCCCATTGGCTTCGGGACTCTCCAATGAAGGCATCGATCTTCGCATCGAGTTTCGAGATTACTTCCACAAGGCTCGCCACCGTAGGTAAGTCCCCCGGGGCAGCTGTGGATGCCTCTGCTGCAGCTAGTGAGGGTTGGGGAGGGGTTCCTGCCTGCTGAGAGCTGTGGTCTCCCTCCCCTTTAGTCATTTTTACTTGAGATTAAACTTTTAAATTCAATACTAAGCAACTAATTACATTAAGTAAAAATTATTTTAAATGATTTAGAGAGTGTGGTGGGGGCGGGTGACCCACTTTGCCCAAGTCTTGGGAGGAGCACTGAAGACTCAGACTTGCTGGGTTGCCGCCATCTTGGATTCCCCCAAAATTGCTGTTTAATTACTTTATAATTTCCTTATTTTCAATTATTAATTCTCCAGTCTCACTTTTTGAACTTGTTTCTTTTTAAAATACTATAGGAACTCTCAATAGCTGTTTCTATATTTGTAGCTAGCTTTCTCTCACTTCAATTTTTTGATACTAATTTTTTTAAATAGTTATTTGCTGGTTGTTATATTTTATCCAATCTCTGACCTGACACGACACACATCTACGTATGATTAGATGCTTCTTTTATACATTTGAATCTGGTCTTTAACTTGACATAATGGTAGGTCTGACCTCAGACTTTTTCTTACACTCTGGAATGTATTTATTATGAATTATTCTCTTAAATATCTCCTACTGCATCTCTATTGACCTATCCTTTAACCTTATTTTCCAAGTCACTTCAGTCAGCTCTGTTTTCATGCACTCAAAAATCTCCCAATTTATTTTTAAAGAAAATAGTCTCAGACTTAGTACTCTCTTCCTTGAACTTAATGTAAAATTCAATCATGTTATGGTCACTGTGCCTTCGATATGAATCTCACCTCATTGCGCAATATCAGGCCTAGTGTAGCTTGCTCTCTAGAACAGGCTGTTCTAAGAAAGTATCCCAAAGAAATATTCAACAAACTCCTCATCTCGACCACTCTGCCCATCTGACTTTTTCAGTTCATATATAGGTTAAAGTCTCAAATGATTATTGCTTTGGTAATAATTCCCAGTAAAACTATTGCTTTTTCATCCCCTTTCCATGCCAAGACCCTGGCATAGTCCTCACTGTCAAACCCTTAAGTCTATGTGACACAGGTTTTGAAGCAGTTAGGAGACAGTCTCATCATTCACCCCATATCTAGCTGATGGCATAAATACTATCAGGTCCTGCTCTTATCTGCTATAATTCTCACATTTCCAAGAATGTGCCAATTTTCTCTCTGCAATTGCTCAACCCCCAGTATTGGTGCATATACATTTGGAGAAAATCCTTCTTTTATGCAATATCTGAGTCAAATTGGACATGAAAGGTTAATTTTGTTTCTCTCACCACAAGTACGACCAAAGCAATAGAGTTTCTCCTATATTTCTGATTATGTTTGAGATTTTCAACATTTACTATATTTTACCTTTGCTGTAGCCTATTTTTAATGAGGTAGTGACAGTACCTTTAAAAATTGGATTTCTACAGAAGATAATTTATTGTAAAAAATAACCTACTTCCTGCAACTGATCATGCGACCAACCTGCTTGGGCAATAAACAATAGAAAAGCAAAGGGATAATTCAGAAATTGATTGCAAGTAGATTAGATGAATGTGTGGTGTTCTGTTTTTAAACAGTTTAGTTTCAAACAAGTCAACAATTGAAAATAATCTTTTCAAGTAGAAATCAAGTTGAAATTCTGCATGTTGGCAAAAGAGTTTAAAAACCTTGATAACTGAAGATCTTTACTCCTAATGACTTGAACCTCCACTTCATCAAGTTGAAAAGAGTATACATATTTGTAACACTGCAGGATTAAAAATCATCAGAAGCTGGAGAGATTTGATACAAATAAAAGCAAAATGCAAATAGAAGCAGATGCTAGAAATCTGAAACAAACAGAATACTGGAGAAACACAGGTGGTCTGGCAGTATCTGTGAAGAGAGAGACTTAATATTCAAGTTCAAAAACGCTAGAATGAGACCAATGTGTTCTGAAGAATTAAAATATTAACTCCATTTCTCTCTCCACAGACGCTGCCAGACCTGCTGAGTATAGAATCAATTGGGAAAAGTTAGGACTGCAGATGCTGGAGATCAGAGTCAAGATTAGAGTGGTGCTAGAAAAGCACAGCAGGTCAGGCAGCATCCAAGGAGCAGGAAAATCAATGTGTAGGTCAAAAACCCTTCATCAGGTTCCTGATGAAGGGCTCCTGCCCAAAACATCGATTTTCCTCCTCCTCGGATGCTGCCTGACCTGCTCTGCTTTTCTAGCACCACTCTAGTCCTAACTGTTGAGTATAGACCCAAAGTGATGATTTTTAGGATACTAGCAATAACCTATGCTGAACTGCTGCTTTCTAACTATGGGAGGGTTGGAAGAGACTGGTGGCGAAAACCTTGTTGGATGTAAGCACAAGTCAAAAAAGGTTCAATCCGTGTTTGAATATTTCAATTAATACTGACATTAAAAGCTTAAACCCTTCAATTTCTGATGAATGTCTGCCTTGATTATTTGAGGAGTGAAATCAAATAGATGAAGAAAATTTGAGTTAAGTAGTTTGATTTAGAGTACAAGTAACTGTTAATTATACGATTCATTTCTAAAACTATTTGATTTAGAGCATAGTTACTAGTATGCAATTTCTTTGATTTTCATGTTCTTTGATTCTTTCTTTTGTTTTAAACAGTGAACAATCTGATTTTATTCTTTGTTAATACTGGAGTTTTCAGATAGCCCCTCAAAATAAAAATATTATTTGGCTCTACTGAGATTATACCATGCCCACCGCCCCCCCCCCCCCCCTCCCACACACACACACATCCCACATTTCCCCCCCTCCCCTGTATTCCCTCCACTCTTACATTCAATAAGCACAAGCAGTTCATAGCCTTCTTAAATCTCTAAGATTGAGATCACCCAATCAGCTGTTTCTTACATCTTTCCCTTAGCCCTCATGGTTAAATGTCCCCTGATGTTTCCTCAGTGCTCTCACCATGAACAGATATATTTTCCTAGTTTCTTTCCTCTTCATGCCCTGTCTGAGCTCAGGTTTTCCATACACCCAGCTCCGGCTGCCTTGACCCTATTCCCCTAAAGAGCTGACCACCTGGCCTCCTTTCCTGGTCGCCACATTAGCCAATATTGTAAACATTTCTCTCCCACTCTCTCCCTCTCTCTCAAGGTGTAGTCCATCTCTCATTTAGATCTGCTGTCATTACATGTCTCCTGAAAGGTGGAAAAACATTAGAGGAAGCTAGAATGAAGATTGAAGTGCATGGTGTCACATTGGAGCAGATAGGTAGGTTTGGCAGTTTAGGACAGATAATAACAGAGGATGGTGAACGTGATGGAGTAATTAGAAGAATGGAGAGAGTCTGAAGTAATTTTGTGAAGGTAAAGGAAGTGTAAATACGGAAAAAAAAAAAATCAAGCTTGTTGTTATGATCCTAACCTATGTTATTACTGGGGAAATCAGACCTCAAACTAAAATCTAGTTAGAAAAAACATTGTGTTTTGGCTTTAATGAGGTTGTATCTCACCGGAACACAAGCATGCAATGTTTTAGATTTTGCATTGCTAGCTAGGTCAGCATTTATTGCCTATCTCTAATTGGCTAGAGGGTGGTGAAGAGTCAACCACATTGCTGTGTGTCTGGAGTCACATGCAAGGATGGCAGTTTCTTTCCCTAAAGCTCATTAATGAACCAAATGGGCTTTTCCTAACAATCGATAATGGATACGTGGTCATCACTAGAATCTTAATTCCAGAATTTATATTGACTTTAAATTCCACCCTCTGCTGTGGCAGGATTCAAATCGGAGTTTCCAGAACATGACCTGGGTTTCTGGTTTATCAGGCTAGTGATAATACCAGTAGGCCACCACCTCCCCTAAATCCAATCAATATAATTCTAATTCTGATCAATCCAATCCTAAATCAGAATTTCTTGCAATGGCTTCTCTTTTGGCTCTAGGTATTCACCAAGGATCTATTTATTTCTCAGTTACATGGCTCCTGGTCAAACATAACCTTGACTTTAAAATTCCCATCATTGTTTTCAAATCCCTCCATAATTTCAGCACTCCAGGATTTGTATCTTTGTCCATCCCTTCCCACACCACTTCAAGATATTTGTGCTCTTCTGATTTTAACCTCTTGAGCATTCCTACTATCCCTCAATATCCTAAGCCCAAAGCCTGGAATACTTTCCTTACACCTCTCCATCTCAATATCTCACTTACCTCTTTTAAGACACTTCTTAAAACCTAACTCTTTGACCAAGCTTTTGATCCCTTTAATAAAAAGAAGAAAACACTTGAAGTATACTATGCGTCTGAAGTTTGGGAGGGAAGTCATATTAAAGTTTTAGGTGAAGACAATCCAGTGTCTTCTTGGTCTGAAACATTGGGCAGAATTTTCTGGACTGTGGTACACACAGTCAGGAAGTAAACTTACATTTGATGGGATAATGGTGGAGCAGAACCTGCCACCTTATCACCTTCGCATGAATTAAATTCTGAGCAGGAAGAGTCACTTTGCTCCTTCCAGATGCACTGCTAATGAAGTAATCGATTTTAAGAGTATCATTCACCTTGGGTTACATTTATTTCATCTCCATGCTGTACATGAAAGAGTCAGCCTACGTGGCCAGTGTAGGAAAGCTGTCCTGGGAACTAATTCCTGAGAAATCTCACTGGCTACCAATCAGCTTCCTGAATGTGGGAAAAATGAGCAGATATTTCACCTTCATTGGTCACAGGTTATCTTCCTCCAAACCCTTCTTTCAGGCTTAGTCCAAAATTGGGAAGGTTCTGACAGTTAATTCTATCAGGGTATGGTGTTAGGGGCCAGTTAGCTCAGTTGACTGGACAGCTAGTGTGGGAATTGAACCCATGCTGTTAGTACTATTCTCATTGTGATTCCCACAGGTTAAACCATCACTAGTTATCTATCTCTAGCAAGAGAGCAGCTCCATTGTCCCGTAGGACTATTTACACTTTACCATATGCCTTTAGCATATGACTGCTGAGTATTTCAAGTATTTTTGTTGCTTTAATTTTAGATTTCTAGCAGCTGCTTTTTCACTAGTATCTCCATATGTGGTCAGATGTCATATTTGATTCTTAATGTTCTTAAGAATAACGTTGGGATACTTTATCATGGTAAAGGTGCTTTATAAATCAACTCGTTGTTTTGATTGTTGTATTTTGTTCCCTAATTGTTGGATTTTTTAAAATAAAGAAAAAAAAAGAGCAGTTAGCGCACTTGAAGCTTAGAAGGAATAAGAGTGGAAATTTCAGTGGACCATGAACCACAATGATACTTACAAAATTGAGAACAGCAAAAAAGATCAACTGAAGACAAAAAAAAGTAATCATTTTTGTATGTTTCTTTTTGTATTATGTGGAAGAACATGTGTGAGGTATTTAATGTGTGGCTCATATTTCTGTCTGAGATTTGCTTGTGCATTTGGAATAATAAACCCTGGAAGGAGAAAATAACTGAACTAAAAATAATTTAAGGTAAACAACTTATGATTTAATAGTGAGGGTTGCTGAGAAAAGGCCATTTTTCAAAATAGAAATTCTATTTATCATAGTATGTATCCTAAAGGATTACAGCAGCAAATGACCAGTTTTATGTTGGGAGTATTTGGGTTAAAGACAAACTAGAGTAGTTGACAATGGCCAGTCTATGAACAAAAACTCCAGCTTTGAAGTAATGCAAAGCATAGTCAAGAAACATAGTTTCTGTAGGATGCAAGTATAACAATATCATATCAGCATTTATCTAAAGTAGTACATAACAGCACACTGCACATCAAGAGGAATAACAGCAAAATGGGAGCTGGGCCAAGTAGAAAATATTGGGAAGAATGGCTAAAAGCATGGTCAATAGGTGAGTTTTAAAAGGCAGTCAGAAGATAGAGAAGGGCAATAAGGAGATGAAGGTTGTTTAGGATGGAGTGTGTGGGTTTTGCAATTGTAGGCACATCTTCCAATGATGGTGTAAAAGGAGGTAAGGACAAACTTAAAAATCTGGAGTCAGGGATTGACTAGTTTTAGGTGATGGGCATTCAAACAAAATGTTATCATTAATGTGGGTAACATTTTAGGAGATTTAAGAATAAATCTAGGGATGACATGTTTAGCTTCTGGAGAAGCAAAACCTTTTCCAGACACAATGAACTCATGGCAGACCTTGGTTTGAATAACACTTATCAAGATCCTTCACATGATTGTGAACTGCTAACAGTCCATGGGCTCTGTGTGATATCCCATAAAGAATTCCACCATACAATGTCTTCCAGGACTGGAATTCCAAAATGTTAAGTTTGAAATCTGAAAGAAATGCTGCATTTATTTTTTTTTTAAATCACTCATGCGATGTGAGCATTGCTGGCTGGGCCTCCATTTACCAGAGAAGGTGGTGGTGAGCTGCCTTCTTGAACTGCTGTGCTCTATTTGTTAGGTAGACCACAATGCTGTGAGAATGGAAATCCCTACAATTTTGACTAGGGATACTGAAGTCTAAATGCTGAGCAGCTTGGAAGGAAACTTGCAGGTTGTGACATTCCCATGTATCTACATGAGAACAACTTGCATCTTTAAATGTATTTAAGGCTGTTAGCATTAGTTTGGGTGATGCAAACATACATGTTTACCAATCCATCTCTGATCATACGGTTGTCTCTTAAAGGCTTAATCTATCTTTTTCCATTTGGGAATGATATTAAAATAATTAAAGTTAAAAGAGATTGACACATTACATTAATGCAAAACAGCAATTAATACAGTTGATAACTGTTGGACTAAAACTTAAAACAGTAGACTGCAAGTCAGCAGAAGTCAAATATTATAGCACTCTGGCCACAATGTTCTGGCCAACGAAGCACTAGAAAACATTAAAGTATTAGACGTAGTAGTGAAAACAGTAATAAGGTTAGTTCCTTAGTTCCTATTGACAGACAAATGAGTTATAAGACTGGAGAAAACTCCACTATTTAGTCTTGCAAAGTAACTACTGATATGTAATCTTATAGAAGGCTATAAACTAACAAACACAAAGGAGAAATTGAATCAAGAAATTATTCAAAATAAAACATAGGACAAGCAGACACAGCTTCAAAAAGAGTAAAATAGCATTTTTTAATTGTTTTATGTCAAAGGTTCTTCATGTAAAAAGTGATTAACCTGTATATTGGACTTGTAGTCAAAGAAGTAAAAACTAAAACCCTGATACTAAATATCAATTATTTGGGCGGTATGAATGCCAAGAGATCTATTTTGCCTTTTGCAAGCATGATTTTATGTTCTAGCTTATAAATGAGCATTGCCAAAGACTCATAGTTAATCAGTAGCTCAATGGACTCAGATACAAGCTAGTCGAAGGTTGTTGCCCAGATTACATATCAGAATTTATTTAATGTAGAAATTGATGTGTTCCTGAGCAAATATATGCCTCAGGGGCCTTTGAGGGATTTTTGAATCCTTAGATGATGAAAGGAATTGAATGACACTCCATCAACTACCCCTGGAAAATTTTGGAAGAAATCAATCCCACTTATGTTATGGAAAATTCTGCAACCCAGTCACATTTCTGACAAATAATGCAACAGAGAATTGATGATAATATTTCACGTTTACATTTAAAACACAGTTTTGTTGAAAATTGGATTATCATTCAACAGATATTGCCTGATTAATTGACTGGGGCAGCCCATCTGAATCTGTTTACACTGGGACATTTATGCCAGAATAAATCTGACATTTGGAAAGGTCCAGACAACTTTGGCATGTTAAGCATTTGCCAGATTCTGAGTTTGGGTTGGCACGGAAACCATGACTTTGGGGAATTGAGACTACTCCTTTACTGCTTGTTATGAAATTGCAGAAGGTCAGCCAGATTCACTACCAGGACATGACACAGAGTCTGAAATTGTAGGCTAAAATCAGAATAATTTCAACGCAATGTGTTTTCGACTACAAAACTTATTAAATGTGTGCATAGAGGGACTCCAAACTATAGACAGGACATTAAAACAGTCTAGCACATTTAGTGTAGATTCAAAACGATAATAACCAGTAGAAAATTATAATAATGGAAAGAAGTGTAAGGAACAATAAAGGTACAAGATTGGTTTTAATTGAGATTTTCCAAATTAAGGTGAGTTTTGAGAGAATGAATAGCATAAAGTATTTCCTTTAGTTAGGGAGGTTTTGATGGGTGGTCATCAATTTGAAATTAACAATAAAACAGCAAGAAGACAGGTTAGGAGATTTCTTTTAGACAGAAGAGTACAAACCATAGAATGTAAGCATTCCTTACAGTCAGCCATTGTTTAGGACAACAATGCATAAATATTTGAATGAAATGAAATTATAAAAATATGAAGGTGGAGTAATGAGATTAGTTTTAGTTTTAGATTACTCTAACAAAAAGCTGTCACAAAAACAATTCAGTTGAATTGTTTTAACTTCTGTAAATTCTGTAGCTCACAGGGACATAAGCATTCTTGAAAAATGGAAAGGATCCTCAGTTCAAGTATCATTTTATCATGATGATGGATCTCATTCTTACCTACTCACATTTTCATCACATCTATTCATGCCTTGTGCCATGAGTTTGGTTATGGTTTTCAATCACACATGAAGCGCAAGTTAATCATGGTGCACTTCAATTTTGGTCCACACTGTACTGTCATCAGTATGATCACCAGTCAAAGTTCTGAAGTATCATTACAAAATTATAACATTGCATTGATAGAAATTTTTGTTTAAAAAGGAATATAAATCAATGAATTTTGTTACTTTGTTACAACATGTTCCCCATGACATTTCTGCAGCAACTGTTTTGCTCAAACATTACCTCATATCCACTTTGAATGTCTTACACTTCAGTAAAACCATTAATCTTTCTCACCTGCATAAATGGTCAAAAACCTCATCAAGTTATATTAATAAAATGTCAACATCACAATACTGCAGATGCAGGAAATGCGAACTAAGCAAAGTTACAAGCACAGTGGATAGCACGGCTGCCTCGCAGCGCCAGAGACTCGGGTTCAATTCCCGCCTCAGGCGACTGTGTGTGGAGTTTGCACATTCTCCCAGTGTCTGCGTGCATTTCCTCTGGGTGCTCCGGTTTCCACCCACAATCCAAAAATGTGCAGGTCAGGTGAATTGGCCACGCTAAATTGCCCGTAGTGTTAGGTGAAGGGGTAAGTGTAGGAGAATGGGTCTGGGTGGGTTACACTTCGGTGGGTCGGTGTGGGCTTGTTGGGCCAAAGGGCCTGTTTCCACACTGTAGATAATCTAATCTGTAGGTAATCTAATCTGATCAAAGCAGACAATACAAGAAATATATTCATTAGAATTAGAAGCAGGATTAAGTTATTCAGCCCATCAACTATGCTCTGCCACTCAATATGGTTATGGCTGATCTGATTGTTGCATTAATTCAACTTTCCGGTCTTGTCCTCATATGTCTCCCTTTTAAACTAAAACTTTTTTTAAGTTTCTTTGTCCTACAAGATATTCTTCTATCTGAATGCAACAATGCCATTCTATAACTCGCTTCCAAGGGAAACCAAATCAACCTTCATTTTAATATCCCCAGTTCCTTTGCCCAATACATGCCCACAATGAAATAGCTATAACAAAAAGAGTGCATTATACAGGTATTTGCATAAATAATTCTCAGTTCTAATATCTGATGGCACAACTTGTAGACATAGCATAATATGCACTACTTATTCCCCCCCAGTCTGCAACAAGCTCAGTACTACAGGAGATACCATAAATAAAGTCATTGATTTGGGAATAATCCCATTTAAATTAAACAGTATTAAAGGAACCTAATCTTTATATTGAATTGCAATCCTGAGATTGTTTTGTTTTCAATTTTTAGTGATTATAATATAATTATCTTTTTGCCAAAGTATAATATTTTCTTGAAACCTTTATTCCTCGAGGATTTAGCCGATACATTGCATTATAATTACTAATAAACTTTATTTTTCTTCCTGTTTGTATTAAACAATTAAATTAAGTTTCATTGCATGACTAAAATTAATAAAATATTAAGTATCTCAAAACCTCAGACCATTTTTGCCAATGTTCTGTCTAGGTCCTCACCTTAACCAATATCTTACTTGAAAGTAACTTGCAATATTGCATCTGTCATAATTATACAACAAAGGATGGGATTTGTTCCAGTGATTTTGTCTCCTCCCCACCCCAGTTGAGCCAGGGGCACCATGGGAATTTGACAAGCTTACTTAGAACCTTTTCACAGGTTCACTGGAATCCGCTGGATCAAATAGTTTTATCTGAAGATTTTGTTAAAACATTGTATCCACAAAGTTAATGAGACTTTTCCATTCATAGATCTGATTAATTTGATTAATATTTCCCATATTGATTTGGCTTTTATGATGTATTGTGCATAGTGGAATAATACCGACTTGAATTGTACTTCTAAACCATAGACATAGGAACAGAAGTAGGGCATTCAGCCCATTGAGTTTGCTTTACCAATCAATAAGGTCATTGCTGATCTGATTAGCTCTAACTCCACTTTCTTGCCTTTTCCCCACAATCCTTGATTCCCTTACTAATTAAAAATCTGTCTATTTCAGCCTTGAATATGCTTAATGACCCAACCTCAGCATTTTTCTGTGGTAAAGCATTCCACAGGTTCACAACCTTGTGGGAGAAGAAATTCCTCTTCATCTGTGCTTTAAGTGTGTGAGCCTTTTTCTGAGATTACATTCTCTGCCCCTAGACTCTCCCTCAAATGAGAAACAACCTTTCTGTATCTACCCCATCAATTCCCCTAAGAACCTTGAATATTTCAGAAAGGTTGTCTCTCATTCTTCCATAATCCATTGTATGCCAAAGGGGTGAAAGATTATCGGGCACATGTAAAGCGTAGAGTAGGTATTAAAATCTGATCAGTCATGATCTTGTTGAATAGCAGAACAGGCTGGAAGAGCTGAATGGCCCAATCTCCTTTGGCTAAAAAGCCAATTCAAGAAGGTCAAAAAATGTTGAATCACCACAGCTCAGTGGTGATAGATGGCCCACAAATTGACCCCATCCCTATTATAAGTACAACAAAGTTTAGGTTGTAATAAGTAAGCACGGCTACTTGGCAGCTTGGTTTTAGGGCTCATTAAAAGAAAACTTTCACCTGTATTTAATAACAGGAGTGTTGTTCTTTGCAGTGCACTATGTTAGTGTGTCATGGTATAGTCAATCTTTCGAGATCAGGATGACTCATCCTTCGAGTAGTTCTGAAGGTAAGCCATACCAGATTTGAAACATTAGCTCTGCTTCTCATTCCACAGATGTTGCCAGACTTGCTTAGTTTCCCCAGCATTGTATGCGTTTGCTTACAATAGAAAGCAAGTAACTTGGCTCTAGCTACAGGTAAACATTTATGGACCATAAACATATAACAATTACTAACTGAACCTCTAATCCCTTACACACACACACACAAACAGAAATACAGAGACAAAAACACATGAGTGGAGGGAAATAACTGGAAAGACAGTTCAGTAGTCTTTACTTTAAAAGTTCTATTATGTTGTTTCTTGCTAATCGGAAAGTTTCTTTGTTGCTTCCCTTTTCTGAATGCTTCCACTGGTTTTACAAGTAGCTGGGACACTTGTACAATGTCTCTGACTGATCTAGCAAAAGTCACAACATGCGATAAAGATTAAGGAAAGATTTCTGCTCACGGAAAGGTTAATTTCTTTTATTCGAAATGCATTTTGACTGCAGAGAACAGAGAGACTACTTCTGAGCTGATGGATATCAAATCACATTTTCTCTATCTTGTTCCCATGTCCAAGATGTTCAGTTACTTGCTAGCCAATCACATGGCTGTTGACAGGCAGAAGGTTTTTGTCATAACCAACTGGTCACTGGTCCATAGACCAAATCAGCATCTTGTTGTGTCTCAGCTGCAATTGTACACAACCTCTCAGCTTTTGTATTGTCTACAACCAGTTCAATTACTTTTTGTTCAAAATAGTTTTTTATCATGCTTGTCATGGGTATCAAGTTCCTTTCTTTTCAAAATTTGGGACCATAAGATAGATAAGTATTTTCAGTTAGTGATAAAACTATTAGTGAAAGATTCTTACAATAGTACAGTATTAGACAGTGGATGAACTTCTTGAGTGTGTGGAGTAAACTGGCTAAGAAGCTACCAATACTTTCAGAGTATTAAGGATTGGAAAAACGTATTTAATTATTTCACCAGTTTCAGATTTGGGGATGATCACACACTAAAATCTTTAAAGTAAGTGATTTCTCTTGTAAAACAGTCATAATTAATCATTTTATTAACATTAGTGTAATCTCTAGTACAAATTGGTGGTTATGAAGTAGACCATCGATGAAAAAAATTGTTTCTAGAAAACCTGTGAATTTGTAATTCACACAACCATGGCACTATTTTATTCCTTTAACGAAATATAACCTCTCTATTAAAGGAATGTTATTAACATCAGAAGAATCATAGAATCCCTACAGTGCAAAATAACAGCACCATCTCTCTTAAGAGCATCCCACCCAGACCACCTATAACCATGGCTAACCCATAAAGATACTACAGTGCTATTATTTTTAAGCATGGCCAATTTACCTAACATGTATAGCTTTGAGCTGTGAGGGGAAACCCACACAAATATGGGGAGAACATGCGAACTCCACACAGTTGCTCATGGCTGGAATCAAACCTGGATCCCTGACACTGAAACAGCAGTGCTAACCACTATGCTACCATGCTGCCCAGCAATTTACACAGCAGACTGCTAATTGTGTTCACACTATGAAGGCAATTTCCTATCAGTCTACAAATGATAAATGATTTTTATAAATGTTACAGTAATAAAAGGTATAATATGATTGGGATAGATTAGAGCATACTACATTACATATTTCATGTCAGCTCTAATGAAGAGTTATCTAGACTTGAAATGTTAGCTTGCTCTCTCTCCATGGATGCTACCTGACCCATTGTGATTTCCAGTTTTTGTTTTCAATATAAATTCCAATGTCTGCAATAATTTGCTCCAATATTGCATTTAGTCTGATTTTTTGGTTTTGGTCTGAGGGGTCAATTCAAATTTATCAAAAATGACCATAACAATGGCTACAAAAAAAAGTGTATAGATTTACTGTCTTGTCAATGACAACATTCCATCACATAGATTGCAGTTACAACTTTATGAATTGGTCAGAACAATTGTTCTAGTCAGTTTTGTGAGGCTAGTACTCTGGCTTGAATTCAAAGAATTGCAATGTAATGAATTACATTTCCTGTTGGGGGATGGGCACATTGCTTGTTCTGTGAAGGAAACCTGGTCCTGAAATTAGCACCAATCTCTTTCCTACCTGAAAGCTTGTGCTGACTGTTCATTACACACCCAAAATATTCTCGCCCAAGAGTTAGAAAACCATTGCAAATTTGAACCATCTCTACAGATCTGTTGCATTTTTAGGTTCACCCAATTTTATTCAATGCAACCTTAACAAATCACATGTTAAAGACCATAAGTTTTAATGCTGCAATAAATATCACTAAGAAAGTCAATAGGCGAATTTGAAAACTTTCATTTCTTCATTTGTTTATGTCACCAACCATTCATTCAACTTTACAGCTGTATCTTAACATTTACCATGGGTGTAACATCCTCATATTACTGCCAAAAGAAATACCATGGTCTTACATTCCAGCTGAAACAACACAAAATTATGAAGAAGACGTAAGAAGTCTACAATTTCAGACAGACTCCATCACGAGACTTCTGATTTTCCTCAGTTTCTTCTATTTATTCCGGGGTTGTGAGCATCCTTGCCTAGATCAGCATTTATTACCCATTCCTAATTGTCTTTGAGAAGGTGTTAGCTGTCTTTTTGGACTGCCGCAGTTGATGTGCTACAGGTACACACTCAAAATGTTTTTAGTAGGGAGCCAAGACTTTGATCAGCAACAATGAAGGAATAGGGAAATATTCCCAAGTCCAATGATGATTGGCTTTGAAGAGTACGTGTCCCCATGCATCTGCATTCATTGTCCTTCTAGAAGGTGGAAGTTAAGGGTTTGGAAGTTTCAATGAAAGAAGCTCTGATAAGCTTCTACAGATACCCATTAGGATGGTACACACTGCTGAGTTAGTGGTAAAGGGACTGATGGTGGAGGTGGTGAGTTGCCAGTCAAGGGACTTGCTTTGTCCTGAATAGCGTCAAGCTTGAACATTATTGGAGCTTCAGCCATGCAGGTAAGTAGAGAATGTTCCATCACACTCATGTCATGTAGTTGGTAGAAAGTTACTGGGGAGTCAGGAGGGGAGTTACTCTGAGAATTCCTAACTTTTATTGCTACAATATTTGTATGTGTGGTTCAATTCAGCTTCTGGTGAATGGTAACCACAATGATGTTGATGGGGGGCATGCAGCAATGGTAATGCCATTGAAAGTCATAGGGTGATGGTCGTATTCTGTCCAATTGGAAATAGTCATGAACTGGAACTTGGCACAAATGTTATTTATTGACCCAAGATTGGATGCTGTCAGGTATTTGCTGTATGTGGACACGGACTGTTTCAGTATTTGAGGAACGTGAACAGTACAGAGCATTATGCAATCGACAGTGAATGTCTTCACATCTGGCTGTAAGACATTGAGAAAGGTATTGATGGAACAGTTGAAGATGATGTGTCTAGGAGCTTGCCTAATAATGTTCTGGGACTGGGATGATTGATCTTCAATGACTACAGCTATCTTCATTTGTGCTAGCTTTAATTCTAACCAGCAGAGATTTCTCCCAATTCCCATTGGCCATAGAGTCATAGAGTACAGCACAGAAACAGACCCTTCGATCCAACTGGTCCATGCCGACCAGATATCCCAACCCAATCTAGTCCCATTTGCCAGCACTTGGCCCATATCCCTCTAAACCCTTATTCGTATACCCATCCAGATGTGATTGTATGAGCCTCCACCACTTCCTCTGGCAGCTCATTCCATACACATACCACCCTCCTTGATGTTAGACTCAGTCAAACGTGGTCTTGATATCAAGGGAAGTCACCCTCACTTCGCTTCTGGAATTCAGCTATTTTGCCTATTAGTGGACTAAGACTGTAATGAAGTCAGGAGTTGAGTGGCATTATTAGAACCTACGTTGAGTGGCAGTGAGCGGAATATCACTGAGCGAGTGCTGCTTGATATCACTGTTGACTACCCTTTCCACCACTTTGCTGTTGATCAGCAATAGATGGTTGGGTTCAAGAATTGTCCAGGTTAGCTTTGTTCTGCAAGGCGTTTTTACACAGCAGTTGGATGGCCAGGAAGCCAATGCCATTGCTGCAGGCTGACTTAAATTGAAGAGCAGTTAGATTTGCAGCTCTGATTACAAGTGAAAGACGATCACAAAAAGGGGCAGAATCATATTCTATCAACATGAATAAACTCAACTCCAAGTTCGGTCAGTGAGTTTTGAGGGATAGTTGTTAGGTCAGCTGGAGGACACTTCAGGTGTGTTTTAGTGGGTACCCGTTGTAAGAAAGCCAGTCAGTCAATAGCAATGCTAAGAGAAAATTATTCCATCACAAAGTACTTTATCAACAACCATTGAAAGGTTCAAAAACCCATCAGCAATGCCACTAAAAAAAAAAGTGATAAATAAAGCTAGATATTTCTTTTTACAAATATCTAGTTGACTAAAAGCTTGAAGGGACCATTCATTCACCAAAGAGTTAAACAATCAATAACCTAAAAATATGATTACTTAGTAACAATTAGCTGTGTATGTAAAATGACACCGCTCCACTTTATGTTTAGGAGATATAATACACCTGCCCTTACAAAATAACACAACAACTGACTTATTTTGGCAAATGTCGTGCGAGATACATTACCAATATAATGAAAATGGTGCAGTGGTGCACAGCTTTATCTTCTGCATCATTTTTTTTAACCTGTTACAAATGCATCATGTTTGAATCAATCAGAACAGATTCTATAAATAATGTATCAATGAAAAGACTGAATGAATCCACAGAAACATTTGCTAAGTGATGTAACCCTCAATAAATCCAGACGCAAACAATTCAGAACTCTGCAGGATAAAGTGAGAAATTCTGATACAGGGGAGATGGGCCAACATTTTCCAATACTCAAGAGTTAAACTATTTGCTATACAAATTGCAATCAAGATAACTGGAGGAGGACATTGATATGTTATCTGTTTTGTTGCACAATTTGGTGCATTTGGTGACTTACAAGCTGTGTGTAGGATTCTAAAATAGAAATTTTCAAATCAAAAATTAAGAATATACAAGTTATGAATGGTTAACTGAGTGGACAACAATATACTCAAATACTATATTTTGATATTTAAATGAACCAATTCACATTTGTAACTGTGGTAAACAAAGAGCAGGATTTGATGTGCACTCATTCCTTCCCATCAATGGGCGACTGGACAGGAATGTACGTGGTGCGGACCCCAAAATCAACACAAAGAAGGAAAGGTTAAGTCCAGAGAAAGCTTTGTGAATGGCCTTCCACTTTCAATGTCATTGAAGATCAGAAGTTAGCATTAATTTTCTTAACAGCTCATCCTCGTCCACTTGTGGTCTGAGTGCCTCACTGATCTTGGACCTCTGGTATGTACATTGCTGGCAGCTGCCAATGACTCAAACTCCTTCATCCTGTGTAAGACCCACAATAGCTTGATCGGTACTCGATAAGGTTGGTCATCTGCGGACGAGATAACACAAGGCGCTATCTGCTCCAGCTGGCTGGCAAGATTCTGTCACCTGGATTAAATTCCATGGGAAGACTCAGTTGTTTAGAATATTGTCTTTTCACATCTGGCAATGATGGGAATCAGGCAAAGTTTTTGGGATTAAGATACACTGCCACAATTTACCAAGATTCCATTTACCAATGGAATACCATTGCCTTCAAGTTATATCCCACACTAATTTGGACAGCATTCCTTTATTGTTTCTTGGTCCTAATCCTGGAATTCTCTAACAGCATTGTGAGGGCACAACATACCACCACATGGATGATAGAGGTTTAAGAAGATGGAACAACAGTATTTTGACAGAGCCAACAGAGATGGGCAATAAACTGTCCAGAAAAACTGCAAAATAAAAATAAGGATTAAAAAAACGAGATGATAGCTGGAGCAATGAATCATACTGGCCTAACTAGGTATTGAAATGAGACCGAGGCACCATCTCCACTCCTTTTGAACCAGTGCTGGTGTTTATTATGTTCTGCTGCACAAACAGAGACTTAAAGTTCTAATAGTGACAAATGAAATCCATTTCAGGCTGGGTCTGCCAAAGTCAGCAGAAAAAAAGAGGGAAATGACCCAGGTTATGTTTCCATTGGGGGCTCTTCAAATTATATAATTAGTTTAGTTACTTTCTGTGTTTAATTTGAATAAAATGTTTCTGTGCCGTATGACCCTATGACTCTAAAATAATTTATTTACTTTGACTAGCCACCAAGGTGTTTCATTCCAGCTCTAGCTTTCTGACTAATATGAAACCAGCACAAGAGCGATTGATGAGTGATAACCTTATTCTGTGGCAATTAGTAATATCACAAGATTATTTAATTGTCAGCAATTTGGATTTTAATGAAATGGAAACCACTGCATGGAACAGAAAGATTCTTTCCATTTCTTTAGCTTATTAAACAAATATCACTATATTAAAAGATTAATGACTTGTCTAAGGAACACTTATCTATTAATTCCTAGCATGTCAACGTCATTGGCAAAGCCAGAATTTGTTATCCTGTCTCCTATATGCCTTGCAGAATATACCTGGTGAGCTGTCCCTTGAAATATTACCGTATACTATTACCGTATACTTCGTAATATTTTTAGGTAGGGAGTTCCCAGAATTTAGACTTGCCTACTCCAGTGTGCTGTCTGCCAGATTCCTATCTTCCATTTTCAATAAACATAACCTTATTCAAGACCTTGCTGCCTGTGTCCCACCTTATTCTGAGGGTATTGGGATTCTATGCACTAGGTTTTGGGAAGGCAGCTTCATGATTGACTAACTCCCTGTTTCCACTAGTGACTGGCTTGCCTGGCCAGTTAATTCAAGGTCCATAGATTCAGGGATCTATGGAGGCCCAGGCTACACAGCCACAAAGACCTGAACTGGAAAGCAGGTAAGTGCTTTGTTTTGAGGATGATTATGGTATGCGTGTCACAGCAGCTGTGAGGACAGTTGGAGGCATAGGCAGGGAGGTGACCACTATTCCCATCCTTACTGTATTTGGATATGAAAGGGTTAATACGGGGGAGTACCATACACAACACCGACTCATGTTATATAGACATGTGGATAGAACAACTTAGGATATCAAAGGACTGACGCCGAATGCCCAATCCTCCTCAAAGTCTCTGTACATATTTTCTAATCAGTCTGCTCAGAGATGACATTATAAACCTCTAGGGTTGTTAGAACTTGGACCAGGCCACCTGGCTCAGAGCTAGGGACATTACAATTAGGCCACAAGAAACAATTTCAGAGGCTTTTTTTTTCCAATTTAAGCTATTTTTCTGATTAACTTGATCAGTGATGTTATTACATACCTCTGGAGCTGGTGGGACCTGAACATAGCCTTTCAGTCCAGGGGTAGACACACTACTACTACACCACAAGATAGCCCTTTTTAAACAGAGCTCATGCACACAAAAATATAACATGACAGTCTCCCAGCACAGAGTCATGGAGATGTACAGCATGGAAACAGACCCTTTGGTCCAACTCGTCCATGCCGACCAGATATCCCAATCTAATCTAGTCCCATTTGCCAGCATTTAGCCCAGATCTCTCTAAACTCTTCCTATTAATACAATCATGCCTTTTTAAATGCTGTAGTTGTACCAGCCTCCACTACTTCCTCTAGCAGCTCATTTCATACACACATCCCCCTCTGCCTGAAAGTTTCCCCTTAGGTCTCTTTTATATCTTTCCCCTCTCACCCTAAACCTATGCCCTCTAGTTCTGGACTCCCCCACCCCAGGGAAAAGACCTTGTCTATTTATCCTATCCATGCCCCTCATGATTTTATAAAACTCTACGAGGTCACCCCTTACCTTCCGACGCTCCAGCGAAAACAGCCCTGGCTTGTTCAACCTCTGCCTATAGCTCAAATCCTCCAAACCTGGCTACATCCTTGTAAATCTTTTCTGAACCCTTTCTCAAGTTTCACAACATCCTTCCGATGAAGGAGACCAGAATTGCACACATTATTCCAAATGTGGCCTAACCAATGTCCTGTACAGTCGCAATGTAACCTGCCAGCTCCTATGCTCAATACGCTGACCGATAAAAGAAAACACACCAAACGCCTTCTTCGCGATCATATTTACTTGGGGCTCTACTTTCAAGGAACCAGCACTCCAAGGTCGCTTTGTTCAGCAACAGTCCCTGGGACCTTACCATTAAAATGTTTAATTCCTGCTCTGATTTGCTTTTCCAAAATGCAGTACCTCGCATTTATCTAAATTAAACTCCATCTGCTACTCCTCAGCCCATTGACATATCTGTCCTAGATCCCGTTGTACTCTGCAGGATGCAAACCTTTACCCCCATCGAGACTGGAACCTAAATCCGTACCTTAGATTGCTTGGCCATGCGATCACATCAAAGTCTGGATAACAATGTTTATCATATCAATGGCACCCATAACCTTTTATGCCTCGCCTGTCTAAACACCCTATGCTCGGTATGTCCTTGTATGTTATTATCTGCCCTGTATTGCATGCAAAATAAAACTTTTCATTGTACTTAGTTACATGTGACAATGATAAGTCAAATCAAACCAACTCAAATCAAAGCAACTATAATCTTGTTAAATACAGGAGACACTTCTGGTTAGATCAGGTAGTGGTTTGCATCTCCCACATGAGACTAAACAAACCCTTGTAACTTCCCACACTTCAACAGGATGGTGGCTGGAACCTGGATCTTGAGAAACAGTTTATGCAGTGTAATGAGTTGGCACTTCCATACAATAATCCTGAAACCAGATGAGGGTAAATGGAAGTCCCACACAACTCGGATGCAGGCTGCCCTGGTTTCTCTGTTGGGAAAAGGGTTAGGACTGGCAACTGAAGATGCCAGGATTTAGATGCTACAGGTGTGATAGAAGGGAATTAATAGAGTTGGGAGAGTTGCATTACTGGTGAAGGAATACCTCACCACTGTATTGAGGGAATACTTTGTGTTGATATTCACCAAAAAGAGAAGGAATTGGTGGAGGATAATCTCAGGGAAAGCAGTGTCGAATTTCTCAGCCAAGTTGCTATTAAAAATGAAGAGGCATTGAGAGTTTTAAAATGTATTAAGGTAGATAAATACTTGGGTCCTGATGGGATATATCCCTAGAATATTGAAGAAGGCATGAGAACAAATTTCTGGCGCATTGACAAACATGTTTGGCCACAGGGAGAAAGTAAGAATCGAAAAGTGTGTGTTGGAAAAGCAGGACAATTGATTTTTCAGGCATAAGCCCTTCATCAGGAATGTAGGGTGGGGTGAAGGGAGCTGAAAAATAAAGGAGATGTGGGGCTGGAGGGAAGTTGGCTGGGAAGGCAACACTTAGGTTGGGGTGGAGGGTGGAGTGGCTAGGAGCAAAGGAAGATGGACAGCTCAAGAGGGTGGTGTTGGATAGTTGGATATGGAATGAGGTTGGGGGGAGTGGAGATGAGGAAACTAGTGAAATTGATGTAGATGCCATGTAGTTGGAGGGCCCCAAGGCTGAAGATGAGGCTTTCTTTCTTCAGGTGGCTAGAATATAGTGGTGGAGGAGGCCCAGGACCTTGCATGTTCTCGGTGGAGTGGGAGGAGGAGTTGAAGTGGCCAGCCATAGGGCAATGGGGTCATTTGGTGCATGTGTCCCAGAGATGTTCTCTGAAAAACTTTCCACAAGTTGGTGCCCTGTTTCCTCAAACGTAAAAAAGAGACCACATCGAGAGCAACGGACGTAGTAGATGAGGTGTGTGGATGTGCAGGAAAATCTCTGCCGACATGGAAGGATTCTTGGGGCCTTGGATGTAGGTGACGGAGAGTGGGTGCAGGTTTTACACCTCTTGCGGTGGCTAGGCAAGATGCCTGGAGTGGACGGTGTGTTGGTAGGGAGTGTGAACCTAACAAAGGAGTCATGGAGGGAATAATCTCTGTGGATTGCTGAGAGGGTGGGGAGGGAAATATATCTCAGGTGGTGGGATCTGACTGTAGGTGGCGGCAATGACAGAGGATAATGCATTGTAGCCGGAGGTTGGTGGAATGGAAGGTGAGGACCGAGGGGTTCGATCCTTGTTGCGGTTGGCGGGGTGAGGTTCAAGAGAGGGGGGTGTGGGAGGAAAGTTAGAGGAAACCTTCAAGGCCATCAATAATGCACTTATTGGAATAAAATTCACTAAAGAGGAGGAAAACAACAAACTGCCATTCCTATATGTCACAGTAGAGTGAACAGCAGAGGTATCTGGGTGACACAGACTCCTTGGCATCATGGTAGTCCACAAACCCACCAACACACTGAAACAGCAGCTAATGAACTTGAAAGACCCTATACAGACAACAAAACTAATATCATTTACAAAATACATGCAAGAACTGTAACAAACACGACATTGGACAAACAGGCAGAAAACTAGCCACCAGGATACATGAACACCAACTAGCCACAAAATGACATGCAGAGGTATCTGGGTGTGCAGGTCTACAGACCACTGAAGGTGGCAGCACAGGTAAATAAGGTAGTTTAAAAAAAAATCTATGGCATGCTTGCTTTCATTGGAAGGGACACTGAGTATAAGGACAGACAAGTTATGTTGCAGCATTATAGAGATTTAGTTAGTCCACACTTGGAAGTTTGTACATAGTTCTGGTCACCACACTGAGTAGGATGTAAGCAAATTACTGCGGATGCTGGAATCTGAAACCAAGAGAGAAAACGCTGGAAAATCTCAGCAGGTCTGACAGCATCTGGAAGGAGAGAAAAGAGCTGACATCGAGTCTAATTGACCCTTTGTCAAAGCTTTGATTGTTTTCACTGGAGCACAGAAAATTGAAGGCAACTTGATAGAAATTTCTAAGATTTTGACTGGCATGGATAGAGTGGAATGTATGAGACTTTTTTTCCAGGGTGGCAAGGTCAATTACTAGGAGACACAGTTTCAAGGTGCAGAGAGGAAGATATTGAAAAGAGATGTGTAAGGTAAGTTTTTCACACAAAGGGTGGTGAGCTGCCAGAGGAGGTAGTGGAAGCAATCGCAGCATTCAAGAAGCACCTGGATAAATACATGCGTACGGGAATAGAGGGGTATGGATCCTATAAGTGAAGACAGTTTTAGTACAGAAGGACACAAATGTGTCGGTGCAGGCTTGGAGGGCCGAAAGGCCTGTTCCTGTGTTATATTGTTCTGTTCTTTCTTGTTCTTTGGAAGGCTACCACATTTCTTGCCTGCTGGGAAGGCAGATAATTGGGCCAATGGTGAGTTGAGGCTCTTGAGTGGCCATTAACTCTCCACTGAAGGATCAGTAGCCAATTGAGAAGGCTGGCCACGATCTTCATCAGCTAGAACTGAATTGTTGAATTGGCAAGGGTGAGTGTCTCTCTCAGGCCACTCCCCCCAATTATCCATCCGCCCTGCCAACTCAAGGGTGAAGAAAATCATTGCCTAAGTTTCATTCAGTGGACAACCCTGTCCTTGCAAACCCATATTGAGCAATGTTTCAATTTTGAATTTCTTTTCCTTTATTTAAAATGTCTCCATAACCTCATCCTTCCCAGCCTGTGGAATTTTCTTCAGTTTTATGACCTTCTGTGTTCAACCCACTTACATTTTAATGGCTGTTTGAGTAGCAGCCTTTAACTGTGGAGCTTATGGGCTTTGAGATTCCCACCCTAAAATTCTTTCCCATTCTACTTCCCTTTTTATCACTAAAGACATTCCTTAAAATGCCTCTATCAGCAAGCTTTTGACAATATGCCCTAATATCTCTTCATGTCAATCGGTATGAGATTATGTTTGCCAATCTTCCAGTGAAGCCCTGTGGAGAGCTTTACCAAATTCAAGGTTTGGATGCAAGTTATTCTTGTATCTGTGGTGCCATCCAATGTAGGAAGAGATGGGTTACACGAGAAAATAAAAAAATCCTAGTCAATGTCATTTGGCACTGAACATAATACATCAACAGGCTTATTAGTTTAAAATGAAGACAGAAAAAGTGTGAGAGCAAATGGTGGGAGTCACGGGTCAGCAGCAGTGAAGACAATTTTAATGGCACTGAGAAACGAGCCTGCTTTTCCAAAGCCCTCAGAAATAATTGCAAACTTATCTGGATTGGGGCTCTTCATGTGAGTGCACAAATATTCCAATTAGTTCTGACGAACAATAATTTTTAAAGCATATTATAACAATGGAACTATGGAGTAAGGCACCCATTCCTCGGCTCCTTTCAAAATATCACCAGCCTCTATGTTGGTTCTAATGAGACCAGGTATTATGTGAACATAGACTCCCTGTTGTTTTGTTTCCAATAATACAGGTAACTAAAAAGTTAGATGTTAGTCAAAGTGCATTGCAAGTTCTCTGCCTCATTTATTTGTTTCTGTGTAATTAAATGCCACCAAATAGATCAACTGAAATATTCATTTTTGACTGAATTAAGGGGTCCAACAGTCTAGTATTGTCTGGAGTCTAGAAATAACAGGACATGCAACATCTAGTGCAAAAATGTAATCTTTTGATCCTGTTGCATCCTCAAACAATTTATAATCAGATAAAGCTCTGATCAGGGAAGACTAAGATTTTACTATAAAACCTGCATTTTACAGTACACGTGAATAAAGGGCTAGGATCACTCACAAATTACAACACACTAGACGAAAATGTGGAAGGGAAGAAAGGAGTAGTTATACATTTATGAATCAATGCATCATTTAAGATTCAATTAACTCATGGCCATCTGGAGATCCATTAATCAATTATAATATTTATTGTCCTTTCCTTAGCAAACCATTTCTTTGGGTACATTTCTTGGCAGATAATGAGCAAACATCACGAGTTATTGTTGTCTGCCAAAACGATCTGCTTTATTTCACAAATCTGACATTTACATTGAAGTATCAGTTTTTGCCAACTTGTCAGTCTGGAATAATTTGGGTACCAATGAGCTTTAACCATAAGATTATCCAACTTATAGACAACTTTTTGCTCCCAACTTTATTTTAAGATATAACATGTCAAAATTTTAAAAGACTGTTGTTTAGTGTCTGCTGGAGCAGCTAGGACATCAGCAAGGTGTAATCCATTATTGATTCACTGTCTTTTGGAGGAATTTAGAATTTTTAAGTGCACTAAGGTGCTTCTTCCTCACTTATCAGACTTTTGAACAGACCTCTTAAATGTTAATGTTGACCTCTGTTTCTGCACTCTGTGGTTGTTGCACTATACTCTGCACTCTGTTTGGTACAATCTGCCTGGGAGTTCTGAATAAGGGTCACTGGACCCAAAATATTAACTCTGATTTCTGTGCACGAATGCTGCCAGACCTGCTGAGCTTTTCCAGCAACTTCTGTTTTTAATTATATTTTTCACGATCTCGGTACATGACAGCAATAAATCAAATTCATATTATAATAGTCTGTGTGCTCACATTTGAGAAAACAATGTCTCTTCTGACTGAAGGCATCTGATTTGGAGTGCGAGTAACATTTCAGGAATAGATTTTCCAACAGGTTCTGTTTGAATGGGAGACAATATTATTCAGCTCGTAAAATACCATCTGTAATATTAAAATTCCTGTATAAAAGTTTTCCCCACATAGACTTTCACAATTTTAAAAATATCCAAGTTTGAACATTCCTGTTGGGTTCCATAAAAGGTGCTATAAATGACAATCCCAAAGTAAGCTTACACACTGAAATGTGATCTGACCATAACATGAGATTCAATTTCTGTGTCCAATTAAATTTCCATGTCAAATTTCCACCTTAATAGAAGTCCACTTGTTCTACATTCTCCAAACAAATTTTTATTCTCAAATCTTTTTATGAAGATGCCTGAGAGAATATCGATGGAGAATGTGAGGACTGCATATGCAGGAGATCAGAGTCGAAATGTGTGGCACTGGAAAAGCACAGCACGTCAGGCAGCATCCTAGGAGCAGGAGAATCGATGTTTTGGGCATAAGACCTTTATCCTAGAGTTTTCATCTCTAGCCAACAGTAGATTTGTGATTACATGTTAAACATGACTAATAAAGCCATATCTGATTTATTTGACATGCAGAATATATTAAAGTTGGTCTGGCCAGTTCTGGCAACATTAATACTTGTCTGGAAGTACACTGCAGAGCAAGTCAGGTGACATAAAAAGGACTTTCTCTTCCTAGCCAGTTATTGTAATGGCCTTTTTAATAAATTGCTGTTTATTTGCAGTCCAAAGAATAGTTTTACTCAGGTAAACATATGACTTTGAAAACAATGATACAATTATCATCATTAAACGTGTCCTTGGTTTAAATTGATAATGAAATGTATCAACATAGTGCACTGGCATTGTTGATGGGGAATTTAATAGTGCTAACTTCATTGGCTTAGAAATAGTGCTTACAATGTATTTTAACGCAACTAAAGTAGCACAGATGGCTAAGGAACAGCAAGCTGTACCAGTAGAATTTCATTTCTTCTCCAGTTCTCCAGCAATCTTTTTTTCTCCTGAAAATAGCTTTTTGTGCTGAGTTGCAATTTTGTTATCAGCAGCCCTCCAGCATCTCATCCAACCTGCAATTTTTGATGGGTCAGTCAAGGCAGTCAAGTGAATCCGATCCAGCATAGAACACATAGCAAACAAAAGACAGACAAACACACACTACCATCACTTTTCAGCTGCAACCTTGATCAGGAGTAAGGAGACAGATGTTTCTGTTTGCTTGCTTGGTGACTATGAGACTAAATATCATTCCACTGATCTCAAAAGACTCAACACAGATCAGGGCTTGAACCTGGAATATTCTTTGGTTCAGAGTCAAAACACAGAACTATAGAAAAATTCAGTCCATCGAGTCTGTACCTGCTGAAGACTATAGCGGCCTGTCTGATTCCACTTAACTGCACCTGGTCCATAGCCTTGCAACCAATAGTACCTCAGGTGCAGATTTTTTGAATAAGTTGAGGATTTCTGCTTTAGCCACCAAACTGGCCAGTTAATTCCAAGCACCCACTATGCCATTGCTTCCCCTCCTACTAACCTAATGTTCACGAGACTTGGGATCCCCTAGGATTGGATGACCAAGAAAGTAAAGAATAAGTAAAAAACTTGCTGCAACATGGTTGAACCAGTGTTTTCTTTTTGGCAGGCCAGAGCACACTGGAAATTTATAAAATCTGTCCACCCACAGTTTCCATTGCCAACCGTGAAAAGAATTCTGCAGCCCATTGGGAGGGGATTTTGATGGATGTATCTAGTGTATGGTGACTGCGTAAAAGGTCAGATTCCTATTGAGGCAAAAACAATTACTGCAGATGCTGGAAACCGGAGTCTAGATTAGAGTGATGCTGGAAAAGCACAGCAATTCAGGCAGCATCCGAGGAGCAGTAAAATCAAGAGATATCTCTCCACCCTTCAGAGTCTCTGCCTGTATTCCTGATGAAGGGCTTTTGCCCAAAACGTCGACTTTACTGCTCCTCAGATGCTGCCTGAACTGCTGTGCTTTTCCAGCACCACTCTAATCCAGATTCCTATTGAGGCTTGGAATAAAAGGAGAGGAGGATACCCTCAGTTATTCAAGGGCCACAGATTCTTTATAATACCATTTCAATTTTTAAAATCCTTATTCAAATAAAACAGCATCTTAAAGTCTTCTAACATTCTTTTCATGAGGATTTTAAATGTTTACCTTTCTATGTTTTTAACTCACCAACCAAGAAAAATCATTTGTCAATTTACTGAATCAATCCTTTCAATTTTAAATATTTCTATTAGATTTCCTGTTAACCTTTGTTCTAATTAAATAACTCCAATTTAACACCTTCCAACCTGAAACTATGGTTAGTGAATTTCCTCAGTGTCATTCCTACGAACTTGCTGTACTTCCCAAGATATTGCAATATCATCTGGACAAAAATAGTTAAACTGGCATCTAATCAAAACATTGGAACTAGACAAATGGATTTATCAAGTAGCAGAGTTAATTTAAGGATGTTCATATTTTTTTTTAAAATAGCAATATTATAATGATTCCCTGACGTGACTTGGGTTACATTGTGCATTTGAGTTTGGCTGAAGTTATATTATTAGATGGTAACATCTGTTGCTGACCTTTGTTAAAGTATTATTCCACACGTACTGGCAAATCATTGGTGACTCACTGTGGAGTCCATTGTTCATGATGAATCATTGAGGATCAGTCAGAAGTCTCTAGGAACAGGAACTTTCTGATTTTCCCCTTCTTTCATCAATAGTGCTGAAGCAAAACACAACATTCTGAGGAGATCAGCTTACTCAATGTAAACCAAGGATTGAACTGGTACATCCAGGTGTATTTCTGTTTTTTGGCAAGATAACCTCCTGATTGTACAGCAAAACAACTGTTGGTGTGGAATTTGCACATTCTCCGTGTGTCTGGGCTGGTTTCCCTCCCCCATTTCCTCCCGCAGCCCAAAGTTGTTCAGGTTAGGTGGATTGGCCATGTTAGATTGCCCACAGTGTCCAGGGATGTTCAGGCTAGGTGGATTAGCCCTGGGAAATCTGGGTTACAGGGATGGGGTAGGGGGTTTGGAGGGTTGGTGTCACTCGATGGGTCAAATGTCCTGCTTTCCATACCGTAGGGATTCTGTGATTCTATGATTTCCACATATACTGGCAAAAATATTGCACTGCAGAGGATGGAATAACTTGGAATAACTTGGCAGTGATCAATCCTCAGCAGCTCACTTTACACCTGAAGTTTCTTAGGAAAGAGTCCATTAAGTGAAGCACAATTTTAAAACATTTGAAAATAAAATAATATTTTCCCAAATTAAAGAACACTAATATATTGTACTTTTTACCTTATTAGCTTATTTTGATGTATTGAACATAAACGTACTTGAATTACCGTTTCATTTCTGATTTAACTTTAATATTCCTCCTAGAGCGTTCTAACACAACACTATATTACAACTAATCCATCATATAGATTGTAACAAGTCAGGTCAATTTTAATCTGCTGGCAATCCAGCTGTGTAACAACAGATTACTGGAAACATACATCTGCTGGGCATCTTGCTAGAACTGTTATGAAACCATTCCATAAATTATTGTCAGGCTCTTTATAAACACCAGTGAATTAATTTATACATTTGCATCAACTGAACTCCTAGCTGATGCTTAATTCAATTTAGGCAGCACAATGTCATTAAGATATTCACATAATCGTGCTGTTTCAGGAAGACTTTGAGCAGAGGCCAGCTGCTTGCTTTCAGCTGGTGAGAGGAGAGGAAAAGACTGGAGACCGAGACTTGTCCCCAGGCTGGCCTGACCCAAATGGCAGCTACGTCTTCAGAACTTCAATCTTGGAGACATGGGCACAGCTAATCATCTGTCTGGCTTCACAGTCCCAGGCTATTTGTGTAACAAAACAGAATTGAAATGACTTTAAAAAAAGAAGGCAGTCTTCCATCTTTAGGAAAGGAAAACTCACAGAAATTACATGGTGTTAGGAAAATTAGCTGATCCATTTCACAGTATTTCCACTGGAATAACATGATTAAAATGAAAGCTATTGCTTCCACTTAGCATGATGAAAGAACAGCCTTAAAATGATATGTAAGGACCTAGATGTAATGGAAATGTATTAAATATTAAGTTTAAAGGAAGGAGGATTTTGTGTGATAGGTTTAAACAGTCACCATATGAACAATGTCAGATGGAGAGCAAGATGAAGCTGAATTTGGCTCCAATTCAAGGATTTTGAAAACATCCACATTTTTTTTTTCTTTCTGCACCCATCTGTCTCCTTGGCTAAGAGTCTGTTTATCAGTTTGGAACAAAAATTTAGTCAAGCAGTCTTGTTAAAGCAGTGTTTTAAAACTAGCTTGAAATTCCTGTCTAAAAGGGAGGTCCTAGACCTCAAACTGAGGAGAATCATCCCACTGTATTTTTGTTTGATAATAGTGGACTTGAAACTTGAACACAGCCTTGCTCCATTAAAATGATCATAGAGGGGAATTCCTGCCTGCTGATATGTGGGACTGCCACACACCATCGGTGCTGGAAAAGCACAGCAGGTCAGGCAGCATCCGAGGAGCAGGAAAATCGACGTTTCAGGCAAAAGCCCTTCATCAGGAATTCCTGAAGGGCTTTTACCTGAAACGTCGATTTTCCTGCTCCTCGGATGCTGCCTGACCTGCTGTGCTTTTCCAGCACCACTCTAATCTGGACTCTGATCTCCAGCATCTGCAGTTCTCACTTTCGCCTAATATCTGTGCTGCGCTAAGTATTGCATTAGAAAATAGCAATGGGATAGGAATAATAGACACCATTTGGACAAAGAAGGAGAAAAAGGGTAGGGGAAAGAAGAGTGGATAGTGTCAGGGACATGGGAAGACAAGTAAACTGATTATGCAGAACTTACAGCAATAGTGGTATCTAAGGCCAGATGTTAAGAAATACACCATGGGGGGTCATTGTAGAGAGGAATGCCATTCTCAGAACCTGGTACACACTCAGTTTGGAAAGACAGAACCACCTGTGGCAGATGATTGCAATATGAGTATATGTATTTATTCTCCTGAAAGATGGACTCTCAAGTAGTAGGTGTAAGTGGTTGACCACTGTTCTTAAGTCTATGGGGAATTGTTCAGAGAAAATAATGAAAAGCAGCGTCCGGGAGCTTGGTTGTGATGTTCTTTAGGAACTACATTAGCTATTTGACACCAACAGGTCTACTCTCACACTTATCATCGGGCATAGGGATTCAAGATTCAGCATAAAATGCATGTCTAGAATCTTCATGTTCATGTTGCCAACCTCTCACCCAGTGATATTGCAGGTGGTATTTCCAATCAATCCCTGAAGATACAGGTTGTTATAAGTATTAGGATCCAGTTGTTCACAGTCCTGCATAGCAACACAATCTATTGAAGAGTGTGCTAGAAACTTGTAAGTCTTGCATTGAATGCTATGTGACCTGTAAAAGGTTTATGATACCTTGATATTGCCATTCACAATAGCTTCTGCAAAAGAATAGGTTCAAGAAATCTCAGGGAGACAAGGTTCACAATGAAGCTAGTAATTGTATTTGAGGAGATTAAAAGGAGATCAGGAAGAAATAACTATTTCTTGTTTCCCTTACTGCCTGAATAATTACATTATTGAGCAGAACTCTTAAATGTCGTTGAGTATGGTGATTAAACTCTGGAGAATGGAAAGCACCTTCTTCCGTGTTGATGTGGTTTATCCTGTGTGCCTCTAACAATGTCTCTTCCTTCTGCTCCAAACCCTATCTCCACTACGAAGCCCATGAGACGGAAGAGTAGAAGTGGGCCATTCTGCCCATTAAGTTTGCTCTGGTATGCAATGCGGTAATGCTAATCCTTGGTAATCCTCTGCTTCAATATCCTGTTTTTCTCCATAACCCTCGATTCCTGTTTTGATTACAAACTTGTTTATCTCATCTTAAATATTTTTAACAATCCAGCCTCTACAGCCATCTGCAGTAAAACATTTCACAGCTTCACCACTCAGAGAAGCAATCCTTCCTCATCTCTGTATGAAGTAGGTGCCCCTTTATTCTGAGATGTTGCCCTCTGGTCCCAGACTCTCCTACAAGGAGAAACAATGTTTCTGTTTCTAACTTAGCAAGTCCCCAAAAATCTCAAATGTTTCAATAGTGTCACCTCTCATTCTTCTAAATTTCAAAGTACAGGTCCAACCAACTCAACTTCTGCTCATAAGACAATCCCTCCAGACATAAGATCAGCCCAATGAACCTTCTCTGGACTGCCTCAAAATGTCAGAATATATGTTTGCTTAGATAAGGCCCTAGAGTGTTTGCAATATTCTAGCTGTGATCTGAATAATGCTTTGTATAGCTTTAACAAGACTTTCCCCACTTTTATACTCCATCCTCTTTCAAATGAAGACCAACACTCAATTGGCCTCTCCTCTTACCTGCTGAACCTGAATTACTAGGTTTTTGAGATTTATGCACAAGGTTCCCAAATTCCTCTGTCCTGTAGCTTTCGGCAGTCTTTCTCCAGTTAAATAATATTCAGTTCCTCTATTCTTCTTTCCAAAGTCTATAGCTTCAAACTTCTTTATTTCATTCCATCTGCTAGGTCTTTGCCCAGTTATTTATTCTATAGCTATTTATGCAATTATACTTACTTCAACACATGGGCTCTGATTACTCAGCCTAAGATGGCAATGGCCTATATTACCAAATGCATTCTGAAAATCTGAATATATTACATTGTAAGAACACTTTTAGAATGCATATAATGAACTATAGGGTAAGAGCATCTTGATAGAGAGACGGGGAATCTGAAGATTTCCCTGTTTGAATTTGTTGAAAGGTTGTTTTCAAAATCTTTTTTTGGGTGATTTTCTTTTCTTATCATAAAGTCAAAGCAGATTATTTATAAACCTGATTTGTGGTCCTTCAACCAGTGAAGTCCACTACTTGGTTTGATAAGTGATGCAGATAATTTACCCTCATTTTTCTTAGATTTATGGTGAAATTGTTCAGTAAACTGGAGAATATTAAAATATGAACATAGAATAGTATTTTGTTTTGCTCAAGTACTTGCTTTCATAACCCTGTTCTTGAAACATATCAATAACAATACATAAATCAACATGTGGCTGGAAGCCAGCACCTTCCTTGCAGTCTGGGTCAGATTTGTAAAGTAACAACGCAAGAGAACGTTCTTGCTGACTAAATGTCTGGGCACTTAATCCATGTAACCCTTACATGGATCTCTTAGACTTCCAAGGAAAACAAAAGGAAGTCTAGAAAGATCAAGTGTATGCAATGATTGCTTTCTCCCTCTCTCACCCTTTCTACCCCTCTGTTCTTTTGGAATTAAGCAAGCATGTGAATGAAGAGGAAATCAGACTTTGCAGTTTTATTTTGGGATCTGATTGTATTAAGCCAAATATCAATCAAGCTAAGTGATCAGACAGTTGGTGGTGATGCTGAAGAGTTATAATAGCTGTAAAATGGTGCTGCTACCTAATAGGCAAGGAATACTTTAATGCTTCCCAGAAAGCTTAGGTCATGAGGTCATGTGATTACAATACACCTTTGTTTTTCCAGTAAATTGTTAGTGAGTCATCTCAGTTCCACTGGAAAGGTTCTCTCTCGTATCATTATTGGGAAATATCAATAAACCAAACAGCTGCCAAGTCCTCTGAGCCAAAAATCCTTTCATATACTGTTATGATCTGGGATGAGAAACTACTCTATCCATGATCATGTCTGAGCACAGACATCTCACTTTATTTTCAGGTTTACACTGCTTCTGAGGGAGATATTGTGTTACAAGCAAGATTCTAAGAACATCAAAGAGCAAGACCTCAGTTTTGCATTAATCTTTTCCCCACCTCATTGGCTTTGGAATCAATATATGAATGTTCAGGTCAATCTACTTAGAAAATGGCCAGAGAAGGTATCAGTGAAAGACATCCGGTTGAGGAATAGCATTGTAAAAATGGTTATATTACATACATAAATAATAAAATGTAATAAAGTATCCTAATTTATTTTTTCTGGATTAACATTTCCTCAGCAACATAGTTTTAGAAGTTGATGGCATTCTTTTTCAGAGTGAGGTCAGGCAAATCAATAAAGCCTTGTTATAGTGTGTGCGTGCCTGGTATTTGCGTAATGTGCTCAACTGGGTCAGTTTTTGTGTTTCCTTGTCTCAAGTCTTTGGTGTGGGTTCATCTGGTTCTGATGAAAAGGTCAGTAAGCAGGGAATATGAGATGCTCAGAGTGGCTCCATTTCTATTTTAAGGATGACAATCCCTAGTAAATGGGAGAGAGGTATAGCATGGGGCATGGTGGGAGTGGGTGGGAATGGTACAATGTGGGTATGTGCACTGAAGTGACAGATATTGATTGCACATGAGGCATGTGATGAAAATTCCAAATGATTAGGCATGCTACCTATTAAAATACAGGAAATAGGAGCAGGAACATGCCATTTGGCCCTTTGATCCTATCTGCAACACAATATGGTCATAGCTGAGCATCCAACTCAGTACCCTGTTCCTGCTTTCTCCCCATACCTTTTAATTCCCTTAGCCTGAAAAGAAGTATCTAACTCCCTGAATGTTTTCAACAATGTGTTGGCCTCAACCACTTCCTGTGACAAAGAAGTCCATAAGCTCACGGCCTACTCAATATCCTTGTGCAGTGATCTCTAGTTCTGTACTTCCGGATCACTGGGGACATTGTACCTATGTTTCTTCTGTCTATTCTTTGTAAGAATCTTTTGGGTTTCTATGAGATCTTCCCTCAATCTTTTAAACTCCAGTGAATGTAGTCCTAACCAATTCAGACTATCTTTATATGAGAGTCCTGCTATCCCAGAAATCAATCCGGTAAATCTTTGTTGCACTCCCTCCATAGCAGAGCATCCTTGCTCAAATAAAAAGAGACTAAAACAGCACACAATATGCCAGATCTAGTCTCACCAAGACCTTGCACAATTACAGCAACACGTCTCTGTTTCTGTACGTGAATCCTTTCACTATGAAGGCCAGTGTATCATCAGCCTTCATTCATACTTGCTGAACTGGTCGGATTACCTTCAATGATTGGACAATCAGGTCTTGTTGCACATCCCTCTTCCCCAGTTTATCACCATTCAGATAATAATCTGCCTTCCTTTTTTGCGACCAAAGTGGGTAACCTCACAGATATCCACACTATAATTCAACTGCCATGCATTTATCCATTCACTCAACAACCTTAACAAAAGACTGAAAGAACAGCAGATGCCAGAAGTAGAGTCATTGAGATATACAGCATGGAAATAGACCCTTCGGTTCAACTTGTCCGTGCCAACAAGATATCCTAACCTAATCTAGTCTCATTTACCCTATCAATGCCCCTCATGATTTTATAAACCTCTATAAGGTCACCCCTCAGCCTCCGACGCTCCAGGACAAACAGCCCCAGCCTATTCAGCCTCTCCCTATAGCTCAAATTCTCCAACCTAAGCAAAATCCTTGTAAATCTTTTCTGAACCCTTACAAGTTTCACAACATCGTTCCGATAAGAGGGAGATCAGAATTGCATACAATATTCCAAAAGTGGCCTAACCAATGTCCTGTACAATGTTATGAAGATGTGCATGCACTGTACCTTTAAGAGAGTTAAAAGCTGGCAGAGCTACCTGACAGCACCAAGCGTTCGTAATAAGGTTGAAAGCTAAATTAGCTGGTTGCCTAGAAAGGACAAAACAGATTCAAATTAGGCCAATCAATTTAAGTTATACCCCCAAAAAAATCAAACTCCAATCCAGTTTGAATTTAGTCTGTTGACTATCTTAAAAGACAATGACAAGTGAACAGTTGAGAAGAGAACTGCCCAGCTACCAGCATGTAAAAAAACTGCCTGAAAAATAGTTCTCTTAAAAGTACCTTTATCGAGAATCCTTAAGACGACGACATAGGAAGATCCAAATGGAAGAACAAAAAGCTGCCTGTTTTTGAGATAAGAAGTGTTGTTTTCCAAGTCTTAATTGGGAGTTTATCAGACTAGTATTATAGAAGGGAAGGTAACAGAAAGGTTAGAAGAGGGAATTGTGAGGAGTTGTTGTTAGTTAATTATTCTCTGTTATACTTTAAGAAATAAAGTTGTTAATTTTTATTTTAACTAGTTCTTGGCCGATCAAATTTTCATAGATTACTGCACGGGATAAATCTGTTCTGTGTGGCTGGCTTTAAATTAAGCAGGAAAGTTTACCCTGTGTCATAACAATAACAACAACATGACCTGCCGGCTCCTATAATCAATGCTCTGACCAATAAAGGAAAGCATACCAAATGCCTTCTTCACTATCCTATTTAATTGCTACTCCACTTTCAAGGAACCATGAACCTGCACGCCAAAGTGTCTTTGTTCAGCAACATTCTCCAGGACCTTACCATTCAGTGTATAAATCCTGCTCTCATTTGCCTTTCCAAAATGCAGCACCTCACATTTATCTAAGTTAAACTCTATCTGCCACTCCTCAGCCCAGTTGCCCATCTGAGCAAGATCCTATTGTATTCTGAGGTTACCTTCCTTGCTGTTCACTGCATCTCCAACTGAAATAAACAACAGAACTTGCTGGAAAATTTCAGTAGGTCTGGCATCATCTGTGGAGAGAAATCAGTATAAATGTTTCGGGTCTAGTGACCCTTCTTTAGCATCTGATAACTTCAGTCCTGAGATTTTCCAGGAATTTCTGTTTATGTTCCAGAAACCTGAAGCAGTTTCAATTTGTAAATAAAGATTCATACCAGCGAACGTGCTGTTTAGCTGTCTAAAAGTAGTCAAAGTGACTGGAAAAATCTCTGGAGATTTTTGCTTCGAGTTCAGTGACAACATTTAGTGAGGTAGCCCGTGTCTGTATGTTTCTAAGAGGCATAAAGGAAGAGGAACACATTTAGTGAATGTACAGAAAGCCACTGAAAATAAATGCTTGTGACCTTATCAGTTGAGTAAGAAATTAAACAATAAAAAGGTATGAGTGATACTTGAGGGAAAATTAATTGCAATTTCCTTTTTGCTGCTGTTGATATGATGTTTTCAAATTATTGCTTTGAGCAGAATTTCGGCAGAGAGGTAACACCTATTCTGACAAGTCCTGATGAACCTATCCCAACAGTCACTGCATCAGAGGCCAGATCAGATCAGTTTTCCTTCGTGTGAATCCAAGGAAAGCAATGGGACCAGGCAGAGTACCAGGCCATACACTCAGAGCATGCGCAGATCAAGAGGGCCAACATCATTCCTGTGCCTAAGTCTCATGCAGCATGTCTCAATGACTACCGTCCAGTGGCCCTAACATCAGTGGTCACAAAGTGCTTTGAAAGGCTGGTCATGGCATTAATCAACTCCAGCCTCCCCACTATTCTTGACCCACTGCAATTTGCCTAACTGATCAACCGGTCCATGGCAGATGCCATGACTTAGAGTCATAGAGAGGTACAGTATGGAAACAGACCCTTCGGTCCAACCCATCCATGCCAACCAGATATCCGAACCCAATCTAGACCCACCTTCCAGCACATATCCTTCCAAACCCTTCCTATTCATATACCCATCCAAATGCCTCTTAAATGTTGCAATTGTACCAGCCTCCACCGGCAGCTCATTCCATACACATACCACCCTCTGCTTGAAAAAATTGCCCCTTAGGTCTCTTTTATATCTTTCCCGTCTCACCATAAACCTATACCCTCTAGTTCTGGACTCCCCAACCCCAGGGAAAAGACTTTGCCTATTTACCCCATCCATGCCCCTCATAATTTTGTAAACCCCTCAGCCTCCGACCCGGAAGAGAAAACAGTCCCAGCCTATACCTCAAATCCTCCAACCCTGGCAACATCCTTGTAAATCTTTTCTGAACCCTTTCAAGTTTCACAACAGCTTTCCAATAGGAAGGAGACCAGAATATTCCAACAGTGGCCTAACCAATGTCCTGCACAGCTGCAACATGACCTCCCAACTCCTGTACTCAATACTCTGACCAATAAAGAAAAGCATACCAAACGCCTTCTTCACTATCCTATCTACCTGCGACTCCAGTTTCAAGGAGCTATGAACCTGCACTCCAAGGTCTCTTTGTTCAGCAACACTCCCTAGGACCTTACCATTAAGTGTATAAATCCTGCTAAGCTTTGCTTTCGCAAAAATGTAGCACCTCGCATTTATCTGAATTAAACTCCATCTGCCACTTCTCAGTCCATTGGCCCATCTGGTCAAGATCCTCTTGTAATCTGAGGTTACCCTCTTCACTGTCCACTGCACCTCCATTATTGGTATAATCTGCAAACTTACTAACTGTACTTCTTATGCTCACATCCAAATCAATCATTTATGTAAATGACAAAAAGAGGACCCAGCACCGATCCTTGTGACACTCCACTAGTCACAGGCCTCTAATCTGAAAAACAACCCTCCACCACCACCCTGTCTTCTACCTTTGAGCCACTTCTGTATCCAAATGGCTAGTTCTCCCTGTATTCCGTGAGATCTAACCTTGCTAATCAGCTCCCCATGGGGAACCTTGTTGAACACCTTACTGAAGTCCATATAGATCACATCTACCACTCTTTACTCATCAATCCTCTTGGCTCCTTCCTCAAAAACTCAATCAAATTTGTGGGACATAATTTCCCACACACAAAGCCATGTTGACTATTTCTAATCAATCCTTGCCTTTCGAAATACATGCACATCCTGTCCCTCAGGATTCCCTCCAACAACTTGCCCACCACCGCCATCAGGCTCTTGCCCTTCACTCCTCTCTAGAATATCTTGAAACCAAGAACAGCTATGTAAGAATCCTACTCATTGAGGACTCAACCATAGTCAACACCATTATTCCCTCTGAGACTGATTACTAAACTTAGTGATCTCGGACTAAGCCCCACTGTCTGCAACTGCATCCTCTGTGGCCAGTGGATCTGGAAACTAATCAGTGAAGATGGTGGACAATATTTCATCCTCACTAACACTCAACACTGGAGCCCCCCAGGGCTGCATACTCAGCCCCCTACTGTACTCACTGTATACCCATGCCTGCGTCGCCAAATACCAGACCAGTGCCATTTACAAGTTCACTGATGACACCACCATAATTGGCCGAATCTCAGATGGTGATGAAACAGACTACAGATGTGAGGTGGAAGACCTGGAAAAATGGTGAACTGAGGATGGCCTAGCTCTCAATGCCGACAAAACCAAGGAACTTATTATTGACTTTTGGCAGGATGTAACTCATGCCCCCCTGCACATTAACAGCACAGAGGTGGAACAATTGGAGAGTGTCAAGCTCCTAGGAGTGGTCATCCACAACAAGCTTTCTTGAATTTTTCATGTGGACGCACTGGTTACAAAGGCCTGACAACGTCTCTTCTTCCTCAGGCAGCTGAGGAAATTTGACATGACGGCAATTACCCTTGCAAACTTTTATACGTATGCCATCGAGAGCACTGTCTGGATGTATCACTACCTGGTACGGCAACTGTACCATTCATGAGCGGAGATGGTTACTGAGAGTTACTGAACAATAACTCCCTATCTGCATCCACCAATGAACACCTCACCTACCCTTCCCCCAGCCCTGCCCCCCCCCCCCTCCTTTTGTATACATCTGGGCTCTATCTTAACAATACTTCATTAACAGATGCATTAACAGCCCATTTCCCAATCACCTGTTCACACCCAATCATCAACATTGATCAGGAATCTTTGCTGCCCTTCTTCAGAGAGAGTATTAAGTGATAAGTCATTTCCTCTCCCTCCTCTTGTGTCTTGGCTCAATCACACCCTGTTAGTCTTGACCTCTGTATAGTTCCTGGATATTTCTTCTCTTACCCTCCACCAACTCCCATTGACTTCACAATCCCCTGCCTTACCCTTACACCCCTCCCATTCAGTCCCACTCCGGTTTCTCTTTCTCCCTCCCAAACTCACCATGCTACCTCATTGTGACCCAACTCTCAATATCCAGCTCCCATCCCTCCTTGCCCCAAATTCTTCCATCTTCATCTCCCTCCATTCTCAAGGATCAAACCATTTAAGTTGAAATAGTTGCATTCCTTTACAGCTACCCCACCTCTGTCTCAATCTATGCTTCTCAGCCTCCTTTTATACTGCATCTCCATTTAAATGTATTACCCTGTTTAAGTTGATCCTCTTTTGGAGTCAGGCTTGTTTACCCTGCTCAGGTTTGCCAGTATGGGTCAGTGTTTTATGATTGATCAGCAAACTGGATCCATTCACCCTACACTCTAACATTATAATCTGTTATTGGAATGTGGAAGCCTGACCTCATCAGACTGTAAACTTTGATGAGCTGCTCAACATGATCAGTCTTCACCTCAGAGACTAAGTTTTTGCTATTTTCAAATATTAGACTTGTCAAGGCTTGGAGGAAATCAGGTCCACATTTAGTACATTGAGTCAGGTTTGTGGTGACCTGTTTCTCATTTCAACTTTACAAAATGGTACCTAATCAATGTAATTACAGCAGATGGAGTTTTAATGAGCATTTCTGGCATGCTACGGAATACAAAGAGGTCAGGAAACTGATCTGTCTGAAAGTTTCTATGAGCTTATAGTGCACCTTTAACCTGCTACAAGAATAATAATACTCTTACTTTTCTGATGCTGCCCTTCTAAAAGTTCCAGGCAAGGCTGGAAAATTCCTTTCCTTGTATTTTGCTACATCAGTAACTCATTTTAGAATATGATAATGATGTCACATTTCTAAACCT
Organism: Chiloscyllium punctatum; assembly: GCF_047496795.1. Lineage (NCBI taxonomy): Eukaryota > Metazoa > Chordata > Chondrichthyes > Orectolobiformes > Hemiscylliidae > Chiloscyllium > Chiloscyllium punctatum. The sequence continues at coordinate 61,116,257 of NC_092763.1, read as the reverse complement.
CCAGGGCCAGAGTAAGCTATTAAATAACCTCCTTTATTATAGAATTCATTAAACAAATTGCTGCTAAGATTATCTATTATCTGGGATATCTATTTTGAGTGTATGCAAAGATATGCACCTCACATACATAACACGTTGATCACATATGTAAAATATTTGTCCAGAGTTTCTGATCCATTATTAATTCCACTTTCTCATCCTCTAAAAGAACAATTCTCATTTTAGCTACTCTTTTCCTTTTAAGTTCTAATTGATGATTTTACTCCCAGTTTTATATTTCTTGCTATTTATTTCATAGCCTAAATTTGCTCTCTTTTTTTCAGTCACTCTATGATTTCTAACAGTTCTTTAAGTCTTTTGACCTAGCGCTAAATTTTATTGTACACATTTTCTTTAATTTGAGGACTATTAGTAACTTATTTAGTGAGGTGATGCATCCTTCTTGTAAAGTCTTTTTTTTAAAAGAAATATTTATTTGTTGATAATTTCCTTAAAATCCCTCCCATTACTTTTTTCATTATCTCATCTTTTAATCTGTTTTCTCACTCCACTTTAGTTGTCTATGTCTTCACACCCTTATCTTTACCACTGGGTCAAAATCCTGGCACTTACAATAATGGCATGGTCTACCAACAACAAATGGCCTGCATTAGTCAAAGACGACAGCTCACCACAATGTTTTTAAGGCAATAAATGCTAGCCCAGACAGCAGCATTCATAACTGTGAATAAATGTTTAAAATTTGTTTTTAAGTTTAAAACACTAGTTTTAGACCCTGCTTTCTTAACCTCAAACTAAAATATGAAGTTCAATCATGTTATGACCACTCTTACAACAGGATTCTTTATTATGAGGTAATTAATTGATCCTGCCTCATTACAAAGTACTTATACATAAAAGAACCTTGTACATTCCAAACTGGATTACTCAAAAGTCACTTTATGAATTAATTCTCCAGTCTCCTTTTGAAAATTTGATTTGTGCAACTTAAATAAAGATTAAAATCTCCCATGATTACTGCAGTATCTTTCTTAATTGTATTTCAGAATCATCTTTCAGGATCTCATCAGAACCTATTTCTTAACCCCATATATGTCATTGATATCCAAGTGGATTTGCAATAACTGAGTCCAAGTTTTCCCACTCCAAGTTCCTTTCCATTTGCAAGGATATAACATTTACACTGACACTGGGCAGCCAATGCAGCATTTGGGACTACTGATGTGAACTGCAGGGAACAGTATCCATCCACTTAACTATTCTGTTCACAACTACATCTACATTATTTTTACTCTCCCTTTTGAATGCTCCTACCCATTCTAGTGCTATTGCCAATATGCTTCTTCTTGCTGAAGATCGACATTGCAGAGGATTGAATGCCAATTACTTCATTAATGCATTTTTAGTAATCACGTTATAACATCATTCTTTGAGGGAAAAATGGTAGCACGACTGTCACCAAAAGGTAGCACAGAAGTTGAGTACAGACAGCAGTATGTGAAATAATAGAATCATTCTGGAGAGATTTCAAAGCACACATAGTATCTTCCCATTATTACATTACAACCTCATCAGCACTTCCTTGTATTCAGTTGCCTTTTTAGACCATACAGATTGCTCAATTAGATTGCACCTACTTGCATCTATTATTTTCAATTTAATAATCTTTTATTTTCACTATACAAAATTGACAACATTTTTCAATAAAACCACTTTATCATGCGCAGTGCCTAAAGTAGAGTTCAAAGCATTCATAATTGTTTTAGCTACAGTGTCTTCTATTTTAATATGTCAGATATTACCCAATATAATATTTAAAAGTCCTGAATGTTTAGGCCTGGATTATCTAATTTATTTTACTCCTAGACTCTGCTTGTTTCATCCAAAACTGCCCATCCGTAGTTAAAGAAGAGGATACCTCCTCTACAATAATAATACATCCAGTTTTACTTCTATTTTTACATGGAAGTGCCAAAGTCCACTCAGCATTTCCTAGAACAATTAAGTTAGGAATTCAATGATTGGAAGGGTCACATGCAAAATCTCCTGTCTCACCACAAACAAACTGAAATAGGCAGGAAGAACCATAGTCTCAAACTTCATGCTGGAATCACTTTGCCAGATCAATAATCAACAACCATATTCTGAAAGTGTCTTCAAATTTCTAATGATATATTAAATAAGAAGATTCAAGCCTGCACACGAGAAACTTCAGTTGTATATTGTGGACTGGAACATGCTGATTATTCAGTCACTAGTCTAGGGCAGTCAGACGATGATAACAGGTCTGCTTGAGAGATTCTACCCTTTCCCACTTGCCAACAATTCACTAAGGAAGCTTTTCAATGGTATGTCCTTAATGGACTTGGCTGCAGTCTTGAATAATTAGTTACCCTCCTATTTCGGGCTGTTGTTATAAAACAAGCACAATTGTTACTTGTATCAATTCAAAAGAAACAGAGAGCAATCCTAAACTAGAGATACAAGCGGTACAATACACAATTGGTACATGTTTTGTAATTACATCACCTTCGATCTTGTAAGTCTATTATTTCAAACTACATGGAGTGAGAATACTTTGTTAGGCATTATTTTAACTCTTACAACTTATGGCTGCCAGCAGTGTAAGGTTTGGACAAGTATCAGTGTTATAACTGCTTTGTGCAAAGGCATGTGGAATAGTCTAGTTAAGAAGGCAGTACACAGAGATTGGTATTAAGAGGATTAACGTTTTCATCTGTTGAATGATTACAAAGTTAAAAACATGCTATATCTATCTATTCAAAGAGCTGGTGCAGTCATGATGGGCTGAAAGATCTCCTTAAGTGTTTTAACAATTCTTAACTCTGCGATATTTAAATCTGGCTGGATTCATTTTATCCCATGTTCCTCAAAATATCGGAAACAATGAAGCAGGAAAGAGTATATAGTGTATGTTTTTTCTAATTAAGTGACTTGTGTAAATGTGATCTCTTGGCATTGGTTTGGTTGCCTTAGGCATTAAAGAGGAATTTCCAAGTTATTTGTCAGAATTTGCTGTTCTGTTCTATTCCTTGCATTCCTCCTCTAGGAATTAGCATTGCTTATCCATTACAGAAATAGAGTGGTGCAGGAGCTTGCACCATGAAAAATGGACTAAGATTTAGGGAGCGGCATTTTATAATTTTGATGGTTTCCCATAAATTTAAATGAAACAAGTTCAATCCCTGGTCTGTAATGTACAACCTTGGCATGATACACATATCGTAAGTGTGTGATGATTAGTAGACATCTGCAAACCTTCGTAGAGGCTAGTTCAACAATATAAATATATTTTATCTTGGTTTTGTAGGTTCGGGCAGCTTCTCTGCATTTTAATTGGACACAAATGTTTCCTCCAAAAGGCTGGTACCCCTTCTTCAGATTGTAGCTAAATCAAAACATTTACATCTTAATTAATCGGCTATTCTTTATTTTTCATAAAACACTTCTGTATAAAACAATCTAAATGTCAGAGATTTAGATCTCTGGAGGAATTAAAAGCTCATTGCATGGACTGAATTATCCTATAGCGAGTCAAACTTAGATGCCAATACTAAGCTGTAAAAGCTTTTGCTATTTATAGTATTAACTTTTTAAATCCATAAATTCATTTTTGTACTTTACATTTATATTCAATTGGTTACGAGTGCTGTTTCTTTTGTTTTCATGATCCTTTTAATAGCTGTCAGAATCAGCTGGCATTGAATCAATAGTTACAAAAACCAGTTCTGGATAAATACTTTCCAATGGACCTAAATTTTCAACATCAATGCTTTTTGTCACATTCTAGTGATTTCAAAGGAATTACTTAAAGTTTTACTAAAACAGGAGCAATGATGGCATAGAACATTGGTGTTCAAGGCAGAGCACATTGGGCTCAGATTTAAAATTACCAACTTGGGCAAGTTGTACAACTGAGCTGTGCCAATGCACAGAAGGGTGAGCTCTTTTTCAGAGAGAAAAAAAGTGTCAAAACCAAGCAACAGCGGGCCCTTCTCACACCTTTCCTTACAGCCAGATACATAGTGCCATTGGCAGTGACCCAGTGAAGTCTGTTCACTGCTTATCCTGTGAAAATGAAGTAAAATAATATAAAAAGAAGCATTAAACAAATTCTGTATGGGAGGGTCAGAGATAATGACCATTCTGTGTGTTTTGGAAGTGAACAGTTTTAATTAAGCTAAGCAGGCAACTAAAATATTTTAACATGAATACTGACTTCAGACAAATTGTAACTGATTTTGGTATCCAATCTTACAACTAGGGGAGGCCATGTAATAGGAAAAGCACTTGCCTAAGACTACAACTGTTGAAATAGGCCAAGTTTGCCTGTTCACCTTAAATTACCAGATTAAGGAGGTGATGGCTGTTGTTAGTATGCATCTATCCGTGTGATTTTTGCCTCCAGTAGGATATTTTGCCTCACACAGTAATGCTATTGTGTTACAGAAAAATCTAAACATGGATATTGTGTTGCTGAATCCAATGGACACTTATTCCAACTATTATGTATAAACATTACATTCAGACTAACATTAAGTTCTTAAAATTTACAACTGAGGAGTATACTTCCAGTAATATGTCATGTTTCAAATGACCCCCATTTAGGCAGCATCTTAGACTTTTATACCTTCAGATCATGTTTTTTTTAAAAAATTGTTTACAAAATTATAGAAGTACAAAAGATGATACAGCAATCTTATGCTACAACAACAACTACCTACTACAAACCAAAATTATCGCAGAGATACAGAACAATCTTCCCTTGTTACAATTCAATAAATAATTAAACATAGCAAATTAAATTAACCTGAACTGAACTAAACTAACTTAATTTAATTTAACTTAACTTAAATTAATTTGCATCACTTGATGCTCCCACCAACGGGAGCATCAACTAATATACTTGTATTTATTTATTCAGTTACTCAGACTTCCTTCCCCAGGGCCATGATTCCAGCCTTCATGACAATACAAAAGCCCTAATTAGTATGCCTGATAAGTCCATGTCTATGTGGCTCAAGAGGGGTTGCCACGTCTTATAAAATAGTTCCATTTTCTGGAGCACCACATTCATAGGATAGTCCAGGGGGATTTGCTCTATCATTAACTTATGCCATCCAATAAACGCTGGGGGGGGGGGGGGGGTTTCCAAGATCCTACTCATTATAATGTTCTTCCTTGCACAATGCGAGCGAATGTTGAATAGCCTCTTCCCATACTCATTTAGCGAGGGCGAAGGCAGATTCAGCAGTTCCAGAAAAGAGGAATACCGGGTCAGCCTTAACTTCTGTTCCCAAGATCCTCTCCAACACATTTGCTATGGCACCCCAGTACCTACGGATTTTAAGGCACAGCCATAAGCAGTGTGAGCGTTCACAGCAGTGTCTATTTTGCATTTAGAACACCTTGGGATGCTCCTTTCTTAAATTTTGCTAGTTGTTCTGGGGCCAAATGGGCCCTGTGGAGAATCTATAGATGCATAGCCTGCGTTTCATTGCAAATCAATTTTTTTTCCACCTTCTCCCAACGAGATTTCTGTTCCCAATTCCTGATTCCAGACTCTAAAGTCTTTCCATATCTTCCAGGCACCTGGTCCCTGTGGACGATAGAGAGTACTGACTGAAAGAGTGCCCGTGCACTGAAACACTCTTCTCTCCATATCAGACTTATCAGGCTGAGCCAAGAGCATAGTCCTCTTCTGTATGTAGTCCCGGATCTGGAAGTAATAGAAAAGAGGTCCCTACGGGTTAACCCAGATTTTGACTCAACTGGTCAAAAGACATCAGGACCTCTCCTTCAAATAGATCTCCCAAACAGGACACTCCCTGGCCTCCCATACCTTTATAGCTGGAATCCAGGCACTCCTACTAAGGGGGTGAACGGGAAGTCTTATGTAGATTGCCCTCACTCTGCCGCATCATTCTCCATGCTTTGACCGTGTTTATACTGATCAGAGTTTTACTGTTCTCAGCAACAGTTTTCATCCTATCCATAAATAGAAAATTGAGGAGTGGACATTTTGCCTGGGAGGCCACAGTGTCAAGCCATTTAGATTATATGCTTTAATGCATTGATGATGCCATGAGGAAGTCCTTAAAAGAAACATTGACCATGATATGCATTGTTGTTCATAAATGCATGTGCTGTCAATTCAATAATTATACAAACTGAGAAAACTATGTTCAAAACACTAATGGTTTCAAGCTTCAATTTTTCACCTTGGAGGTTTGACAACTCATGTCCATCTAACGATCAAGTACACATTTTTCTCTGCTAGACTTATTTTACAGCTTAGTGATCCTGTTGCTGGTTGTTGTCACTAAACATTACTGCCCAATCTTTATTGTCAGAGTATTCTTTCTCACTCTGTTCATGTATGATTGGTGTGCCATCCATTAGTCTGAATTGGCTTCTGTTTCTCTTCACAATGTAGCACAATTATTAGAGATGATTTTGCATGATTTAGTCTTTTTTTAAAATTCATTCATGGAACGTGATGTTGCTGGCTGGACAGCATTTGTTGGTAGTCCCTAGTTACCCCAGTTACAAGGTAATGGTGAGCTGCCTTCTTGAACTGCTGCAGTCCGTGTACTATAGGTAGACCCACAATGTCATTAGGGAGGGAATTCCACTATTTTGATTCAGCAACCCTGAAGGAATGGTGATCTATTTCTAAGTCAGATGGTGAGCAGTTAGAGGGGAACTTTATTCCCAGGTGTCTGCTGCCCTTGTCCTTCTAGATAGAAATGGTCTTGGGTTTGAGAAGGTGCTGCTTAAGAAGCATGGGTGAATCTCTGCCTCTTGCAGATGATGCACACTGCTGCTACTGACAGCAATAGTAAAGGGAGTAGATACTATAGATCTGAGCAAAGATTGCAAGATGGCAGCAGAGTACGATGCTCTGCTCACTTTTTTTCTTCTTCTTTTTCTCTTTTTTCTTTCTCTCAACTCGCAGCCTCTAGTGAGGATTCCCAGCCTCTGGCAACGATTCCTGGCCTGGTGCAGCTACCTCCCTGAATGCCCTCCTGGCCTGGTGTAGCTGCTTCTCTTAATGGCCTCATGGGCTGGTGCATCATTTCTGATGAAGGGGTTTTGCCTGAAACATCAATTTTCCTGCTCCTCAGATGCTGCCTGACCTGCTGTGCTTTCCCAGCACAACTCTAATTCAGACTGCATCCCTTAATGGCCTCCCGGCCTGGTGCAGCTGCCTCCCATAAGGTTCTCCTGGTCAGGTGCAGCTGCCTCCTGTAATGGCCTCCCAGCCTGCTGCAGGGGCCTCCAGTAATGGCCTCCTGTATTGGCTTCCCAGCTTGGTGCTAGTGGCCTTCCAGCGAGTCATGGTGACCTGCCGACCTCCTGCAGCTGCAGACTGGCATTAGCATGGCAACCTCTCACCAGGGCGTGGCGAGCTCCCAGCATTGGTATGGTGATCTCTGACCTGGCACAGCAGCACCTTCATGGGCAAGTATACATGGGCAGCAAATACTGGCCTTAAGATCTAGCCATGCCTACATAGCATTAATTTAAAAAACTCCAGGCTGGCTGAAATTCAACTTCAGTAGCAAAAACAGATGGCATGCAATTATACACCTCATGCTAATTCCCTTTCCATTTCACAGCATATTGCAGCAACCTCTGCAGCCCTTTGAACATACAGCAATACAGCACAGTATAGGTCCTTCGGCCCTCAAATGTTGTGCCAACCTTTTATCCTACGGAGATCAAACTAACCTATATACCCAACACTGTACTATAGGTAAGTTATTCGGGCAGTGTATGTAGTCAATGACGATTGCTCAGTTTCTCCTCCAATTTAACCCCTTCTTCTCTCAAGTCTTAACCTGATCTACCTCTAGGCTGAATCTCCACCCCTATGCCTCAGACACATCCATATTTGATCACTCACATTGTTTTCTATAAATCCCAGTTTATGTAAAACATGGCAGCCTGAACGCTATTCCACATTAAGTCTCTCTCGTACACGTACATTCATCATCACTGACTGGTTAATTCAGCTTGCTGCTGTGCCTTCTTCAATCCAAAATGTTCACCCTTGTCTTCAAACCTGTGACATGATAAATACAGTAGAGTTGTAGCTTTTAGGAAAATTAAATTGATTTTGTTCCAGTAAATAGTAGAAATTTGGCAGCAGGATATGAAAAGAAACATCAGATCCCCTCCCCCATCCCACTCATTAATATACTCAAGTGACATCTTGCCAGATTATAGTGGGTACTGTATACATTTGAAAGCTGTGAACTACAATTCTAGGCATGGTCACCACAGTGATAAATTTGTCCTATCCTCCCCTCCCCCCACTAACCAACTCACTCCACTCCCCAAACTCATTGGATCTAAATGATTTGGGAGAGTGGCAGGAAACAAAAAAATATATATACAGCGGTCTACATACACATAAGCACAGTGAGTACGGTGTGTCAAGTAACATTTTCTCATTCCTATATTTACATATATTTTTCAATGTTGAATTAAAAAAAGTCTTCAGGGAGAGTAATCCGTTTGTAAGAACCTAAGAAACAACTGAAACTGATATGGCTATCCTTAGTAATTTAATCAATGTGTCAGATAATCTGCACATTTTGGATGCAATAGATATTTTGAAACAACATTTTCAATAAAATATGAAGAATATTTGTATAAAAGGACATCTGTAGTCCATTACAAAGTTAAGATGCTGTAAAAAGGTAAACATTTAGAAAATAATGTTTACTTTAAAGATGATCCCCAATAGTGTATGCTTATGGGTCCCTTTTTGGACAGCCCAAATCAATGAAATGTGACATTGCTCCTTAGCTCAGAGAATGATTTGATAGAAAAATGCCTAGGAAGAACTATCTATTGGTAATGCATAATTGTGGTCATATACTTAGTAGTCAAACCAAAATCACACCTTGGAGGGTTTGCTAGAGATTGCCATTGGAACGATTGATTTGAATGTTTTTACTTGTCAAGGCCATGAAGAGAAGCAAATGTTTCCATGTTAAATCTGCAAGATGCTGCTAACCACCACCCACGACATTAAAAAGGAGGATAGGATTAGGTTTATGAAGGCAAAATGGGGTGAACAGATTAACGACCAGGGGATGTAGATTTAAGGTGAGTGACAAGAGGTTTAGAAGGGATGTGAGGAAACATTTTTTTCACCCTGATGGTAGTGGGAATCTGGAACACATTGCCTATAAAAAAGGGTAGTAGAGACAGAAACCCTCATAACATTGAAGATGCTTGTGATGCCAAGACAAAATCGGCCAAGTACTAGAAAATGCAATTGGAATAATTAGGTTTTTGTTCTTGATCCGTGCAGACTAAATGGGCTGAAGGGCCTTTGTCTGTGCTGTAGACCTCTGACTCTATGACCCCTTTCAATTGCCTTCCCAGACTGACAAACCTTGATCCCTCCCAGAAAGCTCCCACTCACAATCTGCATTTTATGAGACGAAATACATTTGCAATAAAGGAGGCTGGCAGACTAACATCAATTTAAAATTCTCATTTAGTGAGTAAAATAAAGTGCAGGTTGCAGAAATTTTCTTAAGAATTCATTTTTAGTTGTATAAATGTACAAATTTATTTAATACATACAAACTTATTGGCCATATCAAGTAGTCGAGGCAGAGACTATTGCACTTTTGCAGGGAATTATGGAAAATGCACAATGACCTGAGTTTTGTGCACACTTCTGGTTTCCGGAACCAGGATTCAATGTGACTGTATGAAACAACTCTGATTACACGGTCAGATATTAGTTGCTGTAGGGAAGCAGTGAATGTTTGTGGATACGGTGCTTCCTTGTCCTGAAACAGGTTGAGCTTCTTGAGTGTTGTTGGAGCTGCACTCATCCACACAAGTGAGAAATATTCCACTATACTCCTGACCTGTGGCTTGGAGATGGTGGACAAACTTTAGGGGATCAGAAGGAACACAGGAAAAGGTGAGGACTGCAGATGCTGGAAATCAGCATTGAAAAGGAGTAGGCCATCCAGTCAATTGAGCCTGCTCCATTATTTAATACTGGTTGAACATTTTTCAATGCCTTTTATCCACATTAACTCACCTTTAAAAGGGTTATGGAGATACTCATTGATGGGTTCAGAGCCTAAACTATTCGTGCAATCACAGTATTCAAATTGCTTGTCAAGTTCAGTTTCTGGTCAATGATAATCCCAGGATGTTGAGAGTAGGGGACTCAGTGATGGTAATGAAATTAAATGTCAAGAGACAGTGGTTTGATTCTTTATTGTTGGAGATGGTCATTGCCTGGAACGTGTGTGGTGCAAATATTACTTGCTGTTCTTGAGCTTAAACCGAGTGATTGCCCAAGTCTTACTGCATTCGGAAATGGACTGCTTCAGGATTTGATGATTCGTGAGGAGCGCTGAACATTGTACAATCATCAGTAAATGTCCCTACTTCCAATCTAAGATAGCACTGTTGATGACACCTTCTAACACTTCATTGATGATTAAGAGTGGACTAATAGGGTGGTAATTGGCCAGGTTAGATTTGTCCTGCTTTTTTGAGCACAGGTCCCATCTAGGCAATGTTCCATATTGTCAGGTAGATGCTGATGCATTATCTGTATTGGAACAGCTTGGCTAGGGGTGTAGCACATTCTGAAGAACAGGTCTTCAGAACTGTATCCAAAATGTTGTCAGGTCTCAGTCTTAAAGAACTCAATATCTTCAGCCATTTCTTGATGTCATGTTGAGTGAATTGAATTGGCTTTGGTTGATCACCTAATAGTATAGATGACAGCATGCAAGGCCATGAGGTGCCTAACTATGTCAAAGTACAACTCTGTCACTGATGATGATCCTCCAGGATACCCTGTCTTGAGTTGTTTGGTCTGTTCAAAGTCTCTCGCATTTAGCATAGTGCTAGTGCCATATATCATAACGTAATGTGTTATCAATGTGAAGGTGAGACTTAGCTCCACAATGTGTGTGTAGTGCCACTTCTGTCAATACTTGGCAGATTTGTGGGTATGAAGTCAAGTAAAAACTTTTCCAATTTGTGGGTTCCTCTACCACAACCACAGAATTGATATGGTGCAGAGTAGGCCATTCAGCCCATTGCAATCAGTGTCAATCTCCTGCCTTTTGCCTGTAATCTTGCACATTGTTTCTATTTAAACATTTATCTAATACTCCGGTGAATGCTTCAATTGAATCTGCTTCCACTACATTTCTAGCTAGTGCATTCCAGACTTGAGCCACTCACTATATGAAAAAGTTGTTTCTCACATCACCTTTGCAAAATATGTTTAAACCGTGCTCTCGGATTCCTTATCTGTTTATAGTGGAAAAGGTTTCTCCCTATCTGTGCTGTACCGAAACCTCAAGTTTTGAAAACTTCTATCAAATCCTCTCAATCTTCTCCTCTCCAAGGAAAAGTGTCCACCTTCATGATGAATCTTCACCTTCACATTTCTTCATGGTTGAAGTGTCAGGCCCCTGAAACTATTTTCAGAAACTCTTCCGCATCTTGCCAATGCATTCTAATCCTTCTTACAGAAGGACACCCAGAACTGTATACACAGTACTCTGGCTGGTGTATTTCAGACTGTAAGATCTTAGAAGTATGACTATGTCAGGCAGTTGCTTGACTAAATCTGTGAAACTAATTTTGCTATTACCCCTCAGATGTTGGTAAGAAGGGCATTGCAAGGGCAACAGGGCTGAGTTTGCCATTAGCCTTTCTGGTGCCTTAGTCAATGCCTGATTGCCTTTTCTGTTTCATTGTAACTAGTTTCCAGTTTGATGCAACTGAATAGCTTGCTAAGCCATTTCAGAGTCAACTAGATTTCTGTAGGTTCTGAAGCTATGTGCAAGCCAGACTAGCAGATTTTCTTCCAGTTAGTGACAATTGACAATGGCTTTGTAGTTGTCTTTTAATTCAAGATTTTATTGAATTCTAATTCCACTATGGTGCAAGTTGAACCATTGGCCCCAGCATATTACCTGATTCTCTGGCTTACTAGGACAGTGAAATCATCATTACACCATGGTCTCTTTTTGTGGATGCCTTTCTCTCAGAGAAAATGAACTTATGTTTTGATAAGGAACCAATTCAATATATGACTTTCTTCACAAAAAAGTGAATTAAATTTGTAATTAAACTTGAAAATGAATAATAACAGATAGGTTAGGTATAAGAAGTGAGTCCCAAAAAAGCTTAAAATTAAAAGGATATACGGGCAAGTCCAAGTTGTTCATTATGAGTAGATTATAGAATGATGTGGCCATACTATTGTATCATGTTAGTAATGTGCCTCGTAGCTTAGCGGTCATTTTTGAGATTATTGATTTTGCAGGTTAATTGAAATTCTTGTGTTTGGTTCCTTTCGGTGGTGGCTATCAGGCAACACTCAGAGCAAAATACCTCTTACCTGTGGTGCATGGTTGTTTAGTAACTGTTCTCAAACTGTGAGCTCCACAGCACTTACTAATATATCAGGTCACAAAACACACAGACTAGGAATTGCAGTAGGTTAAGTCAAGATTAGAGTAGTGCTGGAAAAAAGCACAGCAGGTCAGGCAGCATTGGAAAAGGAGGGAAAAAAAAAAAATCAATGTTTCGGGCAAAAGCCCTTCATCAGGACTACTCTAATCTTGACGAATCTCCAGCATCTGTAGTACCCACTTTCGCCTAGTAGGTTTTTAAATGCTGTTTTTAAAAATCCTTGGAAGGGCAAAACACATACATGCCAGCAGAAGATGGAAAGTATCCAGCCCCTCATTGTCTGTTTATTTTTAGTCTTTCAGTTTGAAGTTTCCCTGATTCTGTTCTGGTGTTCCATGGCAGCACACAGGACTCTGCCAGACATCACTGAATTTACTCTGCAGTCATCTTTTGTCATCACAAAAAGGCATGTTGAAACTTACAAGTTTAATACATCTTATAAATATTTTGGGGTTCTGATCTGTTATTATGTCATATCTTCAGGATTGGGGATGTTAGTTGTTGTCACCCAAATTACTGTACACACTGTCAGAGACCAAACAAATTAGAACATTGTATTGTTACAGAGGAGTGACTAATTGATTTATTTTGGTACCTTTTCAGAAATGTTTCATTCTTTGAGGTCACAGTTTGGCTTCAGTATTACACAGTATGCTATAGCTATACAAACTTTTCTAAAGTTTATAAACCATCTGTGGTTTTATATCCCACTTTTTGACCTTGTGCCAGCAGTGAACTTTTTAAAACAACAACATGCTATTACCATAATTATTTTCTGAGCTAGCTCAAGAATATGGCCAATGTAATGCAGTTCTAATTCAAACTCTAATTCAGTAAATGCACACACTTTGAGGTGAAATGTACCATTGATTTAAACTGGGAGGCAGCCTGTGTTTATTCCTGTGTTTTCTTTCTTTTTAAACAAACTCAATGGCTTAGAAATTGCAACTTCAGACTGTTCGCAGGTCATTAATTATGAGAAGAGTAGAGAACACCTTCCTGTTTTCATAATATGTGAACCTTGTCAACTATATTGTCAAACAGCTTCCTGACAGATTCCGTATCAATTCAGTTGAATATATAGTTAGCAGATTTTTCCGTCATTCACTTGTCCAAGAGTATAGTCCAGAATGATATAATGTACACATGTCACTCTTGTGAATATTCAATCAAATCAATGAGACATTTGCAACAATTCTCCAAGCACAGTACACTCCCAGTAAAATATATACTAACCTAAGATGCTGCGAGGAAGAGGACCTCTCTGTTTAGACAGTGTGGTCAGGAGCAATTGGTTAGTGTTAGAGAGCCACAAAAATAGAGATTTATAATTCATAAAGATCTGATAGTTTCTAGCTAGTTTCACTGCTAACTAGATATTGGAATAGGTCCACTTACTAACAGCATTCCTTACCTCCTGATACCAATCAACTATGTGGATTAGAGGCAACAGATGGTCGACACTTATCTGCCTACTGGGCAATTAGAGCTGGGCTATAGATGCTGGGTTAGCCACAGCCCATGAGTGAATAAAAATGTAGTCATTGGAGATTAACGGTGACAGTGATACGAAGGGAAAGGAGGCTATTAAGCCCATCATGTTCATGTGTGGTGAAAGTTGGCAATATTGATAGCAGCCCCACCCTGGAATCAGAAGGCTTAGGTTCAAGTCCCACCTGCTCCAGAAGTCATACTGTCATAGAGATGTACAGTATGGAAACAGACCCTTCAGTCCAACCTGTCCATGCTAACCAGAATAAAGCTAGTCCCTTTTGCCAGCATTTAGCCCATATCCCTCTAAACCCTTCCTATTCATATGCCTATCCAGATGCCTTTTAAATGTTGTAATTGTACCACCTTCCACCACTTCCTCTGGCAGTTCATTCCATACATGCACCATCCTCTGCATGGAAATGTTGCCCCTTAGGTCCCTTTTAAATACTTCCCCTTTCACCTGAAACCTGTGCCCTCTAGCTCTGGGCTCCCCCAACCCTGGGAAAAGTCCTTGTCTATTTTTCCTATCCACTCCCCTCATGATTTTACAAACCTCTATAAGGTCACCCCTCAGCCTCTGGGGAGAACAGCCACAGCCTATTTGACCTCGACCTCTAGCTCAAATCCTCCAACACTGGCAACATCCTTCTAAATCTTTTCTGAACCCTTTCAAGTTTCACAACATCCTTCCTAAAGCAGCGAGACCAGAATTGCACACAATATTCCAATAGTAGCCAAACCAACATCCTGTACAGCTGTGACATGACCTCCCAACTCCTATGTACTGACCAATAAATGTGTTTAATAATATCTCTGAACAGGTTGGTTAGAAAATATCTCGAAGGATCAGTGCTGAACGCCAGCTCTGGTGATATCCCATGGCAGATCAGGTCATGAATGAAACCCATTGGAACATGGAACGGTTTCTCTAACAGTTTCTGATGGTATTAAGATTTAGATTGAGGGAGGTGGTGTGGGAAGCATTTTAAGCTGTGTTATGAGTAACAATAGTTTGGTTGAACAGACTTTGCTTTATGTATTCTACAATTTTCATGCTCCCTGTAGCCAGGCATCACTCAAATCTGCTCCTGGACATGATCCTAAGTACCACAGCAGCCTAAGTTACAGACAGAATTAGGAGGCATTGTGGAAGCAGCTCTGACAATTCCAAAAAAAATTGCTATAAAGAGACAGGAGTTGGGCAAGCGGAGATGCCAGATCTCTCTACTCCTCCCCACTGATGCCCACCAGACCTGCTGAGTTTTTTCTGCTTTTACTAGATATGGCTTTGCAAAGTATCTAGTGAATGGAGACCACAGACAGTTACACTAATCTATGATTTACACCTCTTACTCACCATCGCATACCCTCACAGCATTAAGCAGTGATTCGCAAATTGGGTTTGGCAGATCATTGAGAGTCTGTAGAGCTTTCCTTGAAGGCTTCTGAAAGCACTTTCTAAAATGGGCCTGTTACAGGCTGGGAGGTTAAAGAGGAGGACGGTCACCACTCGTGCAATGTATTATGGGTGGCACCGTGGCTCAGTGGTTAGCACTGCTGCCTCACAGTGCCAGGGTCCCAGGTTCAATTCCAGGCTCGCGCGACTGTCTGTGTGGAGTTTGCACATTCTCCGTGTCTGCGTGGGTTTCCTCCGGGTGCTTCGGTTTCCTCCCACAGTCCAAAGATGTGCAGGCCAGGTGAATCAGCCATCTTAAAATTGCCCATAGTGTTAGGTGCATTAGTCAGAGGGAAATGGGTCTGGGTGAGTTACTCTTCGGAGGGTCAGTGTGGACTGGTTGGGCTGAAGGGCCTGTTTCCACACTGTAGAAAATCTACTCTAAAAAAGTAAAATGAGCTGGCTGTCTCACCTGGGAGGGAAAGGTGTGTGAAGCACTGGGATTGGCACAAGTTTTGTAAGATCGATCCACAGTTACTGAGGTTGATTGCAGGGACCCGGGTGATTTTCCAGCAACACATTTTCAGCTCTGATCTCCAGCATCTGCAGTCCTCACTTTCTCCTCAAAGATTTTAACCTACTGCGAAAGCTCTACAAGGATGCCTTCCTTGAAAAAACTCTTCCTCCCTCTACAAGGATTTCAGTGAGTCCCTCTCTCACTGCACACCAGCTCTTCAGCCACGTTCGACCTGCTGCGCTTTTCCAGCAACACATTTTCAGCCCGGGTGATTTCAGCCCTGCTCATGATCGAATGGCCTAATCCTGCTCCAATATTTCACCGTCTATTCAGGCAGCAAAAAAAATCGAGATCATAACAACTTGCTTTCTCTCATTTATCCCTATCTCCCTCCTGGCTCTTTTGCCAAGTAGCTTATTATAACTGCTTCCTGTATTCTCATTTAAAACTTAAATGTATGTGTCTACAGCACAAACCTATCCCAGTTCAGCACTAAATTTGCATAAAGCTTAGAAGTCTAAGGATGATAGGTGTGGGAAATAGAAATACAACACTACACTACACTAATGCAATACAATGTACCGTTGAGGTAGAAACTGAAATAACTGAGGTAGTGCAAGGCGACCTTACTCTGCATCTACCTGTATTTTGTGAATGATCTATAATGACTCTTGATGCCGGTCATTAAAACTGAACCATTTCCTCATATCACCACCTAAATGAATACTTGAGGAAAAAAAAAGCTATAATTTAATGCCAAAATAGGGAACGTTATTTGTAATCACAGTTTGAGGTTATCACTAATCTCAAAGGAAAACTGGTGATAACAGTCAGTTTTACACTTACGAGTGTGTTCAGAGCTAAATTGTGTCTCAGTGACTACTGTGGAGAAATACTTTAGGATGTTCAACACGAAAGCCTTCTCTTTTAATCAGCAGATTTAAACCATAAAAATATAGTAAAAGGAGGAAATGATAGTCATTGAACTATTTATCTTCTAAATATCTTGGAATTATGGAATTATTTGGTGCATTACACTTAGTCCATTAAAATGCATGTATTTAAAAGAGATTTTGAAATAATTGTGCATTTTGTCCATGTGTTAAAAATTATGCTGCAATTCCTGGAACAAAAAGGCATTAATATGGGCAATAGGTCAGAGATTCAGTATATCTTTCAGGACTTACTTCCAGCATTCTCAAGTATAAAATGCTACAACAGAAAGTTGGCTGTAAAGAATAATTAGCATGTGCCACTCATAAGAATAAATACTTCAATTAATTTAATCAATTCCAGGATTTAACTACCCAATGGAAACTGATGCTATTGAAACTTTTTAAGTTGACACAGTAAGAGGTGGTAACCATATGCAACTTATCAACTCAAGCTAATATACTGGAATGAATTTTGCCATAAATCAGCTAAGTAATAATTTCAATAAGTTACTTCACGGGACTCCTTTGAGCAAGTTATCACACGCAGTTCTCCTTTGCTTACCATATTAAGCATGTAGCACCTTCCCGCAACTGCTTTCACCCACCAAATTCCCTCATACTAACCCTCTTGCCCTCTGTGCTTCCTACTCACTCACTCGGGGCATCTCACAGAAGAAGAGCCAGCCCCCAGAATGACCATAGTCCTGACTGTTCTTTGCTACCAAGCCTGACCAGCTGCCTGACCATTGGCCGGAGCTAAAAGTAAGGAAAGGCAAGATAAAGATGTTGAGAGCATTCAAGTAAGCACAAAGTGAACACTAAGAAAACATTCCTTCTGTGCATGAGCAAAGGAAGGTGGTGGCAGTCTCAAAAAGTACAATATTGAAGTGGATAACCATATTAAAAGTGAGTCCCAAAAATGCCCTGAGGATGTGATGAGACTGGTGCATTGCTAATACAAACCTCCATGGATGGAGAATGCAGGCATTCAGTACCCATGCAACATGCCCTGAATGTTATGGAATGCAGGCCGTGACAGACACTCAGATGAAGTGCTGGTGATTTGTTGCTGCCAGGTACCTGCAACAATTTTCATCTGGTAGTTTCTCTCCATTGCCTAGGAGAATTGCAAACTGCTTATTAATAAGGCAATGTTGGGTTACTGGTCTACACTAATTGTTCTCTAGCACTGCAGCTCACCACCAAATATCTGCGTGAGCAGACCTTGCATAGAAATTACGCAATCATTCCAATAAATGTTCATTTCCTGCTCCTGTAGGTTAATTGTGAAAGCTACTTTATGTAACATAAATGGAACAAACTCAAATTATTGTATTTGCATAATTTTCTCCATCCATTACATACAGCAGTGCATCACAAGATCCCTCCTGAATTTAGAAGGGTGTACACGGGATGAAGCACAGCTACAATTATGATCTGCATTTTTATGGCACCTTAGAAGTAATCAAATTTGCCAGCTTCTTCACAGGAGCATTACAAAATCTGACAAAACCAAAAATATCCTTTTTTAATAGCAATCTTGATAATAAAAGCTGTGCAACAAATTAATCAATTTAACTGGAGGCAAGGGATTTTAAATCTCAGGTGTTAATTTTATGTACAAGATCCAGTCTCATCCACCAAGGCCAGTGCAGAAGTCATGCGAGTATGGTAGGAAGCCAGAGAAGAGAACCCAAGATAATAGTTTTCTGCAGACAGGTAAATGGTGGGAAATAGTAGAAGCTATCTTGTTATCCATATCAGTGAGGCATGAATGAGATCTTCCGTTGTGCATCACATCAAGCCGCAACAGTTCATTAAAATGCTTGACTTCATGAAACAGTATTAGAGCATAATTTTTCCCAAAACAGGGAGGGTTAGTGTTATTTTGAGATTCAGCAGGGTTCTAACATTCACTTCCAGCACTCAATATATTGGACACTGCCTTTTGTCTAAATGCCAATAAATCTCTTCTCAAAATAAAATATTCCTGCCAAGATGGAGGTCTTGACTTTTCAGCAAGTTTAACAGAAAACACACATTGTGTGAACTAAATTACATTTATTGGTCATATTCTAAACATTTTGTTCCCAAAATGCTCAATGATACAGTTATCTATATCTTGTCAAACAAATTTAAAATTTCATTTTGACAATTTAAAGATTTCAATTTTGTGCATGGAATAACAGTATTCACCTTCAATTCTCTTCTGAATGTTAGAAGATAAATGTACTGTATACCACTAACAGGCCCAAGAGGAGCTTTTCTTAACTTTGCATTCATACAATTCCAGCAAAGGGTGGTGGATCATGATAGAAAACAGAAACTCATTATGATCTTCCTCACTCTTATCTGCCTGACATTGACCAGTACAATGTTTTTAATGTACAGACTGTCACATATTGATACATAATCTCTTTCAATTCACTTCTCACTGGTCAAGGCTGTCTCTAATGAAGAAATGTTAAAAATCATACAACACCAGATTGTAGTCAAACAGGTTTATTTGGAAGTACTAGCTTTTGGAGCACTGCTCCTTCACTAGATAGCTGTGGAGCAGGATCATTAGACACAGAATTTACAACAAAAGATCAAAATTTCATACAGCCGAAACAATATATTGAACAAACCTAGATTGCCATTAAGTCTTTCATCTATTAGAATGGGTTTCTGTTCATAAATATGTAAATCCCAGAACTTCCTTAAAGTCACATTCTCGAGATAATTTAAGGTTTTATTTAAAAAAAAAAGGTGATAGCTCAGCTAAGACAATGTATTAAAGGTGAGAGATTAGAGTCTGCCTGCATCCCAGTGTTGAATCAGACTTGTTCTATTTCTAAAGTAGGAATTTACAAAATATTACATGGATTGATTGCTTGCAGATTGTGTGCTTTTTGAGCAAAATAAAATGTATCTGCAAACAATTCTGCAACTTCAAATTCAACCCATGGACCTATGTGTGTGTGCATACATGAGAGTGTGTGGAGTGTGAGTGTGCGAGAGAGAGTGTATGTTTGTATGTACACATGCTTGGTAGACTGCGTGGGAGTGTGATGGAGTATAAGCTTGTGAGACGTGGGTGCGAGTGTGTGAGATGTATATTTGTGTGTGTGTCTGTTGTAACAGTGTATAGTGTAGTGTGACATGAACCCAAGGTACCGGTTGAGGCCATCCTCATGCGTACTGAACTTGGCTATCAACCTCTGCTCGAACTTTCTGCGTTTTACCTGTCCCAAAGTCCACTTTGGAGGATGGTCACCCGAAGGCTGGAAGCTAAAATGTCCCTAACCGCTGAAGTGTTCCCAGACTGGGAAGGAACATCCCTGTCTGGTGATTGTTGTGCAGTGTCCATTCATCTGTTGTTGTAGCGTCTGCTTGGTCTCGCCAATATGCCATGCCTCAGGGCATCCTTACCCGCAGCATATGAGATAGACAACGTTGGGTGGGTCACACGAGTACCTGTCACGTACATAGTGGGTGGTGTCTCCACGTGTAAGGATTGTACATTGTTGTGGTCGATGTTGTCATGAAGGCTAGATAGCTTGCTGCGCACTATGGTCTGTTTAAGGTTTGGCGGTTGTTCAAAAGGAGAGAAGTGGAGTCGTAAAGAAAGTCTTGGTGAGGTGCTCATCCTCAATCATGTGTTGCAGGCTGCGAAGAACACGGTGTAGTTTCTCTGCTCCCAGGTAGTACTGGACAATGAAGTTTGTTGTTTGTTCAATATATCTTTTTAAGTTGCATGACACTGATCTTTTGCTATAAATTATGTGTCTTACGTTTCTGCTCCACAACTACCTGATGAAAAAGCAGCGCTCTGAAAGGTACTTCCAAATAAACCTTTTGGACTATAACCTGGTGCTAAAAGTGATTTTTAAACTTTGTCCAGTCCAACACCAGCACCTCCTCATCCTGGTTTCCAATGAAGAGAGGAATATTTTACGTGCTAATTTTCCACTTTTTTTTTTAAAAGATGGTGGTCCAACTTGACATGTACTGGCACCTCTCCAGCACCTCTAATTTGTCATTTGTCTTGTGTAAATGTGGATAGTGAGTATTGCCAGACTGTAATTTGTAGGGGGTATCACAATAGAGCCCAGTCCACCTGACAACCACATGGTGAGTCACTGGATAGTAATTACAAACAGGAGTCTTGGCTGTTGTATTCTTCCCTAAGCCAAGTCAGTTGGAACCAATTTAGCCGTCCTGCAAAATGCTGCACAAGTGATCAGTTAACTCAGTACAAAACATGATTTTTTTTTTTAAAAATGTGCATTAATACACAGCTACCAAGGATTTACTTTTGAAATGCAGTGATTGCTCTTCATGGAAAGGTCAACATTATAATTATGCCCCACAAATAACCAGGTGATCTATTTTTAAGGATAGGTAGTTGTTGAACAGCACTTTACACTTAAGTGATACAATGGGGATTTTTAACATCAGCCTGAAATATTATATTTAAGCAAGATCTTAGTTTATCATTTCATTCAAAGGATAAATTTAAAAGAATTGAATTGATGTTCAGGAATTGTGACTAAAAGTTAAACAAGATGCTGGAATTACTCAGCATATCACTTAGCATCAGGTAAGTGAATTGGAGTTAGCATTTCAGGTCAATGATAAGAGAAGATATAAATACTACAGCTGTCAAGCCAGTGCATGAGGGGGTAGGATAGGACGAGCAAAAGTGAAGAAGGTCTGTGATAAGGTGGATGGCAGGGAAGCAAAACTAACAATAGATTTCATGGTACAAAAAGCCAAAGAGAGTGGAAATGGTTATAGTGCAGGGACAAAGATTGTGTCCAGGTGAGGTGCAAATGGTTATATAGTAGCCATCTGAATTCAACACTGAAAGATTAAAAAAGGCCAGCAAAACAGAAAACTGAAAATGCACATGGAACAAGGTGGAAGCAGAAACGATAATTTAAAAATTGCAAACTCAATGTTAAGCCCACAAGGCTGTAAGTTGCTGGGATGAAAGATGAAGTGTGGTTGCTTGAGCTTGTGTCAAACTTCAAGGAATTTCCAGTGAAGTATGAGCTTCATTCGGGAATTGTATCACTATGAGTTGAAAAATTAAAAATGTCCTGCCTCCATAGAAAAAGGAGAGAAATCAAGAAAAAACATCTGCAGGTTTAACATCATTTGTGGACATTGCACTGAAATCTACCAGTGATGAAGATGTGAAGGTCATTCAGAGCTTCAAAATATATTTTGAGCACTAATGAGACCAATATGGAACTGAAAGATCATGGGAAATGTGTGGGTTTTCTCCTTGCAGGCTCACTCTATCTTACACAGCCAGGGCAATAACACAGAATGCAGGAGAATTTTTAGTAACCAATTAGGGTGGGATTGAAAAAGACTGAAAAACCTATCCTTAAACCAGCAGCATGTGGTTTTAAACACTCTTCATCACATCCATTCTCTATCTCAAAAAGCATATATTCAGATGAAGACCAAATGAACATGTGTACACTCCATGATATTGGTAAAACAAACCCTTTCCAATCTAAAAAGGACCTTTAATTTCTTGCTGATTTTGACCTAAGCCAAGTTGCACTCAGGATAGGTATTTGACCTTGGTTGAATCTTTGAAGTGCTACATCTTTATATCTTCATTTTGCACAGAATACAAATCAGCCAATTTTTAAAAATAATGTCACTGAATAGTAATATTTTCCATGCATAATCCAGGACCATAGAATTCCAATTTATCTCTAAAAGCCTAAGTCCTTTTGAAGCTGTTTGTGCCAACACAAACAAAACAGTCATGAGATGCCATCCACATTTGTAAAGTATTCCCTGGGCATGTATTATTTTGTGTAATTGATGCAATTTATTTCCTCTCTCCATTAGTTAAAATGTACTTTGGGAAAAGACCCAGAATTGGGCAGGATCTTTATTGGTCCCCGTTCTCTCAGAATAGAATTCCTGCTCTGTCAGTGAGTCCTGAGGTAGGTCATTATTTATCCTGGATGCAAGATCTCTGAATACTAACCACAGACTTTCATAAAATCGGTTGGGGAGCAAAGCTGCATTTTCGTCAAAATTTTGGACAAAAACAGAAATAACCAAAAGAGAAAAAAAACCAAATCTGTCCACGACTGGAGGGTATTTTGTTTCACCAAATAAACGCTTGACATGAAACAAAAAAGGGAAGAACTTGCCCTTATAAAGTTGCTCTTGGTCTTATAACTGTCAAAGCTTCAGGGCACAATTAATGGTTGCTTTTTGATTTGAGGGCATGTTCCTATCTCGTGATGTCTTGCAACCAATTCGCACATCACAAGGCACCATAAACAGAAAATGAAACAGACAAATTGTGCCTCAGTTTAACATGTTATCTGAAAGATAGAGCAGCACACAGTCAGTGCTGCATTGTGGTGGGGGCATTCCATCAGCATGGCTCTGTTGGCAGCATCCTCATCTCGCAGTAAGGATGTTAAAGTCAACGGTCTGTCTGAGGTATTATTGATGTTAGACGGCGACTGGTGAGTGCAGATTGGATCATTGTGCATTACAGAAGATAGTCTGAAAGTTGGACAGCAGTGGTTTGATTTGATGCACAACCTGAGAAGAAGGGACCTCAATAGATTTAAGATGAGGTGGGAAAGACATAAAAGATAACTGAGGGGCAATCTTTTTACACAGAGGGTTGTGTGTATGATATGAGCTGCTAGAGAAGTGGTAGAAGTGGGTACAGTTACAACATTTAAAAGACATTTGTACAGGTACATGAATAGGAAAGGTTTAGAGAGATATGGGACAAACACAGGCAAAAGACTACATCAGTATGGGCCAGTTGGGCTAAATTTGTTTCTGTGCTGAATGCCACAGTATGGGATGATTTTAATCTGCCACCAGGGTGTGGGGTCAGGATGCCATTAATGTCCCATATTTCAAATTAATTCTGGGCATCCAAAGAGAAAAAGACTTTAACACTTGGAAATGGAGGCACTAGAACTCTATTTTGAAGTAAAGGAAAAGTAAGCATAGTCCCGGAGTTCTGCTTTTTTCAGAGAGAGACAATTGGTGGGGAGTTTAACCTAAAGGTTACCATGCCTCAGACAAGCAGCTAGCCTGAGAAAGTGGAACCTTCATGGTAACCTCAGCTGCTCCATGAATTGTACCCATGTTTTTTTTTTACGTATTCACTCAGAGCAGTATGCCTGCGGCACGGTGGCACAGTGGTTAGCATTGCTGCCTCACAGCGCCAGAGACCCGGGTTCAATTCCCTCCTCAGGCGAATGACTGTGTGGAGTTTGCACGTTCTCCCCATGTCTGCGTGGGTTTCCTCCGGGTGCTCCAGTTTCCTCCCACAGTCCAAAGATGTGAGGTCAGGTGAATTGGCCATGCTAAGTTGCCGTAGTGTTAGGTAAGGGATAAATGTAGGGGTATGGGTGGGTTGCGCTTCAGCGGGGCAGTGTGGACTTGTTGGGCCAAAAAGGCCTGTTTCCACACTAAGTAATCTAAGTCTTATCTGCCAGTTTCACTGGTTTTCTGTGTTTTGGGAAGATTGGTGAACTTGAACATTTGAGTGTCTAATTGTGATTCTAGTTCTTTTGTGAGCACAGGCATTTAAGTGTGAGAAAACTACTCAAACTTGAGGACATCATATTTGAAACCATTTCTGTCGTAACCCAATGTCCAGTTATGTATACTTTTCATACATATCATTGAAAGATAATTAACACCAGGAAACCTAACTTATTTCTACCTCCTTAATTCAGGAAGTTTAAACCAGCTCTGTTAATCTTTTACTGTCACTCCAGCCCTAATAATATATATATGTATTAACCTGTGGAGGAATACTGGATGTTCCAAATGACAAAGCAAGAATAACAGTATTTAAATCATTAGCGTATGTGTTATGTATACAGATTAAAACAGAATACACCCACATATGGTGAGGGCACCTGTAAATTTAAAACAGAGGGATTGATGAGACCTAATTCAGGATTATTGCTGTTTTCATAGAAAGCTCATATCCTTGACTCAATTGACACTAAGTTTTTCACCGGGTATTATTT
This sequence comes from Chiloscyllium punctatum, assembly GCF_047496795.1. NCBI lineage: Eukaryota > Metazoa > Chordata > Chondrichthyes > Orectolobiformes > Hemiscylliidae > Chiloscyllium > Chiloscyllium punctatum. The sequence continues at coordinate 61,091,375 of NC_092763.1, read as the reverse complement.
TAGATTAAACAGAAGCTTTGAAAAGTAACTGCATACTCAGAACTGAGAGAGATATTTATATATCCCCTACAATCATTTAGCCAAGTTCTTCTATTAGGAATATAAGTATAGGAGTCAGACATTCATTCTTTGAGCTTGTTGTGCCACTCTAGATCATGGCCAATAATCTACTTCAAGACTACATCCCTCAGTTATCTTCATATCCCTCAATGTCATTGGTCTCTAGAAATCTATCAATCTTTGTCTTGAACTGAAGCATTAAATTGAGCTTTGAGGGGCCTCTGGGGAAATGAAATCCAAAACAAGGTTCACAGGTGTCTGTGAAGAAATGAAATCATCAACAAACACCACCCTTCCCACCTCCAGATATTATATAGTAAGAAGTTCATGATAAAGCAGGTGAAAATGGTTGGACATATATATATATATATATATATAAAATATATATTATCTGAGCTATTCCTGATGTTTTGGAGCAGAGATCACTGATCACCAAAAACCATAACCCTAAATTGTGCCCTAACCTTTGTACCAGGTATGACTTCAAACAGATTTCACCCCAATTCCCATTTGATTCCAGTTTTTCTAGGATGCCTTAATGCTAATACTTGATCAAACATAGCCCTGTTGAAAAGGGCTGCCACTCTCACCTCCCCTCTGAAATTCAGCTCAGTGGTCCATGTTTAAACCAAGGTTGCAATGAGGTCAGGAGCTGAGTGGCCCTGGCAGAACCCAAACTGGGTGTCACTAAAGCAGATTCGAGAGTGTGTGGGGTGCTGGAAAAGCACAGCAGGTCATGCAGCATCCAAGGAGCAGGAGAATCGACGCTTCGGGCAGGAGCCCTTCATCAGGGCTGTAGTGGAATAGTTTAGCAAGTTCTGGAGCGCAAGTCTTCAATACTATTGCTGGAATATTGTAAGCGCCCTTGCAGCATCTAGTCCCTTCAGCTGTTTCCTGGCGTTACATGAAGTAATTTGAATTAGATGCAGACTGGCATCTGTGAAGTCAGAAAAGTCTGGAGGAGGCCAAGTTGCATCATCCACCTGGCACACTGGCTGAAGATTTGTGACAAATGCTTTACAATTTGTCGTGATGTTCTTGGGTCCCCCATCATTGAGGATGGGGATATTTGTGGTCCTTCTTTGTCCAGCAAGAGGGTCTGCCACCATTCATGACTAGATGTGGTAGGATTGTAGAGCTTAGGTCCATTCCATTGTTTGTGGAATAGTTTAGTTTAGTCTATTACTTGCTGCTTACGCTATTTGACACACATGTAGTCCTGTTATTGCAAGCTTTACAAAGTTGACATTTCATTTTTAAGTATGTCTGGTGCTTCTTCCAGCCTGCCCTTTGGCCTTTTTCATTGAAACAGTATCGATCCCTTGGCTTGATGGTAATGATAGAGTGGGGGATAATCTGCAACCTCAAGGTGCAGTTTATGTTTGAGAATAATTCTGCTGCTGATAGGCCACTGCATCTCCCCGATTCCCAGTGCTGAGTTTCTTGTTTGAAGTCTAGCCCATTTCTAAACAACATAATGGAAGGTATCGTCAATGTGACCTTGTCTCCACAAGGACTGTGTGCTGGTCACTCTTACTGGTATTGACATGGACAGCTGTCTTTGAAGTCAACAAACTGGTGAGAATGAAGTCAAGCATGTTTTTCCTACTTGTTGGTTCCCTCATCACCAACTGCAGGCCCAGTCTAGAGTTGCATCCTTTAGAGCTCAACCAGTTCAATCAGTAGTTGAGCTTATTGCTTGAATTAACTTATTGCTGTCAAGCCATTCTTGGGGTGGACAGTAAAATCCCCCCATCCAGAGTATATTGTGCTTCCTTGCCACCCTCTGTTTTCTGCAAGTGGTTTTCAAGATGGAGAGCACTAATCCAAATGCTGATGAGGGGGTTGGGTGCAATACATGGCAATAAGTTAACCCATTCATCTCAGGAATTTGCCTAGTGAATCTCTTTTCAACTGCCTACAAAAGGCGAGTAATTCCTTTCTTAAAAATGAGGACCATGTTCAGCATGGACAGGTTGGACCAAAGGGTCTGCTTCCATGCCGCATGACTCAGTGTCATAGAGACATAGAGGCACAAAGATGAGTGATAAAGCAAAGTGTGCAGAGGATATTATGTTATGAACTAGGCCAGACCACTCAAAACATTCTTAAGCAGGAAGCCCAGACCGTAACTTTGCAATTTGTTTCTGTAATTGTATAGTGAAAATTAACCTGAGCAAGTTAACGAAGTTGACTACCAGGTTTTAAAACAGACAAAAAATTTATTCACAAAATTATGGATTGAAACAAGAAGAACAGAATATAAAATACCCATAGAACTCAGTCAATCCAAACTAGATTTAATCATGCTGTTCCGACAATACACAACAGCCCCAATAAACAAACCCCTTAAACACAGAGCAAAACTGAAACAGAGGCTTACAGGTTGAAATAGGAAGGGCAGAAGGAGAGAGTGTCTAGCAGCCTGTTTCCACACAGCCCACTGTTGAACTGTCTCAACCAAAACTTCAGCTTTTCGGACTGACCATTCCCTTTTCATTATATAGGTCACTTCTAAAACATAAATGCTGTGGTCAAAAATCTCATCTGTTTGTGTATAAACAAAAAAGCCTCCCAATACCCTTTTCATCTCTGTACCAACCCAGCCAATTCAGAGCCCAGAATGTTTTACAACCCCTCAGGAAAAAAAAATTAAGGACACAGTATTTTTGAGAAAAGGAACAGCTTTTATGAAAAAGGACCATCTTTGTGACACTGAAAGTCTGCAGAGAGATATAGATATGTTAAGGGAGTGGGCAAGGGTCTGGCAGATGGAATACAATGTTGGTAAATGTGACATCATCCACGTTGGTAGGAATAACAGCATAGTGGACTATTATTTAAATCAGAGTCATAGAAATGTACATCACAGAAACAGACTCTTCAGTCCAAATCATCCACGCCAGCCAGATATCCAAATTAATTTTATCCTGTGTGCCAGTATTTGGACCCTATCCCTCTAAACCTTTTTTATTCAAATACCCATACAGATGCCTTTTAAATCTTGTAGTTGTAATTGTACCAGCGTCCACTACTTCCTCTGGCAACTCATTCCATTCACGCACCATCCTTTGCATGAAAGGTTTCCCCTTAGCTCCCTTTTAAATCTTTCCCCTCATCTTAAACCTATGGTCTTGAGCTTTGGACTACCTCACCCTGGGGAAAGGACATTGGTTATTCACCCTATCCATGCCCCTCAGGATTTTATAATAAATGGTGAAACATTGCAGCAGACCGCTGGTCATCCTTGTGAATGAATCAAAGTTGGTTTGCAGGTGCATCAGGTAATTACGAAGGCAAATGGAATATTGTCCTTCATTGCTTTAGGAATGGAGTTTAAAAATAGGGAGGTAATGCTGCAGCTGCATAGGGTGCTGATGAAGCCACACATGGAGTACTGTGTACAGTTTGATCTCTTTACTTGAGAAAGGATGGCCTGGCACTGGAAAAGGTGCAGAGGAGGTTCACTAGTTTGACTCATGAGTGGAGAGGGTTGGTTTATGCAAAGAGATTGAGTAGACTGGGTGTTTACTCATTGTAAATGAGAAGAATGGCAGGGTGGGGGGGGGGGGGGAAAGAGAGAGAGAAAGTGGGGGTTCTTATAGAAACACACAAAATTATGAAAGGAATAGAAAAAGAAAGATTGAAACAGAGAGATTGTTTCCACTGGTGGGTGAAACCAAAACTAAAGGGACATAGCCTCAAAATAAGAGGGAGAAGATTTAGGACTGAAATGAGGAGGAACTTCTCCCAGAGGATTGTGAATCTGTGGAATTCCCTGCCCAGTGAAGTAGATGAGGCTACCTCGCTGAATATTTTTTAAGGCAAAGAGAGACGTTTGAACAGTAAAGGAATTAAAAGGTTATGGTGACCTGGCGGGTAAGTAAGAAAGATCAACCATTATTTTGTTGAATGGCAGAGCTGGCTCAATGGGCCTAATGGCCTACTCCTGCTCCTATTTCTTATCTGTATGCTTCTGTGAATATGATTACATCAGACTGGTGCTTGACTAATCTTGGAGATAGCTCTCCCAATTTTTGCTCTAGCCCCAGATGTTAGTAAGGATTTTGCAGGGTTGACAGAGTTATTTCTGCAATTATCTTTTGCAATACTGAGGACAATATCAGGTGGCCCATCTAGTTTCATTCCTTTGAGATTTTATAGCAGATTGATACAACTGAACAGCTTACTAGGCCACTTCAGAGGGTAATTAAGAATCGACCACATTGTCGTCCATCTGGGGTCACATTCAGACCAAACTAGACAAGTCAGATTTTCTTCCCTCATGGACATTAATGAACCAAATGGTTATTTATGACAATAGCCCTCTTTAATGTTGTGCCCTCTTTAATTCCAGTTTTATTTTAAACTTTAAATTTCACCCACTGCTTTAATTGGATTCAAATCCCTATCCCCAGATCATTACATGACCTCTGGATTATTAGTCAATTGACCATCCCATTACATGGACTGTAGTAATTCAAGATAACCTGCTGTCATCATCTCCTGGTGAATTTCCCAATGGCCCCACAACCAGAGGGAGACCTATGTGGAAATTTCTGAACTCAGTGTCAGTTGTACACAGACACAGCGTGATTTTAAATTAAATGTAGAGTTTTTCAAAAACATTTGATCGCATCAAATTAATTAAGGTTTTAAGACTGTCGATTTTAATACCATGCAAATGGATGCATTTTGAAGTCTGTAAAATCTTGACCTACATTTCTGAAAGTTACCAAATTCATCGCAATTTGAAATAATGTAAATCATCATGTTTTGTAAAAAATTCAACAACAGGATACAGCTGGTATTAATTGTAACAAAGGTCAAAGATGACCCTAGTGGTTAACAAAAGCACAGAAAGACCTGGGAGTCTGTGCTGAATGGCTAAAATGAATTGCACAGATGTGGTTCTTCTTTGACTATTGACATCTTCTTACAGACCTCAGAAGACTGAACTATTTGTCTTTTTTTCTCAAGCAAAGCAGACATGTACAAAATTAAGATTTCATAGAGAAATCATCTCAGCATGTCCTTCCATTGACCAATAATAGAAGCCTGAAATAGCATGGATATAAATGCCCCCTAGCAATATGGTAATTAGCAGGTCTATTTATGTTGCTTTGTCTCACAGTAGAGAATACAATAGAACAAACCGCCACTTTGTGGTCACTGGAAAGGACGCTATCCCAAGTATCCAAGTTACTTTGTGTGCCTAGCCAATGTATGTTGAGCTTCTTTACAATTTCAGATTACAGGTGTTTTTTTGAGATTTTTACCCTTCTTACTCCAAATTATTACAGCTGACTTTAATAAATCTGAGCTCTTTCATAAATCATCACTTCCTGCTGGAGCATCGCTCCTTCAACAGCAACATAGAGAAGACTTGAGAAACTCAGCTGGTCTGGCAGCATCCGTGCAGACAGAAACGGAGTTAGGCTTGGGGTTATGGTTAGGTTTAGGATTAGGGTTAAGGGTAGTATGATGCATCTTCCAAACAAGAGAGAACAAGTTTTGAAAAGAAGTCTACTAAACTTGAAACATTAACACTGTTTCTCTCTCTCCACCGATGCTGTCAGACCTGCAGAGTTTCTCCAGCATTTTCTAATGTTTGTTTCAAATTTCCAGTATCCACAGTATTTTGCTTTTATTTGAGTAGCTATCTTTCTGTAGTTTACCTTGGGGAATGGAAGGCCTGTCGAGTAATTGCAATTTAGACAAGCAAGAGACTGGAAGAACACAGCAAGGTAGGCAGCATCAGGAGGTGGAGAAGTAATTGCAATTAGCTGCCAGATTTACCACTTGGCTTCAGAGGTTCCTGACCTTATTTACAAAAATAGTGTAGCAGTTGGAAAAAAACATGATTACAGTTTCAAATACTAAATGGCAAATCAGGAATAAGTAATAATTAATGCAATGACCAAGCCTAAACTTTCTCTGCTGATTTGATAGATTAGGTTCGGGGCATTCCCAGTTCTGCAAACCTGATCGAGAAAGATGTGACCTGGACATTTGGATTTTCGTTCGATGTTGGGGAGAGAGTGTGGGTGAGAATGGCCATTAATCCCAGAAAGAGTTCAGATACCTCCAGTTACAGTTAGATGATTGGCCTGCCTCAGTGCACTGACAGTCTGTCACAGTCTTATATGAAAAGAGGAATGAACAAAAAAAAGCCCCCTGAACCCCACTCCCTCTATCTCGTAAATCCTCACACACTCCCCATGGTAATTCATGCCAATCTAGACCAATTTATATTCCCATCCCATCCCCCGATGTCCCCTCTTAGCATTTGTGTCACTTCATGCCCATCCCCCACATCAAGGCCCATACATCCTCCATACCAACCTGTGTTTTTCCCCCTCACCACATTTCTCCTCACACCCTTCATACCAAGCTATGCTTCTCCTTCACACCCATGACTGTTTATGGTTAACTTTTTGCCAACCTATGACCCTCACCCACCTTTTGCCCTTATACTTTCACGTCAAATTACCCAGCATCCACTATAGGTAGACCTCAGGCCCCATGCTGTGGTTAAATCAATTTCTTAAAAAAAAATTAATGCATTTTCTGTTAAAGAAAACCATACTCAATGGTAACAGTCATCCATTAGATATAGCGGTGTTTAATCCTTCATTAAAATCAGCATCTTTATTCATGGTCTTTGTATGACTTTGGAATTGTTAATATAATTGGGATCGTGGGTGGAATCTTATAGACGACTGGGTAGCATGGACTATGGCAAGCTGTGTGGCAGAATCAGGAGCGAACTCTAGCAAGGCCAGTTTTGATGTTGAGTGTAGTTCATGCAGCCTTTATGCTTTTCACTAGCAGAGCAGTGAATTTCTCATTAAACAGAAGTGTGTGGCCAATTAAATGGGTTTACTGCTTGTTAAATGTCTCATCAATATCCAACTCACCTTCCTAATATTCAACTTTCCATCTTACAAACCCACCAAACCAGCTACACATTGAGAAAACTCAACAGGGAAATCAAATTGGGTACTGGAAAATTCATGTAAAATGATGTCCATGCTGGGAAAACTGATCTCAGGGCCTGATCCACATGGATATTGAAATCCAGCATTTTCCAACCCATCACAAACATCATGCATGTCTTCGATATACTTGCAGACAGCTCACATGGCTCAAACATGCATTGCAGTATGCACTGACAATTAGCACTGAGAAGCTTCACCATGTATGGTATTAGCATGCAAGTAGGTCCTAAGTGAGCGAGCATAGCTGGTCCGATCCACCAGCTGAGTGACTGTCTGTGCATGCTCACCTAGCAACTACCTGCATGTTCACACCACACATGTATTAACATGTTGTGCCTGTTGGTGTGTTGGCTCGTCAGAGCTAATGTCTATCAGTGCTGCCATATCAACATGCTGTTTAGATCAGACATACAAACATGCTACTTGTCAGTAGGGATCTGTCTACAAGGGGTGGATAAGGCCATCTTGCTGTACAGCAAATCAAGACATCAATCTGACACCTACAATGTGTGTCAGCTACCTGTGCAGCTAGCACACTGCATTTTTATTCAACAAAATGACCATGCAAGAAGTTGGTGCAGGTTAGTCCTCAGTCCAGTGGCTGCTGTCAGTCTGTGGGTCCTGGCACTGTCAATCAGGAACAGAGTCAATGCAAACCAGGGTCAGTTGTCCTTTGGGAAACTCATGGTTCAAGGAACTGTCCTAGAATACTCTGGGGAGTATTCAGTGGTCAGCATCAGAAGGTATGATAGACCACAAGAGAAAAGCCTACTGGAAGGCATCCTCTCAGGGGAGCATAAAGGAATAGGGCTGGCATCATTAAGGTGTAATGGCAGAATAACTCACCATTCAGCAGGTACATGCTGAAAGACTGGCATTGCTTGTGCACATGCCACCTTTGAAAGACCACTGCATACCCAGCAAAATGTTGACAATTTAGCATTGCCTCTCACAGCAGCCATAAAGTCATACTGCTCATGGAACATAAGCTAACACTCCCTCAGAGGTACAACCCCATTCTCTCACTCAAGTCAGTTTAACCACCGCTACACACTTTACTTGTCTGTAGCTACATCCTATCTAAACATCCTCTTTAGGTCATTGCATTCTGTTCCCAATGTTCATTGGAGACCCTCAGCTTGTTATTGTCCAGTGAGGGAACACCATATTCAGGCAAAAAATTAGACATTTACAAACATGAGCTTTATTTACAACAAAATAAATAGAGGCTGCAGTGCACACCCACAATGCAAGTCAAATGCTGGCACTATGAACAATGACCATTTAGCATTCCATGATGCACCCAACTCCCATTTAATGGAACCAAGTGTTAATCAGGTCCTATCTGGATTCAGCTGATCTCTATCACACAAGGAAGCTTTCTCCTCAACATCCTGTCCTCCTCAACAGACTGCTCCCGTTCCTCAGCATCTATTATACCGCCTCATTATCTGTTCCAATTGTACAGAGCGCAGTGGACCAGGATGATTGACACATTCTGTCTCATCTATAATGGAGCTCTACCCCAAACCAGTGCAAGCAGTAATCCCTTCAACAGCATTATCACCGCTCCACCATGGCCTTGGTCACAGCATCTGTACCAACCTGGTGAAGGTGCCCATGGCAGCTGACTGACCAATACATTACATTAGAAAGGGAGTGCCTTCTGCACCCTGACCCCCTTCTCACCCTCGACCCGCATCAATCATTCAAAGATTCTATTGAATACAATAAAAACATGTCATACTTACATGACATTTGATGAAGCAATGTTTCCTCCTCGCATATCACACTTAGAAGTCCTAAAAGTGATGGAATGTTTTTACTAACTTCTGCATCATTGAGATAGCAATGTTAGACTTGCAAGCACCAATGGCATGGTTCAATCTGCCTTTGACTAGAATTGGAAACCTAACCACATTCACTTAAATTTACGTTGCAAATGGGCAAAGAAGTTATTGCAAATGAAATGGAGCCACAGTTTGAGAACAAATGCTCCATGTATTTGTTCCTTCAATGTCCTATCATTCAACAGATGTGGATCTCTGACTGCTTGTGATGATCTTATGTCTCTGATCATTGCCCAAGCCCAGCCTCCAGTTGGATATGTCCTCTGACTATGATCTTAGATGTTGTTTGGTGCTTAGCAACATATAGACTCCACACAGCCACTGTGATTGCTTGTTGCCTGCTCTGACTACCATGATGAGAGTTCTCTATGTCTAGCTTGTTTGACACATTCAGTAAGATAGGAAGCTGAATACTAATGAGGCAAGGTACATCATTAATAAGATGCAAAACAAGCTATAATCCCCCTTAATCAGAAGCTTGCCATTCTGTACTGAGAAATTTGGCAGATGCATAAAAGTGCAATGAGTTTCTCTCAATGTCAAGAGAAGACCTCACCTGAATACCCATGTATTTCTGCCCCAATTTTCACCAGGACTTTCAAGCCTCAATAAAATTCCACCTAAGAATCAAGCTGATACTTTGTTCCATAACTTGAAATGGTGCATTTTCTTGTTGTCTAGCATCAACAGCTATTTGTGGAAGAGGATTCCAAACTCCTACCACCCTTAGCGTGCAGAAGTGCTTCCTAACTTCATCAGTGACACAGCTTCTGGAAAACAGCAAAAATTCCTGAGCACTACAATTGATGTTTGCTCTGGAGAGAGAGGTACATTAATTCTAGAAAAATAAAGTTATTATTTACTGACATCTCCAGAGACTGCTTTGTGTATCAAACAATACAAGAATCATTCTATCATTCCATTGTTTAAAAGCTCATGCACACTGAATATTCAATTCTGGATTTTAATTCAGAGTCATATTCTATTTCACATTTCAGGCTTTGCCTAACCAACAGGCTTCTGAAAATGTTTGGATTTCCAAATCTGAAGTCAAAGTTCTGAGAAATTTATTAATTCTCTGTCTTCCTTGAGATATTTGCACATCCCAATTTAGCTAAATGTAAAGGCTATGTATTCTCCATATTACACTAATGGCATAATGTAACATGGAATTCTCTGGAAACAGAAGCAATGAAAGTTCAGACAAGAAAAGTTAAATATAAAGTATAATCTCAAATTAACCTGAATTTGAACAATTTCTTGCCAATATTGCCAGTATCTACCATAGAAATATTGGTCGCGCATGTTCAGTAGTTTTTCTTGGATTATAGATGCAATATACCCAAAATGTGCTAATACAAAATTCCAAGTGTGCCCAACCAGCCTATAATACTGCTTTTATACTGTCAATAAATATTCAATATTGCACACAAATATAAAATACATAAACTTCAACTCAGACATCCATTCATGTATAAGAACAGATGCAGACATGTGAAAATTCAAAGTGCACAAATTCATAACTTAGACATGCCACTAAACATAACAATGATAAAAGGTCCATATTATGCATTCCTAAAATGGAAAAGTGATTTTTTTTTAAACTGGAATGCCTGGATCCCATGGACAAGAGAATCTCACATGAATCTCTGAACTTGTATCTTCAGACCTTATAATCAGAAATACGCAAAGCTATCAGCGAATTAAACATGCCACATGTTTAAAAGCTCTGCAACACAATTAGCCTCGTTTTAAAAAATTCTTTCACAGGCTGTGGTTGATCCAGCATTTATCACCCATGCATAACTGTTCTTGATAAGGCGGCTGTGCACTCTCTTCTTGAACTGCTGTGGTCCAAGTGGTATAGGATACCAGCAGGGTCACTGTACAGTTCATTCCCAAGTGAAAAGATATCCCAAACAATAACCATAGTAAATCAAGTGATAATACTAAAAATATTTAAAAGATGACATTACAACAGTTACATAAAAGAATGTCAATAGGCGCATTGAAATTAATTAACCAGAATGGCTGACAATGAGACTGAATGGATTAGGAAGGAATCAAAGCATGGCAACCATTTGTTTATATCAGGAATTCACCAGTCATACTTAAATTAGACACCTGAAAACACAGAGTTGGGATTCAGATCCAGCCATCTCTGTATTCTTTCCTTTCATTTAAAAAAAAAGCCCTCTGGTTTCTTGTTTTGGAAACCAGGGCAAGATTTTAACTGGACATCACAATGAGATCAGCGTCAGTTTAAGCATGTTGTTTTTGCCAACATCGTAACAGTGAAGAATTAAACTATGCCATACCACTCTGCTTCCCATATCCTTTCTATCAAGCAAGTTGTTCAATAGGGAACAAATTATTACCTGCGGTCGTCTCCACTCAATTGGTCCTGGAGGAGACTTGGAGTAGAACAGTGACTCAGTTGTTGCAGGAAAATAAAGGTCTTCAAACAGCTGCTGGTGCTGAAGGCAGTCTTTTTTTAAAGCTGAATAGTGCTGGTCTTTGTATAACTTTACAGATAGAACCATCCTTCAATCTAAAACCAAAATAGCAGCAATGCATGAGTAAACTTCATTAGTATTCTCAAAGGTAAAGCTTGCCAAATTATGTAAGATATTTAAATATACATAAATATTTCCAATCCACCCTTCTGTATTTAGAACTTAACTGTAAGAAATTACCCTCATTGCTACAGAATTAATTCAGTTGCGGAAGTTTTGTGAACAATTAGAAGTCATACTTACCTACTGGCCTTTTTCTCACTGAGCAGTCAGCTGGCTCATAACAAACTCTCCATCTGTCCTGCAAAGTTCTCTGCATTTTAACCTGCAAGTTTCCAGACTCTACCATCTATGAAAGCTGAATGGGGAGTTCTTAAACTCGCCAGCAACCTCCTATTAGTTAGAATGGTTTGGTGGAGCCCTTTATTTTGTAAAGAAGCCAAATAAAAACAAATGTCAAAATGTAGAATTTTTATTTTCCTCCTCAGTTCTTCAAAATCTCTATGAAATAGAATTTATGATAAAATATCTTCTTTAACAATCAAAGATCGTAGTTCTAAAATAATCACTCAATTTGAAGTGAAACTAAATAGAATACAATAAAAAAAACATTGACAGCATCTTATTTGTCTTACTAAAGCCTGTGGTTTCACTGTCCAATGTAATTTAATTCTGTGGTACAAACCTATTCATAAAACCTTCTATTTTTTGCATATCAAGGTGAACTAGTAGTCGTACTGGTGGAGAAAGAAACCTGGTCCTAAAGGACAATATTGTCAAAGCCTCTGGTCAATATTTTTTCAATTGTTCTCATCTGACATAGCACCAGCTACAATTTGTAGGTTTGATCAATCTTAGGTTTGGTAATCTACTCAAACTATCATTCTACATATTCAAGACTTGGCAATGAATGTCATGGGATAATCGTGTGCAAAACCAATGTTCCAATCTGACTTAATTCTATACACATGCACTTACTAGCACAGGTAACTATATAAAGAAAACGAGCAGCAACCCACTACACCAGTCACTAGCTTTTAGAAATAAAAACAGAAAGTACTGGAGAAACCCACCGAGAGAAACACAAAGTTAACATTTCAAGTGCAGTCTGCCTCTTCTTCATAATTACATCTTCCAATTGATAATATCTACTTCAAATGGACAGCAGTACGGCATGCATACCAAAAGGTGGTTTCTTTACGCTATCATTTCAATCTGATGGGATCCTGCCAAAGTTAGGACATTCCATAACATTATCTTTTAAGATTAGATTCCCTACAGTGCAGAAACAGGCCCTTCGGCCCAACTAGTCTACACTGACCCTGCAAAGAGCAACCCACCCAGACCCATCTCCCTCTGACTAATGCATCTAGCACTATGGGCAATTTAGCATAGCCAATTCACCTAACCTGGACTCTGGGAGGAAACCCACACAGACACAGGGAAAATGTGCAAACTCCACTCAGACAGTCACCCAAGGCTGGAATCAAACGGGGGACCCTGGTGCTATGAGGCAGCAGTGCTAACCACTGAGACACCATGCCACCCCTTATCAAAGCTGGAAGAGAAACTATTGTTTAAATGACACTGGCTATAATTTGCCTCCAGAAACATTTGAGACAAACAGTTAATACATCAAATAAAAACCCAGTGTTTGCCATATAATTATAATTACATCGATTCACTAATTATCATTCAGTCAAGGAACATCGCCTCTTCAGTCATCTGTTTCATGACTATTGTTTGATACAGAATCAAAACATATAGTTAATGCAGAAAACAAAATGCAGTTTTGGAAATTCTATAAAATAGAATGATTTTTAAACTAAATTCTGACCACCAAGGATTGTCTAAAAGTTTCAAATAACCCCCAAATTAGTTCTGTGTCTTGCCCCTGGGCGATGAGGGAGAGAGTTGCTTCCAGCTTGGGATTCAGTAGAAGAGAAATTTATTGACTTGTATCAGTAGTGTGAGTACTCTTTACTTCTCAGCTCCTTTCAATGAGAAATGATTCTTCTTCTGTATGATGGCAGGCTGAGATAGGGATATTATCAGTGCATTAACCCTCCACAATGCAGAAATATTCTGTACCACCTGAATGCATAGCAAAACACACAAAAGAATAAATTATATTACTGCTTAAATGTGATCATCAAAGAAAGAGAGAGCAATCATCATGCTCTCATGGAAGGAACCCACATTCCTGAAACAATATACTTGAAAAATTAACATGCAAGTAAAATTGAGGGTACAAGTGATAAAACAAAATTCTGTGTTGGAAATGTATAATTGTGACATTGTCCCTGAACATAAAAACAATTTTCTGAACATTTTTGAAAACAGATCTCTCTCTAAAACTGGCTGAGTAAATGATTACAGTAAATACTTAAAATTATACTGCGCTAACAAGCTTATCATTGTGTGCCTTAAATAAGAGCTCAAGTATTAAACATTCAATGTGGAACAATAATTATATAATTTTGAGTTTCACCTTGATTGTGTTAGCTTTTTCATCATAATTTACCCGACATCCCATTACTGAGGCAAGAAATGATGAAATTTTAATCACATATTTATTCAGTATAACTGCAATTTCCACAATCTTGTGCAGTAATTTTAAAAATATCAAGCTGGGAGCAGACCCCAACTGCAAACCTGGCTGCAGTTCAACACAGTTTAAATAGTCCACTAACTGTGTTTGTTTACAGGCCTTCAAGGAGTCTTCAAATATTCACTTTGACCTTTTGGATGCAAAGACCTGAAATAGTATATTTTAAAAGGTTTTGAATGTTTTTATTTGTTTTAAATTTACTGAGAGGAACTGACTTCTATGCCGCTAGTTGCAGAAAATCATTTAAAATTAGTTACTCAGTGGTTGGATTCAGGTTGATTCAAAATGATTATTTGTGATATCTATGTTTCAGCTGTATTTATCAAACTTTACCAGGTTGAAACTTGCAAATATATTAAAAAATATTTTAATTATTTTAGAACTTTGTCGGAATGCGCTAGTATATTTTTGTATTTTGCATGCAACTTTATGCAGATGAGTTTTACTTGAAGTGGGAGGCAATGAAATGAACATCTGTGTTAGGGCCTCAGTTATGCGCATTATTTATTAACAGCTTAGTGGCATAGAAAGTCAGAAATCCAAATTTTCTGATAGCATAAAGTTAGTTGGCATTGGAAATAGTGTAGATGATAGCATAAAAATACAAAGAGATATTGATAGACTAAGTGAATATGCAAAACGGTAGTAGATGGAGTTCAACAGAAGCAAGTGAGGTTATCTTCTTTTGGCAAAAAGAATATATCAATGCTTTCTAGAGAGTATGTTTAAATACAATGGATATCCAAAGAGACTTGGATGTTCAGGTACATTGATCATTGAAATGCATTAATAGGAACAGAAATAATCAGGAATGCTAATGGAATGTTGACATTACTGTCTAGAGGATTGGAGTATAAGGATACAGAAGTTATGCTGCAGCTATACAAAACCCTGGTGAAACAGTGAGCAGATCTGGGCACCACACCTTAGGAAGGATATATTGGCCTTGGAGGGAGTACAAAGCAATTTTACAAGACTGATACCTGGACTTCAGGAGTTAAGAGTAATTATATAAACTATGGCTGTTTTGTCTCGAATTTAGAAGGTCAAAGGGTGATCTGACTGAAGTCTTCAAGATAATAACAGGACAATACAGAGTATATAAAGATAAACTATTTCCAATGGTTGGGGATTCTAGAACTAGGGGCAGACCATTCAGGACAGATGTTAGGAATCAATTCTATCCAAAAAGGGTCATTAAGGTTCGGAATTCACTTCCACAAATAGCAGTTGGTGCAAGATCACTTGTTGATTTTAAATCTGAAATGGATTTTCTTTTGTTAAGCAGAGGTGTTAAGACACATGGGCCAAAGCAAGTATATGGAGTTAGGCCATGGATCAGCCATGATCTCATTGAATGGTAGATCAGGCCTCTGGGGCTGAATGGCCTACTCCTGTCCCTGCATTCCTAGGTAAAAGCCATTCATGAGACTGCATCTGGAGCACTGCGTATAGTTTTGGTCCCTTTACGAGATGACGGATGTAATTGCATTGGAGGCCATTCAGAGAAGCTTCACTAGATTAATTCCAAAGATAGAAGGCTTGTTTTATGAGGTGAGATTGAGCACTTTGAATTATTCAGTGCCTGGGCTCTGAATGGAAAAAGTAGACATTGTAGAGCTAAGCAACCAAGTAAAATTGTGCTGCCATCCTCCACAGTATCTGCAGTCAGAGGCAATACAACCAATGCCACCTGATCAGTAGGACAACTATTACACGGGCCATATGACTTTTAAAACTGGAATTCCAATGTTTGGCTGAATTGACAAAACCCACCTGCCAGAGTCTCAGTCATTATGGTCAATGCCACGCTCTTCATAAGCATAGATACAAAGATGCTAGAGGCATTTGGATCTTGATGCCCTGGAAGGACACAACACATCATAGGACAGGAGGAGCAGAAAGTTTGAGATGGGGAGGAGATGGAACACAGAAAATCAGGACCTCTACTGCATGGCAAACCAGACTGCTCCTGCCATAACATGGTAAAAGAACAACTCTCCTCTCCTTCATGGCTTTCAGTATTAGATCCAGATTGGCATCGATGAGATGGGAAGCTGTCATACCAATCCCCCCATCCTCCACCCACAACCAAACACACACACACACACACACACACACACCGAACATCTGCTCCATGGGTCATTTTATCAATGCTTAATATTCTTCTGAATTTTCCTTACTCACTAATTCTTATGTCAAAACGTCATTGTTAAAATGCTCTCTTATCAGTAAGTTAAAATCATTGTTCCAGCTATCTGAAAGCTGTGAAATTACATCACTACTTCAGTCTTCCCTGCCTCTTGGAGGCCCCTCAGACCAATATTGACATTGCCTAACGATTGAACTTTCAAGGAGGTGACTAGGTGTGCAGATGAGGATAATGCAGTAGATATTGTACACATGGACTTTAGTAAAGATTTTGACTATATCTCACATGGCAAACTGCTTAAAATGTTAAGAACCCTTGGAATCAAGGCAAATTGGTCCAAATTTAGCTTAAAGTGTGATGGTCAGAGGCGGTTTTTGCAACTGGAAACACGTGTTGGATCCCTTGATGTTAATAAAAACGTAAGAACATAGGAAATAGGAGCAGCAGTCGGCCATTTGGCTGGTTGAGCCTGCTTCACCATTCAATAAGATCATGGCTGATCTTTTCATGGACTCAGTGCTGCTTACGCACCCACTCACCATAACCCTTCATTCCTTTACTGTTCAAAAATCTATCTTTGCCTTCAAAACATTCCATGAGATAGCTTCAACTTCTTCACTGGACAGGGAATTCCACAGATTCACAACCCTTTGGGTGAAGAAGTTCCTCCTCAACTCAGTCTTCAGTGTAGAGTCTATAAGAATATAGATATGAATGTAGGCAGTATGATCAGTAAGTTCACAGATCTATCAAGAATTGGTTAGGCATTAAGTAGTGAAAAAAAAACAATGGCAAATGGAATTAAATCCTGAAAAATATGAGTTCATGTATTTTGGAGGATTAGCAAAGCAAGAGAATACATACTGAAGGAGCAGAGGGACCTTAGTATCCATAGATCCTTGAAGGTAGCAGCACAGGTCAATAAGGCTTGTAAGAAGGCATATGGGATTATTAGCCAAGACACTGAGAGAAGACCAAGGAGATTGTGGTGGAACTGTGTATAACATTAGTTAAACCTCAGCTGGAGTAGTGTCAGCTCTGGTCTCCAAACTATAAGAAGGATGTGACTACATTAGAGATGGGACAGAGAAGATTCACCAGGATATTACCTGAATGGGAGCAATGCAGCTTTTTTTAATAGAGGCTGGGTAGAGCAGAGAAGCTGATTTGGAGGAGGTTGGGGGACCTGATTGTGGTGTACAAAGTTATGAGGAGCTGAAACAGGGTAGGGAAAAATGTTTCATCTTAATAGAGGAGGTCTATAAGCAAGGAACACAGTTTTAAGGAAAGGAGCAGAAGTTTTTGAGAGGATTTGAAGAAAAGTAAATTTCACCCACAGGGCGGAAGTTATTTGGAACTTACTGTTTAAAAAGGGAAATAGAGGCAGGAAATCTCAAGATATTTAAAATGTTTTTAGAAATTGAAACATTATAGTATACAAGGTTATGTGCCAAGTGCTGGAACATGGGACTAGAATAGGTAGATGTTTGATGACCAGCACAGACATGATAAGCTAAAGGGCCTTTCTCTGTGGTGTAACTACGACTCTGTTAAAGATTTTTCCTGGCAATTTGACTGCAAATTGGAAATCAGTTCCAAAATGTCAAATTATTACATAGGGGATTTACATTTTTTTATTCTACTTGCATTTTTTTCTTTTATTTACATTTTGTAGGAAGTGAAACTGCAATATACTAATTACATAATGTTTTTGAAAAGAGTGCATTTGGGATTTCTTACTTGCACAGATCTGGTAATGTCCTGCACTTATTTTAAGCATTAAAAATTCAGGTGGATGAATTCTATTTCTTGCTCCATTTATTTATAGCAAGAAATGGTCAGACCCTTTTCATCTCACCACCACCCCGCACCCCCCCCCCCAAACATATTTACTAAAGGAATCTGATACATATTTTTGAGTTACATAGAAACCACTGCCCTAATTTAGGATAAATATATAATCAGTTGGTTGTTCATATAAACTTGAGTATTACTTTATAAATATACATTTTTTCAGAGTTTTTCTATCGTGCACTTATCAGGACAAATTCCAAGAATACTAATTTAAAAAAACCCTACATTTCCTACATTTATATTGCATGGGAGGACATTGCCAATTGATTGACAAGTAGAATGTGATTGATAGAGGTTTTGGAATAGGGAATGCATCCATTAATGCTCATTTGTGGTTAACATCCAGGCTTGTTAAAGTTTTAAAACAGGCTGGTTGACTCAGATTAATCAGAACATTGACCTGACAAAACAACCAATGAATAGTTGTCGACTATTTTGTTGAGTTGAAACAGGCATAGTGTGTCTGTTTTCTTTCTGTCTGCAAAGAATTGGATCCTATGTATTAAATTATCTGGCTTCCTGCGCACACAAGTGTGCCACACTGTGAGCTCACTGACAATCCTTACTTACTTCTGTGATAATACCTCTACCAATCAGAATCCACTTGCTAGCCCTCTCCTCTTATGTGATACCAATATTGCTTTTCTCTTTGAATTGCCATTCTTGAGAAATGTCCTAATGAGAGCAAGAGTTTATCGACCACCTCTGACAAACTGATGCTCTTGTGCCTATCTGTGAATTTTCACCAACTTATTAATGGTCGAGTCCACAGGGTCATCTTCTTCCTGAGGCTGTGCATGTGTCTGGTCTTCAGCAGTCCTCCAAGTGCCAGAAACTTAGATTATTTCTTCCTTGAGCAGCTGTGGAGATAATTCTGTGATGTGCTCACCAAGTTGTGCACCTGAGATTAGACTAGAATGAAACCCATAGAGGTGAAAGTCTCTGAGTTGGTGGAGAGAGCAGGTGATAGCTTCTCTGAGAGTTCAGCAGCTTCCTCATCAAAGGTGGAGTTGGAGCTGAGTGTCTCCTCTGCTGACCTTATTTTGACAGAGGTTTGCGAGTTGCCACTTGTGCCTGCATAAGAGAAGAGAGGGAATTAATAAAAGGGACAGAGTTGTGCAGAATAAGATTGAGTTAGTGCTGGAGGGAATGGGAGACCATTGCAGCACCTCACAATTAAGCTTCCTGTGTTGTTTGGACATTGTGGTCTCCCCATCCTCACATGTGCAGTCCTGCTCTTCCCTAGCTAACTTGAGTATTTTCTCTTCAGAGAAGTGAGGAGTCTAATGTCTGTCACCTCCCTCCACCCCTACCACCATCAGTCTGTCAGGTTGTGGGTCAATGTGACAAAGGGAGGGATCGAGTATGATGGAAGTGAATGGAAGAGCAGTTGGTGGTGCTGCTGGAGGTGGACATAGGGTGAAGTGTCCCCAATCAGCGAGTAGGAAGCACAGAGTTAAAAATCATACAACACCAGGTTATAGTCCACCAGGTTTACTTGGGAGCACTAGTTTTCAGAGCACTGCTCCTTCATCAGGTGGTTGTGATGAAAGTGCAGTGCTCCAAAAGCTAGTGCTTCCAAATAAACCTGGTGGACTATAACCTGGTGTTCTATGATTTTTAACTTTGTACACCCCAGTACAACACTGGCACCTCCAAGTTAGGAAGCTCAGACAGTAACAAGGGCTTAAGTTGAGTTGTTGGTGTTGATTGGGCATGGTGCACGCGATAGTCAGAGCTGTAATGTATAAGCCTTGATGAGATGCATATGCAGAGGCAGTTTTCAGTGAGTTGTGAGGCTGTGAGTGAAATATAGCAGAAAATATAGTAATTTACCATTGTGCAGCACAGACGATATTGACCTTTCTTCCTGCTGTGCTCTGCATTCCTTTTTACCCAAGTCCTAGGCCTCTGTTTCAGTGTAGGCTGGTTAGATCTGGTGGTATGGTCTGTTGAGGTAGTTAGCAGGATTAAGTGCTGTCCTTCTCTATACCAGTCCATTCATTAGCAGTTCCACCCCCTCTGCCTGCAAAGCTCGGAGCTAACTTCAGGTTATGTGCCAGTCCCTTAAATATAATGATGGAGGACTACTCTATCAATGGCACTTCCTAGCTTGCAGTATTTGAAGTGGTGTGCAGTCGAGCTTTAAATATGGTGTCAGTGACGTCAACGCAAGAAGGTCCAGGCAGTCATGAGCACTTCCACTACTCCTAATAGGCGATTGCACAAGAAAAAGCCCAAATATATAACTAATGATGTAAAGATTGAGTGAAAAAAGTCGCTCCAAGCCATGGCAGCCTGAGTGTCATGAAGCTCATTTGAGAAATCACTTTCAATGAAAATGGGAAAATTCAGTCTTATATGTGTGATAAGCATGTTCCTTACTTAAATTGAATCCAGGCAGGGTAAGTTGGGGCAACACTTCAAAGGGGAATTGCAAAGTTGAGATGAAATCGATCAGAATTTTACCATGCTGAAATAATGCAATCTGAGTACAGAAAGATCAAATGCCTACTAAAAACCGAAAGGACTGTGGATGCTGGAAACCAGAGACAAAAGCAGAAATTGCTAGAAAAGCTCAGTAAGTCTGAGTTAACACTTTGGGTCGAGAGACCCTTCTTCAGCACTCAAGATCAATTGCCTTTTGTCAAGTATTCAACTGTACAGACCATGGATCAATTTTTGCTGGAAAAGGGAGTCAAGGGTTATGGGAGGACAGACAGAGAAATAAAATTGAGAGCACAATCAAATCAACCATGGATTTATAAAATGCTGGAGTATGCTTGAGGTTTGAATGGTTCATGACTGCTCCTCATTCTTACGTTCCCATGTTAACCTTGAGAAATCTTTTGAACCACGTATCTGCAACATTACTAAGACTGCTTATTTCCCCTTCCATAACATTGCTGATTCCAACCCTGCCTGAGTTCAACTACTCCTGAAATCCCTACACATCCCAATATCACTATCCCTATGCTGTCCTAGCCAGCCACTCATCTTCCTCCTCAATTCACTTACACTCATCAAAACTCTGAAGCACATAACTTAAATTAGTCCAGAACTCAGTCACGAATCATCCCTCTTCATTCTGAAGTCATTGACACATCATCTGTAATGCCTCATTCTTATTTTCAAATTTTCCCATGGCCTCAACCCTTTCCCATCTCAGTAATCTCCTCATCCCTGTAAACCTTTAATATATCTATGTTCCTTCGATTCTGGCCTCTTGCATATTTTAATCAACCCACCATTGACGGTGCTTCCAGCTGCTTTGGCCTTAAGTCCTGGAATTCCTTCCCTAAAACTGTCCATCCAAACCTTTCTCTCTTGCCCTCTCTATTCCTTTAAGGTGTTTCTTAAAACATATCTCCCAGATAAATCTTTTGGTTATCTGCTGTAACGTTCCTTTCTTTGGCTCAGTGTCAAAAATATGTTTATTGCTTTCTCTATTGCACAGCACATTGAGACATTTTAAAATGTTGAATGTGTTATATAACTATAAGATGTTATTGATGAATTGCCAGACCCCTCTGCACTAGCTGGCCAACTAGCACAGCATGAGTCTAAACTGTATTCAGGAATCGAGGAACAGCAGCCGCCCACCCCCGCTCTTCCCCCCTCCCGCACCCCCCCCTCCCCGCCCCCCACCACCAACTGAGTGTTCTGATCCACTGATCCCTCAGGTTTCTAAATATCTTATAATTGTAAAGGGATTATTGCCTAAATGGCTAGGATTTATGGGTGAACTCAGTTCCAGGGAGAACCTAATCCTATATTATAACTGCTATAATATGTCTTATGTTGGCCACTGAGAAAGATTTGCATCGTAACAGATTCTGTATATGCATCAACATTGAATTTGCAACATGATTTATGTTTTCAGCTTTAGTATTCACTAAAGCTAGTGGAAAGTACTAAATCCTTGGTATCAAACAGAAAAACAATAAACAGGCTAACGGTTGCATGATAATTTACTCCCATGGCACTATCTGCCTAGGCAATATTCAACCAAAGACGCCAAGGATAGACAAAGAGTGTTTTCATTACTGTACCATCCAGTATTGTCTTGTACCTCTATTTTGCAGACTTATCATCTTAAAGTTTCCCAGAATTCCTTCATGGATGAAATTCCTATAGTTGTCTACACAAGGCATTTTTTATCAAAAGGTTTTGTATAATTTGCATCATTTCCTGTACCTGACTGCATCAGAGAGGAAACAAATACGCTGCAATACACTAAAGCATGAGCCAATTAATCTTGCATAGTTCATATACATTAAATAATTTCATTTCAGAGACATCGATATCTGTTAAATTCAGTAATCTTGAAACAGATGACTGAACTTGAGCCCATATCCCTGTTGAGCAATTTTAGAGGGTATATATTGGGTAGTCCATACTTGTTGTCAGAACACAAAAGTATAAAACCTATCTGACAAATAATACATGGAATAAATTATATTCAAAATTGAATCCAGTAAATCATGAAAGCAACAACATTTCTATCATCTTGATCTATATTCTTTGTAACACAGAAGCATTCATTTCTTTGTCATTAATCTGCAGTAATCTACTGATAGTGTCTGAATGCTGCTAAATAATATTTTGACACTGCAATTTGGAAGATTTACCACAGAAATAATAGTTCCCAGTGCTTGTAGTTGCTGCCAAATAAAGCAGCTTGTTCAAAATAATCTTATTAATATTGACACTTTCAGAGAGTTTCATTGCTCATCAACAATGTCCATTCCTCATGCAAGGTGCTGACTATTCACTGGAAATAATAGGCTCTGGACTCACATTCACCTTTGACTCTACTGCGCAAGTTCAAGGATCTCCTCCTATACCTTCAGCTTCAGATTTCAATTCAGGAAGAAATACATTATGTTGGATAAACTCAGCAAATCTGGCAGCATCTCATAGAGTCACCTCAGAATACAACAGGATCTTGATCAGATGGGGCAATGGGCTGAGGAGCGGCAAATGGAGTTTAATTTAAATAAATGTGAGGTGCTGCATATTGGGAAAGCAAATCTTAGCAGGGCTGATGCACTTAATGGTAAGGTCCTAGGGAGTATTGCTGAACAAAACGACCTTGTAGGTTTATAGCTCCTTGAAAGTAAAGTCACAGGAAAATAGAATAGTGAAGATGGTGTTTGGTATGCTTTCCTTTATTGCTCAGAATATTGAGTACAGGAGTTAGGAGGTTATGTTGAGGCTGTACAGGAAATTGGTGAGGCCACTTTTGGAATATTGCTTGCAATTCTGGTCTCCTTCCTATCAGAAGGATGTTGCGAAATTTGAAAGGGCTCAGAAAAGATTTACAAGGATGCTGCCAGGGTTGGAGGATTTGAGCTGTAGGAGGAGGTTGACTAGGAGCTTTGGAGGCTGACGGTTGACCTTATAGAGGTTTATAAAATTATGAGGGGCATGGATAGGATAAACAGACAAAGTCTTTTCTCTGGGGTGGGGGAGTCCAGAACTAGAGGGCATAGTTTAGAGTGACTGCGGAAAGATATAAAAGAGATCTAAGGGCCTCCATTTTCACACAGAGGATGGTGCATGTGTGGAATGAGCTGCCAGAGGAAGTGGTGGAGGCTGGTTCAATTGCAACATTTAAAAGGCATCTGTATGAGTATATGAATAGGAAGGGTTTGAAGGGATATGGGACAGGTGCTGTGGAGAGAGAAACAGGATCAAATGCCTTGAGTCCAGCATTAACCCTCTTCAGAAGTGTTTTAAATATCCAGCACCCAAATATTTTGCTTCTATTCAAGGGTTTAATTCAGGTATCTTTGATTCTATAAAGTGTCAATCAATCTATCTTGAAGCAGCTAAAGCATTTGTAAACAATATGATATCTCTCTCTCCTATTAGTAAGTTCTTATTATTATTTGATATTGTGCAATGGGCAGTTTAAGGGGAGATGATGTCCCATTGGCTCTTTTACTAGAGTGTTAACCCAGATACCGTGATAATGTTATGAGGACTTAAGTTCAAATCTGCTGTTGCAAATGGTAGAATTTGAATTCAATAAATGCTTCGAATTAAGAGTCTAATGAGAACCAGGAATCCATTGTCAATTGTCAGAAAAAATCTGGTTCACTTTAGGGAAAGAAACTGCTGTCCTTGCCTGGTCTGGCCTACATATGACTCAAGACTCACAGCAACGTGATTGACTCTTAACTGCTCTCTGGGTAATGAGGGATGAGTAATAAATGCTGGTCTGGTCACTGATGCCCAGATTCTATGCATGATTTTTTTTTAAAAATGTGATAAATTATTTGTCAAGAAGGTTAATACAGAAAATGGTTATGATTATTTAAGCCGACTGAGACACCATCGTCCTGCTCAGACTTCAATACTGTTGAAGATACAATTTCAACCTATCGTTTTGATACGGCAATTGTCAATAAAGAATGCAATATCTAACAAAGTTTGCACGGGCAGAGGAGAAGCTACATCTAGTGGCTTAGAGGTGAATAGCAATGTGTGAACTTTGCTGCACAACTCAAAGTAGAAAGAAACCAAAAGCCTGCAATAAAAACTTTATAGCATATTCAAATAGGAAGGAAAGGGATCATAGACCTCCTACAGTGCAGAAGCAGGCTATTCAGTCCACACTTAATCTCTGAAGACCATCCCATCCAGCCCCACCCATCCCTGTATTTCCCATGGTTAATCCACCTAACCTGCACTATGGAAAGAATCCCACTTGAGGAACCCACGCAGACACAGGGAGAATGCATAAACTCCACACAGACAAGCACCCAAATGTAGAATTGAACCCTAGGTACCTGGTGCTGTGAGAGAGCAGTGCTAACCACTGAGCCACCATGCCACCCCTAAATGAGAAGGGTAGTAACAATTCCATTCCAATTATCATATTTCATAATAAATGCATTCAACAAAATTATTGTGTAGTTTAGTATTCAAACCTAAGTGACAGATATGAGTTGGTCCATTTTCTAAAGAATTTCATCAACTGAGGAAAGTGAAAATTATTCTCACTAAAGATGGTGTTTCAGAGGGATTTATATAATAATTTTGTACGTCCTTTACGGTAGCAGTATTGACGCTTTAAGCTACAATTTAATTTGATTTGATTTGATTTATTATTGTCAAATTACCTAAGTACAGTGAAAATTTTTATTTTGCATGCAGTACACCAGATCATAGCAAGCAAGGACACAAAGATCATAGGGTGATTGAACAGAGTGAGGAATACAAAGTTATGATTGCAAAGAAAGTCTACGAAAGCCAGATCAACATTAGGTTTGAAATTTGAGAGGTCCATTTCGAAGTCTAATAATAGTGGGGAAGAAGCTGCTCTTGTATCTGTTGGTATGTGTGTATAGGCTTTTGAATCTTCTGCTTGATGGAAGAGGTTGCAAGAGATTATGATGGGGTGGGAGGGGTCTTTGATGATGTTTTAGAGACATTAGTATGCAAACAGACTCTTCGGTTCAACCAGCCCATGCCGAACATAATCCCAAACTAATCTAGTCCCACCTGCCTGCTTCTGGCCCATGTCTCTCCAAAACTTTCCTATTCATGGATCTATCCAAATGTCTTTTAAACTTTGTAATTGTATCCATATCCATCACTTCCTCAGGAAGTTCATTCCACACATTAACCTCTCCCTGTGTAAAAAATTTGCCTCTCATGTTTTTTTTTAAATACTCTCTCCTCTCACCTTCAAAATGTGCCCTCTAGTCTTGAAATTCCCCTACCCTAGAGAAAAGGTAACTACCATTAACTCTATCTATACCTCTCATTATTTTATAAATTTCTATCAGGTCACCTCTCAACCTCCTATACTCCAGTGAAAGAAATTCCAGCCTATCCAGCCTTTCTTTATAACTCACACCTTCCATAGCTAGCAACATCTTGGTAAGTCTCTTCTGAACCCTCTCCAGCTTGATAATATCCTTCCTATAACTGGGCGACCAGAACTGAGTACAGTATTCCAGAAGAGATCTCACCAATGTCTTGAACAACCTCAATGTGACGTCTCAAGTCCTCCACTCAGAGAACGGAACAATAAAGGCAAGCATGCCAAATGCCTTTTTAACCACCCTGTTTATATGTAACAGAAACTTCGAAGAATTGTATCACTCTGTTCTACAACCTTACCCAATACGCTACCATTAATTGTATGAGCCCTACCTTTGTTTGTTGTATCAAAATGCAATACCTCATACTTATCCAGATTGAACTTCATCTGCTAATTTTCAGCCCTTTGACCCATTTGATCAAGATCTCTTTGTAATCTCCAGAAAATCTTCTTCAGTGTATACTGTGCCACCAATTTTGGTGTTGTCCACAAAATTGCTAATCATGCCTTCTATATTCTCATCTGAACCATTTATATAAATGACCAACAAAAGAGGACCCAGATCCAATCCCTGTGGAACACCATTGCTCACAGGCCTCCAGTCTAAAAAGTAATCCTCCACCATTACTCTCTGTCTCCTGCCATTAAGCCAATTATGTATCCAACTGGCAAGCTCACCTTGAATCCCATGTGACCTAACTTTATTAACTAGTCTATCATGTGGAACCTTGTCAAAGACTTTACCAAAATCCAAATAAACAACATCTACTACACTGCCCTCATAAATCTTTTTGGTAACTTACTCAAAAAACTCAATCAAGTTTGTGAGACATGACTTTCCTTGCACAAAACCATGCCGACTATCCCTGAACAAAGTTGGCTGCCTTTCCACAGCAACAAGCAGTGTAGATGATGTCAAGAGATGGGAGGTTGGCTTACATGATGGTCTGGGCTGTGGGCTTACAACTTTCTGTCATTTCTTCTAGTCCTGGGCAGAGCAGTTGCCATACCAAGCCATGACGCATCAAGATAGTAAGTTTTCAATGGTGCATCTGCAAATGTTGGTGAGAGTCCTTATGTACATGCCATATTTCCTTATCCTCCAGAGGAAGAAGAATGTGCTGGTGACAATCTTGTTTCCTATATACTTATTGTTGCATGCAAGTTTATCATCCATTTCAGATTTCGCACATCTTATACTGCTGATCTGCCATTTGTCTCTCTTCAACTATCATTGGCCTTGCTCTCGCCTTTGACATGGGAACTCTTAGTTCAATGCTCAAGCTGCTTTAAAGAAGATACTTTTTGTTGATTAGTTCTTAACTCTCCATAAAGTTCAACTCACTGCAAGGGTTCAGGCAGAATTTTCAGTTGTCGAATGAGATTTATAATCACCTCATCTGCCTTGGCTCACAGAAACTTTTCTCAAGCAATTTTCTTTCTTCAGTTCATCTGGAGCTGCTGGTGGTGGGGTGGTGGAAAGGAGGGCCAACCTTTGTCCTGCAGACCAACACAGGAGACCATGTGAACAGACTACCCAGATTGGACAGTTAGCAGCTCGGGTCAGTGCTGTGCTCAAGGCAGGAAGGGCAGCCAACAATGCAGGAAAAGGCTCAATGATCTTCTGCCCACCACAAGGGTATGTACAACTACCTTCCCTCTGCTACCTTGCACTTGCGGGTCCTCTATTCACTCTAACTCTGCCACTGCCACATCTCACCATGGCTCATGGACTATAGCTCCCACAACTGCATTCACTCAATGGCTCACGTCCACATCATCCTCCAAAACGATTAGCATTTCCTCCCATTTGCTCACCACCTCTTCTGAAAGCATTGCATTGACTGGTCTTGCATCACTTTCATCAGACTGAATCCCTCTCTTTGAATTGTTGCTGCAATAATTAACTACCCAAGAGGACTAAGACCATCTGGGAGAGTGGTGGGGGATTGGGGTGGAGGGGCAGAAGTGGGACAGCAGGCACCTCGATATGAAAGTATTAAATCAGCAATGACTCCACACATTACTGAGAGGAAAGGTTCATTCCATCTGGATGGTCCTCCAGGTCAATGTCTTGATCTTCATTTTCATCCTCAGTAGATTGTTGTTGATCCCACATATCATCTGCATTCAGCATATATTTTGGCTCCACTTGTAAAGGGCACAGTATGCCACGACAATGTGGCACACCATTTCTGGGCCCTGCTGTAAAGCTCTGCCCTAGCAGTCAGCTGTTTCATACATGGGCAGCATAGTTACTCATTGGTTGGGGGCATGGAATGCGCTGCCTGTGGGAGTGGCAGAGTCAGAATCATTGGCAACCTTTAAGCGGCAATTGGATAGGTACATGGATGGGTGCTTAAGCTAGGACAAATGTTCGGCACAACATCATGGGCGAAGGGCCTGTTCTGTGCTGTATTGTTCTATGTTCTATGTTCTATGTTCTATGGTTAGCATTTACTGCCTCACAACACCAGGCACCTGGGTTCGATTCCACCCTGGGACAGCTGTCTGTGTAGAATTTGCACATTCTCTCTGTATCCACATGGGCTTCCTTATAGGAGCTCTGGTTTCCCTCCAGAGTCCAAAGGTTTGTAGGTTAGGTGCATTGACCATGCTTAAATTGCCCATATTGGCCAGGGAAGTGTAAGCTAGGTGGATTGGCCTTGGGAAATGCAGGGATAGAGAGGTGGGTCTTAGTGGAATACTTTTCAGTATGGGCTGAATGGCCTACCTCCACTATGTAGGGATTCTATTGTTCGACAGACTGATAGTCTGTTTCATTATGGTCCTAGCAGTAATGTGAGTAGTATTATGTCTCCATTCTGTGTCAATCTGAGGGATACGTTTAGGTTTCATCAAAAATGGGAGATGCCACACAGGTCCCCAGTTGCTCCTTGTAATGAGCTGGCATAAAAATCCAGACATATAGCATTACTGAATCAGTGCTGTCAAGGTTATGGTATTGGCCCTGAGCAAAGCTTCAAGTTCTGAATATTTTACACTGTCCCTGAAGAATGAGACAGGAACTCACACTGCCCACTTTATCCTCCATATCAGCCATTTCCTGCAGTTAAGATTCAATCCAAGATGGCAAGGTACCTTTGTGAGTGGGTTGAAGACTCCAGCTGAGAAAGAAGATAATTTCACCCATAGTCTCGCTCTCCCTTCATGTTGCTTCACTTCTGTGGCTCTCCATGTGGCCCTTATCAAAGCCAGGGGTACAGTACTGCTTCTAGAATGGGCTTCAGGCTGTTTGGCTCCCAGCCCCTTTATCCTGCCCCGACCCAGGAATATGACCCTACCCCAACTTGAGCAAACCCTAATCAGAGCACAGAGGCCTCCGCATTGATCCACACTGCCCCT
Organism: Chiloscyllium punctatum; assembly: GCF_047496795.1. Classification (NCBI taxonomy): domain Eukaryota; kingdom Metazoa; phylum Chordata; class Chondrichthyes; order Orectolobiformes; family Hemiscylliidae; genus Chiloscyllium; species Chiloscyllium punctatum. Next base: position 61,062,128 of record NC_092763.1, on the reverse strand, counting down.
TGATCTTGGCAAAGCAGCTTTCCCTGAACTTGAGGATGGTAGCCCCAACAAAGCCCACACTGGAGGTGAGCAATCCTGCACCCCCTTGAGTCAAGCACAGTGTGTCCCTCGAGCCCTAGGCCCCATATTGAACCCTGAAGTACTCCCCACTCCACAGCGCAGACTCTGCCCCCTGTGACTTCCTCCTGTTTCCAATGAGCCCATTTTAACATCCATCAATGTCTCATTTACCATCAAAATTCATGGCTCTGCTAATTTCTGGATCTACATTCTCCCTATATAGAGGCCATAGTGACCATGACCAGTGAGAACTCTCATCCTGGAGCTGTCAGTCTTCCTCTGAGATCCCATCCTTCTGTCTTGAATTGCACCCTCTTGCTGTAATCATTCCTTCAATGACTTAGTACTATCAAACTCATGGCCAGACTTGAGTTTTCTGCTTTCCTAGCACTCCATGAACTGTCACTTGTAAAGAGCCCTCGATTATTATTGAGCAATCCACTGGGGTTGATCATTGGCCCTTCCCAGAATAATCTAGCAGCCCTGACTGGTTGTGTCCCAGCTCCCAGACTCATGTGTCCACAGCACTGACCTAGTGATAATCTCCCAGCTGGTTGAACTTGACCTGTAAGACTAACTGTGGACCAATCCATTGACTACAGGGTCATAGATCCATGGGCTATGGTGGATTAAGTGCCTGACTGACTATGACCAACCCCTGAACCAGAATCATAGAAGACCTGACTGACTGTAATGATACCCCCCAACAGACTATAATCCTTCTTGACCCCACTAAAGACTGATCGCCTTTGAACTTCACACATGGCCATTTGGTGTGAGCTGTTGACACATGCTGCAGGTGAGACATAGACATAGTCCAGTTGATTTCAGTGTTATATCTACACCTCCACTGTTCAGTCTTTTAGATTGTGAAAAGCTGCCTGCATCCCTCTCTAAGCTAGAAAGCAATGCAACTTCAGAGGCTGGCAGCCTGTAACTTTGCACTGAAGAACCTCAGTGGCAAAGATCAATGCAAACCACGAGCCTGACAGCCTCCAAGTAAGCACCAAATAAGTGAAAAGCATGAAGAAAGCAAACTAAGAGCTTTAAGATGCATTCTGTTTAGATGCATGAGATGTGTGTGTGTATGTGTCCCTCTGAGCAAAGCAATGAAACAAGTTATAATCTGTCACTAAGATCCAAAGCAAAGTGTTGAAGTCCAGAGGTGGTGTCAGAGTTGACTCAAGAGCACATGTGATGATGTGGTGAGGTTGGTATTTTGCTGGCTTGTGTGGACGTAAGTTTGCGTGTACTGCTACTATGGAGCATGAGGGACATTATGCTAGACACACAGTTGGCTGTGTCAAGAGATGAGGGAGCTGCAACCACCAAGCAACACTCTGACTTCCGTGTTGGGAATTTGTACCAATTGGTTTTTTGTAGAAGGAGAGGAGAGTTGGAAATGGCATAGAAATTAGCTGAGCCGTGCTAATAATGAGAAACAACTACACAGAAATAAGATTGTCACCATTCAAAGATCAAAGGGAAAAATGGATTCTTGACATTGAGATACTGTACTTATTTTATAAATCTCACCATATTTTCCTACCTTTCTTGCCATTGCCCACATTTCAGATGTTTTTCTACAGTGTGGAAGCAGACCTTTCAGACCAGTGAGTCCACATCAACCCTTCGAAGAGCCTCCCACCCGTATCCACCCCTTACCCTATCCCCATAACCCTGCATGTCCATGGCTAATCCACTTAACCTACACATCCCTGGACTCTATGGGCAATTTAGCATGGCCAATCCATCTAATCTGTACATCTCTGAACTGTGGGAGGAAACCAAGGGCACCCAGCGGAAACCCACGCAGACACACATGCAATGTCCCCACAGACAGTCACACAAAGATGGAATCAAACCGAGATCCTTAATGCTGCGGGATAGCAGCGCTAACTACTGAGCCACTGTGCCACCAATTGAGAGGGAGAAATTCCATCCTTGAATACTACTGCCATGCTTTCATTTCTCTATGTCTTTTTCTCTCCAATCCACAGCATCAAATCAGTTTATCATCTGACAGACGATCAATTTTAACTGCTCGACTCTAATCTCCTTCTCACTCTACTATAATGTCTCTCTTTCTGATCATTACTACTGTGATCAATGTTATGAGTAGTTCTGAAGATGTAAATAATAATAGACAGTTCTTAATTTGTCATTTAGATAGTAATGGCTGGGCATAAATTTAAGGTAATCACAAAATGAGTTGAAAGAGAGAATAAAAATGTGTTCAACAGGAAGTTATAGTGAGAAATCATTGGTTATAAAGTAAAAGTGAAGCAGAATTCAACAAATTCCTATCAAAGAAATGTTTGAATAGTAGAACAATGAAAGCTGAGAAAATGAATAAATCTGGTTGTTCACTTGAAGGAAATCACTGGCAAGGACTTACTGGTATAAATAGTCCAATTGTATATTGTAACATGTTATGATTCACTGCTCCTTGGAGTTTTCATCCAGTTTCTCTTTAGCTAAGAAGATACTGAATTACTCTGCTTCTGTTCCTTGCTTTTTTGTTATATGGTGAAGGGAATGGTGGTGGTATCAAATAATCTCTTCTTATAACTCCTTTCCCCGAAGTACAATTACAACTTGAAAATATAAAGCACTTTTAAGGTAGAAAAATGTCCCATGTGCCTTCATAGGAACGATATCATACAAAACCTAACACAAAGCAAAAGACAGAAACATAATATAACCAGATAATGAAAACGTAGGCTTGAAGAAATGTCCGAAAGGGGGAGAGAAGGGTAGAATTCTGGAGAGATTTAAGGAGGGAATTTCAATGATCAGGGCAAAAATAGCTGAAGTCATGATTACCGATGTTGTGAAGCTGAAAATTGAGTGCACTAGAGGAAGGTAAGAGGGTGATAGAGTTGGAAGTGATTGTATAGATAGAGATATGCAAGGGCACAGAGGATTTTAACACAAGCATGATGGATAATTTTAGTCAATCTGTTTGGACACATTATCATACCTCTGGAGCCGATTCTTCTCCATTCCAAAAATACTTTATCCATAAAAGAAAATCTTTACGTGCATACACAATTAATGAAGCTGTTCAAATCTATACTGTCTTTACTTACAGAGAAGAAAACTAACATTGGGTTTTGGGTTTGTCTATACTTACGTTTAACCTATAGACATTTATCTGAGGCATCAGAACACAGAACATAGAACATAGAAAAATACAGTGCAGTACAGGCCCTTCGGCCCTCGATGTTGCGCCGACCGAAGCCTACCTAACCTACACTAGCCCAATTACCTCCATATGCTTATCCAATGCCCGCTTGAATGACCATAAAGAGGGAGAGTCCACCACTGATGCTGGTAGGGCATTCCATGAACTCACAACCCGCTGAGTAAAGAATCTACCCCTAACATCTGAAAGGGCTGATAACTGAATGGACCCCTGTTATACTTTGGCAGAAAGACTTTACATGGTGGTCTTTCCCCACCACACAGCTCTGGAGCAAATGGGACTGGAACCAGGTTTTCTAGCACAGAGGCAGGAATACTGCCACTGAACCACAAGAGTTTACACAAGCGTGCTAACTTTACATGTAGGTCTTATCAAAACCAGTGTGGATCAGTGACTATGAGAATTTTTGCAATACAGGAGACAGCAGAATTTTGGAAAAGTCAATTTTAGGTACAGTGGAAAATTGAAGTCCAACTAATGGAACATTGAATTAATTGAGTCTGGACATACAAATGCATGTCTGAAATGTAGCTATTTGATTACATAGGCAAACGTATCAGCCAATTTGAAACAAGATCCCACAAACTGCATTGAAATAAATAATCAAGTAGTGTGTTTTGATATTGTTGATTATGGAAATTCCCTATGATTTTATCTGAGGACCCGCTTATGCAATCATAATTGTAAACAAACTTGCAAATCTCTTCTTCAACCTATCTCAAAAATTCCCTAGTTGCATTCTCACATCTGCTTAAACAGATTGGGAGGTTCTTGGTTTGTAATGATATCAAAAGACAGCCCCTCTAATAATTCAAAGGAAGCCTGAAGCAAGTAGTCTGAGTTTTCTGTTGACTGTCTTTGTAATTCAGATAAACCTGAATGTTAAGCATCTTGGTTACTGAACAAAATGTCACAGGCTCTCTGGCACTATTATTCAATCAAGATATTGGTCAGTTGCATTTCTGTACTGGCTGCTTTATGTGATTATTTGTTTGTGAAATAATTTCATTAATGTACTGAATAGTGAAGAAACCTTTCAGTTTCATCTTTCTTGTATAAATTTCATGTTGAACTCAATGTAGAGAAGCTGCTTTGTTTAAACAGTGACGAACCTATGCTCCTGGCTAAGGATTAAACTAATTAAGCTAAGGATGAGTGTGGTTGAACATGTGAAAAGCAAGAGAATTGCCACTAACCCAAGATGGAAATTCCTTTTCAGGAATGCATACAGGGTTCTTTTTTATTGTTCTTTCCTGAGACATGTGTGCCATTACAACCATTCCTAATGCCTTGAGAAGGTAGTAGTGAGTAATATTCTTGAACTGCTACTGTCCATACAAGTATGCCTACAGTGCTATTAGGGAGGGACTTACAGGTTTTTGACCTAGCAACGGTGAAGGTATAACATTATAGTTTCTATGCCTTAAAGAGGAACTCACATATGCTGGTGTACCTTGATTAATGAGTGAGCAATTGTAATCTCTGTCCACCTCTCTCCTAATACTGAGAGGCTAGGACTAAGCTCATGTTGGGAAATTAAATGTAAAGAGAATAAGTGTGATGGATTCAATTTTGTTTATTGTATCTTTTCTTATGATTCATACAATAAATGACCACTGCTTCTTTACAAAGTCTCATATGATTTATCATCAGGGCCTGCTGATGTACAAGAACAAAGAACAAAGAAAATTTACAGCCCAAGAACAGGCCCTTCAGCCCTCGAAAGCTAAGCCAATCCAAATCAACTGTCTAAATCTATCACCCAATTCTTAAGGATTGGTATCCCTCTGCTCCCCATCTACTCACACATCTGTCCAGAAGCACTTTAATTGAATCTACCATGTCTGCCTCTACTACCTCTGCTGGCAACGCATTCCTGGCACCTACCACCCTCTGTGTAAAGTACTTTCCGCATATATCCCCCTTAAACTTTTCACCTCTCACCTTGACCGTGTGACCTCTCGTTATTGAATCCCTCACTCTGGGAAAAAGCTTATCTGTATTTACCCTGTCTATACCCTTCATGATTTTGTAGATCTCGATCAGGTCCCCCCTCAATCTCTTTTTTTTCTACTGAAAGCAATCCTAACCTACTCAACCTCTCTTCATAGCTATCACTTTCCATACCAGGCAACATCCTCGTAAACCTTCTCTGCACCTCTCCAGAGCGTCTACATCCTTTTGGTAATGTGGCGACCAGAACTGTACACAGTATTCTAAATGTGGCCAAACCAAAATCTTTTACAATTTTAACATAACCTGGCATCTCTCATACTCAATATCCCATCTGATGAAGGCAAGCATACCATATGCTTCTTAACCACTCTATCCACCTGTGCAGCCATCTTCAGGGTACAATGGACCTGAACTCCTAGCTCTCTCTGCTCATCAACTTTGTCCAAAGTTCTTCCATTTACAGCATAGTTCGCTCTAGAATTAGACTTCTAAAAATGCATCACCTCACATTTGCCCAGATTGAACTCCATCTGCCACTTCTCCACCCAACATTCCAGTCTATCTATATTCTCCTATATTCTTTGACAATCCCCTATGCTTTCTGCTACTCCACCAATCTTTGTGACATCAGCAAACTTACTGATCAGACTAACAATGCCCTCTTCCAGATAATTTATATATATTACAAGCAACAGTGGCCCCAGCACTGATCCGTGTGATACACCACTGGTTACCTTCCTTCATTTCAAGAAACTCCCTTCAACTACTACTCTCTCTCTCCTGGTGCTCAACCAGTTTTTTATCCACCTAGCTAGAACACTCTGCACACCATGTGACTTCACTTTCTCCATTAGTTTACCGTGGGGAACCTTATCAAATGCCTTACTAAAGTCCATGTATATGACATCTACAGCCCTTCCTTCATCAATCAATGTTATCACTTCCTCAAAGAACACTATTAAGTTGGTAAGGCACGATCTATCCCACATAAAACCATGGTGTCTATCACTGATAAGCCCATTCTTTTCCAAATATAAATAGATTTTATCCATTAGTACCTTCTCCAGCAACTTTCCCACCATTGACATCAGGCTCACTGATCTGTAGTTACCTAGAATGCCCCTACTACACTTCTTGTACAGGGGGACAACATGACCAACCCTCCAATCCTCTGGCAACTCACCTGTGTTTAAGGATTCTACAAAGATATCTGTCAGGGCCTCAGTTATTTCCTCTCTCGCCTCCCTCAGCAACTTGATAAATCCCATCCAGTCCTGAGGATTTGTCCTCCTTAATATCCTTTAGCATACACAACACATCTTCTCTCCTTATATCAACGTGATCCAGAGTAAACCAACTTCTATCTCTAATCTCAGCATTACTCAGTGAACACTGATGTAAAATAATCATTGAGAATCTCACCAATTTTCTCAGGTTCAACACACAACCTTCCTTCCTTATCCTTTAGTGCATCAACCCTTTATCTGGTTACCCTCTTGTTTCTTATATAAAAATAAAAGGCCTTGGGATTCTCCTTAAATCTGTTTGCAAAAGTTATTTCATGACCCCTTTTAGCCCACTTGATTCCTCATTTAAGATTGACCCTACTCTCCCGATATTCCTCCAGGGCCCATTCTGTTCTTAGCTGCCTGGACCTCAGGTATGCTTCCTTTTTCCTCTTGGCTAGTCCCACAATTTCTCCTGTCATCCACAGTTCACGAATCTTGCCTTTCCTATGTCTTATTTTCAAAGGGACATGCCTATCCTGCACTATCTTTAACCTATCTTTGAAAGCCTCCAGCATATCAAATGTGGACTTTCCTTCAAATAGCTGTGTCAAATCCAGATTTCCCAGATCCTACCTAATTTTGATATAATTGGCCTTAGCACAGTTTAGTACTCATCCCTTAGGACCACTCTCATCTTTGTCTACAAGTATTCTAAAACTTACAGAATTGTGGTCACTATTCGCAAAGAAATCCCCCACTTCAACTTCTACCACCTGTCCTGGTGTATTCCCCAATACCAGGTCCAATATGGCCCCTTCCCTAGTTGGACAAATGACATACTGCTCTAGAAAACTTTCCTAGATGGTCCTTACAAATTCTGCCCCATCCAGACCTCTGACACTAAGGAAAATTAAAATCTCCCATCACCACCACCCTGTTGCCTCTACATATTTCCATAATCCGTTTACCTATTTGTTCTTCTGCCTCACGCTCACTGTTGGAGACCTGTAATACATGATGTGTTTGAAACAATCAAAGTGGACTTTTTTAGATTTACCAGTGACGCCTTCAGCTATTCCTTCTTGGAACTTTGGGATTGTCTTCCTTAAACCTCAGCTATTTGGTCAGTTTGAAACTTCATTTCAGCATCCACGTTCCTCCCCATGTATTCAATTCCCTTTCCTTAGTCTTCCCTCAAATTCTACTTGATATCTGAACCCTTTCCCTGTCTAACGTACAATCGATTGTTTAACTATACTACAGAAGAAAATTGTTCTTTTTTAAAAACAAAAAATTAGAATCACACTTTCAGGTCCTAATTGGCATACATTAAATGCAATTAAAATACCTACTGCTCTTTTTGATAGTTGAATGCTTCTGCTAAGGTATCTAGTAAGAACCTTTAATAGAAGAATGTGCATTTTACACTAGTATCCTATGGTGTGATTTTAAGGCTATTGTAATTAGCAAAAAAAAATTGCACACTGACTTCTCATTATAATATTCATTGAGTGCATGTATGGTGTCGCAGTGGAGTTTGCTCAATTAAACCATTCATTTTTAATTGTATTTGTACTATTTACTTATAAAAGGCTGATCTATATGGAGTTAATAGATTTCACTATTCAAACAAAGCAGCTTCCTTACAATGAGGTAAACTTGGAATTTATATAAGAAAAAATGAAGTTTTCTAAACCAGTGTACTGTCTAAACTATTCCCACAAACCAGTGATGACATTAAACAACCTCTACTGTACTGCAACTGACCAGTAAATCCATCAGGATTCTGGCTCAGTTTGTAGCATTGTGTCAGAGGACCTGCTGTAATTTTGTGCAGTTACCAAGGAGATTAACTGTCAAGTTTATCAGAATAAACGAGGCTCAACAGAAAATTAAACCTGAAAGAACAGTAACATTTCGGAGAAAGTCAGATTATTAGTTCATCACCTAAGGACCAAAATGACACCTATTTGGAGCCCAAATTACCATGGAAACAGCATTAGCAATTTAAAAAAAATGCCGCCTTGACAAATTTGAATGGTTGCAGGAAGATATTGTCATTAGTCTTGCTCATAAAGGTTGCCATGGATAGACTGTGGTGCAGAAAGGAATCTCACATGTCAGCACATGTTATCAAATAAGCTCTCAGTTGAATTTATTTTTGATAAGTAAATTGTTTAATGGCAGTTTCTCATCAAACCATCTGTGACATGTAACAAATATTCAAGCTCGAAGAAAAAACCTGCATCAATATAACCTCCTGGGAAATCTGCTGAGAGAAACCTAGTGATGATAACATAGCAAATGGTCTGGCATTTTTGGCATTATAACCTTGCTTCTCAGAAGCTAATTTCAGTTATGTGAGGTTATTCAGTGAAGGAAATGGTTCTGTTGATGCCATGAATTTACAAGGTACCTTACTCAAATTATTATTCTTCAGGTTTAAGCCGCGACATTGAGAGCTAGATATCCTGAACAGCGTGTTGTTAACAATCGTAGCAGTCTTTTTCAAACAATATAATGGGCTGCTGCCATGTTTAAAATAAGACAGAGTAGAAAATCTAGTCTTAAATTTTGGCAAGCTATGGTACATGGAAATCATCACATTCAACTCCAGCTAAATTTCATTCAATGTCAAAAACAAACTGTTCTTCAGGTGTTACTATCTATGGATCAGGAAAGGAAACATCCTCTTAATCCACTAAGATGATCATTTTTGAGATTCACTATAATTTAATAAAGGGTAAGGATTCAGCTGGGATTTTTACTATTTTATACAATTCATTTTCACAACAGTAGTTTCATAGATCCCCCTCCTCAGATATCACTAATTTTGTTTATGAAAGATAGAAACCACTCAGAATTTCATTAAAGGTTCAGAACTGTGCTTTATTTATTCCCATGTAAATATATTGAACTACATTTTTACTTATTTTGATTTACTTCACATAATTTATAGGCTAGTAAATTTATACTTTAGATTTTTCTAATTTTCTCTTAATGTAAAATTCAAACTTGATGATGAATTCAAGAGTCATCAAGAGTAGCTTTATTTGTCATTTCTACCATATACAACTGATACAGTAAAAAACTGAAAACCAAGACCTAAAAATCTCCTGAAAGTTACTCCTACTCAGTCACTGTAATTATTTCTGGAAGTATAACAGGAAACACAACTCATTTTTGTGAACATTTTGAGGTAGCCATGTTCACTTTGTGCCATCCCCACCCCACCAGAAATACCAATACTGCCCACTAGATGGAAGAAACGTTCCACAGTTTTGGGATTACTCATTTCCTTTGTCCTTTTCATTAACCAAGAAAAATCTGCTTCATCCGCAAGATATTTGAAGCAAGAAATAAATTCCTGGCCATTTCAAATGAAAATTTTGTTTTGTTTAACCCTGCTTGTTGTTAAAAGCCACAGATAGTTTCATTAATTTTATGTAAATAAACACAAAAAGACCACAGTAAAGTTTTATTGTCATACCTTTTTTTCCAATAACACCAAAAAACCTCGTTTATGTTCATTGTCCCAAACCTAAGGACAGCACATTTATCTGGCTAAAAATAAGAGTTTCAACATTTTGGCTGCTTTATGAAATGAAAATTGTCCCAGAAACAAATGATTGATTAAATTGTAAGCTTTAGGATCACAGCTTTTTTTTAAGACTTAAAATAAAATCCTTAACCATCCCAGAGTAAACCTTTTATTCCACAGTGGTATTTAATAGGGAACAAGTCAAATAATTGAATGTAATTCTATATTGCTAGATTCCAATCCAGTAACATCAAATCTTCCTGCTATCTTTTCAGAATGGCTTTAGGTGCTCGCTCTCTTTCTTCATGAGTGCAAGATGTAAATTTAAATATTCAAATACGTGGCATCATCAATATAGAGAAGGCAAACACAGTTCCTAAATTTCCTCTGGGTAACACACTTTTTCCTCAGTTCATGAATATACGATAAGCATTGATTGTCAGAGAGGCAGGAAATATTGGTTGGGGGGGTGGGGTGGTGTTCAGTGCTCCAATACTTATCAATAGGTCGATTCCAACAATCGGTTTAAGATTGCATTCAGAGAACAGATTTTCTAGATTTTGTTTTTTGCAATGTTATTTGCATGTATACAAACAGCCTTCTTGGAATTCCTTTTCTTGTATTTGTAGGACAATGAAAGTGAAAAAAAAAGATGCAAATCTATCAGAGGCAGGCTGCATTATCCACCTTTAATCGCTCAGCCTTGACTTCAAATCCATGCTCCCCTCCACTCCTGCTCAGGAACAGAAAAGCTGCTTTCTCAGCTTGTGCTTCATTATAGAGGAAATCATTTCTATCAAAGCTGACAGTTTCTAAAACGGGGCTGAATCTAGTTTAACCAGCCAACCACTGTCACAACTGGGATATATCAAAGCTCCAGTCAATACACCTGACACAATTTCTTTGCTTCTGGATTAGTGGTGCTGGAAGAGCACAGCAGTTCAGGCAGCATCCGATGAGCAGCAAAATCGACTTTTCGGGCAAAAGCCCTTCATCAGGAATAAAGGCAGAGAGCCTGAAGGGTGGAGAGATAAGCTTGAGGAGGGTGGGGGTGGGGAGAAAGTAGCATAGAGTACAATAGGTGAGTGGGGGAGGGGATGAAGGTGATAGGTCAGGGAGGAGGGTGGAGCTACCTCTTTAGTAACAGAACAAGAAGGCACAGCATTTGCTTTTCCCCATTGACCCCTAACCTATCCGACACTGGGAGTGCTCATTCCAAGCACAGTGATACTACTCAGACTTCACACTTGAACCCAGGCCTTGTGGCTCAGAGATAGGGAGGTTACCACTGTTCTCCAAGACCCACTCAAACTATCAGCCCAAGGGCATTACTACAAAGTTGCTATTCATTGCACTCATAAAGCAACCCTTGTACACCCACATACAGTAACAACTTGCATTTCTATAGAACCTTTAATGCAATTAAATAATCCAAAACATTAGGAGCCTTAGCAAACTTTGATACCGATCAATATAATCAGACTTTAGGACATATGAGGAGAAAAAGAGGACTGCAGATACTGGAGCTCAGATTCGAGAGTGTGGTGCTGGTAAAGCACAGCAGGTCAGGCAGCATCCGAGGAGCAGGAGAATCGACATTATGCCCGAAACGTCGATTCTCCTTCTCCTCGGATGCTGCCTGACCTGCTGTGCTTTTCCAGCACTACACTCTCGACTTTAGCACAGATGACTCAGAGCTTGGTCAGGTTCTGAAACAAAATGACGTGGAGTGATTTCAGGAGAGAATTCCAGATTCTAGGGCTTAAGCATCGGAAGGCTTGGCCTACAGTGTTGGACTATTTAAAATCAGGAACCAGAAACCGAAAGTCACAGCAATCTCAGAGGTTTCTACGGCTGGAGTATTAAAGACAGGTTACGTCATATTGAAGTTTCTAAAACACTATAGGAAGTTTTAAAAATTGCGATCCTGCTTTCTGCCTGACGGTGTTCACCCATGCTACTTTCATAGAGGGGAATGGGCTGGAGCCAGGCTACAATCTTCTAAAATCCTTTAATACTGGATTAGCTCTGTCATGAGCTGTAGGTACCTTAGCCTTATCCCTCAGCCACATCCATGTCCAATTCTCATCACATGTATTCAAGTGTTTCCTCAGCTGCTTCAATAGTCTCTGCCCAAATGCCCCCTCTGTACCCTGTCCATGCACCACAATACCTCATATCCCCATGCCCACTCTATAAACCCATTTTCCCATGATCTATCCATAATCTCTCCATGCCCATCACTCTGTTTTCATTATGACAGAAATCATGAAGCTTATGTTAGCTTGTAGAGCCTTTGAGATGCTGCTGATGAAACAGTCCCCATAGCAGTTGTCTGATCCACTGAGATCTACTAAATCCAATAATAGTGTTAAATGAGGGCAAGTATGATACCATGAGAGCAGAGCTGACTAAAATGAATTGACAAATTTGATTAAAGAATAGGTCAATAGAGACACAATATCCACATTTACATGGATATTTCAGAATGCACAGAAGAGATATATTCCATGAGTAAAAACATTTCCAAGAGACGCACCTATCATTAATTGGAAATGCTAAAGATTGTATCGAACTTAAAGAAGAAAACATAATTGTGCAAAGAAAGATGTAAATCAGAAACACCGAAAGCTAGCACACAGATGTAGCAGGTCATCGGGAAGGCTAATGGAATGTTAGCCCTTATATCAAGGATGTGGAGGTGGTGGTGTTGGAGTGGGGTGGACAGAGTCAGAAATCACACCACAGCAGGTTATAGTTCAACAGGTTTATTTGAAATCACAAGCTTACGAAGCGTTGGCCCTTCATCAGGTGGAGTGAAAGGAACACCCAGAACACAGAATTTATGGGCAGAGAGATCAAAAGATCATACCAAAGAAGTAAGTGGAGGGTTGAATAATGAGTCTCTGCAGGTGACCCAAGTGTGTTAGACAGTGTGAATAAAGTGTCAATAGCTGAATCACAGCTGAAGGGATAAGCTATCATCTGATTAAATGAGGCTGAGAGATAATTACAAATAATTTAAAATAAGGTGGCGCTGGAGACAAACCAAATGACTGGAATAACATGGAACTGCTGGAATAACCCAGAGGAAGACTCATGTCGTTTAATAAAAGTTAAGGTTACAAATAGACAACAGTCTTCTCAACATCCAATCTCCCTCATTCAATCATGACAACATCTGATGTTAGTATAGTTGCTTTGGACAAGAGTAGAGTACAATGTAATGTTGGGGTCTGCAGCTGGACAGGCAGATAGTGGAGCCTTTTAGCCTATGGAGTTTTAGAGTGGTGAACACAGTAGAGCTTGAGTCTAAAGGGCCCAAACATGTTAAATGGATTCCACCCTCCGCAGCTGGAACTCATACAGGAACTCATACTGGGTAGAAGAAGATGGCCTGGGGCACTTCTGGAGTGCTCTGAGAGACCTCTTCGGGTGTATGTGGCTCCTCCTCCAGCTGGGTATCAAAGGGCATCATCCTGTCTTTTGAAAGGAAGATGCACCTGGAGAGAGCTCAAACCGACTTGTCCCACTATTTCCTTACCATTGGTGATGAGCAATGGTAAAGATCAATGCACATAGCCAGCAGAACCTGAGGGTGCTGGACCTAGCTCTCAATGGCAGCTCTCAATGGAGATGACCAGACACTCACATGCAACACGCAACTTGCAGCAAGCAGTGTCGATGGAATTCTGCAATCTCCAAGTCCATTTGCCCAGTTCCTCTCCCTGCCATGCCTGTGTCTGCCTGTGCGTTTAGACAAAGTTGTTAAATGTTGGCATCACAGGGTCCTCTCCTGCCTGGGACAGAGCAAGTGCCTGGTCTCTGGCAATCCTCTGAGTGGAAAGGGCATGAGGCCTTTCTTCTTCAGCCGGCTGCAGAAATGTGTGAGTGATGCACTCACCAGAATGTGCTCCCAACATTAATCTGGTTAAAATACTTACCATCTGTACTCGGTCTCTGAGCAGGTGATGGGTGCAGGAGGCAGGCTTTGCCTGTCCAGCCTTGCAGGGATCGGTTGCTTCTTCCTCACAGGTGCTGAAGGATGAGGTATCTTGTCGGGCCACCAACCTGAGGCTGGAAACCAGATTCCACTGGTATGCGCAGGAGACCAGAGAACGAGTGAGTTGTGAAATAGGGATAGACATACAGTCATGTTGAGAATACATCCACTGTGATGAAACTGGGTGAGCAGCCCAACACTTGACAATTAATCTTACTTGGTTTCAGGAACTGTAGGTTTCAGCCTCACCCCACGGGGCATTCCCTATCCTCCCCCACTAAAAGGTAAGGATCCTATTCTCATTAGGATTGAAGAGATGGATGTCAGTTCCCCACCTCCCACCCCCCACCCCGCTCCCCCCCCCCCCCCTCCCCGCCTTATTGCCAACTGTTTTCTCTAGGAATGAGATAAAGAGAAGGATCAAGTGAGATGTAAGTGCCTGGTACAGCTGTGAAAGACCATAGATAAGACCATAAGGAATAGGAATGGGAGTAGGCTATTCTGCCCCTCGAGCCTGTTCTGCCATTCAATGGGATCATGGCTGACTGATACTCCTCATAACCAATTTCCTGTCCTTTCCCCATAACCCTTGATTTCCCTCATGCTGGGGTGTAGGCTGGGGAAAGGTGGTGAGGTGTTCCAAGTGAGTGAGTAGGCAGCAAAGAAGTCATGCATGGTTCATGGAATGGGGAATTAAGGAGGTGAGAGGGACTGAAGGAATATGCTGGAAGCATTAATGATAGTGGAAGACAACAGAGCCTTGGTGAGAGATAAGTGAGCAAAGATAGAGTGAGTATGAGATAGCAGAATGAAGATGTTGGCATAGCCAGTTTTGGAGTGCAGAAAATTGTTAACCTTTCAGCATTAGTGGGTGCTCTTCTCCACTGTGAAAGTGGCGATGATTAATGACACAACATCAGCCCAGACTGGCTGAGTCCAGGGTTGTGGTTTTCTCTGGCAGTCCTGAGGAAAGTGGGTGGTCCTTCTCTGCATCATCCCATTGACCAGGACCTTCAGACTGGTGAGCTTCCATGTCTCCGTCAGCCTTCTCCAGGAGAACTCTTCACCCTCAGGAACTGCAAAGTGCAGCTCCACACTTGGCAATGCTTGACCTGGTACAGAGCTGTGTTTAAATATGGCTCCTGAACCAGCAGTTCCAAGTAATAGCAAGTAGTTTTGCTTCTGGTGATCAGAAGGTGGTGTGAGCAGATGCAATGCAAGACGTGTGGTGTGTAGCTAAAGAGATGTGTTGCAGAGAATAGCCTCAGAGAACTCCTCAGGGCTCATAGAAAGAAACTCTCCAAAACTGAAACTTAGCCAATTTCTGATGAAATTCATTGTGTTGATATTCATAGAATCTCGACAGTGCAGAAACAGGCCATTCAGCCCATTGAGTCTGTGCTGGCCCTCCCAAGAGCACCCCATCCAGACCAGCATCCAGCCCCCATAACCCCACATTTACCATGGCTAAACCACCTATGCTGCACATCCCTCAACATTAAAGGGCAATTTAGCATTGCTAAGTTGCTTAAACCTGCACATCTTTCAACTATGGGAGGAAACCCATGCAGACCAGGGGAGAATGTGCAAACTCCACACAGACAGCCACCCAAGGCTGGAATTGAACCGGGGTCCCTGGTGCTATGAAGTAGCAGTGCTAATCATTGAGCCACCATGCTGCCCATATTGTAGAGATTTTACTTAGAAACCTAGGAGACGTTTCATTTTTCCTAATCTGTTAGTACCTCAGGTGTTGTAATAGCTGGAAAGGTTCCATGTTGACGCAAATTGTAAGCAAACTGCCATTAATCATTTGTTCAATGATCCCTTTGTGTTCTTCACATTCTTGAGCCTTTTTCATCTGTAGTAGTTCTCATTGAGGTCCCTATTCCCAAGGGATAAGCCTTGCTGGAAGTATACAAGACATCAAATTCCAATAGGATTGTTTGAATAACTCATCAATCTTCAATGTCAAGATTCCCACAATGGTCACTTGTGTGAAATGACTGGTATGCATGAAAAAATGGTTTCTGGAAAAAGGACCAAGTTAGCAGAAAAGAAGAGGCAGGCAGAAAACAGTTTTCTCAGAGTAAATCTGTTGATAGATCACATATGTAGAAGTTAATAATTTCCAAATTTCCCCTGATCCTATTTCAGTAATAAATAAAATCATGTGTTGTTGGCATCACAGTACAATGGTGTTCTGGAAATATTTGTTCCTCTAACAGCACAAAAGTAGTTTATCTGAACAATATCTCATCGCTATTTCTGGGAGCTTGTAACAAGAGCTGCACCTCTGTGTCGCACCTCAGGTGTCTGATGTCTCCAATGACACGATATAAATAAAAGCATTAGTTTGGTTTAGTAGGCTCACCAACTTAAAGGGCATTAAATGGTCATTGGATAGGCGCATGGACGAGAATGGAATAGTGTAGGTTAGATGGGCTTCAGATTGGTTCCACAGGTCGGTGCAACATTGAGGGCTGAAGGACCTGTACTGCGCTGTAATGTTCTATGTTCTATGTTCTATGATTTATTGGAATACCATAAATGCTCAGTCAAGTCAGTTAGTACAGTGATTTGGAGTACTGATGTACAGTCCTATGCTGAAGTAGAATTCAATATCGAATGTTGATTTCTCACATAACGTAAAGACCTCCTGCTAATCATTTGGAGGGAAACAGTGGTGAAGAAAAATAAAAGATTTTAAAATTAAAAATGTATAGAGCAGGATATCTGATGCTGATCTAAAGATGTTTACAAAGTTCATGGATCATGTGATGTTCTCTTTATTCCAGCTTTAACCTAACATCACGAATTGCACATAACTTCCATGCTTTTGGTATTGAAATGCAAATTAAATATGTGCCCAATGAAAAAGACCAATGTTCGATAATCAATGTTTATACAAATTTATGCAACAGGGTAAAGTTTGGTCTAGCCTGTGTCACACAAATTTACATCCAGTCAAATAAACTAATAGGTCAACATCAGTTTCCTAACCTAGACAGGTGCAGCCTGCTCTGTGTCCAGATTCTCAGAACTATTACAGTGCAAAAGGAGACTGTTTAGCCCATTATGCCTGCATGGTTCTCTCACTGAGCAAATTCATCCAATTGCATTCTCCTGCCTTCCCCAATAACTCTGAGCATTATTCATTTTCAAGAAAGACTAATACCTCCACGATGCGGAGTGATGAAAAGTACCTATTCAGTTCATCCACCATTTCTTTGTTCTCCATTACTACTCCTCCAGCTTCATCTTCCAGCCGTCCAATGTCCACTCTTGCCTCTTTCTTACCTTTTATATATCGAAAAAAAACTTTTGCAGTCTTCTTTAATATTACTAGCTAGCTTACCCTTATATTTTATCTTCTCCCCTGGCTTATTGCTTTTTTCAGTTCACCTCTGCTGGCTTTTAAAGGCTTTTCAATTCCCTGACTTGCCACTGATCTTCACCACATTGCATGCTTTTCCTTTTGCTTTTATGTTGTCCCTGACTTCCCTTGTCAATGATGGTTGCCTTTGTCCTCCCCTTGGTATGTTTCTTCTTTCTGATGAATTTCTGCTGTGCCTCCCAAATACCCCCAGAAACACCTGCCATTGCTGCTCTGCTGTCTTCCCTGCTAGGCTCCCCTTCCAATCAGCTTTAACCAGCTGCCTCCTCATGTCTTTTGTAATTACCTTTACTCAGTTACAATATGAGTACATCTAATTTCAGCTTCTCCCCCTCAAACTACAGGGTTTAATCTATCATGTAATGGTGACTGCCCCCATAGGGGTTCCTTCATCTTCAGCTCCCTAATCAAGTCTGCCTCATTATACAACACCAAATCCAGATTTGCCTGTTCCGAATGGACTCTACCACAAGCTGCTCCAAAAAAAAAGTCTTGTAAACATTCCTTGGATTCCTTTTCTTCAGGTCCACCTGATTTCCCTAGTCCGCCTGCATTTTGAATGCACCAGGATTACTGACGTTGTGCCTTTGTTACGTGTCTTATCTATCTCCAGATTTATTTTTTGCCACATATTCTGACTACTGCTAGGTGACCTATTACAAAACCCCCATCGGGGTCTTTTTTCCTTTGTGATTCTTCAACTCTAACCACACAGATACTATACTTTCCAACCTATATTGCTTCTTGCTATTGATTTAATTTCATTTCCAAGTAACAAAGCAACCTCTCTGTCCTTTTGCCTGTCCTTTAGATAGGCTGCGTATCCTTGGATATTTAATTCCCATTCCTAATCCCCTTGCAGCTGGGCCTCCGTGATAAACCACAATATCATACCTGTCGATTTCAGTCAGCACTACAAGCTCATTTAAATTGTTTCAGAAATTGTACACATTTATGTACAGTCCTACATTGACTGCTCCCTTCTCATAGTTGCCCCCTTATCCGCTGTGCCTGAAGTTAGGTACCTGACCCTTTCCATAATCGCTATCCTATTACTTGTTCAAGAAACTTTAATAATCTCTCCTGACCTTACCCACCCTCCCCCCCACCACCATCACCCTGTGCCTTTAACCAGTTTAAAGCCCCTGTGACCTTAAATTTGCTCTATTGTCAAGTTTCCCTACACTTCTATGGTTCCTTGGTACAATACCATGGTCACATATTCTGTCCCTTCCTTTTATTTTCTGGCACCCCTTCACTGATGACTGCTCACAACCTTGACAAGTTGCCTGGCTTTATGTCTGCACTAAACAGCGAGCAAAGACAATTGTATCGTTAGCCTTTAAAGTCTGACTGAGGTGAAAAAGTACAAAGAGCAAGGCAAATAGGGGCAAGGCAGAGGTACTGGGCTGAATGGCCTCCTACAGTGCTGCAACAGTTCTGTGAGTCTGTAAAATGGGAAATACAACAACCAATTTTACACAGTATGTTCCCATGAATACCAATGTGACAACGGCCAGACTCTCTACCTTTGTAATGTTGATAGGATAATTAAAGCAGGACACTACAGTTAACTCCATGGCCCTTTATCAAATGGTTAAATAGTGTGGTGCTGGAAAAGCACAGCCGGTCAGGCAGCATCCGAGGAGCAAGAGAGTCAACATTTTGAGCATAAGACATTCATCAGGCATGTTCATCTGATGAAATCATCATTCCTGATGAAGAGCTTATGCTCAAAACATCGATTCTCCTGCTCCTCAGATGCTGCCTGACCAGCTGTGCTTTTCCAGCACCGCACTTTTTGACTCTGATCTCCAGCATCTGCAGTCCTCACTTTCTCCTTTTTCAAATGGTGACATGTGATCTTTTCCTCCACCTGAGAGGGTACACAGGGCCACAGTTTAACATCACATTCAAAAGACAGTGCCTCCTGTCCTCAGTACTACCCTATAGAGTATCAACCTAGATTTTTGTGCTCCAGGCTTTTGAATGTGACTTGAAACCACATTTCAACTCAGTTGGAACCACAGCAAGCAGAAGACAGTAGCAAGCAGTGCTAAACGATTGAGCCACAGCTAACATCACAATATCAGTGTCGATATCTGGGTGAAACTGCTTATCTCATCAACCAATATCCATGTTTATACCCAACAATAGGGATCTCTGGATATGGAGCAAGTCAGACGAACATGGCTAGCAGTGCACTTAGATTTAGCCAAAATAGGAAGGGGGGTATTCTCACTTTCTGTCTCACAACCCTTTAGCGATTCACAGCTGTGGATGTTGGTTATGGCCAAAATTAGAATACAAAATGTTGGCAATTCAAGGCAACCAGTCCACTAAACAAAGTATTAGGAACCATAGCTGAAGTTTCATGACCATTTTCACATGGTACTTAGGCCAATTTCTTGCTACCCCTTATGAAATCAGTTAACTCAGCACAATTGGAAATGGACTGGAGACTTGCCTGGTAATGGGACAATTTTGCCAGGTTTGAAAATAGCTAGATCTTGAGTAACTGATGTCTGCCTCCTGTTGACCAGTAGTAGAACTGCATTAGTAATCACAATCGAGAGGTACATGGTATTGTTGATAGAGGGTAAGCCCTGTGACAAGGTTCCACATGGCAGACTAGTCAGCAAAGTTAGATCATATGGAATTCAGGGTGAGCCTGCCAATTGGATACAAAATTGGCTTAATGGTTGGAGACAGAGGGTGGTGACGGAGGGTTGTTTTTCAGAGTGGTGGCCTGTGACCAGGTATTGATATTGGATCCACTTTTGTTTGTCATAAACAATTTGGATGCGAATATAGGAGGCGTGGTTAGTATGTTTGCAGATGATGCCAAAGTTGCTGGTGTAGTGGACAGTGATTGCAAAGATTATAGAGATACTTTGATCAATTGGGTCAATGGCCTGGGAAATGGAAGATTAAGTTTAATTTGAAAAAATGCAAGATATTGCATTTTGATAAAAAACAAACAACATCAAGACTTGTGGAATTAATGGGCCCTGTGTAATGTTGTTGAACACAGACAGATTTAGGGGTTCGGGTACATGATTCTTTGCAATTCAAGCCACATGTAGGCAGGGAGGGTTAAGAAGGTGTTTGGCACATTTGCCTTCATTGCTCAGATCTTTGATTATAGGAGTTGGGATGTCATATTGCAGTTGTACAGAACATTGGTGAGGCCTCTTCTGGAATATTGTGTGCAGTTCTGGTTGCCCTGCTATAGGCAAGATATTGTTAAGTTGGAGAGGATTCCGAAAAGATTTTCAGGAATAAAAATAGGCTGGGTAGGCTGGGACTTTTTTCACTGGAGCGTAGCAGGTTGAGAGGTGACCTCAGCGAGGTTTATAAAATCATGAGGTAAAAATCATAGATATGGAGAACAGCAAGGGTCTTTTCCCTAGGGTGGGAGAGTTAAAAACCAGGGGGCATATTTTTAAGGTGAGAGGAAAAAGGGCATCAGAGGCAACATTGCTTACAGAATGGTTGGTGTGTGGAATAATCTGCCAGATGAAATGTTAGATGCAAGTACAGTTACAACATTTGAAAGACATTTGGTTAAGTACAAGGTTACGAACGATTTGGAGGGATATGGGCCAAATGCAGGCAAGTGGAACTAGTTTAGTTTGGCAACATGGTTGGTGTGGACTAGGTTTACTGAAGGGTCTGTTGCTCTGCTGAATGACTCTCCAACTCTATGAGAAGGTTTCCCAAAACTTGGGGCCAAAGCGTTGCTGTCAATGAATTAATTAGTTAAAGAGGAGAGAAATATGAAACATCAAAAAATCAGCAAAAATATTAAATATAACAAAGTACCCTAATTATGCACAATAGAACAATTTCTCCTGCCATTGTGCTTTCTCCAATCTACAATTCGTTCCCTGATTTATGGGTAAAAGCCTTATGGAGCAGAGACTTATGGGGGTATCATTTGTTCAACCGTTTCCTCCCTGTCTCAGAGGAAAGCAAACAGTCTCTGTTCACCATTTCCTGCCAATGACACAGCTGAAAACAGGGGGAGAAATCCTTTTGTCAAAGAAAAGATTTGCAATGATTTGCATTTATAAATACAGACGCAAGAAGGCAGTTGTGAGTACAGACACAATGAATGGTCCGTAGCTGAATTGAAACAGGCACCCAAGTGTTCGCCTTCCAACCCAGCACAGACGTATCATTTAGCATCTTTATTAGGACAAGGTTTATAATTAAGATCCAACTGTGTGTAGGAGGATCAAGATGAAACGGAAGCAGTTTTCTTGCAAGATTGAGGCTATATCTCCTGGCAATGAATAAAAAGAGAATCTGCGTTTGCTGAAAATCTGATGTGAAAATAGAAAATGCTAGAAACATACAGTGTTCGTTAGTGGATCTGAGGACAGAGAAAACAGGTGGATGGTTCAAGTAGAAATGTCTATGAGGGGCTTCTTCCGGTAATCTGCATGTATTTGCTTTTTGGATGCTGAGGGCCAGCTGTTTAACTGCTGCATTTTTTAATATTATCTGTAACAAATAGAAACAGCCTGCACAGATTTCATAAATAACCATGTTATAATTACCATGCTAGGAAACAATGAAATTAAACCATATTTAGAAGCTTTTTCTTGTTTGCAATGCATTGTTATCCAGCTTAGAGAAGGCAAAGAATAATAGAAAAGCATGATAAAAGTCTTCTTATCAGTCAGTGACTGTTGTTCAATTCAGATAATAGGTAAATATGTACACTTTTTGAGTTTGACTTTAATTAAACATTTCATCATAGTTATGCAAAAATCATACGTTTTCTACACAAATGTGATGTGCATCACTGGAACGTTACATTTCACTCGTGCAAAGTGGCTGATTGAATAAATCAGTGGCCTGAAGAATGCACCTCTCGGTTTGATTCAAATCAATTGAGCTCCATTCTGTGAAATTCTTGAAACTGGGAACAAGGCTAGATTTTCACCACAGTGGCAGGAAACAGGAACTGGCTCAGTTTGTGTGTCAGAAACAAGCCTTTAATTGATATAGAGACAGATTTTCTGTTGAATCAAAGCTGGTGGTGCAGGAATAGAGGCACATTAGAACACTCAGCTAGCCACCACTGAAGTTACAGATTGTCCTGAGGCAAAATGCTTGCACCAACGCCTCACCCTTTATCAGAGGAACCTGAGATAGCACAGGGTAGTTTGCTGAGGGAAAGGACAGAGAGATCCTATTCCCTGAGGTGGAAGGAGGAAGCCACTTTATCAAACACTTTGTTCAGTATCATCTTCCTCTGTCTCCAACTCTTCCTCCCTAAGATGTTTGGAGGGGCCGTGTTCAACTACAACACACAAATAAAATGACTACGATCTTTGCAGGAGGGTATCACCTGATAGTGCAGACACTGAACCCAGAGATCTTCTAAACCTCTGATTCACCCATCAGTTGTGGATCTGATATGTTGATCCAACCTTGGCAAAGAAGACATATGTCAACTGGTTGATGGATTGGTGTTCAACTCTCTGAGATTGCTCTGACCATCTGTGTAGAAAATCCCACTCTCCTTCAACAATGGTTCTCTCATCTCCATGTCTCTTCACCTCTTCCTATAGCTGCTGTACTCACGGTGGTGTGTCCATTTTTATATGTCTCATGCATCATCTCTAATCTCCTGAAGTTCTAGGATCTGTCCTTCTTGTGTAGGCTGCAACTACCCATCTCTATTGCCCTGACATAAGAATTAGACTCATTTGTTCATGTTGATGACTGGAAAAGTTAAAAATGTAATAGATTAAAGCAAGAGAAATGAGAAAGGGTAGGAACTAACAAAAAGGAGTGAAAGATAAAAAGAGATTAAATAACAAAAGGCAAGTAATAGAACAAGTTGTAAAACAAACAGAGAACTAGAGAGATGTAAATGATAGAACAGTTGCCCTTTGATGCAAGAACAAGGGAAGAGCAAGACTAAACCCAAGATTTGCACAGAAAACAAGAGATTATGCTCAGAAATTGTCAAATTCGGTATTTACTATGGGAAACTGTGTTTGTTGTGATGTGATTTTCAATATGTCAACACAGCTAATTTTCACCACCAAGACTCAAGCTCTTATTGAGACAGATAACGGATGTGCACATTACAACATGCATTTGTTGTCCATCCCTTACTGCCTTTGAATGCTAGCTGGCCATTTCAGAAGGCAGTGAAGAGCCAACAACTTTGCTGTGGGTCTGGGATGCACAGGTCAGCCAGTCCCAATAAGGACAGCTCATTTCCTTCAATAAAGAACAATAGTGAAACAGATGGGTTCTATGACAATCGGCAGTGGTTACACGGTTGCTATTAAACCACCTCATCTTTCCAGATTTTATTAAATTCAGATACCAGGCAAATGAGTGAGGGGCAGAATGGCAGGTAAATGGGTGAGGGATTAGGGTGGCATGCGTGAGAGTGATAGATAAGTGAATAGGAGAATAGGTTGAGTCAGGTACTGGAGCAGTCAGAGGTACGTGACTGAATGTAATCTGGAATTGGGGGTGGGGCGTGTGATTGGATGTCTACAGAAGGGGAAATTGGTGGGGTTAGTATAGTTAGTCTGGGCATATTCAGACAGCTATACAGTAGAGGTGAAAAACCTCTTTAGCACTGCACCAATTGGTGGGGTTAGAATGGGCTAGTATAGTTCTTTAGTGACCCAGGAATTAAAGCAGGTTTTAAGATCTCTAACTTTTCCTCAGTAACTATTAAGGTAAGGGAGCTAGAATTCTCTGAATTCTAAATCAAACATGGGGACTCTTTCAGAGAGATCCAAAAGGCCAGCAATTGCCCGTCAGAAGTTTAAACATTTCGAACATTTATTGAGTTGTCAGTGGACATCTGAGTGATCTTGTCAGCACCTTTCAGAGTAGTTATGTCTGATTATCCAAAGACAAGAAGAACTTAGCCATTATTTCTGCATCAAACCTTCCTTCATTTGTAGGATTTATTTTTAGATTAACACCCTCCGCTTGTGCAACCTGGCTTCTGTACATA
Source organism: Chiloscyllium punctatum (assembly GCF_047496795.1). Classification (NCBI taxonomy): domain Eukaryota; kingdom Metazoa; phylum Chordata; class Chondrichthyes; order Orectolobiformes; family Hemiscylliidae; genus Chiloscyllium; species Chiloscyllium punctatum. Next base: position 61,037,731 of record NC_092763.1, on the reverse strand, counting down.
CAAATTTGCTTAGAAGGTGCAGCTAGTTAATTGCATTAGGTGTTTAATTTACATTTTAATCACAAAACCCAATGAAGCAATGTTTTAAGCACAGATCGTGAAAGGAAGATCTGAGCATCAATGAATGCTAGGTTCAGAGATTTTAATTATGCATATAGTTACTTGAAAGAAGTAATCATTTATTAAAGCTGTTTTACGTTGTGGTCTGGATTTCCTACCCTTAGTGATTCCACATGTCTGACACTGCTGGTTGTAAGTTCATATAAATCACTCCTAAGATATGGAATGACTTTAAGTCAAATAGTCTCAAATGCAAAAGATGGCAGCCTGTATATGAACAGGGGAGGAGAGCTATCCAGAAGGAATCCCCTTAATTGGTTGGTCCAAAGTCACAGAAGGGGCAAATTATAATGATAATCATCATTTGTACTCCACTTCTTTAGAACCAAACATTTCAATTGTTTACAATGAATTGAAGAATCACTGAGGTTAAAGAAAAGAGTTGCTCTTTTCTAGAATGGATGATAAAGATCCAGATTTTGTTTCTGTTAAAGAAATAAAGTTATCGTTCAAATTTGAGTTGGTGGAAGAAAGATGCTGGGAATTGTGGAGGAGAACGAAAAAGATACTGGAAATGTCACTAGGGAATAGCAACAAGGAAACACTGGAGGACAGACTGAGAGGAGAGAAAACACTGGACATCAAACTCTGAAAACAATCCATATGGCTTTCTTAACAATCCAAGATGTGAAAGGTATGAAAATAAGTTCTCTCCACACACTGTGAAACTTAGGAACACTCACATATGACAATTATAAAGCTGAACCGAAAGGTAGACAGAAGAACTGGGTTAATATTCCTCAGTTTGAACTGAAAGGTTGGATGATTTGTTTCCAGTTGAAGACATTAGTTTTGTAGTTCCTCACGTGATGCTTTCATGAAAATCATAGGTTACAATACAGTCTTTTTCTTCAACAACTAACAATTCAGGATCTGATGGTGTCATCATAACAAAAGACAACACAGTAGGAAAATTATCAAATTCAAAACTGAGAATTTGAAAATAATGTCTTTTTTGAATCTTTTAACAAACATGTGCAGAAATATTGTTATTTTTAAAAATTAGCATGAAGTAGTTTAGCCGCAGAACCATTCAGTAATTGGTCATGGTCCCTTGTGTGATGAGCTCACTGCTGTGGTTTGTGCCCAAAAGAAAAAAAAATTCTCCTTTAAAAGAACAATTGACTGAAAATATGAAGTAATGCATCTTGAAAGAAAGATTAGGGGAAGAAAATAAGCCTTAAATGGTAAGATTTTAAATAGCGTACTGGAGCAAGGGAACCTCAAACACTGGTGTTACTAAACAAACAGCATAATTCCATTAAGAGAAACAAAGGGTTGAATCTTTTAGCAAAATAGCATTTTGATCAAGTTTAATAGAAGGTTTTGTCTCAGAGGCCCAGCGAGATACCTCATGTCATCATCCCAAAGAAGTCTCATTAACTACAACCACAATGGTGCCCTGCTTGTCTGATGCAAGCCCATTTCTAACATTCGCCATAGCCAGATGAACTCGCCACCATCAGAATATCCCTGAAGAGTCCGTCAATGGTGCCATATTTAAAAGGCACACGTGTAGCAGATCAAGTGCTGGCAGTCTGCAAGCGCCCTACAAGGTTTGTGAAGCTTGCCGTAGACATTGCAAACAAGGAGAAATTGGCATCCTGCTTTGCAGACAAAGGCTGGAGGTCCTGGTGAATGTGTTGTGTACATCCACTGTACCATTAGACAAAACCATGACAGTACACACTACCAAACTGGCCTGAGGTTGGCATCTAGGTCTGTGCAGTCTCAGCAATCTGGAATGCCATCTAATTGTATATGAAGCAGGGCGATGACAGTGTAACTGCCACCATCTTCTCTTTGCTACCTCACACTCACTCTATCTCAGCTACTGCACCCATATCCCACACGGCTCATGGTCTACCACACTCACTGTTGTATACAACGTCATCCCCCCAGTCTCTCACCCACCCAATCCCTCCGCACGACTAACTCAGCATGGCCTCTGCTCTGCCTATTCACCCGCTCGGGAAACTGTGCCACCCACTTTCATTTCACTCAATCCTTCAGTCTATCCAGGGGAAAACAGCTCATAATATGGCAGAAAATGCCAAGACAGGTAGTGGACTGTTCAACACTCAGTCCCTATGATGAGAGAATGATAATCCTGACTCTGACCACACCCAAGCATTACTGGACATTACTATTGAATTACTGGGACTCCTGAATGCAGACTATTTCCCTTGACCTGATTGAGAGGTATTTCCCTTAAGTTGAGACATGGCCCATTGTAAGTTGATTCAGCTACTGACACATGGTGCAGGTATAACACAGATGCAGCACATTGCCATACAGTCACATGTTGACCCCCTTGACTGATCACTACTGAAAACCATGACAACATGTCCAGCTTTATGTCTGCACTACACAGCAAGGTAACACAGAGGCACTTGAACTTGGTACGTCTGGCTGAGGATCAAAAAGGTAGGATCAGGCAAGGAAAAGCAGAGATGTTGTGAACATCTAAACAGTTGCAAAGTGAATGATTGTGAGGCAAATGAGTCCTCACAGAGTCAGCCCACAGCTCTGAAATGCACTATGGTCCAATCTTTGTATTGGTTGCCTGTCCCAGTGAGCACAACATCTTAGCAGCAACATCGCAAGAAGAGGTGCCTGAAGTGCAGCATTGAAGTGCAGAAGTTGATTGGAACTGAGCCATGATGGTGCAGAAAGGCTGGCACATGTCAAATGCCAGCCCAGTACTAATAACCCATGTGTACCCCTCCATCCTTCGATCCACTTTACTGAATGCCTCTGTCAAAACTCCCTCTTGTCCCTGTCTGTGTGTTTTGACAAAACCATTAATGCTGAGACCTTCTGTCTGGGTCTGAGCAGGTGCCTGGTCTCTGGCAGTCTTCTGAGTGTCAGTGACCTGGAACATTTCTCTATAGCCAGCTGTGGAAACATGTCAGTGACATATTCATCAGTTTGTGGTCTCGAATCTAATCTTCATAGAAAACATACTGAGGTGAAAGTCCCTGAGTTGGTAGAGCGTGGAGATGAAAGCCTTGCCACTGCACCCTCTGAAGGATCTGTGGCTTCCTTCTCAGAGACGATGGTGAAGCAAAATATTATGTCCAAGAATAGCAAGCCAAAACAAATCAGTCTTACTATCATTGTATTCACAACACAGTAAAATTAAAATTTTCAATGATCCACAAAATTAGATCTATTGTCCCTAACCAGACTCTACGAATAACAGATTTTGGACATCACTTTTATAAGTTAAACAAAAAGTGAATTACCCATAATAATATGCCATCCTTTCCTGTGATAGGCTCTCTCCGGATCTAAAAATGTTCCAATTCTGGTTATAACAGCCCTTTGGCTTCCCCCATCACCACCAGTCGTTCTAGTTTTGCCCAATCTTTCTGCATCCAAAGTCTGATACTGTCAGCTGTGACTGGAAACATGTCCAGGAAACTTAACATCATGATGGACTCTTCCAGTGGCAGTAACATCGGTGGTGTACCTGCCAGCAGGAAGTGGCTCAATGCATCCACATTTGGTACTTTGTTTTCCAGAAGGTATGCTAATTTGAATGTAATTAATATTAGAGCCCACTGCTGAATTCAACCTGAAGCTATGTGTGGCACTTCCTTGGGTGCTTTAAGTAGACCTACCAGGGATTTGTGATCCGTCACTATTACAAATTTACATCCGTAAAGGCATTTCCGGCATGCACTCTACTTGAGAAATCCACTCGCAACAGTTATCTTTGAGTTGGGATAAGCATTTCTGGCATCATGCCGTTATTTAGGAAGCTTGGACTGTTCGATTCTGCAGTCACGGACTGTACCTAGTACGTGTAAAGCTTTTTTTAACAGGCAAATGACATTGGGGCAGATGAAAAGGAATGAGTAATTCCCCTGACGGATTGTGAACCCGTTGCTATTTCGGTTATTAGGAGACCAACTTTCTATGAGGCATTAGATAGTAAAATCTTTCAAAGGTTAACAGATTTAGTTAAGAAATATTATGCAATCAGTTTTCTCAGCAATTCGAGAACTGGGGATTCTGTATCGGTATTTTTGACAAGGTTAAGACAACTGGCAGAGGCATGTGACTTTGGTTTAACCCTTAGTGAGATGCTGAGAAACTGGTATTTGGGATTAATTATGAAGCCATGCAAAAGCACCAACTAGCTGAAGCCCTGTTTGAAGACTTCCAACGGGCACAACAACCGGCATTATCATTGGAAAATGGGGCATGTGGTGGGTGTGAGTTGCAGGGTATTCCAATGGAAGTGGACACCCTCACCAGTCCCATTGAGCTTGGGAAACACCACATGAGTGAAGACAATTGCACAGCCTCACTCAGGACATATTCTGAACAGAGGGACATGGGGTCAACCCATAGCAAAACTCCAAAGAAAAATCAAGCCTCAGCCAAAAACCTTTCTTCAGAATCTAGGCTGGCAAGTCATTGTAGTTCCTGCCTGTATGCAAACAGGAGTCCTGTTAGACCTAAACTAAGTAAGAGAATAGAGGCCAGTATCCCATCACCAAGTCACCTTTTACTTCCACTTGGAGAGTCCTTGATCCAGTTCCTCCAGAGCCAGCTGTCAGAGTGTACAGGATCTGGATTAGTGGTGCTGGAAGAGCACAGCAGTTCAGGCAGCATCCAAGTAGTCTTGGATGCTGCCTGAACTGCTGTGCTCTTCCAGCACCACTAATCCAGAATCTGGTTTCCAGCATCTGCAGTCATTGTTTTTACCAGAGTGTACAGGATGTCTGACGCTCTGGTTCCTTTTTGTGTGTGCAGGTATCGGACATAATGAAGAACAACAAGTGTTTAAGTCTTTATTTATATTCCACCACCAGGAAGAAACTAAACACCTGAGTGGCCAGTGACAAGCAGTGCCCTTCACATCAAAGGGCAATGCTGTGTGATCAAACAATGAAGGGGAGGGCAGGGATTAAATCAAAATAGAGTTGGAGGGGGAATAATGCACTCCACTCCCTGCGGCGCCTACCTCTCCCCGAACAGCCCAAGGGTGTTGGTAGACACCGCATGCTCCTTCTCCAGAGACACCTGGGCTCTAACATAAACAATCTGTTTCTTTTTCTTCTTCTTCTTTTTTTCTTTTTTATCTTTTTTTCATTTCTTTCTTTTTTTAACCCCCACAACACTACCACCCAACAGCGCTAGTGCTTAACACTCTTTTTTTTAACCCCCACAACACTACCGCCTAACTGCGGTAGTGCTTAATACTCTGGTTCTTTTGTGTCAGGCAGGAGTCCCTGATTGGACTAGTTTAACAGCCCGAATCGGGAAACCCATATTCTATGCAGTTTACCTGGCTGACCTCATTACAATCACTCCAGTCCCTTAATTGACAAACTCAGCATCCAACCAGTTGCCAGTTCTGGGCATAGCAACACAATCTACAGCGTTCCTCATATCAGTAATTAATTTATATTATCTTACAGGCCTGTCACCAACAGCAAACATTTGTGTCTCTTCTCCTCCCTTTCATAAAATACAACTTGAACTCACAGTTCCACAAAAAAGAGAGAAAAATAAAATAAAAATATTGAGGGTCTGTATATTAAGTGTTGGCATTTTTCTCCCAATGGTTCTCTAGTCCCCTCATAAATAAGAGTAAATTAGTTGTGAGAAAGGGCTAAGGGCTTGTTCAGGTTAGGAATGTGTTCTGGCATCAATGGGAAAGTAGCACAGAACGATGAAGCTCATTCAGTTGGCTTCTCATTGAAGGCTCTGACAGAAGAGCGTTAATGTTGATGCAGAGTTAGGAGAAATGGTGAGGTGTCCCAGTGAGTGATTGGGAAGTACGGAAGGCAGGAAGAGTCCGTAATTTGGGAGGATAAGTTGGGTGAGAGCTATTGAATGGAAATATGCAATAGTGAGCGACACAGTCCAAGAAAGTGAGAGGTGTGTGCAGTGGCAGATTTAGAGAAAGTAGTCATGCCCCTGTGAGTGTGAGGTGGCAGAGAGATAATGGTTGCAATTACAGGTGCGAAATGCAGCATGTCATTAATCTTCTTTCAGCACTGCTAGATGATTCTTTTAACCTGGCAGATCACATCAACTTGGGCTGCTAGCTCTGTCCAGTTTGGCAGAATCTGACATTATGGTCTTCTGTGGTGGTTTAAGGGAAAAACCTCCTTTTATCCAATCTATTAATGTGTGTCCAGATCCCTGTCAGCAAAGAAAGGAGCTAATTTGCCTTTCTGGGATATATCGTTCGTGATAAGTGTACGGGACCAGAGCATGAAGTTGTGAAGACCAGTTCTTCGTTTGTGGCATCTGAAATGTGGTGGACCTGTGGTTTCAATATGATGGCAGCTCTTTCTGTTGCACGAATATTGCAAAGGCCTGGCAGTGATGAACATTTCCACCTCTTTTGGCAGACAGTTGCATGAAGCAAGTGCTATCAAGGCTGGTTGCATGATCAAAGAACTGAAGAGCAGATGATCACAGGCAGAAATTGACAAAGACAGTGATGGACTGCACAACATGATTCTCACCAGAAAAAAATCCATATGCATAATATCAGAGCATTCAACCCATGGAGTATTACAGAACATAAATAGTCAATATCTCTGTATATTTGTACTTAAGTCACTTCTATTTTACTTGCTGTCAGTTCTGACTTATCATAAGTTAGAAAGTTATTGAGTTCAAATCCTACTACAGATATTGAGTTCAGACTGACACTATGGTGCTGTATTAAGCAAGTGTTATGTTGTGGAGGTGCTTAAACTGAGGACGAGGATGCCCTCCTTAGTGGATATAAAATATCCCACAGTTCAGGGGATCAATCAACATCATAAAAACAGATTGTCTGACCATTATCACGTCATTGTTTATAAGACCTCATTCTGTGCAAATTGTCTGCTGCGTTTTTTAACATTATAATAGTCTGTATACTTCATTGGCTATAAAGCACTTTGACACAGCCAATTGTCATGAAGGGGACTACATAATTGCAAATTTTTATTTACCTTGGTCTACCGAGACCATTATCTCTTTCTCCTTCCTAAGGGGTTTATGGTTGCTGCCTTGATTCTAGAAAACTGAATATTCCTTCTTTGCTTCTGTTGGAACTCAAATTCTTAAAGGGATGCAACGAGAACAGTTTTTTTAAAAAAAGGAATACGTATTATAATGCTTGCTTGTAACTACTAGATGTTTTACAGCTCGTTTATGCAATAAATTTGTAGTTATCTCACGCTATTTAGGCAAGAGAAGTTAGTGAATTATTGATTCTACACTAATTCCGTTGGGAAAAGGGAAGATTTGCAGCACTTACTTGCAGCTCAGATTTACGGCTGACAATGTCGTAGCAGGGTCATAAACTGCCAGCACTAATTGCAGCTGTAAAATTCTACCTTTGTTTCCTTGTTACACGTAAGGGCTTAGGTCATTATTAGAGATAAATCAGCTTAAGGTGGGAACTCATATCTTCCTAACTGCTTCATTGAGGCCTGCTCTGAGCATTAATCATGGTCTTTGCAAAAGGCCATATCACAATCATGCCTCATGAAAAATTGAAGTAGATAGATGTAGTGAATGGAATGTAGTGCCACTCAAAGGTAACTATTTCCCCATATGGCAGGCATCTAAATGAGAAAAAAAATCACCTTGAGGGACCGTATCTATTTCAGCCTAGACTAGAAATTGCTTAGTCTAAGGAAGAAATAAAAATCCATTAAACCAGGGGATTAAAAATGCCAATACAGAATGACAGAATTGCATAGAGTGCCTTTTTCCTCAGTTTCAGGCAAAGTAAAACATGAGATTTTGGTTAATGGAGTACTTTGTTGTAAGTATGACGTCGCTCATGGCTTCCATTGGTCCTGACATTGGTATCACGAAGCCCATTGGAAAAATCCATCTCACTCTGTGCTTTTCTAACTTAAGGCCCAGCTGAGAATACAGAACACTGCTGCCTCACAGCGCCAGGGACCCAGGTTCGATTCCAGCCTCGGGCGACTGTCTGTGTGGAGTTTGCACATTCTCCCCATGTCTGCGTGGGTTTCCTCCGGGAGCTCCGATTTCCTCCCACAATTCAAAGATGTGCAGGTTAGGTGAATTGCTCATGCTAAATTGCCTGTAGAGTTAGGTGCATTAGTTAGTGGGGATGGGTCTGGGTGGGTTGCTCTTCGGAGGGTCGGTGTGGATTAATTGGGCCGATGGGCCTGTTTCCACACTGTAGGGGATCTAATCTAATCTAATCATAGAATATTACAGCCCAGTACAGGCCCTCCAACCCTCGAGTTTGCACCAACCCGTGGAACCAATCTGAAGCCCATCTATCCTATACTATTCCATTTTCATCCATATGTTTATCCAGTGACCATTTAAATGCCCTTAAAGTTGGCAAGTCTACTACCATTGTACTAGGTTGTACTAGCTTGTGCTAGGTGAGCACAAAAGGTGATTACACTACTGCCGTTGTGTAAACTGGCCATTCCATCCAAGAAATGGAAACAAGCTTTTCACATGTTTTGTCTTGACTGTTGAAAGTTAAGTGTGAATTCACCTTTAGTGCAAAATAATCAATTCATAAAACATTTATGTCCATCAAATAGGCCATTTAGCTCCTCAATTCCATCAATGAGGGCATGGCTGATCTTCTGATACATATTAAAAGCTTTGAGTATGGAAAATCTACCAATCTTACATTGAACCAAACTGATCAGGCATCAATTGCTGTTTTCAGAAAATATCTATTGTTCTTTGCATATGGAACTGTTTCCTAATTCCTCTTCCGGACTCTGGCTCTAATGTTTAAACCTGGCTCCTAGATCTAAATTGCCTAACCAATAGAAATTGTTTGTCCATATCTCCCATATTTGTTGCCCTTAATATTGTGAGAGATTTGATCAAATCAGATCTTAAATATCAAAATTCTAGAAATATCTTGTGTAATCTCTCTTCATCACTTCATGTTCAGTTCTCATCCTAGTCAATATACTCTGCATTACCACTGAGGTCAACTATGTTCTTCCTAAGGTGTGGTGTCCAGAACTGCTCACAGTGTAGTGATCCCTGCTGTGGTTAACCAGGGCTGTAAATAGCCAAAGCTTCTCTTCTACAATCTCATATGCCAGCATTCCATTAGCGATTTTAAAAAATCTTTGGTAAGGTGCAATGTATCACTGATGGTTGGAACATCAGCAGCCCAATAATAAGGAGAAAGGCAGGAAGAAATCAACTAATGTGGTAGCTTCCTGCTAACTTTATCTGCATTTTCTACAGCTTGTCCCAGGAACACAACAAATAGACAAGTGCCTTACTGAACTCATTGAATCCTACTATACATATTCTTAGGTAGCCAATTTCTGCTTTAAAGTAATTTGGTCCTTTTAAATTTCCAATGGTTATATTTTCAACTGTCTGATTCTTTGTAAAGATACCACGCAGTTGAATTGTTTCATTGAAGGAGAGATCATCTGTACCTGATCAGTCTCCCATTCCCTTTCATACTAAGTTCCCCTCATCCCACCTCAGCTCAGCCTCTTTTTCTACCACCCCTCCCCAACCAAGTTAAATGTCCTGATTGGCAATATTGGAAGCTTGTCATCTATTCTTTTTCCTGTGTTAAACTGTCAAGACGTTATTCACATCCACAAGATGTAGGTCTTCTACTTCACAACCTATGGTAGATCTAGTCATCCTTGAGATTGGCATAGGAAGTATTTTCAAAGAATGTAAACTGAAAGCACATGTTTGAGATGATAATGAACTATATGTTTGGGCTGTTTTGTTTTGTTATGGTGTAGATTGAACTAAAAAGCTGGTGAAAGTTAACTTTCTGTTGTATTTTTACACAGTGCAGAGGAGGCTGCTGGCTCATCAGTCTGGACTGAATTGAAATATAGATCCTTGAAGTACTTCTGAACATCTTTGCTTCCAAATATTTCACAATATTGCCTTTTGTACTTCTTTTGTCCTAATTGAGCTATTGGTTATATTAATGACTATTTCAGAAAATTAAAGCTGCTCATTAAGTAGAAGAAATATTATAATTGACTGGGATATTCTCTTTTTTCATTGGTTGATGTGTTGATATGTTTGTTTTTATCTTCTGTGGAACCATTCTTTGTTTAAAACAATTAACTAAACTATGAGCTTTGATGGGTTAGGTTTGAACACATTCATTAAGCATGAAACATGCTTTGCTTGTTCTTATAGCATGGTAAATAAACTAACAATGCTTTGGGTTATCTTATAGTACATGTTGAAATTTCTGCTCACAAATGCTTCATAGTTGTCCCACCTGCTTTTTTCACTATCTAGAGTTCCATCTTTGTATTTCCAATCCTGTTACATTGTAATTGTCAGTCATATCTATAATTTACTCCAGTAGATTCCTAGAATGTTAGGAAATCATCATTATCATTTTGAAGTTATTAGGTTTTTGATCTGTACCAGCGTTTCATTAATATCACCACTAATTTTGCATCATCACGTTCCCCATGTGATACCACCATGATGCACAATGCCATTAATAATGCTACCTTCTTTTAGAGCTCTAAAAACAGCAGGAATAACCCTTTAAAGTTATGATGTTCCTCATGAAATATTATTTAATATACTTCTACATTTTCAGAGAGAAAATGGTGACATGGTCAGAAACACTTTATATCGCTAGCTCTAATTTGTAAACTAATGAAAATATTTTGACACATTTTCATTAAGATAATGCCTTTTTAAAAGTTTATATTGATGGATCTTGATTTCATAAGTTATTTTGTCTATGTTTAATCTCAATTCTTAAAAGGGATTGAGGGAAACATATCCTTGGAAGAATAGAAAATGCAATTTCAAACATCTTAAATATTAATGTTAGCATTACTGCCCTAATTTCTTTAAGTTTATCTACATTCATGCAAAGTCGTGTTCTTGGAAGGCATCATTTTACTACTTGTAGCTATTATTACCACGTTGAGAATATGGCAAATGTATTTTCTTTCCATAAATAAAAATGAATAACACAAACTTTCATAAAAGCAATATTTCTTTAATGAGACACATTAAATCTTCTTCAGGTTATTACCCTCCTTCCTCTATCAGATAAGATCCAAGATGTTAGGAATTTGATGCTGTCAGTTACATTGCTTGTTGGAAGAATGCTACAGTGACAAAACAACTTCATTCATCAAGAGAAGTGCAATAGTATAGTGGGACATGGCTTTGTTCCAACAGTTTCTCCACTTACTGGACTTCTGATGTCAGCACATTAAGAAGGGAAATTCTGAAGCATTCTTCTATTGGAGTGACACTCACAAGATAGACACCAAGGATGGTAACTCCACCCATCTTAATAGATCCTGAAAGACCCCACAGTCAGTTTCAATGCTTCTCATTTATCTCTATAATGACTTGAAATTGGTATAAACCCAGGGTTACCATTTCATTGGTAAACAGACCATTCCACAACAAATAAAAATTAGGAGGGAGTGATGCTTATGTTACATCCAAATATTCAGCTTTACTATGTTGAAAACTAAATAAGACACACACACAGCAATAAGACTTCCATCAAATGTATTTTTTTAAATTACACACATCTTGCAAATGTACATTAAAATGAATACAAATTCAAACTACAAGTGTTAGAAGGGAAGTTACAAAGCAAACTGATAGTTCCTCTTTCACAGTGATCTGATAGAAATGGAACAATTTGGCCTCATGTACAAGAATCCATAATCTCAAAGTGAGATAGATGCTGTTTTTAAAAACAGAATAACATTCTGGATGCAATTTTCAACAGCTGAATCTTGCTATTCAAAGAGAGTACTAAAAACAATTTCTCTCACACTTGCAAACTATATCAACTTTTTGAGGGATGTGTAGAAACAAACTCAGTGTCAGAGGCCAGAAAAGGAAAGCCAGATGTGCCACAAAAGAGAATCTGAATTCACTGCAGAGTAACTTCGAAGCTGAATGGAAATGGATCCTGCAATCCTCACCTAGTCTAAACAAGCAAACACTTCTATCATTAAAACTCTACTGGTGTGCACTTTTGCAAAACTACATTACAGAGTTCCCACTACATCTACTCACTAGAAATTTAAAAAGTCAATAATAATAAACATTTTATGTACATTTAGAATTTCACAAAAAAGGCAGCAAAAATAGCAAACTGACTCTTCACCACAGATAGCAAAAATGGCTGAAACATGCACATGGTTTAAGCATGATAGCACTGATGTAATAGAAAAACAAGCAAGCAAACTATTCAGAAATTAATGTTTTAAAAAGAAATGTCTCTTTTCTTATTTCCATTATATATTCAACTCGATGGTAGGCTTTTTTTTCCCGAAAGCAAATTTTGGTACATTTGGGTTTTTATAGATTCTATAGATTGCATTGATGTTCTGGTTAATTTTCTGACAATAGAATTGAAGAGAAGTGCATTACTGTTATCTACCCGCTGCTTACAAATTGCTGACTAACAGATCGATAACAGCCAAAAGGTAGATTACAGTCATAACAAGAACAATTATATTTGCAATTGATGACACCTGAAAATTATCATAAGGAGAATACCATGTGTGTGGGAGTAATTAAACAGGTACTTTGGAATGCTGGGATATGATTTTACAGCAAAAGGTAAGCATTCAAGAATTACAGCAGAGATGGTTGAGAGTGATTACACTGAAAATGGGAACTTCCCAGGGCCCTATTAGATAAGAATTTTAAGGGTGTTTTCAAAAAGTGCAAACCATTGCTGTTTTGTAGCTGTATTGTACTGTAACTTTCAAACTTTATTTCTGATCACTTTTGGCACCATCAGCTCACTCCATGCATTTCCAGAATGATGAGGTTTATTTAAGATTTAATTTGAATTTTATTAAAGCCCAACTGTTTCTGACATTATGGCACATTTATTGGAAAACTGTCGACAGTTAGGTGCCAGAAAATTCCTGTTCAGAGCATAAGATTTTCAAGCATGCTTTTAGACCTAAATATTTCCATTTATGGGATAAATTTGAGTGTAATTGAAGTATGAGTCAGCGAGACACCTAATTAATAGATGGATAGGCTGGCAGTCTGCTTCTTGTCACCACTTTGAAACCTGCTCACCAGTGAATGAGCAACAGCACTGAAATTGAGGTAAGCTTTAAGATTTTCCTGGCTTTCCCTCACCAACTTCAACCATGGCAGATTTGAGTTTAAGAAGGCACCAGACTTAGGAATGGGCCCACTCCCAACTCTAAGCAAATGGCTTGGGTTTTGAATTAGTTAAGGTCTCTCCTATTGTGTGAACAATCCCAAAGGACAATATTATTCCAAAGGTCAGAAATATGTTTGTCTCTGACTAGATCAGATTTTCAAATTAATGTTGTATCTAATAACATCAAATGGTTTAGAGCTTCCCTATTATTAAATATTATTATTTTTGCCACTATCTCAATGAAGCATGTTGAGTTATTTTGTGTAAATACACACTACAATTCTGTTTTATACTTTATGATGATTGCACTAAACAGAAGTGAAGTTAGTTCTATTGCCTATTCCAGCATTCAGTATCAACAACAGCATTATCTGGACATACTCAATGCAGCCAGGTGCAGTTGTATTAGTGAAAACCTCAGAATGCCGATGGCTACATTAATGCAAATTTGGCATAGTAGCCAACCTTGTTGATCTTCCAAATAAAATTTGCAATTCAGTATCAATTTGCATCAATGTGGGTTTGGATGAGAACTCACAGATGAAACACCCTATACCACTGAGTCTCTATATTAATATATTTTAATTCCTCAGGAAAGGAATTTAATACACTAATAGCAAAGCATTCACAGTCTAGGCTATGAGTGTGGACAGTGGATTTGTTCAGCAATGCGCTTCTCCAGATTTAAAACAACTACAGTTTTGATCCTATAATCACCATTAACCAGACTCAATACTGATCCAATGTTCTATTTGTCAACAGTTCTAACCAATTTCAATTATGTCAATTTACTTCCAGCCTCAACACTCACATATACAACTAACTCTGCTTCAGATTTCTGCTCCTTTACATTCACCTCAGCTGCCTCATACACCAGCAGCCAATTGATACTGCCAATTATGGGAACAGTGCCACTTATTCCTGGCTGACTCCTGTTGCATGGCGACAAAAACACAGTCTGTCTTGTTTCCATGGGAATGCTAACAGACCCAGGCTGCACTGCCCATGACGTGCAAGGATAGAAGAAAAATGAATGCAGTACATAGCAGGCAATGCTTCAGTCTATTATACTGACCTTCTTTTTCATCTTTTAGGATACGGTCTCAATTTGTAACATTTTGAGTGTTTCTGCCAATTTTCCTTCCAGGTTGGCCTTTTACCAGGTATGCAAATCTGAGGCTGGCTTAACCGTTGTTGTGAGTCTTTGTTACATCTCAAAACAAACTCACAAATCAACTGCCGCCGTGGTTAAAATATTCAATGAAAAATAAAAGATATCAATGTAATACACTCACGGTCTTAGGTAATGGTATTTTTAGAGGGTTCTTTGTGAAATAAATACTGCTGATTAACATTACTATCATTCTGAATTCTTTTCATTTACCCACGGTGCAGCTACACTTTGTCCACAGAGGCAGTGCATTAAGAAACCAGACGGTGGACTTGAGGCATCTCTTCATGAGGTTATCTTATTCCCCACTCCAAGCAGACAGAGTGCCACCTCACAAAGTGGTTTCACTCACCTTCTCTGGGGCACAGAACACTGCCCCTTGACAAAATCTCACCTTCTACCTCTAAAGCCAAAGGAGCCACCAGTGGCAACCAACTTATTTACCGTGAACTTCTTTTTCTTGCGGCTGCCGCTCGTCCGGCCAATACTGACCAGTAATATTCTTCAGATTACTGGCCTGTATTCCCTCGGGATTAACTGCTCGTGCTTGACTTTTCACACGCTCAGTTCCTTCAAGGTGCTCTTGGCCCAATCCTCAATGTGAACAGGATGAAACCAGAGCCACTGTGGTCTCACTTCCTATGGAAGGAGTTCCACAATATAATGACCATTACAAGTGTGAAAATACACAGGTTATTAAATTAAGTCAGCATTCAGGCAGAGTTTGTTTCATTAAAGACCAGAGGCTTTTTTGCCTATTGTGTACCTCGAGCACTGAAATTAATTCAATTACAAAAGGGTCATCTGTATTTTCACACCAAGCACTGCCATTATGCCTATAGGTCACCTGTGCATGACACATCATTTAAATAACATACACAGCTGTCTTAACCAAATCACAATCTCGAACTATGTTTACTTTTATGGGGTTACATTAGCCTGTCTGACTGAGAATTAATCTGATGTGGCTTGTGTGGCTACACACACACACACACACACACACACGCACACACACATTTTGGGAATACTCTCCCTGCTGAGCTTACTTCTCTTTATTAAGGGAACACACTGACACACTTTAAGCTGCAGACTTGTCCAGGGAGTTCAAATGATACCAAAGCCAGAGATCAAAGAGATTGCTCTGAGGAGTAGAATCTGGACTCCTTACTGCTGCAACTCTTAATACACCTTTGGGTACATTATGAATTTATTTGCACCATTTATTGCTATTCTGTGACTGAGTCCAATTGAGCTTTTTTGAATTGACTTCTGGAAAAGTACAAGGCATCATGCTGCCATCTCCAGCCTATTGGAAAGAAGATCAAACTGTAATAGAAGCCTAATACTGGGAGAAGTAAGAAGAAGGAACTTGTATCAGAATGTCTGTCATCTGCCAGTCCATTACCAAGTAGAAAACAAAGATGGAACCTCCTGCCTGGACTTGCTAGCAAGCAGAAAGTAAACCAAGACATTTTGTTCTTACTTATTCCTGGGATGTAGGCATGCTGGCTAGGCTAGCATTTATTGTCCATCCCTAATTGCCCAAGGAGCAGTTAAGATTCTGTCACATTGTGTGGATCTGGGGACATGTAGGTCAAACTAGGTAAATATGGCAGGGTTCCTTTGCGAACAGACATTAGTGAACCAGATGGATTTTTCCAATATTTGACAATGGGCACATGGTTGGCATTATGTCAGCTTTTTATTCCAGATTTTATTAAATTCAATCTTCATTTACCACAGTGGGATTCTAACCCTAATACCCAGACCAGTGGCCTGGGCTTCTTGATTGCTATTCCTATGCTATTATCACTGACTCCCCGGAAACCAGTGATGTTTTTCAAAAATAAGGCTGGTGTTACAAAAGTACATTTTGTTTTCCATACTATTGATTACCATATTTCTGTAGCATATAGTAATGGGTAGTTCATAAACCAGTGAGGAGTGGCAAAACTGCCTCCAAAACTAATACAAATGTCATGCAACTAATGGCCCCTTGGTTCCCACCAGCAGTAGGGGCCAACTTAACTGGCCAGGGAAGACCTCCTGGGAGCAGAGCTGATCTCCAGACAGGCCAAGAGGCCTCTCACTCCCTGCCTGCTGCAGCAGCCATTTTGACCACTATAGTTGATTGAAGGCCAGTGATAAACATCTGAAATCTGAAGCTATGCACCTCAATTATGACTCAGGAGAAATCATGCAAAAGGAGAGAGAAAGAAAACTCAGGGACAAAAAACAATCCCAAAATCCTGAGTCCTCACAGAGTTAAAGGTAACTGAAACACATGTTTTAAAGAACATAACATTTCTTCTGTAGACTTTCTCAGATGTTATGTGAGCAAGGAATGACTCCCTAGAAGATGTGACACTTGCCATCCTCTCAAAACATCATCTAATATGATTAGAAACTTGCTGAATGATGGAACTAGGCTTGGTGATTTGAACTGACACTAGAACATGAAGAAGAACATTAGCTGGTTAAGGAATGGTCAGAAGGTTAAGCAAAATTCATGAAAGTATGTTGAGAGGGTAAAATGTACCAACAATAAACTCCAATTTCTCCCTCACATACCACTCAGCTGCACGATCCTAATTGACAACTTTTTTGTTATAGTTCTTCTCCCTGCTACCTCATTTTGGAGGTGAACTGAAGGATAATTGAAACATTAGCTGGCAATAATTTTTGTATTGTGGCACATTGATATCACGGAAAGAGAATAATCACTTCGATATGCCAATCATTAGACAATCTGCTAATCTGCGGAAGTGGGGGCACCTACCAGCCAATTTCAACCACTACTTTTTTTTCTGACTGAAAGTATGCAGGGGCCACAATATTCAAACAATTGCCAAGCCTGTGACTGTTCAGTGAATGCTTCAGGGCCAAAATGCAATGGTGAACAGGGTGAATTCCACAGCAATGCAAATTCCATGGCAAAATGGAGCAATTCTTTGTTCTCTGGGGAAAGGGGCAGAAAACAAAAGAGGCTGCATCATAAGATGTTCTGCAGCAGGACAGTAGCATGGAGAAATACTCATGATTAATCTTCCAAATTTGCTTATTGAAACACAAGAAATTGCAGTGCATTGAAATTTGAATTCCACATCAGAGTAAAATCAGCCTGCAAGCTAAATGTCACACCAAATCAAACAAGGTTGTAAACATTCTTTATGAATCAAGAAAAGCACAAGATAAGTCTCATGCATGGCAAGTTTATTTCATGCTAATCCTAGTCCAGTGGCAAGTTAATGTTCCCTTTTCCCTATCAAATCGGTCTTCAAAGAAAACCCTTCACCACCAGCTTTTACAAGTATTCGATTAATGCTATTCAGTAAGTCTACTTATAAACTGGTTTGAATACAATTGCACAGTGAACACATTCACAAATAAAAAAGCGCATGAACAATTTGTTCTTATTAGTAAAATGTAAATTTGCTGTCTTACTCTAACCCTAAATAGTTCTATCCATTCAAAATGTCATATAAAGCAAGAATCAGAATCATTTTATCACTAAAAAAAGTATTAAACAAATGTGATCAAATTTAATTTTAGAAAATTAATGCCTTAGTCTCATTAAGCTGTATTCTTCTGAAATTACTTTCCCATTCTCAAATCAATGTTATTTTCACTTTAAACTAAATGTTTGCATCTTAGTTAATGATTTTTTTCGAGTTTTTTTCTGTCCCTCCTTTTTTTAAACAAATCAGATGTTAAACATGTCTGCGCAGCAGAGGATTTTCTTAAAAAAGAAAAAACTGGCAGAGGTCTTTAATAACTAAAACCGGATTTATAAATGAAGCATATAATAACTGCACATCAAATATCAAAGAGAAATGGAAAATCACACAGCACCATTGAAAAAACAAAACCAGGGACCATAAGTTTCAAAGAACAAGTGACGTACAAGAGACCTGCTTGTGTTATTATGAAATATTCTCACAGTGCTTCATATCTGATGTTTAGAAAAAGGCAGTGATATTCCAAGATACTAGGTTTCTCATGAGAAGGACAAACTGTTAAAAACAGGGCAATTTTGTTTTGGTGTCACTTGGCAATTAGTGAACACCAAGATCAATAACCTCTGCACACTGGGCAGAATTCCTTTTCCAAGTCTCACTGGTTCAGATGGCGAATTCCAGCCTTCCATCACTCATCTGGCTCACATCGAGTCACCCAGTGAGTCCGAGTCATCCAGAGAAAGTGGCAGATACAGATCCTGCAGTGGGGAAGCAAAGAGAAACAAGAGTTTAAATATGATTGATGAGAAAAAGTGGTGATTGCCACAGTGAGGGTGATCGTGTAAACTAGAAATCTCAGTTTGAATCTCCCTCGATTTCCATTTTCAGTGATTCCATTTTTCCCTCCACAGATGCTGTCTGACATAGTGGGTAACATCAGCATTTTCTGTTTTATTCTGCTTTTAACCTGAGTGCAAACTAATCGCTCAGTGGCCCTGTACTATTCTGGAAAAGGTTCAATTGGATTTAATCTTTCAAACCTTTGTAAAATATGCAAGTAATTAACATCTTAATTTCTTCAGTTTGGCTCCAAATGGTACATTCATAAATCTCACTAATCATTTCCTTCTTGTAGATTCTTTGTTCCTCTTCATGCTTATCTTTTCAGTTTGGTGTCTTTTCAGAATGCAGATTTTCTGCTTCCAGGAGCCAGTCTTTCTCTTCAAAGAAAAAGTGTCATCATCAGTCATCCACAAATAGTAAGAAAGCTATTCTCACAGTGGGAGTGTTGTATGGAGATGTAGACTTGATATTGTACAATACAGACACCCTCTGTGTCAATGGTCATTCTCGGTGATATATTTGCTGTCCAGTCCCATGTAGGTAGGGAGAATCTACTGATACTTTCACTGGGAGCCAATTATTTTCCAAAAGTGATTCATAAACTTTGGATATGTATTTAAAAAAAGGGATTGTTTAAATACAAAATTTATGATTTATTAATTAGAATCAATTGTTATTTAGTTTAAACACAAATGAAAGAAAACTTGCATACTGATATATATCCTTAACCCCTTTCTCAACTATCCCTCAGGATTTCACATTTATTATTGAAGTGCAATTAGTATTATGTAGGCAGTCATGGCAGCCATTTTGAATATAGCAAATTGCCAGAAGTAATAATAACTTAACCAGCTAGTTAATCCAGTTTTGCTACATTTGCTGAGAAAAGAAGACATGCATTTGACCATTACCATTGCTGAGTTAGTGTATGGAATCTGCATCCTCACAGTGAGGTTGGATACACCTGCCATCAGCCCAATGCAACCTATTCTCCCTCACATGTGACTAGTCACACAATATTAGTTGCAGATACCTGACACTCTGATTGTGACCTTGGAAAGCTCTTGGAAGATTCCCTCATGAGGACAACCCACTGGGGAAAAGTTGCCCCTTTAAGTTGAATGGAACAAAATTGTGAGGAGCTCTCTTCCAATCACAAGGCAGTTCCCTGCCATCCTTGCTACTGATGGGTTCACTAGGTATCTTATCTGCAACAAACCTGGGAGAGAAAGAACCTTTAGGAGCAGCAAGCAGTTAGGTAACTAACTGCTAATAGTGAGGAGGCACTAAAGGAATGTCTACAAGAGTCCAGAAATGAGGTCCAAGTTACAGGGAGTGTGATAGGCTCAGGGCTAAAGTCCAAGAGCCTGTAGCCATTTTGGTGAAGCCAGGAAGAAAAGATGGGCAGGAAACAGACTTTTTAATAAAAGTCAGGAGAAAGAGCTGCCATTTTGCCAATACAACTACCCACCCACCAGATCCGAATGGCAATTAGGGAGAAGACGGAGGCTGCAAGAGAGTTGGAGGTGTGGGGAAGTAGGGAGGCTGCAATGGAAGTGGGAGGGAGAGGCAGGCTCCAAGGGACCGGAGAGAGACAGAGGGAGGCTACAAAGAAGAGAAAACAGTTTAATACCTGTCAGCAAAGGAACACTTAGCTCACTAGGAAACTTGACATGAGGTAATTAATTACTTGCAAATTAATGTGGTATCACCAAGCTTAAGGCTGCTTTTCCGGAGCTACTCCATGTGACTGCCATTGCAATGAACAATGTATCAATTGTTAAATTGAAATCTGAGATTGAAATCCATGATGCACTAAAAACAGCAGTAACTGACTTGTTAAAATATTCTAGTTTTGTAAATATGCAATGGAATTACACTGGGTATAATTTTGTCAGTTTGGAAGGTGTAGCCTTCGCGTGAGTAAAAGCCCATGTCTGTTATTTTGAATGAGAAACTTTTGTTGTTACATTTTTGCTAGTTGTCCTGTGCTAATTTGAACACTGTAGTATCTATTAATTAATGCTTCCCTTGTGTGCGGTGGCTTTCCATTTAACAGATGGGTTCTGCTTCTGTGAGGCCAAATATCCCAAAGATTAACACGAATAAAAAAAGGAATGTTATTATGTAACTGCATAATTTCATAAAGTACTTGGTGTGAATGAAAAATTAGCCCTCAAGAAAATCTCAAAAGGAGCCCTCAAGAAAACAAGAAGTAACCTGGCATGCATATGTGCACGTGTGGTGTACATGTGTCAGTGTGTCTACAGATGTGAGCAGTGCACACATGCACACATCTGTATAGACGCAGCATTGCCCTCCTGAGAACTGAATATATCTTGTTCTATCCTACGACGCCAAGGTGACTGAACTGATTCACCTGCATTTGGTACTTCGTGTAGAATTCTGGCTATGTTAATGAGAGATCAATAACCAAATTAAAGTAACTTCCTGTTTTCCAGATGTCTACTTATTTAAAGAACAAAATAGGAACATCCCTTAAACTAAAGCATCGTCGTTTTTGAGACTCAGGTAAAGATATGTATTCACTCCATTGTAATAGAAAAAACCACAGGGCAAAATAATGTCTTACCTTGTGCTTGCGAAGGCAGCCTGGGCTGGTTGGTGTCGAAATGGGTGTTGAGACTGGAGACTTATTGGACTTGGGAGTGGAGAGCTGGCTGCTAGAGGTTCCATTAGCTGAAAACACAGATAACAGATAATTTATAGAGGGCTGATAAAATGATCTTAGTAGGTTATTGTAACTCAGTTCAGAATATTCAAAGAGTTTACTTAAGAATAAAATTCAATGTCATAGTTTTCTCATTACTTATTGCTCTACTGCTTGCAATGCTTTATGGTGTCTGCTCAGAAAGGAGGATGAGGTGGTTTAGGTCATACAATTTGCAACAGGCACTCCATTAGGAGAGGGAATGTGTCCTCTTCTTAATGTTTCACTCCTCCAGCATCACCCTTTTCCAGGAAATAGGATTAGAACATTCTGCTTATCAGCAGAAGATGAACAGTTGCCACATACCTCATTAGTGTAAATAACTCGCAGGCCAATCATCCATACATGTTTTGCATTATGATAGACTAACATTATGAATCATACCCAGTGACTCCAACAAGAAAGCTCACGTGTGGTCATTCGATGAGGCCAGCACCTAAGCTGAATGAGATGCCTTCTACTGTTCAATGGCCCAATGAAGATTGAACAAAATACTGAATGAAATGAATGGTCAGGCAATGACTTTAAAAATGTATCCCTGCAAAGGAAAGAACTTTCGAGAGAGGAGGGAAATGCAAACCATACCATT
The DNA here is from genome assembly GCF_047496795.1 of Chiloscyllium punctatum. Taxonomy (NCBI): domain Eukaryota; kingdom Metazoa; phylum Chordata; class Chondrichthyes; order Orectolobiformes; family Hemiscylliidae; genus Chiloscyllium; species Chiloscyllium punctatum. The sequence goes on along the minus strand of NC_092763.1, from coordinate 61,015,663 downwards.
TGAGAATGTCAGCACTATTTTCTACAAACTAATCAAATTCAGAAATTCTGCATTTCCTCCAGTGTGCATTAACAGCAAGACCTTTTGTAAGAAACACCAACAAATTACACTTTAATGTCCATTGTAAAATTTTAGTGGAGTATAATTAAGTAACATTTAATGGAAACCATGTTTTACTTTGTAAAATTATCAAAAAAAGTCTTTGTGTTCTGAAAGTGGAACAATACTGGGGGTGAAATTATTTTCACTGCAGAGAGTTTATGTATGATTGGAAGTGAATTTTTAAATTGGGAACAGCTCTAGGATTGACATCCAAGGCAAAGCAGGGAGCAAGTTCACCCACCTAACAATTAGAACTGCCTGAGGGAAAAAATGCTATACAATCCAGCCTTGAAGAATTTTCCAGTGAGCTCAGAAGAAACAAGAATGCCATCTTTGGACGCTGTTCATCAATCCATTACTAAGTGATCTGAAAGTTTTCTCTTGCTGTTGTCAATTAACATCCTACATAAAATGCTTTGACTTCCAGCTAGACCAAGTTTTGTGTCATATCAAATTGATCATTCACCTCTGATCCACGCTATTTTGTAATTCTTTCTTGGATGTGGCAGCCCGTAATTGCCATTGAGAATGTGATGATGAGCCAGCTTCTTGAACTGTTGCAGGTATGCTAACAGTGCAGCTCTTAATTCCTATGTTAAGTATATTTTGTTTTCTGCAACAATGAAAGAAGGTCAATACATTTCCAAGACAGGATGATGCATGGCTTGAGGTGAATTAGTAGGTGGTGGTAATTCCCAAGCATTTTGCTGACCTTGTCCTTCTAGGTGGTAGAGGTCATGAGTTTGCAAAGTGCTGTGTAGAGAGCATTGGCGAGGTACTGCAGTGTACCTTGTAAATGGCGCACTGGTCATTGGTGGAGGCAGTGAATTTTGAAGATGGTGATGAGGTACCGATCAAGTGGGCTGTTTTGTCCTGGACAGTGATAAGATTCCTGAATGTTTTTGGAGTTGCACTCATCTATGCACCTGGACAGTATTCCATCACATTCCCAATTTGTGCATTATCAATGAAAGACGGACTTTGGGGAGTCAGGAGGCAGTTATTCACTTCACAAGTCCCAGATTCTGCAGAGCTTTGGTCTGATCTGTTGTTTATGGGATAATTTAGGTCTGCCTATCACATGCTATTTGTTAATTGAAATCCAATATTTGAAGTTGTAGCTTCACCAGGCTGAAACCTGTTTTTAGGTGTGCCTTTTAGGTTAATCTCTTGATTTGTCAGTAATGGTAGAGTGAGGGACTTGGGGCAAACTTAAATTCTTCTGCTACTAGATTTGTTCTGAGTCATTTAGCATGGTGCTTGCATCACAAAACATGTTGAAGGTTGCACTCAATGTGAAGACAGGACTTTGCCTTCACAAGGACTGTGCAGTGGTAATTTCTACCATTACTATCATGGCCAAATCCATCTGTGACAGGTAGATTAATAAGTACAATGTCTATTAGGTTTTTTTGTCTTGGTGAGTCTAGTCTAGCAACAATGTTCTTTAGGGCATGGTCACCTCAGTCAATAGTGACACTACTGACCCCCTCTTGGTGATGGATAATGAAGTCCTCCATCCAGAGTACATTCTATGTTATCACTACTCTCAGTGCTGCCTCCGAGATAGGCAACTCTTCATCAGAAGAGCCATAACATGGGTTACTCTGTTGAAGTGCCATGTTAATGCAGTAGTAGGGAGTTTTATTGTTAACTCTAAGCAAGGTGAAATTTAGAAAGCTCATGGGGAACCTTGATCCACACATCAGCATGAAAAGTGCAAGGCATACAGAACTGACCAGATTGCCTACATAATTAACAGTAACTCAATTTATGTGACATCCAGCGTGTGAAGAAGGTATTATTATACACATGCATCAAATCTTTTCTTTTGACTGACCTCTCAACACAATAACAATAGAAGATTAGAAGTCTCCCAAATCCTATAAGCAATAGCTCTATCAGAGAACTGAGAGTGAAGTAGTCTAAGGAGTGCCATTTTCTGCTACAGGAACAGACATAATCAACTCTTGCAATGCCAGGAATCACAGCAACACTAGCATAAGCACAGAGCTGAAGAATACAGTCTGAAAACTAGTGAGTGGTAATTAAGATTGGAAATCAGACAAATGATTATTTTTCCATCAATGGACCTGTGTAAAGCTCCCTGGAAAAGTGTCAATTAATTCTTCCAAATAAACTTGATAAATATCTGGTTAGGAACAATATTGAAAATTATGAGAACAGGAATCCTCTAACTCAATTATGAATTCCTTACACGGTGCTGTATTCTGGCTGCAGTGTCTCTATAGGGTTTATTGTAGCAAATACAATTCTTTGGCGGGACACAATGCAATACACAATCTCCATCACCAAGAAGGAGGGTAGAAGCTGTGTACAAGTACAATCATTTCCAAGTCACACAATATCCTCACTTGGACATACACCATTCTTTACTCATCATGACTGCATCAAAATCCTGAAAGTGCCTCATTGACAGCACTGTGCGAGTGTGTTCACCGTTCAGAGTCAACAACTGTTTCATCACCATTTTCTGAAGAGCAACTAGAAATAGGCACTACATGCTGTCCTTGATAGCCATCCCATGTCTGATTTTTTTTTAAAATCCTGCAGTTCACAGATGCAGGGACCATGTAAATTTTAGTAATGGTTGGAAACCAGTTAGATTTCCAAATAGAGGCATATGAGGGGTACAATTTGGCTCCATTATGTTTGGAATTAGAAGGCAGCTCTTGACGGTTTTAATATGAAAATGGCACTAGTAATAGATCAGGTTGTATGTTAACTATGGAAGGAATTACTTTCTGTTAATTGCATGATTCTGATGTTATTTTTGTCCTAGTATTGGCTGCAATGGCTGCCCTATGAGTTAGACTTCTTCTCTCACCCTTCAGTTAGAAAACAAATTATATTGTAAACTGTTGGAACTTCTGACTCATTAGAATAGAAACCCAGTAAACCCAAAACTGCAAAATGTATGATTCTCAGGGGACATGCTTTAAATCCTTGAAATAGACGAATGCTTTATGCATATTTTATAGTTTTGGTAACTGTGTAGTTAAAGGGCAAATTATCTACAAGTGCTTTATCAATCAGATTACACGGCAATTTGTGTTTTTATTAAATGAATCAGGGATTTGCATGATAAATTCAACCATGAAACTGTCAAGTTAGTAGAATTTCAACCTATTATAGGTTGTGTAATCATATTAGCAGAGAAGTAATTACGACTGTGGCCACAAGATCAGAAAACAAGGATAACTTCAGTTGTTTCTTCTCAAAGCTAACTGAGGTAGGATGTCAGAATTCTTCAATTAACTCCTCTATTCTACCAAATTTCAGTGGAATGATGTCTCCCTTAGCCACATGTTGTGCTGCTTTCATAAAAATGTCGTCAGGTGAATACAATGGAAAAATCTCCATAGGAAACTAGCTGGTCGCTTTCCCTTAAAAGCAACTGTAAATTATGGGATATTTAATTATGGTTGTCTCTCTTTTATATTCAGTAGTGGGATGTGGACACAGCCAGCAAGGCCAAGATTTATCACCTGTGGCTCTGATGAAAAGTCACCAGACTTGAAACGTTAACTGTGTTTTCTGCCCACAGATGGTACAAGACCGGCTGAATTTTGCCAACAATTTTGTTTTATTTATTGCCTATTGCGGGTTCCCTTTTCGATGTAGTCATGAGCCTTCTGCATCAATTATTGATGCAGTGCTGTCAATAAGAGAGTTTCAGGATCTTGAACTATCAGGAAAACTCTGCACTGCTTGGAGTCATACCTTGCACAACTGAAGGTAGTCATAGTTGTTGGAAATCACTTATTTAGGCTCCAGGACATCACTACAGGCGCTCGTTAGGGTAGTGTCCTAGGTCCAACCATCTATAGCACTTTCCCTACTTGCTAATAATTACTGTGTTCAGTTCCATTCACAATTCCACAGATATCAAAACAGTCATTTAATATAAACTTGGCTATAGTTAGATCGAGATTGGTAAATAGTACTTAACAGGCATGTCATAGAAATATCAGGTAATGACCACCTGCAATAAGACAAGATGTAACCACCTATTCTTGATGTCCAATGATGTTAACATTGCTGAACCACCTGCCATCAATATCATAGGAATCATCATTGAACAAAAACTTAACAGGACCCAGCTATGCAAATATCACAGCTACAAGAGCAGGTCAGAAGCTGGGTATCCTCAGGTGACTCATCCCTTGACACCCCAAAGCAGTTCCATCATCTTCAGATCACAAGTCAGGGATATGACAAGTCAGGGAATACCTTCACTTGCCTGATGAATGCAGTTCTAACAACTTACCAAAGCTTCATTGATTGTACCTTCCAACACCTTATTGAACTTACTAGTGAGGAAGACAGGAGAGGCAGGTAGCCGGGAATATCAGCAATTGGAAGTTATACAGTATCCTGATTTAGAACTATATCACGGTACCTTCTTCATTGCTGAATTTTGGAATTCTTCCATTCAGCACTGTGGAATTATGGTGCTTCATGAAGACAGCATTCCACCATTTTCTCAAGCACAAATAAGGATGGTCAACAAATGCTGCCTTTGTCACTGACACTCATATCCCATGGATGACAAAAAATGTAAGATCTATGTTTTTATATACCATGGTTAAGGAAACTTTCTTTGAGCTTTACTAAAAGGTCAGCATATGTGTAAGATGAAGGTACACAGGTAAATGCTTTGTCCAAACTAGGTTGCTTGCTCAGAAGTAATTTCAAATTCCTAAACTGTAGCTAAACAGCATTTTTTAAAAATCTGGATGTTTTCATGCCTATCAACAAGTCTGGCACTGCAAGAATAAAATAGTCACTGACTTACCCCAAAACATACTCAAAAAGCACAAGTAAAAAATATTGGGAAAATATATAGATCAGTTATAACTACATTTTACAACAAGAGGGTCTGCAAGCTTGAAAATTCAATTGGCATGACTGAAGTACATCTGCTGGTATTGAGTAATTTTTCAGCTAATGACTCAAGGGAACAGTGTCTGTTTTTGGGAGGAGACTGACAAGCTGCTGTCAAATCTGAAATTGCCACTGGTTCATGCATAAGCCAATTCCTTTGTCTTTGAAAGTGCCATTGTCAGAGCATAAAATTACAGTGCAGTGCCTGTCATTCATCAAACAGGATTCTGGTCTTCTGAGGTCAAATTCAATTCAAAATAGTTAGAGCAAGGCCATCTCCTGCAACTGAATCCAGGTTTTCTCTACAAAGCCTGTGATTTGATTTAACAGGAGATGCTGTATGTTTACACTCTGGCCAGCACTTAGGTTCCTGCACAAGATCAAATGCCAACTAATTTGGAAATGCAATAACAGTGGAGCCAACACACACACAAACACGCGCGCGTTATTCCCAACCTTTAGAAACTCTCAATCCTTAATTACACATTTCTATTGACTTTTAGTACCAGATGTGCATTTATATTCGAAGAAACTTGGATGAAGATTACTAATATTTAATTAAATCAACCCATGAAAGTCAAAAATGTTTTTCGTGATTTTGTTCCAACAAAACAGAATCTATCACACTCAGCATGAAGCTCACGGAATAACCTAACTGTTTTTGATCAATCCACATTCCATTGTAACTGTACAGTGAGCCAGTTAGTCTGGGTTGGAGAAACCTACAGCAGCCAAAGTTTCTACTACTGCTTCTGCCTGTTTGTTACAAGACATAGACTGAGCTACAGAGTAACTTGCAAATGCTTTCTAAAAATTCATCAATGCACATGAAACTCTGAAGGTTCAATTAAATAAAGCTAAAAATACATTTGGCCAGCCTGCACAATAGTGAGGTTGCCCAAAACATTAATGCAGAGTTCTGATCCCCATTTTAATGTTGACCTTTTAAGGCAGTTTTTGGCCTAATCAGCACTTACAGGGCAATGTTTCTCTCCTTCACTAAGTTAAAAGAAGACTTAATTATCATTTATGTTACTTGGTATGTGATTTATTCGTGTCAACATTATTTCTGTCTATTTTGTATGGTTTAAACTAATAGAGTCATAGAAATGTACAGCATGGAAACAGACCCTTCAGTCCAACCGGTCCATACCCACCAGATGTCGCAACCCAATCTAGTCCCACCTGCCAGCACCCGGCCCATATCCCTCAAAACCTTTCCTATTCATATACCCATCCAAATGCCTTTTAACTGTTGCAATTGTACCAGCCTCCTGCACGCTGGATGCCTTGAAATGCGTAAAGGTGGATAAATCCCCAGGACCTCATCGGATGTACCTTAGAACTCTGTGGGAAGCTAGAGAAGTGATTGCTTGGCCTCTTGCTGAGATATTTGTATCATTGATAGTCACAGGTGAGGTGCCGGAAGACTGGAGGTTGGCTAACGTGGTGTTATTGTTTAAGAAGGGTAGTAAGGACAAGCCAGGGAACTATAGACCAGTGAGCCTGATGTCGGTGGTGGGCAAGTTGTTGGAGGGAATCCTGAGGGACAGGATGTACATGTATTTGGAAAGGCAAGGATTGATTAGGGATAGTCAATATGGCTTTGTGCGTGGGAAATCATGCCTCACAAACTTGATTGAGTTTTTTGAAGAAGTAACAAAGAGGATTGATGAGGGCAGAGCGGTAGATGTGATCTATATGGACTTCAGTAAGGCTTTCGGCAAGATTCCCCATGGGAGACTGATTAAGGTTAGGTCTCATGGAATACAGGGAGAACTCACCATTTGGATACAGAACTGGCTCAAATGTAGAAGACAGAGGGTGGTGGTGGAGGGTTGTTTTTCAGACTGGAGGCCTGTGACCAGTGGAGTGCCACAAAGATCGGTGCTGGGTCCACTACTTTTTGTAATTTAAATAAATGATTTGGATGTGAGTATAAGAGATTCAGTCAATAAATTTGCAGATGACACCAAAATTGGAGGTGTAGTGGACAGCAAAGAAGGTTACCTCAGATTGCAACAGGATCTTGACCAGATGGGCCAATGGGCTGAGAAGTGACAGATGGAGTTTAATTTGGATAAATGCGAGGTGCTGCATTTTTGGAAAACAGATCCTAGCAGGACTTATACACTTAACGGTAGGGTCCCGGGGAGTGTTGCTGAGCAAAGAGACCTTCGAGTGCAGATGTATAGCTCCTTGAAAGTGGAGTCGCAGATAGATAGGATAGTGAATTGTACATACAATTTTATGTCAATGCAGTTACGAGAACTATTGATGAAACTAAACCAAACTGAACAGTTTCAATGAATTTCTTAAGTTATTCAATGGTGTAGTGGATTTAAGGGGGGGTCCTATTAAAAGCATAGGGTGCCCATTTCACCCATTCTATCATCTGAATTACAACTACACAGTTTATTAGAAGCCAAGAGAACAGCCCCTGCTTCTGCTATTAGCTGCAGTTCAGTGTTGTACCTGTCTCTGCAGAGTCAGAGGTTGCAAGTCCATGTCCTGCTCCAGACACTTACGCTTGAAATCAAAGAGAATACCACTGCATGACTGAGACAGTGCTATGCTTTTAAAGGTTTTGTCTTTTGGATGAGATGTTAGTGGGAGCCCTTTTTATTCTCATATAGGTGTAAATAATCTAATAGTGCAAATCTCCTGACATTGTCTTACGATGTTTATTCCTCAACCAGTGTCCAGTGTCACTAAAACAAGCGATCAGATCATGGTGTTGCTGTTTGTGGAAACTTTCTCTGTGGATATTGGCTCTCACATTTCTGGCAACAATGACTCCATATCAAAAGTATTTCATTGACTCTTTGGAACACTTGAGTTTCTCAATCAATTTTTCTTTTTCCACTCAATTTTTCTATTGTAGAAGGATACTGTGGATACAAGCTAGTTTATATTTAAACGCACAAAAATATCAGAGTAAAAGCTAAATATTACAAATGTAGGTTGTTAGCTTGATTTGACTGAAGTAATTTGCTGTGCTATGTAGATTAACAAATTGTAGCTGCGGCCCTGAAACCCCACAGTGTTTCTCTTAGTCTCTCACTGATCTTGCAGATAAGTCGCAAGTCATTTTAAGATGGTGTTCCTATGTCTAGCCATTCATTAAACCATTCAATGCTGTAATCGGTACTTTTTTTTAAACTTATAGATGATGGACATGAGAAAATAGTGGAACAGTCCTGTCTGTAAAGTGCTGACTTTGTCATTACCCAACTGTCAAAGTTACACTGGAGGCATTGCCACATTGCAAACTTTTCCTGACACAATAATCCACCTCTCCCAATCCCATATAGGGCTTAACATTGGGAAGCCATATTAAAAATAATGAGAAAGCAAGAAAACTGTTCAGTTACAAATAATAATATTCACAAGGAATCTCTCTTTTTTAAGTTGTGTCTGTTATAATTATGGTGTCATTTATTTACACACCTGCGTTAGGAATTGCATTGCATATACCTTGGATTAGAAGTCAGTATCTCCAGGTTCTGTTTCATTTGATTGACAGATGGTCATAGTCACATGTCAATTAGTATTCATTTCTGTATTGTCACAAACCTTCAGGCCTTCAAAGTGCCGACAGGTTCCACTTACCAGAGTCTGCAGGAGACTTACTGCGACGTGAAGCTCCAGAGCTCTTGCCTGTGGACCTTTGTGAGGCATTAGTTGATTTGCCTCCAGGGTTTGTCTTCACCACACGGCATTCTGATTAAAAAGTAGAAAAAAAGTCATATTTAAGAATAGCCTCCCACAAATAATAATAAATGACAACTTACCATATTGAATCTGACTTACTTCCTGGCTACTCACTTTCCTCCCTGGGCAATCTAGTGAATGAATCACACTGTGCATCTCTGTGTTGACAACTACATTAGAATTTGTCCATTGAAGCTGCTGTTTGAGAACGGAGATATATTTGATCATCTTGTCAAGATTTACTTAAAGAAGTTATTAATGTATTGATGTCATTGCTGAAACTCAACTTCGAGACCAATTATTAATTGGACCCTTATGTTGGGATAATCATAATCTTATTTGTACATTAGATAAATGGCAAAGGAAAACATAGCCACAGTCAACTCAGAGAAGGCCATATCACTGATCTGTTATAGCCAGGAGCACATTAAGGTCGGCAAGATTTTCCTTTCTGGTCTCAAGTCCACAACCTTCTCTTCGCCAAATGCACGTTTCATGAATTGTGATTCAAAAAGCAATTTTTAACTCTATTTCTGACTTCCAGGTTATGAAACTAGTTGAGAAAAAGGGCTGGAGGCAGAAGAAGCTTGTGTGGGAAACTTTATCCCATACAGGGTTGTTGCCTAGAATTCTTCTTGACATACATAAAATGTCAAACAAGGAGTTAGCTATTGTCCATTCAGTAACAGTTATATTCCATACTCCATACAACTGAATAGCTTTTTCTCATCCTTTACCATATCTAATTTATGGTCATTGGTCATACTTGTGAAGTAACCACAGCCTATGGAATTCCAGCAAGAAACAAATTCCTTCAGGAAATAAATAGAAGGTAAAGAAAACAAAGAATTATTTTAATGAAGTTTCCACAAATAACGGTGTGCAATTGTTCTTAGTTCTTAACCACTGAATGTTAACATTGGTGTGCCTCACTGGTTCAAACTCCACTCAGATCATTATCCAATATTCCATTTGACAAAAGATCAGCTCACTTATATTTTAAATTAGAGGCACAGTAAACCAGCTACTCTCCAGAGGGGCACTTGTGACGCAGTGGTAGTGTCCCTTCCTTTGTGGCAATTCAAGACCAATCTGCTCCAGAGATGAGTAATAACATTGCTGAACACGTTGATTCAGAAATAATACCAGATACTCTCAATAAGGACAGTTTTCCGACCAGTAAAGACTGCTGCACTAGGCAACATGTTATAAGGAAGTTGTTTTATGTGGTTTATTTATTAAAGAGGCAGCCATAAGCAATATATGGTGTAATAGAGATTGCGGTATAATCTGAGTTTGCTATAATGAAGGACTGCTGTATACTTCAATGCACCTTACAAATAGACTACAGTAGAGGAATTAAATGACTGCTAGACTGAAATAAAACTGTCTGACCTTCATATGAACTAGAATTTGTAATCGGTGGCGTATTACTGGCAAATCATCAGAAAACAACATTTTGAAATGTTTAGTCGCTGGTGCATGAAGTTCAGACAATCTGCTTGAAAGGTTATGCCTCGGGCTGATAGGATTAGAAACAAACTAAACTGCACTGAATTTTATTTCTATATATATAGACAGAGATAAATTCAGATATATAAGCACATACATACATGTATAATATACATTATGGCACAAACATACATATATTTTAAATATTATATAGATAAACATCAACCTAGCAGTCAAGAAATGCACTGAATCTAATTGTCCCTTTCAGATTTTTCACGTTTGATGACCTTGAAAAGAAAGAACTGTGGAGTCTATGAATTGGTTACTATCTTCTTGGTTTTTAAATGCTCAGCTACTGTGTTGCATTTTGCAAGAAAACAAATTGACCCCATCAAGGGAATCAGTGGTTTCAAGTTGGGTGGTGAGCATATGGCAAGAGGAAGACAAGTGGAGTTGAGACCATGACCATGTCAGTCATGATTTTACTGCGTGGCATAGCAGGCTCAAATAGCTAAGTGGCCTATTCCACTAACACAAAATTTCTAATCATAACAATCATTTATGATTTACTAAATATGTCTTCATCTCTTTCTAGTTCTGTAGCTAAAAATGAATTTGTTTTATCTTTACATTTTAATACAAGGTCCAAATATAGCTGATCAGGCCAACAGATACATTCAGAGGCCAACAGTCAAGCTAAGAACCTGGACAAAGAGTACCTGAATTACTCCAAGAGGCAATGTCTGTTTCTGAACTTTGAATACAACTAAACATGACCAGATAAAAAAAAACACTATTTCAATTCAAAAAGTCATAGAAATAAGAAGGGATAGCGAAAGAAAGGAAGGAAGAATGGCAGCCAAATGTAGAAAAAAGATCACAGCAGGAATTGACAGAAAAGGAAGCAGTAAGACCCATTGAAAGCAGAAATATCAGTGATTGTATTTTAAAAAGGGATTAGCTGAACAGCAACAGAGGGACGCTTGGCATTTTTTGAAAAGATACAGCCACAATTAATGAAAGAGACAGACAATAACTAAACAGCACAAAAGAAAGAGAACAAATCTCAAATTATTTCATCAGTGTTCTACAGTGCATTTAGAAATGTTAAATATAATGTTGCTGCTTTATGTTTATATTTCAGAACAAAAAGTTGGAAAAGGTACAGAAACTTGTTGGCTACATCATTGCATCTAATGATTTCTACACTCAGTTTTATTTCAATGCTTCTCTTCTGACATCAACTTTTCTTCACATGTTCATCCCACAACAGTGCAAACATTTCTGCTGGTGAAAATCTGTCACCACTAAATCCTTTACTTACCAACATCAAAACCTCCCAGCGTCCGACTTCTGTGCACCTCTTGGAGAGTACAAAAGCTTTAATCAGACAATTAACAGATCATAACACCTGGCAAACTTCTTAGCCATTTTCTCATAGCTTTTGTTTTAAAAAATCCTCATTTCTGCTCTGGGAGAGGAATTCTTTTCAGTTTCAACTTTACTATTTTAACATACTATAATTATAATAATGTTCCATCACTTTAAACATGCTCCAATGTTTATACTTATACCTTGCATTAAACTAAATGTTTATGTAAAAGAGTATTGTGTGATGTTTTTAACTCAAAGTTTGCATTTCAAAAATTTAGTTTATTGCTTAGAACACTTCATTGGTGTCATGGAGATTAGATTTATTGAATAACGTTTTCTCCACAAGGCTGTACTATTATCCAGAATTAATTAAGATTTAGTTTACTGAACTCCCCATGTAACTTATTTTCTTTAATTCACTCATGGGATGTGGGTGGCTCCAGCCAATAGCATTTATTGGTTATCCCTAATTGCCTAGAGGGCATTTAAGAGTCAACCACATTGCTGTGGGTCTGGAGTCATATATAAGCCAGATCAAGTAAGCATAGCAGATTTCCTTCCCTAAAGGAGATTAGCAAACCAGATGGGTTTTTTCAATAATCAACAATGGTTTCATGGTCAACATTAGACTGGTCTTTTTATTGAATTCAAATCCCACCATCTGCTGTAGCAGGGTTTGAACCCAGGTCCCTGGAACTTCAAGGTGGCACTGTACTTCTATTAGTTAGCAAAGCAATTAAAATGTAACATATCAGGGTTTATAACAATGTAGACGCTTGCTGTTCTATAAATTATTCCATCGGGTCCTTTAGAACAAATCTTTTCTCACAGTCAAGACAAAAATATGGAAATACTTCAATTTCCATAGATTAATTGCAAATTCAGAAATGGCTGAACTGGTTTTCCCTAGCAGGTTAATCATTTATTTTAAAAGTCAAAACTTTCATTGGCATTTTTTAAAGTACCAGTCACTCTAAAAAAGAATGAATTTTCCCTCAACAATATTCTTTCATTTGTAGCAAGTAGACACTTCAGTTTCCTTGCTTCCCGCACTCTCATTTCCTTTGACATATGGGCCTTTTAAGTTAACAACAATATTCTGGACTAGTACTGAGTCCAGCACATAACTTCTAGTGTTGTATACAGCACACCATTAAAAAGAATTATAGTCACATATTAAATCTGCAACAGATGCAGATGGGGCATTCAAAACTAAATTGAAGTTCTGAATGCTGGAGTATAGATGCTCTATCGCATAAGATTTTACAGTAAAAATGTAATTGTAAATTTGTGTCTTACTCAGTTATACTTTCAAACAAAAGGTGATCGAAATCAAATTATGTAACTTCTTATTGCACTTAGTTAATATTGATCTCTTCTGACGTATTACCTCATAGTATAATCTCTGTGCACATTAAATCATCAACAATAAGATAAGGCTTTTATCCTAAGAATTATGGGTGGTTGATGTCACAATAAATTCACACTTTCAGTGCAAAGTCATGTTTGTTGGATTAATTTAAATGATAAAACTATTTGAGAAATCAGTCACTAATTAATAGAAGAACTTTTTTCTACTTCTCATATCTTGCACATTTTGGAATTGTATAGAATCTCTAAATTATCTTTGCAGATATGAAAAATGATTTCACTGCAGCTGATCAGTAAACATAGTTTGTACTTCAGGGAGAAACTGGATGCCTCATTGCAACTTGTCTTATTCCTATACTGGTTAGGTTTAACCACCCAGTTCTGTTAACTACTGTGTGGGGCTTGTGAACACAGTAACTCTAAGAAAATGAAACAGGTGAACTAACAATGTTACATTACATAGCCTACTTGGAATTTAAGTATTAAAAGGAAATTGAGGATTACATAATGAATGATTTCATGTCATGGTGACACTTGTTCTGTAGTAAATAAAGGATTAAAGAAAATTCAGTTCATAGTGTCTAGAAGTATGACAAGTAATTCTTTAAGAATTTCAGAACAGTCCTGTAATGTTTGACTGGAGATTTCCTCCCTATGACATTACCACAAGTGTGAGAAGTTCCATTTTACACAGGGTTGCCACAGTTCCAAGAAAATTCCAGCCATTTGCTTTTACATAAGCTGCAAAAATCAAATTTATAACAATTCCAGCAGAACAGTTCTTCTTACTTAAAAGTTTAAATTAAAATAATAGTGTCATCATAGTATTCTATAATATGAGAATAATCATTTAATTTTCCACTCTGTTGACAATGATGTTATAGGAGCATAAATGATATTTTTATTTTCCAATTTGCCTCCTGTTTTAGAGGAACTCAATGAAATAGGGACAACTGAATTGGGAAATGGAGCAACTGTATTGAGAGATCTTAAAGTCAGCAACCTCCTGTGACAACTGTTCTCTTCTCCACTACTGAAGGTACTAAGTCTTGGCTCACTGTCTTTACACACAGTTATGTTTTACGTGTGAATCTATACTGCATGCCATCTGATATTGGAGAACATCATAGGCGCAACCTCTAATTTGTGAACTTTTCAGGAAGATTTGCTAGGCAACAAGGTCTGTATCTAGGGTGATTTCAACATTCACCACTGCTGACAACTCATAGCCAAGGGTGCTAGGGCAAAAGACAGTGCTATCCCCAAAATGTTTCTACCTAACATGTCATCAGGGGCGGTTGCAAGTTATTCTGATCCCATTCAGATGTAATTTGCAAATGAAATATGGTTGGCCCAATTTCTATTTCTGACCTGGCTGTCTCATTTATAGAAATGACTTTCTGTTTATCTGAAGAGCAGATATTTGTGGGTAAGGGCTGATGCTAATGTACTCACTGTTGACTAAAAAGCAGAGATTATCCATCATAGCTCAAAACCTGAAAGATGCTGCTTCAAGTGAAAATGAGAGAGTGGAGGAGGGAAAGCCTGCAGCTTAAAAGCTGGCGAAGTCCACCAGATCGTCCATCAATCAGGTAGCTGATTGGCTGCTGGAGGGCTTTTTAACCTGAAATAGAACCAGGATGAGGATCTCCCTGCCACCTCAACAGCCAGAGGTGGGAGCAACGGTGGTGGTCAGGGCAAGAGTGCATAGGAAGGTCTGAAGCAAGCTAAAGAGAGTGACTTTGAGTAGTCCCCTCACTGTTATAGCTCCACTCACTGCATGCTGCACAGACTATGACAGCCCTTGCCCCAGCACTGGTTAACTAGTTGTTTGATTAGCTCTTTCTTCCCCAGCCTTCTACTGAAATGATTGAGCCCAATTCTGAACAGGCCCTCATATAGTCATTAATTGAATGCTTGGGTGCCTCAGATGTCAACAGGGTGTCAAAATGGAAATTCAGCCTTTCTATTCAAAACCTATTTTGGTCAAAAGGCTGGAAGGTTACAAGGTTCTGGTCTGCCAAAAACCCACCTCTAGGTCTGGAAGATTCCACCCATTGTATCATTTTGCCAATATCAGTAAAAGTTCCACTTGCAAAAACAAATATATCTTTTAACTAAAGTTGATATAAGCTGACAACTACCAATAAAGACATTGAGAATAACTGAAAATGAAGGTCAGATTTTGGCCCTGAATAAGTGGGTATATTTTGGATGAGTTAAGCAAGGAGCATGAGTGTAAGATTCGCCCATTGCACCAAAGGTCCGATAGATTAAAAGACAGAAGAATTGGAAATAAAACCACTGCAATATGAAATAAATATAGATGTAAACGGAACTTGAAGCAATTGCATTCACTGTGATAACTGTCATAAAGATCTGTAGCAGCATTCTGCAAAGTAGCATTTATGAAACATTCATTACTTCTAAAAATTCCTTGATGTGATTAGAATTGCCAAGTCCGAAGCTTAAAAACATGTAATGCATTATGGCTGGAGTAAAGGATCATGATTTCTGCTTTCTTATATACTAGAACAATGCAGGTCTGTAAGCCAAAGAAGACACTGAAACGTGTAACCAAAGAGTATTTATTTAACTCATGTTAAACAAAGTTATTAACAGATCATTGAAAAATTGAAAACAAACATAAAAGTGAGGGACCAGTCTCCCAACCCCTAACCATAGACTCCCAAATTGGAAACATCATCAGTTGCAAGCTATGGGAGATAGAAGACAGATGGGAGGCTCACTTGTTCTGGACCTGATTCCCATGGTCCCTTTCCTTAAGCATCAAATCCTTCTTTTGTGTGTGGCGGAATTGCTTTCTTCCTAAATTAAACAGAAGGATGAGGATATCAGGAAGCAGCAAGCCCTTGAGAGCTGGAGATCATAATATTTAAAAAAAAACTAACAAACAGGTTGTGTGGTGAATGTAGGACATTCATAAAACAAAATCTGCTTGACAACATATGAACATGAGGAGGTAAGGAAACAATGGAACTTCAGTCCAGTCATCACAGAGATTGGCTTATTCATCCATTAATCAGCTCAACTGGTTTTCCATTTAAGAAAAACTTTAGGGAAATGAATATTAAAAGCAAGAAGAAAATATTATAATATCTCAAATATCAGTGGGGCTGATATCATTGATTCACCTAGTCAACCTGTGAAAGTCAACAGCTTGAAAAGTTCAAGCTTAGGTAACTTTAATGAAATTTCACATGCTGAATGGTGTGTTAATGTTGAAGTAGGAGATTAAATATCGGTTGAAGGTTTTCATGGTGAGTGCAATAACATCAAGACGACAAATCTATGGTCACACCCAATGTTCCCTCTAAGCTATGTGGCTGTGTGCATAGCTTCCACGAGGGTGATTAGCATCAGCATGTCCATCGCGGCACCAACTTCTGGTTCCAGAAACCATCGTCACAAATGGACTGCAGAGGCTTGCACAGCCGGAAAGGAAACTTAGAGGGAACACCACGTAATAAGTAGCTCTGAAAAGAACAATTATTACCTTAAAAGATTTCCTCAGACAAGGTGATAGGCCTCAGCATTATCGTCAAATGCATTCGACTCAATAACCACTACATCCAAACACAATTCTAAACTTACCTCAGCCACCACACACTGGTATATTAGATATATTAATGGGGTGCCATTGGAGTTTGGTGGGAGTGTGAACCAATGTGTGAACTCAAAAGAGCATTTGAGAGTACCAGAGCAGGCTCACAGGCAGAGTCAATGTTTCTGAAACATGGAATGGAAACATAGGACACCCACCACCTGAAGAACAGAATGGTCACACAAACTCTGAGATGCTTGGTTACTCTGTAGTACAAATCTGTAGTACTATCCACTGGCCCCTGCTAGAATGCAAAAATATGGACACTGGAACCATGAAGATCCTAAAGTTTGAATTTACGGGTTATCCTTCAATGTCAGGATGCAAGTGAATAAAGAGCACTTCAGCAAGGCAATAGGATTTGTTCATCCAAAGACCAGTGTCATCAGTGGAAAAAAGAAGTGGTTTCAGAGAAATATCAGTTGACAAAGCATACATTTGATTACTGATTAGGTGGGTGGACAAGCTCATTGAAAGCATCACATTTGTATTGTTTTTGAACATGGCACCATGCGATGTAACCTACTCTCTCCAAAGTTGAATGCAGATTTATTATTGAAGGTTAAATCAATTTTGAGGTGATGTGTTATATGAAATGACTGCAGGATGCTTAATGTGCAGGCAGATGGATGCAGAAAACTAAAATGATGTTTTTAACTTGTTGTGTCAAGACTCAAGGTACCTTCAACACTATGAAGGATATCTGAAGAGAAAAGGATGCACTGTTATATTTACCTGAAATCATTAGAGAGGAAAAATCTATCAAGGTTCATAATTTGCAGGAAACTTTACATATTGAGATTAATTTCCAAAGGAGGTAGTATAGAGATGACAGGTGCAGCGGTGGTAGTGGTGGGGAGGAGAGAAGGTTGGGGCAAGAGGTGAATTAAACCCATATCATAAGATAAATGAAAGACCAAGTCCTCCAGAAAAAGTCCTTATTTCACGATTAGATTACTGATTAGAACTTACATTGCCAAAGTTGTCTGCCAAGAACATCTGTCAACAATTACAAAATTAGGGTAAAACTAAAGAACAATGCAAAAACATGGCAGTGATCCAAGAGAGCAAATGGCAGAAAGGTGCAATGATTAGACAACAGAGCCAATTGGCCAAACTCATGATTTAAATGAATTGGTATGAATTCTGAACGACAAAACAAACATTTAAACACGTAGAAGTTATCAATCATTTAAGGAATAATACTTACTGGATCAATTTCACAGCATTTGCACTCGACGCTAAAGAATGTGAGTTGAGCCAGACATTCATTTTTCCATCTTCAGACAAGTTGGTCTGCATTGTCTAGGTCAGCAGTGAGAGGACTTCAGACATTTTAAAAAGTGTGAAATAAAAGGTGGCCACTGGCAGAAGGCATGGTGAGGTGGAAAAGTGCAAACATGCAAAACTCACTGCTTTCACATCAGAAGAGATGAGAACATGACTTTTTAAGCTTCCGACTGGCTTATTCTAGAAACTCGCTGAACTTTTCATCCAGTAAGGATATAGAATCATGTTTTCATGAAGCGGTAAAGGCCCTAAAAACAGAATTTAATGGGCAAGGGTACTCTTCTCCAATTCATTTCTGCTACTTTTGTTTAATTCTTGACGACTTAAATTGAATTAAACATCTATACTCAAATATACTGTCTCAATGACAAATCAACAATTTTCTTGCCAAATATAGCACAGTTTAATTGGAGGGTGAGTATGATGCTTCCAGTATCTGAATGGCTTAACACTACTGTCTAGCTAAAATGGCTAATTTATGCAGAATTCAACAATATTTTCCTCAGAACAGTAACATCCCATATTTGCTAGAACCTATCTCACTTCTGGTGATCTGGTTCATTCCCCTAAGTGAAACATTTGACTTCAACTATTTGGAGTTGGATTCAAACTGCCAAAGGATTGGCATTGTATTGTGCGATAGCTATAATCGTAATCCATGCAAATACTTACCATTTTCATCCAGTGAAAAGTCATCTTGGGCATATCGGAACTTTTCTGGGCCACAAGCAATGAACACATCATCATCCCCAAAAAAGTCTTGTAGGCATGACACCTGCAGAAACCAAACATTAAAACATTTTTTTAAAAGGAACAAGAAAAAAAATCATGTGCTCTAGGTGTACTCCTTTCACAGACAATACACAAATTACTCAATCATGTTCTTAAATTCAAATTCCTGAAAAGAGGTCATATAAGTACTTATGAGCCACAGAAGTAAATTGAAAGAAAATGTTAATATTTGTCAACCTTTGGCCAATCCTGACCAGCCTAATTCCAAACGAGAAGATGATTAACACAGAACAGATTTGTTTCTGCAGTCTATTATTTGAACAGAGATACAGAAAAGCCTCTGAGTTGTCAGTTTTAAGAATTTGGGGGTGGCATGGTGGCTCAGTGGTTAGCACTACTGCCTCACAGCGCCAGGGTTCCCGGGTTCGATTCCTGCCTCAGGCAACTGTCTGTGTGGAGTTTAAACATTTTCCCCGTGTCTGCGTGGGTTTACTCCCACAATCCAAAGATGTGCAGGTTAGGTGAATTGGCTATGCTAAATTTTCCATTAGTCAGGGGTCAATGTAGGGGAACAGGTCTGGGTGGGCTACTCTTCAGAGGGTTGGTGTGGACTTGTTGTGCCGAAGGGCCTGTTTTCACACTGTAGGGAATCTAAAAAAAATTGTGGCATCTGCGTTTGTTGAGCTAGAGAAACAAGCCAGTTCTGAAATAGTCGTACTGGACTCAAAATGCTAACTCTATTTCTCTCACAGATAGTGCCAGACCTACTGAGTTTCTCCAGAACTCTGTGTTTTAATTTCAGATTTCCAGCATCCACAGTATTTTGCTTTTCACTACCAATGAAGGTGCTTAAGTGCAAATAATACTCAAGTACTTCTGCTGGTACAGACTTAACAGTGGGCGGGGAACTTGGTAAGTGGTGAGCCCAGCAAATAAACTCTGTCAACGTTGTGTCAGGTCTCCTGTTGGGATCTGTCATTCAAGGGCATCCAGTGTCTGATTGGGAGATGGGAGAGAAGGGGGGACCATAGACAGCTGTACCTTCTGCTCTTGCTGCCCATGTCCATGGGCATCCTAGGCCTTCAGTGGGTATGGTACTGTCATTGGATTAGTGGTGCTGGAAGAGCACAGCAGTTCAGGTAGCATCCAACGAGCAGCAAAATCAACGTTTCGGGCAAAAGCACTGTCATTAACTACACAGCCTCCCAGTACTGTAATATAATGATGCTGATCAATAAAGAGTTGCCAGCCATTTGCGGACAGACAGGAATGGCACACCATTACTTAATTAAATGCCCGACTGGCACTTCCCAATAAGAGATGGCAAAGCGTTCTCACCAACTGACCAACCAATGATGAATCAGAGAGACCCCCATCACAACCATTAAATTCTGCCCCAGCCTCTCTCCCAACAAGTACAACTAGTTTGCATTTAGTTATTAACATTTGCTGATTCAATGGCAAAAAATGATACTTAAATCATCTTTGTTTTGAAAAAGGGCAGAATTGACCCCTGACTTCCACTAACCGACACATTTAAGTCTTGCCATATTTTCCAGTTATAGATAGGTTATCGAACATCAAAGCAATTACACATTATTCATTGGAAATTCAGGAACGGGTAACGATTACCAATGTGCCAAACTTTGATTTAAGTATTCTAATTATAGTATCAGTACATCAAAAGCTAATTTTAGAAAACAGAAGATCAAGCTGATTCCTAGATTAAACAGCTAAAGAATGGAATATAATTGAGCCAATGTATCGGCAGATGGCCAATTTTGAAATACATTAAAGGAGTTGTTCAAGGAGAGAAATATTCCCAAAGTTAATGAGTAAAAACAGAACTGAAAGGAAACAGAATTGTGGTTATGATATCAAATCCCACAAGGCTATGGGTGTGAGTCATAGAGACACAGTTAAAACAAAATGGAAAGAAGGAAGATTGTGTCCAATCTGTCGCTTTTATGGCAGTATTGTTTCAAACATTTAAATTGGGGCTGCAATTTAAATTTTACATCTCAGGATTGGAAAAGGCAGCAGTGGAAGAAGACAGAAGATGGAGCAGCACATGACAAATACCTTTTAGTGATCTCCTGGTGAGATCCCTCTGCTCCCCCTAAAAGCTAGTGTATGACCGCTTGTTTCAACCACAGATTGTATAGCATCAGCAAAATGAGCGGAATCAACTTAACATGAAAATAAATCTTTTCAATACCATTACATTACATTTACACATCCTCCACCAATTCATTTCCCCAATAGATAACCAATTATGCAAATCATGTATATAATTATATTACATTTACCACGACCCATTAGACCGTGATTTCCATCCCATTCTCCACCATATGTGTCTGACTTTACATATGCAGGTAGTCGCTCAGAATGCCCATGTTCAGACTTGGATGAATGGTAGGTTTTCTTGCTTGAGGACTGGTACCCTCATACTAACCAATGGATCATTTCTTCACCAGAGGATCCTTTATCACTTGGATAAAGTTTGTCGAGATTGTCACTTTTTACAGATGTTATTCTGGGTCCATTACTTTATCTCCTGAATTTCCTTCCTGGAAGACTGCCAATCTGTTGAAAAAGATGCTTTCTTCCCTGTAGTCCTGGATTTTTGGATTAGGTAATCATTTTCTAATTGGAAGAGACAGTCTTTGTTTTGCAGTAATCTAGAACAGGCAGTTTCTCCTTATTGACTGTGTCCTGCAGCAGAGGACAGTGCTCTGGCTCCCATGGAGTTAGATGCAGACCATCACTTTTGGAGTTGTTGATCAGGCTGAATACTTTAAGTTTCCCATTGAAGTTGTTTGGTGATGTCAACTTTTTCAGATTCCTAACTGATTTCTGAAAAAAATCCATCCCTAAGTGTCAGTTTTAGTTAGTTTCATGGAATGTTTCTCTCTGTGAGGCCAACTGTGATTTCTCACAATATCTTCCCAAACTCACCTCATTGTCTTCGCATCACAAATACCCCGAGATGGCACCAGCTCATTCTATTCCCTCACCCACCGTAGGCTGAAGTTCTCATAACATCTGGGACATCCCAGAATTCCTGACACTGGCACAATACTCAAAACACAGTTGTGCTCCATATCAAAAGCTGGGAATCCCAGAGCTTGTTCATACCATTTGTCTCAGACATGTCAAAGGAAAACTGACATCCCACTTTGCAACTGGGGACCTAAGAAGTCGTGGTGGATGGGGAGGTGCAGAGGAGGACCAGCGTCTTATCCCAGCACCGCTAGAGGTCAATCCATCAACGTGGTCTGAGGTTGCTCCCCAGGTCACCAAAGCAGGAAGAAGGTCAATGACCGTCTCCATTCTGCCATCACCTTCTCTCTGCTACTGCACCCATCAAGCGTATGCACTTGACCAAGGCTCATGCTCACTCTCACTAGCGCATGCAACGTCTTCCCTTATTCACTCTCGAGCCCGCCTACTAAACCTCCCCCACTCATGGCCTCTGCATTTTCTAATTACACACTCAGGACAACTCATCACCCTTCCTCCACCTTCAGCAACACATACAGCTGTGCCAGCTACTTTCATCCCACCCAATCCCCCTCGATGTGAAGACAGCTCAAAATAAGGAGCTGAGAACCGGGATAAATGTTGAAGAATGTTGGTAAGGGATAATATTCAGTCCCTTGCAGTTATCTACAGTTATATTCAGTTATCTACAGGCCCCCAAACAGTAGTCTGGATGTAGGGTGTAAGTTGAATAAGGAGCTGAAATTGGCTTGTCACAAAGATGTTACTACAGTTGTTATGGGGGATTTCAACATGCAGGTAGACTGGGAGAATCAGGATGGTATTGGACTTCAAGAAAGAGACTTTGTGGAGTGCCTCTGAGATGGATTCTTAGAACAGCTGGTGCTGGAGCCTACCAGGGAGAAGGCAATTCTGGTTCTAGTATTGTGCAACAAACCAGAATTGATCAGGGACCTCGAAGTGAAGGAGCCATTAGGAGATAGTGACCATAATACAATAAGCTTCAATCTGCAATTTGAAAGGGAGAGGGTACAATCGGTAGTGACAATATTTCAGTTTAATAAAGGGAACTATGGAGCTATGAGGGAGGAGCTGGCCAAAGTTCAATGGTGCAATACCTTAGCAGGGATGACAGTGGAGGAACAATGGCAGATATTTCTGGGTATAATGCAGAAGATGCAGGATCAGTTCATTCCAAAAAGGAAGAAAGATCCCATGAGGAGGCAGGAGTGGCCGTGGCTGACGAGGGAAGTTAAGAAACATATAAAGTCAAAAGAGTAAAAGTATAACATAGCAAAAATGAGTGGGAAAACAGAGAACTGGAAAGCTTTTAAAGAACAACAGAGGACTACTAAGAAGGAAATACGCAGAGAAAAAATGAGGTACGAAGGTAAACTGGCCAAAAATATAAAGGAGGATAGTAAAAGTTTTTTTAGGTATGTGAAAGGGAAAAAAATGGTTAAGACTAAAATTGGGCCCTTGAAGACAGAAACAGGGGAATATATTACGGGGAACAAAGAAATGGCAGAAGAGTTGAATTGGTACTTCAGATCTGTGTTCACCGGGGAAGACACAAGCAATCTCACAGAGGTAACAGTGGCTGAAGGACCTGAACTGTAGGGAATTTATATTTGCCAGGAATTGGTGTTGGAGAGATTGTTAGGTCTGAAGGCTGATAAGTCCCCGGGGCCAGATGGTCTACATCCCAGGGTACTGAAGGAGGTGGATTAGTGGTGATGGAAGAGCACAGCAGTTCAGGCAGCATCCAACGAGCAGCGTCCTGATGAAGGGCTTTTGCCCGAAACGTTGATTTTGCTGCTCGTTGGATGCTGCCTGAACTGCTGTGCTCTTCCAGCACCACTAATCCAGTATTTGATTTTCAGCATCTGCAGTCATTGTTTTTACACTGAAGGAGGTGGCTCAAGAAATCATCGATGCGTTGGTGATTATTTTCCAGAGTTCGATAGATTCAGGATCAGTTCCTGTGGATTGGAGGGTGGCTAATGTTGTACCACTTTTTAAGAAAGAAGCGAGAGAGAAAGCAGGAAATTATAGACCAGTTAGTCTGACCTCAGTGGTGGGAAAGATGCTGGAGTCAATTATAAAGGATGAAATTACGACACATCTGGATAGCAGTAACAGGATAGGTCAGAGTCAGCATGGATTTATGAAGGGGAAATCATGCTTGACTAATCTTCTGGAATTTTTTGAGGATGTAACTCTGAAGATGGACAAGGGAGATCCAGTGGATGTAGTGTACCAGGACTTTCAGAAAGCCTTTGATAAAGTCCCACATAGGAGGTTAGTGAGCAAAATTAGGGCGCATGGTATTGGGGGCAAAGTACTGACTTGGATTGAAAATTGGTTGGCTGACAGTGAAGAAGGCATTTGGTATGCTTTCTTTTATTGGTCAGAGTATTGAGTACAGGAGTTGGGAGGTCATGTTGCAGCTGTACAGGACATTGGTTAGGCCACTGTTGGAATATTGCGTGCAATTCTGGTCTCCTTCCTATCAGAAAGATGTTGTGAAACTTGAAAGGGTTCAGAGGAGATTTACAAGGATGCCAGAGTTGGAGGATCTGAGCTACAGGGAGAGGCTGAACAGGCTGGGGCTGTTTTCCCTGGAGTGTTGGAGGCTAAGGGGTGACCTTATAGAGGTTTACAAAATTATGAGGGGCATGGATAGGATAAATAGGCAAAGTCTTTTCCCTGGGATCGTGGAGTCTAAAACTAGAGGGCATAGGTTTAGGGCGAGAGGGGAAAGATATAAAAGAGACCTAAGGGGCAACTTTTTCATGCAGAGGGTGGTACGTGTATGGAATGATCTGCCAGAGGATGTGGTTAAGGCTGGCATAATTGCAACATTTAAGAGGCATTTGGATGGGTATATGAATAGGAAGCGTTTGGAGGGATATGGGCCGGGTGCTGGCAGGTGGGACTAGATTGGGTTGGGATATCTGGTCGGCATGGATGGGTTGGACCGACAAGCCTGTTTCCATGCTGTACATCTCTATGACTCTATGACAGGAAACAAAGAGTAGTGATAAACGGCTCCCTTTCAGAATGGCAAGCGGTGACTAGTGTGGTACCGCAGGAATCAGAGCTGGGACTGCAGCTTTTTACAATATATATATTAGTGATATAGAAGATGGTATTAATAGTAACATTAGCAAATTTGCTGATGATACAAAGCTGGGTGGCAGGGTGAAATGTGAGGAAGATGTTAGGAGATTACAGGGTGACGTTAAGTGAGTGGACAGATGCATGGCAGATGCAGTTTAATGTGGATAAATGTATGGATATCCACTTTGGTGGCAAGAACAGGAATGCAGATTACGACCTAAATGGAGTCAAGTTAGGTAAAGGGGCAGTACAAACAGATCTGGGTGTTCTTGTACACCAGTCAATGAAGGCAAGCATGCAGGTACAGCAGGTAGTGAAGAAAGCTAATAGCATGCTGGCCTTCATAAAAAGAGGGATTGAGTATAGAAGCAAAGAGGTTCTTCTGCAACTGTACAGGGTCCTGGTGAGACTGCATGTGGAATATTGTGTGCAGTTCTAGTCTCCAAATTTGAGGAAAGACACTCTGGCTATTGAGGGAGTGCAGCGCAGGTTCACGAGGTCAATTCCTGGAATGGCGGGACTATCTTATGCTGAAAGATTGGAGCGACTGGGCTTGTATACCCTTGAGTTTAGAAGACTGAGAGGGGATCTGATTGAGACGCATAAGATTATTAAAGGATTGGACACTCTGGAGGCAGGAAATATGTTTCCGCTGATGAGTGGGTCCCAAACCAGAGGGCACAGCTTAAAAATACGGGGTAGACTATTTAGGACAGAGATGAGGAGAAACTTCTTCGCCCAGAGAGTGGTGGGTGTGTGGAATGCTCTGCAGCAGAAGGCAGTGGAGGCCTAGTCTCTGGATTCATTTAAGAAAGAGTTGGATAGAGCTCTCAAGGATAGTGGAATCAAGAGTTATGGAGAAAAGGCAGGAACAGGATACTGATTAAGGATGATCAGCCATGGTCATATTGAATGGTGGTGCAGGCTCAAAGAGCAGAATGGCCTACTCCTGCACCTATTGTCTATTGTCTATTGTATCTGACATTCAGCTCTTTATATCCCCTACCATGAAAAGGATCCTTGGCCTGATCCAGGAGAACCATAGCCATTCATGTGGTGATGTCAAAGTCCCATGTCCTGGAATCTAAGTAAGAAGCACTGTCCATCACTCTCTTCCACTCTCAGGGTCAATCTGTAGGTGGTTGTTTAGTTTGATGCAGCTATCGCCCATTCTGTTACACTACTCCAGTGACTTGGAGGTGTCTGTTGTAGGGAGTCCATGTCTCAGGGCAATATATGAGAGCGTTCCTATTACTGACACAGTGAATGCATTCTTACCATGACTGAAAGTCTTTCTCTTTTGTTTCCTGCACGTAAAAGTAATATCTGCACACAGTCTCGATGGTCAAGAGGTCCTGCAAGAGATCTTCTCTGCTTCTGAAGGAGCTTCAAATCTCTCAGAGGATGCACTGGCAAGGAGGCCTCCTGCACCCTCCAGCAGCTCAGATACCAACACCTCAGTGGGCATTTTTGTTAGGTTAGGAGTCAGGAGCACAAGCTGGTGAGTGCACCACTGCCACATTTCTGATGATGGTCATGGAAGAAATGCCCCAAGTTACTGGCACTCCAAAGACCACTGGAGACCAGGAATCTGCTCAGCCCCAGGCAGGAGATGACCCCATATTGCCAACTATTAATAACTGCTTTCAAATGTGCAAGATGTCACAGGGGCAGCTGGCAGGTCTGTCAACAGCACTGAGCAAAATGACTTGGAAGTTTCAGAACTCCATCAACATTCTTGCACCAAGCTGCCTCTGGCATGCGAGCACTGGCTACCTCAACGGACAGATTGAAGCCTCCATGGCAATGAGGTCCAGCACACTCAGTATCTGCTGAATATCCACACAGACCTGCACCCTATCACTCTGGCCATTGGTGCTGAATACCAATGCAAGGCAATAGGGGTACAAGGGACCTTAACTTCAAAACCAGGGTGGTGCTAATACTCTTGACTGTTCTATTTTAGAGGACAGTCGATGGAAAATTTGCACCAGTCAAGATTGTGAACTTCCTCTGTGTTAACATTGAGAAGCACCTCTCTTACATCAATATATTTGATCTGGTTCAATTCTTCCTTCTGTTTGGCTTTGGGCATGTATCTGCAAAGGCTAATCTACTGTCGCTCCTTGACGTATTGGACAATAACAGTTTGCTGATGGACAAGTGTTGGACAGTTGTTTGCTTCTGGATCAATCGTTCTCTGGGAAGGTGTCAATCTCCTCCAACTCCTCTGATGAATTTAAGGTCAAGACATATAAGCAGACCCAAAGTGAAGTTATTTGATTGTACACACACTCTCAACTCTCTTTTATGTGTTTCGCTGCAGTGTAACTGATAACAGTCCAATGCTTCTGACACAGTTATTTCATCTGTGCCATATAGTCCTAAGTCTGTATGCTGCGCTTTCTAGCTCTTCATCCATTGTAATTGGTCTGATAGGACAGTAATACTTGCTTCTATATCAGGCAGAAAATTCTTAGGATTCTTAGGAAGCTCTCTCTCTCATTAGATTCTTCTGAATTAGTTTGTTCCACTGTGAATGCCTTAAGAAGATTCTCCAATGGAGGCATCTCAACAAATCTCAACAATCTTTTCTAATGGTGGTGTGTTGCAGTAGTGGACAACCATTAATATTTCTCTGTTCTGAAGCTGTGAATTACTTCTGCACACCTCTGGAGGTGATCTACAGTTTTAATATAGCATTGTTTAAATTGGCTAGAAACTGTCTACATCTGTAAACTCTTGTTGTCCTCGAGTGCTAAAATTGACATTTGGCGTCTGCTGTTCAGCCTGTTCTGTGTAGGTTTGTCATTTTTCTCTCTGGAGTGACTATACCTTATAAAATTAATACACTCTTATGGCCTCTTGAAGTAATGTTAGTCTTCTCCAGTTCAGGATCTGTTTATGACCCTTTCTGTTTCTGCTGACAGCACAAATTAAGTAGCTTTCTCAAACATTAAAACTTCCTTGGATTGTAAGAAATCTGGCCAAGATTTATCAAGAATTCTATCCAAAGTTCTGTCTCTTGTGAATTCTGATTTCAAAGCTCCACATTCACAGTAGAGCAGGAGAGGTCATTCATGAAAGTATCTGTGGATTCTCTTGGAGGTTGAACTCTCCTGTGAAATCTTGCTCTTTCAACAATTTTATGTGTTCTTAACTTAAAGCAATTATCAAAGGTTTTTAGGATATCTTCAAAAGTGTTTGTCCTCACTGTAATACTTTGACCATTAGTAACATTATCACAATTGGACCTGCAGAACACAATAGGCAAAAGTGAGGATTCTGGATTAGTGGTGCTGGAAGAGCACAGCAGTTCAGGCAGCATCCAAGGAGCTTCGAAATCAACGTTTCGGGCAAACACCCTTCATCAGGAATAAATCCAGAATCTGGTTTCCAGCATCTGCAGTCATTGTTTTTACCTCAAAAGTGAGAATTGCAGATGTTGGAAACCAGAGTTTAGATCAGAGTGTTGCTGGAAAAGCACAGCAGGTCAGGAGCATCCGAGGAGCAGGAAAATCGATGTTTTGGGCAAAAGCCCTTCATCAGGAATAGAGGCAGGGTGCCTCCAGGGTTAGGGAGAAGGCAGCAAAGAATACAATAGGTGAATGGGGGTGGGGATGGTGGTGATAGGTCAGAGGGGAGGGTGGGGGAAGGTAGCCAAGCGTACAATAGGTGAATGGAGGTGGGGATGAAGGTGAAAGGTCAGAGAGGAGGGTGGAGCGGATAGGTGGGAAGGATGATTGGCAGGTAGGACAGGTCATGAGGATGGTGCTGAGCTGGAAGGTTGGAACTGAGGTAAGGTGGGGGGAGGGGAAATGAGGAAACTGGTGAAGTCCACATTGATGCCCTGGGGTTGAAGTGTTCCAAGGTGGAAGATGAGGCGTTCTTCCTCCAGGCGTCGAGTGGTGAGGGAGCGGCATTGGAGGAGGCCCAGGACCTGCATGTCGTTGGCAGAGTGGGAGGGGGAGTTGAAATGTTGGGCCACGGGACGGTGGGATTGATTGGTGCAGGTGTCCCGGAGATGTTCCCTGAAGTGCTCTGCGAGGAGACGTCCAGTCTCCCCAATGTAGAGGAGGCCACAACGGGAGCAACTCTCTGCAGAACATAATAGTCTATTCCTTTGCTCAGTTTCTGTCTTGAGTCTGTATTTTTGACAAGAAGAAGATCATCTCTACTGTTATGAAAATGCCAGACGTAGTTGGTAATTCCAAATCCTGTTCCTGAACCCATTTCCCATGTATTGGAGGGATAGGATTGTGGTGGGTTGTGCATATACAGTTCCTGAAAGCAGATAGTCATTTCAATCAAATTCTAGGTTACCGACACCAAGGGACCCAGAGT
The DNA here is from genome assembly GCF_047496795.1 of Chiloscyllium punctatum. Lineage (NCBI taxonomy): Eukaryota > Metazoa > Chordata > Chondrichthyes > Orectolobiformes > Hemiscylliidae > Chiloscyllium > Chiloscyllium punctatum. The sequence goes on along the minus strand of NC_092763.1, from coordinate 60,986,625 downwards.
GTGGAGTTCAGACCAGGTAAGTGCAGGTCTCTTCTCTATACATATCTTTTGGATAGCAAAGGTGCACCCTGAGAACTGAAGTACGTCTGTTGGCATGGTTCCAGAACATTGGGGAGTTAGGGAACCTTTGGTGGGGGTATCATGGATCTTTTGATGGAGAAGAATGTGGTCAAGATGCTCACAGGAACTTTTAATTCTGCAGAAGTTTGTAAAAGGTGTATAAATGCTTGAAACTGCCCAACTTGTCAAGGCATGTTTAGAAGTTCCAACAAGACTTGACCTGTTAAGAACTGCGAAGTATCAAAGTTGGATTTTACAAATGAGAGTGCTTTTCTCAACACTGTAGTTTGAAATATGTTATAAGTAATTGAACTATTTCTTTCCACCTTGTGCGAACCTCCACAATTATGTGGTGCCAGGTAAGTGTTTTTGAGGTTGCTTGCCACCAATCATTCTTTATCTTGAATCTATCTGGTGAGTAATTGTAAAGGATACACCACCATAGACCACCTATAGAACAGGAATAAAAGCAAAGTACTGCAGATGTTGAAATCTGAAATAAAAGCAGAAAAGTCTGGAGAAACACAGTAGGGTTGCTAGAATCTGTGAAGAGCAAAACAGAGATAATGTTTCAAATCCAAGCATTTCAAAGAAGAGTCATATTGGACTCGAAATGCTAACCCTATTTCTCTCTCCACAGATCATGCAGACCTGTGGAGTTTCTCCAGCATTTTCTGTTTTTAACAACCAAAGAGGAACTGCTCTTGGATAACAAGATTCCATGTCAGCAAAACGTACAAATATATTTGATCATGCATAACCATTACGGCCTTAGGGAGCTGGTACAGGTACATCTGCTCCCTCCAAAAGCTAGAGTAGAACTTGCAGCCATCACCCACAGACTGAGAGGCATTACTAGAATGGGACAAAATGTTCCACTAACATTGTAATCTTCAGAATTACAATTTTACACATCACATGCTTCTCCTTAAGTATCTGGACCCTTGAAACTGGACACAAATGCTCCATTTTTCAGTATCCATAATCTTGCTACCTGGTTGTGTTAGCACCAGGGACAAGAGTATTTTTGTTTTATTTGGCAGCCTTGGAGGAATGGTACACAATTCATTCAGAACAAAATGAAAATTAAATATTCTTTCCGGTTGTACAACAATCTCAGCAGAATGCCTCAGAACTGTCAGAATATGTAAATTAATTACAAGTTGCTCTTCAAATTACAGCCAATACAAAAATCTGTATCAATTTTATGCAAATAAGAATAAAAGCATCAGGCACAAGGAGGAACTCAATTTTATGCAGTTTAGTTCTGCAGTGCAATACGACATAAATGAAAAGCTGTAACAGGGAATTAATTTGCATATTAATGTACTCAAATAACAGATGATGAATTTGTATGTAAGCATGAGCTAGTGATATCATTCATTACAAGAATCTCAATATGTGTGATTGGAAATTCAAGGAGGCAAGTCACCTCAATGGTAATGATTATCACGAAGGTGTGTACAAGTGTTAGTGTAAGCTGGGAGTAAATGACATAAATGACCCAGAGGATGGAACAAGAAAAAGACAATTCAACAAATTACTGCTGTTTCCACATAGTCAGCTCACCAATAATTCTCATAGAATGATCTAGTACAGAAAAAGCCTTTTGGTTCATCAAGTCTGCACACCAGTAATGTAATACACCCGTCTCCTGTCCCACTTTCCCACACTCAGCTCATAGCCTTGAATGGCATGAGACTTCAAATGCTCATATCAAGTACTTTTTAAAGGTTGTGAGATTTTCTGCCACAATTACCCTCCCAGGCAACGCATTCCACACTCCTACCAGGCTACTCCTCAAATCCCCTCTAAACCTCTCACCTTCTATTTTTAAAATTGTGCCCCCTTATTACTGACCTTCAATTCTATTCAAAAGCACACTGGGCCTCCCGAACCATTGTAAACATTTCCCTGACTCCATACGATTCAGTACTAGTTTAAAAAAAACATTTAGGATTTTCAAACTTATTTATTTGCAAAGAATGCAAAGGCCTAAAATGAGTTTTGACTCTCTTGCATTTCACTCAACAGACAACAGCATGATCGATTCCTAATGATACATTTTGACCCATATCACTTGGTCTCTTCTGGTTGCGTCTTAATGCTTCAATGGAAAGTTCTGTGTGAAAACAAGTTTAGTCATCAGGACCTCTTAAAAATCTTTACTATCCTCTTCTTGTATTTGCCCCTTCAAAGAAAGGAAGGGTTTGTATTTACACAGAATTTTCATGGAAACATAGGAGCAGCAGGCCATTTAGCCCCTTATTCACAACACCCCAGTGACACACATCCAGTGAGATCAAACAATACCAATAACATCATATGACATAAATTCAAATTGAAACTCTTACTGTAATAATAAAGAGAATTTGATCACAAAGATTAATCATCACTATGTGCAATATCTGCAATGTGTTTGTAATTTGTATTGATAATCATACTCTGCACACATTTACAATTTCAATAGAATAACCAGACAAAAGAAATCTTCAAAGGTACATTTACAAAATCCTGACAGACAGCGTTTAAGTAACCTTGAGGTTATTACAAGTCATGATCTCTGGTGTGAAAGATGTCAGTGTAAAGCATTATCCCCAGCTTTAAAGTGACATTTAATGTTGGATAAGACTTAGAACAAGGAAAGAAAGCTATTAGAAAGAAAGCTGTTACTTTTGATATATTTTGGTTGCAGGATTCATATTATTCATCAAAATCCCCATTGTACACATAATGACAAATTATGCACTTTGCAAAAATACTTTTCCAATATTTTAAGCTGGCTTACTTTTAGTTGTTTGACATTTGGTGGAAATAGTTATGATTGCGAAAAATTAAATGAATAATTGTTTTGCAATGCATTAGTACTCAGCCTTTCGAAAAGTATTTTGGCATGGCAAGTGAAAATAGACATCTTCTAAACTGACCTCCCCTAAACTACAAAGGGCACAGGTTGAAGGAATATCCAATAAAAATGTGAAAGCTATTCATTGAGAATGGCACTGTGGATGTGATTTCAAATGTTTACCTCTTATTTAAAGAAACTACAAGGCTTTCTCAAAATGTCTTCAGAATTCAGCATTCTTGCTTTATCAGGCAGCATTTCTTGGTCTTTGTGGGCCAGGAATAGGATTTCTGGATGCTGATGATGGCACGATTGGCTGACGAGCCAGTTTGTTGGCAATATCTCACCCTGGATCATCTTCAGAATGACACAATTGCTTGCATTTCATGCATAGCAGTTACAGTAAATTGATTAAGAGGTCAATTGATGCCATTGGTCAAAGGCTGACTAAAATCTTCCAGTCTCCCTATAGGCCTCCTGTTGCACTAAGAGCATGCCAGCTTCTTGTAGGCAGCCTATCGCTGTTTGACTCGGTTGGGGGTGGGGGAGTTCACTCCAAAATGTCTTCCCCTTCAATAACCTGGCCACTGTTAATAAAAGCTTTCATGCTGAAGGTTTATATCTCCACATGATTGAGTCAAGAAGCTATACCCATTATTTACTTAAAATATTTTGCAAGAGCTGAGAGGGGACCTAAAAATGAAGGATACCTTTCTCTCCTTCACTACAATAGCAAGCTCCTTCAGTGCTGAGAGTTTTATATTTGGCTCTCCAACTTAATTGCATAGCAATCCTGCTCCCTAGCCATTGATCGACAATTCTGCAAAACTAACTTTCTATTGGTGATTCTGTCACAAAGGGAAAATCTTGCACCACAGCAAAGAAGTTTCTTCATTTTCCTCAGTTCTGTTCATTACAGATCAATCTCATTTACTGCATTAAATCAAAGTCTGATTTGCTGGAGAAAACACACTTGAAGCCTTTCGTCTCATACTCATCAGGACAGCTGCAAGAATACCAAATTACAAAGGGAATAACAATTTATACTGCATGAGAAAAATGTGTTGATTGGTTGGCAAGCTGACTGTGATTAGCTGAAACATTGCAACCGAGTCCCTTTTCCAAACAAATAGCATCCTCAAACTTTGTACCCTCAGTCAATTCTGGCAGTAAAGAAAAGCAGATACATCAAAACTATGTGTCAATATTTTGCATCAAAAATTTGGATTGGTGTTAAGGAATAGAAAAGAAGAGTGAGACACAGACTGTAGGAATGGATCAGAATGTCTTGCCCTTTCACATTTGTGGAAATCTTTCTTTCTCTCTTAAGCAGCCACTGCTTGAAGAATGCAAGGAATTCTAGAACACAATATGAAGATGAACTCAATTTCTAATCCTCTTTGCCAAAAGGGAAGGCAGCTGATTCTGACCAGGATTTAAGACATAGCATTAAAATCTGAACTATTCTTGAAAAGAATTACCACTCTATAAATAATAAGGTATCAGTGCAGATAGCCATAATTTTTCAGTGCAATCTACAACAAAAGCTAAATCATATCACAGCATTTAAGAAAGTCCAAATTGCAAATTATTTTTGAGAATACAGGTCGAAAATCTAAGAGAAATTTAACATGGCATCACGATGCCAGAGATGCCACTGAAGGCATTTTGACAAAACATCCACTAAAGCATTGAATCAAGCAAAGTGTCTTTGCTACTGTTTAACCATAATTGATGTGTTATTTGAGAAATGTAGCAGTTAATTATGCACTGAGGTTGGCAGCACCAAGCCACATCTTGAAAAACCAACTCGTGAACTCGATTTTTCCTCCATAGTACCATCTGCTAACAATAAGCATATCTAACAGACATTAGACCATATGTGTAAATACAAAACTTGGAATAATATTTTAACGACTGTCAACATTGAAGTGTAGCTGTTTAGACATTCCATGAGTATATGCACTGAACGGGTCACCTGGCTGCACACACGTATAAATTGTATGGCCTCATGGCACTGGAAAAGCACAGCAGGTCAGGCAGGGTCCGAGAAACAGGACAATTGATGTTTCGGGCATAAGTCTTCATCAAGAATGTGGTAATCTTCTTTGACAAAGGTAACAACCATTATTGAACATATTGCCATGGCTGTCAGTCTCCAGATACCCACTATTCATTTACCATGGGATTATCGTCAACCTTAGCATGCCCCCATCTTAGGGAGAAGAAAAGTGAGCAAGAATTTCCACTTTTTCTTGCTGTACTCATTTTCCTTGTCACTCATGGGGACATTGGAACGTGGGTGTTGCTGGCTGGGCCAGCACTTATTGCCTGTCCCTAGTTGCCCTTGAGAAGGTGGGAGGGAGCTGCCTACTTACACTGCAGTCCACGTACCACAAGTACCACCCCCCACCAATGCTATTGGAGGAGAGAATTTCAAGATGTTGGTCAAGTGAGAGTGATTGTATATTTCATCAGAATGGTCAGTGGCTTGGAGGGGAACTTGCAGGCAGTGGTGTTCCCATGTAACTGCTACCCTCGTCCTTCCAGATGGAAGTGGTCATGAGCTTGGAAGATGCTGTCTAAGGATCTTTTGCAAATATCTGTAGTGTATCTTGTAGAAAGTAGACAATGCTCTTCTGATCATCGATGGTAGAGCGACTCAATATTTATGGATGTGTTGCCAATCAAGTGGTCTGCTTTATCCTGGATGGTGTCATGACCCTGCTGTCCAAAAGCATAACTGGTTAGTGATTGAGCAAAACGGCTAGTCAGTGTGATGCCTTATGCTGTCAAATAGCCTGATTACACTTATAAGCAAACTTCATTCAAAACCAAAGCCATTGGGGCAAGTATCGAAGGTTAACTACTGCCAACAAAGGTGTAAAACTCTTTTAGGGGAGGAGAAGAATGGAATTATGTGCCTGTAATACACAATAATACTCTAACACATCAGCTAGATTACTACCTTTGTGATCATTCCTAACCAGCCTCTCTTCTCTCTACTATTTTCATCAGATACATTATGAAAACTATTGGAAGCAGTTGAATGCTGTCATTCTATCCAGAAGGTCAAAAAACATTTAGAAACCACTTCAGCACACAGTCTAACTACATCCAAAGTATCTGATTATTGTACATCTCCTGCATCCACCTTGGCAGTGGAAATGGGAAACGGATATTTCTAACTAACTACCCTGCAGCATTCTGGTTCCTGTCATTGCCTATTCAGCTGTAATTAACTAACATCTGTTTCCCATTTCAATTCCATGTAATGCAGACACACACACACAGGCACAACCACACCATGTGTACAACTGGACTTTAATCCAGATTCTTTCTGTTATATTCAGTGGCATCTGTGAAATAATTCCACAAATGTTATCTTTCATTGCAAAAGGAGTGGAATGTAAAAGTATGGAAGATCAGCTACAGTTTGCAGAACATTGTGAAACCATATCTGGAGTACTGCATAAAGCTTTGGTCTCCTTATGTAAAAAAAGGATGTAACTGCATTCGAAGCAGCAGAGAGAAGGTTCACTTGATTGATTTCTGGGATGAAATGTTATCTTATGAGGAAAGTGTTGACAACTTGGGCCTGTATCCACTGGCCTTGAGAAGAATAAGGAGTACTCACAGTGAAAAACAAGACCATAAGGGGACCTGACAGGGTGAATGCTGAGATGTAGCTTCCGTTATGGGAGAGGTTAGAACTAGGGAGCATCATCTAAAAATAGGCATTTCCCATAGAAATCAGAGATGAGACAAGTATTTTCTTTCCTTTCAGAAATCATTAATTTGTGGAAATCTCTTTCAAAGAGTGGTAAAGGCTGTGCCATTAAATATATTTAAGGTTGAGTTCGAGAGATTGACAAATGAGTCAACAATTATAGGGAGCAGACAGGAGAACACAGCTGAGACCACAATCAGAATAGCAATGAATGATCTTATCGAATGATAGTTCAGGTCTGACAGACAACAGGGTCTACTTCTACTCTTATTTATATATTTGCACATTCATTTTTTAAAAAAAAGGACATTGAGCTTTTTATTATGTCATAATCCAATATCATGCATAACTATTTAGAAGGGGAATTTTTAATTGTTTTTTTCTTACATCATAACTTTGTAAAAGCTTTCCATTTGCATTTTATTTCCCAATTAAAAGTAAACACTGTTCTCTTTCCCCTTTCCTTTGCAGACCCTCTCAGGAATCTGACAATAAAGACAATGCTGCCTGGTGAATAACACTTGTCTTCAGATTATTTAAGCACTTTCTAATATTTTATTAGTCTAAAAGATGAAGTAGTACTAGGAGGCAATTCAGCTACAAAGCACATCACAATTAAGCCCCTTTTTTTCCCTTCACTGGACACATGATCATTTTGTTTCAAGGTCACTAAGTTGTTATCAGAAGCACAAACCCTGTGCTGTACACTATGCTTATGCTGAGAAAGTTGTAGTCAATGGTCGTATTCTGCTGCTCATTAACATAGAGCTGACACAAGGGCCTATACACTCAGCAGCATAATGTCTGGTTTTCAGATACTAAGCAACTTGCTAGGGCCCCAACATGACAAGGAGGGTTGTGCACATGCTTTTGGCTGGATAACGCTAATGACTCCAGCTGCAGAACATACCTACAACAAGAGCCACAACAAGAAGCATTATGCAACAAACAATTGCTTTAGCCAATATTTCCACGATCTGGACAACACTAGAGTTTTTTTTGCACTAACCTCCTAAGCAGCTATTCAATCTGTGCTCTCAGCTCCTGAAATTCCATTGAGGATGTTTCAGATGGTCTTGAAGGATGTCCTGAAGTACCCCTGGACATGGAGGCTTCACAGGCAGACTGTAGTAAACAGGGGCAGTTAACTAAGTGACGCCAGCAAGGAACAGCAAGGAAGGGTAGGTGGAAGCTTGGATGCAGTCATCTCAAGGGCATTAGGTGCCTCATCCACAGAGCCAAGGTCACTCACTTGAGGCAGTGAATTAGCCCTCTCGAAGTTCTTCTAAATAACAGAGTGATATTATTCCCTATGAGCTTCCATAGCAGCAAGGTAAATGTCATGTCCTTGAACGACGTAACGATCTGAGGAATACTCTAGTCATCTAACAGAAGCTCCAAAATAAAGTTCCACTCAGGACCCGATGGTCATGGAAGGTGTATCATAACAGAACCAAACAGGCTGATAATCAACTTATGTATCTTCCCAGGACACATTTGCCAGATGGTGATAATGAGAGAGTTTCATGGTCACCCAGAAAACGTGTGGTAGCTGCATTGCAACCACCTCCCCATAAGGCTAGTATTTGCCCATCCCCAACTACCCTCCTGAGACAGAAGGATGGCAGGGGACAGGGTGAGGTAGGTTGGCAGACAGAGCAGCAGCTACCTCCCAGCTGTCCCTACATACTGATTCTGGGTTCTTCAGATAGGCACTGAGTGTCTTACAACAACAGGGTTTGCTGTTCTGGTTTCTGCATCGTGAATACCAACACCTGGGCATTAAGTGCCCACCGGAAGGGCATCTGCTAGCAGCAGACCAACAAGACCATCCATGAGTTGCCCTACCCAGGACATAATGGAGCAACAGCAGCAAGGGGGAGAGGCAGGTATCTGCCACCCTCTCACTCAGTAAAATGCCACTCCCTCCACCAAGCCCACTTCAGCAGGGAGGTAAGCATTCAACTCCCCCAAGTTGTCATTTTTGATTCATGTGATTATTAGTTAAGTGACTGAATGTAATTTTATAAAGTGGTTAAGTACTTCTCACAAAAAAAAATTCCAATTGTCCAAAATGTTTTGCTTGACAGGTCACTTTGTTTATACACTGTACAACATTCTACTTCAGTTAATTTGAAATGCTATATATTTCTATTGCATGGCACTTAAAGACAATTATTATATCAGCAATGGCCTGACTTAGTAAAAAAAAAAGGTGGTTTTACCAGCTTTGAAGGTTTCATAATATCTGCTGACGCTTCCAAAGGGAGCAATAGCTCCAACAGCAATTTAAACTTTGCCACCAGCAACAGAGAAAGTGTACTTTCTACATTGGAAAGTACCAACTTGTACAAAACTAGGATTATAGGTTGACACTGGAAACAAAATATGCTGGAGATCACAGTGAGTCAGGCAGCATCCATGGAGAGAAATCAAGCTAATGCTGTGTCTAGACAACTCTTCATCAGAGCTAATGTGAAACTCTGATGAAGAGTCACCTAGACACAAAAGGTTAGCTTGCTTTCTCTCCATGGGTGCTGCCTGACCTGCTGTGATATCCAGCACTTTTTGTTTCCAGGACGGATTCCAGCATCTGTAGTCATTTGTGCCCTTGTAGGTTGAAGCTTGTTAGCTGCCAATTATCTCCAGCCATTGAGGGAAAGATTACAGCTAGAAATAAAATGGTGAATTACAATAGCAAAGATACACAATACAATGTGGGCATGAGTAGCTGTTTTTACATATTTGATCTGTCACTCTAGTCCTGTGGAATCTAATTTACAAAGCAAACAGGTCAATTTGCATAGCACCAATGAAACAAGGCTCATCCTTTTAACCCTGCATTTATTAAAACTGAAAAGTAATGTTAGTGAAGATAGCTTATGGGGTTAGAATCTTATGTTTAGTGTCATCAGTAGTGCTGAAAATGCTATAGAGTCCATTATAAAAGATATGACAATGAAACATTTAGAAAACATTAACTGATTTGTATAATGCCAGTATGAGTTTCTAAAAGGAAGATCGTGCTTAACAAATTTACTGGAGCTTTTTGAGAATGTAATTAGTGGAAAGATAAGAGAGAGCCAATGGATGTAGTATAATGGATTTTCAGAAGGCTTTTGATAAGGTCCACAATAAGATGTTGTTGAGCAAAGAAAAAACAAATAGGACAGTGGCTCATATTTTGGCATGGAGCGAGAATTGGTTGACAGATGAGAAACAGAGACTGAGAGTAAATGGGTCTTTTTCTGAGTGGGAGCAAGTCACTAGCAGAATACTATAGGGATCAGTGCTTGGGCTCCAGCTTTTCACAATATACATAAAAATGATCTATATGAAAGAACATACAAACATAGAAAATAGAAGCAGGAATAGGTCATTCGAACTTTTGAGCCTGCTCCACCATTCAATATGACTATAGGCAATTCAATTCAATATCCTGTTCCAGGTTTCTTCCCATATCTTTTGATCTCTTTAGTCCTAATAACTATATCTAACTCCTTCTTGAAAATATTCATTGTTTTGGCCTCAACTGCTCTCTGTGGCAGAACATTCCACAAGCTCACCACTCTGAGTAAAGACATTTCTCCTCTTCTCATTCCTAAATGGCCCACCCAATACCCTTAAACTGCGATCCCTGGCTCCAGAATTCCCGGTCATCAGGAATATCCTTCCTGCAATTACTAGTCCTGTTAAAATTTTGATTTGGTTTATTAGTGTCACGTGTATCGTAGTACAGAGCAAAGTGTTGTTTTTTACGTTCTTTACAGGCAGACTGTGCTGTACAAGTGCATCAGGGTAACAAAACAGAGATCAAGACACACTGTTACAGCTTTTGTTAAAGCTTCTCTGGCGTCCTCCTCACAGTTCGCCCTCCCACCTAGTTTTGTGTCATTTGCATACTTGGGAGACATTACATTTAGTTTTCTCATCTAAAACTGTTATGTTGTCAGATGGGATCCAAAAATTCCACTAGTTACTGCATGTCACATGGAAAAGGACTTATCTATTCCTACTCTTTGATTCCAGTCTGCCAACCAGTTCTCTATCCAGACTATTCCCCTCACCCCCCCCACCCCCCATCCTTTGTGCTTTAATTTTTCACACTAATCCCTTTTGTGGGATCGCATCATAAGCCTTCTGAAAGCCCATATCTCCCGGCTCCTCCTTTGCAACTTTACTAGTTATATCCTCAAAAAATCAAAGTAGATTTGTCAAGCATGATTTCCATTTTATAAATCTATGCTGACTCTGTCTCATCATGTTACTGTTTTCCAAGTGCTCTGCTGTTAAATCTTTTATAATAGGCTCCAACATTTTCTAAGTGCAACATTTCTAAGTTTGCTGATGACACAAAACTAGGTGGGATTGTGAGTTGTGAAGTAGGTGCAAGAACGCTTCAAGGTGATTTAGACAGATTGAGTGAATGGGCAAACATATGGCAGATGTGGTACAATGTGGCAAAATACAAAGTTATACACTTCAGTGTGAAAAACAGAAAAGCAGTGAATTATTTGAAAGGCAATACATTGTGAAATATGGATGTACAAAAGGATTTGAATGTCCTTATGAACCAGTAAATCAGTGTAGACAGGCAAGTGTAGCAAGCAATTAGGAAACAAATAGTATACTGGCTATCACTGAGAGAGGATTTAAGTTCTACCTATCAGGTTCCATCTGCTCATAAAGAAATGGGAAACCTGAAGCTCGTTTTATGAAGAGTGCCTCACTAAGGAGATGGATGGGGATTTTGTTTTTTTGGTAAGAACTTTATTGATAAATAGGTTTACCTAATATTTTTTAATGTGCATTCTTCCTCATGCATTACTTGCTGTTGTTGAGATCTTTCCCTTTGCAACAACCTCCTTCAGCGCTCTTGGCTTTGGGCTAATTTGACAATACAAAGGCTGAAGGAACAAGGTTCTAAACATGTTGTAGTTCTGAAATGAGGAACAGGAGGTTGAAATTACCAACTGAAGCAACTGCGATAATTCCAGATGCATTCTGACTGTATCCATCACTAACCCCTGGACCTGCCAGAGGAACTGTTACTTCAGAAGTGTGGTGGGCACGCAGCTATACCATCTACTGCCCAGTGATTTACCCACATCTGGATCAGCAATACTGCTTCTTGTAGAAGTGACAGTTATCACAGAATGATGCTCTCATACCAGTGTATGGTTTTAAGTCACCTCTGAGATAATCATCAAGGGACAAGTACAACTTTTGCAAGAGGCTACATCTTCATCACTTTTGTTGCCCAATGGAGTAACCAACTGGCTAGGACACAATTGTCACCAGATGACAGGGTTCCCTTGTCTACACACAGTTGTGTGTGATAGTTTTAAGTGTACTATGTTGAAAATGTGTTGCTGGAAAAGCGCAGCAGGTCAGGCAGCATCCAAGGAACAGGAGAATCGACGTTTCGGGCATCAGCCCTTCTTCAGGAATCAAGTGTACAATGGCTCGTCACTGCAACACCATAAATATGATTAATACTCAATTAACATTCAGATGGCATCTCACCAGAGAAACATTAAAATGAACAACATGAATGTCAATTTCTGTTATGAAGGAAGCAGTCATGAAGTCATCACAATAGAACTGTTCATGAAGTGAATATTATTTCAAGAAAACAGACTGGGTAGTTAGCTCTTATGAAAAACAACCCCTTTTTAAAAAACCATCCATACCTGATTACCCCAGTGCAATAATTCCCAAAAACAGAACAGCCGGTGAATGTCCCTTTAGTACAAATAAATTTCAAAATCCAGTGTGAAAGCATTTCTTTGGGGGGCTGCAGCTCACCCTAAAATGGGTATCAGAAAGAAACAAGGTGCAGTGATTCTGCAGAATGCCTCCAATTCTGCTGCGATCCATGCTGTTCAAATGCTTTCATGGTAAACACTCCAGCCACTATTCCTTGACGGTGAGCTGCAACCCTTCAGCAGCTGATTTTGCAGTGGACAGCCAAGTGTACCAAGCCAAGCAATGTATTCCCATTCCTGCAGCCCTAGTGAAATGAAAACTCAGACCTTATTTACAAAATTTAGTGCTAGCTCATCATTCAATTCAACTTTTGGTCCTATTATTGCTAGAATACAAAACACAGAGAGCTGTCACACACTTTGCAATTTTTGTACTAAATCTCAAGCACTCGATACCTTTTGAGCCAGTGCAGCATTATAGATTTTAAAGAACTGAAGAAAGAATTATTTTGAAAAGGAATAAAATGACCAACTGCTTGCACAATGAGCAGAAGCAGGTGTTCATATGTTCCCTCTTTCCAACATTGCCCATTCAATCTCAGCGATGCTTCCTGATGAGGGCACGACGAGGTACAAATGCAATTATTTTTTGATCAGTGGCAGTAAAGGTTTCTACAGCATCTGCAAGTAAGTGAACTACCTGTCACAAAGACAATTAACTGTGCATTTGGCAGTACAATAAATTATAACAGACTAAAATGATAAATTGAATGCAAGTAAAAAAAATTGTTAGCAGAAGTAGGTCACCTTTATTGGTAGCAAAGGGATGTTGCAATATGTTAATAAATGAATATATTGTAAAGTCTTCTAACACTGTTCTATCTTTGTTAGTTAAGGAAGTGGGTGGGAAAGAAAAAAGGAGAGCTGAGATCATCCTTTAAATCAAGCGCTAAACCTATCTAGTCTACAATTCTGCGTCACGGCAGCTGTCACAACTGGCCCAGAGTTTAAAAGAAGCAAAAAGCCTGTTGGCAGAAAACTGTCCGCTTTATTTAAATCTGCAGCTGTGAGTGCTCTGACACAGTCAATCTCTTCCAATCCTTCAGCTTCAGTTCTTAATTCATCATGATGATAAGTTTTTACCAGGAATTTCAAGAGCTGAATCTTTTTTTAATGCTAATTTTAAAAGTCATCTCTATTTTAAAACAACACATTCTTCAGTTTATTTTAAAAACATCATGGTAAAAATCAACATGACCCTGATTTCAAAGCAAGTTAATTTTCTTAAGTCTGTTAGGTTATCCAGCTGTAAGGGTTAGAAAGTCAGATGTCCTTGTACAAAGTACTTATCCTATGCATTAATGGTAGGGTCAGAAGAGCCTTGGATATTAATTGGATACAAATATCTTACTTGTTTATGAATGACGCTGTAGGACAAGGCAAGCTGTTAAGTGGTGAAAGTCAGGCCATGGTTAATGCCTCTAGTGTTAACCTCCATGAGGAAGGACGAATCAGTGAAATGTAGTAGTCAGGTAGATTCATGCCTTGGTCAGGAATCCCAGTGCTGATCTGAGTTAAAGGGCATCGGTTAAACCGGAGGTTAGCTTTGTGAGAAGAGGATGTGGGTCAATGTGCCATGAAAGCAGAAACATAGACAATGGCAGTATGGATAGGCCATACAGCCTGGCAAGCCTACGCCACTATTCAATGCTGTCATGGCTGATTATCCCCCTATTCCCCATTTTCTCCCCATAATCTTTGCTCCCTTTAGCCCTAAGAACTATGTCTAACTCCTTCTTGAAAATATTCAATGTTTTGGCCTCAACCACTCCAATAAACATGTGCATCTCAGATATATAAAAGCAGAAGGATGACAATTAGTGGCAAGAGTTAAATGATGAAAGCTCCAGCAACTGACCATGAGTATTTGTGGGTTTGGGTGGTTAAGAGTATGTTAGAATTACATTTCATTATGACTGTACCATGACCTGTGCGTTCCTAAGTCAACGTTTTGATGTTTTGAACAATCGCTTTTAGAGCAGTTCTGTTAATAAAAATCCAATGAGCAATGTAATCCCACCCACTTCACAGAAACTAAGCACTTGGACAGATAAAATCTCTTTGTGAATTGCAAGTGCTAGGGAGCAAATGAAAGTTAACAATTCATTATTTTATCCAACCCCACTAGCAAAATACATGACCAAAACCATTGGGGCCCTTGCTAATATTTGTCTGATGTATTGTTATGAAGTTGAAGGCATGTACTGCAACTTTAAGAGAGAGAGAATGCTGTTCTGAACTGAGAGCTTACAAGCACCTGTCATATGACTAGCTAGCAGTCTCAGAGTGTACTGGAAAATTGATAATAAGAGTGACTGTGAAATGGATACCTGAGTTGGTTGTTGTTTTGACAACAATTCAATTTAACAAATCAGTTTAAATTATGCCTCAGGTTTAAATTAAATTTATTGTTTCTGTCAACATTGAACAATTGAGATGATCCAATGTTGGGGGTAAAAGAAAAGCAGGCATTTGAAAGTCGGACAAAGTAACTGCATTCAAGATAGAGAGAGACCCAAAAGATTTAAACAATCTCTATCAAAAGTACCTTTTTCATATGAAACGTTTTCACAGTGAAAAGAAAGAAGATGACCCAGAGAGATCTTCAGCTGAAAGAAGAAAGACACTGGAGACGGGAGCCGCTGCATGGTTTTGAAATTGTCAATATAATTTTATTAAGTGTTTATTGGAACAGCATACTGTTATAGAATTGGAGGCAGGTAATATGCAGTTAAAAGAAAGGGGGGCTTAGAGTTGAGAATAGTTGTTGTTTAATGTTCACTTTTAGAGTTAAAGAATAAATTGATATTATTTTCTTTAGGGAGTGAAATTTGGGAGTTCTCTGTCACTCATATTTTAACAGATTACAAGGTGAGGTGAGCTGTTCTGGGTGTTTGGTTTAATTAACTGAGAGGTTCACTCCTGTGTTGTAACAGTATCATCGTGAAGTGATCTGGATGAGACCTTTACAAGAGTCATAGCATCATACAGCGCAGCTGATGGCGAAACACGGCAAAGAGGATCAGACAAAAATAAGGTGGGTTTTGTATTCATACTACTTTTTTTGTGAGGTCAAGACAACTAGATGTCTTCCCTTGGGTCAAACAAGGACATATTAGGTCTCCTGTGCCATTATAGCATTGCTAAATCACCCACAGATAGCTGTCAGTGCAATCCCACCTGTTGCCAGTGGCCAAGCTTAGTGCTGGGTAAATTTTTGATGCTTAGCAATCAGGTAGAAAGCTCACACATGGAAGGCAATGGACAGAAATGAAATGGGCCCCAGCTTAAAATGCCCTCAGCCTCTGGGTAGAATCTTTCTGCCCGTGTCAAGCCAGGATGGCTGGAAAATTAAGATGCTGTCATCGGGCCAGATATCTGTCTCCCTCCTGTCTCTAGGAGAAACTGAGGATTGCAGATGCTGGAGATCAGAATCAAAAAGTGTAGTGCTGGGAAAGCACAGACTGTCAGGCAGCATCCGAGGAGCAGGAGAATTGACCTTTCGAGCATAAGCTATTCAGCATAAACTGAAGAGCTTATACTTGAAACATCGATTCTCTTGCTCCTTAGATGCTGCCTGACTGGCTATGCTTTTCCAGCACCACACTCTTTGATCTTCCTGTCTCTACTAAGTAAGGTCCAGGTGTGAAGCCCCAAGAGTGATCTTCTCATCTCGTCCCCACTTAAGACCTTTAAGTGGTAAGCTAACAAACTATTTAAGGACCAGTTAGGGGCCTATTCCTGTCAGGACTGCAATCTTCTCAGCTCCAGGAAGGACAAACCACAGGTCAAAATGTATGGGCTGCCTGCCTTTTGGTTGTGGGGTGGGGGCTCAAATCTGCACTAATTTGGGCACAAAGACATGGAAATGGGGTAAAGAGTGGCCATTGACAATCACTGTCCTTGCTCTGACCTCCATACCTTACCCTTCCCCACAATTCCACCCTCTGATTGGCCAGCAACTCCAGGTAGCCAGGATGCCCAAATCCAGTGTCGTCAGTCATGTGGGATGGCCCAGCAGTGTCCACCTAAGAGCCTGATGGATAGATGGTCCATTGGCACCTTTTTTTTTACAGTTGGAGTGAATGTCTTGGCACTTTTGCAGGCAGAGCACAAGATATCCAATTAAAAATAAAGATTTCAGCCTCTGACACCCAACTTCACTCGAGTAATTAGTGAAATCTCAATGGAGATTAGGGCAGGTGAAAGGTTAGAACACTTATATTGACCTGGCTCTCAATTTATTCGCTGGATTAATCATAATCTGTGCTCACAACTTTACATACATTCTTGGTATTTTGAAGCAGATTCACTCTTTTACAATTGAGAGAAATTGGCTTAAAAATATAACTGCAGTTCCGAGATTTTGAAAAGTAGCTGCATTGCATTGTTCAGTTGAGTGTTGCCCTAATCATCATCTACAAACTTCATTATAAAGCGGAAATTAAAACACGGATTGTACAGTGCAGCACCCTACACTATTAATTTCTTTTTATCACATTAATGCAACCCAAGCTTAACTGTAAAGCTGTAATTAAAACATGAGGTTTATTCACTATTCCCTGCACATCTTAACTGACTTTCCATATTCTCTAATTTAATTTGGCCTGTAGGAATAATCTTGCAACTGGAACTGGCTTGATAAATGAAATGTAAAGCTGCTTTTTCTCCGCTCACCAATCTCCACATGCCACTGACTGGGATGGTCTGTGCTGGATTTATGGACTGACATGAAGAATACACTTGTCCTGCAGTTAGTGACTGTCATTACAAAACAAAACACATTAAATCATTCTTGATTGTAAAAAAAGTCAACATTCTAGTCAAACACAGAATTGGAATGTGTCTAGATTATAAGCAAAAAAAAACCTTGGCATTCTGAAGGAACTAGGTACAATGTCGTACAGTGTACATTAGATTCTTTTGACAAATTACAATTGAAAAGTACTTATAGCAGGAATGCTTTCATTCATGTTAAAACATTATTTATTCTCGACCTTTAAATTGCAATTGAGAGTTTCAAATCTGATACTGATATTTTTATCCACTTTACACAGGCCTATTTGTCTCAATAGCAGAAACCGTAGACTCCTCCACAATCTTGTTTTCAGGCATTCATATGATAACAGATAACATCCCAAAGCACTTCCATAAGAAAGGAAGGGAAAAGACAATATTTTTTCAAGATGGAAAAAGCAAACAAAATTGAAAAGAAAGCTGACTAATAATTCATTTTGTTATTTGTCTAGTTACTAAAACATCACTGGAATCAAAGTGGAAGGGTGTCCATATGATAAAAGCTACTAAATCTGGAATAACAGTGTTTCAGACGAGGGAAATACTGTCCTCACTTTTCTGTGGAAGTGATATTTGATGATATTTCCAAATGCCGGTCTAGCAGCCTAACTAAGGTTGCTCGACAGCCTCACAAAGGGCTCATGAAACAACAATGAATCTGATATAACTTGAAACTAACCTGTGTAATTTAGGAATGGTCTTCATGTGAAACCAGTAGGTGGATATAATCTGTGACTTAAAAAGTAGCTCTACATATTTCTTCACTACTATTGGCAAAAACGAAAATGTACATGAAAGCTTAATGCAAGAATCCAGTTGTTGACAGCACAAAATTGATGATTTATTTCTGAGGTGTGACCCCAAATTCTTGTATCTGAACATGTTTAATTTTCACAATTAATAATATGAATGATTTTAATGTAAAAGCATTGTAAATTAATTTGACTCAGGAACAGATGATTTTTTTTAGAATAAATTGGAAAATGCATTTTCAGCTGGATAACCAAACCATCACTCCAAACTATTCCTCCACATTCAACTCATCAAACCACTCTGGTTTATACTTACACTGTGCTTTATCTAACTCCCCACCAGTTTGCAGACACTTCTCCAACCTTCTCAATTCAAGTGACATTCTCCCACAATAAACAATTAAATTAGTTATTGTCTCCAGTTCTCTGTCTGAAGACAATACAATTTCTCCAGCCCATCATCACCTTCTGCACCCTTTGAGTCCAAGATGGCATTCCGTTCCTTCACACACAATGACTGGCTTATTTTCCATACTTCCCAAGCATCATCAAAATTCAACTAGCTCTGAAGCTAGCATTGTTCCCTCTCCCCACCCACTACTCATCGCTTCAACACCAGCCCCTTCTTTCTCATCTTTGCTACCATTATTTCCCCTTTATTCTGCTCCCTACTATCCCTCTGTTTTCACTGTGATCTAATGTCACTGCCTTTCTCAGACCTAGTCTCCTTTCCCCTCTCAATTTCATCCACCTTGTCTTCCTCATTATCAAAGTCATCCAAGTTGCAGTGTCTCATCATTCATTACACAATAAACCAATCCTTCCCTCTCTACCCCTTGAGTTCCATCTCACCACTTAAAGTTGGGGCTTCTGCATTGAACAGATCCCTTCCTTCTCTCAGTTCACACTGCAGAGAAGTGTGCAGAGAAGTGTGTGATGATGGCTGTCTGTATGCTCTTCAGTCAAAACGTGTGCTGCTCAAAAAGTAAAGCAAGTCAGGTAGCATCTGAGGAGCAGGAGAGTCGATGTTTCGGGCATAAGCCCTTCATGAGGAATGACCTGCTGTGCTTTCTACTTGAGTAGATAGACAGATATTAATTGTTACAGTATTTCTTAAGTGTGTTTGATTTCTCAAAAGACTACCTGTTCAGGCAAGTTATGACACACTATCAGCACAGGTGGGATTTAAACCTAGACTGTTAGGTTATACTACTACTGTATCACAAAAGCCCGCTCCCAAAGTAATTGTACTTACCAAGACTGGTGTGATTAAATCAGATGATAAACATGTTAATAATTAATTTTTTTCAGATGTCTTATGACACACCTCTGAATCAGCTGGGGCTGAACTCAGGCTTTCTGGCTTAGAGATAAGGACACTACCACTATGGCATGAGAATATATTTGTTATGTGTCACTCTGAATAAATCTAAATTAAGTAAACGTCAGCTTTAGTTTCATTCTTCAGTAACTGGCTATTCAGAGTTTAACTGAATTTAAATTGGTCAGGTTTGTAGGTGCAATAATCCTAATCTAGAAGAGACAGTCTGATTACAAACTCTCCTCAATCACCCAAACCCTTAATATGATTAGCACTCACACATCACCCTCTACACAATGTTTTAATTGTTTTGGTGCTCTATTAAGTTTAAGCAATAAGCAACTCATGGCTCAAAGAGTTCTCCTTTTCATCAAAAGCATTTGGATAGAAACAGGCCCTTCAACCCAACCAGTCCACACCGACCCTTCGAATAGTAATCCACCCAGACCCATTTCCCTCTGACTAATGCACCTAACACTATGGGCAATTTAGCATGACCAATTCACCTGACCTGCACATAGTCACAGAGTCATAGAGATGTACAGCATGGAAACTAACCCTTCGGTCCAACCCGTCCATGCCAACCAGATATCCCAACCCAATCTAGTTCCACCTGCCAGCACCTGGCCCATATCCCTCCAAATCCTTCCCATTCATATACCCATCCAAATGTCTCTTAAATGTTACAATTGTACCAGCCTCCACCACTTCCTCTGGCAGCTCATTCTATACATGCACCACCCTCTGTGTGAAAACATTGCCCCGTAGGTCTCTTTTATATCTTTCCTCTCTCTCTAGTTCTCTTTGGACTGTGGGAGGAAACCGGAGCACTCAGAGGAAACCCATGCAGACATGGGGGAGAATGTATAAACTCCACACAGTCAGTCGCCCGAGGCTGGAATTAAACCTGGGACCCTAGTGCTGTGAGGCAGCAGTGCTAACCACTGAGCCACCATGCCACTTAGAATCAAGCTAAGTGGAGCTCTTGTGGTACAGTGATAGTATCCCTACCTCTGAAGTAAAGTGGCCTGGGTTCAAGTCCCATCTGCTCCAGGGACATATAATAATTGCTCTGAACAGGCTGATACTTTTGAGAAAATAAAATCTAACTTGATAATATTGTACTAGAAAATAAATGAGTTCATATACAATACATTCCGAATAGTAGTTGCACAGAGAAAGCTATTTTAATATATTTTTAAGTATCACAAAATTCATACTGTGCCACTAATCATAGCAGCTAAAACGTGAATGTTGCAGGCAAGTAACATGACAGCTCCAAAATCTCTGCACAGCAAGTGGTTCAGCAATATAGCAGTTCCCTGCAGTGCAACCAAAATCCTCTTTAAATGTCACCAACAATCCTTAGACCCTCATTTATCAGATGAATAAATGTACCCTTTTGTAACCATTATAAGTTATAGTTTGCTTTAGTTTGTAGCACAGATCTCCAAGCCAAAAGGTTGTTAGTTGAAGCATATCACATACCAGGCCACTAATGCAAGATGGCACTTTAAAGGAAGTAAAAGCACACATTAGTTATTTTTCAGATATATCGATTTTTTGGTTGTTTGCTGAGTTTGTCAGCATAACAACAATAATACTACAATTCAAGAATGCTCCATTGACTGAAATGTTTCTGAGGACAGGATTCAGCACTATGCAAATACAAGCTAACTCTTTGCATAATGTGAGTTTATAAATCCTGACATGGCTTTAAAGAAAGGACACCAAAAGTCTAAACATTGACGTCACATCCTTCTGTTGAGATTCTGTCATGGTATAAAGTAGACTATTCTCTGTATTCATTTGTAAACGGGTCACAGACAGATCAGCAGGCTGAACGAATAATTGCATTTGCAGTATCACTCATGGCATTGACTCATGCAGTTCCCTGGAGGGACAAATGTGTATGGCTGCCTTTTTCACCTCGAGCAGTAGACAAACTAGTCACACATGAAGGATAAGCATTGTCCTTTCATTAAATCAAGCTTCTCTTCCCAAGGAGGAGTAATTTCATCTCATTGCTTTGTCTATGAAGATAGGTTCTGACCGGGTTGGAGAAACAACAGATTGGAATTCTATCTGGATTCATCAACACAGATGAGAACAAATGTCAACTATTAGATAGTCAACATTGGTAATTTAAAATAAAATCCATACCACTTGCATAATGTACCTTTGTTTTGTTTTTAAAGTGGTTTCAAAATGGATTCTTCTAATTCAACTTCAGAGAATTTCCTGGAAATCTTCACCACGACGATGTTGCAAGGGTGGCATTCAGACAGTTGTACCAAAGAAGGCTAAATGATCATTTGCAGGACATCTGACAGACACCTCCTGAAATCCTCTGTTATTCATTATAGCTTTTCCTTTACAAAAAGCCAAATTATCATGAATTGCTTGATTCACATTAACAAAGTATTGCCATAGATTTGTAGCCTGAAGTAATTTGCTCTCAGTGTAACTGAGACTATGATGTTCTCTGCTGGTAAGTGAGATTCTTACTGAATTGTGTCCTAGATTCAACCAAAGTATCGTCAGCTTCATTTTACCTGAGACCTTTTCAGATAATTACTTTCCTCCATGAATGTTCAGAATAATTAATAATTATCTTGATCTGCATAATAGAAGTGGAGTTGCAAAAGCAAGAAGCTCTGGGAGTGAGATGCCAAGACAGTAAACAGCAATCATACTATTACTTTAATTTATCACAATAGATTGGTGTTCATTTTATACCTAACTTAAAGTAAGGCATAATCAATTACATTTGAACAAATATTACAGTATGAATTTCTATTGGCAACATCAGTGTTATTTGGGAAATCTGCAGCCAGTCACAGCTTAATCTGGATTTTGTGCATCATTTCTGCTTGGACCCATCATTACACTTGGCATGTTAAATTCAGAAGAATTTCGACTCATCTCAGCAATTTTACCTATAAAGACAAATCCCATTTAATTATATTATGCCACAACTGTTTATTGTCAAGCAATTGTCAATATTGCAGGGTCCCACAATCTTGGTGCCTTCTTTCTTTTACAAGCAGTAGTTCTTGATCAAGTCTAGTTCCAAAAACCTTCACTTTATACAAATATTACAATAGGAGTCACTCACAAAACGTACCTTTTCAACTTCCAGCCTCTCTCTTCCATGTATACTCACCAGTCTGAAGAAAATCTCCTCCAAATCCAGCTGCAACTATCTTTAAGGGGGAGCTCCTTAAAGGGGGTCATACCCTTACTCAGAAACCAGAGCCCAGATCGGGCTGTGGTAGACAGAACAATCTTCCTTCACCAGAGTCCAGTAACTGATGACTAATTATTACTATTCCTCTGTGCTTCAATTATGAAATTTCATTTTATTCAGAGCCAACTTAATAAAAAAGATCTCACTGTTCTATTAGAAGTTAGAGTCAAAACCGGCAGCAATTAGATTCCTTTGATCAGATAAATGACTTCAGGCTTTCATAATTCAACTCATAATGCAAGTATATAATCCTGACATTTAAAAAAAAGTTTGACAAAACACAGAAACAAATACTTGGCGTTTCAACAAACAAATTTTGTTTTTCAATGTTTTGATGGTTCAGTCAAATAATGATACATTGGTAATAGCAGGAAATTGAAGCTGCAGTCAAAAGTTGAAGGACCTGACCTAGATTCTTATCCTTCAACAAGAAGTAAAGACTATGCACTAGTATACTGCTGAATGAAACAGATATGAAGATTCCTCTATCAAAGTCAAAATTTTAAGAGTCTAGTTCCTGATGAAAATAGCTGATTAGTCAGCGGCTTTGCATTTTATGTTATCTGCACGTTGCAATCAGCGAGTATTGGGGTCTCCAAATTCAACTACTGTACTAAAGTTCAGGCAACTCAACCCTATTTGCATATTATGACTAGGTGAGAAGGATGAACTGACTCCCTCTATTCAACCTTCTCAGTTAGTCACATTAAGGTTATTAATTACATTTGGATGAAACTTAACCTCTCAATTAAGTGTAGTGAACTATTTTTGTTGTGAGCAATAAATATTTTTAAAAATTGAATTGAATTAGCTGTATTATCAAATTAGTTTTATTTTTAAGTCAAAGCAAGAGCAAATTTATTAACTTTTGAATCTGAGGGAACAATAAGAAGTTGCTGGTAAGCAAGTAGCCCTCATGTAGTTACTTGGACTTACAGAGACTCACACTTGCATGCGCAGAGCTAAAAGGATCATGAAATGTCTTTGGCAAACAGGATTCAGGAAAATTGCATGGTATTTTATACATATATAAAGAGCAAGAGGGTAGCTAGGGAAAGGATAGATCCACTCAAGGACAAAGGAGGGAATTTTTGGAGCTGGAGGAAGTGGTTGATGTCCTTAACAAATACTTTGCATCAATATTCACATATGAGAAGGACACGGTGGATGACAAATCTCAGGAGGGTATGTTAATATCCTAGAGCATATCAATATAAAAAAGGTGCTGGCTGACTTGAAAAAAGATTAAAATTGACAAGTTCCCAGGACCAGATGGGATCTATGCTAGAATGTTGGGGGAGGAAGTGAGGAAATTGCTGAGGACTTGTACAAAATCTTTGATTCCTCTTTAGTCTCAGGATAGGTCCCAGAGGACTGGAGAATAATCAACATACTTTTTAAAGAAGAGCCACAATGTTTAATCTGGGGAAATTACACACCAATGAGCCTTATGTCGTTGATAGGGAAATTATTCGAGAAGATTCGTAGATCCGTGATTCACTCACATTTGGAAGAATACAGACTTCTTAGTGATAGGCAACATGCTATTATATGGGGAAGGTTGTCTCTCACAAACTGGATTCAGTTTTTTGAGAAAGTGACAAACATGATTAATGAGGGCTGAGCAGTAGATGTTGTCTATGAGGACTTAAGCAAGGCCTCTGACAGGTGTTTCATGGAGGTGAAGTCAAAAGGTAAAGTCAAAAGGTGAAGTCACATTGAATCCACAGTCAACCTGTAGGATAGTTACAAAACTGGCTTAGTCATAGAAGACACAAATTAGAGGTAGAAGGATGTCTTTCTGACTTGAGATCTGTGACTAGTGGTGTTCTGCTGGGACCCCTGTTGTGTGTAATATATATAATTGATTTGGAGAAAAACGTAAGTGGCCTGCTAGTAAGTTTGCAGATTACACAAAGATTGGGGGTGCTTCAGATACTGAGGAGGATTGCTCGGGGAGATAGCAGGATACAGATATGTTGGAGACTAGGGCAGAGAAATGACAGATAGAGCTTTATCCAAATGCCTGGTGATGCATTTTGGAAGATCGAACGTAGGAGAGAAGTATACAATAAATGGCAGGAGCTTTAGTAGCATCAATACACAGAGGGATCTAGGCACACAGGTCCACAGTTCCCTGCAAGTGGCAATACAAGTGGATAAGATGATCAAGAAGGCATATGGCATGCTTGCCTTCACTGGTCGCAGCACAGAGTATAAAAACTGGCAAGCCATGTTGCAGCCGTATGGAACTTTAATTAGGCCACATTTGGAATATTACGTACAGTTCTTGTTATCACACTACCAGAAGTATGTGGAGGCTTTAGCGAGGGTACAGAAATGATTTACCAGAATGTTGCCTGGTTTGGAGGGTATTAGTTATGAGGAAAAATTGAACAAATTTGGTTTGCTTTCACTTGAAAGGAGCAACCTGATAGAAGTTTACAAAATTATGAGAGGCATGGATAATTAGAGTCTTCGTCCTAGGATAGAAATGTCGATCAGGGGACTAGGGGATACAGGTTTCAGGTAAAAAGTAGTAAGTTCAAAGGAGATTTTTTACACAGAGAGTGGTAAGTGTCTGGAATGCGCTGCCAGAGGAATGGTGGGGGTGGATACAATAGCAATGCTGAAGAGGCATCTTGAGAGTTCTATGAATGTTTCCTCTACCAGAGGAAACTGTTTCTCTCTATCAATCTGCTAGTCAGGCAGCATAATGGCAAGGTGGCTCAGTGGTTAGCACTACTGTCACAGTGCTAGAGACCTGGGTTCAATTCCACCCTTGGGCAATTGTCTGTGTAGAGTTTGCACGCTCTCCCTATGTTTGTGTGGGCTTCCTCCCACAGTTCAAAGATTAGATTTCCTACAGTATGGAAACAGGTCCTTCAGCCCAACAAGTCCACACCAACCCTCCGAAGAGTGACTCATTCCCCTATATTTACACCTGACTAATGCACCTGACACCATGGGCAATTTAGCAAGGCCAACTCACCTGACCTGCACATCTTTGGATTCTGGGAGGAATGTGCAGATTAGATGGGTTGACTATGCTATAGTGACCAGGAAAATGCAGACCAGGTGGATTAGCCATGGGAAATGCTGAGGTGGGTCTGGGTGGGCTGTTTTTTGGAGGGTTGGTGTGTACTGGATGGGCTGAATAGCCTGCTTCCACACTGTAGGGATTCTATGAATTAATGTATCACTTTTAAAACCTTGACCAGATCACTTCAGACTTTAAATTTAAGTGTTTATAAATCAGATTTATGCAAACTGTTCTCAATTTAACTCTTTCGGTCATGGTATCATTCCTCTGAATCACTGTTCTACATCCTCCAAGATCTTTCCTTAAGGTTTGTCCTTAAAACTGGCTGCAGTAATCCAGAAGGGCTTTGTCCAAGGATGTGCACAATTGAGGCATCTACTTTTACTTTCATATTCCAATGATGACAGTTCCAATTAAAATCATCATCCTAAGCATCTCAAAACAACTATGGCTCAAAGGTTTATCCATCTTAAGTTTTAATGTCCTCTCCCCATGGGATTTGGCATTTTATTTCCTTTCCTGCTTATAAGCCTTACCAGAAGAGGTCACACACGAATCTGTGCAGTACAAGCATCTGCTATTTATTGCATGGGTCATTCATCATTGTACTGACAAGAGATGGAGGCAGAAAGCACAGACAAAAATGATAGGAAGTGTTCTCACACTGGCCCTGTTTTCCAGTTGACCAAAATGTTACCTTTGTTTCATTTTCCATGATAATCTGCTTTGATCAGAGATTACTACTGAGCTGAGTTTTGGGATTAGTTTTCATTTTGACTTGATACATTCAGCTCCAAGCTTTATTCATTGCAATTATATGTCTATGTAATAATATGACATACAGGAGTTCAAAAAGAATGGCCTAAATATGATCTAAAGTCATAAATCATTCGAACGTCTATCATTTTCAACATCAGAATTTTTTTACTCGTAGACTCCATACTATGTAGAAACAGGCCATTTGGCCCACTGGGTCCAGACAGACCCTCCCTTACCCTATCCCTGCATTCCCCATGGCTAATCCACTTAGCCTGTACATCCCTGAACACTTTGGGGCAACATAACATGGCCAATCCAACTAACCTGCTTATCTTTGGACTGTGAGAGGAAACCGGAGCACCTGGAGGAAACCCACACAGACACAGGGAGGATGTGCAAAGTCCACACAGACAGCTGCCCGAGGGTGGAATCAAACCTGGTGATGTGAGGCAGCAGTGCTAACTACTGAGCCACGATACCGCAAAATATTTTAGCTAAAATTATTTTCCACAGCATAGCCTGATTCTGACAATAACGAACTCTACAAGTAAATCTTCTCCTTCTTTGGGAGTAATTAATGTGGAGGATGACTTACTTCCACTTTGGAGGTGGGTATGCATTCTGTGGTTCCACCGACTCCTACAGGGGACGCAGGTGGTGTTTGAGGAGGTAGGTGGGTCAGACACTCTGGATGCTGTGCTTTCTTTCCATTATTTGTGCTTCGCCTCCACATGCTCCATTCGAAGACAAATGTAGTGGTATAATGCACCTTTATAGATACTTCTCCAGTTTGTGCATAGTAAAGCGATTCTCACATTTTGGTAGGATGTTGCATTTATTTACCAAGGTTTACAGGGTATCCTTGTAGTATTTCCTCAGTCCTCCTAATGATCACTTACCGTTGCAGAGCTTGGAATAGAGCACTTGTTCAGGGAGTCTTGTGTTGGGCATGTGAACAGTGTGGCTCACTCTAAGAGCTAGTTGTCAATGACCATTGCCTCAATCCTGGGGATATGTAACGAGTACATGTACATGAAAAGGAACACTGGATATCATGTAAAGAACATGGATTGTCACAGCTGATCAAAATACAGGCTCCTTATTGCTGTCTCATATAAGGTTAGCTAACATATCACGGACTGTCAATCAAATTTGAGCCCTCCTGGTCAGTCTAGCTTGACATTAGATTGAATAGCACATTTATGAAAAAGGCACTGACTTGGTTGATGATGTAGATTACTTATATTTTCTTTGATTAATGATTATTTGGATAGAATCAATATGCAAAGGTGTGGGGAAGAAACAGGAAATTGATACTAGGTAATGATGCTAATTTTAAAAAATCAATACAGGCACAATGGGCTGGATGGCCTCCTTCTGCACCATAAACACTTCTGTGATTTTGTGATAATCATTGTACTGATTCTCATTAAAACAGCATAATGAAGCAGATTAGAATCTAAGGTTTCGACATTACTGTTGCTTAAAGCATTAGGCTGACAATCACTGTATCCGGGAGTGTGGTATGGTGCTCGCTTATCAATGTTTCCCAACCCAAATGAGATTGCTGCAAATCTTTACTTCGAACCCTACTGTGCTCACTTTATAGAGCTGCTATTATCGAAAGCAGACTGGTTATTTAAGAAGAACGTATTCCATCCTGCTGCGCTAACACATTGTAGTAATTGATTAATGTTTTTGATGGAACAGAAATTACTGGAGAGCCTGTAGTGAGAAAAGCATACTTTTCGATTCAATATATGTGACACTTTCTTTGCATCCTCTATGTAGATTATGGAGACTGCATCCAGAACTCTATTAATGGAAGACATGTTAGAAGAGGACCTGAAAATGGATGTTGATGCTATCAGATGAATATCTGTTCAGTCCCACCACAAGGCTAGGTCACAAGTCTCCCATAAAAAGCAACAATTTTTTTTTGGTATTTGCCAGTGGTGGGGGAAGGACTCAGTAAACTACCCTTCAACTGGTTTGATAGAAGATATTTTTATTGTTTATTCATGGGACTGGAGCATCAAATTTTTCTTGACAATGTAAGTGGCTCGGAAAGGGTACACATTGTGCCTTAAAGGTTAAATCATAACATCTCTCAATGCAAGAATGCGGGCTGATTTGCATAATTATTCACAGCACCAGATGCAGACTCAAATGAGTCTCGGGAGCAGACTAGTGGCAGGAAAGAAAAATTGCACATAACCAAATTGAAAGGAATGTGGCCAATTAAAATGACAGAAGGGAGATTAAAATCTCCAAAATCTTTTCAAAAATCTGAAAAGTCATCTCTTGAAACCATTGTCCATCCCAAAGGGGAAGCAGATTAAGAAACTGCAGGTCAAATCTAAGGGAAAAGAAAGTCTACATGCAGTCAGGCATCTAGTGACAAAAGATGGCAGCTGAAATGAATGTGGTTTGTATATGGTACCTCCTGTATCAATATTTGCTTTCCTGAGTGTCAATCAGCAGCTGATTCCAAAGTGTCAGCAATGTGTTAAGAATGCGATCAACTCGAGTCAGATTCTAAGACAAACTGAAACCCACCCAATCTTTAATGAAGGCATTCAACTCTGATCTTGTTCATCTTATGGCTCAGGTTATAGTACAGAGTCTAACATCTTTAAGGTTATACCTTTTAAGTTAGTTCCTAACTACTTGTATACACATTCGGTGAAATCTCTTTCTTAGTCTTTCCCATTCTGTTCAGTCCTCCTTTCAAACTGTTAAGTTTCTGATCAGTGATAATTTTCAGAATGTTGATGATGGGGGGGGAGGGGGGGGTCATCGATGGTAATGCCATTAAACGTTAGGGAAGGATTATTTAGATTCACTGTCTGGCATTTGTGTGGCATGGTTTGTGACTTGCCATTTATCAGCACAAACCTGAACATTGTCCATGTCTTGCTGCATGTGGGGAAGGAGTGCTTCACAATTATATTTTTTTCACACCTTTAGTCATAGAGTCGTAAAGATGTACAGCATGGAAACAGACCCTTCAGTCCAACTCATCCATGCCGAACAGATATCCTAAATAGTCCTATTTGACAGCATTTGGTCCATATTCCTCTAAACCCTTCCTATTCATATACCCATCCAGATGCCTTTTACATGTTGTAATTGTACCAGTTCTATACAACTGCAACATGACCTCCCAACTCCTATACTCAATGCACTTGACCTCTGGCAGCTCATTCCTTACACACACTATCTTCTGCATGAAACAGTTGCCTCTTAGATCCCTTTTAAATCTTTTCCCTCTCATCTTAAACCTATGCCCTCTAGTTTTGGACTCCCCCAGTTGAGGGAAAAGACCTTGTCTATTTATCCATGCCCCTCATAATTTTATAATACTCCAGAACAGGGGTGGGGAACCTGTGGCCTTCTAGGCCATTATATGTAGCCTTTTACTTCAAAAGGAAATTTCAGATGAACATTTTCCCCAATTAGCAAAGGTCATTGATGAACAGGAGGATTCTTGCGAATTATTTGAAGAATACACAGCTGTTATAGACTTATTAATTGGAGAATACAATGAAAGGTTCTCTGACTTTGAGAATCATGACATCACACTCAAATTAGCATTTCAACTTCACCTAGTTGATAGCTCCAAGGCTCCTAAAGAACTACAGATGGAATTGATTGAGCTCTCAGAAGATGGCATTTTAAAGTCTTTATTTGACACTAAGAAAGATCTGATTGAAATATGGAAGAATGCAATAGAATACCCATGCCTTCAGCAACATGCACGAAAAATGCTTTCTTGCTTTTCAAACACTTATTGCTGCGAATATATATTCGCTTACTTAACCAAAATCAAGACGCCCTTAAGGTCACAAATGACGAATACCCATCTAGAGGTCAGCTAAAACTGCAGACCTCCATGCTGCAACCAAATATTCAATGCTTTCCTATAAAAAGCAGTCACAACAAAGTCATTAAAAGGTTAGTTAACTTTAGAATTAACATTTTTTTTCATTTTTTTTAGTTAGTTAGTACATAGTAGTTAGATTTTTACAAAATAATGTGAATCTTGGAGAATATATAATTGAAGTTTCTTGGGTGCGGCCTTATTACATTACAACCAACATAATGCAGCCTTCCAACATGAAAAGGTTCCCTACCTCTGCTCTATAACGTCACCCCTCAGCCTTCAACATTCTGGGGGAAACAGCCCCAGCCTGTTCAGCCTCTTCCAATGGCTCAAATCCTCTAACCCTGGCAACATCCTTGTACATCTTTCCTGATCCTTTTCAAGTTTCACAACATTGTTCCTATAGCAGGGAGACCAGAACTGCATGTAGTATTGCAACAGAGGTCCAACCAATGTTCTATACAGCTGTACCATGACCTCCCAACTCCTATACTCAATGCACTTGACCAATAAAGGCAAGCATACCTAACACCTTCTTCACTCTCTTATCTGCTTGTGACTCCACTTTCAAGGAACTATGAACCTGCACTCCAAGGTCTCTTTGTTCAGCAACACTCCCCAGGACCTTACCATTAAAATGTCCTACCCTGACTGGCCTTTGCAAAGTGCAGCACCTCACATTTATCTAAGTTAAACTCCATCTGCCACTCCTCGCCCCATTGGCCCATCTGATCAAGATCCCACTGTACTCTGGTGTAACCTTCTTCGCTGTCGACTATAGCTCCAATTTTACCAACCACACCTCCTGCATTCACATCCAAATCTGTTATACAAATGACGAAAAGCAGTGGACCCAGTACTGATCCTTGTGGCACACTGCTGGTCACAGGCCTCCAGTCTGAAAAGTAACCTTCCACTACCACCCTCTGTCTTCTACCTTTGAGTCAGTTGTGCATTCAAATAGCTAGTTCTCCCTCTATTCTGTGTCATACTGGTCAATATAAATACTGATGTCATAGATTCTGTGGCCAATATGCACCTTCATAATGGTTTTAGAAAATCACCAAGTTTTGCAAATACATTAGCCACTGTAATAAATTAGTCTTTATTTGTTTATTATATCATGAAGTCATGAATGGGACAATGGAGATATATTAGCCAATGTAAGTACTTGAACACAAACAGGTTCTACAGACAACAGTTGTCCTTGACCATAATAATTTCTGCACTATGAAAATTAACACCAATACAACAGTGATTTTTTTTGTCCTCAAAAACCTCAATTAGTTTCTGAAGCACAGTACTGGTATCAGTATGTGAGTTTATTGTGAAACATATTTTCAAAGTCTTGCATTACATTCAGGAAGATACAGAAAAAGAAATGGACACAGAGGTGGCAAATATATGTTTCTTCAAGAAGGTACAAAGTGATGCATTTTAGAAGAAAAGGTAAGAAAATGGTAACATTTTAAAAGGAAGTGGGAACAGAGAGAATTTGGATTTACATACACCAATCTTGGTACAGCATGTTGAAAACACCACTAAACCAGAGAGAATCCTTTGCTTTATACGCAAATGGTCAACATATAAAAGTTAAACTTTCATAAATCACTCATTAAACCCCAGAAATATTATAATCAAATCTGTGGAAAAGATATGTAAAATGGATGTCAAGCATTGGAGACCACAGAATCAGAGAATGTTTACAGAACAGGAGAGTCGTCAACTGCTTGTACCCATGCCAAATTCTCCATCTTTACCCTGTAACTCTGCGATGATTTCCCTTTGGATGCTTATTCAATTCCTTTATAAACCAACAACTGAATTGACCTCAAGCACTCTGTATCAACATCCATACCAATTGCACTGTAAAAATGTTTTTTTCCTCATGACTGGTCAACACGGCCAAAACATCTAGCTTGTGAAGATAAGATTTTTCTCACTCTTCCTTCTGAATGGAGAAGTAAAAGGTTATCATGAACAGCTAGCTAAACTCTCCCACTGCCAATGCCCTTCTTGAAAGGATAAAGAAAAACTACCTTCAAAGACACAGATGACGATGGAAAAATTACACAAATATCACAAAGACTTTGACAAGATCCCATTGGCAGACTAGTCAAACAAATAAAAACCCATGAGAGAGGAGGAAGCTGCATCCAAATTGACTCAATGGTTTAAAATAAAGCATAATGGTTGATGAATGTTTTTTATGACCAGAAGACTGTTTCCAGTGGGTTCCTGCAGAGCTTAATACTCAGTCCCAGGCTTCCCACGATATGTGTTAACGATTTGGACAGAAATATGGGGTATGATCAAGTCATTTGCAGGTGTCACAAAAAGTCATCATGTGGTTGGACTCAAAACAGAACGGGAGGAATATTATTGGGCATGATCTAGGAACTTTCAGAAAGGAGGAAAGACCTGGAACAGAAATACAATCATTTTGATTGATCTTAAGGCTTAAATATTCCTACATGACATGAGCTATGTGCTTCATTGAGTTCTCATAATTGCTATCAAAGGAGAGTTCAATTTTTTTGAGCTCTTTGAACATTATGGTTATTATAAGCAAGATGTCCACATTATGCAATCATTAATGTCATTATTTTTCGAGCAGCACTTTACATCATATCCTTTCTACATCTCTGTTCTTCACCATGAAAGGAATAAGTACCTTGCACAACCAGTACATGACAAAGCTCGTTCACAATGATAGCAATACCATTTAATATTATTGCAAGCGATTTAGAGTTAAGTCCAAAATGAATACTAAAATCATATTTTTTAAAGATGACCTAACAGAAATAAAAAAAAAATGTATGTGCAGTTCTTTCCCCAAAGGCTATATTTTCTTTATTATATCAAAGAGGAAAAAATGTATTTTGTTGCAGTAAAAAAGATAGTAATAGAAAACAGTCTTATGATAATAAGCTGTTGAGGCTTTGGGGTTTATTTGGTGAAAATAAATCAAAACAGTAATAAAGAAAATGATTGTTAAGTAATTAGATCTATCACATAACTGCAAAGAACTGTGGAAAATTCCTTTTTTAAAACTCATCCACAGAGTCATAGAGTTGTACAGTATAGAAACAGACCCTTTGGTCCTACTCATCCATGCCAACCAGACATCCAAAGTTAATCTAGTCCAATTTGCCAGTATTTGGCCCAGACCCCTCTAAACCCATCCTATTCATTTACCCATCCAGATTTCTTTCAAATGTTGTAATTGTACCCATGTTCACCACTTCTCCTGGCAGCTGATTCCACACAAACATCATCTTCTGTGTGAAAAGGTTGCCCTCAGTACCTTTTATATCTTTCTTCTCTCACCTTAAATGTATGACTCCCCTACTCTGACTATTCACCCTATCCATGCCCTCATGATTTTATATGCTCTATGGGAAATTGCCCTTGCCTCTCCCTAGAGCTCAGACACTGGCTGGGCCAGCATTTATCACCCATCCATATTTTCCCAGAGGGCAGTTAGGAGTCAACTACATTGTTGGGTTCTGGAGGCCAGCCTAGGTAAGGATAGGATCTTCTTTCCCAAAGGACATTAGCAAATCAAATGTTTTTTTCCCCCCTGATGATCAGCAGTCATCATCAGACTCTTTTTTCCAGATTAGTATTGGATTTAATTATCACCGTCTGCCATGGCAGGATTTGAACTAAGGTCCCCAGAACATTAGCTAAGTCTGTGGATTAATAGTCTAGCAACAATATCACTAGGCCATCACTTATTCTTACATAGCTCCTGTCAACTGGATTGATCTCCAGCTCAGGTGAAAAGTATCATCTCAAATTGCAAAAGCCTATGGCATAAAAGTAAAACGAGAAATATGTTCAGACCGTGGATAACAAAGGAAGTCATAGAGTCATAGAGATGTACAGCATGGAAACAGACCCCTCGGTCCAACCCGTCCATGCTGACCAGATATCCCAACCCAATCTAGTCCCACCTGCCAGCACCAGGCCCATATCCCTGCAAACCCTTCCTATTCATATACCCATCCAGATGCCTTTTAAATATTGCAATTGTACCAGCCTCCACCACATCCTCTGGCAAAACAAAGGAAATAAGGGATAGTTTAAATCCAAGAAAGAGGCATATAATTTAGCCTTAAAAGAACAGAACTGAGCATTGAGAACAATTTGGATCCCAGAAAATGGACACAAAGAAACAGATAAACAGCGAGGAAATAGATTGTAAGAGTAAGCTTGCAGGCAACATCCAAACCGAAAATGAAAACTGCGATAGGTACGATTTATATTGATTGGTGGAATAGACTCGAAGGGCTAAATGGTCTACTCCTGCTCCTATATTCTCTGTTTTTTTGTTAGCTAGAAAGATCTTTGGTGAAATAAGCTGGAACCAGTATGAACCTTATCAGGTCCTCTGTGCAAAAACCTATTATTCCACCTTCAGAAACCAGAATGGAAAACAGATGATAAGATGGAGGATGGTGATCTCCTGAGTTGTTCCACTGTAATATTTAATGGTTCACAGGATGCACAACAAAAGCATTTCTCAAAGTCGTCTTCCATTGTTCCTGAGAGCACTTAGGGCTCCATGTAAAAATGGGCTCCGTGATTTCAAAACAATGGCTCAGCAATTGATAAAGAAATGAAAATGCCAACTAGAAAATGATCTTTAGCCTAACGCTACACTACATCTAGCTGGAGTGTTCAATGTTACAGGTTAATAGGGAAGATGATAACATAGAGGTAAAGTGCTAGCCTACTAACAATGCTTTAGGTCATGGGTTCAAATCCCAGCACAGCAGCTGATGGAATTTATAAATCAATTAACAAATCTGAAATTGAAAGCTCATCTCAACAATGGTAATCTGCCACTATTAACAAGAAATTGTCCCAATTCCTCTTCACAAAGATTTTGACAAAGGGTCAGTTAGACTCGAAACGTCAGCTCTTTTCTCTCCTTGCAGATGCTGCCAGACCTGCTGAGATTTTCCAGCATTTTCTCTTTTGATTTTGTGAACAGATGCTCACTGAAATCTCCTTCTCCAAAAAAAGACAAATAGACAGAGCTATCTATGCTACTTCCAAGCCATATCTGCACAGGATTTTACAAAACCTTTTTTTATTCATTCATGGGAAATGGACAACAATGGCTGAGCCAGCATTTATTACCTGTCCCTAACTGGTAGTACGCTACCTTCTTGAACCATTGCAGTCCATGTGGTGTAGGCAGACTCAAATATCATTTGGGAGGGAATTTCAAGATTTTGACAATGAAACCTGATAGAATGTTGATATATTTCCAAGTCAGGATGCTGGGTGGTTGATAGTGTTGTTCCCATTTCTGCTGACATTGACCATAGGAATGGCAATGAGTATGGGTTTAGAAGGGGCAGTCTACGGATCTTTTAGAAACTTTTTGCAATGCATCTTTAGATGTGCTACTGTGCATCAGTGGTGAAAGGAGTGCATGTCTGTGGGTATGGTGCCAATAAAGTAAACTGGTTTGTCTGAGCTGTAATTATCTGTGCAATTGGAGAGTATTCCATCACATTCCTGGCTTGTGCTTTGTACATGGTAGACAGGCTTTGGGAAGTCAGAAGGTGAGTTACACAATGCAGGATTTCTGGCCTCTGACCTTGTCTTGTAGCCTTTGTATTTATGTGGCTAGTTCAGTTCCAATGGTAACCCTTCGATGTTGATAGTGGGGGCTTCAGCCATTTCTTGCTATCACATGGTCTGAACTGAATTGGCTGAAGACTCATTATCTGTGTTATCTTCTGGAGGAGACTGAGATGAATCATCCACTCAGCTCTTCTCACTGAAGGTTATTGTGTGTGCTTTCAGCCTTATTGTTTCCACTGATGTGTTGGGCTCTTTCATTATTGAGGATGGGGGTTTTTGTAGAGCCTCCACTTCCAGTGAGTTGCTTAATTGCACAACACTACTCCCAATTGGATGTAGCAGGAGTGCAGAGCTTAGACCTAATCCATTGGTTGTGGGATCATTTTAGCTCTGCCTGTTGCTTGCTGCTTATGCTCTTTGACATACAAGAAGTTCTGTTTGGTAGCACACCTTATTTTTAGGTCTACCTGGTGCTGCTCCAGGCAAGCCCAATGGCACTCCTCATTGAACCAGCATTGATTCCCTGGCTTAATGGTAATGGTTGAGTGGGGAATATGCCAGGTCATGAGGTTGCAGTTTGTGATGCTGTTGATGGCCCACGGAATCTCATGAATGCCCAGTCTTAAGATGTTCGATCTGTTTGACGTCTGTCCCATTTAGCACAGTGAGAATGCCACACAACATGATGGAGGGTATTCTTTGTGTGAATGCAGGACTTTGACTCAAGAACTGTGCGGTGGTCACTATTATTGAAACCATAATGTACAGATATATGTGCGGTAGGCAGATTGTGAGAATGATGTCAAGTATGTTTTTCTCTCTGGTCAGTGTCCTCACCAACCTGCTGCAGATGCGGTCTTGCAGCTATGTCCTTTAGGACGCCATCAGCTTGATCAGTAGTGCTGCTATCAACTCACTCCTGGTCATTGAAATCCTCCACCCAGAATACATTCTGTGCCCTTGCCACCCTCAGCATTTCCTCCAAACACTGAGGAGCACCGAATCATCAGCCAAGTGGCCGCAGTAAGTGGTAATCAGCAGGAAGTTTTGTTGCCCATGTTTGACCTGATGCCATGAGACTTCATGGAGTTCAGAGTCAATGTTGAGGATGCCCAGAACAACTCCTTACCAATGGTATACCACAGTGGAGTCACCTCTTCTAGGCCTGTGCTGCAGATAGGATGGTGATGGTGGTGTCTGAGACATTCTGTTGGTATACATCTGAGTATGACAATGTCAGGCAGATGCTTGACTCATCTGTGAAACAGCTCTTTCGACTCTGGCACTAACCCAAGCTGTTAGCAAGGGTCAACAGGGCTGTGTTGACATGGGCACTTCCGACACCTAAATCGATTCCAGGTGATCTGTCCAGTTTCATCATTTTTTTGAGACTTTCTAGTGATTGTCACAATGGAGTGGCTTGCTAGGCTATTTCAGAGGGCATTAAAGAGTCAGCTTCATCGATGTGGCACTGTTGAAAGGATTTCCTTGCACAGCCATTTTAACTAAGCTTTCCTCAGAGGTGATTTCAAGTTTGGAGAGTGCTTTCCACTCAGCACTATCTCCAGACCTCCATTACCCATTTAACAACAGCAAGTCTGACATAGAAAGGTAATACAGGATTGCAACCAAAGGCTCAAACTCTCACACTGTCTGGGCTTCACTTTACATTACACTCTGTTTACTTTCAGTGAGCTTTGAGCATCACTGAACAAAGATTCATATGTTCATAGAGTCAGATAAGAAAGAAAAGGCACTTTGTCCCAACAAGTCTACACTGACATAACTACCACTAAAAGTACACTAATCCGAATTTCCTGCACTTGTCCAATATTCTTGAATGTTATGATATTTCAAAGTTTAAAAATCACACAACACCAGGTTATAGTCTAACAGGTTTATTTGGAGGCACTAGCTTTCATAGTGCTGCTTCTTCATCAGCAGATTGTGATGCCGGAACATAAGACAAAATTTATAAGTAGTGTCATGGAGCTGAAATGATAAACCTAGATTAAGTCATTCATCTTTGAGAATGAGTTTGCTCATTTCAGTTCTTTAATATGGAAATCCCAGGACTTCTTTTAAGTCACATTCTCAAGATTACTTCAGGTTTTCTAACAAAAGGTGCCATCTCAGCTCAGACAATGCATTAAAGGTGTGAGGTTAAGTTTGTCTGTGTCCCAATGTTGAGTCAGACTGGTTCTATTTCAAAAGTGGGATTTACAGAATATTACATGGATTGACTGTAGGCTATGTATTTTTTAAGCAAAATCGAACTTATCTGCAAATATAATTCTGGAGATACGAAATTCACCCCATAAAATTATGCGTGTGCAGGAGAGACAGAATGAGTGTGGGTGTGAGTGCATGTGAGAGAGTGTGTGTTTGCGTGTGTGTAAGCTTGGTAAAGTATGTGTGTGAGTGTGATGGGGTATAAGCCTGTGAGAGGGTGGGTGTGAGCGTGGAGGGTTTATGTGTGTGTGTCTAAGAGAGAGATTGTGTATGAAAGAGGGTCTGTGTGAGTATGTAAGATATGTGTGTGTTTGTGCGCATGTATGTGTGTGAGAGAGAGTGTTTAGTGTGGTGGGGTCACCTTAGTATAACATGAACCCAAGGTCTCGGTTGAGGCCATCCTCATGGCTATCAGCCTCTGGTCGGCCACTTTGCATTGTTGCCTGTCCCGAATTCTGCCTTGGAAGATGGTCACCCGAAGGTCCAAGGCCGAATGTCCCAGACCGTCGTAATCATTACAGCAATCTTTTGGGAGAAAGTGAGCACTGCAGATGCTGGAGATCAGAGTCGAGAATGTGGTGCCGGAAAAGCACAGCAGATCAGGCAGCATCCAAGGAGCAGGAAATTCAATGTTTCGGGCACAAGTCCTTCATCAAGAATGAAGCTTTTGTGCAAAGCGGGTAGAGAGACAAATAGGAGGGGGTTGGGGCTGGGAGGAAGGTAGATGAAGGTGGGGGTAATGGTGATAGGACAGAAAGGAGGGTGTAGCAGATAGGTAGGAGGGAAGATGGACAGATATGATGTGTTGTGAGGGCAGTGCCAAGTTAGAATGTTGGAGCTGGAATAAGACTTCCTCATTTGAGGAAACTGTTGAAGTCCACATTGATCCCATGTGGTCGGAGGTCCCAAGGCGGAAGATGAGGTGTTCATCCTCCAGGCGTCGGGTGGTTAGGGAATGGCGATGGACGAGACCCAGCAACTGCATGTCCTTGGCAGAGGTGGAGGGGGAGTTAAAGTGTTTGGCCACAGGGTGGTGGGGTTGCTTCATGCATGTGTCCCAGAGATGTTCTCTGAAACGTTCTGCAAGTAGGCATCCTATCTCCCCAAGGTAGAGGAGACCACATCGGGAGCAACAGATACAGTGAATGACATGTGTGGAAGTGCAGATAAATCTGCAGATGAATGTAGGAGGCTCCTTTGGGGCCTTGGACAGAGGTGAGGGGGGACATGTGGGCACAGATTTTGCAATTCTTGCAGTGGCAGGGGAAGGTGCCGGGAGGGGAAAGTGGGTTGTTGGGGGGCATGGACCTGACAAGAGAGTCGCGGAGGGAATGGTCTTTACAGAACGCGGATGGAGT
The DNA here is from genome assembly GCF_047496795.1 of Chiloscyllium punctatum. NCBI lineage: Eukaryota > Metazoa > Chordata > Chondrichthyes > Orectolobiformes > Hemiscylliidae > Chiloscyllium > Chiloscyllium punctatum. Next base: position 60,947,220 of record NC_092763.1, on the reverse strand, counting down.
GGGCAGGGCAATATATTTCTGGTGGTGGGGTCCATTTGTAGGTGGCGAAAATGGCGGAGGAAGATACGATATATACAGAGGTTGGTGGGATGGAAGGTGAGGACCTTGTTATTGTTGGAGGGGTGGGGTTCAAGGGTGGAGGTGTGGGAAGTGGATGAGATGCACTAGATGGCATCATCAACCATGTGAGGGGGGAAACTGCGGTCTTTGAAGGAGGCCATCTGGTGTGTTCTGTGGTGGAAGTAGTTTTCCTGGGAGCATACGCAGCAGATGCGGAGGAATTGGGAATAAGGGATAGCGTTTTTACAGGAGGCAGGGTGGGAGGAGGTGTAGTCCAGGTAGCTGTGAGTTTGTAGAAGATGTCTGTGTTGAGTCGGTTGACCCCTCATGATTGACACCTCAATCAAGGGCTGGATTCGTGGTGCTGGAAGAGCACAGCAGTTCAGGCAGCATCCAACGAGTAGCGAAATCGACGTTTTGGGCAAAAGCCCTTCATCAGGAATAAAGGCAGTGAGCCTGAAGCATGGAGAGATAAGCTATGCTTCAGGCTCACTGCCTTTATTCCTGATGAAGGGCTTTTGCCCGAAACGTCGATTTTGCTGCTCGTTGGATGCTGCCTGAACTGCTGTGCTCTTCCAGCACCACGAATCCAGTGTTTGCTTTCTAGCATCTGCAGTCATTGTTTTTACCTCAATCAAGGGGAACAGCTGCTCTCTATTCACCCTGTCCATACCCCTCACAATCTTATACACCTCAATCATGTCCCCCCCAACCAATGCTCTGAACAGCTGCAACATTACCTCCTTGCTCTTTTACTCTATGCCATGACAGATGAAACCAAGTATCCCATATACTGCCTTAACTATCCTATTCGTATGCTCTGCTGACTTCAGGAATCTGTGAAAAATTATCCCAAGATCTCTCTGTTTGATAAGCTACACAGTGTCCTGCCAATCATTAAAGACTCCCTCACCTAGTTTCTTCTTCCAAAGTGCATCACCCTACATTTATCAGGATTAAATATCATCTGCCACTGGCCTACCCATCTATATTTTTCTGAAACCTATAACCATCTTCTTCGCTACTAACCACTCCACCACTCTTGGTGTTGTCTGCAAATTTGCTTAACATTCCCCCCACATTTTCATCTATATCATTTATGTATACAACAAACAAGTAGCATCCCAGTACTGATGAGTTATGGTATACTGCTGGACACCAGCCTCCAGTCATTCAGACAACCTCCTACCACTACCCTTTGTGTCCTATTACTAAGCTAGTTTCCCTGAGTTCTATGTGGGGGCTTTATCCTTCTCAATCAGTCTCCCTTGTGGGACCTTGACAGAAGCTTTACTAAAATTCACATCATCTAGAGCAACCGAACTTCCCTCATCCACACGCTTGATCACATTTTCAAAAAAGTCTAACCAATTTGTTAGGCATGACCTACCTCTGACATGCTGACTACCCTGAATTAACCCATGCCTTTCCAAGTGGGTATTAATTCGGTCTTTCAGAATTTTCTCCAATAGTTTCCCTACCACTGACGTCAGACTCACTGTAATCTCCTGGTTCATCTCTATTGCCCCTCTTATAAAGTGGAAACACATTAGCCGTCACTTTAACCACAAAGAAATGAAGGAAAATTCATGCTACTAGTTAAGTTCTAATAACACAAGATCCAAGTTCACTGCAACATTCAAAGCCTTCTCAGCAGTATATTTTATTCAAAAATGCCCTGGTTACTTGTGGATAATCACATTTTGTGGTGTGGTATTAATACCATACAGTCTAAGCGCATCTAAAGTTCAATCCCCGGTTTGTGTTATTTTAAACTCCAGCTGGAGAAGTGTTTTGTGGACTACATCTGACCTCAGTAATGTTGGAATAGGAACAGGAAAATGTTGCCATGTTCCTGCTTCTAATAACTATTTGGTTACCTCCACTGGAAAGTGCTTGTGTGCAGATAAAGCCAGGATCAGGAATGATCCATGCACCAATATTCTGGTACTCGTATTTAGAATGACCATTTGGGAGAGGTACTGATGAATGTCTGCAGAGCCAGAATAAAAATATATCAGGAATGGGCAAAGAAAACAGCAAATTTATACGGAACGGCAGTCATCTTCAAGAAATAAAAACGTTGACCTGAATGACCTCATGTCTCATTAATTCCCCAAGGATCATCATACGCCATCAACATCAAACCCATTTAGTTAAATCATAGGAATGGGGAAGGAAATGAAAAATATTGATTGCAGCAAGAAAATATAAATCTTTTATGTAAAGCAGCTGCAGTGAATACAAGATCGGAATTTAAAATGAAGCATCCGCGGTTCTAGAGGAAAAACCTTTCAATGCTTATTCCAACACGTTTCTCCCGAGAAGCTGAGAAAGCAATATGCTTTTTATTTGGAAAAACTGCTACCTCAGCTCTTCAAGGTCAGACCAACACCCATAGCTGAACAGAGCCTTGGTATCGATAATTTCTCTGTTTCAGTCATCAGTTATTTACAATCAGCTGCAAGTATTCAAGGAAGGATCTCTTTATCCTTAAAGGGCAGGGGTGCAGGGGTGGGACATCAAAACAAAGACGGCACTTTAATTGAGCTTCGTACCAGAGAGGTTTGCATAGGGCTGGGCATGAAGCCAGAAATGAGATTACACTGAATGTGTGTGTGGATGGAGGCTTCGCATTCACAGCATTAGTCAGCAATGAAAGCTCTTGGGGGTCTAACCGACCAAGCTGGTAAAGCTCCAAAATCTTACCCTGAACAAAGTGTTTCAGTATGTACCCAAGTCCTCTATCCTCCCACCCCCACAAGCACATACAGCAGCATTTCCACACCAGCAGCTGCAACGAGGCTACAAAGACCACATGCCTTTGTTAGTAATCTTTAGCAGGGCTCAGAGTTAAGCACTCAGTCAGCGATCCACCAGAACATTTTGCTGACGCTTCAGCCAGCAGAGCCCAATACTAGCCGGAGTACATCAGTGAGTTGTGTTGCACTCTGCATTTACTGAAATGATGGATCAGAAAAGGATTTCTCAAATCAGCCTCAGTCACTGGCTTTAATGCTTTCACTATAATGGCAAAACTAAGAAATCATTTCTAAAAGAAATGGAGGATCACTGTTCTCTCATACTCCTCAGTTTGCTCAAAGACTGATTTTACCAAGCCTTCATTATTGTCAGCAGAAAAATTTCAGTTGTGACCAAATGAAATATATATCACTGAAATTTTATTGAAGCCTAAAATGACGCAATGGCATAGTTACCGAGGAACACTCAAAAAGATCACTGCTGTTCCACAGAAAATTGCTGTTTTCTTTGTCCATTTCCTCCCACATTCCTGATATATTTTTTATTCTGGTTCAGTACCTCTTCCAAACGGTCATAAAGTGTCAGTATTCTGGTCCTCTGGACCCCCCACAAGCAGCTTCCCTGTATTTCTTCATCCTTGGAACTTTAGAAACAATTACAAATGTATATGCAAAGAGAGGAAACTATGGTCTTCGGATGTAAGTTTGCTCGCCGAGCTGGAAGGTTTGTTTTCAAAAGTCTGAAAAAAAAACTTTTCAGCTCAGCGAGCAAACCTACGTCCAGAACGTCAACCTAAGCTACAAATCTTGTCAAAGCTCACCATGGTCTTTCTTTGTCCTACAGAGCAAGTTCAGCACTGCTGAAAATGACCAACTTTCACAGGTCAATGTCAGCCGCGGTACAGAGCCGGAAATGCATCCAGAAATGTAGTGCCTCACAGATATGTGGGGAAATATTCGATGAGAGGTGTTATAAACAACAGCCCAAGAATGACAGTTCAAACTGTGAGGGTAGAAATCGTGCTGAACATTTGTGCTAACTTTACAGAAGTCACTGTCCAAGTGCAGAGAAAAAAAAGAGAAGGAACTGAAAAGCAGACTTCATAAACGAATCTCCATCAGGAAAAATATAAAGAAGTGAAAAATTAGCTGATCACACCAAGTTTGACTGTGCAAGGAGGACACTAAAGAGTATATCTTGGTCAGGTGCACATAGTAGGAGAAAATTGATCAGTATACCATTAAACATCTCACTGATAATGACTTTAGTTTGCAATAACAGAACCAATAAGCATCAGGAAAAGAAAAAGATATACATAAAAACAAGGTAATATTGAAATGCCAGGATAATAAATCTGTTAAGAAATAGTATTTTCACTCAAAATACCCTCATCTGGTATCAGTTATCTAATCATTACCATACCAATGGCACCTACCTCTCCTGTGTTCAGACCAAATCTATCATAAACGGAAAACAGTACAAGCAGAGATCCCTGAGGCAACCCACTGACCACCATCTACCTAATGCAAAGAAAATCTGTAGCATTGGCAATGGGACAACACCACTTCACAGTTGCCATACCAATTGAATAAGCAGAGGGGTGAACAGTGCATTTGCAAAAAGACAGTGAGCAGCACTGTGATATCTTGTGGCCTCCATAATTGCCAGTCTGGTACACTGTGTATGTCAGGAAAAATTTTCCTATAGGGTACCATAAAAAAATTATGGAAATGTGCTGACCTTGCATTATTTGGCAAGGTCAGTTTATTTGTACACAAACACACAGTGCACAATATACTATATTGGCCCGAACCATCAGGCTTTCAATCAAGATGGTGCCCAGATTGAAAATCATAAAGAATGCATTTTGAAAATTTTAACAGCTGTGAAAGAGGGTTTGTATTAGACCAAATATAATAGCAGAATGCACCATCTTATTACAATAATGAGCTAGCAGTCAAGATATGTATCAAGACTGTGGGGCTGAATATTTCTGGCCCTGGGGTGAAAAGCCTGTTGAAAGGAAGAAGTGGGAAAACACTGAGAAATTGTTTTGGAATGACTCCTCAGCACATTCCCACAACTGGGAAAGTTTCCTCAGAGCAGGCAAGAATGCAGAACAGCTATCTACACCATGGAGATGCCTTACATCATTTGGGCCCTTATTAGGGGCAATTTCACAGCCTTATCAGTGAAACAACTCACTCCCCATTCCCCAAGGTGCTGCACAATCGGGCTACCAATTTAATATAGAGGTTCCTCGCAGGGGTTCAGGATCCATTAGAGACAGAGGTTCCATTCCCAAAGAAGGTGCCATGGACATTAAGCCTCCTCCTGCAGCATCATCAATCCAAGAGCTTCGATTTCAATCCGAGGTGTCTGCCTCCTTTGCCCTCTTATTATAATTTTATTGACTCCATGTTGAGGCATCATCATGGTGCCTTACCTGCCCTAGAAGAGTGCACCTGTCCCACCAGGGTTTCCAAGATTCTCAGGAAGCTAGTCTTCTGCTCGAGCCAGCAGCATCCAATATAGTCGAATGCAATTGTGGAGTCGGACACTTAGGAAGCTATCTTCAGGAAAATAGTTCCATTATAGCTATCTTGCAAAACTGAGGGCTTGGGAAATCCAGTTGGACCTGTTGTCAGGGTCATGAAGCCCGTGGGAAGTAACTGCACTTCCCTAGCATCCCTGCACAACTCCTCTCTTCCTTCCCAACAACCCTCAAATATGTGAATACGTGGGGAATTTGTTTTAAATTGACAATTTTCTTTTATTGTTTACAGGAGTCACAAGTTTAAATGGGGCTCTACTTGGACTAATTTACAGTCAGACTGATCATTATGTCATATCTTGTAATTGTAATGGGATCATACCAAATTCTATTGTTGCAATAAATCAGTCACTGACTCTTGACAGAACTGGTACCTTTTTAGCCTGCTGTAAGGTGTGTTGAAACACTACAATTAAATATCATTTAGAATTAAGGGTAAATTAGGGGGATACACTGAAAAATAGCTCAACAAAGGAAGCAAAAGAAAGTGATCAAAAAAGCTCTGTGTGAAATTTTACAAGAGCTTGTCTTCGCTTGAGATTTTCAACTATTCACTAGTTACTGATTACATGGGCAATATATCTGCATGTATCATAAAACTTGCTAACCAATTAAAGCCACATGACAAAGTCAGAAATAATAGGAAACAAATAACCTTTAAACTTATTTGGATCAATTATACACCTAGGTTAAGGAATTGTTTACAAATTTTATGTTGATAAATGTAAAGCAAGATGGAAATATAAACAGCAAAGACATGTAGACGATGAATGATGCTCAGTAATGACGTGCAGAACAGGACAATTGTGTAGATATGCTTGATCGTGCACCAAAGGTAATATGAAATGGGTCAAAAAGAAAGCTCACAAGCGAATCTCAGTTTAAATCAATCAAAATATTGTAATCTTATAATCTTCAATGATAAGGCCAAATATGAAATTCTCTGCGAAATTGGGCTCCTAATCACTGAACAAAAAAATTCATTAAAATTAATTCTGAGAGGAGCAACATGCACTGTAATTTATGGCCTGCCAATGAGGTTTTTGCAGGCAGCTAAAATGTCATGGGTGCCATGCTTGTTGCCTACTCACCTGCCCCTGTCCTCATGGCAAAGTTACGAACAGTGAAGGTAGAACCAGGAAGCACATCCAAACATGGACCATTTGAGGCTCTTAAGTGGGCAACTAATAGCTTCATCCTGATACCACGGTAATTTAAGCAGTACTGAAAGATGTCAGGTGTCCAGCTTTCACTGTGTGGGCTGGTGGTGGGTGGAGGGAGAGCGTCTTTAAGCACATTAGAGTGCTATCCACTCCCCTGCCTATTTGTCTATCCCACATCCAGATTTCATTTGTCCTAATTCCCACGATTCTTTACCGTTGGGGACTGTGTGCCGTCCCAACAGTAGCCATGCTCTCAGTGCGACTGCCAGGATCAAACAGCTAGTCTACTAGGTAATTGGGAGTGAGGTAGTTGTGAGGTAGTAGAAGATAAACCAAGTGTGAGTTGTGCACTTGTGAGACTATATAAATGTTCTATTGCCCCACCTCATCACTGTTAACAATGAGGATTTATACTTTGTGTCCAAAACTTTCCTTGAGTTGAATTAAAAGGCCCCAAAAATTGTCTAGACTAGATAAATTAGAATGGATTATTCCAAAGTGGGAGTCAGGACCTCAAGTGGTGACACAAACTGAAATTTTGGGATTGTACCTTGGATGCAAAAATAGTCAATCCTGTTTTCCTGCTCCCATATGTCTTCACCTCATCCTCTCCTCATCCAAAGCTCACTGACAGGATACGACAATTTTGAAGATTTGAAATGGGGTCACAGTGGGAAAATATTTGTGATGCACTGGATGACCACCAACACACACACACACACACACACACACACATATAAGTTTGTGGGGTGAATTTGTACTTGCAGAGTTACATTGTACTTTGCTCAAAAACCGCAAGAATCCATGTAAGATTCTGTTATTTCATTTTTTAGATTAGAATCAGTCTAAACATTATTGCACAGAGAGCAGCACACAGGGGGCTAACACCTTCAATACACATCTGGGCTGACACCAATTGTTAAAGTTCACTTGAGAATGTAACTTTTAAAAAAAGTTTTGTGATTTACATATGAAAGAGGTGAAACCAACATGGTAATTCTAACAGATGAGAGAGTTAACAAACAATCAAGGTATTTTTCAATGTATAACTTCACTTACATCACACTGTAAACTTTTGCTATACATTCTGTGTCTTACAATCATGTACTCCACAACGAAAGCTAGTGATTCCAATTAAACCTGTTGGGACTATAGCCTGGCGTTGTGTTGTGTGAAGAAGGGGTTATGCCTGAAACGTCGATTCTCCTGTTCCTTTGATGCGGCCTGACCTGCTGCGCTTTTCCAGCAACACATTTTTAAGCTCAGTTGTTTGATTTTTGACTTAATTCAACACCAACTGTTATCTTTCAGAAATGAAAGAGTTTACATTGTTCATCAAACTCCTCAGAGCATTCAATGGCCTTCCCACACCATAGAACAATACATGAAAGTAAGCATTGTAAAACATCTTAAGCATACATAAACTGAATAACTGTTTTAGCTCACAGTTACAATCCTGTGGACAGATCTAATAAAAAGCATTTAGGATTAATGGCTAGTACAGCCAATAAACTAAGGTTAAAAGCATAAAGATGTAATGGTATTGCCATTGGATTTCTTCTGTAATAAACTACCACATTCACTATTGTGTTTTACTGCACAAATCACTTTCTAATGAAAATTCATTTAATTAATTGTTAACAAAATGATTGTTAATTTAGTATAAATGGTGTGCTTTAAAAGAAGCTCAAATAAAATGGCTAAAGATTTGTTCTATGCAGAAAAATTAGGCCTTTTTAACATATCTGCTGTTGTGTCCAACAACAGCACCCAAACAATTTTCCAAATGTCAAAGCTATTTCGTGGGGAAAAATGCAGAGACAAATTAAAAATAAGAATTGTTAACTGATAATGAGACAGTAATACTGGTTAGATTAAATCAGTTTAGCTATAACACTGTTTCATTCAGACCAAGAAACACTTTTGCAATCTAATAAATCAGCTAAATGTACCTGCTAACAAAAAAAAACTACTTTACAATTGATACTTCTGACAAGAGTGTGGTAATATTTTCTCTGCCCCTGTTGTCCTGTCCTCTAATTTGCATTGTAACACAATTCAACAAAGAAGGATTTATTTTAAACTATTACACAGTTTAAAGCTGATTATGGCACCTAATTAATTACTTATTTTGTCATTTCCCCACATTATCTACACACCCATGGGGTTTTTCAACTGATTATTCATCTGGCCCCATCGGTGGTTCATAAATACTGCACAAATTGTTCACATATCTTCCACCTAGTGCAACCTTCCATCTTGTATCACCAATTGTACCTCAACTGGCTGTGTGCCTGCTTGGCTCTCCATCTCTATTTATGACCAATTTCACACCTTCATGTCGCCATCTGTCACTGGCACATGCTCACAGCCTGGGCTTCGGCTGTTTTACTACGGATGCACAGCATGCTTAAAATAGGGCATGCTATCAACTTAGTGGGACGGAATAAAGAACCAGAGTCCAAGTTTAATAACAATATCACAGTTTACTGAAATGTTATAGTGCAGATGGAGGCCATTTGGCCCATCATGTCTGAACCCATCAGGCTCTTCAAACAAGAATTGTTACCTAGTGCCAATCTCCTGCCTTTTCTCCATATACTGACAATATTTCTATCCAAATGTCCTCTTGAATGTATCATTTGAACCTGCCTTGACAACATTTCCAGGCAGTGCATTCCATATCCTAACATTATTCCTTGGAATTTTTTAGCTTAGTTCCAAAATACAACATCATGAATCATGTTAGGAAGTACATTTTAAAGCTGTTATCTAGTCAACTTATGGATCATATAGTTCATTTCATGTGGCTTACATTCTAATGGACTAATTGCTGTGGACCTTATTGTTGTTTTCTTAATGGTTTCCACTGTGTATAGTTTGTTACTATACATGTTAACATCTACAGTTTTACTCTGTTGCTTTCCTCTCTAATAACACAGCAAATACCCAGAATAGAGTGAGTCTGCATTAGCCTCAGAAAATTGTACTTTGCAAATGCAATTTTCAATTTGAGCCCCTCCCCTCCTTTAGGCCTTACTCATGATGGAAACTATGCCATCATACCAACCAGCAACACCATAATCAGGCAGCCATTATACATGATTGAACACACAGACTGAATATGAGAATTTAACCATGGCATATGGCTGTGAGATAGAGCTGAGCCCAAGACTTTTCTCAACTGACATTCTTGTGCATTCATTTGAGATAAAGTCACTGGATTGTGTCTCCCTCTACAATTCAAGAGTATGAAGTTTACCATCTGCAATAAATCAGCCAATTCAATGCATAGATGGAGTCAAACATGATTGTTCTGTGAAGAATCTCTGACCAGTTTTGTTTTATAATTTGTTCCTGGGTTGTGGGCGTTGTCCCTCCCTAATTGGCCAGAGAAGAGTTAAAAATCAATCACATTGATGAAGGTCAGGAATCACACGATAGCGCAGACCAAGTAAGAATGGAAGATTTCCTTCCCCAGAAGGAGATCAGTGAAGTAGCAAGGTTTTTATGACAATTAATAGTGGTTATCTATTCACCATTAGACTAGCTTTTTACTGAATTAATATTTCAATGATCCAAGCAGTATTTGAACCCATGACCCAGAACATTAGCTGGGGTTTAGGATTACTCGTCCAGTAACACTACCATTACACTACCTCCCTGTCCTGACTTAGGGTAAGAAAGAAAGGGCATCAACTTATTTTCATGAGTGTGAGACAAAAAAAAAGAGAATGAAGCTGTTGAAAATAGCTTCATGGGAAGATACTGTGCACCAATTATTGTTGGCTTGTCTGGAACCACTTCAAACAGAGTATGAAATGAGCCTCTTAACACCAAAGCCATATGAAGCCCTAGAAGTCTACAGCAAAGAAAAAGGCCCTTCAGCTTATCATGTCCACTCTGGTCAAAACTAAACACCTAACTAATCTAATTCTATTTTCCAGCACTTGGTGCCCTGGCATTGAGGATCACAGAAATGTACAGCACAAAAACAGACCTTTCAGTCCAACTGGATCGCACAGATTAAATATCCTGAACTGATCTCGTCCCATTTGCCAGCATTTGAGCCATATCCCTCTAACCCTTCCTATTCATATACTCATCCAGATGCCTTTTAAATATTATAATCGTACCAGCCTCCACCACTTCCTCTGGCAGCTCATTCCAGACACTCTCCACCCTGTGCATGAAAAAGTTGCCCCTTAGGTCCTTTTTGTATCTTTCCCCTCTTACCCTAAACCTATGGCCTCTAGTTCTGGACTCCCCCAACCCAGGGAAAAGACTTTGTCTATTTATCCTAGCCATGTCCCTCATGATTTTACAAAACTCTATAAGGTCAACCCTCAGCCTCCGACGCTGCAGGGAAAAATGCCCCTGCCTATTGAGCCTTTCCCGACAGCTCAAAACCTCCAACTCTGGCAACATCCTTATAAATCTTTCTGAACCCTTTCAAATTTAATGACATTTTTTCCAAATCAGGGAGACCAGAATTGAATGCAGTATTCTATAAGTTGCCTCATCTATGTCCTTTACAGCTGCAATATGATGTCCCAACTCCTTTACTCAATGCACTGACCAATAAAAGCAAGCATGCCAAATACCTTCTTCATCACGCTGTTTACCTGGGATTTCACTTTCAAGGAATTGTGAACCTACACCCCTAAGTCTCTTTGTCCGGCAACAATACCCAGGGTCCTACTATTGTCTGTCTAAGTCTTGCCCTGGATTTCCCTCCCAAAATGAAACCCTTCACATTTATGGAAATTAAACTCCATCTGTCATGCCTCAGCCCATCTGACCAACATCCCACTGTACTCTGAAATAACCTTCTTCACTGTCCACTACACCACCAATTTGCACGTACACATATAAATGCCTCTTACATGTTATGAGGTTTTCTGCTTCTACCACCCTTCCAGGCAGTGACCTTTGATTCTTACCATTCTCTGATGAGTAATTTATTCCTCATTTTTCCTCTAAATCTTCAGCCTCTTGCCTTAAATCTACAGCCCTGGTCATTGATCATTCCATCCTGTCTACCCTGTGCACGTCCCTCAAAATTTTATGCATCTCAATTATGTCCCCTCTCAATCTCTTCTGCTCTTAGGAAACTCCAATAAAAACTTTGTAACCACTTCACAGCTTTCTTCCGGCTGATGGAAAACAAATTATTAACAACACTTAGGATTGAATACAAAAATAGAATAATGTCCATGTGGTGGAAGCCTCTTATTTAGCATTAACTGTGACAAACAAGTCAACGTTGCCAGACTTCTGGATAGGACTATCACAAAGTAGATAGGAACTGAAACGGGAGTTGATAACAGTATATATATATAACAGATCATTGCCAGCAACTTAAACCCAACAATTTGTGAGTTGTCTCCTCTGACGTATGATGTTTCAGCAAAAGCATGCAGAAAAATGTATGCAATGCATTATGAGGTGTTAATCTTCACTTGGGATTCCACATTAAAATACAGGCAGGACATCTGAGGTATGGCTTCATAATATTTAGACCCTATCTTGATAGGTAGACATATCTGAGAGATTATGTAATCAGGTCTTGGTAAAGTTTCACATAAATCATACAATACTTGTAATAAGCCGACCACATATCACAGACCGAAGAGACAGAATTTTTTAACAAAAATAGTGCAAATCCTTTACAATTGCATGTCACATAAAAAGTTATTGAACAAGTTAATTATTGCTTTGCTTTCTGTATAATTATAAAAAGATCATTTTAGAGTAGAGACAGGACAAAATAAACTCCTAACAATAAAATAGTGAACTCCTTATTTGTGGAATGATTTGAAATGTGCACTGAAATGGTTGTGGCCATTGCTATATCTCGTGTCACTGGATGAACCGCAATTTCAGTGTATTCACATACCAATTTCCTATTCACATACCAATCCAGAGGCCTTTTAAATGCTGCAATTGTACTGGCCTCCACCACTTCCATACATGCACCACCCTGTGTGTGAAAACGTTGCCCCTTAGGTCCCTTTTATATCTTTCCCCTCTCACCCTAAACCTGTGCCTTCTAGTTCTGGGCTCTCCCACCCCAGGGAAAAGACCCTTGTCTATTTACCCTATCCATGCCCCTCATTCGAAAGTTTGTGAGAAGATTTGTAGCTCGGGTGCTCGTTGTTGTGGTTCTGTTCGCCGAGCTGGGAATTTGTGTTGCAGACGTTTCGTCCCCTGTCTAGGTGACATCCTCAGTACTTGGGAGCCTCCTGTGAAGCGCTTCTGTGATCTTTCCTCCGGCAAACCACTACAAATGCCGGAGAAGCACAGTAAAACAAACAGACAAACGAGGTGAAATTAGGAAAGGAGCTGGGTCCACTATTTTTCATCATTTATATAAATGAATTGTATGTGAGCATAAGAGGTATAGCTAGTAAGTTTGCAGATGACACCAAAATTGGAGGTGTAGTGGACAGCGAAGACCTCAGATTACAATGGGATCTTGATCAAATGGGCCAATGGGCTGAGGAGTGGCTGATGGAATTTAATTAAGTGCGAGGTGCTGCATTTTTGAAAAGCAAATCGTAGCAGGACTTAATCACTTAATGGTAAGGTGCCAGGGAATGTTACTAAACAAAGAGACCTGGGAGTGCAAGTTCATAGCTCCTTTAAAGTAGAGTCAAGGTAGATAGGATAGTGATGAAAGCGTTTGGTATGCTTTCCTTTATTGGTCAGAGTATTGAGTACAGGCGTAAGGAGGTCATCTTGTGGCTGTACAGGACATTGGTTAGGTCACTTTTGGAATACTGCATGCAATTCTGGTCTCCTTTCTATCGGAAGGATGTTGTGAAACTTGAAAGGGTTCAGAAAAGATTTACAAGGAGGATTTAAGCTATAGGGAGAGGCTGAATAGGCTGGGGCTGTTTTCCCTGGAGTTTCGGAGGCTGAAGGGTGACTTTATAGAGGTTTATAAAGTCATGAGGGGCATGGATAGGGTAAATAGACAAGGGTCTTTTCCCTGGGGTGGGAGAGTCCAGAACTAGAAGGCACAGGTTTAGGGTGAGAGGGGAAAGATATAAAAGGGACCTAAGGGGCAACGTTTTCACACACAGGGTGGTGCATGTATGGAAGTGGTGGAGGCCAATACAATTGCAGCATTTAAAAGGCCTCTGGATTGGTATGTGAATAGGAAGGATTTAGAGCGATATGGGCTAAGTGCTGGCAAATGGGACTAGTTTGGGTTGAGATATCTGGTCGACATAAATTTAAGGTGAAGGGTGGAAGGTGTAGGGGAGATGTCAGGGGTGGGTTCTTTACCCAGAGAGTGGTGGGGGCATGGAATGTGCTGCCCGTGGGAGTGGTAGAGTCAGAATCATTGGCGACCTTTAAGCGGCATTTGGATAGGTACACGGATGGGTGCTTAATCTAGGATAGAAGTTCGGCACAACATCGTGGGCCGAAGGGCCTGTTCTGTGCTGTATTGTTCTATGTTCTATGTTCTATGACATGGACAAGTTGGACTGAATGGTTTGTTTCCGTGCTGTACATCTCTATGACTCTATGAAATGCTATGAAATGCTATGGAGGTGAAAAGGCAGTTTTTGTGATGAATAAATGGGGGTCTTAGGTTCAGAGTGGTATCATACAGGACACCTAACTGTGAAGAGTTTGGTTTGGCGTGAGATTAATCGAGGAGTTTTCCACCTACCCTCCCACAATTACCCCCAAAATTGGACAGCTTAAGTTGGGTGAAATATGAAAATATTACAAGTCACAGCTCTGAACCCAACCCACCTTAAACTTACAATTTCACGGAATTGGAATGGAGCAGACAATCAATTAATGTCAAATAAGGCTGTGAGTTAAAGCTTTTATTTCCATTTTAGATTTTACACTTGCCTGATGAGAGATGAGGACTGCTCAATGCAACACTGGTCCACCAAGCTAAATGATCTTTACCCGTACATCAAAATGCAAGGCTGCTGGGTTTTGTTTTCACAGAAATCTAAACTGGATTGTGCAATGTGATCCCAAAACACTAATTAAAATTCAGAAATTACTATAGAATAAAATGCAAATCACTGAATCACCCTGCTGTAGTCCTGGTCACAGATTGTAGCTGAAAAACAGTTTTCACTTGGCCATTTTCTTTTGAATTGTCAACATTGCTGAGGCTATCTAGATTTCTTTGCAACCGTCAGTGTTTTTCCAAATCTTGTATGTATCTTTAAGGCAGTGCTCACTTATGTATAAATATTGTAAAACTAGTATTGAAAAATCAACAGCCATTTGCCCTTCTCATACCTTTTCTTCTGTGCACATTTTATGTAGCCTACACTGAAGCCTTCAACTAGGTCTGTTTGTTCTGTTGTGGTCTACACAATCATTACTATTAATTAAATTGTCTTTTGCCTGTGGTCTAGAAGAACAGCATGGTTGCATCCTGCATCAGAGCAGTAAAATATGGGCAATGTTCTCTACTACTGCCACATCTGACATTTTTTTTATGTATTTAACACAACTACTGCCAAGGCAATGCACTATTAAATTATAGGATTCTAAGAAAGCTGAAATTACAACATTTTACTATCCACAGGCATCTTACATTCTGCAAGTGAGTTCAAATGCATACAGGGTACAAGTTGTTCCTGAGGCAGCAAAAGACAGTGCTGATTCTGGTATACAGTGAAAGTAATAAAATGTTGTCCACTCTGTATAATTGTGAAACATCACTGATAGAGTAACACAATGAGTGGATGATGCCTGCACGCCAGAACAAGGTAAAGTGGGCATTTCATAAAATGACCTGGAGTTCTGACTACTTTGCTGGAATTGAAATAAGGAATGGTTTTCTTATTCCAATCCAGGATACATTATGTCTGTAGTAACTTAGTCTTAACATAAACTCAACCAGGCTACCTAATGCTCGGACAAGGAAAGAAAGGATGAAGGTAAGGTCATAGGAAATGAGGGTGAAATCAAGGCAAGAATGGGAGCTCGGTGAAGTTGTGAGAAGAATGAGTGGTGAGAAAGTAGCAGAAAGAAATAACTAGGCAGGCACAAAGGGATTGGACAAGACTATAATTAGCAACAATTGATGAGTCAGTGTTACAGGGCATAAACAGCTTTGATTGGCTCAGTAGTGCTGCAGTATCAGTAGAGGGTCCTGCAGTGGTTATGGAAATCATTTTGTGAATGTGGTTACTTGATTGCTTTTGCAATACGACAAATAAATTTGGGATTCAGACAAAAGAAAAACAATTTTCACACAATTTTAGCCATGGCCTGTTTGTAGGCCAAGGTTGATCGTTTCACTTCAGTTATATTGTACATACATTTTAAAATAAAATGATGAAACAATGGGTGGAATATAATCGAGATGATTGAAATCTCATCCAATGGTTAGATAGCCAGAAACGTCTGTCTATTAAATGCCAGTAAAATGACCAGCAATGGGCTTTCCTTGTGTGATGTTAACAATGGGACTTGGGGGAGGGGCACTGGGAATACGATAGGTGGAAGGAGATTAAGGTGAGGGTGAAAGGCTGGAAAGGGGGTGGGGGCGGAGAGGTCGGGAAGAAGATTGCAGGTCAAGAAGCTGGTGCTGAGTCTGAGGGTTGGGACTGAGAAAAGTTGGGGGGGGAGGGGAAATGAGAAAGCTGGAGAAATCTGCATTCATCCCTTGTGGTTGGAGGGTTCCTAGACGGAAGATGAGGCACTCTTCCTCCAGGTGTCGTGTTGCCGTGGTCTGCCGATGGAGGAGGCCAAGGACCTGTATGTCCTTGGCAGAGTGGGAGGGGGAGTTAAAGTGTTCAGTCACGGGGCGGTTGGGTTGGTTGGTGCAGATGTCCCAGAGGTGTTCTCTGAAACTTTCCGCAAGCAGGCGGCCTGTCTCCCCAATGTATAGGAGGCCACATCGGGTGCAATGGATGCAGTAAATGATGTGTGTGGAGGTGCAGATGAATTTCTGACAGATATGGAAGGATCCCTTGGGGCCTCGTGCTCCCATGAGGAGGTTGAACAGTTCATCCACTTTACTAACACCTTCCACCCCGACCTCAAATTTACCTGGACCATCTCAGACTCCTCCCTCCCCTTCCTAGACCTCTCCATTTCTATCTCGGACGACCAACTCAACACGGACGTTTACTATAAACCGACCAACTCCCACAGCAACCTAGATTACACCTCCTCCCACCTGCCCCCTGTAAAAACGCCATCCCATATTCCCAATTCCTTCACCTTCGCTGCATCTGCTCCCAGGAGTACCAATTCCAATACCGAACAACCCAGATGGCCTCCTTCTTCAAAGACCGCAATTTCCCCTCAGACGTGGTTGACAATGCTCTCCACTGCATCTCCTCCACTTCCCGCTCCTCCGCCCTTGAACCCCGCCCCTCCAATCGCCACCAGGACAGAACCCCACTGGTCCTCACCTACCACCCCACCAACCTCCAGATACATCGTATCATCCTTCGTCATTTCCGCTACCTCCAAACAGACCCCACCACCAAGGATATATTTCCCTCCCCACCCCTATCAGCGTTCCAGAAAGACCACTCCCTCCGCGACTCCCTCGTCAGATCCACACCCCCCACCAACCCAACCTTCCCCTGCAACTGCAAGAAATGCAAAACTTGCGCCCACACCCCCCCCCCTCACTTCCCTCCAAGGTCCCAAGGGATCCTTCCATATCCATCAGAAATTCGCCTGCACCTCCACACACATCATTTACAGCATCCGCTCCACCCGATGTGGCCTCCTATACATTGGGAAGACAGGCCGCCTACTTGCGGAGAACACCTCTGGGACAACCGCACCAACCAACCTGACTTTTTGTGGACAGGAAAAGCATTTTTCTGTATTGCTGGGCAGATATCAGTGTTGCAACTCCACCAGAACAGCTTGTCCAAGGGTGCAGTTAAATCTAGAGCTCAAGTCTTCACTGCTTTTCCAGAAAGTTGTGAAGGGCCACAACCTTTGCAGTAGCCAATGCCTTCAGTCATTTCTTGTTGCAGTGACACAGCAATAATGAAAAGTCCCACATTGCAGGGTGAAACTTTTCACCGCTTAGTCCTTGCTCCCAAATAAAGCCCACCACTTATGTGCCTGTCTGCTCCTGAGTATAGCAGACTTTTCACAAAGGCAAAAGTGAGGACTGCAGATGCTGGAAATCAGAGTCTAGAACAGAGTGGTGCTGGAAAAGCACAGCCGGTCAGGCAGCATCCGAGGAGCAAAAAAGGCTTTTGCCCGAAATGTTGATTTTCCTGCTCGTCAGATACTGCCTGACTGGCTGTGCTTTTCTAGCACCATTCTAATCTAGACTCTAATCTAGACCTTCCACAAAGGAGACAATATGAGGCTTTTGCTGGCTTTCTAGTCATCGTGCAAGACCTGTACCGCCTGAATTAAATTGCACCCTGCATTTCTATTTTAATAAGTGCATATAGTTGATTTCCCCACTCATTAATATTATGTTTCTAAGTCAAAAGGATAAATACTTGCTCTTTGCTTATATGCCCAGCTATTACATAAAGATCTCAATATTCTATGTTAGTCATGAATAACAGATCTTTGGACCTCTGTCATACTTTGTAAATTACACTTAGTAAATTAAATGTGTGCTTTGATTAGCATTCACCCTCATTGTTATTTTAACATATCACACTTATCATGCTTGGCACTTAACTAGGTCTTCTAATGAAATCATCAAACAGTGGTTAGCAGCTTCCTCCCGTATTGTACACTGTTGTATATTACTCCTTTAAATTTCCATCAGTGTCATTGATTTAAATCAACTTACCTGGAAAACAGCAGGCATTTGTGCAAATATTTTAATTGCAAGAAGTAGATGCAGACATTATCAAGTAATATGTTTGAAATATACAAAAAGAGAATCAACAATATGTTTACCAAAATAATTGATAAGATCATTTATCATTGAAAGCCATTGGATTATCAGCTTGAGGGTTTCCGAACCGATTTGAACCTCACAAATCAGTTTGAACCATCTGAGAGGTAGACAGCAAGAGATAAGAGACAGCTGGACCTGCATTTGACACAGAGAAAATGCTGGATCACTACATAAAACATGGGTGGAAGCACACACTCAGATTGAAGACGCTAGATTTTTGAGTGTCTAAAGGAGGCTGGAAGATACATCTGGCGTCAGTTCTTGATGAGAAGTTGCCCGACTAGCAAAGGAAAAATTAAGCAAGCCATTTTTGACTTGAAATTAGTTTCAGACCGATTCCTACCAAATAAAGAGTTTGCTTTAGTGTCAGTACAAAGCAAAACCATAGCAGAAGATTTTTATTCATGCTAAAAGCCAGATGGAAATTCCTAGTTTGTAGTTTAGGATATAAATTATCTTTGAAACATGTTTCGACAACAATGTTGCTTTTAGCTTCTTTGTTACATATGATCCTTTTACATATCATTTTTAAAAGTCTCATCAGTCTCTATGGGGATCATAAGAACACGAAAACAAGCAACTACAAAATGAAAAGATCATTTTCGGAATAATCCCTCTCCAGGAGGTCATTTCTAATGAAGTCACAGCTAATTGCCACTTCCATATTATCTTCCAGCATGAAGGATAAGAAAGTATTTTATAAGAGAAGTTCCAATGACCCATATAGCTTGTTATTTTCATAAATCATTTGGATGGAACCCAACCAATTTCATTAATAAACTGTATAAAGTTCAGACACAGATCAGACATGATTTCACTGAATGGAAAAACAGGCTTGAGGAGCAGTTGGTGCATTCCTGTTCCTATGTTCCTACTATGAGCACAAGCTCATTGCCTCTTGCGGGTGTCCGTGCCACTCAATGGAGGTCAATTTGCTCTTGGGCAAGATGTAAAATGAGTAATTGTAGATTAGCTGTCCACAATACATCTCTCTCAACTTGTATGTCTATTGACTTTAAAGGAAGAACTGGAGTCTTGAACAATGGGCAACTGATCCAACATTGCCCATTTTAGATTACAAAAAAATTCAAAATATCTTCCCCATGACGTATGGTGTGACTATCCTTTGATCAAGATAACGGTATCTATTGAGGTAAGATGATGATTATGCAACTTTTGAAAGGCCTCTGATATTTACTAACCAGCCAGCAAGGGTTCAAACTCAACTTGTGGTTTTTTTTCATCTGTATTCACCTCTTTCAAATAGTTTTGAGACATTTGTCAACATTACAAAAGTAAGTTCATTTTGGCAGGCAATAAGCAAGTGAAACTGGAAAGAAAGGAGAAGATAGGATGCATCTTTTTGCAACAATGTTCCTGTTAAGTGGGGTGTTCTATTACATTAAAGGTTCTATATAAGTTGTTGTTGATTGGGTGCTAATAAAGACAACATACATTGTGATTAAAGTTCACATCAGGTTACCTCTATATATCAAGACTTGTTATCTGAGCAAACAGGTCAGCAGTACTCTTTTGCACTGTAAATAATTGGATTTCCAGGACAGTCAATGTCCAAACTGGTAGACTAGACCCAGTTGTGTAATCAATGGAAAGTTTATTTTTCCTCTAATAAGAATATAAGAAATAAAAGTAGGACTAGGCCATTTGGTCTCCTGAATTTGCTCTACCATTCAATAAGATTATAGCTGATAGGATTGTGACTTTAAATCCACTTTTTTTTGCCTGCCATTCATTAATCCTTGACTTGATTACAGACTAAACATCTATTGAACTCAGCCTTGAATATATTAAATGACATTACTGTCCATGGTGGTGAATTTCAAGCGAGTGCATAAAGTTAAAAACTGAACTCCAGCACAATCTCTGAAAAACATTCAGGAAGATTCCTAATCCTGGCTTTGCCAAGCATTATCTAAACTCTGTGGACTATAGGATGTTTGTCTATTTGGAGAGAAGGTATTGTAATGCTCAGCAAAATAGAAACTCTGTTACTAAGCCAATACAGTATAACTGCAGCATTACACACACTTAAGTTGCTAAGGCCACAAATGTACTTCACTCAAGAGTTCACTTACTGTTTACATTTGGTATGTGACAAAAGTTGAGGGTCCAGAAAATACCTGGGAAAGGAACTGCCATTCATCTTGCTAATTTTCAAAACTAGGGAAGGGCCATAGTATGGAAACCCTTGTAATTTGTGGCACACATTGGGGATATCTTGACCTTTATTAAGAGGTGGTCATCAGCTTCAGGGCTTAAGAGTCAATCCTTGACTTAGTAACAAATTGTGTCAGAATAAAGGTCAGAATGCTTCCTCTCACTCAGTGATTTTGCAAACAAATTTAATAGACCAGAGATTTAGGAACTCATAGCATTGAGAGTCCTCATTCCCCCCTGATATGGATGAAGTGTAAAGGGCAGGTGGAGGTTATTAGTAGGCCAAGCAGGCATTCTGTTACAAGCCTTTACAAGCCTCAGTGCAGTTTGTAGCTGTTACCCATTTTTAGCTCTGGTTAGCCTTTAAACCCTTGTGAGTTATAAGTCTTTGGGCTCTATTTCTCTTTAGTATCATGTTCAGTAAAACTAACCTTTCTTTTATAACTCCCAGAAACATGCATGGCTAATAGAGCATCCAAGTCCCACAATGGTAGTTGTATTGCATTTTGCTGTTGAAGTTTGCTAGTCTGCAAGCATCCACACTTCAGTCAATTGATCCCTTAGGGCTGCAAATGGTTTTTGTTTTACTAGGCCTTTTGGTTCAGCTGCTGAAGCTCCAAGCTAAGTGCAACAAATAACCACTGCAGATTTAACATTATGGCTATTCTTGCTCATGACATGAAGCTGAAAGGCTAAAGGATGAACCCAATTTCATCCCATTTTATGCACTGATAGCTGCTATCTGAATGTGTATGAATTATAGTAACAAAAGAGTTTCAGATGCCATTTGACTGGGATCAGCTTTGCCATGCTAAGCCAAAGGATGCATTCAAATAGAATATCCACGTTTTCCAGATGGGTGATTTCCAAGGCATTTATCCTTCCTGAAGTAATGCATTTACATTAAAACGTCTGCACTGGAGTCAAATCTAAGTGGAATTCATTGAAGAATGGACATTAAGATATGCAATAGTCAAACAGTAAGAAATTGAAGAGAGTCACTTTATACTGTATTACTTGACTTAACACACTCAGCCGAGTTCTTTGCTACTCCTTGACACCTCCAAACAAAAATAATTATAATCTACCCTATTCACTGACCCTCATTGCATAGTATCAATTAGAAATTGCTCCCAGGCCTCTTTGAATATAAATCTGAACTAGGAAGAATATAACGGGATTCCACAATGACCATGACTTATGTCACTACCTAAATACCTGCGCTGAACATTTCCCCTAAATATCTGCCCAAAAACTCACATTTTAGTCATGTGAAACCGCATGTGACTGTACAGGTCTCCATGCCATATCAGGAATGCATTCCATTTTTTCTTTTAATCAGTTCAAGTATTGTAAGCAATCTAGCACACTGCATACGCTCCATCACAGCAATGCATCTGATCCACTCTAAATGATTGGCGCATCTCTAACTTTGGGGCACAGGCTAACTGTTGAACTAAACCAATTAATTTCTAATTTCTAAACAATTTATAACATTGGTAGTAAACTAAATTCAAATTTCCTTGAAAACATAACAGAACAGTTCAACAAATACCAATTCCCCTCCTGTTAGTGCATTAAACTCAGGTAAGACATTCAGCTCAATCATGCATAACTGCTGAGTATCTTTGCCAGACTATATCAGTGCCTGAAACAGTAAAGCACACTAGACCATAGTAAAATATAGAATAGTGCGCAAGCAATGAAGCATAAGAAACTACGTGTGTTAAAATTAATCTGTATGCATTTTTTTAATACAGTCACACTTAATTTGTGCAGCATCAGACAACATGTTCAAACAAAATCAAGCTGACCCATCACAGCAAATGATGAAGCAGAACTGAAAACAAAATTTTAGAGCCACTAACCTCCTCAACACAATAGCACTGCTGATCCCCCCAGGGCTAAGAGTGCTGTTAGTGACTGCTGCTGAGCCCACCATCATTTCAGGCTACTCATACCTTCCTAGGTCACCACTCAAGGTTACACATGTAACTCTAGCTGTCAGTTAGCAAAGCAGCAAGACTTGGGGGGACAAAAAACATTTAGAAACTGTAAGTAGATAGAGGGGTTACCAGTTTTTTAAAATGGTGATATTGAGTTCAAGGTCAATTGGGCCTAAACCCTATGAAAGCTTTACTGACACTTCATTAACTTTTTTTAATTGCATTTCCATGTACTTTCTTAAATTTTCTTTCCAACAAATCATTCTTCCTGTCAGTTTGTAAAATGGGTAGGAATCATTTCAAGCTTTATAATAAGTGTTATCTTCACTGAAGTCCTTTACAGTCTGTTGTTCACACCAATATTCCTGAGAATGGAAAAATTATTTCATTACTCTTAACCATTCAGTGAGTGGAATCTTCAGCTCTGAAGACGCTAGGGTGAGATGAAATCATTTTCAGGTTTGACCCCAATCCAGAATATCAGAATACGTGGTTTAGAGAACTTCCCAAGGTGAGCAATTAAAACATTGCCTCCAGACCATGTAATTAAGGATAGAGGGTGGGTCCCTGAGGCACATGACAAATCAGAAACAACTACAACTTGGATGGTGAACAGTCTTGCTGCCAGAGTTGAGTACTGACTCCGTCAAAGATAGAACACAATGGCATCTCCATCTTCAGCTGCCTCTGAAGGAGACTGGATTTTAATAAAAATTAATTGTCGTGTTTTAATTGCTTACCTATATATCTGATGTATATAGAAAGAAGAGCAGGCAACAGTAATTGACACTGAGTGCCAAGATTATGAGGAGTTGAAGCTTCCTCTCACCTCGCCACTCAAACTGCACATCTGAATGTAGGTGAAGCATCATGCCAGACACTATTATTCCATTAGCACAGCAGTTCATGCAGCATCCAAGGAGCTTCGAAATCGACGTTTCGGGCAAAAGCCCTTCATCAGGAATAAAGGCAGTGAGCCTGAAACATGGAGAGATAAGCTAGAGGAGGGTGGGGGTGGGGAGAAAGTAGCATAAAGTACAATGGGTGAGTGGGGGAGGGGATGAAGGTGATAGGTCAGGGAGGAGAGGGTGGAGTGGATAGGTGGAAAAGGAGATAGACAGGTGGGACAAGTCCGGACAAGTCATGGGGACAGTGCTGAGCTGGAAGTTTGGAACTAGGGTGAGGTGGGGGAAGAGGAAATGAGGAAACTGTTGAAGTCTACATTGATGCCCTGGGGTTGAAGTGTTCCGAGGCGGAAGATGAGGCGTTCTTCCTCCAGGCGTCTGGTGGTGAGGGAGCAGCGGTGAAGGAGGCCCAGGACCTCCATGTCCTCAGCAGACTGGGAGGGGGAGTTGAAATGTTGGGCCACGGGGCGGTGTGGTTGATTGGTGTGGGTCCAGGAGATGTTCCCTAAAGCGCTCTGCTAGGAGGCGCCCAGTCTCCCCAATGTAGAGGAGACCGCATCGGGAGCAACGGATACAATAAATGATATTAGTGGATGTGCAAGTAAAACTTTGATGGATGCGGAAGGCTACTTTAGGGCCTTGGATAGAGGTGAGGGAGGAGGTGTGGGCGCAGGTTTTACAGTTCCTACGGTGGCAGGGGAAAGTGCTATGATGGGAGGGTGGGTTGTAGGGGGGCGTGGACCTGACCAGGTAGTCACAGAGGGAACGGTCTTTGCGGAAGGCGGAAAGTGGTGGGGAGGGAAATATATTCCTGGTGGTGGGGTCTGTTTGGAGGTGGCAGAAATGTCGGTGGATGATTTGGTTTATGCGAAGCTTGGGAGGGTGGAAGGTGAGCACCAGGGGCATTCTGTCCTTGTTACGATTGGAGGGGTGGGGTCTGAGGGTGGAGGTGCGGGATGTGGACGAGATGCGTTGGAGGGCATCTTTAACCACGTGGGAAGGGAAATTGTGGTCTCTAAAGAAGGAGGCCATCTGGTGTGTTCTGTGGTGGAACTGGTCGTGGTCTCCTCTACATTGGGGAGACTGGGCGCCTCCTAGCAGAGCGCTTTAGGGAACATCTCCGGGACACCCGCTCCAATCAACCACACCGCCCCGTGGCCCAACATTTCAACTCCCCTTCCCACTCTGCCGAGGACATGGAGGTCCTGGGCCTTCTTCACTGCCGCTCCCTCACCACTAGACGCCTGGAGGAAAAACGCCTCATCTTCCGCCTCGGAACACTTCAACCACAGGGCATCAATGTAGACTTCAACAGTTTCCTCATTTCCTCTTCCCCCACCTCACCCTAGTTCCAAACTTCCAGCTCAGCACTGTCCCCATGACTTGTCCGGACTTGTCACACCTGTCTATCTCCTTTTCCACCTATCCACTCCACCCTCCCCTCCCTGACCTATCACCTTCATCCCCTCCCCCCCTCACCCATTGTACTCTATGCTACTTTCTCCCCACCCCCACCCTCTTCTAGCTTATCTCTTCACGTTTCAGGCTTACTGCCTTTATTCCTGATGAAGGGCTTTAGCCCGAAATATCGTCAAAGGTCCTTGGATGCTGCCTGAACTGCTGTGCTCTTCCAGCACCACTAATCCAGAATCTGGTTTCCAGCATCTGCAGTCATTGTTTTTACCTCACTATTATTCCATGGCTATCCTTGCTTATAGTTCTTACCAAGACTTACACAAATAATGGTGGCAAGAGTGAGGTATTGGGAATACTCATGGAACTTTACGTTAGATAGACTGAAGGAGACTGAAAAGAAATGAGTGTTCAAGAAATAACTAAAAACTGGTTTGAACCAGATTTAAACATTGAACTGCAGTGTGCTAAGCAAATATGCAAACATCCCCTTAAAACTTAAAAGTGAGCTGCTGTGCCATAAAAAAAAGCTAAAACCCAAGGACATATTTCTAACCAAAGATAAATCTGTTAATAATATTCCTACATAAGTATATACAGTTTCCAGATGCTCCAAAATATCAACAACAATTTGTATTTTTAAACCACCTTCTATATTGTAAAACATCCTAAATGCTTCACAGAAGCATTATCAATCAAACTTTAACGCTGAGCCCTACAAGAAGATATTAGGGCAAAGAAGCTTTAGGGAATATCTTAGAGAAGGAACATGAAGTACAGCAGCAGAGGGGATGAGGGAGGGAATTGCAGAACTTGTGGCTCAGTAGAAGTATGGTCACCAATAGTGGAGGGGTTGAAATTGTGAACGTTCAAGAGACTACAACTGAAGTAACATGGATATCTTACTTATGTAAACCCTGTCAGTCAACATTTGAAAGTCAGACTTTCATTCAATCTATTATTTGCTTCCTGCCATTGGTACTTTCTGAGTACATCGTTAAGCTGCTGTGAAAATTGTTTTTCTTCCTCCTTCCCCATGGAAGTAATGTCCCCTTTTGTGGATGCTACTGAACCCGGTACAATTGTCTCCAAGTTCTTGCATTTATGATCATTATCAATATTTAATTCTGAGCATCAGAAGGACCAGAATATTCACTCCAGGTGGAGAAACCAAAACAGGATACCACAGCTAAGCCAAGTCTGCCTCACCCAATATCGACATGCTAACAGTAACAGGATCTGCATTGTTGTCAGATGTGAGAGCTCTTGTAGGTGTCGTATGAGGTCAACTCATTCTAGGTGTCATATGAGGTCAACTGTAAAATATTTAGTGCTTCAATATTTGAGATCAGCTAAAATCTGAATAGACCAGGCATCAGACCTGATACTGCTGTAATCTATATGGTTCATCTATGCAATGTTAAAAACCGCTCAGGGGTCTCCACTGACACTGCCTTCAACTTCTGAGAGCCAATTTTCCATTTCAAGTTTCAATCACATCATTCAACTTCTTTAATGCTCAGAACCTTAAATTGGCTTTCCTTTGAGCAATTACACCATTTACTTTCAGTAAAATATCTTTCCAAGTTCCAAATTTATCTTGTAAAAGTCATTTTGTACGTCTGCCCTTCAATCTAAATTGCAAACACAGAGAAAGATACATGTTGCCACATCTGGAATTACAGTATTTTCTCGTTCCTTGTTTGACTCCATTTTAATCATGGGTGAAGCTAAAATAACAACCAAGAAACTCAATGCTGACCTGAGCAGAGTAGCTGGCTGAATTAGCCACCCTCTCTAGGACTTAATAATGGCTTCCTCTACCATGAGGACAGCCAGGCAAGCCATAGTACAGGTTGTATTGAAGCAATTCACCAGTTGGTAATTTCTGTTTAAGGAACTAGAGCAAGGAGCTCCACGATAGCTACTGTGGTGGTTAATCACACAAACTATCGCATAGAATATTGGAAATACATGGCAAACCTATTAACAGTCTTTGAATGGAAATACAGTTTAATTTTTCTCAGTGTGAGGCCTTTTTCAAAACAGCAGGATTAACAGTGATGACTTGGATTTGTAGTACCCAAATGAATAACCTGCCTCTTTTGCTTACTTGTTGACGCATGCCTATTTCTAATCTTCCATATATATTTCAGATTTAAAGCATTTTTGTTTTATCTCTTCCTAGTCACGAGATGAACCGGGTTACGCTGAGTTAACTGATCTTAATGAGGGATCAATTAGGGAAATCAAGTTGAGGTGTGAGGCAGAAAAATCACAGTGCACCCCCGCCATTTTCTTGTCCAGTATCTTTTCAGTAAACCTGTCCTAACAAGCAAACAAACAAAGGAGGCTAAACCCTGGCTCAGATCGCAACCTCTCTGATCTATGGGTGATGTGTGATCTGGTCTCATCTGGTCTGAGAGCAAATAAAGGGCTAATACAAAATGAAAAGCCAAGTAGTCTGAACAATTAACTTATGAGTTTGTGACATAAGTTCACAAGACTTACACTGGCTTAGATGTTCAAAAGATATAGAGGCCATTTTACTCACCTTATTCTTCAAAACACTAAGTACAACTTATTCTGATATAGAGTCATCTAAATGGCATCCAACCACAGGAAAAGCAATTATCCATTAACTCCTTAACCCCTAAAGGCATCACTCCAACATATCAATCTATCATTGCAGCCGGTGCTTTTATTAAACCTGACCAGCTTCAATTTGTATCACAGTACAAGGTTTCTGAAGATTTGATTATGTCCATCCTTATTCTTTTCCTACTTCATTTTCACAGAGAAGTATTTCCATATGGTTAGCTGTGATAATATCATCAAATGTATGGGATTAACCTGTGGTCCTGATAGCCTTCTGTGCCAAACTGGGACCAGCCAGTTCCTGATGAAGGGCTGTTGCCTGAAACGTTGATTTTCCTGCTCCTTGGATGCTGCCTGACCTGCTGTGCTTTTCCAGCACCACTCTGATCTAAACTCTGGTTTCCAGCATCTGCAGTCCTCACTTTTGCCTAGTTCTATGTACCCAGTCAAAGTGACTCAAGACCATTTGCAAAATTCAGTTCTATCAGAAGAAAACTAAACAAACTGTTCGTGTCAATTTGATCCCATTGGATGTTTGCTGAAGACCATGAAGAATGGTAAAACCTAGACCGAAAGGAAGTTAGGTTTGGAATGGATGATCTAGTTTTTCTGTAGAACATCTACTACAGGATAATGTTTAATATAAAATCCTATAGTTTTAAATTTGTCATTTATTACTTTGACTTGAGATGCAGCATCATTATCAAGGTAGTTGACATTTTGAGGAATTTTCAGCATTAATAAAATAAATCTCAGAACTGGGGGAAGGGAGGAGGGAGTTCCTTCCAACCATTGCTGTTTCCCTTTTCCATCTTATCTTGCTGTAGCAACCCAATCCTTGCTTATCCATTCAGTACTTTGTTAGCCAAAAGATCCTAATGTTAAGCAGGAATCTTTCACCGTATTTGACAATTGGGATTTTCTGATTCCTAAAGATCAGATTCCAAATCCAAACCACAGCTTGACTGTCACAGAATTAGTTGCAATTGCAGTAAACAGTTCTCCAATTCCTCACTGATCTACTCACTGAATTCAGACAGTCCTGACAATATCCTGGTGTGTTCAGTTACTATTCAATTCAACTGGCGTTGTATCAGGATTTGCACAAAGGTCACACAGTGAGCTTGTTAAGAATCAATTATCCTTTTTGGTTGTAGTTTCACAAAAGGTAATGATTCATAATCTGGCTGAGTTGTCTTAAATGCTATCCTGCAATCAAGCATATCCCCAATTACAGAACAACTGACTACTGGTTTGAGACAGCACCCATCTGCAAGTACACACAATGCTGGACCATAGCAAGAAAGAAGCACAACTCTTTTAGATTACTTACAGTGTGGAAACAGGCCCTTCGGTCCAACAAATCCACACCAACCCTCCAAAGAGCAACTCACCCAGACCCATTCCCCTACACCTAACAGTGCAGGCAATTTAGCATGGCCAATTCACCTAACCTGCACATTGTTGGACTGTGGGAGGAAGCTCACACAGACATGGGGAGAATGTGCAAACTCCATGCAGATAGTTGCCTGAGGCAGGAATCGAACCCAGGTCTCTGGCACGCTGAGGCAGCAGTGCTAACCACTGTGCTACCGTGCTGCCCATAAATAGGGTCATATTCACAAAGTGTTAGGTGAGAGGGGTAGTGGTGTATGGGGAAAGAAGGATGTGATAAGTTGAAAGTCAACCAGTACCTGCTTACAGCTCATTGACAAATACGACAAATGTTTCTCTCAAATATTGTGTTACTTTGAAATTAAGAGAATAATTTGAAACTGCTAAAACACCATTATACGTGTGTAAGCCCCGGTGCTGCATACTACGTCATGCTAGCGGGGCTACAAACATCCGCAATTACTCATTTTTACAATCCTCCTATGGTTTTATAGTTGTCCAGCCAAGCTGAACATAAATGATTGAGACAAAGTCCCCTGAAGGCAGTTTCAGTGTGAAACCATGTGTAGTACCAGACGATTGATTTAATGAAGAAATTATGAAAACTGTGAGATTAAACACATTTTATTTTGATTATAGCTATAGCAATTTTTAAAATAGCAGCAAAATTACGAGTAGAAGAAGCTCATCAGTGTCGCATATTCAATTCTGTAAACCCTATTTCTTTGCTAAATCAGACATTTTGTTTTAGAAACCTCACTTTTCAAAAGGCTGAGGAGGCTATTCAACTCCAGGAGTTTGTTCTTCCATTCAATGATTATATCTGTTGATACCCTTATCCAAGAAAAATCTATTAATCTTCATTTTGAAAATGTCTGTACAGCTCTCCTTTCTAGGAAGAGAATTCCAAATTTCTATTATTTAAAGAATCCCCTTCTTTCAAGAAATGCTTCCTAATTTCCCTCTTCACTGGCCTAGCTCTAATTTTAAATATTGCCTCTTGTTCTGGATAACTAATATTAGAGAAATCAATATTTTGCATCTATCGTAATGAATCAAAGATCAAATTTCTAAGCATATACTTTACAATTTCCTGTTTGCCAATCTTTGTGCAATAGCTGCTGGTTTAGAACTGGACACACAAAACAGCATAATTTGTTTTCCAATCCATGCGATGACTCTGGCCTTATGATCAAGTGGCAAGTAACATTCGCACCACACAAATGCCAGACAATGACCATCACCAATAAGAGACATTCTAACCACCGCCCCTTGACATTCAACAGTATCACCACCACTGAATCCCCCACTGTCGACATCTTGGGGTTACCATTGAACAGAAACTCAACTGGGCTCACCATATATACACAGTGGCTACAACAGCAGGTCAGACACTAGGGATACTGTGGCAAGTAATTCACCTCCTGACACCCCAAAGTCTATCTACCATCTATAGGGCACAAGTCAGGAGTGTGACTCCTTACTTGCCTGGATAGGTGCAGCTCCAACAATACTCAAGAAGCTTGACACCAGGTTTTGAGAAGAATTGCAGCTCAGGTTGACTCCAACCGGAACTCTATCAACAAACACATTGACCTGGACCCCATTTACCACCCCCAAGAAAAAGAACAGGAAATGATATCACTGTAGGAAATGATATCACTGTAGGAAATGACATCACCAACTCAAAGAAACCCAAACATATAAATAGAAAGCAGGAATCATCAGCAATGCTTCATCCGGAGGCTCACTGAAGATGTTACCGAGTATGGTGACAAAATGTCTGAAAATGAACCTTCCAGCTCAGCGAGCAAACCTACATCCAGAAGCTTGACTCCATCCAGGACAAAGCAACCCACTTGATTGGCACCATATCTACAAACATTTAATCCCTCCACTACCGGTGCTCAGTAGCAGCAGTGTGTACTATCTACAAGATGCACTGCAGAAATTCAACAAAGATCCTTAGACAGTATCTTCCAACCCACAACAACTTCCAGCAAGAAGGACAAGGGCAGCACATTCGTGGGAACACCACCACCTGCAAGTTTCCCTCCAAGCCAGTCACCATCCTGACTTGGGAATATACCACCGTTCCTTCACAGTCATTGGGTCAAAATCCTGGAATTCCCTCCCTACCAGCATTACGGGTCAACCCACAGCAAGTGGACTGCAGCGATTCAAGAAGGCAACTCAGCATCACCTTCTCAAGGGCAAATAGGGATGGGCTATCGATGCTGGCCAGCCAGCAACACCCATGTCCCACAAATGAATTTTTTAAAAATCAGCACAGAGAAAATTGAGCCTGCTTCAACAAAGGCCCATCTCAAACTCAAGGATTCACTCCACAACCAGAAACTGTCAATAGTCAGATAAACCAAGCAGTTGGCTAAGTTCACTTATCTCAGCATCAGACTCACTCCAGCTGTCTATTTCAAAGACAAGAATTGCCAAAGCAAGTGTAGGCTTTGGCAAATTCCCAACAGTCTGGGAATGGAAAGGAGTAGGTCTGCCAAACAAAATTAAAGACTCTTGAGTTTAGTACTGCCCATTCTGCTCTGTTCATGCCAGACTTGGACTATGCACCAGAGGCACGCCAGAAACCTACCAACTATCTTCATTTAAGCTACTTTTGGAAACTGCTGAAGATCAGATAGCAAGGCAAAATATCAGACACTGAAGTGCTCGCCCAAGTGGCATGTCAAGCATCCACACCAGACTAAGACTGTGACAATTGAAATGAACTGATTACAGACGCAAAATGTCTGATATTCACCATTCAAAGCAAAATGTTTATGGAGCGCTTGAGAGAGGGATACATACTCATGATCGTTAAAGGCTGAACTGCAAGAACACTCTGAGGGAGCTGCCTCTTTGAAAGCAAGTGCACTTCAGAGGCAGGAGGAAAGTATACGGACAGGAAATCCCAAGCCATCAACTCATGCAAAACTCTTTATCTGTGGTGTCTTATTTTATTTGCAGTCACATCTTCCAGCCACAGATCAGCCTTAACAGTCACTTACATACCCACTGGCACACTACTAAATATCCCAGATGCTGGACACAATCATCTTCACCATGTAAAATGAACAAAGTACAGCACAACTGAACTGTAATGTCACCAGTTTTGAATTTCAATCTGCTTCAGATAAAGGCCTAAGAAAATAAACCAATGTCTTCCTTCGATCCAAAGTCACAATTACCCATATTGACCTCCATCTGTCATAGTTTTGCCCACTCGCTTAATCTATCCATTTTCACTTGTAACTTCTGTCTCCCAATCACACAACTAACTGTGCCTCCTTACTTAGTGTCACCTCCAAACTTGGATCCGTATTTCCCTTAAGTCAGAAGACCAAGCTTTTTTCTAAGAGCTGAAGGGAATTCAGTTTCCTGAGATAGAGGTTTCAGTCAAGCAGAAAATGAGACGGATGAACTCTTTCTTGAAATCATTACGGGTGAGTGTTCTTTTGCTTTACAACTTTAGCATTTCACAGTGAGGCTACCGATATAATGCCAATCCAGCTTGAAGTGCAGTTGACATCATAGCGTAGTGGCATTACTTAGAAAAAAGACACCCATTACCACTCTGGAATGTTCTGACACTGAGTAGCACTGGACCAAAAAAGTGTCACCCTTTTATATCCAAGTTAAACGTACTGTAAATGCCCTCTAAGTTTTCCATCTACTGTCTAGTTTGACTGAAAACAAGAAAACAATTCATAAATTGAATTCTGGTGCTTGCAATAATAGTCTCAAAACCACTTTCCCGTCTGGTCCACATAACCTTTTAACATAATGCCAAATAAAAATCTGTAAATTTAAACAATGTCCCAGCATCCATCTTACACTGGATACTGAATTCCACAAATCCAGAAGGCCTTTCAGAGAAAAAAACTCACATCATCTCTGTTTTAAATCTGGTACCCCTTATCCTAAAACTATGATCTCTTGTTCTAGTCTGCCCCACATGAGCAAACATCCTTTGTACATCTACTGTTTCAATCTTTTTTAGTACCTTATATATCTCAATTAGATCTCCTTTCATTCTTCTGAATGCTAGAGAGTATGGGCCTTAATCTCAGTTCATAAGACAAACCCCTCTTGTCTGGAATCAATCTAATGAATCACTTCTGAACTGCCTCCAATACAAATACATCCTTCCCCAAGTAAGGGGACTAACATTGCATGGTTGGAAGAAAACTTCTCCAACACCAGTTTCCAAATCTTCTCAGCTACCCACTCCATCCCAGATCCAACCCACTGACTTGACACCACCCTCTTGACCTGACCTACCTGTCCATTTTCCTTCCCACCTATCCGCTCCACACTTCCCACCAACCCATCTCAATCACCTCTGACCTGCATCCACCTGTTGCCATCCCACCTACCTCTCCCCTCTATTTATTTCTCAGCCCCTTTCCCCCTCCCCAGTCCTGATGAAAGGTCATGCCGAAAATGTTAATTCTCCTGCTCCTCAAATATTGCCTGCCCTGCTGTGTTTTTTCCAGCACCACACTTTTATTGAACTAACTTTGTATGCAATACTCCAGGTGTGGTCTCCCTAGGTTGCAGCAACACTTCCCTACTTTTATACTCTATTCCTTTAGCGATGAATGTCAAAACTCCATTTGCCTTCCTTATT
This sequence comes from Chiloscyllium punctatum, assembly GCF_047496795.1. Taxonomy (NCBI): domain Eukaryota; kingdom Metazoa; phylum Chordata; class Chondrichthyes; order Orectolobiformes; family Hemiscylliidae; genus Chiloscyllium; species Chiloscyllium punctatum. Next base: position 60,913,710 of record NC_092763.1, on the reverse strand, counting down.
ACCTACTGTACCAGCATATTAGTTTCTTGAGATTCATGCACAATGTCACCAGACTCCACTAAAGCACTCTGAAGCTTCTCTCTATTTGAATAATAATTTGCCTCTCTGTTCCTCTGACCAAAATGGATAACCTCACACTTATTCAAATTAAGCTTCATTTGCCAAACGTTGGCCCATTCACCTAACCTATCCATGTCCACTGGCAGATTTCTTATTTCTTCATTGCACCTATTTTCATATTATTGAGTAAATGCTAGTGTTGTAGCTGTTCAACTTGGCTAGAGCTGTTTAAAGTTCTGTCGCACAAGTCTTCAGCACAGAACTACTGTGAGAAGATTTGCAGGATTCACAGCCTATGCAATATGCAGTAGCCCAACTATTAATATGATATAGAGGGAATTGAATTGGCTGAAGGCTGGCATGCCAGCTGGGGATTTCTGGAGAAAGCAGAGATGAATCATCCATTCAACACTTCAGGCTGAAGATTGTTACCAATGTTTCCAACTTATCTTTTGCGCTGATGTGCTGGAGATATTTTTGAAGCCTCCTCCTCCAATGAGTTGTTGAATTGTCCACCACCATTTATGACTAGATGTGGCAGAACCGGAGAGCTTAGATCCGATCCAATAATTGTGGAACTGTTTATCTCTGTAAAAAAGTGCGGCACTGGACAAGCACAGTAGGTCCAGCATCAGGAATCATGAAGGGCTTATGCCTGAAAGATCAACTCTCCTGTTCCTCGGATACTGCCTGACCTGCTGTACCTTTTGATTCTGATCTCCAGAATCTGCAGTCCTCACTTTGTCCGAATTGCTTATCTCTGCCTATCACTTGCTGTTTTGCTGTTTGGCACACAAGTAGTCCTGTTTTATAATTAGTGTCTAGATTAGAGTGGTGCTGGAAAAGCACAGCAGGTCAGACAGCATCAGAGGAGCAGGAAAATCTCACAGTTCACCAATCAACCCCACCACCCCGTGGCCCAACATTTCAACTCCCCCTCCCACTCTGCTAAGGACATGCAGGTCCTGGGCCTTCTCCACCGCCGGTCCCTCACCACCAGACGCCTGGAGGAAGAACGCCTCATCTTCCACCTCGGAACACTTCAACCCCAGGGCATCAATGTGGATTTCACCAGTTTCCTCATTTCCCCTTCCCCCACCTCACCCCAGCTCCAAACTTCCAGCTCAGCACTGTCCTCATGACCTGTCCTACCTGCTAATCTTCCTTTTCACCTATCCACTCCACCCTCCTCTCTGACCGATCACCTCCATCCCCACCCCCATTCACCTATTATACTCTATGCTACTTTCTCCCCACCCCTACCCCCTCTCATTTATCTCTCCACCCTGCAGGCACCCTGCTCTATTCCAGATGAAGGGCTTTTGCCCAAAACGTTGATTTTCCTGCTCCTCTGATGCTGCCTGACCTGCTGTGCTTTTCCAGCATCACTCTAATCCAGACTCTGGTTTCCAGCATCTGCAGTCCTTGTTTTTGCCCTGTTTTATAATTATGCCAGGTTGACATCTCATTTTTATGTCTGGCTGCTACTGCACCTCTTGCACTTTCCATTAACCAGAGTTGATCCCCTGGCTTAATGGTTATGGTAGAATGGGGGATATGCCAGGCAATGAGGTTGTAGATTGTGTTTGAGTAGAATTCTGCTGTTGATGGTCTTTTTTTTTGAGTTACCATGCAGAAATCAGTTCCATCCCAACTGTGTTATTGCCATGCTTCTTCCCAGGATCAGGAATGTTGGAATCACAGCATCTAATAACATTACAGAAAGTCTTCAGCTCTTTCAAACACAAGGAGCTGAATTTTATAGGGGGCATCAAGAGTCTCACCTGCTGGTTCAGGACCTAGTGAGAGACCCGCTTTGCTTTCTCCAGGAAGGTCACCAATGTTAAATATCCCTCGTAGACTTATATAACCCAGCCCAGGATCAAGTACACTAGGGGAGAAAACCTGCCTACTGAGAGCTGCTGACCAATCAAAGGTGGACAGCTCTTTTGAATAAAAAATAGCAACTGTGTTGATAAGAGAAAGAAATCAATCACAAATCAATTAGAAATGCGCCTAAGTCAAAATCAACCCCTTGTTAGGAGTTCTGACACTAACTAATATACATGAAAAATCGTTATATGTTGAATGAAATCACTGAAACATTGGAAGGTCCTCTATGCCAACAGCACCTATTGTGAAACCTACTTAAACCCAATGTATATTGTTGGGTTTATCCCAAAACTAATAGCTGTTGGTTCAAATTGAGCTATTATCTGATTGTTAATTATTTCATTTGTCATTCCAATAAGTGTTCCATAGTTTCTCTTAGCTATTCCATTCTGATGATTTTCAAAGCCCAACCAGCGAAATGGTTGATTAAACATAGCAGAAAAATTCAAAATCCCAATAGTCACAGCACACAACACTTAAAATAAAACAGTACATATTTTTAACAATGCGCATTCTTTTAGTATGGAAATTACATTCCTCTTAAGGTGCTTTAATGATAACGTATTTTGTATCTGATCAGGAATGAAGTGACAGCTCAATTTAATGGTGGTACTTAATGCTTTCATTGTCTTCAATTAGACTCTCCTCAGGCATAGCTCATCATTTAAAAGGGATGTTTATTATCATACCATAGCCCAATTCATGTATTGGCTTGAATGCAAACTGAAAGGGGCACAGTCATCAGCATTTAGGGAGCGTTCAAGCAGGTAAAGTACTGGGATAGCCTATTCAGAAAGAAGGTCTGAATCTCCATTAGCTTGAATGTAGGTATACAATCACAATGATCATAATCAAAACAAATGCTGTAATTAACAATGCGGAATTGAAGATGAAAGAAAGCAATATCAGCAGTGTTGATAATTACAAAACAATATTATGTGCTACTTTAAATTAAGTCTTGAATGCACTATTGTTCATCTACCTATCAAAGTATCAGTGTTTTTAAATGGAAAACAATGGATACTTGAAAGACTTACAAAGCAGTCATTTAAATAAGGACATCAAGATGACAAGTAAATTATCAGAACAAAGCTCTGTCAGTTAATACATTGCTAACTGATAAGATGTGGTTTGATTTCAATATTTATATCACTCCCTGTTATTGGTTTCCATTTTGTGGGAGTGGGTTTAATCTTTTTGTTAGTCCTACAATTCTGAAGTTTTCAATATCCTTCCTATCTTTAATAATTATTAAGTTTTGCACTACATGATTGAGTCATAACTATACACGTGCTGAGTACTATCATTGACTAATGAAAAGTTATGTTTTAAAGGTGAAATTTTCGGAGTGCTGCTCCTTCTTCAGATGGTTGTGGCATATAAGATCATAAGACACAAAACTTATAGCAAAGATTACAGTGTCATATATTGAACACACCTAGATTTTTCAGTCTTACATCTTTTAGCATGGGATACAGGTTTCAGTTCATTAATATGTAGATCCGAGAACATATAGCCTATTGGACTATAACCTGACATGTGATCTTTAACTTCAAGAAATGCAACATACATGCCAATACCTAGGAAACCCTCACATAGAAGAGGAGCATCTTTCCTGAAGGTTCACAATTCATCAAGAACTCCTGTCAGCAAGAGGAAGTACAAAAAAGGAATTTGAGAAAGGAGTGCCAGCCATCTTGAGGCCAAGGACTAATGCTATCACCCAGAAACACCAGCCAAATGTCATACAGTCATAGATTCATAGAGATGTACAGCATGGAAACAGACCCTTCGGTCCAACCTGTCCACGCCGACCAGATGTCCCAACCCAATCTAGTCCCACCTGCCAGCACCCAGCCCATATCCTTCCAAACCCTTACTATTCATACACCCAACCAGATGCCTCTTAAATGTTGCAATTGTGCCAGCCTCCACCACATCCTCTGACAGCACATTCCATACACGCACCACCCTCTGTGTGAAAAAGTTGCCCCTTAGGTCTCTTTTATATCTTTCCCCTCTCACCCTCAACCTATGCCCTCTCGTTCTGGACTCCCCGACCCCAGGGAAAAGACTTTGTCTATTAGTCCTATCCATGCCCCTCATAATTTTGTAAACCTCTATAAGGTCACCCCTCAGCCTCCGATGCTCCAGGGAAAACAGCCCCAACCTGTTCAGCCTCTCCCTGTAGCTCAAATTCTCCAACCCTGGCAACATCTTTGTGAGTCTTTTCTGAACCCTTTCAAGTTTCACAACATCTTTCCAATAGGAAGGAGACCAGAATTGCATGCAATATTCCAACAGTGGCCTAACCAAGTCCTGTACAGCTGCAACATGACCTCCCAACTTCTGTACTCAATACTCTGACCAATAAAAGAAAGCATCTCGGAGAAAGTGAGGACTGCAGATGCTGGTGATCAGAGGTGAAAAATGTGTTGCTGAAAAAGTGCAACAGGTCAGGCAGCATCCAAGGAGCTGGAGAATCGATGATTCAGGCAACAGGATTCCTGAAGAAGGGCTTATGCCTGAAACATCGATTCTCCTGCTCCTTGGATGCTGCCTGACCTGCTGCGCTTTTCCAGCAACACATTTTTCATCAATAAAGGAAAGCATACCAAATGCCTTCTTCTCTATCCTATCTACCTGCGACTCCACTTTTGAGAAGCTATGAACCTGCACTCCAAGGTCTCTTTGATCAGCAACACTCCCTAGGACCTTACCATTAAGTGTATAAGTCCTGCTAAAATTTGCTTTCCCAAAATGCAGCACCTCGCATTTATCGGAATTAAACTCCTTCTGCCACTTCTCAGCCCATTGTCCCATCTGGTCCAGATCCTGTTGTAATCTGAGGTAACCCTCTTCGCTGTCCATTACACCTCCAATTTTGGTGTCATCTGCAAAAATGTGTGGCGGAAAATACTGCTCCAGGAAAAGCTGACCAACCAGAAACACCTAATCCCATAAGTGAATGAAAAAAACAGAAAATTAGAGGGTAATTAGCTTGGACTGGTCTTGTAGTGCTTTTAGGACCAAATCGATGTCAAACTTGGTATCAGAACAATACAGACAAATCTTAGAATCCCTACAGTGTGCAAAAAGGCCCTTCAGTCCAACAAGTCCACACCAACCCTCCAAACAATATCCCATCCAAACCCATTCTCTGACATTTACTCCTGACTAATGCACCTAACCTACACATCCCTGAACACTATGGGCAATTTAGTTTGGCCAATTCACCTAACCTGCACATCTTTGGATTGTGAGAGGAAACTGGAGCATCTCCAGCACATCTGTCCTCTCAGGTGATTCTGAGAATCCTTCCCAAAGAGCATTGTTGGTATTTCTTCAGGCCCTTGTGAAGGCGACTATATATAGGCCACGTTTCACACGAATATAGAAGAGTTGGAAGCTTAACTGCCTTATAAGCAAAGATCTTGGCACCAGTACAGATTTCACAGTCATCAAAGACTCTCAGCCTTAGATTAGATGTCAGCCTAAAACAAGAGGCAGCTCCCAGGTAGGGGAAATGTTCCACATTTGGGAGGATTTTTCTACTGATCTTAAAGGAGGGATGGACCAGAACTTCATTGGGATGGGTTGGTAAAGGACTTGAGTCTTCTTGAGGTTGAGGCTGAGATCAGTTTTTTGGCATGCTTCTGTGAAGACACCAAGTCAGGCTTGAAGATTTCTGTTTCGAGACAGCAGAGATGACGTAGTTATCCACATATTAAAATTCCACAAGTCATTTCAGTGTCATTTTCTTCTTGGATTTCAACCAGCTGAGGTTGAAACATTTTCCATCTGTCCTGCAGACAATATCACACCACTGGGAAGATTGTACTTGACAAGAAGAAGAATAGTGGTGAGAAAGGGGCAGGGTTAATGACATATCTCTGCTTGACTCCAGTTTTGACCTCAAAGAATTCTGTCAAATTACTATTGATTCACACGTTTTGTCATGGAGGAGACCGAGGATAGTGATGAACTGCTCCTTACAACCAGCTTTTTACACGTTCTTCCACAGCACTTCCTGATTCACTGCGTCAAAGGCCTTTTTCACACTGATGAAGGCCATGTGGAGTCATTGCTATTCTTCCTGGCATTTTTTTTTTGGAGAAATCATATCAACTATTTACAGTTGTCTTAATAAGAAATGTTGTTTTGCTTTAATATGCATGGGTGAATTTTTAAAAAAATCAATTTCTCTAAAGTGGGTCTTCTTTGGTTCTCTAAGTTTATTTTATTAATAGTGGAACATCTTATTTTCGGATGTTATTAAATGGTACTATATAATACATCATATTATATGGCAGGATAATCAATGTTGTTTCCATTATACAGGTAATAGGAGAAGCACTCCCCATTCAATTCAGTACCACCACTTCAAGACTTCTCAAGGGACCATTTTACCAAAGTTTAGTCCCTTATATGATTACGAAGAGGAATTGGTAGCTTTATGCCTTTTGTTGTCATTATACATTAATGAAAAACTAAGTATAGATATCGTAAGAGTATTGGGATTAACACCAGAAGCATACATTAGGATGATGATAATGATACTAGAGTCTCATGACTAAGTGGAGAGAGCTGTATTGGAGCAGAAGCTTTAACACAGTGTGAAGATTACATGTTTAGATCAATTTATAAATAAAGAGTTCATACTGCAAGTTCAATGGACTTCAGCAGCTTGACTTTGGAAAACCAACCAGAGCGGGACCCTAAACACACAACAAAAAACAGTAAGTGGTGAATTGATAGCCTAACTGGGCAATGATAGATTCTGCCAGCCGCATTTCACAAGTCATAAAAATATATCTTATTGACAAAGGTACTTTAAAAAGGATAGCACATTTTGAGCAAAATTTACATCATGTCATTTCACACCAATCTATCCTAAAATTTGTACCAGCACTGCCCCAGAAATAAGCAGGTAAAAGGCTTTCTATCTATATTTTTGATGTCGTAAAAAGCAGTATGTTCACAAAAACTCACCCTGAAAACTGTCAAGTGTGTCCAAAAAAAACCACATTGCAAACACAATTGCAGTTTAAGTACACTATTACCCTCAGCAATTCAGAACCAATTCAATACAATAGTAGAATATCTCTATAAACTGAACATTTAGCCTTTTAATTTGGGGCTTGAATGACCAAAAAATGACAGTTCTACTAGTAGTTAGGCTGAAGGGACATATAGTTGACATACAGTCACAAAATCTGAGTATAAAAACAGTTCTAAATATTTACTTAATGGAAATGATTTCTCATAATATCAGAAACAAGTTCCTTAATTAATTTGAAGATGCAATCTTTAGCGAATAACTTTGGTTAAAAAATATGGAGACAGCAGGAGAATTAGATTAGTTCTGGTTTCATGTAGCATAAATCTTATTTGGGTGTGATGAGTCAACAGCCTCATTCTGTACTGCAGACATCAATGAATCCAAATGTCAATATTTCCATCAACAAGACAGAACTATTGTGAACCAAACCGTACCAAAATTCAACTACTGGGCAAATGGATTTTAAATGACCCAATCTGTGATTCTCAATTTACCATGACATTTGGCCCCTGCAACTCAAACCAGGAGCTTTCAAGTTTCAATGAACAATCACATATTTTAGTCAGTAATCCTGCTGGAACATCATTTATACTTTCAGTCATACAACTGGATTCAATTACTTACACATTTCACCCTCAAAAGTCATATAAACTACAGGATCTGTAGCAATAATTGCATTTGGACAGGGTGTTAAAATACCTTTCCTTCATAATTATTCTCCAATGTTTCCAGTGTGCAAAGTGAGTCTTTTCAACTCTTAATTAAAAAGATTTTTGGATTTGTGCAGAGGGAAGGAGAGGGCTGTCTGTAAACACAGACACACATACACATACTACTCGCGAGGCTGACACTGTTGACCTTACACAGTTTGAGCTCTTTGTATTGCAGATGCTGTCTCCTAGCAACCAGCCGACAGTCTGCACTCAGTGCAAAAAAGACCTGGGTATGAGATGGAAGTGGTGTTGGAGGGGGTGGTGGGATGTTGGAGGAGGGGCAAAACGAGGCTACAGGAAAGTGAAAGTGACACAGAGTGATGAGCACGTGAGACAGCAAGGGAGGGATAGCTGCCCTGTCCATTTCAATTCTTCTGAAATGAAAATGCTTGCAGCATTTCTCGTTAAAAGTGTCGTTTAGCACAGCAGTACCAAGCATTCATTCTGACCTGAAATATAGCCAAACTGGCTCCAGGAGGTGGAACCTGGGAAAATGTTCAAATAATTGTCACAAGATTATCGGTCATGATTCTTTAACAAAAAAATGTATCCAGTTGCCATCAACAAATCATTCTCCTTTTAAGTGGCAGATTACAAAAGCTTCTTTAACTGAGCTCAATAAGGTCACTTTCAACATCTATTGATATTCAGTTATATTAATCGAACTAACTGATTGCAAGAGCAAAACCATCAGCATTTGAATCAAAAGATTTTTTTAAAAAGGAACTGTTCTGAATAAAAGATTGTAGCCAAGAAAAGGCATCCTGTTAATGACTGGAAGAAGTAATTATGATAGAATGAGCACAGCTGTGTTTCAGAATATGGCGGCAGGTGTCAAATGCACAATTCCGCCCCCTCACCTCCCAGTGACAAATGTAAAAGCCACAGCGGAATTGTTACCGATCAATCCAAGGCCCTTTCCCACTTTTAGGAGATGTTTTCTTGGTGGCAACAAAACAGTCGTCCAATAAGACCAGGTGCACCAGTGATTTGTCTGTTTGGCTCCAGTGACTAATAAGGCAGGAATGATTTTACATTGCTCAGATTATCCTGATCATTTCTTTATTGTCTCAATAAAACGATGCAATGTAGAGTTATCGTGGACATTTATGCCATTCAACCAGGGAAGGGTTATTTTATACTTTACAATTATATTTTAACATGACTCAAGCTTTGCTTAAGCCATGATTGATCTTAAACGCATCAATATTCTCACTGGGTAAAGCAAAGGTTAGGCTCAATCGCCACTTTATGCTGAGTTAGCTGATCACAGCAGGGGGATTTGATGGGTACACAATTGTTAACATCATTAAAAAGCAAAAGATATAAGGATGAAGATCGATTCTAATTGTTACTGAGTGACCTACACAGAACAGCACTCACATCTGAATGCCTGATAGAGACAAGAGGCTTGAATTGGGTCGAATACTGTTCTGCATTTAGCCCAAATGACACCCAGAGGAAATAATAATCTCCCATAGAGGAAGGAGGAGATTTGGAAAAAAAGAAAGGAAAAATAAAAAGACAAATCAAGAAGGCTTGGTCACCATTAAAAGCATATCCTGTTCTTGTTCATTATGAAATGAAATGAAGAAGCTTAATTTGACTCTACCAACTTTATTAATGCCTAAAGAGGTCTGATGGCATGCCAAAATATAAGATACTGAGCTGCTCACAATAGCTGGAATGCCAAGTACCCACATGATATTGAGGCAGTCGCAACAGTGTTGAACTGGATATGTAGCCAGAGTGCATGACATTCATTTATCAAAGATAATGTTCTGTAGAGATCTTGAGCATGGAGTACACTCTCATGACGATCAAAAGAAGCTCTACAAAGACACTCTCAAGGCTTCAATTAGGAGTTTTTGTATTGAGTCTGGGTTCTGGGAGAACAGCCCCCCCTCAAATTACTACATCTGGTGCAAGTTGAGGAGAAAGAGTGTGGTTTCCTTCATAGGCAAGCACATATCAGAGGGAGGTGGAAAGTGGAAGAAGAGGAAATCCCAAGTCAAAGTGCAATCATCCATAGTGTCCTGTCTTACCTTCAGAAGAACCTTCTCGATTTGGAGCACTTCCATAGCCACAGGAACCCTAGTGAACAATCCAATGATCATGGCTATCTTCTCCATGATGGATGAACCAGTCATAATCTGAGTACTATTCTGGGTGTACCTTTAATGTAATTATTTAAGACCCTATATACTTTATAAAGAATTCTCTTCAGCATCTCCCCTCAGATCTGAAAAGCCCTTGCTTCTGTAGACTTAAAAGCATAGCTCAGTTTGCTGATACCAAGGGAGCAGTACAGCTCTTCTCTGGAAAACCTTCTAGCCTGAAATCCCTTCTCTGACTTGTATCCTACTGTTCTGGCAATACAATTAAACATTTTATTTACTTTGTTGGTCACTTCCCAGCACAAATAGATATTGATGTTCCCCTCCCCTCTGTTTCAGAGAGCAAGAACATTTTAACATTTTAACATCTGCGCGATCAGAAAAGGGCCTCCGAAGTGAATCATAGCAAAGGCAATAGTCTCAGTAGAAATCAAAATTCCTTTCAAAGGAAGCAGTTTAATTTTCAAAAAGCTGCACATCTATCATAGTATTATGTGGTCTTTGATCATAATTGAGTTCATAATTTGATTTCATAATCTGCACTATAGACAGTAAAGGTGAAGGAGAGTACATTTAACACAACAAAATTTGCAAGACTGCTGTCTGACACCCAGGGGTTTGTAAGATGCATTTTACAAAACTTTAAGTATTGATGAGGTACTGGCCATGTTAATGATTGCTGAACATATTGTTTGGTAGCCAATACGCTTCCTTAAATATGGTGGTAGAGTAGTAGCACTGTATTTGGGCTCCTGGCCCAGGGCTCGTCGGCTTTCTTTGTATTTTTTTCTTTTAGAGTCAGAGAGTCACAGAGACATACAGTACGGAAACAGACCCTTCAGTCCAATTCGTCCACGCTGCTCAGATATCCTTACCTAATCTAGTCCCATTTGCCAGCAATTTCCCATAACCCTCTAAACCCCTCCTATTCATATATATATCCAGATGCCTTTTAAATGTCGTACATTGTACCAGCCTCCACCACTTCTTCTGGCAACTCATTCCATACACACACCGCCCTTTGCTTGAAAACGTTGCCCCTTAGGTCCCTTTTATATCTTTCCCCTCTCACCCTCAACCTATGCCCTTTAGTTCTGGACTCTCCCACACCAGGGAAAAGACCATGTCTGTTAAATCTAACCATGCTCCTCATGATTTATAAACCTCTATAAGGTCACCTCTCAACCTCCGACACTCCAGGGAGAACAGCCCCAGCCTACTCAGCCTCTCCTGAAAGATCAAATTCTCCAATCCTGGCAACATCCTTGTAAATCTTTTCAGAACCCTTTCACGTTTCACAACATCCTTCCGATAAGAAGGAGACCAGAATTCCATGTAATATTCCAAAAGTGGCCAAACCAATGTCCTGTACAGCCACAACATGACCTCCCAACTCCTTTACTCAACGTTCTGACCAATAAAGGAAAGCATACCAAACGCCGCCTTCACTATCCTATCCACCTGCCACTTTACTTTTGCTCTTTTTTTCTTTTTTTCTTCATTTTTCTCTTTAAAAGTATTTCTCAGGCTCCTGGGCAAACCAAGAGCGAGCCTAGCCTCCCGAGCATGTCTGGCAGTGAGGACAACAGCAATCAGAGGCAGTGGCACAAAGGCAATTGGTCAAGCATGTCCAAGGAGCAGGCAGACTGAAACCTCAGGCCAGGGCTAGGCTCGGGGAGATAAGACTTTAAAATCTGGACTTTTTTCCTATTCTTTGGATAAGGACTCTACGTTCTGGGCATTTTTTGTTTTCTCTTTTGGCTCTGTTCCTTCTACTTTTCCTCTTTTTTAAAAAATTCTGGTTTTGTATTCCGTATTTTAAGATGGTGCTGGAGAATGGTGACTTTGTAGACTTTTCACTGTAATTCTGTACTCCTGTACTTCAGTACATGTGACAATAAAGTCTAATTCTAATATATTTGTAAAAGATTTTAAATAAATTCATACATGAATTTATTAAATTTACAGCATTATACAGTCATACAATCAATAGAAAAAATGATCTAAACAGACACTTTGGGAGCCTAATAGACTATTCCACCTGACCCACTACAGGTTCACAATCCTTTATCCAAAATTCCGAAATCCAAAAAGCTTCAAAATCTGAAGTTTCTCTCCTGAAGTTTTTTTTATGCATAACAAGATTGTTTGGCATGCGAACAGGTGATCCAATGCCACACCCACTTCACCCATGTCACTCAAATGTCACGTGGCGGCATGGTCCTGCGCTGGCAGGTGTCAACTGTGTCTCAGCACTCATACTAGTCACGCGTGGGCCTGGTGCTCGGTAAGATTTCTTTTGTTTCACTGTGAAAATGTCAGTTATTCTGAAATCTGAAACATTCCAAAATCCGAAAAACAACTGGCCCCGAGGATTATGGATAAAGAATTGTTTTACCCATATAGAAGCTTTGAAAGGGCGTGTGAACAGATAAAGAAAAACAGCTACTCAGAAAAAACATTGACTTAAACAAGGACACTGCAAATTAGACAAAGGAAACACAAATCTAACAAACTTAAGGCCTCATTGAAAAATAAATGAGCATGCTAGTGAAGGGTATGCAATGGATACCATATATTTGTGAGGAATTTCTGGGTAGAAGGATATTGCCACCATTCCTCTTTCCTTGACTGGGTCTAAGAGCTTATTTGGCTGACAATAGCAGAGGATCAGCCACCAGCGAGTCTGAACAAGACAAGGCACTTGTCATAATGAGATGTTGTTTATAGCACGTTAGCAATCATGCGTAAGTTACACTAGCTAATTAAACATCGTTATTAAGACTGTTGAAAGACAAAGATGACACACCAGAATCCTTCGAGATCAACAGCTCACTTCCCTATTTCTCCATTCTAAGACAGTATAACATTATCAGTTTGGGTACAGCTTCATGCAGTCTCCAATAGGATTCCTTTCAGAACCATTACCTTATATCCAATACTCAATTTTCAAAAGGGATTCAATGATATATTACAATATATAAGTTTACTGATAAATTTAAGGGACATAGTACTACTAAAAATATGGCAGAATGGACATAATGTTGGTTAAAAATCAGAGATAAAATTTAATAGTTGTCTTCAAATTAGAGGCTGGGAAAACGGTTCCCCTTCAGGTTCAGAGATGATATCACTGCATCACACAACTGATCATCCACTTCAATGTCCTTTTTTCACACTATCCCCGTGTGTCATTGGTATATTGAAATCTGTCAGACCCTATTTTACATATACTCAATGACTGAGCTTCTCCGACTCTCTGGGATATAAAATTCCCACACCCTGGGTAAAGAAATCTCTTCGTCTCAGTCTTAAGTGCCATCCCCCATAGTTTGAACTTTGTCCTTTGGTTCTAGACATCCCCATAACCAAGGGAAACATTTTACTTGCATCTACCCTGTCTATCCTATTAAGTATTCAATAAGGCTTCAATTACATCATCTCTCATTCTTCAAAATTCTAGAGAATGCAGATAGAACTTCCCCTAATCTCTCTTCAAAAAAAATGTCCTACCACCCTGGGAACAAATCTGGGGAACATTTATTGCACATCCTCCATGACAATAATACCTATTCATGGTTAGGCAACCAAACTGCACATTGTCCTCCAGGTGCACTCTAACCAAGGTTCTGTACAATTCAAGCACAACATCACCACTCCTGTGCTCAAATCCTTCTGTGATACAGGCTAACATAACATTACCTTTCCTAATTGCTTGCTGCACTTGTGAGTTAGCCTTCAGTGGCGTACAGGCATGAGGACACCCATTTCATTTTGGACGTCTACATGTTCTAACCTTTACTAATTAGAAATAATTTTCACATCTGTTCCTCCGACCAAAATGGATAACCTTACGTTTTTTTCACATTAGATTCCATCTGCCATGGTCTCATTCACTCACTAAGTCAGTCCAAATCCTCGTGAAAATGCATTACATTTTCCTCACAGCACACATTCCCATCTAGGATTACGTCATTCATGAACTTGCGAATACTGTAGTTGGCACTTAAAGACAAAGCATTGATAAGTAAAATTATTTGTCTTTGCAAAATTGTAAATGATATAATGAAGTGGAATGAAATGACAGCAAATGGTTGCGTGTTAAAGGAAGCTGACATAGGTATGATAAATGAAATAACCTCCCTTCTGTGCTTAAAATTTAATTTGTCCAAAAACAATATAAAGGAAATGTGTAATGAATTCATTTTGCAAATGTTACACAAATAAAAGGGAGTTAATTTGAAAGGCTGTTGTTAAAGTTTATATAAAAGAAATTTGATGCAAAGTTTAATGAGAGCTATAATTCATGAAAGTGATTTTTACAATTCAAAAATATTTTGAGTATCTTTAAGAGAAATAAAGATGAGCCAGTGAAGTTCAGCTATTTTTGATCATTACAGGAAAAATAACACATTTCTACTGCCTCAAAAATGGGCAACTGCCAACAAAATAATGTCTACAATCCCCAATTACACAAGCCCAAGAGTTATGTGGCAGCTTTCCTAATGAAAACTGGTGTTTTAACTTTCTCAGGAAGCTGATTTTATGTAAAATATTTAAATGGAAAATGCAGGAAATACACAGCGGGCCAGTCACCATCTGCAGAGTGAAGAGATATATTCATGTCTGCCCTTCATCAGAAGCTAAAACATCAATAACCCATTTCCGCTTACGACAAATGCTAAAGTACCCATTTATCCTTTAAGCAACATCAAGGAAAAAAATTATCTGGCCAATATCACGTTATTGTTGATAGAATTGACATTTCCTAGATTACAACATTTCCTAGAAGACAACCCTTCAGAAATGTTTTACTAGCTGCTATGCACTTTGGGACATCTTGATATTGTGAAGGTCCAGAGAATTGCAATTTTTTTTCTGTTTAGTAGATATTTACTTCATATCCCAGCTTTTACTTTAAATGCCCAGCATAGGGTGAAATGGTGGCTTAGTGGTGAGTACTGCTGCCTCATAGTACCAGGGTCCCAGGTTTGATTCCAGCCTTGGGGTGGGGTCTGTCTGCATGGAATTTGCACATTCTCCCTGTGTCTGTGTGGGTTTTATCCAGGTGCTCTGGTTTCCTCGCACAGTCCAATGATGTTCTGGTCAGGTGAATTGGCCATGCTAAATTGCCCACTGTGTTAGGTGCATTAGTCAGAGGGAAATCAGTATGTGTGGGTTACTCTTCAGAGGATTGGTTGTGCCAAAGGGTCTGTATCCACACTGTGGGTGACCTAATCATCTTTAATACTGCATACTCTACAGTATATAGTATTTGTGATTTTTTTCTTTCTTTTAAAGGTGAAGTTTTTCTTCACCTAAACTGCTGTCCAAAATGAATAGTGTTCGGTTAAGTGTATAATGAGGCATTGCTTAGCCTAATTGCACAAAGTATTTAAAAGACTACAACACCATAAGGTACAGGAGCAGAATTAGGCCATTCAGCCCATTAAGTCTTCCCTGCCATTTGATCATGGTCAACCGCATTCTGCCTTCTCCATATAACCTTTGATTTCCTTACTAATTCAGAAACTATCCATCTCTGTCTTAAATACACTTAATGACTTGAACTCCACAGCCTTCTGTAGCAATGAGTCCACTCTCTGGCTGAAGAAATTCCCCCTCGTCTCAGTTCAAAAAGGTCATCCCTTCACTCCGAGGCCATGTCCTTGAGTCCGAGTCTCTCCTACTAGAGGAAACATATTATCCATATCCACTCTATTCAGGTCTCTCAGTATTCTTTAAGTTTCAATGAGATCCTCCTCGTCCTTCTAAACTCCACTAAGTAGGGACCCAGAGTCCTCAACTACCCCTGATATGACAAGCTCTTCATCCCTGGGATCATTCTTGTGAACTTGCTCTGGGACCTGCCCAAGGCCAGCACATCCTTAGATATGGAAAGATGCAAAACTACTCAAAATATTCCAAATGCCAACTGACCAGAGTCTCAGAATTACATCTCTGCTCTTGTATCCTCTTGAAATGAATGCTAACAATGCAATTGCCTTCCTAACTTCCAACTGAACTTGTTAATCTTAAGAGAATCCTGAGCTAGATTTCCAAAGCCTTTTCCTATTTAGAAATAGCTTATGCCTCTATTCTTCCTACCAAAGCATGTAACCTAATGCTTTCCCACATTGTCTTCCATTTGTCACTTTGTCCACTCTCCTAGCCTGTCCAATTTCTTTTGCAACCTCCCTACTTCCTCAACACTACCTATCCCTCCACATATCTTTGTATCATCGGCAAATGTACCAACAATGCTCACCATTCTCCGTTCAAGCAAGTCAAGCAAGGAGAATTTTCCACCTTACAGCATTCACTGGATCATGCAAAGAGTATCCCAGATTGTCCGAGAACACAGACTTGTTTGTCTCAGGTAGCCAATTGCATTCTGCTTGATTCTGAAGTTCCCTCTTTGAGTCCCCTAAGTCTGAAACTGACCTTCTTGTGCCCTTGGAAATTAGTCACTGAATAGTTATAAACTAACCTTAAAGCACGAATATTAGACAGACAGTGTGTACCAGAAGTTCCTCATAATATCGGAGTAATCAACACAAAGATTATATTACATGCATTCATGGTCAGAATCCCTGTGTCCAAAAAGTGGACACTCAACATACTCCACTGTATTATCCTCGACAAGATGGGTATATGGAACTTCAGAAATTGCTGCTTTTTTTTCTCTACAACTGCAGATTGAGAGTTATTCAGTCCGAGACATGGTATTCTCTACCTAATCTCCAATGTTTTCTAACATCTGATAGAGTTTGCTCATCAGTTATAGAATGAGCATCTGCTTTTCAGGATTTACACATCACCATTCAATACACAAAACACTCTAATATTGAAAATATTCATGCGCAATTCTTTATCCTTAGTTTAATTAATGTCTGCTAAATCCAGGCCCTCCTGCAAGAAAGCTTAGACAAAGGGAAGCACCATCGCTTAAGGATGAGCTCTCCAGGGAATTCACTGACAGGTTTCTGTAGGCTCCAGTGCTCCCTTCCTCCAGCTGTTCCTATGTTTGGTGTGAACTCTCAATTCTAGTTCTGAAAATTGAAATGGAAAGCTCTTCCTCTGCAATGAAAGCAAGGCCATGTTAATGTACTCAGAAAGGCATCAGATGAAAGTGTTTGTTAAGTGCCTTGATTTGTTATGAAATCTGCTCCACTAATCTGACAAGACAGATTTTTAGCATAACCATGAACTGTTTGAATGTTGCAAATCATGGGTCTTCCCCTGGGGAGGATGGGGTTCGCGGGGGGAAGGTTGGAACAGTCGATTGTGCCTAGCAGTGTGAACTACATTGCTGTACAAATTGATTAGTGAGTCTGCCTGGAGCAGCAAATTATATCTCAAACCAATTTTATTATTGTTGTTTGGAGAAAGAAAGTGAGAGAGACTGACTCTGTGTATTACCTCAACTGCTGCTCAAAAGAAGTGGTTTAAAATTATAACTAAAACACAGCAATGGCAAATGGTATCCATTTCAATTCACCTTTCGATGAGGCATTAACCCAAGGTCTCAACTGCCATCTCAATTGGACACAAAAGTGGCACTACTTAGAATCAGAGTGGGCCAGTTCTCTGTGGATCCCTGGATAATATTTATCCTCCAACCAACACACTAAAACAGGTCATCTGTTCATTACCACATTTCTGTTGTCAGACTTTGCTGTGCATAAGGCTGCCTCAATTCCAACATTACCAAATGGCTACACTTCACCGGCCACAATAGGCTATGTGAGGTTGTGAATTTGTGAAAAGTTCGATATGACTGCAAATTTCTTTTCAGGATTGAGATGGTCGGTCATGTATTTACCAAGAAGCATCATAGCAAATTTGTATTAAATCCAGGCTAAAATGTTACAGGGGCCAAAGGAGTCATACCACAGTGCTGTTTTCTAAAGAGAAAAAGTAAATCTTAAGAAAAACTGCATTTGACATTCTCTTGACTTTCTAATTATTTTTGGCAGCAAACATTTAATTACTGGAAATCAGACTGTCTGGCTGTCATAGTCTATGTCCTGAGAATTAATGTACTTGTTACGTAGAAAGTAGGAGCCATAGTAGGTCATTTAGCCCATCAAGCCTGCTCCACCATTCATTGTGATCATGCTGATCACCCAATTCAATTCCTGTTCCCACAATTCCCCTATTTCCTGTGATCCCTTTAGCCCCAAGTATTCTATCCAGTTCCTTCCTGAAATCATGTACTAATTTTCCTCAACAGTTTTGTGTGGTAGTGAATTCCACAGGTTCACCATCCTCCGGGTGAAGGAAATTCTCCTCATCTTAGTCGTAAATGGTTCACCCCATGAAGTTAGACTGTGATCTCTGGTTCGGGAGTCCCTGTCATTGTGAACATTCTTCCTGCATCTACCATGGTCAGTCCTGTTTCAAATTTTATAGACTTCTCTGAGATCTCCCTCACTCGTCTCGACTCCAGCAGATATAATCTTAACTGATTCAACCTCCTCATACCATTCCAGGAATCAATCTGGTAACCAATCGCTGAACTCTCTATAGAGCAAGAACATCCTTCCTTAGATAGGGAGGCCAAACTGTATACAACATTCCATGTGTGTTCTCAACAAGACCCTTTTTTGTAGACTGTCTTCTTCTAGTGAGGCTTGAGTATTCTGTTGATCCAGAGAGTGATGGTGTCAGAAGTTCTCAACTCCTGGCAGTGCCACTCATGACTGTAAGATTGGAAGGGAGGAACTAGTCAAAGTGCAATCCAACCCTTCCACTGCCACTCTCATTCATTTGGCTGAACTGGTCCTCACCCTTAACAATTTCTCCTTCGAATCTTCCCACTTCCTCCAGACCAAAGGGGTAGCCGTGGGAACCCGTATGGGCCCCAGCTATGCCTGTCTCTTTGTCGACTATGTAGAACAGTGCATCTTCCATAGTTACACCGGCACCACTCCCCACCTCTTCCTCCGCTACATTGATGACTGCATTGGTGCCACCTCTTGCTCCCGCGAGGAGGTTGAGCAATTCATTAACTTCACCAACACATTCCACCACGACCTTAAATTCACCTGACCATCTCTGCAGTTCCCTCCCCTTCCTGGACCTCTCCATCTCTATTAATGATGACCGGCTTGACAATGACGTTTTTTACGAACCCACTGACTCCCACATCTACCTGGATTACAACTCTTCCCACCCTACCTCCTGCAAGAATGCCAAGCCATATTCCCAATTCCTCCACCTCTGCGGTATCTGCTGCTAGGAGGACCAGTTCCACCACATGAACTCACCAGATGGCCTCCTTCTTTAGAGACCATAATTTCCCTTCCCACGTGGTTAAAGATGCCGCCCAACGCATCTCGTCCACATCCCGCCCCTCTGCCCTCAAATCCTACCCCTCCAACTGTAACAAGGACAGAACCCCCCTGGTGTTCACCCTCCACCCTACCAACCTTCGCATAAACCGCATCATCTGAAGACATTTCCGTCACCTCCAAATGGACCCCACCACTAGGGAAATATTTCCCTCCCCACCCATTTCCGCTTTCTGCAAAGACCATTCCTTCCGTGACTACCTGGTCAGGTCCATACCCCTCAACAACCCATTCCTGGCACCCTCCCCTGCCACCGCAGGAATTGCAAAGCCTGCGCCCACTCCTCCTCCCTCACCTACATCCAAGGCCCCAAAGGAGCCTTCCACATCCATCAAAGTTTTGTCTGCACATCCACCATTATCATTTATTGTATCCGTTGCTCCCGATGTGGTCTCCTCTACATTGGGGAGAATGGACGCCTCCTAGCAGAGCACTTTAGGGAACATCTCCGGGACACCCACACCAATCAACCCCACTGCCCCATGGCCCAACATTTCAACACCCCCTCCCACTCTGCCAAGGACATGCAGGTCCTAGGCCTCCTTCATCGCCGCTCCTTCACCACCTGATTGCTGGAAGAAGAACACCTCATTTTCCACCTCGGAACACTTCAACCCGATGGCATCAATGTGGATTTCACCAGTTTCCTCATTTCCCTTTACCCCACCTCACCCCAGCTCCAACCTTCCAGCTCAGCACAGCCCTCATGTGTCCCACCTGCCTATCTTCCTTTCCACCTATCCACTCCACCCTCCTCTCTGACCTATCAACTCCTTCCCCACCTCCACTCACCTATTGTACTCTATGCTACTTTCTCCCCACCCCCACCCCCCCTCTCATTTATCTCTCCACTCTGCAGGCACCCTGTCTCTATTCCAGATGAAGGGCTTTTGCCCAAAACGTTGATTTTCCTGCACCTCTGATGCTGCCTGACCTGCTGTGCTTTTCCAGCACCACTCAAATCTAGACTCTGGTTTCCAGCATCTGTTTTTACCAAGTGCAATCCAAAACAAGTCCTCAACGGCAATTCAGACTGAAGATATTCATGTGACAGTGAATAAAGGGTGCGGCACCAGGGAGATCCCTAGTCAAGGTGTTTTTGTAATTGGATCTGGATCTACCTTCTGTCTGCTGATGTACAACAGCATTCCCATGTTAAAATCTACTTACACCAAGGCCCTCTATACTTGCAGCAAGGCATCCCTGCTCCTGTACTTGAATCCTGCAGACCAACATACAATTTGCCTCCTCCGCTGCATGCTGAACCTACATGCTTACCTTTAGTGACTGTGCACAAGGACACCCAGGTGTCAATTCACATTCCCCTCTTCCAATTTAAAGCCATTCAAATAATAATCTGCCTTCTTGTTTTTTCTGCCAAAGTGGATAACCTAATTTATCCACATCATGCTGCAACCACCATGTATTTGTCCACTCATTCAGCCTGTCCAAAGCACACGCACGGGAGTCCCCTTCTCTTGCAATTTTACGTGTCCCTTCCAATGTGGGGCTTTGTCGAAAGCCTTCAGAACTCTACTAGTTGCATCCTCAAAGAATTCCAGGGGACTTGTCAAGTAGGATTTTCCATTTGCAAATCCATGCTGACTCTGTCCATTCCTACAATGATTTCTAACTGCTCTGTTATTGATTTTTTTAATATATTGGATTCTAACATTCTCACATTCTAGCATGTTAACAGGCAGCAGGATGGCTCAGTGGTTAGCACTGCTGCCTCATAACACCAGCGTCCCAGGTTCAATTCCAAGCTCAGGTGACTGTCTGGAGTTTGCACATTTGTGGGTGGCACGGTGGCACAGTGGTTAGCACTGCTGCCTCACAGCGCCAGAGACCCGGGTTCAATTCCCGCCTCAGGCGACTCTCTGTGTGGAGTTTGCACATTCTCCCTGTGTCTGCGTGGGTTTCCTCCGGGTGCTCCGGTTTCCTCCCACACTCCAAAGATGTGCAGGTCAGGTGAATTGGCCATGCTAAATTGCCCGTAGTGTTAGGTAAGGGGTAGATGTAGGGGTATGGGTGGGTTGCGCTTCGGCGGGTCGGTGTGGACTTGTTGGGCCGAAGGGCCTGTTTCCACACTGTAAGTAATCTAATAAATTCTCCCCACTACTGGTGTCAGGCTGGCTGGCTGATATTAAGGTTTCTATACTGCAGATTAGTTTATTGAAAAATACACTCCCATTCATTAAACACAATACATTTGACAGGTCTTGACTGTCTTGACATTCCTTGGTAGGTCTTGAAAGATCATGACAGTTTTGTCAATTCTTTTGCAGATTAGACAGTTCAAAGGATTTTATACAACTTTTATGTACGATCGTCTCTAAAGTTGACAATCCCAAATAGAACCTGACCCAGCCATAAAGGGGTAACAATTCCCCCTCCCCACCACGGATATTTGATTCCTACCCTTAATTCTACAAGGGTACCTCAGCTTCTTGGCCATCCAAAATAAATCACTGAGAACAAACATGCTCGGAGCTGGTCTGACTTGCACATTCTACATAACAACATAATGCCTCTGGGAATTGCACCTGGGTGATACCTGAGATGATTCCACTCCTACTCTTTTATGGGGGGTAGGGGTGCGGGATAGGTCACTCTCTCCTAGGCCTAGAACTCCTGCATTTCTAATAATTTCTTAAAGGGGCATCACGCTACGTATTATTATACATTCTGTGAAGACAGCAACATACATTGGCCGTTCTAATCAAACATTATCCGTAACGAGTATGTTTCTAAAGCCCATCCAACAGAGTAAATAACCCAAAACAGTTCAAAAGAACAAAAGGTAAAAATATTAAGATTGGAATAATAAGGATTCATTGTCCTGACTCTTCTCATTATGTCAGCTTTTCACAGACTTTTCACTATTTATTTCCCGTGCTGTATATCCCTACGATTCTAGTTATGTTCGATTTTGCACATTGGTCAATATCTCCATTCAGAGTTTTGGCTTTGAATGACACGTAAACCATTTGTAAGGTTATCCATGGATTACTGAAAACTTTGGGGAGAATTTTTACTGACCAATTGCTGATTGATGATATGCTGAACACAATTACAATGGGCAGCAGTTGTTTTTTGGCATATCCCTATTTATTCATTATATTACTTGTGATATGTGTATTCAGAACAGTGAGAGAAAAGAAATTCTATATTTCTGTGTTACACAAGAGTACTCTATTTAAAAATTACCATTGCAGGTTTGAGAATAATTGATGAGGGTTTAAGTATGTGTCCAGCACCCAAAGCACTTCGATACAAAGATAAGAAAATAGCTGTCCTGAAGAAAGTTGCTATAGAATAGCAAAAGCACATGTTTCACTGTTGAGAATCTACTCCTACTAGCAATTAGTGTGGAACTACTTTTAACATTAATAAAACATTATATTATTTAGGATGTGGGCATCACCGTCAAAGCAAATAATTACTGACCATTCCTGGTTGTTACAGAAATGGTGATGTCCCTTCCTCTTGAAGCACTGCAGTCTGTTTGGTGAAGGTATTGCTTTACTGTTCTTAGGTAAAAAAAAATTTGAGTAAATTGACCCAGAGACACTGAAGTACTCAAAATATGCTAAATGTACAATTAGGACCTTAAACAAATTGTGGCCAGAGAAAAGCCTTAAAGGGATTTGACAGAATAAATCATGGTAAGCTCATCTTATTTTGTGATGTACATTTATTTAGTATCAGATAGAATAAGTAACTGCATGTTGCTATCTGCCATAGCTAAACCAACAAAATCTCAAGGCTACAGGGTAAAATAATACACAATGGAGCACAGCATAACCGAAAGAGAATGCAAGTTTGTCAGTCCTTTGTGTTATCTGCAAATGTAGCTACTGTGCCTCCACTTTACTCATCTAAGTAAATAAATTGCAAAACGCTGAGGCCGTAGCAAGACTTCTGTGATTCCCCAAATGTCACATTCTGCCAATCATTAAAAGAGCCATTTATGCATACATTCTGTTTACTGCCAGCCAACTGTTCATCTATCCATGCTAATGTGTTATCCCCGGCACCACAAGGTCCTAATTTGTGCAATAACTTTTTACCTGGCAACTTTTCAAATGCCTTCTGGAAATCCAAAGAACATTTACTGGCTCCCCTTTACCCACAGCGTATGTTACTCTTTCAAAGAGCTCCAATAAATTGGTTCAACGTGATTTCTCTTTTACAAAGTCATACTGACACTTCCAAATGGTCTTGAATTTTTCCAAGAGTCCAGCTAAAACCTCCATCATGACTGATTCTTACAATTTCCCAATGACAGACATCGAGCTAACTGGCCTACAGTTTCCTGTTTGCTGGCTCCCTCCCTTCTTGAATAGAGGAGCGATATTTGCTACTTTTCAGTCTGAAGAAATCCTTCCAGAATATAGCAAAGTTTGGAAAATGAATACCAAGGCATCTATGTCTCATTAGCCATACTTTTAAAATCCCAGTATAGAGTCTATCAGGACTGGGGACTAATCAATCTGCAGCTCCATTGGTTTGCTTGCTATTGCTTCCCCAGTGATTGTGTTTTCACTGAGTTCCTCTCTTCCTTCCACCTCCTGATTTACAATTATTACTGGAAACTTTTTTATATCCTTTATAGGGAAGACAGAAGCAAAATATTTGTTCATTTATCTGCCACTTCTTTAGTATCCGTTATTGTTAGAATACATGGGATTCAGAGTGAGCTTGTCAATTGGATACAAAATTAGCTTGACAATAGGAGACAAAGGGGGATGTGTGGTTTGCTTTTCGGATTGGAGGTGTGTGGCCAGCGGTGTTCCACAGAGATCAGTATTAGGTCCACATTTGCTTGTCATTTATATGACCGATTTGGATGAGAATATAGGAGGTATGGTTAGTAAGTTTGTGGATGGCACCAAAATTGGTGATATAGTGGACTGTGAAGAAGGGTATCTAGCACTACAAAAAGATCTTGATCAACTGGGTCAGTGGGCTGAGAAGTGGCAGTTGAGAGTTTAATTTCGATAAAGGTGAGGAATTGCATTTTGGCAAAACAAACAAGGGCAGGACTTACACAATTAACGGTACAGCCCTAGGAGGTGTTGTAGAACAGAAAGACCTAGGAGTTTCAGATTCATAATTCTTTGAAATTTGCCTCACAGGTAGATAGGGTATTTAAGAAGGCATTCAGCACATTTGCCTTCATTGTTCCGACCTGTGAGTGCAGGAATTGGGAGATCATGTTGAGGTTATACAGGACATTGGTGAGGCCTCTTCTGGACTACCGTGTGCAGTTGTGGATGCCCTCATCTAGGAAGGATATTATTAAATTGGAAAGAGTTCAGAAAAGATTTACCAGGATGTTGTTGGGAATGGAGGGTTTGAGTTATAAAAGTAGGTGAGGAGTTTTTTCACTGGAGTAGGAGTTTCAGGGGTGATGTTGTAGAGGTTTATAAAATCCTGAAGGGTGTAGATACGGTGAATAGCAAGTGTTATTTTCCTAGAGTGTGAGGATTCAAAATTTGGGGACATATTTTTGAGGTGAAAGGAGAAAGTTTTTAACAAGAATATGAGGGGCAACCTTTTTTAGAGAGTGAAGTGTTACAGGAAGTGGTGCATGCAGGTACAGTTACAACATTTAAAAGACATTTAGATCAGTACATGAAAGGAAAAATTTGGAGGGATATGGGTCAAATGCAGGCAAATGGGACTAATTTAGTTTGGGAACATGGTTGATGTAGGCTAGTTGGACCAAAGGATCTGTTTCCATGCCATATGACTTTATCAATGCTCCATTTTCACTCTTCAGCACCAACATTCACTTTACACATTATTTTCCTTTTTCAATACCTGTAGAAACTCTTGCTATTTATACATTTCTAGCTAGCTTTCTCTCATACGGTTTTTTTTTCTCCTCATTAAGCTTTTCACTCTTCTCTGCCATTCTTTGTATTTTGTCTAATTATCTGACCTCCCACTCAGTTTGTGTAATTATACTTTCCTTAAGTATGATGCTTTCCGTAACTTCTTTAGTCAAAGAATTTGGCTTTCCCCTAAGAATCTTTCTTTATAATAGACATATATTTATTGAGAAATTCTCCTTTATGTTTCTGCCCCTGCTTCCTTAGCCTTGCATCCATGTTTATATCAATGAGCTCAGCATTCATGCTCACACCGTTGCTCCTCTTTAATTTTAAACTATTAGCCATAGATCCAGTCTTCTCCCTTTCAAATCCAATGTAAAATTCAATCATATTAAAGTTGCTGCTATTTTAGGGTGCCTCCGAGTCTTTAACTAATCTATTTTACTATTAAGTGCGCCATAAAATACTAGTAACTTGTTTTCCTACCATTCTTTATCCTCACCCAAACAAATTTTACATTTTGATCGCCTGAACCAAAGTCATTTCCAATTATTGCACAATGCCATTCTTGATTAACAGTGCTACCCATATCACACCTTCCATCCTTCTCCTCCCAACCCCCACCACCTCCTCCTCCCCACTGCCCCCATCACTGCTCTTGCCCTCATCTTCAGTGCCCTCCCACCACCATATCTAGGTTCCTGTTCTTCTTGAATGTCAATTGACACAAGCCTCAGGTCACAATCCGGAGATTATTACTCTTGAAGTTCTACTCTTCAAACTGTTGCCTACCTCCTCATACTGTGTAAGCTAAATCTCTCTCCCAACCCTATCTGTTTGTCAGTAATTACATGGACCATAACAATTGGATCTTTTCCCTCCCACTCCAAGTTCCTGAGCCAATAGAATCCCTTCAGCCCAACATGTCCACACTGACCCTCCAAAGAGTATCCCACCCAAACTCCGACCCCATTACTCAACATTTACCCTGACTAATGCAACTAACCTATACCTATCTGAACACTATGGGCAATTTAGCATGGCCAATTCATCTAATCTGCACATCTTTGGACTGTGGGAGGAAACTGGTGCACCCTGAGGAAATTCACGCAGATACAGGGAGAATGTGCATACTCCACACAGACAGTTGCCTAAGGCTGCAATCGAACCTGGGTCCCTAGAGCTGTGAAGCAGCAGTGCTAACCACTGAGCCATCTTGCACTGATACCCAAACCCTTGTACTGGAGAGGCAATACAGCTATCTGAACACAACACCCTTGGTTGGACAAGCCAGTGGCTATCCCCTTTTCTGTACTATCCCCTATTATGACTGCATTCTTTTTTGCTCTACCCACTTGAATAGTTTTCTGGACAATGGTGGCATGCTTATTTAGCTCATCCAGCCTGAAGCCATCACTGTCATCCAAACAAACAATCGCCTGCCACTAACAAAATCAGAAGACTCTATCCCAAAGGGTGTGACCAACTCCCGGTGCAAACTCCCAAGGTGGCATGGTGGCTCAGTGGTTAGCACTGATATCTCAAGCACCAAAAACCTGGGTTCAATCCCGGATTTAGGCGACTGTCTACATAAAATTTGCATATCCTCCCTGTCTCTGTATGGCTTTCCACCAGATCCTCCCACAGTCCAAAGATGTGCAGGTTAGGTGAATTGGCCATGCTAAATTGCCCATAGCATGTCCAGGGATGTGCTGTCTAGGTGGGTTAGCCATCAGAAATGCAGGGAGGGGATGACTTGGGGTGGATGGTCTTTGGAGGGCCGGTGTGGACTGAATGGGCCAAATGGCTTGGCTTTCTCACTGTAGGGATTAAAAAAACCCAAGTCACTTTCACCCTCCCTGATGTGTTGCTGTATTTTAGTTTGGCCTCCAGCTCATAGGTTCTGAGCTACAGCTACTTGATGTGTAAATGTTTACTGCAGATATATTTATCCAAGATCAACCTGGCACCCAGGAGCCCCAGTATACTATAGCTGTGATACATCACCTGTATTGTAGTGCTTAAGTGGCACAGCAGTCAGCATAGTTGCCTCACAGCGCCAGAGACCCGGGTTCAATTCCCGCCTCAGGCGACTCTCTGTGTGGAGTTTGCATATTCTCCCTGTGTCTGTGTGGGTTTCCTCCCACAATCCAAAAATAAATGTGCAGGTTAGGTAATTGGCAAGGCTAAATTGCCCATAGTGTTAGGTGAAAGGGTAAATGTAGGGGAATAGGTCTGGGTGGGTGGCAGGTCGCTGTGGACTTGTTGGGCGATCTTATAGAGGTTTATAAAGTCATGAGGAACCTGGATAGGGTAAAAAGACAAGGTCTTTCTCCTGGGGTGGGGGAGTCGAGAACTAGAGGGCATAAGTTTAAGGTGAGAGAGGAAAAGTATAACCGTGACCTAAGGGGCAACATTTTCACGCAGAGGGTGGTGCATGTATCAAGTGAACTGCCAGAAGAAAGGGTGGAGGCTGGTACAATTACAACAATTAGAAGGCATCTGGATGGGTATATGAATAGGAAAGGTTTAGAGGGATAAAGCCCAGTGCTGGCAAATGGGACTAGATCATGTTAGCATATCTGGTCAGCATGGAGGAGTTGGACTGTTTCCATGCTATACAATTCTATGACTCCATGACTCTCCAGCAGTGCTTTGATATTATAAAACCACTATCACAGTGTAGGCTGCCAGATTGTATCACACCAACAACTTGAAACCAGCTGCCCTCCAGACAATAGGTTGTTAACTCAACAATCTGGTGGCTGCAAAGTAATTCACTGAGTGAAGAGGTCAAGCAGTTTCAATGCAATTGATAAAATATTATGTAATCACAAGCATTCGAGGTCTTGGTTTGTGACCAAGTTAAGATTGCTCTTTATGTTTCAAGAACATTCAAACAAACCAATCGGGGCAAATGTAACAAATGTATACCTTAACAGCTTGTGAATACAGACTGGAGTGATCAGCCTGTTTGGCTCCAGTTGCCACACTTACACTGTCAGCAGTTGCTGCTGTCTCTGAAAGTCATGGTCAGTTCTTCAGATGGGTTTCAATACTAGTGAAGACAGCTGTGCTTCCACAGTACTGCCAGTAGCCCTAGCGCCTGAAGTTAAGAACACATTAACAGTGTTGTGATAGCCAGCACATCTCCCATTTTATGGTGTCTAATTTGCTTCCTAGTAAAAGTAAATTATATCTCTTCCATGTGGACAATCTTGCTCTTTCTCTTTGTTACTCAGCATCTGGTCTTTAATCTCAGTTTGCATTCCGAAATAAAGTATTATAATAATAAGCAATTATACTTTAATATATCTAAGAACTACTCTGTCTTTCATCTAAGAATGATATAGAAAATCAATGGGGGTAATCATCAGAGTCACAGGGTAATGGCAGTTTGAACTGAAGAAATTGCTTTTCCATGTTACACATAACAAAGTTAAAAATCACACACCAGCTTATAGTCCAACAGGTTTATTTGGAAGTACAAACTTTCAGAGTGCTGCTCCTTGGTCAGGTAGCTAGTGGAGCAGGATCATAGGACACAGAATTTATGGCAAAAGATCATAGTGTCATGCGACTGATGCAACATATTGAACAAATCTAGATTGGTATTAAGTCTTTCATCTTTTAGAATGGGTTACAGGTTTGGATTCATTAATATGCAAATCTCAGAACTTCTTTCAAGTCACATTCCCGAGATAACTTAAGGTTTTATCATAAAAAGTAACATTTTGGATACTTGTGGGGGGGACGACTTACCAGGGGTAAGTAACGGGGCTCAGGCCTCTGGCACGGAGCCTGTCCCCGCTACTCAGAAGGGAAGGGTGGAGAAGAGCAGAGCAATAATAATTGGGGACTCGATAGTTCGGGGCACAGATAGGCGGTTTTGTGGGAACGAGAGAGACTCACGTTTGGTATGTTGCCTCCCAGGTGCAAGGGTACGTGATGTCTCTGATCGTGTTTTCCGGGTCCTTAAGGGGGAGGGGGAGCAGCCTGAAGTCGTGGTCCATATTGGCACCAATGACATAGGTAGGAGGAGTGCTGAGGATGTTAGACAGGCTTTTAGGGAGCTAGGTTGGAAGCTCAGAGTTAGAACGAACAGAGTTGTTGTCTCTGGTTTGTTACCCGTGCCACGTGATAGAGAGTCGAGGAATAGGGAGAGAGAAGAGTTAAATGCGTGGCTACAGGGATGGTGCAGGAGGGAGGGATTTCGGTACTTGGATAACTGGGGTTCTTTCTGGGGAAGGTGGGACCTCTATAAACAGGATGGTCTGCACCTGAACCTGAGGGGCACCAGTATCCTTGGGGGGAGGTTTGCTAGTGCTCTTGGGGGGGGTTTAAACTAACTCTGCAGGGGCATGGGAACCCAGACTGTAGCTGTAGGGTGCAGGACCTGGAGTGTAGGGAGGTTAGGAATATGGCATCAATCTTAAAGGAGGGTGCCTGTAAACAGAAGAGTGGCTTGAAGTGTGTATACTTTAATGCCAGAAGTATACGAAATAAGGTAGGTGAACTCGCAGCGTGGGTTGGTACCTGGGACTTCGATGTTGTGGCTATTACGGAGACGTGGCTAGATCAGGGACAGGATTGGCTGTTGCAGGTTCCAGGGTTTAAATGTTTTAGTAGGGTCAGAGGTGGGGGCAAAAGAGGGGGGGGTGTGGCTTTGCTTGTCAAAGATAGTATTACAGCGGTGGAAAGGAAGATGGACGAAGATTTGCCATCTGAGGTAGTTTGGGTTGAGGTTAGGAATAGGAGAGGTGAGGTCACCCAGTTAGGAGTCTTTTACAGGCCTCCTAATAGTCCTAGAATCGTTGAAGAAAGGATTGCGAAGATGATTCAGGAGAAGAGTGACAGTAATAGGGTGATTGTTATGGGAGACTTTAACTTTCCTGATATTGATTGGGAAAGCTATAGCTCAAGTTCGTTAGATGGGTCAGTGTTTGTGCAATGTGTGCAGGAGAGTTTCCTGACACAATATGTAGATAAGCCAACAAGAGGTGAGGCCATACTGGATTTGGTTCTGGGTAACGAACCAGGCCAGGTATTAGAACTAGGGGTAGGTGAGCACTTTGGGGACAGTGACCACAATTCGGTGATTTTTACTCTAGTGATGGAGAGGGATAAGTGTGTACTACAGGGCAAGAGTTATAGCTGGGGGCAGGGAAATTATGATGCGTTGAGGCATGACTTAGGATGTGTGGATTGGAAAAGTAGATTCCAAGGCAAGAGCGTAATTGATATGTGGAACTTGTTCAAGGAGCAACTATTGAGTGTCGTTGATAAGTACGTACCTATCAGGCAGGGAGGAAAGGGTCGTGTGAGGGAGCCGTGGTTTAATAAGGAGTTGGAATCCCTTGTTAAATGGAAGAGGGCGGCCTTTGTAAAGATGAGGCGTGAAGGTTCAATAGGGGCAATTGAGAGTTATAAGGTAGCCCGGAAGGACCTGAAGAGAGAGCTAAGAGCAGCAAGGAGGGGACATGAAAGGTGCTTAGTTGGTAGGATTAGGGAAAACCCTAAGGCTTTCTATAGGTATGTTAGGAATAAAAGAATGACTAGGGAAGGAATAGGTCCAATCAAGGATAGTAATGGGAAGTTGCGTGTGGAGGCTGAAGAGATTGGGGAGGCGCTGAATGAATACTTTTCGTCAGTATTCACTCAGGAACAGGACATTGTTGTCGATATGAATACTGAGGCACGAATAAGTAGAATGGATGGCTTTGAGATATGTAGAGAAGAGGTGTTGGAAATTCTGGCAAGGGTGAAAATAGATAAGTCCCCTGGGCCTGATGGCATTTATCCCAGGATTCTCTGGGAAGCAAGGGAGGAGATTGCAGAGCCATTGGCCTTGATTTTTGTGTCCTCTTTGTCGACAGGAGTAGTGCCAGAGGACTGGAGGCTAGCAAACGTGGTTCCCTTGTTCAAGAAGGGGAGTAGGGATAATCCTAGTAACTATAGGCCAGTGAGTCTCACTTCTGTTGTGGGCAAAGTCTTAGAGAGAATTGTAAGGGATAGGATTTATGCACATCTGGATAAGAATGATGTGATCAAGGATAGTCAGCATGGTTTTGTGAAGGGCAGGTCGTGCCTCACAAACCTTATTGAATTCTTTGAGAAGGTGACTAAGGAGGTAGATGAGGGGAAAGCGGTAGATGTGGTATATATGGATTTTAGTAAGGCGTTTGATAAGGTCCCCCATGGTAGGCTACTGCAGAAAATACAGAGATATGGCATTGAGGGTGAGTTGGAGGTTTGGATTAGGAATTGGCTCTCTGGAAGAAGACAGAGGGTAGTAGTTGATGGCAAAGGTTAATCTTGGAGTGCCGTCACTAGCGGTGTTCCGCAAGGATCTGTTTTGGGACCATTGCTGTTTGTCATTTTTATAAATGACCTGGAGGAAGGGTTAGAAGGTTGGGTGAGCAAGTTTGCGGATGATACGAAAGTCGGAGGAGTTGTAGACAGTGAGGAAGGATATGGCAGGTTACAGCGGGATATAGAGAAGCTGCAGAGCTGGGCAGAAAGGTGGCAAATGGAGTTCAATGTAGCTAAGTGTGAAGTGATTCACTTTGGTAAGAGTAATAAAAAGATGGATTACTGTGCTAATGGTAGACTACTTGGTAGTGTGGAAGAGCAGAGGGATCTTGGTGTCCATGTACACAGATCTCTGAAAGTTGCCACCCAGGTAAATAGTGCAGTGAAGAAGGCATATGGCGTACTGGCTTTTATTGGTAGAGGAATTGAGTTCCGGAGTCCTGAGGTCATGCTGCAGTTGTATAAGACTCTGGTGCGGCCGCATCTGGAATATTGTGTGCAGTTTTGGTCGCCATACTATAGGAAGGATGTGGAGGCACTGGAACGGGTGCAGAGGAGGTTTACCAGGATGTTGCCTGGTATGGTAGGAAAATCCTATGAGGAAAGGCTGAGGCACTTGGGGTTGTTTTCATTGGAGAAAAGAAGGTTTAGGGGTGATTTGATAGAGGTGTACAAGATGATTAGGGGGTTAGATAGGGTTGACAGTGAGAACCTTTTTCCACATATGGAGTCAGCTATTACAAGGGGGCATAGCTTTAAATTAAGGGGGGGTAGATATAGGACTGATGTTAGGGGTAGGTTCTTCACTCAGCGAGTCGTAAGTTCATGGAATGCCCTGCCAGTAGCAGTAGTGGACTCTCCCTCTTTATGGGTATTTAAGCGGGCATTGGATAGGTATATGGAGGATAGTGGGTTAGTGTAGGTTAGGTGGGCTTTGATCGGCGCAACATCGAGGGCTGAAGGGCCTGTACTGCGCTGTATTCTTCTATGTTCTATGTTCTATGTTCTATTTCGGCTCAGACCATGAGTTAAAGGTGTGAGGCTAGAGTCTGTAAGTATTCCAATCTTGAGTCAGACTGGTTTTATTTCCAAAGTAGGAATTTATAAAATGTCACATGGATTGACTGTGGTTATGGACATTCAGCCCCATATCTACGGGTGACCCTCCTCCCAGGTGGACTTTGGGATACGCAACAACACTGAGTGGCCGAGCAGAGGCTGATAGCCAAGTTGGGTACCCATAAGGATGGCCTCAACCAGGACCTTGGGTTCATAAAACACTACAGGTGATCCCACTATACTATACACCCTCACACGCTCACACCAAGCACACATACACTCACATACACACACACACTCTTACATACTCACGCAGACCCTCTTTCATACACACACATGCCACACTCACACCCATGCGCACATCCTCTCACAGGCAGTTACTCTATCACTTTCACACACACACACACACACACACACACAATCAAGGATGTACACACACACACACTCACACTCCCATAGGTGCACACACACAAACTCACACCCCCACATGCATACACACTCTCTCTTTCTCTCTCACATGCACACATACTCACAATCTCTCACTCCCTCAGAAGCACGCGCACATGTGACTGTGCGATATGTGAGACCCCTTTCGCTCATGGCTGACCATGGGTTGCATCCTCATTGTTCCAGCTTTGTGCTTCCCTGAAGTAACGTCACTTGTGACTGAAGAGACCAATACTGTAGTGACAGTCCCGGTCACAGAGGTCACAGCTGTATGTGGCGTTGATCTACTGCACTCCTTCCTGTGTGCCCGTTTGTCTGCCCCAGTGCTCATCAGCTTCTTTTCCCCTCTTTTGAGGTGATGGTTCAGAGTGCTTCTCCATCTCATGTAGTCAGCTGCAAGCCTTTCCCAGGACTCCGTAACGATATCAGGCGCCTTCACGACCCTCATGCAGATATCCTTGTGGCGCTGCTGAGAACACCCAGTGGGTCTCTTCCCAGGTGCAAGCTCTTCATAGAGGATATCCTTTGGGATGCAGCCATCCTCCATACAGTGGACGTGGCCCAGCAGCGCAGTCTCCGCTGCCTGAGCAGAGTGTACATGCTGGGAAGGCCAGCGTACTATTGCACTGCTGTGTTGGACACTCTGTCTTGCCTGGAAATGTCCAGGATACGGCAGATACTCCTCAAGTGGAAGATGTTCAGTCTTCTCTCCTGTTTGGCACATGTAGTCCACATTTCACTGCCATACAGCAGTGTGCTTATGACACAGGTGTTGGAGACTGACATTTTTCTCTTTACTGTCAGCTTGGGATTTGTCCTGACTCAAGTCATGAGGTGAGCAAGAGTTGAGGCTGCTTTCCCAATCCTCTTGTTGATCTCTGTGTCCAAGGAGAGGTTGTCAGTGATGGTAGAGCCAACTTAAGTAAACTGATGGATGACACTGAGCTCATAGTGGTCGATAGTGATGACCAGTGGTGCCTCTGTGTCCTGTCCCAGGACGCTCATCTTCTTCAGACTGATAGTCAGCCTGAAATCCTTGCAAGCATGGGAGAGGTGATCTATCAGTGACTGGAGTTCCTACTGGATGTGTGTTGCAACTGGAGCATCATCAGCAAACAGCATGTCCCTCATGAGTGCCATGCGTACTTTTGTCTTGGCTCTGAGACAGGCCAGGTTGAAGACCCTGCTGTCTGATCGAGTGTGAAGGTAAATCCCCACCATTGCACTGCCAAAGGCATGTTTCAGGAGGACAGCAAAAAAACCCCCAAAAGAGTGTGGAAGCCAGGACGCAGCCTTGTTTGACGCTGCTGCAGACATCATAGGGCTCAGAAGAGCTGCCACTGAACTGCACTGTCCCCTTTGTGTTACTGTGGAAGGATTCGATAATGCTCAGCAGTTTCAGTGGGCAGCCAATCTTCAAGAGAACCTTGAAAAGGCCGTTTCTGTTGACCAGGTCGGACGCCTTGGTGAGATCGATGAAAGCGACATGCAGGGGCATTTTCTGTTCTCTGCACTTCTCATGTAGTTGGGAAGGGAGAAGATCATGTCTACTATTGACCTTTTAGCTCAGAAGCTGTACTGTGACTCTGGGTGTACATGTTCTGCCAGTTTCTGTCAAGATGACCCAAGCAAAAGCTTTGCCGACAGCACTGAGGAGAGAGATGCCTCTAGCTGTTGCACTCACTCCTCTTGCCCTTGTTCTTGTAGAGGGCAATGATCGTGGCATCCCTCATGGCCTGCAGTACAGCTCCTTCTTGCCAGCACTGACAGAGGACTTCATGCAATGGGAGCAGGAAGCCAGTCTTGCAGCACTTGGATCAGATCAGGAAGAATCCCGTCGCTACTTGGGGCCTTACCTGAGGCCAGGCTGTCAAAATGGCCTTGCTGAGCTCTTCTACCAACGGCTCTGCGTCTAGCTCATGCATGGTGGGAAGCACGTGATGGCATCAAGTGCTGAAGCAGACACAGTGTGATCTCTGGAGTAGAGATCAAAGTAGTATTCAACCCACCTCTCCATCTGTTGGCCTTTGGCTGTGATTACTTCCCTAGTAGAGGATTTTAGGGGGGCTGTCTTGCTCTGAGTTGGTCTTAGTGCCTTCTTGATGCCTTCATTCATTCCCCTAATGTTCCCCGGTATAGCAGCCATCTGAATTTCCTCACTTAGCTGTGTCCAATACTCGTTAGTGCAACGCCTGGCAGTCTGCTGAACCTTTTATCTGGCAGCCCTGAAAATCTGCAGGTTCTTCCCAGTAGCTGACCGCTTGTCCTTAGCTTGGGTGACACACTTGGCTTCAACGTTGGGGGTCATCTCGGCTGCCTTAGCCTCAAACCAGTCATGTGTCTTGCAGGTCTTCTTCCCAAAGATAGCCAGGGATGTGTGGTGCAAGGTTTCTCACTTCTCTGTGGTGGAGTCTGTGTGTCGTAAGGCGCCAAGTTCTCTCTCGAAAGCCTCTGAGAACTGTTGCATAAGGTCTGGCTGGGACACCTTGCTGACATTGACATGAGGGTTCCCCTGTTGCTTAGTGCGATGGAATCTCTTAGGTGGCAG
This sequence comes from Chiloscyllium punctatum, assembly GCF_047496795.1. NCBI lineage: Eukaryota > Metazoa > Chordata > Chondrichthyes > Orectolobiformes > Hemiscylliidae > Chiloscyllium > Chiloscyllium punctatum. The sequence goes on along the minus strand of NC_092763.1, from coordinate 60,878,300 downwards.
CCTAATCTTGCAACACACTAAGGAGTGGTCTGTGTCACAGTCCGCACTGTGGTAAGAGCTTGTGTGCAGAATGTGTTTGATGGAGGTGCACCTAACTAGGATCAGATCAAGTTGGTGAAAATGTTTTAAGCATGGGTGCCTCTAGGAAACCTTGTGCTGGGGCTTTGTCTAGAATAAGGAATTTGCGATGCACAAATCGTGGTAAATGCACAGCTCGAGCAGTCGCTGTCCCTTCTTATTCGCTTTGCCCAAACCAAAATGCTCAAGGCAGGAGGGCCACGAGTTGTGGTCTGCACCCACTCTGGCATTGACGTCACCCAGAAGAACAAGTTGCTCCTTCCTAGGGATGCTGCTAATGAAGAATGCAGGATTGTCATCAAACTTGTTCTTCGTGTCTGGCTTAGAGGACAGTGTCAGGACATACATGACAAGGATGACTGGGCCTGTAGTGGTGTTGAGGTGAAGAGTCATGAGTCACTCTGAGCCATTGCTGCCTGGATCTACTGTGTTCATCAGGCTGTTCTTTACTGTGAAGCCGACCCCCTGCTCTCTGGGGTCATCAGAGCCCTTCCCCTGCCAGTAAAACATGTAGTCCATTTCTTTCGGTGGGCCTGCCCCTGCCAGCCTTATTTCCTGGAGGGCTGCTATATCCACCCTGAGTCCCTTGAGCTCGTCATTTATGACAGCTGATTTCCTAGAGTCGCTGATATCCTGGAGGATTTCCTGAGGGGACGGTCATCATTGTGCAGAAGTTCCAACTTCCCAGTTTAGAAGTTGGTCTCTTTTGTTGCATGGTGCAATGATTGCAATCTGCTGTTTGGATAATTCCTAATCCCCAAGCACCCAATCAGGATAGCAGATTGTGATGAGACAGCACCTTACGGGCTGGCAGCTGCCCAGCTTGAGGTGGGCAATAGCTGTCCAGTAGGATTCAAAAATCAGACAAACCATTGGGAGCAACCCCTGGCATCATGCTCTATGCCAATCTAGCAATGACTTAAAACTGGTATCAGCCGCTCCCCTCCCTCTGTGTTGTGTTGACGCTGCGGGCAAAGCTGGAGTCTCTTCTCCAGGTGTGGTGATGGTAGAGAGTGTGGTATGGGGAACACGCTGTTGCCATGAAGCACATCCCCCCACTCCACGACACTGGCTAATCCAAAGTAACAGCAAAGCCATTACGGTTTAGTACCAGCAGCGTCACAGGAGCTGCAAGAACAAGGTTGTAGATAACGACAGACTGCCTTCAGGGCCCTGGCTCTGGATGTTTCCTTGAGGTTTACTCCTGAAGGCTTTCCCACATGTGGGTCTGACTGCAAGGCAGCAGAGGTTTGAAACCAGAGTTTTCCTTCTCCTTGCCAGGAAGCAGTCAGCCCGGGGTCGGGTGGGTCAGGTGGGGGATGGGGGGAGGAGTGGCAAGGTCACTCTTCACCCTCCTTATCCACACATCTCTCCTCACCCACACTCTGCCCACCTCCCCCTCTCACTAGTCACCTCTCTCTCTTGCCCAACTCATCTCTTCCATCTTTTATATCCCTAACTGCCCTCCTTACCCACTCTCCCACATAACTTGCATCATTCTGTGTGTCTCTCTCTCTCTTTTGCTCTGTCTCTTCCTCTCTCTCTCGCTTCCCCTGCCCCCCGCCCCACCCCACCTCTCAGAGTCATCACTTCATCGCCGCCATCACCATGAGGCCTCCACCGGTGTCCCCCATGGCCCAGTGCCTCAAACACCGGACAGCCAAACCGATGATGTCGTCCAGACTCTGGGCAGGAGGCCGGCTTCCCTTACTGTGGGTTTGGAGTCACAGAACTTCAGAACCCGGCTGCCGTCATCGCCCATCTCTACAAAGGTACCGGGAGCAGTGAGGAGCCTGAATGGTAGGAGCTTGCCCAGACCCCATTCCTCTAGAACACACACATATACGTCTATGGGGTGAATTTGCAGTTGCAGAATTGTATTTGCAGATACATTCTATTTTGTTCAAAAAGCACACAGTCTGTAGGTAGTCAATCCACATGACATTTTACAAATACCTACATTCGGAATAGAACCAGTCTGACTCAAGATTGGAATATATACAGGCTCCAACTTCACACCTTTAACTCATTGTCTGAACTGAGATGTTACTTTTTTAAATAAAACCTTAAGAAATCTTGGGAATGTGACTTGAAAGAGGTTCTGGGATTTACACATTAATGAATCCAAACCTGCAACCGATTCTAAAAGATGAAAGACTTAACAGCAATCTAGATTTGTTCAATATATCGCATCAGTTGTTTGACACTCTGAACTTTTGCTGCAAATTCTGTGTCCTATGATTCTGCTCCACTAGTTACCTGATGAAGGAGCAGCGCTCCGAAAGCTTGTATTTCCAAATAAACCTGCTGGGCTATAACCTGGTATTGTGTGATTTTTAACTTTGTCCACCCCAGTCCAACACCAGCACCTCCACATCTCACATGATATACAAGCATAAATTTAGCAATGTAATATGTGCTTGGGTGTGAGACAACAAAATAAGAAAGTACAGTATTTTATGTTGGCAGCCCTTTGTGGGGATGAATATGGCTGTATCAATTGTACTGAGAGTGTGATCGAGTTGCTGAAAGAGTTATCCAGTTAAATTGTAATGTGCAATTAAAAAGCTTCTTCAGGTTAAACATGAATATCAGGGTTGGGCGATAGGAAAGGAATGATGGCAAAGATTGAAGATACACAGCTGCCACCAATAGCTAATGACCTTAATTACATAGATTTGTATCACCCAAGTTCCCGTCTCATATAATTTTAAGAGATGGCAAATTGTACTGCTGAAGTCAAGATAATTAATACACTCAAGACAAAGTGAAATTGCCTAGTGGAGAACTAATTTGAAATTCCTAAAGAGGAAGCATATTATTTTGAATCGTCTCATGACCTGCACACATAACACTGCCTCCCATGCACCCCTCACTACTGTTTTGAATAACTAATTAGATGCAGCAAAACATGACATGTGTGAATTCTCTCCTGTCCCATTAATGTGTGTTACAAAAATTGGCTACTGCAATACTGCTACTAGGGACAAGGCATAGTCACTGCCCAAAGGAGTTTCACAGTTTTCTCCTCCCAGACTACCAACCACTCATTCAATACACTCCATTTGGCAACAGAGACATCAGTAATTGTACAGTTCCCTCCCTTTATAGCTTTTAAGGACTGCTGTATCATTCAGTAAAATATACTTTCATATAAAGCTGTAGAAAAGAAGTACGTTCCTAGCTGTGAATTAAAATAGATGTTTACTTAAAAACAGATTTTTTAAAAACCCCAAAATCATATTATCATCTATTAAGAGAGTGCTAATTGAGGTTCAGACTCTTCTGTTGTGCGATAATTATCCGTTTTGCCCAAATGTAGCATAAAACTGATTGAAATGTTCATTGCATGCAGAATAATTGCTCCTTATCTGATCTGATGGTTGTTCCTAATCATTAAGCTGCATTTTTTGGTCCATGTTACTTCTATTACAGACTAAACGGTACTTAAAATATACTATTAATTCTGCAGGATTTATTACTTATTCACGTCATCTTAAATAGGACACAATCAAATTCTTCAAATAAATCTGTGGGTAAATATCAGATACAATGCCAAACTATATAAGTTAGGAAGTTCTCCAATCCAACCATGTCAGACTGCTACCAACCATAGTGGCAGACATGATACTGTAATGTCCCCTGTTTGGTCTCACTATATAATCCTTCCCAGAAAATGTACATAGCTGGATGTCATTTGACAAAAAGATCAAACCAGGAGGCGATAGTCCAATAGTGAAACCACCGCCAGGATTCACCATTGAGACTCAGGTTTGAAGGATACATGTACAGGTGAGCTGACAGGTGATATTGGGCACTGACTGAGTCATTTCACAATATTTTCAGAAGAGGACAGATTTTAAGGGTAAAATGGCAATGAGAAGATAGAATTTCAGGCTGTGGAATTCCAGAATTAGCATATTTCTGCAGAGCCTCTATCACCTCAATTTTCCAATCTTTCACATCTCACCTCGCTATGGTCCAAATCTCCTTTATGGGAATTGGCCTTTGATTCAACCGATGTCATTGATGCACCACAGGACCTAGAGGAAGTTGCGATGTGCACACATCAACAATACTTATCGAGGAAGTTTCAACTCTGCCCAGACTGATCTGTGATTCCAACAGCAATGGCATCTTATAGCCAGAGCCACACAGACGTAGGCTGTTTTCCCCGTGCTAACCCTGGTTTTTACAAATATCTACTGAGAGCTTTTCATAGCAGGTGTAAAGCCTGCTGAAGAAGTGTAACTCTCAGTAAATCAGTTGGAGTATCAAAGCCCTCCAATACCCATGACAACTTTCAGCATTCTACAATGCTTACCTTCTGGAATCTCCAACTCACTGACATTGGAAGAGTCATCTTTATTAGGAATCATAGTGGCAGGGTGGTGATCACAAGGAAAGCTTCTTCCTATTTTCAACAGGTGAAGTGGCTGAGGTATTGTGAGCATACTTGGGGTTAGAGAGTGGAATGAACATGTCCTTTTCTATCCAAATAAACAATGCTGAGGGTTATTTAAATATATCTTTGTATCACTTTGGACTGGGAACCTAAATGGATACAGCTCCTCATTCACCCCAGAGAAAAGGTCTACCAAACATGCTGGTGCAGCCTATTTACAGACTTCCAGCTCCAATGCAGCCAGTGACTATAATTCTATTAGCTTTAAAATAGTGATGGAAAAGGATAGACCAGATCTAAAAGTTGAAGTTCTAAATTGGAGGAAGGCCACTTTTGACAGTATTAGGCAAGAACTTTCAAAAGCTGATTGGGCGCAGATTTTCGCAGGTAAAGAGATGGCTGGAAAATGGGAAGCCTTCAGAAATTAGAGAGTCCAAAGAAAGTATATTCCTATCAGTGTGAAAGGAAAGACTGGTAAGTATAGGGAATGCTGGATGACTAGAGAAGTTGAGGGTTTGGTTAAGAAAAAGAAGGAAGCATATGTCAGGTATAGACAGGATAGATTGATTGAATCCTTAGAAGAGTATAATAGCAGTAGGAGTATACTTAAGAAAGAAATCAGGAGGGCAAAAAGGGGACATGATATAGTTTTGGTATATAGAGTTAAGAAGAATCCAAAGGGTTTTCACAAATACATTAAGGACAGAAGAGTAACAAGGGAGAGAATAGGACTCCTCAAAGATCAGCAAGGTGGCCTTTGTGTGGAGCTGCAGAAAAGTGGACAGATACTAAATGAGTATTTTGCACCAGTATTTACAGTGGAAAAGGACATGGAAGATATGGAATGTAGGGAAATACATGGTGATGTATGGAAAAATGTCAATATTACAGAGGAGGAAGTGCTGGATGTCTTGAAATGCATAAAAGTGGATAAATCCCCAGGTCCAGATCAGGTGTACCCTAGAACTCTGTGGGAAGCTAGGGAAGTGATTTCTGGGCATCTTGCTGAAATATTTGTATTATCGATAGTCACAGGTGAGGTGCCAGAAGACTGGAGTTTGGCTAACGTGGTGCCACTGTTTAAGAAGGGTGGTAAGGACAAGCCAGAGAACTACAGCTTGATGTTAGTGGTGTCCTGAGGGACAGGATGTACATGTATTTGGAAAGGCAAAGACTGATTAGGGATAGTCAACATGGCTTTGTGCATGGGAAATCATGTCTCACAAACTTGGTTGAGTTTTTTGAAGAAATAACAAACAGGATTGATGAGGGCAGAGCAGTCGATGTGATCTATATGGACTTCAGTAAGGCATTCGACAAGGTTCCCCATAGGAGACTGGTTAGCAAGGTTAGATCTCATGGAATACAGGGAGAACTCACCATTTGGATACAGAACTGGCTCAAAAGGTAGAAGACAGTAGGTGGTGGCGGAGGGTTGCTTTTCAAACTGGAGGCCTGTGACCAGTGGAGTTCCACAAGAATTGGTGCTGGGTCCACTACTTTTCATCAATTATATAAATGATTTAGAAGTGAGCATAAGAGATATAGTTAGTAAGTTTGCTGATGACACCAAAATTGAAGGCATAGTGGACAGTGAAGAAGGTTACCTCAGGTTACAATGGAATCTTGATCAGATGGGCCAATTGGCTGAGAAGTGGCAGATGGAGTTTAATTTAGATAAATGTGAGGTGCTGCATTTTGGGAAAGCAAATCTTAGCAGGACTTATACACTTAGTGGTAATGTCCTAGGGAGTGTTGCTGAACAAAGAGACCTTGAAGTGCAGGTTACCAGCTCCTTGAAAGTGGAGTCACAGGTAGATAGGATAGTGAAGAAGGCGTTTAGTATGCTTTCCTTTATTGGGCAGAGTATTGAGTATTGAGTATAGGAGTTGGGAGGTCATGTTGTGGCTGAACAGGACATTGGTTAGGCCACTGTTGGAATGTTGCGTGCAATTCTGGTCTCCTTCCTATCGGAAAGCTGTTGTGAAACCTGAAAGGGTTCAGAAAAGATTTACAAGGATGTTGCCAAGGTTGGAGGATTTGAGCTATAGGGAGAAGTTGAATAGGCTGAGGGGTGACCTTCTAGAGGTTTATAAAATCATGAGGGGCATGGATAGGACAAATAGACAAAATCTTTTCCATGGGGTTGGGGAGTCCAGAACTAGAGGACATAGGTTTAGGGTGAGAGGGGAAAGATATAAAAGAGACCTCGGGGCAACATTTTCACACAGAGGGTGGTATGTGTATGGAATGAGCTGCCAGAGGGAGTGGTGGAGGCTAGTACAATTGCAACATCTAAAAGGCATCTGGATGGGATATGAATAGGAAGGGTTTGGAGGGATATGGGCCTGGTGCTGGCAGCTGGGAATAGATTAGGTTGGGATATCTGGTCGGCATGGACGGGTTGGATTGACGGGTCTGTTTCGTGATGTGCATCTCTATGACTCTATGACTTCACAGCATTGCTTCATTTTAACAATTCACAGTTGTCTTGTAGGCAAACCTGTCAATCACTTCATGCACAAAACGCCATAAGCAACCAGTTACATAAATAACCCAGTAGTTGATTTTTAACAGTATTCATTAAGGAATAAATGCTGTCAAGGACACAGAGAGCTATCTGTTCTCCCTTAACTAGTGGCTGAGGATTTTTATGTTCAGAGAAAAAGGACCTCCAATTTGTTTAGTACAGCAACCAAGTATCACTCTAGATTATCTGCTCCAGTTCTGAATTAAGAGCAAGAGTAAGCCATTTCATCCCTTGAACTGTGTTTTTCCATTCAATAAGGTCATATATGATCTGATTCTGGCTTCAATTCTAATTCCCAGCATTTCCCAAAATTCTTTGATTCTCTTATTAATCAAGAATATATCTACATCTGCCTTAAAATATTCAATGAACCTTCCTCAATCACTCTCTAGGGAAGATAATTCTCATGATCTCTCTGTCTTTAATAGGAAACTTCTTATTTTTAAGCTGTGTCCTTGTTCAGGGCTCTCACCCAAGATGAAACATTCTTTCAGCTTCCATCCTGTCAAGTCTCCTCAGGACCCAAAATGGTTCAATAAGTTTTCATCTCTTTGTCTAAACTCAAATGGATACAGACCCAACCTGCCCAAAATATCCTCATAGGATTGCCTCCTCATTTCAGGAGCTAGACTGGTGAACTTCCTCTGAACTGTTTCTATTGCAATTTTGTCTTATCTTGATTTAGGAATGTAAAACTGGACACAGTATTCTAGATGTGATCTCACCAGTGCACTATACACTGTAGTAGAACATTCACAATGAACATGAGTATTTTGATGTAAACGAGAAGGTAGATTTTCAACAGAGATAAATTGCCATCATGTATTTATATCTGAAAATCCTCTAATCTGTTGTTCACTAACATTATTGGCAAAATATTTTGAATCCTCTTAGCAGTCCTAAGCAAAATGATTGATTTATGAATATTTTTTCTTGCCTCTGTCACAACAAAGGGATCAGAATCATTCAATTTGTAATTCTTGTCCTATATACGGGATTAATATACTTTTTGGAACTATTAACCCTCTTTTTCTATATATGCAGTTTTTAATGTTCTAGCTAATTGACACATGGGTAGCTCTAACTGTTAGATCAGCACATTCATTAAAGCTGTTACTGTTTTATTGAGGAGACCTTTGAAAGTACTCCTTGCAGTGTTATAAAATCATCATAGAACATTTAACCAAATTGCTCCAATTATTTTAAAGAAAAATGTTTGTCTCTTACTCCAAAGATTAGGATATAACTGAGCAATTGGGACTTCCAACAATATGTGGGAGAAGAATAAAGCTTGCATGTGTATCTTTACAATCCATCATGGGGCAATATTTTTTATCTCAAAGTACTATTTCAGCTCATCCCCAATCTCCCCTTCCTAATTACAAGACCATTTACCTTTCTGTGATCCAATAAGTCAGAACAGCCACTGTGGAGGAAGAAAAATTGTTCTACAGCATTGCTGAAGCAATATATCATGACCAGTGGATATGGAACAGAGAGGTACAAGCATTTTAATTGTGCATTCTAAGTCTTGTTTGCATTTTTTAAGTGCATCACTCTCAAACATTCAAAATGTGAGACATAACAGATGTACAGATGAACACTCCTAATCAGCCCTTGTCTGCAAACCTGATTTAAATACACTGTTGTATATATACCTTAAAACAGGCACATACGTGACACTTCAAAGAATTTTTCTGTTTTCTAAATAAAGGGAATGACTTACACACAGGTGCAGAAACAAAATTAATAGTGAGTGCATATGTGAATATTATTAGAAGAAGCAGGATGTAAATTATTTTTTTTAATATGTTTTAATGATTGCTTCCAGAAATAATAGAGGGAACCACATGAAGTATTAAAACATGCCTTAACTTACTCCCTTTCCTCGTATTCCTTTAAATAGCTGAGGTCTTTCTAGAAGACATGCCTGTAAGCTTGTGTAACTTCTGGAATTCTGAACACTATAGCAGACTTAGTGGAAAATGAGTAAGAGTAAATTAAATAAACCTGCACGTTTGTAATTGCAAGTGAGAAGGTCTGGCAATGATTTTTTGAGACCCCCACCGCACCACCACCCCCCGCCCCCCACCAGAACCCTCCACTGTTAAACAGGAATTTTATGTACTTCAGCAAAATATAATTACTTTGTGTCAAAATGAAAAGCTTTAGTGTGTGTAATGACACAGCTGTAACCTCAAATTACACAATGACAATTGGAAAGTAAGCATAAAAAAGTGACATCTTGAACAACATTTTTAACTCCGCTGATGTTCTCAGATATTTTGGGCGTTGATCATTCTGCTTGAGTGGTAAGGATTTCAAATACCAAATTTCACTTTTCACTTCGTAATACTTGTGGACATGGCATCTATGGTTCCTGTGCTACAGCAGTATTTAGTCACAGACTAAATGGATTGATATAGTTTTGATATAACATTTGGGCTTCCTTTCTCAATATTTAAGCATGTCACTTCGTTAAAGTGTATATAAACACCAGTGAAGTTTCCTTCAAACAACCTTTTCAAGCAAAACGTTGGAGCTGCAGGCGATCCAATTTGGATGTTCATGTGCGCCTCAAACACGAGCAGTTCTTCACTCTTAGATTTCAGTTACAGAATCTCCTTATTCTAAGTAGATCCCTCGTTGACAAAGACACATCATTTCTCAGAGATAATCATTTTGTAAAATTGTTCTCAGGTTATTGTATTAACTGAAAAGACACCAAGAACATACAAAGGAACAGAAGTAGCATACCTGTTTTATTCTGAAGAATTCCTTGGTTTTCCTGTTGCTTGTGGTCATAATGGATATACTATCTATTTGGCAGGAAATAGCTAAGCCACTCTGGTTACTTAACCATTCTTCAAAATCAGGTACAAGGTCTTGACTGGTATATAGAGACATGTTAGGTGCATTAAGATCCTCAGTTGAGCCAAGTTATTAGAAGGAGCTAACAAGCATCACAGGGGGAAAGGAAAATCACCAGAGTCATCTTGGACTGTTTTTACATAACTGATAGTGTGGTCAGAACAATACAGGCCTGATAGCAGGTCTACAGCAAAGAAATTTTATCTCGAAATTGCTGAGCACAGAGAAATACCAGGCAGCGATACAGGATAATCAACTCCAATATGAAATCCACTGACCCTGTCTTGTTGTGCTTGTTATCTTGAAATAGCCTAAAGCACTAGGAATTATCCCACATATCCCAACATAAAGTTTGAATGTAGGGTCAGGACAAAACAGAATGGGCTACACTCACTGTGATTCTATATTTGGGAACACAGTATTACATTTTAAGGATTTCAGTTAGTAGTTTGTTGGATATAAAATCAAAACAATTGCTCTTGTCTGTCGGGGACGTCTGCAATTTATTGAAAATTGTTAGCTTGAATTGTACCCAGACATATGTATCCAACAGTTCAGAGATTTGCAAGATGTGTACTTGCAATAGTTTATCAGAGGGAGATTGCTCCACACCAGATCTTACACATTTCCTGACGATTAGTGGCATTGGCAGGGACTGGGAGCAATGTCGATGCAATGGTACAAGGCCAGAAGAAATGTGTGAGAAACTGAAACACAGTGCAAGGTTTTATATTCGCATCAGATTTTAAAAAATAGTCTTTCAAAATTCAAAAACCAAGAACATCCAAAAATTTGCATAGTCATTGAAGTTGGTCCTCACCTGTAGGATTATCTTTCCATTGATTCCATTAATTTCTTTATAATCATATATCTGTTGTATATGATCATTCCAGTGGCTGGTCTTGCAGAGTCTCTACATATATACTAGATACGTTGTTAAATATTTCACCACCTCTTTGTGCCAATAGACACTGCCACCTGTTCCACAGCATCTCAACTGAACCATAAGATCCTAAGATATAGGAGCAGATTTAGGCCATTCAATCAATTGAGTCTGTTCTGCCATTCAATCATGGCTGATATGTTTCTCAATCCCATTCTCCTGCCTTCTCCCTCTAACTCTTGATTCCCCCTATTAATCGAGATCCTATCTAACTTAAATACCCTCAGGTTCACCACCCTCTGGCTGAAGAAATTCCTCCTCATCTCAGTTCTAAAGGGTTGCCCCTTCACTCTGAAGCTGTACTGTCAGGTTCTTGTCTCCCCTATGAGTGAAAACATCTTCTCCACATCAACTCTATCCAGAGCTCTCAGTATTCATAAGTTTCATCATTCCAAACTCCATTGAGTACAGATCCAAAGTCTTCAACTGCTCCCTTTATGGCAGGCCCTTCATCTCTGGGATCATTCTGGTGAACCTCTTGTGGACATCCTTCAAGGCTAGCACATAGATATGGGGCCCAAAACTGCTCACAATATTCGAAATGCAGTCCGACCAGAGCGTTATGGACCCTCAGATACATCTCTGCTATTGTATTCTAGCCCTCTTGAAATGAATGTTAACACTGCAGTAGTCTTCCTAACTGCCAACTGAACCTACATGTTAACCTTCAGGGAATCCTAAACTAGACTCCAGTCCCTTGATGCTTCAGATTTCCAAAGCCTTTCCCATTTGCTTACACTGAAGATTTGAGCTGGAGTAGGCCGTTCAATGCCTCAAGCCTGCTCAACAATTTAATATGATCTTGGCCAATTATCAAGTTCAATACCCAAATTCCACCATCCTCATACATCCCTCGATCCCTTCACTCACAAGTATATTTATCTCTGTCTTGAAAACAATGTTTTGGCTTCAACCAGTTTCTGTGGTAGTGAATTCCACAGCTCACTACTTTCTGGCTGAAGAATGTTGTTTCTCATCTCAGTCCTTAGCTTTAAACTATAACCCCAAAGTTCTAGACTCCCCATCATCAGGAACATGATTCCTGTATCTAACCTGTCTAATCCTGTTAAAAATCTTATAGGTTTCTACGAAACCACCTCCCCACTCATTCTGCTAAAGTCCAGTGAATACAATCATAACTGACTAAATCTCTTCTCATATGTCAGTCCTGCCATCCCAGGAATCAAGTTGGTAAATGTTGGCTGCACTCCCTCTATAGCAAGAACATCTTTCCTCAGTCAAGGAGACTAAAACTGCACACAATATTCCACGTATGGCCTCACCACTGTGCTATAAAATTGCAGCAAGGCGTCTTGCTGTACTCAAAGACCATTGTACTGTTTGCCTTTTTTAATTTGTTTGTGGGATGTGGGCATTGCCGGCTGGCCAGCATTTACTGCCTGTCCCTAATAGCCCTTGAGAAGGTGGTGGTGAGCTGCCTTCTTGAACCATTGCAATCCACCTGCTGTGGGTTGACCATCAAGGCCATTAGGGAGGGAATTCCAGCCACCTTTAATTTCTGCTGCATGTGTATGCTTACTTTCAACAATTGGTCACAGAGGGCATCCATGGGTCACTAACATGCCCCTCTTAAATTTACAGACATTGAAGTAATAATGTGCCTTCCTATTTTTTCTACCGAAATGGATAACCTCATATTTATCCATTTTGTACTACACCTGCCCCACATTTGTCCACTCACTCAACCTGTCCAAATCACATTGGAACATCTCTGCATCCTCCTCACAACTCACCCTTCCACAAACTTTGTGTCATCTGCATATTTTGAGATATTACATTTAGTTCCCTCATCTAAGTCATTAACATATATTGTCAATAGCTGGGGTCCTAGAACCAATCCCTGCAGAACTTCAATAGTCACTGCCTGGCATTCAGAAAAAGAGCCATTCATTCCTACGTTTGGTTTCCTGTCTGCTCACCAATTTCCTATCTCTCTCAATACACTACACCCAATCCTATGTGCTTTAATTTTACACATTAATTTTTCATGTGACTTTGTCAAATACCTTCAGAAAGTCCAAATAAACCACATACACTGGCTCCCCCAATCAACTCAACTAGAAACATCCTCAAAGAATTCAAGTGGATGTGTCAAGCCTGATTTCATTTTTGTAAATCCAAGTTGACTGTATCTGATTCTACTACTGTTTTCAAAGTGCTCTGCTATAAAATCCTTGATAATGGAGTGTAGCATCTTCTCCGGTACCATCATCAGAGTCACTGGTGTATAATTCACTGTTTTCTCTCTATCTCCCTTTTTAATTAATGGGGTTGCATTGGCTATCCTCCAATCTGTTTCAGAATTTAAAGAATCTTAGAAGATATCCACTAGCAAATCCATTATCTTAAATATCTCAGGATGTAGATTATCAAGCCCTGAGGATATATCAGCCTTCAATCCATCAATTTCTCCAGCACCATTTCTCTACTAATGCAGATTTGCTTCAGTTCCTCCTGCTCAGTGTTGCCCGTCATTTCTGGTATGTTATTGATGTCCTCCTTTGTGGAGACGAAAGTGAAGTATGAATTTAGTTTGTCAGCCATTTCTTTGGTCCCCATTATAAATTCCCCAGTTCCTGACTATAACTTACCTACATTGGATTTCACCAATCTTTTTCTCTTCACATATCTATAGAAACTTTTACAATCAGTTTTTATGTTTCTCATAAGCTTATTCCCATTTTCTATTTCTTCCACTTCTTAATCAATCCCTGGTCCTTCTTTGCTGATTTCTAAACTGTTCCCAATCTTCAGGTCTCCTGTTTTTCTTGTAAATTTGTATGCTTCTTTTTGGATCTAATACTATCTCTAACCTCCCTTGTAAGCAATGGTTTGGACATGTAAAATGATACAAATGTTGATGACCTCTTTTCCTTTGGACTTTAAGAAGCTAAGTGGTAGAATTGTGCATTCAGGTAACTAATCACTAGTTGGAATTCTTTTGCATATCCTACACCATGATTCATATGATCAGTTTCAAGAATCTCACCGCACATTCCCATGTAAACAATTGATGATAGACACTATAGTGTTATCTCAAAACAAATCTACAATTTACTATATTATTTCCCAGATTAGGTGTTTGATAACATCATCTAAAAGGATTTTGAAGGTGACTACTCAGGCACTTATCTGTCCTGAGAAGCTTTCATAACATTCCAATTTAATGATCAGTGCTACAAGACTGTCAAAAACAGAAGCTGTTGGTCAGAAAAGCAAAATCTATGTGCGTTCTGCAGTGCGAAAGTGAGAATAAGACAGCTAATTAATTGAAGCCAAGGTTTCATTTTTAAAAAGACCAGTTTATCTGTGCTTTCCAGTCTGGTCTACATGCAAGCTTTATAGCTCACCTTGCACTAAGTGAATGGTGATGGAACAAGTGAGACTCACCTGCTTGCCATCCAAGGTGTATAGCTTCTTCACTACCCCAGTCTCCAGCTTGATGGCCTCAGTGATGTCAGTAAGAACTTGCTCAAAGGAGTGTGCTGTTTTCTTGTTGAGCAGAACTCTCACTGCTTTCCGTGGTTTGACTCCACTCCGTATGACAGTCACAAGTTTTGGGCGAACAAAGTCCTTGGTTTCTTTGACCTCAGTCATGTGCTTGGCACTGGCCAGAGACTGTGGTACTTTCTGGGTAGCAGAGGCTTTGACGTTCACAGACCAATTGGGATTTACATTCTTGGTGTAATCCACCTTTTTGAAGATGTCATGAGATGAGCAAACATAACTCTCTCCTAAACACAAAACAAAAACACCTAGTCAACATTGTTACTGAAATTTAACACAGAAAAAAATGTTTGATATAGTTAACTTAGAAAACAGTATTAAACAACCACCTTAGCAATATTACTACAGACTTCTGGAGCACATGCGACTTGAACCAAGGCCTCATGGCTCAAAGATAGGGACATTACCACTGCACTACAAGAGTCCTTACCTTAATATTGAAAGGCCTTCCTTAATACAGCCCTGGTTAAAACAAACAGTCAGCATGATTATATACAAGATGGTTATCAAGGCATATGAATGAATCAGCTGAAAAAAAAATCACAGGCCAGTCTGCACTATTGGCCATAGGGGCACAGGTTACAAATACCCCAAAATTTACAATTCTGAACATACAAAATAAAAAATAGTTTTCTGCTAAAGTTGGATGGCAAACTCAGAACCTGTCTCAGGATGTGACCTGAAAGTGATTAGTAGCATCACAGAATCCCTACAGTGTAGAAAAAGGCCATTTGGCCCAACAGGTCCACACCAACCTTCCGAAGAGTAACCCACCCAGACCCATTCCCTTACACTATTACTCTACATTTCCCCTGACTAATGCACCTAACCTACACATCCCTGAACACTACAGGCAATTTACCATAGCCAATTCACCTAACCTGCACATCTTTGGACTGTGGGAGGAAACTAGAGCACCCAAAGAAAACCCACACAGACATGGGGAGAATATGCAAACTCCACACAGACAGTCACCCAAGGCTGGAAACAAACCTGGGTCCCTGGCACCGTGAGGCAGCAGTGTTAACCAATGAGCCACCGTGCCATCTTGTAGCAGTGCAGACCTGTGAGGAGAGGGGCTGGGTGGAACTAGCAATAGTCTGAATGGGTCATTGGTCACGGTAACAGATCATTATAATTATGTCGGTTAAATTGCTACTTCCTTAAAAGGTCCTTGACCTAAAATATTGTTTCTCTCTTCACAAGTGCTGTTAGACTTGCTGAGTATTTCCAGCATATTGTGTTTATTTCACATTTCCAGCATCTGCAGTAATTTGATTTGGTTTAGTGGATGAAATATGGTTTTTATTGTCAATTTTCCCAAAATATCACTGTAATAGAGTATTTGCAAGGTCACATGTGGCATGGGAGAGGACAACCTCAATGTCCAATCAGCAACACATAAGTAGATTTCATATACGCTGACTAGAATGGAAATTCCAAGCATAAATAAGCACAAATGTATTTGTTTTTGTATGTTGAGAGTATTACAGCAACACACTATTTTCTGAATGACCACAGTATATATATACCCCTCTCTGTGATATATTTAATTGTTTCTTGTCTATTTTGGATCCCAACTGGGACTCTGAAGAAGGTCTTACTTAACCCCTTCAGAATTAAGAGCTGAATTCTGAACTAAGATCTCATTTGTGCTCATTTTCAATTAATTAATGGCATTCAGAACCTTATCATGCCGTTGGCATGGATTAAAACAGAATCATTTAATGGCATTACATACCCAAAATATTGTTAAAATACAAAAAAATGCAGAATTATTTAATGCATAAAATAATTGAATTATAACATATGAGATAGGAGCAGGGGTTGCTCTTATGACCTGTCAAGTCTATTCTATCATTGATGACTAATATGCAAATTCCTTCTGAAATAAAAACATTTTTGCTGAAATTATTTTGTTTAGTTAACCAGTAGTGAGATGCTCATGTAAACAATCGCAATTCCTCACTCCTGATCCCAGACAAATCACACCAGCTGCTTTGAGCAGTCACTGAAACAAGGTGGAAAGTAGATATACTAAAACAAAATTACATTCTTGTGGAGCTGCTGGTAGGGCAGAGAAGGTGGTATCAGAAATCCACAATCTTCAAAAGACATGATCAAGCCATCCTATGGACCATGAGACTGTGACATATTGTATCCATTTACTCCCCTCCCCTACACTGAATGACCATAGGGGCCAGCCACCATCTAATATTATAATGAAGTGTCATGTGTGAACCTGGTAATGTTTGTCCTGGGATCATTTGTTTGTCCTGGGATCATTAGACCTTAGAAGGTACCACAGTCAATTCTAACCACACTCTAATCTGATGCTCCCAACTGTATAACTTACACTCATTGACAGTGGTGGATGTGGGTATAGTTACAATGTTTAAAATACATTTGGGTAAGTACATGAATAGGAAAGATTTGGAGGGATATCAGCCAGGAGCAGGCAAGTGAGACTAGTTTAGTTTGGGATTATGTTCGACATGGACTGGTTGGACTAAAGGGTCTGTTTCTGTGCTGGATGACTCTATGACTCTGTAACAACTGTAATCAGGAACTCCAGGTTTATTTTGCATCTTCCTTGCTCTAGAGCTAATGAGAGGAACTAAAGGAGCCCTTATCATTCCTGCTGAGATCAGCTAACAAGAAGATCGTGACTGGAAGTTGGACTTTCTAGGCTTATACAATGTAGTTCTACACTGGTACTGCACACTACTGTCTGAGTCATTAGGGAGCTGTGGAAGAAAGCTTATTGTAAAGTTAGTAATAGAACAATCTCACAGGCTTTGGCATGGGATGAGACTCATTGTTCAGATGGCAACAGAATATGGGCAACATGGTGGCTCAGTGGTTAATACTGCTGCCTCACAGTGCCAGGAACCCAGGTTCGATTCCTACCTCAGGCGACTGTCTGTGGAGTTTGCACATTCTCCCTGTGCCTGCGTGCTTCCTCTGGGTGCTCCGGTTTCCTCCCATAATCCAAAGAATTGGCCATGATAAATTGCCCATAGTGTTAAGTGCATTAGTCAGGGGTTAATGTAGGGGAATGGATCTGGCTGAGTTATTCTTTGGAGGGTCGGTGTGGACGTATTGGGCCAAATGGCCTGTTTGTACACTGTAGGGAATCTAATTCAATTAAAAGTTCAGGGGAGAGCTGTAGGAATAGTTGCTTGCACTGCCCACACTATCCAACCTGAGACAATCAGCTAGAAAAGTTTGTACGGTTCAGACAGGCTATGGCAGAAATAATGGAGAAACCCATTCACTGCCTATTTCTACTGGTTGATGGTGGTGAAGCTGACATAAGTGGCTGTGCAGAGCTAAAACAGGAAATGAATAGAGTGGGATGAGATGAGGCAGCAGTGAGTAAAACGAGAAATAACTCAAGCTAGTCTTTAAAAGTATGAATATACATTGTAAAGAAGTCATGTCTGTTGCTGACCAAATGGCCATAGGGCAATTTCAGTTCCTCATCTAATCCTTTGATAGTTGTGGTGTGTCTGCTTGAAAATCTCTTCAAAGTACAAAATGGTCTAATGACTACATGTTCCACCTTGAAGTTTACTCTCATTTGTTACATGACCATATTTACTTTTAAAATAAGGTGGTTAGATCTTGCCAAAAATCTGTGTTTTCTATTTTTACACACATACATACACACGCACACAAACGTGCAATCTGGAATCAGAAAGTCTAGGAAGCGGCTGTTAAAATAGCTGAGGCCAGCAAAAAGAGTTGCAAGAAATTTAAATTACTCAGTGTTTGATACACATACATTCTTGAATGAAACACAACATAGCTTTCACATATTCACTGTTAAACCTCCACAGTTACTGGCACACAATGACATTCATACTTACCTTGTGAAGTCTTTATGTCAGTTTTAAACCCTCAAAAGATGCCAAATCATGTCAGAGTACAGCTGTAAAAGTCCTGGCTGCCCTCTATTAAATGGTTACTTTCCATGTTTGAACCAAGATTGTTAGAGTTGACAGGCTATTCAATCATGGGAAATAGTACAGTCCAACCCGGCCCTCATCCAACATCTACAAACATGTGTGCACATTCCACCACAGGTTAATGGACAAAGCTGAGGAATGAGAACCTTAACCAATATTTGAAATGTATAAGATCCTGAGGGATCCTGACAGGGTAAATGTGGAGAAGATGTTTCCTTGTATGGAAAAATCTAGAACGAGGTATAACTGTTTAAAAATAAAAGGGTTTAAAACAGAGATGAGGTAAAACCTTTTTCTCCCAAAGAGTTATGTGCCTTTGGAACTTTCTCCCTGAAAAGGCTGTGGAAATGCAATATTTGAATATATTTTAAGGTGGATAGATTCTTGGTAGGCAAGACGGTGAAAGATTATTGAGAATTGCAGGAATGCAGATTTAAAGATGCAATCAAATCAGACATGATTTTATTAAATACCAATATAGACTCAAGGAGCTGACTGGCTTACTCCTGTTCCTTGCTCTTACATTCTCTCTTCCACAGGCTATAGGCACTGTGAACAACTACCTAGGCATTACTGTCACACCAACTTAGGCCAGTTAATTCAGCACAGTGGAGGGCTCAAACTTGTAAGCATTGCCATCTTGTTAACATCAAACCCAAGTAACCAGATCACTTACCCATCAACCAGAGAGGGGAGTAGAACCAGAGGTATTTTAATTCGATTATCCTAAATGCTGGACTTGTTTTCTAGTCCTAACTGACACCTAAATGTAATCTTGTTAGTTGTTGCATGAAATATAAATAATTATTAACCTTGTTTAGCAAACGCAAAATAACATTAAAAAAAGCATTGTTAGAAAGGAAAGTTCCTTAATGAAAAAGTAGGCCTTTCAGACTCTTGAGTCCAAGTACTCATAGCTTCCAATATTAAATGCAGTACAAAGCCTATAAAATTAATCAGGTCCCCAAAGAAAACAAATTCGTAATGAGATAATTAACAAAGTGGTTAGCTGTCGCATAAATAATGCAAAATGAAGGCCAAACAAGTTAATGTAGAATGTAGGCCAAACAGCTTTACAGAGATTCTATTAAACAGTCACTTACAAAGCTATCAGCTCTACCCACATTCTGCTCTCAATTTTCTCCTAAATTAGAAGAATAGCAATAGAAAGGGGGAGTTCACTAATTTTCCATAATTTCTCTCCGTTGGGTTACAATTCCATCAGGAGTACAGGGCAGCCTGCCCAATCACTATTTCTCTACATTCTCATGTTGGAAATGCACTTACAGGCTGTCTAGATGAGGGATTAATAGATTTGTTATAAAGTTCATATTTAGGTTTCTCATAATGGTAGTCATTTTTGCTCCGGTATAAATTATTTTACTTTAATGCAAATAAAATCTAAAGTGTAACCTGAAATTAATGGATAATGAGCTAATAATAGGGTTCCAATTAAGACTACTTGCGTATTCTGGAGGTAAATTCAAAACTTGTTTATTCTTTTGGCTTTTTGTCTACATAAAGCTCGCATACATATTTGTCCAATGTAAAAATGGTACCAAAAATGATATGTTCAAAAATTTGGCAAAAGAGTGGTATGTGGGCTTCAGGCCAGTGCACAAAGCATGCCAAATGTAATAATATGTCTAACATGATATCGCTTGCATATGTCACAATGTGGTCCAGTGCCTGAGTCTCTGCAGAGGCTGTAACTTGTGATGACTCAGCCCTTGTTACGAATTCCAGTCAATTATCAAACTTTATGTGAAGCCAAAATCAACAACAAACCACACTCAATCAATCAATAGGATGATTTTACGGATGTGAGAGTCCAATATCCCACACATGTTAAAGAGGGAGTATTAACTCACATGACTTAATTTGCATTTACTAGGGTCTAGGTTAGAGTGGTGCTGGAAAAGCACAGCGGGTCAAGCAGCATCCGAGGAGCAGGAAAATCGACGTTTCGGCAAAAACCCTTAATCGGGAATGGATGATGAAGGGTTTTTGCCCGAAACGTCGATTTTCCTGCTCCTCGGATGCTGCCTGACCTGCTGTGCTTTTCCAGCACCACTCTAATCTAGACTCTGATCTCCAGCATCTGCAGTCCTCACTTTTGCCTATTTGCATTTACTAGGTAACATTATGGTGCCAGATTGGTTAGTTATTCAGTTTAATGTTTGTTACTGGCATTGCCAGTGATCAACTAACTTTTGTAGCAAATATATGAAATGTTTATCTGCTTTTGCTCCACGGATGCTGCCAGATCTGCCGAGTTTCTCCAGCTCTTTCTTTGTTTCAGATTCCTACATCCACAATTCTTTGCTTTTTTAATCAACTGACTTCTCTTCACTTGTGGAGGCCGTTACAATTACAACATTTAAAAGGCATCTGAATGGGTATATGAATGGGATGGATTTAGAGGGATATAGGCCCAGTTCTGGCAAATGGGACTAGATTAGATTAGGAACATGGTCGGCATAGATGAGTTGAACTGAAGGAAGGGTCTGTTTCTGTGCTGTACATCTCTAGTTTTCTCCAGCACTTGTACATACGTCCATGAACATACAAACTCAGCTGAACAAGTAATATTTGTTACACTGGGAGATTGATACAGGAATACCAAATCAGCAAGAGTGGCTTTATTGCCTAATGGCAGGAGGAAATTCAAGGAAATTATGGACATTCTCCAGGGTGATCCTAATGAACACTTTAAAAGTATAAATTGGGCAGCAACCATTTATTAGTCATAATAAAAAGGCTCATCTAAAACACAATCACTTAGTAAATTACTTTGTCAAAAATGTCTATCCTCAGGAAGCCTTTCATTGTAACTTGAACTATTAAATCCCAGAGTTTGCACTAACTAATTTTAGACAGAAGAGCTATTAATATTTTTGCTAACATAGTTTCTTGTTGGGTGGAATGTGCTGGGGCACAGTGGCATGTTGAAGGGAATTATTTCACAGCTGCTGCTGGGGTGCAGTGCCAGCTTAGTCACCCAGACATGTAAATGATGCAACATTACGGTCACACCCTGTTGATGGAAGAATTCTATTCCCATGTGTCAGACAAGAAGCAGCCCAAAAGGTCATCCTCACTACTCTGGATCAACTCTGGTCCTGTTGATAATAGAAACGGAAAGCAAAGGTGAGAAACTGGCTGACAGGTTAATTTTAGCATTGAACTGTACCTCTTTAAAATCCTCTCGCCTATCCAGTGTGTCATAGATTGCTCTTTAGAACCCCCAACAACAGCGATTTAATATAAAACCCACAATTTTGACCCCAATGCTACACGGCAGCGAAAAACATCTTTAAAAATCTTTCCTGAGCTTAACATCTTGAAATATGCTACCAGCAGCTTTATTTTTCCTGCTACCTTATTCAATGACAGATGTGGTAGATAAGGAGGCTGGATTGTCGCAGTATCAGAGTTTGAAGCTTGTTGCTTAAAATTTCTGTGAAATTGGTATTAGAGCTACTAAGATCAAAATTATGGTACTAAACTAAGAATGACCTTGCTCATGAATAATATGAATAAACACATAGTAATAAAGATAATAACACATGGTAATATCAAAACAAAAATTGAAATAATTAAGCAAAATCCACCATATGTTGAGACTTGCACAAAAATATCACTGACCAATACAATAAAGTGATCATTTACAGCAAACATAAATCTGTAACCCAGTGCCATTTCCGTCACTTTATTAGGAATTTCAACACCTAGTGCAAAGAAAGGATGGGTGTAGGGATAGGAATGGTTTCAACATTAGGATTGAGAAGAATAATCAGAGTCTACTAAGCAATGAAGATCCTCCCTTTTAAATTCACATCAGTCAATTAGAGTTTGTGCTTCAACATGTGTATTTAAATTTGCAAACTTTAATTAAAATGAGATCATACGATAAGATCTCATTGCTCCTACACATAGATTGCATTGTTACATGCTGTAAGATGGCCCTGCATAAGCAAACAACAGTTAGCCAGCAATATTTATTTTTTAAAAAGTAAAAGGAGCAAGGGAGATTAGTTCTGGTATTATACCAAAATGGTCAATTACTAACCTTCCTCCAGTTCATCAAGGCTAGTAATCTTCCCAAGCCCATCAATGGAAAAGATAATGCGAACTCCCTGTGGGAGGTTCACATTATCAGACAAGGTTCGGGTCAGGTCTGCCAGCAGAGCGTCAAAGGAACGGAAGCGATCTGCAGATATTGCATACACAATGCCCTTGAAGTACCGATCCCCATTACGATAGAAGCGGACCTTCTTGGCTTTCTTCTCAGTGGTAAGGGCCTGCAAGGTTCGGGTGCGGTAGAAACTGCAATGAGCACTGTGTGTGGGGCTTGGTAAACCATTCATCCTTGAACCCTTTGAGTAACGTGTCTTGTCCCTTTCGTCAAAATGGCCGAAATCCAGCTCTTTATCTTGGAACATGCTTCAGTTAATTGATCAGAATTGAAGATCAAACAAACCTGCAAAAGACATAAGGCTCAAACTCACACACAGTGTTTGTGAAAATCTGGAAAATCACTGGCCTTTATATATCCTAATGAAAGAATATTCCTTCAATAGTTGGGTTAAAACACTAATTTAATTTGACATTTTTCAATCACTGGGAATATGCATTAAAGTTGGTGAGGGAATCTTTGGTATTAA
Organism: Chiloscyllium punctatum; assembly: GCF_047496795.1. Taxonomy (NCBI): domain Eukaryota; kingdom Metazoa; phylum Chordata; class Chondrichthyes; order Orectolobiformes; family Hemiscylliidae; genus Chiloscyllium; species Chiloscyllium punctatum. The sequence continues at coordinate 60,855,307 of NC_092763.1, read as the reverse complement.
CATTTTCCCAAATCATATATGTTACTTGAAGTGTTGCATTCTCAATTGAAAATCACAGGAGACTAGTGTTAGAAAGAGAAATATTACAGTGGACCAATAGATTTGGAATGAGCCACATTGTTAGCATACAGTAGAAGGAGCTTTGCTCTGTGTCACATCTAACTGTAGTATACCAATATTAAATTCCTGAATTGAAAAGGCATTCTGATCTCCAATCAAGGTGAGTTACTTGCATCAGAGGTTATGCATCTTACAATAAGTAACTCACTTCCCTAAAGCCTGTGCTTACTACAAGGCACAAGTCAGGAGTGCAATGGAATATTCCCCAATTGTCTGGATGACTGCAGCTCCAAGAAGCCTGACATCATCCAGGACAAAGTAACCCATTTGATTGGCATCACTTTCACAAATATTCAGTCACTCCATCACTGACAGTTAACAGTAAATGCCATCTATTAGATGCACTGCAGAAATTCACAAAGCATCCTTAGGCATCACATTCCAAATCCACAACCATTACCATCAAAAAAGACAAAGGCAGTAGATACATAGGAACACCACCACCTGTACATTCCATCCAAGGCACTATCATCTTAACTTGGAAATATATCTTCACTTCGCTAGATAAAAATCCTGGAATTCCCTCCCGAATGGCTTTGTGAGTCTACCTACATCTTTTTGACTGTAGAGTTTTAGAAAGCAGCTCATCAACACCTTCTCAAAAGCAACCAGGGACAGGCAATCAATGATGTCCAGCCAGTGATGTTCATGTCCCATGAATGAATGAAAAAACACAAAGTTCACCAAAAAATTGAGAACTTATTTTGTGGCTAATCTCCTCTCAAAGCTTATATTTAATGACATCTTAAAGGGCTTTTAATCTTATGAAATGTTCTAATTTAAAAAAGTCTTCTTGCGTTTTAGCCTGTAAAACATCATTTAGTGATGAGGGGTCACTGCTTGATTTAACCATTAATGGCTGATCTTAGATTAAATAGAAATGTTCAGTTCAAATATATCTTTAACATAGATGAAATCACAAAATTTAATTTTTGATGGACTTATCCCTTGGGTGGTGGTGGTGGTGGGGAGGTTGGGGGTTGGTGGGGGGGGGAGGTGGACTCAATCTTTTTAGTCACCAAGAGATTTTGAACAACCATAATTAATCAGTACACAGATCACATGAAGACCAACCACATTCCCACTAATATTGACAAGCATAAAACCCCCGAACACGCCCCTTTTTGTCTCTAATGTGCTCACGCTACTGAAATTACTAGGTAGAAAGCAGTAAGTAGAATTATTTAAATATGCTTCTCAAATAACTGAAGGTGTAGAAATCAGTTTTCAATTAAGCCACAATGCATATTCACAATTCCCAACATTTACCTCTAACCTGATCTCTCCTTTAATCCTTCTAAAATTAATTTGTTTTCATGTATTTGCCATTTCATGAAATTGGAACATTACATTAATGAACATAATGTACATTTCAACACACAATACAATCAATGAATTATTTTTGGAGTCCAATCACTGTTGTTATTGATGCAAACATAACAACCAATTTTAATGGCGCCAATAACAGTAGCAGATATGAAAGACCATTATTCTGCTTTACTAATGATGGTTGAGAGATTAGCATTAACCAGATCTCCAGGAAACCTCCCTTCCTTTATATGCACTTGAAAAGACTGACAGAGCCTTACTTTAGCATATCATATAAATCGCCAATAATATAGATTCCTCTCAGTATTAGTTTGCAGTTAACCTATCCAGTCTTGTAAATGAGCAATACGATCATGAGCCAAATTGGTACTGAAAGATTAAATTTAGTGCACAAAGAATTGGTGGGTCAAACTAATATTTTGATAGCCAATGTACTTGATTTACCTACAAGATATATCATTTTAATGTAATAATGTTATGATGATGATAACCCAGGCCTCTTCTAAACTCATCCATTTACCAAATGCATTGAATTTCCTTTAACCAACTGAAATTTAGCAGAACCACATCTATAGTATTGAGTCACCAGACATTGCTCAGGATTAGATATCAAAATTTAAAAAGTGTTGATATCATCTCAAATTCCCTTCAATGGCTTCCCCTGTCCAAAGGCATACAAGAGTTTCCCTGGCACCTCATTTATGTGACCAATCTTCATCAATGTCTACACATTAGTAAATCAATGGGGGGAAGGAATAAACAAGACTGTTCCTCCATTTGCAACATACACTTTGCAAATAATATCAGAATGGAGACCCCTGGTTTCTCCTCCTCAAGGGTGGGAACATAAAGGATAGGTGCTGCTTTGATAGTTGCTGATTGAAAAAAAACCCCAAAGATTGAATCTAGATCTCTGCAGTTTGCTTGGCTTTCTCTTGGTTGAGCTTTCAGTGTATTAAGTCTTGAGTTTTTAATGACCCGTGAACAATCAAAGTCAACCAGCACCCTTACTTCTATGCATTATTAATAAAGCTCACAGTGAGGGATTTAGCAAACAACTAACCCTCTTAAATCATGGTCAGAACAACTACATTATTTGATTGCAATCTTTTTCCTTCCAAAGGCATGCTATCATTCCATGCTGTGGGCATGGTTTCATGATCAACTTACATTCATAAGCATCTTTCTCTGTAAAACATGAGCAGGTTTTGGAATAAAATGTGTTACACCTCGCTCCTGGATCATTGACATCATGAACATATAAAGTGGTGAGACTGGGTTCACCTTGTGATGAGCTGTTGTTGGGAGCTAGAAATGACAGGTTGGTGCAGTAGAGGGTCTTTTTTTGTTTCCAAGTGGATTATGGTGGAGAATTGGTGGGGCAGTGTAAAAATGCTGACCTGTGCTAATCCAAATCCGGGAGGGTTGCGAGTCACCCTGATGAGTCCCAGAGTGACGCCCCCCATTAAAGTGAAAAAAAATGCAAAAAAAATCAAAATGTTAATTTTCACTGCAGCCCTGCAGAACGGTATGATCCTCAAAGATGACCGAAACTAAAACACAAAACTGTGAAAATAAAATCACGAAAGTCATCGTTTTGTGCATCTAATCCCAGTTACAACTGGAAACGAGAAACATGAAGAGTATTTCATCCTGACCCCGTGCCTTAAGGTAACAATTTCTGGGGAGTGGTTTCTCCCTGCTCTGTACAATGTATCTGATATAACGGTTTACAAATAAAACGTATTATTCATAAACGGCTTTGTAAAGAAAGGGCAACTGAACACACAACACGGAAGACTCACATTAAACACTTGTTAACAAAGGCGCGATAAATGAATCATTAAAAGCCGTCTCAACACTTACTGTCAAAAACGTCTTAACAAAGGGAATTCATTACTGCGATTTATTGAACCATCGCATAGTTTTTAAAAACGTACCGCTCGTTAAAAAAGAGGGGATTAACAATTCGTTTATATGAAATTCCATGTTCAATGGGAAAAAAAATGTAAGGTGAAGCGATCTGTTTGTAGGCAAAACACTATTGTCTGTTAACATTGGTCTGCAATACGTATTTACAATAGATTGAATGGGAAATGTTAACTCTTAGCCGGTAATCCTGAAAAATACCATGGAATGACTCGTTAAAAGGTGAGGAAACATCAGGTATCTAGGAATGAACACGAGCTGTAGAATAAAATTTGAGAAAATCTTATCATCCCCATATATCATCTGCAGAGACACTGAAATAAATCACTTTTCAATGAACATCGACTACAGAATGTCAAACCCGAACTCGAACAAAGTGCTACAGTAATAGTGCACGAATGTCTATTCAGAGATAGATACAGATTGGTTCTTTTTGTCTCTGTCTTTTACTTACACCAAAGGAGCAACTCACCAAATTGTGTGCAGTGTGGACAGGGTGTGGATGCAGAGAGACAGAGACAATCCAAGTCTGCTTTTGTTGTCTGCGCTCGGGCGAGCCAGACCCACAAATGGGAGAAATGGGGGCTTCCTTGGGTCCTAGTGCGAGACTATGTCGACTTCCACTGAAACAGCCCGAGTGTTGCAAGCGGGTCGCACGTTTCCTGTTCTAGCGCCTCGCAGGGGTCGAATGAATGAGCGAAGAAAACACAACACATTTTTATAAAAATCGCAGCGGTACACAAAATGGACCTCAGTTCTCTCAGTCAGCACACTGGACTAAGTGTTTAATGTATAATGCAATATTGAAGAAAACGAGACTTGTAGGGAATGATGTCTCTAGATCACAGCTATGTTCCTCTTGTTTGCAGAATATTTCTGTTGGGTTCGAACTCTACATTCTGCTATTGCAGAAATGCCTTATCACACCTCAGAATACCTCAAGGCTATTCATATGAGATGACTTACAAGCACAGAGTTGAGCAGATTTTTTTTTAAAGGTCGAGTCGTTTCGTTGGATTCTTTGAGTAGGCACTAGTCACCTACCCCGGAAACACACACAAATACTTTGCCTCAATCTTTCACCGCTCAGGGCATCAAAATATTATCCGAGCTATGACCGGATAACATTTCCTCAAATGGCTCCAGATCATTTGCCTATCACACGTGTGGCACTCCCTCCATCATACTTACAAAATATTTACCCATTGCACTGAAGGAGGTTAATGGAAATCTTGCATTCCCACTTCACCCGCGGGGGGGGGGGGGGGGGTGGTGGTGTACAAAGTTAGAAATCACACAACACCAGGTTATAGTCCAACATGTTTAATTGGAAGCACTAGCTTTCGGAGCGACGCTCCTTCATCCCCAGGGGACAGTTTGGTGGCGGATGCTGGTGTTGGAGGGGAGGGAGAGTTATGGGGGAGGGAAAGGAAAGAGAGGGACAGAGAGTTAGGGAAAGGAATGGGGGGGGGGGGGGATTTTGGGGGAGGCTGACAGAGTGTGGGTCCAGCCGCTTTGAAGAAGTCTCCGTCTTGTGGATTGAGTGAGAACAGTTCCTCATCCCCGCGCATTCAACCATTCACATTCGCCTTTCATTAAATCTGCCGTACGGTCAACGGGGAAGCTGACAGGGGGTTATTTTACACGGTCTCACCGCTCTGACACAAACTACCTGGCGTTTGCCTAGCAGCGAGCTGAGTGTTTTGTGAGGTGGACTGTGGGACCCTGGAGGAGTGTTGTAATCAGTAGAAAAGGGATGGGGGGTGGGGGGGGGGTGGAGAGCAGACATTCAGCTCTCTCTGCGGTGCAGCGATTAAACAGACATTGGAAATGCAGGTGGGCTGGCCACTGTCTAAACCACCACGTGTCAGATCCTGCATTTTTTTATAGAATAAAACGATTAACGATATCGCAATTAACAAACAGAGCATGAGCAATATGTGGGTTACTCAAAGAAAGAGGTTCTTTGCCTGTTGAATATCTCACAAAAACATCTCTGACTGCAGCAAAGGGAGTGGATTTTTTTTCTCCCTCTTTTTAGCTTCAATCAACGAGGCCCTAAAAGGGCTGTCTCTCATTTCATTCTCACGGCGACTGTTACATATTTTACAAAAAGCTGTTACTGGCCAATGAAGTTGTGAACGTCATTATGCCGTGCGTTTTCTGAACAATGAGATTGATGGCCCAACATTAACCAATCTTTTGAAATATATTTTGACGTGTTTTTTTTATATAATGCAAGCTTCTCCAGCATCGTGCTTAATCGTTTCTCCCAGCCTGTAATATTGCATTTTCATTAAAACAACATAATGCCGTTCTCTCGTGTTTAACGTTAGTTAATATTAATACCTGCACACCAACATTTAAATTTCGTGATTTCTCCGAGGTAGTTTTACATTATAATGCACACCACATATCAGGTCATAGAATTCAAGACCCTCAGAGAATAGGTATACGTTTTAAATCAGTGCTTTATTGTTAGTAAATCTCGCAATTTCTTCATGACTGACAGCTCCTTCATTGAGGTAACACCGATGCATTTCCAAGATGCTTGTACCGTGAGCTGTGCCATCCTGTACACCTTCCACCTGAATTGTGGTAGACCCTCCCGGGCACGCCGTGTGGGTGCCATGCATCAGGATAAAGGCCGGTGAACACACGGAACGCGCCAGAGACAGCTTCATGTCAAACTCAGTGTGGAATGAGAGAGACAGAGGGAGAGACGTCACCTCTGGCGTTGTCCTCACCAGTCCCAAGATCACCGAGCAAGGTCGGCCTGCGGCTGTGTCATTTCAACAAAGAGCCCCTTACACTGCAGAAAGGTCCAATCAAATATGTAGCTGGTAAATTTGGTTTTGGACACTTTGGGACCACTACAAAAGAGCCTAGGAGAATATGTTGAGTTGATGCAAGGCTGGAGTCTATTGTAGACAGTGTGCTGAACCATCTGGAAATAGTTTTGTGAAATCTTAGTCAGAATATTAACTAGAATCAGCGTCAGACATTCCTAAATTATGTGACTAATGGGAGACAGAAGTGGTCATCTCATACTGGTCATCATGCCTATTGTCACTACTTTTCAAGGGGCATCTAACTGAGTGAGCTTAGCTCATGTAAACATGAGACTGTAGGCCTGTGGTAGTAAAAATTTTAATGTGTTTGTCTAAACATCCTCTGTCCAGAATTACTGACAATTCAATTTAAAAGAAATGAATCAAAGACTACATTAAAACAGTGGATTTACGATCAGCATTCTGTTAAGTGCACTGGTACCACTCCTGGCTCTCAGCTGTGGGGTTCAAGTACCATTCTGAAGCTTGAAATCACTGGTAACTTTCAGTGCAATGCTGACCAAATTAGTTTATCTTTTGAATTAGTTGTTAAGACGGGGCCCAGCCTGCTCTCCTAGATGAATGGCAAAGATACAATAACACTGCAGTATACCGTAGAATACCAAGGGAGCTCTCCCTGGTCAATATTTATCTCTCAATCAACACTGAAAAGCAAATAATTGTCACACTAAACAAGCAAAAAATAAAGAACCACAGATGCTGGAAATCTGAAACAAAACAAATTGCTAGAGAAACTCAGCAGGTCTGGCAGCATCTATGGAGGGAAAACAGAGTTAACACTGAAGAAGAAGGGTGACTGGATTGGAAATGTTAATTCTGCTTTCTGTCCATAGATGCTGCAAGACCTGCTGAGTTTCTCCAGCACTTTCTGTTTTTGTTTCATGATCGCACTGTTGTTTGGGAGAGCTTGTTATGCGCAGATTGATTGTCACTCTTCTACCTGATGACTCTCCATTTGCTCATAATGTAGACTTTCTACTGTTTTTGTTACATTTCAGAAACACATCTATTATCTGTTGATGATAATCACCATCGGATGTTTTTTCATAGGCTATGAAGTATGTCTAAATATTCTTGTTTACTTCTAGATATTTATCAATAATGGTTCCCAGGGTAAATGTTCCCTTTCTAATCTCTACACCAAGTGTAAAGCCGGCCTGTATTTTACCAATCCCTGCTTCAAGTTTCTTTTTATTATGATTATCAAGGTCACTTTCTGATAACTCCATAAGCTTTAAATTTCTTAGGTAATGACTAATGAATGTCTCAAGTCAATTGGAATTTATCTTTTAATATATATTTGATCACAAATTTCTGAAATCATTCTAATTCTATTCCTCCAATGGTTTTTAGATGCTTTGTTGTTACTTTATCTATGCCTGCAGCTTTTCCTGTACTCAATTTCAAATCATTCTTTAACTTTTAGCTGTTTGTCCATTTTTATACCTTTATATCCTTCATTATATCTTGAGGTCTCCTTCGATTTGGATCATTCTACAAGTCACTTGTATATTTAGTCATTTGTTTTGCTCCTGAACCCAGTTAAAACAACATTTTAGTCTTGTATAACCACCACAAGTTGTTATCCTTCTTGCTATCTATCAAAGATTTAAACTAGCTCTTAATCTTCATTACAATTTACATGAATACAATGGGTCTTTTGATTTGTTCCTCGTTTTACATTTGCTAAATCCTGAATAATCTAGATTACATTGAAAGGTGTGGCAGAAGTAATGCAAAGTAACACTGTCAAATCTTTCCTGCTCTAAATCCCATCTGGAAAATGAAAGCATTTACCATGATGAATGTCTCATGAAACAGCTCTTTTAAACTGTTCTTTTTTATATATTTTTGGCACTGTTGCACCAACAGTTTAAGTGTGTTTGTTAGCAAAGCAAATTGGGCCCAAAATCTGATAGAATCAATTGCTATCAATATCATTTTCTCCTTGTTGTCAGGTGCCAAGTATTGTTGATCCAAATATAGATTAATAGCTCAGTACAGGATGTGTGGAGGCATCTCCACCCTAATGGAAGAGACTTTGCTTTTTACTTCAGCTGAGGTAGCTGAGGAAGCATATTATAATAGGCCTTCATTGATCAAGCTGCAGTGAGTCATGGCTCACAGGCTGCTCGCGACTCATTGCACACATAGGTGGCAAAAAAGAGGTCTCCTTTGCTAAACAAAGATTGTTTGAATTTCGAGATAAGCCAGGTACCTGGCATATCTGGCTAGAAAGAAAAACGCTTCCCAATCCATTATGTCTGTTAGAAAGAAGGCTGGCACAGTTACCCATGAGTTGAAAAAGATCAATGTTAGATTTAGGGAATACTTTGCAGAGTTATACTGGTCAGAGGGCAGCAAAGATGATGCAGTGAGAATGCAGTCCTGTTTTGAGAACCTGGACCTACCCAATATGAACACGGAGCAAGTCTCCCTGTTAAATGCGCTTATGATGATTCAAGAGGTGCAGGAATCAATAAAACATCTCCAGGGTGGCAAAGCACCGGGGCCAGATGAATTCCCGAGTGAGTTCTATAAGGAATTCATAAATGTGTTGGTGGATCCACTTTTGGGGATGTATAGCTATTCATATACACAGGATTGTCTTCCACCCTCTGTTAGAGAGGCCAGTATCTTCCTCATTTTAAAGAAGGGGAAAGACCCCGAAGAATGTGCTTCATACAGACTAAGTTCGTTGTTGAATGTAGTCTTTAAAATTCTGTCAAAGGTGCTGGCCCTGAGGTTGGAAAAGGTATTGCCCTATATAATAAAAGAAGGTCAGACAGGTTTTATAAAGGGCCATAGCTCCTCCAACAATATCTGGAGGGGACTGAACATAGTGCAGGTATGCCAGCAAAGGTTGATCCCAAGTTTGGTGGTCTCCCTAGATGAGGAAAAGATGTTTGGCCGGATAGAATAGACGTACTTTGTGGGGTCCTAGAGTGCATTGGTCTCAGGGGAAATCTTTGCTAGGTGGGTGGCAGTATTGTATAATGATCTTAAGGCAGCAGCCATCATAAATGGCACTAAGTCGGATAACTTTAGTATTGGGAGAGGTAGTCGACAGCAGTCCTCTTTCACTGCTGCTATTTACTTTGGTAATTCAGCTGTTAGCTGACGCTACCTGGAGAGATCTTGAAATAGTGGCGCCAGAGGTGGGAATGGGGGAGCATAAGATCACCCATTTGTTCTTGATGATAATCACCCTGATGATGTCCTTTTGTTCTTGGCCAATCCGGAGCAGTCAGTTCCTTGATTGATTCAAAAAAGTATTTTATTTGACAGTTTTGCGGGATACAGGATCAACTTCACAAAATCGGAAGCCATGCCAGTGGGGGGAGTAGAGGAGGTGCCTGATCTGAAGGATGGAATGCAGTTCCCATTTAAATGGTTTTTTGTCAAAAGGTTTTTTTGTGTTTGGGAATTTTTTATTACCCCTGCCTTCCACCAGCTGTATAAAGCTAACTATGCTGAAAAATGTGTTGCTGGAAAAGTGCAGCAGGTCAGGCAGCATCCAAGGAGCAGGAGAATCGACGTTTCGGGCATAAGCCCTTCTTCAGGAATGAGGAAGGTGTGCCAAGCAGGCTAAGATAAAAGGTAGGGAGGCGAGACTTGGGGGAGGGGCGTTGGGAATGTGATAGGTGGAAGGAGGTTAAGGTGAGGGTGATAGGCTGGAGAGGGGTGGAGGGGCGGAGAGGTCGGGAAGAAGGTCAAGAAGGTGATGATGAGTCCAAGGGTTGGGACTGAGATAAGGTGGGGTGGAGAGGAAATGAGGAAACTGGAGAAATCTGCATTCATCCCTTATGGTTGGAGGGTTCCTAGGCGGAAGATGAGGCGCTCTTCCTCCAGTCATCATGTAGCCATGGTCTAGCGATGGAGGAGGCCAAGGACCTGCATGTCCTTGGTGGAGTGGGAGGGGAAGTTAAAGTGTTCAGAAGAAGGGCTTATGCCCGAAACATCAATTCTCCTGCTCGTTGGATGCTGCCTGACCTGCTGCGCTTTTCCAGCAACACATTTTTCAGCTCTAATCTCCAGCTTCTGCAGTACTCACTTTCTCCTAAAGCTAACTATGTACAATTACTGGAGAGAATTAAACAGGATTTGCAATAGTGGGAGGGATTACTGTTATCATGGCTAGGTCGAATAGCCCTGATTAAAATGAATGTTCTTCATCGCCTGTTGTACCCCACAGAATGCTCTGGTTGTTGCCACCCAGACGAGTGTTACGGGGCTCAAAGATTGGCTAAGGTCCTTCATTTGGTGTCACAGGCACACCTAATTAAATTTACTAAATTGCAGCTCCCGCAGGGTGAGGGTGTGGTGGACCTTCCAGACTTGAAGAGATATCAAATAATCGCCATGTTAGCATATGTGGGTGACAGGGTATGGAGGGGATTCGGAGTCGATTTGACTTGACGTTGAAGCTTCGCAGTTGAGATGTCCCCAGTTAATCTATTATTCATGGATAGGTTGAAATCCATGATAAAGCAGTGTAAAAGCCCAATCATTGTAAACATGGTGAAAGCCTGGAGGATAATGAGGCAAGACGAGGGCAATTGACTTAAGATCTTGCTGTTTACCCCATTGGCAGGAGCCCAAGGATTTAAATCTGGGTGAATGAACTCCGGCTTTAAGGTATGGGAGAATAAGGGAATCTCTTGTTTGGGAGATTTATTCGAGGGGGAGGTCTTGATGTCATTTAGCCAACTAAGTCAGAAATATGCAATGTCTAATAGGGACCTTTTCCGATACTTTCAGATAAGGGATTATGTACAGAGGAAGGCCACACTCCTGGCTCAGCTTTACAAGTCAGACATGGAGAAAAGAGTGCTCCAGTGTACAGGCGCATTTTCAGTTAGTACTTTGTATCATAGTTTGTGAGAAGATTTGTAGCTTGGGTGCTCGTTGTTGTGGTTCTGTTCGCCGAGCTGGGAATTTGTGTTGTCGACACTTCGTCCCCTGTCTAGGTGACATCCTCAGTGCTTGGGAGCCTTCTGTGAAGCGCTTCTGTGATCTTTCCTCCAGCATTTATAGTGATTTGCATCTGCCGCTTCTGGTTGTCAGTTCCAGCTGTCTGGAACTGACAACCGGAAGCGGCAGCTACAAATCACTAAAAATGCCAGAGGAAAGATCACAGAAGCGCTTCACAGGAGGCTCCCAAGCACTAAGGGGTAACCTAGACAGGGGACGAAGTGTCTACAACACAAATTCCCAGCTCGGCAAACAGAACCACAACAACTTTGTATCATTTACAGAAAAGATGTGCCTTCAGAGATGTGGAGAAACTCGGTAGGACTTGGAATCGGGAACTAAGAGAGGGTATTTTTTTGGAAACATGGGAAGCTATATGGGAAAATGTGAAGAAAATCTCAATATATAACAAAGCACAGGCCATGCAATTGAAGATTTTACACAGGGCTCATATGGCACCAGAGAGGCTAGCTAAGTGCAAGAGAGGAGTGTCTCCAGGGTGTCCCAAATGTAAAATTCGTATAGGCACTCTTACACATCACGACAGGTTATGTTGCAAGATCTGGTGATACTGGAGTGCCATTGTAAGGGAGCTGAAGGAAACCCTGGGAATTGAAGTCAAGGTGGATCCGCTATTTCTTCTTCTGGGGTTGCCAAATCTGCCCTCTCTGGGGGATCACGGGAAGAGACTGTGTAACATTCTTACCCACTGTGTGAGGAAGAACATTTTAATGAATTGGACATTGGAAAAATCCTCTTCATCGCCTTATCGGGTGACGTAGGCTGGTGATGGAGCATCTTCCCCAAGACTACCTCACAAATATGGCATAACACAAAATGGAGCAGTTTTATAAGACATGGCAGCCCTTTCTAAATTATATTGACACAGACTTATTGGCAATATTAATTAGGGCTATGATATAACCATCTGAATCAGTGTGGGTGCCCATGGGGTCATGGGAGAAATAATATAGGAGGACAATGACTGGGAGCTTCAGTGGAGGTGTGGTGAGTGAAATAGAATAAAGTAATGTGATATAATTTAATTTAATTTGAATTAAGCTTAACTTAATTTTTATTTAATTTGATTGTAGTTTAGTTTAAGTAGATACTTTTGTTCTGGTAGAATAGAAGGTAGTTTATTATTAATAGAATTGTGATATGACATTGTTGTACTACCTCTAGCCATGGGTATTTTGGTATAGAGTTTTATGTATAGTTGCTTTGTTAAAGATTTGAAAAAGTTTTAAATAAAAATATTCATTAAAAAAGCTGAGTACAGACCTTTTTCCATATCTATTTTCTGTATCTAAAATATCTACAGATATTTTTATGTACATTATTATATGTTAATAAGATCAGTTGGATGTCCTGAAAGGACAGAGCAGCTTTGGTTGGCTCAAAGAGCTTTTTCATGGAGAGAAATTTCAGAGTGCTTCGGTGCAGAGGGATCTGGGTATCTTTGCGCAAGATTAACAGGAAACTGGTATGCATGTACAGAAGGTAATAAGAAAGGAAAATGGAATTCTGTCACATATACAGCCATAGAGCCATAGAGATAAACAGCATGGAAATAGATCCTTTGGTTCAACTCATCCATGCTGACCAGATATCCTAAATAAATCTAATTCCATTTTCCAGCATTTGGCCCATATCTCTCTCAACCCTTCCTATTCGTATACCCATCCAGATGCCTTTTAAATATTGTAATTGCACCAGCCTCCACCACTTCCTCTGGCAGCTCATTCCTTATAAGCACCACTCTCTGCATGAAAAAGTTGCCCCTTAGAACCCTTTTAAATCTTTCCCCTCTCTTAAACCTATGCTGGTTTGGAACTGGTTTAGTTTTGCACTGCTGTACCCTGAAAAAAATACCTTGCTATTCACCCCATCCATTCCGCTCATGACTTTATAAACCTCTATAAGGTCACCGCTCAGTCTCCAACGCTCTAGGGAAAATAGCCCCAGCCTATTCAGCTTCTTCCTATAGCTCAAACCCTCCAACTCCAGCAACATCCTTATAAATTGTTTCTGACCCCTTTCAAGTGTAACAACATCTTTCCTATTGCAGGGAGAGTAAAATTGAATGTAGTATTCAAGAAGTGGCCCAACCAATGTTCTATATAGCCACAACATTACCTCCCAACTCCTATATTCAATGCACTGACCAAGAAAGGCAATCACACCAAACAACACCTTCACTATCCTGTCTACCTGCAACTCCATTTTCAAGGAATTACAAACCTGCAGCCAAAGGTCTCTTTCTTCAGCACCACTTCCCAGCTTCCTACCATTTATTGTGTAAGTTCTTCCCTGAATTGCCTTACCAAAATGCAACACCTCACATTTATCTAAATTAAACTCCATGTGCCATTCCTCAGCTCATTGGCCCATTGATCAAGATCCCATTGTACACTGAAATAACTTTCTTCACTATTCACTACATATCCAATTTTGGTGTTGTCTGCAAATTTACTAACCATTCCACCTACATTCACATCCAAATTATTTATGTAACTGACAAAAAACAGTGGACCCAGCACCAATCCTTGCTGCACATCGATGGTCACAGGACTCCTGTCCAAAAAGCAACCCTCCCTTACCATCCTCTCTCTTCTACCTTCAAGCCAATTTTGTATCCAAATGGCTACCTTTCCCTGGATTCCAAGTGATCTAGGAAATTGTGAGGACTGCAGATGCTGGGAAGTCAGAGTCAATAAAGTGTGGAGCTGGAAAAAGCACAGCAGGTCAAGCAGAATAATAGCAGAAGGTGAGTCAATGTCTCGGGTCAGGACTCTTCAGCAGGACAGTCAATATTTTGGGTTGGGACCTGAATCATTGACTTTCCTGCTCCTCTGATGCTGCTTGACCTGCTGTGCTCTTTTCAGTTCCAAGTGATCTAACCTTGCTAACCAGTCTACTGTGCAGAACCTTGCCAAATGCCTTGCTGAAGTCCATATAGACAACGTCCACTCTGTCTGCCTTCATACATCTTCTTTATCGCTTCTTCAAAAAACTCAATCAAGTTAGTGCGACATGATTTCCCATGCACAAAGTCAGGTTAACTATCCCTAATCAGTCCTTACCTTTCCATATACATGTAAATCATGTCCCTCAGAAGCTTCTCCAACAACTTATCAGCAACATAGTGGCTCAGTGGTTAACACTGCTGCCTCACAGCGCCAGGGGCCCAGATTCAATTCCACCCTCAGCTGACTGTCTGTGTAGAGTTTGCACATTCTCCTCATGTCTGTGCGGGTTTCTTCCCATAATCCAAAGTTGTGCAGGTTATGCAAATTGGCCATGTTAAATTGCCTGTAGTGTTCAGGGATGTGTAGGTTAGATGCATTAGTCAGGGGTAAATGTTGGGGAATGGGTTTGGGTGGGATATTCTTCAGAGGGTTGGTGTGGACTTGCTGGGTTGAAGGGCCTGTTTCCACACGTTAGGAATTCTAATTCTAACTTATCAACCACTGACTAATTATGTACTCTGTAGTCAAGAGTTTTATTTCTTGTTCACACACCACAAACTCCAAACTTACTTATTCTTTGCTCCCCATATTTATGCATCTAGTTCTCACCCAATTATACCTTAATCTATATATATATATATATAAAAGTGTTAGACCTTACTATATGATAACAAACAACATGTCTAGGAGAGTTCCAAATGACCCTTAATCACTTGATAAGCCAAGCTTGGTATCAAACTGGGTTCACACTCCATGCAGTGTTAAACAACAGTGTCACAAAGTAGTTCCTGCTGATCATTTTCTTTCTTCTTTTCAGTCAGCATGATTTCTAATGTCAATTTAATACTATTGCAAACCTGAAATAATTTTGTACCAGGCCAGAACATGTGTGAGTTGGCAATAACAATGTACCTGTCTTTATATGGTGTATCACATCAAAGCAGTAAGTCCGACACATTGACATATGAGTCTCATGTGTTGATGAAGTAAGTTAGTATGTTTTCCACTTTTGTGTGCTAGTTTTCTTTTCATTTTCAGCCTACAGCATTCATTGGCAGCAAAATGAACAAGAGAAATAAATGCGTAACATACTTTCTGTCAGTATTTGCACCTTCTCTACGGACAAGACCTCAATTATGTCTCCATGTGATGACACATGCAAACCACATCCCTTGCAGCCACAGGCTAAAGCTTCAAGAGAATTTGAAAGAGATTTGACCCATGTGGAAATGCCCTGGCCCACAGGGACCAAATTGTTAGCTATGGATGAATAGCTTCACCATCGTGTGCGTGCCCCAGGAGAATAGAAGACCAAGGGAGTAAAAACCCAACAAAAAAGTCTGCAGTGATGCTCAAAGGCCAGTGATGTCTAAATATGTCATCTTTCTGACATCCACAACTCCTGCAATCCAGCCAGTGCCAAACAAAGTGCTTTTCATTCCTTTGGACACAAACAGGGAGGTTGAGAAAGGGCTCCTGATATTTAGACAACTCAATGTCTCCATAAATTTAACCCAGGTTTGCACAATGGAGAGCTCACTCCAGTTTAGCAGAACACAAATGACAGCCACTACAAGTGAGAAGTCTAAATTGATTGGTGTAGAAAAATGGATGCTCTGGCCAGTCTCTGAGCAGAGGAACCATTATATCCCACTGATGTGCCACTGCCCACTTCAAGTTCAGTGGCCCCCAAGTGATGCCGTGCTGAACCATAGTCTACGTGCTTGTGGATTCTTGGGTCTTAAGTTCTCTGCTTTAAAAAATAATTGGAGCCCATTTCACCAGGCAAAGGAAAAAATAAATGAAACTAAAGAAGATCTTTTGGAAATGAAAGGAATAGTCTTTGATTGGCAAAATAGAACATTGGGACCATGTGCACAGAATTAACATTGACTTGCAGCTGGCTGACATTGCACACAAGACAACGGTGAATGACAAGGAACCTGATAGACTCAACATTGACCCAAAATTGAAATATCTGAAACTAGGAGGCATGCATTTAAGATGAGAGGGGGAACATTCAAAGGAGATGCTGGTGCAGGCCGATATGATAGGGGCATTTAATGAACTTTTAGATAAGCAAGGAATGGAGGGATATGGACCAAGGGCAGAAGGGATTAGTTTAATTTGGCACCATATTTAGTACAAAATTATGGTCCAAAGGGCCTGTTCCTGTGCTGAACAGTTCTTTGTTCTATGTTCTACTGGTGCATTTCAACACAAGAATGGGCACAGACCAAAAAGCCTGTTCCTCCTGCCTTGGACATCATGGCCTGTGAAAGATAAAAGGAATGGACAGAGACTGCTAGGATTTTGCAGCTACAATCAGCTTTGTTTAACACCTACTTTGGGAACAGTTTAAAACAGAGGTGTCGTCCTAGAGATGTTCAAAATCAGAGCATCAACACTAATAGGATCTGATCATCACCAGTCTCAACATAAAGGAAACAAGAGTGAAAAAGTACTGACTGCTTCAAAATATGATGTGGAGATGCCGGTGTTCGACTGAGGTGGACAAAGTTAATAATCACACAACACCAGGTTATAGTCCATCAGGTTTATTTGGAAGTACTGGCTTTTAGAGGCACTGCTCCTTCATCAAGTAGCTGTGGAGCAGGATCATAAGACACAGTTTGCAGATGACACCAAAATTGGAGGTGCAGTGGACAGTGAAGAAGATTATTTCAGAGTACAACGGGACCTTGATCAGATGGGGCAATGGGCCATGGAGTGGCAGATGGAGTTTAATTTAGATAAATGTGAGGTACTGCATTTTGGAAAGGCAAATTAGGTTAGGATTTATATACTTAATGGTAAGGTCCTGAGGAGTGTTGCTGAACAAAGAGACCTTGGAGTGCAGGTTTATAGTTCTTTAAAAATGGAGTTGCAGGTAGATAGGATAGTGAAGAAGACATTTTGTATTCTTTCCTTTATTGGTCAGTGCATTAAGTAGAGGAGTTGGGAAGTCATGCTGCAGCTGTACAGGACATTGCTTAGGCCACTATTGGAATGCTGCACGCAGTGCTGGTCTCCCTGCTATAAGTGCTGGTCTCCCTGCTATAGGAAGGATGTTGTGAAACTTGAAAGGGTTCAGAAAAGATTTACAAGAATGTCACCAAGCTTGGAGAGCTTAAGCTATAGAGAGAGGCTGAATAGACTGGGGCTATTTTCCCTGGAATGGCAGGGGTTGAGCAGTGGCCTTATAGTGGTTTATAAAATCATGAGGGGTATGGATAGGGTAAATAGATAAGGTCTTTTCCATGGGATGGGGGAGTCCAAAACTAGATGGCATAGGTTTAAGATGAGAGGGGAAAGATATAAAAGTGATCTAATAGGCAACTTCTTCACACAGAGAGTGGTGTGTGTCTGGAATGAGCTGCCAAATTGTTAGAGGCTGGTACAATACAACATTTAAAAGGCATCTGGATGGATATATGAATAGGAAAAGTTTAGAGGATATGGACCAAATGCTGGCAAATGGGACTAGATTTATTTCAGATATTTGGTTGTCATGGACAAGTTGGACCGAATGGTCTGTTTCTGTGCTACACATCTCTATGACTCTGTGACTAATGCTGCTGTGATGAAGCCTCCTATAAAAGCCAAACAATATGATCTCAGTAAATTAGAAGAAATATACAAGCAAAATACAAGCAAATATACAAGCAAATATACAAACAAATATCCCAATAATTAAAGGGAGTCAGGGGGCTGAGTTAAGTATGGTTGCCATTACAAAAGAGAAAGTGCTAGAAAAGCTAAAAGGTCTTAAAATTGATAAAATTGATAGCCTGATGGGCTACATCCTAGAGTTCTGAGGGAGGTGGCTGAGGAAATAGCGGAGGCATTGGTTGAGATCTTTCAAAAGTCACTGGAGTCAGGGAAAGTCCTGGATGATTGGAAGATCGCTGTTGTAACCCTCTTGTTCAAGAAAGGATCGAGGCAAAAGATGGAAAACTATAGGCCAATTAGCCTAACCTCAGTTGTTGGTAAAATTCTAGAATCCATCATTAAGGATGAGGTTTCTAAATTCTTGGAAGAGCAGGGTTGGATTAGAACAAGTCAACGTGGATTTAGTAAGGGGATGTCGTGCCTGACAAACCTGTTGGAATTCTTTGAAGAGGTGACAAGTAGGTTAGACCAGGGAAACCCAGTGGATGTAGTCTATCTAGACTTCCAAAAGGCCTTTGATAAGGTGTCACACGGGAGGCTGCTGAACAAAGTGAGGGCCCATGGTGTTTGAGGTGAGCTACTGGTATGGATTAAGGATTGGCTGTCTGACAGAAGGCAGAGAGTTTGGATAAAAGGTTCTTTTTCGGAATAGCAGCCAGTGACAAGCCGTGTCCCGCAGGGTTCACATTATATATTAATGATCTGGATGAAGGGACTGGGGGCATTCTGGTGAAGTTTGCAGATGATACGAAGTTAGGTGGACAGGTAGGTAGTACTAAGGAAGTGGGGAGGCTGCAGAAGGATCTAGACAGTTTGGGAGAGTGGTCCAGGAAATGGCTGATGGAATTCAATGTGAGCAAATGCGAGGTCTTGCACTTTGGAAAAAAGAATACAAACATGGACTACTTTCTAAACGGTGAGAAAATTCATGAAGCCAAAGTACAAAGGGATCTGGGAGTGCTAGTCAAGGATTCTCTAAAGGTAAACATGCAGCTTGAGTCCGTGGTTAAGAAAGCGAATACAATGTTGTCATTTATCTCAAGAGGGTTGGAATATAAAAGCACTGTTGTGCTACTGAGACTTTATAAAGCTCTGGTTAGGCCCCATTTGGATTACTGTGTCTAGTTTTGGTCCCCACACCTCAGGAAGGACATACTGGCACTGGAGCGTGTTCAGCGGAAATTCACACGGATGATTCCTGGAATGGTAGGTCTAACATACGAGGAATGGCTGAGGATCCTGGGATTGTATTCATTGGAGTTTAGAAGATTAAGGGGGGATCTAATAGAAACTTACAAGATAATACATGGCTTGGAAAGGGTGGACGCTAGGAAATTGTTTCCGTTAGGCGAGGAGACTAGGACCCGTGGACACAGCCTTAGAATTAGAGGGGGTAAATTCAGAACAGAAATGCGGAGACAGTTCTTCAGCCAGAGAGTGGTGGGCCTGTGGAATTCATTGCCGCAGAGTGCAGTGGAGGCGGGGACGCTAAATGTCTTCAAGGCAGAGATTGATAAATTCTTGATGTCACAAGGAATTAAGGACTACGGGGAGAATGCGGGTAAGTGGAGTTGAAATGCCCATCAGCCATGATTGAATGGCGGAGTGGACTCGAAGGGCCGAATGGCCTTATTTCCACTCCTATGTCTTATGGTCTTATGGTCTTAAGAACACTCAATATGTACTAAGAGTCACTTGAAACAAGTATAACAGACTGATTTGTCACTGATTAGAGTCATAGAGTCATAGAAATATACAGCATGGAAACAGACCCTTCAGTCCAACCCATCCATGCCGACCAGATATCCCAATCCAATCTAGTCCCACCTGCCAGCCCATATCCCTCCAAACCCTTCCTATTCATATACACATCCAAATGCCTCTTAAATGTTGCAATTGTACCAGCCTCCACCACTTCGTCTGGCAGCTAATTCCATACATGTACTACTCTCTGTATGAAAAAGTTGTCCCTTAGGGCTCTTTTACATCTTTCCCCTCTCACCCTAAACCTATTCCCTCTAGTTCTGGACTCCCTAACCCAAATAGACTTTGTCTATTTATCCTATCCATGCCCCTCATAATTTTGTAAACCTCTATAAGGTCAGAATATCCAGAAGCTTTTTGATGCAATGAATACTAGAGGCATATATGGAGATGAAAAGGTCAACATGTCCTTCATTAAGGAAAAATGGATCCACAGAATGTAAAGGTAGAGGAGGTCATTACTGACTGCAATTTACAGTTGGAGAGTTGGGTGAAACACAACTTTGAGTTGTACTCCAGGGAAAACAGTTACTGAAGAAGCTTTAAATACTATAGAAATCCTTGAATCCTATGACACTTCAAGAGTTTACCCAGAATGTTTTGAAGCTTGTGAAGTTACCCTTCTCAACTACTCTCTCAGACAGTGCATTCCAGACCCGACCACCCTCTGGGTGAATAGTTCTTTACTCATGTCCCTTCCCACCTACCTTCCACTTTAAAAGTATGCCCCTTGTTCTTGACCCATCAGCAAAGGGGAACAGTTGCTTTCTGTACACCCTGTCCATGCCTTTCACAATCTTATACACCCCTATCAGGTCCCCCCTTAACCTTCTCTGCTCCAAAGAAACTACCCCAACTTATCTATTCTCTCAGCATAGCTGAAATGCTGTATCCCAGGTAACATCCTGCTGAATCTTATTTGCATCCCTTTCAGTGCATTCACATCTTTCCTATAGTATGGCGATCACACTGCACATAGCTCACCCCAGTTGTGGCCTAACCAAAATTCTGTACAACGCCAACATAACCTCCGTGATCTATGCCTCAATTGATAAAGGCAAGCATCCCATAAACATTCTTAAATAACCTATTAATTTATCCAGCCACCTTCAGCAATCTATGGACAAATGCATTAAGATCCCATTGTTCCTCTGAGCTTCCTAGTGTTTTCTTATTTATTGAGTACTCTCTTGTCTTGTTGCTTCTTCAAAAGTGCATCAGCTCATATTTATCGAGGTTCTATCTGTCACTGGTCTGCCCATCGGACCAACTTCTCTATACTCTCCCGTAACTAAGACTTCCTCGTCACTGTCAACTACCCAGCCAAACTTTGTGTAATCCACAAACTAACTTATCATCTCCTCTGCCATTCCCCCATCTCCCATATTCTTAGCTACACCATTTATGAATATCACAATCAGTAAGAGACCCAGCAATATTACCGATGGTAGACACTGGCCTACAGTCACATGCACAGTCTTCCACCACACGCACCGTCTCCTGTCACTAAGTCAATTTTGGATCCAACTTTGCCATGTGACCCTGCAACCATGAACTACTACTTTTTTAATGCGTTCCCCATGTGGGACTTCAAGGCCTTGATGAAATCCATATATCCTTTCTCAACTGCCCAACTCTCATCTACACATTTGGTCACCTCCCCGAAAACTTCAGCTAGATTTGTTAGGCATGACCTCCTTTTGGCAAAGCCATGCTGACTCCCCCTGATGAAACCTTGCATCTCTAAATGGAGATTAATTTTCTCAGATAATTTCCATAACAATGATGTGAGACTCATTGGTCTACAGTTCCGTGGTATATTTCTATCACCTTTCTTGAAAAGTGGAACCAGATTTCTTATCATCCAGTCCTCTAGCACAACCCTGAGGCCAGAGATTATTTAAAAATTTGGGTTCTGGCCCTTGTTATTTCCTCCGTTGTCTCCCATAGCAGCCTGGGAAACAACTCATCTTGCCTGCAGGTGTTTTATCATGCTCCTTCTTTGCTATCTTTATTGCTTCCTTGAGATCAGCTTTATATGTTCTTGTGGTTCACCATCAATATGCCTCTAGCATATCTATGGACAGTGCCTAATACATACCAGAGCTCACAAAAACTTTGTCAGGTTTCTGTATCTGAGGTACAAGACAAGGGTGCACGAAGTCCTCTTCAAAGAATTGCTCTACGTTGATGATACTGCATTAGCATTCCATATGGAGAAGTACCTTCAGTGATAAATAGGCTGACACTCTCCAGTCTATAAAGGGTTAGGTGTAACCATCAGCATCAGGAAGACAATGACCATGATCCTGAATGTTGCCATAATCTATCAGTATTGACATTATGAAGTTGTTAATACCTTCACTTATCTAGGCTCCACAATTACCAGCAATCTGCCATTTGATATTGAAATCAATGCACAAATCACAAAGAAGTTACAACTGTTTTATTCAAGCTAAGTGAGAAGGTGGAATAACAGTAACCTGACTGAAAACACCAAACTGTGAGCTTACAATGTTTGTGTACTGTGTGCACTCCTCTACAGCAGGTGATGAGACCTGGACAGCATATTCTCAATAGAAAAAAAGGCTAAGCAGTTTCCACCTTCCCTACCTCTGATGTATATTCAGCATCTCTTAGTTGGATAAAGTCACCAGTGCAGAAGTCCTGAAGTGTGCTACGTTCATCAACACTAAACCAAGAATGCTTCCACTGGCTCAGCCACATTCATTGGATAGATGTTGACTGTTTACACTAAAACTTTGCAAATGATAAAAATATGTGCTGCTATGTTTCAGATGGGCACTCTTTCACATTGCTTTCATTCTAACGTTTCTTAAGGTCAAACTTCCAAACCTCTGTAGTTGCCTTTTAGCAGTAGGCATACATTTATATAACTATTTATGCACAACCATATGCTCTAATGAGCACATAATTTGTGGGGGCCATGTATTAGCCACTACACTATTTCGTGAGAGGCCTTGGAAGGGTCCACACCGATAGATTCATAGACTGTTTCTTTACTCTGCATTTCAATTGATTGCAAAGCAGCACAGGAAGCAAAATTGAATGCATGTTACTTGAAAGAAGTTACCTTTCACCAAACAGAAAGCCTGCGACCTAAATAATAATAATACTTAGATCATTAAAAAAATCCTTTTCTAAGACTAACATGCCACATTTTGATTGCTTCATTAATTAGCTGTTATCCTATATATATTTTCTTTTAACATTGACATTGCTGGTTTCAATGCATTCCATTAATCTCTTAATTTCAACAATTGGTGGTTGGAGTAGACTTATTATTGGCTGACATGTAACCACACAGTTTGACAATATGCCAGGCAAACTACACATGGCAGGTTAAGTGCTAGATTTTCTGTCAGCATTTACTTGAATCCATTCCAGTGTAGAGTATCATTAATAGCTGGAGACAAAGGAACCATAGAGTTCTGTATACAATAACAAAAATTCTGAAATGCATTGTAGTGAACCAGAATTTCACAATGGTTACCAGAAGATAATGGCTTTGACCAAAAGTGAGAGCAACTTCTTGTATATACAGTATACCCAATTCAGTTGGCTTCCCTTTTCCATTGAAACTTGGTTGAAATCAGCTGCAAAGGTTCCATCAATTCATTCAATTGAAAAGTGAAGGGCCCTTTTGTAATGCAGTGGTAGTGTCCTCACTCCTGGACTGGGAGACCTGTATTCAACAGGTTGCGTAGAAAAATAGCTTAATAAAAAATAATTAAAAGTGAATTGGACTCCTTAGTCCTGCTAAATTAGTGATTCTGATGATAAATGTATTCTCCATTGAATCATTATTTCCCCAACTCATAATCTCCGCCTTGCTGTTGTAATGTCATTGTGTGCAAAACAATTAGAAACACAGGGACAGAAATGGCTGTAGAGCCCCTCCAGAGTTTTCCAGTACATCATCTAAGTTTATGTAAAACACAGGAATCAAAATGGGTAATGTTAGCATTTGTGGCAGTTCATGGGGGCAAAGAGTAGTCTTCATAGCCAAGCTCAATGCTATTTCCATTTGACATCACAAGTGTGATTTTCAGCAGTAATCAAAATATAACAATCAGCAGCATAGTTTCATGCTGATTTAAAACTTTCTTACCCTAAGGGCATTGAAGTCAGCCGTGACATCCTAAAGGCTGCTCCAGCTGAGTTCAGCAAACTGAACACTGACTGGGAACTAAGCTAACCTGCCACTTTATTTCCATTTCCTGTCTATTTTACAGTGTTGAGCATTTAGATGTGTTCTAAATGGCTCCAAAGTGGATTTCCATTGCTGGCTGAAATATAGCATTTTTATTTAAAGAATTAATTTAATTTGATTGTGGCTTTCTTATCCATTTCCATTTGAGGTTCCACCAATTCCATTCCATCATGATTTGTAGTGCACCCTTCACTAATGTTACATTGATATCTTTAAATGTGTATTAAATCTTTAGCATGTTAGCTCTATGTAACTAGTTCAAAGCAATTAAATACGTGATCTCACTTACTGTGATGTTTTTGAATTTTCCAAATCAAATATATTCCAACTAAATTTTGAATTTTGGCTTTTAAAAATGTATTTTCTGGGTTTTTAACAGGTTATTCAAGGCTAAATATACAAATGTAGCAAATGGACCAAAATCCAGCTTTTACAGACATCCCTAATCAACATGGACCATGAGCACAAAATTAATGAAAACTTGTATTTTGGAATTGGGTTAAAAGCCAAAGCAATAAGTGCAGCATAGATCTCATATACAATTGTTCCCTGATGTTACAACCACAGTCATATATGGGAAGAAACTGGCTAGATTTGACTAACAGAGGTTAAACGTCATGTGGAATATGACCTGTATTGAGGCAGGGAAAAGTTGTGAAACTTTCTCTTGTATTTAAGTAAATAAGGCATAATCCATCATGTAGCAAATTATCCAAGACCTTTGAAAGGAATGAGCTTGATGGATCAAATAGAATTTAGTTGTTTCATGGATTTGTCATGGCTTTATGAAATACTATTGAAGGACTGATAAACTAACGAAGTGCTCAATCTGTCTGAATTGAATATATGTAATGATGTTAATTCAGCTCCATCATGCTGCTAATTTCAATGACTTCTCTAACCAGCTCTGTTTCTCTGTTACAATTTTTTTTACCATTAAGCCCGGGTGAGATTCTGTAATCACCTTCTGCCGTTTTAGCTCTGAGTGTATTGCCATCTACTGGCACAATTGCAAAATTGCAACAGGCTGAGTTCTCCATTTTTGGATTTGCATTTTCTCAAACAAAAGTGTCTTCAAATTTTAATCACATTATGACCTACAGGTTCAGTGGGTAAATATCTGAAACTGTAGTATACATGATTCATAGCATAAAAGTATGATGATAGGGACAAATGTTTTAAAAATGATAAGACAGTTCAGCACCACTGTTACATTGAATCTAACAAGGAGATCTTTTGTACTGCAATTTTCTTTTGTGACATACAAATGCACCTTTAAACCCTTTAAAGCCACTCATACACTTATTTTGGAAGCAAATCAAAGGGTATGCAAATATTTTGTTAATGTGAACAGTGTTTTGTTCTTGAGTTTTGGAGTTAGCACACACAGAAGAGAGTACAAGGGGATCTTTATATCCGGTGATTCATTTTGAGTCTTCTTAGTGTACAACCCTGGTGAGAAATTTAACTTGTTTCAAGCAATTAAAGACAACAGAGTCATCATTCGCCATGATTTGTAGTTTGTCTACTGTGAGTTACACTGTCCCAAATCCAGGCACACTGTGATCATGTTCACTGTGGGCTCACA
The DNA here is from genome assembly GCF_047496795.1 of Chiloscyllium punctatum. Classification (NCBI taxonomy): domain Eukaryota; kingdom Metazoa; phylum Chordata; class Chondrichthyes; order Orectolobiformes; family Hemiscylliidae; genus Chiloscyllium; species Chiloscyllium punctatum. Next base: position 60,829,873 of record NC_092763.1, on the reverse strand, counting down.
GTCCTGCTCCACGGAGATGATGACTGCTTGGCACTGTTGGGTGTTTAATCACCCTTTTATACTGTTTCCAATGATGAAAAGCTCCTCCCTTGAGTGCAGCACTATGATAGATATGAGAACTCTGCAGCTATTTTAAGTGGCAGGAATCGAAAAGGCTGCAGGTTATCACCACTGTCATGTGTGTTCTTATGGTAGGAATATCAAAATAGGTAGAAAATCCAACATCAGGCCAAATGATTATAAATATTGGAAAGGGACAAATTTGCAGGGCTGTAAGAAAAGAGCAGGAAAATGGGATTTATTGGATGATTCTTTTAAAGAACCAGCACAGTTTCTAAATAGTGGTGCAGAGCAGTTTGTCTTCATCAGTGTTGTAGAAGCCATTCCACAATTAAACAGTGGAACAGCACAAAGACTATGGGGGTGTACAGTGTCAATCTTAAAGCTGATATCACCTCAGCTATCCTCTCTGCTACAATAGCAAAGGTTAGTCCTGTTACTATGGTATTGTTATGACATCATCCTCCCTGTGAAAATGGCTGCTGAGTGCATGTGACATTATAAATGGTAGCAGAGGCAGACAGCATGAGTGTTTCAGTAGTTTGCAAGCTAGAGGAAGAACTCCTTAAGGAGACATGGAGTGATAGTATATGGTGATACATTCACAGAGACTGAAGATATCCTCCAGTCAGTGGGAGTTTCACTTCCATCTCCACTCTTTCTAAACTGTAATTTTCACAATAGCTTGAAGATCTACAAAATCTATCAAAACACACACAGCTAGCAGACAAGGCTGTTCATGATTGATCCAGCAATGGAGTCTGTCTGGACATAGAGCCAAAAATCTATTAAATCATTCCTTTAAATCAAACATGTGCTATTGTGTAGCATTTGTCTTAACTGAGATAACAGAAGAGATTGTTCAGTGTTTAATGATTTATTATGTTTAAGTTGCTACTTTTAGTTATCTTTTATTCTTTTACAATAAAATAACTTGCTTTTACAAAACTGTTTTTTGCAGCAGGTCAAAGATGAAAGTTCATTTAAGGACAAGATGATATCATTCTTTTCATGACTCTTGCTGTTAACACGTAAATCAAGAGGTTTGGTCTGTAGCCAGAAACAGCGGAAGCAGACCACTCCAACGCATAATTGGGTTACAGTGAGACAACTCTGCCACACTGTGGCCTTTTCTCAATCTTCCCAGGCAATATCTCAGAATTGAGTAGAACTTGTACTTACTCAAAATTCAATAAGTGCTGAAATGGCTGATAAGTCAAATCCACGACCTGCAGATTTGCCACATGTGAGGCACGTGATGCTTGAAGGATTGAGTAAGGTGAGTTGTTTGGACATTTGTTCTGTCTCACTGTCTCTGCACAGTCCTGACAATTTATCTCAATGTATTTGGAATTTTCTCAAACTTGCCTTCTGTATTTTAGTCAGTTACAAATCAGGATCTCCCTTGAGTCTTGTGGAGATGTCATTATGAACTCTACTTTTTAATAATATCTTAGTCACAATTTGCCCTTAGGTGCTTAGGTGGAAAATCTCATCAACATGTTTTCTTTCTTTTTCTCTTTTCATTATTATTTTTGTAGCATAACAGCAAACCCAACGTGTCAAATAATTTTTATACACAGCATTCTGAAAAGGGAAAAACAGTTCAGAGGTACTGAGCAGAACTTAACTATAACCAAGATGGCATCAACAGAATTTTTATAACGTTATGAACACACAAAATTCAACAATCTAAAAAAAAATGCTGCCACTCTCTTCACCATCTTTCAATCACTCCAGTGATTTGCTTTTGCTTCCCATTTCATTAACACTGCTTGAGACAACTTCCAAGAGAAAGTGAGGACTGCAGATGATGGAGATCAGAGTCAAAAAGTGTGTCACTAGAAAAGCACAGCAGGTCAGGCAGCATTGTGGTTGGCACGGTGGCACAGTGGTTAGCACTGCTGCCTCACAGTGCTAGAGACTAGGATTCAATTCCTGCCTCAGGCGACTGACTGTGTGGAGTTTGCACATTCTCCCCGTGTCTACGTGGGTTTCCTCCGGGTGCTCCGGTTTCCTTCCACAGTCCAAAGATGTGCAGGTCAGGTGAATTGGCCATGCTAAATTGTCCGTAGTGTTAGGTAAGGGGTAAATGTAGGGATATGGGTGGTTTGCGCTTCGGCGGGTCGGTGTGGACTTGTTGGGCCGAAGGGCCTGTTTCCACACTGTAAAGTTATCTGATCTAATCTAATTCAAGGAGCAGGAGAGTTGACATTTCGGTCATAAGCTCTTCATCAGACAACTCCTGGTCCACACTAGCCAAGCATAATTGAGTCTTAACATCTGATTCACACAATTACATTATGAACTCCATGGTTTGAAATTTTTGTTAATAGTCTGCAATTATATCATAAAGTGGCTACGTGCAGATTTAAAGAATTAGAAAATTCTCAGGCAGGACCCAGATTTCCTTTTCAATTTACTCTCTTCAGATCCATAGCAAACCTACCCCTAACATAGGTGTTTCCCACTTACTCCAATATAAATGTGAACACAGAAGCAGCTAAAATAGCTTCCCAAGGAGATTTCAGAAACTTGCACTACGCCAGGATGCAATGCTGCTTTAGACTGGGAATTATGAAGTTTAAGTGACACATAAACAGACTCTGGGCCTGGGCTGAGTCCATGGTACAGAATTAAAACCAGGCCTTCTATCAGAATCATTAAAGGGGTTGAGGTTCATAGTGCTGACTTTGATGTTCCTCCAATTCCCTTTAATCAGCAGATGGGTACGCAGAATCATCAGCAGGCCTTTTACTGGCAAATAGGCAATTAAAGTTGACCACATTCTGTAACTGGGGTAACAAGAGGCCAGGCCAGTGAGATCTCCTTCCCTAAGGGATATTAGTGAACCAGATAGAATTTTATGACCAATTAACATTGATCACATGATTATCATTTGGCCACCTCTCAATCATAGATTTTGTTTGGAATTCAAATTTTACCATCTGCCATGGTGGGTTTCAAATCCATGTACCCAGAATACTAAAATAAAACGTTAGCCCTGGCTCTTTGTTGGGTAGGTGGAAAATTCCTTTTTCTAATCATACTCAGGTTCCTCTCCACAACTCTTTCCCCAGGACATCAAAGACATGATTGGTGCTGCTTTTAGATTTTATCAACTTTGCTTTCAATTTCCATGCCCCCTTATCTTCACCTGATCCATTGGTGGCTCCTCCCTTCCCTTCCTCAACACCTGTTTCCATTGCTGGAGGTACGCTGGCCACTAATGTCCACATCAAACCCACTCATTCCCACAGTCACCTGGACTATACTTCCTCACACCCTACTTCCTATGACTCTATTCCTCCTCCCATTTTCTCCGGTTCTGTCACATCTATTTCAATGATGCCACTTCAAAGGGGTCCTCAGACATATCAACCTTTTCCCTTCACTGAGGATTCCCACCACCATGGTTAACAGGACCCTCAAACCATTTCTTGCATTTCCACCCTCTCCCCTTCCCACAAAATGTACAGGGTCCCCCTTGTCTTCACTTTCCACCCTATCAGCCTCTATATCCAAAGGATAATAAGCTGCCATTGCCACCATCTGTAATGGGATGTCACCAGCTGACACATATTCCCCTCCTCTCCTTTGTCAGCATACTGCAGCCACTGTTTTTTCCTCTGAGACAGCTTGACCAACTCCTCCTCCATTCCCAACACCGCTCCCCCGCCACGCCTCTCCACCACCACCCCAGAGCCCCGCGGCACCATCCCCATGCAACCGCAGAGGTGCTACACTTGCCCAGTTACCTTCTTCCTCCTCATTATCCAAGGCTCCAAGCAAACCTTCCAGGTGAAGGAATAATTTACCAACATTTTATTCAATCTAGTCGACTGTACTTGCTGCTCACAATGTGCTCGCCTCTACACTGCCAAGATGAAATGCAGGTGACCACTTTGTGGAACACCTCTGCTCTCCCTGTAAAAATGATACCAAGCTTTCAGTTGCTTGTCAATTGAACACATCACCGTGTTTCCATGCCAACATGAAGCTCAAAACAAGCTAGAGGAACACCTCATCTTTCACCTGCGTGCCTTATAGCCTTTAGGATTGAGTTTAACAATTTCAGAAGATGAACATCTTCTTCCACATTCGTTACCCACTCCCACACCTTGGGCCTTATTCTGTATGGGTGGCTCCCAGCTCAGCCAACTCATTTTCAACCATTCACATTTCCCATTATTATCCATTCAGCATTTCCTTCTCTCCCAGTTTACTATCAACAATTCCTTTGTCTGCTTCTCTTTCGTTTCTCTTTCTCTCTTGGCATTATCTCCATCTATTCATCTCACTCCTTCTCTCCACGCCTCCAAGCCCACACACCATCATCAGCATAAATACCACCATTTCCCAGCTGCTTTCCATTCTTAAGCAATCACTGGACTTAAAACATTAACTCTGTTTTGCTCTCCACAGAAATTCAGCTGCTAGAGCTGCTGGATTTTTAGATTACTTACAGTATGGAAACAGGCCCTTTGGTCCCACAAGTCTACACCGACCTGCCGAAAGCACCCACCCAGACCCATTCCCCTGTAACTAACACTACGGGCAATTTAACATGGTCAATTCACCTAACCTGCACATTTTCTGGACTGTGGGAGGAAACCGGAGCACCTGGAGGAAACCTGCATGGACACGGGGAGAATGTGCAAACTCCACACAGTCAATCGCCTGAGGTGGGAATTGAACCCGAGTCTCTGGTGCTGTGAGGCAGCAGTGCTAACCACTGTGCCACCATGCCACCCACAAAGATTACTTACAGTGTGGAAACAGGCCCTTTGGCCCAACCAGTCCACACCGTCCCTCCAAAGAGCAACCCACCCAGACCCATTCCTCTGTACCTAACACTACGGGCAATTTAGCATGGCCAATTCACCTGACCTGCACATTTTTGAATTGTGGGAGGAAACCGAAGCACCCGGAGGAAACCCACGCAGACATGGAGAGAATGTGCAAACTCCACACAGACAGTCGCCTGAGGTGGGAAATGAACCCGGGTCTCTGGTGCAATTTCACGTGATTTTCTTAACTTTTAAGCAGTGCTAACCACTGAGCCACCGTGCCGCCCACTTCCTGCTTGTGTTTTCCGGAATATTGACCAGAGGTTCTGGATTGTTGGTCCAGTGACGTTACCACACTGCCAGTATCACTTCATAATGGTCAGAGATGTTACAATAGGCCACTACAGCAATTGGGATTTGAACTTTGGTCTTCCTGTCCAGAGATGGGGACACTACCACTGTGCCACAAAAGCCCATATGTTTATTTTAAAACATGTTGCAAACCCAACAGCTCTGGTTATTTTTAATTAACTTATTTGGACATGTGATGACATAACTCTGGAACTGATGGGACCTGAACCTGGGGATCCTGGCTGAAGAAGTAGGGACACTACCACTGCACTACAAGAACCTTTCCAAAAGCTTCCTTTTTATGTTGAATCTAAGGGCCTACATAATTTGTAGTGGTAGAGGATAAACCACTACTGAGTCTTAGTTAAATGCACAACAAAAATCAGTTTGTTACACAATAGCAATCAATATATTTTGACTATAAAAACTCTTCAGTAATGGTGGTTATAATACTATCATGATTTGTTGTAAAAGCCCAGCTTTCTCTAATCCCTCAGGAAGTGAAATGTGTCATCCTTACCTGGTCTGGATACATGTTTCTCCAGACCCACAGCAAAGAGGCTGATTCTTAACTGCCCTCTGAAATGTTCTAGCAAACCAATCAATTCAAGGGCAGTTAGGGATGGGCAATAGCTAAGGACCTTGTCAGTGACATCCACATCCAATGAAGGAGTAAAGAAATGAAGAGACTATATGTTACGTAGTTAAGCATGATTGCAAAGACAATAAGAAGCCAGTGAAATCATGTTCGTCTCTATCATGCTAAACTGCTCCTTCTCCATCCAAATATTGTATAACATCGTCAGATCGAGTGGAGATCAGCGCAGCTTCAACATCAACTCTTTCAGATCCATTGCTTTTACGACGGTCACCAAAAAGATCAGAGCTGGGTCCACTGCTTTTCATCATTTATATAAATGATTTGGACATGAGCATAAGAGGTATAGCGGACAGTGAAGCAGGTTACTTCAAATTACAATGGGATCTTGATCAGATAGGCCAATGGGCTGAGAAGTGGCAGATGGAGTTTAATTTAGACAAATACGAGAAGTTGCATTTTGGGAAAGCAAATCTTAGCAGGACTGATACACTTAATGGAAAGGTCCTTGGGAGTGTTGCTGAACAAAGATACCTTGGAGTTCAGGTTCATAGCTCCTTGAAAGTGGAGTCGCAGGTAGTTAGTATAGTGAAGAAGGCATTCGATATGCTTCCCTTTATTGGTCAGAGTATTGAGAACAGGAGTTGGGATGTCATGTTGAGGCTGTACATGACATTGGTTAGGCCACTGTTGAAATATTGCATGCAATTCTGGTCTCCTTCCTATCAGAAAGATGTTGTGAAACTTGAAAAGGTTCAGAAAAGATTTACAAGGATGTTGCCAAGGTTGGAGGATTTGAGCTATTGGGAGAGGTTGAATAGGCCAAAGTTGTTTTCCCTGGAGCGTCAGAGGCTGAAGGGTGACCTTATAGAGTTTTATATAATCATGAGGAACATGGATAGGATAAACAGACAAGATTTTTTCCTTGGGGTGGGGGAGTCCAGAACTAGAGGGCATAGGGTTAGGGTGAGAGGGGAAAAGTATAAAAGAGACCTAAGGGGCAATCTTTTCACTCAGAGGGTGGTACGTGTATGGAGTGAGCTGCCAGAGGAAGTGGTGGAGGCTAGTACAATTGCATCATTTAAAAGGCATTTGGATGGGTATATGAATAGGAAGGGTTTGGAGGGATATGGGCCAGGTGCTGGCAGGTGGGACTGGATTGGGTTGGGATATCTGGTCAGCATGAACGCTTTGGACTGAAGGGTCTGTTTCCATGCTGTACATCTCTGTGACTCTATGATTCTATAATATTCTTAGTCATTTTGCTTGTGATGCACTAACACCTGAACCTGCTCCACAGTATTTACCATTGTAATCCTTCTCTATTGTCTCTCCCCATTTATACACCTTGATCTTTGACACTACTACAGTTTGATTCTCCTTCAACCTGCCTTAATGCAATCTTTGCTATCTTTTGAGAGCAATTACTACTACATTGTTGAATTGCTTATTTTGTACAAAGTCATGACTGAAGTTTTCCTATTTGATTCAGGCCAAAACTCAACAGCTTCGCCAATGATTCCATTCCTGTCCAGGGCTGCTGACTGAACCAGGGCAATGTGGAAATTTGCTGTCTGATCCTTATTGAAGTTTCAAAGTGCACATCTCAGTCATCACCTTAAGATTGCCTATTTACACATCCAACATTCCCCTCCCCACCCCCACAATAAACCTGCTGATCCTGAAAATCTTGTATGCACTTTTGTTATTTCCAGGACAACTTACATGAACTGTGCAGTCCCACTTCACATATAATGACAATTCAATCAAAACCCTGTTTTCATTTAAAGAGTTTGGAATTCAGAATTGAATCCAAGCCCAGAATTTGGTAATACAAACTTGGAAGCAACTAGGTCCATTCTTAATGTGCACACAAGTACCATACAAAGCTAGTCACAAGTTACCATTATATTGTAACGTCACTTGAAAAGTCATGAAAACATTTAAGAGGGAAGATCGAATTCTTAGAAAGGAGAAAATGCAAATTGTACAATCCTACAATTGTAGGAGAGAAGAATAAATTTGTAGGAACAATCCTTTACAAAAAAGTAAAGCAAAAACAGAACGAACAGAAAAGATTTACAAGAATGTTGCCAGGGTTGGAGGATTTGAGCTATAGGGAGAGGCTGAACAGGCTGGGGCTGTTTTCCCTGGAGCATTGGAGGCTGAGGGGTGACCTTATAAAGGTTTAAAAAATTATGAGGGGCATGGATAGGGTAAATAGACAAAGTCTTTTCCCTGGAATCGTGGAGTCCAGAACTAGAGGGCATAGGTTTAGGGTGAGAGGGGAAAGATATAAAAGAGACCTAAGGGGCAACTTGTTCACGCAGAGGGTGGTACGTGTATGGAATGAGCTGCCAGAGGATGTGGTGGAGGTTGATACAATTGCAACATTTAAGAGGCATTTGGATGGGTATATGAATAGGAAGGGTTTGGAGGGATATGGGCCGGGTGTTGGCAAGTGGGACTAGATTGGGTTGGGATATCTGGTCAGCGTGGAGAGGTTGGACCGAAGGGTCTGTTTCCATGCTGTACACCTCTAAGACTCTATGACTCTCCAACTGGAAATATACCATCAGAAACTCTTGTAGAAAAGACCCCTTCAACAGAACCTGAGAGATAGCATCTATAATCTATATCCGCCTGAGCGGCAACTAAGGATTGTGTTGGGGGAAACTTAAATAGTTTATTCTAGGACTTTTTTCTGCAATTAAATGGCCTCCCAACACTCACTATCTAAGCTCCTCAACAGAATCAAATCAGTTCTGCAAAACCAATAGAACTCCCACTGTTACAGGAATCCAAACAAGTCATGATTTGGATAGGCTTGCACAATTCTCATCAGGTTTGAAGAAATTGTCTATTAAACCTCATCATGTCTATTGAAATATACCCTGTAAATCTCACTCTTATACGGTCCTATCAATGCATGTGCATTCATTATAACATAAAACATTACCAACAGCAAATAATAAAAAGTGGCAAAAGTATGGTAAAACTAACAATAATGCATTGCCACTTTTTGACTTCTGACTGTAGCCAACTGAGGAGACTCCTTTGAAATTAAAGGGTCATGAGGTTTGATTCCTTATTTAACAAGTCCAGCTGGAGAAGTTTCTTTTTACAATTACATTCCCTGTGTTTTAATAATGAGGTGCTGGTAGCAAAAATTCAGTGGAATAATAATGGAAATTTATGTTGATTTAATGAGTTTAACTCCCACCAGCAGCTGGCACACTTCAGTCTGTCAGTCATTGGTGTAATGATCTTCCATTGGTCCTGAGCCAAGTTATTAGGAGAGAGTTGATAAGTCATAGAGTCAGCAGCTGACTGCAGTGAATGCTCTTGGAATATGAAGTGCGACTATTGGTTTGACCTCTCCATAGAGGATGACCTGCTGTCAGCTGAACTATGGAGCATTATTAGGATCAAAAGTCAAAGATAGGTCTTCAGCCAATTCATTCATTTGGTTAGCTGCAGGAAACATTTATCAAAGGCATAATTTCTCAAATCCGGGTCTGCAGTCACTGCAGTGTGTCCAATCCATCAAGGGCATCATTAAAAAGATCTAAGGGACAGCTGGTTACTGCAGTTCGCACCTTGCATTCAGAAGATGGACAGTTAATTCAATTGCTGCACCCAAGAGACTGTGCTTTTATTACATAATGCAGCACAGAACAAGGCCATTCGACCCATTGGCTCTGTGCCAGTTCTTTGGGAGAACATGGACTGAGTCAAAGAGACAGTGATTTACCAGCCTGGGAATCTTAAATTGATGTTAAAACCTCCTTATTAATAATTTCTTGATATGCCTCTTGATATAAAACTCATTCCCATGTTCTATACATTTTAGACTCGTGTCATAAATAGCTTATTACTCATTAACTTCTGTATCATCCCCAAAGGGCTGGTCAGTTAATCTACAGATTATCACAATGCTTCCCATCTACTAGAGCATTCAAACTTCAATAGATACATGGTGATACTACATTGTTGGTGTATCATCAATTGTAGTGCATGTTTGCTGCCACAAATTCATTTGTACAGAAATTATTGGCAAAACAAACACTTGCATTAGTCCCAAAAACAGGTTTCCGTAATTACTATAGATTTTAGTTTCTACATAGGAATTACAGCATCAACAACAAGAACAGATTGTATTTATATAACGTTTTTAAGTCAATAAACTGTTCCATGATATTGCACAAGAACAATATAAAACATAACACTGAGCGACACATGACCAAAAGCTGGATAACAAGAGCATCAATGAGGACTTAGCCACAGTTGAGTTGAGGCAGGGCAATGTCAGGCAATGTCAGAGAGGTGGGACAAGCAGTCTTAGTCATGGTGTGAATACACAGCTAAAGGCCATATTGCTATCAGCATGACAATAGAGTTTCAAATAGTCTGGTTAAACATCAGATACTTGTCAATGAGAGGGATGGAGTCAGTGGCTGGAAGGGCCCAGGACTGATCAAGGCCTAATGACCGTGTCCCAAGGATTGACGGGCCACTTGGTCAGGGACTGGGGGCAGGGGCCTGGGCCAGGAGAAGCACCAGAGCCTATGATGTTTCTCTGGGTAGCAATGTTTATAACATTGAGTAAAAACAATGGCCTTATTTTTCCTGATACTAAATTCAACGAAATTTCTGCTGGTCCAGTACATCCAGTCTGAGAAACTCAGGTCTGATCAATTAGAGACAGTGTTAGTAATGAGGGGGTTGGTGGTGAGGCAGGGCTGAGTGCCATCAGTGTACATATGAAAACCAATGCTGTGTGTTCAGATATCGTAACTGAACAGTAGCATTTAAATCAGAAATACGAGGAGGCCAAGGGTACTGCACAAGAGGTAACAGTGCAGGATTCAGGAAGAGAAGCCATGCAAAATCCACAACGTTCTGGCAAAGATGGACAGTACTTTGGATTTATTTAAAAGAAAGTTAGATGCTGTGCTAAAGATTTTTCTTTCTGACCTGTTAGGCTAAATGGTCAATCTCATCTGTGGGTGTTCTTATTCTCAAATTGCAATAAATGTGCAGTGCCATGGAATGCCAGCAGATGGCGGTCTTGGACCAGCAGGTCCGACCTGCAACCATTTGTTGTAATTGTAATGTAACTTTACACATTAAAAGACATTTAAATTAGTTATTAAATGATCCCAGTTATTACAAAAGCCAAGGTATTTGTATCTGTGAAGAAGGAAACTTCTACCATACACTGGTCGACAACCAGGTGGGGGAGCTGACAATAAACATTCGAGACACTGCAGATTCCATGTTTCCACATCAGGAGATTTGCTGCATCATCACTGCAGGGATAACATAGCAGCAGCCAAAATGAAATCCATCTGTCAAACCATCAGCTCTGCAACCACGTTTAATGTTGAATTTGGGAGAAGGTTAATGGGGAAGCATGTTTCAATTAATTGCCAAGTATAAACTGAGAAAAGATGCATCACTTAACATGACCTTGAAAAAACATTGTGGTCGCAATATGCTCCTTTATTCTAAAATGACCTGCTGCTAATTCAATTGGAAAACCACTTGGCGTTTCGATGTGGTTTCTAGAAGATTTGTTGTTCTCTGGAACTCGAAGCCTTGATTCACACAGGCTCTATAACTCGTAGATATGCATCAAGCTGAGATTCAGTACACTTTACTGTCTTTTTATTAGTCTCCAAAGAATAAAGACAAAGTCAAATGTATGTTATCATAGGGCTGATGTATATCAGTTTCCATGCACTATGAACTGACCTCTCATTGACGTAATTTTTTCTTAGCGGGCAACACAATAATTCCAAGACTCAATGTTATAAGGGAGTTGCCTGTAACTTTGTGTCTGATTTTCCAAAGCAGTTTCTTTATTATTGCTAGTTTAATGTAGCCTTGTGTAAACCCACTTTCATTACAAAGTTAAAAATCAGACAACACCAGGTTATAGACCAACTGGTTTATTAGAAGGACTAGCTTTTGGAGTGCTGCTCCTTCATCAGGGTGTCGAAAGCTGGTGCTTCCAATTAAACCTGTTGGATTATAACCTGGTGTTGTGTGATTTTTAACTTTGCACACCCCAGTCCAACACCGGCATCTCCAAATCATCACTTTAATTACAACTTTTATAAGAAGGATTCACAGATAATCAAGCTCCAGTATTTCACATTGAGTCAGAAATACCCAGTTGAGCCACCAAGATGATCAATCTGCCTGATGGGCAGATATTCAGAACAAAGGCTATTCACACCAGGTTTCATCATTAGCAAGAAAATAATTCTTTTTATTGTAAGCACATTCATTCTTTAACAAATGACAGCAGAAAAAAACGACTATTTACTCCCTTGTAACTTCAGTTATAACCCTTTAAAATTCAAAATATATGCATATTCATTCACGATTAAAACTGCAAAAGACAATTTGACAGAAATATTATATTGCAACATAAATAGGGAAAACAAAATTTCAAAGACCAGAAGTCCATATCATAATGTGGAGAGATATTCTGATAGATTTTTAATTTTAGCAAGGATTGTATGGTGTTGCTTGTACAGCAAAGGTTGCTCTTCAATGGTCGGCCCAACTTAGGTCTTTTCCTATATTAGAACTCTTTCTTTTAAGTCTCTGGGTGTTTACTTCTTTTCACTCACACAGAGAGAAGGGAGTCAGAGATGCTTTCTGTTTTCTGGCTCCAGAAGTTTCTGTCTGCACTGCCCTCACAATTCAATAACAAACTGAGGCTGGACAATCTGAAGGCTTTTGTCAGTTAGTTTTTCCTTAACTCTTGGTGCTGCTGCGACTCAACATTGTAACAACCCCATTGCTCCAAAGAAATATCATCTTATACAGCTAAAAGGGTACACTACATAATGCCCTATGATTCTTTGCTTAAATTACAAAACTCTCCTGTTACTTTAGTTTTATAGTAATTTTTGGCTGCTATTCTAACTTATAACTCAAAATGGAAAAAGTATGCAGTCCCTTACACTATGAAGAAAATGAAAACAACAATTTGTATAAAAGGACTGTAAAGCCATTATTTTATTTTTATGCAGTTCAATTTATGTTTATTGTTCTGTCTCCCACGAAATATCTGGCCCTTTACTTCTCCCTTATACTACACATAATATTCAGTCCTTTATTCAGGAATTTGATCATTTGAAAATCACTTAATGAATTTGATTATAACACTCAATTGAATGGTATAACTATCTTACAATAAGTAACACAAACCTCAGAGACTAAAGTGCTTCAATCTCTGTAATCAATAAAACCCATTATTGCTGAAGAAATACTAAAGCAGACAGAAAAGTATTTACAAACACAGTGTCTGTATTCAATGCAATCAAATAAGCAACAGCCATTCTCAGATTAATTTCTTAGAGGAATGCCTTGAATAATTAGAGTCAACGTGCATGGTTTAAAACTCAAAACAAAGCCTAAGTTGACAATGTCAGTTATCATTAACTGCTGCATTTTTCCTGGCAGCACCTCCACCAATTTGAGTCCACTTGCCAACCAAACAGAACTCAGCTCTCATAGAGTATTAATGATGTTTTCCCTTTACTTTAGTATCCTTGGGAATTCTCCTAATGAGCGCAAAACAAAAAGTTTTTTGAAAAGTGTCCTTTTTCAGCAATGTTCAAGTTCTGTATTACCACACAATTATTTGAAAACTCTCTGATCGTGTGTACTCAGCAATCCTCTAATTCTGACTATTTAACATGGCTTCTTTTGTGAAATCAAGCCACTTAAATATTAGCATATGGCCTCCACAAGGTATTTTCTTGATATAATTTAACAAGATATGAATAGACGTAAAAACAGGACAAATATCCAGTTGAGCCACAGGAGGAATGAAAGGTCACAGATCTGAAATATTTGCTCTCCATCTGTGTCCACAGAGACTGTGAGACCTGCAGAATATTTCTAGCATTTTCTATTTTCAGTCCAAGTTTCCCATTTTGCTTTGTGTCCAATTAAACCACATTTGACATCTTATAGTTTCAGTCTTATAAAACACTATAAAAATAATGTACTTTGAAAAATAACTCACTCTTCTAAAGGTATCACCTTTAGACTTTGTTCCACGGTGAAGTCATCAGGATTTCCCATTTCCCACTTTACGTGTCCTACCTCAATGAGAGTAATTCATCTTAATTTTAATTTCTGCTTGGATAGTGTCCTGCATTTTGGGTCTTGATAATTTCCCTTTTTTTGAGAATGAACTAAGTTACCACTCTCCAGTACTTACTGGATTTTTAAAAATATCACAGAATGCTAACATGAAAGCAACATTGACATTAGCTGGCTATGTCATTGAGGATATGACTGCTCAAGGACTATCAAATGGTTTTAAATTGGCCCTTAAATACAAGTATAAACACCTCAGTGTACACTGGCATGCTACTGAATTGTACGGTTACTGACACATTCCACCTCAACATTATATCATGACTCATGAGGAGAAAGAAAATGTTTAAAGTTTAATGATCCCAAAAGAGCAATTACCATTTACATTCAGTACACCTTACGTTTAGTAACCAATATCCAAATGAACTCTGCCACACTTTGCTGAAAATGCCTGTTTTTATTTTTTAAGGTTGTTATTGTAGGATGGTACTTCAATGACCACGGGTCAGAACGCTGAAATTTAGTGGACATTCTTAACTTCTAATTCCAAAGTGTGTTTGAAAAGAGACATAACATGGCAGTGGATGTAAATTAAGTGATTGCCTGGAGAAAGAAACCTACAAATAAGGGAACTTCAAACAACAGCGCTCAAAGTTAGGGAACAGGTAAGTCAAAACAGACTGTGCTATAATGTCTTAAGATTACAAATATAACCCAAAACTGACACCCCCTGTTCAACAGCAAGCCACCCCGTGCAGATTATATCTTAAACTTCAGACACATTTGTGCTTCTGCTTTTGAAGAATACACAGGGACAGCTAATTTCTCCTCTGTTGGAGAGTGCTAGTGAGACTGAATGCTGCTCTTGTATGTATCAGCTTGGTTTTGAATGTCATCATGCTGTGAAGGTCACAGTCAAAGAATTATCCCATTGTTAATCCTATGTTGCAGGTAGGGATGTTTTCTGACTCCAAGTGCTGCAAACCAGTTATAAAAGGAAACAGATCAACAAAAATCTGTCTCTCTCTCTCTCACCCTGAATACTGGAATTCAATCGCAGTTGAAAAGGATCACAAATATCAAATCTCAACCAATCTGTAAAACTGTGGAAGTCAATAATTCAACTGCCAATGTCACTGCAACTGGAAGCTTCAACTGCAAAAATCGCAACATTCACAAGCAAACCAGAGACTGATGAATACAACCCTTTTATCACTCTTGTCTTTCTGGACTCATGTCTTAGTTTAAGTCAGTCAGCATCTGTGTTACACTGGTATTTCTTCTTGCATGTTGTAAATAATAAACTAATTATTTTTGTTAATTCAAGAAAGCCTGGTTAAATTGGCTTGTTTTAAATGATAGGTTCATTCAGATCTGAGAGACTGGTATCCACAAAGGAAGGGATCCTTTTTGAATTAACCTTGTTACAACTAACCGAGGGGGTAGGTGAATAAAGAAGGGGAGCCCGTTCATCCTCTTCATGAAGCTTAACAATTTAGGATATTCCAACTGAAGTTAAAAACAAATTGGGAAACCTTGCCTAGGGTCTGGGCATAGAAATATTCACTGTAAACACATTCACTGACAACATTAAACTGCATTTTCTATGCACTCCTCTATAGAGATGGATCACACACACTAGGCAGGAGAAAAAGCTGAGCAGCTCCCACCGTCAGTCATACCCTTGGCTGGATATGAGAACACGGTGATGAACCCAGAGTCCAAGAGTAGCATTCACACGTAGCTAAGCCACTGACATTTATGAATGAATGAACGAATGATGATTCATTGTCACTTGCATTTTACAGTGAGTAATACAGTAAAATACAGTGAAAAGCTTCAACTGTCACCACAATCCAGTGCCATTTTGAACAGTTTAAGAACAATAAGATATAACTGAGATGGAGTCCATCTTCATTCCACTGCCTCCACCATGTGTCCTGAACTAGCTCACCAATGACACCTGTGCTGCCACCCCTTCTCCATCACCACACTGCCTCCTGCACCAGACCCAACAATGTCGGAGTCACCACTCTTCAGGTGCCATCTTTTCATCACTGGGTTCACCACTGATGCCAGGTCCCGTGCTTGACCCAAACTTGGAATGCAACTGCAACCTCAAACTGACTTAACCATTTAGCAGAAAGGATGATGGCCATGTACCCAAAGAAAATCTGTGTAGTAAACTGATCACTGGGCCCTGACTTCATGCGTATCCATACCTCTCCTATAAGGCCAAGCAAGATATGAAGAAGGCAGACATTGATACTGACAATTTGTAGACAGTTGCAAGTGATCATGACCTCAGGAGGACTAATTGTTTGAATGGGCATTGGAAGAGGTGAGCAGAAATAAAAGGCTCAAGAAGAGGATGTAGAGAAAACAGGGGCCAGCAAATTTGGTATCTCCTCTACTCACAGGGATCGTCTGCAAATGTGGCTGAGCCTACAGTGTCAGATGGACAGCTGTCAGTTCAAACATTTTGACTGTCTACCTGATGCACCATGGATAAGGTCCTCTGCCTGTGATTCTTCATAACTTCTTACTGTTAACTACAGTCTAAAGACCTATAAGTATTTGCTGTTTGCTGCTTCTTGCCTAAGTACTACCCTACTTCATGTATCATTTAGATCACTGCCGATAGAAATGAATATTGAAAGAAAAGAATGGATGAAACTAAATGAGACATGAAAAAATAACACCCTTACAGAATGTAGGCATTCTCGATAAATATTTTAAAAATCCATGCGATATGCCTGAATTGTGACAAGATATATATGTGAGAGCTTTAACAATAAAAATATTATACGGACACAGTGTTTAGTGCCATAAGGCTGGTAGGTTTGAGCTCCTTATTGTCTTCCCAGACAAATGAGACCACTTTAAATCTATTTTCTCAGAGTCCACTCACTGGCATCTAATTAACTTTATATTTTAGCGAAAGGGTATTAGTTACTAATTGACACTTAATGGTTTTAATCAGAAGACGTCCAAGGAATGGAAAATTCCTGTGCATGTGAACAAGAGGGGACTAAGATTATACTACACTTACGGCTGACTGGAGAACTTTAGCACAAAATCTAGGCTAGCTCTCCAGTACAGTACTGAGGGAGTGCTACACTATTGGAGCGTCATCTTTCAGATTAGATATTGAGACGAAGTAGACCATCCCTCTCAGGTGGACACAAAAGGTTCAATGGCCCTTTATAAAGAAGAGCTATCCTGGTCAATATTTAGCACTTAACTGGTCTGGCCACTTTCATTTTACTCTGTTAAATCTGGGATGACACGGTGGCTCAGTGGTTAGCACTGCTGCCTCACAGCACTAGGGACCTGGGTTCAATTCCAGCCTTGGGTGACTTGTCTGTGTGGAGTTTGTATGTTCTCCCCCATCTGTGTGGGTTCCCTCTGGGTGCTCTGGCTTCCTCCCATGATCCAAAGATGCGCAGGTTAGGTGAATTGGCCATGCTAAGTTGCCCATAGTGTTCAGGGACATGTAGGTTAGGTGCATTAGTCAGGGGTAAATGTAGAGTAATGGGGAATGGGCTTGGGTGGGATACTCTTCGGAGGGTCGGTGTGGACTTGTTGGGCTGAGGGGTTTGTTTCCATGCTGTAGGAATTCTAGTTCTAATCTGAGTCTTACTGGATGCAAATTGTCTGCCATGTTTCCTACTTCACAATAGTGATTGCATTTCAAAAGCATTGACTGTAATGCACTTTGGGATATCATAAGCACATGAAAGCTGCCATATAAATTTAAGTCATCTTGCTTAGTTCTAAAATTTGTTTTATTTGGTTGCAGTTAGTATCTAGTTAGGCAGTTAAATACACCCAAGTCAAATCATACATTTTGCATTAAGGTAAACCAGGTATACATTATAAATGGCCTAAAGCACTACCAGTATTTATCATATTATTGCCAGATATTCACTCCTAATAGATGAAACATGTAGTAACCAATTTTTAAAAAATGATTTTTTTCCAGCAACTGGTAGAAATTACTAAAGAAAAAGATTTTGCATTTTAATCATTTACAGGAACAAACTAAAATCAATATAGAATAAACACTACTTAATGGGGCAACTAGTACCCCAACTTAAAGAAAAGATATTTCTGTATTTATTATTTAACCCAGTAGATATATGTTGCCCAACATATATGAACTTTAATTTTGTCTTCTGACAGATCAGTTGCATTACAAGAATAAGTCTCAAGATACTTCGAACTTCCAGTAGGCTCACATCTCCCGACCAATTTTTCTGGTATCCTTTGATAATCATTTCATTTAGCTTGTGTATTGCGGAGCAGACTCCCACCAGCAAGGCCACCTCAGCAAATCCTGGTTGTAAAATCTTCAACAGTCATTTTTTATTCTATTCTCTTTGAAGAGAGAACCAGCAGTCACCAACATTCTGCTGATGAAAACGGGTATATTCCAGGTCTTCACAACAGTTGGTCTTTTGTCTGTCTCTGTGTCTCTCTTTCCCTGTCTCACCATCTCTTTCTTTCACTTCATGTCCCTGTGCCTCTACATCAAAGTGTGAAAAATGTCACCTGATTTTCAACAGGTTTCAGTTCGTGTCTTTTCCTGAGATAACCAGATCACATGGGCCTGTCTCCAGGAAACGTTGGTATGATTTATCATCCCCTATCCCATATACTGCTTCCTTAAATTAAAGGAGACATATTAAACTGTCTTCTAAAGTCCTGCATTCATGATAATAGTACAACATAAATTTATGATACTTATGTACACACACCATTTCATTTTTGATGCAGAGGGTAGCATTATTCTAGTAGATTTTAAGCAGAAGTTGACAGTGGAGTTGCAGTTTCTGAAAGTCATTAAGCTTGACACATAATAAAATACAAACAATAATGATCCATTTACTGCAGTCGCAGTTAATTATCAGCAAATTCTATGCATACTAAACATAATAATGATAATATATTATATTATCCTCTTGTCTATAATACCCACACAAAATATTCATTTTGTTGCTTGGGGAAAAGTTACAGGAGCTTTGAAATGAAATGAAAGCTAAAACTAGCAGTGAACTTGATTAAATTAATGGTCTTAATTCAAGCTATTCTGCTTGTAATTTTATACTTTACTGCAATTTGCATTTTACTAACATTGTATATTTCAGTAAGGTTTAAGAACCAGCAAGTAAAACACTGCGGATAGAATGAAAGATCACTTAGGAAAAAGACGATGGTGGGACCTTGTTCCTCCACCCCTCTGCCCACCATCCCCCCCCCTCCCCCAGCTTCCATTCACTTTAACACACGTTACGTTTCTAATTTTCATCAGTTTAGATGAAAGGTCACTGCTCTGCAGTGTTAAATGTGTTACTCCCTCTATAGATAATTACACGTAAAAGACATGTAATTGAGGGTATATGAATAGGAAGGATTTAGAGGGAAATGGGCTAAATGCAGGTAAATGCGACTAGATTAATTTAGGATTGCTGGTCGTCATGGACGAGTTGGAGCGAAGGGTCTGTTTCCAGGCTGTACATCTCTCTCTGAATACTGCATGACTTGCTGAGTATTCCCAGTATTTTATGTCAGATTTCCAGCATCTGCAGTATTTTCTTCCCTGAGATACTTAAAGCCCCAGTGAGGGGTAATTTTCCAACCTCACCAGCAGTTTGTTGACAGTGGAGTGACCTCTCCTCCAGCCCTCACCCCAATATGTTTGGAAGCTATCGGCTCCAGGGAGGTGCTCCCATCTGGTTGGTCAAGATTAGAGCCAAAAGGTTCAAACTCCCAAAAACAGGGAGTAGTCAGGAAAGGCTGAGTATGAAGCTGAGATTCTGCTAGATGGATCTCTCCTTCCACTCTGACGATCCTTTGGGCTTGGAATCTTGAAGCTATCAATTTATCTTAATGTCTCCTTTGGTTTCTGACCTGCTTCAGCAGCACCACACACTCTCTAGAGCTGGCAGTTATGTGATTAGGCTGGTGTTTTCAGGTCCACATCCAATCTTTAATGGAATGAATGAAAATGGACTACTATCGTTTGACTTTAATGCCCGAGACTTCAATGGATTAAAAATAGCTTCCAAACATATTGGGGTGAGGGCTGGAGGAGGGGTCACTCCACTGTCAACAAATTGCTGGTGAGGTTGGAAAATTACCCCTCACTGGGGCTTTAAGTATCTCAGAGAAGAAAATACTACAGATGGTGGAAATCTGGCATAAAATGCTGGGAATACTCAGCAAGTCATGCAGTATTCTGAAAGGAAATACTTATCTTTCATTGCTGCTGTGATCACCTGACAAGCCCAGGCAACCCAGGCAACAAATCGAGCGGCATTTGAAATATCATTTTTATTAAGAAGCACCGAAACTCAGGGAGGTATCAGGAAATTTTCAACTCTACTTTCTCCCATTTGCTGATAAAGTCATATATTGGAAGGTGAAAGGAGACTTGCAGATTATTCAGTTTTAAAAAGACCATGGTCCTAGACTTGGAATATGCAAATGCACCATATTTCAGTAGCTGGCTATTCAACAGCAAAGAAAGAGAACCAAAAAACAGCAAGCATACTGAAAGAAATACAGAAAATTCCAGACAAACTCAGCAAGTATGTTAGCATCCATGGAGAGAGAAAGAAAGTTAATGCTTCAAAGTCGATATGACCCTTCTTCAGAAGTTCAGTTTGGCAAGTGGGGAGAGGTGTTTGGGGTACTAAACAATTTTGAAATGACCTAAGAAGAAGCTTCTAGAGGCTGATACAATGTTCCTCCACCCTGTGGATGCCTGCGGACTCCATTCTGTCTCCTTGAGAAGATGGAATACCTGGAATGAGATCAAGATTCCTCATTCTCCTCCCTCAGCTTGCTGTTGCTGTTGTTGGGTACCCAGGCTGGAGTAGTGGATTTTGAGTCCATGCACACACCTGGCAGATATTGAGTGTTCTGGACCTGGGTTTCCATGGTGATCACTAACCTGCCCATGGAGACAGCCAGATGCACACATGACAGAACCATTATGGAATTGATAGCATTGATAGACCCCCCCTTCCCCCCATTCAACAATATGAATTGTTTTGACATGTATGCATCTGTCCATGGATGCTGTCTGACCCACTGTGATCTCCAACACAGATTACCAATTGCTTCTGGTAAACCCGCTTACGTTCCTGCACCTTCTACATTGCTGCATTTTGACAAACTCATGAGTGGCAAAGACCATGAGATTGTCTCCTGTTAGGTCTCTGGCAATCCTCTGAGTACCAGCCACCTCAGGCATTTCCTGAATGATGATCTGTGAAGCTGTATCAGTGTGTACTCACTAGACTGCACTGCCATCCAATTTACAAAGTACCCAATGAGATCAAAGTCCCAGTGCATTGTTTGAGGGTGGAGTAGCTTCCTCCTCAGAGGTAGAGGCACAGCTGAGAGTCTCCAACGATTCACAACTGTGCCTGTGTAAGAGGAGAAAGGAATCAGTTGTCTTTGAGGGATAAAAACCCGAGCAGTGAGTTAGCACCAGTGTTGGTGGCAATATACATGGAGTATTATTGGTTGTTTGGCCGTTACAGTCTCTCCATTCCCTCAGAATAGTCATGCTCTTGTTTGTCCAAATTCAGAATTTTTTCCTTGTTGGGAATAAGGAGCTCATTGTATGTGACATCTACCTGGTTTGAAGCCAATCTTTCCTTCAGTGAGTCAAAGGCAGAATGGTGTAGGAGCAGGTGAGTTAGTGAGCTGTGGAAGTAAGAAGTGCAGAGGACATGAAATGTTTGCTAATTGGATGTCCCAAGTGAACCATCATCAATTTTACCTTAAGGAGGATCAGGTGGGTTAAGAGATGTTAAGCGAACATGGTGAATACAATACTGAGGGTGGTAGTCCATGTGTCGTCCCGTTCCCCCTTCAGTCAAAGCAAAATACTCAGAGACAGTGTAGTTTTACTTCCTTCATCTTTATTCTGGGCCCTGGAGGGAGAGAGAACGAATGCCCATGTGCACAGGGACATGAGTTCATTGTCTTCTCTGGAACAACAGTTTCTCAATGAACTACATAGTTATTTTACTGGGAGGAGCATCCAGATAAGGCAACATACATATAAATTGGGTGACCGTTACACATCAACGAGTATCAATAGCAGAGACCAAGACCCTTTACTGTTGTACAATGAATGTTCTTAACCTTGTTAACTGGATTCATACAATGGATAATTTTCCCCTTGTCAGATGACCTTGCATACTGAATGCTCTACATAATGAATGCTTTTCCACCTTGTTAACCCATTACTCTTGCCTCCAGCAACCCATTGTTACCTGTAAGTTCTTATCTGATCTGAGTCACGCTCAGCTGAACCTCTTATTTCACAAAACTCAGAACTCAACTCTTTCCCTGCCTGCTTATACCCAATACACATTCTCATTCTCTCCTTTTTAATCATTTCATGATAATCGATATGGCACTACAAACTTTCATAAGACTCTGACAGCCAGTATTTAAGCAAGTTATTGATACGCAGCATACAATTATTATAACAACAAAAAGTACTAGTCCATTACAGTAATTGGAATTTGAAGAATCCTCCCATGTGGAAAAAATCCACCAGTAAAATTCTTAAATCCACAGTCCTTAGTGACCACTCCATCCCCTCCAGGTCAAGTGGAAATGAGCCTGTTCTCCAAAATCTCCATCAGTAAAGTCCAACCTGAAAACAAAATTGAGTCTGCTTTTGCATCAATCCTCGGAGAAATCTGATTTCTTGGATAAGGGCAGTTAAAAGTTTCACAAAACTGACAAGACTTCTGTCCTTGTAGAGATGTTTCAGATGGAGGATACCAGCGCACCTGAGTGTGCAGTGCAGCAGCTGTAGCAGCAGGCTAGGTGAACGCAGCATTCTTTGCTGCTTCTGCTCCCGCTCTGCTATTGTGGTGTTAGCTTGATCAGTGAACCTTCATATCCCTTAAATGATTGAAAGACAAGGTCAAGCTCATATGGTTTAGGAAGGTCACTGACAAAAAGCATACCAACCTCCTCTTCACTATTGTTAACTTCTTTACTTTTCACGCTCATGACCGATTTTTGATTTTTTTTTCAGTAAGGCGTTCGAC
Organism: Chiloscyllium punctatum; assembly: GCF_047496795.1. Lineage (NCBI taxonomy): Eukaryota > Metazoa > Chordata > Chondrichthyes > Orectolobiformes > Hemiscylliidae > Chiloscyllium > Chiloscyllium punctatum. The sequence goes on along the minus strand of NC_092763.1, from coordinate 60,806,861 downwards.
AAGGTTCCCCATGGGAGACTGGTTAGCAAGGTTAGATCTCATGGAATACAGGGAGAACTACCCATTTGAATACAGAATTGGCTCAAAGGTAGAAGACAGAGGGTGGTGGTGGAAGGTTGTTTTTCAGACTGGAGGCCTGTGACCAGTGGAGTGCCACAAGGATCGGTGCTGGGTCCATTACTTTTCATCATTTATATAAATGATTTGGATATGAGCATAAGAGGTACAGTTAGTAAGTTTGCTGATGACACCAAAATTGGAGATATACTGGACAGCAAAGAAGGTTACCTCAGATTACAACGGGATATTGATCAGACGGGTCAATGGGCTGAGAAGTAGCAGATAGAGTTTAATTTAGATAAATGTGAGGTGCTGCATTTTGGGAAAGCAAATCTTAGCAGGGCTTAGACATTTAATGGTAAGAACCTAGGGAGTGCTGCTAAACAGAGACCTTGGAGCGCAGGTTCATAGCTCCTTGAAAGTGGAGTCGCAGTTAGATAGGATAGTGCAGAAGGCATTGGGTATGCTTCCCTTTATTGGGCGGAGTATTGAGTACAGGAGTTGGGAGGTCATGTTGCGGCTGTACAGGATATTGGTTAGGCCACTTTTGGAATATTGCGTGCAATTCTGGTCTCCTTTCTATCAGAAAGATGTTGTGAAACTTGAAAGGGTTCAGAAAAGATTTAGAAGGATGTTGCCAGGCTTAGAGGATTTGAGTTACGGGGGGAGTTTGAATAGGCTAGGGCTATTTTCCCTGGAGCGTCGGAGACTGAGGGGTGACCTTATAAAGGTTTATAAAATCATGAGGGGCATGGATAGGATAAATAGACAAAATCTTTTCCCTGGGGTGGGGGAGTCCAAAACTAGAGAGCATAGGTTTAGGGTGAGAGGGGAAAAATATAAAAGAGACCTAAGGGGCAACTTTTCTACACAGAGGGTGGTACGTGTATGCAATGACCTGCGAGAGGAAGTGGTGGAGGCTGGTACAATTGCAACATTTAAAAGGCATTTAGATGGGTATGTGAATAGGAAGGGTTTGGAGGGATATGGGCTGGGTGCTGGCAGTTGGGACTAGATTGAGTTTGGACATCTGGTGGGCATGGATGGGTTGGACTGAAGAGTCTATTTCCATGCTGTACATCTCTATGACTCAATGAGTCTATGACTGCGGAGCTGATTGAATTGTTGGATCAGGTTGTGGAGGGGTGGGCAGTGGTCCAAAGGCGTGCTCTACCGATGAATAGAGAGACTCTAGAGAAGATGCTAGCTGCTGAAAGTATATTTGCATTTCCTCTCTCATTCCTTCCTTGCCGTGGTGGGTATCAGTATGAAGACAGTCACACATTTAACTTTACTAAGTTGTGTCTCTCTATTTCAACATTCTTTGAATTCTTGAAGTCTGTTATTCTGTTCACTATTTATGACATTATCAAGTTTTATACAATCCATAAACTTCTAAATTGTACTGCCTAAACAATTCAGTCATTTATAAACAACAATCAATGGTCCAAAAATCAAACCCCTCAGGGGACCCTATTCAGTTTATTCAAAAATTAATTTCTTTTAACAGATTGATACTTAGCTAATGTGAAAGCTGTCAGGAAAAGTATTTCAAAAGTCTGGAACAGCAAGAAAACAACAAAATGTTTCCTGTGCTTTAGCAATTGAAGAGGCAATTTCAATTCAGATTTAAATCTCAAATATTCGTGGGAAACAAGTGCTGAATATTTTAAAATAACTTCTCCAAATGAAATTTCCCAAATAAATCAGTCAGAATTACGATGGCAATTTTGGTAGAAATCAACATTCTTTGAATTTGCAATTCGAAGGGAGCCAATGAAGTCTTAATCATAACTAACAGAATTTAAACAGCCCAGCCTCAAGTTCTGATATTCTCTCGAATCTTAACAAAACATCAAACTCAAAATGCAGTCTTCTTTTTATAAACACTCTGTACTAAAAACACAGCAGCAGCAAAGGTATTATAATACAATACTCTCATCTGGCACAACCACTGAGCCAACTGTTCCTTTTGAAACAGGCATTGTAGAATTTCAAACAAATCAGGGGCTCAAGAACTCAATCAAGTTGTGTTCAGGTTACAAGTTTGATAATTTTTAAAAAGGCATAATATTGTACAATTTCAATATAAAAACAAAATCTTGCCCCATTACATAGCCTACTAAACACATTGAATTGTGATACTGATTCAAACAAGGCAAAACAGTCACTTAAAAGGATTTTCTGAACCAATATTTTAACAAACCAAAGTTTTTAAACATCAAACACTCTCAGCATGGCACAATCTACATTGAAATTCTCCTCCTTCAACCCAAGTATTCGGACAACTTTAATTTCAGCATTTCCCATTGTTTTTTTCCCTCCTCTTGCAATGGACCACATGGCGTCGCAGTCCAAGCCACTCTCTTCCCCCAGATCAAAGACCCGCAGAGCCTCAAATTTCACCATTAGGGGACTTTAACCCCTTTCTCACTTTAGTCCTCATGGGGGCTTGAATCCCACTTAAACACAGAAAATCTGAACCCCAATTAAAGACAGAAAATCCAAACCCCTGTTAAACACAGAGAGTTTGAATCTTGCTTAAACACAGAGAGCTCGAACTTCACTTAAACATGGAGAACCAGAATCTGAGCACAGCATGGAGAACTTGAATCTCAAATCAACCCACCCAGCAGACTCAAACCCCAATACTGTGCAGAAGACTCGAACCTCAACTACACCCACCACAGGGGACTTGAACCTCAGTACCGCACAGAGGAGTCGAACCTCAATCACACCCACCTTCCCACAATGCAGTGCAGAGGACTCAAACCTCTGCCTGCCAGTGCGCCTGCAAAACTGGGTCTCAAGATTGAACTAATTAACGTTCAAGGAATCTGAAGAATGGAAAGCGATCGAGCGAGGGACTGTCTCTGGCACACAGGAATATCGAGAGTGACCATTCAGGATAGTTGAATCAAACAGCAAAAATGTGTGTGAGAACACAACTAGAAAGATACATGAAAAGAAACATATGTAGGTCATTGGATTGGACTAAATGGGATAGTGTGGGAGGAGACCTGTGTGGAGTATAAATTCTAGCTCAGATAGCTTGTTTGGTGGTATAATCTGCAGTAAAACAAAGCAATTTTGGATGGTCTTCCAAAATTGGGCTACAGCAGAGGAGAAAAACCTTTGTAGTTAAGGTGTAGTTAAGCCTGGAAGTAGTCCATGCTGATACAAAGTGCCAATTTCTTACAGTTTAAGGAAAAAGAAATATACTTTATAATTGAAAAAGTTAACAATTGTCAAGTTGTCAGCTGCAAACCCTTTATCTCCAAAATTCTTGGATTATTAAACCAAGTCTCCCTTACTCCAGTTTTATTTTTGGAAAATCCTGACATGTACGACATCTGGGTTGTTGCTTTGTAGTCAATTAATGCTTTGATTTTCGCACAACAGATGTGTAATAAATTCTGCAACAATTACAAATTGGAAAGGAGCAGCCACTGAAGATAGATTTTGTCCAGTCTTCTGATATGAAGCATTAGTTTGGAATAGCTGCCTTCTCCTAATTTCCCATGATATTTCAAGTTAATCTATCTCAAAGGATTTATTTGATCTGTAATGTTCTGCAGCATTCATACAGCCCTCTTGCTGCTATAAACAATCTGGCAACATTTTAAGAAAAATCCTATCACGTAGCTCACAAAAATGCAGAATTATGCTGCTTAATCTGTAAGTAGAGCTTGTTGTGATTTTAGGACAGAAAAAATGCAAAGTCTTAATAAGTAGTAATACATTTAATAATACCTGAGCCAAGATCTGTCAGTTTAGTAGACAGAGTGGGGCTTGTCCTTATTGTTAATTGTAAATTTATTAATAAAAGGTATTGAATATTTACATGACCAATTGAACATTACCTCACAATTTTAAAGCAATCCAAATCATTGTTTTGTTTGACTGACAAAGCATCTTGTTTAGAGTAGATAGATTTGGAAATGCAAAACCTGCTTTTGATTGAGAACAGAGGCCATTACTTTGTGGGTGCTCAAACGTGGATTTAATTTAAAACATACTTATATGCAACAGTATCTATGGCTGTGTTTATATTTGGAATGATACATTTTCAAGGCAATTTAATCCACATTCTTGTTTCATACACAAACTACTTTGAAACATAGTAAATTTGTTACACGTGTTTCACATTGCTTGAGTTTCAAATCAAACACAGGCCTAAAGCTAAGCCTCAAGCCTTGCTTTATCTCAGAGATTGGCACCTTTCCCTGTTATTGTAACATGGAAAGAGATGGGATTACGGCTCTAGTTCTAAAGCATCATGTGCCAGGTATGGAGGCTTAAATCCCACTATATATTGAAGAATGATGCAAATTGTTAGGGTTTTGTTCCTGAAATACTGCTCCATTAGTGTTCTTCAGGGAAGTACCTGCATGCTTCCTTGGTCTCTGACTTTACTTCCATAGTATATGATTGATTCCAATTTGCTTCAAGGCAATCTGCACAATAAATATTGTCTTTTCAATACTGTCCATGTCTTAAGACCAAAGAAATGAGTTAGTATGCAAGTACAGCAAGTAATCAGGAAAACTAATAGAATGTCATGTTTTACTGCACGCAGAATTGAATGCAAATGAAGGGAGGTTATGATTCAGTCATACAACAGTCATTGTTAAGACCGTATCTATAGAACTATGGTCACTGTCCTTATAGAAGATGTTCATGCTTTGGAAGCAGTTCAGAGAACGTTTACCAGATTAATACCTGGAATGAGCAGTTTGCCTTATGAGGAAAAGCAGGCTAAGCATTTATCGTCTGGAGCTTAGAAGAGTTTGAGGTGACTTAACTGAAACACATAAGATCCTGAGGGAATTGACTGGGTGATAGGATTTTTCCTGTTGAAGGATAATCTAGAATTAGGGGCTATAGTTTAAAAATAAGGGACCACCCATTTAAAACAGAAATAAGGCAACATCTTATCTTTGAAATTCCTTTCCTCAAAAGGCAGTGGATGCAGAATCTTCAAATAATTTTAAGGCGGAGATAGACAGATTCTTGGTTACCAAGGAGATGAAAGCTTATCAGGGATATGCAGAAATGTAGAGTTGAGGTTAAAATCAAATCAGTCATGACCTTATTGAATGGTGGAGCAGGTTTGAAGGGCCAAATGTGTTCTAGTTCTCTAGTTCCCAGCTTGTGTATTTGTAAGAGGTGGAACGCCTCATGAGGGTGTGTTGTCATAAAGGGAAGAGTATGACAGTAATCAAGTCTCATTATTCCACGAGCTATCATAAATGTATTAAAAAACAATTAAATCACCAAGTTGGTTAACTTATACTACTATCTAGGACAAACAAACTCATACTAGGTTTCATCAACAACTAAAAGAACCTTTAAACAAATCTTTTCTTTAACAACTGGTAAAGCAGATTATTAACTATTACTAGCATACTTAAACTATATCCTGTTTAAACCCATCCATGTATACATCCATTCATACATAGGACAGACAAAGCAGGCAGCTCTTCAGAAGTATCATGTATGGAAAACATAGGCAAAAAGAAACAAATATTGTGAATTGATTCCCAACCACAATGTGGAATGAGGTAGCTTTCTCATAACTCTTTCAGTTTTGTCTAATGATATCCATTATTAATGATCGTAGAGCAATAAAAGATCCTCCATTTGATAGCTCCACAGTCGAATTTAGGACCTTGCTTGAGTAAGAAGCTCTTCTTTTCAAATTCTTTGAGTGTTGGTTTGTTCCACTTTCATAAACTGAGAAAGAAAGAGAACTATCTTAGCTTATAGGCTCTCTGAGGTCCAAATGTACTCTTAGTTCTGTGACAAACTTATAGTTACTAATCCAAAATATTTGTTGCTAGGCAGCTTTTCAACCCAGAGGCATCTGGTGTCAGCTTGTCTCACTAAAGTATTAAATCTAGCTTCTCAAAAAGTCAATGACCTTAAAGTTATGAAAATACACATCAGAGACATTCCTTAGAGCACAGCTTCAACTAAACTTCCATTTTACCCAATATATATTCCAAAAATGTATGTAGTCTTTACAGCATTTACATTATTTTGTGTCTCACAGGGGTCACTGATATTTGGGTAGCTTTCTCAAAATTGGTGGGATCTGTTTTAGTTGTGTCTGCCACTTAATGTTCAGTGTTCAGTCTCAGTATTTCACATTCACCTCATGTTACTTGCAGATATTGGAGTATAGTTTAGATATTGTAGACTGTTTTACTTTTCTACTTTCTATGGAGTCAAAGAGTCATAGAGAGGTACAGCATTGAAACAGACTCCTTGGTTCAACTCGTCTTTGTGGACCAGATATTCCAACCCAATCTAGTCCCACCTGCCAGTACCTGGCCCATATCCTTCTAAACCTTTCCTATTCATATACCCATTCAGATGCCTTTTAAATGTTGTAATTGTACCAGCCTCCACCATTTCATCTGGCAGCTCATTCCTTACACACACCACACTCTACATGAAAAAGTTGCCCCTTAGGTCCCTTTTAAATCTTTCTCCTCTCACCCTAAACCCATGACTTCTAGTTCTGGACTCTACCACCCCAGGGAAAAGACCTTGTCTAATTACCTTAAAATTGCCCCTCATGATATCATAAACTTCTACAAGGTCAACCCTTAGCCTCTGAATCTCCAGGGAAAACAGCCCCAGCCGATTCATCCTCTCCCTGTAGCTCAAATCCTCCAACCCTGGCAACATCCTCGTAAATCTCTTCTGAACCCTTTCAAGTTTCACAACATCCTTCCTGTAGGAGGGAGGCCAGAATTGCACAGAATATTCCAACAGTGGCCCAACCAATGTCCTGTACAGCCGCAACATGACCTCCCAACTCCTTTGCTCAATACTCTGACCAATAAAGGAAAGCATATTAAAGCCTTCTTAACTATCCTATCTACCTGAGATTCCACTTTCAAGGAGCTATGAACCTGAGCTCCAAGGACTCTTTGTTCAGTGTACCATTACCATTAAGTGTTTAAGTCCTGTCCTGATATGCCTTTTCAAAATGTAGCACACCACATCTATCTAAATTAAACTCCATCTGCCATTCCTCAGTCCATTGGTCCATCTGATGAAGATTCTATTGTACTTTGAGGTAATCTTCTTCACTGTCCACTATAGCTCCAATTTTGATGTAATCTGCAAACTTTCCTAACTGTACCTCCTATGTTTACATCAGAATTATTAATATAAATGACGAAAAGCAGTTGACCCAACTCCAAGCCTTGTAGCAAACATTGGTCACAGGCCCCCAGTCTGAAAAGCAACTCTCCACCATTACCCTCTGACTTCTACCTTCGAGCCAGTTCTGCATCCAAATGGTTAGTTCTCCCTGTATTCCATGTGATCTAACCTTGCTAGCCAGTCTCCCATTGTTGAATGCCTTACTGAAATCCATATAGATCACATGCACGGTTCTGCCCTCATCAATCCTCTTTGTTACTTCTTCAAAAAACTTGGTCAAATTAGTGAGACATGATTTGCCACACACAAAGCCGTGCTGATTATCCCTAATCATTCCTTGCCAATCCAAATACATGTAAATCTTTCCCTCAGGATTCTCTCCATCAACTTGCCCACCACCGATGTCAGTCTCACCAGTCTATAGTTCCCTGGTTTTTCATTCCCACCTTTCTTAAATAGTGGCACCACGGTAACCAATCATAGTAAAACTTAGGCTTGGCAGTTTAAAACCCTGAAAGTTTGTGGTAGTAGTAAGTACCCAGCACTTTGAACATTGTCTAATATAAATAAAATGTTGTTGGTCTGTAACCAGATCATAACCAAACTTGAGTCTGGTCTGGGATTGTAAGGTGCTGGATGTCAGACTTGTCAGTTCATGTCCATTCCTTGCAAATGTAGCTATCCTACGAGTCACTGAGATTATAGTGTCCCATCCAACAGTTCCCTCCACCAACAGTTACATTCTTGGGACATGATTCACCCACAATCTGGTCAGGAACAGGCAGGTAATCTTTGATATTTGCTTTCTGACTGGTTAGAATTAATTAAAAACTTTCAGAAGCCCAATAACTAGTATCTTCACATTGTAAGGTAGAGAAGTAAGATTATTTTATAAATAAGTTAAAAATCACACAATGCCTGGTTATTGTCCAACAGGTTTATGGGGAAGCACTAGCTTTCGGAGCGCCACTCCTTCATCAGATGGTTGTCCTTTATAAAAAAAGAATTGCTTTGGCTTTCAGATTTACATATCAGAAATTTTCAGACCCAGGGCTCAAAGGCCAGGTAGGCAAAATCAAACAGATGGTAGCTCTGAGTATTGTATTCCATTTTCCATCTGTAAGTAGCAATAGATTCACGCTGACCTTGCAGGATGCTGCAATCATTAACTGAGAACTCTAATACAACTCAAAGGAATCCAATCAGGCCTGGTTACAACTGAATCAAGGTTGGTTTCAAGGCACATGCCATGGAAACATACTAAAATCGGAAATAAGCAAGTACTATTTAAGATGGGGTTGGAGGAGTTCTTTCAAGTCTCTCAACCCCTTCACCTTTGCTTGAATCTAAGGCCGAGGGAGCATGTTTTATTCAGCTGTAACTTTCCCTGTGCAGAAGTCAGTGTAAAAGCTGGAAATCTCTTGGTACAGTGCCTATAAAGTGGCATTTCTGTGCAAATGACTTCCCTGGAGTCTGGGCTAATTGTCAAGGCAACCAAAACAAATTAGGAGCATATTGCATGAAGCCTGAATTCCTCTAATATTTTTATTGTAGTAACACTGTAAATTTAATAGAGGCAAGGTAATTCAGAACCAATCTTCTCAGGTTTTCTATTTACAAGCCCGTTTGCAGCAGAGAAAAGAAGGATTCTATCCAGCACATAGGAGAATAAATGTAATAGTGCTTCAGTATTAGCTAAAGTGATATTGCATAGATTATAGCATTAATGAAAGATAGCCACAGGACCAAATCATTTTCATTGACCTTCAATGCAATGACATTAAAGTGAATTCAGAACTATCCATAATATCTGCTGCTCATTTTATTATGATGAAATATGTGCAAATACTTTATACAAATCTTGTGAAGTGGAATAATCATTTGAAATTATTAAACAATAACTCAAAGATAGGACGAGCAGCTTGTATAGTGCGCAAAATTAGAGAGGTTTACTCAGTGTGTGATATATGGTCTTTTTGAAGATAAATTGTGAAGAAGCTATTGAAGTGGAATTGTCATCCTGAAATTTAGCAGATTTGTAAATTAAGATGTCAAAGTGATGTTGAGGTGAAGGGATTGGTTTATTACAAATCTGGCGCTAATGGTTTATTTACTTCATCAAACTTTTCCTACAGATTAGCATAAAAACATAAAAAATGCACTGTAATACTTCACAGCGTGGGAGGTTCAGCACCAGCTGTGACACACACTTTAATTCTCAAATAGTAATGTGGCAATTAAGATGCTGGCTTTCTAGTGTAGGTTGTGCTTGGCTATTACTTTAATAAATTAATGAAACTATTACCAATAAATACAAATTTTAATATGGAAGCTGAACAGAAATAATGTGTAGTGGGTGATATAGTAACAAAAATAGGGTTTTATCTGATAACTCTGTTAAAAACTCCACATATTAAAACTGCTGTTACTGTTGAGGTTAAAATCAATCAGGGATTGATCTCTGACTAAGTCGTATGTAACTTACATAATGTTTTGTTTCCAATTTAGACTTTTTCTGAACTAACTGGTCCACTGGACTTTGGAGAAATGCAATGTCGTCCTGACTTAAAGAAATAGTCATCAGGGTTTATTTGTTCCTGAAGAAAGTTGTGCATGATGATAATAATGAACAGTGTAATCTGGCTCTTCATTGATCCAAAATCAATTTATACGATCCAAAAAAAAGTGACATTTAGTTAATAAAAATAAATTGAACCATGACCAATATCATATAATAAGCTACTTCCAATAGCAACATTAGCTGAGATAATAGACATTATATTGTAGCTTTAAGAAGGTTTGTTGTGTCACCTGGCGCTTTTATCAAATCTTCTATTGTTAAAAGTAATTACCTCGCTGTGGAACTGCTACACAAAAGTTATATGAAAGGGAATGACTGACAAATATTGAACATTGTTTACAAACAGTGGGATTGCCATTGCAGCATATCTTTTAAATTGACATGAAGAATTTGTTAGATTGTTCAAGTGCTCCTGGGGTTTGCCTTCAGTTTACAAATGGATAAGAGCCTTCACGAGCCTTGTATTTGTTTGTACAACCTCTACTCATGGAATTTATGTATCAAGCACTTCGTATATCGGATTGAAATGGCAGATTTGAAATCCACTGGAGTCTCCCTACATAGGTTCATATCCTGCTGACAATAATTCAGAACAAGCAGTCTTGTGGTGTAGTGATATTGTCCCTACCTCTAAGCCAAAAGGCCCTGTTTCACGGGGCGGGGGTGTCCTAATATATTTGAATAGATTGATGAAAGAAACTTTATTTTCGATTCAGGATCTAACCATATGAGGTACCTACAGTGGTCAGTAGCTGTGCTTTGGATCAAAGGAACTACATTATAGACCCTTATAGGGCCATGTGATTATACACTCCAATGCCTTCCCTGGGTGGCTATTCATTGTTTGTGAGACTAAACAATGAAAGTTGGCAGATTCCATCTGACTCAGCATCTCAGATGCTAATCAGCTTGGCCCATCTTTTGGATAAATAATTATCAAGTGGGTCCTAACCTTCTTTTCCAACTTACAACAGTATTGAGAAAAAAATGGAAAATATGAAACAACAATTCAAATGGGACAATTCACATGAGGTGCTGCAAAATTCTTATCTATAGGTATGATACCCATTTGACCTAAGTTATAACATTGCTTAAAAATAGTTGGATTGCCATACCGGGATTTTTCAGACGATGGGTTTACTGCTCTACTACCCAAAGAGTCAGCAGGAATTGCACTGAAGGAGTGTTGATTGGCTGAAGAGAGGTCTTCCACCCCTCACTTGGAACTACATGCTGCCTCAGAGAGCACGTGGGCAACTGGAATGCTTGGCAACTCTATTGTCGCAGAAACTCTGATGGGAGCAGTGATCAAGACTGGGACCACAAGCAATCTCTGGGACAAATTCTCTGGTGGTTGGAATCATACCTGCTACATGATTGTTGGAGGTCAGTCATCTCAGATCCAGGGCCTCTCTGCAGTAGTTCCTCAGGGCAGTGCCCTAGGCAAACCATTTTCAGGTGCTTCACTGCCCACCAAGAGATAAACCAGTTTTTTTAAATTAAACAGTCAGCAGTATCCATCATAAGGTCAGAAGTGGGGATGGTTGCCGACGATTGCACAATGTTCAGCACCATTCACGGCTCCTCAGATACTGACACAGTCCATGTTCAAGTGCAACAAGATCTGTACAATATTGAAGTTTGCGCTGATATGTGGCAAGTGACATTTGGGCCACACAAATGCCAGGCTATGACCATCACCAATTAGAAACAATTTAACTACTGTTCCTTGGCAGTCAATGGTGCATAGTATCCACAAAGTACACTGTAGAAATTCACTAAAGATCCTCAGACAGCACCTTTCAAACCCATGACCACTTCCATCAAGAAGGACAAGGAAAGCAGATATATGGGAACCTCACCACCTTCAATTTTCCCTCCAAGTCACTCACCATCCTGACGCTGGATCAAAATTCTGGAATTCCCTGCCTAAGAGCATTGTGGTCATTGTGGAATGCAGCACCACCTTCTCAAGGGCAACTAGGGACGAGCAATAAATGCTGGCCCAGCCAGCAATGACCACATCCCACAAATGACTAAAAAAAAATTAAATTGAGCAAAGGTAAATCAGCCTGCTAAGATCTCACCTGTTCCCGTCCAATTGTGAACAGTCTGGGTCAGATAGGAAGGCCATCTGGAGACTATGTCAGGCATCCCACATCCAACTCCTGTCAGTGGGGAATCATAAAACTCTGCTGTTTGTGTTGTCAGGAGACACGGACCAATCTTCAAATTGAAGACAGAGCTGTTCCTAAGCTGCTGTCAATCACCTCCCTGTTCAAAGTGACATTAAAAGCACAGCTGAAACAGATAATAAATCCAGGAGCTCATGCTAGAAAATGTAGGAGTCCATGACAGATTTAAACAGCGGTGTGTTGATCTCTGGTGCCTTCTTATGTGAAATAGTTTGCCTAGTCTCACAGATCATCAGTTAAAAGGGTTACAGGACTGCTATAGCATCGAACAAATAGGTCTTAAGTGAGGAAATTGAGGGGACTCATGGTGGAAATAAGCTACCAGCTGCCTGCAGCAATAGTTGTTGCGTTATACGCTGACGCAGTTTCACATTTCATAACTCAAGATAATAGGTTGAATTGCATCAATGTTTGCTTATAAACCTGGAATATTACAAATAACACTGAATTGTATTTAAATAGCTTTTTATCATAGCCAGAAAGGGCCACACTGATAGTAAACATGACAACCTCTCCCCATCAGTTATTGCAATATGTTTCACTTGGTCCTTAAACTGTGACCTGAAGCCACTTCTAGATTTATAAAATCTATGGAGTAGGTGATGAGTATTGTTGATAAAATGTTATGAACAGTTCACTTATGGAGCAATCCCTCTCATTTACTTTCTGCAACATTACAGACAAACCTCCACCTGAGCTGTAATCCCCACAACACAGCAGCCAGTAAACCAGACAAAAATACAATAACATCATAACGTTCATTGCCCCAGTTTACCATGCAATCCATGTCAAGTAATATGTCAGTGACTGCTAATCGACTATTAATCTGACCACTCAATACAGCCAATGTTAAAACAGAAAATGCTGGACACTGTAGGTCAGCTCGCAGCTGTAGAGAGGGGCAGACAAAGATTAGATTAGATTAGATTACTTACAGTGTGGAAACAGGCCCTTCGGCCCAACAAGTTCACACCGCCCCGCCGAAGCACAACCCACCCATACCCCTACATCTACCCCTTACCTAACACTACAGGCAATTTAGCATGGCCAATTCACCTGACCTGCACATCTTTGGACTGTGGGAGGAAACCAGAGCACCCGGAGGAAACCCACGCAGACACGGGGAGAATGTGCAAACTCCACACAGTCAGTCACCTGAGTCTGGAATTGAACCCGGGTCTCTGGCGCTGTGAGGCAGCAGTGCTAACCACTGTGCCACCGTGCCACCCTAATGTTGACTCAACTGCCGTGTGCTTCCAGCATCTGCTCTATTTTGCTTTTACTTTTTAACAGGGGCAACCTTGATGGGTTTAATTGTCTTCCCCAATTTCTAATATTGCTAGCATGAAAAATTCCATTAGTTTCATTACTAAGTCTGGTTGCCACAAGACAAGAGCATCATCACTGTTCCCACCAAGGCTGGTAGTATACACACTGCTATGCTGCCTTCTTATTTAAAGAGTTGCAGCTTTGGTTGAAGTAGAGCCCACACTGCTAGTGCATCTTGTTAGTACACAGCTAGTACCCTGAGTGCACAGCATGGATTCAAATATCATGCACTGATAACATATGGAGCAGCCAATCTGTTCCTCCTGAAGGTAGCCTTTTCATCTTATAGGGTATCAACACTCATTGAAGGCAAGCTGCTGCTGGTACCTGAACTCTAATGCTGGTAGAGGTTAGGAGCAGGATACATGAAGCATTAGGGAAGAGTAAGCTACTAGCTTCATGGATGCAAAGCGGGAGGTCTCTGTGGTAGGGGTCAGCAGGAGGAAACTTGCTTGTTTTCACAGAAACACAAGGCCCTCCACATCCATCCTCTGAAAGGGTTGGGTGAAATAGCCAATGAAGATCAACACCTGGAAGCTGGCTCCTGAGGACTTGACAACAGCACGATAAAATGTTCATGCCTCCCATGAAGATTCATAGAATCATACAGCAAGGAAACAAACCCTCAGGTCTAACCAGTCCATGCTTAACATAATCCGAAACTAAATTAATCCCACCTTCTTGCTTCTGGCCTATATTCCTGAAAACCTTTCCTATTCATGTACTTATCCAAACTTAGGTTCTAATATGTATAGAACTGTGCACAAATTTAAATTTAATTAGTATTTCTACACTGTATTAGAGAAGAGTAGACGTTTTTGTTTCATTTGTGAGTTTTGCGAGAGGTGCTGGGTTATCTGGAAATTTGCTTACATGCATTTAAATAGGGCTTTAAAGCCCTTGAGATGAACAGTTCCATGTTTTAGATAACAAGAGTAGAAAGGGGTAAAAATTTGACCTGTTGTCTACTAGCAAGGCATCCATTGACATAGAAAGATTGTGACAGAAGAAAAAGTTACCCTTTAAAAGGAAAGAACATCCAGCATGACAGTGATTGTGCAAGTTTCAAAAGAAGAAGCAAGCCGTTCAGAAAGGGCTGTAGCATCAGCAGTGTAACTTAGTGGTCTCCAAACAGTCAGGGCAGAAAAATAAGTCTTGAGACACTCAGAATTTAGTCAGAGAAAAACTTCACATACAGAAGGCTTTGAAGATATCATACAAGGCTGTTGAGTGCATGAGTTTAAGGAACACTGAGCAGTGTTAGCAACTTGTTTCAGGGTCTTAGGTAGAGACATTAACTAAAGAAGATAGCACTGAGTGAATGCAGATTTGTTGCTAGAAATAGAGTACAGCCATGCCCACTGAACAAGGAACTTTAAACTGTAAACTGGATGATGTTGATAGTAAAAGGCTTTAATCTTTATTTATGATATTTGCATAAGTTTTGATTAGTTCTTATATGATGTGATATCATTTGTATCATTTTTTCTTTTGTGTGTACTAAATTTTGAAGTTCTTTTTTAGATCAGATTACTTCCAGTGTGGAAACAGGCCCTTCGGCCCAACAAGTCCACACCGCCCCGCCGAAGCGCAACCCACCCATACCCCAACACCTACACCTACCCCTTACCTAACACTACGGGCAATTTAGCATGGCCAATTCACCTGACCTGCACATCTTTGGACTGTGGGAGGAAACCGGAGCACCCGGAGGAAACCCATGCAGACACGGGGAGAACGTGCAAACTCCACACAGTTCGTCGCCTGAGGCGGGAATTGAACCCGGATCTCTGGCGCTGTGAGGCAGCAGTGCTAACCACTGTGCCACCGTGCCGCCCATATCTTGTTCTATATCTTGTTCTAGATATACAACAGCAGACTCTTGTAAATATGTTCAGTGACTGACCACCACAGTAAACAAATTGGGTGGCATGGTGGCACAGTGGTTAGCACTGCTGCCTCACAGTGCCAGAGGCCCGGGTTCAATTCCCGCCTCAGGCAACTGTCTGTGTGGAGTTTGTACATTCTCCCCGTGTCTGTGTGAGTTTTCTCCGGGTGCTCCGGTTTCCTCCCACAGTCCAAAGATATGTGGGTTAGGTGAATTGGCCATGCTAAATTGCCTGTAGAGTTAGGGGAATGGGTCTGGGTGGGTTGCTCTTCGGAGGGTCGGTGTAGACTTGTTGGGCTAAAGGGCCTGTTTCCACACTGTAAGTAATATTTGGGACATGGGTTTCTGATGAAGGGCTCTTGCCCGAAACCTTGATTCTCCTGCTCCTTGGATGCTGCCTGACCTGCTATGCTTTTCCAGCACCACATTCTTTACCTTAATTTGGGACCTGACTTGTACAGAACTACCATCAGCTAGGATCATAACAGACCTCACATTGATGGTCAAAATCAGTGAATGCATCTTTATATGTTCACACCACTTAACTCTAACGCTGCTCAATCCCCAACATCATCAACTTGGAGCTTTCACTTACAGTACTCAGTATTCAGGCCAACATTCAGATATACAACTTCATACCCACACACCTTCAATGATACCAACTCCCACACACCTACTGCTGTGTCCATAATTTCCTCAACTATTCAGCTCAGACCAGAACACCATGCAAGCACAAAGCAAAAACAATCAATAACCTTGTTTCCTCACTTTTATAAGTCAAGATGACCCATTAACCATGATGAGCAAGGCAAACTATCAGGAATAAGGACCCATGCATTTCCTGAACCCTATAGAGTAGATGATTTCAGCAATCCTGGGCTGGCGATGATAGAACCCACTGCATCTGCCATTGCAGAAAATGCAAAGGACAATAGTATATTCCTACTTGATGCCATTCTCAATTCCCACATTGCCCTCTATGTAGTTATCAGGCAAGATGCCCAACTGCAAATTGCAGGATTTGAACCTCTTGCTTTCCCTTCTAAGCTTCTACTTTCAGATACCGAACAACTGCCAGCTACTCAGCCACAGGAGCCTCACAAGGAAGGTTGAAAACAGCTGATGAATAAATGCATTACTTCATCGGACCCTCATAACCACTGGCAGGTCTTGGCATGATAATGCCACTGTGGAGGGTAGTGTAAAATCAGGATTGACGCTACAGCCTAGCCTTAGGGATTGTTTGTAAACCAGCTCACTGTATCGTAATGGCAAAAACGCATGATGCGACAAGGTAGCCAGAGGAAGACATTTATGAGACAACATACAAAATACCACTGAGGGTCATGAACACTGAAATTCTATGGCAAGCTTACAGGACATCCTCATGTGACTGTTAAGGAGCATAGAAGAATCATGGCCTCGCCTGGCATGGAATTTTGTGCAGAGCTCAATGGTCATCCTTTTCACTGGGGAAATGGTAGCCAACTTTATGCTGACACTTGTAGACCTACATGTAATATATCCAGTGGCCAAAATCTTAGCTTCCATTGCAGGGCATTGGAAACTCCCCAACAACTAGGTCCTGCACAGGAATATTTACAGTGAGATATACCTCTGGTTTATTTTTTAATCTGCTGCTGAAGATGAAATATTAAAGTGAAACATATTCTTCAACCAAGGTCACCAGCCACCTCATGGTGGAGGTAAAGACTCTTTCATAGCATACAAAGTCTAGCATACATTTGACACTACTGAATCTTTCAGAGTTCTCTATACCCTCTACATTTGTCTTACCAACAACATAGGCTGCCCTACAATGACCTTTCCTACCTTTATGGCCTCCTCCTCTTTGATGTCATCATAGCCAGAACAGCTACTCCATCTCCAGGGCACCAGGGCTCCCTGGCATTCTGTGTGTGTTCCTGTCGAGGCATTAACATGGGCAATGTTGATCACTCTGAGGCAATGTAAATGTACAGTGCCATACCTAAGCTTATTGTAAGGAGGCCATTCAACACCTGATGATGCCTGAATGTGAACTGATACTTGGAATACTGTGCCTCATTCTTTAAAGGAAGATATAAATGCATTGGAAGCAGTTTTACCAGACTAGTATCTGGAATGGTGTAATTGGCTTCTGAGGAAAGGCTGGACAGACTAGACTTGTATTGCTGGGGTTTAGAAGTGTAAGAGATGATCTAATTGAAACATATAAGACCTTGACAGGAATTGACAGGGTGCATGTGGAAAGGTGGTTTCCTCTTGTGGGAGAATCTAGAAATAGGGGTCACTATTTAAAAATAAGGGATTGTTCATTTAAGACAGAGTTGTGGGAATTTTCTTTCTTACAGAAAGTTGTGAGTCTTTGGAACTCTCTTGTTCAAAAGGTGATGAAGTAGAGTCTTTGAGTATTTTTAAGGCAGAATTAGATATATTTTTGATGGCATGGGGGGTGAAAGATCATCAGGGGTAGGTTGGAATGAGGAGTACAAAAATCAGCTTGGACCAAATGGTATACTCCAATCCCAATCCATGTATTCACATGGATGTCAGTGCGTGATAACTTATGTCTCATTGTTAACATAGTGGCTTGATAGAGCCCCAAATTCTACTCCCTGGCCTCCAATTTCATGTGCACTCTTTATTTAATGCACCTTTTAGATACCAATTGTTAAATCATTCAACAGACCATAGCAGGTCATTAAATTCCTTCTTGAATCCAGATTCTGCAATCGATGCATTAGCTGTCACCGCCTCCTTGCTCATGACTGGTCATTCTTTTCTCCTGTTTGTTGGAAATACGAGCGGCTTCCTATCACAAGCTGCTTCCACAAAGAGTCTCAAGGCAGGTGTCACAGAGACATGGAATGACCATTCCTATTTTTAGTACTGCCTTCAGAGCTGTCTACAAACTCTCATTACATTCTTGACTATTTCTCTTTCTCACTATTTCTCAATTTTTAGAATTAAAATTAGAATTAGAATTCCTACAGTGTGGAAACAGGCCCTTCGGCCCAACAAAGCCACACCAACCCTCTGAATAGTATCCCACCCAGGCCTATAACCCACCCTTCTACTCCACATTTCCCCTGACTAATGCACCTAACCTACACATCTCTGAACACTATGGGCAATTAAGCATGGCCAATTCACCTAACCTGCATATCTTTGGATCGTGGGAGGAAACCCACACAGATATGGGGAGAACATGCAAACTCCACACAGACAGTCAACAATTTGTTTACGTACACAATGTAAACAGGTATCCAGTGTTTGCAGTGTCTGCTATTGATATTTTGCAGGTCTATTTGATCCACACATTTATAGATCTGTAGTAAAAACAGTCTTTCAGAAAGTTGTGAATAATGATACGTTTTAAAGGTTTTTCACCTCATGGCTTTTTTACTATAAGGTTCACTGCTTCTGTACATTGTGTATACTAGATGAATTGACATCATGAGGTGTATGGGATCATGAAGGGCATAACAATGCCAGGAGGTCAGACGATCCGCGAGCATGGGGAGTGCAGCAGAGCTTGGTTTGAGGGACATGAGGAACCATAGTAGCATCAAAGGGGAGGCTGGAGGGAGTAGGAGCAGTTGTACTATATTTATTAAAGTGGGAACTATGTCCTACATCACTAAGGCAGACCTTTAAATGGCCTTTAAAACAGATAACCTCTGCAGCTGACTTCCCCTGAGTGGCCGTTGGGCCCAGTAGAGAAATCTTCCAATTTCCTACTACAGGCCTCTCGCTGAAATTTCAGTTGCGTGTCTTCCTCTAAACCTCAACTCCTACCTTTCTTTGAGACATCTATAAATTTAGTAACCATATATTCAGTCTCTTCAGCAATCAATAGAGTTGTAAATGTTTAGGCCCAACACTGATTCCTATTACAGTTTGCCAGCCTAAATAAAAATCTATTTGCTTGCTCCCTGTTAACTAGCTATTTCTCTATCCATGCTAATATGTTGTGTACGTAAACAAATTGGTGACTGTATGTGTGGGGTTTGCATGTTCTCCCCATATCTGTGTGGGTTTCCTCCAGGTGCTCCGGTTTCCTCCCACAATCCAAAGATGTGCAGGTTTTGTGAACTGGCCATGCTAATATGTTACTCCTTGTCAAAGATTTCAGTATACAACTAATGTTGTGTTTATATTCTCAACAATTCAAAGTCATTGGTCAGTTTTTTTCTCACTTTCTGAGATAATGCATATTTGATAGAAAATTAATGTATTGCAGCTAGGACTACAGCTTAGGACACTACCCATAGCAACCTTCAGAGCCATATCCTGAGGCTGATGTGATTGATCTCCAACAACCACAACCATCTTCAGGTATGATTCAAGCATAATTGAGACATCCCTCTAATTACCATTGGCTGCATTTTGCTAGGACTCCTTCAGCACACTCAACCAAATACTGCCTTGTTGTCAGTGACTTTTGCCACAGCTCTGGAATCCAACTCCTTTGTTCATGTTTGGACCAAGACTGCAACGCCAGCTGGAGCCATGTGGTCACAGCAGCACCCAAACCGAACATTCATTGATGGTAAGCTTATTTGCTTCTCTGCTGATTCAGGGAAGTTAAGAAGTGATAATTGGCTGGATTGGAATTGTCCTGAATTTGTCCAGACTTTATACATCCACGTTACCACCTTCAGTGAACCTATTCTGGTAGAGATGATAAGGGAGACCAGTACGGTCTCCCAGTACGGAGAAAGGTATGGTTATGTGAGTATGTTGGTCGGTGCTCCTAATTTTGTAATAAGTCTTCAGACACGAGAGGATCTTTGTGGAGTGAAATCAGCTGGGTTTGCATTTATCATGCTCAAATCAGGTGCCTATGCTCCTGTCAGGTGATATTTTAGTTTACATTCTTATTATAAGTTTTTTGTAGTGATTTAATACAAATGTGTAGTTGTTTATTTTCCATTGCAGAAAGCAGTAAAGAGTCAACTATATTGTTATGGACCTGGAGTTATAGATAGACCAGACCAGATAAGGAGGGGAGATTTCCTTCCCTCAAAGATAACAGTGAACCAGTTGAATTTTTATGACATCCTGTAGCATCATGACCACCATTATTAGTACTAGCTTTGTTTCTTCAAGATTTATCTAATGAACTGTATTTAATTTCATGTCTCTGGATCAATATCATTAATGCAATAACATTACCACTCAGCCACTGTATCTCAATTATTTTGGATTATTATTACGCAGCTGTCAGTCAGTTATGGAGTAGATATTGTGTATACCATCTCTGTATCCTATCAGTTAGAATAGTGCATAGCTTGAAGGATGACAACAAAAGTAACACTTCATAATAAAGACTGCAGGAGAGCAAGATGATGCACAACAACATAAATATTTAAAACTTAAATAAATCATATTTATTTTCAAAGATAGATATATATCAAACATGGTTACAGATAAAATAGCATAACTGTGTTCAAATGAGATTATGCAGAGCTCTTCCTGTTTGAAAAATAGATCAAGCTATTTTTAATGTTCTATTTTTTTTACACTTCATAGTATGGAACCAATTGAAGCTAAAAGAATCAATATTCAGCTCCCAAAGTGGGATGAATTGCTTTGCAGTGATTGCTGCATCCTCCTTTGTGTTTTCAATGACTAACAACCAGCACACAACCATTTGCTGATGTTATTTATTATCGCACTGTATGGCTGTGACATGTTTCTGAAAGTTTGTTGCAAAATACAGGCAGAAGCAGCACATAAGCAACAATTAAGCTGCTAATACATTAATTGATTGGCCTTACGATTGTTCCAATAAGGGAGATGGTTTAAAAAAAGAATCAACCAGTATTGCTGCTCCTAAGTTCTATTTAATGACCCCTGTTAAGAAGCAATTTTGGTCAGCTGCCAAAGTTAAGGAAAAAATAATCAGCCAGGGTTCTTGCTCCTGATCACAATCTAATGGAAATCTTACTTTTCTGCAATAAGGATATGTGGAAATATTGAGGTTGATTTTAACTTTTAGACAATGTGCCAGTTACCTAAAGTTCTGGCACTGAAAAGACCAGAATTATTTCACAGCTGAAATTATATTAGCTGGCACCTGGTTTGCCAATGAAAAACCGTCCATAACCACAGATGGTCACTTGGTGACAGGCATCTGTATTAGTTTTAGTAGGCAGACTTCTGGTGCTCACATGGCACAAAATCTAATCTACCTCATTTCAAATTCATTACTGCCTCCTTATTGCTAATTCCAGTTGTGTGAGAACAGCATCAACCTAACCGGTAGTCATTCAGTGATAAATAATTCTAAGGAAAAGCAAAATCTACATTTATGCAGAAACTTTAAGTTCACAGAATGCCTCAAAGCACATTACAGTTTATTGAGTATTTTTGAATTCTAGCACCTATGGAAATATAGGCATTAGCCAATTTGTGTACACCAGGTCTCATAATAACAATGAGATAAATGTCTAGGTAATTCATTTCAGTAATACTGCTTGAAGAATAAATGCTGGTTGGGACTCAGCAATGTTGGTAAAACTTACCTAGTCTTTTTGAGTTGAACTATTTTATATCTACATTAAAGTACAGATTGGATCTCAATTTATACATCTCATCTCATTTCTTCTCAACTGCAGTGATACATTTGTCTGGATTATATGTTCAAGTCTCTGTAGTGCAGTGTGAATGCACAATTTTATGATTCAAGTTGAGTCTTCAGTGATAGTGACTCACCTCCTCATCCCCATAGCTTGTTCATCAAGTAATTTAAGTCAATACTATGATGGAATGCTCCCCACTTGTTGGATGAGTGTAACTCCAACAATAGTCAAGAAGTTTGACACCATCCAGACCAAAGTAGCCTGCTTGATGACAGCCCATTCATCACCTTCAATATTCAGTCCTTCCATCAATGATACAAAGCGACACACTATACAATTGATGTAATACATTCATATTTGCCTTTTAAATTTACATACTTTACTAAATAGAAGAATGAAGGCTGTAAGGGTGTGGGAAGATGGCAAATATCCCTCCAAATCACACATTATCCTGGCTTTGAAATAAATCCACCCGGTCCATTCACTATTGCATGCTAAATCCTGGAACTCCCTGCTAAACAGCACATCATCTGCTTGTGTTTTGAGGTAGAGTCACACCACCACCATCTCAAGTAGAGATAAGCAATAAATGCCACACTAGCCAACAAAATTGGAATCTCATAAATTAATAAAAGAGCACATACATAAATTCATGGTTCAATTCACTACCACTTATAAACTAAATATAGCTGACTGAGCTCCTCCGATGCACTGTGGCCTAATGCACAGATGAAGATGAATTGATTCAGTCTTTTTAGTCTTGTAGCTAATGTGATTACCAAATTAATAGCCAATCCCAAATTACAGAGACTGACAAGTTTTTGAGAAATCATCAATAGGTAATCAATGCCACACTCTCATAAGGCTACATGGTATTACACGAGTACAAGGCACACGTTTAAACATCAAGGAAATCATTCTGAAACGTAGCTATTTACATTAGAATGTTAATTTTACACAATTTCAGAAAACAGTCTAATGAAGCATATTTTGATATGTCATCCTCTCCTGTAAACAGTTTGCAATAGTTTCTTTCTTTCATAAATATTTTTATTGAAAAAAAGATTCAGTTTTTTACAAAGTATAACAACTTTATAATATAATAGCAATAATAGAAAACAAACTACTGCTCTACTCCACAGACTACAGAAACACACAAAAAACCCTATAAAAACTAGAGTTCAATAAATAACCAAGAAGAAGAAAAATAAATAAACAGATGAAATAGAATTAAACCAAGTCATAATAAGGTAACTTAAATGATATTCAGTTAAATTACTGCACTCAGCACAATCTCATCACAGCTCCCCACCACTGGGAACAATAGTAAGTAGGCCTGTATTTATTTGGGATTCTTCCTCCCAGGGGCCCCCAAACCGACAGACACAGTCCTCACAACTAAACAAAGGCTGTTTAGCCGATACGTCGACATCAATATAATTCAAAAATGGGCGCCACGTTATGTAAAACAAATCCATTTTCAGGTGCACCATATTCGTAAGGAAGTCCAGGGGGATGTGTTCCATAACTGTCCTATGCCAACTTGAGAGTCCTGGGGATTCTCCAACACCCAGCTCATTAGAACGTTCTTCCTCGCGCAAAAAGAATATTAAACTATTTCTTCCCATGTGCATCCAGGGAGGGAAGACCTAAAAGGAGGAATACCAGGTCCAATCTAACCTCAGTTCCCAAAACCTTTACTAAAGCACTTGTTATGTTATCCCAATACCTACGGATCTTGTGGCATGACCACAAGCAATGGGTAAGAGTACCAACCTCCATTTTGCACTTGGGGCACATTGGGGACACTCCTGTTTTGAATTTTGCAAGCTGCTCTGGTGCCAGGTGACCCCTATGAAGTACCTTCAGTTGAATAGCCTTGGTCCTATTACAAATTGAGCTCTTCCTAACATTTTACCCTCTGAGGAGGTTTGCACCTCTAATTTTTGAGTCCAGGTTTCATATAGCCATTCAATGTCCTTTGAAACATTACTACCGAACAAGTGATATGGAATGCTAACCGAAGGGGCACCCGTAAATCAGAGCACTCTCCTCTCCATCTCCAATTTGTAGGGATTAACCATCAATGTAGTCTTTTTTTTGTACAAAGTCTCTAACCTGGAAGTGACAAAAGAGATCCTTCCTAGGTAGCTCGAGTTTCCGACTCAGCCATTTGAAGGTCATCATGACCTCCCCGTCAAATAGATCTCCCAACCAGGAGATTCCTCTGGACTCCCAGAGCCTAAAGCCAGAGTCCATCGAACCCGGCTGGGATCCCGACATTCCCATTATGGGAGTGAAAGGGGAATTTTTTTGTAAATTGCCCTTGCCCTGCCGCATCATCCTCTATGCTTTAACTGTGTTTAGGACAATCGAGTGTTTACAGTGATCCATAATAGTTTTCATCTTGTCCATTAACAACAAATTAGAGAGAGGGCATTTTGTTTGGGAGGCCTCAATGTCTAGCCAGATTGATCGCAGATTGTGACAGGCCCATTCAGCCACATAGGATAACAAGGAACTCAATCGGTACTTCCTAAAGTCTGGAAAATCTAGATCCCCCACCCCCAAACTCTCTTGGGGAAGCTGCAATTTATCCACTTTAATAAGAGGCTGCTTATGATGCCAAATAAAAATTCCAAGCCAGCTTTAAAGCCTTGGCAGCATCAAAGGGAGGATTCTCATAGGATATAATAAACGAGGAAGAACATTCATCTTAACCAGATCTATCCTGCCCAACCGAGATATTGGAAGATCTTCCCAGTTCCAAAGGTCCCGCCTGACCTTCTTTAGCAGCTGGTCATGGTTGGCTTTACACAGTTGATTGAAAATCTGAGGAATAAAAATGCTTAAATACAGAAAATCTCTCTGCAACCACCAGAAGGGAAACGGACTCCATCCCCCAAAGTTGGATATACTGGTAAAAACCCCCACAGGCATGGCCTCCGACTTCATGAGATTAATTTTATACCCTGAAAACAAACCAAATAGATTGATCACTTGTATTAAGCTGGGCACAGATGGCATTGGATCGGTTAAAAAGAGAAGGATGTCATCTGCATAGAGGGTCATTTTATGCCTGCATGACCCTACCTCCGGGGGCAGATATATTGGGATTCATCCGAAAGGCTTCTACCAGTGGCTCAATCACCAATGTAAATAATAGTGGCGAGAGAGGGCACCTGCCGACACTAAAACTATCTGACCTCATACCATTAGTGAGCACCACTGCTTTCAGATCACTATACAGCACTGCCACCAATTTGGTAAAAACCTCTCTAAGACCAAAACCTTGCCATGACACAAAAGAGGTACGGCCACACCACCCAATCAAATGCTTTCTCTGCATCCAGGGAGACTACCAAACCCGGGATCCCTCTTTGCTGACATATTTGGACCATATTTAATACTCTTCTAATATTATTGGTAGACCAATGACATTTAATAAAATTTATCTGGTCCTTCTTTACAATAAAAAGCAATATTCTCTCCAGCCTTAACGCTAGCATTTTTGACAGCATTTTAAAATCCACGTTTAATAACGATATGGGCCTATATGAAGTGCGATCTTCTGGGGCTTTTCCTTTCCTAAGGACAAGAGAAATATTTGATTCTCTCAAAGAAGATGGGAGGCAGCCCTGACTGAATCAGTAATTGTACATATCCAAGAGTGGGCCGGCCAGCTTGTCTATAAACTCCTTACAAAACTCAATTTGAAATCCATCTGGTCCAGGCGTTTTACCACTCTGGATCAACCTCACCGCCTCCTGTACTTCCTGAATTGTCAGGGGGGCATTCAGAAAGGATGCCTGCTCCAAGGTTACACCCGAAAGGTCCAAGGTCTTAAATAAAAGACTCCATCTTCATCATTCTATCCTCACAGCCCTCCGACTGACACAGCTCAAAACAAAACTTTCTAAACCCAGCATTAATCTTTTTGGCATTGCAAGTAAGAGTACCAGCACTGTCTCTGATGGATGTGACAGATTGGGGGGCATTCTTCTTTCTGGCCAGGTATGCTAGATATCTCCCCAGTTTATCACACTGAAATAATCTCTGTTTCACAAAAGAGATTCCCTCTTGGCTGTTTGGATAAGTGCAGCATTCAAAGTAGCCCTAAGGGCTGTAATCCGCTGTAGTTTAGTTATAGATGGCCTATCAAAGTATGCTACCTCAACTGCCTTCAGGCGAGCCTCAAGCAAAAGTTGCTGTTCTCCCCTCTGTTGCTTCCAGGTCACAGAGTAAGAAATAATCAAACCCCATGCATAGGCCTTGGCAGTCTCCCACAACACCGATGGGTTATTGGCCGTACCTGAATTGATATCCCAAAATATTTTAAACTCCCACAAAAAATACTCTATAAACTTACTATCTTTCATGCGCCAGTGCTGGGAACCCATCCCACCACCTCCGGGCTTGACTTCCATATACACTGTCACATGATCAGAAATGGCTACATTCCCTATTCTGCAGGACAGTACAGAGTTCAAAAAGGCAGATGGGACAAAAACATGTCAATTCTGGTTTAGCATTTATGTGGATTAGAAAAAAAAGTAAGATCCCTACCTTTGGGGTGAAGACATCTCCAAACATCCACCAACTCCAATTCCTTGTTCAAATCTACTAACTGCCTGAATTGCGGAGACATACCCACAAGACCCCTAGGCATCCTGTCCACCTTGGGGTCAATAGTGCGGTTAAAGTCACCTCCTAGAATTGCATGATGCACCCCAAGGGCACATCAATCTAGAGGGCGCATCCGTTACAAATTTAAAGGGATATGCCGGTGGGGGCGTGGGGGCAATATACATTCAGAATCCCATATTCCTCTCCATGTATTAAAGCTTTAAGTACAATGAATGGTACTTAAA
Organism: Chiloscyllium punctatum; assembly: GCF_047496795.1. Taxonomy (NCBI): domain Eukaryota; kingdom Metazoa; phylum Chordata; class Chondrichthyes; order Orectolobiformes; family Hemiscylliidae; genus Chiloscyllium; species Chiloscyllium punctatum. The sequence goes on along the minus strand of NC_092763.1, from coordinate 60,780,168 downwards.
TTATTCTTATTTACAATCATTCTTAATTTGGCCTAGCAGTTGAAATGGGAGGTTCTTCCGGATGAGAATAGCCACTTCTCTGCTTTTTGAGTTAAAAGATGAGAAAAACACCTGGCCGAATCCTCTCTGTTGCAACTTCAAATGCTCCTTATCAGTTAAGTGTGTTTCTTGTAAAAAGGCTACATTGACTCTCTCTTTTCTAAGACATGATAGTATCTTTTTTCTCTTAATTGGTGAGTGACTCCCCTTAACATTCCAGTGCACCACTTAAACAAACAGCTAGCCATGATCATCCGAAACAGACTGAGACACCCCCCCGGGAGGAAGAACCCCACTCATAGCGCGCCGAGTGAAAACCATGAACGGTACATATAAGCTTAAAAATGCAACTTCCAAACTAACTAAATCAAAACTTCTAACAACTACTTCTACAACTTAACAGCATAAACCATAACCATAACAAAGGAGATTTTTTCCCCTTGTCCATAGGGGGTGCTTATACCACCCATTAATCCCAGCATGACTCCTTCAAGCTGGAACCATGCCCCTGCCCCAGACAACACAAAGTAAGGGAAAAAAAATTATCTTATGACAAGAAAGTTAAAAGTGGGCACCCAACCCATCCCCACCATATTGTAATTCTAAGCACTCCTGGTAGAACAACAAAAAAAAACCCCTCCCTGCATCCCCCACCATCCCTCCCACTCATTCAAACAAAGGATGATGGGAAGGGGAAGAGAGGGGAGAGGGAACAAAAAAAGGGGGAAAAGAGATAATTATGACCACAACATATATTAAGATGAAGACCAAGAATAATTGTCCATATAATTCAGGCCAGTCAGTCTATTTTAAAGCATCCAAGAAGTCCTTTGTCTTTTCCAGTAAATCAAAGTTGAATACGGACCCTCCGTGGCTGAAACACAGTATCGCCGAATATCTATCGGAATACTGGATATTCAGGTCCCTCAGCCATTTTTTTACCTCATCAAAGCCTTCTTCTTGTGAATCATGACCGGGTAAAAATCCTGAAAAAGCATGATTCGGGATCCTTTATATATCATAACCTGGGGATCCTTCCCCAGTGCTCCGGAGGCTTCCAGCATCATTTGTTTTGTCTCTGTAATGCTGGAGTCGCACTAGGACCGGGTGGGGGTGCTGGTCCGATCCAGCTGACCTATATCCTGCTACATCCTTTGATATCCTTCTTCACTATCTACAACTGCACCAATTTCTGTGTGATCTGCAAACTTACTAATCAGACCACCAACACTTTCATCCAAATCATTTATATATAATACAAACAACAGAAATCCCAGCACTGATCCTTGTGGAACATCACTGATTACAGATCTCCAGTCAGAAACTACACAGCTACCCTCCCAACACCTCGACAACTCTTCTATGGCCAAGCCAATTTTGTTACCAGCTTGCTAACTCACCATGGATTCCATGTGATTTGGTCTTCTGACTGAGCCTATCATGAAGGATTGTGTCAAATGTTTAGTAAAATCCAGGTAGACAACAGCCACTGCCTTAGCCTCATCTGTTCTTTTGCCTTCATCACTTCCTCAAAAACTCAACTAAGTTTGTGAGACAAAATCTCCTCTTGCATAAAGCCATGCAGACTATCCGTAATAAGCCCATTTTTCTCCAAATGAGAGTAAATCTTGTCCCTAATAATCTTCTCCAATAATTTTCATACCACTGATATAAGTCTCACCAGCCTAAAAAGGAACAACATTAGCTATTCACCAGTCTTCTGGGACTTTGCCTGTGGCTAAAGAGGATACATACATGTCTGTCTAGGTCTCAGCAATCTCCTCTCTTGCCTCCTTCAATATCCTGGGATAGATCCCAGCAGGCCTGGGGATTCATGTACACTTATGTCTTTCAAGACACCCAACACCACTACTGTCTTAATATCAACATGCCCTAGAGTATCAACAAACCCGCCCTCTAAATTTACCATCATCCACATCTTTATCTTTGGTGAATGCTGATGCAAAGTACTCATTAAGGACCACACCCACTTCCTCTGGCTCCAGGCATTAGTTCCCTCTTTTGTCCTTGAGTAGATTTACCCTTTCCCTAATTATCTTCTTGCTCCTAATATACATAAACATTGGCTTAATTCTCTTTAATTTTACTTGCCAAGAACATTTCATCACCCCTTGTAGCCACTGTAATTTCTTTTTTAAGTCCTTTCTGCTGCCTTTATACTTCTCAAGGACCCTGTTTGATCTAAATATGCTTTCTTTTTCTTTATAACTAAACTTACATCTGTCATTATCCAAGGTTCCTGAATCTTACCATCCTTATCTTTCATCCTTACAGAAACATGCTGGTCCTGAACACTGACCAATTGGCTTTTAAAAGACTCCTACATGTCAGATATGATTCCATATTCAAATAGCTGCCCCCAATCCATTTTTACCAGTTGCTGCTTAATGCTGTTGTAATTAGCCTCCTTCCAATTTAGCACTTTCACCCAAGGACCAGCCTTATCCTTTTCCTTACAGAAAACCTTGGGAATTATAATCACTGATCCCAAAATTCTTCCCCACTTAAACTTTGAACCCCTGGCCAGGCTCATTCCCCAATACAAGATCAAATATGGCCCTTCCACTTGTTGGACTATCTACATATTGTTTCAAGAAGCCCTCATGAATACACCTAACAAATTCTGCCCCATCTAAACCTCTGGCACTAAGTGAGTCCTAGTGAATATTCAGGAAATTAAAAACACACACTACATAACCCTGGTGTTTTTAAATCATCCTGTTACCTATTTACTCTAATTTCTACTGGCTATTCAGAGGTCTACAGCATAACTCCATCTTTGTAATTGCACTTTTTATTATCCCTAAGTTCTACCCATATGGCATCACTGGATGAGCCCCCCAAGATGTCCTCTCTTAATACAGCTGTGACATACTCCTTAATCAGTAATGCAACTCTCCCACTGCTTTTACATCCCTCTCTATCTCACCCGACACATCTGAACCCTGGAATTTTAAGCTGCCAGTCCTGCCCTTCTTTTAACAAAGTTTCTGTAATTGCTACAAACATCATGCACCCAGTTGTTAATCTAGGCTCCAAACTCATCTCATCTGATATACTCTTTGCACTAAAAAAAATGCATTTGAGACCGCTAGTCCCACCATGTTCATCAGCCTGGCTCTGCCTGTTCTTCCCACTTGATTTAGACCCTCCCTTTTCTTCAAACACTCTGCATTCTGACCTACTGCTCTGGTCATAAACTGGAGCACCCATTGAGGATCTGAAATCTGAATATAGGCTGTTGTCACGAACAACCATTTAATACATGCCCTTACTAACATAGGCAGCAACAAAATGGCTTCTTAATACAAGTTACATGACAAAATGGCTTCTTGGATACAAATTGACAACTCTGCTTAAAAACTGCATAAAATGGCTTTTAACTCTGATAAAAGCTGCATACTTGAACTAACCTCAGTTTGTCTCAGACAATGCTTCCTTTACAGCATAGAAATAACTGGACTAGATAAGACATTACTAGCCATTCTAACTGTCCTTCACGTGCAGGTGCAAAAACTCGGTTCATGAGATATGAAAAGCTTAAGTTTTGGAAAACATAGTTGGTTCCCACGAAATATCATTGGGCTACATTGCTGTCCGTAAAGCCATTTTATTAAATTTGATTGGTAATTGTTTGAATTTGCTTCGTAATTATGGCTGTACCTCTTTTTAAAAAAAATGTCTTTGTCGTAAGCCATGTGTGCAGTTTCTCCTAGAGACACAGAATGTTTAACCTCTTCGTTACTGGACAACTGTCCCCAGCCATAAAATAAATTGCAAAATCTTACAGAACCAGACTGAATTGTTGGTGTTTATTGATCAATCGCAGAACAAAGAGACTCCCCCCACCCCGGGGACTCCAGATCTTCATGCGGTGCTGTGACGCAAACTCGGTACAGATGCATTGTGGGCAGCGGTGTAAGAGCCTTGAGACCTCCACTATTGAGTTTAGAGGAATTGGCCAGCCAGCTCCATTTGGTTTTCCTCTCATTCAAGTCGTGGTTGACTCGACCCCTCACTGCTTATCACCTCAGTCCAGCCAGGGAAGGATCGGTCCTGATAAGAATTACTTAAAAAAAAGAAAGAGGTCAGGGACTTCTACTAACAGGTCGGGGACCTGTGAATAGGGTAGGGGTCCTAAAAAGAGGTTGGGGATCTCAAGAGGTCAGGGAGCTCAGGAAGTTAAAAACTTCCACCAACAGATCGGGGACCTGGGCACAGAGTTGGGGAATCTGATTCGGTCAAATTTGCGCTGTTTAAATTGATTCCTAAATTGTTCTGTGAAAGATAAAACAAAGAAGTATTGTGATATATTATAATGAAACTGTCACGGTTTTAGAATGTTGAGAATGTTTTGTAGAAATCATTAGTCTTGTTGTTCGTTGTTAGGTTGTTGATTAGTGAAAGTTTTAAGTCGAGATTATTTGCTTGTTGTATCTGTTTAGCTTGGCTTGTCTTGCTTTGTCTTGTTTGTTCTGTTTGTTTTAGTGTTTGTTCTGTGTTTATGAAATATAGAGGATAGTTGCTGCTTTTGCCATGTTAAAACAAAAGAAAGCTGGCCTGTGATACAATTCTTACACACTTGGTTAAGCAGCTACATGCCACAACCAAGATTTATGAGGGTAGAACTCCCTAACTTTGACTTCTGGAATGTGTGTGTTTGCGTGTGCATGCGTTGTGAGAGAGAACGAGAGACAAAATCAGCTCTGATTCCCTGCAGCTTGCAGAAAGTTTAGCCCTTTCAGATTTGTTTAGATGCACATTTGCTTCTTGATGATTGAATGTTGTGTTTTGTTGTCTGGAGCTTGCGATCCGGGACTGTTTAGGATTTGATTTGCATTTTGGGAATTTAACATGATTTCTTTTAAAGTTAAGGATCCTTCCATGATAATGAAATGAAATATTAACCCCTGTTCTTCTTACAGGCCATGACTGCCCTACTGTCAATTTCTAACTAATCACTTTTGTGCTTGCATGAAAGCCAATCTTATTTAATTTCAAATCAGTTTAATATAGAGGAAGAGGAAGACAACATTATAATCTTTTAAAAAAGTCTTCTTCTTTGATTCTGCACCATTTGACATCAGTATAAAGTTGCTCTCAAATTTGCCATAATTTCATGCTAATGCCAAAGAACATTTTCACCCCTCTCACTCCTACATCTTATACTAATTGACTAAAGGAAGTAAACCAGTAGCACTAATCCTGGGCCTCAGCTGCAGAATCATTCTGTTCCAGGATGAGAGCAGGACTCTGCTCAATTGTAATTATAATCTAAGCGTTACATTGAGGACAACCACTTCTGACTTTAACATTTGCTCATTGAATGGAGGGATTGCATGAACCTTATTTAAGTTTGTTAAATCTTGTAAAACTGGAAGTATAAAGATAGATCCAAAATAGCCCAAACCAACAGCATTGTTTTCAGAAAATGATACTAGCAGATTTAATTTTTGTTTCAGACTCGTTTGTTTCCACTTAATTTTAAGACTGCTGTGTTTCATTGGTGATTCTGTGTGCCAGTCATAGCTTTATTTTGTATCAATTCCCCTCCCTAAATGACAACTGAAATTTCAGTTCAACAGTAGGTTGTGATAAATCATGCAACAAAATTAGTATCCTATGGTTAATATCTATGTCTTTGGATTTGGCCATTATTCGTGCATTAGAAGGCTTCTTTGTTACCATGTGGGTAGACAGGGACCTTTTAAGGCAGCTGCAGTCATTTCACAGCCTATGGCATTGTAAATGAGCAATGACTGGTCAGGACCACCTAAGGAACTTAATCTGGGATTTAAATCAAGGGACTAGAACCAGGTAATTACAGTGGATTACATTTTACATTTTAAATATTGAATATTGAATAAATGAATTCCCAGTTTATATTGATGACTTTTAGTCACTTGTTCGGTTTCCACCTCTGAGTTACAGATCATGATTATTTTCTTTATTATTCTTTTAATAATCAATAGTATTAGCCCTGAATCACAAAATCAGAATGAATTGGCAGGATCGCTTGGTTTTGTTCCTTTACACATTGTCAGTGACCTGTCTCATTGCCTCATGGTTAATTTGAAGCATGGCAGCAATAATTCATTGCTAACTAAAGAATGGAAAGATACCTTACTGGCCAGTTGAAAGAATTCAGCATGCGATTGGGGGATAGATGTATGTATAGCAGATGGAACTTCCAAAAGCTGGGAGGTGACTGTGAATGGGTATATGAAGAAATAAAAATAACAAAAAAACATGAGAAGCTGTGTAAGGTCACTAAGGTTAAGGAACATAGAAACAGAGTTAAAGCAACAACAGTGTAAGCTAAAAAACTTAGGCTCGGGATTACAAGTAGAATCTATGTCTGGCATACCGACCCTATTTGAGGATGGGGATGGGGATTTTGTTCCTGGACAGCCACCGAGGCCCTAACATCTCCTGATTGTCCCCAGCACACCATCCCTTTATTACAAACCTTTCCTTCTTTCGAAAGTGAAGCATCCAGCTCTCTTCATAGCTATCATGGAGTGAGTGGCCTGCATCATCCTAAACCAGGGCCCCTCCCAGGAATCACAGTAATGTTAATGAAGCACGCCCCTGACCGCAAGAACAAACCAGCCCAATTTGCTCAATATGTCCAAGGGTGATACAAATGTAAACGCAGCAAAATTCTGGGAGTAGCCTGAGTACGAATGGCTTGTGTTACAAGACAGAAAGGCTATCTGTCTGATGGAAGTGATATACAGTTGAAAAATAATCAAGAAGCTCAATCACTTTTGTTTAATCCTATGCTTTTGCAATTTTTTCCACCTGGTGTCACTGACATGGTCCAGACAAACTGTATGAACTAGTCCAGGAATTTCCAGTTGCAAATGAGGTGAGCAATGGTTTTCTATTGGGATGGCCAGAACCAAACTGAACCATGATGCAAGTTACAGGTAAAACTAATTATATCCAGCGCCCTTGCAATCCCAAACACCATGTGCCAACCCTTATAGGGTTGATTGGAACCAGGCTACCCACTGGGGAGCGTGCTGTACCTCAGATGCCAATGCAGCGACCACTGCTGAGCAACCTTTGCCTGAGGGGAGCCTGCAAATGGGGACAGGCAAGCCCCAGTATTACACCAGACTTGGAACAAGACGGCAAAATTCCCAGAGACAAATGGCTGGTCCTTGCTTTAACTGTGAAAATGTGGCCACTGGGGAGTGATGTGTCTTTAATGTCACCTTGGAGCTAATGTGGGGAATCGATATGCTTGCATCCTAGCAAAATGAAAATCTGCTAATATACATTGACTCTTCATTGTGCTCTTGGTGTGACCCACGATTTTGGAGCCTTGTGGGAACATCTAGGATTTTTAACACTTATGGGGCAGCATTATAGTAATGCTATTTTGTCCAATCAATCTGGCATTTATCAAGATATTCGCTCACACTGAGGCAATTGATACAGTTTTCATAGTAGTGGGCAGGTAGATGCAGCTGCCAAGCAGGCAGCCTTACACCCCAAACTTCTGGTCCCATTGGGCCCCCAGCAAAACCCAGATAGGTTTGCCAGACCTGGGGAAGGTACAGAAATCACAGGGGAAGGCCCCTGCTGAAGAGCACAAGCTGTGGCCCCAAATAGGGTAATCCCTCAATACTCAAACCAAAATGTGGGTGACCCCTGCTGGACAAGTTTGTGTTCCTTCTTTGCTGCTTCCTATTTTAGTTGATTATGTGTATTTTGTACACACTTGGTCAAGGAGGCAATGGTTTGTACTCTATTACAATGGACAAGCCACAGCCTCTAATCTCGATGGGAGGGGCCCATCCAGGTTCTCCATACTACCCCTACTGCTGATAAGGTCGCCGGGCATCTCCATCATTGCAAGGTCATCAGACAAGCCTCTTGCAAGGTGAAAGATGATGAAGATCGAACTTCCCCTGGTATATGGACTCCTCATCGCCAGTATTGGTGCTCAAGAAGGGACTGTTTACCCGTTTGATCCTGAGCAACCAGAGACTGTGTATCATTTATGTCAGAAAGATGTCCTTGTGTGCCGAGAGACTGATTCCTTTGATGCATGGAATGTTACCAAGAATGACTGTCACAATGGTCAACTGCATCAAGAAGATCAGACAGTTAATTTACAGGACAAGTCTCAACGGACTTTACTCTGTCAAGGTGTTGTGTGCCAGTTTGATTTCAGTTGTGCTATAGGCGACCCTGGTAAGCTTTGCCCCTATTCAAAGAGGTCTAAATCTGCATGTCACAAAACAGAAAAGGGGGAAATGTTATCTTTCACTAACAATTTGTTTCTTCAAAGTCACAATAAAATATTTGGCTGGAATGAAGTGGTCTGTTACACCCTCACATCAGCAAAAGACTCTTTGACCCCTTTCCTCCTCCTGAATCCCAACGAAGGAGTATGGAATGTTTCTTAGGCACTTACTGGACATTATATTTCTTGTGACTATTACTTATCCCCACCTGTTAATTGCTTGTGGACTTCCTCTAATAAGTCCGGGGTAGCCTATCCCAATTGTTACAATGATAAGGGATGGGGGTGCACTTACACGAGTGTGACTAAGACATTCATGTACCCATGTACCAATGTACCAATTGGTACTGCTCCCCGTAGGACCTCACATCTCAAAGCATATGCCTATGGGAGGAATGTGTCCCTGTTATTACCGGTGGTCAGGCCCTTTGTGGTGTGGGTAACAGCACCACCCACCTTCACTATGACAGCCCTAATGACACCTCCATCTTCCCGATTGTGTGATGGAAAGAACCAATCTGGGACAATAACCACATCTCTTACCGAAAGACCCACCTCTTTTTATTGAGCAGCTTTCACCCTAAGCACTCAGCTACTTTGCTACTTTGTAGCTATGGACTACCCACATGTTTGGGGAAGTCACAAAGACAGGCCTGAAGGACATGCTCTCAGAATTATGTCTATTTTCCCAACAAAACTGGTATTCCCTCAACTACCTACTCACAAAACAGGGTGGCGTATGCGTCATAGTTAAAGGCAAATGCTTTGGAAAACAAAGTTGGTTCCCAGGAAATATCATTGGGCTACGTTGCTGTCATTTAAACCATTTTATTAAATTTTATTGGTGGTTGTTTGAATTTGCTCTGTAATTATGGCTGTACCCCTTTTAAAAAAAAAATGTCTTTGTCTTAAGCCATGTGTGCAGTTTCTCCTAGGGTCACAGAAGTGTTTGACCTCTTTGTTGCTGGACATCCTGTAACCAGCCGTAAAATAAAGTGTGAAATCTTACAGAACCAGACTGAATTGCTAGTGGTTATTGACCAATTGCGGAACAGAAAGACGCCCACCCCCAGCAAGTCCAGATCTTCAATGTCATCTACAAAGTTTTGTATCTCATGGCATTCTTGTTTCTGGATGTCATGGATCAGTGGTTAAAAAGACACTAATCTTGCCTCCAAACTACCTTTGACGTGGTGTCATTTCTTTTTAATTTAAACATATGAATTATGAGCAGAAGTGCCCCTGTAGCTGCTCTGCTATTCAATAATATCATGGCTCATCAGTTTACTCAACATTCCGACCTACCTCCAAAACTTTTCGTTCTTTTGCTTATGTCATGGACAGAGGCATGAAGAGAAATCTGTATTCTATATTATTGGATGTAAATTCTGTTTCTTTAAAATAATGGTCAGTCTTGTTGGACTGTCCGAGCCTGATCACATGATTGCATTTCAAGAAGTTTCTGAATCCCTGTATTGTATAGACATTCTGGCTAAAGCTGAAAGAAAGGGCTTTGAGATCAACTACCTGCTTCTAGCCAGCTTTAAACAAAGGAAAACCTCAAGATCCATTATAATAAAATGAGCACTAATGCTTCTATTCACCTTGTAATGAAAATTCTGGCAGAGGTAAAGTTACACATTTAGCATATTGACATTCCAATTAGCCCCATGAGATAGGTCATCAACTACTGAAATATCTGTCATTGTCACGTGACTGAAATTGGACCTTCTTGATTCATTTAAAAAACCCAATTTTGAATTCTAACAAAAGCAGAAATTGCTGGGAAAACCTCGTGGGCCTGGCAGATGAGAGAGAAAGCTAAGTTAAGAAAGTTAAGAGAGAAAGAAAGTTTTGGGTCCAGTGACCCTTCTTTAGAACTTCAGTCACTGGACCTGAAAATGTTAACTCCAATTTCTCTCCACAGATGCTGAGCTTTCCCAGCAAATTTTGTTTTTGATTTCCAGCATCTGCAGTTCCTTGTTTTTGTCATTCTGAATTCTAAGTTAGTTTCTTTTGGATGTCCAAAGGGAGAGCAGGTCTCCATGCTGAGTTAGTAGCCTGCCTCAGCCTTTGTCTCCAAATCGCTTGATGGAAAGAAGTCTATACTTTGCCTGCAAGGGAGAAAACTACATGGTGGAACCCTCATTGCACTCCCTTTGTGACAATAATATGCTTCCTGAGTAAGGGGATGAAACTGCACACACTGTTCCAGGTATGATCCAATCAAGGTGCATAGAATTGAAACAAGGCTTCCCTACTCCTGTACTCAAATCCTCATACCATAAAAAAGTAACATACAATTATGTTCCAATTGCTTGCTCCATATTAGACTTTGCTGATTCATTGACACAGACAGGTGCCCTTGCACATCTACACTTTTGCAAATCCATTGTGACTAAGCCCAATCAGCTCAATTGTCTAACTGTCAAATCCATTACTGTAGAGTTTAGCATTTTCCTTACTCTTGATGTAAGGATACAGGTTTGACACTCCCTGCTTTCTCTGCCCCTCCCTTCTTAAATATTGGAGTGATATTTCTTACCTTTCAATCTTGTTTCTTTTATGTGAGGTTTTCTTATGTAAAAGGTACAACGTAAGTTAAAGTGGTACAGATTAAAAGAAGCTTTATTTGTTAGATGGCCACATCATATTTTACTTAGCAGTGTACAATACTGATACTGGGTGTTGAAAATGAGCAAATATGCATTTCACAATACATTATACAATTTCTGAGCACATGATGCATTTTATTGTATAAAGAAAGATTCTGTTTTCATTTGGGATTCAGAAACACAATGTTCTTGTTGTGAAGAACATTTTCCCTGGAAGGATGAGGAAATGCTTTTCTACTCAATCCCAGATATACCCAAAGAAAATGCTATTTTTTAAAAATTCACTGATGATATAGCTCTTATCTGGGTACTTGTAACCACAATGTAGATGCTGGAAACTGTTCCTGTACTGCCCTTCACACCAGCTCTGGTGAAGGGTCATCTAGATTTGAAGCATTAGCTTGCTCTTTCTTCATGGATGCTGCCTGAGCTGCTGTGATTTCCAACATTTTTTTTTGTTTTCAGTACCAGTAAACACAATTTTCTTCATAGTTCAACTAAAATACCTAAATTCAATAAATTTAACTTTTGAGTCTGGATTTGTATACCCTAATTTGGACTTTGCTTCTTTTGCAACCTTACAAGAAATTTACTTTTCTGCTGCTGCCTATCAGAAAATTGAATATCAGTATTTGCTGTGAAGCTCCAAGCATTCAAAGTCGTTGGTGTTTGCACTGAAGTTATGTTCTCTAACCAATAATCTTTTGGGAATTTAAAAGAATCTATAAGAAGTATGATATGTCCATTATAGGAACATTCAGTCAATACTTTTAAAATTGGTCAAACCTAAAAACTGATGAGTTGTGAGACTGACTGCCTCATGCATCATTCTGCACAAAAGGGATGATTATAACTCAGTGCCACTACCCGCTTCCCATTTATCTACAAAATCATTGTGCATCCAAAATAGGTTGAATGCCCCTCTGTTAACCTAGTCATCATAAACTGATTTCAGGGATTGCATGAAGTTGATGTGCGTAGGTTAAGTTATTTTATTTTACGTTAGGATTAACCCTCAGCACAACACCGTGGGCCAAAGAGCCTGTTCTGTGCTATACGTTTCTATGCTCTATGCATCCTTATTTACCCGTGAAGCCAACAGATCATCAGTCATTGGTCAATCTAAGAACCAGACCCTGAAATTCTGGAAAACATTAAGATTGATATGTCCCCAGGGCTAATCCAGATTTATCCTAGGCTGCTCCGGGAAGCAAGAGAGGTGGTTGCTAAGCCGCTGGTGAAGATCTTTGCCTCCTCACTCTCCATGGGAGTCGTACCGGAGGATTGAAAGGAGGTGAATGTTGTTCCTCTTTTCAAGAAGGGTAATAGGGAAATCCCTGGCAATTACAAACCAGTCAGTCTTACATCTGTACTCAGCAAAGTTTTGGAATGAATTCTGAGGGATAGGATTTATGACTATTTGGCAAAGCATAGTGTGATTAAAGGCAGTCAGCATGGCTTTGTGAGGGGCAGGTCATGCCTTCCAAATCTTATTGAGTTCTTTGAGGAGGTGACAAGACAGGTCGATGAAGGTCGAACAGTGGATGTGGTGTATATGGACTTCAGCAAGGCATTTGATAAGGTTCCCCATGGTAGGGTCATTCATAAAGTCATGAAGTATGGGATACAGGGAGATTTGTGAGGGGTAGGTCTTGCCTTACAAGTCTTATTGAATTCTTTGAGGAGGTGACCAAGCATGTGGATGAGGGTAGAGCAGTGGATGTAGTGTACATGGATTTTAGTAAGGCATTTGATAAGGTTCCCCATGGTAGGCTTATGCGGAAAGTCAGGAGGCATGGAATAGTGGGAAATTTAGCCAGTTGGATAGAGAACTGGCTAACCGGTCGAAGTCAGAGAGTGGTGGTAGATGATAAATATTCAGCCTGGAGCCCAGTTACAAGTGGAGTTCCGCAGGGATCAGTTCTGGGTCCTCTGCTGTTTGTAATTTTTATTAATGACTTGGAAGAAGGAGTCGAAGGGTGGGTCAGTAAATTTGCAGACGATACGAAGATTGGTGGAGTTGTGGATAGTGAGGAGGGCTGTTGTCGGCTGCAAAGGGACTTTGATATGATGCAGAGCTGGGCTGAGGAGTGGCAGATGGAGTTCAACCCTGTCAAATGTGAGGTTGTCCATTTTGGAAAGACAAATAAGAATGCAGAATACAGGGTTAACAGTAGGGTTCTTAGTAAGGTGGAGGAGCAGAGGGATCTTGGGGTCTATGTTAATAGATCTTTGAAAGTTGCCACTCAGGTGGATAGAGCTTGTAAGAAGGTTTATGGTGTATTAGCGTTCATTAGCAGAGGGATTGAATTCAAGAGTCATGAGGTTATGTTGCAGCTGTACAGGACCTTGGTAAGGCCACATTTGGAGTACTGTGTGCAGTTCTGGTCACCTCACTTTAGGAAAGATGTGGAAGCTTTGGAGAGGGTGCAGAGGAGATTTACCAGGATGTTGCCTGGGATGGAGAATAGGTCATACGAGGATAGGTTGAGAGTGCTAGGCCTTTTCTCATTGGAACAGCGAAGGATGAGGGGTGACTTGATAGAGGTTTATAAGATGATCAGGGGAATAGATAGAGTAGACAGTCAGAGACTTTTTCCCCGGGTACAACAGAGTGTTACAAGGGGACATAAATTTAAGGTGAAGGGTGAAAGGTATAGGGGGAATGTCAGGGGTAGGTTCTTTACCCAGAGAGTGGTGGGGGCATGGAATGCGCTGCCTGTGGGAGTGGCAGAGTCAGAATCATTGGTGACCTTTAAGCGGCAATTGGATAGGTACATGGATGGGTGCTTAAACTAGGACAAATGTTCGGTACAACATCGTGGACTGAAGGGCCTATTCTGTGCTGTATTGTTCTATGTTCTATGTTCTATGTTCTATGTTCTATTTGGCTATCTGGATTCAGAATTGGCTGGCTGACAGAAGGCAGAGAGTGGTTGTAGATGGAAAGTATTCAACCTGGAGGTCAGTGTTGAGCGGGGTCCCACAGGGCTCTGTTCTTGAGCCTCTGCTCTTTGTAGTTTTCATAAATGACTTGGATGAGGAGGTTGAGGGGTGGGTTAGTAAGTTTGCAGATGACAAAGGTTGGAGGTGCCATCGATAGTATTGAGGGCTATTGCAGGCTGCAGTGTGACATAGACAGGATGCAGAGCTGGTCTGAGAAATGGCAGATGGAGTTCAACCTGAATAAATGCGAAGTGATGCATTTTGAAAGGTAGAACTTGAATGCTGAATATAGGATTAAAGACAAGATTCTTGGCAGTGTGGAGGAACAGAGGTACTTGGTGTGCAAGTAAATAGATCCCTCAAAGTTGCCACCCAAGTGGATAGGGTTGTTAAGTAAGTATATGGTGTTTTGGCTTTCATTAACAGTGGGATCGAGTTTAAGAGCCGCGAGGTTTTGCCCCTGGTGAGACCACACTTGGAAGATTGTGTCCAGTTCTGGTCGCCCTACTATAGGAAAGATACAGAGGCTTTGGAGAGGGTGCAAAGAAGGTTTACCAGGAAGCTGCCTGGACTGGAGGACTTGCCTTATGAAGAGAGGTTGACTAAGCTCGGACTTTTCTCTCTGGAGAGAAGGAGGAAGAGAGGAGACCTGATCGAGGTATACAAGAATACAAGATAATAAGAGGAATTGATAGAGTCAATAGCCAGAGACTTTTCTCAGGGCACGATTGACTGGTACGAGGGGGTCATAGTTTTAAGATATTATCAGAAAGGTATAGAGGGGACGTCAGAGAGTTGTGAATGCATGGAATGCGTTGCCAGCTGTGGTGGTGGAAGCAGAGTCATTAGGGACATTTAAGCAACTGCTGGACATGCACCTGGATAGCAGTGAGTTGAGGGGTGCATAGGTAAGTTATTTTATTTTACATTAGGATTAACCCTCGGCACAATTTTGTGGGCCAAAGGGCCTGATCTGTGCTGTACGTTTCTATGCTCTATGCATCCTTATTTACTTGTGAAGACAACAGATCAATCAGTCATTAGTCAATCTAAGAACCAGACCATGAAATCTGCTGCAAGTCATCAAATAGCCAAAGAGTTCAACCAGTTCCAGTTTCAAAATTCACGTGAAATCCAATCTCCTAGACATTTGACCACAAGAAACACCAAGAACTGTCACAAACTCATGGCTTTACAAGACCTTAACCATCATGAATCAAGTCTACAGCCTTACATTCTGCAAAAAACAGAACACATGAATCAAAGAATGAATGGGGTTTGTGTGTGTCTGTCTGTGTGTGTGTGTGTGTGTGTGTGTGTGTGTAAGAGACGGTGACAAAGAGACACGTTGTGAAAAGCATATAAAAATAAATCAGCGAATGCCATTTTGTGGTTTTCAATATGTTAGTGTGTTCCACTAAAACCTTTGCTAAATTGGATAGTTGTTTCACAACCAAGCACTTGCCAGCACTGCTCACTTGCTACAACTGCTTCACACTTGTATCCTTCATCTAGCGTAACATCAAAGGCATATTTAATTGGTTTGTTCAGAAGTGCCTTCCAGAAAGGTTTAATAGGTGTAGAGGCAATGACCAGTTCCTTTAACCTATCAGCGAAGTTAGCTTTGGTGAAATTATATTCATACCTTTCCTTCAATGTGGAGGTATCAGTGTTGGGCTGGGGTGACAAAGCCAGAAGTCACACAACACCATGTCATAGTCCAACAGGTTTATTTGAAGTCACAAGCTTTCAGAGTGCTGCCCCTTTGTTATCCTTTTCTTCGATATTCGCCTATGAAGTGGCCAATCATTTCACCTGGCTGTTATTTGGAATGTCATGAACCCAAGCAGTTTTAACTGATTTGGAAAAAGAAAGTAGTGAAACCAACTAATGTTTAGACAAAGGTAAGCCTTTTAGATATTAAAAAACTGCTTTTATTGTGTATTTAATCTTTTTTTTTCTCCTTGGAGTGCTTTGAAGCTGTGTGCTTCTTTAAAAGAAAGAAAAGTAGAAGACTCAAACTGCTTCAGTGCAGGTTTGTGGCCTTAAGATTTCAACGTAACACTTCAGTTTTTTTTAAGAGTTATAACATTAGCTCACAGATTAATGGATGACTGTTTGGAAAAAAAATGTAATTTATCAACTGCCACAATGTTGTCACCTCTCCAATCCTTAACCTCCATGTATTGACACTAACTAGCTGTCACAGTCATCATTTAGTTCCATGTGCTCCAACCTTAATGCCATTTTCTGCTTTCATTCTTCCATAGGTTGGTCCATACAATATATACAATGGGTAATCAGCTGTCTTGAGTTGGATTTATGAAGTTTGTTTACAGCAATAAACAATTACTGTACGAGGCTATGATACCACAGACACATCTTAGATTAAATAGATTAGATTCCCTACAATGTGGAAACAGGCCCTTCCACCCAATAAGTCCACACCAACCCTCCAAAGAGTAACCCACCCAGACCCATCTCCCTCCAACTGATGCACCTAACACTATTGGCAATTTAGAATGACCAATTCACCTGACCCGCACATCTTCGGACTGTGGGAGGAAACCAGAGCTCTCGGAGGAAACACATGCAAACGCGGGGAGAACGTACAAACTCCACACAGACAGTCACCTGAGGCTGGAATTGAACCTGGGACCCTGGTGCTGTGAGGCAGCAGTGCACATCCACCTGAGTTCTATTCTTACTGTTGGTACTGTATAGTACACTAACATGACTAACTGAATATACTGATGCCTTCACACATCAAGAATGACTGCAGGTGAGGTAAGTAATTTTACACAAGAGTCTCATATGTCACAATGTTCTGTAAATGTCTTAAATGCACGACATTGTTTGGTCTGCAATACAACAACACTATCTTCATTATTTTGGGACTAGGAAGAGTGTGCAGTGAGTCAACATCACTGTGAAGACAGTCAACTAAGCAAGAAGGAGGAGGAACCTGTGCTTCTGAACTTGGGCGGGATGGGGGAGGGGGGGGGTGGAGTCCAGCTTCCTAAAAATCCTGCAAGAGCAGAGACAGCAGCTCATAAAGAGAAGACCTGAGTGAGAAGGGAGATAAAAACTGGTGGCATAGAGCCCTTTCAAACTGTTTCTTCCTTTAAGAGCCAAACTGAAACATCACAGGAAAACAGAGAAGTGATTTTTGGATATTTTTTCAGTATCTTTCAGTTGGCCATCTGGTTTATATCAGGAGATGTTACCACATCTGATGACGGTAAGAAATTCCCCATTAAAATATTTCACATGCAAATCAATTCATTCATTAGACTAGAGCTGGCTGATGTGCTGCCCTTGTAGTATGATCCATGGTGAAAACATCTGCAACAAGAGTTGGCTGATCAAGGAACATCAGGTCAGATTTAATGAGCTGGAGTCTGAGCTACAGACTTTGTGTCCAATCAAAGAGGGAGAGAGGTATCAGGTCATTATGAAAATCAGCCAATCCCCTTAGATTAATTACAGCAAATCTGGACTGTAATCAGGAAGAGGATGATGTGACTGTGAATGAGGCTGGTTTGAAGATCCAGAGTTTAAATTTGCAGGAGTTGATAGCAAAAATAGAAATAAATAAATATAGCTTGACAGCTATTACAGAGAAGAGGTTACAGGTTGACGAAGACTGGGAACTCCATATTCAAATTCAGAAGAATAGGCAAAATGGACACGGTGGTGGGTTAGCTTTGTTAATAAAGGAGTATGTCACTGCAGTGATTGAGTATTGATATAAGTGCAGTAAATCATAGTGTAAAATTGGTTTAGTTGGAAACAATGAATGTCAAGGGAAAGAAATGGGTGTCATCTATTGGCTCCCGTAGGGTTGCTTTCGTGTCGGATAAACTATACATCGGGAAATAATGGGGATGTGTGAAAAGGGCACTGTGATTGTCAGGGATGTTTTTAAACTCGATACTGACTAGACAAATCAAATGGACAAAGGTGACATTGAAGAAAAAATTGCAGAATTTATCAGGGATTGGTTTTTAGGACTGTACATTGTAACCTACCAGGGAACAGGATATTTTAGATTTAGAAGTGACTAATGAAGTAGGATGAGTAAGAGATTCCATAATTAAGAATCCTCCAAGGGGTAGCAATCTCAACATTGTAAAATTTCAAATTCAGTTTGTAGGAGGAAAACTAAGGTTCCAAACTAGTGTCCTTGACTTAACTACAGACAATTACAAAGGCCTGAAGAAGAGTTCTCTAAATCAGGCTGGGAAAATAGATTAAGTGGAAAGTCAGTGGATGAGCAGTGATGGATATTTAATCAGACATTTCACTAACACTCAGCAAAAGTTTATTCTGGTTAAAAAGAAGGACGCAATGAGAAGGAAGAACTATTTGTTGTTAACAAAGGTGGTCAAAGAGAGTATCCAATCAAATATTATGGCACATTAAGTGGTAAAATCTAATCATTAGCCAGATGATTGGGAATTTTATTTTAGGAACCATCACAGGATGAGTAAAAAGCTAACAGGAAGGAAACTGAATGTGAGAATAGATTGACAAGAAATACAAAAACAAAGCTGGAGCTTCAACGAGTATATAAAAATAAAAAGAGTAGCTAAAATAAGTGGTCACCTTTGAAGAATACAATGGGGAATTAATAATGCAGAACACAGAAATTTTACATAATTATACCAACTGGTGTCCACATTGTAGGACACGATAAACATCCTAAAGATAACAGATAAGCCAGGTGTTAACGAGAGGAACGATCTTTTAACAGTTTCTATCATGAGTGACAGAGTATTTGACAAACTAATGTGACTAAAAGCAGACAAGTTGACAGGATCTGGTGGACTACAGCCAAGGATTTTAAAGGAAATATTCATCAAAATATTCCAAAATTCACCGGATTCCGAAGTATTCCAATTTATTAGAAAACTGCCAGTGTTATGCACCTGTTCAAGAAGGGAGGGAGACAGAAAGCAAGAAACAAAAGGCCAGTTAGCCTTCAGTTTGTCATTTGGAAAATGGTAGAGTCTATTATGAAAGAAGAAATAGCAAGACATTTCGAAAAGCTTAACACAATCTAATCGAGCTAACCTGGTTTTCTGAAAGGGAAATTGTGCTTGACAAATTTGCTAGAGTTCTATGAGGTGATAATAAGTAGAGTTGATAAAGGGGAACAGGAAAACGTAATGCATTTGGATTTTCAGAAAGCATTCAATAAGACAGCACACAAAAGATTATTGCACCAGGTAGAAGTTCATAATACTAGGGGTAATGTATTAGCAAGGATTGCGAGTTGGTTACCACGTAGATGGTGATTAGTTGGAATTGATGGATCATTTTCGAGTTGGAAAGGTACAACTCATGGAGGGCACAAGACTCAGCCCCAAGACTTCAATGACCTACTATCTATTAATGACTCGGAGAAAGAGGCAAAGTGTAATGTATCCAAATTTGTTGACATTACAAAAACAGGTGGAAAACCATGTATGCCGATGATCATATGGAATCCATTAGGGGATAGAGATAAGCTCTAAGGATGTAATGTTAGTTTCTTGGCTCCAGCACTTTGAGAGAAAGAAGATATTATCCAGTGATCAGATTGTCATTGTATTTGTGCTAATCAGTTAAGTGGAAAATGCAGTTTACAATGTAGGATTCCATTATCCTGCCAACACATCAAAGAAAATGACTCTAACAGACAATGGTTTGGAAAGACAGAAAGAATCAGCCAGACGATTAAATGGGTGGTGTCCTCTATTGAATCATAATCTCAACTATCATACTAAAAACAATCTGTGTATATTATCTAGTGACTTTTGATCATGCATTGTCACATTTTATGACCTAAAGCTTCTGGTTAAAAGCAGCCACAGCAGCCGGGCACTTTGTGCAGAGGTTTCCCTGCTGGGTTATCAGTATGTTCTGCTACAGTGGCTACATTAATTGGGAATGCTGTTCTGTTCTCCCTAATGTTGTTATAACTGGAATGTGGAATATATTAAACAGCAACAAGAAATCCAAATGAAAAATCTGCTCGCAGAACATTTTAACCATATAAAGCATATAATAATGAGTGGTTTACATTTCTCCAAGTGTTGCATAGTTAAATTTTTGAGAACAGTCAGTCAAATAAAGCTACACAGATGCAAAGTTAACCTATGCCTGGACATAATGCAAGACACAAGGTATGCTTGTCACTTCCACCACTGTCCTCACCAACCTTTAAATTCTTTGCTGTTAAATCTGTCTCTTGCTCCAAATTGCAGATTGCACCTCATATGCTTTTTATGTATCTGTGCTTGTGTTTCTAAACTGGGGAACTCACACTGTGACTTTTAAGCATCCACATATTGTTGTACTGTCAATGATGCTTTAAGGAAAGTAGTTTCATGTATCATAGAGTCATAGTCAGAGATGTACAGCACGGAAACAGACTGTTTGGTCCAACTCGTCCATGCTGACCAGATATCTTAACCTAATCTAGTCCCACCTGCCAGCACTTGGCCTATATCCCTTGAAACCCTTCCTATTCATAGACCAATCCAGAAGCCTTTTGAATGTTGCAATTGTACTAGCCTCCACCACTTCCTCTGGCAGCTCATTCCACACACGCATGACCCTCTGCCTGAAAACGTTGCCCCTTAGGTCTCTTTTATATCTTTCCCCTCTCACCCTAAACCTATGCCCTCTAGTTCTGGACTCCCCCACCCAGGGAAAAGACCTTGTCAATTTATCATATCCATGCCCTACATGATTTTATAAACTTCTATAATGTCACCCCTCAGCTTCTTGCGCTCCAGAGAAAACAGTCCCAGCCTGTTCAGCCTCTCCCTATAGCTCAAATCCTCCAACACTGGCAACATCCTTGTAAATCTTTTCTGAACCCTTTCAGGTTTCACAACATTATTCCGATAGGAAGAAGACCAAAATTGCTCACAATGTTCCAAAAATGGCCTAACCAATGTCCTGTACAGCCACATGACCTCCCAACTCCGATACTCAATACTCTGGCCAATAAAGGAAAGCATACCAAACGCCTTCTTCATTGTCCTATCTACCTGAGACTCTACTTTCAAGGAACTATGAACCTGCACTCTAAGGTGTCTTTGTTCAGCAACACTCCCTAAGACCTTACCACTAAGTGTATAAGTACTGCTCTGATTTGTCTTTCCAAAATGCAGCACCTCACATTTATCTAAATTAAACTCCATCTGCCACTCCTCATCCCATTGGCCCATCTGATCAAGATCCCGTTGTACTCTGAGGTAACCTTCTTCATTGTCCACTACACCTCAAATTTTGGTGTCATCTGCAAACTTACTAACTACACCTCCTATGTTTATATCCAAATAATTTATATAAATGATGAAAAGCAGTGGATCCAGTACTGATCCTTGTGGCATTCCACTGGTCACAAGCCTCCAGTCTGAAAAGCAACCCTCCAACGCCTCCCTCTGTCTTCTACTTTCAAGCCAGTTCTGTACCCAAATGGCTAGTTCTCCATGTATTCAATGAGATCTAACCTTGCTAACCAATCTACCATGAGGACCCTCATCAAACACCTTACTAAAGTCCATATAGATAACGCCTACCGTTCTGCCCTCATCAATCCTCTTTGTTACTTCTTCAAAAAACTCAATTAAGTTCGTGAGACATGATTTCCCACACATAAAGCCATGCTGACTATCCCTTATCAGTCCTTGCCTTTCCAAATACCATCTCCTTACATTTTAAAACAACTTACAGAAAATTACTGAACGACTGGATAATTTCTTTTCAATTTCAGTTGAGGAAGGATGTTTGGCCCGGGCGATTGGAGAAATCTTTACTCTTCTTTGAATAATACAAAAGGTACAGTAACCTGTCACCTGCTCAACAATATGACACTTTCAAAGAGAGTATACCTAATCAATAAGAAGAAGGACAAATCTAACCAGATGCTTATCATCCTATCCAAATTTTCCATTCATCAGAGAAATGTTTGAATAATCTATCAATAGTATTATCAAGTGACATAAACTCACCAATACTCAGTTCAAAATGGCTGCGTTGTGTCCAGTTTCACCACTAGGTGGAGCATCATCGAGGCATCAGCATGATGAAAGCATTGCCTTTAAACTCACATCCACAGCAAACTATAAATGAATGTAAATAAGGTAATCAGAGGCAGAGGAATATAAATACTCGCAGGAGGAATAGTTTAGACCACTCAAAGTAATCTCAACATTGTTTCCAGTTGCCAAAAACGTCTTGTATTTCACAAAACCAAAAGCAAATCCCTATCTACAGTTACTTGTCCAGACATTAATTCATTCCCTTGTCACACCTCACTGAATGTAGCATGCTGGAAACCAAGTCCCGCTATTCATGGAATCATCACAGAAGTTAAAGGTTTTAAAATAAGCAGGAATATTCCCCAATTTTACCTGAGTTTTACACCCTAGTTAAGGGAAAGCTCGGACTAGGTTTCTGTATTTAATAAGAATGACTATTCATTACAAGTAATTGGACTCCAGCCACAGGTGAACAGTTATAAATTATCAACATATAACAGTACTAATTCAAATTTGAAATGTCTTATAAACACACACCCACCCACACACGTATGCA
This sequence comes from Chiloscyllium punctatum, assembly GCF_047496795.1. Taxonomy (NCBI): domain Eukaryota; kingdom Metazoa; phylum Chordata; class Chondrichthyes; order Orectolobiformes; family Hemiscylliidae; genus Chiloscyllium; species Chiloscyllium punctatum. The sequence continues at coordinate 60,757,692 of NC_092763.1, read as the reverse complement.
GACAAAAACTGGGGAGGAAAACCTGGAATGAAGTTCATTGATTCCTGTTCTCGAGTTGGTGAGATGATCTTTATGATTCCTTTGTTGGTGAGAATGATGCTTTTCACTTCTCTTTCCTTGGATGCTTCCATTGATTTTCAAGAAACACAACATGGTTAGTCCACTCAAAAAGGTCTCTGACTGATTAATTAAGAATCACAGATTACAAAAACAGGTTTAGAGCAGAGAGAGCTCTTGTGCTGGTGGAGATCAAAACACTTATGTCTATCTTGTTCCCAGCCCCAAATTGTTCAGTTAACTGAGAATCAAAAGGCATTTGTCATCAATAACTGATCACTAGTCCACAGACCAATCAACTTCTGTTGCCAACCAGAGGCATCTGGCACAGAACATCTTTGACTCTGATCTGTGAGCAACCATTTCAAATACTCCTTATTCAAACAGCTGTACAAACTATGCTTGCAAGTGTCAGGTTACTTACTTTTCAAAACATTCAGCAATCCTTTAAAACACCAGTTTTTGCTTACTTCAGTCCACAATTTTAAGAAGTACAAGAATGTAAAGATGTAGTCTGTAGTTTACATTAGACATGCTGTGATTGTCTCATGTGAAGTGACAAAGGTGAGAAGTAATGGTTGAAAAGGTCATATTTTTAATGACGTAACACCACAGCTCTGACCGTGCATACATGGGCAAATGACTCACACTGCCATAACTAATAGCGTCACCCTTTTCCTGTGTTGGGATCACACACATCATTGTCAGAATCACTTGACATTAAATAAAAGCCTTCATTTAAACATAAGCACTTGACTAAATGTGGAATGAGAGTTGATGTTAACTGACTTTGATGTCAATGTAGTTTTTTTTTATGAGTAAGGCCCAAGGTGCCTTTCCAGAATTAAAGTCAATAAGATCAGGAGGAAATGGATCTGTTGGCTGTAATCAAAACCAACACACAGAATGGTAGCTGTGTTTTTTAATACTGCCACAGGACTTGATTACTTGAGTTCCTCAGGGCTACTACCTTCAAATATGTTATTAATAATCATCAGATGTGAAGTGGAGCCATTCAATGATGATTTAACAGTGCTCAGCTTCAACTGTAACACCATCTATAACAAAGTAACCAATGCCAGTCCACTGCAGGACCCAGACATGATTGAGTGTATTAAGGTTTGGCAATAATTAGCTCCAACACAAAAGGCCCAAACCCATTACCTTCAACTTAAATAGTATTCTTATAGGTATAGTAGTATTTGGGTTACCTTACCAGACTGGTAGTCCAGAAATCTAAAGCAATAATCCAAAGTACATGAGTTCAAACCTTACTTTGTAACAACTTAGCAAAAGTGACAATCAAGATGTCAGATTATCTTAAAAGGAAGGAACTGTATCACCAATATTCTGAGTGAACTTGTAAGACACCTACTGCTGACTTGGTCTGGTATCTCTGTGACTCTGAGCCTTCATCTTTGTTAGGTTAAAATCCTGGCAATCTCTCTGGCATTATTCTTCTTCTTAGATAGCCCCCTGGGATCAAAGATGACACTTTTACATTCCAATGTTGCAAATAACCAAATAGTCCACCACCAGATCTACAAACTCTGCCGCAGGTGGGGAAGGTGGTGTTTGCTGAAGCAGGTATACAGGATGCTTGAATGCATGCTCCTTCCACTGGTTGTGCTTGGCCTCCAATTGGGCCTGACGGAGATGCTGAACATGATTGGCACCTTCACGGTTGTTTCTTCTCCAATTTGGGTTGTCTAGGATAAGAGATTCCCACAAGCTGGTGGGGATATTGCATTTTTTTCAAGAAGGTTTGAGGACTTCCTTGAAGCATTTCATCTACTCTGGAAACTGCTTGACATGACAAAACTCAGAGTGGAGAATCTGTTTTTGGAAGTCATTGGAGAGTATGGTCTGTGCAATACACTTGACTGACAATGATCAGAACCTCAATACTAAGGATGTTGGTCTGAGAGAGGACATTGATATTGGAGTGCTGATTTTAGTAGTTTTGCAGAGACATCACCAATAATATCTATCAAGGGATCTTAGGAGTCTGCAGTACAATGTCCATGTCTCAGCCATATGCAGGAGAGCTAGTAACACTGCTGTCCTGTAGACTATGAGCTTGGTGTCATGTGTGAGGCTATGTCATCAAGCTCAGACAGCTAAACACTCCACTGGCACACTGGAGGCAATGTAGCATTTCAACATCAGTTTGGAGATAGTGAGGACTGTAGATGCTGCAAAATCAGAGTCCATAAAGTGTGGAGCTGGAAAAAGCACAGCAGGTATCCCGCTCCTCTGATTTCAATATTAATATCTATTTTCACTGAGAGGAGGCTCCCAATATTTGAGAATTGATCCATCTTGTCCATTGGCTCACTCTGTATCCTGATAGTCAATAGGCAGTGTTGTGTGGTGGAAACAGTCTGGTAGAGGATCTATGCCTTCATGCTGGTTAACCTAAAGTCCATTCTACCATTTGTCTCTGTAAATGCATCAAAGATAGCTTCAAGCTCAGCCTCTCAGTCTCAGCACACATGTGCATCAGCTATATACTTCAGGCCAGTGACAGAGGTTAGAATTAGGTCTTGTTTCTGGATTTGAGGTGATGCAATTTGAACAAAATCCTGCTTGTCCCTTAGAGAAGTTCCGCTCCATTCATGGATACGGGAATGGAGAGTTGCGACGAGGAACATGGAAAAAGCACTGGTGCAATGACACAACCTTGCTTGACCCCAGTTTGCACATGTATTGGGTCTGTGGTAGATCTACTGGTGAGGATCATGGTTTGCATGTTGTTGCACAGCTTTTGAAGGATGGCGATGGATTTTTGCAGGCAGGCAGATGTAAGGAGGAAGTTCCATTGTCCTTCTCGGTTGACAAATTCTTAAGTCTTTATGAGCTCAAAGAAGGCATGTATAAAGTTAGCTGTTGTTCTCTACACTTCTCTTGGACTTGTCTGACTAAGATCAAATGTAGTGAACAGCGAAAGTTACTTCGGATTACAACGGGATTTTGATCAGATGGGCCAATGGGCTGAGGAGTGGCAGATGGAATTTAATTTAGATAAATGCAAGGTGCTGCATTTTGGGAAAACCTATTTTAGCAGGACTTATACACTTAATGGTAAGGACCTAGGGAGTGTTGCTGAACAAAGAGACCTTGGAGGGCAGACTCATAGCTCCTTGAAAGAAGAGTCACAGGTAGATAAGATAGTGAAGAAGGCGTTTGGTATGCTTTCCCTTTATTGGTCAGAGTATTGAGTACAGAAGTTGGGAGGTCATTGTTGTGGTTGTACAGGACATTGGTTAGGCCACTTTTAGAACATTACAAGCAATTTTGGTCTCCTTCCTATCAGAAGGGTGTTGTGAAACTTGAAAGCGTTCAGAAAAGATTTATAAGGATGTTGCCAGTGTTGGAGGATTTGAGCTATAGGGAGAGGTTGAATAGGCTAGGGCTGTTTACCCTGGAGCATCTGAGGCTGAGGGGTGACCTTATAGAGGTTTATAAAATTATGAGTGGCATGGATAAGATAAATAGAAAAAGTCTTTTCCTTGGGGTGGGTGAGTCCAGAATTCAAGGACATAGATTTAAGGTGAGAGGGGAAAGTTATAAAAAAGACCTAAGGGGCAACTTTTTCATGCAGAGGGTGGTACGTATATGGAATGAGCTGCCAGAGGAAGTGGCGGAGGCTGGTACAATTGCAACATTTCAAAGGCATCTGGATGGGTATATGAATAGGAAGGGTTTGGAGGGATATGGGCCGGGTGCTGGCAGGTGGGTTGGGATATCTGGTCGGCATGGACGAGTTGGACTGAAGGCTCTGTTTCCGTGTTGTACATCTCTATGACTCCATGACTCTAAATTCATGCACTTCTTGATGGATGGATTCCACATTGTGACTCCAGGAGGACCTCCTCAGGAAGGGGGTGATTGAGAAGGATTTTTGCAATGACCCTCTCCTTCAGGTAGACAGAAGGTTACTGCTCTAATTAATGCAATTCTCCTTCTTTCCTTTCTTGAAGATGGTCAGAAATATGACATCTCTGAGATGGCATGTTGTCCTTCCAGATAGGAAAGATGAAGTTGTATCAATGGGTCAAGAGCACTTCATTACAATGTTTTAGTGTTTCAACAGTGATTCCATCTGTACATTGCCCTGTCGGATGCTATGGGATGTAGTTGAGGGCTCCTATATTGAGGACTGAATCTTGGTTGAGGAGATATTTGATGTGCTTCTTCCACGGAATGCTCATTGTCTCACTGCCCTTGAGGAACATCACTCCAGTCTTAGCTCTCAGTGGATTAGGTCCTTGGATGTTTGGGCTGCAGATGGTCTTGATAATGGTCACGCACACCATAGCTGTTCGAACGTTGCTGTATTTCCATGTTCTTTTGGCCCAGGATCTGGGCTGCAGGTGATGGACCCCAGCCTTCATTTGTCTGTCAATTTGCTTTCTCAATTATTGGTCATGTTGCCAGTTGAAAATTTGTGTTTTAATAGCTCCTGGATCTCCTAATCATCCTCATCAGGCCAGTCGTGATGGTCCAAGGTAAAGAGTCCAAAGCCTCTTCACGAATGTTATTTAGAATGGATTGAATAGTATACCAGGCACTGTGGATATTCTATGGTTACGGTTCACTGAATGCCATCAGGTTGACTGTGAGATACTGACTGAGTAGATCTTTCTTTGTAGAACAAGGGGAGCGGCAGAAGAATTTTCAGCACAAAGACAGCAATGATTCAGCCCCTGTTCAGAGAATGAAGAATAAGTAATAAATGCAGCCTAACCAGCATTGCTCATATGTCTTCCTGAGCATTTAGTATGGAACATTAATTTAACATCTCATCCTTAAGGCAGTATTTCTAAACAATGCTTGCTTCACTTAGACTAAGCCTAAATTTTATGTTCAAGGACAAAAAAGGGCTTGAACCCATAATCTTCTGATTTAGCTGCCGAATTCCTACCATCTGAGTTAAACTGACACTTAAATCACAAAAGCAATTATTTGAACATTTTATTTAATGATTAGAATAATCAACAGGAATATGTCTTTTTGGTCTATTAGCACATCAGACTTTTTGCAGTACTATCAATCACTTTGTTTCCATCTTCATCCAATCAACATTTAAATGGCAGTCCCTTAATCGTGAATTCAATAAGTGGTCAAACTGCCACTGGTTGTGCATGACTTTCAACTGGGCCTATCAGAGATCACACTTCCTTAAGGAAAATATTCGTCAGTTATTAAGTCCCAAAGATACTTTGTGAAATACGAGTGCATTTTTCCTTACCATTGGTAAAAGTCAATCAATTGAAATAAAAGAAGGAACAAAAAGTAAAGAATAGTAATCTCTTTGCATTGCTGAATGCATTTGAAAGACAAAGAAATAAATGCAGATTGAAGATTTATGATAAGTTTTATTAGACCATTTTATTAACAATCTGTTTGTTTCATGGATAATATACAGTGTGTAATATATAATAATATGCAGAAAGCGCAAAACATAGCAGTGAAGTGATATTGATGTTTTCTTTTGACAATTAACACGATTGTTGTTTCAGGTCATGTGTATCCAATGGCTGCTACAGACTGCCTACAAAGGCACATAGAGCAGAGGAAGAGATCACATGACTATGGCAAGCCAGTTAGTTCAATTTCTTCATTATTCCTCTTTTCATTATGCAAACAAAATGCATGCACTATAGAACCATTGAAATACAGAAAATAGGGGCGGGAATAGGCTAGTCAATCCTTCGAGCCTGCTCCACCATTCAAGATGATCATGGGCAATCATCCAACCAACACATTCCCGTGTTCCCGCTTTCTCCCCATATCCATTGATCCCTTTCACTCAAAGGACGATATCTGCCACCTTCTTGAAAATGTTCAATGTTTTGACCTCAATTACTTTCCACAGGCTCACCACTCCCCAGGTGAAGGAATTTCTCCTTATCTCAGGACTAAATGGCCTACCCCATATTTTTAAACTGTGAACATAGTTCTGGACTCCCCTGACATCAGGAACATCCTGCAATTATAAATTGCTTATGTAAAATATAGATAGACAGTGCTGGGGAAACTCAGTGGGTCAAGCATCATTCAGGGAGACAGAAATGGAGTTCATATTTCACATCCAATGTGACTCTTCTTCAGAATTGGTCCAAGAAGGAGATATCAGGTTCCAAAATATTCTACTCAAAATGTTAACTCTGTTTCTCTCACTACAGACGCTGCCAAATTTGTTGAGTTTCTTCAGCACTTTATTTCTTTCACAGATCTTCAGCATTCACAATATTTTCCTTTTATGCAAATGATCAATTTTACCCACTACGCATAGTCACAAAGAGAATTATCATTTATTAGTTTCTGATCCAAGATGGTGGCAGAGTAGGACACTCCAGCCAGAGCTCCTCTGCTCCACCCATTCTTTTTCTCTTTCTCCTTTCTTTTCAAACTTCTAAATTTAAATTTACTTGGAGGGCAGTTGAGGAGGGGACTTCCGGACTGGAGGCCATCACAGGTGAGTTCCAGACCAGGGCGCGCAGGAAAGCAAGTCCTGGACTGGAGGCCAGAGCAGAAAGGCAAGTCCCAGAGGGAAGGTCCAGACTGGAAGCTGTTGCAGTGTGGCAAGTCCTGTACTGGGGGCCGTTGTGGAAAGGTGAGGCCCTTGAGGTGGGGAGATGAGGTCTCGGGTTTTGAAGCTCAGCGTGGTCTGAAAGCTTGGCCCAATGCAATCTGGAAACCAGGTGCTGGCGCGACTTAGGTGAAAAGGACTGTAATTCAAGTGTATTTTTTTGTCATTTTTATTCTTATGCTGGCCTTTTACTTATGATTTTTTCAATTTGTACCAAGTACTTAAGAATCTGTACCTAGGTATTTTGGTACCCAAGATGGCGCCATAAGTGGCAACATTGCAAAATTTTCACAAGTGCATGTGACAATAAAGCTAATTCTAATTCTAATTCTAAATCAGTGCCTTAACTCTGACTGCAGCTATGAAGTGAGAGACAGAGTTAATGTTTCATAACCAGTAAGACTCTTTTACAGAACATCTTTTTCATATCATAATTGAAAGGCAACCTCTGTTTCTCTCTCACAGAGGCTCCCAGACTTGCTGAGTTTCTCCAGCATTCTCGTGTGTTTGTTTCCAATTTCCATCATTTGCAGTATTTTCCTTTTAACTCTAGGTGGTTCAATTTTTTGCCAGTCTCACCAAATGCATTTCATGCACTGTGTTTAAGTTGTGCAGGTCTCCTAATGATAGAGTTGCACTTTATCACTGGTCGGTTTCCTGATAGCTTATCATTCCTAAGGTGATTTTCCTTCTCCAGGGAATGCCATTCCCATGGAGAGAGCTGTTGCCAAGGTAACTGCTGCTACTGGTCTATTTCCATTTGACACTGATGGTCATTCTGTACTGTGTGCAGTGATGAGATCACATCCTCTGTATCAGTTGTTTGCAGTGAAGGAACAGGTCTCCATTGCTCAGTTCTGGCAATGACTTGGCAGATTTATCAAAGTGAAATTTCACTTTCTTTCATTTCATCTTGATTTTGTCATTTACACCTGTTAATATTTCTGGCTTCAGTCGTACTTTCTCTATTAATGGACTGGAGGATCTGGGCTAATTTAGCTCAGTTGGCTGGATGGCTGGTTTGTGAAGCAGAATAATGCCAAATGCATGGGTTTAATTCTCACAACAGCTGACATTACCATGAAGATTCCACATTCTCAACCACTCTCCTTGGTTGAGGCATGGTGACCCTCTAATGAGAGTTTGGGGCTATGGTAACTTTACCTTTTTACAGGAGAAGTTTGGGTCTGGCATGACTTTAGTCTTTGGACTAGACTACTCTCCATGTCTTCCAGAGTTGAATTTCTTTACTCAAATGTTGCTCAATTTGTCCAAGTTCATAGAGTCATAGAGGTGTACAGCACGGAAACAGACCCTTCGGTCCAAGTCTGTGCTGGATTTGTTCAATTTCTTCATGATTCCTTTGGTAAACGTCACTGCTGCCTCAACATTTCTATTTGACTGAGGGAAGTGTAGAGTTGATTTGTATTGTTAACTTACCCAATCTTTTATGAAGTGGCAGCATTCTTGACTCATGAATTGAAGGCCATTGTCACTTACAATAATGTCTGGAATGCTGGAATGAATCTTGAAGTGTGTTTCTATTCATTCTTCAAGGTATTTCAATCGTCTGTTGAGAGTGCTATGATGTGCCTCTGGAGCAGACAGAACTTGAACCCAAGTCTCTTGGCGTAGAAGCATGATTGCATCACAAGAGCTCTCCACTCATTCATTAACAGGTTTTTGAATCAAACTGTTCAGACATATCATAACACACATTTGGAGCAGATTTGACTTGAATTTGGGCCTCCTGCCTCAGAGGTAAGAATGCTACCACATCATTACAACAGCCCTTCCATTCATTCTTAAGTCTCACTGTTTTTTACAAACACCACATTGGCTTTTGTGGTCCTAAATCTCATTGATCATGTTTGGCCTGTAGAACACTTCTCTTCATTTCCAAAGGCTAGCCTCAATGTCTTGATGACTTGCACAGATATTTAGAGATATTTCCTGTGTACAAGACGTCATCTTCAGCTATCACTTTGTCTCTGCAAGCCCAATACTCTGTTAATACAACAAGAGTGTCCTTGATATTTTCAGACCATCCTTTCATAGTTTATTCACTTCATTACAAGAGTTGCATCTTTTTTGCATAGTACGTGTGATTTGAACTGTTACGTTGATGACTTGCAGAGCTTCTTACTGAATCTGGAAGATTTCACGCTCTATCTCTGCATTCTCAACTTTCTTCTGGCAGTGCTGCTCTTCACAGATCTGAAACCAGGAAAATTATTTGTTATATCATGAACTATTTAGCAATGTTCTTAAATAATTTGTATCAGAGTGTGAAACTCTATGCATACCACCAATGTGTATTTATTTCTGTTGCTTGTATGTCTGGTCCAGATGATAACACTCCAAATGAAGTAACATTCTTTGCAGATAATTTGGAGCAGAAAGAAGCAGTTTGAGGAAGATACTTTGCAGTGGTTTGTGGTTAGTCTCCTCTGTCACTTTGTCTCTCACAAAAATGTTTTGATTAAAATGCTCACAAGCAACAACCACCTAGGCACTCTTCATTAATCTGAGCATAACCTTATTCAGTTTGCATTTAGATTCCTGCATGCAAATGCAACTGGTTGTCCTTGATGTGTAGGCTTGCTCCAAGTTCTATACGACTAATACCGTATTGCAAGATGGCAACACTGTTGACATTGTAATACTCAGCAAAGGTCTTCTTATCATATGTTTGATTCTCGTGAAAGCTGCTTCTTGCTCTGTGTTGCAATACCGGTGCATATACTGTTAGTATTGAGCTTGCATAGACCTTCACACTCTGGTGAGTGTGAAATTATGCAAGAACATTGCTAAATAGTTCATGATATGACAAATACTTTTCCTGGTTTCAGATCTGTTGGTCACTGCATTATTGCTACAGATTCCATCTTGTTAGGACCCGGATGAAGTAATTTTGCTGTCAATACATGCCCTGTGTACTTACCAAAAGACAAAGGCATTTTTTTCTTCTTCTTCTGGTGGACCCTCTCTAGCAGTTGTATTAAATTCTGATTGTGGGCTGTGATGGATTATTTGACTGAATCTCCACATCCATGGGCTATCAGACTATTAGCATTGGCTTCCACTCCGGGAACATCACTCATTATCTCAGGCTGTCTGAGTTGATACTCTTTTGGAGCAGTGGAAATGCCAAATGGCATGCACAGCCATCTGTACCTCCTGGGTGGGTTCCAAAATGTAGTTAGAAATCTGCTGATTACATCCAGTTTCTCTTGCCAGGAGCCAGCCTTTGCAACAGGGGTAGTAAAGATCTTTGGTTTGACAAATTGTGGCAAAATTTCTTCAATGTTTGGCATGAGTAAGTGAGCTCTCTTCAAAGCCCTACAAGATTCTTTAGATCTGTGTATACTCTCTGCTTTTTGGGTTTTCTTCACAATTCCCACTCTGCTAATCGAGCCTATCAGAGTAGTCTCTTTCTTGATTACTCCTATCTTTCCAGGTATAGAACATAGATCAGTATAGCATAGTACAGGCCCTTCAGCCCACAATGTTGTGCCAAACGTTTATCTTAATCTGAGATCAACCTAACCTACACAGCCTTCAATTTACTGCCATACATGCGCTTGTCTAGCAGTCACTTCAATGTTCCTAATGTCTCTGACTCTACTACCACCGCTGGCAGTGCATTCCACGCACCCATCAATCTCTGCGTAAAGAACCTACTTCTGGCATCTCCCCTATACCTTCCTCCAATCATTTTAAAATTATGACCCCTCATGACAGCCATTTCTACCCTGGCGAAAATGGCTCTGGCTATCTACTCTATCTATGCCTCTCATTACCTTGTACACCTCTATCAAGTCACCTCTCTTCCTTCTTCTCTCTGGTGTAAAAAGCCCTAGCTCCCTCAATCTCTTCAAAAGACAAGCCCTCATATCCAGGCAGCATCCTGGTAAATCTCCTCTGCACCTCTCTAAAGCATCTACATCCTCCCTATAATGAGGCGACCAGAACTAGACACAATTTTCCAAGTGTGGTCTAACCAGGGTTTTATACAGCTGCAGCAAAACCTTGCGGCTCTTAAACTCAATCCCCCTGTTAATGAAAGCCAACACACCATATATCTTCTGAACAACTCTATCAACCTGGGTGGCAACTTTGAGAGATCTAGGCACGTGGTCCCCAAGATCCCATTGTTTCTCCACACTGCCAAGAATCCTGCCTTTAACCTTGTATTCGGCATTCAAATTCTACCTTCCAAAAATGAATCACTTCACATTTATCCAGGTTGAACTTCATCTGCCACTTCTCAGCCCAGCTCTACATCCTGTCAATATCTACAACACACCGACCTTTGTGTCATCGGCAAACTTACTAACCCACCCTTTATCCAAGTCATTTATAAGAACTACAAAGAGCAGAGGCCCAAGAACAGATCCATGTAGGATCCACTGGTCACAACCCTCCAGGCAGGATACTTTCCATCTACTACCACTCGCTGTCATCTTTCGGCCAGCCAATTCTGTATCCAGACACCCAAATTTCCTTGTATCCCATACCTCCTAACTTTCTGAATGAGCCTACCATGGGGAACCTTATCGAATACCTTACTGAAATCTATATGCACCACATCCACTGCTAGACCTTCATCAATTTGTCTTGTCACATTCTCAAGTAACTCAATAAGGCTTCTGAGGCATGACCTACCGCTCACAAAGCCATGGTGACTGTCTTTAATCAAACTATGTTTTTCCAAATGGTCATAAACCCTCTCTGTCAGAATCTTTTCCAGTACCTTGCTTACCACAGACATTAGGCTGAATGGTCTGTAATTCCCAGGGATTTCCCTATTCCCTTTCTTGAACAGAGAAACAACATTTGCCTCCCTCCAATCATCCACTTCTTCTACTTTTCAAGCTAGACTTGAGGCAGCTGAAACTCTCCTTGGCAGATGCTGAGTTGGTCTCACACTCTCATCCACTTTGAGATGATATTCACCAGAAATACATCAAAGACCTGTAAAGACATCTTTGTTATCTTTTGGATCTGTTTAGTCAAGTGTATCTTCAAAACACTACAAAATCTCTTTCGAATCATTTAGCATTACTATGCCAAGTTTGAGTTGAGTGCAATTTACCATTAAATATCTGGAACTTCATTCTTCCCATTGCACTGGACTCTCATTTTTGCTTATTCTCTTGGAATGAGGATTGTTCCAGCACATAGCCTGAACATTTCCATCAAAAACTTCATTTTGTGTCACCATCTTAGGCTATTTCACACAGGTCTGCAAAATTCATGATGTTGTCTAAAACTATATTGTATTTCACATTGATTTAATGTTCTGCAGTCATCATTCTAATGGTTTCAGTCTATTTATCACCTTTAGACCAGATGATGCTAACCTGTTACATGGCATAGTATGATTCTCCAGAGTTATCAGTTGACATTTCTCCAGCAACTATCTTTATAAGCTTCCTTCCAATTAAACACCTATACACAAAATGCTTCTGCTTCTTGCAGCTAAAGTACTGCTTTGCCCATGTTGGATGTGCTTCCTTTTCTTTTGTGTGATATCCTCTGCAATATTTACATCTTTTTCTCTTGCCTTTATCTTTCTTCTGTCTCTTCTTGAAATGTTTTATTTCCTTTTTACTAATACATCATCCTTGTCCAGACTAGAATGTCTCTCAACATAAGGGAAAGCTCATAATTCATCCATTCGTAGGGTTTAGCTGATGGATCAATTAATCTAGAGCTTCTGCACATGTCAATATCTACATTGAGAATAAATTTCTCCTCTCTCAGCAGACGTGCTCTCACAGCAGAGTTTCTTAAGCCTAAAATAATCTTCTCTCTGATGAGATCATCTTTTTGTTATCCAAAATCCACAGAATGCAGCTTGATGCTTCAGTACTACCACATATTGATCAACGATCTCCCTTTCCAATACAGCACTGATGTTGAACAAAGATTGTTCATAAGTAACAACAATTTGAGATTTAAAATGTATCTTCAAAGCTTTTGAAATTTTTGCAGTCATGCTTTACTGCTTCTCAGCAGATTCTAGGCTACAATACAGCACTCAGGAGAAAGTGAGGTCTGCAGATGCTGGAGATCAGAGTTAAGAGTGTGTTGCTGGAAAAGCACAGCAGGTTAGGCAGCATCCGAGGAGCAGGAAAATTGACGTTTTGGGCCAGAGCACTTCATCAGGAATACAGCACTCAGTCCCTAGCACAGAGAGCAGATGCAACTCATACATGCTTGATTTTAAAAATTAATTCTATGTAATTTCATAAATATACCACTGAAAGGCAAAAAAAATTTAATTCTGTCTCACATAATTTTCACAGTAGTAAGAATTGGAAAACACACAGCAATTTTGACTACACAGTAATTCACTGTTGAAAACCATTCATATCTATAATTCTTCATCGCTGTTGCTTTCAGTAGATGGCTTGCTCATGATTCAGAAAATCAATGCATTTCCAATTATACTACTCTGACACTTTATTATATGTGATGAGTGTTTAATGGCTGACACAGTCTGCCCAAAAAGGCACTTGCAGCAGAGGTAGAGTTCATATGGTTATAGCAAGACAGCCAATGCACAAACCACAACTGCATTTTTCCAAATAGTAATCTCAGGGTAAGATGAACCCACAAACCATATGAAATACAGGCAGCAGTAGGCCATTCAGCCCCATGACCCACATCTACCATTAAATAAGATTGTAGCTGCTCAGGTTGCAATCTCAATTCTAACCTACACTGATAACCTTTCAACTCATTGCCAAACAAGACTTTATCTTTCTATGCTTTAAAAATATGCAAACACTCTGCTTCCACTCTTCAGAAAGAGAATTCCAAAGACTCATGATCCCATGAGGGTTAAAAAAACTAATGTCTGTTTTAAATGAGCAACGCCTAAGTTTTAAATGATGACCCCTAGTTCAGGATTCCTTAAGAGCAGCAGACATCCTCTCCCCTGACAAGCCCCTTCAGGATTTTATTTGTTTCACTCAAGTTACCTCCTATTCTTCTAAACTTCAGTGAATACAAACCTTGCCTGTCCAACTTTCCTCATAAGAACATGCACCTATTCCAGATATTAGGCGGAGGTGGGTACTGCAGATGCTGGAGATTAGAGTCAAGATTAGAGTGGTGCTGGAAAAGCACGGCAGGTCAGGCTGCATCTGAGGAGCAGGAAAATCGATGTTTTGGGGGAAAGCCCTTCGTCAGCCCATGCCATATTGTGTAAGGGCATACCATCATTTTTAATCCTTATGGATGTTAGAGTTCAGATAAATTTCATTATGTTGTGGTTCTGTTCGCCGAGCTGGGAATATGTCTTGCAAACGTTTCGTCCCCTGTCTAGATGACATCCTCAGTGCTTGGGAGCCTCCTGTGAAGCGCTTCTGTGCTGTTTCCTCTGGCATTTATAGTGGCCTGTCTCTGCCGCTTCCGGTTGTCAGTTCGAGCTGTCCGCTGTAGTGGTCGGTATATTGGGTCCAGGTCGATGTGTTTGTTGATAGAGTCTGTGGATGAGTGCCATGCCTCTAGGAATTCCCTGGCTGTTCTCTGTTTGGCTTGCCCTATAATGGTAGTGTTGTCCCAGTCGAATTCATGTTGCTCGTCGTCTGTGTGTGTGGCTACTAAGGATAGCTGGTCGTGTCATTTCGTGGCTAGTTGGTGTTCATGGATACGGATCGTTAACTGTCTTCCTGTTTGTCCAATGTAGTGTTTTGTGCAGTCCTTGCATGGGATTTTGTACACTACGTTAGTTTTGCTCATGTTGGGTATCGGGTCCTTCGTTCTGGTGAGTTGTTGTCTGAGCGTGGCTGTTGGTTTGTGTGCTGTTATGAGTCCTAGTGGTCGCAGTAGTCTGGCTGTCAGTTCAGAAATGGTCCTGATGTATGGTAGTGTGGCTAGTCCTTTGGGTTGCGGCATGTCCTTGTTCTGTTGTCTCTCCCCTAGGCATCTGTTGATGAAATTTCATTATCTTTCTGACATTCCCCACAGATTATCTGCTCATGGCGCTCACATGGAGAACATCGTCTCGACAGTCATCGTGGTCTTACTGATTCAGCAAAGACAATGCAGAAGGAGAAGCATTTAGAACATTGTCAGCAGTAACAGCAAGCTCCAGCAGCTGCACGAAGCCTCCAGAGAGATAAGCAGCAGGATAACTTCCACTGAGGAGGTGGAAGCAAATGATGAGACAATGCATTCATAAACCTCGCTGTTATTTTCATCAACTCACTGAAAGACGATGCAATTAAGGATCTCCCACCAAATCCTTGCAGAACTGTGCGATCTGTTGAAAAAGGACATGCTCTGAATGAGAGAGAGGTAATCCCATCCCAGTGCCCTTCAACATCAGAGCTACCCTCAATTTCAGTGCCTATGCCTCATTTCAAGGTACTGGGGAAGTATGTTGCATCTTCCAATCCTTGACCAATCAATGCATCCGGAATGTGACTGATGTTATTTTCTCTATAACATATCTCTTCAGATTGTTTTCCTTGATGATGATTGTCAAGCAGCTCAGGCACTGAGATTTTCCATCATCACTGGTTTCCTCTAGCTGAAGGCTGCCTTCAAGTGCACCATTCTTGCCTTGAGAGGCCCTGTCACAAACTTGCAGAGTTTGTGAACGGAAACGCATTAGGGTACAAACTCTATGTGACTATCAAAGCCAAATTTTGGAAATCTGCGCCACATATCCTGGAAGCTGTTGTGATTCTTCCACACTGGAGAATTCACAGGGCCCTGTCTCATTCGAAGTTCCTTGGGCCATACAAGGATGGATGCTGGGAGACAAGAGCTATTCCCTTCGAACATGACTCATAACCCTTTCACAAAAACCTGAGACTGATGCAGAAAGCAGATACACTGTGGCTCATGCATCCAGCAGGGCCATTGTGGAATAGACTATGGGCCTCCTTGAGATAATGTTTTAATGCCTGGACTGCTGTGGCAAGGCCTTGCAGCACAGTTAAGTTGCCTTGAAATGCTTGAGCATCCTCTAACACAGCGTTGAACTTGTAAGAGGCTGTGCTTTGTACAGTTTTTCTTCGCACTGAGAGAAAGTAAACATGTGAGCTGCCCATTATTTATTTCTTAACCTTGAATGTCAGTGGACTCCCTTAAAAAGCTGATGCATAGAATCAACTTTTTCTTGCAGAGATGATTCCATACTGTCACACATAATGTGAAGTGATGTGTTCAGATGGGCTCTAGCACATTCGCTGCACACTGTTTTTAGCTTAAATGCTGTCCACATTACAGTTCAGTGCCTGGGCAACAATCTTCAATGTCACAGTTCAATGAACCCTGATGTCTGAGACTATCTGCGGTCAAGGAATTGTCGCTTGTGAGAGATGAGCAACACTGGGCCATTATACCTTCTTTCATATCTAGGATACCTGAAGAGGCTGCTTATCTCTCACATGGGTGTTACTTAACCACATTCCCCATAACCTTTCATCCCCTTGGCAATCAAGAACTTACCTATTTCTGTTTTTAAAAAACTCAATGACTTGGCCTCTGTGGCAATTAATTCTGCAGCTTCATCACTCTCTGGCTAAAGATGTTTCTCCTTATCTTCTGTTCGAAATGATCTTCCCTTCAAGGCTGTGCTGTCAAGTCCTCATCTCTCCTGCCAATGGAAACATCTTCCCAAAGTCCACTCTGTCCAGGCCATTCAGTATTCTGTAAATTTCAATCAGATCCCCAATCATCCTTGTAAACTCCATCAAGTAGAGTCCCAGAGTCCTCAAATGTTCCTCATATGTTAACCCTTTCATTCGTGGGATCATTCTCGTGAACCTCCTCTGGACCCTTCCTTCCTGAGGGAATGCACACAACATTCTAAATCCAGTCTGACCAGAGACTTATAAAGCATCAGAAGTACATCTCTGCTTTTATATTCTAGTCCTCTACGGTGCCTATGTATCATTCTTCCTCATTTTGGGTACCTGCTGAAGCCACCCTGTCTCTCTGAGAGGAAGGGGGTCCTTGTGTGAGATCGAGCTGCCTTGCCACCCCATTACGGGACCGATTCTCCTGCATTGAGGAAATAGGGAGGAATAATGTCGGATGGAGGAGCAGTCATGCAGAAAGAGGACAGCTGGTGAGATATTCTTGTGAGTGAAAAGGAAACATAGAAGGCACAGAGGGTTTTCAGTTTGGGAGAATGGGTGGGTGAGAGGCCTTGAGTGAACACGATGCACAGAATAGTGAGAATTGCAGCCCATGAGCCTTAATGAGATGTGTGTGCAGTGGCCTTGTGAGTATAAGGTAGCAGAGAGAAGATGGTGACACCTATCTGATCAGCTAGGTGCGTTGGACTGTGTTATATAACTCTACGGCTCTACGACTCAGTCTAGGGATACTGTCTAAACTAATTCATCATTAGGTTCAGCTTCAATCCTAAATCTAGTTTGTCTAATCATAGATAAAAAGAACCCCATCTAATCAGGTTCAACACTCAGTTTAATTTTAGTATAAAAGTGAGTTGTACAGACAAAAAAGAAATTCCAGGTTCCATGGTACTTTTTAAAGTTATTATTATAGATGCTAGCACCCAAATAGGCTAAATACATTTTCTTTTACAGCTCTGCATTTCAGGATACCAATATGATGCCAGTGTATTTGTTCCAATGATCTGAGACTGGAATCATCCGTTCAGCCAGTAAATCATCCACAATAGTGAACTGAGTCCCTTGCTCAAAGAAGATTTTCATCATTGCACCAGTGGGATGCTAAATGTAGGCAACATTGCATGTAATATTGAAAAATGCAGATTCATTCCTCATAATGCATCTGTGCATGATGAATATTTTGAGGTGTTTTGAACTTATTGGCCATTGTTCTAAAACTAACTGAGAATATGACTATCTTATCGATGAGGCCAACATCCTGTTATACTGGATTATCCCTGTTTGCCCTTTACAATGTGTCCACTGTCATCTGCAACTTGCCCCAGACAAATACTATCTCATTTGGTGAAGCATTTATAGAGTCATAGAGCTGTAACGCATGGAAACAGACCCTTCAGTCCAACTCATCCATGCTGACCAGATTCCTAACCAAATCTAGTCCCATTTGCCAGAACTTGGCCTATATCCCTCTAAATCCATCCTATTCATATACCCATTCAGATGCCTTTTATATGTTGTAATTCTAACAGCCACTTCCTCTGGCAGCTCATTCCATACATGCACCAACCTCTCTGTGAAAAAGTTGCCCCTTAGGACCCTTTTAAATCTTTCCCCTCTTATCCTAAACCTATGCCCTCTAGTTCTGGACTTACCTACCCCAGGGAAAAGACCTTTTCTAATTAACCTATCCATGCCCATCATGATTTTATAAACCTCTATAAGGGCACCCCTCAGCCTCTGACACTCCCAGGTAAACAGCCCCAACCTAGTCAGCCTCTCCCATCCTCAAACCCTGCCAACCAACTTGTAATTTTTTTCTGAATGCTTTCAAGGTTCACAACATTCTTCCAATAGGAAGGAGACCAGAACTGCATGCAGTATTCCAAAAGTCACCTAACCAATGACTTCCCAATTCCTATACTCAATGCTCTGACCGCCTTCTTCACTATCATATCATTCCACTTTCAAGGAACTATGAACCCCTACTTCAAGATCTCTTTGTTCAGCAACACTCCCTAGGACCTTACCATTAAGTGTATAAATCCTGCCCTGATTTGCCTTTCCAAAATGCCTCATAATTATCTAAACTAAACTCCATCTGCCACTCCTCAGACCATTGGCCCATTTGATCAAGATCCCATTGTACTCTGAGGTAACCTTTTTTGCTGTCCACTATACCTCCAATTTTGGTGTCATCTGCAAAGTTACTAGCTATATCTCTTATGTTCACATCCAAATCATTTATATAAATGATGAAAAGCAGTGGACTCAGCCACGATCCTTGTGGCACACCACTGATCACAGGCCTCCAGTCTGAAAAGCAACTCTTCACCATCTGTCTTCGACCTTCGAGCCAGTTCTGTATCGAAATGGCTAGTTCTCCCTGTATTCCATGTGATCTAACCTTGCTAACCAGTCTACTTGAATCTCAAAAGGCATGAAACTGAATTATCAGTGGGATTCTGGTGAGTTTTTTGTCATCAACTAAGGAAATTGGACTGTGGTCTCTCCCAATGATGACATTTAATCTTAGTATATAATCTGAAAACTTCCACAAGCCCAAATGAATGTGAGAATCTCTTTTATAATATCTGCCTTCCAGCATCAGACAATGCCTGAGAAGGACAGAAAGCAGCCTACTGTACTTCTCTGATTGTTCTTGAAGGGACTTCTTCTGGTAAAAGCAGCAATTCCATGTTGGTGCTAGCAATACGTTTGGGCTTTTTTTTAATTAACTGTCTTCAAGGTTCAATAACTTGTCCTAGGTTAAGCAGGAATTCGCAAAGTCATTAATCATACAACAAATAATTGAAGGTTTAGGATGAAAGTAGGGATTGGGAATTCACAAATGATTTGTGCACTTTGCAGGTCTAGCACTCTTTCATTGTTAGTATCAATGTGAAAAACAAATAAGTGCCTTTGAGAATTCACACTTCTTATCAAGTGTCAGGCTTTCCTTTTGTAGATGATTTAAAACCCTCAAGTCATGTTCTGCAATGGACTGACTGTGAACTAAGATGTCATCCATGTGATTTATGATGCTTTAAGGCCATGTGAAACCTTAAATATAGTACCTTGGAAAATGTCCAGTGCAGACATTATTTCAAATGGTAAATTATATTTTTAAAATCAAAGGGAATAATGAAAGTAGTTAGGAATTTTGACATCTCATCCATAGGCACTTCTCAACAGCCACTGATGGTATTCCATTTTGTGAACATGGCACTATTAAATAACTTTTCCAAGCTTTGCACCACCAAAAACATGAAATGCATTTCTCTTATTGCCTCACCTACTTCTCTCCACCATGGGATTGGTGAGACAGAAGTGGTGAGAAGGAGAAATAATCAGGTGAGTCAGCCTTGGTGGGGTACTCATCACACTTCTTAAACAGCTCACCAATTCAGTTCGGAGCGAGCAGGTCCAAGAGTGATCTTCTCAACCCATGACCAATTAAGGCCTTGAAGTAGTTAATTAATGGGCACAAAGGCCTCAACGCAACACCTTTCCAACTAATTTTCTTTGCAGCAGACAAGAAAGATGCTGAATTTCCCAAGTGGGAAACCAGGGTGATCTGCCTGCACATTTGGGCGGAGGGTCCAATTGTCCTAATCTAGGGAAGTTGGAGGCACAAATTGCAGCCAAGAAGTTGGCCTCTAAAAGCCATACCTTGCCCTTGATTCCAAACTGACATGTCTTGCCGTCCAAACCCCACCCAAAAGAAGAATATTAAAAGAACATACCTTCTTGCTACTGAATGCCTCCAAGGAAAAGGCCTAGTCAGGCAGTCATTACGAACAGAAAATATTGGCTTCTGCTTGGCCAGCAACATCTGGTGACCCAGAATGCCAATGATGAGGCCTGGATTCAGTGAGGCATTCATCCACATATGTTTGTCAATTCTTAATTATCTTATTGATGCATGATTGGTGGCGATATTGACATTTTCATCACCACCTAACACAACCATTCCCTCATTAAATAAAGAACAGAAAATCACACCCCTTAGATTTGTTTGAGTCAATACTAATTCAAAGAATTCCATTAAGTTTAGGAAATTGAACTGTTCAAAATGACATAGAAACAGAAAAGATTACTTCCATCTTGGTCATCTCTTCCACCTATTATTAGTCCTATCTCATCAGTGGTATCTTCCTCAGTGTGAAAAGACACACCAGTTAGCATGTCTTCGCAAAGTTATGCTATACACATTCTTAAAATCTTCACAAATGAGTATAGTATTTTGGGGAGTTTTATTTTCTGAAGTCACACCTGAATTTTTGCTGATAAACTTCTTCCATATTTTTAATAAAATTAAATATCTTGATTCTGTGCAACGTATAGTACATTATCTGCTCTCACTTATATTGGAGTTTTGTCTATAACTTCCCCTTGACCTTTAGTTCAATCCTTCTAGACTGCGTAGCAGGTTTTCATTGGCTACAGGCAATGCATTGGTAACTGTAGTTCATTGTCTGATGAAGCCGTTACACTCGCTCTGGTATCTAGTTCAAACTGTTCACACATATATGCATTCCAAGGGTAATTAGGGTAATTTGTCTCACCAAGGAAATATTCTTGTTTTGTTTCAGTCTGTGAAGATATTTTCACTGCCAGTGGAAAAGAGTTTTACTTCTACGCATCTTCTTGATAAGGGCAATTCTTCTGTATTGAAAACATTCTGTAACGTTTGCCAAACTTGATTTTGTCTGTGGGTCTTTCTTTTGCCACAGCACTGGCAGGGCTTTGTGGCATCTTGCTCTTTCTTTCTCAATTTTCTGAAGCTTCTTTTGTATTCACTTGCTGAACGAATTCATGGTCACTGGAAGTTGCCTAAGCCAAAGATCTTTACTCAATCTCTCAGTATTGTTTTATGCTGCTTATGGAACTGTCTTTGTCTCACTAACAATATTGCTCTTTCTAAGGTGACATTTTCCTTATATTGTAATCAATCTGACAGTGATTCATCAGCAACATCAATTATAATGCAATCTCATAATTGTTCTACTTTTAAATTCACATTCTTCAAACAGTTTATGAAGGTTAATAATCAGAGCATCTACTGGTTCACCCAGTTTATGGTCCTTTTTGTTTGAATTTGGCTCTCTTCCGAAACTTATTGTTGCTGCCAGGTTGAAATAGTGTTAGAGGCTTCAAGACTTCTTCAAATGTAATCAGAAGTCTCACTAAGTCTCACTATTGCCTTGTCTTGTAATAACATGATCTGTTATTGTTCCTCTATAGAAAAGCAGTGTGTTGACCTGTTCAGCTTTAGACTGAATGTTCAATCCTGAAGCAATTCAGAACTTCACGTCCTTTTTCTTCAAAGTGTACGGCTTTGAATTAGAATTGGTCCTTCCATGAGTCCAAACCTCCCAAACAGCATAAGTTTAGGATTAATACCTTTTCCAAGCTTTCAGATGGTTTACTTGAAAGTTTACATTTTATCTCCAGTATGTGGAACTTTCCCATATCACTCAATCCCATACTCACTCCCACTGTGGTTATTGTCATTTCCTATGGAATCTTTCAGCTAAATGTGACATATATTTCTTGAATGATGCAAAACTGTTTAAAACTGCTTTGTTTAAAGTATTTCAATAATCTCTTCACTCCCTTCCCTTGGAGTATCAAGTATTTGCATCCAGCTTTTATGTTTTAATTTTCATTAGGTCTTGTGATCACCATGTGATCAATCTTGAACTTCAACATAAGTGATAATTTCAGCTGCCCTTGTTAATGATCTAGTTTTCCCAGTGCTGCCTATCTAGCCTTTCCATTAACATCAAGTTTCATGGTTACTCTTTTTAAGAGTTGTATATCAAATCCTCAATCTTTACCTGTTTCTCCAACACAAAGTGGCAATTGCTGATTTGGGCTTTTCTTCACAAATCACCATTCTGCTGTGATAAGACTTTGAAGACTTTGAAAGTTGAGTTTCCGAAGTTCTCTACTTCCACTGTAAATATGGAACAGGTTTGGAATTCTTCAACTGTGTCTTAGCAAGTTCTGTGGTATTGGTGCCACTTATGTAGATCTAACTTTTATTGTTCCTTAATGGTGAATTTTCAGTACTTTCATGTCTATCACTGCTGCCACCATATTGCTTGTTGGGTAATCAATCTTTAAAAAGACTACTGAGAGATTGGTACTCTTAAACAACAAATGGTTTATCATATATTACTGAACTATGTGTAGTTCTATACAATTAGGGCTTTCACTGCTAAGACCATGGTCATTCTCTGAACACCCATCTCTTAATCAAACATTTCTTTACTCCATCTTTTAACATAATTGTTATTTACATAGTACCATACATTAATGATTACACATCTTAATACTAGAGAGGCAAATTCTGATGAAAGGTCTGAAATGTTAACTGTTTTCTCTCCACAGATTGTTGCCTGACCTGCTGAGTATTTCTTGCATTTTCTGATTTTAGTACAGACTTCCAGTACTTGAATTATTTTGCTTTTGAGTTGTTGTGAGCTTGCATCTATACTGAGCTATTTCCAATTTAGCCAGAGTAGCAGTAGGTACAGTACAATTAACAATTTATCCCATTGGACAAGAAATGGAAAACTGCGAAAGATTCCTGCCCTAATTGCTACACAATGACTCCAAATAAAAGAGAGCATAAGGGAACAAGATGTGAGGATAGGATTCTGCTCAGCCATGGTATCCTTCACATAGTTTACTATATGGTCTAAATTTAGGAGATTGCCACTTATGTAGAATTACTTACACTTTTGGAAGAGTTCCCTTAATGAAGGATATTGTTTACAAGTGGGGAGGAGGCAAAATTGTGCATAAGTGTTAGATGAGAGCACTCTGATGAAGCTATCATCTATATTTCCCTCAATAATTAGCAGAATTAAGAATATTAAATGAGAGCAAACAGTGTTATGCTAATGCCAATGTTTCCCAACAAATTTAGCAGAGAATAAATTTAATTAATTAGCGTTCATAAGCAACTCCTTTCAGCAGCCCAGAATTAAAAGAATATTGTTTTAATTTATCTTCCAGCTCCAAACCCGATCAGAATTTTACCTACAATAAAAATTAGAATTTGAAATTTCTATATAAAAATGTGTACATGGAACATTAACAGCCACCCGAAGGGGTTCTTTGTATGTTTTGTGCTAATGATAAAAACGTAAATGATCCCTAACTAGTCTATGAAAACATTAAGTGGAAGATAAATTAATCTATATCTATTCACAAATGATATAATTTTCCCTACGACTGTGCTGACTGGACAAACAATGTTTCTTTCAATGACAAGCTTCCTTACGGCTGAGGGGCATCAAAGCGAACGAGATATTACGAACCGAGACTGTTATTTGAAAGGAGCTGTGTGTGACATGAGGGGTGAGTTCAGAGGGATTTTAGCCTATGAGACAACTTCACTTTCAGAGATGGTACTGGTGATTTGCCTCATAAAATCTGCCAGAGACATTGCAAGCTGGCTGTCAAATAGGTAATGGGATTATCAGCAGCGCTTGTCTAGCGGGAAGCATCTGTTTAAGTAAATGAGGCTAATATGAAATGTCCTCTCGCTTGCTCTCCTGCGCTCTCGTGTCTGCATGTATCTATTTTGCTGGAGACTTATAATCTAACAGCACTGCAAAGCCACCTGCCCTTGACATGCTCTGAAAACACATTTCAAGCTGGAAGATCGTGTTGAACAGAAACATGGACAAAATGTGAGTGACTGGAAAGCTCTGTGCACGGGAAAGCCAAAGCTTTATCCCAAGGAAGCTAGATGTTGGAGTTGCTTCAAAAGGCAAAACCTGTGACTTGCTTTCATTTTTCTTAAACTTCAAGAATGACTGAGTTTTACTTTAGACAACCTGGAAATTTTACTGCGGTGGTGTTCCACCAAGCAACTGTGTCTACGGACGTGGAGGACCCAGTGGGTAAACCATCCAACATTTACACCTATGTGGCAATATTTATCAGTCTCCTGGTGCTTCTGATTGTTATCATGGTCACTGTGCTGTACAGATTAAAACATGTCATCGCTCCTGTTTCCTCACCGGTGGAAAGTGCCGGCCACACAGATGTTTTCACCAACGTGGAAGCCGGCAGCTTTTAGGATTGTGAATAAACAAATGTCAGCAGATTTATTTGGTTAAGTATGTTTGCAAAGAGAAATGAGATGCTGAATCAATATTTAACTCCTTTGGGGACCCTGTTGTGGAGGTGTGCTGCCGCTCAGCATTTTGATCCAGGCTGTCTTATCACAGCCTGTTATGGATGAATGTTAAACAAACAAAACTGGGAAATGCCACAACCATCAACTTAAGTCTATTACATTATCAATTCTGCAGACTCAACACAGATTGTAATAACAGGACATTAGTACTATTCATTGAGTGGATGTATTTTAGTTATAAAGATATTAATTAAGATATCCTCTGGTCTTGCTGGTTAAATGAGGGTTATCATGTCTAACTGTTATATAACTTGGATCTATTTAACTTTTCCTTATCAAGATTTATTTCGATTTTTCAAAGCAGATTTGAAATAAAAATAAAAGATACAATAGGAAGACTGAAGCTGCATGGGAGTTTATCCAATTTATTTAAGAGGTGTATGCAAATTATTGACAATAGTCTAGAAAAAAAACTTTAAAATGCTTTTTGAAAATGTTATAAACAGTACAATGTTACAGCCAAAAAGATACAATGGTGGACTGCCATTTTACTGATCAAAATTAACTTGCCCCATCTTTGCAAGACAACAGTATGTGTTTATGTTAGAACATTTCATTGTCTCTAAAATTCTGGAGATTTTACATGTGAATTAAATTCATTTGGAAATTTATTGTTTTACATCAGAAATATTTTCTAGTTAATCTTCCACAAAACACAAATCTTTGACTAGCACATCTCTGATCAGTAATTTAACAGAAGAGGTTTTTATTTAAAAATTTTTTAAAAACTGTTTAAAAAGCAGGAGCTGACAGTAACAAGTATAGATTTTGAGAGGAGTTTGGTCAATCTGAGCTTGCACGTTTGGTAACATGATAAGCTGTTTTGTTGCTGGGTTGCAGATTTGCATCCAGTGTTCTTCAAAACAGAGGCACCTTAAATGACCACGTGCCACTTGTGTAACCATGTGCATCAGGTGCAATGGGAGAGATCAAAAGACTGTTAGCCAGGCTATGTTTATTAACTGAGTCAGAACAGAATAAAACAAAGGGCTCTTACAACTTGAAGGATGATGAAATTTAGTTGCTATCTTTAGGTAGCTCAAAAGATAAATTTGAAGATAAGGAGAAAAATATTTCAAAATCAGCCAGGGTTTCTGCTCCATGTTTGTGGTCCAGAGACTATTGCTAGAAGTATGCACACATGGGTGCAATCTAGCTCAACTGTCATGTGTTCCAAAGTGGAATAGCATGCCAATGCTCATTATCCAGACACTGAGATAAATAATAGCCACAGTAAGGCAGAGAATGTATGCCAGCAACGTCCTACATAATTTGATATCTTTGGGAAAGGAAGAAAGAAAATTATTGATGATGTTACCAAGGAATTCCCATTAGATTTTACAAATTGCTGAAAGCTTCATATATAACCTCTGCTTTTTGCACAAAGTTAAGCCTTTTTTCATTCAGTATGGATCTGAGAAGTCACTGGAAGTGCTGAAATTATTGCTCAAGAAAAGGCTATGCATGAATCTCATGAAAGAATAAATGTAAAATAGAGGTTATAAAACAGAGTGCACAGGATTCTTTATAGGTATATTCAGACTTCATTGTGCTGACAAATGTACATAATATATGGGTAGAAATGTGAACTGAATTTCAATGACGATGTTCAGTGCTGCTATTAACTCTTTCACTGAAGATTGAGAGTTGCATTAACTTAACATCACATTGGATTATGTCAGGGAGTTGAAGAGACAGGCTTCCTTTTAATAAGTTTTGGTTGAGTAGAAATAGTTCTTTCATGAAAAAAAATCCAATATATTGCTGTTTACATGAACACGTTATGCTTGTCAAGAAGGCAGAAAAAAGTAACACTTTTGTATTTGAGTAAACCTCTTTCAATTTTGAGATTTCCTAGGTCAGGTACAGTCCAACTAGTTACAGTATAGTGCTCATGTTCCTCTGGACAAAAACCAGGGCTGTTTTCTGCTGCTGTTTAGTAGCCATCACACTACAGACGTGCAATACAATTTACATGAAACCGGGATGCAAGGCAAAACATGTATTTTTATTTTCATTCTTCACTGCTCTATGTCTTTGACTTCAAAAAAGATGGATTAGTGAAATATAGCAACTTTTTTAATGTTATTGCATATTAATGACTTATTAATAAACTTTAGAGGAAAGGTAAAGCAGTCATGTAAGAGCAGATTAATAATGACTCGATGTGAATTAGCTCAACTGCTGCAATAGAATTAATTCAACAATAGCACATCCGAATTCATTGGCAGGATGCCTCTTGAACATATATTTTATTTCATTTATTATGGCAAATTGTTCTGCATCCCCACTTGTGACAAGAAACTGGTGGGAAATGGTGACTTTATGGAAAGTAAGTGCCCACCCCAGCAAGCACACGTGGATTTTAAATTTATATTTACTATGCTGCATGCACTGGCACTCAATTAGTCAAAATTGGGTTCAGAAATACTCTAAACAGATTAGAATTACACTGTTGAAAGTTTCTCATATGCTATGTACATCATTCTCTTTTATAAGTAAACAGAAACCTCAAGGTTTAACATTGTTAAATTAGACTGTACAAGTAGGTAGAAGTCATGTGTCCTTGAAGCTCACACCAAAAGGTGCTAAGATTGCTGCATTAAAGAAAACTGACTGACTTGCGAGGCTGACTTTAGATGGGTTGAGGACAGGGAGGGAGCAGGTTTTCAGGTTTGTCATCAAATTGGGTAGAAAACCCTGAGCTTCTTTTCCAGGGCAGTGGATAAACTTCCTACTTATTCATTCAAAGCATAGCTTGGATTAAAATGAGAGGGTTGGTTTTGGGGCAGATGCAGTTTATCTGATGGTTTAAAGACTGGCAGAGATATTAATATGATTGCTAATACAGGGGAGCAGAACTGCAGCTCATGTGTTGCTGCTAGCAACCAGGATCTCTTCTATGTCATGTGTTCTCTCTTTCATTATGCTGAAGGTCAATTGTTGATTCTTTTACAAAGCAATGCTATACAGCAAAGATGAAATCACTATCATAGGGCGTTCTTCGTGAACTGCATTGAGGGAAGCCACCAGACTGACAGATACCAATAATATTTACTTGGGGACTATTCTATAGTGTTAGTTCTGAGATGAATCTTGTGCCAAATGTAGAAGAGATACCCGTTATCCCAACATAGCTAGTCTGTAACTTGCTGTGCAAGATGTAAGAAAGAGAATGGAGGATTACAGCAATATGAGCTGATCATACATCTCCCAGGGATGTAGACATACAGCTGAATCACTTGTTACTTTTCATGTTGCGTTTTAATTGATTGAAATGCATTTACAATCATGATGGGGTCATCTGTGAAGTATGGTATAGAAAATAATACCACAGAAAACCTTGAAATGCAGAAGCCAATGCAATATCTGCAGTTACCCGTGGGGTCATTAAAATGGGTGAAGCTAAAAGGAATGATGCTGTTCACATGGCCAGTATGAAAGAGATATTTGTTGTAATTTTGAACTACCAGTAGAACTAATGTGTTGTGTATAATCTAAGATGGTGGCAGAGTAGGATGCTTCTTCTGGGGCTTGGCCACTCCATCCATTTCTTTTTTAATGTATGTTTTTTTCTTGTCTCTTCTCAGCGATGTCATGAAAAACCAGCCTTAATTTGGAGATGCCAGTGTTGGACTGGGGTGGATAAAGTTAAAAATCACACAACACCAGGTTATCGTCCAACAGGTTTAAGTGGAAGCACAAGCTTTCGGAGTGCTGCTCCTTCACCTCCTGAAGAAGGAACAGCACTCCAAAAGCTAGTGCTCCCAATTAAACCTGTTGGACTATAACCTGGTGTTGTGAGATTTTTAACCAGTCTAATGCAGACTCAGACTCCAGACCTCGGCACAAACCCAGTAAGGCATTTTTCTTGGCCTGATGTGGCAGTGTCTCAGCGGCATGGCCGCAGTGTGCATTTCTGATGTCCAGATGATTCCAAAACTGCCCCCCAGCCTTGAGAGCCTCGAGGTGAGACCCTCCATGGTCTGGAGTCAAGGTCTTGTGTAGTCTGGAGGCCAGGTGCCAGCAAGAGACTGGGTTGGAAGGACTGTTGTTCAGAACTTTTTATTTCTCTATTTTCTAATTTATTCCTATGATCTGTAATGTTGGACTTTTTATTTCTTTATTTTTTCTAATTTTTCCTTTCCTAAGACCTTATAATGAAGAATCTGTACTGAGATACCTTGTACATAAGGTGGTGCTGTAAGTGGCAACTTGTAAACCATTCACTGTACACATTTGAGTACATGTGACAATAAAGCTAATTCAATTCAATAAATGAAAGTTTTATGAAAAGAACAAGTTGCTATGACTTTTATGGAAAGAACTCTAATATCTAGTAGGAACTCCAGAAGGAATTCTTCACTCCGTACCTGGTCTGGCTTCCATATGGTATCAATGTTGTTGACTCATTACTGCTCTCTGGGCAATAAGGAACAGACTGTAAATGTGAGGTCTTCATTCCATGAGCTGAAAGAAAAGGTAAGGGGTTACATGAAAATTGTGCAAATTCATTTTGCTAATTCCTTTCTATCAGTGCTCTTGTATAAACTTGCTCTGTTTTTAAAATTATAAACTAAACTTTGATTAAATGATGATTATTCCACTTTCATAAGAGAATTCATCTTATCTTCCATAAACTAAATACTGTAACAAAGGTTTCCTTTGATACCTGAGCAATAACACCATATTGTATTTAATAACAATTTACACAGAAACTATACAACACCAAATATCATGTGTGTAATGCTACACTGAGCTTCATAATGAGGACTGACCAATGGCAGTGGATTTTGCTCCTGAGGATGAGATGGTATCTGGTGAATAGGCAGAAGTGGGTACTGCAGATGCTGGAGATTAGAGTCTAGATGAGAGTGGTGCTGGAAAAGCACAGCAGGCCAGGCAGATTCTGAGGAGCAGGAAAATCGATGTTTTGGGCAAAAGCCTTTCATCAGGAATAATTCCGGAGGAAGGGCTTTTGCCCGAAAAGTCGATTTTCCTGCTCCTCGGATGCTGCCTGACCTGCTGTGCTTTTCCAGCACCACTCTAATCCTGTATTTGGTGAATGCCTAACAACACGAGAAACCATGAACCAATTTCCCTACGTTTTAATACCAGCTGTAGCACTCATGGCACAACTCTAGTTGAGTTCAGCAAACTCAACATGAGTCCTGTATCAAAATCACAGCCTTCCTTATCTACTCTCTGCAGAGTCAAAACTCTTCTTCAGCGTGTGAAATTATAGTGAAGGACCCAATTCCATTGCGCAAACCACCATGACATAAAAGTATCTATCAGTTCAGAAGTAGCTTGGAATTGAGTAAAATGAAAGATTTAATACTAAAGAAGCTCAAGTGTTCCACAAGGTGCTAATTTAATTCTGAGATGAAGAGGAATTTCTCCTCTCAGAGGGTTGAGGGTCTGTTGAACTCACGGCCACAGACAGCAGCGGTGCAGAATCTGTGTGTATATTTAAAACTAAGGAAGATAGATTCTTGATCAGTAGGGAAATGAAGGCTTACATGAAAAACATAGGAGAGTATCATAGGATCCCCACAGTGTGGAAACAGGCCATTTGGTCCAACAAGTCCACACCAACCCTTGAAGAGTAACCCACCCAGACCCATTCCCCTATCCTATCACTCTACATTTAACCCTGACTAAGGCACCTAACCTACACATCCCTGAACATTAAGGGCAATTTAGCATGGCCAATTCACCTAACCTACACATCTTTGGATAGTGAGAGGAAACTGGAGCACCCAGAGGACACCCACACTGACAAGGGAGAATGTCTGTGTAGAATTTACACAGTTGCCTGAGGCCGGAATCAAACCTGGGTCTCTGGCACTGTGAGGCAGCAATGCATAGATGTGAGGAGTGTCAGATCAGCCGTGATCCAACTGAGTGGTGGAACAGGTCTTGGGGGTGTGGGCATTGAATGACTTAGTCCTGTTCCTATTTCTTATGATCTTACAATCTTATAAAACGGAATCAAATGTATTTTTGTCAAAATATGAGTCATGGAGTCATATCTGATGAAGGGCTTATGCCTGAAACATCGATCCTCCTTCTCCTCAGATGCTGCCTGACCTGCTGTGCTTTTCCAACACCACACTCGAAAATGTGAGTCATATTGAGTTTAGGGAAGTGATCGTTGCAGTTAGGCCAAGCAGGATTTCCTGCTGTATCTTACCAAATTCACTGCCTTACTTGCCGTTCAAGCTCTTATGATGAGAATCACTTTCAACGTCCACCCCAACTTACCATGTACTGTTCCTATAGCAACATGCCACTCAATGGAAATCTGAGAATTGATAGGCATCACTGGGGCCAACGTCATCTTTTAAAGGCTATTGTGTACCTTGGACCAAGCACGGTCAGTCCAGAGTTGCCCTGCACATTCCAAGAGATGGAAAATGGGGGTAGATCAACACTGAGCTTTGCTGGCAGCGACCTGGAGGTCCTGCTGAATGGGACGGCGCAGAGTTAGGAATTCCTCTTCCCCCAGGATAAGCAGTGGAAGCCATGATACTAGGCCATTCCAGCCTTCCTGGAGATTGCCACCAGAAGTCTCAGACATTTGGAGGAATGGCCATCAATGTATGAAGAAGGTCAATGTCTTTCACCATTCCAGCAGTAAAACTGCTGAACTTTCATTCGGATGCCTTACACTCACTCCCATTCTGCTACAACATACATCTCCTCCAAGGGTCATGGTCTACCACTCTCAGTGATGCAAGCAAATGTTCCCCACCCATCCTCATCCACTCTAAACAGCAACACCACTAACCCTGCAGGACCTGTTGTCTTCCTACTCACTTGCCCAGGAAACCTTCCCCTTGCACCAACTGTAATAGCTACACCACCCAATTTCATCTTCTATAGTACCTGCCTTTCTTTCAAATGGAAAACAGACCAAAATTGAGGGGAAAGGTTCAAAAAACAGATGGTATCCTGCTTGACATTCAGCTCATCACTTTTTATAAACAGAGGATCATGACTGTGAACTGTCCAAGCAAGATTTGACCTGGTACTGGAGGCTGCACTTAACTGACAATGCCAGAATGTCATGAGCAAAGGTTATTCCCTTTGGCTACACTGCAGCCTGCTGGGCCAAGATTCCTGGTTTTGTGTCTGTAATAAATGGTACAGCCAGACAGTAGTAATACTAATCAGATATCTCTGGATGAGGGGGCAATATGAAGGCAGTGATGTTGCAAGCATCCTGGTTGTCGCAGAGTGACTGAGCACTATGACAGTGAACAAACAGCCCAGATTTGCAGACTGGTCCATTCGATAAGCTGGATGCATGTCTCTGAGTATATTTATCCTAGCTGCAGCATTGGTAACTGTTGGTACTGTCCAAGGTGAAGAGCAGATGGGAACTGTAAGTGGATCAGAAATGTGCCATGAGGGTTCGTAGAGGCTGGGCCATGTTGGAAGCCATTGTCCATGGGCATGGGGTGCATGTGGGCCCATGGAGCTGAAGACTTTGTGCCTTAGTAGTGCCACTTCTGCCTCTGAACCAGAGGTGGTGGGTTCAAGTACCAGCCCAGAGTCTGAAGCACACCATCTAGATGTGGGGCACTTGGGGGAGACTGTGCAGTTGAAGGTGTGATTTTTTGGAGAGAGGTATTAAACAGAGATCCTGTCTGCCCTCCTAGTTCAATATAAATAATCCCTTAATATTATAAGGTTGGCATAGTGGCTCAGTGGTTAGCAGTGCTACCTCACAGCACCAGGGACCTGGGTTCAATTCCTGCCTTGGACAACTGTCTGTGTGGAGTTGCACATTCTCCCTGTGTCTGCGGGGGTTTCCTCTGGGTGCTCCAGTTTCCTCCCACAATCCAAAGATGTGTAGGTTAGGTGGATTGGCCGTGCTAAATTGCCCATAGTGCTAGGTGCATTAGTCAGGCGTAAATATAGGATAGGAGAATGGGTCTGGGTGGGTTACTCTCTAGAAGGTCAGTGTGGACTTCTTGGGCTGGAGGGAATCTAATCATATTGGTGCCCGGGGACAATGTGGAGATCTTTTGGAGGTAGTGAACCCGCCAGATATCCACTCTGATTTCCATATTGAATTTAACCTAGCTAGTGGGTTTAGTAAGACTGTAATCCATGGCAAGTTACAGAAAGTGTTTAAGAAACTTTAAAGACTGTCAATTGAGAATCCACTGCTTCTTGCTAAAAATCTTATCATGCTGCTTGAGCAATGCAGACTACCTATGACAGGGTAGACCCAATGTTGAGATGATGATCTCACACGATTCTACCATAGGTCATGTTGCCTAGCACCTGGTAAGATTCTGCCAGTACTGATGTCTCAGAAAAGAATTAATTAGCAATGAATCATCAGTTCAATAAAGCAAGAATGCAGAAAGTGGGATGTGTATGTACCGTACACACTCGTGTAAAAGTCAAATTTTTTAAAGACTATTTTTTAAGGTTAAATTTGTGGGGTTGACTTTGACGGGCTTAAATTCATGCTATAGCCCAAAATACCATTCCACTAGCAGAAGCCCAACTGATCTGTAAACGATTAAACAAAAAAAAACACATTTAATTACGCAGGGGAATTGAGTTCAGCTGAGCTGCACAAAAAGTACGTTGTCACCTGACTCTGACCTGATGCGCCTTAAACTTTCACACCAAATTCTTCCATTTCCCTCTGTTTTCTCTTGTCTAGTGTAGTTTTAGTTTTTTCAACTAATATTTTAAGCTTTTATTTCTGATTAAAAAATTATCAGACATTTGACTCTCATACAGTCTCTCTAATCATCGTCGCCATGAGAAATCGCCAACAAGCTGCACGATAATTATGGTGAAATAAAAACATATAGGCCTATCTTATGTAGGAAATGATGGCGTGATAAACTTTGTATCACACTAATCATAGTGCTCATTCAATGATGAACTTAAGAAATCCGTAGCCTAACATTGGTGTGAATTTTACATCAAAACACATAATAGCATGAAAAAAATGCAATTCCTCATCGTAATGCCTATTTACAGAATAATACCTTGACTTGCAAATATTGATCTGTTATCTGGGAAGAACTGGCATTGACTTTTACTTGAGTTATATGGAAAATTTCAGATTTTTTGGCCAAAAGTATGGGGTCAGCGTTAACATGAGATTGACTTCCATTCAAGTAGATACGGTGTATATCATATTTGATGGGCAGTGACACACTGATCACAGTCATAGCAATAAAATAAAAGTTATCACTGTTGTGATCAAAACAGAGATATTTGTACAGAATGTATTAGCCCACTTCCCCAGATATGGTAACAGGGTGAAAGTATAATAATCTTTCTGATGTGTTTGTACAGGACCCAGGGAAGTTTTCAATTATGCGATAGTGCAGGTGACTTCTTACCTATGCTTGTGAAAGAGTTGAAGCATCCAGAAAGAAATTTTTACAGAGACTTTTCATATATTCACTGACTTAATGTTATCATACATTTCAACCCTCTGAGGAAATTAGCATGCAATCTGACACAAAACCAATATAGTTCTTGTAAAAGTCTGACTGCCCTTTCTTGAAATGATGCAAACACAATAGAGACCCCGAGGGCTTATATTAAAGTAATTTGGAGTATTTGTGCAGTGAGTTTGTATTAGCAGGCTTTGTGCCAATCTGGAAAATCAACAGAAGCAAGCCAAAAGCTCCTGAAAAGATGACAACTTGAAACCAGCCCTGAATATAAGAACACTATATATAGTAATACTGATGGTGTTAATCAAAGCTGGGTAGACAGATAATCTGCATACTATCTCCACTATTGCAGGTGATTGTGATAGATACTTGAGGAATTTTCCCTAGTATCTTGTGCAGAAATCAGATGATATTGTACTTTAGAAATGTATTGCTTCATTCTCCTAAATTCACTTGTCAAATTGTTTTAAAATAGGTTACTAGCCTGTCACAGTAGCATCGAAGTACTCTGGGCTATAGTCCAATAGATTTATTTGAAATCACAAGCTTTCATGGGGCTGCCTCTTCACCTGATGAAGGAGAGTGCTCCAAAACCTTGTGATTTCAAATAAACTTGGATTATAAACCTGGTATCATGTGGCCTTTGACCTTGTTCACCTCAGTCCAACACCGGTTCATACTAACACTTTGCCTTCTCCAAATTAGATGTCAGTTCCAATATGATGCTTTTCTCCTACTTCCCCTGAGCTCAGGTTTCACCTTCCCCTAATTTAAGCCCCCTCCCTTTAGGCCCAACTCACGTTCTTTTCTCAATCTCACATTAGTAATTCTCCCAGATGCTTGCTGCTATTCTTGGTGATTGATAATTTTGTTAGAATTCCTGACCTTTATCACCCCAGCCCACAGTGGTGTTTAAATAGTTGGAGCAGTAACAGGTGGTCAGGATAAAATTGGCACTGCGGTGAGGGTCCAATAATAGCTCACATAAAATTCAAGGACTAAAGCGTCTGTTTCCATGCTGTACATCTCTATGATTCTATGATTCATAATTGTTTAGGCAGTTAACTGAGAACAGACAGAGGATTGGAGCTGGAATCCCCTCCATCTATGTTGTATTGTCCCTTGTTGTTCCTCACAAGAGGATGATCGGTGAATCCAATCAGTGATATTGAGCTCAATATTGTCCAATTAATGCAAGTGCCTAGTCCAGGGTCATAAATAGTCACAAGGTCATATGGGGAGGTGGTAGGACTTTATTTGATTATCTTCCCAGCTGTAGCCTGTTAGTATCAGGCAAGGGCTTTGGCCAATAATGGGTGGTGGGTAAGAGTTAGTACCTGCAGATTGATAGAAAGGTCAACAGTCTTCTTACAGGTAGCACAGAGATATAGAGAAAGGAATACTGGATTAGTGGTGCTGGAAGAGCACAGCAGTTCAGGCAGCATCCATTTACTTTATAGAGAAAGGAAGCCTGGTGTAAAAAGCCTGGAATTTGTGGGTTCATGGATTAGTGAAGGCTTCCTAGTGAGGCTCCAGAAAGTAAGAGAATGGAGACATTTGCTGTTCCTAATGTATAGATGATGGGGACAGCAAGCCTCATGGAGATGAGGCAATTGGAGGTGGGCTGTGAAAATCAGTGAGCACAGCATGTTTACCCAGACATGGGGAATAATCTGGTGCACTTGAGCAGGGTGAATGTCATTCCTAATAGAAGGTTTACAATCATGAATGTCTTAAAATGGTGCCTGTGTGATGAAGAAAGCTGTCAATTTCAGGCACTGTTGACCTACGTTGAGCCACAGAGCAGCTGTACAGCTGGTCAGTCAGAGACAGTTGCTGCATTAACAAGGCTAAAAGGTGACTTACAGCAGACTTCGCAGTGGTGCAATTTTGAATGTAAAGTGGCACTGACTGATGAACATAGCCTGGCAATGAGACAAGAGTGACACAGTGTATATGTGTGGTTGCATGAAAAGTGCGTTCACCTAGAGACCTGAGACAAACGGGTTATGTGTTGAACAACAAGTCAGGCAGCATCCAAGGAGCAGGAGAATCGATGTTTCGGGCATGAGCCCTTCTTCAGGAGAAGCCCTGAAGAAGGGCTCATGCCCGAAATGTTGATTCTCCTGCTCCTTGGATGCTGCCTGACTTGCTGCGCTTTTCCAGTAACACATTTTCAGCTCTCATCTGCAGTCCTCACTTTCCCCTATGTGTTGAACAAAACAAGTTTAGCATTGAAGGGGAGATGAGTGTGCTTCCCAAAGTGAGTGAGCAAAGCAATAAATGTGTTAAATAAAACTTCGGACGGGTATTGACTTTGGAGCCTTTCTTGACATTGATGGACACAGGAAGGAAATGTCAAGGTTAGGCAGCAGGTGTTGATTGAAAGCACAGTTTATAAATATATACTTTTGTGTCTTTTATAGATTCACAAACAGATAAATCATCAAAAATGACTTTGGGACCATGAGACTTCAGAAGTATATCCAACTAAGATAACAATGTCACATCAACCCAGCACAGATATTCACACATTTAGAAATAGTGACACCAACTGATGAGCACTGCACATATAGATAGGTAATGGAGGAGTTGATAACAACAAGGAACTACCTCATTGGATGAAAAGCTCAATAATGATCAGTTTCAAATGAATGGCAAGCCTGGTTATTCATTAGCAGAGCAACAGATGTGGAACGTGAATATATTTCACAGTTCCTCGAGGTTATTTACGTCAATACACATAAAATGAGGGAGTTCATCCATGTTAAGAGTAGTGCCTTGTCCCTGGTGTGTCTGCCATGGTTTGTGCCATTGAGATAGTGATGACTCTTAAGGAGAACCACATCTAGCTAACCATCCAGAATTCATCAGAAAAATGGACAGCATGGTAATTAATTCCGAGACTAGGGTCATGGACCTAAATAAAGGAAACTATGCATGCTGTATTCATAGCAATGACAAAGAAGGCACCTGCATAACACGGATGCCTGAATACGGCAAGTCTTGTAGTGCTCAAAAACACAGACCATCCACCTCATCCCATCTCATATACAGGAGCCGAAAGATCAGCAGCTTGTCTCCGTAGCAACTTCACTCATCAAAACAGCACAACATTATTATATCTTATGTGCTGGTTGTGATAAACTTAAATATATTTTTGCAAGTTTAATAGAATTTATTGAGTCTTGAGAAAACATATGGGTCTTTTAACTAAATCAAGACTAGCAAACTTTTAGATTAGCTTTCTCAAACACTATAATTGTGATTGACTTAGATCTTACATGGATGGAGACCATAAAAAGTCTGGGGTTAATAATGAATACAGCCTATGGAATGACCAATTGACAGAGTAAGTATCCAAGTGAACCAAAAATCTGCCAGTAAGAATGCCTTTAGAAGGTTCCACTTATGCTTTGGACAGCTTCTCGGACAGCAGGTCTCTTGACCCTGTTTCCACACTTAGCACTCAAATGGTATGATCCACTAATACCAGGTCATTACCTCTGGGTGAAGAGTGAATCATTGCCAGAGTAGTAAAGAGACTCTCAGGAGAAATGTATGCTTGTGACTGAATTCCATGACTCCCTGACCTGCTTGTAACAATTGTCCAGTGGCATCAGACTCATGGGTAGATTTCCATTGGTCACATGATCTCAAAGCACCTTCACCTCCATGGAGAAGGAAGGCAGAATGCAATGAATCACCATGACAGATGAGACTTTGATGGGGTATGTTGCACGGCTCCCCAGTCTATCTAAGGAATTCAAACTTCACTTTCAGAAGGCCAGTGACTTGTTCAATGTTTGTCCTTGTAGTCACAGCAGCAGCAGGTGTCTTCTGGCTCTGCAGTGTGTTTCCATTTTAAAGAGTGTTAAGGAACCATATCTTTAGTGCTTACACCTGGGAGATACAGGAGCCATCCAACAAGGTGTTCAGTTAGTCTGAACAGCTGAGCTGTCTCAAAACGTATAAACTGGTTAGATAGCTTCAGATTGGTTCCACAGGTTGGTGCATCATTGAGAGCCTAAGGGCCTGTACTGCGCTGTAATGTTCTATGTTCTCTGGCAGCTTCCTGGGAATCCCATCCACACCTGCTGTTGCATATTATTTAAACATTCAATGAGTTGAACTTTTTGCTGTTCAGAAACATGCTGGGTGTTCTGAGGGACCCCTGATGAACACAAACAGGATTATCCTGAAGGAATCCAGCCATAGCCATAAATCCAATTACCCTCTCTGATTGGTGAGATATTTGATGTATTGTCCAGTTTTCTGGTGCACGGCGTCTACCAACTCCTTGATGTAGCAATGAGCCACTGACTGAGGAGAAAAAAAGCACAGTCACCCTCACTATCATTGGCAATGAATGACCACCACATACCACCATAACTTCTTCTCCATGTATTTTTGAGCACATTTGGTGGGTATGCATGTTCGGGATAGACTCATGTTGCTATTATCATCACTAAAGACACAGGTCAACCAAATCACACAGATCACTGTGGGGCGGCATGGTGGCTCAGTGGTTAGCACTGCAGCCTCACATCACCAGGGACCCAGGTTTGATTCCAGCCTCAGGTGACTGTCTGCGTGGAGTCTGTACATTCTCCCAGTGTCTGCGTGGGTTTCCTCCGGGTGCTCCGGTTTCCTCCCACAGTCCAAAGACATGCAGGTCAGGTGGATTCACCACGCTAAATTGCCCATTGTGTTAGGAGCATTAGTTAGAGGGAAATGGATCTGGATGGGTTACTCTTCAGAGGGTTGGTGTGGACTTGTTGGGCCAAAGGGCCTGTTTCCACACTGTCGGGAATCTAAAGTCTAAATCATGGACACATGCAGTGTAAGAAATCCCCCTTGAAACTACCAAAAAACCAATGAGATCACTACAATGATTCTTTTTGTTCCTCACAACAAACATCTAGCCTGGTATTAGATTATAGTACAATTTGTGCTGCAATGGCACTGGCTGAAATCTGACTTCAGTAAGACTGCCCTAATCCCACTCCACTTTGAAATTCTTCTCGCAAAAGGAGATATTCATCACAACGTGATAGAATTTGTTAGAAAAATTGAGAGTGAGGCAATTAATTCTGAGAATAGGGTCCTGAATCTAAATAAAGGAAACTATAATGGCTTGAGGTGCAAATTGGCTATGATGGATTGGGGAACATTACAAAAAGGGATGATGGTGGTTCAGCAAAGGCAAATGTTTAAGGAATGCATGGAGGATTTGCAACATATATTCATTCCTGTCTGCAAGAAAATGAAATGGATAAGGTCGTCCATCTACAGC
Source organism: Chiloscyllium punctatum (assembly GCF_047496795.1). NCBI lineage: Eukaryota > Metazoa > Chordata > Chondrichthyes > Orectolobiformes > Hemiscylliidae > Chiloscyllium > Chiloscyllium punctatum. The sequence continues at coordinate 60,718,454 of NC_092763.1, read as the reverse complement.
TGACACGGGAAATTAGGGACAATATTAAATCCAAGGGAAGGGTATGCAAATTGACTAAATAAAACAGCAGACCTGAGGTTTGGGAGGTGTTTAGATTTCAACAAAAGAGGACAAAGGCATTGATTAAGAGGGAGAAATAGAATACGTGAGCAAACTTGTTGGACACAAATGAAATGATATAAAAACTTCTATGTGTGTATGAAGAGAAAAAAAAATGAAGACAAGTATAGGTCTCTCATAGTCAGAAACAAGGGAAGGTATAACGGAACAAAGAGATGTAAGACTGGTTGATTGAATTAAAATATGTGTTTAAATTCAGTCTTCACAAAAGAGGACACAAATAACACCCCAAAAATGTTGGGGTTCAGTGATAGAGAAGAAGCAAAGGAAATCAGTATTAGTAGGGAAAAGGTGTTGGGAAAGTTGATAGGATTAAAGGCCATAAAATCCACAAGGCCCAAAGTACTTAAGGAAGTGGCCCTAGAAATGCTGAATGGTGGTCAACTTTCAAAATTCTACAGACTCTGGAACAGTGCCTTTGGATAAGAGGGTGGCTAATTTCACCTCACTATTTAGAGATGGAGGTAGAAAGAAAACAGGGAATCATAGACCGGTTAGCCTGTTACCAGTAGTAGAGAAAATGCTAAACTCCATTATAAAATATTTCATAGCAGAGCACTCTGAAAATAGTGACAGGATCGAACAGAGTCAGCATGGATTTATGAAAAGGAATTTTTTAAGGACGTAACCAGAAGAATTGATAAGTGGAGCCAGTGGATGTGGTTTACTTGGACTTCTAAAGGCTTACATCCCAAATAAGAGATTACCTTGTAAAATTAAAGTGCAAGGAATTGAGGGTATTGTTGTGGTTCTGTTTGCCGAGCTGGGAATTTGTGTTGCAGACGTTTCGTCCCCTGTCTAGGGGACATCCTCAGTGCTTGGGAGCCTCTTGTGAAGTGCTTCTGTGATCTTTCCTCCGGCATTTATACCACTATAAATGCCGGAGGAAAGATCACAGAAGCGCTTCACAGGAGGCTCCCAAGCACGGAGGATGTCCCCCTAGACAGGGGACGAAACATCTGCAACACAAATTCCCAGCTTGGCAAACAGAACCACAACAACGAGCACACGAGATACAAATCTTCTCACAAACTTTGAATTGAGGGTATTGCACTGACATGGATAGAGAACTGGTTGGCAGACAGGAAACAAAGAATAGGAATAAAGAAATTAGATATTCTTTAGATTACTTACAGTGTGGACACAGGCCCATTGGCCCAACAAGTCCACACAACCTGCCGAAACACAATCCACCCAAATCCATTCCCTACATTTACCCCTTCACCTAACACTATGGGCAATTTAGCGTGGCCAATCCACCTAACCTGCACATTTTTGGATTGTGGGAGGAAACCCACGCAGTCACGGGGAGAATGTGCAAACTCCACACAGAGTCATCTGAGGCGGGAATTGAACCCAGGTCTCTGGCACAGTGAGGCACAGTGCTAACCACTGTGCCACCGTGCCACCCATAAATCTTTTTCTGCAGCGTCAGTGTTACCAATGAGGTAACATAACTTGGACAATTTGAGTAAGTAGGCAAATGCGTGGCAGATGAAATATAATGTAGATAAAAGTGAGGTTATCCACTTTGGTAGTAAAGCCAACAAGATTGTTATCTGAATGGCAGTGGATTAGAAAAGGGAGGTGCAACAAAACCAGTCGCTTGAAAGTAAGCATGCAGTGCAGCAGGTGGTGAAGAAGGCATTGGTATGTTGACCTTTATAAGCAATAGGATTCGAGCAGAGCATCAGGGATATCTTACTGTAATTTTACAGGGCATTGGTGAGATTACACCTCAAATATTGTGTCCTGTTTTGGTCTCCTTATTTGGGAAAGGATGTTCTGGCCATGGAGGGAATACAATAAAGGTTTACCAGACAGATTTCTGGTGTGACAGGTCTGTTGTATGAAGAGAGGCTGGATTGCTTGGCATATATTCTCTGGAGTTTAGTAGAATGCGGAGAGATTTCATACTAACCTATCAAATTCTAACAAGACTAGACAAGGTAAACACAGGAAGGGTGTTCCCAATGACCGAAGCATCCAGAACCAGGGTTCAAAGTCTAAGGATATGGGAAAGACCATTTAGGATTGAGATGAAGAGAAATTTCTTCACCCAGGGTTTGGTGAGTCTATGGAAAGCAGTTGAGGCCAAAACATTGAGGAGAAGTTAGGTCCAGTTCCTAGGTCTAAAGGGGTCAAAGGATATGGGGAGAAAGTGAAACAGGATACTGAGTTGAATGATCAGCTGTGATCACATCGAATGGTGGAGCAGGCTCAAAAGAGCTAAATTGCCTCCTACTGCTCTTCTTCTCTATGTTTCTCTTGTCTTGGCTGGTTTTGAATAAAACTTCCTGAGAAGAAGGGGTAGAATTCCGATCTATTTTTCATCAGCTTTCCCATTTTTAAATCTAATTTTTAAAAAAATGTTGAAACGAATGAATAAACAAGGTAATTAGTGAAAATTTACATTGCAGCAGATATCGAAATACAAGATTTTAAAATGTAAACCTGCCAGTAAAACACTGAATTTTAAAACATAAATCAGTTCTTCTCATTGGAATGTACATCTGTTAATGCATGTGACGATGCTGTCCCTTTAAGAAGGTTATTCTGTCCTTGGAGTTTTTGAAGAGAGGTATTAAAGGCAGAGGAGCAAAGGAGTCTAGTTTAACAATGGAAGGGGAGTGGCCAGTTCTCCCAGTTAAGGTTTTTTCTAGTTTGTTTTTAGCTGGAGCAGTCACAAGAGGAGGTATGATTAGTTAGTTTGCAGATGACACCAAAATTGTAGTGGACAGCGAAGAAAGTTACCTCAGAGTACAATGGGATCTTGATCAGATGGGTTAATGGGCTGATGAGTAGCAGAAAAAGTTTAATGTAGATAAAGGCGAGGTGCTGTATTTTGGAAAAGCAAATCTTAGCAGAGCTTAAACACTTAATGGTAAGGTCCTGGGGAGTGTTACAGAACAAAGGGACCTTGGAGTGCAGGTTCATAGCTCCTTGAAAGTAGAGTCTCAGGTAGACAGAACAGTGAAGAAGGCATTTGGTATGCTTTCCTTTATTGGTCAGAGTATCGAATATAAGAGTTGGGAGGTCATGATGCAGATGTACAGTACATTGGTTAGGCCACTTTTGGAATATTGCATGCAATTCTGGTCTCCTTCCTATCGGAAGGATGATGTGAAACTTGAAAAGTGTTCAGAAAAGATTTACAAGGACGTTGCCATGGTTGGAGGATTTGAGCTATCAGGACAGGCTGAATAGGCTGGCGCTGTTTTCCCTCCAGCACTGGAGGCTGAGGGGTGACCTTATAGATGTTTATAAAATCATGAGGGGCATGAATACGATAGCTAGACAAAGTCTTTTCTCTGGTACGGGCAAGTACAGAACTAGAGGGCATAGTTTAGAGTGAGAGGGGAAAGATATAAAAGGGACCTAAGGGGCAATGTTTTCATGCAGACGGTGGTGCTAGAGCTGCCAGAGGAAGTGGTGGAGGCTGGTACAATTACAGCATTCAAAAGGTATATGAATAGAAAGGATTGTGAGGGATATGGGCCAAGTGCTGGCAAATGGGACTAGATTAGGTTAGACATGGACGAGTTGGACCGAAGGGTCTGTTTCCGTGCTGTACATCTCTATGACTCTGTGAGTGTCCAGGGGAGTTGCAAGCTTCAGTAATGAATTCCTCTGACTTTCTTCTGAAATCTCTCTGGAAGTTGTTTCCTCCTCCCTGTAAGGATCTGTGTCTGACTTTACCTTTTTGCCAAGGTGTGTGTGTATATGGGACATTACAGTATTAGAACAGTTAATTAGTAATAGTTACTGTATTGGGTCAATTAAGGTCTAGGCTACCTTCTTAAAATATTTGAGGGGGTCTGGCCTGGTCCATAACAATGTGACATAATAATTAAATATTCTTAATGATCTTTCTTATTCATGAATCACAACACAGACAATGATCCAGGGCTTAGTGTATTTTGGATCTTCGTAAAGGAGAAACACAGGAGTTAAGGATCTAAAGCTCTACTGATGGAACATTTTATAAAATCATCAATATCTCATTGTTAATTCTCAAAGGACAATGTCTATATTGTCTCACAATGAAAACATAATATCTCCAGTGGAGTAATGCAAAGTCAACCTAACTTAATTTCTTGTTTATGTACTCGCATTTAGCTAAAATTGAAAGACTAGAGTTATTACTGTGAAAGAAATCAACTCTTCTGGACACAAGGAGCAAAAGGATTCTGTCCTAACATCATCTCACACAGCTGAGAGCAACTGCAAATTGGCTGTAATCTGTTAAAGGCGTTTCCCACAGAAAACCTATTTGTTTATCTAATTCCACAGGACAGCAACCAGCCACTCAACAGACAGACATCCTATGAACATAGTGCAGGGGGCCACTTTCCCCAAAAACCTGGGGTTTTATTCTATGTTATGGAATCCATGAAATACTGTTCATAACACCATTAAAATGTACTTCTAATGTTGTATGCAATTTTGCTATATATTCCTTTAAATGTGTCTTCACTGAGTTATAGAAAGATCAATAGCTTTAGGGTGTATATCAGATAATGATAGATGCAAAGAGTAGCTAAATTTTAAATATTTAGTGTACTTGACAAATACAACTTCTGCAAAGAAACTTGGCCAATTATCAGTGTGAGAGAGCACAACTATTATTCCATTTTGCAGTTAGTAGTGTGTTGAAAGACATTGACTTCTCATATTTTATTTATTCACTCATTTCACTCAGGAGAGCTGTAAACTGACGTCATGCAGCTCTTCAGAGGGATGTCAAGCTGCTTTGTAATCCTCATAAAAATTAGTTTCATTTACATAGCCAATTAGGTAGCATCTTCAATTCAGATCAGTTTAAATTTCAGACACTATTAAAATTACAATTCTTTCAGTCACTGATCTTCTGAGGCAAATGTGCAAAGGTATCCAACAACACTGAAGCATTGGATTCAAATGGCTCTCATGCAGACATTCTTAACTTTGACTTGGAGGTGCTAGTGTTGGACTGGTGTGAACAAAGTTAAAAACCACACAACACCAGGTTATAGTCCAATAAGTTTATTTGGAAGCACTAGCTTTTGGAGTGCCTGAAGGACCAGTGCTCCAAAAGCTAGTGCTTTCAAATAAACCTGTTGGAATATAACCTGGTCTTGTGTGATTTTTAACATTCTTAACTTTGAACAGATTGCCTTAAAATTTTGAAAATATAAACCTGGCAGCAGAAATCTGATTTTTTTTTAGAGAAAAATCAATCCTTTTTCAGATGAAAGTGTCTGTTGATGTGTAATCAGTATTAAGACTCTCAACAATCAAGATGGTGTCTGTTCATTGGTCCATTTCAAACTTGGCTTTTGATCTGAACTGAATTCTATATATGTTGCATCTATTAGACTTGATGTTTTGAGTGAGCTCTCCAACATGTCCTATCCAACAATAGAAGTATGATGATATTTCCTAGTTGAAATCTTTATTTGTTGTTTGAATATTAAATGGCATCTTAGTTGCTTTCTTAATTGCCCTCAAAAAAAGGTGGTGGTGAGCTGCTTTCTGTAAGTGTTGCAGTTCATGCAATGTCGGGAAATCCAAAATAATGTTATAGAGGGACTTCCAAGGCTTTGACCCAGTGACAATGAAGGATCAGTGACATAGTTCTAAGGCAAGGTAGTGTGAAACTTAGAGGGCAACTTGCAGGCAATCTTGTATCCATCTGCCATTGTGAAAGTTATATTTGCAAAGCTGCTTTCAAAGAAGATATTGTGCATTGTTGCAAGACATCTTATAGATAGTACAAGTATCTGTCACTATGCATCAGTGAAGGACTTGAATGTTTAAGATCATGGACGGGATATTGATCAACTGACCTGGTTTTGCCCTGAATGGTATCAAGCTTTGTGAGAGTTATTGGTACATCGCTCATCTAGGCAAGTGGAGAGCATTCCATCACACTCCTGACTTGTTGCTTGTAAAGACTGATAGATAGACAGGCTTTGGGGAGACATGAAGTGAGTTACTCCTTGATGAATTCCAGCATCTGACCTGCTCTTGTGGCCACAGCATAATAATTGAAAGTCCAGTTAGGTTCCTGGTCAATAGCAACCCACAGGAAGTTGATGGCGGGAGGAGATGGTGATTGAGGTATCAGTTTGCCACGCCACTGTCTCTGAAAACTCCACTAGATACTTACTCAGTCACTGAAGCACTTGCTGCTTCCCATGACACCAAAAGCTTACAAGCTGCATGGGCTTCTCTGCATTCTTCCAGTGGAAGTGCCTGCAGCTGTCACTGCCTCTATAATCTCCTGCTGTGGGTTAGTGCAGTGCTAAACAGATCATGCCTCACATTCTCCTGATGGACAAAGTCCACTGTAATCTGTCCTGGTGGAGGGTCTATTGGAATGAAGAAATACAGTGATCTGAGATTGCAATGGATGTTCTAAACCTTCCACCAGACAAAAGCTCTAATCTCTTCCTGCTGTACCTAGTGATTTTAATAACTATTCCTTTCACGTATGTATTCTCTCAGTCAGGAGATTCTGGTGATATTACAGGTCACTTTGGTATACTGAGGGATAGAAATCACAGGCCCAATGCAGTTCCTGGCAAGGTGCCCTGAATGTATTCACCCCACCAACCTGAGCACAGAGCCCCTTGAGAGACCTAAGCCCCAGTTAATGGGCCCGGATATATACCTCGGCCTAGGACCCTGTATGCAAGTACCATAAAGCACTCACAAACAGTAGATTAAAAGTGACCAACACATGCACAGCCTGAGCAGTTGCTTGTGTTGCTGCACAGCTTTGTATCCTAGGGTAAAGATTGGCTAAAATATTCTACCCATAGCAGTAGTAAACATAAAATAGAATTCTTTGTTGAATTATTGCCCACAACACATGTCAATGTCCATTCATCAGTGGGCATCCTGTGATTTGTTGCTGCATTATGAGTATTTGGCTCTCTATATTCAGAGTTAAAAATCACACAACGCCAGATTATAGTGAAACAGGTTTATTTGGAAGCTCTGCTCCTTTGTCAGGTAGCTAGTGGGGCAGAATCATAGGACACAGAATTTATAGGAAAAGATTAATATTCATGAATTGAAACCTGCCACCCATTCTAAGTGATTAAAGACTTAACAGCAATCTAGGTTTGCTGAATACATCGCATCAGTTTTATGACACTTTGATCTTTTACTATCAATTCTGTGTCCTGTGATCCTGCCCCATTAGCTACCTGACAAAAGAGCAGCTCTCCGAAAGCTTGTACTTCCAAATAAACCTTTGGAGTATAACCTGGTGTTGTGTGATTTTTAACTTTGTCCACGCCAGTCCAACACTGGCACTTCCACATCATACGTTCAGTCAACCAGTGCAGGTGGAGCTCCAATTAGTAAGAGAAACAGAATAACCAATATTACAATCAACAGGACCATAAGCTGACTCAAAAACACAGCTTATGATCATGATGCATATTGATATACCTTCACAGTTCCAAGTCAAGATTAGAGTAGTGCTGGAAAAGCACAGAAGGTCAGGTAGCATCCCAGGAGATGGAAGATCGACGTTTCAGGCAGGAGCCCTTCATCCTGCCTGAAAAGTTGATTTTCCTGCTCCTTGGATGCTGCCTGACCTGCTGTGCTTTTCCAGCACTACTCTAATCTTGACTCTAATCTACAGCTTCTGCAGTCCTCACTTTTGCCTTCACAGTTCCAATCCAAGTCACTCACCAGTACCCTCTGTTGATCAAGCATACTGCTCCAAACGATATAGAAATGGGAATTCCTTCAAAAAAAATGAAAACATGTATTTCAGAAAAAGGCATGAAGAGCTGTGATAGCTTTTATTCCTTAAAGTGAAAGGTTAGGTTCAGGTTATAAAATGTAGCAAAATTCATTCATTTTCAAACATAGTTCTGTTTCAACTGTTATTTGTAAAACAGCTCTGATGTATTATCTATTGCATCAATACTTGGGTGTGTTATGAACCAGGCCAGACCCCCTCAAAACATTTCAAGAAAATAGCCCAGACCCTACCTTTGCTAGTTGTTTTCAGCAGGTGTATGGTTGATATTCCAGGAATGATGCAGATGGCCCAACCACATAGTTTTAAACAAAACAGAATTTATTTGCAAGATTACTGAATGAAATACAAACAAAACAGAACAGAATATAGAATAATGTCACCTATCTGAAAACCTAACAGACTATTCCAACTTAATGATGATGTTCCAAATACTTATAACAATCCCCATAAACACCCCTTGGCAAAAAAGGAAAAATCAAACACAAGTTCTTACAGGAGAGATGTCAGAGAGAGAGAGGATCAGCATGGAACTGCTTCTTTGACCAGCAGCCTCAAAAGCCACTGAACAGCAGACTGCTAAAAACCAAAACAAACCACAGAAAAGCCTAGCTGGGAGAACTGGTCCCTCCCCTTTCAATGTACAAGTGTTTTCTTTAAAAAAATCCTGAAAGCTTTCTCTGAATGTTGACTTAGGCAATATCTGTAGCCATTATTAAAGTAGCTAGCTCAGACATTTCGGCACCTCTACATTAACAACCCATCTGAAAAAAACAACGATAACATGACCTTTTATGTTTCTATGTCAAGACTATGTGCTCTTTTTACCCTTGCGTCATTGTCCCAATTTAAATAATTTTAGCATCAAACATTTTGTAGATTTAATAATAAATAAGTCATTTTTGTCTCACACATATCCCAGACAGCTAAAATGTGATATCTCAAACAAGCTATCTCACACATACACAAAGATTAGATACAGATGGAGTTCAAACAATACAATTACACTTTAGGTATGCCTCAATCTCTTTCATGGCAGCCCTATAGTTTAAGTGTGTTGATGTTTTATTCAAAGTAAAAGGTCTTGTAAACTAGAGGATTCTCAGGAGGCTGCAATCCTTCTTGTAATTTAATTACCTACAGCGTGGTTCTCAGGTGAACTTGAGGGAGACCTTTTCTTCCACTTTCAAGGTATCGCTACATACCTATTACTTTGGCTGTTGAGATGATTTGCGATGGTTTAATGGCTTTCTGATACCTGCCCAACAGTTTCTTGCTGTTAGTTTGCAAGCAGAAAACAGAATGGCATCCTTACCATATGTCTGTACAAGTTCAAGGTCCTTATTCCAGAAAGGTTCAGAGTTATAGAGCATGGAAACAGACACTTTGGTCCAACCAGTCCATGCTGACAATAATCCCAAACTGAACTAAATTGCTTGGTCCATATCCCTCCAAACCTTTCCTATTCGTGTACTTATCTAAATGTCTTTTAAACATTGTAACTGTGCCCATGTGCCTTCCACACATTAATCACTCTGTATAAAAAAGTTGCCCCCATGTCTTTTTTGAAATTTTTCTCTTCTCACTTTAAAAATGTGTCCTTGAATCTTGAAATCCCCGACCCTAGGGAAAAAAAAACCTGCCATTCACCTTATCTATAGACCTCATAATTTTATAAACACAAATAAGGTTACCCCTCAACCTCCTACACTCCATTGGAAAAGGTTCCAGCCTATTCAGCCTCTCCTTATAACTCAAACCCTCCATTCATGGCAAAATCTTGGTGTGTTGATTACAAATCCTATGTTGTTGTTTGACACCTTGAATTTTTTTTTGTTTAAGATGAGGGACCATCCTAATACAATGGAAGATTGCTGGGATGCATTCACAATCATCTTACATACATTGAATTTTGATGTTTCTTTTGTCCATGGTAAAAGAGAAAGGTGACAATGTTATCACTTCTTTTTAAATTGATGGTCCATCTTTAAGCAAAAGAATATTTATATTTAATTAAATACTTGCTTGAGTGACAGAATTCTCTGGAGTTTAAAATGCCAGCAGTCACACAGCTTGCTATGGATATTTTAATTGGCTGCATTCAAAATTTTGACGTATTGACTGAAAATTCATGAGATACTGAAACATGACATCGATGATAATTAATTCTAAAACAAATGTAATTATAAATCCATATTTCAGTGTGTCTCAAAGAAGAGTCATATTGGACTTGAAAAGTTAACTGTTTCTCTCTACACTGATGCTGCCAGACATACTGAGTTTCTCCAGCACTTTATATTCCACATTTCTCTTATTGTTTTGCACTCAGTGGGGGGTAATGTACAAATTATCACTACAATTAAGAAAGTAAAAATAGGGCACAGAAATTCATGGTTTGGTTCATATATTGCCAGGCTACTGACTTGCTAAACTTAGTGTTTAGAATTGAGCTCACTGAGATAAACCGTAGCTCAGATGTTGGTTGTCTGAATGGACTCATTTTACTTACCTTTGCAGTTGCCATGATTGCAAAACTGCTCAAAGTGGCAGGTTTTCCTCCCAGGAGACAGATCAGGAGATTTAATGTGCTGCTATTGTGTCCTAATGACTAAAATCATCCATGTTTTTAATTGAGGACCAGTCAGATTGTCAAGTGGGCTATTTGAAAATATCTTAAAAGTATCAACCACGACTTTGAGAAGTCTGTGCTTTGATTAATGCCATTTTATGCACTGCGTCATTTCATGGTATGAATGATTTTGTTAACCATCGTGGATTTTATGTTTTTGGTCGATTTGCATTTGCTTCTAGATATGTGGAATTCCAAACATGATTCCACCATAGCCCAGTCCAATATTAGTTTTTCCAAGAGGTGCAACATGCTATCACTGGAAATATCCAGAAAGATAGACAAATTTCCCTCAGTATCACCAGTTCCTGGAAGTTGTGAAAAAGGAAAAAGGAAAAAGTTACTTAAAACAACAAAATAAACTAAAATGTAAATTCTATTCTCAACCACAGCTTTCTCTCTTCATGGACACAAAAACTTACACACCAAACTGTGACAGAGATTCAACGCTGAAAACATTATAATATGTCCACTCTACCTGTCAATCATTGTGATTAAATTACCCTTGAAATCACACATTGTCCAAGTAGATATCATCATGGGATCATGCACACACTGGCAATTCAAGCAGATTGCTTTTTATAAGTCCCTACAGTTAATATTAATGAATTAAATACAATGCTTGCATTACGATGAGGAGAAGGTGTGTGAGCTCCAAGTGAGATGTATTATTTTGAAAATAAAATACAACAATGGTAGAAGCAAAATATGCAAGAAAGCATCTTATTTTGTCTGCATTTAAATAATATTCATTTTCAATAGAGAAGTGAATATGATTAAAATAGGTAGCTGTTGAGATGTATTCTTGATTATATAATTCATTAGGGAGAAACAGGCGTACATTAACAATTATTATCTAAATATTCACATTCAGTTTACAGGGATGGGAAGTTTTTTCGCTTATTCTCTTCAGAAATGGCATCTTGTAATCTATTCAAGTTAGGGTTCATAAAGTCAAAAATATTTGATTTGTACATGTACTTAGAGAAGTAATTAAAATGAAAATATGCACAGACAAATATTGATGTTTAGAGAATTATTCAACCTTTTTAACATATTTTATTTTGTGCATCTTCATTAGATTGTTGCATATTTGCATTTACATGCCAATGTCTTCAGCTGAAATATTCTGTTTGGTGCCTTCGTGTCATGTTCAACCCTGAGCTCAGTTTCCAACTTGCATACTGTGATGTTCTATCTAAGCAATATACTTGGGCATGTTGAGTAATTGGTACAGTCAGCACTTTAAAATCTAGCATTTAGCATAGATGGGGAAAAGAAAAGTACTTAGCAGTCATTTCAAAATGAAGTTGAAACAAATTTATTCACTAATATCCAATCCAAAGGTAAATTGCTTCATTCAGCTACTAACAAGTAATGTCATTAACTTGGGATTGGGGTAAAATTGGTCTTTCTTAAAGGGTAATCAGGCAGGAATATTCAATATTATAGAAGTGTAAAGAACTGTTCAGAAGAGGACAAAAATGCACCATCTGGCATTGCCTGAAATGCCTCTCAGCCATGTCAGAGTGAAGTGTCTTGCATTTAGCATTTGACTCAAGGCAGTCATGTGACGTAGATAGGTTTAGACTGATAAATGCTACCTCTCATTTCATTAGCAACCATCAACAAATGGAAAATTTTGTTTAACTTTCTTAAATAGTCTGAGGCCTCCAGAAATTATGACACTGTAACTGGAGTGCTTTCAGTGTGTTGGCTGACTGGTTAGCTCTCACTGATCTTCTGCTTCACTTTACACAGAGGAAATCCACATCTTAAAAGGCAAAATAGGGTCTCACTCAGCATAGAGTCATGTGGCACAGAAACAGACTTTTGGTCCAGCGAGTCCATGCCGACCATAATCCCAAACTAAACTGGTCCCACCTGCCTGCACTTGGCCCATATCCCTCCAAACATTTTTTATTCACATACTTATCTAAATATCTTTTACACATTGTAACTGTACTCACATCCACTATTTCCTCTGGAAGTTCATTCCACACACGAACCACCCTGTGCAAAAAAAATTGCCCCTCCATGTCTTTTTTAAATATCTCTCTTCTCACCTTAAAAATACGCCCCCTAGTCTTGAAATCCCCAACCCTAGGGGAAAAGGCACCGGCTATTCACCCAATCTATGGCCCTCATGATTTTATACCTCTATAAAGTCATCCCTCATGCTCCAGTGAAAAAAGTCTCAGTCTATCCAGCCTCTCCTTATTACTCAAGCACTCATTCCTGACCGCATACTCCAGCTTAATAATATCTTTCTTATAAAAGGGAGGCCAGAACTGGACGCAGTACTCCAGAAGAGGCCTCACCAACATCCTTTACAACAACAACAACAACAACAACAACATACCATCCCAAGTAGTTGGAGGACTATTGGGAGCTCAACATCACTTTTCTCTAGGAGGGCCGATGGTACCAAATTCAAATGAGGCACTGACCTGAGTAGCATTGAGCCTCACATTATTTTAAGCTGCCACTGGGATAAAAAGCTCACCCTCAAGATGTGATGGCTAATTAGAGGCTGGCAGCTCTTCCTGATGAAGGGCTTCTGCCCGAAACGTCGATTTTCCTGCTCCTCAGATGCTGCCTGACCTGCTGTGCCTTTCCAGCACCGCTGATCTAAACTCTGGTCTCCAGAATCTGCAGTCCTCACTTTTGCCTAGCTGTCCAGTACTGGCAGTGATACCTGGAGAAGTAGCCACTGCCAGTATTACAAAAGGGCATTCAACAGGGATTATCATTGAATCCCTGGAAAGGGATGGGTGTGGGCTGGATGGTGGTCACAAGAAGGGTGTCATCAATAAGTAGGTATGGGGGACAATCAGAGACATGGGCATTAAGGTAGCTTCCTCAAGGCCCTCCTTCCCAATGCTGTTCCTCGCCAATGGGCACAAAGTGCCTGAAAATGAGGGAGCCCATTGGAGGACACTGAAAAGTAGAAATGGTTTGCTGGGGATTTGCATGCATGTCAAGTATGAGGTAATGAAGAGACACTGGATGAGTTACAATTTTATTCACTGCAGTTTAGAAGAATGAAAGGGGAATTCATAGAAGTCAGGAAAATTGTAACAGGACAAAACGGAGTAAATATAGGAAGAATGTTTCTGATGAACAGGAAGTCTGACACCAGGAGTAACAGTTGAAAATGAGGGAAGGCCCTTTAGGATTGAGATGAGGAATTATTTCTTCACCTAGACAGACTAGTGAGTCTGAAAGACTCACTCACTAGTCTGTCTAGGAAGACTCTCTGCCATAGAAGGTATTTTAAGGCCAAACATGAATGTTTTCAAGAAGCTGATTGATACAGTTCTTCAGGCTAAAGAGATCAAACAGTATGGGGTGAAAGCAGGAACTGAGTACTGAGTAGAGCGATCAGCCAGGATCATATTGAATGGTGGAACAGGCTTAAAGGGTCAAAATAGCCCACTCCTGTTCTTATATTATATGATTCCATGTTCCAAAGGTCTTCACCACCCATTGGTTAAACATCAGTGGCATTGGGATAAAGAGCAATTTGTGGTCGGCCACTTGCAAGAGGGAGGCTAGAGGGTTGAAGGATTTCCACCCTCTGCTCTCCTGCCTGATCACATAGCACCCCTCACCCCTACTACAAACCTGTGAGGGGAGTTTGGGAATGTAATCGACCCAATTAAATCTCTGTAAATCAACTTTGTTAAACGCTGAATAATTTATGTCGAATGCCATGCAAGACCATTATTTGGAGAGATGCAGAGGGAATAGTAGCATGATGAATAAGGATATAAGCTCCTATTTCCTACTATTACATCAGATTTGATGTATATTGGCACATTTTCCCTGAATCCACCAGTATCTCTTGTAAAAGCAATGACGAAAAGTGTGTTATAAAATTAAGCGTATTGTTATAATTACACATTAGATGAGCAGTAAAGCAGTTTCAGTTTGCGTGCCTGTCAAAAGTTTTCAACATTTTGTTTTTATCAAGATGAACATAATATTCAATACATCACCTGGCAATAGTCTCCTCATTCGGGCTCTGTATAATAATAAGGTCCACAATAATATTCAAGAGTAAAAATTGTTAGCTCTGGAATTGAGATGGTAGAAAGAGAGGTGAAACATGACAATTCTTTCTGTGGAACAATCAGCATCATGTCAGATGTAATTTCAGCTAGAGCAAAATTTGGAACACTTATCCCTGTATGTCAAAGCTCAAAGCGTAGAATTGCTGCTTTCCTATTTTCTGAGGTGTTGGTAAAGCATCGGCTAATAATACTCTTAGGCCACAAGCAACAGATCATCAATCTCATGAGACATTTGTTTTTGTTACTGTCATCTTCAGTTCCACATTATGTCACTGTTTATGGAGATAGAGAACATGCAACAACTTTGAGAAAAATTGGTCAACTGATTATTTAAGAGTCAATTATTTTAGTAGTCAACTTCAGTCACACCCAGAAGAAAAAAATGGAACTTTCTGTGATTATACTTTTTGGTCTTGATACAAATCATCTAAATTAAACTGAAAAGGACTTAAAGTCAGCTAAAATAGAACGTTTAAGGATGCTTTATAACGGCTGATGTAGAAGAACAATTTGATTTGATAGAGGTTATAAGTTTGCGTGATAGACAGAGAGATGACAGATTATGTTGATTACTTGATTACTAAAGTATCTGATGGTGCTGCATCCAAAATAATAATTTTGTTGAATCTAAAACATGTTACATTGCATAAACTTTGCATTTTATTTTTAAGAAAGTTTTATATGGCAGTTCCCCACCTCACTCACCCCAACCATATGTTAGGACGGAGAACAAAGGAAGAAACAACAGGAGCTTATCAGAATGATATTTTGATAATCATGGGGAATTCAATCTACAGATAGACTGGAAAAATATCAGGAAGCAAGGGTAGTCTAGATGTGGAGCTCTCAGTGTGTTTTGGGAATAGTTTTGGCAGACACCACATTCTTTAGCTGACCAGAAAGCGGGTTACACTAGACCTGGCATTGTGAAACAATACAAGTTTAATTAATGACAATGTAATGAAGGAAAACTTTGCAAGCAGCAACCATAAAATGATTGACGTTAACATTCTGTTTGAGAGAAAGACTAATATTTTGGTCCAGGATTAATATTTTTAACTTAAAGGAGGACACTTATGAAGAAGGCATGAAAACATAACCAGATAATGTGAAGTGGCAAACTAGCTTAATGCACAGGTTATTACTGAGACAGTGGCAGACATTTAAGGAGATATTTCAGAATACGCAATAGATACATTCCAGGAAGAAAGAAAAATTCCAAGGTGGGGACCTAGTATCTATAGTTACACAACAACTCACCAGGACAAAAGACCCTACATCCATCTTGTGCAAGACTAACCTAATTTACAGGATTCCATGAAATGACTGCACAAAACACTATATAGGGCAAACAAGCAGACAACTAACAATTCGCATCCACGAACAGCAATAAACTACAAAATGCCATGTCCAGCTGTCCCTAGTAGCCATACATACAGATGACAAGGACCACAAATTTGACTGGGACGACACAATGATTATGGGACAAACTAAACAGAGGACAGCCAGAGAATTCCTAGAAGCATGGCACTCATCCACATTAAGCACATTGACCTGGACCCAATATACCAGCCATCACAATAAACAACTGGAACCGACAACCGGAAGCATCAGAAACAGAACCAAATAAATTCCAGAAGACTCTGTACAGCAGCGGTTCACAGGAGGCTCCAAAGCACTGAAGATAACACCTAGACAGGAGACGAAAAGTCTGTAAATCAACTTCCCAGCTCGGTGAATATACCAACAACCACAACAACTGGCATGCAAGCTACAAATTAAACTAGATTCCCTACAGTGTGGAAACAGGCCCTTCAGCCCAAGTCCACACCAACCCTCCAAAGAGCAACCCACCCAGAACCATTCCCCTACATTTACCCCTGACTAATGTACCTAACACTACGGGCAATTTAGCATGGACAATTCACCTGACCTGCACATCTTTTAATTGTGGGAGGAAACTGGAGCTCCCAGATGAAACTCACGCAGACAAGGGGAGAATGTGCAAACTCCTCACAGACAGTCCCCCGAGGTTGGAATTGAATCTGGGACCCTGGTGCTGTGAGGCAGTAGTGCTAGCCACTGAGCCACTGTGCCACCAAATCTTTATACAAACTTTGAAAATGCTAAAAAAAATCAAGATCAAGCTAGTTCAAAACACAAAAACAATTTTAAAAAAAAACTAATGACAAAGTGAGCTTTGATCCTGTAAAAAGTGGATCTGGGGAAACTAATGAAAAATAAGGAGATGGCAGGTGAACTGAACATGTACTTTACATTAGTCTTCACTTGGAGGACACAAGTGAAATCGAAGAAATAGCTGTAAAATTGGGAAATGTAAGGAATGGAGGAACTCAAGATCATTCCTATCACCAGGGTAAAAGTACTGAACAAGTTATTGGACCAGCAGGCTGATAAGCCCTTGAATCCTGAGACTTCACCCTAGGATATTAAAAGAAGTGGCTACTGAGATATTTGATGCACTAATTTTATTTTTCCATAGTTCCTTTGATTCAGTAAACTCCCTGCTAGATTTGAGAATAGCTGACGTAATACCTTTATTCAAAAAGTGGGATGGAGACAAAAATCAGGACTCTACAGACTAGTTAGTTTAAGACCCGCTATGGGGAAAATGTTAGGAACTATTATTAAAAATGTTACTATTAAAAACTCAAGGAACTTAGAGGCGTTCAAGGCAATCAAGCAATAGCAATAAGGTTTTCTGAAAAGGAAAGCATGCTTTAAAAATGGGAGTGGAGTTCTTTGAAGTAATAACATGTCCTCCAGATAAACAGGAACAGGTAGCTATCCTGTTTTTCAATTTCCAGAAGGCATTTGATAAAGCACTACATTAAACTCTATTGTTGAATATAACAGTTCAGAACATAGAGGGTAACAGCATGGCCTGGGAAAAAAATGATTGATTAACTGAAAAAAGAGAGTTTGGAATAAATGGGACATTTGTTTGGTTGGCTAAATGTGACAAATTATATGCCACAGGTTCAGTGTTGGGATCTCAACATAGCACAATTTATATATATGGGGAATGGACTGAAGGCATAGCTATTAAAATGCTGATAACAAATAGGTATGAAACCAAAATGTGAAGACATATGCTATAAAGTAATTTAGACAGATTAAATTAGTGAAAAAAAGATCTGGCAAATGGACAAAAATATAAAATTGCCCATTTTGGCAGGAGAAATAAAAGAAGGAGCATAATATTTTCAAAGAAAATTTGGAGAGATCTGAGATGAAAATGGATCTGGATGCCCTAATGAATAAAATAGAAAAAATAACATGCAGGGTCAATGAATTAGGAAAGTTAATGTTATGAACCAGAGCAAACATTCATAAAAATTACCAGAGAGGGAACCTAGACCCTAACTTTTGGTTTTATTTGAAGACAAGCATAAGGTGCTGTATTCCAGATGTGATTCAAATCGGTCTACTAGTAAGCTTAAATTAAAACACACTTTATTCTAACAACACAGTTAAACTACAGACAAAAGAAATTGGTACTTCTAACTCTATTGAAATACTAAGAAAAGAATACACTATTTAATTACTAATCATCAACAGTTCCAATACAGCAGCATCCCATAAACACACCTTTGACAAAGGCAAATTCAGTGCAACAGGTTTTCCTCATGCGCTATCTCCTTTCCCGCCATGGAGAAAGGAACTCTGAAAGAAACAATCTAGCAGCAGAGAGCAAACTCCAGCTTTTTTGTTGCTGCAGAGAAAGCTATATCTATCAGCTTCAACAGCCAACTCCAAACCCATCTGATAACAAAACTAAAATCCTGTCTCCACTCACTCATTCTTTTGTCTAATTTAAAAAGAACACTCAGGGAGCTCAAGTCTGTTTACCAAATGCCTGTCCGAAGCAGATGTTCTGGTAACAACATGGCAACACCTCTCTGTAAAAGAAGCAGCACAGAACAAATCTCTCTTAAACGTACAGTACCTGTCAAACTAATAGAACATTATCATTTATTACAAGGGAAGATTGTGATGTTAGATGTGTGATTTATGTATGTGTTAATATTACTTATTTTTGAGTTGAGATTTCAAACTAGGGTGTGGGTTGTGTGTATGAAGGAGTTTAATGATTATCTTGTCAAGCTTTCTGGAGTCATGATTTTAAAAAACAGTTTGAGAGAAATAGTTCCTGGAGTGGTAATTGGAATTTGCTTTGGGAGAGTTTCTTTTAAAGAGTAGATAAACATTGAAGAGAATTACTCTTCTTAAACAAAAACAAATAGCACAATTAGTGGTAGTGTAAATTTGTTCTCATTTTATATTAGTATGCTGCCAGGTTCTGCTTAGTGTTGCATCAATAATTTGGAATATTAGTATCAAACTTCCTGACTGCAGTTCTTGACACTTGATGGCGTTATGTGTTGCCAACTAGAAATGTATTATACATCTTGCATACAACCTGTGACAGCTTTCTACATCATAAGTTCCTCTATCCAAATGCAGTATGAAAATTTTCTCAATAAATATCCATTCGAATGACACACTCTCGCAAGTGATAGACAATATCAAAGCAGTTGGCCATAAGAAACAGTCTGGCATGACATTTTGATGAGGGTCAGAATTCTTCTCATTGAGAGTGAATTTTCTACCACTGCTAATTAGGACAGGCAGTTGTGTAGTTGTAATGAGGATGGACTAGTAATCCAGAATCTTAGGTTAATGCTCTGGGGGGGTGAATTCAAATCCCACCATGGCAGAAGTTGAAATTTGAATTCAACAAGAATCTCGAATTTAAAAAAAGGTTAACCTAATGATAGAAAAACTCAGCATTGAAAAAACGATCTGTAGCAGCACTTCATACCAACCATAAACTGCCAGTGGTTGGTACCACAACATACCACATGGTGATCAGCAGTGAGAATCATTGGAAAATAGTGGGGATCAAGAAAACAATAATGAAAACAACTACTTCACTTGAGAAAAACATTTTCAGAACAAAAGTAAGTATACCACCTTCAGAAGACACAAATAGTCAGTCAGCAGCTGAAAATCCATAAGTAGGCAGGGCAGCAGCAGGGTAAAAGTGGTAATCCAGAAGAAAACTATCACCTCAAAGCTACTAAGAGCCACAGGAAAAACAATGTAAACATGAGTCACACTGGGCTGTATCAGAGCCCTTAGAGAAGGATCACCATGAGTAACACTATCTGAGGATATGGTGTAGGCCATTTAACACTGGGATGGGGAAACATTTCTTCACCCAGACAATGGTGAGCATGTGAAATCTCGGCCACACAAAGCAGTTGAGACCAAATATTTGGATGTTTTCAAAAAGGAGTTAGATAGGGCTAAAGGGATCAAAGGATATAGGGAGAAAGTGGTAACCAGGTACTGAGTTGAATAATCTGCCATGATCATACTGAATGGTGAAGCGGCTTGAAAGCCTGACTAGCTTATTCTTGCACTTACTTTCTGTGTTTTATGTTAGAAATCCCTATGGGCAAAGGGGAAAAAAAACCTCTAATATAATAGCACAAAAGACAAAACTGGGAAGGATAGAAAGTCAAAAGGAGTATTTGTGAATGAGCGTCACTGATATCACAAGCAGGCTCCATGAGGCATGATCCTGTTAAATTATCACCTAGCAAGCTCTGGCAAGGATGCCTGAGACTAAATAGAACCAAGAAATGGGTGATGCTAACTAAGGGATAATTGGGTGAGAATTTAACTGGGTATATAACGGGCCGGCACAGTGGCTGAGTGATTAGCACAGCTGCCTCACAGCGCCAGCATCCCGGGTTCGATTCCAACCTCATGTGACTGTGTCTGTGTGGAGTCTGTACATTCTCCCCTTGTCTGCATAGTTTCCTCCAGGTGCTCCGGTTTCCTTCCACAGTCCAAAGATGTGCAAGTTACGTAAATTGGCCAGGCTAAATTGCCCATAGTGTTCAGTGCTTTGTAGGTTAGGTGCATTAGTCATGGATAAATGTCGAGTAATGGGTGGGATACTCTTCAAAGGCCAACGTGGACTTGTTGGGCTGAAGGGCCTGTTTCCATACTGTAAGGATTCTAAGATATTTATAGGGGGAGTAGGTAACCAGTGTTGTTAGAGCTTGTGTATGTATGAATAGAAATAAAACTCTGAATGAACTGTCTGGACTCTGCCTAATCCTGACATTTTCAGGCAGAATTTCCTTTACCGGAATGATTCCGGGTGCCACTCAGTCTGGAATTCTCACTCCTTCACTGCTTTAAAAGGAAAAGTACAAACACTCTACAGGCACACATGACAAGCCAGAGTCAGCAATGCAGAACAACAAAGCCTCATAAGCACAGGCAGTGACTCTCTATGACAAATGAATGCTGCATCTCGAAACTATAGGTTACTTGAAGATGATGTGCAGATGTAGGACACAGATGAAGGAAAAGTGGTGGAGGTTTCACATGTAAAGAGCTCAATATCAGAGAAGGATCACTATTAGAAATTATACCCGAGGCATTCCTTGCAGAAACTTGCTATCTAACCAATTACAATTTAGCCACACTTATGCATATCAATGAACATCAGATTGATTTTAAGCTTCATACAGATGCATAGATGTGCTATCAGATCAAGTAAAGAAACAGAACTTACAACGTATAGAGCTGAAAGTATATGGTTCAGGCGGAATAAATCTTAAGAGCCAAACCATACCATAAATAACAGTGTAATGCAAAGAGGGGAAGAGTATTGAAAATGTGTACATTATTCACACTCAACACTGTTCATTGCATGTATATCTTGAACTCAGCACTCTTAGGAAAGCAGAAGGATGTCAATCAGTTCCAATAAAACGATTGGTTCGGAAACAAACCATTGTCATCCAAACAATGAGAAATTTCTGTGAGATTCTCAGTCTAGTGGTGGAAGCAAAAGACAAAGGTGAAAATCACAGCATATTGTCTGTTGGCATAAGAGGATTGTTTCATATTGTCAACAGACAGAAACAAACAGAAGTTCGAGATAATGCTAAATAAGTAGCAATCCAGCATTAACACAACAGAAGATATGAAAATAAATAGTTTACCAGAAAATTAACCACAGAGGGTGACTGAAGATATCCAACCTAATCAACAAGTTGTTCTTCAATGTAAGTTTAAGCAGATGAGAAGAAAATGTCTTTTATCACAGAACCCCTACAATGTGGAAGCAGGCCATTTGGCCAATTAAGTCCACACCAACCCTCAACACCATCCCACTCAGACCCACACCTCCCTATCCTATCCCTGTAACCCTGCATTTCCCATAGCAAATCCACTTAGCCTACATATCCCGGAACTCTTTGGGGAAGTTAACATGGCCAGGCCACCTAACCTGCACATTCTTTGGACTGTGGGAAGGAACTGGAATACTCAGCAGAAACTCACACAGACATTGGGAGAATGCACAAACTCCACACAGACTGTCACCCAAGGATGGAATCAAACCCATGTCCCTAGTGCTGTGAGGCAGCAGTTCGAACAATTGTGTCACCATGCCATCCACAATGAGAAAGCTTACTCAGAGAGTTATTAGGATTTGGAATATACTACATGGGAGGCTGTTGGAGGGAGATTCTGTTAGAGGTTTCAAAAGAGAACTTATACACACACACACACACACACACATATAAACACACACTAATCTTCAACCAATTCCTTTGCATCACACAATTGTTTTGAACTGCATAGTTGACATCTGAATACTCTGCTTACTGCCCAATTACAACTTTGTGTGACACATCTCAGTCTTGATCCCCCCCACCCCACAACTCTTGCCATAGCCATTTGCCCTCCCTAAGAACAGATTACAAGAACTTCTTGACCCTTAGCAAATTTGATCCTTTCCTTCCTATGTTTCTTTCTCATCTATTTTACTCAAGACAATTTTGTTATTTCATGGAGTATGGCTGTCTACACCACCTGTTTTACATTGGATGGATAAGGCTAAAATTGCCCTGGAGGGGCTCTTATGGTACAACGGTAATGTCCCTACATCTGAGTCCAGGTTCAAGTTCCACCTGCTCCAGGAGTGCGCAGTAGCATCTCTGAGCGGATTGGTTACAAAATGTCTAAAACTGCCATGTAAACATTTGCTTTCTCTAAGTTCTGGCAAATTAAAGTAAGTACACACTATAATAACTGATTTGGGTTAGCAATTTTTGAGATTTTGATTTGGGTAACCAGGGTGAACATAGTGTTATATTCAAGGTTACGTTATCATGCAATTAGATATAGGGAAATGTGCAAAGCCCATATAAGTACACATACTTGGACAAGCAGAGTGTCTGAACATGAGATGATATTGTGACGACACCGTGGATTTAAGAGGTGTATCATGTCCTGGTTTCTTTTAAAAGAGACAGAAGTGCTAAGGTAATGTAAACAGCTTGTGAGGACTAGTATGTTTTTTAAATGAAGTTGGAACAATAGAAGCAGCTGGGTGCAGCCAGCTCTCAGACCAGGATTTATAGGGGTTTTTTAGCTTTTAGATTCAGCAAAAGCTGCCGGAGTCTTGAAGCAGTAGAAGCTAATTTTTCCCCCTCACTAAGCTACAGCTATAGGCTGGGTTTCTCTTTCTACTGTGGGCATTGATGTGAGAAAATCTGTTTTCTGAGTTCGCCTTTTTGTTAAGGGGTGTGTTAATGGCATGTTACTATTTTGGAACAGTTAACTAGAATTGGGTACTGTACCTATTATTCTGTTAAGTTTTCCAATAGAGTTCAGTTATTTTAAGTTATTTCTTTTGTTGTATTTTAATTAGTGCTTTGAATAAATTGCGTTTTGAGCAATTTGACCTGTTGAGCAGTTGGACCAGTTGAATTGCACCTGGAACACATCACTTTTCATTTGCCTTTAAAATAAGAAAATGTTAGGGTTTAGGCTACTTTCTTGAGGGGGTCTGGTCTGGTCCACAACAATATCTATGAGAGATCACAACATAAGAATAACAACGATAACATTATAGAACACCTTACTCTCCTATTCATGTAACCAGCATCATCAGTAATTTGCCCATGAATGTTATAAGAACTGCAATGGCACATACTCCCTGTAAATCACTTTTCATCACAATGTTTAAATATCTAGCACACCATGTTGCATTAAACCTTTTGTTATACTTATGATTGACACATGCAGATTTAGTGTTCAAGACTGTTTACAGGTTACAGTTCTAGAATCTTACAATTACTGATCAAAATTAGGATGAAAATAGCAAGTTAGATGCTTCTAAGCATTTTAGGAGCAGGAGTAGACCATTTTGTCCTTTCAGTCTGCTCCGCCAGTCAATATTATCATGGCTGATCACCCAACCCAGTACTTTAACCCTTTAGTTCTAAAAACGATATCTACGTCTTCCTTGAAAGAGTTGGAAATGGCTGCAATAGTTTCCTGTGGCAGAGGATTGCAAAGGCTCATCATTTGCCTGGTGAAGATTTTTCTCCTCATCTCGGTCTTAAAAAGCTTTCCCATTATCCTTAGGCTATGACTTCAAATTCTGGGCTTTCCAGTCATCAGGAACATCTTTCTTGCATTTACCCAGTCTCGTTCTGTTAGAATTTTAGACGTTTCTATGAGATACCCCATCATTCTTCGAAATTCTATTCAATATAATTGTAAACAATCAAGTCTCTCCCTGTAAATCAGTCCCGCTATCCAATGAATCAGTCTGGTAAACCTTCTTTGCACTCGTTCAATAACCAGAACTAGATAAGGAGATCAAAACTCTACACAATACTCCAGGTGTGGTCTTACCAATGCCCTTCACAGTTGCAGCAAGACATCCTGGCTTTTGTATGTGAATTCTCTCACTTTGAAGGCTAACATACCATTTGCCTTTTTCACCACCTGCTGCACCTGAATGCTTATTTTCAGCAACTGGTGTACGAGGATAAACAGGTCTTGTTGCACAACCCCTCTTCATTGCCATTCAGATAATAATCGGTCCTCCTGTTTTTGCTACCAAAGTAGATACCATTTATTCATATGATACTGTATCTATCATGTCACTGCCCACCTAACTTGTCCAAGTCACACAGAAGCTTCTCTGCAACCTCCTTACAGCATGCACTCCCACCCAGCTTAGTCATCTCCATATGTACAGAAATGTCATGCGGTTTACTCATCTAAATCATTAATATATATTGTGAGTAGCTGGGGCCCAAGCACTGATCTCTACAGTACCCCACTAGTCTCTGCCTGTCACCTTCCTGGCTCTTTACTTCCTCCCTGTTGACAAGTTCTTAATCCAGGGTAAAAACAATGACTGCAGATGCTGAAAACCAAATACTGGATTAGTGGTGCTGGAAGAGCACAGCAGTTCAGGCAGCATCCAACGAGCAGCAAAATCGACGTTTCGGGCAAAAGCCCTTCATCAGGAATAAAGGCAGTGAGCCTGAAGCGTGGAGAGATAAACTAGAGGAGGGTGGGGGTGGGGAGAGAGTAGCACAGAGTACAATGGGTGAGTGGGGGAGGAGATGAAGGTGATAGGTCAAGGAGGAGAGGGTGGAGTGGATAGGTGGAAAAGGAGATAGACAGGTCGGACAAGTCCGGACAAGTCAAGGAGACAGTGCTGAGCTGGAAGTTTGAAACTAGGATGAGGTGGGGGAAGGGGAAATGAGGAAGCTGTTGAAGTCCACATTGATGCCCTGGGGTTGAAGTGTTCCGAGGCGGAAGATGAGGCGTTCTTCCTCCAGGCGTCTGGTGGTGAGGGAGCGGCGGGGAAGGAGGCCCAGGACCTCCATGTCCTCGGCAGAGTGGGAGGGGGAGTTGAAATGTTGGGCCACGGGGTGGTTTGGTTGATTGGTGCGGGTGTCTCGGAGATGTTCCCTAAAGCGCTCTGCTAGGAGGCGCCCAATCTCCCCAATGTAGAGGAGAAGTTCTTAATCCAGTTCAGTGCATGATTTCTAATCCCATGTGCTTGCAGCATTTTTCCCTACTGATGTCAAGCTAACTGGTCTATAATTCACTATTTTCCCTCTGTCTTCCTTCTTAAATAGTGGAGTTATGTTAGCAACCCTCCAAACTAGAGGAACAGTTCCAATTTTGTTATTTCTAAGGCCACTTTCTTAAGTCCTCTGGGATCAAGGTTATCAGACCCCACAGTCATTCCGCCATAAATCCTATTAGTTCCCCATAATCTAAATAATAATTTATATCAATTCCTCCTTCCATTCCAATTCCATATTTTGGGGATATTATTTCTATCTTCCTTTGTGAATCTCTTTGTTCCCATTATAAGTTATTCTCTTTCTGACTGTAGGGGCCTATATTCATTTTATTAATATCCTTTTCTCTTCACATACCTACTATATCAGTTTATACGTGCCCTACAAGCTTACTTTCATACTCCATTTTCCCCTATTCTTAAATCAATCTCTCAATCTCCCTTTGCTGGAATCTAAACTTTCTCCAATCCTCAGGTCTTTTGGTCAATTTGCATGCCTTTTCCTTGGATTTAATACTATCCATAATTTCCTTTGTTAACCATGATCTGACCATGTTTCAAGTATTATTTTTATGCCAGATTGGAATGAATATATTTACAGTTCATTCACATACTCTTTAAATTTTTGCCAGTGCCTATCTACCATTGTCCCTTTAAATAATGGTTTTACTTCAGAAAAAAAGTCAAACAAGTTTGCAAAGTTCACCTATAAAAATGTGCAACCTAACAATCAAATTCGGCAATCTGGGCTAAAAATTTGGCTTTCAGCATTTACAAATATAAAATGTGCTTTTTTTCCCACAATTGTGTCATAAAGCTATTTATATGTATTTCAATAATTTCATCAACTTTATTATGGTGAGACCACAGCCTTTCTCAATGGAGTTGAGACTTGCACGTTTTGTTATGTATTGCGTACCAACCACTGGTGGCTCGTAGTTGGAGAGTAGTATTACCAAAAGTCATTTTTCCTACGCTGAGTCTAAGTGTCTATCCAGGTAGCAGAGGTAGTGGACAACCTACTACTCAGTCTTAACAAGAAGTGCTTGTCTTACACAGCAATATTAGTATGATACAATATCTACATAACTGGAGGCTGTATTGACTAATTGAGCATAATTACAATTGACTATTCGAAGACATTGCTTCCATTAGAACCTCATGTTCCACCGCTTCTTCTCCTCCCAATGACTGTGTAAATTCCTCAAAGTAGTTGGAGTTTAATGCAGCTTCAACCTTAATTCTTTCAAAACCTTGCCATTCACAACACATCTCTCGAAAGAGTCATTTTCTCATCATTAATCTTTATACATTAAGTTCATAACTACATTTACCACTGCTCTATTGTGCTCCTCACCATCCCTATTCCAAGACTCTAACTTTGTAAGCTCAGGCAGTCTGGAGGATCATACCTCTTTCAGAAGGTGTCCTCTTCTGACCCAGATGATTGATAGGTCTTTGTTTTTGAGAATTGTCTGCTGGAGGATCTATTAACTTTCAGATGTCTTTCATGTCATTGCCACTAAGTCTAATAACTGGTCCTTTACCTTATCTGGAGGAGGTTCAATCTCCTGAATTCCCTTTGGACTGGAGCTCTTCTGTACTAAATCAAGTAGTCATTTCATAACCTTAATTAAGTCAACCTCTAATCTCATGGAGGATGGCTATTCTGATGAAGCAAGTACATTCTTCTTTGCACTGTCCTGGATTTTCAGACTAGCAAGTTCTTCTTTCTAATATCTTGGATGTTTAGATCAGGTAATTCATTTCTTTCTGAATCTCCGGGCATTGGTGTGGTTTGCACAGAGTCATAAGCAACCCATCTCCACTTTGTTCAACCAATTCTTCACTCAATCTGCTGAAATATCTGTTTTGAGGCATACGTATTCTTTACCTCAATATGTTGATTGTGTTTATTCATTCACTCTGTTTGTCTTCATGGTGAACTAATACATTTTCATATCCTCAATCGTTTTAATGGAGGATTGCTCCTTCCTTAGTATTATTTCCATAACTTGTACTGATAATTCCTCTGTGAAAGACAAAGGATTGAAATATTGCTTTTAACCTTGCGATGGCTCATCATCTAGCATCAAAGTCAAATCCATGTATCCATTTGATGAGTAGGCTGTTATTGCTGTCTGAACAACTTAATAACTTCGCCCATAAGCTTAAGCACACTCTAGGATTCATTTTGGTTTGCAGTGTTGGGGCAGAATGATTAAGCAAATCACAGGACACCCGGAATCCACTTCCAGCATCAAAGACTTTAAATGATGTTATACTAGTGTGAAGAAACCACTGGGGGTATAGACGCTTCTTCGCTGAACAAAGGCAAGACAAAGATTTTTATACATGTACAGTTATTTCTTCTATGATTGTTACGTTGTTCTATGACCCTGCTCTATATAAAAATCACGCAACAAACATAGCACTTAAAGTGTTGGTGATGTAATAGTGTGAAAGCCAACACGTTTTAAAATTTGCATTTAGAAACAGTGTCCCTTATTTGTCAATCGTGTTACAGCATTTTGTGTTGACTAAATGCAGAAAAACCTTTATACTTTAGCAATTACCGACCAATCATTTAATTAATTACATGCACACCCAATCAAATTAATCTTGTATGGTCAAAGAGAGGCAACTTTATGGACAACCCTCGGTCTTCCATGATCTCATGAGCAATGAGCAATTATTCATTCCCCTGGGCTGAGTGTTATCCACTCCTTTGTCTTTGTCCAACTGTTTTTTCTCCCTCTTTGGGCTCTATCCCCACCTATCAGTTACTCCTTAACCTCTCCCACCACCCTGTCTATTGCATAAAAAAACAACTCTTTTCTAGCTACCATCAGCGCTGAAGAAGGGTCACTGGACCTGAAATGTTAACTCTGACTTCTCTCCACAGATGCTGCCGGTTTCAGTTTGTTCAAGTGTTGTGAATGTTCTTTCCACATTTGGTTAAATACAGCAAAACCATTAAGGTAATATAATAATTGCATAATCCTTTCACCTTTGTTGGTTAATTATTTAAAATTTGCTGGAGCCTTTTTCATTATGACTACACTGAAATAGGCCATTTTGTGTTGCTAAGACCATTCATAGAACCTTCCAATAACATTCGTGAGTATGCTAATGTAAGAATTCCATACCTAGCTGATTTAAAAGATGGAGATCCGTCACACATAGATTTACTTTAGTTAAGATTCCCACATAACCATACTTATTTTTTGAATTTTTATATATAAAATTTTCTTTAAAAAATACAATAAGAATTAAAGAGATTCCATTAAACCCCTATGGACAGACAGCTTTAGGCAGTAAGGAAAGGCCCTCGCACTGCTTACAGGGAGAATTAAGTCACAGTTGCAGAAATCAACAGCGATTGGAATGTGGATTGAATAAGATGCATTGTAAAAGTCCGAAGGATAGAGATATGGGTGTCTGGTAAACATCGTGAGATCATGGAAGACCGAGGGTTGTCCATAAAGTTGCCTCTCTTTGACCATACAAGATTAATTTGATTGGGTGTGCATGTAATTAATTAAATGATTGGTCGGTAATTGCTAAAGTATAAAGGTTTTTCTGCATTTAGTCAACACAAAATTGACTATTGATTGTGAACATTGGGTTGTGTCAATAACAGATTGTATGATAACAAGATCTGTTATGGGTAGGAGGGGAAAATTGTGGGGAAAGTACTCAAGCCCTAAAATTGGCGTACTCGATATTGAGTCCAGACGACTGTGGAGTTCCCAAGCGGAAAATGAGGTGCTGTTCTTCCAGCTTGCAATGAGCTTCACTGGAGGACTGCAGCAGGTCTGAGACACAGATGTTGGCCAGGGAACAAGGTGGTGTGTGGAACTGCCAGGCAATGGGAAGCTCAGGGTCTTTTTTTTGCTGACAGAACGTAAGTGTTCTGTGAAGTGGTCACCCAGTCAATTTTTTATTTCCTCAATGTAGAGGAGGCTACATTATGAGCAGCAAATATAGCAGAGTGAGTGAAGTTAACAATCACACAACACCAGGTTATAGTCCAACAGGTTTATTTGGAAGCAGTAGCTTTGAGAGCGCAGCTCCTTCATCAGGTGGTTGCCCTGTCTCGATATGTGCGATCTTTTTGGAGATCCTTTCTACTTTGAGCCTACAGTTAGTAGTGTCGATGGTAGTCATGATTTGGAGGTGCCGGTGTTGGATTGGGGTTAACAAAGTTAAGAATCACACAACAACTGGTTTATTTGGAAGCACTAGCTTTCGGAGTGCTGCTCCTTCATCAACCACCTGTTGATGTGTGATTTTTAACTTTGTACACCCCAGTCCAACATCGGCACCTCCAAATCATGACTAAGATTGAGTGAAGTGCAGGTTAAGTGCTGCTTAACCTTGAAGGTATATTTGGGCCTTTGGATACCGAGGAAAGATGAAATAACAGGCAGGTATTACACCTTCTGTGGTTGCAGGGGAAGATGTCATGGGGTTGTGGGGGAGCATTGGGAGTGAAGAAGGAGTAGACCAGGGTATCTCGGAGAGAACAGTCCCTACAAAAGACCCCAAATGGTGGGGAGGGGAATAGGTTTCATGGTGGCATCCCGCTAAAGGCGATGATAATGGCGGCTATTGATCCTCTGGATCTGGATGCTTTTGAGATGCTAGGTGAAGAAAAGGGGGACCCTATCACTCTCATGGGGGCGAAGAGAGGGGATGATGGCTGAAATGCAGGAGATCGGTCGGACATGGCTATGAGCCCTGTCAACTACAGTGTTGCAGAATCCCTGGTTAAGGAAGAAGGTGGACATTTCAGATGGAGGAACTGGGAGAATGGAATAGAATCGTTACAGGAAGCAGGATGTATAGTCAAGGTAACTGTGCGAGTCATTTGGTTTGTTGTGGATATTGGTGGCCAGTCTATAACCAAAAATAGAAACAGAGATGTGGAGGAAGGGAAGAGTCAGAGACGGACCAGGTGAAGGTGAGAGTGGAATGGAAATTGGAAGCAAAATGGATAAACTTTTCCAATTCTGCATAATAGAGGGAAGCAGCACCAATGATATCATTGATATACCAGAGAAAGAGTTGTGGGTAGGAGCTGAATAGGAGTTGAAGAAGGAATGTTCCACCACAAAAAGACAGGCATAACGGAGGCCCTATGTGTATACACATGGTCACCCCTTTGACATGAAGAATGAGAGAGGAGTTAAAAGAATTTTTCAGGGTGAGGACAAACTTGCCAGGCAGAGGAGGGTGGTGGTGGATAGGGATGGTTCTGGCCTTTTTTCTCCAGGAAGAAGCAGAGAGCCCT
This sequence comes from Chiloscyllium punctatum, assembly GCF_047496795.1. Lineage (NCBI taxonomy): Eukaryota > Metazoa > Chordata > Chondrichthyes > Orectolobiformes > Hemiscylliidae > Chiloscyllium > Chiloscyllium punctatum. Next base: position 60,687,620 of record NC_092763.1, on the reverse strand, counting down.
GAGACAATCCTGGTAGGGATGGACATGTAGAGGGATTACACATCCATCTTAAAGAAGAGATGGCTGGAGCCTGCAAACTGAATTCTGAAATTGGCAAAGCATCAGAAGAATCACGGATCTAAGTGGGAAGGGAGCAGACAAAGGAAGAAAAATCAAGTTGAGGTAGAAAGAGAGAGGTTCTGTGGGTCAGGAGCAGGTAGAAGCAATGGGTCTGCATGGACAGTCCTGGTTTTGGGAAGGACTTAGAAGTGAGCTGTCTTGGACTTGGAGAGTATGAGTTTGGAGACAGTGGTGCAGAGATCCCCAGATGAAATGAGGTTGGTGACTGTAGTGGACAAAATGGCCTGATGTTCCATGGTGGGGTCATGGTCCACGCAAGATAAGAGGAGGTATCGAGAGCTGGCACTCAGCCTTTGCAATGTAGAGGTCAGTCTATCAGACAGCAACACCCTTGTCAGCAGATTAATTACAAAGTCAGGGTTGGATCTGAGAGCATGAAGTGCAGTCAGTTCCCAGGTGATATAGATTGGAATAGGTAAGGGGGTACAGAGAAATTGTGCTGACCAATATCATGTTGATACTTCTCAATATGCAGGTCAAGTGCAGGTAAAAGGCTAGAAGGAGGTGTCCAGGTGGACAGAGTATTAGAGGTGGTCAGAGGGGTCTGTGAAAGGGGGATAGGATTCTTGTCAAAGAGATGGGCACACTTGAACAAACTGTTTGGTTACAAAGGACCAGGTTGGTCATAAATCTACCTTAAAGTGAATTTTCCAAAGCAAAAGTGACTTATTTGGGTCAAGGACAAATAACACATAAAAGAACAAAAATAAGAATTATCTTAGATTTTCCAGGGTCAAAGAGAGTAGTGCTGGAAAAGCACAGCCAGTCAGGCAGCATCCAAGGATCAGCAGAGTCGATGTTTCGGGCATAGGTGTCGAAAGTGTGTTGCTGGAAAAGCACAACAGGTCAGACAGCTTTCGAGGAGCAGGAGAATCGACATTTTGGGTCAGAGCCCTTCATTAGGAATGAGGCTGGGAGCTTCGGGTGTGGAGAGATAAATGGGAGGGGGGTGGGGCTGGGGAGAAGGTAGTTAAGAGTGCAATAGGTGGATGGAGATGGGAGTAAAGGTGATGGGTGGAGGGAATATGTGGAAAGGATGACTGACAGGTGGGTCAGGTCATGAGGATGGTGCTGAGGTTGAAGGGTCCCAAGGCGGAAGATAAAACATTTTTCCTCCAGGTGATGGAGTGGCGATGGAGAAGGCCCAGGACCTGCATGTCCTCAGCAAAGTGGGAGGGGGCGTTGAAATGTTCAGCCACAGGGCAGTGGGGTTGATTGGTGTGGGTGTCCCAGAGATGTTCCCTAAAGCGCTCTGCGAGAAGGCATCCAGTCTCCCCAATGTAGAGGAGACTGCATCGGGAGCAATGGATTCAATAAATGATATGTGCAGGTGAAATTTTGTTTGATGTGGAAGGCTCCTTTAGGGCCTTGGATGGAGGTGAGGGGGGAATGTGGACACAGGTTTTGCAATTCCTGCAGGGGGAAGATGCCAGGAGGGATGCTGGCTTGTTAGGGGGCATGGACCTGACCAGGTAGTAGTCGTGGAGGGAATGGTCTTTGCGGAAAGCGGATGGGGTGGGGAGGGAAATATATCCCAGGTGATGGGATCTATTTGTAGATGGCAGAAATGTCGGCAGATGGTACGACTTATGAGGACTGGGGGGGGGGGGGGGGGGGGGGGGGCGGGAGGGGGTTCTGTCCTTGTTACGGTTGGAAGGGTGGAGCTCGAGAGCGGAAGTGCGGGACATGGATGAGACGCATTGCAGAGCATCTTCAACCAGGTGGGAGGGGAAATTTCAGTCTTTAAAGAAGGAGGCCATCTGGTGTGTTGTGGCGGAATTGGTCAACGTGGGAGGAGATGCAGCAGAGGCGGAGGAACTAGGAATATGGGATAGCGTTTTTGCAGGAGGTAGGATGGGAGGAGGTGTAATCCAGTTTGCTGTGGGAATCGGTAGGTTTGTAAAAAAATGTCAGTGTTGAGTCGGTCGTCATTGAAGGAGATAGAGAGGTCTAGGAAGGGGAGGAATGTGTTTGTGAAACTGATTAACTGTTTGACCTCCTCATGGGAGCACAAGGTGGCGCTGATGCAGTCATCAATGTAGCGGAGGAAGAGGTGGGGAGTGGTGCCGGTGTAAGTCCAGAAGATGGACTGTTCTACCTAACCAACAAAGAGACAGGCATAACTGGGGCCCATGCAGGTGCCCATGGCTACCCCTTTCATCTGGAATACCCCTTTTTTCTTGGGCATAAGTCCTTCATCAGGAATCCAGTGACAGTCTCCACTCTCTTGACCGGCTGTGCTTTTCCAGTACCACACTCTTTGACTCTGATCTCGTTTTCAATTTCTCCTTAGATTTTCCAAGGCCCAAGACCCATTGCGAAATTATGCAATGTTCTGGCATGAGCGCATTTTCTCAGATGTTGGCCCAGAATTTCAGCACAGGTTTGCTAAAGAAAAGTGAGAAATCGGAATGGGTAAACAAATATCAGTATGCCTTTTGGTAACTTGAAAGTTGTACTGATTACCGTACAGGTTTAGCACTGAATTAAAAAACAAATTTTTAATGCCTTTTCATCATTAAATGTTTCTGTCTTAAACATTTTTGCACCTTAACTTTTCACTAAATATAAACACATTAATAATTCATGCCAAAAATAAAAATATACTCTTGCAGTTTTAACCAGTATAATTCTAAACATTAATACTAAGAGAACATATTAATTTGAAAGTCTAGTGTTAAAAAAACCAACAGAAAAAATTTCCTCTGACAAATTAATACTTTTGTGGCATCTACAGTATTTATTTAAATTTAACAGTAACATAAATCCTGTGTGTAAACCTGTCCAGTTATTTTATGATGAATTGTGCCAGTCTGGTTCTGTGACGATGAAGATTCTGGCCTGTTCTCTTGTATGAGCACAGTCATGGCATGATGTGTTAGTAATTTGCTATTTAATTCAGCACACAGACAACTTGCTAAGATTAGAACAGAATTAAAATCATCTTTATTGTCATTGGTAATCACATGAATACAGTGAAAAGTTTACTATTCGCCACTTAAGGCACCATCTTAGATACCAAGATACAGGTTCTTAAGTACAAATAGGGAAAAAGAATTAGAAAAATAAAGGAATACAAAGTTCACCAATCAATTAGAAAAATAGAGAAATTGATTGGTGGACTTTGTATTCCTTTATTTTTAGAAAAATAGAGAAATAAGAGTTCAAAATAATAGTCCTTCCAACCCAGACCATGCCAGACTTCACCTTGAGGCTGCGAGTCTGAGTCCACATAAATGAAAACAGAGAAAAAAATAAACAGATGGAGCAGATGAACTCCAGCTCAGGAGTCCTATTCCACCAGCATTTTACCAGTATCTTGGAAGGTCAAGGTAAAGTACTGTAGTCCTAACAGATTTCTCATTAGATAGCAATGACTGGCAATACAGTTATGATACAAGGTATGCCTGATGTGGCTTAGTTCATAGCACCCTCAGCTCTGAAACACAAGGCTTTGGGTTCAAATTTCACTCCAGGGCTGGAGCACAAGTGTTTCAGTGCAATGTTGAGGGATAAGTATTTTTTTGGAGATGACATCTTTCAGACCAGATGCTAAACCAAACCCCATTTTCCCACTTAGATATAAAAGATCACATGGCACTATTTTGAATGACAGCAGGGGAGTTCTGTCTTTATTCTGGGTATTATTTATCAATCAGTCTCACAAAAAAGGTTATCTGGTCATCAACCCCTTTATGTTTCTTAAATTGGCTGAGCCATGTTTCCTAAATGCAGAGACAAACACAAACAGCATTGATTGCACTGCATTTAAGACATCTGGTGGTTGTGAAAAGCATGAAACAAATGCAAATATTTGCCTAATATCCCACATGCAACTTCAGGATTCTACTGGTTTAGTGGCAGACCGATTCAGTTTGAGAAAGACTTGTTTTCTGAGGTTTTTCCAAAATTATGTTGCAGAATGAAATTTTTAAGCCATGGTTCATATTTACTACTTTATAAAACATTGCATTCTCTGACTTTGCCTGAGAAACCATGTAAAATTTCAACTAGTAAAAGAAGAACTAATTCATCACATGGCAAAATTCAAATTCCTGTGTCATGTTGGATGAAAAATAAAAAAACATAGGCAAGCATTTAGAATGTAACTCAAGCAACAGAACATGCCGGTGTCACAATGTCTGGAGGCAGTTAGTTGACCCAGACACAAAGCCAGTATTCTGTTTACCAAGCAATTAACTCTGGAATAAACTGACCCAATATTTCACAGCTCTCAGTAGAATTTTGTAACTTGTGTGGGCTGGTTGTAAAAGCAGAATATTCAGATGCTGGAAATCTGAAATCAGAATAAAAAGTGCTTGAAATACTCCGCTGTATCCATAGAAAGAGTAAATAATTTGAAGCAGAAGGAAAGTAGAAATATAAGTGTTTTTAAAGGCAACAGAAGGGCAAAGAGGGCAGGAAGACAAAGTCTGTACAAGGGTGGTTGGTTATATAGATTTCATGATGTAGAAGCCAAAGACAAAGGTAATGTGTATAGCACAGGGACAAAGGTTGTGTCTAGGTGAGGTGCGAATGGCTATATATCAGCCATCTGAATTCAATATGGATGGGTCAAGAAAAAAAAGCTAGCAATCCCTCACCCTGAGCTCCGTGTAAAGTCATAAAAGGACACAATGAGATGGAGGCAAGAATTTAGTATGAAACATCACCAAAGAACTAAAGGAGATTCCACCAGCCACTGAGCTGATCACAGTTGAATGAAATCTATACGTTATTAACTGAATGAACAACACATCCTTTAATTCACCACAAGTTGTGCATCTGGAAATTAGCCAGCAAAATTAAAAACTTTTTCTATGTGCATTTACTATCCATCACTCATACTTAGCAGACATTAAGAGTTGCCTTAAACTTCATTTGAAGATAAAGGAATCAAGCAAATCTGTTGAAGCAGAAAATTGCGTCACTAATCTTTGGTGGCGGGTGAATCATAGAATCCTGACAGTGTGGAAACAGGCCATTTGGCCCAACAAGTCCACACTGACCCTCCAAAAAGTATCCCAATCAGACCCATTTCTTAACTATTTACTTTATATTTCCCCTGACTAACGCACTTAACCTACACATCCTGGAACACGATGGTCAATTTAGCATAGCCAATTCACCTAAACTGCACATCCTTGGACTTGGGAGGAAACCTCGCAGACACAGGGAGAATGGGCTGAGGAGTGGCAGATGGAGTTCAACCCTGCCAAGTGTGAGGTTGTCCATTTTGGAAGAACAAATAAGAATGCGGAATACAGGGTTAATGGTAGGGTTCTTAGTCAGGTGGAGGAACAGAGGGATCTTGGGGTCTATGTACATAGATCTTTGAAGGTTGCCACTCAGGTGGATAGAGTTTGTAGGAAGGCCTATGGAGTATTATCGTTCATTAGCAGAGGGATTGAATTCAAGAGTCGTGAAGTGATGTTGCAGCTGTACAGGACTTTGGTTAGGCCACAGTTGGAGTACTGTGTGCAGTTCTGGTCGCCTCACTTTAGGAAAGATGTGGAAGCTTTGGAGAGGGTGCAGAGAAGATTTACCAGGATGTTGCCTGGAATGGAGAGTAGGTCGTACGAGGATAGGTTGAGAGTTCGCCGCCTTTTCTCGTTGGAACGGCGAAGGATGAGGGGTGACTTGATAGAGGTTTATAAGATGATCAGAGGAATAGATAGAGTAGACAATCAGAAACTTTTTCCCCGGGTACAACAGAGTGTTACAAGGGGACATAAATTTAAGGTGAAGGGTGGAAGGTATAGGGGAGATGTCAGGGGTGTGTTCTTTACCCAGAGAGTGGTGGGGGCATGGAATGCGCTGCCCGTGGGAGTGGTAGAGTCAGAATCATTGGCGACCTTTAAGCGGCATTTGGATAGGTACATGGATGGGTGCTTAATCTAGGTTAGAAGTTCGGCACAACATCGTGGGCCGAAGGGCCTGTTCTGTGCTGTATTGTTCTATGTTCTATGTTCTATGTTCTAATGTGCAAACACCACACAGTCGCTGGAGGCTGAAATCGAACCCAGCTCCCTGGCATGGTGAGGCAGCAGTGCTAACCACTGGGCCATCGTGCCGTGAAACAAAGGGAATTGACCAGATTGGGGTTGTGCTGCCTTTATAAATAAGATATGCCTGGGTAAGTTACCGCATTATTAACTAAATACCACAGCTGGAGTGAAACCCGAAGCCTTTAGCTAGGTGAACAGCTAACAGAACACAGGTCTTACAGAGCACATGACCTTTGCTGTTTCCACAGAAGTCAGTAGTTTCTCTCCTCAATTCTCCACACAATTATCTGTAATGCAGGTTGATCTGGAAGCAGTCATCATTTATCTCTCAAGGTTTTTTTTCTTTCTGCCTAGTGTCAAAAATGACGCTTGATTTTACCAGAAAACAGATGTATCAATTTTGAAGAATTTCACAGGAGTTTTCTCTACACATGAAATTTCTTAAGCTATTCTCTGAAACTCACCTCATTACATACATACTAAGCCTCTCCCACTCATCTTACCATCCCACATACCAGAGGCACAAGAATACAGCATTGCTGGGACCTCCTGGCCATAGAAGATGCTAACCATCCTTAGCACTACAATGTTTTTTAAATGTAGAACTAATGAGTAGAATTAGAGAGGACAAGAGATCATCCAGAACCTCTCACACTCACAACATTCAGCCAAAGCAAGAATCACACCTCTAGAGCAACAAGCCATTCTCCTTAGTGCAACACTATGTTTTTGATCCACGCTCGCAGTGGGACCTTGGAAGGTGATTGTTATTTTGGCAAAGAGGGTGAATTTTCCAGGTCATAATATGTTGCTAATGCATCTCTGTCATTAGTGGGATTGATTTTGTAATATTTTATGTTGTGGTCAAGAGTGCTTGGGGCAAGAACTTGGACTACACACGATAGGTCAATTGAAAGGTTCACATACAGCATTTTGTGATCACAGATATCTTTCACCTGTACAGCGTGAATGTTCACTGTATTCAGTGAGTACATGTGACAATAAACCTAATTCAATTCAATAAAGATTGTAAACAATCAATTTGAGTGCCTGGCTTGATAATCGATAAACCTATCAAGTCAATTGCATTAGGAGGTCCCTGATGCTGGGAGGTTAAGCATATGACTTCCAATCATGTTGCCAACAGGCAGCAATAAAAAGACAGAAAGCACATATATTAGATTTTGAAACGAAGGTTTAAAGGCAAAATTTTGCTGGGCTCAGGCAATTATGATGATAAATGTTATTTTGTTCAAGTGAAGCAAGACAGGGCACTAATGTAGGTGCTTTTGTTATCTTAAATTAATATGGAATAACTAGTCACATAATTTAATCATCTAAGGCTGAGCATATGTGTTGCCTCTGTGTTCACTTGTTATGAAACAGCTTAAGCTCATTTTACCAAGTATTTGGTTACTTAACTATTAAAAGCACTCACAAAAGGCAAAAATAATCTATCCAGTTTCATCATTTTGAGGAGCTGGTGTTGGACTGGGGTGTACCAAGTTAAAAAATCACAAAACCAGGTTATAGTCCAACAGGTTTATTTGGAAGCACTGGCTTTTGGAACACTGCTCCTTCATCAGGTAGTTGTGGAGTATATATTACTGAAAAAGACCTGGATTGTTTGTTAAGTCTCTCATCTTTTAGAATGAAACCAACATGGTCAGGTCTTTTTCAGTAATATCATCTCAGTTGCATCACACTGTAAACCTTTGCTTTAAATTCTGTGTCTTACGATCTTATACTCCACAACCACCTGAAGAAGCAGTGTTCCAAACGCTAGTGCTTCCTGCTGGTCTATAACCTGGTGTTGTGATTTTTGATCCAGTTACATGTTACCTAACTAGTATTAAATCAATGTGACTATTATTTTGCTTACTCACAAGATGCGGGCATTGTTGGCTAGGCCAATATTTATTGTCCATTCCTAATTCCCCAGAGTCGAGAGTGTGGTGCTGGGAAAGCACAGCAGGTCAAGCAGTATCGGAGGAGCAGGAGAATTAACATTTCGGGCATAAGCCCTTCATTCCTGATGAAGGGCTTATGCCCAAAACGTTGATTCTCCTGCTCCTCGGATACTACCTGACCTGCTGTGCTTTTCCAGCATCACACTCTTGACTCTGATCTCCAGCATCTGCAGTCCTCACTTTGTCTAATTCCCCAGAGAACAGTTAAGAGTCAACCACATTACTGTGGGTCCAAGTCATACGTAGGCAGACCAGTTCGGGATATTAGTGAACCAGATAGGTTTTTCCTCAACAATTGACTACAGCTTCATCAGCAGACTCTTAATTTTGGATTTTTATTAAACAGCATCCCCAGAAATTTACCTGAATCTCCAGATTAATAATATATAAATATAATACCACTATACTGTCACCTCCCATACAAGTAGATGTAGGGCATTGCAGGTCAACCTCAGCTTGTGAAGTATATGGTGCACAACAGGAAATGATACCTCACATGATGTTTAAAGAGCATCCAAAGTATACCTTAACCTTGCATCACAGTCTAGTGACTATCTTTACTTGGATGGGGAAAACAAGTAAGTATAATGATGCCTTTGGAATCCCTCATTGAGTCCAAGCTGACACATTTAGTAATGGTAAATTGGAAACAAACTAATTTTCCAGGCAGCCAATTCAGCAGTATGGTAGGGCGCTATTGTATGCCAATGAGAATGCACAGTCCACATCAAATTATCAGAGAAGCTGACTTGTCTATAACTTGGAGGCTGTAAAGTACGGTGATAGGTTTTCTTATGTCAGCCATTTGCAGTACCCAAAATCCAGAATTAAACTTTCACAAAAAAACCCCACTCATTTTCGATTCCTAAGAGATTACTGGAAATAGTGGCTGGGATGATAGGAGATTGAGGGGGAGGAGAATGTTTATTTGCCAAGTAGATAGTGTCATTCATTATGTAGTGATGGCCCAGTGATATTATTGTGAGACTATTATTCCAGCAACTCAGCTAATGTTCTGGAGATCCAGGTTCAAATCCCACCTTGGCAAATGATGCAATCTGAACCCAACAGTTTTGCTTGGTTCAGTGGCTAACACTATTGCCTTAGTGTCAGAAATCCAGGTTCAATCCCACCCTTAGGTGACTGGCTGTGTGGAATTTGCACTTTCTCCCTGTGTCTGTGTGGGTTTTCTCCCACAGTCCAAAGATGTGCAGGCTAGCTGAATTGGCTATACTAAATTGCCTAGTGTCCAAAGATGTGCAGGCTAGGTGTGTTAGCTTTGGGAAAAGAGAGGTTATGGGATGCTCTTTAGAGGGTTGGTGTGGACTTGATTGGTTGAACAGCTGGTTTCCACACAGTGGGGATTCTATGATAATTATGGCTATAAATTTGTCTGTGGAATTCAAAGGATTGAGCGTAAGTTCTCGCAAACTGAGCCAACCAAAATCTTATGAATGTAGTAAAAAGACAGTCAGACCATCTCTTCAGATACAACTGCTGGTTTTCACTGCAATATTTCCTAACCAGGCACGTACTTTAAATATAAAAACAGAATCATTTGAAGTTTCTACTATTCAGTAATCCCTGCCGAAAAATGTAAGCATAGAGATAGCAATAGCATTATATGTAGCTTGAAGGACAACACCCTTCTGTGTCCAAACTCCAACATAAGAATTATTTATGCATTAATTACAATCTTCAACATTTGGTGGACAATGGTGACAGAGGGTTCTGAAAGTAAAGATGCAACACAAAACGGAAGCTTTGAAGTACTGTGGAACTGAGGTTTGAAAACTGTCACACTCCAGCTGTGCCTTTGTATTTCTGAGCAGGGAAAATATTGAGCTGTAGCTGGTCGGCCACCCGCTGACCCAACCTTTGCTTGGTCATGCACCACCTTCCACCAACCCCCGGACATTGTTTTGGTCGGCCAGCCGCTATGGCGATTGGGAGGTTCGCGACGCTCTCCCGAAGTTGTTGAGAGGGAACAGCGGGCGGCGACGGAAAAATGGACTCGGTGTTTGTGACGGTCGGGACGACAAGCTTCGATGAGCTGATCCGAGAAGTATCTTCGGAAAAGGTGACACAAGTGAGTTCACTCACCTCAACCCACGGGAGGGGGGGCGGGAACGCGTTGGGTTGACGGCCCCATCGACAAATAACATCCGGGGCCGTGAGACAAGCCACCAATCAGGAGCGTGGGAGGTGTGGCCAGGTCCAGGGGGCGGGGAAAAGAGAAATGGAGTGGGGCGGGGACAAGACCAGAGTGTGGGAGGGAGCTGTTTAGTGGGGAATGTCTGGGGGAAACAGTAGGGAGAGGGAACAATGTGGATTGGGAACCTGCTGGGGATTTGGGGCACAGCAAATGTCATCAGCTGCAATCTGGGGAATAATACCTGGAACACAAACACAAGATGCACTGCTGTACCTCATTCAGGCTCCTTGGATAGCACCTTCCTAACCCATCACCTCTACCTCTACAGACAATGGGGCACGGCTACTTGCAAATTTCCCTCCAAGCTATACACCATCCTGACTTGGAAATATATCGCCATTCCTTTATGCGAGCGCCCCAAAGCTCTGGAAGCTACAGGAGTGTCAATGCTCACCTCCTCTTTTCCCAAGGCATTTAGTGATGGGCAAGAAATGAGGCCCGCATGCTATTAAAACATCAGATCAAGTTTCACGTGTAAACTACAACTGTTTGATATCAGACTTAAGAACTGCAAATGCTAGAGATCTGAAGCAATCGGAAATAGAAATTGCTGAAGAAACTCAACAGGTCTGGCCGCATCTGTAGGGCGGGAAATAGAATTAATGTTTTAAGTCCAGTTCTGAAGATGAACTCAAAACATTAACTCTTTTTTTACCCATAGATGATGTCAGACCTGCTGAATTTCTCTAGCAATTTCTACTTTTGTGGAAACAGGCCCTTCGGCCCAACAAGTCCACACCGACACGCAACCCACCCAGACCCATTCCCCTACATTTACCTCTTCACCTAACACTATGGACAATTTAGTATGGCCAATTCACCTAACCTGCACATTTTTGGATTGTGGGAGGAAACCAGAGCACCCGGAGGAAACCCACACGGACACGGGGAGAATATGCAAACTCCACACAGACAGTGGCCCGAGGCGGGAATTGAACCCGGGTCTCTGGTGCAGTGCTAACCACTGTGCCACCGTGCCACCATTTTGTTTCAAGACTCTAGTCTACTTCAGCATCACCTTTCTCAGCCACTCTATCTCTAAATTACCACTGTACTTGCACAATATTGAGTTCAGTTCCTTGACACTAATGACATTTTTCCCTGGTAACTGCCTCAGAACGAACTAGATTGTTTGTAATCTGTGTCATTATACTTGATAAGTCTTCCAATCATTTATCCAGTTCATCAATAAGACCACCTGTTTCCCTCTCTACAATTTCATATGATACTGCCCCTCTCAGGCCCTCTGGAACCAAAGCCTTCCTCCATGCCTTGGTTAGCTCCAAGCTTGACTGTTCTGCAACACTGGCTAGCCTCCCACATTCTGCATTCCATAACTCAAGGTTATCCAAAGCTCTAACAACTGTGTCCTAATTACATCAATGTTTATGCAAAGTCCCTTTGCTTACTGGCTGACATGGACTCCCAGTTAAACAACACTTTGATTTTACAGTTGTCACATATATCTTTATGTCCCTCCATCACTTATCATCTCACATCTGACCTCTTCAACATCTCTAATTCTAATTGCTTCATAATTTGTGGCTATGTCTTTAATTGGCTAGATGCCAAATTCTGGAATTGCTTCCTTGTATTCCTTCTTTAAGGCAGTACTTAAACTTTCCTCTCAGAATAGCTTTCGTTCATCTGCATTCATATCTTCTTATGTGGCTTGAGAGATCTTGAAAGACCTGATGTGTTTTATTACTTTTTTTTTTACAACTAGTCCAGTGACACTTATCACCATACTACTATCTCTGGTATATCCAGAAATAAACTGTAGTCATTGAGTTATTTATGCTACTTTATTTTAAAAATCAGAGTAATATCTAGTTCTCGGGCAGCCCTCCAGTATTATGATTTCTACAAGATTTCTGCTTTTAATCCAGCAATATCCTGAAATTCTTTCTAAATTATCATCAGATGCATGTTGTTCAATCCCCAAGATTTACTTAACTTGTTTTTCCACAGCTATTTGTGCAGAATCAATGTAAAAACATTCCACATTTATTTGTTGCTGATTCCTACTCTGTTCAGATTTATTAACCTTCTCCCCTTATCGCTCATTCTTAGATTCTACAAGATTTGGGCTACAGGAAACTGATTCTTCAGATTGGCCGTGGCAGTGTTGAACCAAAGCCTATTGTTGGAACAAATTTCACTCTTGAAGTTTATAGGTTCAAGGACTCAATAGCAGATGACATTAAAAATGCCACACTTGTTATCAGTCATGCTGGTAAGTATTATTTGTATGTGAATAAATCAAGGATTTTTGTATTCATAAAGTGCCTTTCACAACCAAACGTTTTACAAATTATGTACTTATTTAAGTGTACTCATGATTATAATACAGAAAATATGGCAGCCCATTTAGGCACAGCAAATGCCAAGAAACAGCATATGAAAATGAACAGGCCACCTGCTTTATGATGTCTATTAAAGGATAAATATTGGCTAGGGAATACTACCCTATCTTCTTTTTAAATTCAAATGAATACCCAGCTAACTTGAAGCAGGAAAACCTTAAGTCACAGAGGTATTGTTATTACGTGACTGTATCACCAAGTTAGTAAGTTGATGAAAATGAAGATGGGGACTCTGAAAACCAAATGTAGCCATCGAGAAAATTTCAACAAGAGCCTTTTTAAAAAAAATTGTGCCCCGATATGGATTGCAGTAGTTCACAAAATTGGCTTACCACCATCTTCTCAGGAGCATTTAAGGTTAGACAATAGACCTATATCCCAGTAATTAAAAGTAAACAATTATGGTTGAAATCTTATTCAACTATGGGGGCATTCTTAATTGACCCCATTTCTATTATCACCATGTGAACATAAAATACTCTAATCGAGTGTCTCTGGATAGTGAACTAGAATCAGGCAGATTTTCCTTTACTTAGCTCAGCTGCACTTCAGCCGTGACTATAAGCCGTGCTGTGACTGTAATTGTGGATGAGTTTGCCTAACTGCTCAAACTGGAGATGGAATTTGTGACCTGAACTGCATTAGCTCATCAAACTCACCAGATGCATTTCAAAGAGAAATTGGCAGTGTTCAGGTCAAAATTGTCATATTGGAAGTTAACTAACAAAAAGCTGTTAATTTAAAATATGTTATTTTCATGTGACTCTTACTCAGGCTTGTGGTAATTACATAAAATTTCCATCACAGAAATCAGCTCGTTGGCCAAATTGTTCTAAGCCTGTGCTGATACTCTGCTTGAGCCTTTTTCAATCTTGCCATCATCTTCCTTCATCCTCGTATGTATTCCCTTGCATGTATCAATTCTATCTGCTTGAATAGCAAGCTTCATTCAGTATGTGAAGAAATTCCTCTTAGATTCTTAATTTGCTGTTACACGTCATCTCATTTTTATGCCCCCATGTTCTATAATCATTCATGTCACAGAATCACAAAAGTGTTAAAGCAGAAGGAGGCCATTTAGCCCATTGTGCCTGCACAAGCTCACTAAATTAGCATAATTACCCAGTGCCAGTCTCCTCCTTTCCCCTATACCTTTACATTATTTTTATCAAAATAATCATCAAAAGCCCTCTTGAATGTCTCAGCTGAACCTGCCTCCACACTTCCAGGCAGTGCATTCCAAACCTAATCACTCGCTGATTGAGAAAGTTTTACCATTGTGGAAACAGTTTACTCACATTCGCACTATGAGATCCAGTCATAATTTAAGACAATTATCCTGTGTCCTGTTAAGAGAAAATACATTATCTTCCTATTTTTGTATTCTGTTCTTCCAGAATCCAGTACTTTGGGTTTTTAAAAGAATTTTCCATGATATAGCTGTTGCTGGCTAGACCAGCATTTATTGCTTATTGTTAGTTGCTCCTGAGAAGATAGTAGTTATCCACTTTCTTTTAGCACAGCAGTTGTTGTGTTGCAGGAACACCCACAATGTTGATGCCAAGGGACTTCCAGAATTTTGACCCAGTGTATTGAATGAGTAGCAAAATAGTTGTAAGGCAGGACAGCATGTAGTTTGGAAAGGAAGTTGAAGGTGTGCATCTGCTACCTTTGTCATTCTAGGAGACAGAAGTCACAAATTTGTAAAATGCTGTCATAATGTTGAGCTGCTGCACAGCATCTTGTAAATGGTATACGCTACTGGCAATATGCATTAGTGGTGGGGGAGAGTGACTATTGACATTAGTGGGGGGGATGTCACTTAACCAGACTGCAGCTTTGAGCATTTGTTGTCAGAGCTGCATTTAACTGGGCAAATGGAGAGTATGTTATGACACACCTGATTTATGCCTTGTTTAATGGCATTTTGGGGAGTCAAGAGGTGAGTTACTTACTGTAGAATTCCCACCCTCTTAATCATTTAGTCAGCAACGTACTTGGTTTTGTCCCCTACTGAGATCCAGTGTTAGCAATATGTCTAAGTGACCAGTTGTTGATGGAATGTTTTTGATACTTTCAGTTACCTCAATGATATTAGCACCAGGAATTAAATTTTTAAAACATACTAAGCGTTATGTTACTCAGTATTATCAAATGTAATATTGAAAAGCAGTGCAGTGGAGCGAGAAGTAATTTGTTGTAGTTTTGTTCGCCGAGCGAACAGAACCACAACAACGAGCACCCGAGCTACAAATCTTCTCACAAACTTTGACCAGAAGTATTTTCTTTCACTTTTTAAAAATTGTAGTTAAATTTTCTCTTTACAACAAATATCTAGGTGCCGGAACTTGTCTGGAGACCCTTGAAGCAGGAAAGTCACTCGTAGTTGTCATTAATGAAGAGTTGATGAACAACCACCAGTTGGAACTAGCCAAACAGCTGCATAGTGATGGGCATCTCCTCTACTGCACTTGCAGGTAGAGTAACTTATTTGTAAAATCGAAAGGCGAGAAGAGTTGACTGTTGTGGTATTTTTTAAAAATGTTTTCTTTTTAATATTTATACCATGCATCTCATTTAGCCAAGTAGATACAGAGCCTATGATGTGAATGTCACTGAAGCAAGGTGTCTGTGGAAGTTAAAAGGTTGTCAGCTTTACAGATATATTTTAAAATACTGAGTTCTTCATTGTGCATACATACATGCATGATTTTTTTTTAACATCACCTGCAAGTTCCCCTCCAAGCCACTCACCATTCTGACGACAAAATGTATCGTGCTGTACCTTCAGTGTTACGTGGTCAAGATTTTGGAATACTCTCCCTATTGTGGGTCAAACTACAGCTCGTGAACTGTTGTGGATCAAGAAGACTTACTACCTTCTTGATTGCTATTGGGGATCAGCAATAAATACCAGCCAGTGATCTCATCCCAGGAATGGAATTTAAGAATTAGCATAACTTAAAGGGATGTTGACATGTACAACAGTTAAGATGAAGTATTGCTGTAAGAGGGGTGGTCAATCTGAGGTGGTAGGACAGTATTACAAAATAAATGCTTTCAAGTTAAGAACCCTGCTGCATCGGAGGCTGACCTTATTGAGGTTTATAAAATCATGAGGGGCATGGATAGGATATAGAGACAAGGTCTTTTACCTGAGGTGGAGGAGTCCAGAACTAAAAGGCATAGGTTTAAGGGTGAAAGGGGAAAAATGTAAAAGGGACCTAAGAGCCAACGTTTTCTACATAGAGGGTGGTGCATGTATGGAATGAATTGCTAGAGGAAGTGGTGGAGGCTGGTACAATTACAACATTTAACAGGCATGTGGATGAGTACTTGAAGGGTTTAGAGGGATATGGGCCAAATGCTGGCATATGGGATAAGATTAGCTTAGATATCTGGTCGGCATGGTCAAGTTGGACCAAAGGATCGGTTTCCATGCTGTACATATCTATGACTTAACACCTTTTTTTTCCTAAAGTGTGTCAATGATTCCAGGTTAAGCAATTATTGATCTCTACCTGAAATTCTTAAGTATGCTTTTGTTTAAAGTGATTCAGTTACAGTAATTAAGGATTGACATTAGAACTCTACAGTGACTTAGAGTCATAGAGATGTACAGCATGGAAACAGACCCTTCGGTCTAACCCATCCATGCCGACCAGATATCCCAACCCAATCTAGTCCCACCTGCCAGCACCCAGCCCATATCCCTCCAAACCCTTCCTATTCATATAGCCATCCTGATGCCTTTTAAATGTTGCAATTGTATTAGCCTCCACCACTCCCTCTGGCAGCTCATTCCATACACGTACCACCCTCTGAGTGAAAAAGTTGCCTCTTAGGTCTCTTTTATATCTTCCCCTCTCACCCTAAACCTATGCCCTCTAGTTCTGGACTCCCCTACCCGAGGGAAAAGACTTTGTCTATTTATCCTATCCCTGCCCCTCATAATTTTTTAAACCTCTATAAGGTCACCCCTCAACCTCCAACTCTCCAGGGAAAACAGCCCTGGCCTTTTCAACCTCTCCCTATAGCTCAAATCCTCCAGCCCTGGCCACATCCTTGTAAATCTTTTCTGAACCCTTTGAAGTTTCACAGCATCTTTCCGATAGGAAGGAGACCAGAATTGCACACAATATTTCAAAATGGACTAACCAATGTCCTGTACAGCCGCAACATGACCTCCCAACTCCTGTACTCAATACTTTGACCAATAAAGTAAAGCATACCAAACGCCACCTTCACTATCCTAAAAACCTGCGACTCCACTTTCAAGGAGCTATGAACCTGCACTACAAGGTCTCTTTGTTCAACTGATAAGTCATAAGTGTAAAAAAGATTGATTTGAAAACATACAACCTTTCAAGCTTCCTACATGAACCCATTATAAGTCAGAATGTAAGATTGAGATATTCTGGTTTATTTAACACAGTGCTGCACCAAATCCAGTACTTATTTATTTCGGGATTAAAATAATTTAAAAGTCTATACTGAGTTTACTATTTTCCAATTTACAAAACTTCGACTAAGCAATGAATGACTTTCATGAAACAAGCAGTCTCCATATCAGTCAACTAAAGAAAAATTTATAGACCATGCAATGGGGTGGAAAAAAATGGTTACCCATTCCAAACAAAACCATATGATTTGGAACTCTGGTTCGACTGCAAACTAGGGAGGAGTCTGGGTTCCACTGTTGTTTGATCTAGTTATCTATTCCAACAGATCTATCAAATGCTATTGATAATGTCACTATAGGAAAAATCTGCATTAATAGTGCCGAGAGTTTTGAGAAGATTTTATTTTGTGTAGGGAATTAGCAATGGAAGTGAATTATTGTTGTGTTCCAAATAAGTTGTCATGTTCACCCTTTTATTTAAAAATCTATGGATTCTGGATAATTACTGATTTACACAGTGTACATTTGCTTTTTCATTTTCTTTAAAGAGTTACAATGTACATTGTTTTATGTAGACAATGTCCTTTCTGTAAATGTGGACTACAACTTAGTTACTTTGTAAGCAATGCACTAGGTAAGCCCTGTCAAAAGGTGCCACGATGTCTTGGCCAAGTTCATCACATTGATGTTTCAGGAAGTAGAAATTGCTACAACAGATTTCTTGCCACATTATTAACACTATTATGTTGTGATTCTTATTTCAGCACACTTTCTGAAACATTACAGAAATTGGACTCAACATCCCTGAATCCATTTCCTTCAGGACACCCAGAAAGATTTTCAGCATTTTTGGATAAAGTCCTAGGATTCGAATGACATTGATGGCCTTTCTTTCTATTTATTTTGAGCACCAATCTTTTTAATTGGTAACAAACTGAAAAGCCAAACCCATTCTTTTGGTGAAAATTTAAAAATTCTTGCTTTTGTAAAGTAATTGTATGGGAACCAGGAAAAGGATCACTGTCCAGCAGCAATCATACAATATTGAGATGTGCAATAAATGTGTCCTTTACATATTTCCTCACTGATGTTCCATCATGTTATTACTTGTATTTCTGTGACTGAATTCTGTTACTTAGAAATTGTTCATGCATTAGTACAAGTTGAAAGCCAGGAACAAGCATATATTTTCAAAGATCTGTTTCTCTGTGCAGCCTTAACTCCCTTCCCCTTCTTACTGGAATAAATTTACATATGCCAACACTGGACAACCTATTCAACATATGTGAACCTAGACCTTGACCCTTCAGAGTATTGAACCTGATCCCAGGTATTATACTTGTGGATGTAGGTTTGCTTGCTAAGCTGGAAGGTCAGCATACAGAACCTCAATCTGAGCTACAAATCTTCTCAAAACTTGCTGTTATACTTGTGAGCTTGCTGTTATACTTGTGTTATACTTATACTGACTAGTTTATCTCTTCATTAGACTGGTGATGCTCTGTTGGTGTTACTGTTAGTTGCTCATAGATTAAAAAGAAATCTTTGACTTCCTAACCCTAAAAATCACAATTCCAGACTGGGTAGTACAGAGTCTGCAATTCTTTCATCAAGAGTCGCAGCAGGGGAATCAATAGCTTATGGAAAGAAAAGCTCTTGATGTAATTTACTGGAAGTTTTTGTTGAATGCATGCTTACAGTATTAACTAGTCCACAGGTATCTGAATTGTTTGTTTCCAAAATGTGGTTCTAACTTTTGCCACTTTCCAGCTGTCAGCCAGGCATGTCATACACCAGCACGATAGATTAGGGGAGTTCTTTTTACTGCTGTGGAAAGTCAATACATCATGGTCAGAGTCAAAAGGACCAACAGCCTAGTTTAATCTCAAATATCTGCTAGGGAGAGTGAAAAAGTTACTAGAAAGTTTGCACTGAGAACTGAAGTTGAAACGTCTTTATTTCCAATACTTAATATGTTGAAATTGCCACTCATCCAATACTGACTGTTGGACAAGCATCAGACAGTTCAGAAGAGGGGTCAAAGGTGAGGTGGGTACAAAGATTGGTATTATATCAATGTGGAAACTGATATCATGATTTCTGATTATGTTACTGAGGGAGTTGTGCATGGATTAGAGATGATCCAGAGATAGCTCCTTACAGGACCATGAGGGAACTGGATGTCTTCCACTAAGATAGGATAGATAAGTACAAAATCAGGCAAAGTAGTCCCACACAGCTGGACACATCAAGAAAAACATGGTAACAGACTATAGAACTTAGGAACATTGGACCCAGAAGCAAGGGTAATGAAGACAATTATCTCAGATTATAGAAGGATCTCTATCAAATGGGCCAATGAGCTGAAAAATGGCAGATGGAGTTCAATTTGGATAAATGCGAGGTATTGTATTTTGGTATAACAAACAAGGGTAGGGCTTATACAATTAATGGTAGGGCATTGGGTAGTGTTGTAGAACAGAGGGGCCTAAGGGTGTAGATACATAATTCTTTAAAGTTTGTGTCACATATAGATAGGGTGGTTAAAAAGGCGTTTGGCATGCTTGCTTTCATTGCTCAGGCCTTTGAGTATAGGAATTTGGCTTTATGTTGAGGTTGTACAGGACATTGGTGAGGCCTCTTCTGGAATACTGTGTCCAGTTCTGGTCATCCAGTTATAGGAAGGATAGTATGAAGCTTAAATGGGTTCAGAAGGAATTTACCAGGATGTTGCTGGATATGGAAGGTTTGAGTTATAAAGAAAGGCTGGATAGGCTGGGACATTTTTTTTACCCGAGCATAGGAGGTTGAGAGGCAACCTGATAGAAGCTTATACTATAATGAGAGGTATAGACAGAGTTGATGGTAGTTGTCTTTTCCCTAATATGGGGAATTTCAAGACCAGGGAGCACATCATTAAGATGAGAGGTGAGAATTTAAAAAAAAAGACATGATGAGCAAATTTTTTTACACAGAGGATAGTTCGCATGTAGAATGAACTTCCTGAGAAAGTGCTGGATGCAGGTACAATTATAATGTTTAAAAGGCATTTAGATAAGTACACAAACGGGAAAGGTTTGGATGGATATGGGCCAGGAGCAGGCAGATGGGACTAGTTTAGTTTGGGATTACATTCGGCATGGACTGGTTGACCCAAAAGATCTGTTTCCTTGCTCTATGACTCAGCCTGTTCTGCCAATCATAGTTGATCTACTTGTGGTCTCATTTCAGTGACCTGTCCAGCCCCCACGTAAATCAGAAATCTGTCTAATTTAGCCTTGAATAAATTCAATAACTCAACTTGTTTTCTGAGAGAGAATTACAAACAGCCATCAGAGAAAAACATTTTCCTCATTTTCAAAGGGTCTCTTATTCTTAAACTGTGACCCCTTAATTCTTGTCTCCCACACTTTCAGAAGCATCCTCTTGTTATCTACCCTGTCACATCCCTTCAAGATCTCAAACTGTTTAACTCTAGGTATTGGTCTAGTTTATTTAACCTTTCTTCATAAGATAAGCCTTTCATCACAGGAATGAGTCAAGTGAGCCTTCTCTGAATTGCTTCTAAAGCTATTGCAACCTTTTTCAAATATGACAATCAACATTGTAGACAGTGATCCAGATTTGATTTCTGCAAAGCCCGCACAGCTCTGTAAACCTTCTACATTCTTCTGTTTCTACTCCCCTTATAATAAATACCATCATTCAATTTACCATCCTAATTATTCGCTGTATCTGCATCCCAAGTTTCTGTTATTAATGTGCCAGGATTCACAGATCCCATTATACTAATGAGATGAGCAATCTTCCATTTCAATAGTCCAATACTTCTCTATCCTTCATACCAAATTGAACCAGTTCATATTTTGCCTTTGCAGTGTCTTTACCTCTTGACAACTTGCCTATCTGTTTTGGTATCATTAGAAAACTTAGCCGTACATTTTGCCCTTTCCCTATGTGATGGATAGAGGTCTAAATAGTTGAG
The DNA here is from genome assembly GCF_047496795.1 of Chiloscyllium punctatum. NCBI lineage: Eukaryota > Metazoa > Chordata > Chondrichthyes > Orectolobiformes > Hemiscylliidae > Chiloscyllium > Chiloscyllium punctatum. Next base: position 60,666,554 of record NC_092763.1, on the reverse strand, counting down.
GCCCTTGTGACTGTGTAACAGATGAAACGTTATAGGATATGTATTCAGTCCCTGCTAGCTAGTCAAAGAATGATGTAAACAATTTCACTCTTAAAAAGAACACAAGAAACAGGAGCTGGAGGACACCATCAATCCTACTTCATCATTTAATACAACTGTGGCTGACCTTGAGCCTCGACTCCACATTCTTGAATCCTAGAATCCCTATAGTGTGGAAACAGGCCCTTCGGCCCAACATACCCACACCAACCCTCTGAAGAGTAAACCACCCAGACCCATTCCCCCACCCTATTATCTGATATTTAACCCTGACCTATGTACCGAACCTACGCATTCCTGAAGACAAAGACCAATTTAGCATGGTCAATCCACCCTGACCTGCACATCTTTGGAGTATGGGAGGAAACCCACTCAGACACAGGGGGAGAATGTGCAAACTCCACAAAGACAGTTGTCCGAGGTTGGAATCTTGCCTGCTTCTCAGGAACGAACACAAAAATCTGTGTCCGTCTCTTAACAATTGAACAAAAGAGCATACACAGTCCTCTGGAATAGGGACTTTAATCCTTTAAAATAATTTTGCCTCCTCTCAAAAACACACATTTTATTTTGACTTTAGAAATGCATATGGATGCTGGATTCAAAATACTATATAGCACATATAAAAAGTGGATTGAAGAGCTGCTGTTTTGACATCAAGATGTTCCAAGTTAAATAAATTTTGGCTCCAAGCTCTGGAATTCACCCCTTAAAACACCCACTCCTCTACATTCCTTAAACACTAAGTCTTTAACTGTGCATTGGTCATATTAGGAGTCAGTGTTGAATTTTGTTTGACAACACTCCTGTGAAGTATAAGTTCAAACAGACTATATAAATAAAAATGATAAAGAAACTCCTGACCATATGTCCTACAGTACTTCAAGCAGGCATAATAAAAAAAAGCAGCAAGTCAATGAAGAAAAATCAGGCAAAACCCAGCTGAAGAGATAATTTTAAAAATAATCTTGAAGGCAAAGGAGTTTGGGAGAGAATTTTGAAGGATCCACATGGTTGAAAGCACAGTGACCAATACTTGGGCAAAGGGAGGAGCACCTGCTTCATTGCAGAATCTGCTTTTTTTAAATCATAGAATGGTGGAGCTAAGCTACAAATGGCCCACCACACTGGTTTTCTGCAGTAGCAACTCAGATAATCCATATTATCCATAAAACTCTGCAAACTCTTTCTCTTTGGACACTACTTGTCTGACAGAAAGAAAATTACTTTAGGAACTGTTTTGGGCCTATGTTTACATTTTGAAGTGATTACCAATTTCTATTACAGCTACTTCTTTGATGTCAAATTTGAGTCCTCCTGTATGTGACTGTTATTTCATTTGGGGAAAGGAATAGGCATTAGAACAACAGCAACAGTTTTAAAAAACATGAAAATAAGTGATTCACATATACAAAATTTTAAAAAAAACTTGTTTTTATTTAGCACCTTTTACAAACACAGGATGCTCTAAAGTGCTTTACAGCCTATAAATGTTTTTGCCTTGTCATTTTTATAATGCAAGAGATATTACAACCAATTTCCACACAACAGCTGACAAACCCCAATGCCACAGTAAACAGATAACTTGATTTTATGATATTTAATTCAGGGAGAATATTCATCCACTCAAGAGTATCAAAGGGCAACACACAAGCAAAAGAAGTTAGTTTTTCCCTTAAATTCTTCATCTCATTCAATCAGGCACACCATTCAAAAACCAATTACTACCTGGCTGGTTAATTATTCATTCCTTATTTTTATTTAAATTTTTATTTATTTTTATTTTCTGTTCAGAGGCACTATTACACACCTCTGATATTTTTAACTCCTCATCAAAGCACTTGTGTTTCTAATTAAAAGTATAATTTATAACACAGCCCATTAATTCTTTAAGAAGTCATTGCAATGATCTTCATGTGAGCCCAATAATCTTATGTACCTCTTGGTTGGTATGTGAAGTAATTTGCATAGACCTAATTGAAAGCAGATCCAATATTTAAGAAAAAACCCAAATCTATTAAATGTTATGAAACTGCCAATAAGCTAATCCCAAATTATATTGCTTTTAAAATGAACTTACTAAGTGCATGTTGTTAATAGAAATCAGGTATATTGCCTATTTTTCTGTCCTGGAAAATTTGTGGGTGGGACTTGAACCCAGGCCTCTTGGTTTCGAGGTAGGGGACTGTCATTAAACCACAACAGCCCACAAGATTGTATGAATATACAGCCTGCTCTTCTTCTCTTAACTAGATTAATGACTCCAGCTAAGAAGGAATGTGTTGCAATTATAAGTGTTTTAATATTTTAATTACTTGCACAAAGATTTGATTGTTATTTTATTGTTTGCAAGTGTACAATGCAAGTTGTAGGGCTGTTGTGGTATAGTAGTAGAATCTGTACCTCTAGACTAGAAGATACAAGGTCAGCTATCACCTGTCCTAGATGCATGTCATAATATGGCTGAACTGGTTGATGAAAAATAATTACAATGCAAAGTTGCATCACCTTAATGAAAGCTACATGGCCACTTTCCTGCAGCAGTGACCATTTAAACACTTGGAGATGCATAATGTGATTTAGAGGGCCTTTCTTTCCAATATTAATGTAGTTATTACATGTTATTGTGGAAAAATTCCACTTTGTGTTTTATTAGACAAGATTAGTACTGTTCCTCATGACTTTGGAATTTGAGAACTGCTGAAAGAGAGTGCCTTGGGTTGAGGCTGTTGATCAGAACAGAAGAACATTACCTTGACAAATTGCACCTAGTATTTTAGTACATAAAAGTTACTGTTTTTGCAAAGCATTTTATTTTCACTACTACTTTTTCTGAGGAACTCAACTCCTATTGGAAAATTATGTCCAAAAAAACTGTTCTAGTCAAATAGAGATTAGTAACTGCTTATTTATTCATAGAAAGTATTGCAGTTGAATCAAATCCAAGCCACAGCCAAAATCCACTTATGGGTCACCTAACCTTTGGACAGACAACTGTAACCAATTCTTTCTAATCTTTTGTTACCTCAGGAGTAGAGTTCAATTATAACTGGCTAAATTATCATGAATTAGAAATTGAATCAAGGCTCCTTTATCTATTGGAACACCAACCAATGTCTATCACGATGGGAAATTGTCACTTCTGATTCGTTTGTGTTATAAATATTCTGTGTAGCTCCACATTTTCCAAATCAAGATATTAATATTTTTTAAAGATGCATGCTAGAAAGTATCCCTTAGGCTCTATGCAAATAATGCATATTCTTGTAGAAGCATTGAGCCTTTGAATTAATTCTAGAATGTTAAAGGAGTATGAGCTTTAAGTAAAAACTTTTTCTTTAAGTGCTACTTTACCTGTGACATCACAGACATGTGAGGTGACGATGCATTTCGTGTTTTATCGCGTCAATAGTTAATCTTGCTCTACATACAATGCAAGTTTTCTTGAAGATAATGACCTTTCAAACTTCCGGACGTCCTTGTTATTTAAAGAAAAGCATTTGATATGAATTATGTGAAATGTCAGAATTAAGGGCGTCACTTTTATAGAATATAAACATTAAAGGATGAAGAGCTAATGTAAATAATTTGTTCCAGTGTGCTGCTATTGAACGTCGTGCTGGAGACTGTGTGGCGGGTGGGCGTGGGTGAGGGAAGTGATTTGTAATCATTAGGATGTGATGCACCTGATCTGGTTCGGCCCAGGGTTGCTCAAAAAATCCTGATTCTTTCAACTTGAGCTGGGGAGGGGGGAAAAAAATCTTTTTTTTTCCCATTTCGACAGCGTTTTGCTTTTTAGCTTAAATTCTATCTAGTCTTTTTTTAAAAAAAATATATATTTTAAGAAAAAAAACACATGTTACCTTATGGCGGGGTGGAGAAATGCAGAAGGGGGTTAGAAAGTATTTCGGCCAGAAATCTCTGAATGAAGTGACCATGGATGAGTATCTGAGTAGTCAGGGATTATATCGGAAACTCACCGCCAAGGATGGCTCCTGTCTCTTCAGGACGGTTTCCGAGCAGGTAAACTCTTACCAACGTTTGTTTTTGTAAGCATAACAAACAACAATTAAAACTGCATCGGACTGTTTTACTTTTGTGTTTGGCCAACTTTCCTGTTAGTTTGATATTTTGTTTTCATAAAATTGATTTTCAGAAAAGAATATTATTTCAGAACTTCAGACATTATTTTTCAACTTGTCCCTCTCTTGTTGACAAAAAAGTTCTTTGCATTTTTGACAGCTGTTTTTGACTCAAATGTATCACTTGGAGATCCGAAAAACTTGCGTTATTTACATGAGGGTGAATCGAAGTAAATTCGAGGCAGTAAGTATTGTTAACTCATGTGAAGTTTTTGAGTTTCTATAAACCAAAAAATGGTACAGGTGCCTTTCCATAGGTATGTTCCATAAGTTGAGATGGAAAATGGGTGATGATATTAACCATGACTTCAGTGTTTAATAACTGAGTACTTAAAGGTGTAATATTTTTAATTACGCCCTATCTACTTCAATTTACGTGGGAAAACGTGTTATTAGCGTAGCTTACTGATATGCACAATTTCATGAATTCAGTGAATTCTTGTTTTCTGCGAGTTTTATCGCTAGTTGAATCTGGCGGTGCTGTACGGAGAAGGCAAGTCAAATGGTTTGGAATTAGTGGATCTAATTATTTTTGCCTCTGAAAATGGGGAGGGAGAGGAATGCGTGGGTTTAGTTTCGGCAGCGATGTCATCTGGTGGCTGGCTGTTTTGTTATATGTTGACTTTAAATCGATGTAGATATCTCTAATACGTGACTAGTCAGAACATATCTTTATCTGTGGAATAAACCTCGTAACTTTAAGGCACTGAAATCCCATGTTCCTTTTCCTTTTTTTTTGTAGAAGAGACTGTTCTATTTAAAGGGAGTTTTTCGTTGCATAATGTATCAGTTAATTCAGGAGTTGTGTATAGAAATGTGATCTAGAATTTTATACGTTGACTTTAAAAAGTAATATGAAGTTTGACTTTTCATGGTGCAGCAATTCAACTTTTGTTTTCTCAGTTTATAGATGGCCCTTTAGACAAACACTTGGAACGTTTGAGTGATCCAAAGGTACGTATGATTAAAGGCCACCTTGATATCAAAGTCAGTTTTCACTTCAACTATGGTGTCTATGACTTGGAGATGCTGGTGTTGGACTGGGGTGGACAAAGTTTAAAAATCTCACAACACCAAGTTATAGTCCAACAGGTTTAATTGGAAGCACACTAGCTTTCGAAGCATCGCTCCTTCATCAGGTGGTTGAGCGGCACTCTGAAAGCTAGTGTGCTCCCAATTAAACCTGCTGGACTATAACCTGGTATTGTGATTTTTAACCACAGTGTCTATGGGGTAGGATTGATGCTGTAAAGAGATCTAGAATAGTGATTGGAAGAGCTTAAATTGATAATATGGCAAATTACTGTCTGAAAATGCTTTCCATAATTTGATAAACAATTGAAAGTAGGCTGCTGGCATTTAATAGTGTCAAATTTATCCAATTTTTTTTGGATGGGGCATATCTGAGCTTTAAAATAGTTGGACAGATGGCATTAATGTTGTTGAAACAACTTGGCAAAGGATGCAATACAGGTTTAAATGCTACAGCTGGAATGTTGTTGGCTTTATTTTCCCTTGTATCTGACACCATATAGATTGAATTGGTTGAAAACTGACATCTTTAAATGTGAGAATACCAGAAGAAGTTAAGTATTATTTACTTGGCACATCTAGGTGAAGATTGTAGAGAATATATCAGCCTTTCGCTTTCAGATCCTTGGTTTGGACTGAATACTGGGAATTAAGTCTCTTGATTTTAATTCTGCACAATTATTCACTACTTTATGTAGCAGGCTGGCAGATCTTTTGACTTGACCTGCTTTTTGTGAGATCATTTATCTCTCTCATTTTTCAATCCAATTAAGTACAGTATGCAAGTAGTTCACTCTAGCTTCAGCAAATCTGTACTTCCTTTTCAGGTTGACAGCTGTTTTGTCAAGCTCTTCTGCACTCCTTATGATATGGTGGAATGGAGAATGGGTAGTTTGGCCATGGGTTTATAAATTGAATTGCTGTTGGCAAGTAGATCCTTGTCAATGTCCAGTTTTGAGTTCTGTTATTGCTGTTAGTTCTGTCCTACTGCAAGCCCAGTAGGGATTGTTTTGGATTCCTTTGGTAGTGGCTCCTGTTAGCAGATGGGCAGAAGTAATGAACAAAGCACGCCTTCTGCTTTTCCACCTATTTACTCACCGAAGACGGCATTTTAAAGCATGCTGGCTCCTGAGAGTTTTTAATTATTAGGAACAGGCAAGTGACAGGCTTCTATGTTTTGTATAATGCATTTTCAGGCATTTAACAAATACATAACAAACTGATTTTTAATTGCATAGATGCATATGTGTAGAAAAGATTATTGTAAAAGTATCATGCAGGTGATGACTTGAAACCAGGCAAGTCTGTAATCCTTTCTGTCCACTGAAGAAATTTTCTTCATTTAGAAGGATGGATTTGCTCTGTTTTATTGTAGAAACAGACCTTTTATAACCTCCTCCAATCAAAGTGCAAAAGTGGAGCCTGGATGCAGCCCCCTAACTACTATTTCAGGTCAACCTAAGTATTTTCTGGGTTAAGAGTGAGCATTCTTAAGTAGGGTTTTCACCTTTTATTTGGAGAGATGTTTCTGCTGTCTGAACAGAATATGCCTTATATTCCATGTATGTTCATATGCTTGTCCAATGGTGACTTAAGTGTACTTAAAGTCGGCGAATCTACCACTTGCAGGTGAGTGTTACAGGGGCTCTTTGTGGTGTCGCTACCTCTAAGCCAGGAGGCCCTGGTTTACCTGCTCCAGGGTTGTGCAACAACATCTGAACAATTTTATTAAGAAATTGGGTGATTTTGTAAGGTCGTTGTCAAGTTTTAGGGCTGCCAGGGTCATGTGTTCATACCAAGGCTTCCTTGACTGCACCTATAGTTTCTACCACCTCAAGAAACGAGAGGCAGATGTATAGGAATACAGAAACCTTAATTCATTTCCAAGTTACAGACAATCCTGACTTTGAAAAATTGTTCCTTCATTGCTAAAATTCTTGCAACACCAGGTTATAGTCCAACAGGTTTATTTGGAAGCACCAGCTTTCGGAGCTCTGCTCCTTCAGGTGGTTGTGGAGTATAAGATCGTAAGACACAGAATTTATAGCAAAAGTTTAGTGTGTGACTGAATTTTTCTATTGAAAAAGACCTAGCTTGTTTAATTTTCATCTTTTAGAATGAGCATGTTGGTTTCAGTTCTTTCATGTAAGTTGCAGAGCACTTAAAGTTACGTTCTCAAGTGAACTTTAACAGTTGGTGTCATTTCGGTCCAGATAATGCATTGACGTTGTGAGCTGCCCTGTGTGAGACTCTGTGCTACAGTGGTCAGACTGGTTCTCCTCTAAAAAACTGATTTACAGAATCTTGCATGGATTCATGTAGTTTTTGAACAAAGTAAAATATAATTCTGCAAGTATAAATTCACCCCACAAACTTGTGCGTGTGGGGGGAGGGGTGTGGTGTGATGTGATGGCAGAGGTTGGGTGTCTGTAAGAGTGTATGTTAGTGAGTGTAAAATGATATGTCTGAGGGTGCATGTGTGGGAGTTTGAGAGAGGGTCTGCATGTGTATGGGTCTGTAGGGGTGTAATGGGGTCACCTCTAGTGTGACATGAACCCAAGCTCATGTGTTGTCAATCACATCTGAAATATCTGTTGCATTCCCTGGCATTTCCATGATTTGTTCTTTTTAATACTCAATTCATGTCATCAGCTTTTAAAAATTCCCTGTTGTCATTTATTGGTGCCTGTGTCCCTTATCTAACTGATCTCAATGTTATAAGCATTTTACTTCAAGTTTGTGACAATGCCAATGTCCCATTTGTACATGACAGCTGCTAGAAATTAATGTCGTCCAAAGTCTTTATCAAAAATTTCAAATGTGTCAGAAGTTTATTCAGTTAAGATCTGGAGTTGAGGCTGGACTGGGGTGTACAAAGTTTAAAAATTATACAACACCAAGTTATAGTCTGATAGGCTTATTTGGAAGCACTAGCTTTTGGAGCACTGCTCTTTTAGGTGGTTGTGGAGTAAGGAGCAGGGCTCTGAAAAGTTTGTGCTTCCAAATAAACCTATTGGACTACAACCTGGTTTTGTTTTATTTTTAAAACTAAGTCAGTTAAGACCAGGAGTCCCACCATATTTGATGTTTGGCACAAGTCAACAATTTGACAGTGTTAGATTCTGTGGGTTCATGACCATAGTTACCTAATACTGTATAGACAGTCAACCTTAAGGGGTTTCAGGTAGTTTAAGCAGTTATGTTAGATGCAAAGTATACAGCCCATAATAATTGAGCATGCTCCTGATACCAGAGGCCAAATAGGCTACATGGAGTATCATTCTCATAGAAGTTGTCAAGACAACATTCTGCTCTCTAGCTAAGTACTCTGGAACCCTTCTTTCAATCTCTTTTTGGTTCTGTTGTCAATTGAAGAAGCCATTTATCTGAATGTCCTCTGATTCCAAGTGCTTATTGATATACCCTATTTTACCTAGGCAGTCGACAGTCCACAATCACTTGTCTTTAAAGAAAGCATTTTTAGTCAATGAAGTATTAAACTTTACTTATTCTCAACATCAGAAAATCCATTTATTCTTTGCCCACCTTCATTTGAAGATTAGTTTCATTTTGGGACTAAAACTACTTTATTTTCCTACATGGGGCATTGATTGGATAATGAGCCAATTATTTGATGTCACATTGTGGAATGTTGCATTTGTGGTATTTATTGTCAACTACCTTTTGTCTTGTTTAAAAATATTTGGTGAAAGCAAGTACCTATTATTATAACAATTTCAGAACATCTGAATCCATGTTGAAAAAGCTAGAAAATGTTCATGGTTTTGGCATGCTTATCCTGGTTTGCATAAGCAATAGATGTTTTGTCCTTTTTCAAGAGAGAAAGGAATAAAAGTTCTCCTTTTCTAAATATAAATCCACGTTCTTCACCTGTAACCAAAAGGCAATCCCTAAAATACAGCTGATTTGCATTTTCAAATAGGTAATCACTTTTTTTTCCTCAACATGAGAAATCTCAAAGGTGTAAATCTAATGGGGGATCCAGATTCCTTTACACCTTCTAGCTTCAGTCTTTTGATAAGAATGTTAACTTTCAGTTCAGACTGGTTCTTAATAGATTCATGAAACTTCTATTCATGTGATTACTGCAGCCACTAAATTCTTTTTGAAACCATTTTAATCCCTAAAAATCAAAGGAATTAATTGTGAAAAACTAATGTTATCCTTATTGTTATTGTACATCCGAGCAAATCTATTTCAGTGCCACCATCTGTAAAATGCTTTTCCAAATGGAGGTAATGTTATACATTGAGTAATGGAAGTGTAATCCTTCAATTCCCTCATTAGAAAGAGAGATGGTAGCCTAATGATGTCACTGGACTCTTTAATAGAGGCCCAGGCTAATGTCCTGTGGACATTGGTTTAAATCCCAACATGGCAGCTGACATTAAAATTAACCTTTATCTGAAATATAAAACTAGTCATCCATATTATCAGTTATTGAAGGATGACTCATTTTGTTCACTAATTTCCCTGAGGGGAAAAATGTGCAGTCCTTACCTGTTCTGGCTGACATCTGACTCCAGACCCAGAGAGATTTGTTCTTAACTGCCTTCTGAAATGATAATTAAGCCAGGAAGTTGGGGATTGAAAAATGATGACCTCGGCTATAACACCCATGTCCCATCAAACAATGTTTGAGCCATTGATTGAAGGGTTAGAGTTTTGTAATGCCTTGAAGGCTGTGGCATAGTTGCTGAATTTGTTAAACAGGTCTGAGATCTGCTTGAGATATTTAGAAATGCAAAGTTAAAAATCACAGAACACCAGGTTACAGTCCAACAGGTTTAATTGGAAGCACACTAGCTTTCGGAGCAACGCTCCTTCATCAGGTGATTGTAGAGTGTGCTTCCAATTAAACCTGTTGGACTATAACCTGGTGTTCTGTGATTTTTTTAACTTTGAACACCCCAGTCCAACACTGGCATCTCCAAATTTAGAAATGCAGAATGCTTTTGATATTACAAGAGTAATGCCAGTTTTTCTTTTACTACAGAATAGGAAACGTAGATAATTTTATATACTCGAGTATATTGTTATATGCTTTTGCAGTTCATTTAAATTTGGTTAACCATCTGGCAATGTGCTGAAACCTGAGCAAAATACCATATTGCAAGTGCTTACTGTCTGAATCTTTTGAAGCTGATGCTTTTAGCTTCCATTAAACCTGCCATTTTTGTTATAGGAATGGGCTGGTATGTTGGAAATGAATGCTTTATCACTGATGTACAAGTAAGTGTCCAATGATTTTCCCACTAACGATGGAACTTTTTTTTTAAAGAAGAGAAAACTAGTGGCAAATTAAAAATGAAAGGCCTGATCATTCTGTCAGTAGGCAAATATCTAAAATAAAGAAGACAAATGAGGTGAGGTAGAAGTGACTGCCCTTGCCAATAAGGCAGTATTGGCCTAAATGTGTCAAGGACTCTTAGAAAAGCGAGTCAATGAGAATCAGTGAAAATACTATGCTTGTTGAATCATACTTTGCACTGTTAGACAGTTGTGGATGTTAAGATCAGTAGTCTGAATTCTGGGATATTATTGGTAGCATCCTAGGCCCAACCATCATTGACCTCCCGTTCAGAACCAGGATATCAGCTCTTGATTTCATAATTGTTTGTTTGTGACTTGACATCCTGAGACATTGTGTCCACATGCAGCAAGACCTGGACAACATCCAGGCCTAGACTGAGAAATGGCAACTAAAATTCATGTCATTGCCAGATAATGACTATGTACAACAGGAGAGAATCTAATAATCTACGCTTTGTGCACAAATATTATTAAAATAGCTGAGGGTTGCCATTGACCAGAAAGCCACGTGATACAGCTATAAGGTCAGAGACTGGGAATTCTGCAGTAATCAACTTTTCTCTGGGTGTCCCAAAGCGTATCCACTATCTACAAGACCTATGTTAGAAGTATGGTGCATCTTCCCCTCTTGTCTAGATGAGTGTAGCTCCAACAGTACTCGAATGTTGAACACTGACCAGGACAAAGGCAGGCATCCATTCATCACGTTCATTGCTGCACTGTGTATCAATGGTAAAGAGTGAACAATGTGTACTGTCTGTAAGATGCACAGCAATTTTATAAGCCTGCTTCAACAGCTTCCAAACCTGCTAACGCTACCACCTAGAAAGACAAAGGAAGCAGGTGCAATGGGAACACTACTCCTTGTGTATTCCCACTGCAAGTGAACTGACTATCCTAACAGAATTATATTGTCACCCTCTTACTAATGGGGGGAGGTCTTAGAATTTTCTATCAAAACTAGGTGTACATACACCACATGGACTACAGTAGTTGAAGATGGCAGTCACTACCATCTTGAAAGCAATTGTTGATAGCATTAATGCTCAGTAAGCATCATGGGCAATAAATGCTGGCCCAGCCAGTCATGCCCATATCCTGAGAGTTTTGAAATGAAACTTTGACTTAAATCATGGAAAACTGCAGCATGGTAGCACAGTGATTAGCACTGCTGCCTCACAGCACCAGAGACCCGGGTTCAATTCCCGCCTCAGGCAACTGTCTCTCTGGAGTTTGTACGTTCTCAGTGTCTGCGTGGGTTTCCTCCGGGTGCTCTGGTTTCCTCCCACAGTCCAAAAATGTGCAGGTTAGGTGAATTGGCCACGCTAAATTGCCCGTAGTGTTAGTTGAAGGGGTAAATGTAGGGGAATGGGTCTGGGTGGATTGCTCTTTGGAGGGTCGGTGTGGACTTGTTGGGCCGAAGGGCTTGTTTCCACACAGTAAGTAATCTAATCTACCCCATAGTAATCAGCCCATCATCAAAAGTTTTCTTACCAACTTGCTGACTCTTCATCTGTAACCTACGTTGTAAGAGTCTCTCTAAATAGAGTACTTTTAAAATGTGAAGATTTCTGCCTCTGTTGTGTGCAACATTCTTGAAGAGTTGATGGTTAGCCTACAGTATGTGTATCTTTATGGTAGAGATCATGGCAGACCAGTGTAGACTTGCCCCACTCATTTCCTTTCTATCCTAACAACCAACATTTTTGGGCAATGAGTTTCAGATCTTTGTTCTGGAGGCAGGATATTTTAACACCCCCAATCGATACGTTTGCTGATTACTTATAACATCTGTGAAGGCCGTAGATCTATCTTGTCCTATCCATGCTATCCGATCCCCTCTTCAATATGTCTTGGTTAAATCAACTCTTACTTCCTCTTTCAAACAAAACAACACCAGCCTATCCAAATGCATATCAAAAAAACCTCCAGTTCTGGCAATAGCTTACCTTAAAAGTCCGAGACTGGTATTTTAACTATTGTAATTTTCCATTCATATCTGGCAGAATGGATATTTAGTTAGGCCAGAAACTGGGGTTATCTGGTATGTTAGCTTAAACATTTACTTGCCACAAGATGATCAAAATTCTGATCTGTTGGTTGGAAATGAGTCCAAGTGATATGAGAGGTGTTAGTTCCAGTAAATGTCCATTTGGGAAGATCTTAAGTGAAAGATATGTCTGTAGACTTCATTAGCAAATCCCATAGGATTTGGATTTAAAACAGAAGTTTGAGGTAATGTTGTGCAAGAATGTTTGAATTAATTGAGGGAGATGCAGAGAAGAGTTTGTCTATGACTAGAAATGTTGAATGTTATCTTGCTCTAAACAATAAAGTGCTTTTGGTTTGAAATTAGTCACATTTTCAAGTAGCTTCCATGCCAGGTGTTTTTGTTTTTTTAGCCTTTAAAATTTGTGGCCAATAATTTGGTATTACTAATCCTTTCCAAGAAATGTTTCAACTTGAAAGTCCTGCTTTATTAGATATAGTGATATTTAATATTTTATACTTTTCTATCCTATAATCTCTATTCTGTTCTCATCTTGTTATCAGCTAACGGTAATAATTTGGCCCAATTAATCTATGCTGGTTTATTCTGCAGTGGGCCTTCCTCTCATCTCTTCTAGTCTTATCAGCATTCTCTTCCTTGCTTGCACTTAATTAGATCCCACTTAAATGCTTCCATATCACATCAACTATCAGTCATAGCATTCAACATCCAATATAAACTGGATAAGATAGATTCCCTTCAAATCCTAATGGATGACCAGTTTCTGGCTGCCCCACAAGGATTTACAAAAAACTCCACATTTACCCAATCAAACTCCTTTTATTTATCCTAAAGACTTCTATTGGGTGAGCCCACAACCTCCATACTCTTCCTTCTGACTTCAGTCCCTCTACTGCAGAACTGTCATAATTACAATAAAATGCTTGAATAGATGATACATGATAAGCTCATGGGCTAAGTAGTGATTTGGGACAAGAAATACTAATGTGCAGGATATTGATGCAGATTGTGCCTCCTTAATCTCTCTCCATTCCCCTTGCCGTCAAGTTGCACTCAGGACTGCATCATGACATGCTGGTGTTCCGAAGGGTGACCTTGAAACTGACCTTATCCTCTCTGAGCATGACTGACTGCCAGTGGACTTCAATCCCATTTGAGGGGATAGCATAAATTTGGAGCCCGGGGGCTGTATTGGGTATAGAGCCTCCCAAGGTCCAGAAAATCCTGTTTCCGCAAGGGCCTGGTCCCAAGTCTGAAATGAAAGTGATGGCTTAAGAAACTCAGTAGCTGTCAGCATCTGTGGACATGAAATGTTAACTTTTTCTCTCTCTCCAAACTGAGGGGGATGGACTTTGGAGGTGCAGTCTGCAGCAAATTGCTTGCTTTCTAACCAAAATAGAAAACAAGCTAATATTGCTTGTATAACATAATCAATTCACTTCTTCTTTTTCCAAATGTCAAGTTGTGACTTTCTCATTTACCGATATCCTGGAAAACCACCTATCCAAGCTACAAATAATGGATTTGAGAAGACGGTAAGAGAAGCCTCCTTCTCACTTGTAATATCAATGGGTGTATGTGCATTATCTAACTTGGGTTATTTATAAACACAAAAAGCATCTGGGGAAGCCACTACTCAAATTACTAAGATTGTTTGGTGACTTTGAATCTACGCTTTTTTTTGAAGGTTGTTTAAAATTTATAGTCTTTAGTTTACTCTCCAGAAACTTTTAATGCATATAATACTGAATAAAATACATAATTTGCTTAAGGTCTTAATTTGCCCTTCTGAACTGTGAATGCTCAACAATAGGAATTTGGTTTGCTTTTGCCTGTTTGCACTGTCTTTTGTTTATATTTGATTTCGAAGTAAAAGCAAATACGCAATTATCTTTTTGAAGTTGAATTTTTCTAGAAATTATCAAAACAGTGGGAAGGTAATTCAGTATTGTTTGACTTGCATTTCTTGGAGAAGATTGTCATTTTTATACCATTAATTTATCAACACATTTCATGTTGTAATATACATCATTATATTAAAGCAAATATAGAACCATAGAATCACTGCAGTGCAGAAAGCGACTATTTGGCCCTTTGAGTCTGCACCAACGCTACTCCCATCCCATTCTCTCAACTCCACGTGGGTTTTTACCATGGTTAACCCAACTAAACTGGACACTACAGGGCAATTTTTAGCATGGCCAATCCAACTAACCTGCACATCTTTGGACTATGGAAGAAAACAGAGACATGGGGAGAACATGCAAACTCCACACAGTCATCCAAGGCTGGAGTTGAATACAGGTCTCCTGCACTCTGCTGCCCTAAATATTTTTAAACGTAAGGAACAGCTCTTAAAATTTCTTGACTCTTGTTAGGAATTGTGCTAGTCCTAATTCTTGTTTCAAGCTGTTCATAGCCTTGTTCTCAGTGTTTATCAATAGGCTGATTAGTTTTTAAGCACTAAATGTAAATTTAAATCAAGTATGGAAATCATGCATTGACTTTCCTAATAATTAAGTAAAGAAAGCCTGATTCTAATGAAACAGAACTTTGAACCTGAAATGTATTGCTTGCTTGTGACCCCCTTAAATTTGGTTAGTGGAGAACTGTGCACTACTTGTCCAAAGTTCTAGTTGTTTAGATAATCAGTGAACATTTGGGTATGCATGGACAGCCAAAATCAGGTAAAGTTTTGCTTAGACTCAGGATTAAAGTTATTCTGTGTTGCTTTAAATTATCTATTCTCTATCTATTGCTATCTTCTAAGACTGCTGGCTAATGCAGGAAAGATAGTAGCGATTACTGAGCCATGGCTACAGAACAATTGGTGTTCCATGAGGGTGTGAATGACAATGCCCCAAGATCCTCATTGTGCCTTTCAACAAGGCTTCAATGTAAGAACAGTGACAATCCTCTAGAGAGGATAAGCCCAGAGTTGACAATAGGAGATGGTTTTACTTGGCTCATTCTGTTCTGAGCCCAAGTGTTTATGCAGCAGTTGAAGGTTGGTAGAACCAAACTGTTCACCTCATTATTAAAAGGAAAGGGTTTTGTTACAAATGAGCATGCATATTTTTCCAGCTGGTATCTTGCACACTTCTCCTGTTCTTATTTTATCTGTGCTCAGTTTGTGACAAGATGGGCCTGTAGGAGGGATTTGTTTGCTCCCCTCCTTTTTGAAGGGTGGGGTGGGAGGTTAGATAAACATGGTGCTGAGGTGTCTGCTCGATGGGAAGCAAAATAAGTAGCTTGACCAATTGAATCATATCTGAGATACCTTACACTACCTTTTAAATAAGATAAAAGTTAGGGCCTAGGCTGTCTCTGTTTTGAGGGGATTTGATCTGGTCCACAAGTTTGTGACACTTATTTTAAAAAATTGAGTGGGAGGGATAGTATTTCTGGGAATTGGGGAGGGTGGGGGGGGGGTGCGTGATGAAGGTGAGTATAAGGTGCAAAGTAAACATTTAAAACTTAACTGCCTCCTAAATAAAAACAAAATATTGGAAATATGCAGATCAGGCATCATTTATGAAAATAAAGTTAATGTTTGATTTCCAACATCTTCAGTATTTTGAGCTTACTGATTCTCCATAGATTTTAGATCATGTTTATTGACTTCACTTTGGATTTTATTTAAATGTTGCAAGATTAACAAAAAAATGAAATGTTTCTTTTTTTTTAAAAAGATCTCACTTTGTTGTTCCAACAATGGTCATTATGATAGTGTGTTTACGAAACAGTTTCAAGGGCATGCAGCCATTTGTCAAGGTAGGTTTGTCTTTTGGCTAAATAAGATCTGTTGTTGTCTGGTGTTGGTTGAGGTAACAGAATTGATCACAAATTATAAAAGCACTGGAGAAGGATTTTACAAAAACCGTTACACTGAGTGTGTACACTCAGGCCTCCAAATAATTAAAAGACAGGAAATTTGGAGGCATATTATAGAGGTGCACGTAAAACTCAGTAAAAGAAAAATAGGAAACCTTGTTTTCAATCCTTGAGATGATTTAACAGGTGGGGTTTTTTTTCCGCGGGGAGTTGAGAAGTGAAAAATATTCCCAGAATTCAATCAAAGACCACTTTGCCTCATTCGGTTGGAAACATAGATTTCGGGAATGTGGTGAGGGGCAAGGGGATTTCTGCTACAAATATTCCTGTATCCTGAAAAACCTCTATTAACCAAGACTGTTTGTTTTATTCCTGTCACTGACCTAATTTTGTGTCCTTTTTTTATTCCATGAGCTATAACTTTGTTGTCAAGTCTGTGGCATTGTATCAAGTGCCTTTTAGAAGTCCTTGTATATCACATTAACAGCACTGTTTGCATCACCCCCTCTTATTGCTTCTAAATTGAAGTTAGTTTTGCACTACTTTCTCAAGAATCTATGCTGGCTTTCCTTGATTAACCTACATTTATTTATATGACAGTTCAATTTTGTTCCAGATTATTGTTTGTCTATTTTCTTAGCACCAAAGTTAAGCTGTGTAGCCTGTAGTTGTTGAAATTAACTAAATGCAATAAATGCATATATTTCAGCAATTGTATATGAAGTGCTGTACAGAGATGTCTTTGGAGTGGATGAAGAAGAATTACGAGCAGCAGTGGAGTTGTTCCGCAGTCATGGCAAGAAAACCAGAAAGAGCAGTAACTGCCAAAGCAATGGTGATACTGAATATCTTCCTGAAAAAGTTGTGCAGTATGTGAATTTCCTAGCTTATCAATTTGGAGTGCATATTTAACAAGCTATTTTTTAAAAAATCAATGAGCTGTTGGTGAGGTAAGTTATTAGATTAGATTCCCTACAGTGTGGAAACGGCCCCTTCGGCCCAACAAGTCCACACCGACCCTCCGAAGAGCAATGCACCCAGACCCATTCCCCTACGCCTAACACACTTATCTAGTTTTGCTGTTCGGGGTCTTGGGCTCAAGTCGTGAAGACAGTTTGAGGTTTGGTGAACAAAGCTTTTCCAAAAACAATACTACTATGGCTAACTTCTGATTTACATGTTTTATTTTCTGTTTTAGGGGTAGGTGTTGCAATAATAGCATCATATTGATTAGCTTTGTATTCCAGCATGTGACTCAGTAATACTATTAGTCAAGTAAACAGTGGCATACTGCTGTAATTGATTTAGCAGGAATGTTGGAAAGACTGCTACAATGAGAAATTTTTGACACTCCATTAATCATTTTCTCATAAAGTCCATTGTAAAATTGTTACCTAGTGATGTTCCAAAATGGCTGAAATCTATTTCAGGTTGATGTAGGTACATTTCTAAAGGTTTAAGCAGATCAAAGTTGATTTTTTGGATGCTGTAGAACATCAAACAAACAAGACCAGAGCACTGCTGTAGACCTGATGCCACATTTCTCTTTCGGGTCTGCTCGCTGCAGAATGACCAGTCCAATATTATTCCCATGGGTTTGCTTCTCCCTGTTTCATTAAGTCACAACAAAAAAAAACTTAATTCTGGATTAGTGGCGCTGGAAGAGCACAGCAGTTCGGGCAGCATCCTCGGATGCTGCCCGAACTGCTGTGCTCTTCCAGCGCCACTAATCCAGAATCTGGTTTCCAGCATCTGCAGTCATTGTTTTTACTTAAAAAAAACTTAAGCCTACTGCAGGAATTATTCCCAATTCTATCCTGATCATCTGACATCTTGTGCACTCTGGCAATGCTGTGATAAAAGTTTACATTTTTCTATATTGCTCATGATGTTTCCTCCCACATTCCAGAAAATAGGTCAGGTGAATTGGCCATGCTCAGTTGCCCATAGTGTGAGGTGTATTAGTTGGGGTAAATGTAGGGAAATAAGTCTGAGTTAATCCACCCAGTCTTCAGAAGGTCAGTATGGACTTGTGCCAAAGGGCCAGTTCCTACACTGTAGGGAATCTAATCTCCACTCTCTGTATTCAGACACCTGAAGTCTGAAAGTTTGTCCTTGGTTAACCAGTTGCTTTTGCTTTTTTTTTAAAGGTGTGAACATTTTACATCCTATTCTCAATACGTTTCACTCTGGGCTGCTCTGTCCCCCATTATCACAGTCATGCGAATTACTTGAGGCAGAATTTGAAGCAGCTGAAAATGTGTTGCTGGAAAAGCGCAGCAGGTCAGGCAGCATCCAAGGAGCAGGAGAATCGACATTTCTGGCATGAACCCTTCTTCAGGAGCTTCAGCCTTCTTCAGGAGCCCTTCGGGCTCATGCCTGAAACGTCGATTCTCCTCGTTGGATGCTGCCTGACCTGCGCTTTTCCAGCAACATGTTTTCAGCTCTGATCTCCAGCATCTGCAGTCCTCCCTTTCTCCTCGCAGAATTTGAAGCAGCCTATGTGATCCTCGTCGCAACTCCTATTTGGACTGGAAGTATGGGACCAGTTCAAATGCATTATCACCTTTTTTAAACTTTGTATTCATAGCAGCAGTTAGATTTTCAAAGTCAAAAGTACTGGTCACAAAGCAAGCAATCATTTGCAGAAAGCAGTTAAGGGAAAGCGCTATGTTGGCTGCCATTGCAGGATGGTTTGACTACAGGAGCAAGGAGTCCTAATTGCAATTGTATAGGTCCTTGGTGAAATTGTGCCAGTAGTGCTTTACATACAGTACATATGCTGTTTGGTCTCCTTTACCTGAGGAAGGATGATGCACCTGCTATAGGCGGAGTGCAATGAACGCCTACCAGACTGACTTCAGGTTTCCTTTTGAGGAGAGACTAGGTTGACTGCTCTGTATTTTAAACTGCAGTGGATTAATAAGATTTATTGAAACAAATTTTAACAGCTGGACAGACTGGATGCAGGTTCTGAGGAAGGGTCAGCAGACCCGAAACATTAACTCTGATTTCTTTTCACAGATGCTGCCAGACTCACTGAGCTTTTCCAGCAACTTTTGTTTGATACTGGATGCAGGGATTGTTTTCCCTGGCCACAGGTCCAGAATAAGAGCTCATGGTTGCAGGTAGACCCTTTTGAACTGAGATAAGGAATTTCTTCGGTCAGGAGGTGGTGAACCTGTGGAATCCTCCACCACAGATGGCTGTGGGGTCACTGATTGCATTTTAGTCTGTAGAATAAAGTGGTATGAAGAAAGTCTGAGTACAACATCGAGTTAGAGGATCAGCCAAGATGGTCAAACTGTGCTATTTCAGTGAGTCAAATGACCTTCTGCTCAAGTTACAATGTTTCCAGTAATAGGGCAATTAACCTTTGGCAGTAAAAGCTGCAATCCTTGTAGAGTTCCCACAAAAGTAGCAGCTAAAAAGGCAGAAAACCGAAGTTGTCAGCATCCAGCAAGGTGATATATTAAATTGGCTAGGATATTGTATTCATGTTATTGCAGAATATTATATCAATTAAGTGCACCTGACTACATTATACATTTTCATGTGATGGGTTCATGTAAAGTACTGTTTGCCAACTTATAGACTAATTTGGACAAATAGGTTATGGAGTTTATTCCAGAATCACAGTGCATAGCTTGTTTTAAATCAAAGGTTTCTATGTTGTAGTGACATGGTTTGCACTACTTCAGACAAACATTTTTTTTTGTCTGCTTAGGAGGAATGGTGCAGAAAATAGTGAACACGAGGCCTCTCCAGAGGAGAAAATGGCAAAACCCAGTGCAGAAGAAACAAAGGTATTAAGATTCATAACTTTGTAATGAAAAAAATTTGGGCAAGTTAATAAACTCGAAATTAATCAAGCTCCTCACATTTTTGAGAGGTTGGAATAGATCTCATTTCCAGGTGTCTGGCTTTTGTTGGACTTGTCTTGCCATGGTGATCCGTCCAGGGTGTGTGTTGATGCACAGTCTACATTGTGACTCTGGTAGGAGTTCTTCTGCCATAGGGAAGAGGCCATTTAATTCTTGCTATGACCTGCCCTTTGGCAGCGATGACCCTCTGTGCTTTTTTTTTTGTCGCCCTTGATGGTTCCAATTATGCTGTGTCCCATGCTCACCACCTTCCAGTGAGGAAGATTAGGCAAGCTGCATGTGCTAAGTGTTTCTCTGCCATATAAATATTTAGTTTGGGATTCCACCTGCACTGGTGGCCTTATTGGTTCTAAGATGTTAGTTGCCTTTCTTTACAACCATTTAAGGTTGTGCTGAAGGGGTGGCAGACAGCATGATGTGGAATGTGGTCAAGTGCACTTGTCGATAGCTCATTGTGTTCCTTCCAATGTGTGCTGACCCTCTTGGATGAGACAGTACCATGGTTCAGTGGTTAATCCTGCTGCTTCAGAGCCAGAGATCTGGGTTTGATTTCACACTCTGGCAACTGTCTGTGTGGAGTTTGCGTATTGACCCTGTGTCGTCATTAGTTTCCTTTGGATGCTCCTTTTTTCTCTCACAGTCCAAAGGTGTGCAGGTTAGGTGGATTGGTCATGGAAAGCATAGAGTTAAAGGGATGGGGTGGGGGGAGCATGTGGACTCGATAGACCAAATGGCCTGTTCCCACACTGAAGGGATTCTGACATGATATGAACAGGAGTCCACTCTCTACTGTGTAGAATAGGACTGTGCTGAAGAATCCACACACAGTGGCTGTATTTCCTGCTTATCATGTATTTTGGACCATTTGACTGCATTTTCTGTGGACTTCCTTTCCTTATCCTGGGGAAAAGATCTTGGCTATTCACCCTATCCATGCCCCTCATGATTTTATAAACCTCCAAAAGGTCACCCCTTAGCCTCTGCTCCAGGGAAAAATGCTTAAGCCTTTCCCTATAGCTCAAACCCTCCAACCCTGGCAACATCCTTGTAAATCCTTTCTGAGCCCTTTCAAGTTTCACAACATCCTTCCTGTGGGAGGGAGACCAGAATTGCGCGCACTATTCCAAAAATGGCTCAACCGATGTCATGTACAGCCGTACCATGACCTCCCAACTCCTATAATTAGTGCTCTGACGAATAAAGGCAAGCATACCAAATGCTGCCTTTCTTCAAATTATTCAAAATGGTGTCCGATTGTGGCAATATCGGAACACCTTTTTACTGTTTCTTTTACTCTCTGGAATACAACTAATAAAATCATTTCATCCATTCATTCATTTGTTTATTTATTTATTCATTCATTCTCAATCTCTCCATTCACCTGAGGTGTGTTGACCCTCGGATGGCAGGTGGTGATTTAATCTGTGAGGAAGCAGCCCTAAGGTCCTGTAGGACAATTGTGATTTCATTAAATTATCTTTGTAATTGTTCTAATCCAATGTTATATAAAATTCTTGCTGTTTTTTCACTTGCTCTTGTGATAGTGTTTTAACGTTATCTTCCACTCCATGTGACACCATTTCTAAAATTTCCGAATTGAAACACCGTTGCTGCAGTTTTTTTCCTACTTGTTATATATTTTGTAAAAGATGTTTGAGTGATGAAAAGTAAAATGATTGGGAAGTTAGTTTTGGGGAAACAAAATACTGGCTTCAATATAGCCAGCTGTAGTTAGCTTTCTCATAGATGCATTGTGTTAGTGTTTAAAACACTCTAGAATGTTCTTGATAATGGTGCTATGTCCAGCCAGAAATCTGCTTGATCTTCCAATGTGTGCTTTGATTTATCTCCCCATATGTTCTCGAGTAATTAACTCATTGCACATTTAGTGCTTCACATTTTGAATGTGTTCCCATATTTTGCTTCTGAAGTTATGCCTGGCTTGAAGAGACTACTTTTGGAATTTTAAGGTGGAGCAGATTAAATATTTTAGTTTGGAGCAGGCAAAAATCATTTTGTTTGGAATATCTGTGAAATAGGACAATTTGAAGAATTTGGTAACCACCTTTTTTGATTTTTCACGTCAGATCAATTTTCTTGACTAGTTTACCTTAGGACAATTTTGATTCTTCAAGGCAGCTTGCAGTGGCTACCTTTTTCAGTGCTTAAATGAACAAGGATAGTGGTTATATGACTGCAGATATTATGATGGAGGAAATGATATAATTTCATTTTCAACCTCTTGATGAAATACTTGTTTGTTTTTATGATCTTGCTCAAAATGCAAAGGTACCAAGAATTGAAAAATCTGAACCCCATTGTGAGTGATAAGAGTTATGATTGCACGTGGAGATTTTTATTCCTCTAATTTCAAAGTTATAATTTACCTGCTGTCATTTTTTTGGAAGACTGGTTCCAACATTCAGTTAACTTCTGTATTTCAGAATGTTGATGGCCCATCAAAGATGCCATTTCCCTTTAAGGTATTGAAGGCATTGGATTCAGAAATTTATCGCAATGTGGAATTTGATGTCTGGCTCGATAGCAGAAAAGGTATAAACCATAAATAGTTGTCCCAAAGTTTTTGGGTTTTGGGGCAGGTGGACAATCTTCTGCTTTAACATCCCATACCTTATTTCTAATCCGAAGCTCTGCCCTTTCAATTGGCTTATTTTTGCTAAGTATTAAATTTTATTTAAAGCATACGTCTAGATCAATTTGTGCTTCCTCTTTTGAGGATTTGTAGTAAATCTCGCCATGGAGATGACCAGCATTCTTCTTTCACAAAGTCATATGTTTTGTTATAGAGCAGCAAAAGGTGGACTACATGGTGGTTTCTGGAAGGCAATATTGTTTAGGTGACAAATGTCAGGTAGGTGCTAAATGCTCTTTGATAAATGTTAAGTCCATTATATATTTTAAATGTTAATTTTTAAATTTGTTTTTGTCAAATGAATATTCTTGGTCAGTAGATTTTAAAGCTGTTGCTAGTTGTGGCTGTCCAGAACGGGCCTGTCTCTCTGTTGCTGCTAATATAATAAAAACAATCACAATCCTGTTAGCTACCAAATATGACATTTTGTGAAAAAACCTTGCATTTGTATAACTTTATTTTCTTGATATTGTTCACAGCCAACCTTTGTGCTGCGGCACAACAAATAAAGCAGCCATTTTACTATAGCACAGTCCCATTACAAGCAAATAAGAAATTATCAGGTAACAGTTGTGAATGGCAGTGCAGAAATTGTTTAAACCTAGATGAATCACCAAAGTAAATATAGCAAACTTTGTTTTAATTGGCATTCCTGATAAATCAACAAAATGTATACCTCAATTCAAAGTTCCCTTCTGTCCGATTACTATAGTTTAGTTGTTTATCTCGGTATAAAGTTGTTCAAGTGAACGGCCACACAAAATATCAATTTCAAGATTACTTCTCCTTAATACTGTGGTGTACCTGCAATGTTAGGGAGGGTGAGTGTGAGAAGGTTCTACCAGTAAGTTTGTTTTTATTTAAGGCAGAGTTGCATTATAATTTTGTGATTTATGTTGTAAATAGAGCATGTGATGTGTATATCCCTTTATTTTTCTATTACTTAGTGTGTTATATTGTGGGCCTCTTGATTATCCAGAATATTTGATCAGTTGGCACTCTCTTGATCCCAAAGGTGCCAGATAATAGTTTACTGTATTTGAATTTGTTCAAAATAATAGTTTGAAAGTCTGTCTTATTAGCAGTGTCACCTCAATGTGCATAGTTGTCCCAGTTTCTTCCTTGAGTGCAGTTGATGTTTGGAACTTAGTGGAAATGCGCATATTATCACCATCTTTATAACATTAATTTCAAATGAAGTTGGGGAGCTAGGCAATGAATAGAAAAAGGGGAATCACAAGATAATAACTGGATTTGGCTTTTGAAGTTAGTGTTAAGAATCCTAACTTCCATTAACTGAAAAAATGGAGATCACAGCAGGTCAGGCAGTATCCATGGAGCAAAAGCAAGCTTATGCTGGGAGTCTAGATGACCCTTGTTTGGATCTGATTCCTTTTTTAGATTCCAAGCATTCGCTTGCTTTCTCTCCATAGGTACTGTCTGACCTGTGATTTCCAGCACTTTTTTTGTTTTCAATGTAGCTTCAATATTCAGTTTCAAATAGAAGTACAGTTCTGTATTGAGCAATTTTTGTTTTGCTCTGCATGTATTTTAAAGGTGAATTGCTGTATGACGCTTAATTTCTCAGACAGTCATTGCTTCCGTTTTTGTTTAAGGAGTTCAGATCACTTTTACCATTAATATTTTTTAAATGAAATGTTATTCCTTCTGCAGGTGAAACTTGAGCAAGGAGACAAATACTACAATGCTCATATACAAGAAGCAGGCCAAGATGGCAACTCGGTGACTGTCTTCATAGAAGAACTAGCTGAAAAGTTAGCTTTTATTTACTATGACTGCCATAGTGCTGATTGGTTCAACATCTGTAATTAACAGCGTTTTTGCAAGTTAAGTAATATTACTTAATCATACGATGTGGCAAAGAAGAATTTGTTTTTTTTTAACCTCCATAGCGGACTTGATTTGTTTTATATGAGCATCATGTTTTGAGAGTAGGAAACCTAATTGGAGTTGTACCTAATAGGAGTTCTACCAAATTGTAAGTCGTCTTTTTGCTAGATTGCAGTTGCCAAAACAAAGTACACCCAAACTTGCAATACTTTTCAATTGCTTCTGGAATGTGTGTGCGGGGGAGGGGTGTTGAAAAAGTAATGAAAATATTATTACAGTGAAGCATGGTGTAAAATTTAAAGTGAAAGATATTGAATCAAGTGCACTTGTATTACCAATTTTTTTTTAATGCTGACTGATGTAATGGATTTGAAGCTATACCACTATCGTCAAAGGTAGGTTTTGGAAAATATGAAAGCACCCCAACTTGGAAGTTGTTTCAAGTATTTTAACTTTACATTTTTTTTACTTCAAGCTCCAATTTAGTGTTGTATTGTAAAATGTGGCTGGTCATGTAGTAATATTACCAGTAATGAGGGTAAAGTTAGTGATTTTAAATGAAAAGGAATACTGGGATTCATCAAATCTGATATAATCTGAAGAGAAGGTAAGTTAATGATCCAAGTCAACAAAGCTTTACTTAAGAGATTCTTTTTGTTCTCCATAGATACAGACTGAGCTGTTGAGTATTTGCAGCAATTATTGTTTTAAGGTGTATTTTGCGCCATCTATAGCATTTTACTTTACTAATCATTAGTTTATCTAGATTCTTGTATTCCTGTTTCATTTATCCCCTCCCCCAACAATAAAGTTGAACCTCCATTCCATATCAGCAGCAAGCCATTTCACTTCAGTGCTTGCCAGTGGTCTCCATGCTCGTTAACTATTCTGGTGCACCACCTAGTGCAAACTGCAATGAAATGTTTGTCTTCCTTTGCACAGCCTTGGTGTTGCACTTTCATTGGTAAGTTAGCTAGTTTGCTGCAGTGTTCATTTTTAAAAATTTGACTCCTGTATCTGGGCTGGGAATCTGATCCATGCAATAGGACTTCTTTTCTTTGAAAAATCACATGTATTTAATTCATTTTGTTGCAACTGAGTGTGGAAGAATTTTAAAGCAATTTTCATTCTAGACTACCCCATTTAAAGTGGATTGGTACCAGATTTTTTTGAAAATCAGATTTGGAAATTGAACACTTTTTTTTAAAAATTAAAAAGTCTAGAATGAACTTGGATTAGATCCATGGACTTCTATGATGTGGAAAAACAATGCTTTGTATATACAGAAATTGTCACTGAAAGATGAGTGATCCTTAAAAATGAACAAAGCCCCATACTGATCAGATATGTTGCAGATTTTAGGCTTCATTTGAAATATTTTAGATTCCCTGACTTAAGGGTGGATTCTCGGGAAGATCAGTATGAGATCACTGAACTATGAAGGCAGACTTTGGTACCTAGGGTTGTACTTGCCAGAAAGATGAAAGACTTGAGCAAGAGATCTGATCTAAGATCATAAAATAGTATGGTTGAAGTGATGGCTCACAAAGAATATATGGCCATTAAACCAAACGGTGGAAGTGGAGACTATGGGGCTCTAATTGTTTCTGAAAGCTGAACAAACTGAAACCAAATTCCAAGACCCCAGTAATAAGTACTATTATTACATGGTCCTGTAAGATGTTTCTGCAAAACTAAAGTGATTGCAGCAAGAGGAAATGATCAGGCAGGAAAGTTAAAAGGAATGAGGTTTGAATATTTAATGGGTCAGAACAATTCTTCACCCCCGAGGTATAGTTTGAGAGAATGTTTGAATAATTGAATGGAAATAAAATCAGCTAAAGAATGGTCTTGACTAGTCTCCTTTTGGTGGGTTTTATATTAAGTTTATTCTTCTATTGACTTTTGAGGTTTATTTAATCAATTAACTTCTCTCTGGGTGATATGCTTTGACCCCTTTTTATCCATCCTGTTAAATTTCTAAATTAGGTTTTCAATTGTGCGAAAAAGTTATACCAAATACTACCATATCTTTTATTTTAAAATATTGATGGATTTGCTGTGTAGTTCCACGGTTCTATGAAAAAGCAATGTTGCACTCCCAAAATGTATTCGGTGAACACTTCTGTTTGCGATCCAACTTCAGGTGGAAATGCATTGATAACACATCTGTGGTGACCTGTGTAATCAACATGCATGAAAGATGTTTGAGCAAGGAAATGCAGGATGACTGTTGCTTGTGGGATTATGCTACTGCATGGCAATACTGCTTTCAGGAGTAAAGGGATTATGATAGGCAACTGGAAGACAGTAAACTTCAGTATTTTATTATCTTTTTCCTTTTTATTTTGGGTGACCAGTTTGTGGCTAGCTTCTGGACAGTCTTTTTGCCTGTTGACTTTTTTCTTTGGGATGGGGGTGGAAGAGGAATGTGAGGATATAAGATGTCCAAACTATCTGCAGTGTTAAAAGGTGAATAATTCAGAAATGGTATTGTATGTGCTTCAAATGCAAATATTTTTAGAAGAATGTTTAAGTTTTATGTTTAAGTTCTTGTGACGAAAAAATAATTGCTCCCAGGCACACTGTTCCTTTGGCAAACCTGAAGCCTGTGACCCAAGTGACACCGGTTCCTGCCTGGAATATTGTTTCAAACAGAAAAGGTGGAAATTATCAGAAGATACCTAGTGGATATGTTTCTGAGTTAGGTTAGTAAAGAAGAATTCATTAATAGAATAAACCTTGAAATTTGACTTTAGTGATTCATGCCTGGAGCTTTGCAGCTCTCAAAGCACTGCATTTCCTTTGGCAGCATCGGTGTAGATGTTTTACCAACTAGATCTTTGCAAATAAGGTGGTAATTAAATGGGTATTCTGTTTCATAATTGCTCTGTACTTAGTGTAAATCCAGCCCAAATAGTGTCAGTGTCCACTTTGCCACTTTCTTCTTTAGTTAATTAATTATTTGATTTTAATTTCTTAATCGGATTCTTTCTCTTAACAATATTATACTCTGGGGAAAGAGCAAACAGTAGTAGTGAAATATACTAGTCAACTTTGTAAGGAAATGAATATTAGAAATTTTTTTCAGTTCTGTTCTTGACTAGCTAATGTTTCTTTGCAGACCTTGATCCAAAGTCACGCAGGCGATTTATGAAGAAGATTCGTGGAAAACAGGTTTTTATGGCATTTGCTTATGGAAGGGGTCAACCTGTGCTTCCTCCACGTCTGCAAAACAATCTTCCTTCTGGAAGATCTTCTCTTCCTCCAACTCAAAGTGGCAACTTTGCTCCTTATGATCAGTACAGGGTCCCTCCTCCACCTCAAAGAACTGGCAGAAACAACTATGCTTCATCTCGGTTTGTAAACAGCAAGTACTTAAGCTTCTAGTGTAAGGTTTTAGATCTTTGTGGCTTTGGGGGGAATCCGTTGTTACTACTGAGACTCAAACTGGCCATGTGTACCATTTCAAATTTTGATTTTAGATTGTGTTCCATCATGAAATGCCATCTATCTTTGAGCAGATATAATGCACACCCCACCCAATGTGCATTAAAGAACACAGGTTGAGAACTTGAGCCTTAATTTTACATTGAATATTGTAATGAAGCTTGTTAAAATGAGGGTAATAATTGAAACATCATTGATCCAGGAGAAAAACTTGTTATAATGGAGTTTGTGCACTGTGAAATGAACATATTTTTAATTCCACCAGTTGCAGAGTGGGGTGTTAGACAGCGAAGTGGGAGTAATGAGCAAACACTCGTCACCAGAAATTTGATGAGCTTGAAAGTATTTCCCAGTGTTTGTGAAATTTTGAGACATTTTGTGTGTGGGGGATAAAGAATGTTTTCTATTTCCTCTTCCAGGAATCCAGCTACTCGATTTGTGGGTCAACATGGCTTTGTTGATCCTGACTACATCTATGGCTTTTCTGGCTCAGGAAAGGGATGTTTTCAACATTATGACAATTTCGCCTATAGATCTCGGTAATATGTTTAATCTATTGTTTTGAAATGTCTACAAAATTGCAAACCCATAATGTTAGGATTCTAGCCATTTAGTTATGGGTGAGATGAGCACTTTTCTGCCACACTCAAATGTCATTAATTATAAGTAGTACAGAATGTAGCTTAGTATTTGATAGCAGAAAGATGGTTTCCTAGGTTATGCTGAGTATTTTAAGTACTAAGTACGAAAGAAGCGCTTTCATGTGCTGCCATTTGTCATGTATTTCTGGAATTACCTATATTACTTTAAAGTATTGTAGTCTGTCATTTTCTCTAATCCTTCTATAATAATGAAAAGGACCAATAATTGCCTGGTTTGCAAGGTCTTTACCAATACTGTTCAGATGCTAATCAAATTGAAAGTTTCAAAAATTAAAACTGGAGATAAGTCACAAATTTGGCCACTCTAGAGAGGGAAAAGGGTGAGTTTTTAAATCATACACATCTTTCTAATTGAAAAGGTTATTTCTAGTTGACGTTGTCTCATTTTGCTTACTTTAATTTTTGTTTCAATCCTCCTATTCTACAGTTGAATGAAAGGTGGGAATTTTATGGTACTGTATCTAAGTGCACCTTTTAAATTCATAAAATCTGGGTATCACTGCAGGGCCATTACTAATAGCTGTAAAGGTGATGGTGAGTGGTCTTTTGATGTCTTTGCTGTCCACATAGTGTTAGTAAGTTCATGTTTTGACCCATCAATTGCGAAGGAACAGTGATAAAGGTCCAAGTAAATATGCATATTTGAGAAGTGATGTTCCCTTTTGTTTGCTACCCTAATTCTGGGTGGTAAAAGTTGGGGTTTTGGAAGGTGGTGTCAAAGGATTTTGACTTGTTGCGGTGCAAGTTATAGATGGCATGCATTGTTGTCACAATATGCCAATAGCAGAGGAAATGAGTATTTTATGGTGGTGAATAAGATGTTATTCAGGTGGGTTGCTTTGACCTGGATGATAAACATTTGGAGCTGTTTGCCCAGGCAAGTGGGGACTATTCTGCATATTCTTGTGCAATGTGTGTGGACAGGGTTTTGAGTCAGATTGGGTCACTCGCTGCAGGATTCCTAGTCTCCGACCTCCTCCCAAGCCGCAGTATTTATATTGCTAGTTCACTTTCTGGTCCATGGTAAACCTCCAATGTCAGATGGGAGATTCAGTGGTGATGTCATTGAATATCAAGGGGTGGCAGTTTCACTCTGTCTTGTCAGATGTTCATTGCCTGATATTTGTGTGGCTTGAATGTTACTGGTCATTTAAGAACAAAGCTTTGGTATTGCCCAACTCCTGCATTTGGGCATAGACTGCTTCAGTATCTGAGGCACTGGGAATTGCACTGAACGTGGTGCAATAGTGATTTTCCGGAAAGGTCATTGAAATACCTGAAAGTGGGCACTGCCCTGAGGAACTCCTGTAATGTGCTAGAGCTGGGATAACTGATCTCAAGCAACTATAATTATCTTGCTTTGTGGTTGATATGACTTCAATCAATAGAACATTGCACCCCCTGCCCCAAATGCTCTCTGTCTCTAGTTTTGTCAGGGCTCCTTGATGCCCAGGGACATTACTTTCACCACATCTCTGGAATTCAGCTTTTCCTTGATGGGAAAGAATGTGGGGTAACTTGAATATGGAAAGGTTGAAGAAAATCATATTTTAGAGAAGAGGTGAAGGGCAGGCATATTGGGAAATCCTGCATTTTTCTCCTCCACAGAAAGGGGTGAAGTAATTGTTCTGAAGGAGGGTCACTGGACCCAAAACATCAATTCTGCTTTCTCTCCACAGATGCTGCCAGCTGAGTTTTTTTTCCAGCATTTTATTAATTTTTTTTTAGTCTGTAAACAATATATCCCAAACTCAGACCAGTTTTTGACAAAAAGCACAGTGCAAAAGTATGACTGATTTTGGTGAAGAGATAAATTTAGGTCCTGGAACCTTTTTTTATATAAAGCATCTGTTAACATCAGGAAATAGGGCAAATGATAAAGTTAACATAGAGTGCATACTTTCACCATGCCAAGTGTTCTCCTTCCTTGTTATATAATGTTTTCAGATCATTGCAAATCCATTTTTGCAAGACCAGATGGCAATCTGTATAATTTCCATTTTTATCCTAACAAAGCTGACTTCTGCTGCCTTGACTTCTGCTGCCTTGACTATGTTCCCAATTCTTCCAGCTGGCTAAAAGTTTGCAGCTTTGGGTAGTAGATTATTTGAGTCGAGAAGTGGATGTGCACTCTTGCATGAGGAGGCTTTGTGCAGCTGGTTGTCATAAAAAGATTTCAGAATTAATTGAGTGATTTTTGGTGGGTGTTTCTACAAAAAGGTTAAAATAAGTGTAAACATAATTTGCAACAAGAGTATTTGTTTTGATTCATTGTGGATAATGTACAAGTAATAGTGGACGTATTTCAGAGGGTTATTTAATCTTTGTGCTGTGCCTCAATTGGCTTTGCTGTAATCTTTTAGTGCAATTAATTGTACCTTGTGAACTTTATCCTATTTTCTACAAGCTCTTATAGCAGAAGTCGCAAACCTGTTCAGTATGTTAACAAGGATTGCCAGTTTGGCTATATAACAGAGAGTGAGGAGGAACCAAGAGCTACTGAAGAAACTGTCACTTTCTATGAATTTGAAGAAGGAAATGAGCCAACCTTTCCTGTTGTACATGTGAGTGAAAACTTCAAATTTTTTTTGGTTAAAAATCAACAATGCTTAGCAGGGTAGGTAGCATCAAACTCTTGGTAACACTTTCTCCGCCACACTGTTTTCTTTTCAGCTTAATATAGGTGGCTCTAAATTAACTCATGGTAAACTGCAACACTGACCGTATTCCGTGTTGTGTATCTACCAAAGTTCATCTTGCCCACAACAGGCAATTCCAATTTGACACATTGCTATAATTTTATTATAGCATGTATTAGAAACTCACAAGGATTGGAGAAAGAAGCAGAGTTAATGTTTTGAGTCCACTATGACTCTTCAGAGTGTTTGAGAGAAACAGCTGTTAACTTCAAGATTGCATTGACTCCAGTGAACCATTGAGGATCCCTAGCAAAACTTAAACTAACTGGTTAGAATCATGCTGAGCACAAAGGAAATTTGTTGGAGGGCAGTCATCCCTGTGAAAGGACATCGCTGCAGGAGTACAACACTTCCAACTGTTACATCAATGACCTTCAATCGAACATAAGGCCAAAGTGATCACGTTTAAAGATGACTGATCATCCAATGTTGAGTACCAAACACCCCTCCTCAGATGAGTAGACTTTGCTGACATGCAGCAAGATGTGAACAGCGTTCCGACTTGGACAATTAAATAACAAACAACATTGGTGCTATCCAAATGCCAGATTGTGGAAAACTCCAATAAAGAAAATCTGGCCATCTCTCCTTGATTTTCAATAAATATTGTTGTTGCAGAATCCCCATTACCAACATCCTGGGTGTTACAAACTGTTGGAGGGAGTAATAAATTTTCAGGAGACAGCAGAGTTCAAGGCGTGTAACTTATTCATGCATCTACCAGTACAATGCAGGGAGAGGCCAAAGACTATCCTGAATCTGGCCTTGACATGAGGGTCAATTACCCCCTTAATCATCATTGGAAGAAAGTCAATGGCCCTCTGATCTTAAATGCAAGTAAATTGTCTCATAGTTTTTCTTGTAACATTAACAGGGTGGCACATACTTCCTCCCTGTGTACACTGTTGGTTAATTAGTACTGGTTTGTTTAACTACGATTGGGTTTCCAGTACATCAAAGTGATCACTTGTTGCCGTGATCTGAATAGGCTCTTTTTGGCATGATAGAAACTGAGCTCTCTATGACTACCAATGACCTTTTCATATCTCAAGTAGGACCATAATGAGAAGGCCCTTGTAATTTTTAAACTTTCCTAATTTTCTTGTTTTTACGCTCTCTCAATAAGATATTCTGATGTCTATATCTATGATCTTGAATTTTAGCACTGCTGCCTCACAGCACCAGGGACCTGGGTTCGATTTTCCATCTCTGTCTGTCTATGTGGAGTTTGCACGTTCTCGTCTGCGTGGATTTCCTCCCACAATCCAAAGATGTGCAGCTTAGGTGAATTGGCCATGCTAAATTGCCTATAGTGTTAGGTACATTAGTGAGGGCTAAATGGGTCTGGGTGGTTGCTCTTCAGAGGGTTGGTGTGGACTTGGGCTGAAGGGCCTGTTTCCACACTTTAGGGAATCTAATCTTAATTAAAACTTGTATCCTAACTGATTAGAAAAATTTATGTGAAACATCTAATTGGTGGGAAACGTTCTTCCCTTTAGGATAGGGAAAGATTGCACATTCCTTGGAATTCCTGATGAAGGGCGTTTGCCCAAAATGTCGATTCTCCTGCTCCTTGGATGCTGCCTGACCTGCTGTGCTTTTCCAGCATGCCACAGTCAACAAAGAATGTTCACATTCAATCTTGAACCGGCAGCTATTGTTTTAAGTGCTGAGAACACAATCCTCTTCCACACACTTCAATTTCTGATAAACATGTACTACAAGCTTGTTGGGACTGTTGATTTTTTTTTTGCTGTTCTTCCATGGGCAGCCCTAACACAATTATCAGGGCATTAACTGGAGCAGCAGCATAAATACTGTGACTCCAAGGGCTGTGGTCACAAACTGAAATTCTGCAGTAATTAACTCACCAATTCATTCCTCAAAGCCTGTTCTCACTTGGTTCATACTGGTGGTGAATTGTGATGGAATGCTGTCTGCTTGGAATTGAAGTCATCAGTTCAGCACTTCAATAGGTTTGATGACATCCACTACAAAGTAACTCTGTTTAGCACCTGATCTGCCATCTGAAGGCACTTATGCTATATGTTGCTGGTATGTAGTGGCAGCAATGTGTGTCATTTTCAGCAACTTAGCAAGACTACTTTGACAGTACTTTACAAGCCCCTTAACCCCTCTCTCTCAAACAAAAGGGAAAAATGCATGGGGATATCACCATCTCTGAAGTCATCAAACTGATGCAGAAGTTCCACATCACCTGGAATTAAATAGTCATTTCTTAATTGCTTGTTCAAAATCTTGGAATTCCCTCAGCATGAAGTGTGACAGTTCAAGTGTGGATTACCATTTGAAGGTTAGAAAGAGATGAAGTGCTGACCTTGCTGTGATTTAAAATTGAATAAAACAAGGTGCACTTTGCTATCTCTACTTTGTATGTTTTTCTGAAATATACATTCTTGAATCTAGCTGTAAGTGTCTTTCCAAATTGCTCTGCAGACAAGCTTTTACACCCCTAAGTTTGTGAACTTAATCACGTCTAAATTGGGTATAACTTTCTTAAATGTCCATTTGGTTGACGGTGCATTTATTAAACCCATTTGATTCAAGTGCACTGTCAACACTAGAATTGGTAATAAACTTCGGCTCCATTCGACTGGATCTTGTAAATAGTATACATTCTAGGCACCACTATTGGCTAGGGTACCAGTGAAGCAAACTGTTTTAAGTGGATGATGATGAGCTGCAGTTATGTTGCCCAGTAATTTAAATGGAAAAGTGGTTACACTTGGAGATGGTTATGGACTGACACTCTAGTCTTCGCATCAGTTGAAACCCAATGTTATCCATGTTTATCACATTCAGGTACTGGCATTGCTGATTTGCACAAAGATCCCTGCTCCTCAGCGTATAGTATGAAGGTCATTAATGAAGCATCTGAAGAGATTGTTTAAACTTGGCACTTTTCTCAGGGGTTGATTTTGGAGATGCTGGTGTTGGACTAGGGTGTACAAAGGTTAAAAATCGCAACGCCAGGTTATAGTCCAACAGGTTTAATTGGAAGCACTAGCTTTTATAAGCTAAGATACTTAGCACTAAGATACTTTTCTCCTCCACAACCACCTGATGAAGGAGCAGCACTCCAAAAGCTAGTGCTTCCAATTAAACCTGTTGGACTATAACCTGGTGGTGTGATTTTTAACTCTGGCTGTAACCCTTCCTTTCTGTCCAGTACAACTGTTAGTGGAGAATCATTCCTCTAGTTCCAAATGACTTTGAAATTTAATAGTGCTTCTTGATGTCTCCCTCAGTCAAATGCTGCCTAGAAATTAAGGGCTGAAACATTGTCCTCTGGAATTCAGTTTTTGTCTTTGTTTGAGTCAAGGCTGGAACAATATCTAAGTTGTTCTAGCTCAGTTCAAGCTGTGACCATTTGCAAACAGTTGCTCTCATAGTGCTCTTAACAGCACCTTCCATTGTGTGAGAGCAAATAGATGTGGTTGGCTGGAATGGATTTGTTTTGGTTATTATCAACAAGGCTTACTTGGGAAGTTTTCCACTTTTAAGCAGATTTCAATATTGCAGTTGTTCTAGACTATTTAACGTTCAACATTTTTTATAGTTTGTGGCACAGAATAGGCAGTCCCCAATTTGACCATGTGACTTACAGCCATTCATTCTTATGAGCAAGATCCCATATCACTCTTAATTCTAAGGATCTGACTTGTGAACATTTGCGAACAACAGTTTAGTATTGTACTGTACTGTGCTGTGTTCCAACTTGCATACAAATTGACTTATTCAAATGGAACCTATTTGTAACCCAGGAACTTCCTGTTTGCATAAAATATAAATTGGCGGTGCTTCATCTGTATGATAGTACTTCAGTGCAATTCAGAGGCATGTGCAGAAAGGGAGACAGCTTTCAGGAGAGCACAAGATTTCCATAACTTTGCAGAACTTGGGTTGCTGTACTGGAACTTTTCCCTGCAATTACCACTGTTTAGTTTTTAATATTGTACAAGATGGGACTAATTTCTAGCTATGTTATGGCATTTAGCTTGCTTGGTTTTGACGACTTCATTGAACATCAAACATTTTCATAAATTTCATTCAGAAATGATTCCTCCAAGGCTGGAGATCACCAAACTAATTGCCCTTGTATTTCCCGTTTTCAGAATCAATCTGCTTCTCCTCCAACTTTACAAGCTCCAGCTGGATACTGGGTAACTAGAAGGGGAAGCCCAGTCTCTGTTGCTAAGCAAGTCAATTCCTCAGAAGATACTGATGAGCCAAGTGATGGTGGTGAGTAGAAATGTATGATAGGTGCAATTAGATTGATGCAAATTCTCCATTTTTATTTACAAACTCTCATGCATGGCATTCTAAATCTGGTTTCAATGTTGCTAGTTGGGATAAAGAGGACGTGGTGCCTTTGTGGACTTTACTATGGCATGCAATTGGCAGATGGTCCCCTGCATAAACTAGATTCCCAAGTTTCAATTCTGAATTGGGTATCTCAAAAAAGAATTACTTTTATGGGTTACTTCAAGAATTTCATTTCATATACCAGATTAAGTTAGTAACTGAGTAATAGGTTTTCATCTTAACATTGCTTCTCTTTAGTGTGCACTTTCTTAAGCTTTACTTAAATTTAGCTGCTGAATATTTGACACCTATTTCTTTTCTCAGGAGACTATCATGAAGACTTTATTTATACAGCATCAGGTTGGTATGATACATACTTTGACAGTTTGTAGTGAAGTTAAGTAGTGAAATTTCCATTCTTTTAATAGCAAATCTTGTGACTTCATGATATAAGCTTCTACAAAAAATTAAATTGTCGAGTTTTATTCTCCTAGATATAGACATTGTTGAGCAGGCCACATTTGTTCATCCTTTATTCAGATTCATGATGTTCATTGTG
The DNA here is from genome assembly GCF_047496795.1 of Chiloscyllium punctatum. Lineage (NCBI taxonomy): Eukaryota > Metazoa > Chordata > Chondrichthyes > Orectolobiformes > Hemiscylliidae > Chiloscyllium > Chiloscyllium punctatum. The sequence continues at coordinate 60,630,078 of NC_092763.1, read as the reverse complement.
CTCCTCTAAATTTAATTTAGGAATTCCAGGATATTTACTGGCAAGGTATGTGCAGGTCAGGATAATTTGTGATTTTTGAGAGATACCAAGCTGCTAATTCTAAGATCGAGACCAAAACTTTCTTAGCAGAGAATGGGGGGAGAGAGAGAGAGAGAGGTGTTATTGATGTAAGGTTGACTCTTTGCATATGTAGATATACAACCCCACTGTAGCTGTGTCATCTGGGTGACTGAGATGACTAGAACAACTGTCATGTGAACAGTTCAGTTCAGATGTTGGCACTTTCACAATATTTGAATCTTTGTATACTGTGGAATTGTTTTAACAAGTCAATAAACTATGCATTGCAGAATGTGAAGTCTTTGTTTTTCATGTGGCTGAATGCTCTAGTTCATTTAGTGATCCCACCCCTCCACTTGCCCATTCTTCCAGAAATGGTTGTATATTTTGAAGGTCTAAAATTGAAAGCCAAATGGTATTTAAAAATGTATTGAGCAATAATCACAAGTCAATTTGTTCGCTTACATCTGTTTTAACAATGTACAAATTTGTGATCTCTTTTCAAAAGTTCATTTTAAAGCTTGACATTTTCCTGTGCTGTTTACTGATGGCTTTTGTTGAACTCCTGCTAGGAATGTTTAAAATGAAGCAAAATCACCTTTAAATGATGTCTGTTCCTGGAGTTCTAAATTAGTTTAATCAAACTAATTGCTTGATCTGAGATAGAGATATTTTGAAATTGTTTAAAAAGCTTGCTGCAGTTGAAATTAGCATCTGCCTAATAGCTGCAATAACTTATGTATTTGCATCAGGATAAGAAATTTAGAAGGAATCTGAATTCCTACTTTCACTGGAAAGCTGAAATTTTTGCCAGCTTGGATTCTGCATTACGAGCAAATTGTATGTTTTCCTTTTTGGTTCCTGGATGCAAAATTCCTTTTATCTCCTAGTTGTAATTGCTTTAATTTAGCAAGTGCAGGATGTTCAATAATTTTCTAGATATGCTTAATGTCTATATATTGTAAGAAGGTATTCCAAACAATGTTTATTCATTCTAACCTGTATTTATTTGTACAGGAATTTAAAGTATTCATTATGTTGAAGGCAAAGTTGTCAAATGTTCCTTGCTTATTCTAAATATATTTAATTCTTTGCTTCCCATGTGTATCCAACTTCAACTCATTTACAGATTCCGGATATTCAGATCCAATGGTGTATAGTACAACAGAATCGACAGCTAATCTTGTAAGTGTACTTCAATTTAATGACTTTTGTAAATTTTACCTGAGTTTTTGAGCATTAAACTAAACTTGAACATCAATTAAATTTCCAAGTTAATTACAAAATAAAACAAGGATTATTTGCTTTATGCTTGAGTTTCCGTTTTGGGGATGATACATTTTGAATTTTAAGTTATGGTTTTTATTATTTCACATTCAAATTTACTTTTATCTCCTTGTATATAAATGTCCTCATTAACATACTGATTGCTGTTTGTGTAATGCAATTTCCTTTTCGACTGGCCTAGAAATATTTTTCCACAAGTAGTATATTATGCCCTTGGGAACCACCAGTCAGATGAAAACTTACCACCATGTTAAGACTTGCAAAATGGGGACTCCTATTGGAAGCCATTTACAAGTTGTGATTGAGAGGTGGGTTTTAGGAGCAAAAATAAAGATGTCGCATCCTATTTAAATAATAGATTCTATATAAAGGAGAATAGCAAAGATCTTTTAATGATTGTACATTATTACAGAAATGCATGTTGTGAAGGTTGCTTTTAAGAAAAATTAACCATGGGGGAGGGTTTTTTTGACAACTCACTCACTCACCCACTTATCTAGATTCCTAGGAGCAAAAATACTATAGAGCCTTCATGACCATTGAAATGAATAATTCCTAGCATTCTCAACCCTTAGGATTGAGATATGTAGAAATTCCAAAGTAGGCAACTACTTTATCCTTGGGCTGTTCTAGACTCCTCAAACTCTGTGCTCCCAATGAGGTCCCTTCAGAAACTTGTATATTTCAGTGAGATCACCTCTCTCTTCTGCAGAGTTTAGGCACAATTTACTCAGCCTCTCGTCGTAGGGCAACTCTCTCAACTTGAGAAGCAATCCACTGAACCTCTGATGTAATGCCTCCAATGTAAGTATAATTCTTTAAAGCTGGAGGTGTCCTGCGTAGTATTGCCATTGTGGGCTCAAGTCCTGTATAAATTGTCCCTATTTGTGCTTTAATCCCTTTGCATTAAAGGGCAGTGTTTGCTTTCCTAATTGTTCCTACCTGCACACTAACCTTGTGTTCTTTTGAACAAGTGCAATGAAGTCACTCTCTTTTTAAGCATCAACATTCCAGTTTTAAACAAATAAATAATGAAATTGCTTGAGAAATTAAGCTGCCCTGGCAGCACTTGTAGAGAGAGAACAGAATGTTTTAAGTCCAGTGACCCTTCAGAGATAGCAGCTAGGAAAAGGTGGCATTTACAGAGGAACCTCCTATTATTCAAATATCAGGTTATGCAGCAAGATTGCAAGGTCCTACTGCTCTGCCAAACTCTTATTCGGCATTCTATTTAACCGAATGAAACACTGCCTGCCCGTGTCCTTCAGATAATTGAGGTTGCTCTGTATATTGGGGGGGAGGAGGGAAAGAGGGTGGAATGAATGAGCCGATATATTGATATATTGGAACAACCTAGAGAGTGGAAAAAAGATAGGTAAAAAGATTGATTGTAAGCCAGGGAGAAGTGAAGCTAGATAGGTCACAACAGAGTAGTTGAAAATTAGTTGTTAGAGGCACAGAATAAATTGAGTTGTTACATTTGTCCTATTCTATCCGCATTGACACTCCATAGGAGCAATTCACTCGCCATTAGTATGACTTCCTTGCCCTCTCCCTTTGGCATTTCACCTTTCCAGATGGTATTCAAATAAAATTGTATTGCTTCATTGAACCTACCTCTGCACTCAGGCATATGTGGAACTTTTTTTTTGTCACCTCAACAATGTTTCTTCCAGTAACCTGAGATCTGTGCCCTTTTTATTTCCACCAGTGTGAAGTGTTGTCTACTTATTCAGCTGCCCCATGAATTTTGAATACCTCTACCAAATCTATCAGCCCTTTCTTTTTCCAAAGAAAACAGTGTCAACTCTTCCAATCTATATAGCCAGTGTTAAACATCTTTAAGAATAGGGAAGAAGTAAATCATTTTCAATTTGCCTTATGTTTAATATCCAAAACATTGTTTTCCCTATTCCCATACAGTTGAAAATAGTCTTTTATCTTAATTTCAAGTCCTATTAATGTTTGAATCGCATCACTTTTATCCACACCAGATTGCGTCTCAAAAATAACTTTTTCCAAAAGATGCAGTAATTCATTGGTGTTGTACTCTTTTTGAACTTGGCTTCAAAATAAGCCCTTCCTGAAGAAGGGCTTATGCCCAAAATGTTGATTCTCCTGTACCTTGGATGCTGCCTGACCTGTGCTTTTCCAGCAACATATTTTCAGCTTTGGTTTCAAAATACTCAAGCTGCTGCATTTCTAGTTCACTACAGTACAAACTTGGTTGTAATTTACTTCTTTTAATGTGTACACTTGTGTCACCCAAATTTGTGGAATTAGATCTTCATACTGTACAGAAGATGCCCTTTAGCCCATAGTCTTACTGTCAAAAATACAAATCTACACTAGCCCCACTTTAAATTAGATTATCTACAGTGTGGAAACAGGCCCTTCGGCCCAACGAGTCCACACCGACCCACCGAAGCAAAAGCCAGCCAGACCTATTCCCTTACATTTACCCCTTCACCTAACACTACAGGCAATTTTAGTATGGCCAATCCACCTAACATGCATGTCTTTGGACTGTGGGAGGAAACCGGAGCACCCAAAGAAAGCCCACACAGACTGGGAGAATGTGCAAACTCCACACAGTCACCTAAGGCTGGAATCGAGCTCGGGTCCCTGGTGCTGACGGGCTGCAGTGCTAACCACTGAGCCACCGTGCTATCCCTTGCCAGCAATAGGCCCACAACCTTAAATATTATGACATTTCCAGTGCTCATTCAAATATCCTGATGTTACCTTTGTCTCAACTACCCTTCTACGCAGTAATTCCACCATTCTACTTCAAAATTCATCCAAATTTATTAGGCGTGGCCTCTCTGACAAAGCCATGCTGACTACCCTGATCAAACCTTGCCTGTCCAAATGGAGATCCATTTTCTTCAGATTTTTCTAAATGTTTCATTCAATTCAGTTGGATTTTTAAAATGAGCACAATTTAGAATTAGATTGATCTGCTGTAATCAGATCCTTAATCTGGGGCAGCTATTCCAATCCATGGAGTAATGGACAAAAAAACTGATCACTGTTTATCTTGTAGTCTATTCAGGAAGGATGTCCTGCTGTGGAGTCACCCCAGGAGGGCCAGGTTGCTGCACACTTCAGTTATTCACAACAGGTATGTCCCAGAAGAAAGTAATTGGTTCTAGTCCCTTTCAATCTGGCATTAAATAGGGATGAATGCATTGATTTTGTTACTAAATACAATTTAAGTTGCATTTCATACTGTTATTGGATGCACAAATCTCTTGGCATTTAATCTTTTTTTGGAAATATATTTGCTATACAGGTCATTATTGGATGTATTTTGACCATTGACACATTTCCTGCCATAGCTGGAAAAATTCCAATATTTTTGCTCCTGGTCACACAAGATTATTTTGCTATCAACTTTCCTGATTCATCCATTCAGTTTTTAAACTAGCAAATTCAAAAAAATGTCTATTTTGCTCACACCTGAGCAAATGAACTTTTATATTCTCAAAAATGTGAAGTCTCCCAGGATGCTGAGATCTCTGACAGCACGATCCTTCAGTTGAATCGTTGCAGGAATTTTTTAAAATGTTGCTCCCAATAGCATATCATAACCAATATAATGGTGCATATGAGGCCTGATCCAATTAATTGGTGTAATTATATTGACAAGATCAGCTGTAGTTAACATTTTATAATCTGATTAACCTAATGGCCGCCTATGTTTCAGTTCTGTTTTTGGGGGTTTTTGAATTTTCTTGAACTGTAATTTGAGTTGATCAAAGATTGTGTGTGTTTGGCGGGGGTGGGGAGGTGGGTGTGAATGACGGGAGCCCTTATTTTGGTGGTTAACCTGATCTGATGTGCAAAGATGGCACTGTTCCCTAAATGAAAGTGAAATATTCTATTCCATTGGTATTAAGTGCATTGTTTTTAATTATTTGCTCATTATCTGTGGATGGTAAAGTCATTACTTACTATCTGAATCTAATTGACTTGGAGAAGGTGATGGTGAGCTGGGTTCTTGAAATGCTGCCCTCAGTATGTAGGTACGTTACTTGTACTATTGTTTTAAGGAGGGAGTGACAGGATAATTGACTTTCCCATGATGTTCTACCTTTCTATGTAATAAAAGTTGTGCGTTTGGCAGAATCTGCCACAGGCATGTTGGTGAGTTGCTGCAGTAATGGTGCACACTGCTACCATAGTGTATTGGTACTGGAGGGACTGAATGCTTTAAGGTAGTGCAAGGGGTGCCCGTTAAGCTGGTTGAGGATGGTGTTGAACCTGCACTCAACCAGGCAAATGGAAACATTTTCATCACACTTCAGTCTTATACCTTGTAGATGGAAACATTTAGGGAATCGGGAGGTGCAGTAACTTTAGCCTTTGACCTATCCCATGGCCATAGCATTTGTGACTGAATCTGTTAAGGTTCTGTGACCTCCAGAATGTTGAGGAATTTGATGCCATTGGGGATGACAGCCTGACAGTTTTCTAGCATAGAAATGGGGATTCGCTATGTGCAGTTCTTAAAAACACTCAGCTGTAAACCCTTCATATTCAGAATTAAGCAGGATGTTTGTTTTTAAGATTTACTATGTAAACTTGTTCCTCATTACTTCTAGATGGTAAATTCATCAGTGGCATCCACATCCAGCTGTTCAGCCCCTGTTGCAGGTTTTTCCTCTAACTCGACAGAAGCAAGCCAAACGTCGGTCACTTATACAACGGTGCCATCGCAGACAGTTGTATCACCTGTTCTTGTACCTGCTCATCCTGTTGGACGCCCAGGTATTTAATCCAAAATTGATGCATCTGAAGTTTTAATGCTTTAAATTTTTAGTCTGAGTTTCCTGGCTATTTTAGTGTTCGAGAGGGTGTCAACATACAATTTTGTTTATTTCACAAGTCATTACTAATCATAGATTTTGTGGTGTAACAAGAATTTCAATGGAAATTGATTAACAACAACAAATATCACTTGGCTGTTGAACATGAAAGCCTTTGTTCTTTGTATTCCATTCATGATGCAAAAACTGGGATCTTTTATTGCAGAATGTGTTTTTAATGGTGTGGGAATAAGGGGGCAGACAAGGAAAAATTCCTAGTATAAGCAGTCCCCAGCATTTAAACCATTCTTGTTTAAACATTCCCAGATCTTTTTCAATATGATTTTAGTTACATCATACTTTGAACTTTTGCTACAAGTTATATTCCATGAACTTGTATTCCACAACCACGTGATGAAGGAGTAGTGCTCCGAAAGCTAGTGCTTCCAAATAAACCTGTTGGACTATAACCTGTTGTTGTGGGATTTTTAACATCATTCATTTAGATCATGATATGGTGTTGGTTAGATCAGTTGGCTGGATGACTGACTTGCAATACAGAATGATGTCAACAGCATGGCTGCGATTCCCAAAGTAGCTGGAGTTAATCGTGAAGGACTCACCTTGGTGCCTGATGGAGTTTACTGAGGTGTGGTGACTTGCCAGTTAAACCACCACCTCTCCTCTCACTGACAGCAACCCAGCAATAGTCTAAAAGTATGGCAACTGGTCTGCACTTCATCTGTTTATTTGTCTTTACTCCATGTGCCTTGATATCATTGCCTACAAAATTTATAAATGTGTTGAAAGTTCCAAGTGTTTTTAAAATCTCCCCTAAAGAAGAGTTTTCAGATTTGTTATTCTTTATGTAGGAAGAACTGTTATGCTTGTGCTCCCTTGAATCAGCTACTTTGTTTCCTTGTGTTAAGTTACTCAGTTGGGGGTATAGTTTCTGTCTACCCAACAAATCATTCCAACAATCTTTAGTTGGACATTAAGGAATTCAAAGTTAAATCTTAAGGGAAACCACAATGGTATGATGTGAGTTGGCTGATGGACTTGTGAATGTTACTGAAAAGCATTGCAGTGGACAGGCAATGGCAAGCATTCAAGAAGCAAAATTGGTGAACTGCCAAAAAATTTTGTTCCTGTTTGGCATGCGTGTGCAAAGAACAGTGGCGAAACCAAGGCTTATGAGGGAAGTTAAAGTATTAGGTGCAAAACAAATCATCAAACAGGCAAGAACAAAACAGTAGACCAGAGGATTAGGAGCAACTTGGAAGTCTAAAGAGGACCAAGGACAAAAAAAGAAATTGAGAAACTTTGGTCTGGCAGCAGCAGTGGAGAGAAAGCAGAGTCAAGTTTTGGGTCCGGTGACTCTTCAGTACTTGGGATACCACCTTTCCCTATCTGCCATCACTTCTGAAGTGGGGGAGGGGTGAGAATGAGAAGGAGTATGTGATTCTGAAGAGTCACTGGAATTAATTGACTCTGACCCCATGGATGCTGCAAGACCTGCTGAATTTCACCAGTTTCTATTTTTGTGGGTGAATGGGTTGGTTGTGATGTAAGCAGCCCTTGTCATGGCAGGGCCAGAGATGTGGAGGGTGGGTGAAGGACACGAAAGGTGGTCAGGCCATATAATTGTCAAGCTTGATATCTAGATGAGACTTTGTTCTTCCCTGGCCAGAGCGTGTGGCTTGGGCTTGCTTCAATGCTCCAGCAAAACTCAGCATAATATGGAAGCATGCAATCTCAATTTCCACCTGGGGTCATTACGGCCTTTAGGACACTATATATATCTGATTCAATAATTTTAGGGCCCATGTACCACCTTTCATGTCCTTTACCCACCTGACATTCCTGGCTCTATCATGACATGGGCTGCTTCCATCACTACTACTCACCCATTTTCACCTCTTAATGGTCTCTGTTAACAGCTTATATTTCTCCTTGACTCTCCATTATCCAGCTCTTTTTTTTTTGTCTGCCTAACTGCTGTTCTCTCTTGACTTCATTTCTACTTATTGTGTGCTCCTTTTTTTTCACCTTGCAACCACTACCTCTCCCATGTGCCTCCATCCCCCACTCTTCATATATAACCACCTTTTCTTAACTACCATCAGTTTCGAAGAAGAGTTGCTGGACCTGAAATATTGACTTGGCTTTCTGTCTGCAGATGTTGCCAGACCTGTTGAGTTTTTCCAGTTTTTGCATTTGTTTGATTTTCCACTATTTGCGGTCCTTTTTTCTTAAAAAGGAGGACCAAGGGATTGATAAAGATGTGGAAAGATCTTGCAAGGAGTATTTGAAAATGTTTTAGACTGTTCGCATGTAAAGAGAAACATTTTGGTGAAAACTAATGTCGGTCTCAGTCAGAAATGGTGAAATTTTATAAGCGGAACAAAAAATAGCTGACTAAAATTCCTACTTGTCTTTTTTCACAAAAAAGACACTGTTTGCCGAGCTAGGAATTTGTGTTGCAGACGTTTCGTCCCCTGTCTAGGGGACATCCTCAGTGCTTGGGAGCCTCCTGTGAAGCGCTTCTGTGATCTTTCCTTCGGCATTTGTAGTGGTACAAATGCCGGAGGAAAGATCACAAAAGCACTTCACGGGAGGCTCCCAAGCACTGAGGATGTCCCCTAGACAGGGGACGAAACGTCTGCAACACAAATTCCTAGCTCAGCGAAAAGAACCGCAACAACAAGCACCCGAGCTACAAATCTTCTCACAAACTTTGAACAAAAAAGACACATGATGTTTGTGGAGATCAGAGGAAGTGAAGCAAATCTATATTAGAGAAGTTAAAAATCACACACCAAATTATAGTCCAACAGGTTTAATTGGAAGCACACTAGCTTTTGGAGCGATACTCCTTCGTCAGGTGGTAGTGGAGGGCTCAATCCTAACACACAGAATTTATAGCAAAAATTTAGTGTGATGTAACTGAAATTATACATTGAAAAATTGATTGTCTGTTAAGCCTTTCATCTAACAGACAATTTCAGTTACATCACACTAAAGTTTTGCTATAAATTGTTAGGATTGAGCCCTCCACTACCACCTGATGAAGGAACGACGCTCCGAAAGCTAGTGTGCTTCCAATTAAACCTGTTGGATTATAACCTGGTGTTGTGTGATTTTTAACTTTGTACACCCCAGTCCAACATCAGCATCTCCAAATTGTGTATTAGAGAAATGATGTTGGAGAAATTCATGGGCTTAAAAGCTGACAAATTCCCAGGGACTGATGATCTACACTGCAAAGTACTTAAGGAAATGGTCCTAGAAATTCTTTAGACTATGGAACAGCTTGTATAGGTTGCAAGGTAGTGAATATAACCCCACTGTTTACAAAAGGTGGTGGAGAGAGAACTGAATTAGACCAGATAGTCTGCTGTTGGTAGTAGGAAATATAGAACACAGCACAGTACAGGCCCTTCAGCCCTCAATGTTGTGCTGGCCTTTTATCCTACTCTAACATCAAACTAATTTACACACCCTACATTTTACTATCATCCATATGCCTATCCAAAAGTAGTTGATACGTCACTAATCTATCTGATTCTACCACCACTGCTGGCAGTGCATTCCATGTACCCACTACTCTGTTCAAAGAACCTACCTCTGACATCGTCCCAAAACCTTCCTACAGTCACCTTTTTAAAATTATGCCCCCTTTGTGTTAGCCATTTCTGGCTATCCACCCTATCTATGCTTCTCATCAACTTGTACACCACCTCCTCCTTTGCTCCAATGAGAAAAGCCCTAGCTCCCTCAACCTTTCTTAAGGCACATCCGCCAGTCTAGGCAGCATCCTGGTAATCTTCTCTGCACCCACTCTAAAGCTTCCACATACTTCCTATAATGACTCAACCAGAACTGGACACTCTATTCCAAGTGTGGTCTAACCAGGGCTTTATAGAGCTGCAGTATTGCCTCGTAGTTCTTAAACTCCATTCCCTTGCTAATGAAAGCCAACCCACCATATACCACTTTAATGACCCTATCAATTTGGGTGGCAGCTTTGTGGTCTACGTCCATAAATCCTTGAAGGTCCCTCTGTTCCTCCATACTCTCAAGAATCCTGTCTTTAACTTGTAATCTGCGTTTTAAATTTGACCTTCCAAAATGAATCACTTCACACTTCTCCAGGTTGAATTCCATCTGCCACTTCTCACAATTTCATCAACCTTGGTGTCATCAGCAAACTTACTAACCCACCCTTCCACTTCCTCATCCAAGTAATTTATAAAAATCACAAAGAGCAGAGGTACCAGAACGGATCCCTGCAGAACGCCACTGGTCATTGAGCTCTAGGCTGAATCCTTTCCATTTACTACCACTCTGATTTCTATGGGCAAGCCAATTCTCCATCCAGGCAGTAGATTTTCCCTGTATCCAATGCCGCCTCACTTTCTGAATGACCCTACCATGGGAACATTATCAAACACTTTGCTAAAAATCCACATCTACCACATCCACAGCTCTATCATTGTGTTTTGTAACATCCTCAAAAGAATTCAATAAGGCTTGAGGCGTGATCTACCAAGCTGACTCTCCCTCAAGTTATGCTTTTCCAAATAGTCTCAAATCCTGTCTCTCAGAAACCTCTCAAATAATTTGGCCACCACTGATATAAGACTGGTCTGTAATTTCCAGGGTTATTCCTAATCCTTTTCTTGAACAAGATAATAACATTTGCCACCCTCCAATCATCTGGTGGTAATTCAGTGGACAGTGAGGACACAATCTCTCCCTTGTTTCCCATAATAACTTTGGGTGTGTGCCATCTGGCCCAGGGGACTTATCTATACTCACATTTTTCAAAATTTCCAACACATCCTCATTGGCATCAGCCTGCTTCACACTCCTCACAAATGACAGTCCCTCTCAGTAGTGAATATTGAAGCAAAGTATTCATTTAAGGACCTCCCCTACCATCTTCAACTCCTGGTACAAGTTCCCTCCACTATTTCTAATCTGGCCATCCTCTTGTTCCTTGCAAGCATAGAATGTGTTGGGGTTTTTTATTCTACCTGCCAACGCTTTTTCATGCCCCCTTCTAGCTCTCCTAAGTCCATTATTCAGATCCTTCCTGGCTACCTTGTAACCCTCTAAATCACTCTGATCCTTGCTTTCTCAACCTTAAGTTTTATTTTGACTAGATGTTCCCCTCTCTTGTCATCCAAAGTTCCTTCACCCTACCATCCCTCCTTTGCTTCAGTGGGACAAACCTATCCTGCCCTCTCAACAGTGCTCCCTAAACAACCTCCATGTCTCTGTCATGCATTTCTGAGAATATCTGCTCCCAATTTATGGTCCAGTTCCTGCCTATAAGCATTGTAATTTCCCCCTCCCCAATTAAATACTTCCCATACTGTCTGCTCCTCTCCCTCTCCATGACTATTGTAAAGGTCAGGGAGTTGCGATCACTGTCACCAAAATGCGCTCCCACTGAGATTTAACACCTGACCTAGTTTGTTACCAAGCACCAAATCCAGTATGTCCTCCCCTTGAGTTGGCCTACCTACATAGTCAGGAATTCTTCCTGGGCACCTGACAAAATCTATGCCATCCGAACAATTACAACCTCCTTACTGCAAATAAATATTAGGGAAGTTGAAGTCGCCCATGACAACAACCCTTTTACCACTGCAGCTTTTCAAAATCTGTGCCTCAATCTTTCTGTGCCCCTCTTGCTATTGGGATTCTATAGAAAACTCCAAATCCAGTAACTGCTCCTTTCTGACTTCCACCCATACTGACTCAGACTAACTCTCTCCTCGATGACCTCATTTTCTGTGGCTGTTATATTATACCTGATTTAGCAGTGCCAATCTCCACCTCTTTACCTATTTCTTTTGAAGTTTCTAAACCTGGAACATGCAACAACCATTTTTGCCCATGATATCCAAGTCTCTATAATGCACAACTTTAGCATGGATTTTATAGCAGAAACTTGAGGGGGACAAAAGTTGTAGAATCGGACAGTCAGCATGGGTTTACAAATAGGAAATCATGCTCGACAAATCTAGTAATTCTTCAAGGATGTAGCTAGAAAATATTGCTTGAGGTAGCCAATGGATGTTTTATTTGGATTTGCCGAAGGTTTTTGACACAGTCCCATTTAGATTAATGTGTAAAGCTAAAGCACTTGGGATCAGGAGTAGTTAATTGAGAAAAAAATTGTTAGGCATGAAACAGCGAATAAATGGGCTTTTTCTGAAATGTGGGTAGTGACAAATGGGTACTACAGGGTTCAGTACTCTGATCCCAGCTTTCAGTGTCTTAATGGTTTAGATGAGAGAACTGAATGTAATATCTCAATTTGCATATGACAAAGGTGGGTAGAAGAGCAAACGGAGGAGATTTGGTCAGGCTGAGTGGCTAAATGCATGGCAAATACAAAATTTCTAAATTTTTTAAATTCATCATGGGATGTGGGTATTTCTGGCTAAGCTGCCATTTATTGCCCATTCCAAGTTGCCCAGATGGCAGTTAAGTGTCAACCACATTGCTGAGAGTCTGGAGTCACATGCCAGACCAGGTAAGGATGTAAAGAAGGCAAACTATCTTTTGGTCTTCATTGCAAGAAGGTTAAAATATAATGATGAGGCTGTCTTGGTGCAGTTATACTGGGTGTTGGTGAGACCACACCTGGAATATGTGCAGTCTTAGTCCCCTTATCCAAGGGCGGAAGTGCAGTGGAGGTTTACCAAATTGATTCCTAAATGGCAGGACTGATGTATGAGGAAAGACTGAGTTGGTTAAGGTTCTATTCACTGATTAGAAGAATGAGGTCAGATATTGTAGTAACCTATGGGCTGCTTACAAGACTAGACCAGTTGATTAGCTATGGTCCCATTGAGTGGCAGAGCAGGCTTGGGTCACATGGCCTGCTCCCGCTCCTATCTTTGATTCTAAGTCAGTTTAAATCTTTAAGCTGCGCTATAAACATATGGTAGTATTCAAATGAGAGCATCAAGTTTTTCTAGTGCTTTCTGTTCTTCTGTTCCACCCCACCAAAAAATAACATTTGTGCCAGAAACTAATCAATCATGCATTAATATGTTCATGGAGATCCATATGTCCAAATTGGCGACCAGTCTTGGACCACAAATTTGGCAACAAGGGCCACTCATTTGACTGGGACAACACAACAATAATAGGACAAGCCAAATCGAGGATAGCCAGGGAACTTCTAGAAGCATGGCATTCATCCACTGACTCCATCAATAAACACGTTGACCTAAACCCAATATACTGACCACTGCAACAAATAACTGGACTGGCAATTGGAAGCAGCAGGAACAAAACCAAATAAATTCCAGTTGACACAGTACAGCAGTGCTTCACAGGAAGCTCCACAGCACTGAGGATGTCACATGAAATGGGATGAAATGTCTGCAAACCAACTTGCCAGTTTGGCGAACATAGCCACAACTGGATGGTCCATCTGAACGTCCTCCAGAGACCCCTAGTGTCACTGTTACCAGTCTTCAGCCAATTCGATTCACTCCACATGATATCAAGAAACTGGCACCAGATACTGCAAAGGCATTGAGGATTTGTGCTCCAGAACTACTTGTACCCTTAACCAAGCTGTTCCAGTGCAACTACAACACCGGCATCACCAAACTGTAAAATTTTCCGGGTACGACCTGTGCCTGCACAGCAAGATGAATTGAACCTGGTTCAATTATTGCCCCATCAGACTACTCTTGATGATCAATAATGTCGTCGGTGTCATCAACAGTGCTATCAAGAGCATCTACTCATTGATGCCCAGTTTGTGATCTGCTGTGATCCCTCACTGCAACCTTGATTCAAATTCTGTCCTCATCTCACCACCCATGTAATTTTTTCCTCTTTCTTTCAGGAAGAGAAAAGAATATCCTTGGAGATTTCTTGGGACCAAAATGCCATTCTTGACGACAAGTCAATCATGCAGAAGTTGGTCTATTACTCTGTTCTGGCATATGTGGTCTCTGAAGTCTTGCAGACATTGCAGGAAATACAACCTTGATGTTTTCTCAATTCTTCGCTTAAAAGAACAAATGGTATTTACTAAAGTAATGAAGTGTATTTTTTTCAGAAATGTGATCAGTTGAGCAGTTTGTACATGGCAAACTTTCCTTCAATTTGGCTTGACTTTATCAGGGCTTCTATAAGTGAACCAGCTAGAAGAAAAGCCTCTTCAAAGTCTATCATCATTCTAAACAGTACTTGAGGTTCTACAGCAAAACAAGAGGTTATCACCAGTCATGTGATTTTAGAAAGCTCTGCTTTAAAAATTCCAGTGTTCTGAGCTTTCAGGACTTTTAAGGAAGAAGTAAGCACATTCCAAGTATGTTCATAAAACTTAATTTAATTTTCCTCAGTCATTCAAAAGTAAATACTTTTCAAGCAATATTAAAATATCATATGACACTTCAAAAATTTGAATTAGGTATTGTCAGTCATTTTTGTCTCGTAATAACAAGTATATGCATCAATTTTATAGGCTGGCATTTGGTCTTTCATCAGTCCTCATAACATTTCAAAGGATAATAAACAAACTATAAACACATTGAGGGGCTAGTTACTTGAGGACATGATTATTTTAGCTTCAAATAAGTACATCCCTGATGACAAGCTGAAAGTGTTCCAAAATTTGGTGTGAAGACTCCAAAATCTGAAATGTTTTAAAATCCTGCTAAGTATTTGCATCATTGGCTAGCCAAAGATGAGTTGTCTTTTTCCAGAATAATGTTCAGCATTAAGATATGTGCCACCTGCACTATTCGACCTAATCTTTGGATCCAATGAGATATCACAGAAAATGCACAGCCAAGTAGCCAACCTCGCTGCATCTATTGCAAGGAGGAGGGGGGGGGGGAAGGTTCTGTGGCTTTGAACAGAAGGGTGAGACAAAGCATTCAAATTTTATGAAAACAAATTAAGGTGGCACAATGATTACACATTAGATCTGTCCAAAAGCTCAAGCTAACATGTGATGCCACTCCATATGGTGTAGATGAGGTGATCTCTTGTATGTTGGATAAGGAGAGACTTGTTTATATCTTAAGGTCCTGAAGGAATGTAAGACAATAAGTAAAATTA
Organism: Chiloscyllium punctatum; assembly: GCF_047496795.1. Taxonomy (NCBI): domain Eukaryota; kingdom Metazoa; phylum Chordata; class Chondrichthyes; order Orectolobiformes; family Hemiscylliidae; genus Chiloscyllium; species Chiloscyllium punctatum. The sequence goes on along the minus strand of NC_092763.1, from coordinate 60,614,815 downwards.
TGCTCAGCATAAAGCATTGTTTTTGGGTTTTAGTCTAAAAATGATTTTACATAATAGGGGTTCTCTGATTTTTATGAATGTCAAACTTATGAATGCTCATACTAATGCACATAATCTCATACAGGGTATAATTCTAAAGATCTGATATAGGAATGTTTCCTGTACTTAATGACTATTGTGCTGCATTGTGTTTTGACTTGTGGATGGACCTTAACGTAACTAATTCATAACCCAGGGACTCGTACAGTCATCATGAAAGCTGATAATCAGCCACTGGTCGTTTTGAAACCAAACGCTCCAATACCCACTTTAGCAGCAGCTTGAATGCAGAGGTGGACTTTGACTTTTGTCTAAGTTGTTTGTAGATGATGGAGTGATCATTGTAATGTTAATGCACTGCACTGTCTAGAATTACCATCTATATCTGACACAGAACCCAGCAGGGAGGATGCACTTTCTTTCCACGTGTTGATGAGTTGTCAGTCTGATTACGTTAGAGCAACTCATACAGGATGCTGTGTTTTCAAGGATGTGCAATTGTATCTCACAGGTAACTAATACAGATATTAGATTTGGAAATTGAGCCATTTTTCTACCCCTAAGAACAGGTTGGCAGTTAGCAAATTTATGTTATGGATTCTGGAAATGTACAGATCAGTTGTATGATCTTCATAATTAGTACTTGGGGTTTGGTTTGACAGTGTAGTGAGAAGCCATCTTTGGCCAGGTTGAGATAAGTAAGTAAAGTAGTGTATCTTGAGCTGCAGTAAAAATGAAACCTTGCCATCAGTACCTTTGCACCCATGTAAATGCTCAGTTCAAATGTAAGTTGATGATTGTGGAATATGAAAGGTGGTATCATCCTTCGATCAGAGCAGCAGAATGCACACACTGTTCAAGTTCTTGTTAAATGTTCACTGCTAACTGGAAGAAATGTCAGGTGTCATTTGAATCATAAGCTGGCAATTTGTTTTATTATCTATCTCACATTGTACTACAACTACTGGTAAAATGCCAGCTGAATTTATTTCTTTGACTGAAATGAGAATTTAATTATTGAAGCCACATGTAGAAGTCAAAGTAACTAATCATAGGATAGAGTGGGAGAAAAGTCTCTAGCTGAATGAGAAGGTTAAAACTCTGGCGACCATTAGGAAGAGTGGCAGAAATGCAAACCCATCCCTCAAATGTTTAGTCAAGATGTTTGGTAGTGAAAAAGTTAAGGTTGTATAATATTTTACCTTCCAGGGTTCATAAAGGAAATTGGGAAGGATCAAATAAGTCTGCATTGGACTGTTGGATAGGAGTAGAATGTTGATAGCTACAATGGTGCTTGAAACCAGTTTGCTCAGATCCGAATTGAACAAACATTTCTAATGAAAAGGCAAATTCAGTGGATGGTCATAGACAGATTTTGTCGTTGTTAGAAAACCTAGTCCTTGGGCCCAGATGGGTCAAGGACTTTACCCAAGTACTGAATGTTTGAGTTAAGGAAGGAGGTATCCTCTTAGGAATTGGGAGCCAGTGATTCCGATTGATTTGTAAAGAAATGTAAAATGATTATTGTATAAAAGATTTATGGAATTATGTTTTTGTAAGGTATTCATGGAGTATAATAGCATCTTTAAAGTAATTTGTGAATATATGTATATTACAGAATTATTCTCCGTTTTTGACGCATGTATGCTGAATAATGTTTTTATTTGTCCTGGAAAGATTGGTTTTAATAACGGTTATACAAATGCAATGTTATTAAATACCTATCCCTATTCTGTCATTGGAGCTTAGCAGACAATTTGATCAGAAGTGAAAAACTACAGAAGTCTCTTATCCTCCACTTTACGCTCTCTAGGAAAACAGAGTGGTGTTTGGTGTAGTTTAGATGACAGACGTAACAGATCAGCTACAGAGATTGCTGCAAGATAGATGAACATGATAAACAATTTCTTGTCGCTACAAACTGCAGCAGTGCATATCTCTTTAGATTGGTTTCAGGGAGTAAATATGCTCTGCATGTGCAGTTTTCCAAAGCTAAAGTAACTTTCATATGAAAAGATTTTGTCAAATGCAACTGGACAATCTCTTTCTTTGCTTGCAATGCCTCTTTTTGTGATGGGGAAACAAATCTAGTACTTTAGTACGTCCTGCACTCTTTTTAAACTCCAGTAGATGGTACTCTTTTCATTTTTCAGAAAGATGGCAGAAGCCACAGTTGCATGCGTTCTGAATTTAAATGAGTTCAGTCTTTTTGTTAAATTTTTAATACTCAAGATGGTGGTTGAAGGCTGTACAAAATGGCAAACTATTAGAATTTAATGTGTAGCAAGAACCACCAAATCATTTTCCTCAGTATAGTGAGGTTGTGCTATTTAATTAAACACTTTCTCCTGTAGCTTTTGTAAACCAGCTAGGTGCATGCTGTTAGAGTCTATAACCTAGTGACCGGTCAAGGGAAGGAAAAGCACCAGCCTTTCCTGTCCAGCATTACCTTTTTATACCTCGCGCTCTCCTCTTTTAATGGTGCTAAGGGGCTAATTCAGTTTTGCATAAAGTATCTGTGAATCAACTGTGTTCTAGCCTCCATGTGATTGAGACATGATCAGTGCAAAATGCAGATTTTTGAAAAAGTAGATAAGTAGGATTGTTCCAGGGATGTTTCCTGGTGATTGTGCCTTAAAAAAACCTGTTATTAGTTCAGGATGGACTTTTTAAAAAAAATGTTACTTTCTATCCACTTTTTTCAATACCTCAAACTCAGGCACTCAAACATCTGAGCAAATAGAGGCATTTGAAATGTGGATGTGAACATGTACTCAAGTTTTGCAGACAGACTGAGACGAATGAAGAGATGCATGAAATTGCAGGAGCAAAAAGAAAATGCCTGTTTTGGCCATTTGATCAAGCTGAAAAGCTATGACTTTAAGCAAATACAGTGAATGCTGGTATAAAGGTCAATAACCACTGTGTTTTTTTTAGTTCAATCTGGGTTCCAGTACAACCTCTGCTCATCTGAAATTTATTTCTCCCACCCCTCAACTCCACCCAACTTTCTCTCCTCCCCCCCCCCCCCCCCCCCCCCCCAAACAATCACACTTAATCTCAGTGCTGATCAATTTAGCATCATCAACTGAGTACTCTGCAGGAATGCTGTAGTATGGATAGCTACATTTTTATCCTTGAACACTTCTGGACACTTGCTCAGTTTTGTTTTCCTGCAAGTTGCATTAAGGAAAATAATGGTTACTATATTTTCTATTTGTCCACTCCTTTCTTCCTGTATCCTCTGTCCTGCTTCCAATATTTACTTATGCTATGCATTGTTATTTTCCTTTTCTGTCGAGTAAATGTCTTGACCTGTTTTCAGATCCATTACCATCCGAGGTGTTACAGTTTTCATTTTATTATTTGAAAGATATGCTTGCTATGAACATTTGGGAGGAATGTTTTTAATGTATGTGTTACTTCCACTAGGCCCTCCCCCTCCTGTCAGTGAAATGGGTGAAACAGTCAGTTCTCCACCGCCACCGTATTCCTGTGATCCCAATGGCAATGATCTTCCTCGAGGTGAGACCCTTTTTACTCTGAACAAAACCATAAATTCAGAAGTGTCCAGGTTTTAAGGTAATAAAACTTTTTTTTGTCTCTTTTAGATAGGAAGGTGGTCCAGTATTACTTCAACCTTGGTTTGCAGGTGAGTTTAATAGGAATATAGAATTAATATAGTTCTGTATGTCTGTTGTCCTTCAAATAAGTCATCCAAAAGAGATTCTGCTGAATTTTGGGGCATCTTTTTAAGCACTTTGCTTCAATAACTTATTTTTAAATTATAGCCCATGACTCTTACACAGCTTTATCTTCAAGAGGTTTGCAGAGAATCTCATTAATGTGGTTGAATCAGCATCTTAGCAGGACTTATACACTTAATGGTAAGGTCCTAGAGAGTGTTGCTAAGCAAAGAGACCTTGGAGTGCAAGTTCATAGCTCCTTGAAAGTGGAGTTGTAGGTAGATAGGGTACTGAAGGAGGTATTTGGTATGCTTTCCTTTATTGGTCAGAGTATTGAGTACAGGAGTTGGGAGGTCATGTTGTAGCTGTACAGGACATTAGTTAGGTCACTGTTGGAATATTGCGTGCAATTCTGGTCTCCTTCCTATGGGAAAGATGTTGTGAAAATTGAAAGGGTTCAGAAAATATTTACAAGGATGTTGCTAGGGTTGGAGGATTTGAGCTATTGGGAGAGGTTGAATAGGCTATGGCTATATTCCCTGGAGTGTCGGAGGTTGAGAGATGACCTTTATAGAGGTTTACAAAATTGAGGGGTGTGAGAGGGTAAATAGACAAGTCTATTCTCCCTGGGGTCAGGGAGTCCAGAACTAGAGGGCATAGATTTAGGCTGAGAGGGGAAAGAGACCTACGGGGCAACTTTCTCACTGAGGGTGTATGTGTATAGAATGAGCTGCCAGAGGAAGTGGTGAAGGTTGGTGCAATTGCAACATTGTAAGAGGCATTTGGGTGGGTATATGAATAGGAAGGGTTTGGCAGGATATGGGCTGGGTGCTGGCTGGTGGGACAAGATTGGGTTGGGATATCTGGTCGGCATGGATGGGTTGGACCGAAGGGTCTGTTTCCATGCTGTACATCTCTATGATATAAATGATTTGGGTGTAAACATAGAAGGTATAGTTAATACGCTTGCAGATGACACACCAAAATAGGAGATGTAGTGGACAGCAAAGAAGGTTACCTCCGTACAATGGGATCTTGATCAGATTGGCTGAGGAATGGCAGATGGAGTTTAATTTAGATAAATGTGAGGTGTTGCATTTTGAGAAAGCAAATCACCAGTACTTGTACACTTTATAGTAAGGTCCTGGGGAGTGTTGCTAAGAAAAGAGACCTTGGAGTGCAAGTTCATAATTCTTTGAAAGTAGAATCACAGAACAATAGGATAGTGAATGCGGTGTTTGGTATGCTTTCCTTTTATTGGTCAGAGTATTGAGCATAGGAGTTGTGTTGCAGCTGTTAGGCCACTTTTGGAATATTGTGTGCAGTTCTGGTCAGAAGGAAGTTGTGAAACTTGAAAGGATCAGAAAAGGTTTACAAGGATGTTGCCAGGTTTGGAGGATGTGAGCTATTGGGAGAGGCTGAATAGGCTGGGGCTGTTTTCCCTGGAGTGTTGGAGGCTGAGGGGTGACCTTTATAGAGGTTTACAAAATTGAGGGGCAGGGATAGGGTAAATAGGCAGTCTTTTCACTGGGGTTGGGGGAGTCCAGAGCTAGAGGGCATTGGTGTAAGGTGAGGGGAAAAATTTTAAAAAGGGACCTAAGGGGTAACAGCACCTGGCAGCTCATTCCATACACACACCACCCACTGTGTGAAAATGTATTGGAGGCTAGTTAAATCAAAACATTTTAAAAGGCATCTGGATGGGTATATAAATAGGAAAGTTTTAGAGGGATATTGGCCTCTAAACCCATAGTGCTGGCAAATAGGATTACATTTAGTCAGAATATCTGGTCAGCTTGGATGAGTTGGACCGAAGGATCTGTTTCTGTGCTGTGTCTGTTAGCTCTGACTTGGTTGTATTTTACAGCTGAGACCACTAGAATAATTTGAATAGGAGATTATTAATTTACGATGTGTTGTCTTTTTAGGAGACTAGCAAAAACACTCTTGAAACGTGATTGTAAAAGTGTGCAGGATCTTTCCTAAATTTTTGAATTTGTTTCTGCAACTGTTTTTGTATTCTTAAATGTTGGCTTAAAAATAACTTGCAACATTTGTAAAATGTTTATCAACTTTTAACATAGCAAGTTGGAAACCATTCTCTTCTGGTCAGTTTTGAGTGCATTTTTCTCTTGTTTCTAGTGTTGCCACCAAAACTATTGGCACTCTGTCTATATGCCACAACAACAGCCAGTGGATGTTTACCCAGTGTTCCCTGCCACTTCCCAGTTTATTGAACAGTCAACCATGCCACAACTGTATGGTGATAATGGGAGAAGTGATGACCTTCAAAGTTCCTCTGACACTATGTCTAATGGCAAGTTTATTTCCTTTTTTAATATGGGAATCAATTTTTGAAGTTTCAATCCATATTGGGAAGGGCAATTGTCTGAATCTTTTGCTTTTAAAGAGAATTAAGCACTCTGGTCAGTGTTGGCTTTGTGATATGTAGAATAAAACTCATTGTGTTCTACCCAAGGCTGTGTAAAGTCCCTAATACTGATTGGACTAGTTTTGCACTTTTTATCCATTTTCCATCTAAGAGTCTGAGGTTGACCATGTAACAGAGTTATGGATAGTTCGGCACTGCAGATTAGAATTGCTGAGGGAGACAGTGAATGTGTGACCAAAAGGCAGAGAAAGAGTAGGAAGGCGGTGCAGGTGTCCCTTGCAGGGGCACTACTGTTTAGAAGAGCAGGAAAAAGACTCGTAGGGCCATAATCATAGGGGATTCTATTGTAAGGGGATTAGATAGGCAGTTCTGAGGCTGAAAACTGGACTCCCGGATGGCCTGTTGCCTCCCAGGTGCTCGGGTCAGGGATGTCACTGATCGGCTGCAGAGAATTCTGAAAGCGGAGGGTGAACAGCCGGTTGTCGTGGTGCATATAGGCACCAATGGTATGATATAAGTTTTAAAAAAAACACAAGATGAGGTCCTGAAAGCAGAATTCAGGGAGCTAGGAGGAGAATCTCAAAGGTAGTGATCTCCGGATTGCTATTAGTGCCAACTACTAGCCAGGGTAGAAATGAAAAAAATAGGCAGGATGAACATGTGGCTTGAGGGATCATGTAGGAGGGAGGGGTTCAGATTTGTGGAACATTGAGACTGGTCCTGAGGAAGGTGGGACTGTTACAAATTGGATGGTTTACACCTGAACCAGACAAACTAATATCCCTGGGGGAGTTTTCACTACTGCTGTTGGGGAGGTTTTAAACTAATGGGCTAAGAACCAGAAGAGAAGACTAGTAGACAATGAGGTGGAAACTAGAGACTGTAAGGATCATGAAGTTTACCAAGGGGAAGAGTAGGCAGAGCAGATGAATGCAAAAGAACTGGCAGTCTGAAGTGCATATACTTTAATGCAAGGAGTATAGTTGGTAAGGCAGATGAGCTTAGGGCTTGAATTGGTGCCTAGGTGTATGAAGTTATTGTGGTTGCAGAGACTTGGTTGAAGGAAGGGCATGATTGGCAACTAAATGTTCCAGGATATAGATGCTTCGGACAGGTGGAAAGGAGTTTAATTGCTGGTCAGGTATGATATCACTGCTGTGCTAAAGGAGGGCACTATGGAGGGCTGAGCAGTGAGGCATTGTGTAGAGCTGAGAAATAAGGGTACAGTTACATTGGGGCTGTATTACAGTGACCGTGAGGTAGAAGATTAAATAGGTAAACAGATTATGGAAAGATGTAGAGGCAACAGAGTGGTGGTGATGGGAGATTTTAATTTTCCCAACATTGACTGGGATACACTTAATGTCAGTCTGGATGAGGCAGAATTGTAAGTAGCATCCAGGAAAGCTTTCTACAGCAGTATGTCGATATTCTGACTAGGGAAGGGGCCATATTGGACCTGGTGTTGTAATGAGGCAAAAGTGAGGACTGCAAATGCTGGAAATGAGAGCTTCCTGCCTCTATCCCTGAAGAAGGGCTTTTGCCCGAAACGTTGATTTTCCTGCTCCTTGGATGCTGTCTGACCTGCTGTGCTTTACCAGCACCACTCTGATCTAAACTCTGGTGTTGTAATGAGCCAGGCTAGGTGGTAGAAGTTGCAGTGGGGATTTCTTTGGGAATAGTGACCACAATTCTAAGTTTTAGAATACTCATAGACAAAGATGAATGGTCCGAAGGGAAGAGTGCTAAACTGGGCCAAGGCCACTTATTTCCCAGCTTCTGCTGTATTTTGATATGTGGATTGGGAGCAGTTATTTGAAGGCAAGTCCACATTTGATATGTGGAGGCTTTCAAAGATAGTGCAAATAGGCATATCCCTTTGAAAACAAGTGATAGGAGAGGCAAGATTGTGAACTCTGGATGACAGGAGAAATTGTGCAACTAGCCAAGAGGAAAAGTGAAGTGTACATAAGGTCCAGGCAACTAAGAACAAAATGAGCCTTTGAGAATATCAAGTAGGACCAATCTTAAATGAGAAATTAAGTGGGCTAAAAGGGGTCATGAAATAACTTTAGTGAACATAATTAAAGAGAATCCCAAGCCTCTTATTCATATATAAGAAGAAAGAGAACTCGAGAAAGGGTTGGTCCACTAAAGAATAAGGAAGGAAGGAATGTTGTGTTGAACCTGAGAAAATGGCTGAGATTCTCTGATTACTTTGCATCAGTGTTCACTGAGAGGGACATAATGAATGTTGAGATTAGAGATAGAAGTTTGTTTACTCTGGATCACTTTGACATAAGGAGGGAAGGTGTGTTGGGTAAGCTAAAGGATATTAAGGTGGAGAAATCCCCAGGGCTGGATGGGATCTGTCCCAGGTTGCTGAGGGAGGCAAGAGAGGAAATAGCTGGGGCCCTGACAGGTATCTTTGTAGCACAAGTGAGATGTCAGAGGACTGGAGGGTTGTTAATATTGTCCCCCTGTACAAGAAGGGTAGTAGGGATATTCCAGATAACTACAGACCAATGAGCCTGACATCAGTGGTGGGAAAGTTGCAGGAGAGAAGGTACTGAGGGATTTGTGGCCGGCACGGTGGCACAGTGGTTAGCACTGCTGCCTCACAGCGCCAGAGACCCGGGTTCAATTCCCGCCTCAGGCGACTGACTGTGTGGAGTTTGCACGTTCTCCCCGTGTCTGCGTGGGTTTCCTCCGGGTGCTCCGGTTTCCTCCCACAGTCCAAAGATGTGCAGGTCAGGTGAATTGGCCATGCTAAATTGCCCGTAGTGTTAGGTAAGGGGTAGATGTAGATGCAGGGGTATGGGTGGGTTACGCTTCGGCGGGGTGGTGTGGACTTGTTGGGCCGAAGGGCCTGTTTCCACACTGTAAGTAATCTAATCTAATCAAATCAATTAATATTTGGAAAAGAATGGGCTCATCAGTGATAGGCAACATGATTTTGTGCAGGGGAGGTAGTGTTTCACCAGCTTAGTTATTTAAGGAAGTGACCACATTGATTGTTGAAGGAAGGGTTGTAGGTGTCATATGCGTGGACTTCAGTAAGGTATTTGATAAGGTTCCTCGTGGTAAACTAATGGAGCAAGTGAAGTCACGTGGTGTGCAAGGTATTTGAGCTAGGTGGATAAAGAACTGTTTGAGCAACAGGAGACAGTCGTAGTTGAAGGGAGCTTCTCAAAATGGAGAAAGGTGATGAGTGTTGGGGCCACTGTTGTTTGTGATATACATAAATGATTTGGACGAGGGTACTGTTGGTCTGATCAGACAGTTTGCAGATGACATGGAGATTGGAGTAGCAGAAAGCATATGGGACTGTCAAAGAATCCAGGAGAGTATAGATAGATTGAAGAGTTGGGCAGAAAAGTGGCAGATGGAGTTCAATCCTGCAAATGTGAGGTGATGCATTTTAGGAAGTCTAATTCTAGAGTGAACTATACTGTAAACGGAAGAGCCTTGGGCAAAATTGATGAGCAGACATATCTGGGAGTTCAGGTCCATTGTACCCTGAAGGTTGCTGCAGAGATGGATAGAGTGGTCAAGAAGGCATATGGTATGCTTGCCTTCATTGGGCAGGTATTGAGTATAAGAGCTGGCAGGTTATGTTAAAATGGTACAAGACTTTGTTTTGGCTGCATTTGGAATACTGTGTACAGTTCTGGTCACCACATTACCAAAAGGGTGTGGAGGCTTTGGACAGAGTGCAGAGAAGGTTTATGAGGATGTTGCCTGGTATGGAAGGTGCTAGCTATGAAGGGAGGTTGAGTAGGTTAGGATTGACTTTGTTAGAAAAAAGGAGATTGAGAGGGGAGCTGATTGAAGTCTGCAAAATCGTGAAGGGTATGGAGCAGGGTGGATAGAGAAGCTTTTTCCCAGGATGAGGGATTCAATAACGAGAGGTCACATGCTCAAGGTGAGACGTGAAAAGTTTAAGGGGAACTACACGCGGAAAGTACTTTAGAGGGTGGTAGGTGCTTGGAACGTGTTGTCAGTGGAGGTGGTAGAAGCAGGCACGTAGATTCATTTTAAGGTGCATCTGGACAGATGCATGAGTAGGTGGGAGCACAGGGATACAGATGCTTAGGAATTTGGTGACAGTTGTGGTTCTGTTCGCCGAGCTGGGAATTTGTCTTGCAAACGTTTCGTCCCCTGTCTAGGTGACATCCTCAGTGCTTGGGAGCCTCCTGTGAAGCGCTTCTGTGCTGTTTCCTCCGGCATTTATAGTGGCCTGTCTCTGCCGCTTCCGGTTGTCAGTTCGAGCTGTCCGCTGTAGTGGCCGGTATATTGGGTCCAGGTCTATGTGTTTGTTGATAGTCTGTGGATGAGTGCCATGCCTCTAGGAATTCCCTGGCTGTTCTGTTTGTTTGGCTTGCCCTATGGTAGTGTTGTCCCAGTCAAATTCATGTTGCTTGTCGTCTGTGTGTGTGGCTACTAAGGATAGCTGGTCGTGTCGTTTCGTGGCTAGTTGGTGTTTGTGTATACGGATCGTTAATTGTCTTCCTGTTTGTCCGATGTAGTGTTTTGTGCAGTCCTTGCATGGGATTTTGCGGCATGTCCTGTTAGAACAAACAGTCTTCAACCCAAACTCTGGGTCAGATACGTGGATGACACATTTGTAATAATTAAAAACACAGAAATAGAGAACACACACCAGATCATCAACGCCACACTCACAGGAATCCGATTCACTAGAGAGGAAGAAAAGGACAACCAACTCCCATTCCTAGACGTGATGGTATAGAGAACACCAAACGGAGAATTCACCACAAAGGTTTACAGGAAAGCCACACACACTGACCAAGTCCTAAACTGTGAAAGCAACCACCCAACACACACACACAGTTGCATCAGGACACTATTCAAAAGGGCCACAACACACTGCAGCACACCAGAACTACAAAAAGAGGAAGAGGAACAACTGTACAAAGTATTCACCAAAAACGGATACCCTCGCAATTTCATCAACAGATGCCTAAAGGGAGAGACAACGGAACAAGGACATGCCGCATCCCAAAGGAGTAGCCACACTGCCATACATCAGGAGCATTTCTGAACTGACAGCGAGACTACTGCGACCACTAGGACTCCTAACAGCACACAAACCAACAGCCACTCTCAGACAACAACTCACCAGAACAAAGGACCCGATACCCAACATGAGCAAAACTAACGTAGTGTACAAAATCCCATGCAAGGACTGCACAAAACACTACATCGGACAAACAGGAAGACAATTAACGATCCGTATACACAAACACCAACTAGCCACGAAACGACACGACCAGCTATCCTTAGTAGCCACACACACAGACGACAAGCAACATGAATTTGACTGGGACAACACTACCATAGGGCAAGCCAAACAAACAGAGAACAGCCAGGGAATTCCTAGAGGCATGGCACTCATCCACAGACTCTATCAACAAACACATCGACCTGGACCCAATATACCGGCCACTACAGCGGACAGCTCGAACTGACAACCGGAAGTGGCAGAGACAGGCCACTGTAAATGCCGGAGGAAACAGCACAGAAGCGCTTCACAGGAGGCTCCCAAGCACTGAGGATGTCACCTAGACAGGGGACGAAACGTTTGCAAGACAAATTCCCAGCTCGGCGAACAGAACCACAACAACGAGCACCCGAGCTACAAATCTTCTCCCAAACTTTGAATTTGGTAAAAGGTTTAGACATTGGATTTGGATCGGCTCAAGCTTTGAGGGCCAAAGGGCCTATTCCTGGGCTGTAAATTTTCTTGTTCTTTTGTTCTTTGAGTTTAACCCACATGAATATTTTCCATCATTTTTATTTGGGGGATGTGGGCTTTGCTGCTTGGGCCAGCATTTATTGCCCTTAATTGGCAGTGAGCTGCTCACTATCAGTACATATGTACTATTTTATAGAAGGTCTTGTTACTTTCAGTAATGCTGCCTGGTATCTTGTACGTATTTTGAATCTTAAAAATAGCTCTACATAGCTGTTACTGCAATACAAAAATAACATGATTAAGTAAATTGTTTTTGAAGGGTGCTAAACGCTTTTGAAGAATCAAATTTAGTAGTAGCGTGGAACATGATTGACACTGACACTGAACGTCACGTGACTTCATAGAGAAGAGACTTAATGATGAAAACAGTCTGACCAGATTGATAAAAGAACGATGCTAAATTCACTGCCAGTTTCTGGCTGTCCTCTCAGCACTTCCCACTGACTCTGTGCACTATTTAATCTACCAAGGGTGTTTAACACGGTAAGGGATTCTGTTCTGCACCTAGACAATCTGAATATATTTTCAAAACCAACAACAAACAAACCTGCATGAGCTGTCGACATTAAAACTTGTATCAATATTTAAGTTGAACTAGCAGTTTAAATGTAAATTTGAGACCTCAATTTTGAGGAACCTAAATTCTGCACCTCGCTCACTCAAACCCAAGATCACCACGAGACAAAATTCAAGACTGCATTTCTGAGCAGGCATTCTATGTAGTGTTGGAGGCTTAAGCAATTTCAGCACTTAGCGAACTCCTGTGTCACATCCTTCAGAAAAGTTAAAGTGCTTGAAGTTTAGAATCTATCACGAGTGGATGGGGTGCAGTGGTTGATCCTGAAGGTTGCTTGTTTCAATCTTTTAGTTAACTACATACAGTTGTGCCTGTGCAAGGAATATTGAAACAGTAACTGTGCAGAATCACTGCTAAAGCAATCTGGACCAAGATTGAACAGGTATTAGATAAAAGCAAAATGTAATCTGAGAGGAAGTAGCACGAGTTTTAGTAGAGCCTCATCAACAGGCTATTAAGTATCTTGAAAAGCACTTTGAAATGCAGCAGTGCCCCTCATTTGAAAAACTTTTTCACAATTTGTTTTGGTTTAAAAGAATGAAATTAATTTTTTAAAAGGAGCTGATTGTTTCCAATCTGCACTAGGCCTCTTGACAGTTGTTAATTCCCAGAGTGGGGAGAGACTGCTTTGGACATCAAGGAAGTATGCCTCGTGAATCTCTAGAAAATTCAAGTTGGAAATTGAGAAAAACCCACTGCCTAGAGTCATACTGTTGTTGGAAAATAGTTACCTCTGCCTCAGGGTATTGCTGAAACAATTCTTATGGTGTTAAATTCATTAATGACCTTTTTTTTCATCGTACGACGTGGGAATATTCATTCAGTTTCTTTTAGTGGAGAAATCCATGGTCTGGTACAGCGAGACCTGTTCAACATTGTCCTGGGCTGATGTGTAGCAATTAACATGCATGCCGCACAATATGCGAGAAGAAGGCCCTCCCCAGTGAGACCATCTTTTAATATCTCCCTTTAAAATTCGACAGGAATGTCAACAATGAATTCCCAAACTTTTTTTACACGTGGAGTTCACCCTGAATAAGAAATTTTACTGGATACTCACCATAAATGCTGTAGCTATAAAAGGTGGTCAGAAGATATGCTTTGCCCGACTCGAGCCTTTCTACAGTCAACAATGGCAAGATGTCTGACTGAGAGCTATACAGCTTGGAACCAGACCTTTAGGTCTATCTCATCCATGTTGACTGGATATCCTAAATAAATTAGTCCCATTTGCCAGCATTTGGCCTATATCCCCTCAACCCTTCCTATTCATATACCCATCTTTTTAAATGTTGTAATTGTAGCAGCCTCCTCCACTGTCAGCTCATACCATGTACTCTGCATGAAAAAGTTGCCCCTTAGATCCCTTTTCAAATCCACCCCCCACCCATCTTAAACCTATACCCTCTAGACTCCACTACCCTGCAAAAAAGACCTTGTCTATTCCCCCTATTCCTGTCCCTCATGATTTTGTTAACCTTGAAAAAGATACCCCTTGGCCTCCAATGCTGCAGGGAAAAAAGCCCCAGTCTATTTAGCCCCTCTATAGCACGCGCCCTCCAAACCTGGTAATATGTTTGTAAATCTTTTCTGAACCCTTTCAAGTTTCTTAACATCCTCCCTACAGGAGAGAGACCAGAATTGCACACTGAATGCCAAAAGTGGCCTTACCAATACACTGTACAACCACAACATAGCCTCCCAACTCCTATATTCAATGCACTGACCAATAAAGGCAAACATACCAAAGACCACCTTCACTATCCTAGCTATTTGTGATTCCAATTTCAAGGAGCTATGAACCTGCACTCCAAGGTTTCTTTTGTTCAACAAGACCTTGCCATTAAGTGTACAAGTCCACCCCTGATTTGCCTTTCCAAAATGTAGTACCTCACATTTATCCGAATTAAATTCTACCTACCATTCCTCAACCCATTGACCCATCTGATCAAGGTCCTGTTATTCTCTATGGTAATCTTTACTGTTCACTACACCTCCAATTTTGGTGTCATCTGCAAACTTGCCATACCTCCTAAATCCACATTCAAATCATTATACAAAAAGCAGTGGACCCAGCACCAGTCCTTGTGACACACTGGTCACAGGCCTCCAGTCTGAAAGGCAGCCCTCCACTACTATCCTCTATCTTCCGTATTCTTCTTTTTAAGCCAGTTCTGTATCCAAATGGCTAGCTCTCCCTCTTCCGTGAAATCTAATCTTACGATGAGCCTTGTTGAACGTCTTACTGAAGTCCATATATATCCTGTCCACCACTCTGACTTTGTCAATCCTCTTTGTAACTTCAAAAAATGCAAGTTTGTACACGGGAAATAATGTTTCACTAAACCATATTGACTATCCCTAATCAGTCCTTGCCTTTCCAAATATGTTAATCATGTCCCTTTTGGATTCCTTCGAAAAACTTGCCCACTGTTAGGCTCACTGGTGTATAGTTCATTGGTTTTTTTCCTTGCCACCTTTCTTAAGTAGTGGCATCACATTTGCCAACCTCTAGTCTTCTGGCACCTCACCTATGGTTATTGATACAAATATCTCAGCAAGGGCCCAGCAATCACTTCCATGGCTTCCCACAGAGTTCTAGAGTACATCTGATCAAGTCCCAGGGGTTTATCCATCTTTGTGTTTTGAGATGTCCAGCACAACCACCACCTATAATATTATGACATCGTGTTGATCATGCTCTCCATTTGCCTGAAAATGTGCAGCTCCAGCAATGCTTGGAGCTCAGTGCCATTCCAAAGAAGGCACTTTCTAGATTGGCCTGTCACTCACCACTTCAAGCATTCACTCACTCCTCCATGGGTGAGCTGTAGCTCAGCTTGTACGATGAGGTGTGCTGCTGCAGCTCAACAGGGCATCCTTGTGACCTACCATGTTTTACAAGGGCAAAAGGTGTGTAGGGACATGGCTGACTGGTTTCCCATCAAGTCACATTCCATCTTAACTTCAAAATACAATATTCCTTTGCTCTAAAAATGCTGGAGTTCTACCAATTTATAATGTTCTATTTACTTGTGGGTTGGTCACTGCTTGGCAACATTTTGTCTATCTCTAGTTGACCTTGGTGAGCTGTGCCTTGAAATGGCCGCAGTCCTTGGGGTATGTAACACCCTCCATGCTGTTAGAAAGGGAGTTTCATGATCTCTTTCCAGCAACATTGAAGAAAAGACCATTAGCTCCAAGTTAGTATGGTGTGTGACTTGAAGGAGAATTTAAGGGGATAGTGTTACCATGCGTTTGCTCTATCCTTCTAGATGTGTTAGTTTGGAAGATGTTCTGAGTGTTGACCCACATGTTCAAGAAGGTGGCTCATCACCTCAGGGTAGTTTGGGAGTGAGCAACAGATGTTGGCTTTGCTAACAACAATACCCTATCTTGCGAAGATTTTAAAAAAAAGTTGAGCAAGTCATGTGACTGATGTTTAGGCAGAATTAGATATAATAATTGCAGGATTCTTCTAACTTTTGAAAAGTTAGATAGTATTTTAGCTCATTTACATTTTTCATTCTGTTAAATTTATTGGAGCATCCTCGCTTCTCCCTGTCATTTCTCCCTTGACTCAAAAGCATTTCTCTCTTTTGGAGAATGAACATTTTTTTTCCAGGAATGGACAGAAGGTCACTGATTCATGTTGAGATGCTGTCTATAATAATCTGGTCTCTGTAAATTTAAGTAACAATGTCTTACAGTTTTTGGGTGGAATAGATGCATGTTTTTGGTACTGATGGGCTCTATTTTCCTCTGCAGGATCTTATCCTACTGTGGAGCCTCAAACTGTTCCTCATTCAACAATGTACTATCCAGTACTGACTGATCAGTACATTCCAGCACCTGCTTATGATCCCTGTATCCCTGCAGCATCCGCGCTTCATTATGTTGGTGCCTGGTACCCAACAAATCAGATGTGTAATAGTTCACCAAGGCTGCAGAGCCCAGCACCTCCAGCTCCATTAAATTATGTTGGACCTGCCAATCTGCCTACACATTATGTATCTCACTAAGTATGAGAAAAAAATTGGATTTAACATGCCTAATTAGAGGTAGATTGTTTACCTCCTTGCCCACTATCCCCTTACCAACCCCAACCACTATCGAGCATCAGATTCTTTAATTGATTTAACTCCGATTCAAAAAATCATCCACTTTTTCCTCTGCAATTGCCTGAAATACTTGTATATGTGGTCTTTTATTTAAATAGCTGTTCACATCTCGATACTGAGACTTTCTCACTTTGTAGTAAAGCTCCTAATTGGGTTTGTAGACCAAAATAAGGCAAATGTTGCTTGTCAGGTAGATGTGCTTTATGCAAGTTCTTTCCATTGTGCAATATCAACAGAGCTTCAACTTCACCTTGAGTGAAGTGTCTTGTCTTCTGAAATCAGTTGAAGGGCTACCCTTCAAAGGAAAAAAGTTATTCCAACATTATAATGTACTGTTTTTCACGTTTTCCTTGTTTCAGTTGGTTGATTCCAGCATACAAACCATACCACTTCTACCTCATGTTTAAAATCTTTGATATTTTTGAAATCTTTAGTTTGTGAAAGCTTGTGTATTTTTGATCAGTTTAACATGTTAACTTTCGTTTGCCAGTTTTGTGCCAGAAATGTTTGGCATTGACTTTGTTTTAGACTGTTAATTGCTCAGCTCTGGAGTACAGTTCCAAAGGAAATGCTGTGTGGTTGTGGGTTCATCTTTCATTTCATGTTAATAAAATCTGAGCACTGCAACCTACTTGTGTCAGTGTACTTTTGTGTGTAGTCCAGTGAAAACCAATCAATAAATATTCCAATGAAGTATTTGCAGTTTTGTATAGACTCTTTTTAGTCTAAATTTTCATAACCCATAAAGTAGAAATTTGGATGGGTGCACTGAGATGGGGCTGGGGATAAAAATGTAAAGGTAAACTTGATGGTTACTTGACAGTACAGTTTCCAGAAAAATCATATCAAAGATTGCTACATGAGCCATTTGTGTCTCTGGCACTTTTGAAAAGCCATCTAGTTAATGTCACCCACTCCTTCTCCTGTGTAGATTTACAAAGATTTGATCAAGGAATGATCGAACTCTCTTTTGAAAGCTGCTGTTGTATGGAATCTGTTTTCAGCATCTTTTAATCAGCTCTATATTCCAATTCCTGATGATTTGCAAAATACACTTTTTGTTTCTGACTTCTGTCAATTATCTCACATCTATGTACTTTGACAACTGTTGGAAGCAATTGCTTTTTACTTTTAAATCCTTGATGTTAAATGCTTTTTTTGAAATTCCCTTGGGTATTTTTCCCTGAGATGACTGCCAGCTTCTGTGTCCATAAGTGATTACTGATACAGTCATTGCAAGGCACGGTTTCTTACCAAACATTTCACTGGGAACTCAGTCATTGTAAAGGTTTGGTTTATAAATTACTTTGTCAACCAGGAGGACTGCGACCCTCTACACCATTCCAACCAAGCTCCATACAGTCCATAGTGTATTTAATTAATTTTCCCTGGACACACTGCAGTGCTATGAACATTTCAACTTTGGCTTCCACATATGATCGCATGTTTTCATATTGTGAGGGAGACTGGTGATGTGAAGAGAGGTCAGTTAAATGTCTGTGATAGCCTGAAGGAATGTATGTTATCTACACTTTACTGTAGATATTAGTTTTTCCTTTGTAACACTGGTTTTTCATTTCTATTAAATCATGCTTTTTATCTGATTTCCCCTGTAGACCATCCCATCCATGTATGAAATTTTCATCTGAATGAACGAGTCTGAAAAGCCATCAACCTGATTTTAAAGGTTTCTCTTCAGACTGCCAGACCTCCTGAGTAGTTCTGGTATTTTCCACTTTTATTCTGGATTTACATCTATGATACTTTTGTATCATCAAATGACAAGCAGATATCATGCAGCACTTAATTCAGCAGTAATCTTAATGTTCAATTTGGAGTCAACGAAGGCCACTCTGCTCCTGACTTCATTGCATGCAAAAGTGCTGTATTCCAGAGGCTAAGTTGGAATGAGTGTCCTTGCGATTAGTCAAAATGTGTGGCACTGGAAAAGCACAGTATGTCAGGCAGCATCCAAGGAGGAGGAGAAGAGTCGATAGGTCAGGCATAAGCCCTTCATCAGGCCTGATGAAGAGCTTATGCCCGAAATATCAACTTTCCTGCTCGTATGCTGTCTGACCTGCGCTTTTCCAGTGCCACACTTTTTGACTGATCTCCAGCATCTCTCTCTCTCTCTCTCTCTCTCTCTCTCTCTCTCTCTCTCTCTCTCTCTCTCTCTCTCTCTCTAATCCTTGAGATTTAGGCAGTGTCTGACAAAGCGACTTTAAGGAACTCCCAGTAAAATTGAAGTTTTACGGAAAGTTGGAATGTAGTTATCTCAGCCCCAGAACATCATTGCAGGTACACATCAGGATAATGTTCTTAACCCAATCATCTACATCTGTTTCATTATTGACCTCTTCAACATAACATCTGAAGTATGATGTTTGATTTTGAACAGCTTTCAATGTCATTTGAGATGACTCAGGTCAGTCCATGAGTAGCTGGAGGCAACAGGTCAGTGGGTCATTGCAGAGAAATGCAGGTAAGAGCTTGCACTCAAATGGAGGAGCTGAAGATTGAAGTTTTAAAACTAGAGGGAAAGATACACCTGGCCTGAACTGGAGGGAAAATCTCCAGAAAAAAATTAACCTAGTCCTGTTTTTCATGATTAAGATCAGGAAAGGAGAAAAATGGAAATAAAACCTTGAGTTATTCTATTTGTATATATGGGCTGAGCTGTTTCCAAAATGTTAAGTCAGACACTATGAAATGTAACAGCTGAGTGAAAAGGTAAAGTTTTTAAATGTTAAAAGGGGCAAGTTATTTTCTGCACTCTGAATAATATACAACTTGTATTAAAAAATGTTGCCTTTAGTTGTCAAAATAGAATTCTTAAAACTTGAAATCTTATCATGCAACTTTTTATATTGGCCATGGAGAGTTTGGATTTCTTACAGAAGTCTGTAAAGAGATTATAACACTAGTTTCCTTCCTTAAAGGATGTTAACAAGTTGCTGGATTCCTTGGCACCATTACTGATCTAGTTTTAATTCCAGATTTATTTAACTTGTGAACCAACTATTATGGTGAGAATTGAACACTCTAGGTTGAGACCTGCTAGATTATCAAATCAACAACATAATTGCTCCTGTAATTTAATGCATGCAATCTTGGAATGTCAGCTTTGCAGGTAATAAGTGCTGGCTACCTCTTATCTGTTGTAAGACTATAACAAACTGCAATAGGAGTCCCTTGAGCCTGTGCTGCCATTTGATAGGATCATGGCTGATCCAACACATGTCACATCCACTCTCCTACCCTTTCCCTGTAACACTTGATTCTCATCAAGAATCTACCTTTAATATTAAATATACACAAGGACTCTGCCCACACAGCTTTCTGGCATGGAGTTGCAAATACTTGCAACCTCTTTCGCATCTTATTGAGACTACACCCTCTAGTCCTGAACTATTCCATAAAGGGAAACATCTGATCAGCATTCACCCTGTCAAGTCCTTTAAGAATCTTCTGTCTCAATGCAGTCTTACTTCTGAACTCCAAATACAGTCCCAACCTATTTTAATTTTTTGCTTGGAAGTCATTCTCTCCATACCAGGGGTCATCCAAGTGAACCTTCTCTGAACTGCCTTCAATGAAATATCTTTTGTTAAATAAGGGGACCAAAACACCTCAGATGTCATTCCCCAGTACCATGTATAGTTGCAGTAAGACTTTCCTGCTTCTGTATTCTATCCCCTTGAAATACCTGCTGTACCTGTGCTAGTTTTGTTTCATGCACAAATACCCAAACCTCTGCAGCTTTCTGCACTTTCTTCTCCAATTAAATAATGTGTTCATTTGTTCTCCTTTTCAAAATGAACAGCTTCATATTTTCCTATTATGCTCTATTTGCTACCTACTTGCCCACTCACTTAACCTATTGCTACCTCTCTGAAAATTTTGTATCCTATTTCCTGCCTGAGAGCCAATTCTCTATCCAAAGCAAAGTATACCCCTGACATTGTGGGCTATTATTTTACGTCTTAACATTGTGTGAGACCTTTCGAATGCCTTTTAGAAGCCTGAATACAGCACATCTTCTAGTTCCACTCTATTCACTCTTGTTGAGATGAAAAACAAAATCTCAACTTACAGTAATAGAGAAGTATAGCATGGAAATAGACCCTTCAGTCTAACCCATCCATGTTGTCTGGATATCCTAACCTAACCTAGTCTCATTTGCTAGCACTTGGCTGTATACCTCCAAACCTTTCCTATTCATATACCCATCCAGATGCCTTCTAAGAGCCTCCACCACTTCCTCTGGCAGCTTATTCCATACATGCACTGCCCTCTGCATGAAAAAGTTGCCCCTTGGGTCCCTTTTTAACTTTTTCCCCTCTCCCCCTAAACCTATGCCCTCTAGTCCTGGACTCCCCCACCCCCAGGGAAAAGAATTTGTCTATTTATCCTTTCCATGGTTCTTGTGGTTTTATAAACCTCTATAAGGGCACCCCTCTGTCTCAGATGCTCCCTGTAGCTCAAATCCTCTGACCCTGGCAACATGCTTGTAAAGCTTTTCTGAACCCTTTCAAGTTTCACCACCCTTCTGATAGGAGTAAGACAAGAATTGCATGCAATATTCCAAAAGTGGCCTAGCCAGTGTCCTGTTCAGCCGCAATAATACCTCCCAACTCCTATAGTCAATGCTCTGACCAATAAAGGAAAGCATACCAAATGTCTGCGACTCCACTTTCAAGGAACTATGAGCCTGCACTCCAAGGTCTCTGATCAGCAACACTTCCCAGGACCTTGCCATTAAGTGTATAAGTCCTGCTCTGATTTGCTTTTCCAAAATGTAATATCTCCCATCTGATTCAGATCTCATTGTACTCTGAGGTAACCTTCTTTGCTGTCAACTGTGCCTCCAATTTTGGTGTCATCTGCAAACTTACTAACTATACCTCCTTTGTTCACATCTAAATCATTTATATAAATGATGAAAAGTAGTGGATCCAGCACTGATCTTTGTGGCACTCCGGTCACAGGCCTCCAGTCTGAAAAACAACCCTCCACCACCATGTTCTGTCTTCTACCTTTGAGCCAGTTCTGTATCCAAATGGCTAGTTCTCTCTCTATTCATTGAGATCTAACTTTGCTAACTAGTCTCCCATGGGGAACCTTGTCGAACACCTTTCTGAGGTCCGTATAGATCACATCCACTGCTCTGCCCTGTCAAGCTTCAAAAAACACAATCAAGTTTGTGAGACACGATTTCTCATGCATTAAGCCATGTTAACTATTCCTAAGCAGTCCTTGCCTTTCCAAATACATGTAAATCGTATCCCTCAGGATTCCCTCCAACAGCTTGCCCACTGATATCGGGCATCATGGTAGCCCACAAACCTGCCAATGCACTAAAATAGCAGCTAATGAACTTGAAAGACCACAAGTGAAATGAATGTCATTTACAAAATACCTTGCAAGAACTGTAACAGACACCACATTGGACAAATATATGAACATCAGCTAGCCTCAAAAGACATGCTACTCTCACTAGTATCCTTACATACAGATGAGCAAGGACACCCCTTTGACTGGGACGACACATCCATCCTAGGACAAGCCAAACAGAGACCTGCACAAGGATTCCTAGAAGCATAGCATTCTGACCGGAACTCTATCAACAAACACATTGATTTGGAGCCCATCTACTACCCTCTGAGAAAGAGGAGGAAATGGCATCACCCAGGCATGGGAACCTAAACAGAAAGTGGGACATAACACTGCACTTGACTGGAGGTTTACTGATGAGGTTAGCATGGTGATGAAATGTCTGAAAACGAACCTTCCAGCTTAGCGAGCAAACTTACATCCAGAACCTCAACCTGAAATATAAATCTTCTCCAAACTTGCTGTCACTATCTATTTCCCCACATTCTATTATCTTACACGTACTTCTCCACAGTAAACACTAATGCAAAATATTTGTTTAGTATCTCTCCCATCTCCTGCAGTTCCACACATAGGCTTGCGTTGCTGATCTTTGAGGGACCCTATTCTCTACCCAGTTACCTTTTTTTTTCCTTAATGTATTTGTAAAATCCCTTTAGATTCTCCTTAACCTGATTTGCCAAAGCTATCTTATGTCCCCTTTTTGCCCTCCTGATTTCTCTCTTTAAGTACATTCCTCCAGCCTTTATACTCTGCTAAGGATTCACTTGATCTCTGCTGTCTAAACCTGACATATGCTTTCTTTTTCTTAATCAAAATCTCAATTTGTCCAGTCATCCAGTATTGCCTCACCAGGCTTGCCTTTCACTATAACAGGAATGCATTGTCTCTGGACTCTTGTTATCTCATTTTTGAAGGCTTGCAATTTTCCAGCTGTCTCTTTACCTACGAAAATCTGCCCCCAATCAGCTTTTGAAAGTTCTTGCCAAATACCCTCAAAATTGGCTTTCCTCCAATTTAGAACTTCAACTTTTAGATCCTGTCTATTCTTTTCCATCACTATTTTAAAACTATTAGATTATGGTCACTGGCTCCACAGTGCTCCCCCACATTCAACCTCAGTCACCTGCCCTGACTTATTTCCGAAGAGCAGGTCATGTTTTGCACCTTCTCTAGTAGGTACATCCATGTATAGAATCAGAAAAATTGTCTTGTACACACTTAACAAATTCCTCTCCATCACTATGGCAGTCCCAGTCTATGTTTGGAAAGTTAAAATCCCCTACCATAACCACCCTATCATTCTTAAAGATAACTTAAATCCCCTTACAAATTTGTTTCTCAATTTTCTGTTGAATATTGTGGTGTCTATAATACAGTCCCAATAAGGTGATCATCCCTGTTTTACTTCTCTGTTCCACCCAAATATCTTCCCTGGATGTATTCCCAGGGATATCCCCTCCTAAGTACAGCTGTAATGCCATCCCTTATCAAAAACGCCATTCCCCTCCCTCTCTTGGACCCCTTTCTATCCCTCAAGCATTTGTATCCTGGAACATTAAGCTGTCAGTCCTGTCCATCCCTGAGCCACGTCTCTGTAATCGCTATGCTATCCCAGTCCCGTGTTCCTGCCTTTCCTGTTCGACCTCTTGCACTGGAAAAAATGCAGTTTAATTTATCATGACTATTCTTTAGAGGGCCAATGTGGACTTGTTGGGCCAAAGGGCCTGTTTCATACTATAGGGAATGAATCTTTAAAATAAAAATCCTACCTTGTACTCTGCTTTCTTCGTGCCTGCCCTGACTGTTTGACTGGCTCCCTTTCCCAACTATACCAGTCCAAGATTGATCTCTTTTCTCACTATCTCCCTGAGCACCTCAAGCAAATCTCTCTGCTAGTATATTAGTCCCCACCAATTCAGGTGTGATCTGTCCTTCTTCTACAGGTTACTTCTATCCCAAAAGAGATTCCAATGATCCAAAAATGTGAACCTTTTTTCCATGCACCCGCTCCTCGACCACACATTCATCTGCTCTATCCTCCTATTCCTACCCTCACTAATTTGTAACACCAGGAATAATCCAGATATTACTACCTCGAGGACCTCCTTTTTAAATACCTTAACTTCCTATATTCTCCCTACAGAATCTCATTCTTTTTCCTTCCTATATCATTAGTTCCAATGTGCACAATGACCTCCTCCTGGTCCCTCTCTCTTTGAGAACATTCTGCACCCTCTGAGACATCCTTGATCCTGGCACCAGAGAGGCAACACACCATTCTGATTTTTTGCTGCCAGCTGCAGAAATGTCTGTGCCTCTGACAATCTATCACTTTCAAAGGTTTGGAACCTGATGTACCCTCCACTATATTAAAGCCATTCTTGATACCAGAAACTTAGCTGTTAGTGTTACATTCCCCTAAGAGTCCGTCACCTCCAACATTTTCCAAAACAGCACACTTATTTGAGATGGGGATAGCAGAGGAGATCCGACACTACCTGCCTCCCTCTCCTACCTTTCCTGGAATTAACCCATCTACCTGACTGTATCTGTGGCTTTTCTCCTTTCCGATAACTGCCATCCATCACACCCCGTAGCTCCTGTAAATTCCTTATTGCATCTAACCGCCGTTCCAACCAATCCATGCAATATGATAGAATTTGCAACCAAAGACACTACCTGCACATATAATCATCAGTAACATGGAAACTCTCCCTAAACTCCCACATCCGACAGGAAGAGCACATTCTACTAAAGGTCATCTTTACTCCTTCACAATCTACATACCCAGAGAATAGCACCATCTTATTGCTCTTAAAAAAAAAACACTGCACCAGGCTAACTTAATATTTATAGTTTATATTTTTTAAATTTAATCAAGAGACAGATCTGAAGAAAATATATAATCAAGAAAGAACCCACTCTACTCACTATTGTAGGTTTACAGTGAAGTTACACATAAAAGAACTATGCACTTATCTGTTCCTGTGCTGTGAGCTCTCCCACACAGGTTCCTCCAAGGTCAGCTGTGAATTTCGCTGTTTGTTAATTTTTCCCAGATGTACTCCGATGTCCAGAGATACTTGAACTCAAATAGCAAAGGCAGTAACTGTGCAGATTCACTGCTGTGTCAGACAGCAGCATAGGTTTTTTTCTCTGACCACGTGGTTACTCTGTCATAATTTCTCTTTCATGAAGTCATGCTAACTGTGCTTGAGAGTTTATGATTTTGCGAATGTTCTGTTATTACCTCCTCTAATTGATTCTGATTCTTTTCCAACAATGGTTGTTTGACAAGGTGAAGGTGGGCTGCTTTCATGAACCACGACAGTCTGCAGGCCTAAAACAAATTAGGGGGCAGCGACTGCGAAGTTAGCCTAGTCTTTCTTTACACGATACTGAGGATATCTTTCAATCACATCTCCTCCTCACTTAGACTATTCCATCACTGTACTATCATCCAACTTCGCCTATGCCTCAGCCTGTCTGTTTTTGAAATACTCATCCATGTTCTTCCCTCTTGAGTATTCCAGTGCATGTCTTACATTTTACTTCAAACTCTGCTATTACATCCTTACTTGCACCAGGTCTCATTCACCCATCATTGGTGTGCTTGCTGACTTCATTAGCTCCTGATTAAGAAATGACTTTATCTTGGAAAAGCACAGCAGGTTAGGCAGCATCCGAGGAGCAGGAGAATCGACGTTTCGGGCAAAAGCCTTTCAACAAAGTCGATTCTCCTGCTCCTCGGATGCTGCCTGACCTGCTGTGCTTTTCCAGCACCACACTCTCGACTCTAATCTCCAGCATCTACAGTCCTCACTTTCATCTAATGACTTGATCTTGTCTGTCTTCTTGTCCCCTTTTATCTGTGACTGTCTTCAGCTACATAGCACTCCAAGATATCTGCTCCTCAAATTCTGATTGCATTGAACAGCCCCAATTTTTAATTGTTCTACCTTCGGTAGCTGTGCTTTCCAAGGCCAAGGGCCTAAACTCTAATTTAGTCCTAAATGTTTCCTCCTTTACCTCTTTGTCCTTTTTTAAGGCACTTATTCTTCTGACCAATCTTACTTATTATTGCCTTGCATGGTTCAGCATCATTTTTTTTTCACCTAACACTCCTGTGCAATTCCTTTGGATGTTTTATTACTTTAATGATGCTGTACAAATACAAGTTGTAATTTACAGGAAGTGTGGTTCCTCTTTAGAAAACACCCCTACAGCCACACATTCTCATATATTCAATTTTATAAAATAATTCCTCATGAACATGACCCAAAGTTTCTTGTGGTAAAGTGGTATCTTGATATACAGTATTATAATTGAGTCGTTACATAGTCCTCTTGATGACTGTTCCATCTGGTCATTAGCAAGTCACAGGCTTCCCCCCAGGAGTCATAGACATCACTTGATGAGTCAATGAGTTTGTTATTGGAGGTACTGATATTGGAAGAACAATTAAAGGAATCATGGTTAGCTGAACAATGGCTATCAATTCTGTTTCTTCTATTTACTTCATTAAGACCAACAGCATTAAGGCTGCTCTCACTTTTTGTTATATTGTTAGAACTGGAAATTTGGGAATAATTGAAGTCCTGCCACACATTTTGTGCTTGAAGTAGTCCATCAGAAATGCTTGACACTGGCTCTGGGCTTGGTTCAGATAGTTGCCCATTCATCTTACTGAACAAAAGGCCAAGTCTTTTAAATGAATCCTTCTTCGAATTTGGATATCTCTGGAATCGATTGCCATTTCTGACTGAGGAAGATTGCTTACTCAAGCTGTTATTTTTGGATTTCTCTTCATTAAGGTCAATTCCAGAAACTGATTTGATAAGAGCTGAAACACTGAAAGAGTTCATTTTCAACGTCTTTCTGTCATTACTTTCACCTGCCAAATTGAATGACACGATTTTTTTCATTTCTTCAGCACTATCATCCTCCATATCTCCCATCTGCATCCCATCACTGCTGGTTGAGTATGTCCTTCGCGATGATTTCCTGTTTCCTAACAGGTCAAGAACCTCATAGCGAAAACTGGAGATATCTTGTTTCAGTTCCTATGATAATAAAATATATTAATATATTTCATATGGTCTGCATATGTTAAATTTAAATTTAAGCTATCTTAATTTGATGTATTTAAAAGATTCTTCTTTGCTCCAAACCTGATGATTTAATAGTTAAATTATCAAAAATATCAAGTTAGCAATTTATACAGACCAGAAAGAGCCAGCTATATCAGTTAAGTCATAAAGAGGTGATCACTGATTTTCCTAGACGTTCTGATAACCTGTTATCTCTCACCTGTTACCTGTAATGTTCATCATTACAGAAATACTGTTAGCCAAACTTTGACTAGTTACTACAATTAATGCAGTGAAAGAAATAAAGCTACATTCGTAGTCTGACTCAAATTCTTATGATTTGTAAATTCAGTCCCCAGCGTTATTGTCAAATTTGCTTTAATCTGCTTCTTTCTGTTCAGTGTTTACTGGCCAGCTGCAGAAGGATATTCCTTCCTTCCTTAGAATTGCTCCCTTTGCAAAATGAAGTAGATTGAGGTTTTACTACACCCTAGACAAGAGCTCTGCCAAAATGTGAAGCCAATTGTGATCCCTATTGCTAGCTTTATCATTACGTTGAAGAATTAAGTTGTTAATCAAACTAAACTATAACTGTAACTATGTCTGAAAATGGAACAAATGGTTTACTAAGGAGAACAGTTGGGGGGCCCTATGAATGAGGAGGAATATATTCTGTTATAATCCAGATGTCTGACTATCAGATACACAAAAATGGTCATGTTTTAAGATGTCTGACTAGAATGACACATACATGAGTAGTTAATATACAAATTTAGTGAATGAAAATAGGCAGCTGGATCGATTCAACCTAGAATACAGTCTGTTCTAACTGTGTTTGGAATGGGTTGACAACTTAAAAATCTTGAAGTCTTAACTGGGAAATATACCTTTTTTTTAAAGTATGCAGCTGGGATCTACAAGGCTGATTTTCCTGATCAGCTGGAGAGCTGAAATAATCTTCTCTTGCAATGTGCTGTCTGCCCACCTATCATGTATTAATAAAACCTAGTTTGTATTTTGAAACTTGATTGTCCTACCCAAGGCACAGAATGTAAATCAGAAAGAGAAAAATGGGTTGATTCAAAACCAACTAGCTAAGTTTAATCTTGGAAGCCTGCAACTTTCTGGTCTGTATGGCTTGTATGAAATATAATCACTAGTACATTTTAGGAGTCTGTAATGCTATGCGCGGCATGGTGGCACAATGGTTAGCACTGCTGCCTCACAGTGCCAGAGACCTGAGTTCAATTCCTGCCTTATGCAACTCTCTGTGTGGAGTTTGTACATTCTCCCTGTGTCTGCGTGGGTTTCCTCCCACAGTCCAAAGATGTGAATTGGCCATGCTAAATTGCCTGTAGTGTTAGGTGAAGGGGTAAATGTAGGGGAATGGGTCTGGGTGGACTTGTTGGGCTGAAGGGCCTGTTTCCACACAGGAAGTAATCTAATCTAATGTTACATGGCATTGAAACACTAAGGTCCTCACCTGAAATCTCTCAAATTTGGCATGGTGTTTCCTCAAAGCACAAAAATATGTTGAACTTTTTTACCAGGGTTCAGATTTCCAACAATTTTATTGGGTATTTTCCCAATGAACCTGTTCAGATTTGTTATAACACCCCTCTGGAGCAAGTAGGACTTGAACTTAGGCCACATGTCATGGGTAAGAACACTGTCGTTTCACCACAAGGACCCTAGCTTATTTTATTACCAGCAATGTATATGCAGTCAGTCATAATTAATTATTATATATTAGTTGGTAGTACAAAATTTGAGTATTGCTGAAAAAAGAAACTTTTTCAGAGTCTTTCATCTTACAGCATCAAGAGACTTTGCAAGCCTGCCAGTGCAAGGGAAAAGCCAGCATTTATAGAGCATAAATGGTCAGTGGTGACTGGTTGGAGAGTCAACTTGAGAGAATATGCCAACTAATGCTGATAGACAGTTATCAGACAGGTTTTGTTTAAATGGAAACCAGGTGGGTTGATTGGTTGGATAATACCCTGTGATAGGAACGAATGAATAGCTATCATGTATTTTGCTGAGTTGAAACCAGTTTAGTTTGTATTTTCTGTCTTCATGGGACAGAGTGTTGTGTATCAATATAGATAGTTACTCATGCACACAAGTGCATCATACCAATATTGACTAACTACCCTATATTGGGTATCAGCATAATTTTGCGCATGTTCAAGATTATCCAGAAAATGTGGTCCAGTTGCAGAATCACATCTTGTTATGACAATATTAGACACTGTGTTGCAGGTTTTGTGAAGAATCTGCTTGAGTACAGCCAGTACCTTGCTTGTTGTGAAGAGCCAAAGGACATTTTTAACAATCTGCCATCTTTTAGATATATGACCTACATACCTGATATCACATTGACATTGAAATTCATATCCAACATTACTCATTTCTGTAATAGGAAGAATATCATTTTAGCTTTATAGCGGCATCCTGTTAGTGGCATACCCCACTAGTGGCAATTACATAGCAGCATGAAACAGCTACTTCACCCAAACCTTTAGGAACACCTACTAGATTATTTCTTGAGATACACTGCACAAACTCATGAATGGCCTAAGTAGATATAGGAGCAGAATTAGGCCATTCAGCCCATTGAGTCTGCGCTGAAATGTTTCTCAACTCAATTCTCCTTTCATCCTCTTACTGATCAAGAATTGTGGTCACTTTTCATCCTCAAAAGTGCCCAGTCTATCTCATTTCCTAGAAGGCTAAGGGATTTTAAAAGACTGGTGTATTGTATCAAACTGCCTGTCTATTCAGATGTTCACAATAAACAAGGTACTGATTATGCCCAAGCAGCCTGAACTATATAACTCACAGCATGGTTCCTAATATTAGATAGGATTTTGCAATTGGTCAATATTTCATGATTAATCCTGAATGTACAAGGAATCACATTTTTAAAAACATTGAATTGTCAGTCAGGCCTGTGTACTTCTATGTAATGGAAGTAACACAGATTTTTGTTCTTTGCAGACAGACACGGAATATGTGCACACACTGTGCTTGGACAACACAACAAAACAGTGATCTGCTGGTCGGGGTATTGCTCTGAGAAATGAACCAACCAGAGTGAGTCTGATTTGTTTACAATTTAACTAAAGCCTAGCTGTTAACTGTCAATCAGCATTAATAGGTGCATTCTTAATGTCAATACCTCTATCAATCAACACTCATACACTATAAATGTTGGTTTTTACCTTGAATTCATTAGAAGAAAGTGAGCACTTCAGATGGGGAGATCTGAGTTGAGAGTGTGGTGTTGGAAATGCACAACAAGTCAGGCAGCATCCAAGGAGTAAGAGAATCGACATTTCGGGCATAAGCCCGTCATCAGGAATTAGGCTAATGGGTCAGGACCTTCATCTACCTATCACATTCCCAACCACCTTCCCCCCAGCACCCTCCTCCCATTTATCTCTCAGCACCCCTAGTCCACAAGTTTCATTCCTGCTGAAGGGCTTATGTCCAAAACGTCGATTCTGCTGCTCCTTATGTGCTGCCTGACCTGCTGTACTTTTCCAGCACTACACTCTCGACCCTTGAATTTATGTTCTTGTGAGATGCCATGATGACTGCAAGGCAAAAAAAGCTTTGACTAAATGTGTCTTTTTTCAGCAGTACTCAATATTTAAAAGTTTCTGTATGGAAAGTGCCTGATGACAACATTTAAAATCTATATATTTGAATACCTCGACTGCTTCTAGTCTCCCATCATCAATTCACTGTCGTGTCTCACATCAGGGCACTACATATGTTTGTACTACACTTAGTTCAAAATTTTGTACGTGAACCACAGTCTGAGTTTTCTTTAAGCATTTTCCATTTAGAAATTCATAGAACAATGAAGTACAGAGGGAAGGCATTCACCTTTTAATGCCTGTGATTGTACTCTGAAGGCGTTATCTGTCTAGTCCTATTCTTTCCCTATAGATCGGCAAATGGTGCTTTTTTTAATGGTATTAGGGTAAACTGCGATGAAATGGAAAAACACTATTGCTTCAGATGACAGAGCTCCTTCATTCAATAATGGTACTGCAAAGTACTGGGGTATTTAGTGTCATGGAATCTGTCCATTTAAATTAGGGATTGCCTACACAATGCTGGCAGCAATATTTCCCCCACTAGTCAGTTCTGATGGTTGGAATAATTCCTTACAATTGAGCAAGCAGAAAGTACCACTTTGGTTAACTCTGTTAAAATCTGAGTAGAACAGCAAAGGATAAGAAACTACTTAAAAATTTGAAGGCTTGAAATCCACTTTCAAAATATTACCAAAAGGTTAAACCCATTGAAGTAAGTGCCATGTTTACCTTAAAGTTCTCTTCTGTAAGTCCTTCATCAGTTTTGGCACTTCTGATCATAGCCGCAACATATCTTTTCACTAAATTTTTAATGACTTCCTGCCAAATGAAAAGGAACAATACAATAAAATCAGTGCCCATTATTTAATTTTATTCATTATTAAGACTAATTTGACTTGCATTGTTTATATATTAAGCATTTAAACATGCTGTGTTTGAAGAGACTTAAGTGTTGTGAAAATACTCTACTTGACATTTAATGTACCATCATCATGTGAAAATGTCATCACTTGCAAATGTTTCATTGTGATGATAATGATTGCACTGTACTTTTGCCATGGGCCAATGAACAGATTATAGCCCTATTATCATGCTTCATTAATCACAGTAGAATTGACTCCATCTCTATTAGTTGGTGTGTAACACTAAGTCCAATTATACAGTGCTGCACATTGAGCATAATGTCCAGGTTTGATACCTGAGGAACCGGAGATGAATAAAGTGTTGTAAACAGTGCAAGGAGAAGACAGGTGGCTGATCTCTTTTGCCAGGATTTCTAGGAGGGGAAAAAAAGAAGAAATATGGCATGGGCGTGATAATCATTGAGGTGCAATGAGGAAATGTTTACCGCCGAATACTATGGTAATTTAAATTAAAATAGGAGAACAGGAAACAATCAGTAAAAAAAAAATCAGAGCTATTTCTGGGCAGAGCAGCCAATATTAAATAGAAAGGTGGAGATGATCAGCCTAAAATATTTAAGGAACAAGTGGAAACAATAGTGGGACACTGTCTCTCTAGACAGAAGGTTTGGTTGTAACATATTTGGAAAACTGTGAACATTATTGTAACAAGGTCAAAGAAGCAACGGAGAAGGCGCAACAATGATTTAGAATGGTAATTATTGGACCCCAATAATTTTTCAATAATGAAATTTTTTTTGTTCACACAGTTATTTGAAAATGAGCTTGTCCTTTTTAAGAATTCTGCCCCTTTCTAGTCGATTTTAGTGTGCTTTATCTGGAGTCATAAAAATGATACCAGTATAAAGAATAGCAGAATATGGACAAGTGCTGGGTTTCACATGACCATTATCTAAAAATTTAGCCTAAAACAATATGGCCATTGGGAGTGTGTCTAAGCATGTTGTTTCTGACAATGGCAAATGACATAGTTTAATGAAGAGCCTCGATTTAAGCTCAGTGAATGAAAAACATATAGATAGGTGTATTTAATACACGAGAGGAATGAGAAAGTTCAGATAAACACTGGTTGTAATGATAGCCATAAAATAATGAGGCAGAATAAAGAGAGACAGAGTGAAGGATCAGAAGCACATGGTTAAAAATGAAGGTCAAAAATGAAAACCAAAATAGTTTTGGAGACGAATTTCAACTCTTGGTGGGATTTGTAATTATGATTGATTTTATGTGATTTCTCTGTAATACTGACTGGTCAGCAAACCTGGTAGTGTTGATTTTGGATCAGGTCATCTGCATGTCGTTCCTGAAAGAAGAAAATTGATTTCAGAATTCCGTAAATTATTGACAAAACACAACAGTGGGCATTGTCACTGCAGGTGCACACATTTCATTGATAGCACAGCTAAAATTCAAAAATAAGCAGATTGGAATTAGCAAGGCTAAGTATTTTCTCAATGCAACACAAATGTCAACAAAACTCCTGTCAACTGAGAGACCCCAGATATTTTCCAAAGTAAAATGGTAAGCCACTAATGATTATGTGGTACAATGCTGCCGCGAAAGTGTATGGGGAAATATGGCAATGGGAAGGTTTACTCTAGCTCTTTTTCAGCTCTGAAGCATTGAAATTGCAGAGTTATGAATAGATTGCCATATCCAGTCTGTGTAAAGAAGCTTCTACTTCACCCGGTTTCATGGAATATATCAAACAGTGATTCCAGTAGGCCATTAAAGTTGGATGAACATGCCATGTATGTTGAAGTATCCCAAATAGTATAAAGTCATGGAAGCCATTGCATGTTTCAGATGCCTTTGGCACCATATAGCAGAACTGACTGGGAGAAATGGGATGGTGTGCTGACCATCTAAATTTCGACCCTTGCGTCTATATCTGCTCAGGAAGAAGAAATTAAATTCTCTTTGAGGTGCATTTCATCTTGTGTCAAGCTGGCTCCAGCCACCTAAGCAGTAGGAAAGTCTACACAGTGATATTGTTAGAGGCAGGCTCTGACCACTGCCTGCTCTATATTATTTATGCATTTTTAAAATCTTATTGCATTCCAATGTGAAGTTTTCTGTTCATTAATTTTATGTGGAAGATTACAGTTGACACATTGGACTAACATTAGCTGAGCAGATGCCTTCACTTGTGTGGGCTTTGCTGTGCTTATTTTGATGTTCCCCCCTTTTAATTCTAGGTTCATGCCGGGCAATGGCTCAACATACACCAAAAGCTTTAGTGGCTTAATGATATGGTTCTGCTTCATTGGTGAGCCCAGACATGTTATATGGCTATTTATTTGAGAGGATGCCGTCCTTACTTGATGTCTACTTGTACACACTTTGCAATCGGTGAACACTGCAACCAGCATTGGAAATGTTGTTGTGTTTTACTTGTGTCAACTAACTCAGAGGCCAATTCTCATTCCCACATTGTCATCAGCAAAGCTGGTGATCGATATTGGAGTCACATTCTCTGCATACTTTCCACCCAAAATGGCCGTACAATTAAGCATTCAGACATCAAAGGAGCTGAGGATTTTCTTTTACGTCTCTGCCAGTATGTCACAAAAGTAGTGTGAGAGCTGTGTCTTGTTATTTTTGTGTCTTTAAAAACAGTGGACTGTGAGGAGAAAGACCTGTTTTTAAAAGCAGCAATTTATTAAGATGGTTGCATCTTAATTTGGTGAATTTGGTACTTTATGTGAACACTTTTTTTTGTGGCTGTGGGTTCCTGCAATGTGCAGGCAATCAAGAATTGTTTACATGTGAAGCTGATTGGTTCACAGCCATGTGAGCAGGTTGGAACTGAAAATAAGTTACAGAGACACAGACACACACAGAGAAAAAATAAACTGAAGTCTATGCTGTTATGCTACACAGCAGAAGCTGCCTGTTCTCTGCAGTAAGAAGGGCTTAAACTTGAAGAAAACCTTTTCTCCAGCTGTTGCTGTGAATTATGATTTTTGAAATGATTGATCAGAGATATTTTCCAAGTGAATCTTTCACTCTGTATTTCTTACAACCTAGTAGAAGCTTCTGGAGAAATACAACTGAGCAACAAGTAGCCTGGACAACTGAAGAAAGATCATCAATAATATCGGGATCAGGAAGCAAAGACTACTGAACTGACTTTTCACTTCTTTTTACCTCTGCCAATATCTATTTTTTCTATAAGTTTGTTTTTTGTCTTTCTGTATGTGTGTGTATATAAAGATAGAATGTATTACAGTTTTAGTACAGTTTTAGATAGTAGTGTTTTATTCCACTGGTTTATATCTGTTTACTTGTAGCTACAATCAAATTACTTGTAATAAGTAATTATTCTCCTTTAGTATAGAGGCCTGGCCTGTGCTTTCTAACATATAGTCCAACCTGGTGTTGTATTATTTTTAACTTTGTGCTTTCTGTCAACTTTGGTCTGAAAGTCAGATAAATTAAGGTACTGTGAGCACTTTCAAAAAAAAAGTTAATATTTGCTATGACTCTAGGAATAGTGAGGTTTGAGTTATAATGTGTTACCCCAGTTGGTCATAACATGCAGCAGGAATGTAGGATTTTCAGTAGTGATATATCTCAATGGCTAGAATTGAGATTTCACCAGCATATTTCTGCATTCTCCATTATCAGTATAAAATGATAGCACTGCTGCCTCACAGCGCCAGAGACCCGGATTCAATTCCCGCCTCAGGCGACTGACTGTGTGGAGTTTGCACATTCTCCCCGTGTCTGTGTGGGTTTCCTCCGGGTGCTCCGGTTACCTCCCACAGTCCAAAAATATGCAGGTTAGGTGAATTAGCCATGTTAAATTGCCCATAGTGTTAGGTGGAGGGATAAATGTAGGAGAATGGATTTGGGTGGGTTGCGCTTTGGCGGGTCGGTGTGGACTTGTTGGGCCGAAGAGCCTGTTTCCACACTGTAAGTAATCTAATCTAATCTAAAATGCAATAATGCAGAGTTCAGCCCTAAATTTTGAGAAATGGAATACAAGTCTTTGCCTTTTGAATCTTAACCCTGATGTTGGAGTCAAATGGAGGTCACAACGCTGCATTGTGTGGGAAACAGTCTGGCAGAGAATTTCTCTGGATTGGCCAATGAATGGTCCAAGAAAGGCTGGTGATCCCAATTGTGGATAGCGAATGGCTCTGTCAAAGCAGGAGGACCAATGGGATGCCTTCCAACAAGAAAGGAACAGCAACTTACAGTTCAGGTAAGAGGACGTAAGTGATGCCTCATGTGCCTCCACTTTAGAAAATCATACAAGTTTTGAAGCAACTATCTGTGACAGATTCAAGCCCTTCATAGACCAGCTTCTGACTGCAGCTGTGACTAGGCAGCTAGCAGGGGAGGGGAGGAGGGGAGGTTAAAATGCTTGTTTGGAGCACTGGCCCCCTACTCTGCTGCCAGGGTGGGGGCTGACACTAGTAAACTGACCTACTTTCTGATGTTTTGCAAAGATCTAGAATTTTTTAGTTAACCACTAACTGACTACTCATTGCTTGTGGGTGGGTAGTCTTCCGTTGCCAATTCCATAGGCCTGCTGGAGGCAGCAAATCAAGTTCCATACTCCTCTCCTCCCACTAGAGGAGGAAAGTCCTGCTGAGATGCTCTGGAATAAACTTGGATGCAAAATTATGTGCTTCAAATTCCCGATTCCTGGATGTCCTTTTCTGGTGGAAAATGCTATGTTCCATCATCATTTACTTAGAAAATATGCTCTTCTTGCTTTTTTGATTGAACTGGGGAGATGTTGAATGGCGAGTGCTAAGCATTGCTAATATTTTACACTTGGGGTTACATTAAAAAACAAAGCTGGAGTATCCTCTGCATCAGAAAATATAGGATAGAAAGCTATTTTTTGTTGTACATTCATGTGATGTTGCATTTGCAGCTTGGCCAGCACTATTTCCAGTCCCTAGTTGTACTTGAGAAGGTAGTGGTGAGCTGTCTTCTTGAACTGCTGCAGTCCACATGTTGTAGGTTGACCTACAATGCCCATAAGAGGAGATTGCAGAAATTTGACCCAGAGACAGTGAAGGAACGGCGATACATTTTTAAGTCGGGCTGTGAGTGGCTTAGAGGGCAACTTGCATGTATATTCTGCCCTTGTCCTTCTAGATGGAAATGGTCATGAGCTTGGAAGGTCTTGTCTGAGGATCTTTGGTGAACTTCTGCAGTGCCCTTGTAGATAGTACACACTGCTGCTACTGTGCACTGATGGTGGAGGAAGTGGATGCTTGTGGATGTGGTGCCAATCAAGCAGGCTGCTTTTTCCTGCATGGTGTCAAACTTCTTGAGTGTTATTGGAGCTGCACCCGTTCAGGCAAGTGGGGAATATTCCCTCACACTCCTGACTTTTGCCTTGTAATGGTGGACAGGCTTTGGGGAGACAGGAGGTGAGTTATTTGATACAGTAATCCTAGCCTCTGACCACCATGTGTAGCCACTGTGTTTATGTAGTGAGTCAGTTCATTTTCTGGTCAATAGTAAACCCTGAGATGTTGATAGTGGAGGATTCAATGATGGCAATGTCATTGACTGTCGAGGGGTGGCGGTTAGATTGTGTCTTGGAGATAGCGATTGCTTGGCATTTGTGTGACACAAATATTACTTGCCACTTTTCAGCCCAGGTCTGGATATCGTCCAGATCTTGATGCATTTGAACATGGACTGTTTCAGTATCTGAGTAGTTGTGAATGGTACTGAATATTGTGCAATCGTCGCAAACATTCCCACTTCTGACGTTATGATGGAGGGAAGGTCAACGATGGAGTAGCTGAAGATGCTTTGGCCTTAGACACTACCCTGAGGAACTCCTGTAGAGATGACCTGGAGCTGAGATGACTGACCTTCAACAACCACAACCATCTTCCTATATGCTTGGTATGACTCCAAGCTGCAGAAAATACCCCGCCCTTCCCCCCACAATTCCCATTGACGCCACTTTAGATAGGGCTCCTTGACACCTCACTCAGTCAAATGCTTACTTGATGTCCAGGGCTATCACTCTCACCTCACCTCTGGAATTCAGTTCTTTTGGTTGTGTTTGAACCAAGACTGTAATGAGGTCAGGAGCTGAGTGGTCCTAGTGAAACCCAAACTAGACATCACCAAGCAGGTTAATGCTGAGCAGATGCTGCATGAGAGCACTGTTGATGACCCTTTCCATCACTTTACTGTTAAAATTTAGTAGACTGATGGGGGAGTAATTGGCTGTGTAACTGTACTGGAACAGCTTGGCAAGGGTGCGGCAAGTTCTGAAGCACAAGTCTTCAGTACTGTTGCTGGATTGTTGAAACAAGCCCAATATTTAATGTTTGCTTGTCAATGAATTCTCGTGTAACTATTTAGTCATGTGTGGCAGCAGATGAATTATAGGTAAACAGATCCCAACCTTGGTTTATTACTGAACTGAAATATCTTAGTGAGTAGTATGGTGGCACAGTGGTTAGCACTAAGATTCCAGCCTTGGGTATCTGTGGGAATATGGGACAGGGTGGGCGGGGAGGGGCAGGTCTGGGTGAGATGTCCTTAGAGGGTTGGTGCAGACTCGATGGATGAAATGGTCTCTTCTGCACTGTAGGAATTCTATGAAATATAAACTTTTCAAATTTCATTTCTCATTCTTTCTGATTTTATATTGACTTTAAAACATAACTTATCATCCCCAGCTCTTGCATACAGTTGTGACAGCTATTTTTGCATAGAAATGAGAGAAAAGAGGAAAAGATGAATTGTTTGTTAGTGTAATGTTTCATATGAAATTGTATAAAGATAAGCTTTCTTACTGTAAATTCTCTGAGATTCTCACGCTTTTGCTCGTTCTCTGAATCTCTGCTTGGACAGATGTGCATGTGTAGCCATTTACAGAGGTACCAGACAGATTTTGGGCTGGGAATGATGTTGAAAGGTGGTGGAAGAGTTGCACCTTCATCAAAGTAACTCATCCAAAGCTTTGTTCTGGCAAACTTCCACTCAATGTCAGCATGGTCCTGCAAGTAGATTAAAGACACAGTGATGATGAACAAATATCTTATTTGTGGTTCTTGTTCTGTGAACCAAAGCTGTCTGGTGACTACAGTATCTCTAACTGCTGTCTGTGATTCTTCACCCCCCTCCCTTCCTTGCAACCTCCCCTGCCACCACAGGAACTGTAAAACCTGCACCCACACCTCCTCCCTCACCTCCATCCAAGGCCCCAAAGGAGCCTTCCATATCCATCGAAGTTTCACCTGCACTCCACCAATATAATTTACTGTATCCGTTGCTCCCGATGCGGTCTCCTCTACATTGGGGAGAGACTGAACGCCTCCTAGCAGAGTGCTTTAGGGAACATCTCCGGGACACCCACACCAATCAACCCCACTGTCCTGTGGCCCAACATTTCAACTCCCCCTCCCACTCTGCCGAGGACATGCAGGTCCTGGGCCTCCTCCACCGCTGTTGCCTCACCACCTGACGCCTGGAGGAAGAACGCCTCATCTTCCGCCTCGGAACACTTCAATCCCAGGGCATCAATGTGGACTTCACCACCTTCCTCATTTCCCCTTCCCCCACCTTACCCCAGCTCCAAACTTCCAGCTCAGTACTGTCCCCATGACCTGTCCTACCTGCCTATCTTCCTTTCCACCTATCCACTTCACCCTCCTCTCTGACCTATCAAATTCATCCCCACCCCCATTCACCCATTGTACTCTTTGCTACCTTCCCCCACCCTCCTCTCTGACCTATCACCTCCATTCCCACCTATCGTACTCTATGCTACTTTCTCCCTACCCCCACCCCGCTCTCATTTATCTCTCCACTCTGCAGGCACCCTGCCTCTATTCCTGATGAAGGGCTTTTGCCTGAAACATCGATTTTCCTGCTCCTCGGATGCTGCCTGACCTGCTGTGCTTTTCCAGCACCACTCTAACCTAGACTCTGTGATTCTTCATGTGTCTATCCCAACTGATAGTGATTCCTGGAGCCTGTAGCATCTGTTTGTGATTTCTGGTGAATAGTGTCTCCATCTGCTGCCTATGATTCCGGATGACCAGCATCTCTGATCTGATTCCGCTGACTGCAATATCTTTGCCTGTTGTCTGTTATTCCTGGAATCGGTCTATCTATTGTTTGTGATGCCTAGTAAGTAGCATCTCCATCTGTCATCTGTGATTCCAGGTGACTGGAGTAACTTTATTGTTATTTATGTTTTTTTAAAGGGAGACTCTGCAATATGCATTGCCTATCAATGTAAAAAACAGCATTATTGTGCAACTGTTAACCATTATATTAAAAATCAAATTTGTATTTCTAGATCAGATCAATGTTTAGTGCCAATCCTCAAAGTTTGGTGGAGAAATTCAGCAGGTCGAGCAACATGTGTGAGGAGAAAATAGAGTTAATGTTTCAAATCCAGTTCTGAAGAAGGGTCACAGGCCTTAAAATGTTAACTCTGTTTTCTCTCCTCTGAGGCTGCTCGACCTGTTGAGTTTCTCCAGCAATTTTGTTTTTGTTTGTTTCTAATCTCCAGCATCTGCGGTTCTTTGATTCACTTAGTACTTAAACTTTAGCTTGATTCTGATCATATTTTGTTTAAATGTCACACAGACCTGCAGTGCAATTTGCTGACATAAAGCTACATAGTTCCTGAGCTCTGAACTGACAGCTGCAATCTTCAGTGATTCAAATGCATGACTAAAATTCTTGCCTGAGTATCTAGTTTTTTAAATTTTCTTTTGAAATGTTATTAGCCTCCAAGGAGAATTGTAGAAATATCATGAAGTGTGAAATATTGTTACAAGCCAAAACTCTGGAAGCTGTAAACTGAAGCTTTGAAAATGGAACTAGACATTTTCCATACTTTTTGGCTGTGTCAAAACTCGCTGGTGTCTGCTGTTTTCTTTTTTATCAATCTGGTCATAAATACGGAAAATAGCAAGTGTGCAGCTTGCAGTATAGATGAATCAAGCTGAGTGTCAGTATGTGTGATAAATTATATATTCAAAAATGAACCACATAGTGATACATGAGTGAGCTACGCAGTTTGATTTGTAAGAAAACGAGTGCAAATTATTTATTAATTGTAAGATAAGGTAGCAATTACAAATTTTGTGTAACTTCATATCAGCCATTTCCTGTGTAACAGTACCTGTGTAGTGTGAGATACCAGCAAAGTATTAATATTGCAAATTGAGAATTTCACTGTATCATTTTCTTTTCCTTTTTTAGAATTAGAGAATTTTAGGGGACACAGGAAATTATTTGGCTCAGTTTGCCTGGCTTGGATTCCTGAAAGATCCTGTTCCCCTACACTTTCCTAATACCCTTTTATGTTTTTCTCACCACTCATTTCCTCCAGAAAGTATTGATTGCCTCAGTTAGGATGAAGTTGCCAGGCAATGGATACTCTCTGGTGTTACTAGGACAGTGAGGGACAGCAGGCATTCTAATGATGCAAGACATTACAGTGAGCCTAACCTATCCTCACTTCCAATGCACGTACTGTGAAAGATGCAAAAAGAACCACAGAACCATTGAAAAGTTAGAGCACAGAAAGAGACCATTCAATCCATTGTGTCTGTACCAGTTGAATAAACTAGCCATCCATGCTAATCCTAGTTCCCTGTACCTGGCCCAGAGCTTTCTAGATTACAGTGTTCCAGATGTAGAACCAGATTCCTTTTACAGGAATTTAGGGTTTTTGACTCAACTGGTCAGTGAATTCCAAATACTCTCCACCCTCTGTGTGAAAATGATATTCCTTGAGCCCTCTATTATTTCTACTGATTACTTTAAATCTATGCCTCACTGATAAGTGACCCCTCTGCTAGAAGAAACTGGTCTTCCCAGTTCACTCTACCCAAACCCCTCAATATTTTAAACACCTCAATTAATTCAACTCTCAGCCTCTTCTATTCTAAGGTAAACAACCCTAGCTTATCCAACCTTTCCTCATAACTGCAGTATTCTAGTCTGGCATCATTCTTGTAAATCCTCTCTGTACTCTCTCTAGAACAATTACGTTCTTTCTGTAATGTGGCGGCCAGAACTGTACACAAAGGTCCAGCTGTGGTCTGAACAGTGCTTCACATAGTTTAAAAATTACATCCACACTTTTATATTCAATAGCTCACTCAGATAAGGATGGCATACCATATACCTTCTTTACCACTTAATCTACATATTACACCACCTTCACTGACCTGTGGACTTAACTCCAAATACTCTCACTTTATGGAAGCCAATCTTCCATCCATCAACTCCATCTACACGTCTCAATGCCTCTGAAAGACATCCAACCTAATCAAAGACCCTTCACACCCCGTTTATAATCTCTTCTAATTTCTTCTGTCATGTTGAAGATATAAAAGCATAAACACACGTACCAAAAGGTTCAAGAACAGCTTCTTCCCTGCTATTATTAGACTTCTGAATGGATCTCTCAAATTTCAAATCTAATGTTGATCTTGCTTTTTGTGCACCTTCTTTGCAGCGGTAACTTTGTATTCCTTGCTCTGTTCAATCACCCTATGATCTTTGTATGGTATAATCTGTCTATACTGTACCCAAAACAAAAATGTTCACTGTACCTAGGTACATGTGACAATAATAATAAATCAAATCAAATCTTCTCCCTTTCTCAATACTCTTCCATTTATTGTGTATTCCCTTGATGCGGTTTTCCTACCTGAATACATGATCTTGCATTCTCTGGATTAAATTCCATTTGCCACTTTTTTGCCAATTTAACCAAACTATTTATCTTTCTGCAGTTGCCAGCCACTGTCTTCACGACCAACTCACAACACACCCCTGTATCCTGTGCAATTTAATTTTTTTCTGACCAATCTGCTTTTTGGCACTTTGTCAAACACCTCATTAAAATTCATGCAGACAACATTACTGCATTGCCCTAACCATTCCTCTTTGTTGCTTACTCAAAAAACAAATTACGTTCGTAAGACAGGATCTTCCCTGAACAAAATCATGGTGATAATCCTTGCTTAATCTGTGCCTTTCCAAGTAGCAGTTGACCTATATCAGTATTGATTCCAGTAATTTGCCCACCACTGTATTCAGAGTGACCAACCTATAAATATTTGACCTGTTCCTTACACATAGTGAATAATGGTACAACATTCATAGACTTCGAATTAGCTGGTACCTCACCTATATATAGCTAGGATTGGAAAGTGATGCTCAGAGCAATGACAATTTGCTCCCTGGTTTCCTTTAATAACTTGGGATACAATTCGTCCAGCCCTGGCGATTTCTCTAGATTTACGCAGGTCAGTCCATCCAGTACTTCTCTTCTCATTATCCTTATTTTGTCTAATTTCACACTCCTCCTCTTTAACTAGAATCTATGTTGTTTACTCATGAGTTGTGGGTGTCTCTGGCTAGGCCACCATTTATTGTCCATTCCCAACTGCCCCGAGAGCAGTTAAGAATCAACCACATTGCTGTCGATCTGGAGTCACATATAGGTCAGACCAGGTGATGGCGACCGACTTCTTTCCCTGAAGGACATTAATAAACCAGATGGATTTTTTCAACAAGCAACAATTATTTCATTGTTATCATTAGACTTTTAATTCCAGATTCTTTGCTGAATTCAAATGTCACTATGTTCATGGCAGAATCTGACCCCAGGTCCCTGGAACATTAGATGAGTTTCTGGATTAATAGTCCAGCAATAATATCATGAGGCAATTGCCTCCCCAGATGTTTGTTTTGTGATGACAGAGGCAAAATGCTCATTAAAAACATTTCCCTACCTTTATATTCATGCACAAATCATCATGTGCATCTCCAATAAGTCTGACCTCTCCTTAGACATTTTCTTGCTCTACATGTGCCAATAAAACTTATTTCTTTAATTTTACTGACCAATTTTAGAGTCATAGAGTCATAGAGATGTACAGCACAGAAACAGAACCTTCGGTCCAACTCGTCCATGCCGACCAGATATCCCAACCCAATCTAGTCCCACCTGCCAGCACCCGGCCCATCTCCCTCCAAACCTTTCCTATTCATATTCAAATTTTTAAATGTTATAATTGTACTAGCCTCCACCACTTCCTCTGGCAGCTCATTCCATACACGTACCAGGAGAAAGTGAGGACTGCAGATGCTGGAGATCAGAGCTTAAAAATATGTTGCTGGAAAAGCGCAGCAGGTCAGGTAGCATCAAAGGTGCAGGAGAATCGATGTTTCGGGCATAAGTCCTTCAGGAATGAGGAGGGTGTGCCAAGCAGGCTAAGATAAAAGGTAGGGAGGAGGGACTTGGGGGAGGGGCGCTGGGAATACGATAGGTGGAAGGAGGTTAAGGTGAGGGTGATAGGCCGGAGAGGGGGTGGGGGCGGAGAGGTCGGGAAGAAAATTGCAGGTCAAGAAAGCGGTGCTGACTCTGAGGGTTGGGACTGAGAAAAGGTGGGGGGGAGGGGAAATGAGAAAGCTGGAGAAATCTGCATTCATCCCTTGTGGTTGGAGGGTTCCTAGGCGGAAGATGAAGCACTCTTCCTCCAGGCGTCATGTTGCTATGGTCTAGCGATGGAGGAGGCCAAGGACCTGCATGTCCTTGGCAGAGTGGGAGGGGGAGTTAAAGTGTTCAGCCACAGGGCGGTTGGGTTGGTTGGTGCAGGTGTCCCAGAGGTGTTCTCTGAAACGTTCCGCAAGTAGGCGGCCTGTCTCCCCAATGTATAGGAGGCTACAGTGGGTGCAGCGGATGCAGTAAATGATGTGTGTGGAGGTGCAGGTGAATTTCTGATGCATATGGAAGGATCCCTTGGGGCCTTGGAGGGAAGTGACGGGGGAGGTGTGGGCGCAAGTTTTGCATTTCTTGCGGTTGCAGGGGAAGGTGCCGGGAGTGGAGGTTGGGTTGCCCAATACTCTGAAAAATAAAGGATTGCATACCAAATGCCTTCTTCACTATCCTATCTACCTGTGACTCCACTTTCAAGGAGCTATGAACCTGCACTCCAAGGTCTCTTTGTTCAGCAACACTCCCAAGGTCTTTACTATTAAGTGTATAAGTCCTGCTAAAATTTGCTTTCCCAAAATGCAGCACCTCGCCTTATCTAAATTAAACTCCATCTGCCACTTCCCAGCCCATTGGCCCATCTGATC
This sequence comes from Chiloscyllium punctatum, assembly GCF_047496795.1. Taxonomy (NCBI): domain Eukaryota; kingdom Metazoa; phylum Chordata; class Chondrichthyes; order Orectolobiformes; family Hemiscylliidae; genus Chiloscyllium; species Chiloscyllium punctatum. The sequence goes on along the minus strand of NC_092763.1, from coordinate 60,570,090 downwards.
AAGATCCCATTGTAATCTGAGGTAACCTTCTTCACTGTCCACTACACCTCCAAGTTTGGTGTCATCTGCAAACCAACAAACTATACCTCACATCCAAATCATTTATATAAATGACGAAAAGTAGTGGACCCAGTACTGATCCTTGTGGCACTCCACTGGTCACAGGCATCCAGTCTGAAAAACAACCTTCCACCACCATCCTCTGTCTTCTACCTTTGTGCCAGTTCTGCATCCAAATGGCTAGTTCTCCCTGTATTCCATGAGATCTAACATTGCTAGCCAGTTCCCATGGGAAACCTTGTTGAATGCCTTACTGAAGTCCATATAGATTGCATCTACCGCTCTGCTCTCATCAGTCCTCTTTGTTAGTTCTTCAAACAACTCAATCAAGTTTGTGAGACATGATTTCCATGTTGACTATCCCGAATCAGTCCTTGCCTTTCCAAATACATGTACATCCTGTCCCTCAGGATTCCCTCCAACAACTTGCCCACCACCGACGTCAGGCTCATTGGTCTATAGTTCCCTGGCTTGTCCTTACCACCTTTCTTGAACAGTGGCACCATGTTTGCCAACCTCCAGTCTTCCAGCACCGCACCTGTGACTATCAAAGATACACATATCTCAGTAAGAGGCCCAGCAATCACTTCTCTAGCTTCCCACAGAGTTCTAGGGTACACCTGATTAGGTCCTGGGGATTTATCCATTTTTAAGCATTTCAAGACTTCCAGCACTTTCTTCTCTGTAATATGAACATTTTTCAAGATGTCACCATCTGTTTCCCTACATTCTATATCTTCCATGTCCTTTTCCACAATAAATACTGATGCAAAATACTCATTTAGTATCTGCCCCATCTTCTGCAGCTGCTCACAAAGGCCACCTTGCTGATCTTTGAGGGGCCCTATTCTCTCTCCAGTTAATCCTTTGTCTTTAATGTATTTGTAAAAACCCTTTGGATTCTCCTTAACTCTATTTGCCAAAGCTATCTCATGTCCCCTTTTTGCCCTCCTGATTTCGCTCTTCAGTATACTCCTACTGCCTTTATACTCTTGTAACGATTCACTCGATCCAATTCTTTTTATTTTCTCTGCTTTTTTAATTTCCTTTTTCACTTCACTGTGCTTGCTACACTCCTCATGGTTTCCTCAATCGTTACTTCTTCTGAGATTGTCGTATGCTCTACTTATCGGCTTTATGTTACCTTGTATGCTTCTGGATAACCAGTGTCTCTTGATTTGGCAATAGCATCCTTTTACTTTGTCGGGACATATCTACACTCTGCTTGTAGAATCTTGCATTTGAATGCATCTCACTGACATGGCATTCAAGTGTCAAATAGCTCTTACCAGTCCATTTTTTGCCAGATCACCTCTCAGCTTTGCAAAGTTTGCATTCTCCAAATGTGTTCTACCTTTTTCCCTTTCCATAATAATCCCAAGTTCCCACAGGAGTGTAAAACCTTGACAATTTTCCCTGGCGTGTGGATTGTTGGCTTTTTAGCATCTTTCCTGATGAGCTTCTAGTGGAGTTCAGCTGTTTCCTATTTCATATATCTGGGATAATTTTGTTTTAAATTCTAGAATACATTGAATTCTTTAAGATTTATTTTAACCCCCTCAGGCCAGATTTGAGTTGACACTACAATGTGTGACCTGATTCAATTCCCTCTTCACATATTATCTCTATTTGTCTGGCCTTCATTCTGCAATATTACCTCCAAAGAGCTTAACAAATTGGGAAGTCATAAGATATAAAAATTGTAAAAGATTACTTGATATTTTGTCTGCTGGGCAATATTCATCCTTCAATCTTTACCACAGAAACAAATTAAGTGTTTGTGTCTTTGATGTTTGAGACAACTTGTCTGCAAACATGATTTGGAGATGCCGGTGTTGGACTGGGGTGTACAAAGTTAAAAATCACACTACACCAGGTTATAGTTCAATAGGTTTAATTGGAAGCACACTAGCTTTCGGAGCATCGCTCCTTCATCAGGTGGTAGTCCACCTGATGAAGGAGCGACGCTCCAAAAGCTAGTGTGCTTCCAATTAAACCTGTTGGACTATAACCTGGTGTTGTGTGATTTTTAACTGCCTGCAAACAGTGATTGTTCATGGAGATGCATTATTTTTCTCTCACATTCAGTAGCACAGAATATCAGCGAAGCCATCTCTATTCTGTAACTGTTTTGGCTAATTATAACATTACGAAGAGTCATTATAGTTAACTTACTGCAATGAGCTGGTAAGAATTATTCATCATGGCAATCAGCATATTAAGCAAGACAACCAAGGAGATGACATTGTAGGTTCCAAACATGGTGGCTCCAACAAATTCCGTGAACTCATGCCGAGCTTTTACATTAGTGACGTACAAATTCAACAGACCAAATACTGACCAGAATAAGGATTGCAGTGTCTCAAATAATCTGCAGAAGAGACAGAAATGTGACAATGTTATAATTTTTCACAATATGTGCAGCTTCAGTTGAATCTAAGAATGAACTCCTGGTAAGTGGTCTAATGGATAACATTCAGAAGTGACTTCTCATCTGTGATTCACTGCCAATATCAAAATGCCAAAGCATTTTTCAAATTTCACTGTTATTTTTGGAAAACCATGTGATGTTAAGGCACACTGTTTGGTTAGATCATTGACCTAACCATGGGGCAGCACGGTGGCTCAGTGGTTAGCACTGCTGCCTCATAGCACCAGGGTGCCAGGTTCAATTTCAGCCTTGGATGACTGTCCATGTGGAGTTTGCACATTCTCCCTGCGTCTACGTGGGTTTCCTCTGGGTGCTCCGGTTTCCTCCCACAGTCCAAAGATGTGCAGGCCAGGTAAATTGGCCATGCTAGATTTCCCATAGTGCTAGGTGTATTAGTCAGAGGGAAATGGGCCTGGGTGGGTTACTCTTTGGAGGGTTGGTGTGGAATGGTTGGGCCGAAGGGCCTGTTTCCGCACTGTAGGGAATCTAATCTGACTGATGAACTGTGTTAGATACTGATATTGGGTGTGTGATATGGCCCAGGCCAGACCCCCTCAAAACATATTAAGAAAGTAGCCCAGACCCTAACTTTGCTAGTTGTTTTAAGCAGATGTAATCAGGAGGGATGCAATTGGTCAAACCACATAGTTTTAAACAAAACAGAATTTATTTACAAGATTACCAAATGAATCACAAACAAAATAGAACAGAATACAAAATAACTTAACTATCTGAAAACCCAACAGATCATCCCAACTTAATGATGCTGTTGCAACACTTGCAACAATGCCCACAAACAATGTCACAAATCTCTGACAGGAGAGATTTCAGAGAGAGAGTATCAGCATGGACATGCTTCTTTGGGGTCCAGCAGTTTCTAAACACTACAGTTAAAAAACAAACCAAACAAGAAAAAAACTGATCTGGGATAACTGGCCACTTCCTTTTCGTTGTGCAAGTTTATAGAAGAAGAATCCCTATAGTGTGGAAAGAGGCCATTCGGCCCAACAAGTCCACACCGACCCTCTTAAGAATAACCTACCCTATTACCCTAGGTTTACACCTGACAAATGCACCTAACCTATACATCCCTAAACACTATGGGCAATTTAGCTTGGCCAATTCACTTAATCTGCAAATCTTTGGATTATGGGAGGAAACCTGAGCACCTAGAGGAAACTCATGCAGACACAAGGAGAATGTGCAAACTCCACTCTGACAGTTAGCTGAGGCTGGAATCGAACCCAGGTTGCTGGCGCTGTGCAGCAGTAGTGCTTTTTTTTAAGAAGTGTTTTGTTAAAACTTTAAAGCCTTTTGCTTGAAGCAGCATCAGTTAGCTCTAATCAAATTGGCCCTAAAACCCATCCAAACCCAGACCTTTTGGAGTCTGTATCTTTTATGACCTCTTAAAAAAAACCAAGTACTACATAACCTTGTTAAAGGTGCAGCATTGTCACAGTGGAAAAAATTCAAAATAGATTTACCTCTTACATCAATGCATTTTCAGATTCCATTTCCAATTGAATAATATAGAAAGTAATTGCAAAAACTAAAAGTGTAACATTGTGATTCAGTACGATCAGCACAAGATCAGAGTTGTGATATCTTCATATGAAATACTTGAGAAATCAGGTCATTCCTGAGGACTATTACAACTCTCTATGACAGTATCCATAAAGATGGTTATCACTTTATTTGCTAAAAGTTATTACAAGGCTGTATTTTTCTGTATTGTGTTGACATACATGCATAACTTGGACATTGCCTAAATAAAAATCACTCAACACCAGGTTATAGTCCAACAGGTTTATTTGGAAGTACTAGCTTTCAGAGCGCTGCTTCTTCATCAGGTGGTTGTAGAATATAAGATCGTCGGATACAGAAGTTATATCAAAAGTTTACAGCAAGTTGCCTAACTTCACTAAAGTTTTGCTAAAAATTCTGTGTCCTATGATCTTATACTCCACAACCACCTGATGAAGGAGCAGCGCTCTGAAAGCTAGTGCTTCCAAATAAACCTGTTGGACTATAACCTGGTGTTGTGTGATTTTTAACTCAATTTCAGCAAGTTCTGTGTTTCTCCATCAGTCAAAAATGTCGGGCTGGTAAAAATCGCTGAAACTTGCTCTCAAGTAGAACATTACTCAGGAAATGCTTTTAAAATGGTAACTTATTCTTAATCTCATTCATCACCTCTGATTCTGCCAGCTTATAGTTTCAAATTTTAGCCATGAATTGTTAATTATTGTGTAATCATGTAAAGAAACAAAAAAATTTCAGTGGCAGTAAAATTTCCTCCAACCGAATGTTCATTTAGTCAAGAAGCCTTGACAGCTGAATTCTAATGATTGCACAGCTGCTTTGTCAAAAACAACATTTTGCTTGAACCAAGAACTTGCATAGAGTGCAATAAAAATTGCAAATCTGTCATCCGCATCTAAACTTATATTCAAAAATTCAACTTAAACACAGCAGAAATCATTGACCAAAATCTGCATTTTTCAGTCATTTAAATTTCTCATTAGACTACAGTTGTGCTCCCAGTGAAATTTCACAGTGGGTTGATGATTATAATTATATTTCTTATTGTATTCTATAAATCCTGACATGACAACTCCACGCATCTGGATTCACAGCAGCAGAAAATGCAAACCCTTATCATTCCAGTTAACTACTGTCAAATTGTTCAGTCTTGTCACTGCTATGTTAATTATTCACTTCAACATGCCCAGATTGTGATTGTTTATTTTTACACTCTAGCTGAAGCAGAAACTTTAACCTTAGTGATAGATGGGAAGTGACAAAAATACTATCACAGCATTGTTACAGGAGAAAGATTTAGATATTCTCCCTAAAATAGATCAAAAAGTGAGATCAATATATTCCCATGATTTTACATACTCCTCAAAACAATATAGAAACAAATATCTGAGGTCAATATTTCAATACTTATTTTTTTAATGCTCTATGTTTTCCATTGGGATCTCTGATTAGGCTTTAGGCAGGTAATACGCAATAGGGACCTGCCTAAATGTTAATGTATGGAACTCTGCTCCTTTTGAAGTGTCAATTTATTTCAATGGGATAAAACAAAGAACTGTGGATACTGGAGATCTAAAACAAACAAAAACAGAAATTGTTGGAGAAATCCAGCAGGTCTGGCACCATCTGTGGATGCTTCCTCTCTACAGATGCTGCCAGACCTGCTGAGTTTCTCCAGCAATTTCTGTTTTTGCTCATTTAAATACAACCTGGCTTTGTGATTTCTCTGGGGTGGAGCAGTGAATCCAGAAGGAATCTAGCGTGACTAATCAAATTTGAGGCTGGCCTAAAGACTTTCTTGCAATTTCAAGGCGCAACTTAATTGGACTTTGATTCCCTACGGTATGAAGACAGGCCCTTCGGCCCAACAAATCCACACCGACCCTCTGAAGAGTAACCCACCCTGACCCATTCTCCTACCCTATACTTACCCCAACTAATGCACCTAACCTACACATCCCCGAACCCTATGGACAATTTAGCATGGCCAATTCACCTAACCTGCACATCTTTGGATGAAAAGAAATCCTCTTCCATATGGGTTTAATAGTAGTGTGCCACCATACAATGAAATAACTTCCAATGATTCAGCAAGTTTAGATAAATGTGAGGTGCTGCATTTTGGAAGGGCAAATTAGGGCAGGACTTATACACTTAATAGTAAGGTCCTGGGGAGTGTTGCTGAACAAAGAGACCTTGGAGTGTAAGTTCATAGTTCCTTGAAAGTAGTGTCACAGGTAGATAGGATAGTGAAGAAGGCATTTGGTATGCTTGCATTGAGTATACGAGTTGGGAGGTTATACTACGGCTGTACAGACCATTGGTTAGTCCACTATTGCAATACTGCATAAAATTCTGGTCTCCCAGCTATAGGAAGGATGTTGTGAAACTTGGCTATTTTCCGTGCAGCGTTGGAGACTGTGGGGTGACCTTATAGAGGTTTATAAAATCATGAGAGACATGAGTAGGGTAAAAGGACAAGGTCATTGCCCTGGGATGGGGAAGTCTAAAACTAGATGGTATAGGTTTAAGGTGAGAGGGGAAAGATTGAAAGGGACCTAAGGGGCAATCTTTTCACACAGAGGGTGATGCATGGATGGAATGAGCTGCCAGAGGAAGTGGTGGAGGCTGGTACAATTACAACATTTAAAAGGAGTTTGGATGGGTATGTAATTAGAAAGGGTTCAGAGGGATATGGGCCAAATGCTGGCAAATGGGACTAGATTTATTAGAATATCTGTTTGACATGGACAAGTTGGACTGAAGGGTGTGTTTCCATGCTGTATATGCCTATGATTCTATGAATCTAAGTTTATCCGGTGGATAGCTGTGCATGATAGAACAGAAATATCTATGGTATTACTTTGTGCTAGGTCAGTTAAATGCAACCAGACTATGGTAGAAATTACAATGTTGTTAGATAGGGGAATAAAATTGTCCAGTGGCAAGCCTTGTTGGAATATATATGAAATTTGGTAGTGCAGTCAGATGCCCTGTTTAATAAGAAACTGACTATCTCCAGGCTCAGTGAATAAAATGGCTGCTAATAACTGAAACCAAAGCTCAGCAAATGTGACAAGCTTGAAGGGAGGAAGTGACACAGTCAGATGAGAAAAAGTGACCTTCCAGATATGTCTGATCTCGTTCCTCATTTTTAAATTAGAAGACTTTTGTTTACTGTCAAGTCTTTTAACCTAAAAGTATGACATCAGCAAATGTCACACTTCAAAGTTATACTAATCCCTGAGTAGTTTAAAGTTAAAAATCACACAACACCAGGTTATAGTCCAACAGGTTTAATTGGAAGCACTAGCTTTCAGAGCGCTGCTCCTTCATCAGATGGTTGTAATGAAGGACCTGATGAAGGAGCAGTGCTCCTAAAGCTAGTGCTTCCAATTCCAACCTGGTGTTATGTGATTTTTAACTTTGTGCACCCCAGTCCAACACCGGCATCTCCAAATCCTGAGTAGCTCAAGCATCCACTTGCCTGTTGATAATCTCAAAACTAAATAACTAATTGGGAATAAATTGAAAACATCAATGAGGAATGTGCAACCACTTCAAAATCAACTTTAAAAAATCACTTCAAATTCTCAAAACCTTGAGACTTGAATGTAGTATACTAGTCAAATAATTTTCTTACAATGTATTCATATGCCATTTTCTTCTTCACACGAATGTATTAATCACAAATATAAGTTATAATGTAACACATAAGAAAATAAACAATTTGAAAAAAGATATTCCCATGACATTGGTCATTATGTTTGAGATTTCCCTCATTTATGCCTGTCAGTAATGTTAGCAATCTAAGGATTTTATTTGGTATTGTACTTGTCCCTTGTGAGTTGAGGATTCTTATCTGTGTGGGAAAATTCTGAATAGTGAGAGTTCTTTTTGTCACTATGTTCCTGCAGTGCTCAATGCATCATAACAACTCATCCTACATGAAAAGCAGATATGAAAAGAGTGGGGAATTACAGTTCCTAGATGCCAATTGTCTGTGAGTTTGAGAGATATCACTGGAATTGTAACTTCTTCCCTGTTGTCAGGTTTCTATGAATGTTATAGCAATAAATCCCACAGGAATCTACTCCTTAGTGCACAGATTTCAGAAAAAGAAATCAAAAGTTAAAAAGTAACTGCAACATTTTATGCAAATTTGTCCATTGAAAAAAAAATGAAGTTTTGGTATCATTTAGGATGAGATTTTTTCTAGCATGATAAATGAAGACATTACAAGACACTTCCATGCTGACTCAGGACATTGTGACTGAAGACCCATCAATCAAAGGGTATCAAACCATTAGAAGTGACATTATTTTGAAGTACGGGTCACTGAAAACTCATCATGGCAGAAATCTCTTTGGACTATGGTTGACTAATAACTGCTTCCGTAAGAGCCTCAAATCTACTTTGAGATGTAACAGAGAGAAAAGCTTACTTTTGTAATCGTATAAACATGGAGAACGTAGGAGTTTGTTTTTCTGGAAGATCTGCAATAACATCATGGTTATCCTAGCAATTCTGAGGCTGAGATTACAAATCTGGTGATGTGAGTTCTCATTCCCTCCTCGCAGGTTGTGAATTGAATTTAATTAATTAAATCTGGAGTAAAGTGTTGTTAGCTATGGAACCACAAAGGTCCTTGTTTGGGAAAGAGACCTGTTGCCCTTGTTTGGTCTAGCTGATACATGAGTGGGGTTGACCCTTAACTGCCCTCTGGAATAGTGTAGCAAATCTTAAGGCAACTCACCACTACATCCCCAAGATAATTATGGATGGACTGTAAATGCTTGTCCTGACAGCATGCCCCAACTTAGTGAATGATTTAATAAAAGTACAATTGACCTTGGGTAGAGCATCAAACAAAGATATATTATAATGCAACAAATTGGAAGTGGTTGCTGTTATTTTACTGTAAGCTTGTTCTTTTTCTCACAAACTGTTGAGTAAGCAAAGTTATAAATATAAACCTTCCTGTTTTACTTCATCTAGTATCAGCTCTGAATATATTTCTTCTTCAGTTAATGTTTTACAGTACAAGGTGAATTGCTCGGATTTGGGATGCAATAAGATTCATGCTAAACATCAAAAGACACATTTAACACCCAAAGGACCTGTGAGCAGTGCTACAGGACTTTTCTTAGTTCAAGCAAAGATGTTCCACAAGTTTTGTAACCAAAAAGACAGGAAAAAAAGGTATAAAAATACCATTAGACAACTTTGAAATAGTTTAAAGATTATTCAGTGGTTTAGCTTTGCTCATTATAATACTTAATAAGCGGACTTACGTTGAAAATGCATTGTTTTGCTTCTCACACCGTATTCCTTTGCAATGATTGGGCTCTTCAGAAGCGCTGGTCTCATAGTAAAAATACAGTTGATTCAGTCCATTTGCAAATGCAAGCAGCACCAGGCAATAAATGAAGAGGAACTTGAGAATATCAAGGAGCATGCGGCCCAGTGAGATTTGTAGTGGTCCCAGGTGAGAGTTTGCAGTGAAAAGGGAGATCAGACGAAGGGAGCTGAAAATATTGGCTATTGCAAACAGGGCTTCTGCAATCAATGTTGGGTGCCACATCTCCCACTCTTCACGAGGGCGTGAGCCATTGTACTTTAAAACAAAGCAACAGGTTAGGGCTGGAAAATCGAATTGAATGCATAGACATAGCATTTGACGAGTAATAAGATACTCCTAATTCCGAGACTTACAAATCCCATAGAATTTGCAATTATCTCAGATGTCTGTCCGACCTCACTGAACTAGATATGAAGATCATGGATCATTTCTTTTTAGTTTATCATGAACTGGTAAAAATTTCAGAAGCCAACTATTACATCCAGAATTAGTTAAACGTCCTCATGGCCAGTACGTTTGGCTCTTTACATAATATTGGTCCTGTTCATGTTGAACTTGTTTTGCACTCCTTCTGTGCAGTGTAACCTGTATGCCTCACTGTCCAAACATCCTATGACTGGTATATCCTTGCTTATTATGATCTGCCCATACTGCTCGCAAAAAAGCATTTCACTGTACTGAGGTACATGTGACAATAAATCAAATTAAATCTGAAAAGGTCTTATTCTCAGGTTCTTGGGAAGTTCATCCATGGATCATGAGCCTTCACTCTATGCAACATAGTTTTGCTCAATATGTTCTCCCAGCAGAATCCCTCCCCTATTTTGCCATCCAGCATGCTGGTACTTCAGCACAGAGGCTGAGACTGTCCAAGTCATATACCAATTCAAATCTGCAATGCTGGCCCTCTAATGGGAAAAAAATTCATGGAGAAATGCTAGTCTCATTCATTATATATTTCAAGATCAACTTCAGTATTTCTACTGCCAACTACCTCACATAGTTGCCCAAAAAACCCACTGGTAGAAGACCCGGTAGCAGGTGAAGCTGGATTGAGATCCTAAGCACCTATTGGCAAGCTCTTCCAATGAAGCTATCAAACTGCTTCAAAACCAATAGCTAGCCATATGACCCAGCCTGCTAAACTCTTGCTGTACTTCTGATTAACATGAGAAAAGATTATATTTTAAAAAACCTAAGGAAAGCGTAAAATAAAACCCACTGATGTGGAATAGGGAAAAGAAGCCTGTTCCTGAGTCTTTAGCGAATGATTAATACTATCCTGACAAGAGAATCTCGCTCCAAACTTCAGTGCTCTCTTTCAGAGAATGGGTGCAATTTTGAAAACAAAATGTTACTAGTCTAGATGTAAGCACTCAGGGTTGGGCTGTGCTTGATGCTGTTTTGGTAAGGTTGTTGACCTAGCTATTGGGAATATATGCCTCAGAAGAATGCTGAGGTGGCAAATCGCACTAATTCACATCCACACTGTCAGTTTCAATCTTAACGCCCCAGCTAATGCCATTTAGCCAATGGAAGCACGCCAGCAGCAATGGCCACACATGTGGCAATGTCACTACCCGTCTGGAACTGACATCCCCACAACTCTACCTTTCATTTTCTGAGGGTGCTTGGTCATTGAGGTGCCCACTTCCTGGTACTGCAGCCTCAGCAATGGACACAGCTAGAAAGGGTGATGGGTTGAGCTACCAGCTCTCTGACTGTGCCAGCAGCTTCTGCACATGGACTCTATTTCTTATTTGGACTACGCCATAGTGGCAACCACTTCGCTGGCTGCTGGCAAGGTCCTCTGCCATACGATCTCACAAGCAGCAAAAACAGTTTCAGACTCTCAGCCCTGACAGTGGGACTTCTATATCTTGCACAAAATTCAGCCTTTATTTTCTTAAATTCACAATTTAACTTGTGACATTGTTGTTACTTTAAGAAGGTTATTTTGTCCTTGGTTTTTTTGAAGAGAGGTCTTAAAGGCAGAGGCGCCAAAGAGTCTAGTTTAACAATGGAAGGGGAGTGGCCAGTTCTCCCAGTTCAGATGTTTGCTAGTTTTTTATTAGCTGTAGCAGTTACAAGATATGAGAGTCCAGGGGAGTTGCAAGCTTCACTAAAGAATTCCTCCCGAGATCTCTCTCCTGCCTGTAAGAATCTGTGTTTGAATTTACCTTTTGGCCAAGGGGTGGGTTTGTGCGATGTTACTGTATTGGAACAGCTAATTAGTGATAGTTACTGTATCAGGTTGGTTAAGTCTTCCAATAGTTGTTATTTTAAATTCTGCTTTCTTTTGTTTGTGTTTCAACTGTCATGTTTAAATAAATTCTACTTTGCCGAGTGGTCCTACCAGTTGCATCACACCTGGACACCTATTCACATCTGCTTTTAAAATAAGAAAAAGTTAGGATCTAGGCTACCTTCTTAAAGTATTTTGAGGGGGCTGGCCTGGTCCATAACAAACTCCAAAAACAAAATGTAATCTTCGTTACTGACTTGAGTGTGGTTTATAGTATGAAATTTGACTGAAACTGCTTAAACTTAGATGCATTCTCTTCACAATTCTCACGTACTCTTAGGAGAAATGCTTTTATTCAGCAGAACAATTTGACATCTGGATAGATAAGAAGCAGTCTAAGGAATACATTTTCACCTCACAATTGCAGATTTTTAACCTCACCATTGCTAAGGAGGACTGAATTCCTGTGGGAAACATACAGTCTTTTTTGTGTGGAAATAGATTCAGGTGTGATGGGACTCCAAAGCACTTTGCTACTTAATGGCAGCAGTAGTCCTCCTCCTCCTATTTCCCAGCACTGAATTTTGTAAGGTGGGAACCTGCCACGTAGTCACTTTTAAAATCGAACCTACTGGTGGATTAAGCTACTCTTGTAGCTGAAACCGAGCAAGTTGACTGATGTCCTCCCTGCCCATGGCAACTCAGAGATGGGAACATGAGGAAGAAAAGAAAGCCTTAACTTGTATCAAAATGTAAAGAATTGTAAATGCATTGAAATTGGTCAAACAAAGCTAATTATAAAACTCTGCTAACTAACAGTAATATGAAGGGAAGTACCACACTTACGAGTAACAAACGTAAAGGGTCTCAGAAGGAAAAGCCAATAAAACTGGTAACTAAGGCATACTGGTCTTGTGTACCTCAAAACGGAGTTCCAGTAAGTATTTCCAAGTATTACTTTTTATTTAAAAACTACTTTCTCCCTTTGGGATGTGGGTAAAGAATTCTGATCATGTGGCTCAAGTGTGGCAAGACAGAAGGCCTGATGAGTGCTGGGGAGCAAGGCTGAAGATTGGGAAGCCTGAAGAGTGACAAATCCCCAGTTCCTGATGGTTTCCATCCAACAGTGTTAAAGAAAGTAGGGGAGCACATTGTAGACCCTCTAACTATAATCATTCAGAATTCCCTAGATACTGGATTCATCTCTCTGGTTTGGAAAATTGTCATATGTCACTCCACGTTTTAAGAAAAGCAAAAGAAGAACACCAGGGAATTACAAACTAGTGAACCTATCGTCGGCGGTGGGGAAATTGTTGGAGTCTAAATTCAAGGATAGGTTAACTGAATACCTTGAATCTTTTCAGTTAATCATGGACAGCCAACTTGGATTCATGAGAGGTAGTCATGCCTGACGAACCTCATCAAATGTTTTTGAAGAAGTGACTAAGGTAGTGGACAAGGGATTGTCTATAAATATTGTTTTTATGGACTTCCAGATTTGATAAAGTCCAACACAAAAGATTGTTAATTAAGGTAGGGGCCCATAGAATTGAGGGAAAACTACTAATGTAGCTGGAAACAGCAGACAACAGAAACTGGGGATAAATGGCAGGCACTGAAATTGGCAGATGTAATCAGTGGTGTTCCACGAGGATCTGTGTTGGGGCCTCAATTATTCACATTATTTATTAATGACTTGGATAATGGCATAAAAACCCATTTCTCCAAATTTGTTGATGAATCAAGGACAGGCAGCATTGTAGGCAATGTAGATGAGAGCATAAAATTACATAGAGATATTGATGGACTAGGCGAATGGGCAAAACTGTGGCAGATGGAGTTCAATGTAACCAAGTGTGAGGTTATCTATTTTGGACCAAGGAAAGGATAGATCAGGTATTTTCTACATAGTTTCAGGTACATAGATCGATAAATTATCATGAATAGGTGCAGAAAATAATTAAGAAAGCTCATGGAATGGTGACCTTTAAATTCTAAAGTAGAAGGATGTGGAAGTTACGTTACATTTATATAAAACCCTTGTTATACTCCGTCTGGAGTACTGTGAGTAGATCTGGGCACCAAATCTCTGTAAGGATATGTTAGCCTTGGAGGGCTTTCCCTATAGAATTTAGAAGTTTAAAGAGTGATCTGATTGAAATGTTCAAGATATTAATACAAAAAGACAGGTTAGATAAAGATATTTCCACTGTTTGGGGGTGTTAGAGCTAGGGGCATAGTTTGAGAATTAGGATCAAACCAGTCAGCAGAGATGATAGGAAGCACTTCAATACACAAAGGACAGCAAAGGGTTTGGACTCTTTTCACAAATGGTAGTGGATCTTAGATCAGTTGTTAACTTTAGATCTGAGATAGATAAGTTTTTGTTCAGCAAAGGTATGGAGAGATATGGACCAAAGGCATGTATATGGAGTCAGGTCATACATCAGCCACGATCTCACTGAATGGCAGAACTGGCTCTAGGGGCTCAAGGGCCTACTCCTGTTCCTTTGAGAAATAAGTCCAAGGGGCTGGAGCAGCAGTAGGTGGGAGCAATGTGAGATTGCAAATGTGGACAAGAGTAGCTGCAAAGTAGAGAACAGGCTGGAAAAGGAGGAGAATGTCTGCGAAAGGACTGTAGATTTGCAAAGTGTTGAAGGTGCCTGAAAAGGAGACAGGAGCTGCAAAGTAGATAAAACAGTTTTAAACTTCTCAAAAAAGGAATACTTGTCTAACTGGGAACAGGAAAATGTTGGCAATACATTGCTTGCAAATTAGTGCAGAGTCTTTATATTAAAGCTGCAGGAGTTCAGGAGCTGTTATATGGAGACAGCTGTTATATGGATGTGATTGTAATGAACACTGTGTCAATTGTATCATTTAGTATTGAAAAGTTTTATTTCATGAAGGTTTGTATTTATCTCAAAGAATTTTATATATTGTGAATTACTTGAGGTGCAATGGCTTTAGAGACAACATGCAATGATCTAGTTGTAATTTCACTCGTCCTTGGAAGGCATGTATTAGGTGATGGTTTTTTATGTGTAGAAGTACAACAGTTAATACTGTTAAAATAATGCATGTGTCTTGAGTCAAATTTAAGCACTGCGGTTTCTAGGAAAATAATTTTTCCTGTAGTGTTGTGGTATTAATTTTAATGGAGCAGTGATGGTTGTTGGGAATATTGATAAAATCTTCTGGTTCTGCTTCAGTATGAGTCCAAACACCTTATATCAACACAATTACAAAAGGTATTGTTACTAAGTGACAGAACCACCTAACAGAGGAGTTAGGCAGACTGAAAAAAGGATGTCCTGAAAACCACAAAGTAACCCCCAAAATCAAATATTAGCAAAAGAAATCACAATAGGAGTGTTCAAGTAAAAAACTAAGCTCTGCACCACCACAGTCTCAAATTTCTGCATATGAATCAAGATGCTTTCCTCTGACACAGTCCATCTTTGTGTAGAAACAGTTCATAGTTATGCTCTTTTTAAACACATTAAATTAGATGCAGTATCAAAATTTATTATGTCTATTATTATAGTTTACTTGGATTCCTTTAACAAAACATGTACTGACTACTCACCTTCACATAGGCAACAATCTTCAATGTGATAGTGGCTAAGTACAAGGAATTCATTGCAAAGTCCATCAGGTTCCACCAGTCATGTACATATTCAGTAAACCCACCATCCCACATTTCTTTGATTTCAGCCCATATAAAACCTGGAAAAAAAAAGACTTTTTTAAAACTACATGTCTGGCACTTTCATGCAGATCAACTTTCCATTTCATTTCAAAATATTGTCTGCATTTTTAACTGTCATAGAATTTACAAACTGTTCCCGAAGTTTACTTTTAAACTTTTATTTCATTCTGTTCAATCGATAAGACTATAAACTGAAAATAGTCAGTCACTAATGTATTTTGAAAAATCATTTCAAATCTAACCATATGCTAAGGAATCATTATTTAGGCATTCTTTTTGTGGTATTTATTTATGACCTAGGTTGGACTATAAGAAGCATAACTTCAAAATTTATTGAAGATACCAAGAGTTAGAAGAGTAGTGAACACCGAGACGGATATTTCATGGCATGAAGAGGAAATAGACACATGCAGAGATAAATTAATATGTAAAATGAAGTATTTTAGAAGGACAGATGAGGGGAGACAAGCTAAACTTTATGAGATAATTAAAAGGGGTGCAGCACCAAGGAGTCCTGAGAGTTCACATACACAAATCTTTAAAGATAATAGGCAAGTTGATAATGTTGTTAAAAAGCATAGGAGATCCTGAGCTTTATAAATAGAGGGCTTATCACAAAAGCAAGGACGTTTTGCTAAACCTTTGTAGTTCACTGGTTAGGCCTCAGCTGGAGTATTGTGCTCAACTCTTAGCACCATAGCTTTAGAGAGATGTCAAGTCCTTGAAAAGAATAGAACAGTAATGTATTAGAATGGGACAGAACATGAAGAACTTCAATTGGTTGGAGAAACTGGAGAATTTGGGATTGCTTTCCTTCAAACAATGTCTAATAAAGGATATTTAAGAGAGATTTTAAACCTAATTTGAAAGGGTTTGTTAGTGCAGATAGAGATAACCTATCCTAAGGTTGGAGGGTCAATAACCAGACAACACAGAGTTAAGATTTTGAAGACAGGTCACTGAACTTGAAACGTGAACTCTGCTTTCTCTCCACAAGAGCTGCCAGGCCTGGTGGGTTTCTCCAGCAATTTTCTGTTTTTGTTAAGATATCTGACAAAAGAACTTTGAGGGGGCGATGGGGAGAATTTTCTCCACTAGTCAAATTGTAGGTATATCTTATTGTTAAATTTATGGTGAAGCTAATGGTATGCCCTGTTATTTATGCGGAAATGGTACAACACCTTCAAGTGAGAAACACATGGATGTCTGATTAACAATGCCAATTATAGTCACCAATCCACCATTAGCTGTGGAGACAGCATTTCACCCTCAGCATTAATATACACAGAACACCATCCAGGTACTTTATTTACACAATAGATACAAGATACATTCACCACAGAAAGTGAAGTCTGGCTATTTCGAGCATAAGCAGAATACAATAATTTTCAAAAATCAATTCTTTGGCACTAAAAGTGATCTGTCATATTGTGGAGACTCATGTATGATGAAACTCATCTATGTCTCATATATCTTTCAGGTGATAATTGTTTATGAGATCCAAGAACCATGTAATGGCATGTAATCTCGAAAAAACTTTTATCTTAAATTTTTTGTTCTTTTTCTTTCTGTTTTAGTCCAATCTCTCATTTCCTCCCTTCTGTTTGTTCGCTTGATTTAAAATAAAATCCACTCATTGTTATTTAAGCTCCTCAATCCTTCCACTGT
Organism: Chiloscyllium punctatum; assembly: GCF_047496795.1. Lineage (NCBI taxonomy): Eukaryota > Metazoa > Chordata > Chondrichthyes > Orectolobiformes > Hemiscylliidae > Chiloscyllium > Chiloscyllium punctatum. The sequence continues at coordinate 60,553,070 of NC_092763.1, read as the reverse complement.
TTATTTCGCAATCGTTCAATCTATCTGTTTCATAAGATAGCTAGTTGATTCTGCAGTTCAGCCATTATCAGCTTGCACTTTCACAACTTAGTAGGTAAGGGCAAGACCAAATAATGGCAGATGGGTTTATGTACTCTACAAAATGTGTATTGCTATTGTCTGGAGTCCATGACATAAAAGAGTAGTGGAAGCAGATTCAATGATAACAATCAAAAGGAGATTAAATCTATTATTAAGAAGGAAAATCTTGCTGAATCCTGGGGGAAAAATCAGAGGTATGCAACTTATTGGCTTAACTTTCAAAGAGATGGCATATGCACAATGGAAGGAAATGCTTTAAGATTCTATTACATCAAACAATGCATTAACTTACTATAAATGAAGAAGAGTTTACAAAAAGCTATTTACCTAATACCCATGGTAATATCATCCACTCGACAATAGTTGGTGGTGGCCCTTGCATGTGAAGGTCGGTCTTGACAATGTGCTGAGATGCCAACAATAGCAGGAAAAGGAATGTCAGGTAGGAGCCTGTGTGGCAGATAAACTTAATGAAAGGGTTCCTAATGAAGAGTCCCAGTCTGCTCTTTGGCGCCACCAGATAAACCACAGAAAGTACTGGAAATAGAAACCCAATGGTGATGCAGGTTAGGAGTTTGACTGCCCAGTGTCGGCGGCGCCAGCCTGGGAATCCATCATACCACAATGTCGCAAGTAACTGCTGGCAGTTAGGCTGAGCAACGAACTGTGAATGTAATAACAACATGTAAAATCAGAACAATTTTCGTTTTTTTGTCTTTTGCGACTGAACAGCTCACAATTCGAGGCATTTTTCTCCTTCTCCCTTTCTGTGGCTAACATCATTTGGCCATTGGAAATCTCATGGTAGGAAGTGTGCAAGGGTATATCGATTTACTCTGTTCATGCAGAATAGCAACTGGATTTGCTCACAGCTTTGCTATGCTGTACAGCTGAGATCAGTCATTTAGCTTTTAATGGACTCATTGGCATGATACTGGTTTTAACATCTCAACTCATAGCGTGTTAATATCTCAATTTACAGCATTTCCAATTAACTGTGCCATCACACTATTACAACCCATCGGTTTCTACTCAATCCAAGCAAATTCCAACCTATTCTAGTGACTAATCCAAAAGCAGTGCAGATATAGTTTCCATGTTAAAAGCCATCCTGTGGCAGTAGCAATTGGTGCGATCATTAATGCTGGTTCCTCAAAGAAACAGTCCTTCTGGAGATACACAGACTAGGAATCATGCATTCACACTTTGGTGGCCTCAGTGAGGCACATATTTGGACTTTTACCTGGTGATTCAACTTTTGCTCACATCACACCTATAGAAAAAGGAACAACAGTGGACAAAGCACATTGCAGGGCAGGGCCCCCTTCAATTTCTTCTCAGCTGGTCAAGGGTGCTTGGGACTTTTAGTGAACGTGAATCGTTGAATTGCAGCAGATGTGTGGTACCCTGACTGGCCTTCAAAGCGGAATGCACACAAGTGCAGGAGGATTGGAGTTCACTGCAAACAGGAGAATGATGGTTTGACAGGTCATTGGGATGATGCATTCCTCTCCATCAATCCATGGATCCGAATGTTAAATGGGAAAAAAAAACACATCAGTCTCAGTCCAAACTGCATGATCAATGTATAAAATCCCAAAAGGGTTACACATAGGAAACCCAACACATTGCAGTCAAATGTGGAAGTCAATGTTTGGACCCTCTCAACGTATATTGTGATTTTATCTAAACCAGAAATAATAGGTGAAGATATATCTGTCGTGAATATCAGATATTTCACGACATATCTGAATTAATGCTTCAGTGTTTGGCAGAATCCAATATATCTTCACATTCACCTCACTATTTAATACTCCACATTCAAGAAGGGTATCATTGCTGCATGAAGTCTCAAATCAACTTTTTGGGATCAGTTAGCCATCCCTCATATTCAGGCCTGCGATGACTTTGTTTGTAAGAACAACATTTTATGCGATTAAATGGTTCCCTTAGTTGACCTCTCTGCACCTTTGCTATCACCTGTTCTACATCATTCTGTATAATCTTACTCTAAATCTCACCTTTTTCCTTTGTCGTGCTTCTCTGTGTGATCTAGAAGTTTTAAATGGCAAGCTTGGCAGCCCCAATCCATTTTCATTTGATACATCTTAACTCTCATCTGACCCTTGCTGGACACTGATAGTGTCCTGAGAAAATGGGCCAACACCTCTAATCAAAATACCTAATATATTAAAAACTCCATGTACAGATCATGCCACAGTGATCTATTATGATGTTCTATGTTTACAGTTGTGATAAAAGTTGATAAGTCAATTTGACGTATTGTAACGATACTCACTTGGCAATGCAATCACTCGTGGAAGGTTGAAACTGCCCAAGACTGGCAGGCTTAAGGCCTGTGCCAGGTTTAATTTAAATACTGCAGCCAAACAGCTGTTTATTGAACTTCCTGGCTGGGAAGACTGGGCAATTGAAGAACCTGGACCGATCCCAGGCAAGGGCCACACCTGGCCATAAAGAGGCCAAGGCTTTTTGAGTAGATCCAGGGGAAGTACATCTGCTTTCCAAAAATAGAGTTAACAGATTTTCTGGACAGTTTGCTACATTGGTAGGTTTATTATAAATAAGAGTATTCAAGATGCATGCATCACTCATTCCAATCTAGAATTGATCATTGGTATCTTACAGCCAGTATTGGACTCGAACTTGTACCTATTTGTAGTTTTATCACAAAGATCCACTCCACCCTTGCAATGTTCTTCTACAATCTCTACCATTGGGGAGAAGGTACAGAAGCCTGAACACACTCACCAGCTGGTTTTGAAACAGTTTCTACCCCACTGTTGTTACAATACTGAATGGACTCACTAACTCTTAACATTCGCCTATACTTGTGTTTTGGTTTTTGCCGCTGTTTATCTATTACTTACTTATCTATGCTACTTAACTCTGTGATCTGCCTGTATTGCTCGCAAGACAAAGCTTTTCACTGTGCTTTGGTACACGTGACAATAAATAAATTCAATTCAATTCAATCCCCACCATTTACCGACCATTCTGAAAAATGTATATGATGCCAATACTAATAGGTGCATCCCTTTCTCCCACCACCATGGCCGACTGACGGATATTCAGTTGAGAAACAGGCAACAAAACCTCTTGACTCTTAAATGAACTCCGAAAGATGTCTATATGATTCAATTATTGTCAACTGTCTAATCACTCTTTACCTGAGGACAACATTTGGTATTCACTTATGGTCCACAACACTAGGGGTGGTTAATTAGTATATTCATATAGCAGGCTAAGGAGGATAATGAATTCCTTGCACAATTCAGCACCAAGATGAGAATTCCTGTGTTGCTGTATACTCTATCATATTATTTCCAATGAACAGGTTGCCGAATTAAAGCCGAAGCAAAGAACCAATTATATGATGACTTAAAATGCTGCTTCTGACAGGAGTTGGTTAACTTAGATTGACATACATGTAGACATGATCATGTGTTAGTCCTACCTCTTTCTGATGGTACTTGATGGCTACCTTCAGTTTTGCTAGGTCATGGCATTTCTGGGGATCTAACTCATCGCTCTGGTCATCTCTGTGGTTCAATATGATCTCCAGCTCCCTCGAACTTCGAGCTTGATCCAGCAGATCTTTGGCAAAGAGTTTGCACTGCTGTGACAGCTCTTCATATTCAGCTTTAAACTCATTCTCTACTTTGCTGAGTTCTTTCAGTTCCCATCCTAGCTGAAAAGCTGTGAGGATTGGGTCTTCACTTGACAAAGCTATTAACGAAGGACTAGCAAGAGCACGGTATATATTCAGGCGTGACCTTGAGTGACGGAGACTGTCAACTTCTGAACTAGAAACACACTCCACGCAGTTGCACCGGACTTGGTGAGGTCGAGGAATGGAGACTCCTCCGTGTACCAATAGTTTAATAATCTCATAGTTATTGGTATGTGCAGCAAGCATTATGGGTGTAATGTCTGGAGTGAATTCTGAAAACTGGGCATCCATCAATAAAGGAGGGACCTGCCAAGCAGAAATGACATAAAAATCAATACTATTTTCTCAGCATATCAAAGCAAATCAAAAGCAGATTACACTGCATGACTGGGATTAATTTGAGCTTTTGAAGGTGTACGTGGCTCCAGTGGTGATGTTTAGGGCATTAATTCAAACAGTTGAGGTTCTGAGGCCACAGAGACCCACATTATTCCTATGGGTTCCAGAGGAATACCTGTGCTCCTCATGAGTAAATGAAATGAATTGAATATCTACCTTCCAAAAGCCTTCTCCCTTCTATTGCTCAGTTAATCTAGATATCATAGAATATCTACAGTGTGGACCCATTTGACCCATTAAGTCTGCACCAACCCTCCAAAGAGCATTCCATCCAAGCCCCTACCCTATCCCCATATTGGTTATATATAATCCACGTAACCTACACATCCTTAGACACTGTGGATGTTTTAGCATGGTTAATCCACTTAATTTTCAAATCTTTGGACTGTTGGAGGAAACTAGAGCACCCAGCAGAAACCCTCGCAAACACAGGGAGAATGTGCAAACTCCAAACAGACTGTCACCCCAAGGCTGGAATTGACCCCAGGTCCCAGGTGCTGTGAGGCAACAGTGTTAACCACTGAAAGACTGTGCTGAGATCATCAGACCCTGTTTGTGGAGAAGGAGAATACAAAAGGAGGAAAGTCATGTTAAAAATTTGCATTAAATTTTGTTAGCTCAGATTTGGAGTACTGTGTGCTGTTCTGGTCTCTACATTTCAAACAAATAGTTGGGACATGCTGCAGAAAATGTAGAAAAGACTTATAAGCTAATAGGGTTAAGGGGGTGTAACTGTCAGAAAGAGCAGATTGGAAATTTTGCTCTGGAAAGTAAAAGACTCAAAGGAGAATTAAAAGAAGTCCATCACCTGAAATATGAACACTTTGGATATTTGACAGTAAGTGTGCTTTAAAATGGAACTACATTGTTGATGCACAGGACTGTAAGTTACCTGCTACACATCCGGGCAGCTAATATCCTGTTAACAAGGTCACTCAAAAATCAACACAAATAAGATGACAACTTGGAATGCATTTTCTTCAAATGTTTAATTCAAAATCTTTCTTTTTCCAACAGTAACATTTTTTTACAGATATATCCTGTCTTCATAAACTAGCAAGTTAAGACTCTTGATTTCAACATTTATATTCTAAGGTGATGACTTGCTTATGCAGGATTTATTAAGATCATCACTTAAAGTCAATTAAATGCAGCCTTACAAAAGTTCACACTGAATACATAATCTCCTGTATTCCTTCACTGGTCACAATATTGTGCATTGGTTCTGTGCCAGGGGCCTTGCACTTTTAATGCAAGGCTTTTACAATCTCTGCAACTGCAAATGATATAACTATCGCAATTGTATACTGTATGTATCTGTGCCTTCTTTCAATACACATTGTCACATATGTGAAACCAGATAACAGTAATGGAGAAGTTGGTGAGATTGGGGAACTAATCATCTGGATTAGTTCTACAGAAAATTTATTGTGGTTCACTGCAGTATTATACTTTTTTTATTATAAAGAGCCCAACGTGGCTAAGGGATGCAGCAGCAGAGTCTGAATTTCAGTCCTCTGATGCGAGACTACCAATGCAAAGATTTGGTATGTTTATCTGTATGTTTAAAGTCGATGCTATCACTCTGTTTCAGTTCTGTTTCAATTCATTCTCTTTCTCTCTCTTGCTATTTTGCATTCCTTTTTCCATGCTCCACTGGATATCTTTCACCACTTTTCACCTTTCAACAATTTTCTATCTTCAAAAGGGCAGATCGTATTATAGACCAATTAGCTTCAGGATGGTATCAGACCATCCAATGAAGTAGCACATAACAAAAATAGTCACCATGGATTCTGAAAGAAGAAAATATGCTTAAGCAATATTATTGAATTATTTGTGGTGCATACAGACTTTAAAATACTTTTGGGATACAGATTTGTACATTAGTAATTTTTAAGATCTGAAAGAATGCCAGCAATGTAATAGAGCAAGTCTGTGGAGAAGTGGAATACAAAAGGAAGAAGATCATGTTAAACTTTACATAAAACCTTGGTTAGTTCTGAGTTAGAGTACTGTGTTCCCTCTGGCCTCTACATTTCAAATGAATAATTGTGGCACGCTGCAGAAAATACAGAAAAGATTTACAAGTTAATAGTGATAAGGGGGTGTAAGTATCATAGAGTCATAGAGATGGATAGCAATGAAACACACTCTTCCATCCAACTCATCCATGCCTACCAGAAATCCTAACCTAATCTAGTCCCATTTGCCAGCACTTGGCCCATATCCCTCTAAATCTTTCCTATTCATATTTCCATCCAGATGCCTTTTAAATGTTGTAATTGTACCAGCTTCCACCACTTCCTCTGGCAGCTCAATCCATGCACGAATCACCCTCTGTATGAAAAGGTTGCCCGAGGTCGCTTTTAAATCTTTCCTCTCTCACCTTAAAGCTTTGTCCTCTAGTTCTGGACTCCCCCACCCCAGGGAAAAGACCTTGTCTAATTACTCTAAACATGCCCCTCTATGAGGTCACCCCCTCAGTCTCTGGCTCTCCAGGGAAAACAGCCCCAGCCTATTCATCCTCTCCCCATAACTCAAACCCTCCAACCCTGGCAATATTCCTGTAAGTCTTTTCTGAACATTCTCAAGTTTCACAACATTCTTCCTATTGAAGGGAGACCAGAATTGCATACAGTATTCCAAGTGTGGCCTAACCAATATCCTGTACAGCCGCAGCATGACCTCCCAAATCCTATACTTAATGTACTGACCAAACTGGAAATTTTGCTCTGAAAAATAAAAACTCAAAAGACAATTAATAGAAGTCTCTCAAATTATTAATATTTTAAGAATATAACAAGTAGAAACAGGAGCAGACCATGTAGCCTCTCTATCATTCAGTGCAACCATATTTGATCCTCTGCCTCAATTCCACTTTCTGTCCATTGCCCTGGAATTAAGAAAGCCTGGGGTAAAAGTCTTGCCCAGTAAGAGCTGCCAAAGAGGCTGGCATTTCTATTCAATGGCAGAACCACCAGGGAGAAGGTGTATGCTGCTGGTATGAGAGCCACCTCAGGTCTAATGTTGTCACTGAAGCCCACACCACAAGTTAGTGATGGTGGAATGACGTTCATAGGGTGGAAGTTTCAGAGAAAGAGAGGGGAAGGTAAGGAGGAAAGGCAGATGGTTCTGAGTGGGCCTAACCCTTCCTAATGCTGGCTCATTTGACTGGGTGCAAAGTACTAGACAACAACAACCCTTCCCCTACCCCAGGACACCGGTGCAGCTCTGAATAGGATTGTTTGCAGTACTCAAGGCATTGCAAGCCTCCACCTTATTTAAAGGACACTACTGCAAAGGCTGGATTGGGAAATAAAAACGGAAAGTGTTGGAGAAACTCAGCAGGTCTGTTACCAGCTGTGCAGAAAAGAAGTGTTAATGTTTTGATAGTTCATTTTACTTTTGGTTTTGTTTGTTACAGTAAAAGCCTGAAACAAAAAGAACAAAGAACAATTTGCAGCCTAGGAACAGGCCCTTCGGCCCTCTAAGCCTGAGCCGATCCAAATCCACTGTCTAAACCTGTTACCCAATTCCTAAGCATCTGTATCCCTCTACTCCCCACCTACTCACGCATCTGTTCAGACGCATCTTAAATGAATCTACTATGCCTGCCTCTACTACCTCTGCTGGCAACATTTTCCAGGCACCTATCACCCTCTTGTAAAATACTTACCATGTGTATCCTCCTTCAACTTTTCACCTCTCACCTTGAAAGCATGACCTCTCGTTATTGAATCCTTTACCCTGGGAAAAAGCTGAACTCTACCTACCTTGTCTATACCCTTCATGATTTTGTAGACCTTGATCAGGTCCCCCCTCAATCTCCTTTTTTCTAATGAAAACAATCCTAACGCACTCAACCTCACTTCATAGCTAGCACCTTCCATACCAGGCAGCATCCTCGTAAACCTTCTCTGCACCCTCTCCAAAATGTCCACATCCTTTTGGTAATGTGGTGACCAGAACTGTACACAGTATTCTAAATGCAGCCGAACCAACGTCTTGCACAATTCTAACATGACGTGCCAGCTCTTATACTCAATACCCCATCCAGTGAAGGGAAGCACACCATATGCCTTCTTGACCATTCTATCCACCTGTGCAGCAATCTTCAGGGTACAATGGACCTGAACTCCCAGATCTCTCTGCTCATCAACTTTTACCAAGGCTCTTCTGTTTACTATATAATTAGACTTCCCAAAATTCATCACCTCACATTTGCTTGGATTGAACTCCATCTGCCACTTCTCTGCCCAACTCTCCAGTTTATCTATATTCTCCTGTATTCTTTGACAGTCATAGTCATAAAGATGTACAATGTGGAAACAAACGCTTCAGTCCAACCCATCCATATCGACCAGATATCACTACCCAATCTAGTCCCACCTGCCAGCACTCGCCCCATATCCCTCCAAACCCTTCCTATTCATAAACCCATCCAAGTGCCTCTTAAATGTTGCAATTGTACCAGCCTCCACCACTTCCTCCGGCAGCTCATTCCATACACGTACCACCCTCTGTGTGAAAACGTTGCACCTTAGGTCTCTTTTATATCTTTCCCCTCTCACCCTAAACCTATGCCCTCTAGTTCTGGCCTCCCCCACCCCAGGGAAAAGACTTTGTCTATTTATCCTATCCATGCCCCTCATAATTTTGTAAACCTCGAAAAGGTCACCCCTCAGCCTCCTATGCCCCAGCCTTTTCGGCCTCTCCCTGTAGCTCAAATTCTCCAACCCTGGCAACATCCTTGGAAAACTTTTCTGAACCCTTTCAAGTTTCACAACATCTTTCCGATAGGAAGGAGACCAGAATTGCATGCAATATTCCAACAGTGGCCTAACCAATGTCCCTTGCAGCCGTAACACTACCTCCCAACTCCTGTACTCAATACTCTGACCAATAAAGGAAAGCATACCAAACGCCTTCTTCACTATCCTATCTACCTGCGACTCCATGTTCAAGGAGCTATGAACCTGCACTCCAAGGTCTCTTTGTTCAGCAACACTCCCAAGGACCTTACCACTAAGTGTATAAGTCCTGCTAAGATTTGCTTTCCCAAAATGCAGCACCTCGCATTTATCTGAATTAAACTCCATTTGCCACTTCTCAGCCCATTGGCCCATCTGGTCAAGATCCTGTTGTAATCTGAGGTAACCTTCTTCACTGTCCACCACACCTCAAATTTTGGAGTCATCTGCAAACTTACTAACTGTACCTCTTACGCTCGCATCCAAATCATATATGTAAATGACAAAATGTAGAGGGCCCAGCACCGATCCTTGTGGCACTCCACTGGTCACAGGCTTCCAGTCTGAAAAACAACCCTCCACCACCACCCTCTGTCTTCTACCTTTGAGCCAGTTCTGTATCCAAATGGTTAGTTCTCCCTGTATTCCATGAGCTCTAACCTTGCTAATCAGTCTCCCATGGGGAACCTTGTCGAACACCTTACTGAAGTCCATATAGGTCACATCTACCGCTCTGCCCTCATCAATTCTCTGTTACTTCTTCAAAAAACTCAATCAAGTTTGTGAGACATGATTTCCCCCGCACAAAGCCATGTTGACTATCCCTAATCAGTCCTTGCCTTTCCAAATACATGTACATCCTGTCCCTCAGGATTCCCTCCCACAACTTGCCCACCACCGATGTCAGGCTCACCGGTCTATAGTTCCCTGGCTTGTCCTTACCACCCTTCTTAAACAGTGGCACCACGTTAGCCAACCTCCAGTCTTCTGGCACTTCACCTGTGACTATTGATGATACAAATATATCAGCAAGAAGCCCAGCAATCAGTTCTCTAGCTTCCCACAGAGTTCTAGTGTATACCTGATCAGGTCCTGGGGATTTATCCACCTTTATGCGTTACTGAAGTTTTCAGTAATAAACTCAACTAGAGGAGGCAACCTGAGTCATATAACAAGCCATATTTGTCATCTGAGGACTACCTTGAACTGTGAAGTTACACATGCTAACTAACTTGAGGTTGTGTCCAACAGGGTATTTTATCTGATGTGATAATACTTATGTCCCAAAGCATAAGAAACTGAGCCTGGATAACCTAGTGTTGGGGAAGCATTTATTGCAGCTAGCTATTCTACACACACATTACATTCTTAAGGCACAGAAATATCTCAGTTAGTATTAAGCTAAAGGTTTACAACGGAGGACCGTACATCCAGTAGAGTGTCATGCTTCAAGTGATCTGAGGTAACATGGAGTATGAGATCTTTATACCTTCAGGTCACATGGCATGATAAGCAGCGATGGTATCATAAGCATGTCTCTTAGAAGTATTGTGATATGCAGAGCATGTGGCATAATGCAACACCAACAATCAGGAGATTGATGTTGAACTTATTGAAGAGTATGTGATATTGATTCTATGAAAGCAATGCACTGCTAATGCTGGTAATCCAAATTAAAAACAGAAAAAACTGAAGAAAATTGGTAGGTCTGGAAGCATCGGTAGAGAGAGAAATAAAGTTAATATCTCGATCCAATATCACTCTTTTTCGGATGCTGCCAAACCTGCCAAGTCTCTCAAGCAATTTCCACTTTTATTTCCAACCACTTCTCCAAGTAGAATTATAAAAGTTGCTTGATTTTGTTCAAAACTGAAGAATGCTATCAGGCACTTACAAGTTTCAAAATTGATTTGAATGTAGCACTGCTTTAGCAGCAGGGTATAAAGACCATATGGCATATTTCTAACTAATCCTCTTCCTGGTTAGGCTGCACCACTCATTACATATGCTCAGTGAAGAGGCAACCAAATCCACATGCTCAAAAATTGCAGTTGGATTTATTCTACCCTGCTTTCAAAATATTGTATTAGGTGTATGAATGGAGTTAGAATATTATAATTTTGCCTCTGGGACCTTGGTCTGAAAATCTCAATCTAGGGGAAAGAAATGAATGTCTTATGTCACTGCTAGGTGTAAAGATGCTAATTAATGTGAGTTTCAATCTAATTCCTAATTAATGACTCTCCCACACCAAAACTATCTTTAATTCATTAATTGGTACTTAATTAGAAAACATATTTGATAAGACTCCTATCATTTATTTTATAGACACATTATAGCTGTATATCTTGGATAGATTCATGGCATTCTGGTTTTGCACAGGAGGGGGTGATGTTTACACTGGATGGCATTCTAATAACTAATGTGTTGATTAACTCTTTCAAAAATAACTTATGTATTAACTTATGAAGTAATTTAAGGATCTGTAGACAAAAGTTAAAGACTATCAAAATGCTGAAGGAACATGATGAGCTCTGTGGTGGAAAAAATGGAAATGTCATCTGTGAAAATCGATTGGCCAATGTCAGCTCTGGATGCAGATAATATGGTGTTTTACTGGAAGGTTTCTTAGCTAAGGTGAATTTTGTAGAACGTTTCCACTGGTGACTAACAAATGATAGGATGGATTGCACATGGTTTGTGAGCCTAAGAAAACAAATCTCCTTTTTCTCATATGATTTCCCCTTTAGTTCATGTTATTCCTGAACTCAATTTGTTTGATGTTATGAAATGGGTCTGAGAAATGAAATTTTCCATTCCACAATAGCATCATCCCTATTGTTGGTAAGCAGAAGGATAATTATAGTGTAAATTAAATAACACTGTCACAGATGTTAGTCAATGTTCAACAAATGCAACAGTGATTAAGCTTGAGTGAGTTTCAGTGATCTTCTCCGTATGTGAATTGCATGAATGAATTTCTGTTTATGAGAAGAAAATGTATTGATTCTATACACATTCTAGAATATTGCAGCATTCCATCAACAACTAAGCTTTAAGTCATATGTTTGCATTTTCTTTTTATTGTTCATCTGCGAAATGTCATTGTTATGCCATCATTCCTGCAGAACAAATCTTTTTCACTGTATTGCTTACACATTGCAGCACATTTGTTTGTAATAGATGTTGGGAAGCCAGAATATGCAGGTCAGTAAATGCCTTGTAAATTTAGAACTCTCACCTTTAGAAGGTTACATTAAAAAAAAATGTTCATTATAGCTTACGTATCAAATAAACTTGTGATTCAAAGTGTTTCAATTCTATTCTAAAACAAGCAGAAATAAGATTACAATCGTTAAATCAATCCATGGGCCAATTATCTTTGTGAAATATATCCATTTTCCATTGTCGACAGAAGAGATCAGGGCTCAAAACAAAGGTGCATCTATAGTTCAGATGCATGTTAATATTTACACTAAAGGATTTAAAACTTACTGCCAAATTGGATCAATAACAAATAATAGGGACTGGAATTTTTAAAAATTGCATTGATCTTATTAATGGACTTAAATTGCAAATACAAGATTTCAAAATTATATTGTTAGGAGTTCCTCTGGTCATTCTGTCTAAAAATATTTCCAAAATGATCTTCCCTTTGTTGCAAAATTGCATTTTGAAGGAACTCATTTATTTCTGAATGCCAGAGGAAAGCATAACAAATGCATTTGTAATGTCACTACTCTAAGTACCCAGAGGAATTTGTAGCCCTCGTTCTTTTATAATATTTAACAATATATCAAAAAAGGTTATCATGCACAAAGTAAGCAGAATGGGAATCTGGACCCAGCATACTTTAATATTAAACCATTACATGTTTGGATCTCTGTGATAATTTGAGAATTTGACTTCAGTTTAAAATGAATTGAAAAATAACTGGATAATGGTTTTAAAAGAAAAAGTTACTGAGTTGCTTTTGGATTATTGCAAAACTCCAATTTATTCATTAATATATTTTAGGAAAGGAAACTTGTTATCTTTACACAGCCTGACCTGATCAAATGTTGGTGGAACTTATGGGTTCTGTGCTGGAAAATTGGAAATATGTGAAAAATGCACTGGCATTGGAAACAATCCAGGGAAGGTTCAATAGGTTGATTCTGGGTATGTAGGGACAATCTAATGAGGAAGGGTTGAGTGAAGTGGGCCTGTACTTATTGGAGTTCAGAAAATGACAGGTGACTGAAATATAAGAGATGCTTAGGGGACCACAGGCTAGCTGTGGAAAGGTACTTTCCCCCAGTCAGAGATTCTAGGGCGAGCACGCATAATCTCAGAATAAGGGGTTACCATTAAGGCAGAGATGAGGAGGAATTTCTTATCTCAAAGGATAGTGAATCTGTGGCGTTGTTTGCCACAGAGGGCTGTAGAGACTGGGCTGTGAAAGAACATTCAACACTGAGACAGACTGATTTTTTTTTAAAAATCAAGAAGACAATCAAGGCGATTATGAAGAAAAGGCAGGAAACTGGAATAAAGGATTATCAGAGAAGCCATAACCTCACTGAATGGCAGAACAGATCTGATGGGCTGAATAGCCAACTTCTGCTCCTACATCTGATACCTTGTACGAGCTCTCAGTCCAGAAAGATCACTGCTAAGTCCATGCTGTTATGCTGATTCTCTTCTGGAGCAGTAGAAATTCCAAACGGCATATACAATACAACCATTCCTGATGAAGGGCTTTTGCACGAAGCATCGATTTACCTGCTCCTTGGATGCTGCTTGATCTGCTGTGCTTTTCCACTCTAACTTAAACTCTGGTTTCCAGCATCTGCAGTCCTCACTTTTGCACAGTACAACCATGCAGACTTCCCGAATGGCACACAGAACATAGTTAGGAAATTTCTGCTTTAATCCAGCTTTATTTGGCAGTAACCATCTTTCACACTGAGAGTAGTAAAGACCTTGGCAAGATGTAGCAAACTTTGTTTCAATAGTTGGCATATGGTTGTGAGATTTCTTCAAGCCTCAGATCTGTTGTACCTCAGCATGGCCTCAGTTTGCAGCGTTTTTGATCTTTTTAATATATTTTCTAATCAACTTGTACTGCAATTTTATTACACACCTTTGAAATAGGTGGGACTTGAACCCAGGCCTCCTGGCTCAGATTTACGGGCATTAACCTATAACCATGGCATTAATACCACATGCTCTAACCACTTGATCTAACCAGTCACTGTTAGCATGCTGCTAATCTTCTCTGTGGAATTGTCACATCCTTGATGACACACTTCTTTTCCAGCTCTTCTATCTTGTCTTTTGCGTTGGGCTTAAAAGGCTCAAATAGGAGTGAGACTCTTTGCACAGCCTAATGAGAGTCTGAACATGTGTTGAAGACTCCCTTTTGGCAACAGGTCAGGTTCCTGTTCTCCTTCACTCCACCTCTGCCCCATGATATCTGAAGTGTTTTATCAAAAGCACAGTCACACCCCAGAGGAAAACACAGGTTCCGTAACTCTCTGGGAGGAGGGGTGACAGATAGGGAGACAGGCCATAAGAAATTAGGAGAGTTTGATAAAGAGATCCGCAGACACTGTCCTTCCCAACAAGTACCGTGTACTTTCAAAAGTTATAGGGAGAAGGCAGGAGAATGTATCAGCCATGATGAAATTGCAGAGCAAACTTATGGGCTGAATGACCTAATTTCGCTCCCCTACCTTTTGGTCTTATGGTCATGTTGAAATGAATGACAGTTAGGAACAGGGAGGAAATAGGCTGTCAATTTAAATGCAGGACCTCAAGTGTAACTATACTGTATTATTGGCATGCTACCTGTATATTTGCATAGAAGCAGAAAGATCAGAAGAATTAATACAACATGGCTAAAGGACTGGTGTAGAAAAAGGGGTCCCTTTTCAGCATCAGAACTAGTTAACAAGGAGCTGCACCAATTATAAGGGCTTTACGAGACTTAGAAATTTTACTGAAAATGAGTTAATTTGAACACTTTATTTTCAGGGACAGGTACTTGGCTTAGAGATTGGGCCAAGCCATAGCTCAGGGCTGCTCACTTGTTCTTTTAGTACTCAGTGACTTAACTCCCACCTGCAAGCTTACAGAGTCTATGCCTTGCTTCGTAACACATTGGCTTCAGACAATGCCTAAAGGCTCTCAGTACTGCTGTATTGATGTGCTGTTTTGTGCAGAATCACCGACAGGTTGCTTGTTTTGCTTTCAAAAGGGATCTGACTAGAAGGGTTGGGAGGATATCTTGCTCCAAGGCACACCAAGGTGTCATCTAGCAACTACAGCAGGTGTCCAGTTGTCTACATAGCTAACACACTGCATGCATACGTGACCAAATGGCCTTGTCGGAAAGTGGGTGTTGGTTAGGGCGGTCCCAGTACTGAAGGAACTGACAAAAGGATACCTTACGTGAGTGGGTGAAAATCTGGCAAATATGGGAAAGTGTAAACTTGTCCATTTTGGGAGAAAGAATCAAAAATAAAGGGTATTATCTACATTATGAAAGTGCTCTGAGATGAAACAAGATTTGGGTGTCTTAATGGATGAATCACAGAAGATTAGTATATCATGTATATAATAGAATGTTACTGTTTATTGTGAGGGGAATGCAAGAGTAGAGAGGTTATGCTTTCATTATGCAGGGCATTAGTGAGATTGCATGTGGAGTACTGTATGCAGTACTGGCCATTGTACTGATGGAACACATTGGAAGCAGTTCAGAGAAGGTTTAATGGACTAATATCTGGAATGTGAAGATTGCTTTATGAGGAAAGGTTAGAAGGGCTAGGCTATATCCTATGCAGTTAAGAGTCATATATGACTTACTTGAAACATATATGATCCTAGGCTTGAATGGGTCCAGAGGATGTTTCATCATATGTTATAATCTAGAACGATGGGCCGTACTTAACAACAAGGGGGCATCTATTTAAAACAGAGATGAACCAACTCTTTTTTTCACTCAGAAGGTTTGAGTCTGTGGAATTTCCTTCCTCAACATGCAGAATTTTAAAATATCTTTCAGGTAGAAGTGGCTAGGTTCTTGATTATGAAAGATTATTGCAGATATGCAGAAAGGTAGAGTTAAGGTTAAAATCATTTCAGCCATGATCGTATTCAGTGGCAGAGCAGGCTCGATAGGCTGAGTGATGTGCTTTTGTTCTTTGTGCGTATGATAGTAATTTTTTTTCCCAGAGTTTAGTGAATGCCTGCAATTGCCTACCCCAGACAGCTGGGGAGGCTAGATCACCTACGGAAGAGGTTGACAGATTTTTGAAATATCAGAGTTTTGATGACTCTGTTAAGCTGACATAAAAGAGGAGTTATGCCCTGGGCAAATCAGCCACAATCTTGTTGAATGGTGAGATAGGCTTGAGGGGCTGAATGGCCACCTCCTGTTGCAGATTTTAAGAATTGTGGGTGAATTCATCTGCACCAATTTTAATCAGGCAGACGAGGTAGTTAAAACAGATAGGGAACAATGTTCTTACAAAGTGCACTGGACTTCTTTCAAAATGAAAATGTAAAAAGCCCAACAAGGAAAGGACCTGGATGAAGGAATAGGAATAAACCAGACTGAGAAAGAGAAGTAAAAGTCAGGGAACATATAAGCAATAGTGCACATAAAATAGCATGCTTTAAAATGATAGGAGGTTAGATTAAATCTTAATGGGTTGAGACTAGAATTTGGGAAAACAAAGTGACTAACAATATTGGCAAACCGCAATAGGAAACAGAAATACAGTAACTAGGACTGGGGTAGGCCATTTAGCCCTTTGAGTCAAAGGTGTGGTGCTAGAAAAGCACAGCTGGCCAGGCAGCATCCGAGGAGCAGGGGAATTGACATTCCAAGCATAAGTTCTTGATCCGGAATGTTAGGGGTCCCAAATGGGCTGAGAGATAAATGGGAGCCCTTTGAGTCTGCTTCACTATTCAATATGATCATGGCTGATCATCAAACTCAGTACCCTGTTCTCACTTTCTCCCCATATCCTTTCATAGAATCCCTACAGTGTGAAAAAAGGCCATTCAGTCCAACAAATCAGTAAGGTAGCTCAGTCATTAGCACTGCTGCCTCAGGGACAGGGGTTTGATTCCCGCCTCAGGCGACTGTCTTTGTGAAGGTTGTACATTCTCTCTGTGTCTGCGTGCGTTTCTGCCAGGTGGTCTGATTTCCTCCCTCAGTGCAAAAATGTGCAGGCTAGGGGGATTGGCCATAGGGGTAGGGGGCGGATCTGGGTCAGATTCTCTTCAGAGAGTCGGTGTGGACTCAACGGGGCCAAATGGCCTGCTTCCACATCGTAGGGATTCTGTGATGATTCAACGAAATAATGGCTTGTGGTACCAAAGATAAAAATTGCTAAAGGGCAGCATGGTGACTCAATGATTAGCATTGTTGTTTCATAGCGCCAGGGACACCGGCTCAATTCCAACCTTGGGCAACTGTCCGTGTGGAGTTTGCACATTCTCCCTGTGTCTGCGTGGGTTTCATCCAGGTGCTCCGGTTTCCTCCCACAGTCCAAAGATGGTTAGGTGAAATTGGCCATGCTGCATTGTCCATAGTAGTCCATTGTCAGAGGTATGTAGATTAGGTTCATTAGTCAGGGATATATGTAGAGTAATAGGACAGGGGAATGGGTCTGGGTGGGTTACTGTTCAGAGGGCCGATGTGGACTTGTTGAGGTAAATGGACTGTTCCACACTGTAGGGATTCTACGATTCTATGAAGTCCTAACCCTCTGAAGAGCATCCCATCCAGACCCATCTCTCGACCTTATCCCTATAATCAAGTATTTCCCATTGCTAACACACCCAACCTATATCCTTGAACACTATGGATAATTTAGCATGGTCAGTCCATCTAACCTGTACATCTTTGGGTTGTGGGAATAAACTAGAGCATCAGTCAGACACTGACACAGGGAGAATGTGCAAAATCCACAAAGACAGTTGTCAAGAGTGGAATTGAACCCAGGTCCCTGGTGCTGTGAGGCAGCACTGAGCCACCATGTCACCCCTGTTACAATCTCTCTTCATACATTACCCTTGCCTACCCAGAAATCAGTCTGGTAAACCTTTGTTCCAGTCCCTCCATAACCAGAACATCCTTCCTTAGGTAGGGAGACCAAAATGGCCAACAGCACTTCAGGTGTGGGTCTCACCAAGGCCCTGTACAATTGCAGCAAGGCATCCCTGCCTCCTGTACCCAAATGCTCTGACTATGAAAGCCAATATATTATTTACCTTTTTCATTGCCTGCTGCATCTGCATGCTTTTGGTGAACAAGGACAGCAAGATCTTCCTCACATATCCTTTTGCCAATTTATTGCCATTCAGACAATACGTTGCTTTGCTGGTTTGGCTACCAATGTGGATAATCTCGTATTTATCCACATTACACTTCGTCTGTTGTGCATTTGCCCACTCCTTCAAATTGTCTGAATTATACTGAAGTATTTCTGCGTCCTTCGCATTGCTCACCTTCAGACAACAGCCTGCTGTGTTGTCTGCAAACTTGGAGATGTTACATCTATACCATTAATGTATATTATAAATAGCTGATGCCTGTTGGACTCTTTGAGCCTGCTCCATCATTCAATATGATCGTGGCTGATAATTTAATACAGTACCCTGTTTCCACTTTCTCCCCATATCCTTTGATCCCTTTAGCCCTGAGAATTGCATCTAACTCTTTCTTGATAATATTCAATACTTCGGTCTCAATCATAGGAAATAATATGAAGAGATTAGGGGAGAATACAAAATGAAAATATTGTGAAGCAAAGAAGAACTATGAAATTAAGTTATTGAAGGTCATAAAACAAATTACAAAATACTGTAATTTGTATCAATCAATAAAGACTATGATGTGAATAGGGTCATTGAGAGACTGACAAGATAACATGACATCTAATGATAGAAAGTTGAAAGAAATGCTAAATGAACAATTCGCTTTTGTACTGATCAGGGAGCAAACAAAAAATGCAATAATAAATAGCTGTATTTCAAGCTCTTGCTTGATCAACTTATTGAATTTTTAAGGCAGTAAAAGAGAGTAAACAGTAGTAATGCAGATGTAATTAGTCTGAACTTTCTAATTCCTAGATAAGGTCTCCCAATAATATATTATAACATATCAGATACAGAATGTGGATTCAGGGAATGAGTGGCAGAATGAATTGCTTGTTGACTTCAAGACCAAAGACTGAGTCTGTGAATGAAGGTTAATTATTCAGAATGTCGGGAAGAGGAAAGTGGTGTTCCACAACTATTACTGTTAGGACAACTGTTATTCACAACTTACATTAATGATCTGGACTTTTGAATAAGAACAGTAATAAGCTGACAGAATAAACAAATAAGTGGCAAATGAAATTCAAACGAGGTAAATGAGTGATAGCACATTTTAGCTGGGAAAAAGGGAAGACTTGGAAGTTATGACTCAAGGTAAAGTGGAGAAACAAGGATTTTAAGTGTTTTAAAGACTCCAATCAAATATACTAAAATGCATTAAAAATTACACCATATGTTTCTAGGGGAATAGAATTGAAAGTGTGGAAGCTATGCTCAATTATATCAAACCATGATTAGCCCATACTAGTAGAACACATAGTTTTGGTTGGTAGGTTATGAAAAGAATTTTGAGGCTTAAGACCATAAGATACAGGAGCAAAAATAGGCCATTCAGCTCACTGTGCTACATGGAGGACATGGAATATGAATGTCACTGGCTGGGCCAGCATCTATTCCCGATCCGTAGTTGCCTTTGAGAAGGTGGTAGTGTGCTGCCTTCTTGAACTGTTACAATCCATATCCAATAGGTAGACCCACAATGCTGTTAGGGAAGGAATTCCAGGATTTTCAGCCAATAACAGTGAAGGACCTGTGATATATTTCCATGTCAGGATGGTGAGTGACTTGGATGGATACTTGCGGGTGGAGGTGTTCCCATTCACCTAGCCTGTTGATGACCCATTATAGACTTCTTATGCCATCTCACTACTTGCATTCCCACCTATATTTGCCATCTATAAACTTGCCAATAGTGCATTCATTTTTCTCATTCAATTCAGTAACATATATTGTAAATAATTGTAGTCCCAGCGCTGATCCCTCTGGCACTTGACTAGTTACAGGTTACCATCCTGAAACTGTTCCTCTTTAACCCAATACACTGTCTCCAATTAGTTATCCAATCTTCTACCCATACTAATATATTACCACCAACACCATGGGTCTTATCTTATTAAGTAGTCTTACATATATCTTATCAAACACATTTTGGAAATCCAAACATATTATATAGCAAGCATTGAAGAGGGTGCAGAATATACATCAAAGATAATACCAAAAATATATAATATAGGGAAAAAAATGACAAATAGGGTCTTTAATCTCTTGAAAACAAGGCGACTAATAGATGACCAAATAGAAACCTTTAATATTATGAAAGGTTTTGATGGGGAGGTCTTGCTAAAACTATAGAAGGCATTAGTCAGACCACATCTGAAATACTGTGAACAGTTTCTGTCCCCTTATCTAAAGAAAGACATACTGGCATTGAAGGCAGTCCAGAAAAGGTTCACTAGTGGTAAGAATGTGGAACTCACAACCACAGGGATAGTATCAATGCATTTACAGGGAGGCTGGAAAAGCACTTGAGGGAGAAGGGAATAGAAACGCTGACAGATTTATAGTTAAAAGAAAAGTGGCTGCAGTGTGGCATCAATGCTGGCATAGTTTGGTTGGGATGAACAGTCTCCATCTGTGCTATATAATCTCTGTAAACCTCTGTAAAAGCTATGAGGAACTCTGGAGGCTTTGATTTCTTACAGTTATATAGTAATTTGCTTATGATTTAACAAGCAAAGCAGTGACATACAATAATTGTCAAGAAATAGTTAAAAGTTTATTGATGTCATATTTAAGCCCTGAGGAAATTAAAACAAACTGTGGAAGCACATAATCCAATGTGGACGCAAGTTAGGCCTCAATTTATCAAATAAGCACTGCAAACATGACCTTTTACTATCTGAGGATGTAAACTTAAGATTGAAAGGATTTCTCTTCCATTAGTGACATTAGTCTATGTGCATTGGATCATTTCATAAAAGTTTAAGTAAAGCTTTTGCAAGATCTCCTGAGAGCTCGTGAATTTATCCAGTAAGAAGCTGAGTCACACAAATCACAGGCTCCCAGAGTCAATCTTTACTTAAATGGAATTAGGTGATTTTAACAAGGGGTAGAGGTATAGTGGTTGGGAAGAAGGAGGGATGTTAAAATTGGTGACAGAAACCCCTTCCCGCACCCACTGGATTGCTACCCAATTATGTCCTGTTGAAAAGAATTTAAGAATTATGTTCAATAAGGAGCTCAGGCTCTACTTCAATAAACGTCACATTGAAGTAGTGTAGCTACACTACCTGTCAAGGTTCACACATGAATTTGGGGCTGTTGCCCATAATGAAATGAATGGCTTCAGGAAAAGGAAGAGGGAAACAAAAAATTGTGAGGATTAAAAAATCTTTTTAATAAGCCATACATTCCTAGACAAGTGATATGGCAATGGTCCCAGTGCCGTTAACTGATGTTTAATGATAATTGTGCAGCCTGAGGTGTTTTAGATACAGTCATTAATGTTTGGAACTATAGTAACCTCATGAATGTGCAAAGATTTAATGAGCTTCACAAGAAACATGTCAAGTAAATAATGTTTTTATTCTCATTTCCTCCCAGGTTATCTATTAATCCATTAACAAAGAAGGCATGTAGCCTACAAAACTCTGCCAATATCAATCTATTACTTGATGTAGCATCCTGATTTAGGTTCGCTTTGCCCTCTTATTCAAGGCCCTGTTCAATTTGGCAGAAGCATAAATCAAACAGTGGTGGATCAATCACCATCGTAGTTCTCTTTAAATGGACTAATGTTTTAACAATGCTTATGTTAGGTACATGTCAAAGTTACAGTTTACCCCACTAGGGATGTGTCTTATAGGTACTTAGTGATTTCCCTGATAGTTTCTCTGAAGTGAAATGTAAAACTGATTGAAACATTCTCCTTACTTAATTTCCACTGTAATGGTGATCACAACTCACTCGTTGAAGTAAAGGCCTTATTAAATAAAAAAAACCCTCACCTGCCTGGAAATTCAGCTCTTCTTTTGACCCTACCAGCTCATAATGTCATTAAATGCTTATGGTTAAAGAAGGGCATTTGCCAATCAAACTTCAACTATTCACGAGGGGCATGGTTAGGGTAAATAGCCAAGATCTTTTTCCCAATTGGGGGAGTCCAAAACGAGAGAACATTGGCTTAAGGTGAGAGGGTGGTGTGTCCATGGAATGAGTTGCCAGAAGAAGTGGTAGAGGCTGGTACAATTACAGCATTTAAAATGCATCTGGATGGGTACATGAATAGTAAGGGTTAGAGGGATTTGAGCCAAATGCTGGCAAATGCAATGAGGTCATATTGGGATGTCTGGTTGGCACAGATTGAGTTGGACAAAGGGTCTGTTTCCATGCTGTATGACTCTATGACTCTCTCTTAAGAAAGAACCTCCCAGTAATTTATTCCTGATGTTATCTTTTACTAGGTCAAGCCTGTACATCCAGTTGAGTTGATAGCATTTTGGATTAAGCATTTACTTATAGCATAATTTCCCTGATGCCTCTTTTCTGAACAGCTATCTCTCCAGTTTTATGTCATTATTCACACCTGTGAGATTAGTAATCAGCCTCACTGCTTTTCAGTGTACTGCTTCCAGACTCAAATCCCTCCTGTACTTTTCAACAACAAGAACTGGTGTGAATGCAGTAACTCTAAAGCTTGATCACAACTTTCTTTGGCTCATACACTACTAGATGTTGATGTCTGGTCCATACTAATTGGGTATATTGGGCAGAATCTTACTGACTTAGTTTTTAAAGGAGGGATGGGACCATTTCCAGATTCTCAGGTCCACTATCTCTAAACATTTTGTGGAGGCTGCCAATTCACAGGATGCCTCCACATCCTACCCCATCTGTTCAATGAAAGTCAGCAGTTGGGTTGCGTAGTTGTAAGGACCAATCAGATGACCTAAGGCTCGAGGTGACTGGCAACTGTACTGGAAGAGGCTACTAAAGGAGGTGAGAGAACATGACAGCGCCATAAGATTGAGATGCTTCTTGAACTGTATTGAAGTTCCTGGCCAGGCCAGAAATTACAGGAGGTTTCACTGGCCTTCTAGCTGGCTGTTGGGAGGCTACCTAAAGCCATCTGTTAGGATCCACATTCAGCAAAACGCTTAAACATGGTTAGGAAGATATCATCCAATCTGGCCCCAAATTACCACTTAATCACTACCATCAACTTCCAATCTGATCCTATATCTAACAAGATATCTTGAAGATGGAATCACGTGGGTAGATGATCTGATCTAAAATTCTCCATCTCCAAAGCCTCCACCACACTGTCTAAGGGGAGGTGATGGCTTAGTGGTAACATCACTAGACTGTTAATCAGAGCCCCAGGTAATGTTCGAATCTGGCAGAATTTGATTTCAAATTAAAGAAAATCTAGAATTAAGAGTCTAATGATGAATCCATGGTTGATTATCAGGAAAATCCTATCTGGTTCACCAATATCCTTTAGGGAAGGAAGCTGCCATCCTTACCTGATCTGGTCTGCATGTGCTTCCAGTAGTGTGGTTGACCCTTAACTGTTCTCTGGGAAATTAGGGATGGGCAATATTTTACACTTCTTTGTCTTTTTTTGGCCCAAGTATACTTGGTTAACTAATTCTGTCATTTGCAGTTTGTCTTTTTCAATTCCAATTTGCTAACATCTGCAAATTTCAGCAAATTGTATTGGGTTTCTAAATCCCATGATGTAAATGAGAAACAGTAGTGTCCTAACATTGAGGCCTGGGCACCCTACTCTCATTACCTCTGTGCTGATATTGTATTATGTTTCACGGTCAGTATGTCAGTATAACGTTAAGAGCCCACAAGGGAGCAGGCTATTCTGGACCTAGTGCTATGTAATTAGATTAGATTAGATTAGATTACTTACAGTGTGGAAACAGGCCCTTCGGCCCAACAAGTCCACACCGCCCCGCCGAAGCGGAACCCACCCATACCCCTACATCTACATTTACCCCTTACCTAACACTACGGGCAATTTAGCATGGCCAATTCACCTGGCCTGCACATCTTTGGACTGTGGGAGGAAACCGGAGCACCCGGAGGAAACCCACGCAGACACGGGGAGAACGTGCAAACTCCACACAGTCAGTCGCCTGAGGCGGGAATTGAACCCGGGTCTCAGGCGCTGTGAGGCAGTAGTGCTAACCACTGTGCCACCGTGCCGCCCATGAACCAGACTTTACAAAAAATCTTAAAGTAAGGGAACACTTAGGAAGCAGCGATCATAATATGGTAGAGCTCAGTCTCCAGTTTGAAAGAGAGAAGGCAAAATCAGATGTAATGGTGTTACAGTTAAATAAAGGTAATTATGAGGGCATGAGAGAGGAACTGACGAAAATAGACTGGAAGCAGAGCCTACCAGGGAAGATAGTAGAACAAAAATGGCAGGAGTTTGTGGGTATAATTGAGGATACTGTACAGAGGTTCATCCCCAAAAAAAGAAAGATTATCCGGGGAGGGATTAGACAGCCATGGCTGACAAAGGAAGTCAGGAAACGTATTAAAGAAAAAGAGAGATCCTATAAATTGGCCAAGAGCACTGAGAAATCAGAAGATTGGGAAGGCTACAAAAACAAACAGAGGATAACAAAGAGAGAAATAAGGAAGGAGAGGATCAAATATGAAGGTAGGCTAGCCAGTAATATTAGAAATGATAGTAAAAGTTTCTTTCAATACATAAGAAACAAACAACAGGCAAAAGTAGACATTGGGCCACTTCAAACTGATGCTGGAAGCCTAGTGATGGGAGATAAGGAAATAGCTGGAGAACTTAATAAGTACTTTGCGTCAGTCTTCACAGTGGAAGACATGAGTAATATCCCAACAATTAAAGGGAGTCAGGGGGCTGAGTTGAGTATGGTTGCCATTACAAAAGAGAAAGTGCTAGAAAAGCTAAAAGGTCTTAAAATTGATAAATCTCCTGGCCCCGATGGGCTACATCCTAGAGTTCTGAGGGAGGTGGCTGAGGAAATAGCGGAGGCCTTGGTTGAGATCTTTCAAAAGTCACTGGAGTCAGGGAAAGTCCCAGATGATTGGAAGATTTCAAAACTCTTAAACCAATTGTTAACTTTCAGATCTGTGTCCATCTTTCTTAGAATTCAATATTCAAATCGAGTATTCATACTTCATACCAAGTTACCAAATTAGCTGCAGTACTGAAGCAGCTCTGATCAAAGTTGCAAAATGTATCCTGTACAAAAGTGACAAAAGTAAACTTTCCTTGTTCATCCTTGTAAACCTGTCTATACGTTTGACCACAGCATCCTCCTTTGCTACATCTCCATTATTGTCCACTTGGATAGACTGCTGAAATTTGGATCCATTCTCATATCCAGGAAGAATGTCACTTGCAATAGCTTCTCTTGCAATTCCCACAACGTTACCACTGGTCATAGAAGCATAGAATTCCGACAGTGCGGAAGCAGGCCATTCAGCTCATCAAATCCATCCCAACCCTCCGAAGGTATCCCACCCAGATCCACCCTCCTACCTTTACCCTATAACCCTGCATTTCCCATGTGTAACCCACCTAGAATTTTATGATTCTATGATTCTAGTGTCCATTAAGAATCTATTCATCGCTCCAAGCATTTCTTATTTATATGCTACCCATCAATAACACAATCTGAAAGTGTTTAATTAGTTTCCACATAAATATTGGGAAGTCAGTAAAAATTGTTTTCAGACTGCACTCTGAATGCTGTTCCCTAGCCCCTTTCTCCAAGCTTCACTCTAGCAACTGCGTATGACTAAACAGTCTGCTTATAACTCAATGCTTTAATTGACCCTGTGATGAGCAGCCAATTACATATTAATGTCATGTATTAAACTCATCATGAGGAAGTATCATGTGATCAAACATAAATCCTGTCACATATCACAGATGGCTTACCATCCAATTGCTTACCTCACCAGACCACACAGCAGGATAACATATTCAAAAGCATTGACATAATTTGCAATTAGATTAATTACCTGTTTTTCTCCACTTGGTTTCCTATAATGCAGCAGAAGCTCAACTGCTCCAACAACTTCCTTTCGTATTGCATAGAGCAATGCATCCCCCACGTAGATGCTGAAACTCAGGAGCAGCTCCATGATCTCTAAGTTTTCATTTTCAATTGCTATGAGGAGTGCACTCCTTCCCAGAGGGTCTGTGCAGTTGATATTAATATTAAAGTAGATTTCAGCTTCCTCCAGAGCTTGCTTCACACTGGCATAGTCCCCCTTTTCCACCGCATTCAGATAAGCTTTCTCCTCCAGCGAAAGCTCATTCTCTGCACGTACAATCTGCAATGGAATCCGGTCTATGTATGGAGAATAGTTGACCTTTTTGTAGTACAGCTGGGCCATTGTTCATTGTGCCGCATGGATCCTGTTTTAAAATGAGAAAAAGAAAATTCTGGAAGCTTAGCTTAGCTTTTAGAGCACAATTGATTCAAAATTGACTCTTTGAGTGCTAGGAAGCATTTTTATTAAAAAAACTGAATTGAGTAATCTTATGTGGGGTGTGGGGTAGGAAAGGGGTCCACGAGCAGCCTTTGTACTCCAAGGTCAGGGAGAAAATAAAACAACCAGTTTCTCAGTTTTTTCATTGTCCAGGAGCTATGTGCGTGTATATGTTTAGATTGTTTATGTTACCATCACAGCCAAATAGCCTGTCAGCTTCCTAGGTTCATACACAAAGATATTGGCTGAGCTACAACACAATGGCTGACATCTGTGGAACCACAGCAGTAAGAATGAGTCAATAAGGAGAAGGGGGAAGAAGGCTGGAAATAAGTAAGAACAAGCCATCACTAATGGCTGCATCACTTACCTATTAAGAATCTTTCCCAATCATGGTTCACATGTGAGGCATTCATTGATACATTTGACTATGTGTTCTGAAGCTCCATCTGTCCACATTCCCTTTTAAAAACCCTTCTCTTTGCACGAACTGTCTGTCAAACACAAGGTATTCCTTTTTCACAGTTGAGTTACTGACTTCTCTTCTTGCTGCATGTTAAATTGCTCTGTTTTTTACATGAGGGGTGCTCTATAAATTATAATTGTTGGGGACATGTGCAGTGCAATGTTTATTGTGAAATAAAATATCTAGTCATTAAGTAATTGCTTTTGTGAACAAAGTAGATGATGCACTTCCCTACATAATAATAGTAACTGTAACTCAACTGTACATTATTTACTAAAAAGTGTTTTGGATGTCTTGACATCACAAAATATACTGTCTACATAATGATATTTTGTTTTGAATCAAATTCGTACTGTTCATTTGCATAGAAACTGGCAGCTTCTCATCCTCTTACTCAATCTCCTTGGGAGGAGAAGAAACAGTTTTACAGAAAAACAATACATTTTGAGAAGATTTATTTAGTTTGGTTATAGTCAGAGCATTTCCAGCTATGCCTTCTCTTCCTGCCTCTGAAGTTCCTTGGTCAATCCTTTGTAACCTTGTCTCCTTGTCTTCCTCATCTCTTCATTGACTCTTGGTAAGATCATTTGCTGACATAGGGTCAGCTGACACCGTCCAGCTCCTTTCTCCCAGCACCGCTCTTGAACCTTCTATTGTCTGTGTGTCAAATCTTGGAAATGCTGTAATTTCTTCTGGTTAAATATTGTGATGGCCACCGTATATTCTGGATACTTGCCACCTGTTCTATCAAGTCTGCTGTGGCTCAGTCAGTAGCAGCTTTGCCTTTGAGTTGCACATACGCTGGATTCAACTTCCAGCCAATGGCTCGAGTGCAAAATCTGTGATGGTTCTCCTGTGTCACTGTTACAGGTGTCAACTTATAGATGAGATGTTCATCGAAGGCTTTATTCACCTACTTGGTTGGATGTAAAAGATTCCATAGCACTATTTTGAAGAGGGGCAGGGGAGTTATTCCTAGTAGCCTAGCCAATATCTCTCCCTTATTTCAATATCTCCAAAACCAGACTATCTGGTCATTGTCATATTGCTGTTGACGGGAGTTTGCTGCACACAAATTAGCTGTGTCATATATCTTTCATTGATCATAACAATGCCTACCTGTCAAATATATCGCATTGGCTGTAAAGCAGTTTGAGACAGTTGATGGTCATGAAAGCTGCAATGTAAATGTAAATCTTTTTTTCCTCTCCTCACTGCATCCCAGCCCCTATCTTACATTGTCAAACTGTTAACACTGTCAAATTATTAAATATTCTCATTCCTATTTTCTATGTTTCTATCTCATCTCATTCTGCACTGTGCTTCAACTCCATATCCTCTATATGAGAGAAATTGTTATTTACAACTTTATATTGTTGAGTTTCACCCTTCATGAATCAATCTACAGCTAAAATGTTTACATCATCTTTCCCGCATTTTATTCTATGTCAAGTCCAACTTACTTCCCACCTATATCCTTACTGAACTGCATTCATTCCCAATGTACCATGCTTCTAATTCAAAATCTTAATTATCTTGTTGTGTTCCCTCCACCAAAGCTCTCTTTCTCCTAATTTAGTGTCGCCCTTTGCTGCCATGGCCTCACATATTGGATTTCCCTCCCTAAATTTCACAGATCTCTGCTATTCTCTCCCCTCTTTGATAAAACATTTGGTCATGCTTCACAATATCTACTTCTTTGGCTCAGCACTTTTTAATGCTTTTTGAAATGCCTTGGGATGTTTTCAATCTCTGCTGGCACCCTTCACATCATTTCATTCTGCTCAGAAATACTTCAACCAAGGGCTCAAACTGACCTCAGCTCTGGGCAATGAAGAGAAATAAAGTAATACAGGATTATCTTCAAAGTTATAAGCTAGTGACAAGGCAATGGAAGTTTCAAATCTCCCTTTTAAAGTTCTGTGCCTTATATTATGCTGGAATAGTTCCACAGTCCTTGTGCATTATCAAAGTGCCTAGACATTGAGGATTTGAAATGCAGGGCTCTGATCCTGATGGTAATACCCTTCAGATGTTCGTGTGAACAGTGCACCACATGTTCATATGGCTAGTGGAAGCTTGCACCACTAAACATATATCTGCCCCATACTTCCTGCATTGAGCCACTATCAGGCACAAATCTATAAACGCCATCTTCTTCTTTGATACAAGCTTACTTACTACATATTTACACGAAAGGTCTTAATATTTCAGGTACCCTTCTCAAATCTGAAATACCTTACTGAGTTCAGTTTCAACGCATTCTATTTCATGTCATGGCCTCTGTAATTACATTGTGCCCTTTGCATTCCCAGGATAAGAATATGTCTGGTGTAGGAAGATTCTGCCTTTCTAGATAAGTAGCTCAACCCTTATAAGATGACTAAACACTCCCTTTAATATTTTGACTATCCTATCCCAATTTGGATTCAGCTTAAGACACGCTTCCTTTTCCACATGAAATGCAGAACAGGCTCAAATAGAGTAACTAATACCATACTAATTAGTTCATTCTAAGGGCAAGAGTGTTCATAGTATAATAGAATTTCAGATTCCGTTTGAAGGTGAGAAATGTGAGTCTAAAATTAATGTCCTTAATTTGAATAAAATCAATTACAAAAGTATTAAGTTACACTTTGCTGTCGTAAATTGGGAAAATGGGTTACAAAATAAAGATGGTTAGAGATGCAATGCCAGCCAATTCAAGAGATGATTTACAACTCTCAAAACTGATTTATTCCATTGAGAAAGTTAAAAATCACACAACACCAGGTTATAGTCCAACAGGTTTATTTGGAAGTACTAGCTTTTGGAGCACTGCTTCTCCATCACATGGTTGTGGAGAATAAGATCGTAAGATTGTTTCAAGAATGGAGAGTTAGAGAAAGCAGGAAGCCATAGGGCCCATTGACATAACATCTGTCATTGGAAAAAGTTGGAATTCAATTATGAAGCAAGTGTAGAAAATCAGAATAGAATCAAGCAGAGTCAACATGGTTTTATAAAAGGTAAGTAATATTTTTGAGTTCTTTAAAGCTGAAACAAGCAGGTTAATATAGTTGATATGGAGACTACTAGACATAAAGAATTTGTATTTCCAAACATCATTCAACAAGAGGGCACATAAAAGGTTGCTACACAAGCTCCAGGACTCTTACTGTTGGATGTACTATATTAGCATGGTTCAGACGAGTGTCAAATTAACAAGAAATAGAGAGTCAGGGTAGAGTTAGTTTCAGGTTAGCAAATTTCATCAAGTGAAATGTTACAGAGAGCCTTACCTATTTGCAATTTATATTAATAACTAGGACGAAAGGACCAAGTGCCTTGCAGCCAAATTTACTGATGCTATAAAAATAAGCAGGCAAATTATTTTTGAGGAGGACACTCGGGGTCTGCAAAGATTGAATGGTATATTAGGTTGGCAAAAACTTAGCAGATGGAATATAATGTGGGAAATTATGAGGTTCTTTGTTTTAGCAGAAGAATGAAGATGAAGAATGTTATTCAAATGGAAAAGATGGAATTAAAAGACTGCTGCAATACAGAGGGATATGTGTGTCCTCATATAAGAATCACAAACCATTGGTATGGTTAGCAAGGATTCAGAAGGGCAAGTTGAATACTGGCCTTGCATTGGGACAGCTCAGAGAGGTTTCACTAGACTGATTTCTGGGGCTGTCCTTTGAGGAAAGGTTGAGTAGATTGGGCATATGCTTATAAGAGTTTTGAAGAATGAGAGGTATTCTTATTGAAACATAAAAGATCCTGAAGGAGTTTGGCAGGCTAGATGCTGAGAGGATGATTCCCTTTGTGAACTAAGGAGCATAAGTCAGAACAGGGGGTCTCAATTCAATACAAATATGAGGAAAAATGCCTCTTTCTCACAGCGTATTAGGAATTCAGTACTCTAAAGAGAAGTAGAGGCTGAATCATTGAATATATTCAAAGCTGAAGTCAACAATTTTTGATCTTCAAAGGAATGAAGAGTTATGTCTGGGAGTCCAATAAGTGGAATTAAAGTCATTTATGATCAACATAATCTTACTGAATCACAGAACAGGTTCAATCAGCCAAATGGACGACACTTGCTCCTATTTCTTAAGTCCTTATTATAGAAATAGTTAGGCAATATCTGTTTGGAACAGGATTACGGGTACTAGTGCAAGGGAGAAATCAAATGCTGCTAGATTTTGCAGTCAATGGCAAAGTGCATGATCTCAAAGACGACTGTTGACTAGTCAACCCAAGTCTTGTGCTAAGTCAAGAGGTTCACCAGACATGCAAAAACAATGATAAAGCATGGAAAGCAGCCAATCATGTTTAAAATATTCTCACTGTGAACAATACAAGAAGCAACACCATGGAATTCTTTCACTTCTAGAACAAAAAGAGAAATTGCGAGAAAATCTCAACATGCGCAGTAGCATATGTGGAGAGAAATCAGTGTTAGCGTATCAGATCCAGCAACTCTTCTTCAGAACTGCAATAAAGAAATATACCGGAGAAAGAGTTGTGGTGGGAGCCGGAGTAGGACTGGAACCAGGGATGTTCCACATATTCCACAAAGAGCCACGCGTAACCAGGACCCATGCGGGTACCCATGGCCACCCCACTGACCTGAAGATGGTGACACGGGTTAAAACAGATGTTGTTCAGGGTGAGGTCAAGCTTGACAAGGTGGCGAAGGATGGTGGTGGATGGGGATGGTCCAGGAAAAGGCATTGAGTCCAGAGACCATCCTGATGTGGGATGGATGTCTAAAGGGATTGCATGTCTATGGTAAAGAGGAGGCAGCTGGAACTCCGTGAACTAGACATTCTGAAACTGATGAAAAGTGTCAGTGGAACCGCAGATGTAAATGGGAAGAGTTTGGACAAGGGGTGAAAAAATCGAGTCAAGGTAGGAAGAGATGAATTCTGAGGGGCAGGAGGAGGTAGAAAGGTCTGCCAGGGTAGTCCTGTTTGTGGATTTTGGGAATGTGGTAGAAGCGGGTTGTACAGGGTTGGAAGACTGTGAACTTGGAGGCACTGGAGGAGAAAAAAAAAATAAAATGAGGTTAGTGATCAGTGTGGACACAATGGCCTGAGGTACAGCACTACCCTTATCAGCAGGCTTAATTATAAAGTCAGGGTTGGATCTGAGAGCACAGAGTGCAATCAGTTCAGAGGGAGATAGGTTGGAATGGGTGGGGTGGTGGCGCTGAGAAATTGAGGCAATCAATGTCACGTTGACAGTTCTCAATGGACATGTCGAGTGCAGATAAAAGGCCAGAGGGAGGAGTCCAGCTGGAGGGACATGTGTTAAGGAGTTCTGAAGGGTACTGGACCTGGAATGTTAACTCTAATTTCTCATCACAGACATTGCCAGATTTGCTGAGATTTTCCACCAATTTCTGATTTTGTTTCAGATTTCCAGCATCTGCAGTTCTATCAGTTTTTCTGTCTAGACTTTTACTTCTAACTTTGATAAATGGAAAAACATGGGATAGCTAAAAATGTCTGGATGTTTATCACAATGGAGACATCTGACATTCAATATAAAGAAATTTATTTCTTGAGAGCTAGTCAGGATGTTTACCAATAATTATGAAATAATTATTCCTGAAGAAGGGCTCATGCCCGAAACGTCGATTCTCCTGTTCCTTGGATGCTGCCTGACCTGCTCCGCTTTTCCAGCAACACATTTTCAGCCCTACCAATAATTATGAACCTAGTATCCTGCTAATAACTGTATGTCTGCTCTGCGATGCAAAGTGAGGTTTGAGTCTTGCACCAGCTGAGGTTGTGCACAGGCTCAGAGCACAGTAACTAAAACAGAAAATGTAAATGGCATCGTGAGGTAAGTTCTTTTTGCAGCCTGCATCTCTATACACTATAAATGAAAATCAAATGTAAATATCATTCCCATGCATGGGACATCAAACTATCGAAACACATTCAGACAATACTTATTAATATTACAATAATATTATTCAGAAAGATCAGTTTTTCATACCCACTGCCTACATGGCCCAGTTGGTGTTAACTGAAAAAACGGTTTCAGATCTTGAGTTAGATAAGAGCAGTTTTAGATTTTCTTTATGCTTTTTTATAGAAGTTCTACCCTCACTTGAAATAAAAAAACACTGATTACTATACTGAACATAGTGAAGATGTTTCTTTTCTGGATGGTTTATGGAAAATCTTTTAAAGCTGGTTGTGAAAGCAGCAATTATGCTTTTTTGACAACGCAATTTTCACTTTTCACTTTTTGCAATTTTGTGTGAGTTCTACGTCATATGCCATTCAGTCAGTGTCGTACCTATGGCAACTGTAATATTGCTTTTCCCATCTATGCAGTAGCTAATGCCAATAATAACAATAGTAGAACCATTCTTGATATTTATCTCAAATGCATTTATTATTATTATTTGGACAGTTATATATTTTACCTTTGCCAAAACGATATACACTACGTATTTTGTGCTCTAGGCAACAGGAGAAATTAAAAGTTGGAGCATTTGGAAACATTTTCATGAACAAGAGGTTTTTCCAGTTCCAGTGAATGAATAGTAATGTAGTACCTTATCTAGAGAATGGACCTGGGAAACAGTGCTTTATGGTTACCTCAATGTAAGACAAGCAATTCTCATTAGTTCAATGAATTCTAATTGACTGTAGTCTGTGGGAACTTCAAATGATAGAGAAGTATAGAATTTCAGAATT
This sequence comes from Chiloscyllium punctatum, assembly GCF_047496795.1. Classification (NCBI taxonomy): domain Eukaryota; kingdom Metazoa; phylum Chordata; class Chondrichthyes; order Orectolobiformes; family Hemiscylliidae; genus Chiloscyllium; species Chiloscyllium punctatum. The sequence continues at coordinate 60,519,305 of NC_092763.1, read as the reverse complement.
TTTTACAGTTAACTGTAATTTTCAGAACTTGCTGTCAGTTACAAATCAATAATTATGGTGAACATTGGCAGTTCATTATCATTACTATTGCAAAATTCAAGCCAATAATGTTGATGCTATAATGTTTGTAGACATTTAAAGAAAAGGAAAGGAGTTGGTCAAATATGTAATGCCGGATTCAAAATTAGGTCCATATTTTGTCATTGGGTTTCATTTACTTGTTCTGAGGAAGAAAACATGGCAAAACGTTTTTGAATCCTTTCTTAGAAGATGGCATGTGTTGATTGGAGGGCATCAGGAATGCAGAACACTTGGTCATTAGAAGAATTCAGATTGTTCAGCTGAGTAATTTCTATGTCCTTCATATTCTTGTGGCAACTTTTCAGTTGCCAACGTGGCACTTAGTATCCAAAGGAGCGAATGCTTTATGTTGATTCTCACCTTCCATTGTTTCGCCCTTTATGAGTTGAACCTTCTTAGTTCTGGCTTGTTCAGTAACCAAGTGAATTTAGGTATGAGTTTGGAAAGCCAGTGTAAGGTAATGCTGCTAAGAAACTGACATGTGCCACAAAAAAATTAATGCGTCAATTCACTACCAAGCTGTACTATTTAATAAACTACAAGGAGGGGACTGTAAGTCATGTCTTCTTAAATAAGCTGAGTAATAATTATTCTACAGGCTGACATGGTGGCACTGGTAAGACTCTAATTGCGTGACTATCTCTTTATCTATAGAATTGTTTATGTAAACTATATCAATGGAAATTTCAGAAGAAGGAGAAAACCACAACAGATATTGTGATGCTTTTAGGTGCCATGGCACCTCTCCTTCAGCTGACCACCATTAATTGGAATATTCTCCTTCAACTGAACATCATGAATTGGAATATTTATTATCTTAAATTTCTGTATCTTCTGTTGCTATGTTGTCTTGAAATGGAACCCTCTTCATTGAATACTGTCAGAAATGCCCTAATATCCAGCCTCAATTCATTTTTGTTTAAGCAACTTGCTAGGATTGGACACCAAGATTTAAATTAAATTTTGATTTGATGGCTAAGTAGGATTAAGACAAAATTTTAGATAATTTTCCATAGATTTCATTTAAAACCAGAAAAAAATTGAAATTACTGGTTAAACCCAGTGAGACTAGGACCCGTGGACACAGCCTTAGAACTAGAGGGGGTCATTTCAGAACGGAAATGCGGAGACATTTCTTCAGCCAGAGAGTGGTGGGCCTGTGGAATTCATTGCCACGGAGTGCAGCGGAAGCCGGGATGCTAAGTGTCTTCAAGGCCGAGATTGATAGGTTCTTGTTGTCTAGAGGAATTAAGGGCTACGGGGAGAACGCTGGCAAGTGGAGCTGAAATGCGCATCAGCCATGATTGAATGGCGGAGTGGACTCGATGGGCCGAATGGCCTTACTTCCACTCCTATGTCTTATGGTCTTATGGTCTTAATACGAGCCAGACGGATTGTGTAGCTGTCCTCATTTGTAAGCAGAGGCAACATTACAAAATGGAATATATTTTTATTTGTGTTACAGGCCAGTATATAATGAGATCAGATGGACTTTCAAGTTGTTATCAATATACTCTAATCTTGCTGTAACTGTCAATGTAATGTAGATTTATGAATACTATAATTTATTAGATATGTAGATGTACTATTTAACAAGAATCAATTGCAGGGTTGAACTGAAAATACCTTGGCCATAGGTACTATTATGTGACTCAAAAAAGGTAATGTTACTGTATTATATGATTCATACTATAGTGCTTCAATTTGGGTGGTTTATAACTTAAGATCAATGTTGTATTTGTCTGACATTCATGCAATGCTCTTTGCGCAACTGGCATTCTTCTATTAGATGAATCATCAACTTGGAATAGCATTATTGAACTAATTCTTTTTAATAACTGGAATAGAGAGAAGCATTGGAATTTTCTGCATCGAGTTTCTTGCTTACTTTAAGATTCAAGAAACGGTTTTCCAAATTATATTGCATTAAATTTAAATTATGGCTTAGTTTTGTAGAGTCCAGAAATCTTGTTAAAAGTATGGTGAGTAAATGGCCACTACTTAAAGAGAGAACTTTTCTTTAAATGGAGTGAGATTTACTTTTCGTTCAACTATTCTGATATTTGTTGAACTGATTAATATTTTATTATAACTTGTGCACATGAACGTTTTCAAAGAGTTCACTAATATACAATTTCACGGTGCTGAGAAAACTGACCTCTCCAATACGACATTGACACATTAAGTCTAATTTTTCTGTGACATTCTTGGAAGGGAGGAAGATTTTGTAGAGAGGCGTATACCCACTGAATAACATAAGGTTGACCCCAATTAATTTTCCAGGGCCAATCCTAATTATATGTTTCCTCTGAGCTCTGGCATACAATTCACCTATTACAGTAAGATCACAGACTTGGAGTGGGATATTGTAGATTGCCTCATCTATTTAAATTGGCTGTAATTGTCTATTAAAGGGCAAAGCAGCTCTTCAAGCAAACCTTTAGAGGGAATATTCAATGAGTTATTTGCAGTCCATACACTTAATTTTGCACTGGCAAGACTGAGAACTCAAATTTCCTAAACTTGCAAGGAGAATGCAGTAACAGTTTAATATCACATTTGAAAGGAGCAGAGGAAAAGAGTGATATGTAGTACCTGACCAAATGTATTGCAATGGATCGATGCAATTTATATTACACATAGGGATTGGACCAAATGAGGAAAGTTTGCAGACCTGCATAAATCAGATATGATTAAGCTACCCACTTGAACCTTCTGCCAAATAGACGAAAATACATCCCCACACGTTGATTGCAGCCTGATACAAAGCACTCTTGAATGTCCATCATACATTTTGAATGGAAGTATGGTATTAATTCGTGCTGCAATTTATTGACGGCACTCTTAACATAATTTCAAACTAACATATCAACAAACAAGTTCTTGTACCAAAACCTTTATGGTGCAGTGCCTTTTTTAAAATCATTCACGATATGAGGATGTTGCTGGCTAGGTCAGTATTACTGCCCATCCGTAGGTTAGACCTGGGGAGGATGGCAGTTGCCTTCCCTAAAGGACACTATTGAATCAAATGGGGTTTTCCTAACAATTGACAATAGATTCATGGTCAACATTAGACTTTCATTCCAGACTTTTATTGAATTCAAATTCCACTATCTGTGGTGTCAGTGTTTAAAACTAGGTCCCCAGAACATTATCTGTGTCTCTGGATTAACAGCCTAGCAATTATCAGTAGGTCTTTTTCTTCCTTTGACCTATACTCATATTCAGGATGGGTTCCAGCATAGGTACCTGTGTGTTGTTTTATAGGTTCCCATCACTCCAAACATAACAAATTCATTTGTTGACTTGCGTGACAATGTGGCAATACTGATAAGGAGTAAACCATGATTAAATGACTTCAAATTATTTTTCCCTGAACACCTTTGGAGAGGCCTCTTTATAAATGGCAGTAATTAAGAAATAAGACAGTGATGTATGGTGGAGATAGACCTTTTCCATACCTTCTTATCCTCACACTCACCGATAAATACTTACATAAACTGTGCCACATTGTTGCAAGTGAATCAATACTTGGAAGGGGATTACAATTTTTAAATTGTAATTTTCATAGGTATTTTTCAATAAATAGCTATATAACCAATAGTCACCCAAGAAGCTCGCACCCTGCATCCTTCTCAGCAGTATTTGCATGTCATCAGAATCAGATATACACATCCACATCTTGAGAAGGTAATAGAGATTCAGAGATAGATTATTGGAGGACAAACATGTAATAGTGGTAAAGGTAGACTGGAAGGATAGCAGGTCGACTCTCAAGATGATTTTGAGAAATATGAGCGTGAGTAGCTCCATCAAGCTCTGGTTGTAATTCAATGGGGAAGGACATAAAAATGTTGGCTGCACTGATCAATACATCAGTCACTTGTTTGTTATATGCAAAGCCGGTATATTAGTTGATAATACAAATTATCTCCATGGTAACCTGGAAGGAAGTGCATTCAGATATTTGAGGACACTGGTAATCTTGACTGCCACTGAGTGATTCTACATTTCAGACTGGATTCAAATATCTTTGCAACCAATGGTACAGCAGTGGACCTGGGTCTGTGCTTATCCAGAGTCTGTGGAGGGACTTGCCTTTTGTTATTAATTTCAGTCGAGCCAACACATACAGTTGGTGGTGTAATAATGACTAGCAATAGTATAGTTCTGGAGTCTAAATGTCATCTGGCTTTAGTTTGTGCTATTTAAATATAATGATTTGGAATATCAAAAGAATCTTGTATCATTAATATAATATTTATGGCCAATTGGCAGGGATTCTGCCAATTGTAATTAGCTGGATTGTTACTTCTGAGCTGGGGTAAATGTTTCGATGTCCATTATCCTTTCATCATGTCTCACTTCTCTGATCAACACATTTGCAAATTTTTGTGTTGGAGTTGGTTACTGTTAAACGCTGCCATATAATCTGATTCCCAAAAAATGGAAACAAAGCATCCCAAAGGAAAGAAACTGAAAGAAAAAAAAGGAAATACAGAAGAATAAAATTAAAAGTGCTTAAAAAGGTCTTTGCAGAAAAAAAGGAAAAATATTAATTAAAGAAGTTTGTCCCTTTAAGAATGTTTTTGAAAATGGAGCTTCTCTTCATACGCACACCAGATGGGTTCTACACTCAGTATGATTCCACCATGAATGACAGGAAACTGCACATTCTGATTACCATATATTATCATCTTATTTGAATAGTACACAAAAATTCTTGCACAAAATATGCAAAGGCAATCAATCAGATGTTAAACTCGAATACAAAATTACATATTAAGGTTGTCCAGTGGTCTTTATAGCCCAATTTACACCAGCAGGAATGATCCTTCCCGATACAAAATGTCAAATATTCAGTTAACTATGGAATGTGCATGCACACAACTGCACTACTTCATATACATACTAATGATATTACAAGTTTGAAAATTTGAACCCAGAAACGTTGGATTTACCTTTAACCATGATGTGTGGCTGCTCAAAAAAAAATCATATAATGATGGTAATTTATAATCTTTGGTTTGTCTACAGTCCCTTCCACTCAGCCATTATGGTGACAATTTCCCAATCAATTTGAATATCATCTTACAAGGACAAATAAATATTCTAATAGTCCAACTTAATCTATCAGAGCCGCTTCAGTTAACAAGTCTATGTAATATCATTATCCATATGATTCCTGCAGCTGCTTAATGTCCCAGTTCTTTGCAAATGTTTCACTGACTGGAGATTACTTGGTTGGACATGGCAACTAATAGCTGCCCATGTCAAATAGGTTCCAGAAATAGTCTGCAGTCTGTTGGACCTACAAATGAGGACGAATGAGAATCTTAAAGACTTAGAACTGTAGAGATAGAGAGTCATAGAGGTGTATAGCACAAAAACTCGTCCATGCTGACCAGATTTCCTAAACTGTATTAGTCCCATTTCCCTACATTTGTCCCATTTCCCTCTAAACTATTCCTATCCATGTACCTGTCCAAATGTCCTTTAAATACTGTAGCTGTGTCCACTCGACCACTTCCTGTGGTAGCTCATTCCATATGCACATCATCCTCTGTGTGAAAATGTTGCCCCTCAGATCCCTACTAAATCTTTCCCCCACGCCTTAAACATATGCCCTCTAGTTTTGAACTCCTCAACCCTGGAGAAAAGACTTTGGCTAATCACTTTACCTATGCCCCTAGTGATTTTATGAACCTCTCTAAGGTCACCCCTCAGGCTCCTATCTTCCAGCATAAAAAGTCCCAGCCTATCCAGCCTCAAATCTCCAAGTTTTAGTAACATCCTTCTAAATCTTTTTTGCACCATTTCCATTCAATAACATCTTTCTTTGGCAGAGTGACCAGTTGATTGCTGACTCCATAGAGTCCTCTCCTGACTGGGGCTGAGCAGGTGCCTAGTGTGTGGCTTCAGTACTCCAAATGTGGCCTTACCAATGTCTTGTTTAGCTGTATTCAATGCAAGCATGCCAGACACCTTCATTACTGTCGACCTGTGATGCTACTTTCAAGGAACTGTGTACCTGTGCCCTTAGGTCTCTGTTCGACAACACTCCCCAGGGCACTATCATTTACTGTGTAAGTCATGACCTGGTCTATCTTACCAAAATGCTTCACCTCAAATTTATCTAAATTAAACTCCATCTGCCATTTCTCAGCCCACAGATCCCATTACATTAATAACTTTCTTCACTGTCCACTGTACCATCAATTTTGGTGCCATACGCAAACTTACTAACCATGCCTCTTCTATTCTCTTGCAACTTGACTGAGTAATCCATGGGTCCAATGGCAAGGCAGTGGACAAAATTCATCTAAAAATGTTCTTGTATAATGTTTCAGAAGGTGAAAAAGAAGAGAGAACTTGAATTTCTGTAGCATGTTCATGACTTCACGTGTGCCAAAACACTTCAAAGTCAATCATTTACTCTGGTGGTGTAGTCACCATTATTATGCAGAGAAAAATGCCAGACAATTTGCATCCAGAAAAATCCAACAAAAACAATGTGGAAAGTAACATGTTAACTTTTTTTTAAATGCTATTGGCCAAGGGATAATGATTGGACAGGAATATAGGAGACTTTGTTATTCTTCTTCAAGTAATGCCTTACAGGTTTTACATCAGTCTGTGGCCAATCTCAGGTGAACACAACATCTGCCGTCAGAATCATTGATAGTGTAGCTTTCTTTTAGTACTGCAATGGAATGTCAGACTGTGTATGTGCTCAAGTCACTAAGTGTGGTTTGACCTCACGATCTTATGGTTCTGAGCCAATAGTGCTACCAGCGGCATCACATATGATAAAAATGGACTTCCAATATGTCGTGAAACATTTATGTATTTTCATGTTCAAAACTACCCTATGGTTGTTCTCAGTGGTCCCTTTCGTTGCTATCTGGCTTAAGTAATACACTCAAATTATTCACATCTGCAGAGTACGTTGCAAAGACAGTGAATTTGCTAATAATATGATATACCTCTATTTGGAAGGAGTTTTTTTTTATTTGTTCATGGGATATGGGTGCAACTGGCTAGACCACCATTTATTGCCGACCCCTAACTGTCCCACAGAAGGTGGCGGTAGCTGTTTTCTTGAACAGCTGCAGTCCTTAGGGTGTAGTGATAACCACAGCATTAGGAAGGGAGTTCCAGGATTTTGACCCAGTGGCGCTGAAGAAACAATATATTTCCAAGGCAAGATTCAGTGTAGCATGATGGTGGTGTTCTCATGCATCTACTGCCCTTATCTTGGAGAGTACCATCAGACGAACTTTGATCAATTACTGCAAAGTATCTTGCAGATGGTTCACATTGCTGCCACTGTGTGTCATTAGTGAAGGGAGTGAGTGTTGAAGATGGAGGATGTGGGGCCAATCAAGCTTTATGCTGGACTGTGCCAAGCTTCTTGAGTGTTGCTCAAGCAGTCACTCTCATCTCACTCTGGAATTAAGCTCTTTGATCCATGTTTGGACCAAGGCTTCAATGAGATCAGAAGCCAAGTGGCCCTGGCAAAACTCAAACTGTTTATCAGTGAGCAGGTTATTCCTTTGTAAGTGCCACTTGATATCATAGTCAATAACCTGTTCACACAGTTTGCTGATGATTGAGAGTAAACTGATAGAACAGTAATTGTCCAGGTTGGAATTTTCAGGTTTTTTTTGGACAGGACATAGTTGGGCAACTTTTCATGTTGACCGAATAATACCAGTTTTGAAGCTATACTGGAACACATTGGCTAGGAACATGTATGGTTCTGGTGCACTCATCTTCAGTATAATGCTAGAGCATTGTCAGGGCCCGTCACCTTTGCAATATCCATGGCTAGATATCATGTAGAGTGAGTTGAAGCACTTGAAGACTGGCATCGGTGATGCTGAGGATCTCAGGAGGAGGCTGAGATGTATTATCAATTGGGCATTTCTGGTTGAAAATTTTTGCAATTGCTTCAGCATTGTCTTTTTTTAACTGATAGAGTCATACAGTCATACAGCATGAAAACAGACCCTTCGGTTCGACCAGTCTATCAAGCAGTGTGGTCATCACCAAACCCACAATCTGTGATTCGTCTGTGATTCCATGCTGAACATAATCCCAAACTAAACTAGTCCCACCTGCCTGCTCCTAGCCCATATCCCTCCAAACCTTTCCTATTCATCTATATATTCAAATGTCTTTTAAACGTTGTAATTATATCCACTTCCACCACTTTCTCATGACATTCATTCCACACGTGAACTGCTCTCTGTGGGAAACATTTGCCTCTTATGCCTGTTTAAAATCTTTCTCCTCTCAATTTAAGAATGCATCTGCTATATATTCTGGGCTTCCCCATCACTGAGGATCTGGATATTTGTGGAGTCTCCATCTCCTATTAATTTGTTTATTTCCCACCACTATTCGTAATTGAACATGGCATGAATGTAAATATTGGATCTGATCCATTTACTGTGGGATCACTTAACCACGACTATTGCATGCTGCTTTCACTGTTTGTTCTGCAAATAGTCCTTTGTTGTATCTTCACCAGATTAATATCCTATTTTTAGTATGCCTGGTGTCTCTCCTGGCATGCCCTCCTACATTCTTCATTGAACCAGATTTCCTGGTTTGATGGTAATTGTAAAGTGAAGATACAAACTCGACCATGTAGCCAAATATAATTCTGCCTTTCCTGATGGCATGCAGTACCTCATGGATGTCCAATTTAGAGTTGCTAGATCTGTTCAAAATCGGTCCCATTTAGCGCAGTAACCATGTTACACAATACAATGAAATGTATCCTCAGTGTAAAACATGAGGAATTATCAATATAAAAAGTTAACTACATCCAAGTTTGCAAACACTACTGAAAACAAAAAATCTTAGACCATAAGACCATAATACATAGGAGTGGAAGTAAGGCCATTCGGCCCATCAAGTCTACTCCGCCATTCAATCATGGCTGATGGGCATTTCAACTCCACTTACCCGCATTCTCCCCGTAGCCCTTAATTCCTTGTGACATCAAGAATTTATCAATCTCTGCCTTGAAGACATTTAGCGTCCCGGCCTCCACTGCACTCTGCGGCAATGAATTCCACAGGCCCACCACTCTCTGGCTGAAGAAATGTCTCTGCATTTCTGGTCTGAATTTACCCCCTCTAATTCTAAGGCTCTGTCCACGGGTCCTAGTCTCCTCGCCTAACGGAAACAATTTCCTAGCGTCCACCCTTTCCAAGCCATGTATTATCTTGTAAGTTTCTATTAGATCTCCCCTTAATCTTCTAAACTCCAATGAATACAATCCCAGGATCCTCAGCCGTTCCTCGTATGTTAGACCTACCATTCCAGGGATCATCCGTATGAATCTCCGCTGGACACACTCCAGTGCCAGTATGTCCTTCCTGAGGTGTGGGGACCAAAACTGGACACAGTACTCCAAATGCGGCCTAACCAGAACTTTATAAAGTCTCAGTAGCACAGCGGTGCTTTTATATTCCAACCCTCTTGAGATAAATGACAACATTGCATTTGCTTTCTTAATCATGGACTCAACCTGCATGTTTACCTTTAGAGAATCCTGGACTAGCACTCCCAGATTCCTTTCTACTTTGGCTTTACGAATTTTCTCACCGTTTAGAAAGTAGTCCATGCTTGTATTCTTTTTTCCAAAGTGCAAGACCTCGTATTTGCTCACATTGAATTCCATCAGCCATTTCCTGGACCATTCTCCCAAACTGTCTAGATCCTTCTGCAGCCTCCCCACTTCCTCAGTACTACCTGTCTGTCCACCTAACTTTGTATCATCGGCAAACTTCGCAAGAATGCCCCCAGTCCCTTCATCCAGATCATTAATACATAACATGAACAGCTGCAGCCCCAACACTGAACCCTGCGGGACACTGCTTGTCACCGGCTGCTATTCCGAAAAAGAACTTTTAACCCAACTCTCTGCCTCTGTCAGACAGCCTATCCTCAATCCATACCAGTAGCTCACCTCGAACACCATGGGCCCTCACCTTGCTCAGCAGCCTCCCATGTGGCACCTTATCAAAGGCCTTTTGGAAGTCTAGACCTACTTGTCACCTCTTCACAGAATTCCAACAGGTTTGACAGGCACGACCTCCCCTTACTAAACCCATGTTGACTTGTTCTAATCTGACCCTGCTCTTCCAAGAATTTAGAAACCTCATCCTTAATGATGGATTCCAGAATTTTACCAACAACCGAGGTTAGGCTAATTGGCCTATAATTTTCCATCTTTTGTCTTGCTCATCTTCCTCATACATCTTCCAAAATAATCAAAATATTACTGTAGACTGAGACTGAATGATAAGATCTGACAGCTTATTACTTTCTGCCTTTTACGGTATAAGATTATGTGCTTTCAGGGTCACCTGATGAAGGAGCAGTGCTCCGAAAGCTTGTGATTTCAAATAAACATGTTGGACTATAACTTGGTATCGTGTGACTTCTGACCTTGTCCACCCCAGTCCAACACTGGCACCTCCACATCATTGGGATTACATGGTTATTTGAACTCTGAAACTTATCTTTTGATAAAAGAATGATTATGAGTCCATATTCTCTATCCACTATATGACATCCAAAAGATTTTAAGTTTCAGGTTTTACTTATGGAAAATGCTTGTAACTATGAATGCAAATAAAAGCAAAGTTTCAGGGGAAATCCATTTGAGACCTAAAAAGGAATATTACAAATCTTACACCTGTAGAGTATTTCTGACTTTTGGGGATAAACTTTCCATAGAGCTTTTTCCCATTTCCTGTAGGAATATCAGAAGATCTGTTTACATTGTATCTCCAAGGATTCCACTGGTCATAGCGCCAGATTGTGACAACTCCCTATGGAAATATTATCCCTTTCTTTCAGGTTACAAGTGTAGTAATTCTTTTAGTTGAATTCCTTCCACCTAGCTTACATTTCTTCTTGAGTTCTGATGAAGGGTTAAATCCTTCATCTTTTAGACAAGAGACACTGCCTTATCTCCATAATTTTCTGTTTTTATAATTACAACAAATTTCTAAACAGAGTAACAAATGTTTTCCTTTAATTGCTTTGGGGAATACTTTACCTTGTTAATTGTCATTTATTGTATCTCCCTAATCTGAACTGTCAGTCACTTTTCTGAACAAGTTCCCATAAGATTATAAAGATAAGGGCAGGCATAAACTATTCAGCTGTATGAGTTTACTCTGCCTCTCAATATCTGATTGTCACTCTAACTTTCTTGCTTGTTCTCTACAACACTTGACTCTCGTGAATCAAAAATCTGTTTAATTCACCTCGAATAGTGTTTCTTCAGTACATTTCCTCTTCTCCATTTGTTTTTCTTTCTGGGAAGTAATCTGAACTTTCCAGCATTTCAGTTATTTGGCATGTAGAGAATTTGAGTTGAGTTCTGGTCAAGGTGTTATCCTTGTTCTCAGCACCATCTCAATCATTAATGCACTTAGTGATAAAACTGAATTCAATTTTCAATAGTACTGTTTAAGGAATATTATTCCAAATTCATAGTGAGCGTGTGTCTGGTCCTGCCAAGCATAGTTTTTCCTCCCCTTTTCCTGCATGACCTTCTGTTCCTTTTGTAGTTCAACAGGTAAGAATAAAAATATGGGATGACAAGGAAAGTGTCTTTTTTATACTTAGCTATTTTTACACTTTTGATCTTGTTGTCTCTTAAGTTCACAAGATATTTTCAATGAAAATTGCTTTGACATTGACAACCCTTCCTAGCAGTCCAGCTCTGATTCAGTATTAAGAAAGATAGTGCATCATGATCCCTGACCAAATGTGCCCAGTACAAGCTGTCTGAACTTAAATCCTTTTGTTTTGTGATATTAATGCCTGACGAAATTATAATATGTTTGTGCTTTGTCTTTTGTTAAGTATATTAAATACTTCAATGTCTTCTCGGGGATGCCGCTTTCTGAGGCTGAAGGGCACTAGCTTAGAAAGTTGTTCCTTAAAACACTTCATTTTAGTGTTAACAATCATAGGATACAGGTTAGTGGTCTTTTGGACCCAGCAGGCTATTTACAGAAGAGTGAGTAGAAGTGTATGCAGCATTCTAAGACTGATCTTGAGAGGAATATTGTGGATTTAGCATGGACTTTTGACAAATTGAGCTGGATTGATTTAACAATGTAATATGACAACCTTATTTACTGTCAGCATACCACATAGATGTGATCAATAATGAGCCTACTAGTTCCACTATGTCTCCTCCACATACCCCCTTGATCAAGTTGTGTTTCTCTTGTGAAGTACATGTATCCTTTATGTATTCCATCCCAATGGTGAATTTTATTTATCATTAATTAGTCCTAAAGCTTTTTGTTGAACTCACTCTTCTGCTTTCTTCTCCTATCAAGCTTCATGCTATTGGTGAATTTAATGCAGGACAAAGAAGATAGGAATTACGTTAAAGAAGAAAAAAATGTGCTTATGAACCAATGTCGGGCGGAAAATACAATTGGCAACCAGGCTGAAAACAGAAGACTCAGAGGAGATGTGGAAAAAAAAATTAAAAGAGAAAATGAGTATATAAAGAGACTGGAAGTAAAAGCAGAAGGGAATCCTCGTATCTTTCATAAGCATATGTAGTAAAAGAGTGGTAAAAGGAGGAGTAGGGTCAGTTAGAGAGCAAAAAGGAGATTTGGGCATGGAGGCAGGGGCATAGGAGGATTCTGTTTTCACCAAGGAAGATGCTACTCAGGCCATGAAGAGAGATGGATTCATTCAATCACTACAAATGTTTACAATTAATAAGGATAGATTATCTTAAAGTTACTAAAAGTTGATGAGGCACTGGCACAGGATGACATGCATTCAAACATACTGAAGGAAATTAAATTGTTGAGGCGTTTGGCCATAATCTTGCAATCTTCTTTAGACTCAGGGGTGGCGTGATGGGACTGGAGAATTGTAAATGTTATTCCCTCATTCAAAAAAGGTGTAAAGATAAATCCTGTAACTACAGGCCAATCAGTGGTGGAAATGTCTAGAAACGATAATTCATGGCAAAATTAATGACTATGTAGACAAATGCAAGTTAATTAATGAAAACTAACATGGATTTTCTAATGGAAAATTATGTTTGAATAACTTGTTAATGGTAACAGAGAGTTTTGATGAGGGCAAAGTTGTTCATGCGTTGTGCATGCACTTCCAAAAGCTCTTTGGTATAATGCTGCAGCACAGACATGCAAGCAAAGGTATTGCTCATAGCATAAATGAGACAGCAGCAACATGGATCAGGATCAGCTGTGAGACACAAGCTAACAGTAATGGAAAATGAGTATTCTTCTGACTGGGGGAATGAGAGTAGGAAAGTTTTCCAAGGTTCAGTGTTGGGACCACTATTTTTATTGATACATGGATTTTGATGCATTGGACAAAATTTGTTGATGATGCAAAGCTTGAAAGCAGTGTAACCCTTGAGCAGGATCATGTTGTACCCCAAGAAGGTATGCACAAGTTGCTGGAATGGATGGGCAGATGGCAGATGGATTTTTAATGTGGAAAAATGGGCATATATTTGCACAAGATGGCAAGACAGGTTGAAAGAGCAGTCAATAAAGCAGACAGCATCCTAGCTTTCAGTAATAGGGGCAGAGTGAAAACAGTAAAAGTTGTGATGTTGACTTTATATAAACACTAATTTTTGTCTCAGATAGATTATAGTGTTCAGTTCTGGGCACGGAACTTTAGGGAAGATGTGAAAGTCCTGGTGAGAATACAGAGAGATTTACAAGAATGCATCCAGGGTGAGGAACTCCAGTAATGAATTGGAAAAGTAGAGGCCAAGAGGAGATCTCCAGAGGTATTCAGAACCATGAGATATTTGGACAGAATAGATAAGGAGAAACGTCCTATCTATGAAAGCACCGAGAATAAGAAGGCACACATTTAAAGTAATTGGCAACAGAAACAAAAGCAATCTGAGAAGAGGCTGTTTCATTCTGAGCTTTGGACTGCACTGCCTGAGAGTGTGGTGCAGTCAGGTTCAATGATTGCATTTGAAAGTGGGCAAGACTGTAATTTGAAAGGGAGCAATGCGCAAAATGTTAGGGGAAAAAAGAGAGTGGTATTAAGAGATGCCAATTTGGAGAGTCTGTGCAGATATAATGAAGCAGATTGCCTTTTGAGCTGTTATATCCTGGTTGGACTGAGGTCATAACTCCAGTTTGGAAGACCCCTGCGGCACTTTATTATGATCGAGTACCTCTTCGAATTTATTCTTAGAATTACAGACTTCCTGCCTCTTGTGATGTATGTTTCTGTCGCTAAGTTTTGCAGGTACAGGTGTTAGAGGCTATAATTCTGCATGAATTAGGGCTGGTCTCTCACTCTTGGTGACGGCCTACAGGAAGTTGTTACTATTACGAATTACAACTTGTTATTGGAATGAAATGACGATTAATGTACCTGCCATGGTTATCGAGTGAGCAATGGGGCTCCAATCCAGTTTTTGTCTCAGAGAGAGCCCACCCATATGGCATCACAGTCCTGAGCTTTACTCCCCTTGGCTCACTTAGTGCCACGTTACCCTGTTTACCCGCTGTATTTAGCTAATAGTAATTTCCTCTGCGTTATGTCATCAAATGGTTTTTGCAAGTTTAGCTGTATGAATTCAATTTTCGCACTGGCTAATTTTTCTCTCAAGGACTCTCCTTCTCCACCTATCCCCACCTGAAGTGTGGTGACCCTTAGGTTAAACCACCACCAGTTCTCTCTCCCTCGCTATAATGAGGGAGCAGCCCTGTGGTGTGGTAAGACTATGGTGACTTTACCTTTGTGGGGTTAATGTCAGTGCCATTCCCCCTGTTCTCCTGCCGACGTAATTTCGGCGGAAACGCTCTGAAAACACTTCGGCATTTTCCTCTCTCTCTCTCTCTGGGATTTCTGTGGCTCTTCCGCCAAATTTACGGCCGTGACCGCTCCAAACATTCATCTCCTTGACCTTATCTCTTTCACTTTTTTTTTTGGTTTGGAGGTGCCGGTGCTGGACTGGGTTGGACAAAGTTAAAAATCACACAACACCAGGTTATAGTCCAACAGGTTTGTTTGGAAGCACTAGCTCTCGGAGCGCTGCTCCTTCAGCTGAACCATCTGATGAAGGAGCAGCGCTTCGAAAGCCAGTGCTTACAAATAAACCTGTTGGACTGTAACCTGGTGCTGTGTGATTTTTAACTTTCTTTTTTGGAGATGGCGTGGGTTGAGGTTAATCACGTAAAATCTGAATCTTCTAAAGTCTGCGCCCACAGTCTTTTCCAGTTTGTGGTCGATTTGTGAAATTGCCTGCGAGCATTGGGGTGAACGGAGCTGATCTCGGCAAGTGGGAGTCGGTGGGAAATTGGAGTCATGTCTGTCAGAATGAACCTCCCTGCTGTTCGTCAATGCGCTCGTAGTGACAGGGAAAAGCTTCATAAATCTCCTGAGCATTTTTTGGGAGGATTTTGAAGAACAGCGTATCCAAACTGGATTAACCATTAGTCGTCAGCCTTATGGACAGGCATAGGAACTCTGTTCCCTAATGCCAATTGCCTAATGCCATTGCTAACAATGGTTCAATATTCAGTGTTTAACACTTAAATAGATAGTTCAAAATAAATTATTTCCCAAGACCGGCCACCCCAACCTTTCATATTCCTTGTAAGCAACAGAGATCCCAACATCATTCAAACCAACCACCCCCCACCCCGTCCCAACAGCAGCTGTGGATGTTTACACTTGTACAATTGAAAAATTGCTTCAATGTAATTGTAAAGATTGTGAGGAGTACCGGCCAGGTTATGGGTATGTTACAGACTGCTTTCCTCCGCTGGTTGTTGAGAATCGACCCTCGATATTAATTGCACTGCTTTGTGATATTTTTATGGGGGGGGAGGAGGAGGAAGAGGAAAACAGTCACAGCCCTAGAAACAGCTTTAAGTGTTCGGGAAGATGGGATCCCGTTAAAGAGACCCATACATAGTTCATAAAAGACTGGTATCTTAGAGGCTGAAATTGTCATCTAGTTGCCTCGCTGAGTCAGGCAGGAACACCACCAAGCAATAGAACCAAGGATGAAGATTCCATTAAATAAAAACCTATAAGCAATTTTACAAGAGCTACCTGTAAGGCTGAGGGATTTAAACCCCTCCAGTCCAGCCCAGCCCACTTCCCCCAAATTAACAAGCCAGAAATCAATGGTACTTTCACACGTTTGGGTTCCATCAATTAATTCAGATCCACGCACTGAAGGCGAGACCTGTCCACTGTCAGTGGATCTTCCAAAGTGTATGTTCTTTTTTCCAGACGGGTTTAATAAAAGCTTACTGAGTTGTTTATTGCCCCTGACTGATTCAGTTGACTTGTTTTAAAAAAAGCTGTGTGTGTGTGTGTGGGGGGGGGGGGGGGGGCATGAGTGTGAGAGAGTTCTGAGTAACTGTAAACGGAATAAGGCTGCCTTCTCTTTGCCCGCTTTTGCCCGTAGGTCCATCTGAGCAGATCTTACAGTACCCCAGTGAAAGGCCGCTAGCACCGCCTGCTATTGCACGGACGGGTTCGGAGTCTCTGTCTACTGGGTCCATTTTGGAGCTTGTTTTTAAACACGATATTTCCTAAAAACCATCCAATTCTTTACGTGGTTCAGACAGGACCGTTGAAAAATAGCCTGCATTCAATTCGCGCAATGGCATCATTTCAAAGCCATTCTTAGCAAATAAAAAGATTCATGTTTTTATTTAAATTTGGCTTTAAAGAGAACCAACCAAACGCACTAGAATAGGATAAGACATTTATCTTTACCTGTATGCTCGGTTCCCCCCATAAATCGGTGCAGTGTAGTTTTCGCTGAATTTATAACGCAGCGATTGTACTAACGTTGTCATCCTGAAGACTTCGCCGCACAACACAATGTAAACCGCTGAAGATCCTAAGATCCCAATCGTTTTAGAATTCTCCTCAGCACACGACGGTTGTGAAAATGAACTTTTCCGCCAGAGGACACTTCGCTTTTAATTTAGCGTGTCGAAAACGTTATGATATCCTCCAGGTTCGGGGGCTTGCTGGTTAAAAAGTGCAGCAGAGAGGCTTGTTGTTGTCAGTCCCTCTCGGGCTTCTCCAGATCCTCCTTAGGAACCCAGTCGCGCTGCTCTCTCCATCGAGATCGGAGAGCTGAGGAGAAGCTGGGTTTTACATTCCGAGCCTCTGTCAATACCCAGCACACTTCACCCCCTCCCCACCTCTGAAGCCAGGGCAGGAGGGGTATTTGCTCTTGGATGACAGGATCTTCGATAGGTCAGTAATGTAGGTACAGCTCTGCATTGATGTGACAGAGGCGTCACTCAGTCAGCCTTTGGTGAGAACGCGAGTCCGACACATAGCACATGCTCCAGAAGCGGGGGCTGCCTCTCTCTCTCACAAACACACACACACACACACACACACTGCAAACGGTGACAGGTAAGTTCTGAGGTTCTTTCCTTCACATTCTCCTTCGTTTCTCTTGTTTTCATTCCCTCGTTCCTTCCTCCTTACCTTCCTTCTTACCCATCCTTGACCTTTCACAGATCGCCGGTGTTTGGGCAGTGGAAGAAAAAACACTGCAGCTTCTTCCCAATGCTTCATGGGGTTGTCATCTCGTTAGCAAAGCATGTACCCTCTTGCAGTTCCGGATAGAATCCGTTCGATATTCCCCCATGCTCTCGCAGCCCAGAATAAACAGAAATCAGGACATGCTTGAGATTTTTTTTTAGCCAATGTAGCACCTCGACGTTGGGGTGATTTGGGTTGGTTCGACAATCTCCAAAGAAAGAACTTGGATTTTAGTAACACCTTTCTCCACTTTAGGATATTCAAATGAGGTTCTTTTGAAAATCTAGGCTCTGGGGAAATGTAGCAGACAAGGTTTGCACAAGTTCTGACAAACTGCATCAAACCAAAAAGAAATCTGGATTTAAGTGTTGTGTGTTCGACAGTTATTGCAGGACATTGGGAACACTCTTAAATTCTTCCGTCAATACAGCCATGGAATTTTCTACATCCATCGGGCTTCAGCATCACATTTCATCCCGAATATCGCACTGAAGTACCTGCCTACTTTATGCACTCGTGTCTCACGATTGAGGATTGAGCTCATGACCTCCCGAGTAAAGGCCCAAAAAGTTCAATTAAGCCAAATGTGACGCTGACTCAGTT
This sequence comes from Chiloscyllium punctatum, assembly GCF_047496795.1. NCBI lineage: Eukaryota > Metazoa > Chordata > Chondrichthyes > Orectolobiformes > Hemiscylliidae > Chiloscyllium > Chiloscyllium punctatum. The sequence continues at coordinate 60,501,026 of NC_092763.1, read as the reverse complement.
GAGTATATAGCCTTTTAATGGTAAAACCAACTGCTAATCTGGCCGTCCCCTTCACAATCTCAACTTCACTATCAAATACACTGGAATGGAGGATAAAAGAACGAGGGCTTGGTTAAAAGTGGAATGAAAAGAGAATGAATTATTAATGATAAGTAAATAAATTAGGCATTTGTCACAAATGGCTTATTTTCATTTTTTTAGAATATAGTCCTTGAGCTTCCATCTATTCGATATAAACTCTTCAGCTAACGTGTATTGGCAGGGGGCCAAACCAGATTTGACTAGTGGAGAGACGTGAGGATTCCGGAGTTGTTTTTAAAGCTAGCCAATGGGGAGAAGAGAAACTTTAAGCAAAACGTTCCTTTAGAAAATTAAGTAAATCCGGAAGAGTATACAATCGCTTGGAGACAGTGAGGACTGCAGATGCTGGAAATCAGAGGCGACAGATGTAAGTCTTGAGAAGCACAGCAAAGTCAGCCAGTATCCGAGGAACTGGAAAGGGAATCGTTCAGGCCGAAACCCTTCGTCAGATCTGGGGGGAAGGGGACCCCACAAGTTAATAGTGGAGCTGTGGGAAGGTGATAGGTGGATGCAGTTAGGGGGTGATTGTGATTGGTCGGGGGGGGCAAAGGTGGAGCGGATAGGTGAGAAGGAAGTTGGACAGATTAGGTTAGCTCAGGGAGGGAGAGAGCTGGACATAAGATAAGGCTGGGGGGGGGGGGGGCGGATTTTGAAGCTGGTGAAGTCAATATTGAGGCCACTGGGTTGTAAGTTCCCAAGGCTAAATATCAGGTGTTGTTCCACTGTCAGACTGAGGCCAAAGGTAAACTGGAAGAACAACAGGATTAAAGCAAAACAAAATAAAGAACTGCTGCTGGAAATCTGAAACAAAACAGAAACTGCTAATGAAACTTGATAGGTCTGCAAGCATCTGTGGGGAGAGTTGATGAAGAGACATCGAACTTGAAACATTAACTCTGCTTTCTTCTCTCAGATGTTGACAAACCTGCTGAGTTTCACCAGCTATTTATGTTTTTGTTTAAAATGGGGTTATCCTTTTGTGCAGAGGTAAAGAAAACAATTCTTTCAAAAGACTGTATGATTTTGAAACTGTCAGCCTTAGATAGCCGTGGAGGTGTGGTCATTAAAAAATGTTTAAAGTAAGGTAGACAGTTTCTTCTTAGCCAAGGGAATCAAAGGTAGTTGGAGGTTATTGGGAATGTGGGATTTGAAACACAAGTAATTAGCCATAGTCTTATTCAATTCTCGAGCTAACATGAGAGACCAAATGATCTACTTCAGCTCCTCTTTCTTATGTAAAGGTTAATTCCCTGGAATGAGAGGGCTGACCTTCAAGTGGAGGTTTAATAGAGTTTGCTTATATTCTTTGATGTTTGGAAAAATGATAGGTCGTCTCTTTGAAATGTATAAAATTCTTGGACGACTTGCAGGTTGGATGTTCAGAATTTATTTCTCCTGGCTGGAGAGTTTAGAACTAAGAATCACCATTTCAAGACAAGGGGTCATATAGAACTGAGATGAGAAGAAATTGCTTCATTCACCAAGTCATGAATCTGTGAATCTTCGGATTTTCTGTTCTCGAGGGTGGAATTTGCTCATTCTTTGAGTATATTCAAGACAGAGATCGATTTTTGGGTGCTTAAGCTATAACGTGATTCAGAGGGAGCATACAGTTTAGATCAGATTCCCCTACAGTGTAGAAACAGGCCCTTCAACCTAACCAGTCCACACCAACCCTCTGAAGAGTAACCCACCCAGACCCATTTCCCTCTGACTAACATACCTAACACTATGGGCAATTTAGCATGGCCAATTCACCTGACCTGCATATCTTTGGACTGTGGTAGGAAACCGGAGCAAACCCACACAGACACACAGAGAATGTGCAAATGCCACACAGTCAGTCACCTGAGGCTGGAATTGAACCTGGGACCCTGGTGCTGTGAGGCAGCAGTGCTAACCACTGAGCCACTGGGCCACCCCTGCCATTCCTGTTTATCATGTTTTTCTGTCTCTGTGCAAACAAAGAAACAAATCAATTTAAAATGAAATATTTGTTATATCGTAATTATTTTAATTTACGTGGAATAAATTCCTACTTTGTATTTTAAGTTTTACGTATGGTTTATTTTTCTTATAGTCATATGGTAATTCTCCTGGATCGTCAGAAAATAATTTTGTCTCTTGGATATTTTTAACAAACGGCAGAAATTTCCATTATGAGTTTGCTGTGTAGCAAAATTGCAAATAATTGCTTTAAACTTTCTATATGTTTGATTTTAATACCTCAGTGTAATACTGGGGCACAATATTGTGTGCAATATTTGAAACCCAACCTGTGCATTAATAATAGATTCTTCCCAGCATGGCATTTGAAGTGTAACATTTGGCTTCACCAGTTTGACTAATGAGGATGGATGTCATGGTTCTCATACCCGGTCATTATTCAGTGTCCCCTGTAAGAAAGTGCATTGTACAAATACCGGCATTAATCTTTACCCCAGCCTCCTTTGGAATGTTGGAATAGACTTCCAAAACACACTGTCAACACTAATACTTGAAGAACAGACTCTTATTCAATGGATAAGCCAGCTCCCTTGAATGTTATCTCAATGCAGATTTTACATGTTTAGGCAACATTGGAATAAAGTTGAGAGAAAACATAGAAGGGTGAGTGTGGGTACAGCACATCGGCAGCAGCGTTGGCGAGATGGGCCCAGGGGTGAAAAGATGGCGCCTGAAGAGTGCCGATTCTGACATTGGTGGGTCCGGTGCAGAGGTGGTGAGGTAGTGGAGGATGGGTGACGGCACAGATGTTGTTGGTGAGCTAGTTCAGGGCTCAGGACTCATGGAAAAAGTGGCAGAACAAAGACAAATTCTCTTTTTATATCATTTTCTTTTTATTCTTAAACTATTCAAAATGGCACTAGATTGTGGCAACAGTTAAAGCTGTTCACTGTATCTTACTGTATTATTTATTGTAAAATACAATTGACAATAAATCGTTCAAATTCAAATATTTTGCACATCAAAGACAGAATAACTCAATGTCATTTGTAAACCTCAATAAATTGAACTTTAATGTGACTGAAGAGCAGATATAATATCTCTACTCTGGATAACTGTCACCAAGTGGTTTATAACAATCAAAACTTCATTATTAGTGTGCAGACCAAACACGACACAAATTATCACAATTAGAAAAGTACTCAGTGAGCATCTGTGCACCTTCATTCTAAACACAGTCACATCTCCTAAATTACATTTTCTCAAATGTCGCTCATATCCTCAAGCATTGCATGGGTAGTGACAATTGGAAATTATTGACGCTGAATTAAATGCAACAACTTATTGATACATGAACATGCACAAGTTGTAGGGCATAATATTTAATGATCAGTGTGTTTCACCAACAAACCTTCAGTCTCCAAACACAGCCTTAAACTGTGAAATTTCGATTTTTCACATCAGCAATCCTTATGCTATCCAAGTGAGATAATCAATTAATGCCAGCGATGAATGTATACTTGAAAGATAATTGACATCACTAATCTGAATTAATTTACAATTTTGGTTCGGGAAGAAAAATGGAGAGTGCACCAGAGAGAAAAAAAATAATCTCCATGTCCCCTCAGGATTATACATTTCGATCTAACTTCAAATATAATTTGAAGTTCAGACAAGATATCAGGGGTGCTTTTTTGAACTTGCATTTATGTGAGGCTAGTTTGAATATTTAGGAAATATCTATTCGACATTAGAATGCTTATTCACCATGACCTAGGTTGCTGAAAAATAGTAGGAGGGAAAACATTTAAATATTGAAATAATCAACCAAATGGTTTGACCAGGCTTAAAGCTAAAATTTCTCTTCAAACAGGTTAGTTATCTAGGTTATACCATTGTGGGGAAATGCTGATACTTTTAAAGGAGCAACAGAAAAAGAAGAAAACGGAATGAAGATCCAAGGTCCCCATGGAGCACCATAATCAGAGTCTGGCAGCAGAGTTACACTCATCACATGGAGATTAGCAACATCAATATAAGACTTTCAATTTGTTGCTTTGAAATCAAAGTTCACTTCAATGTGAAAAGCACACACAAAATAATTTTGATGTTGTTGACCAAAGAAAACCCTCAAATTGCTGTGACTTCTTTTTGATGCCAGGTTAAAGCTTAAGCAATTGGAAGTCTGCATGCTGGATTTATGCAACAGAAGCAGAAATTGCAGAGCAAAGTACCTATTACACCAAATATACCTGACCTACAAATTTAATGGTCGTAATCTTGTACTTTTTTCACTTCATTCAGGGGATGTGAGCATGACTTGATGGAATAAGATTTATTGCCCATCCTTAATTTCCCTTGAGATGGTATTGATGAGCTGCCATGTTGAACCACTGTTGTCCACTTGGTGTACACTCACTTTCATGTTTGTTCCAAGGTTTTGACCCAGCATCACTGAAGGAATGATGTTATATTTGCAAATCAAGTTGGTGTGTGCTTGGAGGAGACCCTTACGTATCGTAGTGTTCCCAAGTATCTGCTGCTCTTGTCTTTCTAGTTAATAGTGCTCATGGGTTTGGCCTTTAACTGGTATTCCTGCTTTGACAATTTTGTTTTCAAGAGAATTTCAGGATCATTACTTTCCACTGTTCAGGAAGGCAGCCTAAATGCTTTGCTGAAAAACCAGAATCAGGGACTGCTGGTTAAATGCAGTGTTGTATGGATGCAATTAGATATTAAAAGATCCATTAACAACTTGCAGTCCTTTGTTCTTTTGTTACTAAGTTAACTTTACATAATGGACATGGATACTACTGTAGTCTTTGACAAAATTCACTTGGAAAAAGTTACTTATCCTCCTATAATAAAAAGGTTAAAGCATGGAAAATAAATACCACTGATGTTGCAGTGCAAACAATTCCTGGCCATCAATGTTTCAGGAACACCTCATTCCTAATGTTTGTAGGGATTGGTCATGAGCTGAAAGCTCGTTTCTATGATGCTGATGTCCCTCCAAGAGAATTCTCATTGATTTTTTTTCATCAATTGCCCTGCTCCATGAAGGCATTTATTTTCAAACAAACCAATTTAAGGTTATTACAGACTTAACACACATTAGTTGCAACTCATTAAGAAGTAGATCTGAATTTCTACAGAGCTCAATTATTATCTTTGTGTCTTCAGTATAGATTTCCAAAATCCAATTAGCTGTCTCATTGATTCAATGTCAAAAGGTTGAAATTTTAGTTGGTGTATTGGCTGAAGGTTGTCCTTAGGTGAGAACCTTAATACTGCTATCACAATATTGATACCACTTGGAGGCAGGTCAAGACAATGGTTACACAGACAACAGAAAATATCTACCAGAACATCCTCACATTTGACTGTATTCTAATAGTTATACTCTTGATTTAGAGTTATCTATATCAAGAAACTGTTAGGGGTGACATTCATGATCAGTAAGCATCATACAGATTGCAAACCCATTTAAGAGTGACATTCATCAAAACAAAGCACACTTTAAAAACAAAATTATTCATTTGTCACTCCAGTGAATGGTACTTGGCAAGTCTTGATTTGATTGTCACTATGCATGAGTGAGTCCATTATTGTGACTAATTTTCTTTGAATCCAATAGATAAAAAGAGAACCATTGATAGACTCTTGCTGTCATATGGGATGACAAGATGTAAATTGTATTTTGACAGAGAATGAAGTCAACTGCTGAAAATGCCCTGCAATCCAGTGATGAGGCATGTGTTAATAAGTAGACATTTTTGACTTTGTATTGTCCAGCTGTATCATGCTTTTGGACAAGCAAGACACTATATTGGAAACTACTACAATTCTACTGTGGCAAATTCTGTATTATCCAGGTTACAATTATTTGTTTACCAATTATCTGTTAAAATCTTTGTATAAGACATTGCTTGAATGAAGATGGTCTCTAGATATGCTTTGCTTCCTCACTTGGATCAAGTTTATGATCAGACAAATCTTACATTCAGTTGACGGTGCTTGTATTTTTTAAGATTCACTCATTGGACATGATCATCCCTGGCTGGCCAAAATTTATTGTCCCTTCCTAGTTGTCCTTGAGAAGGTGGTAGTGAGCTGTTTTCTTGAACCACTGCTGTCCACATCCTGTAGACCAACAATGGCATTAAGGAGAGAATTCCAAGATTTTGACCCAGCAACAGTGAAAGAGGGGTAATATATTTCCAAGGAGAAAGTGAGGACTGCAGATGCTGGAGATCAGAGCTGAAAATGTGTTGCTGGAAAAGCGCAGCAGATCAGGCAGCATCCAAGGAACAGGAGAATCAACGTTTCGGGCATAAGCCCTTCTTCAGGAATGAGGAAAGTGTGTCACACTTTCCTTATTCCTGAAGAAGGGCTTATGCCCAAAACGTCGATTCTCCTGTTCCTTGGATGCTGCCTGACCTGCTGCGCTTTTCCAGCAACACATTTTCAGCTAATATATTTCCAAGTCAATATGGCGGTTGGCTTGGAGGGGAACTTGGAGTTGTTGGTGTTCCCATGTATCTTCTGCTCTTGCCCTTCGAGATGGAAGTGGTCGTGGGTTTGGCAGGTGCTCTCTTGGGATCTTGGGTGAATTTCTGCAGTGCATCTTGTAGATACTACACACTGCTGTTACTGAGTGGTGGACAGAGTGGATACTTGTAGATGAGCTGCCAATCAAGCAGGCTACTTTGATCTGGATGCTGTCAAGCTTCTAGAGTGATTTTGGAGCTGCATCTGTCCAGGCAAATGTGGAGTCTTCCATTGCACTCCTGACTTACACCTTGTAGATGGTGGACAGGTTTTGGGGACTCAGATGATGAGTTATTCACTGCAGTATTCCTAGCATCTAATTTACTCTTGTACTGATCAGTTCTAGCTAGTCTTTACTGCTGTATTTTTTTTTAATTCACTCGTTGGTCATGGCGATCCATAGTTCACTTGAGTGTGGGGTCTCTTGTTATCTACTGAATACAGTTGTTCGTGAAGTTCAGTCATTCATTATAATGGATAATGGAGCTGGTCATTTAATCTTATTTTATTTCCCTTTTGCTCTATTTGTTCCTCTTATTAATCAAAACTACAGTTTCATAATTTCTTCCTCAATATCATCTTCGCATTCCTTTGAATCTGATCTACTTTTCATTACCCCGTCCCAAACCGATTGTCATTTGTCTTTTTTCCTTCTGTTACTGTACCTTCTTCATCCTGCTTCCCCTCTATCCATTATTCTTGCCTCTGGCTTAATCAATCTTGACTATATCCCTTTAACTATGTCCCACATGTTCCTCTCTTTCTATCACTCCAACCTCACTGTATCTTGGATAGAAAAACAGTAAATGCTAGAAATACTCAGTAGGTTAGGCAGCATCTGTGTAAAAGCAGAGTTAACATTCCTAGTCAATGGCCTGTCATCAGAAAAGTTAAGAATGTAACCAGTTTCAAGCAAGTGAAAGTTGTGATGATTGGCAAAAGAATGTGATCTGGTGAATGCTGAATGCAGTCACATTGTTATGTTTATATTTTCTGCAAAGATAACAAAATATGAGGATGGCTGAAATGGCAACACAGCAGGTGATAAGCGTATGTGTTGGATTGTTACTAAGTATTCTAAGCACAAAGTGTTCAATTTGAAGGTTTAGGAAAGAAGAAATGGTGTTATAAACTCACCATTACAGCATTCATGTGACAAAAATAAACCAATCCAAACTTTATATAGGCTTAAAATGCAAACCCAACAAATAGACAAAATAGTTTTTAATTCCCATTCATTTGTCATATAATCTAATACATCTTTTAAATGAATAAGCCCTCGGGAAATGTCAATAACCATAAGGAAAACCAGAAGATAAAGTGAATTAAGAAATCGTGGATAGATTATATTAAACCTGGATTTTAAAATTCTTTGGATTCTTTCTGGAATAAAAGACGACAGGTAGGAGTTGAGATCAGTGGGGAATGATTGGAAGCTGAAATATGGCAGCCTGTGAGTCAATCAGATATCTTCGGATGATATAGTCTGAAAAAGACAAATTTGAGCAGTTTATAAATGAAAGCGGCAGCCAAAAATTGAATTAATTCTTTTCACAAACCATTGCTATTTGACATTATTGTGTGGCTGAATCTCTGTGACATTTCTCACAATGCACTGGATAATATTTCATGTTATGAGTGAAATACTGTATGATAGCATTGTGGTTATACTCGACTAGTAGTCCAGAGGCCTGGACTAAACTTGAGTTCAAATCACAGTATAGCAACAAAGGAATATAAATTCAATTAAGTGACTAAATCTGGAATAATAAGATGGTACCAGCAATGTTAAACATAAGGCTACCTGATTGCTGTTCACCAATGCCCTTTAGGCAAGGAAATTTCCTGCTCTTTGACACAGTGGGTCTCTATGACATAGGACTAGGAATAAATTAGATATAAAAATGTAAACTAACACATACTGTAGCTACTCAGTGGCCCAAGCCCATTGATGGCATGAACATAGCTACTGGTACAACTCTCTTGACACAACTTCCTAATTCGAGGTCTCCTGCAGTGATTTAGATCTCACTGGGAGAGTTGGGCACTGCAGATGCGTGAATTGATGTGCCCTTGATTGTCTGCAGAGAAACAATCAAATAAAGAGATCCGAAGCTGGTAGGTCCAGTGGGTTGATAAGAAACCCCTCCACTGGAGTAATGAGACCTTTCACCTCTGCAACACTATCGTTGGACCATGAAGACTCTGGCTGAAAAAGCCCTGAATCTGATTCCAGGAAGACACCTTGATTGAACTGACAGTCTCCATACACAGTAAGGATTAATGCATGGTTGTTATGTAAGGAAAATACTGTTATCATTGCCAAATTGATAAGCGCTGCCATAAACTATCTAATTCTGTGCCTCACTGTGAGGAGCTGCAACCCATCCAGTGTCAAGTCTATCCCAATGAAACCTTTCCATACGCAGACATGTTTTGGGAAGCCGGCCTGTCTACAAAACTCTTCTAATGTACCAGCCTCCAAGCCTTTTTCATTGAGCTTGGAAAATGTAGATTTTCGCACCTCAGATATCCAAAGTATTGAAGAGTTAGTTGGTTTCATCCAGAGCTATACAGGTTTTCTTGCTAGTCTCAATAACTCAGGAAAGGGATCAGTGCTTGCATTTAGACAATAGACAATAGGTGCAGGAGTAGGCCATTCTGCCCTTTGAGCCTGCACCACCATTCAATACGATCATGGCTGATCATCCTTAATCAGTATCCTGTTCCTGCCTTATCTCCATAACCCTTAATTCCACAATCCTTGAGAGCTCTATCCAACTCTTTCTTAAATGAATCTAGAGACTGGGCCTCCACTGCCCTCTGGGGCAGAGCATTCCACACAGCCACCACTCTCTGGGTGAAGAAGTTTCTTCTCATCTCTGTCCTAAATGGTCTACCCCATATTTTTAAGTTGTGTCCTCTGGTTCAGCACTCACCCATCAGCGGAAACATGTTTCCTGCCTCCAGAGTGTCCAATCCTTTAATAATCTTATATGTCTCAATCAGATCCCCTCTCAGTCTTCTAAACTAAAGGGTATACAAGCCCAGTCGCTCCAGTCTTTCAGGGTAAGGTAATCCCGCCATTCCAGAAATTGACCTCGTGAACCTACGCTGCACTCCCTCAATAGCCAGAATGTCTTTCCTCAAATTTGGAGACCAGAACTGCACACAGTACTCCAGGTGTGGTCTCACCAGGGCCCTGTACAGCTGCAGAAGAACTTCTTTGCTTCTATACTCAATCCCTCTTGTTATGAAGGCCAGCATGTTATTAGCCTTCTTCACTATCTGCTGTACCTGCATGCTTACCTTCATTGACTGGTGTACAAGAACACCCAGATCTCTCTGTACTGCCCCTTTACCTAAATTGATTCCATTTAGGTAGTAATCTGCCTTCCTGTTCTTGCCACCAAATGGATAACCATACATTTATCCACATTAAATGCATCTGCCATGCATCTGACCACTCACCTATCCTATCCAGGTCATCCTGTAATCTCCTAACATCCTCATCACATTTCACCCTGCCACCCAGCTTAGTATCATCAGCAAATTTGCTAATGTTATTGCTAATACCATCTACTATATCATTAACATATATTGTAAAAAGCTGCGGTCCCAGTACTGATCCCTGCAGTACCCCACTGGTCACTGCCTGCCATTCCGAAATGGAGCCGTTTATCACTACTCTTTGTTTTCTATCAGCCAACCAACTTTCAATCCAAGTTAGTACTTTGCCCCCAATATCATGCACCCTAAATTTGCTCACTAACCTCCTATGTGGGACTTTATCAAAAGCTTTCTGAAAATCCAGGTACACTACATCTACTGGATCTCCCTCGTCCATCTTCAGAGTTACATCCTCAAACATTTGCTCACTAGTCCTGCTGAGAAAAGCAATAAATAGATCTTGGACAATGCAATTAACACTGGGCTCTGGGGTGATGTCTTTTAGATAGATTTAGTTTAGCTACTCACTTCCAAAGTTCACATCAAGCTTGAAATTGTTCTCTTCTTGTCCCAAACTCCCCACTAGGTGTTCATCTCTTCGTAAAAAGAGCAAAGGGCAAAAAGAGTGTGTAGGGCTTGAAATTCATGTGGGTGTTTAGCTATATTTAAACCATGTGACTATTTCATTCTGACAATCAAAATTGTATTGTCAGCATAAACTGACCACCAAGGGCATTGTTACATTGACTGCTGTGTTTCTAAAGCACTGAAGGCTTTGTTGTTGATTTACAATTGTAAGGTAAGACTTTAATGTTCATCTAGTTCTTTGAGGGAGAAATCTTTGAGGTTTGAAAGACTTGTGTCTGTGACTGTAATGTATATATAAACCAAACAATAACCATCAGCCCTTCAAGACTGGCATAAAGCTCAAAGGATAGCATTGATTTATAAAATTAAAATTGAGACAGCTGGGCTTTCTACTGTTTAGTTAGCAACTTTTCTTATTAGACTGAAGTAGTGCACCCTGGCAGGGTCTAAACAGAGAAACTGCTTTGATATTTTGTGCAGGTTAAAAGAAAGACTAGGAATAGTGAAAATATGAAATAAAAATAGAACATTTAGAACATTCTAGAAACACACATTAAGTTAGTCAGCAACTGAGAGAGAATGAAAGCATCAACAGAACTCAGTTTATGCCTTCATGAGAAAATTATTCTGACTGCCAATACTGTTGCAGAGATGAACATAATCTGATACATGCTTCATCTGACAAACACAGTACACAATGGGCCAGATTTCTAAAGTGGGATCAGGAACTCAATGTCTGAATGAAATTCTGCGTCCCAACCATGCTTCTCTCCTGTGTTTGCTCATGCATCACTGTTTTGAAATTCTAATCTCCTAACTGATAAAGAGGTGAGCTTGGTGCCCAGTTGGTAGCACGCAGAAGGTGGTAGATGCCTGCAGAGCACCAACAGCAAAGACAGATGGGAGCCTTGTTGAAGACAGCACCTTGAAGAGCCGGCACCAAAAAGGCAAAGGAAAATGGTGATGCAGTCAAAATGAAGCACTTGCTCCTGCGCAGGATGCCCCAAGAACAAACACTTTTCATCCATTAAAAACAAACTTTCAGTTGTCCCTATGGTCGATCAGACAGTTTTGAACTGATATTCAGGTTTGCTGTATTAACAATGGAAAATCCTGTCCTGACTCTCTCTGGCTTGTTAGTAAGCTCTGTGGGGAGCTCAGAAAATCATTAATAGAAGGTTAGTGGGTTTCTCATTCTCACCACACTCTACCACATTCCAGTTGAAAACCGTGATCTATCCCGTAGGAATTGGAGAATTTCCCTCCAGGAACACTATTTTTAAGTTACAATCCTAATGCCAATCTTACCAGCAAATGAAAATCCAATCCAATGTCTGTCGCATACACATAATTATCATATATACACACATTTGCACATAATCCTATCTATGGTCTCAAAGACACATAAATGCACACAGAGTAGGAGGTGCTGTCATCCTAAGGACATGAGCAAAGGTCTTTGAGCGTGCTTTTCAGGTTTTGCAGATTTATCCCTTATCTAAAATCAGGCATTCAATTTCTAGTTTCTTCTAATGACTTTATGAAAAACATGAAGTATCAAATGTTTACGTGATGCGGGGGATAACTGCACTTCAAATCCTGTTCACATTACTAACTGCTTGCTCGGAAATTCAGTAAGTTGTGTTCTCAGAACTATTTGTATTTATTCTTTCATCCGCCGTGAGTGCTGCTGGTTAGGCCAGCATTTATTGAATGTCCCTACTTTAGAAGATGACGGTCAGCTGCCTTCTTGAACTGCTTAGTGTAGGTGCACCCACGGTGACATTAGAATTCCAGGATTCTGGTGCAATGACAGTGAAGGAATAGTGATATATTACTGTCAGGATGGCATGTGACCTAGAGGGAAATGTGTAGGTCGTGGTGCTTTCATGTATTTGCCCCTTGTCATACTAAGTGATGCAGCTCATTGGTTTAGATGGCACTGTAAAAGGTGAGTTGCTGCAGAACACCTTGTAAATAGTGTCAGAGTCACAGAGATATACAGCACGGAAACAGACCCTTCGGTCCAACTCGTCTATGCTGTTCTAAATAAATCTAGTCCCATTCTGCAGCATTTGGCTCCTATGCCTCTGCTGGACTTGTTGGGCCGAAGGGCCTGTTTGCACACTGGAGGGAATCTAATCTAATCTAAACCCTTCATATACTCATCCAGATGCCTTTAAATGTCGTAATTGTACTAGCCTCCACCACTTTCTTTAGCAACTCATTCTATACATTAATCACCCTCTGTGTGAAAAAGTTGCCCCTTAGGTCCCTTGTATATCATTCTCCTCTAATCTAAACCTATGCCCTCCCCCACCCCGAGGAAAAGACCTTATCTATTAATCATATCCACGCCCCTCATGATTTTGTGAACCCAGTCAATTTTGCTGATATTCTGAAGGAGTGAATGTTGAGAATACTGATGTGGTGCCAGTCAGGTGTGTTACTTTGCCCTGGATGATGTCGAGTTTGTTGAGTGTTGTTGGAGTTGCACTCATCCAGATACTTCTGACTTATGCCTTGTAGATAGTGAACAGAATTCAGGGAGTCAGGAGGTGAGTAACTCATCACAGAATGCCCAGCCTTTGATCTGCTCTCGCAGCCACAGTATTATTAATGCTGGTCCAGTTCACTACCTGGCCAAAGGTCACCCTCCACGATGTTGGTAACAGGCATTCAGTGATGTTTGTGCTCTCTTGTTGGAAATGGCCATTGCCAGGCAAATATTGATTGTCTGTAATTAGCCAAAGCCTGAATTTTCATCCTCCCATCATTTTGCAAGGCTCTACTGTACTCAGTCAAGTGCTGACTTGATGTCACCTCACCTCTGAAATAATACTTTTTTGTCAAAATGATTGAAAACTTTTCTTAAATATTTTTTGTAAAGCTGTAATGTCCAGATATAATCCAAGATTTTAAGTCAGGTGGAAGCTGGTAATGATGTTAATTTAAATAATTTGATTTTACCTCATAACAGTTGAAGAGGTGTCTAAGTGACACCTGAGCATTCTTACTATGTGCACTTGAATTTGATCAACGCATCAGAATGACTTTAAAGGGGGAACTACATGTTCCTTCATCCAGTGAGTTTATTTGTTTCTTTCAAGAGACTGAAAGAAACTGGCGATTGAATTGTTAAAAGTTTATGTCAGCTTATTCGAACATTAATAACTCATGTTGGAGGCAATTTTGTCTTTACACAATAGATATTACACAAACAGATGTTAGAGCAACAACAGCCCATTTTATACCATTAATGACTTTCATTTCTATTGCTGTCAAGGTAATAAGATTTGGAGACACATCGAATGTGCTGCAGATTCACCATCGTACATTTCACTGCACCTCAGAAAATTAAAATGACCACTGTTGTGCTCAAAATTGGAATGCTCGGATAAGCTATTTAATATAAATCTCGTACAATTGTTTTAAAAGGAGCTGTAATACTTAGGACACATTGTGTTATAGAAGGTGGGTAGATTGATGAAGATGCAATTACCAGTCACCCATAGTTTCCTGAAGCTTATCAGATCTCTGACAGGAATTCAAGAGGAAATTCCAAGAGGTTTTGTTTCCCTCTACTGAATTGGCCTGTTTTTATTTCTCTGGTGTTCTGCTTTTCCCAACAGCTTGTATGAGAAGGGATTGTGGGAAAGAGGGATGGGAAATTAAATTGGTGTATTATGGGAAAAGTTGAATTTTTGCAGGGTGCAACTGTGGAGTAGTTTTCTTGAATCAGCTGATCTGTTCTTACCCTTTTCAGTGTAATAATTGTAATCAATAGACTTTAAATTAACCGCAGCTATAATGATAGTTTCTTTGTTGGTGGAGAATAAAAGTAATAGGTTGTTTTGTGATGTGTGTGCTGCCAGCATCCTATTTATTTGTAGTGTTGACTTATTTATATTGAGTTCAAAATTCTTCTTAACCATCCTTACTTCTAAACAATGTTTTCTATATTAAATTCTTGGAAAGTATAAATGATTCAGTAAACTCTATTGTAATTTATATTTGTTTACAACCACAGTTACTTGCATTAGATGGTGCAATTAACATAGTAAAATATCCTCAGGCATTTGATCTAATTGCATCAAACAAAATTTCACAGCAGTGCACATAATTCAACAAATTGGGAACAGGAGGAGACCATTCAGCTCTCAGCCCTGTTCCACCATTCAGTAAAGTAATAATTGACCTGACTGTGGTTTTACTTTTCTGCCTACTTCTTGACACCTTTGAACTCCAATATTAATCAATAATCCATCTACCTCTGCTTTAATAATATTCAGTGCCCCTGCCTTTATAGTTCTCTGGGGGAAGAAAATTACAAGAACTCACAATTCTCTGAGAAAAGTAATTCTCCTAAACTTCATCTTAAAAGGAATCAGTCAAGTAAACTATTCTTCTACTACTGCTAGTGGAATTATGTTTCTTTAATTAAAGAGACCAAATCTGTACATAGTTGTCCAGATGTGATCTTACCAATGCCCTGTATAAAACATCCCTACTTTAATATTCAATTTCTCTTGCAATAAATGACAACAGTCTATTTGCTTTTATAATCACTTGCTATTCCTGCATACCAATATTTTGCAGTTCATGTAATTGGATACAGTAATTCCTTGAAGAAATGGTGTACTAGCTGGCTTACCCTAATCTTGTATTATGTACCTTTTACTGTAAATTACTTACATTTTGGTTTTTGGCAGCCATTAAACACATGATTCAAAACATGGTGTCAGATGTGTGGAGTTGAGATTGAATTTTCAGAGCTGTAAGAGAGCTGGATACTGTAAAAAAAATAGTAGAGTGAATTAAAAATGCAATTTTGATGGGTTGGATGAAACAGAGTCGCTGTGAAATTTCCCTTTCCTGCTACTGTGGAAATGAAAGAAGGTAAAGGACAGCATTGGAATATTAATGATACTTCTGAAATCTGTATGTTCAAATAAGGAGAGGGAATCTATTGAACAGTATGTGATGGCACTAACACATTTAGTTGAATCCTGTGAGTTTGGACAACTGAAAAATAATCTCATCAGAGATAAGGTTGCCTTATGCACAAGTGATTCCATTGTGAGAGTGTATCTGTTATGAGAGGAAAGACATTACTCTTAAGAGTGCTATTGACATGTACAGAAACTCTAAGATTGTCGATCATCAGTTGGAATGAGGCTTGCCAACATGAAGTTTGGGAACCCATATGGGGGTCACAATCATAAGTTCAAGCAACAATAGCTGCTATGGAGTTCTGTTCATGTTCCTGCTTTAACAGTCTGGATCTCACTGTCCTCCTACTCCACTCTTGCTGAGCTCACTGAGGGTTTGTGACGTTCCTTAATATTGGGCCACAAAAGGAAAAGTTTTGAGAAACAATGATCCAGAGTTCATCAATGAGAGAACAAACGAGATTTCGCATGACGTTGAAAGATGCTTCAGGCAGCCAAAACTAACATCTTGGAAGAAAGGAGGAACTATTAACTGAGCAACTTCAGAAAGATTAAGACCAAAGAACAGGATGTACATATTGCAGAGGACACCACAGAAAATGAAGTGTGTCCAGTATGGAAGGAAGCAATGCCCTAATTGAAAGAAGTTGAATCATGTTATTTGCAAGTGTTTAGCTGAAAAGAAGCAAAGCAAGGCAATAAATACAGCCTCTGGACAGATGTCAGCTGATAATTCTGACAAATCGCTCTACACCATACGACAGGTTGGTATTGTCAAGTCTAAAGTTATAAATGGCTTGTTCCTTAAGAATGACTGCAGAAAGACAGTGTCAAGTAAATTTGAAGTGTCAGATAGACACTGGTGCCAAATGGAACGTCATGAGCTCCACAGGCCAGCGTAAGTTCGATCAAGATGTTGCTCCAACTATAGAAGTTGAGACTACAGTATATGATGGAATTAAATTCATCCCAAGAGGATAGGCGAAACTGAGAAAGCAATTCAGTGAAAAGAATAAAAATCTGGAGTTCAGCAAAATCATTTCAGGTGAAGCAACTCTAAGTTTTGCTTGGTAACCCTGCACATGCCAGAAAATGTTTGCAGCATTTCATAGACTGCTTCCAGAGCCAAGTAGATTATAAAAATGTTCTTGCAGATCTCAAATTTCAAAGTAGATGAGATGAGAGACCAACTCAGCATCTGATGTGAAACTTTCCAGCTGCTCTTAAATACAATCTGAAAGATAAGATAGAGGAATAGAGAACCACACTGATCCAGGACATCCTTGTAAGTAGGGGAAAGTAAGATCAGACAGCCAAGAGATCTTTCTTTGAAGAGCTGATGATAAGCAAGTGAAAACAGAAGAGGCCATCATCACAGAGCAGCAAATGTAAAAGCATGATAAGAACAGAAGGAAAATATGTCATTGAAGATACTGAAGTCAAGTTCAAATAGCAAAAACATCTATTGAGAGCAGAATTATTCTGTATGGATCTGAAAAAGGTGTGAATTGTAGCATAGATGCACAAGTCAAAATATCGGAAAACAATATCTGATTTATGAAGTATCTAGCAAAGTGCTTGTCTAATATAGCATCATGTGAATTTTTATATAAGCTTGTTGTTTAAACGGCTCCATTTCGGAATGGCAGGCAGTGACCAGTGGGGTACCGCAGGGATCAGTACTGGGACCGCAGCTTTTTACAATATATGTTAATGATATAGAAGATGGTATTAGCAATAATATTAGCAAATTTGCTGATGATACTAAGCTGGGTGGCAGGGTGAAATGTGATGAGGATGTTAGGAGATTACAGGGTGACCTGGACAGGTTAGGTGAGTGGTCAGATGCATGGCAGATGCAGTTTGGTTAGATGCAGATGCAGATAAATGTATGGTTATCCACTTTGATGGCAAGAACAGGAAGGCAGATTACTACCTAAATGGAATCAATTTAGGTAAAGGGGCAGTACAGAGAGATCTGGGTGTTCTTGTACACCAGTCAATGAAGGTAAGCATGCAGGTACAGCAGGTAGTGAAGAAGGCTAATGACATGCTGGCCTTCATAACAAGAGGGATTGAGTATAGAAGCAAAGAGGTTTTTCTGCAGCTGTACAGGGCCCTGGTGAGACCACACCTGGAGTACTGTGTGCAGTTCTGGTCTCCAAATTTGAGGAAAGACATTCTGGCTATTGAGGGAGTGAAGCATAGGTTCACGAGGTCAATTCCTGGAATGGCGGGATTACCTTACCCTGAAAGACTGGAATGACTGGGCTTGTATACCCTTGAGTTTAGAAGACTGAGAGGGGATCTGATTGAGACATATAAGATTATTAAAGGATTGGACACTCTGGAGGCAGGAAACATGTTTCCGCTGATGGGTGAGAGCCGAACCAGAGGACACAGCTTAAAAATACAAGGTAGACCATTTAGGACAGAGATGAGGAGACACTTCTTCACCCAGAGAGTGGTGGCTGTGTGGAATGCTCTGCTCTAGAGGGTAGTGGAGGCCCAGTCTCTAGATTCATTTAAGAAAGAGTTAGATAGAGCTCTCAAGGATAGTGGAATCAAGGATTATGGAGATAAGGCAGGAACAGGATACTGATTAAGGATGTCCAGCCATGATCATATTGAATAGTGGTGCAGGCTTGAAGGGCACACTGGCATACTCCTGCACCTATTGTCTATTGTCTATTATTTAGGGGCTGCAGTGGTATTGGGACGTAAAACAAGTAGCATATTTCACTTGGATCAAAAGAAACAAGGCCAGCACCTTAACGTCTTCTTGCAGTCATCAATTCAGCAGAAACATTGAATGTGAAAGACAAATGTCTTGCAATGATCGAGCACTCACCTTCGGAATAACACTACACAGGAAGGAACATCACCCCAGGACCAAGCAAGTACAAGACAAACTGATAACCCACACACACCATGCAAAGACCTAAATGCTTTAAATATAATAGATGAAATGCACGCGCATAGACTGATCAAAATGGAACTTATTGGAATTATCGCAATTTTATTCATGCATGTTAGTTTTCTTTTATTGATCATGTACATTGGGCGACATTTACCTGCAAACTTTATTTTGTGGAGAGATAGAACATAGAACATAGAACAATACAGCGCAGAACAGGCCCTTTGGCCTTCGATGTTGCGCCGACCTGTGAAATATTCTCAGCTCGTCCCCCTACACAATCCCAAAATCATCCATGTGCTTATTTAAGGATTGTTTAAATCTCCCTAATGTGGCTGAAGTGACTATATGAGCAGGTAGGGCATTCCACACCCTTACCACTCTCTGTGTAAAGAACCTGCCTCTGATATCTGTCTTAAATCTATCACCCTTCAATTTGTAGTTATGCCCCCTCATACACGCTGACGTCACCATCCTAGGAAAAAGACTTCCACTGTCTACCCTATCTAATCCTCTGATCATCTTCTATGTCTCTATCAAATCCCCTATTAGCCTTCTTCTTGCCAATGAAAACAGGTTTAAGTCTCTCAGCCTTTCCTCATAAGACCTTCCCTCCAGACCAGGCAACATCCTGGTAAATTTCCTCTGCACATTTTCCAATGCTTCCACAGCCTTCCCAAAAGATGGGGACCAGAACTGTACACAATATTCCAAGTGTGGCTGCACCAGTGTTTTGTATAGTTGAAGCATGATATTGCGGCTCCGGAACTCAATCCCTCTACAAATGAAACCTAACACACTGTATGCCTTCTTAACAGCACTCTTCACTTGGGTGGCAACTTTCAGGAATCAATGTACATGGACTCCAAGATCCCTCTGCACATCCACACTACTAAGAATCTTTTTATCGACCCAGTCATTTATAAAAATGACAAACAGCAGTGATCCCAAAACAGATCCTTGTGGCACACCACTAATAACTGGACTCCAGGCTGAATATTTTCCATCAACCACCACTTGCTGCCTTCTTTCAGAAAGCCAGTTTCTAATCCTAACTGCTAAATCACCCTCAATTCCATGCCTCTGCATTTTCTTCAATAGCCTACCATGTGGAACCTTATCAAAGGCTTTACTGAAGTCCATGTATACCATGGACTGTCCTACCCTCATCCACATGCTTGGTCACCTTCTCAAAAAACTCAGTGAGGTTTGTGAGACATGATCTGCCCTTGATGAAACCATTATGACTATCTGAAATCAAATTGTTGCTTGCTAGATTATTCAAAATCTTATCTCTTATAAGCCTTTCCAAAACCTTTCCTACAACAGAGGTAAGGCTCACTGGTCTATAATTACCTGGGTCATCTCTACTGCCCTTCTTGAACAAGGGCACAACATTTGCAATCCTCCAGTCCCCTGGTACCAAACCTATAGACAATGATGACGCGAATATCAAAGCCAAAGGCTCTGCTATCTCCTCCCTATCTTCCCAGAGAATCCTTGGATAAATCCCATCCGGCCCAGGGGACTTGTCTAATTTCACTCCTTCAAGAATTGATAACATCTGTGTGTAACTAACCTCGATCCTTTCTAGTCTAATATCTCGTACCTCATTCTTCTCCTCAACAATATTCTCCTTTTCCTGAGTGAAAACAGACGTGAAATGTTCGTTTAGCACCTCTCCGATCTTCACAGGGTCTACACTCAACTTCCCACTTCTGTCTTTAATTGGCCCTATTTCTACCCTAGTCCTCTTTTTATTCCTCACCTCCCTATAGAAAGCTTTAGGGTTCTCCTTTATTCTATTTGCTAAAGACTGCTCGTGTCCTCTTTTTGCTCTTCTTAACTATCTTTTTAAATCCTTCCTAGCTGACCTGTAACTCTCCATCGCCTCATCAACACATAAGCCTCCTTCTTCTTCATAATAAGAGATGCAATTTCTGTTGTAAACTACAGTTTCCTTACCTTATCAATTCCTCCCTGCCTGACAGGGACATACCTATCAAGGACACGCAATATCTGTTCCTTAAACCAGCTCCACATTTCCATTGTCTGCATCCCCTGCATTTTGCTGCCCCATTCTATGCATCCCAATTCTTGCATTATATTTTCCTTTGCCTCATCGATCACTCTTGACCTGTGGCATGTACCTATCCCTTTCCATTGCTAAACCAGTGACCCAGGTAATTATAGACCAGTAACTGAATTATGGTCACTCTCTCCAAAGTGCTCACCTACAACCAATCAAACACCTGGCCTGGTTCATTACCAAGCACCAGATCCAGTGTGGCCTCCCCCCTTGTCGGCCCTTCAACATACTGTGTCAGGAAACCCTCCTGTACACATTGGACAAAAACTGATCCATCCGTCGTACTGGAATTATAGCATTTCCAGTCAATGTTGGGGAAGTTAAATGACCATGCTGTTCCTTTCACTCCGACCCAGAATAATTTTGCTAATCAGTTCTTCCACCTCTCTGGAGCTCTGTGGAGGCCTATAAAAAACTCCAAGCAGTGTGACCTCTCCTCTCCTGTTTCTAACCTCAGCCCACACTACCTCAGTAGACAAGTCCTCATCAAATGTTCTCTTAGCCACCGTTATACTATCCTTGACTAACAAGGCCACACCTCCCCCTCTTTTACCACCTTGCCTATTCTTCATGAAATATCTAAACCCTGGAACCTACAACATCCATTCCTCACCCAGCTCTTTCCATGTCTCCAAAATGGCCACAACATCGAAGCCCCAGGTAGCTATCCATGCTGCAAGTTCATCTATCTTATTTCGGATACTTCTGGCGTTGAAGTAGAGACACTTTAAACCACTTCGCTGTCTGCCAGCACATTCCTGTGACCCTGAAATCCTGTCCCTGTCCTTCCTACTGTCATCTTCCTGTGCACTGCAACTGCACCGCCGGTTCCCATCCCCCTGCTGAGCTAGTTTAAACCCACCTGAATAGCACCAGCAAATTTCCCACCCAGGATATTAGTACCCCCCTGGTTCAAGTGAAGACCATCCTGTTTGTACAAGTCCCACCTTCCCCAATTATCCAAGACCCTGAAATCCTCCCTCCTGCACCATCCTTGCAGCCATGTGTTCAGCTGATATCTCTCCCTATTCCTTGCCTCGCTATCACGTGGCACGGGTAACAAACCAGAGATAACAACTCTGTTTGTTCTAGCTCTCAGCTTCCGCCCTAGCTCCCTGAAATCCTGCCTTACATCCCTATCCCTCCTTCTACCTGTGTTGTTGGTACCTACATGGACAACGACTTGAGGCTGGTCACCCTCTCCCTCCAGGACCCCAAAGATACAATCCGAGTCATCATGGACCCTGGCACCTGGGAGACAACACACCAATCGTGAATCTCGTTCGCTCCCAACAAAGCTTCTATCTGAGCCTCTAACCATTGAGTCCCCAATGACTGACACTCACCTCCTTTCCCTCCTTCCCTTCTGTGCAACAGGGACAGGCTCTGTGCCAGAGACCTGGGCCCCACTGCATATCCCTGGTAAGTCATCCCCCTCAACAGTATCCAAAACGGTATACATGTTTTTCAGGGGAACGACCATAGGGTATCCCTCCACTGACTGTTCTTTCCCCCTTCAAATAGTCACCCAGCTTTCTTCATGCCTAGGAGTAACTACTTCCCTGTAACTCTTATCTATCACAGCCTCTGCCTCCCGAATGATCCGAAATTCATCCAGCTCCCGCTTCATAAAAGCAAATTACTGTGGATGCGGGAATCTGAAACCAAAAGAGAAAATGCTGGAAAATCTCAGCAGGTCTGGCAGCATCTGTAAGGAGAGAAAAGAGCTGACGTTTCGAGTCTAACTGACCCTTTGTCAAAGCTGTTTTTTTTTGGTGGTGCATGGCCCTGAGTATGGCTTTTAGGATGCGGCAAGAACAGCAGTTGGAAAAATGTTGTATATCGTGCAAGAACCTGTAATTCTGGAGGCTGCATGCAGGGTGGAGGTGAAGACAGTCGCTGAGGAAGGAAATATGGCTGTGGAAATGAGTCTTAGTAAATACCTTGTCTAACACTGAGAGAGAAAAGCTTTGACAAAGGGTCAGTTAGACTCAAAATGTCAGCTCTTTTCTCTCCTTACAGATGCTGCCAGACCTGCTGAGATTTTCTAGCATTTTCTCTTTTGGTTTCAGCTCCCTCTCCAGTTCCCTAACATAGTCTTGGAGGAGCGAGAGTTGGGTGCACTTCCTGCAGATGTACTTGGATGGGACACGAATGGGGTCCCTTACCTCAAACATCATGCAGGAGCAACTTTGCTCTCCCTGCACTGCCATCCCTGCGAGTCCCCTTATCACAAAGTGAAAAAGAGCGACGCTTATCTGATATGTCCCTAGAGTTTAAGGTTAGAGGAGGTGGTTGGGTGGGTGTAGGGTCTCGGGTTGAGAAAACACTGTCTTATATAGCTGGATGGAAATAAAACAAGAAGTCCCTCCTTTCCCAGAAACCTTTGCTCTGACTTCAAATTTAAAAGCACAAATCAGTGACACACTGCTCCCGGCAGGCCCCTGGTACAAGCTCTTGCCCTTTGAGTTGTTGCTGCCACTGAAAAACAGAAATGGAGGACACCCGTGCTTGTGGCAAGTTTTTAAAGGTTCAAATCAGTGACTCACCGCTCCCGGCAGGCCCCTGGTGCAAACTCTCACTCTTCGAGTTGCTGCTGCCGCTGAAAAACAGTTGGAAATTTTGGAGAAATGCAACTGTACGTAGTGTAGTAGCTGGCTTCCTTTAGTTATGTGACCTTGACCTCCAATGTACATTTCATATTTCAGTTTGTGGCAGACATTAAACATCTCACTCCAAGATAGTGCAGAGTAGGACACTCCAGCCAGTGTTTTTCTGCTCCTTTTCATTTTTTTTCTCTTTTCATTCTCCCTTTTGTTCTTTTTTACTCTTCTGTCTTTTTCCTCTTCTGCCAGTGATCTGGCGTGGAGTAGGGCCGTCCATCAGCCTAGAGCGACAATGACTATGGGTTGGGAACCAGTGGGGCCCAATCAGACTACATGGAAGCCCTTATAGAAAGCTTGTAATGTCTACCTTTTTAGCTTTATTTATTACTTTCCTAACCTATACCATATGTATACAAATCGTTCTGTATAACATGCATTTCATCAACATGAATTCACTGTAAAGCAATTGATGATTTGGGGACGTTGTTTCTTCAGCATGAACTTTTAAAACATGTGTTGTCTGTAACATGACTACATCGCTAACACTTTTAAGCCCTGTTTCGAAAGCGAGATTTTTCTATAATGCGGGGTTGTACCTAAGATTTGTACTTAGATACCTAAGATAGCACCATGTGTTGGCAACATTGTGCACTTTTTCACTGTACTCATGTTCTTTTGTAAGTTGAAAATACGTGACAATAAATCAAATTTTAATTCTATTTACCTCAGAATGCTGGACGTTTGAGAGCGCATGAAAATAAAAGATGAAAACCTTGGTCTAAAAGGTAGATTTAGGAAGAATCGTTAGGGAGGAGGAGAAATAGATAAAATTCAAGAACTTAGAGAAGGTTTTCAAACACTGTCTAAGTTGACAATTTGTATTGAGGGGCAAATTTTCTCCATACCCTGCATGGGATTTCATTAATGTTAGAGAAGGAGAAAACTTACTTTAAAGTGTTTTAATGTTTTGAAATATAAATACATGAACTGAATGACAATAACAACTTCAGTGTGTGAGTAACATTGATAGCCTGAAAGAGGTCCCATTTTCCAATATTCCCTAGCCCACAGTCTGATCAGTCTTCAATAATATCATATCTAAATAATCTCTAAAGTATCAGATGCTACTTCTCTCTTCAATGCTCAGGCCCTTTTCCATTCTTGCCAATCCAGAAGAACCTGCTCCTCATGTCCCTTGATCATATAATGCCTGGACTAACTCCCCACTGCCCACAAAGTTGTATTCTTGTGGTTTGCTTTGAGGACTTTTTCAATGTTCCTGGATCTTAAGACTTTCTTGCCAATGATCTCAGATCTTGGCACCTGCTCCAATATTTCCAGAATAAGCTGACCAATGTTCTCAGAGCTCATTCCTGACTTTCTTTTCCCAGTACTTCCAAATCCCAGATCTGTCCCCGGTGTTAATAAATTGATGTCCCTAATCCCTTGTTTTTAATCAAACTTCTGACTTAATATAAACAATTCTATGTGAGAGCTGATTAATTAATGATCTCCTGTTCTTTAGCTCACAGTAAACTGGAGGTTAGATTGTTTTAAAGCACTGGGGATATGATCAACAAAGCATGACAGAAAAAGTATCTTGGTAAACAAGTGTGACCAGAATATGATTTACAGTATTATTGATGCAAACAGAACTGGCACCAAGTGAGACAAAATTTGTATGCTGACCATTCTAACAATGGTCTACTGTTATTTTTAGAAGATTCCCTTTTGGTTATCTGACAACCAAAACAAATATTTTGCGGAAATTATGAAGTGTTCAATAGTGAACTGAATTAAGGGTTAAATGTTGCCTGAAAAGATGCTAAAGTATTATTCTATGTAATTTCTCTTTATGGAAATCATTGCATTAGCTATGTAAAAACAGAATCATTCATTTTCCTTATATTTAAACTAAAATAGAAAACAGAATGTTTATACTGCAGACTGTAGAAGGTATTGCTGCACCTTTAAAAAAAACAAGTCACTGGAACCCATCGTGAGTTTTGTATACACTGTCCTATAGAAAACAATGGGGAGGAGAAATAAGACACTGTGGTACTGGGGTTTCGTACAAAGTGAGATTCAGCTAGCAACAGGTAGTTGACTGGTTTGTGCAGTTGTGACTAGTTGTGGATGCCAATGGTCATCAGCGTGATAACAAATCTCTGATTGGTTCCTGGGTAACTGAATGACTTGCGCATGTGAACACTCCACAGGAAGAAGATTTTCCAGACTATAAGATGTAGGGTCTGTTTCTGTATCTCATTGGAGCAAAGGGTCTAAAGCATGGTCTGGGAAGGAAAAGCAAAATCTTATCAAAGCCTGTGGATTGGCGCTATTGAACTGTGTTTCCCTTGTTCTTTTTTCCCTTCACCCATAACACCATTTTATATTTTGTTTCTCTGTGTAATTCTGTATGTGTATGTAGGGGTTAAGTAGAAGTAGAGTTTTGACAAGTAGATAACTGTTTACTTTCCAGAGGGAAAAGAAAAACAATAAAACAGAGTAATACTTGGAAATAAACATACCATTCATACTGGAGCATTATTTTGACATAGACAATACAAGTCAGACCAATATGTGTCATTGACCCGTTTTACTGGTTTTTCTTTCTGGTATGTCTCAAATTTACCTTTTTGTCACAAATAGCTCTTGTTATGATCAGGAGCCTTGTCAATGTTTTCTGTTAACCTGATTCTATCAGATAAGTAGATTAGGGACTTTGGGTACTTTGATTAAATTCTTTATGCTGTGATGACACCAGGAGTAGTGGGTCTTGAGAATTAGTCCAATTTCCCAAGTGGGTCTCTCCCTAATGGCATTGTGCATCATCCAACAGCAGGTGGACTGCAACAGTTTAAGAAGGCAGCTCACCAACACCTTCTCAAGGGAAGCTAAGGACGGCAACAAATGCTGGCCAGCCAGCGATGCCCACATCCCACAGCGATGCCCACGTCCCCAAATTGAATTTTAAAAAAGAGATGGGGGCATGCCCCAGACTAGTTTGAAACAGAGACAAGGAGAATTTGGTAAGTGATGAAAGTAAAGAACTGAAAATAACAACTGAACTGGAAATTCCAAACGATTTCCTGCAGTTGGCAGAATTGCATCCGACATTCTTAAGTGAAGTGTCAAAAGTTAGGTTAATTGAATTGGCATATAAATTGCGGGTAATTTTGCATGCTATAGCTAAAGATGCAGTCAGAATTGAAGTGCTTGGTTTTAGAAATAAAAACATGAATTCCTAAGAGCAGAAAAGTACAAAAACAGACAGCGAAAAAGACTGGAAATGAAAATGAGACAACTGCAATTAGGATTGCAAAGGGAACAGAAAAGTAAAGAGAGGGAACTGAAAAGGCTTAAAATACCGCAGTTGAAAAAAAATGTCAGTGCTGATGCAGACTCCAATGAGGAGAATCTGAATCATGATCAAAAGACCAATAATGAAATGCTTATGTTTGAGGAAATGGCTATAGAGTCCTTTATGTCCTTTGAGAAAATAGTGAGACAAATGAATTGACCAAAGGAAAACTGGGCTTTACTCATGCAGAGTTAGTTGATTGCTAAGGTACAGAAAATTCAAGTTTTAACTCCAGCTAATTCATTGGAGGTAAACACTGTTGTGAGTGCAGAAGAAGGACATTGAGTAGATGAAAAAGAGTTTGTGACTAAAGGGATGATAATCATTCCTTTTTCAAATAATGCAGGCAAGCCTGTAACTACACTAAAGGATACATGAGCTACTCAAACTATCTTGCTGGTGAAGGATTTAGTTTTCCCTCCAGATATTTCAGTGAAAGTCAAAGGACAGGTAAACAGGCTAGATGGAAAGTATATCCCAAAGTGCAAAGTCTATTGGAATGTGATGTCTTATCTGGATGAGACAGGTGAGTTGTCAGGTGAGTTAGAAAATTACCAGTAGTCTGAAGAGACAGAATAGTTGTAAAAATGGTTTCAATGTATTTTTCCATAGTGTGTAGTGAACAGAACAATGACTAAACAAAGTCTATGCTGATGGATCACAGTAAAACCACAAGAAGTTATTAGGGGAGACAAACGTATATTGAAAAAGACAATAATTTGAAAGAAGTGTTTGGCATGTCTTCATTAATTGAAGTTCAGAAAGCAGATCCAGATTTAAGTAAATTAGCTCAGACGGCTCATACTGAAGCTGAAGGTGTTTCAGAATGTTATTACATTCAGAACAGATTTCTGTTGAAGATGTTAGACACAGATTCACAGACCCGAGGTCAAAGAATAGATGACTAGTCAACAAATAGTGGTACCTCCCAGATATCTAAAGGGGATATTATAAGTAACACATGAAATTCCTACATGTGGGAACATGTGGGAATATGTGTCAGAAATATTATGTGGTGGGAAAACATCAACATGTAACGAAATCAGCACCAATTGGCATGATACCCACATCAGGTTTTGATAAACCATTCAGTCAAGTGGTAGTAGATTGTATAGGTCCATTATTAAAAATGAAATCAGGACATCAGAATATCCTGTTCTGGGGAAGGGTCATGGCACTTGAAACATTAACTCTGCTTTCCCTCCACAAATGCTGCCAGTCTTGCTGAGTTTTTCCAGCAATTTCTGTTTTTGTTTCACAGTTCTTTTTTTTTTCCTTCTCATCAGTATATCCTTACAATTATTCATATGAAAACCTGAATATCAGGGGTATCATTTGGTGGTAGTCAAAAGTTAACTTATTACTCATTATGGACTACCAGTTGTGATAATATCTGATTAGGGTTCCAACTTTATAGCTAAAGTTTTCCAGAACATCATCAGTTTGGGCATAAAACAATTGAAGCCAATTGCGTATGATCCACAAACACAGGGAAGTTTGGAGATATACTATCAGTCTCTCAAAACACTGATTAAGTCCCATTGTCACAAATGCCCACAGGACTGGGACAAAGGATTAGATTTTGAACTATTTGCTACCAGAGATTTCCCAAATGAATTGACTGGGTTTAGTTATTTTGAATCATTTCATGGCCATGAGATTAGATGATGATTAAAATTGATGAGAGAAAATTTCTGAACACAAAAAGACAAATCCTCAATGTTGGATTACACAAAGAATCACAGGAGTTTGTACAGTACAAAATGTCTCACAAGCAAAAGTGAAAGAATAGACAGGTAAACATTGAGCCACTAAGAGTATATCCAACAGGAGATAAAATATCAGTTAATACTGAGGAAGAAGATTTTAAGTAACAGGAAAATAAAGATGGTTTTGTTAGATTGAGCACATCAGCGACAGGTGTAATAAGCGTGAGACACTTTTGCAGAAGTAACAAAAAAAAGGGAGTACTCAATGAATGGCAGGACATTAGGAAGTTCATAGGAACAGAGGAATTTTGGGGTGCTTATCCATAGATCCCGGAAGGCGGCAAGACAAGTTAGTATGGCAGTTAAGAAGGCATATGGGACCCTTACCGTTATCAATTGTGGCATAGATTATAAGGGTAGGGAGAAGCTGTATAAAACTTTGGTTAGGCCACAGGTAGAGTACCTTGTGCAGTTCTGATTACCACACTGTAGAAACCATGTAATTGCACTGGACGGGGTGCAGAAGAGATTCACCAGATGTTGCCTGGGTTGAAGCATTTTATCTATGAAGAGAGGCTTGGATAAGCCAAGGTTGTTTTCTTTGGAGCACGGAAGGGTATGCGAGGATCTGTTTGAAGTGCATAAAATTATGAGGGGCATGGACAGGGTGTGTAGGAAGTAGCTGTTTCCCCTTGAAGGGTCAGTAAAGAGGGGTCAGAATTATAAGGTGAAGGGCAGGAAGTTTAGACAGAATGGGAATAGTAGGATTTGGGAATTCACTGCCTGGTAGGGCAGTAGAGGCAGGAAACATTACAAACTTCCCAAAGTACCTGGAAGCACACTTGAAATGTCATGAAGTTGAAGGCTGTGGGCCAAAGGCTGGAAAGTGGGATTAGTGTAGATGGGTCAGCAGAGCCCAGATTAGATGAAGGGCCTCTCCTGTGGTGTATGACTCTCTGATTGTGGAAGGAAATTCTGCACATCATAAAACACGTGATTGGAACTAATTGTGAATTGTGTTTCCACTGAGGCATTGTGAGCTTTGGGAGAGGTGAGGTAAGATGTCACAGCACTGGAATGTATGCAGTGTGAGATTCAGCCAGCAACAGGTAGCTGATTGGTTTATGCAATGGTGTTGAGTTGTCAATGCCAAAGGTCATCAACCTGATGAAAATGTGCTGATATTTCCAGGGCAGCTGAATAGAGTGTGTATGTGCATGTTACAGTGGCAGAAGACTTCAGACTGGAAAAAATAGGGTCTGTCTCTATATCTCTGCCGCAAAGTAACACAAGCCTGAAGAGACTCAGTTATTTTCTCCCATCATTTGCTGCAAGTTTTGCCTCTAATCAGTGAGTGTGAAACTGAACAATTAATGTTTAAACCCCTCTGGCTTTGACAAAGAGTTTGCGAATCTGGAAGGAAGGACTTTGGAGAGCAAAAGGTCTCGGGAGGAAACAGGAATGGCTTATCAAAGCCGATACACTGGTGCTATTGGACGGTGTTTCCATAATTTTCTCCCGAACAACATATTTTTCCTTATTGTCTATGTCTGGATGTATGTGCGTATGGGTTTTTAAAAGGGGTAGAGTTTTACTTAGGACAGTCATAGAACATAGAACATAGAACATTACAGCGCAGTACAGGCCCTTCGGCCCTCGATGTTGCACCGCCCTGTCATACTAATCTGAAGTCCATCCCACCTCCACAATTCCATGCACATCCATTTGCCTGTCCAATGACGACTTAAATGCACTTAAACTTGGCGAATCTACTACCATTGCAGGTAAAGCATTCCATACCTTTACTACTCTCTGAGTAAAGAAATTACCTCTGACATCTGTCTTATACCTATCTCCCCTTACTTTAAAGTTGTGTCCCCTCGTGTTTGCTGTCCCCATACTTGGACAAAGGCTCTCCCTGTCCACCTTATCTAACCCTCTGATTATCTTGTATGTCTCTATGTCAGTAGTTCAGAGCTCTTTACATGTAATTAGAATTAATTTATTTATAATAAACAATGTTTGTTTAATTCCTGGTCAGTGTTTTCAGTTAACTTAGTGCAATCAAAAGATAGATTAGGACTTTGTGTACTTTGATTAAATTATTAAATTTTGCGGTGACCCCGGGTGTAGTTGAGTTTGACAAGAAGCACACCTTCCCACATGCATTGTAACAACTAAGAAAATGCAAGCAAGTGGCCCCAAATTCAGCTCCATGATACGAGTGGTTTCAGTGCCACTGGTATAGGCAATACAGCTAATATTTTGTAGTTTACTATTTTTAATTTTATGAAGATGTGGGTGTACTGTACCTTTAAGAAAGTTAAGAGCTAGCAAATCTACCTGACAGCACCAAGTGTTCTGAACAAGATATAATGTAACCTTTTGGTCCAGCAGTCAGTGTAGACAAAAACAAATTTGAATTCAGCCAATCAGTTTAAATTATACTCCAAAATACCAACCTCCAGTCACGTTTGAACTTAGTATATTGACAATATTAAAAAGACCAATGAAACACTCTGATGCTTTGGGGTAGAAGACTGGGGAAAATTGTACAGTTGGAACTGCCACAAGACCAGTAGATATAGACTGCTAGTCAGAACTGTCTGAGAGGTACCTGTGTAGAGAAAGGCAGAGAAAAAACATCAACACTGACCTGGAGAGCAAATCTGCAAAGAGAAGATTCGACAGCTGGCTGGTTTTGAAATTGAATTTTTCAGTAAATCTTAGTCGGGGGTTTTATCACAGTAGTATTATAGAAGGGAAAGTAAAAGAAAGGTTAGAGCAAGGAGTTGTAATTAGTTGATAATTATTCTTTATTATACTTTAAGAAATAAAGTTGTTAATTTCTTGGTCTCTTGAATTTTCACAGATTACCACACAGGATAAATCTTTTCGGTGTTGCTGGTTTAACTTAAGCAGGAGGGTTTACCCTGGGTCATAAATGGTTTGGGGCCTCATCTGGGATTTGAATGGTTTGGGGGCTTTTATCCATGATTTTAACAGTTTGTTTCTTGGATTTGGGATTTGAACAGGTTTAGACAGATTTGAATAGATTTGGAGTATGAAAAATCCCAGCAGATTTAAACACTTACAGGTTAGTGTCCGAGATCTTTAAATAAAATGTACTTGAGGCAATTTGTTTAATTTCTGTGACTTGTGGTTGATTAAGTTAAAAGTGAGAGAAATGGATCTTAAAATTGCTAAAGAGGTTCTGGGATTTGAAGATGATTCTCAAATTTGCCAAGAACATTTAGAAGAAAAGAAAAATGCCATCTTTTTAGAATTATCAAAGAAGTTAGATTTGGGTTTAACCAAAGATGAAAGTAAAACTGAAATTGAGGGAGTTACTCAAACACTTAGGTGTGTCAGAGAAACGGACAAGTGCAGTAGAAGTAGAAAAGCTTAAATTACAATTTGAGGAAATTTTGAGTCTGAGATAAACAAAGAGGGGGAGAGAAAGAGAGAGAAGGTTCTTAGCAAAGGGACAGAGAAGAGAGGAAGAGAGAGAGAGAGAGAGAAGAAAGGTAGAAAGAAAGGGAGAGAGAAAGAGAAAGAAGGTTCTTAGCTGAGCAAAAAGAGAATTTGAACTTGAGAATTTGCGACTTAGTCAGCAAAGTCAAGTTAACAGGATGGAGATTAAAAGAGAAGGTAGTGATATATACAAATATGTCAAAACTCTGCCACATTTTGATGAGAAAGATGTTGAAATTCTTTATTTCAACTGAAAAATTGGCTAGGCAGATGGAGTGGTCTGATGATTTGCAGATGTTAATGCAGTTTCAGACTAAACTGGTAGGCAGAGCTAGGGAGATATTTGCCGCACTGTCAGATGAGGTGTCAAGAAATTATGAAGATGTTAAACAGGATAGTTTAAGTGCTTATGAATTGGTACCAGAATCATATAGATAGCAGTTCAGAAACATAAAGAAACAGCAGGTGAGTCCTTATGTTGAGTTCGAAAGAATTAAACATAGTCATTTTGATTGATAGCTGCGTGCTTTGAAAATAGATAGGATCTTTGAGGCTCTAAGACAGATTATTCTGCTGGAGGGGTTTTAAAAACTCTTTTCCAGAGATGGCAAGAATTCATGTGGAGAAACAAAGTTCAGGAAGTGAGATGAGCAGCAAAAGTAGCAGATGAGTACATGTTGGTGCATAAGACAAGCTCTGGCCAGTATTTTGTCCTGTGAGGGATAGAAACTGGGAGAAGGGGAGATCCTTCATTATGAAACAAAGAGTAAAGACCACTGGTAAGACTTTACCACAGGATAAAAAAGAAGTCCAAGAGGTTGGAAAGGAGGTGAAACGCCTCAGGTGTTTCCACTGTAGTAAAGTGTAGTATATTGCCGGTGGTTTCAAAAGGGCAGTGCGAAAAGATGTTTTCACTGCCAGAAAGTGGGACATGTAAAGACAGTGCTGGTCGTTTAAGAAAGGCACTGTGGGCAAAGATGTGATAAAAGAAGCTAAGCAAGTGGCATTAGTGAAGGTAGTAAAGGAGACCCCCAAGAAGAGCAGAGGAGCTGCAGGAGAGTGCACAGCCTAGGCAAGGGCTGGGTGTGGAGTTAGTGCCTGATCACGGCAAAGAATTTGCCTCTGTGGGTAAAGTTTATTCAGAAAGAACAGGGGGAGAAGAAGTTATCATTTTGAGAGATACAGCACCTAATCAGTCGCTGATAGTAAGCGATGAGTGAGTATGCACTTTTTCTGATCTGTTCCCCAAGAGTGTGGTAATTTGTGGGATAGAGGGACAAAACTTCAGCATTCCCCTATGTAAGATCAAGTTGGAATACCAACTCAAGACTAGGGATGTTACAGTGGGAGGGATTGACAGGGTATCCATTCTAGGAATTCGGTTTGTTATTGGGAATGATTTTGCAGGATCCAAGATGGGAATGACACCCATTGTTGTGGAGAAGCCCAAGGAAGACCAAGAAACTGAGGAGCTAAAACAGAAATATCCTGGTATTTTTCCAGACTACGTGGGAACCACATCCCGCTATCATAAGTCACAGCATGAAGTGATAAGTATAGACTAAGATGAAGGAATTGAGGTTCAGTTAGCAGTTACCCTTTTTGATGTAATGGTACAGGGAAAGGGTCAGACAGAAGCATTCACTCCTGAAAGTCTAAGAGACTTGCAACAGCAAGACAAGACGATACAAGATATATATGTGGAAATGGAGGCAGAGAATATTCTGGAGGGTTATTATCTGAAAGATAGAATCCTCAGGTGGAAATGGAGACCACAGCAGGTTAATGCAGATGAGAAA
Source organism: Chiloscyllium punctatum (assembly GCF_047496795.1). NCBI lineage: Eukaryota > Metazoa > Chordata > Chondrichthyes > Orectolobiformes > Hemiscylliidae > Chiloscyllium > Chiloscyllium punctatum. Next base: position 60,467,499 of record NC_092763.1, on the reverse strand, counting down.
TGGGCTAAAGTGCACCAGATTGTGTTGCTGTAGCGTACAGACAGGAGGTGTTACGGGTAGCACATGTAGGAGGTCACCTAGTGGTATGAAACACTCAGGCTAAGGTACAAAGACATTTTTATTGGTCTGGAATGCACAAGGATATGGTTAACTTTTGCCATATGTGTCAGACATGCCAAATGGAAGGTAAGCCACGGGCGGTAATAAAACCAGCACCTTCGTTGCTAATTCCTGCATTTGAAGAACCCTTCACACAGGTTATAACTGATTGTGTAGATCCCCTCCCGAGAACTAAAAGTGGGAACCAGTACTTGTTAATCATATAGATGAGTCTACCAGATTTCCAGAGGCAATTCCATTATGGACGACAAGGCAAAAAGAATTGGAGAGGAGTTAGTAGCTTTCTCTACACAGTATGGGCTACCCAGAGAGATTCAGTAGGACCAAGGATCCGATTTTACTGCTCAGCTGTTTAAGGTGGTTATGGATAGCTTAGATATACAGCACTTTAAATCCAGTGCGTACCATCCTGAATCCCAGGGAGCTTTAGAAAGGTGGCATCAGACCTTGAAGACCATGTTGAGAGCATACTGTCAGGATTACCCAAATGATTTGAATAACGTTATCCTATTCATATTGTTTGCCATTAGAGATGCCCCAAACAAATCTACTCAGTTCACTCCCTTCGAGTTAATATTCAGGCATGAAACGAGAGGTCCTTTAAAATTAATTAAAGAAAAACTGACAGGACCAAAGTCGGAGATCTCACACTTAGATTATGTATCAGAGGTGAGGGAAGAACTAAATGGAGTAGGAGAGTTGCTAAACAGCATCTAAAGAGGACACAGTGTAGAATGAAGCAGGTGGCTGATAAAAACTTTGAGATTCGGATGTTTTCCTGAGGGGATGACATGCTATACTGTTACCAGTGATAGGAGATGCCTTAAAAGCCAGGTTTAGTGGACCCTATCAAAGTGAGAAAAAGTTGAGTCAGGTGAACTATCTAGTAAAGATGCCTGATAGAAAAAAGGGCATCAGGTATGTCAAGTGAACATGTTGAAACTGTATTAGATGAGAGAGAAAGAACTGGAGAAACAGGTTTTAGTTACTGCCCCGCAGAGTGGGGCATCAAATCCAGATGATGTGGATTTTGATGTGCCTCAAAATAAATTAAAAAATGAAGAAGTCCTTGAGGAGTGGGATCGATTAGTAAGCTATCTGTCTCAGGAGCATAGAATGCAGTTGAAAGATTTGTTACTGTAGTATAAAGACATATGTAAGAATCAGATGGGGGGGAGGACTAATGCTATTGGACATGAAGTAAAAGTAGGGGATACTGCTCCGAGAAAACAACACCCCTATTAGCTTAATCCTTTCAAAGCGAAACAGGTCCAGATGGAGGTGGAGGCCATGCTTGACAAGGTCATCATCGAACCAAGCTAGAGTGAATGGAGTTTACCAATCGTCTTAGTTCCCAAACTGGACAGGAATCAATGATTCTGCGTGGATTATTGGAAGGTCAATGCCGTTACAAAATCGGACTCATATCCAGTTCCTAGATTGGAGGATTGTATCGAGAAAGTTGAATAAGCCAGTTACATCACCAAGTTGGACTTAATGTGTGGTTACTGGCAGGTACCTTTATCAGAGTTGGCGAAATAAATTTCTGCGTTTGTAACCCCAAATGGGCTACATCATTTAAAGTGATGCCCTTTGGAATGAAGAATACACCCGCCACATTCCAAAGAGTCATGAACAAAGTTGTGGCTGGGTTAACATACTGTGCAGTCTATTTGGACGATGTTGTGATCTTTAGTAAGCCCTGGAAAGATCACATGGTACAGTTGGCAGAGCTCTTTGATCAGCTAAGAGAAGCAAAACTGGTGATAAACTTAAAAAAAAGGAATTTGCGAAAGCAGAGGTGATGTTCTTGGGACATAACATCGGCCATGGAAGTTTGACCCCACAGAACTCAAAGACGAAGACCATCGAGGAACTGCCATGCCCAACCTCGAAGAAAGAGGTGCTTCGTATTTTAGCACTCCGTGGATTCTCTTGGAGGTTTGTTCCAAACTTCAGCAGTGTAGTGGTACAGTTAACCCATTTGCTGAAGAAGAACTCAAAGTTTCAGTGGGCAGAACCATGCCAGGAGGCATTCAACCATTTGAAATTAATATTAACCACCAAACCAGTTTTAGCTACACCAAACTTTTCAAAACTTCTAAAGTCGCCATTGATGCTAATGACATAGGATTGTAGCTGTACCCCTCCAGGAAGATGAGGATGGATTTGAACTGCCAGTTGGTTACTTTTCGAAGCTCAACAGCCAGCAAAGGAAATACTCCATGATCGAAAAAGGAACTGTTGAGTTTGGTACTGGTCTTGCAACATTTTAATGTTTCTGTTGTGAACAATGTGTCAGAGACAGTTGTGTACATGAATCATAATCCTTTTACATTCTTAGAATGCTTGAAAACAAGAATATGAGACTATTTCTCTGGAGTCTTATGTTACAGACTTTTAATTTAAAAATCATTGCAGATCGTAAGAATGTAATCGCAGATGCGTTATTGTGGATTTAACTGATAAAGTTTAGATAAGATTTGTATTTATTTAATGTTATATATCTATACAGTTATATAGAAAGAAATTAAAGTGAACTTAAATTAAAGTTATCTGTATGTTCAGGTAATGTGTTTATAATTAGAGAAAAAGAATGAAGCCATCTTTTCATTACGATGGTTCATTTTTTCTTAAGGGAGGAGATGTTATGAAGATATGGGTGTACTGTACCTTTAAGAAAGTTAAAAGCTAGCAGAACTACCTGACAGCACCAAGTGTTCTGAACAAGATATAATGTAACCTTCTGGTCTAGCAGTTAGTGTAGCTGGTTGCCTGGAAACAACAAAACAAATTCAAATTCATCCAATCAGTTTAAATTATATCCCAAAATACCAATCTCCAATCAAGTTTGAATTTAGTATATTGACAATATTTTAAAAAATGAAACAATCTAATGCTTAAGGTATAAGACTGGGGAAAGTTGAACAGTTGGAAGAGAACTGCTACAAGACCAACAGATGTGGACTGCTAGTCAGAACTGTCTGAGAGGTACCTGTCTAGAGAAAGACAGAGAAAAAACATCGACACCGACCTGGAGAGCAAATCTGCAAAGAGAAGATTCGACAGCTGGCTGGTTTTGAAATTTGAATTTTTCAGTAAATCTTAATCGGGGGGTTTATCAGAGTAGTACTATAGAAGGGAAAGTAAAAGATAGGTTTGAGCAGGGCATTGTAAATAGTTGTTAGTTAATTATTCTCTGTTATACTTTAAGAAATAAAATAGTTAATTTCTCCCATAAATAGTTCTTGGATTTTCACAGATTACTGCATGGAATAAATCTTTTCTGTGTTGCTGGGTTAAATTAAGCAGGAAGGTTTAGCCCATATCATAACAGTAAATCACTATAGGGATCCTCATTGTCTTTTTTTAAAATAGAGAGCTGCAACAGGAGCACATACTAGCAGTGTTGCCTGGAGAGCAGGTTGCTCAATGTTGCTACCTGTCACTGACTGCAGACACACATGGCTTTATGGGTGCCATATTATTGGTGATGAGATATGCTCATGAATACCCACAATCTGAGCAGCAGTCAACGTGCTGTTGCATACCAACTGCATGTACTAAAACAACTAGTTATTCAGACACAATGTGCCTGGAGCAACAGCTTTTTCCTTCCCATTTTCTTTTCTTTGAAACCTCTGTTATTAAATAGCATGTGTTGTAAACCAACTTAAAATTCTCTTCAACAAATGTGGCAGGTTTGTAGAAATGAACTTCAAATCTGTACCACTACCTCTAGAAAAACGAATTCAGATAGCTATGCCTGATCCAGGAAGAAAACCAACTGCCACCATCTTGGGTGCAAAGTGTTTTCAGCATTTGTGACAATCTTTTTCTGTGGGGTGGGTTTGGTGTTGGGGTGTGAATGTATAGGTGTATGCGTTTCTGTGTCTTCATTTGAGTAAATTTTGTTTTGAATAAACTTCTTTCTTATTTGGAACTAAAAGGACCTAGCTGATTTGTTTCTAATACTGAGCTCTCTCTCTCTCTGTACATATTATGTGCGTGTGTGTGTGTGTGTGTGTTTATATACAAAATTGGCAATGTAACTTTCTTTTAAAATTCAATCTTTGTTGTGACCAATGGGGGAGGGGGACAAGGAAAGGAATCAGTTTACCCCTAACTTAGCCATAATAAATGTAAGGATATATTTGAGAAAGTACCATATATGAGGCTGGTTTACAAGATTGAGGCTTGTGGAGTAAGGAGGGCAGTGTCTCTTAGATAAAAAATTGGCTTAAAGGCTGAAACAGTAATTTGTAGTAAATGGCTTTTTATCAGACTGTAAAATGGTAGAAGATCATCTTCCCAAGGGTCAGTGCATGGATTACTTTTTTTTTGATACATGTAAATGACCGGGATATTGGAATAAGAGTGATGGTGAACACCGAGGCTGCTGCATAGCAACTGAAACAAGACATGGATAGGCAAGCAGAATGGTCAGACAAGCGGCAGATTAAATTAAATAAAAAGAACTGTAAGATGATATATTTTGGCAGAAGAGCTAGGGATTGAAAATGTAGATGTAATGACACATTTGTAAAGAGTGTGAGGGGACAAAAGGCTCATTGGGTGTATGTGAATACGTCGTTATAGATGTAAGGATATATTGAGAAAGTTGGAGGGCTGCAAATGTTGGAGATCAGAGTCGAGAGTGTGGTGCTGGAAAAGCACAACAGGCAAGGCACCTTCCAAGAAGCAGGAGAATCAACATTTCAGGCATCAGCCCTTCATCGCCACACTCTTGATATATTAAGAAAATGGCAAGAAAAGCATACAGAAAATTGGGCTCCATAAATGTCGGTATTGAGTACAAAAGTAGCAAAGTTATGTTGAACTTCTAATAAGCTCTTGTTAGGCCACAATTAGAGTACTGTGTCCACTTCTGGTCACCACCCATTTGAAAGGATGTGGAAGGGTGGTGAGGAGACGTACCAGGCAGGTTCCAGGGATGTGACTTTAGCTACAAAGTTCGCTTGGAGAATGTAAGGTCATTCTCTTTGAAATGAAGGAGATTGAAGGCAGATTCCTTATAAGAGTGAAACATTCTGACAAATTTAGATCAGGTAGACAAAAAAAAGTAATTCCCGTTAGTTGAACAGCAAGGACCAGGAAAGGTGATGGAGGATTCCAATACATCAGTGCAAAAATAAGCCTGAAGTATTTACAACAGTTTTCAGCCAGGAGTGTCAAGTGGACAATCATCTCAGCCTCTTCCAGATGTCCCCAGTATCATAGATGCCAGTCTTCAGCAAATTTGATTCAATCCACGTGATATCAAGAAATAGCTAGAGGCACTGAATACTACAAAGGCTACAGGGCCTGAAAACACTCCTGCAGATGTGTGCTTTAGAACATGTCACATTTCTAGCCTGGTTGTTCCAGTATAGCTAACATCTACCTGACAATATGAAAAATTGCCCCAGTGTGTCCTGTATACAAAAAATAAACAAGAAGAAAAGTATATTCTTGATCATCACTACAGTGATGGAACAGCACACAAACAGTGCTATCAACCAGCACTTGCTTAGCAGTAATCTGCTGACTGACGCTCAGTTTGGGTTCTGCCAGAATCACTCAGCTGCTGACTTCAATACAGCCTTCACTTAAACATAAGCAAAGGAACTGAATTCCAGAGCTGTGGTGACAATGACTGCAGTTGACATCAAGGCTTCATTTGATCACGTTTGGCATCAAGGAACCCTAACAAAACTAGAGTCAATGGGAATCAGAAAGAAAACTCTCTGCTGGTTTGATTAATACATAACACAAAGTAAAATGGTGGTGTTTGTTGGAGATTAATCATCTCAGCTCCAGGACATCTCTGCAGGAATTCCTCAGGGTAGTGTCCTAGGCCCAACCATCTTCTGCTGCTTCATCAATGCCCTTACCATCCATAAGTTCAGAAATAGGGATGTTCGCTGATGATTGTGCAATATTCAGCACCATTTGTGACTCCTCAGATATAGAACCAACTGAACTGTTCAAATATAGCAAGACCTGGGAAATTACCAAGTTTGGGTTGATATTTGGAAAGTAACATACATACCATAGAACCAAGTAAGTTAAGGCTGGTATCAAATTGCAAGGAAAAATGTGCAATGCAAATATTAATGATTAACTAGAGGATTGGGAAAGTTTTAAATTTGCAAGTAATATTAAAGGACAGTAAAAGCTTCTTTAAAATCAAAAAAGGAAGAGAGAAGCCAAAATGAATGTAAGCTCCTTTCAGAATCGGGCTGGGGAAATAATAATGAGGAATGACAGGAGAGCTGAATAAATACTTTGCATCAGTCTCCGTGTCAGAGGTCACTAATATCATTCCAAAAATACCAAATCAAGGGGTAAAAGTTGGGAGGATATGGTGAAGGCTACAAACACAATAGCTATCATTAAAAAATACATATCAAGAAAACTAATGGGGTGAAAGTCCAATATGTCCCTGGACCTGATTGGTTATATTCTAAGGGATCCTAACTGCAGAGATAATGAATGCATGGGTGGTAAACTTCCAAGAATCCTTAGACTGGGGAAACCTGCTAAAGTGACAACTTTATCAAAACGTGAGGGAGACGAGAAATTGTTGATCAGTTATCAACATTTGAAATTGGGGAAATATTAGAGTGTATTAGAAAAGATGTAAAGGCAGAGAGATCAACCTTTGGTGGCTGGGAGTCCAAGGAGTTCTCATTTGTGCAGACTTCCTGCTTCATTTCCTTATTATTTTGTTTTCATCGCTGGATTAAAATTCATGTTTTCACCTTAACACTGTCAGTATCATGATCCTGTGGGCGTGCCAATCAAAGAAAATATGTCCTAAAGATGCTTGGTGTGCTGCTCAGATGAAATCACAGAGGCAATGCTAGCAGTGGTGATTGGAACGCCATGTGTATAACACTGTACGCTTCAGCAACCTCTGGCACTGGATGGAAAAGCACTGTCAGCTCTTGGTACAGCAAAGCCATATGCATGCAATGTTGGAAGCCATGTCATACATGTCTCACTGACAGATTCTACAAATGGGGGCAAAGCCTTGCAAATAATTCTGCCAAGCACACAGTAGCAATACATGCAGTGACTCGACTGCAGACTGCAGCCGGAGGGATGGTAATCGGGTAAACATTACCTGCTGGGATGCCAGCCGTGTTCTGAGCTCCAGACTTTACAACTGAAGCCCAAAGTATAAATCTACAAGTGTCAAGATTGTCAGAAACGTGACTATTGATGATGTGACAGAAGTGGTGTTTCCACAAGCCCACTTCATCCGAAACTGAGCAGGAACAAAATACAACACCCTTAAATGCATGGAACCAACCAGTGACATCATGAAATTCTGCATAAGTGAGTCAGTAAAATTAAACATGTATTTCCATTTTTGTTACATCTAAACAGTGATTAGAAACATGTGCCACTTTAATTCCTTTATCGTGTCTTAATCTTTCTTTCCCTACCACTACCAAGTGGTATCCACAGCTGGGAGGATTAAAGTTAACGTTCAGTCTGACTCTTCTTCAGAATGTGAGTTTTGAAGTTCTTAAACAAAATCTTGCTCGACTCAGATTCATACTGGTCTCAAAATGTCAACTCTGTTTCTCTTTCCATGAATGCTGCCAGACTTGCTGAGTTTCTCCAGCATTCTGTATGTTTATTGTTCCATCCTGTTATCTCTGATGACCCGGTCATCCTCTGGCAGTGCAAGGCCAAGAGGGCTCGGGCCTGTAGAAGCTCTTTTGTAGAGGTACAGGTGCTCCCTCTAGTGACCTGCTGGAGGAATAAGGTCACTGGCAGTGTGTAGGTAGAATGGTCTCCTTGGAAAGTCCTGGATTGGTGCTTGGCGAGAGCTCCTCCTGCCAATGGCTGCATGGCAGCACTTTTCTGACTCCCTGAGGAGAAATTGCACCTGATGAAGGTCAAGGTACCTTGTTTTCTCTCTCTCTCTCTCTCTCTCTCTCTCTTTCTCTCTCCAGCCATTGCTGTATTGCACCTATGGGCTAACATATTGGATTACAGGTCCCAAAGAAGCCTTCCACAATCATCAAAGTTTCACTTGCACATCCACCAATGTCATTTATTGTATCCATTGCTCCCAATGTGGTTTTCTTTACATTGGGCAGACTGGACGCCTTCTCGCAGAGCTTTAAGGAACATCTCTGGGATACCCGCACCAATCAACCCCACCGGCCCATGGCCCAACACTTCAACTCCCCTTCCCACTCTGCCGAGGAAATGCAGGTCCTGGGCCTTCTCTACCGCCACTCCCTCACCACCCAACGCCTGGAGGAAAAATGCCTCATCTTCTGCCTCACAACCCTTCAACTCCAGGGCATCAATGTGGACTTCACAAGTTTCCACATTTCCCCTCCCCCCACCTTACCCCAGCTCCAACCTTCCAGCTCAGCACCATCCTCATGACCTGTCCTACCTGCCAATCTTCCTTCCCAACTATCCGCTCCACCCTCCTCTCTGACCTATCACCTTCATTCCCACCTCCATCCACCTATTGTACTCTTGGCTACCTTCTCCCCAGCCCCAACCCCCTCCCATTTATCTCTCCAACCCGGAGTCTCCCTGCCTTCATTCCTAATGAAGGGCTTTTACCCGAAACAATGATTTTCCTGCTCCTCGGATGCTGCCTGACCTGCTGTGCTTTTCCAGCACCACTCTAATCTAGACTCTGATCTCCAGCATCTGCAGTCCTCACTTTTGCCTATATTGCATTATAGGACCACGCACGTATTCAGCAGCCAATGCATGTTTTGGCTCTCTAAAGCAGTCCCCACCCTTTCTGTGGAGCCAGTACAGGGAAAACTAGCCATTTGGATACAGAACTGGCTCAAAGTAGAAGAGAGAGAAGAGTGGTGGACGGTTGTTTTTCAGACTGGAGGCCTGTTTCAGATTGGAGTTCCACAAGGATCAGTACTTGGTCCACTACCTTTCGTCATCTATATAAATGATTTGGATATGAGCTTAAGAGGTATAGTTAGTAAGCTTGCAGATGACACCAAAATTGGAGATGTAGTGGACAGCGAAGAAGGTTACCTCAGATTACAATGGGATCTTGATCAGATGAGTTACTGAGGCTGAGGAATGGCAGATGGAGTTTGATTTAGATAAGGCGAGGTGCTGCATTTTGGAAAACAAATCAGAGCAGAACTTATACACTTAATGGTAAGGTCCTAAGGAGTGTTGCTAAACAAAGAGACCTTGGAGTGAAGGTTCATAGTTCCTTGAAAGTGGAGTCGCAGGTAGATAGGATAGTGAAGAAGGCATTTGGTATGCTTTCCCTTATTGGTCAGAGTATTGAGTGCAGGAGTTGAGAGGTCATGTTGCAGCTGTACAGGACATTGGTTAGGCCACTTTTGGAATATTGCATGTAATTCTGGTCTCTTTCCTATCAGAAAGATGTTATTAAGTGACCCTATGCTGGAGTGATGACAACAGCCAGAATGGGATGGACACTTCCATCTTTCCCTCAAGTCTACATGTGGTCTCTGATATCTCTGCCAAATGTTTCTCTCCCTGTCTTTGCATTTCCATCAGTTTTCTTCCAACCTAATTCAGAGGCTCATCATCTGCATGGGTTTCCGAAGGAGTGAAGTCTCCAACAATCCTCTAAGTGTCAGACATCTTGGCTGTCACATTTGTCTTCAGCTCCAGACATGTTCTCAATAGGTTGTGAGCCTGAGCTGAATTTAGAATTTATACGCGTTGAGGTGAATACCGTTGTGTTACTCTGGTGCATCCATATGTCAACAGCAGACTGGTGGTATACTCACCGGATGGCTTTAAAACCTCAGTCTCTCTAATAGCGCAGATACTGTCTCGGTCTTCACTGGTACATTCTCCTTAGCTGGTTTCAGGTTCCTGATGTCCAGGCCTCCACCACCTGTCTTGGAAAGCTCCTGCCAAATATGGTCTGTTTTTCTTGCCACTTTATGAGCAGGCATATCCGTGACAATTCCTGAGTCCTCCCCAGTAAGTATTTGACACCCACATTGGCCTACAACTCGTGCAACACTCACAACCTGAACTGGCTTGTGCTTGTGCAGTGCATACGTTTCCTTCTGATAGTGAGGTCTCCAAGCCAAACTCCTATCAAGCATACCTTTGCACTCACTCACTTGCACTGTTTGATGCCTTATTGCGTATAATTTTGCAGTGACTACATGCTGCCATCTACTCTGGCACAGTGCAACATATCTTTCATCCTCTTTCTGCTTGTACTGAGGCTCTGAAGTGGACCCCAGGGCACTAAACCCTCTCTGCAGCCCCAGTCCAGACCACCTTGGGCAGGCCTCTTGCTATCATCCCTGGGAAACAAGGCCTCCCATTTTTCCCAGACGACCTGGAGGCAAACCTGTCGTGAGGCATCTCTGCACCGTATGGTGACTTGTTTTCTGTGGTTGGACATTCCAGTTGATCATGTTTGAGAGAGGGTGGCAGTATATACAGTTCCTAAAAGCTCCCCAGACAGCAGGAATGATGCTCCTATCTAGGTAAAAACAAGGACTGCAGATGCTGGAAACCAGAGTCTGGATTAGAGTGGTGCTGGCAAAACACAGCAGGTCAGGCAGCATCCGAGGAGTAGGAAAATCGATGTTTCAGGTAAAACGCATTCATCAGGAATAGAGGGCAAAGGGGTTTTGCCTGAAACGTCAATTTTCCTGCTCCTCGGATGCTGCCTGACCGGCTATGCTTTTCCAGCACCACTCTAATCGAGACCCTGATGCTCCTATCTGTCAGGGATACCATCTCTGCATGGGTTCCCTTTTAATATGGTAGCTGGACTTTCAATATCTTAATGTTATGACTGGGCTGATGATTTTCTATCTGAAATCACTGCAAGATCCCCCTTAGTCCCCACCCGTGCATCAGTTATCAACTTGTACTAGCTTGGTTCTTTTTAGGAGTGGAGCTGATAAAGTTTACAGGAGGCTTGACTTTTACAAACTTTGACTTTTAATCAACATGGTAAATAGCAACTAGCTAGTGGACAAGATATCACACCAGAGTTGAGAGAGAAACTTCCCTCGCTAGTCATGGGATGCAACATCACATCCATTAATTATGATGCAGAATATTTGTTTACATATTCACATTAACTACAAGTGTAAGGGATCACATATTTTTCCATTTAGATGATAAACTTGAATGGAAATGAGACACTGCTACAGACCTAAAATACCAAGAGCTTTGCAGCTTGACAATCGAGTGGGATTGCATGGTGTACATTTTTAGCTGCACTAGAATATGTTCTTTCTGGTGCATCAAGATTGCTACTTTATGAGGCACACCTGATGAGTTAAGGAAATACTGCCTGAGAATTGGTCCAACTGCAGTTTGTTATAGATCAATGAGTGCAATGCAGCCAGGGACATTCATAGCTAGGACACAGTATATAATTCTCCCTTCTCCTTCTCTGTGTGAGTGAAAAGAAGAAAACGTAGAGATCCAAAAAGAAAGGATTCTAACACAAGAAAGACCTTAGGTTCACCTAATCAGATATCAAATCAAGAAATGGTCATTGCTCTGCAGACAACATGGTGTTAGCATTACTAAAATTAAAGTAACTCTCTATCTGGCGGTTTGGATTTATGATCTACAGATTTTATGTGCTCTGTCTATCATTTTACGCCCACAACATTTGTATCATATTATCTTACACCCGCCTTTTTCATGAAGGGGTATACTTTAAGTCACAGAGTAATAGATAGTGATCCTTTTTTTCTCTGATTTTGTTGATTAACAAACATATTTACAATAAACAAAACTATTTTTCTGTTTGTGATGAAATCCAGATTTTGTCCTGAATAACAGTCCATCGAATTTCTCAACTTGGTGGTTCAGCTGGGTATTTTCATATTTGTGACTGAATGTAGAATAGTAGGGTTCAATTATCAGTGCACTCTTCTCAATTTAGCCATAACCAAAGTCTGGGGGCTAGAGTTCCAGGATCTTTGAATGAGGGCAGCATGGGGTGGCATGGTGGTTCAGTGGTTAGCACTGCTGCCTCCTAGTGCTGGGCGATCCAGGTTCGATTCCCACCTCAGGTGAGTGTCTGTGTGGAATTTGACACGTTCTCCCTGCGTCTGTGTGGGTTTCTCTGGGTGCTCCAGTTTCCTCCCACAATCCAAAGATGCGCAAGCCAGGTGAATTGGCCATGCATTAGTAATAGGTGCATTAGTCAGGGGTATAGGCTAGGGGAATGGGTCTGGGTTGGTGTGGACTTGTGCCGTAGGGCCTGTTCCCATACTTTAGGGAATCTAATCGACTAAGATTGGATGAGGAGTAAGAATAATTGGTAAATGATAACAGGACAATTACCGGATTTCTCATACTATAACATAAAAAGGCATTTAAAACTACATGGGATTTAGAGGACTTGACAAAAACCAGGCTCTTAGAATTTACTGCCCAGTCATTGCTGTCTCCATGGCCTAGAGAAATACCTTGTGATGAAAGAAGATTAATTACTTTCACTGCTCCACTAGGATAATTGTCTTCTATCTCTGCTATTGCACTTACCTCCCACCAAGATTCAAGCTAGATCTGCCTCACTATTGCATACAGCACAATCTCTTTTCCCACTCCTCCTCCTCCTGCTAACTGAGCATGCATCCTGAATGCTATGTATGCTTGCTCACTCACTGAGGAACTCCTCACCACCTTTCCCTCACCTGCACCAGTACCAACACCTATGACACCCACTTTCACCTCACTGAATTCTTCCATCTCCCTCACAGGAAAACAGCCCATAATAGAGCTGAAGGAGCCAGGATGGGTGATGGGGTGCCTATAAGGAAAGGAGATGCTGGAACTTTCATGTCCCAACAACCAAGTAAGAAGCTGAATGGATTGTTAACCTGCCACAACCTCTACCCTTTGGTTGTGAAGTGTTCTCTGAGATCAAGAGGACAACACCTCAACATATCCTTTCCTCCACCTCAAAGGAAGAGAGCACACGAATGCCTTTGAGGAAGATCCAGCAAGGCTGTGTCCTGCATCCAGCTCAGACACAGACACCTCAATGGTTAATTTAGCGATATGAGTGTCAGGAGCACCTACTGGTCAGCACTTCTCTGCCACTCTCTGCAATTGATCAAGGAAGAAACGCTCCAAGTCACTGGCACTCAGAGGACTGCCAGGGGCCAAGGACCTGCTCAGCTCCAGGAGACGATCCCATAGAGGCTGCAATGCATGAATTCATTGGAAGATCCAGGAATGGTGGACACGTTGGTCAGGCACATTGAGCATCCTGATACAAAGGTGACAGGACGGCAGCAACACAGTTAGGAACCTGCTACTGAGAATCTGGATAGTTGCTGGCTGCCAGTTTGCTGTAAAAGCACATACGCCTCCATTGCCCTAGTCATTGAATGTTGAATGGCCAACATTGTTGGAAAGGCAAAAGGGGAACTGGGGTTTTGGGGGGGGTGGAGGTGGGGGGGGACGGGTTGGAGGGAGAGGTGGGGGGGTTTGTGGGTGGGGTCCCTACCTCAGTCCAGGTATTCCTTCTTCACAAAGAGCCTGAGCAGGAACTTTATACAGAACAACCCCAACATGACCAAATTAAATTAAGTGGAAAAGTACTGAAAACAGGCCCAATGAGAAAACAGCCAGTTTTGACTGAAAAGAACAAACTTAGCAGTGGGAGCTGTCTTGAAAAACTATTACACGGGGCCACCTAGACATGTTGTTTCAGCATCATGGAATTCTGGAAAAGTACTGAAAGTACCGTGGAATGATGATACAGCATGTAATCTTATATTCAGAATAGTGTTAACTTCACCTTATTCAGGGACTTCAGCTTGAACTGAGATTGTGGATGATGACAGGAATCCTGAGTTCTCCAGACCAGACATTGTAAAATGGGATTCCCAATGGGCAGGAGGCAGTGAGACTCATTATTGAACATGTCTAATGTAGTTTCAGCACTCACTAGTTTGCATGTGTTTTTAATATATTTAAACAAGTATAGTTCTATGTTCTATGTTCTAAAGTAGATTATTGCTTAATAGATATTTACTACTATATATACATATTTACTGCTTATTGTGCATACATACATTTATCTCAATATATTAATTTACTACTTAGTATATTCATCACCACACAACACAAATATATTATCACCAATAAAATTGTTAATTAGTATCACTTAACTCGCAAAGACTATCAAACTATCAAAGCAGAACACTCTCTCAGCTCCATGGGTGTTCAAGCTGAGGAGTCAGCACTGGCCAGGATGTACTCAATAAGTCTGGGCCCTCCAGATACAAATACTCCAGTGATTTCCAACCTAACCAGCAAGACCAACTGGCTCCAATGTAGGACAGACCTCCTCTACTCCTGCTACAGAACCTGAGACTACACTGAGATGCAATGGGAAGGAAAAAAATAAGTCCTTCTGAAGACACATGGGTGACACGAGTGACAGGCCAACATAAATAAATTATCACAGCTGTAAAGAGATGCTCACTATTTTTATCAGCTGTGAGAGTGAACGTCTGTCTTACAACATTGCAACTACAACATTGAAGTATAGAACCTTGCCATCCTTAGTGCTATCCATGTTCGATAGTCCAGGATGTGAAATGAGCAGCTTCTGTGCCATGATAGGTAAATAATTGGATATTGCTACTTTTGCAATGATGGTCAGGTAGCAAAATATTGCTAGTCCGTCACAGCCATTAGTGGGATTGATTGCTGATGGAGCCTTGAGTACTTGGGGCACACATTAGGTTAGTGCCTAAAGTTCAAAACACACCTTTATTCACAGCCTGTGTATAAGTGTCTGTTTTATGCTGTTGCTATTTAAGGGTCTCTCATCCTTTGAAATTTTACCATTTGTACCATTTGCTTTCTTCATTGCCTACTGCACCTGCACACTTATTTTCAGTAACTCAAATGAATCACTATTTAACATTTATCCACCTTTCAGAACACAACAGAAATTCACCTGTGTACATGAAATCACTTTATACAGATTGAACAAGGATGAATTTTATTGTAATATTCCCTGGGCCACCAGCACATAACTACATCTTAGACAGTAAAGTACCCTTCAGATCATGAAAATTACTTACAAAAATGACTGATGAATTTCAGCCTGTTCAGCTGACTTTTGCAAAACTAAAATTTGGAGTTGGAATTGGAATTGTTGACTCTTTTTCTTTCCCATTTTGCCATCGATAATTTGATAAATTTGTTTAGCCAGGGACAAGGACAACAAGGTCTCTCTGCAGCTCCCCCTTTCATAATCTATTATCATCCAGATACTAGTCTGCATTCTGGTATTTGCTACCAAAGTGAATAATCTTACATTTATCCTAACTATACTTTATCTGCCATGCATTTGCCCACTCACTCACCTGACTAAATTGCACTGAAGCATCCTTGCATCCTCCTCACAGCTCACTCTCTCATCCAGCTTTGTTTTGTCTGCAAACTTGGAAATATTACATTTCTTTTCCATATTTAAATCATTAAGATATATTGTGAATAGCTGTGGACCAAGCACTAATCCTTGTGGTACCCTACTCATCACTGCCTGCCACTCAGAAAAAGACTCATTTATTCCCTGTCTGTCAACCAGTTCTTTATACACATCAGTACAATACCCTTTAACTTTACATGCTAATCAGTTATGTGAGACCTTATCAAAAGTCCAAGTAAAGCTCATCAACTGGCTTCCCTTCTCAATTCTGCCACATACATTTAAAAAAACCCAATAGATTTGCCAGACATGATTTTCCTTTTATAAATCTACTATTGTTAGGGCCACTTCTTTAAGTTCTCTGAGGTGTAGATTATTTAGCTCTAAAATGGGAATTACCAGCCTTTAACCCCATCGACTACCCCAACACCATTTCCCTACTAATCCCTTTCACTGTGTTCTACAATATTTTCAGGATGTTCTTGACATCCTGTTTTGTGAAGACAGAACCAAAAATGTATTTAATTAGTCTGCCAACTCTCTTCCCCGTTATTGTTTCCCCTGTTTCTGACTGTGAGGGACCTACGTTTGTCTTCACTGATCATTTTCTCTAGGTGTAGGGATAGGAATTGAGAGAGGTCATTGCTTTGGTGGGGAGTGAATGTTGAAGAGGGTGGATGGGCTGGCAACCAAGTGGGCTTCTTTTATGTCATAGCTGCACCCATCCAAGCAAGTAGACAGCATTCTACCACAATCCTAACTTGCACCTTCTGGATAGTGGATCTATAGTCACATGTAGGCCAGACCAGGTAAGGGCAGTAGATTTTCCATTCTTTAAAGGATATTAGCGAATTAGATGGGTTTTTCCCATCAGTACTAATCATTAATGGTTTCATCGTCATCATTAGACTATTAATTCTGGATTTTGTTTTCTCGCATTGAATTCAAATTCCACCATCTGCCTTGGTAGGTTTGAAACCTGGCTTTCAGAACATTGCCTGTGTTTCTGGATTAATAATTTAGTGATAATACCACTAGGTATCGCCGCCCTCCTTACTTGACTATTTTGTGGGACAGTTGTCTTAATCCTAACAAGCACTCAGACACTGGAAAGGAGGAGTTTGCCAGGTGAAATCCTGAGGGTGAGGGTCAGCTTTTAAGAAAGACAATGGTAACCACAAAAGGAACCTCTAGGAGAAAGTGAGGACTGCAGATGCTGGAGATCAGAGCTGAAAATGTATTGCTGGAAAAGCGCAGCAGGTGAGGCAGCATCCAAAGAGCAGGAGAATCGACGTTTCGGGCATGAGCCCTTCTTCACGAATGAGGAAGGTGTGCCAAGCAGGCTAAGATAAAAGGTAAGGAGGAGGGACTTGAGGGAGGGGCATTGGAGATGCGATAGGTGGAAGGAGGTAAAGGTGAGGGTGATAAGCTGGAGTGGGGGTGGGGCGGAGAGGTCAGGAAGAAGATTGCAGGTTAGGAAGGTGGTGCTGAGTTCGAGGGTTGGGACTGAGACAAGGTGGGGGGAGGGGAAATGAGGAAACTGGAGAAATCTGAGTTCATCCCTTGTGTTTGGAGGGTTCCTAGGCGGAAGATGAGGCGCTCTTCCTCCAGCCGTTGTGTTGCTATGGTCTGGTGATGGAGGAGTCCAAGGACCTGCATGTCCTTGGTGGAGTGGGAGGGGGAGTTGAAGCATTGAGCCACGGGGTGGTTGTGTTGGTTGGTCCGGGTGTCCCAGA
The DNA here is from genome assembly GCF_047496795.1 of Chiloscyllium punctatum. NCBI lineage: Eukaryota > Metazoa > Chordata > Chondrichthyes > Orectolobiformes > Hemiscylliidae > Chiloscyllium > Chiloscyllium punctatum. Next base: position 60,450,204 of record NC_092763.1, on the reverse strand, counting down.
GGTGTCCTCTGAAACGTTCCACAAGTAGGCAGCCTGTCTCCCCAATATAGAGGAGGCCACATAGAGGCCCAAAACGTCGATTTTCCTGCTCCTTGGATGCTGCCTGACCTGCTGCGCTTTTCCAGCAACACATTTTCAGCACAAAAGGAACCTCGCCAAATTTGTGTAATCAGATAAAATTTGAGTATTTGTAATAGGGCTCTGCATCTTGCTAAGGCCATGCCTTTGACCTGTCCTAATTTTCTTGTAAACTCCATAATGAATCTCCATATGAGATACTTGTCTGACTTTACCAGCTTTGTAGAATCCCAAACTCTCAAAATTTGCTCTACAATTTATTACTTGTTACATTTCACTGGCTGTTCTCCTTGGAAGTATGGAAGATTGGGTGAATCCCAACATTTAACTATAAAACATTTTGGCTTTGAGCCCCGTACCCAGCTGACTGAACTACTTGCTAAAAAACAGAACATTACCTTCAAAGTCAGATCGAATTTATCAAATTGTAACAAATCATTAATGGTAAAATGGGAAAGAAAAAGAATCAACGATACCAACTCCAAATTTTAGTTTTGCAAAAGTCGGCTGAGCAGGCTAAAATTCGCTGGTCATTTTAGTAAGTAATTTTCATGATCTGAAGGGTACGTGACTACCTAAGATAGAGTTAAGTGCTCGTGGCCCAGTATATATTACAATAAAATTCATCCTTGTTCAATCCAGATAAAGTGATTTCATATACACAGGCGAATTTCTGTTACGTTCTGAAAGGTGAAAAAATGTTAAACAGCAATTCATTTGAGTTAATAATATAAACAGATTGTTTAAAAGTAATTGCTCTCTGCATGACCCACCTTGACCACCACCCCCCCCTTGCCCCCACCGCCACACCTCCAACCCCCCCCCCAGCCCAGCAATCCAGTTGAGATTTAGATCAATCATCTAGTAATTACTTTTGAGAAATGGACAGACAACTTTAAACTGTGAAGCAGAATTTGCTGACATTTTTTACAATGTAACTGGCATTATTTATCATGAGAGGGAAATAATGCCAGCTGCAATAAATGTCAAGCAATAGCTTTAAGAGATTTGCACTTTAGGCTAATGGAGAATGAAGTTTAAACACTGCATTTAAAGCAGCGAGGGAGATGTTTTCTCTCACACGTGACTACATCTATTTCCATAAAATTGTCTGTGTATCATCAAGATTCTGATGGGTAGAACATTTGGTCTCCAGTCCACATAGCTTGGAGTGTTTGCTCAGCTAAACCTAAAAGGAAAATGAAGGGGTCAGAATGCTTATGGGTCTGTTAATTGGGGCTTCTGCCAAGGTAGGATAGGTGGAGTGTTTGTGCCCAATAGGCACAGCCAAAATGCAAACAATGTGGTGGGAGAAGGGTATCAAAGGAGTAGAGGGTTATTTCATATTTCTCAAAATTTGTCAATAGGTCACTGGATCAAATTGGCATGTGCCTGTGCCTGGGTCACCAAGAATCAGAGGGGTAGAGGATGACAGAGAATGAGTAGAAGTGCTCTAAGCCAAGAGTTGGTATCTCTGTACAGGCTTAAGAGATCTGCAGCATTGACTGTGTTTTTTCCAACTCTAAGTACAAGAACACAGGGTGGGCCTCTTAGGATAATGGCGCCCTAAAACCCGAATAGAGAGATATAAGTGGCCTCAGGTCATTGTAACATACATTAAAGATGCTTTCGGTGTGCTTTGTCTTTGTCCCTGTCACTGGCAGCAATGGGGGCAGAGCCAGTGAATCACAGGATGGCAACATATCATTTTGCCCATTCCTGAATGTTGGCAGCTGACTCGTTTCATATTCATAATGCCTTTTCACTGATATCAGCAAGTTAGGAGAATCATATCCCTTTTTTTATTTATTCATTTTATGGGATGTGGGTGTCACTGGCTGGCCAGCATTTATTGCCCATCTCTAGTTACCCCTGAAAAGGTGGTGATGAGCTGCCTTCTTGAACCACTGTCGTCCACCTGCTGTGGGTTTACCCACAATGTCATTAGGGAGGGAATTCCAGGATTTAGACTCAGCAACGGTGAAGGAACAGCAATATATTTCCAAGTCAGGATGGTGAGTGACTTAGAGAGGAACTTGAAGGTGTTCCATATATCTGCTGCTCTTGTCCTTTTAGATGGAAGTAGTCGTGGGTTTGGAAGGTACTGTCTGAGCATCTTTGGTGAATTTCTGCAGTGCATCTTCTGGATAGCACACACAGCTGCTACTGAGGGTCAGTAGTGGGAGAAGTGGATGCATGTGCCTGTAGTGCCAATCAAGCAGGCTGCTTTGTTTTGGACGGTGTCAAGCTCCTTGAGTGTTATTGGGGCTGCGCTCATCCAGGCAAATGGAGAGTATTCTATCACACTTCTGACTTGTGCCTTGTAGATAGTAGACCAGCTCTGATGAGGCAGGAGGTGAGTTATTCGCCGCAGGATTCCTAGCTTCTAACCTGCTGTTGTAGCCACTGTGTTTGTGTGGTGAGGCCAGTTGAGTTTCTGGTCATGTCATAATTGTAAAATAAATTATTTAAAAGAAATACGTTTCAAACTAACTTTCTGCATGTCACTCCAGCTCATATTTTCAACTCCAATTTGCATATAACTTTAAATTCCTTACCTCTAGCATAATAGAAACAGGATGCATATGAGAAAGATAAGGTGACTCTGCACTTTAAGACTCTATGAGTCTATAAAATGTATGATCTATTATCCAATGCTTTTATAAAAAATTGGAAAATTAATCCTATGTTATTAGAAATGGATATTCCCTTCAATTGCCAATTCTCTGCTGGGAGTACAAGGTTGTACAATTTACCCTGTGGCCTGAAGCGAACTTGAACATGAATGCCCTTAATCTTAATACCCTTGCCAAGGTGTCAGTTAATGGTGGAATGTAAACTGTATTCCATAATTCCTTCCTAGTATCCTTCATTTATGTAATATGTGCAGTCCTGTAACACCTTTCTGTTTTTCATTTTCTGAGATATTAGATGCACAAAGGAAAACTTTGCACATTTTGGATGGCAAACTGCATGAGAAACTGCACAGGTGAATTAAAGTTTTTGTTTGGTACCTGCAATGCAGTTTACATGTTCAAATGAGAATTTATTTCTCCTCAACCTATAGGTTCATTTAGTTCAAATAGAAATAAGCCAGCAAGAGAAACATCGCTACATTTGGCCAAGACCAGTGAACTGATCCATCGGCATGACTTGTAGATTTTCCATTCAAATCAGACCAGTGTTTAGCGTTAGATGATTTAAACTTTCTATGACTGACAAGCAGAATATTTTTCTGATGTATTAGCATGGCAGACATTTTAGAAAAGCTGATGTGAATGGCATTTGTATGTTACACTTACCAGTTAAGAGCTTAAACGTTACATTAAGCAAACAAACCAAAACCAAAAGACTTTACAATTGCTTAAAATGCTCTAATAGAATCACCACAATCTGATTTATTTTCTGCAAAAGTCTGCTCAATGTGGCATTTATTTCATATGTTCTATTCCTATTTGATGTAATCTTGCTACCAACATTTTTATTGCATTAAATGCATTGAGTATTCAAGCATCAGATCTCTTTACAGCAAGTATTTTTACACTGTACAGGAAAAAAAAACTTTTTCTGATGGTGAGAGAAACAAAGTTCTACTATAACATTGTCAGGAAAGTAAAGACCTTGTAACATGTCAGAGGGATCATTTTTCTGTGATCTTTCAGACGGAAAAGATAACAGAACACCGAAGCTAGAAGTGAGAGTGTAGTAGTCAACTTGTGGTTTTAGCAAGTCCTCAGCAGATGTTCAAAGAAGGAATTTGTATGTATAAGCTGCTTTTCAAATCTTCAACCTGTCCCAAGTGTTTGGCAACCAATGAGTTACTTTTAAAATACATTCATTATCACGAAGGTGAAGTATGAGTGATACCCGAAACTGGAGACATTTATTAACTGCAACATTTGCAAAAGCCAATATTAATAATTTAAATTTACACAAAGCTATAACATTATTTGATTTTGGTTTCTAGATAAATGTATTCTTTGAATCAATTCCTGCAAATGATCATAATGACCTTTGTGATCTATTTGATCATGTTTAAACTATCAAGATATCAATTTAGGTTCCTTATCATTAATGATTCTAGATCTATATTCTCTGTCAAAACTGACGTTAGTAAAGGAAATTACTTTATAATATCCAGTCTAAAGGAAGCCATTATATCATGATGCATTGTCATTCTGTGAAACTTGACAACATGGCCATTATTCACCTTTGAGTTGGAATGTTCAGGCTGCCATTTATGAACAGAATCAAAGAGAATTGGGCAGCAGATTCAATCCTGACTCAAACTCATTCTGATTATCTCATTTCTTACTCGCTGGCATTAAAACTCCTATGTATTTGTTTTTTTTGTGGCAAGCAGGAAGATAAACATTAACAAGCAGTGTGGTGTCATGACATCTACATGAAGTGTCAAAGTAATTTCAGTTGTTTCCATGGAAACCCAGTAGTTTACACAGAACGGATCACAACATCAAGATTCTATTCATCTTAAGAAATTCTGGAGCGCTGGGAAATTATCACAAAAATCTGATGGTCACTTTTGAAATGATTGACCACAATAAAGCCAAATACCGAACTTCAGGGCATCCTTATTCACACTTGAACTACGGACAAAAAAAAAATTCCCACTTTGAATCCATTTGATGATGAAGCTGATCTGAACATGGTTTCCATCATCCCCAGTGGATTGGAGTGAGGATAGACCTATCATCTCACATTTCAACATTGGCTTCAAACAATTCTGCATTGTTCAGTTCACCAGAAAAAGATGCAAAGAATGATGATTCAAAATTTAAGTGTCGACATATAAATTGCCTTTGAAGATTTTAAAAATCCTGCTAAAAGTGGAGGGTAACTTGTTCGCTGAGTATAAAAGTTTAACTCCTGACATAGATATAAGTGGTTGCTAATCTCAAAAGTCATCAGCATCCAATACAAAGTATGGGATTGCCATAAATTCCCACACACCTTTGCAACACAGCCTGTATTGCCTGACTGATGTCTTGTGCCCAGTTTAAGATGCCAGCAAATAACACATGCTCTATGGTGTGAAAGATTGACACTAACTATTGATGCAAGTATCACATGTTGGAGCTGAAAATTGGTGTCGACCTACATGAAAAGTATTTCAAAAATATGATTTATAGGGCCAGAAAAATGGGGTTGTCATCCAGCTAGACCTGTACTCCATGATTTATCATAGCTCAGCAGAAACTTCACTGCATGCTAGACTGTGACAAGGCAATCTGTGTGCCTTTGCTCCCACTGAATTGTAGGAAACAGATCCATATTTCAGATTTCCACATACAATTAGTCTTCTGTTGATATCACAATGTTGGGAAGAGGCATCTCTTAAGTCACTTCGCAGAGTAATAATTCTTGGTCGACCACTTTTGGGAATCTGCTAACTACTGAATCAGAGCAGTATTGATAGACACAAATGGAAAAAAAATTCTTCTCTGCCTGCTGTCAGTTAGGGAAGCGTGAGTGCTTTAGATAGAACTAAATTAAGAGAGTTTTCACAGCTTTAAATTAAAGGTAAGGCAGGTACTTGAAAAATTATGACAGAACATTTCATTCATTTCACTGATTGCACTGCTGCCAAAGTTGGACCACATCACAATTAAAATCACAAAGTTTTTTTTTGCTTCCAAATTATTTTGTAGTGAATTGAGCTACTGAGATTATGTGTTGTTCTGTTATTTTATCCAATGTTTTGACAACGTGAGGCTATTGAGTTTCCAATGACCCACTGATATTTATTGTTACAAATTTTTTCACCATGACAATACTCCTAATTTGAGTAAGATTTGGAAACACACTGGAGAGACAGTAAAGCTGTCTTTGTCTAAGTATGGGCATATAGCTGGCTGAATGCCCAGGATTCATTTGCCAGTGAATTTGGCCAGCGTTTTGCATTTCTGAAATGTTCTGGGAGTAATTGTTTTAATATTTTCAAAGGATTTAAAACTAAGTAATGATGCACAGTTACTTACATAGTTTGCTACTTTTATTGGTCTCAGTGGCAGTGATAGATCAAAATAAAAGAATAACAACTATGGGTCTCCAGTATGATTTTCTTACCAAAACTTACATTCTGGTAAAGATAATTTACTATACACTACAGCATCTACTCCTTGGACTTCCACTGAAGCTCATAAAAGTAGCATACACTGTGTAAATAACTGTGGAGAAATATTTTACTTCATTTTGCCATTTTTATTCCCGAGTATGACTTTCTAACTTGGAGCTTTGCTTCAAAAAAAAACCTGTCTCTCCATCCAGATATATCTGTCTATTCTAAACAATAACTGGGGTTCAGGTCTCCCTCTCACTTTCTTTGACCTATCCTCAACCCCTTTTCACTGCTCATCTACATTCTGCCCCTGGATGACATCACTTACAAACAAAGCTTTCTCTCCACCATCACACTGAGGATACTCTCCACTACCATTCTTGACACCTCTATGATCTCTAAATTGGCAGATTGTTTGCCCAAAACCCAGTAATGGATGAAAAGAGACTGCCTCCAATTAAATGCTGAGAAGACAAAAGCCATTATTTTCAGTGTCTACTCTTCAGCCATTGTTTTCATATCTCTCTCATGGTAACTGTATGAAACTGACCCAAATTATTCATAACATTGGAATTGTGTTTGACCCTGAGATAAACTTCTGACCACATATCCATGCCATCACTAAGACTGCCAATTTTCACCTCCAGAACATAGTCCAACACCTCAGTGTCTTAGCTCATCTGCTACTTCTTACATATGCTGCTATGTGTATGTTCTAAATATGTGACTTTTTTAGGTGCTTACATGATCTGGTTTGTGTATAATGGTAGCCAACAAATCTAATGGGAAGAGTCTTGTAGAGTAAACAAGATGACTTTATTGCAACAACAGAAATTGCTGGAGAAACTGAGCACGTCCAGCAGCATCTGATGAGTCCGGTGATGTTACATCAGAACCATCCCGTACATTGCTCCAAAGATTGCTGAGAGGGCTCAGAGATGGTAAAACAGGGCAAATCAGATCCCAGAGTGAAACCTGGCTTGAAACATTATGAGTTTAATATTTGTAATTGGTGAACCTGGTAGCTAATCATATAAACATATTTACGAGGCTTCAAATGTTCTTTAACAATAGAACACAAGTTTATCACATAAAAGCAAAAAAAAAGCCCAAACCAAATTATATTTGCATAAGAGAGTTAGAAAAGTCTTAATATAAATAGCAAAACAAGGTTTCAATCTCTTTCCCTGCAATATCCATTTCGGAAACTCAAATCCCAGGGAAATGTCACTCTTATCTCAAATCTTTAATTTCTTGCTTAGCTAACACTGTCCAGTTTGCCTTCTAGCACGTCTGAGATAGATTTATGATTTCTTTCCAGTGATCCTTCTTGGGCTGCTGGCTAAACTTCTTTTTGCTTCTGTCAAGTTACAAACTTGTCAACAAACTCTCACAGCTTCACAAACTACAAAGAATGTAGGGAGCCAAACTTTTACTTTAAAAATAGATACTGTTATGGACCAGGCCAGGCTCCATCAAAACATTTCAACGAAGTAGCCTAGACCCTAACTTTGCTAATTGTTTTAAGTAGATGTAGGGTGGATATTCCAGGAGAGTGCAGCTGGTCACACCACTTAGTTTTAAACAAAACAGAATTTATTTACTAGATTACTGCATGAAACACAAACAAAAGTGAACAGAATATCGAATAACTTAACCAATCTGAAAACCCAACAAATTATCCCAACTTAATGATGCTGTTCCAAATACTTGCAACAATCCCCATACACACCCCTTGACAAAAAAGGTAAAATCAAGCACAGGGTCTTACAGGAGAGATGTGAGACAGAGAGAGGATCAGCATGGACCTGCTTCTTTGGGTCCAGCAGCTTCAAACTGAACTCAGTACTTTCAGTGAACAGCCAGACTGCTAAAGCCAAACCAGAGAAAAACTGAGCTTGGAGAACAATGAGATCCTGACCAGATGGGCCAATGGGCTGAGACATAGCAGATGGATAAATGCGAGGTGTTGAATTTTGGGAAAGCAAATCATAGCAGGACTTATACACTTAATGATGAGGTCCTAGGGAGTGTTGCTGAACAAAGAGAGCTTGGAATGCAGGTTTATAGCTCTTTGAAAGTGGAATCGCAGGTAGATGAGATAGTGAAGAAGGCATTTGGTATGCTTTCCTTTATTGGTCAGAGTATTGAGTACAGGAGTTGGGAGGTCATGTTACGGCTGTACAGGATGTTGGTTAGGCCACTTTTGGAATATTGTCTGCAATTCTGGTCTCCTTCCTATTGGAAGGATGTTGTGAAACTTGAAAGGGTTCAGAAAAAATTTACAAGGATGTTGCCAGGATTGGACGATTTGAGCTATAGGGAGAGGTTGAATAGGCTGGGGCTGTTTTCCCTGGAGCGTTGGAGCTTGAGGGGTGACCTTGGGCGGCACGGTGGCACAGTGGTTAGCACTGCTGCCTCACAGCACCAGAGACCCGGGTTCAATTCCTACCTCAGGTGACTGACAGTGTGGAGTTTGCATATTCTCCCCGTGTCTGCGTGGGTTTGCTCCAGTTTCCTCCCATAGTCCAAAAATGTGCAGGTTAGGTGAATTGGTCATGCTAAATTGTCCCTAGTCTTGGGTGAAGGGGTAAATGTAGGGGAATGGGTTGGATTGGGTTGTTCTTCGGTGGGTCGGTGTGGACTTGTTGGGCCAAAGGGCCTGTTTCCACACTGTAAGTAATCTAATCTTATCGGGGTTTATAAAATCATGAGGGGCATAGATAAAATAAATAAACAGTGTATTTTCCCTGGGTTGGGGGAGTCCAGAACTAGAGGGCATAGGTTTAGGGTGAGAGGGGAAAGATATAAAATAGACCTAAGGGGCAACCTTTTCACGTAGAGGGTGGTACGTGTATGGCATGAGCTGCCAGAGGAAATGGCGATTGCTAGTACAATTGCAACATTTAAAAGACATCTGGATGGGTATATGAATAGAAAAGATTTGGAGAGATATGGCCGGGTGCTGGCAGGTGGGACTAGATTGGGTTGGGATATCTGGTCGGCATGGATAGGTAGAACCGAAGGGTCTGTTTCCATGCTGTACATCTCTATGACTCTATGAACTGGAAACTCTCCTTTCATTGTACAGGTGTTTCTTTTAAAACCTTTTGCCTGAGGAAGTATCTGCTTGCCATAATCAAATTGGCTCTAAAACCCATCCAAGCCAGACTTTTTGGAATAGATGCTTTTATGATCTCTCTGGAAAAAAGCCAAGGACAGCATAGCCTTGTTAAAGGAGAAGCATCATCACAATGCATTAGTTCAGAATTAGTTTGAGAATTCAATACGGTTATTTCTGAGTTATTTTACTATTCCATATTCAGTATTCCCGTGCACAATGAGACTTCAGTTAACTGTGTTAATAAACTTCGATAAATGTAAATAGAAATTACGTGCCACCACACTCTATTATCAATGCAGTGTTTGGGAAAATAGTGTGTTTTAGTCTTAGAAGGAATAAAAACTAACATTCATTTGGAAATGGGCAAGAGAACAATGATCATCCTGGTATCATGAATAGCTGCCCATGGTCATTGGCTAAGAGGGTTCAGACAGATGAATGACACAACATAGATTTTAATCCACAAAATAAGGTTTGTGGGTTTGGAGAAGATTTGTCGCCCAGGTTGAAGTTCTGGATGTAGGTTTGCTCACTGAGCAGGAAGGTTCATTTTCTCATCTGTATGTAAGGATACTAGCCACATGAAGCCATGACCCAATCTGACTCATATCCTTACATACAGATTGGGAAGGAAACCATTTAACTGGGAAAACACATCCATTCTAGGATTTGCCAAACAGAGACACGTACGAGAATTCCTAGAAGCATGGCATTCCAACCGGAATTCTATCAACAAACCTATTGACTTGGATTCCATTTAACATCCCTTGAGAAAAAGAGCAGGAAATTACATCACCACAGAAAATTGTGTCATCACAGGAAATGACATCACCAACCCAAGAAAACCTAATCACATAAATAGAAAGCGGGCCATACCACCAGTGCTTCATCCTGAGGCTCAGTGATGATGTTACCTAGCATGGTGATGAAACATCTGAAAACGAACCTTCCAGCTCAGCCAGCAAACCTACATCCACAAAATAAGGTATATAAACAGGGGTCGGTGGGAAGTGAGTGTGTGAGAAAAAGGTAGAGTGAGGAGATCCAGGGGAACAAGCCATCACCTCTTGAGCAAAAAGCCAGAAATTGCCCAACATCATGGCAAGGGAAGAACAAAAACCTGTAACCAAAGCCTGTGTAACATCAGGGAGGAGCCTCCACCACACCAAAACCATAAGGGTCCACCATCTTTACTTCATTCTGCAGAACAGCTTTGTGTTCGGTAAATATATGTGACAGGCCATATACTTCCCTTTCTTTGTCCAGTTAAATAGTTCATCATACCCTGAACTGCTGCTTCTCAACAAACACAATACATTGTCTGAAAATTGCTTACAACTGGTTAACACCTATATGAGGTAACTGTGACCACAAACCCTCCAAATCTAATATTGCCCTCTGCACTGCTGATGTACTCAATACGCAACACCTCTCCCCTGCCTGCACCAGCACTAACAGCTGTCCCAGGCACTTATATCTCACTCTGTCTACCTCATTGCAGGAGAAAATGTCCCACAACAGAGCAGGAGAGAACCAAGCTAGGTGATGGGGTGCCCAGCATCCATCTCCTCACCTCCTACAAGGGGAGAATCCTTGCCCTAGCAAAACAGGATTGCAAAAGCTCATGTGGTGATACTAAGATCTCCATGTCCTGGCAATCAAATCAAATTCATTATCAACTGCTCTGCTTCTTTCCCATTATCAGCACTGTAAATGTACTACGGACATGCCTAAACTCCTACCCCTACTTCACAACTCATTCACTCTCTTGTGTTCTATCGGCATCAGTGGCATCCATATGATTGCCCTCAGGGCTTTATTTACTCCTGCACCCCAGAAGAAGTAGCCGCTGACCCCACTGAGAAGCACAGACAACGCTGCCTCCAGGCACCTTCCATCAGCTTAGATACCGAAATTACAATGGATACATTAGTTAGATTAGAGTTGGAAGTACATTCCGTTGCATGTATCACTGCCACATCTCTGTAGCTGGTCGAGGAAGCTATACCCCAGATCACTGGCACAGAGGTCTATTGGAGATAAGGAACCTGCTCAGCCCCACGCAGGGAAGGATCCCATAGTGTCATACATTTATCCAACTGCACAGGCAGACACAGGAGCAGCAGGCTGAGTGGTCGGAGGCACTGAGCAAACATGCTTGAAGGTTGGAGGATCACCACAAACACTATCTGTACCGAGATGTTTCTGACATGCAAGGATCTGACTGTCTTCATGGACAGGTTGGCTGCTGCCCTGGAGAGCCAGAGTCCAGCGTACACAGAGTCTGCTGGATATAGACCCTGACCTGCACTCCATTGTTCATTAGTCATTAGTTTTCACTACCAATGGTAAAGTGACAGAGGTTCTTGTCGTCACTCAAGGTGCTCCTTCCTTCCAAGGATACCGAGTGTTGCTATTGGGCAGTCAGCCAGGGGAAGAACCATATTCTCAGGGCACCTTCTCTACCTCCACCCTGCCTGTCACCCTCAGCCCTATGGGAGTTCAAACCCAAGATGATGAATCTACATCTGGGCAGAGCATGCACAGCATATCAAGGCCCACTAGCCACAAATGTCCTCAAAGTTACCCAAGCAAACCCAAAAGCCAACAGGCTCCACTAATACAGCAGGGTCCCTGAACCTCAGCTGTGACCTTGAGGCCTCTAGCTGGATATAATGGGAGAGAAAGGAAAAATAAATCTTATGGCACATAGGTGTGGCATGAATGATGCATCATTGACAATACATTATCATGGTTGTAAGTAGATATTCAGCTTTCACCATCAGTTGGGTGAACAAATGACATTTCAGCTGCACTCTTTGTACCTAACAATATTCTAACTCTGCCTGAGTGATTGCTATCCTTTCTATTGAGCTCATATTGTCATGAAAGTTTGTTATAATTGAATAAGGAAGCATCAGATATTGTGAAGGCTTCCATTTGGGTACAGCCTTAACTTTCTTTAAAACAAAAGCATGAACTGCATAGAGAAGAAACTGATAAGTTGTACTTGCAGTTGGAATTACACAAGGGATGCTGGCCTCAGCAGTATCAAAACATTCAACATCAGTGAAAAATGACTTCATGCAACTCAATTCCGTTGAAACAGGTTCACAAAATGTTGCTGAGTTGCTTTGGCCGATGCTTCTGTGCCATAGGATGCTGAAGGTGCGATTCTTTCTGAAAATCTGATTGTCTTACACAGTATAATTCTGTGGCTCTCATGGATATCCATTGTACATCCTATAGCCTAGGTCCATCCTCCAACTGGGACAAAGTGAGGACCACAGATGCTGGAGATCAAAGTCAAAACATGTGGTGCTGGAAATACACAGCTGGTCAGGCAGCATCCGAGGAGCAGGAGAGTCAATGTTTTGAGCATAAGCTCCTCATCAGGAATATATGAAGAGTTTAAGCTTGAAAGATATGCATCTTGGGTGAATTGACCGTGCTAAATTGCCCATCGTATTCAGGAATGTGTAGGTTAGGTGCATTAGTCTGGGATCAATATAGGATAATAAATAGTGGAATGTGTCTGGGCGGGTTACTCTTCAGGTGTCAGTATAGACTTGTTGGCCCGAAGGGTCTGTTTCCACTCTGTAGGGATTCTATTCTATTCTATGAAAAACTCTGCTGCTCCTTGGATGCTGACCGACCGGCTGTGCTTTTCCAGCACCACACCTTTTGACTCCATCCTCCAATTGTCCAGAGCAGAGTTTCCGAGGATCAAGCAGGATCATCTGAATGGTGCTGGTATAAAGCCAGGCATGATCTTCATGGAAACCTGATGTGAACAGGCCATTCTATGGTTTTTGGTGGCCCGTTGGAAGAAGATGTCACATTGCAGATACATTAGACCCCATTATATGGTGTTCTGAACTTCAGTTCTGGCACCACTGCCCCTTTCCCATTTGAGTAAGAGATTGGGACAGTGTACAAAGGTCAGGTTTGTGGGAGTAGCAGAACACAGGGGAGCTAGGGATTTGGGGCGGAGGGAATTGGAGATGACATGAGATAAGTTAGAAGTGAAAGGCATGATACAGAGATGGATTTGAGTTAAAGAGTCAGAGATTGGGAAAGGTGGAGATGGATCAAGGTTGGGGAATTAGAGATCAGGGAAAGTTAGAGAAGGAGGTGAAGAATTTCAGAGAGGGAGCAGAATGCTGAAGGAAGTGGCTACAGAGATTGTTGATGCATATGTGGTTTTATTTTAACAGTCTAGAGACTCTGGAAAGATAGCTCTGGACTAGAAGTTGCAAATGTAACTTTACTATTTAAGACGAGAAGAAGAATGAGAATGGAGAACCACATTAATAATTTCGTTAGTTTGGGATTAGTTGTAGGGAAAGTGTTAGAATGCATAATAAAGGATGTGATGACTATACACTTGGAAGAGATTGGTATAATTCGGCAGAAGCAATATTGATTTATGAAGGGGAAATCACTTTTGACAAAATTGTTGTAGATTTTGTAGCATAGTTAAAACGAATCAATGGAAGTGATACATTTGGATTTTTAAAAAGCATTTGGTCAGGTCCCACACATGAGGTTGGTAAAATAAATACATGGGATTGGGAGTAATTTATGAGCATACATTGAGAATTAGTTAACAGACAGACAGCAAAGAAAAGGAATAAACGGATCATTCTCAGGATGGCAGGTTGTTAACAAGGGGGGGTGTTGCAAAGATCAGTGTAAGGGCAATAGCAGTGACAGTCAATATAAATGAGTTGGACGCAGGGGCTAGTGGTAATATTTCCAAATTTGTTGATGACACCAAACTGGGTGGGAAGCTAAGTTGTGAGGAGGAGAAGGCATGGAGAATTCAAAAGAATTAGGGCAGGCAAAGTGAATAGGATACAATATAGTCAATTGAATATAATGTAAATAAGTGTGCAATTATTCACATTGGTACGAAAAGACAGAAAGGCAGAATGTTTCTTAAATGGTGAGAGACAGGTAAATGCGGGTGTTGAATGGATTTGGATGTCATGGCATATGAGTCACTAAAAGCACAACAGGCAGGTACAGCGAGAATTAGAAAGGCAAATTATATATTGGCATTCATTTCATGGGAATATTAGGATGGAATTTAAAATGCCTTGCTGTACAATAGATGAGACTGCACCTATATATTGTGTATAATTTTGGTTTCCTCATCTAAGAAAGGTTAGACTTGCGTTGAAGGAGTGCAACAGAGATTTACCAGGTTATGGTGGAATTTTCTAAGAAGGAGAGATTAAGGAAACTGGGTATGCGTTCTTACAGTTTTAAAGATTGAGAGGTTATCCCATCGGAAGTTACAAATTTCTTACAGAGGTAATTGGTTGCATGTTTAGAACAGGGGAAATAATCTCAAAATAGGGGGTAGGCCATTTAAGACTGAGATAAGAACAAATTTCTTTATTCACAATGTGGCGAATCTTTAAAATTCTCCAACAAATTATAGAATCATTGGCTGTGAAAACTCAATTAGCGATTCGGTGGCTGGCATTTATCCATGACTTTTAAATTTCTAAGTCATATTCTCCCTAGTTATGGTTTTAGCCTCTAGTATTTCTCAACACGCAACTGGCAAACAGGTGATTTAATAACATATTTACGCTGAACTTCCATTCAATTGATAATTTAAGTCAAATTCACCACATAATAGAGTCATATAGCATGGCAACAGACTCCTCAGTCCAACTAGACCACACTGATCATGTTCCCAAATTAAACTAGACCCTTCTGCCTGCATTTGGCCCATAAGCCTCCAAACCTTTCCTATTCATGTACTTATCCAAATATTTTTTAAATGTTGTAACTGTACCTGCATCCATCACTTCCTCTTGCAGTTCATTCCATAAAGGAACCACTCTCTATGTAAAAAAAAAGGTTGCCTCTCATGTCCTTTTTAAATCTTTCTTCTCTCACTTTAAAATATGCACTCTAGTTTTGAACTCTCCCACCTTCTGGAAAAGACATTTGCTATTCACCTTATCTATGCCCCTCAAGATTTTATAAATCTCTAAAACGTCACCCCTCACTCTTCTACGCTCTAGTGAAAAAAATGTTCCAGTCTCCCCAGCCTATTTTTATAACTGAAATCCTCCAATCCCAGCAACATCCTGGTAAGTCTTTTCTGAACCCTCCTTCCTATAACAGAGCAATCAGAACAGGACACATTATTCAGGAGAGGCATCACCAGTGCAACCTCAAAATAACATCCCAACTTCTGTACTTAATGGTCTGAGCAATGAAGGCAAGTGTGCTGAACGCCTTCTTAACCACCCTGTCGACTTGTGACACAAATTTCAAAGAATTATGCACCTGAACACCTAGGTCTCTCTGTTCTACAATGCTATCCAGGGCCCTGCCATTGATTGTATAATTCCTGTGTTTGTTTGTTTTACCAAAACGCAATGCCTCGCATTTATCCAAATTAAACTCCATCTGCCACTCCTCAGCTCGTTTACCCAATTGATGAAGATCCCTTTTTAATCTTAGATAACCTTCTTCACTGTCCACTATACTACTAATTTTGATGTCATTCGCAAAGTTACTAAGTATATTCTCATCCGAAACATTTACATAAATAATAGACAAAAGTGGATGAGTAGGGGTGCACGCAGAAATATCCTCTCTAATTTTACAGTAACGTTTTCTTTACCGAAATTCTCTGCTCTCCCTCCTCTCTAGCCTCCCTTTCTTCCTTTAGTATTTAAAAACCCAGAATACAAAGCTGCCAACCCTGTCCTTCCCTCAGCCAAGTTTCTGTAATTGCTATGACATTCCAGTCCCATGTTCCGATACATGCCCTGAGTTTATCAGCCTTACTTGTAAGACTCCTTGCATTGAAATAAATGCACTTTAATTCTTCAGAGTTACTTCATTCTCTGACTTGTTCTTGTCAGAACCATCCTCATCTGTCTTTCTATTTTCACTGCCACTTAGGAAATCCTCTTCTGTTTTCCTCTGAGAGACTACCCCCTTCTTTAGTACCCAAAATGTAACGTCTGTTTGAGAAAGAAATAGCCACAGGAGGCTTCTGAACTATCATCTTACCTTTCCTGACAGTCACCCACCTATCAGACTGATCCTGCTGTATAATCACTTCTATAAATCTACTAGTCATCACATTCTGTGTTTCTTGAATGCCCTCAGCGACATTAAGCCTAAAAAGAAGAAGCTCTCAATAGCACTTAATATTTAAAAATAAACCATCATTCCTCACCCACAGGTTTTAATCTTAATCATGTAAAAGACAAAATGTTTAATGCTGCACACAGGACTATTTATGAAGTGTAAAACTTAAATGAAGGAATGGTGATATATTTCCAAGTCAGAATGGGAACTTGCAGGTGGTGGTGTTCCCATGGATATCTTGCCCTTCTCATTCTCAATGGAAGTGGTTGTGGGTTCGAAGGTGCTGTTTATGGAGTCTTGGTGAGTTTCTGCAGTGTATTTTGTAGAGGATACACACTGCTGTTACTGAGCATCGGTAGCATAGGGAGTGGATTCTTGTGGGTGTCATGTCCATCAAGCGGGTTGTTTTGTTCTGGATTGTGTCAAGCTTCTTTCGTGTTTTTGGAGTTGTGTCCACCCAGGCAGGTTGGGAGTACTCTATCACTGGCTTGTGAGTTGTAGATGGTGGACAGGACTTTGGGAATCAAAAAGTGTAGTGCTGGAAAAGCACACCCGGTCAGGCAGCATCCGAGGAGCAGGAGAGAAGACATTTCAAGCATAAGCTCTTCATCATTCCTGATTCCCTTCATCACCTCCTGCTCCTCAGATGCTGCCTGACCAGCTGTGCTTTTCTAGTACCACACTTTTTGACTCTGATCTCCAGCATCTGCAGTGCTCACTTTCTCCCAGGTTTTTGGGAGTCAGGAGGAGAGTTACTCACTGCAGGATTCCTATATTCTCATCTGCTCTTGCAGCAACTGTATTAATGTGGCCAATCTAGTTTAGTATTGATTGATGATATCGATCAGTGATGATGGCTAGATTTCTCTCTCGGTTATTATCTGGCATTTGAACATGGAATGCTTCAGCATCTAAGGATTCCCAAATGATGCTGAATGTTGTGCAATTATCAGCGAACATCCCCACTTCTGATCTTATGATGGAGGGAAGTTCATTGATGAAGCAGCTGAAGATGACAATATCCTGAGGAATTCCTGCAGTGATGTACTGGAGCTAAGATGACTGACCTCCAACAACCAAAACCAACTTCCAATGTGCCAAGTATGACTCCAACCACCGAAGAGTTTTCCCCTGTCACCCATTGATTCACTAATGCCTTTAGGCAAGTAAACTACCGTCCTTGCCTGGTCTGGCCTACATGTGACTCCAGACCACAACAATGTGGTTGACTCTTAAACTGCCCTCTGGCTAATTATGCATGGGCAATAAGTGCCAGCCTAGCCAGAGATGCCTTCGTCTCATTAATAAATTTTAAAACCCACTATTACAAGGTTTCCTCAATGTCACGTTCAATCAAATCCTGTCTTGATGTCAAGGCTTGTCACTCTCACCTCACCTCTGGAATTCAGTACTTTGTCCATGTTTGAACCAAGGCTGTAACAAGGTCAGGAGCAGACTGGCCCTGGCAGAAGCAATATGGGCGTTATTGAGCAGGTTATTACTGAGCAAATACCACTTCATAGCACTGCTGATGACACTTGCCAACACTTTACTCGTGATCAAGAGTAGACTGATTGGGTGGTAATTGGCTGGGTTAGATTTATCCTGCCTTTTGTGGATACACTTGGGCAATATTCCAAATTGTTGGTCAGATGCCAGTGTTGTAACTGTACTGGAACAGCTTGGATATGGATGCAGCAGATTCTAGAGCACAAGTCTTCAGTACTGTTGCTGGAATGTTGTCTTTGCAGTCTCCAGCCTTTGCAGAATCCAGTTCCCTCGCCATCTCTTGATATCACATGCATTGAATCAAAGTGGCTGAAGACTAGTATCTGTGATCTGAGGACTTCTGGAGGAGGCCAAGGATTATCCACATGCCAATGTCAGTCAGGTATGATTCCATATTACAGTGTCAGGCTGCAGCTTGACTAGTCTGTGAGTCATCTGTGCCAATTCTGACAATAGCCCCCAGATACTGTTGCAGGGACAATGGAACTGTTTTTGCCATAGTTGTTTCTGGTGCCTAGGTCAATGCAAAATCATCCATCTCGAGTAGAGTAAAGTAGAGTAGAGTAGTTTTGATTTGTCATTTCTACCATATACAACTGGTACAGTAAAAACAAGACAGCGTTCCTCCAGTACCGAGGGTGCTACATGGACAGCACAAACTACACAATCATACACAGCATGAAGTGCATAAGAAGTGCAAAACACGCAAGTTACAGTGTTACGGAAGTATGATGAATAATGGACATTTTTCTAGCAGCAATATGAAAGAATTTTAGATGGGAAAGAATCCGATTATACAGTGTTAAGGAGCCTGATAGCTTGGGGACGAAACTGTTACACAGTCTGGCCGTGAGAGACTGAATGCTCTGGTATCTTCCGCTAGATAGCAGGAGGGAGAAGAGTTTTTGTGAGGGGCGTATGGGGTCTTCCACAATGCTCTTAGCCTTTTGGATGCAGTGTGTGGAGTAAATGCCTGTAATGGAGGGAAGAGAGACCCCGATGATCTTCTCAGCTGTTCTCACTATCCATTGTAGGGTCTTACGACCCAACCTGATGCAATTCCCAAACCACGCAGTGATGCAGCAGCTCAGGGTACACTCAACGAACCCTCTGTAGAATGTGGTGAGGATGGGGTGGGGGTGGGAGGTGGACTTGCCTCAACCTTAGCACACAGTAGAGACATTGCTGCACTTTCTTGGCTATGGAGCTGGTGTTGAGGGACCAGGTGAGTTTCTCTGCCAAGTGTATGCCAAGAAATTTGGTGCATCACGATCTCCACGGGGGAGCCATCGATGTCCAGTGGAGAGTGGTCGTTCTGTGCTCTCCTGAAGTCAACAACCATCTCATTTATTTTGTCCACATTCATAGACAGGTTGTTGGCTCTGCACCAGTCTGTTAGTTGCTGCACCTCCTCTCTGTATGCTGACTCGTTGTTCCTGCTAATAAGCCTCACTACCATCGTGCCATCAATGAACTTGATGGTATGATTCAACCTGTGCGTCACTGCACAGTCATGTGTTAGCAGGGTGAACAGCAGTGGACTGAGCACACAGCCGTGGGCCCCCCCACTGTGCTCAGTGTTGGAGATGCTGTTTCCAATTCGGACTGACTGAGGTCTCCCAGTCAGGAAGTCCAGGATCCAGTTACACAGGGAGGTATTTAGGCCCAGCAGACTCAGCTTTCCAATCAGGTGCTGAGGAATGGTAGTGTTAAATGCAGAACTGAAGTCTATGAACAGCAATCTGACGTACAGGTCCTTCTTCTCCAGGTGGGTAAGTGCCAGATGGAGGGTGGTGGAAACAGCAAGATCTGTTGAGTGATTGGATCGATACATGAACTGCGGGGTGTCCAGTGAGGGGGGTGGGCGGGGGCAGCAGGGTCTTAGTATGCCTCATCACAAGCCTCTTGAAACACTTCATGTTGATGGGTGTAAGTGCAACAGGGTGGTAGTTGTTCAGACAGGACGCTGAAGACTTCTTTGGCACGAGGACAATGGTAGCGGTCTTGAAGCATGTTGGAACTGTGGTGCAGCTCAGGGAGATGTTGAAGATGTCCGTGAGAACATCTGCCAGTACATCAGAGCATCCTCTGAGCACTCTGCCAGGGATGTTGTCTGGTCCAGCAGCCTTACATAGGTTGACTCTACAGAGGGTTTTCCTCACATCGGCTGTGTTAAGACACAGCACCTAGTCACTGGGGGGGAGTGGGGGGTGTGGACGTCCTCACTGCCATGTCGTTTCATGCCTCAAACTGTGCATAGAAGTTGTTCAACTCAACTGGAAGAGAGGCATCCCCAGCACAAGCAGGCGATGCTGTTCTGTGTTTGGTGATGGCGTGGATAACCTTCTCCGTTCTCTGCGTGTCACCGCTGTCCTGAAAAAGGCTGTGTATTCCCTGTGTGAATGCACACTTTGCCTCTTTGATGGCCCGGGTCACGCTGCCCCTCGCTGTTGTTAGGGCCACCTTATCATCTGCTCTGAAGGCGGAATCTCAGATCCTCAGTGGTGCACACATCTTTGGGTCATCCACGGCTTCTGGTTGGGGTGAGAACTGATGTCTTAGACACAGTGACATCGCCAGTGCACGTGTTAATGTAGCAAATCACCGACACTGTGTACTCCTCTAATTTGATGGTATCACCATCGGTTGCCACCTCCATGGACATGCACCCAGTCAGTGCGCTCAAAACAGTCTCGAAGAGCAGAAATGGCTCCTGCCAGCCAGGTTCCGAAGCGGTTTGACCCATTTGACGAGTGGTCTGTACGCTGACATTAGCATAACAGCGATGTGGTCTGAGGAGCTGAGGTGGGCCTGGGGCTCTGCCCTGTTTGCATTGGGGATGTTTGTATAAACAAGATCCAGCATGTTTCCTGCGCTCATCACATGCTGATGGAATTTAGAGAGCACATTCTTGAGATTTGCATGTTTGAAATCTCCAGCCACGATTTCTGGTTTCATTTTTGATTTTCGATCCTCCACTGCTTATCTGTTTAAGGACGCAGCATGTCTCTATAGGAAGATTTTTGCACGTCTTTCACTCATTGGAGGCAGAAGTACTCATCACTGTTGGGGCTTTCCAGGATTGGTGCCATATTTAAAGCCCATCTGCGCACCAGGGTAATGACTGCCACTCAGGGTTAGCCCTTCACAGGACATGCAATACAAATGAAATGAAAAAGGAAGGCTTCTGAGGGCACACACTGACACATGTGACACTGTGTTAAACATAAAACCTGACATTTGTAAATGTATTGCCTCTTTATGTTCTCACCTGTCTGATTGACTGTTATTGTAACTGCAGTTACAAGAATGAATTTACACAGTCTACCTGTCCTTAGTGCCAAAGCATGTCAGAATCCAGTCAAAAGGGAGAGCTGGTCTTTCCCTAATGCTTGGCATTCCACTGACTGTGGCTCACCCTCTTGAGCAAATTGGAATGACAGCTACAACTGATGAGAAACCAGACCCTTGCCTGTGCAGCTCTCTGTCTGTACTGATACACAACCCCCTTACCTGGAACACTTCAAGAGGCTGACTGATTGTGTTCAAGCCCCTGGATTGTGATCATCTGCTGCCCTTGACTGACAGTAGTGAGATCCTCTGACTGATAACAGTCCCATTTGACTTGACTGATGCGTATTCCCATCAGACTTTCACACATGGCCAATTGGCTGAAGCCCATTCAGTGGGTTTACCACAAAAACTCCAGGCACATGGACCAGGTGTAAGATTGACATAGCATGTTGCCATATAGCAACACGCCCAGCCCCTAAACCGATCACCGCTGTCAAACATGACAAGCTGTCTGGTTTTGTCTCAGTATTAAATGGTAAAGCAACTCAGAAAAACTGTGAGTTTGTAAGCTGTAAAAGAAGCAGCAAACAAAAGGCAAGACAGAGATGCTATTTACACCCAATGACATGCAAAGTGAGTGAGCTCTAAGAGAGTAAGAGCCCTGAGATAAACCCTTGCTCTGCGATGGGTACCAGTTCCTATGTGCAAAGCAGCCTGGCAGCAGCATTACAATGAAAGGTGTTGCTGTACTCCAAAGTGCAGTATTGGAGTGCAAAGCTACATTCTGAGTTGGAAATGAGTCATAATAATGTGGTGACATTGGTGCCTTCTGATGCCAACCTCTATGAATTAAAATGGCAGGTGCAGGTGTTTTGTACCCATGAAGAGTGCTCAGAGTTGTTGGGCACCACTCATGAATATAGAATTTCATAAGCAAATAGTGAGCTAGAGCTGCCTAGTACTCACTCTGACTTTCATGTCAGGAATTGTTGCCATCTAGTTTCTCTCCATTGCGTGAGAGAATAGCAAATGCATACAGTAGTAATAGTTGGCACCATAGTCCCAGAGGACCATAGGATTGCTCTCTCATTGGAGGGAGACAACTGGTGGTGAGTTTAATCTGAGAGTCACCACTCCTCAGGTGAGGGGCAAGGTTAAGAAGGCAGGACCTTCACAGTGACCTCACTTAGTGTGGGAGTCGAATATGTAGTGCTGGTATGCCTCTGCATTGCATACCAGCTGTCCAGCAAACTAACTTAACCAAAAGGTGCATATGTTTAAAGTGAGATGATGTAAAAATGCAATCCTAATGCATGCGAATAGGCTCTCACTGCTCACTTTTAAGATTCTTGTCTTGTCATTAAGACCTTGGCTGGGAAATAGTATTACTTTGTTCCTCCACATTGGAAACCTACTTTTTCCCACCTAACCATACTTTTTCAATTGATTTGCCATTGCCCTTGTTGTGCAGCAGAAGAGAAAATTCAACCCAGTATAATCCCTAGTCCTTCATAGTCCACATCACAAAGTGCACTTTGATGTCCAAATTGCTCTGAATCTATCATGCAAATTCTTCGATGTCTGTATTGCTAATGATGGTTAATGGTTGTCAGGGGAGTAACACTAGAATAATAACTTTAATAGCTAGTTTTCTTCATTTTGAACCAATGGAAAAATGCATGTCACTCTTGCTCACTGGAATTACAATTATTAGTGGTGAAAGTCAAATCAGAATAATTTATTTCAATGCAGCGCACTATATTCTCACTGCCCATTTTAATGATGACTTAGAGTATGATACTAAAAGAGAATAATACATATAAGTAAATCACCTCTTTATGGTTAATATCATTTTTAAAAATTTAAGTAATCAAGTAAATTGCATAAAATGAACAGATTTTTGTTTTATTTTGGTTATGCATTTGCTTGTATATTGGTATTCTGTGCCTGAAGCACCTTCTAAACCTTCCATTTCATAGCTTAGGATACCACTTGATATCATTGAATAAATATGAATTGATCTAATTTTAATCTAATTCTTGTGCCAATTGTTCTAATTGTATCACAGGTTCAAAGTACTATTGAACAGAAGTCAAAATTAAATAGTTGACATATTTTCTTTCCAATTTAAAAACTGTATTTTTCATATTTATTAAACATTTCTAAATATACAGTATGTTGAAATGATATATTAAACTGAATTAAAATATAACTGAAAACATTTAGATTAATTAATTTGGAACATAAATATACAGACTTAATAAAATAACATGTGATGATTAGTGGGTTATCATTCTAAACTCAAGAATATTGGTTTAATATTGCTATTGAATTTTCTTGTGAGCAGAACTACATTCAATATTTTTTTCTTCTTACATATGCAATTACTTTCTTGGTCTGAATTTGTATTAGCTGTAACTCAGTTGGCATTGCCTGTGCCTGGGCAGGTTTCTAGCAGTGCTCCTGGGACCTGAACATCCAAAATCAGGATTGACGCTCTTGTACAGTACAGATGGAGTGCTGCAGTTTTAAAGGTGCTGTTTGTGTGCCTGATGGATCTTCCCTTTTAATTTTCCTTAGGTTTATTGATGGTATGATGATGCTCCCTCTGGAGCACTTTTGTACTTTGGCTTCAAGCACATCTATAGCTTTTGTCAACATTAGTGAAATTTGATATCTTATTCATTGATGCAATAACATTATCTGTCTCATCATGATTTTGTAGATTATGGAGGGTAATTTTCTTACATTAATGGTACTATGTAAATGCAATTTCTTCTTTGTTGTTAATAGTATAATCTTTCTGGCAGACAAATGGCTCTACCTTGTATAATTACTGTTGTTATTTCAACCTTAATGTACTGTTAATAAATCATTTACCCATTACACAACCAGGAGTGGAATTTCCACACTGGATGTAACCAGCAATCCATGGAGAAATTGCACTGTTTTTTTTGCAGTGAAGTTCCCATTCAATTTACTGCTTGATGCATTTGCCTATTTACAAATATAAAATGTTCCATGATCCAGTGCTATTGGGTAGCATAATTGAACATAATTATTTATTTATCCCTTACATTAAAAATGATTCCTTGATACAGTTAAGAATGGCAACTTAATACAGCTAAAAATGACCTTTTCATAACACTAAATCAGTGTAATAAGTGTTTAATAAGTTACTAATCTGTTTTTATATCATTGGAAAATACTTCAAAAACTACACTGAAGCATTAATTTATTTTTAGATTAGATTAGATTACTTACAGTGTGGAAACAGGCCCTTCGGCCCAACAAGTCCACACCGCCCCGCCGAAGCGTAACCCACCCTTACCCCTACATCTACATCTACCCCTTACCTAACACTACGGGCAATTTAGCGTGGCCAATTCACCTGGCCTGCACATCTTTGGAGTGTGGGAGGAAACCGGAGCACCCGGAGGAAACCCACGCAGACACGGGGAGAACGTGCAAACTCCACACAGTCAGTCGCCTGAGGCGGGAAATGAACCCGGGTCTCAGGCGCTGTGAGGCAGCAGTGCTAACCACTGTGCCACCGTGCCGCCCACTAGGGCGTTTAGATCTCTATGACTTTATGATTCTATTTTCAAACTTTATACTTTGTCTACTGGTGTTTTTGTACCTAACGTTTTATTTAGTATTTTGAAAGCAAATGAGACTTTAAAAAATACTGTATATAACAATGAAAATTCAAAAGACTTGTACATGGATCAGTAATATTCTCAGATGAATGCAGCTAATTATTCTGTTGCAGATTTTCTTGGGCAGTAATCAAAGAAAACTTTTTTTTTGATGTGTTCATTGGAAATATTTTCAATAATATCAGACTTATTGAGCCTAAGATTTCACTGTGACTGGGTTAATGGTAGCTGTACTTTAGAACGTCATAGTCCCCAGAGAAACAGTGTTGCTTCTTTACAAACCTTATTAACAAACATTCATTAGTAAGCTGTTCGATCATTGCATCTGTAATGGTTTACTTATAAAGCTATAATTACATTGCTCGATACTGGTTAAATCATATTGCATAGAATGTGATTAAGTGTTATTGATTTAATCTATGGATCATTAAACTTTAAAAAATTGGTAACTATAACAATACTTATGTGGTTAAGTTTTGACAAGCCTAGGTGTATTTCAACTAAAGGAATTCAGCATGTATTTTGATTCAATTTGATATTTAATATCATACAAGCAGAGATTTTCTCAAGCCAGATGCTGCCTGTTGGTGTGTAAGGGAGTTTTAAACTTTTTGCAACAATGCAATTTTGTTTGCAATGAACAATAAACTGAAATCTACTAGTTCAATTCTAAATTTCCCAGTTTTAAGTTGGGACTTCATAAGATCTTAGCTGGAACAGCAGTTGAGTTTAGTTAGTTAAGACAAGGCACTGAAACTACTTTTCCATAATTGGGATCAACTAGCTGTTTTGCATTTCTGAAGCATCCAAAGGCAGGCCTGGGAGGGGTCTTGTGGTGCAGAGGTAGTGTTCTTATTCCTGAGCCCAGTAGGCCTGAGCATAAACCCCACCTGCTCCAGGTGTGTGTGTTCATATTTCTGAACAGGTTTGAATAGAAGGCATCTATAAAGACAAGCTTCAGAAGCTTTAGGTCCCATCTGCTTTAGCTGTGTGCCACAACATGTTTAACACAGGCTGATTAAAATACTTATGAAAGCAAGTTTTATGGACCCAAAGCTGGAGGTTTTTGTGATTAGAAGTAAAAATCCTCTTTTTATCTTGTTTTTTCTAACCTTTTTTCACCCTTTGTGAATTGTTTCTTACTCCCCTGTGGGAGAAGAATCTAGCTGCTTTGTGAGTATCTAATAAGGGGTCAAGTCAAGATTAGAGTGATACTGGAGGATTCCTGATGAAGGGCTTTAGCTCAAAACATTGATTTTCTTGCTCCTCAGATGCTGCCTGACCTGCTGTGCTTTTCCAACACCACTCTAATCTTGACTCTGATCTCCAGCATCTGCAGCCCTCACTTTCGCCTAATAAAGGGTTAAGGACTATCCTAGCCCTAATCCTTAAAATAGAATAGGACTGGTGATAGGGTTAGTACAATATATCAAAAAGAAACCAACTAATTAAATAAAATAATAAGTAATTAATTAAAACCAATCAAGGATGGCAAGACAGGTGATGTGTCATAGCTGCAGCATGTGGGAGTCCATGGACTTCAGTGCCATCCAAGACAAATGCATCAGTGGTAGGTATTTGTGTCTAGAGGAGTTTCAGCTGGGCAGGAGACTGAGTTGTAGATACTGTGACACAGGGAGGGGAAAACTAACTGGATGTTTTACACTAGAAGACAGTCACACCCTTTGGATAGGGTCTCCTAATGTAGTTAGTGGTCAGGAATAGGTGAGTGTGACTGTAAGTGAGGTAGGTAAGGAGACCCAGAAGGCAGGAGCCTCAGTCTTTGCAAGCATCCAATGGATATGAGGTTCTTCCATATTATTTGAAGGCCGCTGGATGGATAGGCTAACTGACAATGGCACCATGGTAGAGGAAGCCATTTGAATGGGGAGAGCAAAAAGGAATATATTGTCAATAGGGGACATTATAGTCAGGCTGTTTGACCATATTCTCTGCAGAAAAGACCAAGAGTCCAGGAAACTATATTTAAACTTGAGACATCTGCTCTGGCCTGGAGAGGAGCTTACAGACACAGAGAAATGTCCAGTCATCATGGTCCCTGAGTGTGCCAATGACAAGTCAGTATGAGATCCCAGACACCAAACTAAGCAGAATTTCAAAGGTAATAATCTGGATTATTACCACAAGGCCATAAGAAATAGGAACAGGAGCAGGTTGCTTGGCCTCTTGAACCCTACCTCACCATTCAATAGGATCATGACTGATCTGGCATTCCTCATGTTCATTTTCCCACCTTTTCCCCATAAGCTTTGATTCTCTTACAGATCAACAATCTCTGTCTGAAACTTAAAAATGCACAATGATTCTAGTTCCACAGCTCTCTGTGGCAAGGAGCTCCAAAGCTTCCTTACCCTCGAGAGAAGAAAATCTTCCTCAACTTGGTCTTAAATTGGTGCCGCTTAATCCTGACAATATGCCCACTCGTTCTTGTAGCTCCCAAAAGGGGAAACATCCTGTCAGAATGTACCCTGTCAAACCCCTTAATAATCCTATATATTTCAATGAGACCACCTCTCTTTTTTTAAACTCCATTGAATAGAGTCCCCATTTAGCTTTTGTTTATAAGATAATCCCTCCAAAACAGTCCATTCAGTTGTGTCAATTGCTGAAAAGTCTCAACTAACAAATGAAACCGAATGGACCAACTGGTACCAACTCAGACACCAGAAAAGACAACATCCAAACAGCTTTGTCGACCCTGCAAAGTTCATTTTACTGACACCTGGGGACTAGTGTCAAAATCTTGTGCTAAAAGGGAGAGCGGTCTCACTGACTATGTCAACACCATGACATAGACATACTCATGGAATCATACCTGACAGATAATGCCCCAGACACTATGTCATCATCCCTGGATATGTCCTGCCCACTGGCGGATAGATCCATTAGAGGTGTTAGTGCAATGGTATACAGTCAGTGGACAGTTGCCCTGGGAGTCCTCAGCATTGACTCCAGACAAAATGAAGTCTCATGGCAAGGATGAGACATGGGCAAGAATGATGAATCAGTACTCCAACATGTTCAAAGCACAAGAGCATAAAGTGTACTCTGAATGAGGGACTTCATTGTCCACCACTAAGAGTGGCTCGACAACATATCCCCTGCTCAATCATTACCCTCAAGTCAGGGATCAACCTTGATTCAATGGAGAGTGTGAGAGAGCATGTCAGGAGCAGCACCAGGCACAGCTGAAAATGAGATGTCAACCTGGTGAAGCTTTCAGTTGGAACTATTTACATGCCAAACAGCCTAAGCAGCAAGTGATAGGCCAAGCCAAGTGATCCCACTACCAACAGATCGGATCTAAACTCCGCAGTCTTTCACAGTCATGAATGGTGGTGCACAATTAAACAACTTACTGAAGGAACAGGTTCCCATCTTCAATGCTGGATGAGCAAAACACATTAGTGCAAAAGATAAGGAAGAAATATTCGCTTTAAACTTCAGCCAGAAGAGCTGAGTGGATGATCTATCTTGGCATCTTTCAATGCTTCCCAGCATCTAGATACCAGTCTTCAGCCAATTTGATTCAATCCATGTGATATCAAGAAGCGGTTAGGGGCACTGGATACTAAAAAGGGTATGGGCCCTGACAACGTTCCAGCAATAATACTGAAGGCTTGTGCTCCAGAACTAGCCAACACTCCAGCCAAGCTTTTCCAATATGGTTACAATACTGGTATCTACCCAAAAATGTGGAAAACTGCCCGGGTGTGTCCTGGACACATAAAGCAGAACAACTCTAACCCAGCCAATTACCATCCCATCAGCCAATTCTTGATCATCAGTACAGTGATGGAAGTTGTCATCAACAGTGTTATCAAGCAGCTTCTGTTCAGTGATGCCCAGTTTGGGTTCTGCAGAGCCACTCAGCTCCTGACCTCATTACAGCCTTGGTTCAAACATGGACAAAACCCCAGAGGGTGAGGTGAGAGTGACAGCCCTCGACATCAAGGCTGCATTTGACTGAGTGTGGCATCAAGGAGCTTGAGTAAAATTGGAATCGATAAGTATCAGGCGGCAATCTCTCCAGTGGTTGGAGTCATACCTGGTACATAGGAAGATGGTTGTAGTTGTTGGAGGTCAGTCACCTCAGCTCCAGGATATCGACTGCAGGAGTTCCTCAGGGTAATGTCCTAGACCCAACCATTTTCAGCTGCTTCATCAATGACTTGCCCTCCATCATAAGATCAGAAGTGGGGATCTTTGCCAATGATTGCTCAATGTTCAGCACCTTTCATGACTTCTCAGATACTGAAGGGTTCCATGTTCAACTGCAACAAGATCAGGACAATATCCAGGCTTGAGCTGACAAACGAAAAGTAACATTCACACCACATAATGCCAGGCAATGGCCATCTCCAATGAGAGAGAGTCTGACCAATGAGAAACAAACGAACATTCACTCGTATGACTTTCACTGAATCTTCCAATATCAATATCCTAGGGATTACCATTGACCCAAATCTCAACTGGACTCACCACATAAACATAATGGCTACAAGAGCAGGTCAGAACTAGTCACTCACCTCCTGACTCCATAAAGCCTGTCTACTATCTGCATAGCACAAGTCAGGAGTCTGATGGAATACTCCCCACTTGCCTAGATGGGTGCAGCTCCAACAACACTCAAGAAGCTTGACGCCATCCAGGACAAAGCAGCTGACTTGATTGGCACCACATCCACAAGCATCCACTCCCTCCACCAACAGTCAGGAACAACAGTGTGTACTATCTACAAGATGCACTGCAGAAATTCACCGAAGATCTTTAGACAGCACCTTCTAAATTCACCACCACTTCCATATAGAAGGACAAGGGCAGCAGGTATGAAGGAACACTCCAACCTTTATATTTCCCTCCAAGCTACTCAGTGTCCTCACCTAGAAATATATCGCTGTCCCTCTACTGTCACTGTGTCAACATTCTGGAATACCCTCCCTAATGGCATTGTGGGTCTACCTCCAGCACATGGACTTCAGCAGTTCAAGAAGGAAGTTCACTATCACCTTCTCTAGGCTAACTAGTAGCATGTAATAAATGCCAGACAGTGATGCCCATGTCCCATGAGTGAATAAAAATAAAATCATCCTACGGAACCTTTTCTGAGTTGCCCCAAATGGAATTTTTTTCCCCACTTGAGTTACTTCCAATATGGCATAAAGCAATTAAGATTAGAGAAATGAATGGACGTACATTTGCTCACTGAGCTGGAAGGTTTGTTTTCAGACGTTTCATCACCGTTTTAGGTAACATCATCAGTGAGCCTCCGGTGAAGCATTGGTGTTAGTGACCCGATTTCTATTTATGTGTTTCTTGGGTTGATGATATCATTTATTGTGGTGATGTCATTTCCTGTCATGATGCCATTTACTGTTCTTTTTCTCAAGAGTGTGATAAATTGGTCTAAGTCAATGTGTTTGTTGATAGAGTTCTGTTTGGAGTGCCATGCTTCTATGAATTTTTGTGTGTGTCTCTGTTTGGCCTGTCCTAGGATGGATGTGTTGTCCCCATCGAAGTGGTGTCCTTCCTCATCTGTATGGAAGGATATAAGTGAGAGGGGTCATATCCTTTTGTAGCTAGTTGATGTTCATGTGTCCTGGTGGCTAGAGAAATGAATGCACAGTTCAAAGTCAATTGTGTGAGTAGTGGGTTTTGGTATGTAAAGCAGTGGGAGCAGTATTGTAATGATATGACAGTCTACATCTGAATCATGGTGTTATTGATGTTCTTGTAAGCTGCTTAAATGGGAAGTAGAAAGGAGTTTACTTTAAAATGGTGGGGCAAAGGATCAAATTTGGTAAGAAGAGCTAAATCAAAAGTAAGATGTAAAAGCAAAGGTGTCAGAGAAAGGGATTAATATGGGAAATGATAACAGGGTTTGAATGGAACAGATAGACACTATAAATGTTGACTAGAAATATAAACTATACTAAAAACGCTCAGGGGAGCACATCAGAAAACTTGTCAACCGGAGCTATGCCTTTGATCCGAGCGTTCCTGAGTGCATCCTGCAGCACGCTACACACCATGAGCTCAGCAACACCTCAGCCTTGCATAAAGTAGAGAAGCTGAAAATGTGCTGCTGGAAAAGCGCAGCAGGTCAGGCAGCATCCAACGAGCAGGAGAATCGATTCCTGAAGAAGAGCTTATGCCCGAAACATTGATTCTCCTGCTCCTTGGATGCTGCTTGACCTGCTGTGCTTTTCCAGCAACACATTTTCAGCTCTTGATCTCCAGCATCTGCAGTCCTCACTTGCTCCATAAAGTAGAGAAGGCCATCCACCAGCTTGAGAACAACAATGCTGCTGGAGAGGACGGTATCCCCGCTGAGGCATTGAAGTGCAGAGGCAAAGAGCTCCTGCTGCAGCTACATGCATGTGTCTGCCTTATCTGAAATGTGGAGAGAATCCTGGGAGAGCTCCAAGATACCAATTGTGAGTGTTTTCAAAGAAGGGAACAAATCCAACTGTGGTAACTACAGGGGAATCTCCCTGCTGTCAACTATTGGAAAAGTCATTGCCAGGGTCCTCAACCGTCTCTTCCCTGTGGCTAAGGAAAACTCCTGGAGTTGCAGTGTGGCTTTCAGCCATGGAGGTGCACAATAGACACGATTTTCATCGTGTGACAACTGCAAAAGAAATGCAGCGAAAAGTACCTACCCCTGAACTTGGCCTTCAATCTTACAAAGGCCTTTGACACCGTCAATCAGGAAGCATTATGGAGTGTCCTTCTCTGCTTTACCTACACTGTGACGTTTGTCAACATCCTTTGTCTGCTCCACAATGACATGGAAGTCGTGGTAATGTCAAATAGATTCACCACCAACCCAGTCCCCATATGGACCAATGTGAAACAGGGCTGCATCATTACCCAACACTGTTTTTCATCTATCTCACTGGAAAGCTTCACCTCACTGCCAACAGGCTCCCCAGTGGAGTGGAGCTCCCTTACAGTACCTGTGGGAAGTTATTCAACCTCCACCACCTTCAAGCCAAAACCAAAATTACCCTGACCAATCTCATTGAGCTGTAGTGTGCAGATGATGCTTGTGTATGTGCAAACTCAGAGAATGTACTGCAGACCATTGTCAGTACCTTTATGGAGGCATATGAGAGCACAGGTCTCACTTTGAACATCCGCAGGATGAAAGACCTAAATCAATCTGGCCGAGCATTGTGGAGGAATCCCAAGGAAGCATCCTGTCAGCCAAAGCAACTATTAATGAAGAGATCCAGCACCTCCTCCAGCTTTCAGCCATCTGAAGTAAAGGGTGTTCAAGGACCACAACATCAGATCTGACACTAAGATCATAGTTTACAGAGCTATGGTGGTTCCCACCCTCCTATGTGGCTCTGAGATGTGGACTGTCTACAGCAGATACCTCAAGGCACTGGAGCGTTATCACCAAAGCTGCCTGTTCAAGATCCTGTGAACCGCTGGGAAGAAAGATGAACTAACACCAGTGTAACCAGGCCAACATCCCCAGGGATTAAGGCACTGACACCCTTGATTGGCTGCAATGGGCTGGGCTGGGCATGTCGTCCACATGAGACTCCCCAAGCAGGTCCTCTACTCCCAGCTTTGAAACAGCAGGCAAACCTCAGAGAATAGAGGAAATGCTTCAGTGATATCCTCAATACCTCGCTGGAGAAGTGCAGCATTCCCATAGACACCTGGGAATCACTGGTCCAAGACTATACGAAGTGGAGGAGAAACATCTGAGAAGGTATCAAGAACCTTGAGACTTGCCACCGGGGCAAAAATGGAAGCCAGGTGAAAACAGCGAAAAGGAGCTTATTGCTACACCAATGCCCCCACCCACCCATTCCCATAATGACCACCTACCCCAAGTGTAACAGCCATATCGGTTTATACTGCCACCTACAGACTCAGCCTGAGAGTGGAAGAGAGTCATCCTCTTCTGCGAGGGACTGCCAATGATGATGATGAGATTAGAAGTTAATAAAAGGATAACATTAATGACTGTATCTGAATGCTCACAGCATCCAAAACAAAACAGATGACTGATAGTGTAAATTGAAACAAATGTGATGTGATTGCAATTACAGAGACACAGTTGCATGATGACATGAGCTGGAAACTGAGTTTTGAAAGGTAAGTACATTTGGAAAGGACACTAAGCTCGGACAAAGTGGAAAGGTGGCTATTTTAATTAATCAATGTATTCATAGTATAAAGACTGATGGCCTAAGTTAGAGAAGCTTTGATTTGGATGCAGTTTGGGTAGAGATGAGAAATGAGAAAGGCAGAAAGTTATTGGTGGGAGTGTGTCGAGGCCCTCCTAACAGTAATCACATGATAAGGTGAATCATAAAGGATGAAATAATGGGAACTTGACAGATAGGTGCAGTGATAATCTTTGGAGATTTTAATCAACATAAAGGTTGGAAAAATCACATGAAGATAAATTTGATATAGAGTTCATAGAATATAGACAACATTTTCTAGAGATAACTACAGAATAAGATAGACCATAAATAAACCAAAGAATTGTGGATGCTGGAGATCTGAAACAAAAACAAACATTGCTGGCAAATCTCAGCAGGTCTGACAGCATCAGTGGGGAGAAAACAGAGTTAACATTTCAATGTCCAGTGACTCTTCGTCAGAACTTGTTGAAGTCACCAGAACCGAAACATTTACTTTCAGTCCACAAAAAAGCTGCCAGACCTTCTGAGTTTCACCAGTAATTACTGTGTTGAACAAGATCAACCAGATCTTGTATTGTGCATTGAGATAGGATCAATTAATGATTTCGCAGAGATTGCATCCCAAAGTAGCTGTGATCATAATATGATTGAATTTTATATTCAACTTGAGGGAGAGAAAAGCAGTTCCAATATTATTTTAATCTTAAATAAAGTCAACTGAGGGCATCAAAGTAGAGCACTGGTGATTCTCCTTCTGGGATGCTGTATACAGTACTGGTTTCCTTATTTAAATGCAACATGAGATTTGAAAACAGGGACAATCCAAAGATCATGAAACAAGATACTTTATTTCGCTCGGTCATTCAGTCATTACAAACAAAAAGGGAAATTAAAATTCAGGCAGACACAGTATTTTCATGGAATTCAGCCTGTGGTTTACTTCTGGGACCTTTGTCTGCCTGACTCTTCTTCCCATGAGACCTTCTTCCACCAAAGACACCCTTTCCTCCAGGATGGGGACTGTTCCAGCTAACCTTCCTCACTATCTACTTCTGCTGCAGGTCCCAGCACAACTGCTTGAGTTGCCTTACTCGATGACCTCCTCCACTGTCGCCATCTGCTGCTGGTGGGTCCACATATATGAAAAAATGGAAATGATTTGGGAGTGGTTTAAAGAAGGTTTGCTGGACTAATCCCTAGAATAGGCAGGTTGTCTCATGAGAAATTGTTGGACACAATAGGCTTGTGTCTGCTAGAATTTACAAGAATAAGACACAACTTGATTAAAATATATAAAATACTGCAAGGGCTTAGAAAGGTGGATGTGGAATGAATGTTTCCACTTATCAGAGAATCTACAATTAGGAGCCACTGTTCAAAAATAAAGGGTCAGACATTTAAAACAAATTAGGTGAAATCTTTTAGGGTTGTAAACTCTCTTTAGAACTCTCTTCACTGTTGCTGGATCATTATCATGACATTACACACCAATTCACCCCAACATACACACAAATTCACCCCCTCATACATACCAACTCACCCCCGCATAAACACAAACTCACCAAACCACACACCCCACCCTCTAGGCATACACACAGGCCCCAGGCATCAACATTCACAGATACCAATGCTTAGTAGTAGTAGTGTGTATTATCTACAAGATACACGGCAGAAAACCACCAAAGATCCTTGTAAACCAGTTTCCAAACTGACAACTGTCCAGTGATTCTTTGTCAGAACTTGTTGAAGTCACCATCTAGATGGTGGCAGCAAATTCTTGGGAACACCACTGCCTGCACATTGCACTCCAAGCATTCACCATCCTGACTTAGAAATATATCACTTTCACTGGTTCAACATCCTGGAATTCCCTCCCTAATGGCACTGTGGGTCTACCCAGAGTACATGGACTGCAGCAGTTCAAGAAGGCAGGTCACCATCACCTTCTCAAGGGCAACTAGGTACTGACAATAAATACTGGCCATCCAGTGACATCCACATACCACAAGTGAATAAAAAATGCTTTGAGGGTTCTCACTGACACAAACTTAACCTAACCTGTCATATAACTAGTGTCTAAAAGGGTTGGTTAACTCGCCTCTTGACTCCTGAAGTCTGTTCACCATCTACAAGTGCTTTGAAATTGTTAAGATGAGTAACATTTTTATTATGACAAAAAAGATCTGAATCTTAAATATTTACTGAAAGAATAAAGTAGCAAGATTCTGTGGTTTAAAACAAAATAGTTTTTGCTATTCAAGAACCAAACAAAGCAAATACTTAACCGCCCATACTCTAAAACCCACAATCAGCATCAGTTAAACATTAATTAACAGACAATTTGCAATCTATTATGAACTATAAATTACATAGTGAATGATAGAAACAATTAAGACAGGGCTATAAATTGGCTTCGTAGTGCCTGCAGCATATATCATCAATCTCAGTCATAAGGAACTTCAGAATTCTAATTGATAGTCAGAAAACCATGGATGCAAGCAATCTGAAAGAAAGCACAGATAATGCTAGAAGTATTCAACTGACTATAGCTGTATTTGTGTAAAGAAACAGAATTAATGTTGCATGCCACAACATTTCATTGGAACCAGATGATAGGTCATAGGTTTGAAATGCTAACTCTGCTCCTATCCATAGATGCTGCCATAAACTCTGGGTGTGATTTCCCCCCTCCCTGGAGGAGGCAAAAAGGGGACAAAATGGAGTGCTTGGCACTGGAGAAAAACCTGCTCTCTCCTCACCAACTCAGCAATTAAGTGCTTGGCAAGAAAGTTGCACTGGAAAATAACCTCTCCCCATAGCCCCCACTGCAGCAGAAGATAAAAAGCTTACTTTCTTGCTACTGGATCCCATAAAAAGTAGGCCCTGACCAGAATCTGATTGACTGGCAGCTTTTAGCAATCTCGATCATCACAGTCAAGGCCTGTCATTGGGTGAGATACTTGCTCTTTCTCCCCCTGTCAGCCTACTGGTGGGTGTTGGGTGTTATCTTGTCAGTCGGGTGGTGTGTTAGTCCCCACCTAACACACTTGTCTCCACGCTTGGAAAACATCAGAAAATGGCATTTTCTATCTTCCTCATGAAAAAGTTCAGCTACGTGTCTTTAAGGATTAATTTGGTCCTCGACTGACATCAGCTCCAAACCAAGTTCCTCAGAGATAGTCTTCACCAGAACAACACATTGACAGAACTTTATTCATTCTCGCTCTGATTGTTTTTATGACTTAGATCCCCAAAGTTGGCCTTCAATTAACAGAAACAGCTGAAGCTACAATGGGATGGATTTTAGGTGCCCCTACCATGTATAGTTTATGTGGAAGCTTGTTCGCAAACTAAGTTAGATGGTCACCCATTACCTTCCCATCCACCACCAAGCTGACCCCTATGATAAACTATGAACAAGCACTTGATCAGCAATAAACTGCTCCTTGAAACCCAGTTTGGGTCCCACCAGAGCCACTCAGCTCCTGACTTCATTTCACACCTGATCCAAACATGGACTAAAGAGATGAATTCCAAGGATGAAGTAGTAGTGTGAGAACGAGAATGAAGTGAGATTAGGCACAGGATAGTCAAACGTTAGTCAAGAGATACAGGAAGCCTATTTTCTGAGAAATCTATTTAAAGAGAAAAATAACTTTATTTTCTTGGTTGTTGAAACCAGAGTTTAGGATTCTCATGTTTATGAGTGAAGAATTGTTTTGTTATTCCTGAGAAAACTCTGCTATACGGCAGACCTTTTAGTGATTCTATTGTTTATCACCACAACTTGAGCTTTGAAATGCTGCTCACTCCTGCGTTATTATATGCAGTATATACATATACATATGGATTGATGGACTAAGTACTTTTTCATGGAGAATCATCGTTTCCCTTTGAAATCTCAAACAAATTGAAGCAAGATTCAGTTCTAGCACCATTCCTTTTATAAATTGTTTGTCACTTGTGTCATTAGCTCTGCTTTCGAGGATCTTGAGGAGGAAAAATGTCTCAATGTTGTCTTGATAGTTCATTTGTTGACCTAAAAATTGTTTGTGTAAAAACCAAATGTTTTGCAAAATTTATTCTCGAAGTTGTTTCTGCCGTGAATCGCCTTAATAGGTCATTTATAAATTGTGGGAGATTTGTAAATCATTGTTAGGAGGCTTCAAAGGTTCTTGAATTGACCATCAGACTGAAGTTACTTACCAGCCCTTGCTAACTTCCAGAACTGTTCCCATAGACATTTCTATCTATAATAAAGATTTAAAGAATGTTGATACATTTAACTACCATGAAAGCATTATTACCATTGGGGAGATCGCTTGATGAAGAGATCTTAGCCAGGATCAACAAGGTGAACCTGATTCTCAGAAGGATTCACAGTAAGGTATTAAACTACCACCCAGCCTTAAACTATCCATAAAAATCAAGATGTATATTGTTCTTGTCACAACTTCCCTGTGAATCCTGGACTCTATACCCAAAAGACATAACACATTTAGAACAATTTCCCATGTGTGTCTTCACTCTATTATCAGCATCCACTGAGAAGAGTAACTTATAGATTTTGAGATTTTAAATTGAGCCTAGTCAACAGTACTGAGGCAGTGCTCCTAAAAGTCTTACTGTACCGGTTAAGGCATGTAACTGGAATAGAAGACTATCCCATTCTGAACTACTGCAGTATGGAGAGATAGGGTTGAGCAAAAGGCACAAATGTTAGCTATGTAAAAACTACAAAAACTAAGCTTAAGGGCAACATGAAGTGGACCAGCATCAATCCTAGGGAGCAGGAAGAGTCAACTAGAAAAGTAACTTGGTAGAGAGTTCTAACTTGTAGAACGTCTGTTAGTTTTGGAAAAGATCCAAACCAATGTGTTGTTGCGGTCCGTGAACAACATCATAAAACAGTTTCTGTCCATGTCACAATGTGTGAGCTTCTATCCTCCAACTGTTTCCAACTCTGCACCAGGCTGGTGCCACATAATTATCTCTATGATCATCATCAATGTGACTGCCAATTCTTTATATTCTTCCAACCATCATCTGAAATGCCATGCAGGTATAAATGAAAATATAAGATTGACGTTCCTTCACAGCTGACAGATAAACTAGTTTCAGTGCTTTTTGATAAAAACATTAAGTTCAGTTCAGTTAATTTAGTTTATTCCCTGTTGGTTTTATAAAGCTTGGTTGACCTGTGTAGTCAGCTGGTTGTTGTGGCCACTTTAGGTCAGTGTCTTTTTCCTTTTTAAAACCATTTTCCAATGAAGCCCAAGGAAATCTAGAGGAGCACGCCCTCAATTTCCATCGAGGCACTTTGCAAGCTTCAGGTCTCAGTAGAAGATGCAAGTGAGGGTTTTAAAAGAAGTAGATACAGTACAAAGATAATGGATGCATTCGTTGTAAGCATCCAAAATTCACTAGATTCTACAAGGATGCCAGCAGATTGGAAAACTACAAATAAAATATCTTTATTCAAGAACAGGACAGAATTTACAGTGAGTAAATTTCAGTCAGAGAAGTTTTGCTACACCATGGATTTCAGAAAAAGACAATTCTAAAGCAATAGATGTCTAATTTAAAGAAGTGTGTAATTAATTAAAATGGTGGTTAAAGATGTCAAGAAGCAGAGCTAACAATTAACAATTTTATTGCCTTCCCCTCCCTCCCAATAACTCCCTTTCTCTCCCTTCCCCATCACCTTCTTTCTTCACATTCACTCTATCAGCCTCCTTCACTCCCCTCGCTGTCTCACACTCACCCTGACTCACTCTCACATGTTCACATTCTCATACTCTCTCTTTGCCTCATTCTCTCACACTTTCTTTCCTTTATTAACTCTCCCACCTACCGAGGGCGAGATACCATGCTATGCCAATTTGACCACTTCCTTATTCAGGCTGGCACCTGAGCTACAAGGAGAGGAGGAGAGAGCCATATTACTGCCTCTTTGCTCCAGTTCTGATTTGCTCGTGGTCAAAGGGCTTCTTTCCCCCCCACTTAGCAAACAATTTGGAGCTTTAATTCTACATTCCTTGTGAAACTATTTGCATTAAATATCAGACAGAGAAAACTGGCTTTGATTGGGCAAAAATCGCTTTGCGGAATCTTTTGCTTACTTCCTATAATTGGAACCCCTTTCACACACTGGATAGGACTCCTTGTTAGACTGCATTGTAGCTCATGGAACCTCTGTTGGACAATTCTGCTCTCGATCCTCCGATCAATCTACTAGGTCATACCTACAGCCTGTATTCATCTATCACCACCTCACCACTTTCACCCCTCTCCCCACCAATAACCATTCCTCCCTCTCTCTTTATCTGCAGACCCCCCCCCCCCCCCGCACCCCCTCCCCCACCCCCGCCACCCACCTCCAGTCCTGAAGAAGGGCTATACCCAAAACATTGGACTTGTCCACCTCCTCATGCTGCCTGGCTTACTGTGCTCTTCCAGCCTCCTGCTTGTTTACTCTCGACTTAACTATTCTAGCACACCCTGGGCTGCCCTCCAATTTTCTATTCGCCATAAACTTGGGCTGTTCAAAACTCTGCTGCTCATGTCTGAATTTGCAACAAGTCCCAATGCCCCATCAGTTCTGCCTACCCAAGCTTCACTGGCTCCTGTTTAAGCAATGTCTCAATTTAAATTCTCATCCTTGTTTTCAAATTCTTCCATGGATCTCCCTTAATAATTTCCATTGTCTTCACCTGTCCCACAGCTATCTGAGTTACTTGCACCCTTCTAATTCTGACCTTAGCGGCACGGTGGCACAGTGGTTAGCACTGCTGCCTCACAGCGCCAGAGATCCGGGTTCAATTCCCGTCTCAGGCGACTAACTGTGTGGAGTTTGCACGTTCTCCCCGTGTCTGCGTGGGTTTCCTCCGGGTGCTCCAGTTTCCTCCCACAGTCCAAAGATGTGCAGATCAGGTGAATTGGCCATGCTAAATTGCCTATAGTGTTAGGTAAGGGGTAAATGTAGGGGTATGGGTGGGTTGCGCTTCGGTGGGGCGGTGTGGACTTGTTGGCCCAAAGGGCCTGTTTCCACACTGTAAGTAATCTTTCACTTTCCCAATTTTATTAGCTCTACCATTGGTGACCATGCCTTAAATTGCTGAAGCTCTAGATTCTGGAATCCCCTTCCTAAATCTTTCCTCTCTTTCTCGTCCTCTAAACCCTTCTTCAGACCCTTTCTCTTTGACCAAGCTTTTAGACATTGACATTGAACTTGTTTCTCACTCATCTGTGCCAAGTTTTGTTCAATCACAATCCTGGGCTGTTCTAGATGTTTTACCACATTAAAGACACTATATCAATCGTGTGTTGTCATTGATGGCAAGAGCTCTAATATAAATTTATGTTTCTATCAGATGGTTTGCTTTGTTCTAAGCCACATGAACATTTGGACCAGTATCTATCTGGTGTTTTACATAAGCACTCCCCATGCCAAAATGAATAATTGACAATGAAATATCCTTGGAATAAATTCAGAAAGTGCTAGAAATATTCAGTGGGTTAGGCGGCATCGGTAGAGAGAGAAGCAGAGTTCATGTTTCAGGCCATGACCAGTCCTGGTATTATGGTAGTCATGTAATAGGAATGGAACGTGTTGCCAACTGTATCCTCATACTTCCCAACACATGCCCGTGGGATTGGGATGTCAGACAGTGCCAGGAGCTGCTGCAGATTTCAGTCAGACCCTCTCAGAGCTGTGCTCTTCAAGGCCTGTGAATAGAAGCACCTCAAGAGCCCTTGACTAAACCAATGCAGCCTTCCACCTCCCACACTGAAATCACTGGAAGAGCACCACGAGAACAAGCAAAAGAGCACTTCAGGCTAGCAATAATTAGTGTTTTTGCATATGTGTAAATAAGAAGAATTATCAACTGCTTTGACATGAATGTCAATGTTGTTTTTTTGAGTGCAGGCAGTTTATTCAAAGGTGAAAAAACTGCTCAACCTAACTGTACATAGATGAGATGAGGGTTACTTCATTGAAATGTACTTTAATGAATTCTTCTGAAGAGCTTTAAATGCAGCCAGGTGTTGGAGAGTTTCTGTTTCCTCACCATCACCGAGATTATCAGTATTCTTTATCGTCTTACTCAAGGCTCACTGTGTTGTCCTCTTTGTAGAACCAAATAATGCAAATAACTGTCCTATGAACTGTGGGCTAAGTTGCCCTAAATCTTGAGCCCTGTCCAGAAATTGAAATCATTGCTGGAGGACTCCAGTGATTTTGAAGACTGTGCCACTGGAAAAGCATAGCTTGTTAGGCAGCATCCAAGAAGCAGGAAAATTGACATTTCCAGCATAAGCTCTTTATCAGGACTCCAGTGGTTTGTCAATAAGGACTCAGATTAAGTCGTAGATTCAATTAAAGCACATTCCAGCCAGTTGAGCTGAAGGTTTATAAAATCATGAGGGGCTTTGATAAGGTGAATAGCAAAGGTCTTTTCCTTTGGTAGGGGAGTTCAAAACTAGAGGGCATATTTTTAAGGTAAGAGAAGGAAGATTTAAAAGGGTCCTGAGGGACAACATTTTCACACAGAGGATGGTTTCTATGTGGAATGAACTGCCAGACAAAATGGGAGCTGCAGCTACAGTTACAGTATTAAGAATACATTTGGAAAGCTCAATGAATAGGAGGGATATGAACAAACAGAAGGAAATGGAGCTAGTTTAGTTTGGGAAACCTGGTCAGCATCATTGGACCAAAGGATCTGTTTCCACGCTGTATGACTCTATGACTGTATAACTCCATGATGTGTTGATTCTGATCAC
Source organism: Chiloscyllium punctatum (assembly GCF_047496795.1). Lineage (NCBI taxonomy): Eukaryota > Metazoa > Chordata > Chondrichthyes > Orectolobiformes > Hemiscylliidae > Chiloscyllium > Chiloscyllium punctatum. The sequence goes on along the minus strand of NC_092763.1, from coordinate 60,408,351 downwards.
ACAACAATTATTCATTAGTGAAGTGGGATCTATTGTGTTTCATGGAAGAAGTGGGGATTGTCTGAAAGAGTCGAGATGGTGAAAAGGACGTAACAAATGAGTGCCTGGAGAAAATATACAATCTGCGCAAGCCAGAGACTCCTATCTTGTTGTTTCTGGCTCGGTTTAAGAGAGTAATGTCAGTGTTTATTCCCAGTATCACCATCACCTGCTAAATGCTGCGCTGAGCTGCAGACTGACTGATGTTATGGATCTGGAAGCAAGAGCTCAGGGCAGGCTCGAACAGACAATACCATGCTTGAGATAGCAGTTGAATGCCAGTCTTATCACAGAGGCAACTCAAGTTTGTGAAACCTCACTGAAGCCTCATTTTACATTGCTCCTCAGACAATTGCTGGAATGTTGCCGAGACCTATATACTGAGTTGGGAGGGAAAGAAATCCAGCAAGGTCCCCTTATAGCTGTAGGTTTGCTAGTTGTTTTTTGCTGCTGTTCCTCCTCCACCCCATTCTCTATAGCCACAAGGGACTTCAGAACCCTTTAGAATTTCCTTTATTGTCATAAGTATTCAGTATAAAATATGATGAAAGGTGTGTATTGTTGTCCATACATAAGCGCCATTTACATTAACTTAGAATAAAATTTTTAAAAAGATAACCAACTACAATTTTTCCTTTTCTGCTGCTGCAACATACCACCGCCAGAGTTCTGCTCCGGGCTTCCCAGCCTATGCCATGCCACTGAGGGAATCCCGCTCCAGACTTCCTAGCCCACATCATTCCACTGAGGGAGTTGCGTTCCAGGCTTCCCAGCCCATGCTGTGCCATCAGGAGAGTCCCACTCTGACTTCCCAACCCATGCCATGTCATCAGGAGAATACCACTCCTGGCCTCCCAGCCCATGCCGTGCCATTGAGGGAGTTCCGCTCTGGGCTTCCCAGCCCATGCCATGCCACCACCAGGAGCCCATTCCATGTAGAAATGAGTGTCCCACTCCAGGTTTCACAGGTAGCCAGTCGACCTCTGAAGGTCCTGGCACCACCACCCCACCCCTCACCCCCCTACCCACTCCACTGCCCATCGAAGCTACGTCCTGCTGTCGAGGTCTCTTTATCGGGTATGTTTGTGAAAACAGAAGGGAAAGAAGGAAAAAGAAATAGAAAATAAAATGCAGATATGCAGATGAAGAGGACAAACTCAAGCACCAGAGCCCATATGCTGCCTACTCTGCCGCTGCCATCTTTAGACTTGGCAGGAAGACTTCGATGAAGAAATAGTGTTGCTCATAAACCCTTGAAAGCCTGATGGTTGCCCATTCATGACAAACATTTTGAAATTATCTCAACAGCAAAAAAAACCTATCTGATAGAAGAGCAAAATATCTTCAAATACTTTCTATATTTCAACCAAATGTAAATATGAATTTTTAAAATCAATATTAGAAATATCTGTGTTCACTGTTATGTTGGCAATGGTTTCTGAGCATCCAAAGTTGCAATGTAGATGGAGGTATTATGTTCCTGAAAATATAATTTGCCTTCAGTTTTCATTAGGACCATTACTTTGTTAAAGTTTCTGACTCATGTTAGATTACTTACAGTGTGGAAACAGGCCCTTCGGTCCAACAAGTCCACACCGACCCGCAACCCACCCTCCTACATTTACCCCTTCACCTAACACTACAGGCAATTCAGCATGGCCAATTCACATAACCTACATATTTTTGGATTGTGGGAGGAAACCGCAGCTCCCGGAGGAAACCCACGCAGACACAGGGAGAATGTGCAAACTCCAGACAGAGAGTCACCGGAGGTGGGAATTGAACCCGGGTCTCTGGCGCTGTGAGGCAGCAGTGCTAACCACTGTGCCACCGTGCCACCCACCATGTTCAGTTTGTCTAAATCAAGGATCATTGCAAAATGCAGGTTGCCTGACTTCCAGTAGTCCTGAAGAAGGGCTTATGCCTGAAACATCGATTCTCCTACTCCTTTGATGCTGCCTGACCTGCTGCGCTTTTCCAGCAACACATTTTTCAGTTCTGGTCTCCAGCATCTGGAGTCCTCACTTTTTCCAGCAGTAAGTTGGAGAGTCAAGCCACCAATCAATATTGTTTCCATGTTTCAATTGTAATGAGATGAGAATTATCCTGAAGACACTTTTAGAAGAATAAGTAGACAATTTGGCTTGTCAAGCCAAACCTTTATGATCAGAGTTAGCTGTGCAAAGCCTTATTATCAACAAATCTCTCAATTCTTTCACTTTTCAGAAAGACATCATATTGCCACATGAAAGTATTTACTCAAATACAAAAGCAAAATACTGTCTATTCTGCAACAAAAACAGAAATTGCTGGAGCTACTTTGCAGTGTGCCAGTGCTAGTGAAGAGATAAACAATTTCTTTAGGTCAGTTACTCTGTCTCAATAGCATCCTATAATAGACTTATTCTGCAAGTCTGTTAGCCTTTCTATGAAATATCTGCTGACTTCCTTCTTTAAGATTTTAAAGATTCAAGATTCAATATATGGTCCCCTGGTATTCTGTTGTGTTTTGTATTCATATTGTTCTGATGTTTTATTACCAACCTACTGCATACATGGAAAACTGCAAGGTATGGAAGGATGAAAGAGCATTTGTTCTACTGAGTTTGCTTTATGTCAAAGTCAATGTACATAAAATGAAGTTGCCACATAACTCTCCCTATGCTTTGTTATTAAAGTATCTCAATTCTTTGCTTTGTACTTCCTTCAACATAAAATGACAGTATAGGTTTTGAGTATAAAAGCATGGTGAACACCCTAATGGAAGTGACTTCTTGTTCATTTATAAAGCGAAGCAATAGAGTAACAATGTGGCATTGCAATCTGCATTATTCAACACTGACCAGTTTCATTTGAGAAATGAAATTTCCATGACCTGAAAATCAATGTATCAACAGCAACATTTTATTACTGGAATGCATACAGTTTTACAAATAGAATTGGCTAGACATAAATATTCTAGAGTTGTGAATGGCAGAATGGCAATAATTTATTCTTATGGTTTTAATGGCATTAAAAATCATAAAGCAAAGTTCAAACAATTTATGGATAACTTCTGGATTCCAAGTTTAATTACGGCTTTATTCCATTTTCTAGCATTTTAAATTTATGATCAGCAACAATTTCATGATGCAAAGAGGATTGTTGAGATTGTGTTTCATGGTAAGTTGTTTGATCTGAGTAGCTAAATTGATGTCCCCTGTTTTCTTTTTGAATTATCCACGGCAATTTTCATGACCCAACTCCATATATGAACTTGCACTGTGACGGGCAGAAAGTTGTTATGCTCTTTACAAGCTATCAGTTTAAGCCATTCAGCCTTTCGGGTCTATTCCACCATTCCACATAGAGTCATAGAGTCATAGAGATGTACAGCATGAAAACAGACACTTCGGTCCAACCCGTCCATGCTGAACAGGTATCCCAACCCAATCTAGTCCCACCTGCCAGCACCCGCCCCAAACCCCTCCAAACCCTTCCTTATTCACATACCCATCCAAATACCTTTTAATTGTTACAATTGTACTAGCCTCCACCACTTCCTCTGGCAGTTCATTCCATACCACCCTCTGTGTGAAAACGTTGCCTCTTAGGTCTCTTTTATATCTTTCCCCTCTCACCCTAAACCAAAGCCCTCTAGTTCTGGACTTCCCGACCCCAGGGAAAAGACTTTTCTGTTATTCTCTCCATGTTCCTCATAATTTTGTAAATCTCCATAAGGTCACCCCTCAGCCTCCAACACTCCAGAGAAAACAGCCCCAGCCTGTTCAGCCTCTCCTTATAGCTTAACTTCTCCAACCCTGGTAACATCTTTGTAAATCTTTTCTGAACCCTTTCAAATTTCACAATATCTTTCCGATAGGAAGGAGACCAGAATTGCACGCAATATTCCAACAACGACCTGTACAGCTGCAATATGACCTCCCAACGCCTATACTCAATACTCTTACCAATAAAGGAAAGCAGACCAAATAGCTTCTTCACTATCCTATTTACCTGCGACTCCACTTTCAAGGAACTATGAACCTGCACTCCAACGTCTCTTTGTTCAGCAACACTCCCTCGGACCTTACCATTAAGTGTGTAGGTCCTGCGAAGATTTGCTTTCCCAAAATGCAGCACCTCGCATTTATCTGAATTAAACTCCATCTGCCACTTCTCAGCCCATTGGCCCATCTGGCCAAGATCCTGTTGTAATCTGAGGTAACCTTCTTTGCTGTCCGCCACACCTCCAATATTAGTGTCATCTGCAAACTTACTAACCATACCTCTTATGCTTGCATCCAAATCATTTATATAAATGACAAAAAGTAGATGACTCAGCACCGATCCTTGTAGCACTCCACTGGTCACAGGCCTCCAGTCTGAAAAACAAACCTCCACTACCACACTCCGTCTTCTACCTTTGAACCAGTTCTGTATCCAAATGGCTAGTTCTCCCTGTATTCCATGAGATCTAAACCTGCTAACCAGACTCCCATGGGGAACCTTGTCGAACGCCATACTGAAGTCCATATAAATCACATCTACCACTCTGCCCTCATCAATCCTCTTTGTTACTTCTTGAAAAAAACTCAATCAAGTTTGTGAGACATGATTTCCCATGCACAAAGCCATGTTGACTATCCCAATCAGTGCTGAAAATGTGTTGCTGGAAAAGTGCAGCAGGTCAGGCAGCATCCAAGGAACAGGAGAATCGACGTTTCGGCCATCAGCCCTTCTTCAGGAATGATGCCCGAAATGTCGATTCTCCTGTTCCTTGGATGCTGCCTGACCTGCTGCACTTTTCCAGCAACACATTTTCAGCTCTGATCTCCAGCATCTGCAGTCCTCACTTTCTCCTATCCCTAATCAGTCCTTGCCTTTCCAAATACATGTACATCCTGTCCCTCAGGATTCCCTCCAACAACGTACCCACCACCGACGTCAGGCTCACTGGTCTATAGTTCCCTGGCTTATCCTTACTACCCTTCTTAGACAGTGGCACCACGTTTGCCAACCTTCAGTCCTCCGGCACCTCACCTGTGACTATTGATGATTCAAATGATTATAGTTGGTTTGACTGTACTGCTTCAGTTGCTCTCTGATGAAGAGAATTCCAAAGATTAACAATCCTCTGAGAGAAAGAATTGTTCTGCATTTCCACCTTAAATGGGAAAACCTTTATATTGAAACTGTGTTCCCTAGCTCCAGATTCCCCAAAATGTGAAGCATCCACTCAGCATCCACACGCCTCCTTAGAATCTTTTAAAATGTGACCATGACACGTGCTTTAAATGGGGATTAGTAAACTTGGGATGGCTGCGTTCAGAGAGACAGAGTCTAGGTGTGGCCCAACAAAAAAGGGATCTCTGACTTCACTAAAAAGGTAAGATTAATTTAAAACATTTTGCTTAAATGCAGAACCTAATTCTCCCGGCTCCAACGTAGTCTCATAAACTGTTGCTGGCAGTCAGTCACTCTGTCATCCATCAGTCCACCTTCTAATTACCATTCTTTCCAATCACTTCATCCTGAAAGGCTATCTTCCCAATTACATCAGAGCAATCAATTTTACTTAAGTTTTGTTGTTGTTTATCCACGTCATCATGAGTGCTGGCATTTTAATTCTAAGTGGGATAATTTAGGAGACAGGTTTAGTCCAAAAGTCTCCAGTAGCTATTTCTGGGAGAGCTAACACAGCTTCAACCTCATTTCATTGACCATGCTGAGAAAATAACATTAATGCAATGACACTGCAAGCAGGAATTAAATCATGTATACAGTCTGCTTGATAGATCTCCAAATTCAAATTCACATTAATCTGTTTTTGTGTGATTGAATTTCCATGGTTATTAATGTCTGACAAAAAGAAATGCCTTTATAATATCAAGTATTAAGTTAATACCAGAATGTTCAATGGCTCTAAATTTGATTTGTTAATTGATAATTACAGTAAATGTAAAAGCTGAGATGATTGTTTAATATTTTCCTATTGTGTCATCTTAATTTATATTTAGATGTTTAGAATTCAATGTCAGAAGTGCACAGGGTCTCAGTGATTTAGAAATCAATGAACTGATGACAAAAGCAGGCCAGCAGGGACCCAATGCATGCACATCCTGTCTTAAATGAGAACTCTGGGAATGTGTCCTTGGTAACGATGTATGCAGGGACCAATTTTTAGAGTTCAAGGAGCAGCCGAACTCATTTCAATGTATCCAAGAGTTTGATGCTGCTAAATGTTGTTGTGAAGTGTCTGAATGCACCGAAATAGCATCTGCGTCATATGTACATACTTCTGATGTCGGCTGACCGAGACAACACATTGGGTATGCCATTAGTGTGAGTGCTTGAGTGTGCACTGAATGTATGCACAGTAGTCTGATCATACTGTCAGTCAGCACTTAACAATTGTCAGCCCTCTAGCCAGAGAACACCTTAACCTTGCACAACTGAAAATTCATCAGTGTCAGGACTGACCCTATTGTTCTGACTGACACTGCAGTGTGTGTTTTTTTAAAAATTCATTCATGGATATGACTATCACTGGCTGGACCAGCATTTATTGCCTATCCCTAATTGTCCAGAGGGCATTTAAGAGTCAACCACATTGCTGTGTGCCTGTGTTCACATGTCGGTCAGACCAAGTAAGGATGGCAGACTTAATTTACTAAAGGATGTTAGTGAACCAGAAGGGTTTGTCCTAACATTTGGCAATGGTTTCATAGTCATCATTAAACTCTTATTTTCAGATACTTATTGAATTCAATACTGTATCCAGGTGGGATTCAAACTCAAGTGCCCAAACTATTACCTGGGTCTCTGGATCATTAGTCTAGTGATAATATCATTGTCTACCTGTAAATTGCCAATAAATGTTGCAATGCCAACTATTACCAACTTATTATTGAGAATACTTGACTCTACTTGACGGGGTCGAAAGGCCGACTTGGTTTACAGGAGTAGAGGAATGCCTCTAGTGAGTCTTAATGAGAAAAGATTCTTGTCTCAAACAGCAATCAAGGACAAGTTACAGAAGCAAGCTGAAGATAAGGATGAATCTGTTTTTTTGGCTCAATGTCAATTTTGTCATGGAGAATTTCTCTTTCCAAGGCCTAGTGAGATAGCTCACTTTATCTTGCCAAACTCACCTCAGTTACAGTCTACCCTGCCCCTATGACTTCCCTCTAATTTGATTCTAGCTGTAGCTCCATTCCACTACTTGCTGCACATGGAACAACTTGCAACTGATCAGAAACCCCAGAATGGACTAACATCCCTGGTGCAGGCACCATCTTTAAGTGACAGTTGTGCACCCAAATAAGTGCTGTCAGTCTGGAGCTGTCCTGCATAGTTCCTGATGATTTCCCCAGATGTGGTAAATAAGGGAAAGTTGATATCCTACATTGTGGACAGTTTCCTCAATGTCCTGGTGAATTGACTGAGGCAGTGGCTGCAGGTCTGGCAATGGAGACTATGATGCTAGATCATGCCAGCATAGTCCTTTGTAGCTACCTGCATCAGTACAGCCTCAACACTCTGGAGGAACACACAAAAATATGGCAAATGCCAATGACCTTCTCCACTTCTCCAACATAAGCCCCACTATCTTTTTTCTCATTGTTCACACTCAATGTATTTCTGCCACTGTACCCACCCCACACCAAGGTTATACTCCATCCACTCTCACTATTACCTCCAACATCTGTCTTCACCCGCTCTCACCCACCCCAAACCCCCGACACTAGACACCCTGTAAGCACGCTGCTGACTCAGTTGCTTGGGATACCTCCCCATGTGCTCCAGCACTAACAGCTATCACTCACTTTCATCTCCTGTAATAGTCTCTCTTATTCCAGGAGGAAAACATCACACAATAGGACCAAAACTCATGGCAGATAATGGGTTGCCTGACATCTGGCTCCTCACCCCTTAATTGGAGAGATTGACTCTGACTATCTTGAGTGGTTGCCTGACCATGTGGAATCTCCTGGACAGGTATCAGGCTTCTCTTGACATACTGTGCTCGGACAACCCGACAGAAGGCTGTCTCTTCATTGAACCAGAGTTGGCCATCCTGCTTCAGCAAATTTCCATGCCCATGTTTGACCTCATGTCATTAGATTCCATGGGATAGAGTCAATGTTGAGGAGACCTAGGCAGCATTCCCCCCAATTTCCTCTCTTTGACATGTGGTCCTACTAGGTCTGTGTGCAGCAGTGATTTTTGAACCCAGAATGCTGTGAATGGTGTTGGTAGACTGGTCCCTGTGCACAGATGTAGAAATATAGAAGATAGGAGCAGGAGTAGACTATTTGCCCCCTGAAGCCTGCTCCACCGTTCATTATGATCATACCTGATCGTCAAGTTTGATAGCCTATTCCTACCCACCCCTCATATCCCCTGATCCCTATAACTTCAAGAGCTGTATCTATCTCCTCCTTGAAAGCACATAATGTTTTGGCTTCAAACATGTCCTGTGGTAGTGAATTCCACAGGCTCACCAGTCTCTGGATGAACACATTCCTTTTTGCCTCAGTCCTAAAAGGTTTACTCCTGCTTGTGGACGCCCCCCCCCCTCCCCCCCCGCCCTCACTCTCCCCCTCCCACCACCCCCCCTCCCCCCCCCCCACCTCCATCAGGAACATCCTGCCTGTATCTAACCTGTTTAAATCTGTTCAATTTTTTTTTAGGTTTCTATGGGATCCCTATCATTCTTCTAAACTCCAGTGAATACAATCCTAACTGACTCAATCTTTTCTTATCTGTCAGTCCTGCCATCCCAGTGTTCAATCTGGTGAACCTTCACTGCATTCCCTCTTTCACAAGAACATCCCATCCTCAGATAAGGAGGCCAAAATTGCACACAATATTCCAGCCATGTCCTCACCAATACCCTGTACAATTGCAGCAAGATATCTTTGTTCCTGTATTCAAATCCTCAACATACAGTTTGTCTTCTTTACTGGCTGCTGCACCTGCACGCCTACTTTCAATTGGTGCACCTGGACACCCAGGGCTCATTAAACATTACCCTCTTTCAATTTACAGCCATTCAAATATTAATTTGTTTTCCTATTTTTGCCATTAAAGTGAATAACCTCACATTTATTCCCTTACGAAACTGTGCTGCTTCTTAGAAATGGTACTCATAGGAAAACCTCTTCCTGGACACAAACCACTGTGTCACTGACTCTGCGGGTCTGCCCTCCTGGTAGGGCAGCACAGAGCCAGGGTTTGTGATGGTGCAGTCTGGAACATACCCTGCAGTGTATGGTTCTGTAAGGATGATTATGTCGGTCTGTTGTTTGAGTAGTCTTAAGGACAGCTCTCCCAATTTTGGCACAAATCCCCTGATGCTGGTGAGCATGGCTATGTTTGCTGTTGATGCAAAGTGGGCTGTCTAGTTTTATTCATTTCTTAGACATCATAGTATTTTGATACAACTGAGTGGCTTGCTAGGCCACTCAAAAGGGTGGTGAAGAATCAATCACATTGCAGTAGGTCTAGGTTCATGTATAGGCCAGACCAAGTAAGGAGAGCAGATTTCCTTCCTTTAAAGAATATCAGTGGAACAAGGTGTATTTTTACAATAATTAACATTATTACATCATCATTATTCAGCCACTTTTTAATTCCAGTTGTTAACTGATTTCTAATTTCTCCATCTACTAAGGTCCCCTCCTAGGGACACACTATCCTGACTTGGAAATATATCACCATCCCTTCAGTGTCACTGGGTCAAAATCCACCCTCACAGCATCATGGGACTGCCTATACCATATGAACTGCAATGTTTTGAGAAGGCAGCACACCACCACCTTCTTAATGCAACTAGGGATGGGTAAGAAATGATGGCCCAACCAAACCATGAATGAATTAGTGGTGGCACAATGATTAGCACAGTGTAAAGATGTGCAGGTTAGTTGGAACGGCCATACTAAATTGCCCCGTAATGTCTAAGAATGTGCATTCTAAGTGGGTTAACTATGGTAAATGTAGAGTTACAGGAATAAGGGTGAGTGGGTGAGTCTGGGTGGGATGCTCTTCAAAAGGTTGGTGCAGGCTTGATGGGCCAAATGGTCTCTTTCTGCACTGGAGGGATTCTATGAATTTTTTAAAAATTCATTTTCCATATTGGAACCAATAACGCAAGGGGACAAATGTTGATGTCCTTCAGAGAATCCCTACAGTGTGGAAGCAGGCCATTCAGCCCATTAATCCAACCCCCTGAAGAGCATCCCACCAAGACCTACCCTCTATCCGATCACCCTGCATTTCCCATTGCTAATCCACCCCTAGCTTATGCATCTCTGTACACTATGAGCAATTTAGCATGGCTAAGCCACCTAACCTGCACATTTTTGGACTGTTGGAGGAAGCCAATGTACTCAGAGGAAACTCACACAGACACAGGGAGGATGTGCAAACTCCATACAGTCACCGAGAATGGAATCAAGCCCTGGTGCTGTCCACCCTAACCTTTGTTTTTCAAGCAAAATTTCAGGAACAAGGGAAATTATTTTTAGAAAAGCAGGATCCCAAAGGTAGGAATCTCAGGATAATTTTAAGGGCATTTAAATGGTCATTGGACAGGCATATGGACGAGAATGGAATAGTGCAGGTTAGATGGACTTCAGATTGGTTTCACAGGTCGGAGCAACATTGAGGGCTGAAGGGCCTGTACTGCACTATAATGTTCTATGTTCTATAGTATCTCCTGAACTACAAAGCCATATCTTAGTGAGATAGTTCACTGAATGTATGATTGGAGATGCAATACCGGAAGAAGTGTTTTAGATCCTTATGGTTGGTTTTGATAAAGCCGTACTGAACAAGAAAGCCAGTTGCACCTGAGCGTAGCTGGCCCAATGTTCTCACTGAAACTAAGAAGCGAAAAGAGAAGTGTGACTGTTCGCTGGTGCATTTTCACAGCAACACCTGAAACACTCAGATCCTTCTAACAAACCAATCAACAGACTCGGCTCATATGGCATAGATTGTTGTTCCCTTGGAAACACTTTTGTGTCTGTCCTGATGACTGAAAGATGAAAAGCTTTGACAGAATTTCTTTTTCCTTCAGCAACACTCAAGTGTGTGCAAGTATTGATAACAGGATGACGCTATAGTTCGAATCAAAAAGAATTTACTGAACATCTCACTGGCTTGTGGGAGAGCAAATGAGGACACCCATGATGTAAATGAGGAATTTATCTATTCAGTTTTGTAGCCAGTCTAGGCAGATGTTAGAGCAGCATGCTGATGTAATCTAGAACTAGGTAGGGACTAGTTCCCTGAGGGAAACCAATCCCTCAGTTTCTGGGAGACTCCTGTCTGCAAAGAATCCTGCTGCAAGGTCAAATTGCAGTGTTCACTATAGTGTACTTGTATTCTATGATTGACTGTGAGTTAACAATACAGTGTGTGAAAACTCAACTCACACAAGCTATTAGTGCATTCCTTGACACTGTCTGACATGCTGCTGTTCAAAATCTTCATCAAAAGCTACAGCACTGAAGTCAATTTTTCCGTAAAGTCTGGGTTTGTAAAATCCGTATCTCTGTCCCATTCAGCTGATGTAGTGTGCAAACTGGCCCCCTTGTGAGCCATTTCATTGCATTCTCATCCATCTGCATCTGTGCCTGCTTGCTTGCTCTTGGCAAAACATCCAGATAGAATCAGTTAAGTGATTATCATACAGGGTGCTGGTCCCTGCACTCGTGCTTGGAGTGATCTGAACAAGTGACGGTGCCTGCCCTAAATGATTGTCCTTTCCAGTCCGAGTGAGCTGCAGAATGTGAAAAAAGAGTTAGGGTTGAAAGAAAAGCATGTAATAGCCAGGATATGCAATTGTAGCATAATGCAGCACCAGATTGGCATGCTGTGTCTGCGTTTTCTTTTGCATATGAGTAAGACAATTAACTCAAAAGAGAAAAGAAAGGGAGAATGCACAAACTTCCATTATGCACGCTGCCTAACTTGCCATTTCTGGTGCTGTCTATGTCCTTCCTGTAACTTAATGTGAATAGCTGTCCTACTGCAGTCTCCTATGACTTGGAATTGCCCATCATTGTATATTAGTTCTCCTCGAAGAATGGCATTAGTTTGTGCGTTTCTGTCGAAGGACTTGAAGATGTATGAGCAGGGTAGCCAGCACTGGAGGCTCCAAAACTATGCCAGCTTATATGTGACTTCATTGTTGTTGGGTGAGATGATGAAAATTGTAAGGAGCAGAAGTAGGCCAGTCATCTTATCAAGCTTCCTCTGCTATTCAGCATGACCAAGGCTGATCATCCATTTCAAAGTATTTTTCCAACCCTTCCCTATACAGGTACACCTTTACAACATTGGTGTTTAGAAATCTATTAATCTCTACCTCAAATATATTCAATTACCATACCTCCACAGCCCTCTGGGATGGAGAATTCCAAAGGTTCACAAGCCAGTCTGGATAAAAAAGAAAATTCCAAAGTGGATTCCCCCTTACTTTGAAATTGCATTACCTGGTTTAAGACTCCACAACTAGGGAAAACATATAAACTGCAGTTACTCTGTAAATCACCTTCCATATTCCAAAACCCTAAAGAATACCAGCCCAGTTTCCACAAACTTTCATCACAGGACAGTCCTACCAAGCCAGGAGCAAGTCTGGTAAACCTTAATTGCACACAATCTATGGCAATAACATCCTTTCTAAGGGGACCAAAACTGCACCCAGTATTGCAAATGAACTCTAATCAAGCTTCTACTCAACTGAGGCAAGACTTCCCTATTCCTGTGCACAAATTCCTCTGTGGTAAAGACTAACATTTCATTAGTCTTCCTAATAACTTGCTGCACCTGCATATTAGCTTTCAGGGATTCATTGATGGCACCCAATTCCTGTATACATCTATATTTACTAATCTTTTACCATTTAAAAAATAATCTGCATATCTCTTCTGCTTACTAAAATAGATAACCTTACAATTTTCCACATTATGCCCCATCTGCCATATTCCTGCTCACCGACACAAATCTTCTCAATGCCACTTTGCATCTTTCCTACAGCGCTCATTTCCACCCAGCATTGTGACTTGGAAATATTACATTTGATCCCCACTTCCAAATAATTGATATCTATTATAAACAACTGGGGCCAATGTATTGATACTTGCAATACCTCCAGTAATCACAGCCTGCCAACATAAGAATGACTGTTTTATTCCCACAGTCTGTTTTCTGTCTGTTAGCCAATCATTAATCAATGCCATTACATTGCCATTCAATGTGTTTCAATTTTGCTAAGCAGTGTCCTTTGGCACGTTATCAAAAGCCTTCAGAAAATCCAAGTATGTCAAATCTACCAACTCCTCTTTATCAATTCTGCTAATAACATACCCAAAACTTATAACAAGCTGATGAAATATGATTTCTCATTAACAACTCTGTGATGAATATTCCCTATCAAATCATTATTATCCAATTGTCCATCTATCATGTCCTTGGTAACAGATTCTACTAGTTTCTCTATTATTGAATAAGGCCAATAAAGTCTGTAGTTTTCTCCCTCTGCCTGTCTTCTTAAATGGTGCAGAGACATTTGCTGTCTTCCAATTGACAGTAACATGGAAGCTCGGAAAATAGGAGCGTGACTAGGCCATTCAGCATTTCAAGCCTGCTCCCCCATTCAATATGGTTATACCTGATCATCCAACACAGTGCCCTGTTCCCACTTTCTCCCCATTACCTTTGGTCACTTTAGCCCTAAGAACTATATCTATCTGCTTCTTGAAAACACTCAATGTTTTGGCTTCAATAGCTTCCTGTAACTAAGAGTTCCATGGACTTACCATTCTCTGGGTGAAGAAATTCCTTTTCATCTCAGTCCTAAATGGCTTACTCCGTATCATTGAACTGTGAACCCTGGTTCCATACATGCTGGTCATCAGGAACTTTCTTCTTTGTTTACCCTGTCTAATCCTGTTAAAGTTTATTGGTTTCTATGACGTTTTCTTTCATTCTTAAAAGCACCAATGAATATAATCCTAACTGGTCCACCGTCTCTTTATATATCAGTCCAGCAGTTCCAGGAATTAGTCTGTTAAACCTTTGCTGCTGTCCCTTGATAGTGAGAACATTCTTTCTCTGACAGCAAGACCAAATAAGCACACAATACTCCAGGTGTGGTCCCTCCAAGGTCCTGTACAATTGCAGCAAGCCAGCCCTGCTCCTGTATTTGAATCCTCTCACTATGTAGGCCAACATACCATTGCCTTCTTCACCACCTTCTGCACTTGCATGCTTACTTTCAGTGACTAGTATACCTTTGCAACTCCCTTTTCCCCAATCTTTAGCCAGCCAGATAACAACCTGATTTCTTGATTTTGCTACCAAATGGATAACCTCACATTTATCCACATTATACTTCAGCTGCCATGCATTTTCCTATCCCTCAACTTGTCCAAATCATATTGAAGCATCTCTGCACCTTTCTCAAGCTCACTTTCCCACCCAGCTCTGTATCATCTGCAAATTTGGAGATATTACATTTAGTTCCCTCAACTAAATCAGTCATATACATTTTGAAAATCTGGGCTCCAAATACTGATCCCTATAGTACCTCACTGGTTATTGGCTGCACTCAGAAAATGACTCTTCATTTCCTGTCTGCAAACCAGCTGTCTATCCATGTCAGCATATTAGCCTCAATCCCACTCAAGTTTAATTTTACGTGCTAATCTCTTATGTGGGACCCAGTTGTAAGCCTTCTAAAAGCCCAAGTAAACCATATCCATTGACACCCCCATCATCTGTACTAGTTACATCTTTAATAAATTCCAGTTGATTTGTCAAGCGTGATTTTCCTTTCATGAATCTTTACTGACCCTGTCCAATTCTGTCACTGTTTTCCAAGTGTTCTGTTATTAAATCTTTTATAATGGATTCTAGCATATTTTCCACTATTGATGTCAGGAAAACCCATCAATAAATTCCTGTTTTCTCAGTACTTCCTTTTATAAATTGTGGGATTACACTAACGACGTGCTAATCCATAGGAACTGTTCCAAGTCTATAGAGTCTTGAAAGATGAACACCATCGCATTCACTATTTCCACGGCCACGCCCTTAAGTACACTAGCATATGGATTACTGGGCCTTGGGATAAATCCCATTTACTGCATCAACACTAATTCCCTATTAATAGTAATGTCTGTCACTAGATACTATGTTCCTCATATTTTGAGATATAATTTGTGTCCTCTTTTAAGAAGACAAAACCAAAATATGCACTTAATTCATTTGATATCTCTTTTAGCCCCATTATAACTTCCCCTGTTTCTGATTGTAAGGAACCTGCACTTGTCTTCATCCACCTTTGTTTCTTTATATACCTATAGAAGCTTTTACAATCAGTTAGTATGTACCACATAAGCTTATTCTTATACTCATTTTCTTCACCTTAATCATCCCTTTGCCCCCCCATTGCTTAAATCTAAACTGTTTCCAATTTCAAGTCTGTTGAGTTTTGTTTTGGCCAATTTTCATGCCTAATTGGATCTAATAATATCTCTAATTTCCTTTGTAGGTTTCTGTGTGCCAAACACGAATGAACAATTGCTACAGTTCCTCCATGCACTCTTAAGTGTTTGCCATGGAATATCACCGTCACCGCTTTAACTAATATTCCACAATTTATCATAGCCAGTTCATGCCTCATACCATGGTAGTTTCCTTTACTTAAATTCAGGACCCTAGTCTCAGAACCAACTACGTCATTTCTCTTCTTATTATGGTTGCTAGCCTTAGGTGTTTCGCACAGCTAGATTATCAATTATTCCTTCTTTGTTACACAATACCTCGTCTAGGACAGCCTATTGTCTGGTTAGTTCTCCAATGCAGTGATCCAGAAAGCCATTTCATACACATTCCAGGAATTCCTCTTCCTCTACAGCATTGTTAATGATTTGATTTGCCCAATCTATATGCAAATTAATTTAAATTTAATTTAATTACAGCTGTTCATTAATTGTTTGCATTTCTAATTTCCTGTTTTAATGCCTTCCCCAACATCACCACTACAGTTTGGGGCTCTATACACAACACCCAATGTAATTTTCTCCCCCATGTTGTTTCTAAGCTCTGCCGATAGAGATTCCTTCACCACAGAAAATATCTTACCCCATTATTGTGTTAATGTCCTCTTTAATCAGCAACACTACACCAATTTCTTTTCCTTATTGTTTGTCCTTCCTATAAACTAAATCAACTGATCACCCTGCAGCCACATCCCTGCAATCCCAACTACACCTTACTCATTTGTATGTACTAGCATGACTAATTCATTCATTTTGTAGCAAATGCTCTGTGCATTAAGACATAAGCCATTAAGGCTTGTCTTTTTAAACTTCTTAGATCCTTCTTGATTCTTACCCTTCAATTCTCTGCCTTTCTTATTTGCCATTCTGTCTTTTGTTTTTGCCCGTGTTTCCATCTCTTTGTCTTCCAATATAGGTTCCTATTCCTCTGATATTTTTGTTTATACCCTTCCCAAGCACATTAGCAAGTTACCCCTGAAGACACCAGTTCCGGTCCTGCCCAGGTGCAACCCGTCTAACTTGTATTTGTCCCAACACCTGTACACCCCCTACACCATTTCCCCAGCCATGTACTTGTTTGATATATCCTGCTATTTCTACTCTAATTAGCATGTAACAATGAGGTAGTGAATCAGAATTTTTAGAATTTCTGAAGAAGATTACCAATGCATCTATTTTTTCCATAGCTACCTTTTAAAAGACTGAGATGTAGCATAGCTGGTCCTGTGAACTTACCTACCTTCAGCTCCAATAATTCCTCCAACAGCCTTCATATTGATACTAGTTTCCATGAGGATGAAGCTAAGAACGGAAACTATTGCAGGCATTGAGTTTGTGGTTGTTAGCAGAAGGAAATGTGATGATGTGTACTGTTGGAGAAAAGCTTGGGCAACAGACGAAGGATAAACTAAGCACAGTTTAGATGGTGTAGGGCTGTACAGTGAGCCAGAGCAATATGAGTGAGAATCTTTGCTTTCAGTTCTGGTGAAGTTGACAAATTTCTCACTGAACTGTAACCACTTTTTTTTTCCATTGCTGCTGGCCAATTTCACAAGATACCTGTGCCATTTGGATGGAAAATTGATCTCCCTTCTGCTGCTCACTTGCTCCACAAGCACCTTTATAGTTGCAGGAAAGAATTAGCAGGCAGAGGATATGCTGCTTTGATAAATTTCCCTCCACCAACTACATTTGAAAGCAACTCTACTTTAAGTATGTATTCCACTGACCACCTCATCCAACCTCAATTTTGAGGTCCCTGTAAGAAGCGTGATTAACATAATGTCTGCCTATTGCATTTGAAGAGGCTTTAACATGAAAATTAATCTAGTTTCCTGTTAATGTTATCAGTAACCATAATGGAAGTGCTGCCCATTGTCAGCCTGATGTGGTCTCTGCTTAGTGATATTCCAGCAATCCCATTCCCCTAACACACCAAGCATACCTATTGGGCGGCATGGTGGGTGAGTGGTTAGCACTGCTGCCTCACAGCTCCAGCGACCCAGGTTTGATTCCAGACTTAGGTGGCAATCTGTGTGGAGTTTGCACATTCTCCCCGTGTCTGCGTGGGTTTCCTCCCACAGTCCAAAGATGTGCAGGTCAGGTGAATTGTCCATAGTGTTAGGTGCTTAAGTTAGAGGGAAATGGATCGGTGTGGACTTGTTGGGCCGAAGTGCCTGTTTCCACGCTGTAGGGAATGTAATATAATTTAGTGTTGAATTTCTTTATTCTTTCATGGCAAGGCCAGTACTTTTTGTTTATTCTTAATTGTCCTTGAACTGAGTGGCATGCTAGGCCATTTCAAAGGGCAAGTAAGAGTCAACCACATTGCTTACTGTATGCAGTCATATGTAGGCTAGATGAGGTAACAATAGCAGATTTCCTTCTCTAAAGGGCATCAGCGAAATCAGATGGTTTTCACAGCAATCAGTGACAATTGACATGTTCCCCATTACTGAGATTAGCGTTACAGACCAGCTTTATTGTTGAATTAAAATTCACTACTTGCCATGGTGGGATTTGAACCCAAGACCTGAGCATTAGCCTGGTCATCTGGATTACTAGCCCAGAGAGATAAAGATTGCATCACCATCGTTTGATTTTTTTTTTGTACTCCAGGTGCAAGTGCATGTGCAATACTTTTTACCAGTCATTTTTACTTTTCTGTCCAAAGTTCGAATCGCTCAAACTCTATAGCTTGCTTGTGTATGACTTAGAATGTTCCCAAATCTTCAGACACCACATGGTCATTTCATAATTGCTTAAGCTTTTACTGGATGCTATCTACATCCTTTGCACCCTTCCTTATTGTGCTTTTGTAAATAGACTAACTAAACTCAACTACGTATCATCACTACCATCATCAAATTCTCATTAAAATATTTTTTTCTATGTCTGTATGCCACGATATTGTGATAGTTCCCTAACTGCACAAAACAAACATATTTTTTCTGGTAAATGCTGCAGACTAAATATTGCGAAAAAGTCACATCCTTTAATACTTTAATTAGGTGACATTTTGTGTGCTTCATTACATTGAGGAAACATGAGTGGTAAAGTTTTTGAGCAATGATCTATTCATTTCACACTGTCTTTTTTCAAGGTTCATTTAATTGTGGACTTAAACTGATCTGGGTTAAGAACTGCAATCTGCAATTTTGCAGAATCTACCTTAAGATTTTTAGGTCAGTAAGAAGTTAATGCAGTTTACACTTTTTGGTTATTCTATGGTTAGTGAACCATAATAGATTGATCAAATTGCAAGGGTCCATCAACAATGGCTGTTGGAAGTCACAGATATAATGAGTCAAATGTTCTTTTCTCATTCCATATTTCACAATGCTATGTAAGGCAGCATGCTGGTAAGTGGAGTGGCACAGTGTACAATCCACTACTGGATTCTTGCTCCCTGTTTTACAGCACATAATTCAGGAGAATGCATGCAGGTACCTTCAACCAATTATTCTTCCACAAAGGTTCGGTCATTTTCTAGCTTGATAATCTCACTGCGATTCTATGGCTTTGTCCAGAAATATTACGAATCTTTGGATGCCATTGTTCTCTGTCACAGTTCATTTGCGGTTCTCATTTAGCTTTTCAGGAAGCATTTCATACATGAAGTACAATCAAACTTACCAAGATCAGAATAAACATCTAATACTTTTCATTAAGGAATATGAAGTTCTATCAGTGCTATTTCCCATTTTTGATGTTTCTGTTGTTGCCTTTCCTACCAAAGTGGATAATCTCACAATTTTAGAATATAGAACAATACAGCACAGAACAGGCCCTTTGGCCCTCGATGTTGCGCCAACCTGTGAGCTAATCTAAGCCCATCCCCCTACACTATCCCATCATCATCCACCTGCTTATCCAAAGATTGTTTAAATTTCCCTGATGTGACTGAGTTAACTATTTTGGCAGGAAAGGCTTTCCACGTCCTTACCACTCTCTGAGTGAAGAACCTGTCTCTAACATCTGTCTTAAATCCATCACTCCTCAATTTACAACTATGCCGCTTTGTACAAGAGATGTCATCATCCGAGGACAGAGACTCTCACTGTCCACCCTATCTAATCCTCTTCCACATTATACTCTATTTGCCAAGTTCTTGCCCATACACTAATCCTCTCCAAATCCTCCTGAAGCCACTTTACACCTTCCTCACAGTACACATTCCCACTTAGTTCTGTATGGTCCATATATTTGGAAATATTACATTTGGTTCCCTAACTCATTGATAGATGTTGTGAATGGCCAGGACGCAAATACTAAGCCTTGCGGTGCCCACTAATCGCATCCTGCCAAAATGAGAATGATCCATTTACTCGTACTTTTTTGTTTTTAGTGTGTTATTGAATCATTCATCCAAAGCTCTCCATTACCACCTAACCCATATGCTTTAATTTTTCTAACCTGCCTCCTGTGGAGCACTGCTAAAAATCTAAGTATACAATGTTCATTGGCTCTCCTTTATCAATTTTGTTAGTTATTGATTGAATACTGTTTACTTTCTTTGAAGGGTGCAGCTCCAGCAACACTCAAGAAACTTGACACCATCTCAAACAGAGCAGTCTGCGTGATAAGCATCCAACATATCATCTTCAAAATTAACTCCCTTTATTACCAATGCATAGTGGCCACAGTGTGTGCCATTTACAAGATGAATTGCAATAACACTGTGAACACTTTCCAAATCCATGACTTCTGCCTCTCGACAGAAAGGGGCAGCCAATGTATGGGAATGCTGCCAAAAGCAAGATTTCCTCCCAAGTCACACACCATTCTGAATCGGAACTTTATGACTGTTCCTTCAGTGTTGCTAGTTCAAAGTCCTGAATGCTCTTCCTTTGAACACTGTGGGTAGAACCAGGCCCCTAGGGACTGCAGTGCCTCAGCACCACCTTCTCAAGGGCAATTTGGGATGGGCAATAAGTGCTGGCCTAGTCAATGATGTGCATGTCCCATGTAAAGTAAATACATATATGTATAAACCAGAAATAAGTGGCTGTGGAATTTGCAGAATTTTTGATGCTGTCTTTTGCTAAAGACAAAAGAAGAGAGATTATTCCATTTGTTAACGTTCATAATGGCAGCAGCAGCAGCCTGAGGTTTTCATAATGTACCTTCACTGGTGATAGAAATGGTCAGATATATGGACTCAGCCATGCTCCAAAACAATATCTCCAATGAAGAAATAAATAATACCAGGAATTAACAGCACAGTCAATATAGAGAGAAAATTGCAATCCTTAGGAGGCCTCCGGTGTGATACTTTCAGAAGTATAAAGGAGTTACTGGACGGCCAATTTGGGAGAAAATGGGTTCATTGAGATACTGGCCATTTATCCACATCAACTTCCTTCCCAGTTGATGATTATTCTGAATCACGTTTGCAAATTGTATAAAATATAGAGCAATTTTAAAGAGCATGAGTTAGAGATGAGTTAAATATCAGTTTAATATATTTTAATTATATCATTACAGCAATAAACTTATTATTGTCCATTACACATGGTAATATTTTGTTTTGCTGATCAATACACAAATAGTAGTGATATTAATCTAAAGTAGTTTAGACACAAAAAATAAGGAGGCTCACAGACTTATCTTGGATCATCTATTATTGGAATAATTAAATTAATTTTTATGCACCAAAGGTATGTTGTTAAATGTTGAGAACAGTGTTACTAACACAGGAGGATCTACTCAACTTCACATCAATTGTTTCATGGATTAAAACATGGACTGATCGTGTTTTTAATTTGTTCCCCTGACTTGGGTGTTGTTAGCACTTGTTGGCTGCCTCTGTCTACCTTTGAGAAGATAGATGGTGAACCATTTTCTTGTTGCAGATGAGAAAGTCCCAACTTTTATTTACAATCTGTGCTGAACTGGATCCAAACATTTACCAGACACCGTGCTTGGAGCAGGATAGATTTGCGAAATTGTAACAGATTTGAATTTGATACCAGTTGATGAAAGCAAACCTTTTAATGAAAGACAGCAGAAATGAATATATTGTTATGTAGAGGCAATAATTTACAATTCAAGGCAGATTATTCGTATCTGCATTTTTCAACATTTATTTATACTCGACACAGCATGTTGTGTTCACATGACAATTCTCAAACCAATTCATTCTTAAGTATTTTATTATTAAAAACTCGCTATTAATACAGAACTGAGAACAGAAGTCTTATTTAATTCTCATTCAGGGCTGGCTGGTAGGCAGGGGACAGGGTTGAGGAGTTATAAATAGGAAACCAGGAAGCAAATGTTTCTCAAATATAGACCCTGAGGTTTTAACAAAAGGATGTCTTTTAAGTTTTTGCCCTTTTTTTTTTGCCTGACAGCCAGTGCCATTGGCAGGAAGAGAGAAATAGTAGACAAGCAGATGGTGAGGCAATAGAGGGTTTGTGGTCAGGTGTCAAGGGAGGCAGGAGTTCTTCTGGTGGAGTTAACATGGTCACAGAAGTGATGGCATGGGAAACTAGATCGAGCAAATTAGATGCTGGTTAGGGGAAAGTGAGATGGTTACCAGAGGGGAAAGTGAGTTTTAGGCTGTGGGAGCAGTAGATATTTTTAAAAGGTTTTTGTTAGCTCCCTGGGCTTCTCCTGGCACAAAATCTGTGCTGTCAAAGTAATTAACCAATAGCTCCAGCCCGGTCCACTACTTTTTATTTGTCAGGTTTCTGAAGGCCAGGAAATCCTGACTGACAATTAGTTATAAGTAAAACATTGTGCTATTGATTGCCAGGATATGGGCATCACTAGCAAGGCTAACATTGATTGGTGATTTCTGGCTATCTTTGCAAAGCTGTTGGGATCCTTCTCCATACATGTTGATCCCTTTAGTCGCATAGGCCACATCCAGCTTCCTCTTGAATACACCTAACAAACTAACCCGAACAGTTTTCTGTGGGATAGAATTCCACAGGTTCTCAACTCTGTGAGTGAAGAAATGCTTCCTCATCTCAGTCCTGAATGGTTTACCCCTTATTCTTAGACACTGACCACTTAGATTAGATTACCTACAGTGTGGAAACAGGCCATTTGGCCCAACAAGACCACACTGACCCTCTGAAAAGTAACCCACCCAGACCCATTTCCCTCTGACAATGTACCTAACACCATGGGCAATTTAGCATGGCCAATTCATCTGGCCTGCAGGAGGAAACGGGAGCACCCGGAAAAAACCCACGCAGACATGGGGAGAATGTGCAAACTCCACACAGGCAGTGACCGGAGGCAGAAATCGACCCTGGGTCCCTGGCGCTGTGAGACTGCAGTGCTAACCATTGAGCCACCATGCAGCCCTTGTTCTAGACCTTCTCAATATCAGAAACATTCCTCCCATATCTAGCCCATCCAGTCCCATCAGGATTTTGTATATTTCTATGAGATCTCCCCTCATTCTCCTAAATTCCAGCCAGATCAAGTATAGCTGATCCATATTTTCATCATATAAGTCCTGCCTTTCCAGGAATCAGTCTGGTGAACCTTCGCTGGACTCCCTCAATAACACGAATGTTCTTCCTCATTGTAGGAGACCATAACTGCACACAATACTCAAGGTGTGGCCTCACCAAGGCGCTGTATAACTTCAGTAAGACATCCCTATTCCTATACTCAAATCCTTTTGCTATGAATGCCAGCATGTCATTCCTCACTGCCTGCTGCACCTGCATGCCAACCTTCAGTGACTGTTCCACCATGACGCCCAGGTCTCATTGCACCTCACCTTTTCCCAAGCTGCCACCATTCAGGTTAAAGTGATTCCTTTCATCTTCGATGGAATTAGGCTTCCTATCATTGGAATCACAGCCTCAGCTGCAGAACAGGTGTCAAGTGAGCACGATTCCTTCTCTCGATCCCTGTCCTGTGATCACTGTTGGAAAATACATGGAAAATACTGTACCAGGGCAGGTTGAGATTGCTCATGATGTTGTTTTAATTTGGTTACTATAAGAAGATTACTTGACCCAGCACTGCATTGTTATGGTGCTTTATATGAACTAGAAATAAAGTGGATGAAATGAGTCTGGATAGACTTGTTTTCCGTTGGATCTCTATAAGACAAAAGGAGTGTGGAGATTTTCGACCCTCAAATTAGATGGCATTCAACCAAGGTCCCATTAATGGCATTACAGAGTTCCTTTGTAGCTTATACTGCCCAACTCTACCCTTAAAGTTATTTTCTGTATATTTTAAAACATGCTGCAAAAAATAAATCGAACTGTGATTATAAACTGAAAAATGTTACTATAGAGAATTCAGTTAAATTTGATTCATTATATTTTTGATGCCAGCACAGAACTGCTTTAAGAGAGTTCATTCAAAAATGTTCAACTACAAAGAAATAAGAAAATTGGATAATTAGCCACCATAAACAAAGTAGGAAGGTATTATGTTTGATTTTCTGGATCAATAAGTCATTATAGCTGTGGGCCAATATGTTCTGCCGACTCTGAAAATGGAAAATTAATTTACATTTCTTGCTATCCCAAAGAGTATTGGTGGTAAGTAAATTTTAGGTTTGTTCCCCATGTTAACTGGAACATTTGCTAAATCTCAAATGAATAATGGAAGATCCATTCTTTGAGACTGTGCCTTGCAGCTCTCAGGAAATCAGATGATGGTGAAAGTGGATTTTGAAGAAGGTGAATCTCTTCTTTTCAATACAGAACTGAGTGTAAGAATTGAAAAAAACCTTAATAAAAATTCATGCAGCAGAGCTAAGAGTTAGAATTATGCTCCAGGCTGTTCTATTCCATCTAAATCAGCATGGTTACATCAGAATAAATTAGTTTCATATTATCTTTTGAGCACTGATTGTGGTTTATGTCTCATTAATAAACCATACGGTGTGTACATTATAATGCCTGATTCTAAGTAATACTCTGATATGCAATTGCTCTTGGTACAATATTAGCTGTTTAACAACCAACTATTCAATTTGGTTTGCATCAAATATTTTCTCTATTATTTTGGCACTTCTTGTGTGACTTACAGCGCTGAAATGATGAGACTATTGGATTCTCATATAGAGAAACCTACATTGGGGTTCCTGTATAATTGTGTGTTTGATCTTGCAGTATCTGTGAGATAGAAACAGAGTTCACATTTTATGTTTGGTATGACTGTTCTTCAGAATATACTGGACTCATACTGGACTTACTAGACTCTAAACATTAATTCCATTTCTCTTTCTCCATAATGCAGACCTGCTGGATTTCCTAAGCATTTTATTTGTTTTTTTCTTCAGTCTTCCAGCATCTGCAGGATTTAACTTTTATGTGTTTGCTCTGTATACAGTCCGTTCTGCTACAACGTGGTTAGTTGCATTCTCATGTGACCTTGTGTTATAGAACATCACGCAATAGAGGTAATGGGGCCTATGGGGAAAAGAGGGTTGGGGCAAACTACCAAAAATATCAGCAAAGATCAAAACAAAATTAATAGTTAGCCTAACACAAACAATAGCACAGTCTAAGTAATTGTTAAAATCATATATTTTAATGAAATACTACAATAAATTTAACACTTTAAGGGGGTTTCTGAGTTTGCTGAGTTACAGTACTGCATTATTACAGGGGCTGAGGGTCATCAACATCATCATTACTTTAATGCACAGTTCTGGGTGCCAGGTTACAATGAAAAACAAATTTAGTCCAGAAGTGGGATGGCTGTGGTTCATTGTCCTCAGGCTGTTTCTTGGGGATTGGCCTAAAGAATGCATCGAGTTTTTGTTGCTTTGCCATCTTCCTTCTTTCATGAAGAAGCTATAAATTGGGCACTAGATAACACTTTATGCTACAAACTGCTATCCGGCTGCATTCTGCAATTTAGTCATTGTCTTTTAAGAGCTGCAACTACTTCCCAACTTCCCTCAGGATAGAAGACAAAAGAGAAATGGAAGGTTCTTGTGGTGCTGCATCCTGGACATCATTGTCTTCATCTCAAGCTTCAATTTCCTCCACAAGTTGTTGTAGATCAGACTCCACTTCTTCAAATCCAACTTGCTTTGCAAGAATGACACAATGTTCTTTGGTTGCTGGAAGCTCCTCTGACAGTCCAACATCTTTAAAATCATGAAGAAAATCTTGGAGAAGATTCAGCCAAACTGCATGCAAGTAGTCCTTACTGACATCACCACAGGCATCCACTATGATGTCAATAGCATTCTTAGTGTTAAAACTCTTCCGAAATTGAAGAACATTTTCCTCGTTATGCCCCTCAGTAACTGCAATCAGCTTCCTGAATGTGCACCTTGAATAATAAGCTTTAAAAGCTGTGATTTCACCCTAGTCTATGGGTTGAATTAGAGAGGTTGTATTCAGCGGTAGAAATAGCACTTTGATGATTTCAGAAAGCTCACCAATGGTGGGAGATTGACCAGAATGAAGAGAATCTTGAAATTCAAATCTTTTCTTCTCAATAATTTCTAAAACAAATCCTTCACAATATCAACAATAGCTCAGAAAGATTTTGCCTCATCATCCAACCCCTTTTCCTTGGCCCAGAATGGACTTAAGGTCACCGGGGATGGAATCGTGTAATAGCCAATGGGAGTTCACATTTTTTAAAAATTGTTTCCCAATTCACCAATTGTTTTACAGCCAAATCAAGCTGATAAAACGCGTGTTATAGGAGAGCGACCTGTTGTCAGTTCTCTGTGAGGTGGCTGGTCTCAAAGGACTGAAATTAACAACTTGCATTCATCTAACATCTTTAGCATCATAAAGCATCCCAAAATAAACTATATCAGCATTATCAACTAAAATTTGACATTGAAGTCGAAAAGGAGATATTAGGACATTGACCATACATCTGGGTTGGATGGCTTTTAGGAGGGTTGGTGTGCACATGTTGGGCCAAATGGCCGGTTTCCACACTAAGACTTCCATGAAGAAGAGAATTATCTTGCCAAAAAGGTAACCATTAAAGAAGGAGAAAGAAATTGAGAGATGAAACAGTTTGGGAATGGAATTCCAGGATTTAGACACTAAGTTGTTGAAAGCTCAGCTGCTAATGGTTGATCGATTAAAGTGCTGGGTATACAAGAACTCTGAACTGGAGGAATGCAGATATCTTGGAGGCTTTATACCTGAAGGAAATTATTAAGACAGAGAAAAACTCTGGAGAGATTTGAAAACAAGGATGAAGATGTCAAAATCAAGCCTGTACCAAACTGGAAGACGATGTAGGTCAGTGAGTGATACCTGAATGGGGCTTGATCATCCACCGACATTTCCGCCACCTCCAAACAGACCCCACTACCAGGGATATATTTCCCTCCCCACTCCTTTCCGCCTTCCGCAAAGACCATTCCCTCCGCGACTACGTGGTCAGGTCCACGCCCCCAAACAACCCACCCTCCAATCCTGGCACTTTCCCCTGCCACCGCAGGAACTGTAAAACCTGCGCCCATACCTCCTCCCTCACCTCTATCCAAGGCCCTAAAGGAGCCTTCCACATCAATCAAAGTTTTACTTGCACATCCACTAATATCATTTATTGTATCCGTTGCTCCCGATGCGGTCTCCTCTACATTGGGGAGACTGGGCGCCTCCTAGCAGAGCGCTTTAGGGAACATCTCCGGGACACCCGCACCAATCAACCACACCGCCCCGTGGCCCAACATTTCAACTCCCCCTCCCACTCTGCCGAGGACATGGAGGTCCTGGGCCTCCTTCACTGCCGCTCCCTCACCACCAGACGCCTGGAGGAAGAACGCCTCATCTTCTGCCTCGGAACACTTCAACCCCAGGGCATCAATGTGGACTTCAACAGTTTCCTCATTTCCCCTTCCCCCACCTCACCCTAGTTCTAAACTTCCAGCTCAGTAACTGTCCCCTTGACTTGTCCGGACTTGTCCTACCTGCCTATCTTCTTTTCCACCTATCCACTCCACCCTCTCCTCCTTGACCTATCACCTTCTTCCCCTACCCCACTCACCCATTGTACTCTATGCTACTTTCTTCCCACCCCCACCCTCCTCTAGCTTATCTCTCCACGCTTCAGGCTCCACGCATTAGGCCTTTATTCCTAATGAAGGGCTTTTGCCCGAAACATTGATTTCGAAGCTACTTGGATGCTGCCTGAACTGCTGTGCTCTTCCAGCACCACTAATCCAGAGAGTGAGTTAAAATATGGACAATAGAGTTTTAGATGAGTTTAAATTTTGTGTAGAAGAAAGGAGGTTGGCTATTTTTCTTCTTATGGCTCTATTCTGCTGCTAGTTCCATCTTTAAAAAACTCTGGTAGACTTCTTAAGCATGATTTGCTTTTCATAAATCCATGCTGGCTTCATCCAATTCAGCTAATACTTTCCGAATGCTCTGTTAGCACATCTTTTATGATAGATAATAGCATTTTCCCCAATATTAGTGTTGGGCTGATTGGCCTGTAATTCTCTGTGTTTTCTCTCCCTCTCCTTTTAAATCATGGGGTTACATTTGCTAGCCTCCAATCTGTAGAAACCAGGTCAGAGTTGATAGAACTTTGGAAGATGATCACCATTGCACCTGACATTTCTAGGTTCTCCTCTTTTAGTACGGGATGTAGATTATCAAGCCCTGGTGATTTGTCAGCCTTTAACCCATTAATTTCCCAGCCTTATTTTCTTACAATACTGATTTTCCTCAATCCAACTTCACATTAGACCCTTGGTTCCCTAACATTTCTAGGTGATTATTTTGTGCCCTCTTTTGTGAAGACAGAAACAAAGTACGTATTCTTTTTTTCTTCAGTAGTTTCTCTGTTCCCCAATATAATTTTGTTTTGTCCTCAAAATCTATTTATGTGTTCATGAGTTTAAATAAGCAGATACATTCTGGATAGGCCAAAACCTGCAGCTTCGCACAATTAGTTTGTTTAACAATTCAGCCTAAATTGTAACTACACACTTTATGTATAATGAACTATACTGTACTCTCTCCTGTCAGAAAAGCAGAAAAGATCACACATTGAGACCAAGGCCAACTGATTAGGACAACTTTTGATTGTATCCACCGTTAAGGCAATACAAAGAAGCAGAAACATGAGCAGGAAACACAAGTTTCATTATGGTAGAATGAGAATTGTCCTGTTCTGCCTATTGCTTTCTTTTCTATAACACATAGAAAGAACTGCGTGGTTTTTTTTTCTGAACTGAAAGCTGTTTTTCCTCCCAAAGCCACTAGCTTAGGTCAGAATCATGCTGTTTGTAAGATGTCAGCCAGATGGTTTGATGTGGAAATTAATCTGATAATGGGAGACAGTGTCCGCGTGAAGGGTCAGGTGCATATTGTGGAAGCACCACCATTTCCTGGGTATTGTCGGTGCAGCATGCTCCCTGCTCATTGGCATAGAATGTGAATACTTCTTAGAATTAAAGGGCAAATGTTGTGAGGCTCTCTTCCTGGCACAAACTCTTGCACAGATTGAAGAGTCAGGTGCAAGGATTTGCGAGTTGGATATGCGATACCTCTGAGTCTGTCCTAAATACTTAATCTGTGGCACTCTGCTATAACCAGCCCACCCCATCCATGATGTCAATATGACAATAGGAAAAGAAGGCGTACAAATCCTTACATCCATACATTGGATCCTTTCAATGTGACTTGAATAATCTCTTTGCAAATTGTCTTCAACAGGATCCAAGCAGACTAATAACAGACAATTAAAAATGTATTAATTGCCTCGGAAGTATGTTTTCCTTGATGAGCCTGGATTTAAGATGCAATACTTTAGTGAATTTTAGGAAAGATTTTAGCAAGGAATATTATTATGAAAAATCCCTGGAGGACATCTTAAAAACAAACTGTTGTGTGTATTTTGGCCAGTCAAAATAGTGTACAAAGCAACAATAACTCATTAAAGAAAATCATATTGAGTATGTTGGCAAAGGCTAACTGCAATCTGGAAATCACATGTGTTCACCCTCCAAAGATTAATTAGCCACAGAACAAAAGCAATTTTTGCATAGTTATCCCAAACACACAGATGGCAATATTTTTAAATATAGATTTTAGTTAAAATGATATGAAGTTTAAGTTTAAGATTAAGAGCTAAAAGTTAGGCAGGGCTCAAAAACTGGTGCATGGCTCAACCCAAGCCCAAGGTTTCCACTGCATGCAGAATACAATCTTCAGACTCTATTTCTTTACATTAGAATCAAGCCAGGTCTAAGAATGCTGCTAAGTGACTACTTTTGGGAAGGAGATGCAAAAACGCTCAGAGACAAGCACTAATGTTCTCAGCCTGCAGAGGAGATGGTAAATGCTATCATTATAGAGGCCACGAATTAGGCCATGCCCTGTGGTGACACTGAAGTAACCAACGACAACACTCCCATCTAGACCTTTCTCTTACAACACGTTTTCTCTTCACCTCAAATCTCTTCTGATTTATGAGTTAAATATGGTATCGGCATATACTTCATCCCTTCCCCTATTCCCATCATTGTGATGCTATCCTTGCACCTTTCTTCTTTCACAGACCCATCAGCTGAAACCTGGCTGGACAGTACAGCAAGACTGTGAACAGAAAAACAAAGTGAAACAGACTGCCCATAATGTGAGGGAAGTGGAAACAATCAATGATTTCAAAAAGAAGTTGGATGTGCACTTGAAGGAAATAAGCTCACAGGGCTGGCAGGACTTTAAGGGTAGCCGGCATAGACTGGATGGGCCAAAAGGTCTCCTTCATTCTGTGTCATAAATGACTCTTTGATGAACAATTGTCTCTTAATCTTACAGGGAGAGCCAGCAGTTCAGATACTGGCTCTGTGTATAATTTAGAGGATAGTATAGAGAAAGGATCAGCGTGTATTAAGTGACACCATTGAGTTCTACTGCAGAGGTTTCAGATTAATACATTGCTGGGGCTGCTTACAGGAAAAGGCTGATGCACCCAGAGATGCTTATCACTATCAAATCAGTATGGAGGAATCTGCCAGCAACATGGCCCAGGGCTTTACTCAGAGTTTAGAACCCATTTTTTCCAGCACAGGATGGTGGATGACTCCATGAAAATATTTACCAACCTGTCCACGATACAGCATCTGAGAACTATTGTTGCCACTTCAGTTACCACACAAGCAGATGCTACATAATGCCTTAGTGCTGCACTTACCTTTATTTATGGAACAAATGCAAATCCTCAGAGCCAAGTGCCTCTCTCATTTTCTGACTGTAAGGTAATTAGTCTGCCACATAGAAGAGGAACACTCCTTAGCAATGTGTAGCATTGTTAATGTCTCTCCACAAGTGCATACGGAGGTTGTATTGAGGCACCAGAGGTCTAGGCTACTGTGCAAGGGTGGGTATTTTCATCCCCTGAGAGTGGTTGTCCCAACTTAAATATCTTCTGTAGCAAGCCATTTCTATGAGTTTTAAAATAAATTTATTTGTTATCTCATTCTTACCTCAGATGTTTAAAAACATAATACATCCCTCACTTAATTTACAAACTCTATTACTCACTCAAAGATTGGATACAGATGAAGATAGAAATAATACAATTATAGTGTGTAATTGTCTCAGCTTCTTTCCTGTTGAAGGCTAGTAGGTTCTTAGATGAGTTGATGCTTTGGCAAGTCTTGAAAAGCAGAGCATTCTCTGTGAACTGCAAGGCTTCTGCTAATTGAATTGACAAGAGGTTGTTTTGAGGGTAAACTTGAAGCAAGAAGGCATTGGAGAGAGTCATTCTCCCATTTTCAATGTTAATGACCTTGGCTGCTTAGTTGACTGAAGCTGGTTCCAAGGCTTCTTGGAATTTTCTCTCTCTCTCATTGCTAAGTAGATTCTTGTAATTTTAAAATCAAGCAATAAACATTGCTGTCCTGGTCCATGTGACCTCCTGCACCTTCAAAGTTTCCACATCCACATGTGGTCAGGCTGAATGGCACCCTCACTGTCCCACCCAATTTTACAGTCCCCAGCCTGACAAACTGTTCTGAGTGGATGAAAGAGGGACAGCGTAATAGTGTGCTCAGTTCCAGTTACAAGGAGAAAGGGAGGACTGCAGATGTTGGACAGAGTCAAAAGGTGTTGCACTGGAAAAGCACAGCAGGAATGCTGATGAAGGGCTTATGCCCGAAACGTCAGCTCTCCTGCTCCTTGAATGCTGCCTGACCTGCTGTGCTTTTCCAGTTCTACACTTTTTGACACTGATAAACATCCTATATTGTCAATTGACATTTTAAAAGTTATCCACTCTGGGTTTGTATGAGAACCATTATAATACAATGTGAAGTGAATGGGGACCCATTGACCTTCATCTAGCACTCTTAAAGTCTCACTGTGTACATCATCCATAATAAAACAGGAAGATGAATTAACTGAAATGTTATAGCCCTTTTGTTAAACCATAAGACCATAAGACATAGAAGCAAAATTAGACCATTCAGCCCATCTGTTCTCCTATTCAATCATGGCTGATATGTTTCTCATCCTGCCTTCTCCCTGTAAGCCTTGATCCCCTTCACATCAAGAACTTATCTATCCCTGTCTTAAAGACACTCAATGACTTAGTCTCCACAGCCTTCTGCGGCAATGAATTCCATCACCTCTGGCTGGAGAAATTCCCTCTCATCTCATTCTTGAGTGTTGTCCCTTCACTCAGAGGCTGTGTCCTAGGGTCCTAGTTTCTCCTATTGTGGAAACATCTTCTCCACATCCACTCTATCCAGCCTCTCAGAATTCTATAAGTTTCAATCTGATCTCCCTCCCATCCTTCCAAACTCCATTGAGTACAAAGACAGATTCCTGAACTGCACATCATATGACAAGCCCCTTATCTTGTAAACTGCCTCTAGACCCCCTCCAAGGCCAGCACATCCTTCCTTAGGTAGGGGGCCCAAAACTGCTCACAATATTCCAAATGTGGTCTGACCAGAGCCTTATGCAGCCTCAGCAGTACACCTTGCACTTGTATTCCAACCTTCTTGAAATGAATGCCAACTTTACATTTGCCTTTCTGACTGTCAGCTGAACCTGAATAAGAGAATCTGAACTAGGTCCCCCAAGTTTCTTCATGCTTCAGATTGCCAAAACCTTTCCCCTTTTAAAAGATTGTCTCTCCTCTCTTCTTCCTACCAAAGTACAATGCCTCACACTTCTCACACTGTCCCATCATTAAACAAAGGGAAATGTGAATTCTACAGATTGCTGTGGATGTCTGTATTTAATTACGTATTTGTTTGATTCTCAGGACTGCCAGGATTCTCAGTGGCCATTTTAACAGTGAGTTTTATTCTCAATAGAGCATGACATACTGAATGGGTTTTCCACAATGAACTGATTCTACATGTATTTAAATCATCCACCTAATTCATGCTATTGGAGGTATAACTAGGCAGAGTAATTACATACCAAGCTGCAGACATGTGGCCAGTGTTCCAGTTTGGGATAGGGAACTTGACACTCAGATCACTTCTGGGTCTCATCTCCTGAATAGTTGTTGTGTAAAGGACCCAATTGATCTAGCAGTGAGATCATATGCCAGCTCCAGGAGTGGTTTGGTGGTTGGACCAAGTAACAGTGGGCTCTTTGGAAAGGTGAGCAGCAGCCATGACTGGGCTTGCTGTTAGCTGTGAAAATGGCAACGGTGGGTTTACAGAGGGCAGGCACCAAAGTTAACTGAGAGAGAACACATACTGTTGAAGTGTTAGACAGAAGGAATGTGCCCAGAGAAACCAAAGGATGGAGGTGGTGATGCAGGTCAACGGTATCGCAAAAGATTCATGGTGTGGAAAAGTGAGTGGCAAGTGACACCCAGGAGACCAGTCTTAAACATTTGTGTAGCAACATGTGGATGAGCTGAGCAGAATGAATGCCCATGTTTCTCCCCAGCCTCCAATACCACTAACCCTGCATGTCCTCTGCACTGCCAACTCACTACCTCATATCACCTCACCACCTTTTACCCACCAGCACCACGTAACAGCTGTGCTACCAACTTTCATGTCTCTCAATCCCTTCCTTATTCTCAATCCAGAAGAATACATTCTATAACTGGGCAGGGAGAGCCCATGTTGGGTGGAGATCTTCTGGACATTTGTATTGTCACCACATACAGAGAGAATCCTGACCCTCTGAAGAGAAGACTGGGATCACTCCCATGGGAATGCCAAGAAATCCAAGTCTTACCAACCAAGTAAATACCAGAAACCCCACTGACAATTCCACTCATTGCTAACCACTGGCTAAGATTCCTTCTCTCTCTTTTGTCTTATATGACCCACCAGCAACTCCATGGTCTCTGCAGTGAAATGTCCAGCTCTACCAAGATCCACCACCTTGACCTCTGAGGACAACAGTACCAAAGACTGTTTGGAAGTATGTTTGCCTACAACATCTCCCACCAGCTCAGTACTGATACCTCAGGGGGACTTAGAATGTGTGGGAGCACATTCTGGCAAATAGCACACTGTGACAGCTTGACAACTGGCTGAGGGTGGAACGATCCAAGCCACTAGCCTCAGAGGATTACTGGAAATCAGGTTCCTGCTCAGCCCCAGGATGGAGAGGGCCTGTGGTGTCAGCCAGCAGGAATTTTGTCCATGTGCACAGAGAGGAAGACAAGGTGCAGACAGGGATATGAGAGGTGATGTCCGCTCTAGATTGCGTGGCTGAGCAGCTGCTCCGAATTTCCACACAGATCACTTGGGATGATCAATGTGCCAATTTCCACTTTTGAAAGACAATGTCATCCACTTACATGAAATTAATTTTAAAAATCCATATTTTAATGTATCTTATAACATATGTTTTATTGCACGTACTTGCAGTCAAGCACATTATATTCCCCAGTGACAGAGTATGTGCACTACTGCACTTTCTCCCCTTTATAACAGCGACAGCTTTGCATTCCTTCCTGCGCATTGTGCATAATAAAGATTGGAGCATTGGAAGATGCCACAATCAATGCTTTCAGTACAAATGCGGACCTGGTAGCTTCTTATTCAGGGATACACCAGACACCCATGGGATTTCTTTCCCAACCACCAGATCAATTACTCTCCTCCATCTTACCTTAGAGGGAGAGAGAGAGAGACCAAGAGAGGTCAGGGAAAGGGCAGGGATGAACTGGGCATTGAACTGTGGGGCTTCAGAACAAGTTTATCTCAGATAGAGGTGAATGTGTATATTTTCTATCTGCTGTTGTATGAAGTACGAATTAACAGTCCATATTCAGTTCCACGCAGCTAAATCTGAACCTAGTGTTAAAAATGTCCCAATTTGCTCATAATTTAGAAATCTCAAGAGGATCTACAGGTTTGCTATTGTAAACTATTACAAGGGTACAGTAGTGAGAGCTTGTGCAACTGATGAAAATGTTTGATGAACATTAGAAGAGATTTAATAATGCTCCATTTGACCTGAAAGTGCTTGATGTTAACATTGAGCTCTTGAAACTATAGCAGGGGATTAATATATTATTGCTTAATGTGCTGGTTTCTAATTTCTCTCATACATTTTATCAAGAGTATTAACTTGTTTTGAATAAATTTCACAATCTCGCTGTTCGAAATTGAAAGCTTTCAATTTTCTAGTGTTAGAAGTCTCCTCACCTTTAGGGTTACCAACTGTTCTGCCTTGGGTAGACCTCCAAGATTAGGAAATTTGTCTCCAAAGTGTTGGAGATTAAGCTGGCAATTCAGAATAAATTGTCCTTGTTTGGCCATTTCATGCACCTAGGTTTGTGTGGCTTATAACAAAATCCCCCTCACTCTTCAGAAACACACCACTTAATTGCTTGTTGAGGGGCAAATGAAATAGCCTCTGACATCTGAGAGCCCTGAAAGAACAGTACAAGTTCATGAGGGAAGGGGAGAAATACAAGTAGAGAAAGTGTGAGAGTAAGGACACATAAATTCAAAGGAGGACAGAGAGAAAGAGAAAAATGCACATTGCTGGAGATAGAAAAAGAGAAAATAAATTGGGGACAGAGGAGAGAGAAAAGCAATCCAAGGGCAGCAACTGCTCTGCGCCACTGGAAGGTGATGGCTGCTGTCAGTACTACACTTACCCGAAGCCATGAATTGAGGAGGACTCTCGGCTAAGGGCAGCCATGGCATGAAAGGGGTAATGGGATACGGGTCACAAGGTGGGATTGCAAGGGAGGAGGTGAGAGCTCAGCAGCAAGACCAGGAGTTGGCTCTCAGTGGTCTCTACTACCTCCTGTTTAACTGAGTGTCTCTGAAGAGAGACCGCCCTCCCATCCCTGGGAGCCCAAGAGTTTGCTTATTCCAAGATCCCACCTTGCACTGTGCTAATTCTAACAACATTGGGAATATGCCCTTGAGTTCTTAATTGTCCACTAAAGGACATCATTTGAAGGAGGGGAAAGGCTGTCCATCACAGACTTAATTATGGTGAAGGCAAAAGGTGGCTTGATTCCAAATGCCATCTTTCCACTTGATTAAACACCCCCTGCCACTAAACACACCATGGGAGTTCCTAACGCCTCACTTCTTTCTTCTGCTGCTCCTTCTATTGTTCCTCAGCTGCTAACAGTATAGTTTTTCTTGATAAGGACTGAGCCCATACAATGGTGACTGCTGCCCATAACATGGACATTCCTCTACATGATTTACTCTATATGGCCATCTGCCAGTTGGATATTGAGGGTATAGAAATCCCTTTGGGATGTGGTATATCTCAGGGTTGAGCCTGAAATACCTTCAAAATCTGCTTCTAATAATCACTGGTGTCTTGTGGTGGAGTGTAATGGTGCCATCGTAATGGTGCCATCTGCCTCTGATTTTGACATTTTAAAAATGTCTTATTTCTGGAAAGAAACTTGTGATTTGCCCGTGAAGTGAATTAATTCCCAACTTACAGCCACCATATCCTCACCAGTAATTCAAAAGCATCTGAGCGCCTGCTTATTCTATGAGCAGCAACTCGAAGAATTTCAATTAGACATTGGCCAATTTGACTCAGTTGCACTCTATATGATAGGGAGGCCTGCAATGCTAGTGATGTGACATTCTCTCCCCCTGCTGTTTTCTAGGGGAAGGAACAGAAATGTAGTCAACTGCCTTTGAATAAGGAATATCTGAAAGCTCCTTGATGCAGCAACTTCAAGATGGTGTAAGTATTTCAAGTTCTAATCTATAAGGAGTCCAGTGCATAAAAGTTTAGTTTCACAATTACCTTTACACCCTATGGCAATGTTGTCCTCACTGACTTCTCAGGTTGTTGTTCCATCTCCATGTGGCAAATTGCAATGAAGATATCTATATCTAAGCACATGTTGTCCTTTGCTAGGGTCAGGCAGAAGAATTGCTCCCTGTGTGAATATGTCCTTTCTGCTGTGAAGTTTCTTTCCCTCGTCCCTCTTTTTGCAGTTTGTCCTGATCCGTGTATCTTCTGCTCATAACTCCTATCATGTTGTATTCCGATGTCAGCACATATAACTGCAACTATGTCTGGGAGCAACTGATTTATGGACAACTTCTGAAGTTGGGGCAAAGTCCTTCTCAACTGCTTTCTGTAGATTTTAGCAACTGTAAAGACCTCTAAAACACATCAAAACTCTAATTACAGCAACAAGAATCCATCAGCCAGATATCTGAAAGTAGTTAATGACGCCTTGAAATAGCCTGCTGGGGTGGATGGAGGATATGATGTGTTGGTGGGTTGAATATGTCAACAGTTAAAAGGCAATGTTGAATAGAGCATCAGTCCCCAAAATGGCAGTGCTGGTGTCAAATCTGTTGAGTGGGTGTAATTAGGTGCACACAAATATCCTCAGCAATACAGTATTGGATCTGTCAAATGTCTCTACCAACAACTGGCAACTTGTAATTGGAGTGTAGTGCAGCTATCTGCCTCCAATATTGACATCTCTTAAAAATCTGATTTCTGGAAAAATAACCTGCATTTTGTCCATGATGTAAACTAATTCCCAAGTTACAAATTGCATACCTATATCAGCAATTCAACTGAGTGTCTACTTACTTCTGTGTGTGGCAACCAGAAAAAAACCTCAATTAGACACTAACTTTCTGGACTGTCTAACGCATGTAGTCTAATTTTAACATCATTCGTTTAAAGCAATTTGTAACTTATGTGATTGTGTGTTGTGAATTATTCCCCTGGCTTTTGAATGCTAAATTTTTTGAACCCTAAAGCATTTGTATGGGTCATTTTAAAATGCACTTCACAAACAGGATTTGGTGAAACACAACATTATATGTTTTTGTAAGGAAAAGGAAAATAAGAAAAGTTGTGGACAAAAGTGGGGAGCAATAAGATTAATTTAATTCACCTCACCTTGCCTATGATAAAATTTACTCCAACTGAGCCAAAATGTTAATAAAAGTGTGTGTAAAATCTGACCAGAGTTCAAACTTAAGAAACGAGCCTGAATTGGTTAATAAAAGTCTTCAATTGGAAGTCAGGAGGTAAAAGGTCAGTGCCTAAAATTATCTTGAAGACAAATAAATGCAAAACTACAATTTTTTCTAATCTAACAGTAGAAAATCACACATATTGATACAACTGCAATTCTAATACAAGATAGTTTAACCACTGAAATGTTAGCCACCTTGAAGACAGGCCAGTTGAAGGTTATGTAGAGTATTGCAAGTAAAGCTGCCTAACAAGGTAAAACAGAATGAAATCCTTAAAGTGCTGCTGAGCAATCAGGAGAGTCCCATTCCAGAGCAGATAAAAGAGGAATTAATTGCTGAAGCTGACCCAACCCCCATGATCAGTACCAGAACTGGCAAACCTCATGATGCAGCTCAAGTTCAGGGACAGAGAAAAAGAGGGAAGAAAGACAGAGAGAAGAAGCTGAGAGATATAAGAAAAAGGTTTTCCAGTTCTGAAAATTGGTAATGGAGATACAAGCTCAGAGAGAAACTAGACAAATGGAAACTGCTAATGATAGCTCCTCTTAGCTGGTAACAATCCATGTCTCCCCGTCGTGGACATGAATGTTGAAATTTGTAAACAAGCTATGCTCATTGTTAAATTTGAAAAGGTCAGTTTGGAGTCTTCCTTCATTAAATTTAAAAAAATACTAGGCTGATTCAATGGTTGTGAAATGTGGACAATTATGATAAGAAGCCAGCTGGTATGCTTTCCTTTATTGGTCAGAGTACAGGAGTTTGGAGGTCGTGTTGCAGCTATACAGGACATTAGTTAAGCCACTTTTGGAATATTACATGCAATTCTGGTCTCCTTCCTATTGGAAGGATGTTGTGAAACTTGAAAGGGTGAGAAAAGATTTACAAGGATGTTGCCAGGGTTGGACGATTTGAGCTAGAGGGAGAGGCTGAATAGGCTGGGGTGATTTTCCCTGGAGTGTCGGAGGCTGAGGGATGACCTTATAGATGTTTATAAAATCATGAGGGGCATGGATAGGACAAATAGACAAGGTCTTTTCCTGGGGTGGGGGAGTTCAGAACTAGAGGGCATAGGTTGAGGGTGAGAGGAAAGATATAAAAGGAATCTGAGGGGCAACTTTTTCACGCAGAGAGTGATGTGCATATGGAATGAGCTGCCAGAGGAAGTGGTTGAGGCTGGTAAAATTACACTATTTAAAAGGCATCTGCATGGGTATATGAATAGGAAGAGTTTAGAGGGATATGGGCCAAGTGCTGGCAAATGGGACTAGATTAGGTTCAGATATCTGGTTGTCATGGACGAGTTGGAATGAAGGGTCTGTTTCCGTGCTGCACATCTCTATGACTCTATGACAGCAAGGGTCCAAAAGGTCTTTTCCATGCTGACTCCGATGATTTCTGCTAGTTATGGAGGTCAGTCACCTCAGCTCCAGGCCATCCACATTTAAGTTCTGCATTGTAGATACTTTCTAAACAATCTGTTTAGAGACCTTACTGTACACCTCTGGAACTGGTTTACTGAGTCTCCTGGCTTTTAGAGATAGGGTCAATACCACTATGTTACAATAGCCTTAATTCCTCAGGGTAATGTCCTCGGCCCAAACATCTTCAGCTGCTTCATCAACAATTTTTCCTCCATCATAAGATCAAAAGTGGTGATGTTTGCTAATGATTACACAATGCTCAGCATCATTCACGACTCCTTGGATACTGAAGCAGTCTATATCCAAATACAAGAAGACCTAGTAACATGCAGGCTTGGACTGAAAACTGACAAGTAACATTCATGCCTAACAAGTGGCAAGCAAATACTATCTCCAATAAGTGACAATCTCACCACCGCCATTTGACATTCAATGATGTGACTACAAGAGCAGGCCAGAGACTAGGAATATTGCAGCAAACATCTGACCTTCTGACTCCCCAAAGCCTGTCCATCATCTACAATGCAAAATTGTGGAGTGTGATGGAGTCGTCCCACTTGCCTGGATGAGTGCAGCTCCAACAATGGGATCTTGATCAGATGGGCCAATGGGCCGAGGAGTGGAGTTCAACTTAGATAGTTTGAGGTGCTGTATTTTGGAAAGGCAAGTCAGGGCAGGACTTATACACTTAATAGTAAGTCCTGGGCAGCATTGCTGAACAAAAAGACCTTGGAATGCAGCTTCATAGTTCCTTGAAAGTGGACTCCCAGGTAGATAGGATAGTGAAGAAGGTGTTTGGTATGCTTGCCATTATTGGTCAGAG
The DNA here is from genome assembly GCF_047496795.1 of Chiloscyllium punctatum. Taxonomy (NCBI): domain Eukaryota; kingdom Metazoa; phylum Chordata; class Chondrichthyes; order Orectolobiformes; family Hemiscylliidae; genus Chiloscyllium; species Chiloscyllium punctatum. The sequence continues at coordinate 60,368,157 of NC_092763.1, read as the reverse complement.
CATTGATTATGGTAGGTGGGAAGTCTTATTGCAGCTGTACAGGACATTAGGCTACTACTGGATTATGGTCTCCCTGTAATAGGAAGGATGTTGTGAAACTTGAAAAGGTTCATAAAGATTTACAAGTATCTTGTCAGGGCTTGAGCTACAGGGTGATGCTAAATAGGCTGAGGCTGCTTTCCCTGGAATGTCAGAGGCTGAGGGGTGATAAAATCATGAGGGGCATTGATAGGATAAATAGACAAGGTTTTTTCCCTGTGGTGGGGTAGTCCAGAACTAGAGGGCATAGATTAGATTTCCAACAGTATGGAAACAGGCCCTTCAGCTCAACAAGTCCACATCAACTCTTGAAGAGTAGCCCACCCAGACCCATTCCCCTGTCCTATATTTACCCCTGACTAATGCACCTAACAGTATGAGCAATTTAGCATGGCCAATTCACCTGACCTGCACACCTTTGGACTGTGGGAGGAAACCCAACAGACACGGGGAGAATATGCAAACTCCGCACAGTCACCCAAAGTGGGAATTGAACCCAGGCTCCTGGCACTGTGAGGCAGCAACACTAACTACTGAGCCACCATCCCACACTAGGTTTAGGGTGAGAGGAGAAAGATTTAAAAGGGACCTAAGGGGCAACATTTTCAAGCAGAGGGTGGTGTGTGTATGCAATGAGCTGCCAGAGGAAGTGTTAGAAGCTAGTACAATTACAACATTTAAAAGGCATCTGGATGTGTATATGAACAGGAAGGGTTCCTGTTCTAGCCCTGACCTTGCATTTGTCTCGAGCTTCTCCCCTTTCACTTCCTGCCTTGTCCTAGTTTAGTGAATCTATAACATCCACCCCCTCCTCCCTTCACCTAACCCCCACCTTTGAACTGAATCATGCATCAGCAAACCTCACTTTCTGGAAATATGTGCAAGCTGACATTATAACTTCTCCTATACCAGACACCTTTTGCTGATCTTCATTGGTTTACCCTTCCTCAAAACACCCACGTTTCACCTCAAGCTACTCAGTTTCCAATCTCTCTTTCTTCTCCAAAGTTCTTGAATGTTTAATATGCCTCTCAAATCCATGCTAACAATGTGGTGACTCCATATTTGAATCAGGTTTGCAACTCTGAAAGTAATGTTGCTATCTATATTACTAATAAAAGGGATGGCAGATGGGGTTGATTTTTTTTGTTTGATGCACTAATCAGGCAAGCTGCGGGTGTGGGAATCGTGCTGTCTACCAGAACTTTATAATGAATTATTTCATTTGTTATGCAGCCAACAAGTGCTATATTGTGGTTCAAAGTTGTGAGGTCCAATGCTGATAATCTGGTCCAGGGATAATGAGTGCTCAGTAAATTCCTGATGATGAGCTTTTCCCCGAAACGTCGATTGTCCTGCTCCTCGGATGCTGCCTGACCTGCTGTGCTTTTCCAGCACCACACTCTCGACTCTAACCTCCAGCATCTGCAGTCCTCACTTTCGCCTTGTGCTCAGTAAATGGTGAGCAAGAGACAGTGAGGTGATCATTCAAGGATTACACAGCAGTAGTTCTCAAATTTTTCTATGCATGGACCACTTAGGTGGAACTAAATATCCCATGAACCACTTATTGGTTCTATTCCACTTACCAATCCTACCCCACTGCTTTCATTTTCACCACACAAAAAGTAATGAAATTAAAGAAAGTGTAATAAATATAGGTGAATTTATTTAATTTCTATGAAACGTGAATGATTAATTCATGCCAGAAACAAGAATACATTAATATTATGAGAGAACATGTTTATTTGAAACATTCTAATATATGGGCTGTGGTAACTCTGTGATGTTGTAAAGTAGTCACAATAACCTTCTGAGAAAACAATTTTTGTTCCACTTTTTATTTTTCCTATCGTGCCACAAATGGTTGCTGGGGAAGTGTTGAGGAATTGTTGCATTTAACTACAAACCTTGAAGTAGTAATTCAGTTCTCACATAAAGACTTTGACAAATCCAGTATTGTGCTTCTGATTATTTTGTAGATTTTGCTTGAAACAAAAACAGAATTTAGACTATTGGAACCTGACCAACTACATGATACTTTTCTCCAGTATCTGAGGTACGGGGCCTGTTTAGCATCTATGATTTTGTAGGCCAGTTGCTATGGCTAGTTTCCATAGAAACAAAAAGATTCGTAATTATAGATAATAACTTGTGCCTGGTAAATACTTTAAATTGATGTGAGATGGATAGAGACAGCTTGTGCTGAAGCAGCCTTGGTCACCAATGTTAACCTGGTCACCATGTTATATAAAATGCTGGAAGAGAGTATCCCACAAACTAATTCACAGTTGCCCCCTGTCTCTTCATCTGCAAGCGTGAACTTTCCAGCTTTCATTCATATGGCTTAGTTTTCTGGGCCATCCTTTGCCTCAGTTGTAACCAGCTGTGCTCATCTCTCATGTTTCCCTTCATTAACACGGCAAATGTGCAGCTTTGGGCACAATGTGATAAATCCTACTTTCATGTAATCGAAAGAAATAAGAATATATATTCCCTGGGAGAAGTGAAAGATCGAAATCAAAAAGTCGTTCAGTGACCTTAGACGTTAAAGGCTTGAAATCTGATTCCAAACTTTGCACTGCTGTAGGTGTTCGGCACTGGCCAACCATTTAAAAAGCACTCAAAGCGAAAGACGTCCAGCCATCTAGAATCAAATTGCAACATGCTGTTGTGAAGCATCTTTTACATTGTTAATGATGACTTATACTCCAGAAATTGCAACATTTAAAAGGCATCTGGATGGGTATATGAATAGGAAGGGTTTGGAGAGATATCAATCGGGTGCTGCCATGTGGGACTAGGTTGGGTTGGGATATCTGGTCGGTATGGACGAGTTGGACGGAAGGATCTGTTTCCGTGCTGTACATCTCTATGACTCGATAACGAAATGGCTGATGTCCATTTATCTGTTTCTGATTGTGTTTGCCAAAATGGCATTGTTTGACTCCCTAATTTAATCCTATTCATCAGGTCAAAATGCTTCCATACTTTCTTTCAGCAATTGGTGCTGGACACATGATGCTTCTCATGTGATAAGTCAAATCTAGCATTACATCTTACAGTTTCACATCAATCCATCCCTACATATCAGCATTGTTGTACTTCAGCAATTAATGTCTAGAGGGCATCATTTTCCAAGCTCAGCATGTTTGGATTGCTTCCCTCTTTCCATTCTTGAAAATGCCTCTTTGTAGCACAGTTTTCTTCACATATTTACACTGCTTAACATAAACTGTTAGGTAGAGGCTTGTTCAGGATATTAAATGTCTAATAGCATCTGTGTGTTCTTGGCTGCTCAGGTCTGTTTTGCATCCAACAAATGCAAGATCCAGGATAGGGAAAAGTTTCAGTCGAGATATTCTCAGTGAACAACTTTACATCTGCAAAATGGAAGCACAGTATAGATGCAAATGAGATTTCAGTCCCTTTGAGGTCCAGGAGAGCTGTTTTGTAATTTTTTTTTACATGAAGGCTATTTGTGAAGTAATGAGGTGGTGTTGCATGCTATAACATTACAATGCCATCAGCAATCATGTGTTAGAATCTAAGAAGGCAGAAGGATCAGTCTGTATCAGTTAGAGATAGACTACCTTGCAGTGTAGAATGTATTATAGTGTAAATAAAGGATATTTGCAGAAACCTATCAGAGTCAGACCAAGTCACTCTTAGTTAGAGGTAGGCTACACATTAACTAAAGAGACATCTAAATACAACTCAAAAATGCAATCAAACCACAAACCATACGAGCAGCAGTGGTGACAGCAATTTACCTATAAATTGGTACTATTGACAGAATTCAAGAGTGAAGTTGAAGGGAACATTGTTTGAGTTGTACCTTACGGTATTGGGTTTGCATGTTCTGAAGAGGGATCACTGGAGCTGAAATGTTGACTCTGCTTTCTCTCCACAGGTGCTGCCACACCTGCTGAGTTTCTCCAGCTTTTTGTTTTGCCCAGTTAATATGTTCCTGTAGACCTTGGAATCAATTGCTGTTGATGTCCTTATAAGACAGCGGATATAAGACACCTGTGCAGGTTTTGAAGCTGTCCTAAAAAACATTTGATTGATCCTAAAATGGAACCCTGGAATCGAGTGAGCATGATTCAATCAAGGATCCCAAAGACTAAGGAATCCATGGAATCATCCCCTGCAGAACTTTATAAGCCAGTCAGTTACTGCAAGTGTGCTGCATTGAGGACAAACATATTTGCAACCATATCATTGCCAGAGTGCATGACGAGATGCTTGTTATTTGCAGACAAAAGACAACCTGATACTTAAACGAGTGGTCCCATATGCTAGGCAGGCAAAATCAAGCCATTACCCAAAAGCTTCAGAGGAAATGTTTTAAATGGGTAGGCCTGCAAAACTGAGGCAAAGAGTGAGAAATGCTGCAGCAACCATTTTAAAGTGCTCACATGTGGAGCTAAAAAAAAGCACAGAAGGCAAGACTGCCCAGCAGTGGGTGCACAATGTGGAAAGCAATTCTGCAAATGCAAATATCTAAGTAAAGGAAGAAAGCAAGAGAATCTCTCCTAAAACAGAAAACTCAGGAAAGGAATAAGAGAACAGATTTCAGCAAAGGATCAAGAAAAGAAAAGCTTCTGGACAGTCAATTGAAGGCTTTAAATCTGAGTTCTAACTAGAAACTGTGTAGGTGTTAGTGAATTAAAGAGCCAACTATGAAAACAGTTCATATCCAGCCATCAAGAATGAAATTCAGGGTCCAGGTGCTACAGACCTCCAAGTAAAAGTTCAGAGAACTATCACGCTTATCCACAATGGGATGAGAGATTAACAAGACTCTCGATATCTTATGCAATCAAAAAAACTTTATTGAGCTGAAATGCAGTCTTCATCTGGGTATTCTACAAATAGTAGATTAAGTCCTACAGCAGAATAATGAGACAGAATTCCACCAAGAAATCCCACAGATCATTCATCTGCTATCTGAAATTCTGATCACAGCATGCACATCATCTCGAGCTATGGTTGATCAAACAGTAACTCAAGACTCAGTGCTTCATTCAGAAATGGAAACAACTCACCACTGATTTCTCAAGGTCAATTAGAGATAAGCAATAAATACTCACCAGGCAAAGACTCCCCTGTTCAGTATAGCAAGGAAAATACATTTTCCTTTAAATTTTCATCAGTCATAAAATCTCTGCCAGCTTCTGAAAAAATAACTTAAAGAAACCAGAAAAGCATAAAACAATGTCAAGTGTACGGCCTTCCCGGTCACCCTGCCAACCCCCACTCAATTTCAGTCTCCTCCATTTCCATACCTGTCCTATATTTCATTGCACCCAGCCCCCACTAAACCTAGGCCCAGACATAGCTCAATGTACCCACCACCAACATACAAGCTCCCAAGCCCATGCTCAGCTCCCTGCATCTGCTCTCTCTCCTTACCATGAGCCTTGGACAGTTCAATGTAGCTGCCTCCCACCAGGCATCACAGACATCTTCAGGTCCAAACACAGCATAATGCCTATCCCCTGACCCCAGCCCGCAACCATATTGCTCATAGACCCACATTTGCTCCGATGCACCCTGTTATCCAATGCCTAGACCCAGTTCAACCACGTCACCAAGCTTCCCCACAGCCCAGACTTGGGTAAATGTGAAACTGCACCTAGTTCAGACACACAAAATGTACCACCTGACCTCCTCAACCCCCACTGATATCTGATTCAATGCAACTGCCACTGCCAACCCTCCAGCCAGCATGTACACCTTCCTCCAACCCCTGGTCAGCCTGGACCCAGAACAATGCACCTCCCTCCCCCACCCAGAACCCTCTGCAACTGGACTGGACTCTATGCATTTTACCAATACTCACTCCCCAGCACTGGCACTGCACTAATGACAAGAATAATCATTGGAATATTGCCCTGTTAAATTATAATGCAATGAAAATGCTTGTGGGCTGAATTGTGAGAACACAAATGCTATTATTGAAACAGAACTTAAAACTGAATATTAAGGCACCGTCCATAAACAAAATGAACAGACACGTTCATAATGCACTAAACTCTGTTTGGCATGTTCAGGAGAAAGAATAAAGCTCTAATGTTATTAGAGGTTGCAGGAACAAATGAGTTTGAATATCACAAACACTGGGAAAATGACATCAATACTATATTAATCACATCACAGAATGATGATCCACTAGTGAAGTGATTTAAGACCATTATTCTCTATCAATGGTAATAAGAAAAAAACAAGATCAGGGAGAGCTGTAAAGGTCTGCATATGTTTGACCTGTCAAGTGCAGACTTGAGAGCCAGATGGTGGAACTGTAAATAAGTTTAAAAAATTGTTTAATCATATTAAATATTGCTAAAAGGAGACAGTAAGTCAAAGCTTTTCATCTTGCACTCATCTGGACTAAGACACAAAAAAACAGACTTAAATAATGAGACACCAATTTATACAGGATTAGAAAATGATGCTGATTGGTTGAGCCATTGTTGGCATGGAGGTGCACAAAGAACACCACTTAATTTTCAGAACATGCAATTAAGTTCCAATTGGTCAGGGTGTTGCCATGGGAATGCAGCTGCCGATCAGAAGTTTCTCTGACCCTTTGCTTTTTATTGAATCAAAAAGGTGCAATTTTATGTACAAATTCCTTTTTCCTACCCTAAATTGAATCCTGTGTATGTAGTTTCTAGAACAGGCAAATGATGATCCTTTTGATCCCAAATGATAATCTTAATTTGGTTGCTGGTGTATTTCTTAGCACAGTTTCAGATTATTTATTACATGTTGTCCAAAAGCAGAATTACACATTTGGAGCAGTGTTTGGTCCATTATCTGAGAAGGATGTGTTGGCTTTGGAGACAGTCCAGTGGAGGTTTATGAGAATGACCCTAAGGATGAAGGGCTTCGCATAAAAGGAGAGGTTGAGGACTCTAGTTACTCGATGGTGTTTAAGGATGAGGGGGAATCTCAGTGAAACTTATAGAATACTGAGAGCCTTGGATAGAATGGGTGTGGAAAAGACATTTTCACGAGTAGTCGAGACTAAGACTTCAGGGTACAGTCTCAGAATGAAGGGTCAACCATTTAGAACTGAGGTGAGGAGGAATTCCCTCAGCGTGCGTGTGGTGAACCTGTGGAGCTCATTGTTGCAGAAAGCAGTGGAGGTTAAGTCATTGAGTGTGTCTTAGACAAAGATAGATAAGTTCTTGATTTGTAAGGGGGTGAGAATGTTATGGGGAGAAAGCAAGAGAATGAAGTTGAGAAATATATCATCCATGATCAAATGGAGAAGCAGACACGAAGGGTCAAATGGCCTCACGCTGCTCTGATGTCTATAGCCTTATGATGGTGGACATATTGCCCTGTGATGTGTAAGCATGGGCTGGTTGAGCATGATCGGTATTCTGCTTACAGTGAATTGATAACAGGATATGTTATCTGACACAGTCTGCCAGTCATTAGGAATGTACCCACATACCTGGCATCACATCAGCCCTGAAACTCCTATCATGTTCCTTATTAGGTTGGTGGGTAAAATGTATCTTTGGCTTCATGGCAGCATTCTGTTACTGGAATGAACCACTAGTGGGTTTACTGCAAACATAAACAGCTACCTTCAGCCACTATTCAAATGTTTGAAAGAGCTGTGTATTCCAAGGTAATTTGAAACAGAGTAGGCACTATACAGGACCAAAAGTGGTGGACATGGCTCTTGCATGAGTTTTAGTGATTTGTACAAATGATGATCTAATCAGGGTAGTTATTGTTATACAGGATAATTTTGATATATTGGCATTGGAGGTTGAGATGGTTCACTTGGCTGATACCGGGTCCAGAGGTGTTGTCTTATGAGGAGAGGTTGAGTAGATTGGATAGAGAGGAATGACAGGTGACCTATTTGAAGCATACAAGATTCTGAGGGGTCTTGACAGGGCCTATGTTGGTAGGTTTATCGCCTTAAGGGACAGTCTAGATCTAGAGGGCATATTCTCAGAATAAGGAGTCACACATATAAAATAGAGGTGAGAAGGAACTTTTTCTCTCAATTAATAGAGAATCTGTAGATTTCTTTGCCACAGAAGGCTATTGAGGCAAAGTCATTAAGTATATTTATAGACAGATTTTCATTCAGTAAGGGAATCAAGAACTTTGGGGAAAAGGCTCGAAAGGAGTTAAGGATTATCAAACGACATAATGTAATTGTATGACAGCATAAACTCAATGGACTGAATGATCTTCTTCTACTCCTAGGTCTTATGGTTAATTTCAGCATCAGGTTTACACAGTGAGCGGATGGTTAGGCTGTCTTAACAAAGTTGCCTAGAGAATGATCTTATAGAGCATGAAGATGTGGGCATTATGCATGTACTACTGGTGAACCTCTTGGCAGATTTATCCATTAATATGTTGAGGATGGGGAACTCAACATATATATTGGGATTCCAGCTGTTCCTGGTGTAGTTCCACATGCTACAAGATGAATGTTATTGGCAGGAGAAAGTGAGGATTGCAGATGCTGGAGATCAGAGCTGAAAATGTGTTGCTGGAAAAGCGCAGCAGGTCAGGCAGCATCCAAGGAACAGGAGAATCGACATTTTGGGCATAAGCCCTTCTTCAGGAATGAGGAAAGTGTGTCCAGCAGGCTAAGATAAAAGGTAGGGAGGAGGGACTTGGGGGAGGGGCATTGGAAATGCGATAGGTGGAAGGAGGTCAAGGTGAGGGTGATAGGCCGGAGTGGGGTGGGGGCGGAGAGGTCAGGAAGAAGATTGCAGGTTAGGAAGGCGGTGCTGAGTTCGAGGGATTTGACTGAGACAAGGTGGGGGAAGGGGAAATGAGGAAACTGGAGAAATCTGAGTTCATCCCTTGTTGTTGGAGGGTTCCTAGGCGGAAGATGAGGCACTCTTCCTCCAACCGTCGTGTTGCTATGGTCTGGCGATGGAGGAGTCCAAGGACGTGCATGTCCTTGGTGGAGTGGGAGGGGGAGTTGAAGTGTTGAGCTACGGGGTGGTTGGGTTGGTTGGTCCAGGTGTCCCAGACGTGTTCTCTGAAACGTTCCGCAAGTAGGCGGCCTGTCTCCCCAATATAGAGGATACTTCCATATCCGCCACAAATTCACCTGCACCTCCACACACATCATCTATTGCATCTGCTGCACCTGATGTGGCCTCCTCCATAGCAACACGAAGGTTGGAGGAAGAGCGCCTCATCTTCTGCCTGGGAACCCTCCAGCCACAAGGGATGAACGCAAATTTCTCCAGTTTCCTCATTTCCCTCCCCCCCACCTTGTCTCAGTCAAATCCCTCGAACTCAGCACCGCCTTCCTAACCTGCAATCTTCTTCCTGACCTCTCCGCCCCCACCCCACTCCAGCCTATCACCCTCACCTTGACCTCCTTCCACCTATCGCATTTCCAATGCCCCTCTCCCAAGTCCCTCCTCCCTACCTTTTATCTTAGCCTGCTGGACACACTTTCCTCATTCCTGAAGAAGGGCTTATACCCGAAACGTCGATTCTCCTGTTCCTTGGATGCTGCCTGACCTGCTGCACTTTTCCAGCAACACATTTTCAGAATGTTATTGGCAACCTTGTGAGCTCCAGGCAACTGTCACCTTGTTATTGTTACAACACAGGGTAAACTCTCCTGCTTAATTTAAAACTAGCAACACAGAAAAGACCTAGCCCGTGCAGCAATCTGTGAAAATTCAATAGGCCAAGAACTAGTTAAAATAAAAATTAACAACTTTATTTCTTAAAGTATAATAGAGAATAATTAACTAACAACTACTTACACTTCCTTACTCTAAACTATCTGATATTTCCCTTCTCTAATATTAGTCTGATAAAACTCCCGATTATGATTTACAAAACAAAACGTCTTACCTCAAAACCAAGCAGCTTTTGTTTTCTCTGGATTCCCGTCTTCTTTTCTTCTTCTTAGGGATTTCTGCTTCACAGATTACTGATCAATAAAGCTATCTTTTAAGAGAGCTATTTTTCAGCAGTCTTTTTACATGCTGGGGCTTGGCAGTTCTCCTTCCAACTGTTCAATTTTCCCTGGTCTTAGACCCCTCAGCATTGGATTGTGTCATTGGCTTTTAAGATTATAAATATATTAAATTCAAACTGTATTGGAGCTTGGTATTTTTCAGGGTATAATTTAAATAGATTGGCCTAATTCGAATTTGTTTTCTCATTTCCAGGCATCAGATAATCAAGTTGTTCGACCAAATGTTACATTATATTTCTTTTCAGCACACTTGGTTCTGTCAGGTAGTTCTGTTGCTTTAAACTCTCTTAAAGGTACAGTACACCCACATCTTCATAACAGTTATCTTGATGCAGACATTTAAGTACTTGTCCAAAGATGTTCAGCTCAATGTTATAATTCCTTGGTTTCCTCTACTGCTTTTCCACTTACTTAAGGCAATCATTAAATTGAGGCTAAGATGATCTTAATGTAAAAATCAGAATGTAAGAGTGCTGAAGTGTTTTGTACCTTGTATTTAGTTTCAGATTTGCGTTGATGGGTCAAGCAGCTTGGTCCTTGACTGCTCTTTTTATCAACATAGTCCAAAGGACTTAAATGGTAAGAAAGATTTTGCAATAGGGAAGAGCAAAGGTATAATTATAAAACACAAAAAAAAAGTCAACTCTTCTGTGACATTTTAGTATCAAAATTACCAACACATAACAAGATTGCAATTTTGTAGCTTATTCACAGAATGTTATTAATTTATAAAATATCCTGTGATCCTGTGCATTGATAAATTCCAATTGCACAATACTGATCATTTGTCAAGTTAGCTATAATGCAAAAAGGGAACTGTTCACATTTGGGGTGCTGGGCCTCTCAGTACATTAAACAACATAACTGGTTAATCCGAATTTAGATTTTCCCTGAGGATAATCCCTGAAATATAACCATTTTGGAATTCTGAAAACTTTGGAAATTTGTTAGGGCACCTTGCAGGCATTGAAAAGTAAAACAAATTCTAAAACTTGAAAGGGTTCAGAAAATATTTGAAAGGATTTGAGCTATAGGGAGAGGTTGAATAGGCTAGGGCTGTTTTCCTTGAAGTGTTGGAGGCTGAGGGATGACATTATAGAGGTTTTCAAAATCATGAGGGGCATGGATAGGATAAATAGACAAAGTCTTTGCCCTGGCGTGGGGGAGTCCAGAACTAGAGGGCATAGGTTTAGGGTGAGTGGGGAAAGATATAAAAGAGACCTAAGGGGCAATGTTTTCACGCCGAGGGTAGTACGTGTATGGAATGAGCTCCCAGAGGAAATGGTAGAGGCTGGTACAATTGCAACATTTAAAAGGCCTCTGGATGGGTATATGAATAGGAAGGGTTTGGAGGGAGATGGGCCAGGTGCTGGCAGGTGGGACTAGATTGGGTCAGCATGGACGGGTTGGACCGAAGGGATTTGTTTCCGTGCTGTACATCTCTATGACTCTATAAGTAGTTAACAATACATTTTATTGTGCATTAATTTAACTCATTATGCCAGACTTTCTGATTTTTGTGGTTCCTAATACATGCTCAATTTGATTATTTGTCTCTTGTAATTTCCATGATGACTTTTGAAAATATTATTGCTTGATCGCTGTGTTGTTTTCATGCAGCACAATTCCACTTTTGATACTTACCATGGAAGGATTGGACAGTTTTTCCTCCAGCATCAGACACCTTTCCTCCAACTACAAGGCATAAGTCCAATATGTGCTAGAATACTCTCTATTGGATGGATACAGCCACAGTAATACTCATTAAAACTCAGCGGTGTCAAGGCCAAAGTAATCTGTCTGATCAGCAACTCACATACAATTTTAAATATCTATGTTTTCCATCATAGGTGCACTGTGGTTGCAGTGTATGCTATCTACAGGAAGCATTACAGCATTAATTCCCCAACACGCAATACTCAACCATCTCAAAGGATGAAGATAGATGGTGCATAGTATTGAGGTTCTGTGTTTGATTACACTAACAAACCAATGTCATACCTGGACAAGTAACTGGACATATAGGTTCTGTTTATTTGAAGATATGTCACAGGATTGAGCAGCCGTTAGATTTCAGAGATTTAGTAACTACTATTACAAAAAAACGTAACTACACTCCCACATAGTGGAAGTTGCAGGTTGGTTTGTAAATTGACTGTCAGTCACACCTTCCAAATCAGGTTTGTCCATGCTTTTCACATGAGGGGCCACATTCAATTCCTCTCACTTGGGGGCCTGTAAGCAAATTTCAGAAAGATACGGTTTGTCACAACAATGAACAGGGTGAAAAGTGTACCAAACAATAATCTGATCATTTCAATGAGTAATTAACAAAAGTGACCGTTCAAAAGTTTCAGGTAGCAGAGCTTGCTAATAAAATATATTTTGCCCTTTTTGTTTAAGAAACAGAGCTAAAGAGAGAGAAAATGACTAGGTCCCAAATCCTGATCACCAGGAAATGGGATGGAGAAGGGGACCAAACTAAAGAGTGATGTTTAACTGACACTGACGTTGCTCACTCTGGTGAGGTACATTTCCGGTAAGATGGCAGTGGATTAGGACGGTCCAGCCAGAGCTAATCCACTCTGCCCATTCTTTTTCTTGCATTTATTCTTTTTCTCCCAGTTTTCCTCCTTTCTCTCAGCCTCAGACACCTGGCCCCAGCCTCCAAAATGGGGACAGCAGTGAGCAGTGGCTCGAAGCAGGGACACCAGCGGCCGGTATGAAGTGGCAACACCACCGGCAGGTGTGGAGAGTGGAGGCAGTGGGACAGTGCGGAGGGTGGAGGCAGTGGGACAGTGTGGAGGCAGTGGGACAGTGCGGAGGGTGGAGGCAGTGGGACAGTGCGGAGGGTGCAGGCAGTGGGACAGTGCGGAGGGTGGAGGCAGTGGGACTGTGCGGAGGGTGGAGGCAATGGTACAGTGTGGAGGGTGGAGATTGTGGCACAGTGCGGAGGGTGGAGACAGTGGGACAGTGCGGAGGGTAGAGGCAATGGTACAGTGTGGAGGGTGGAGATTGTGGCACAGTGCGGAGGGTGGAGACAGTAGAACAGTGCAGAGGGTGGACACAGTGTGACAGTGCGGAGGCAGTGGGACACTGCGGAGGGTGGAGGCAGCGGGACACTGGGGAGGGTGGAGGCAGTGGGACAGTGCAGAGGGTGGAGGCAGTGGTTTAGTGCGGAGGGTGGAGGCAGTGGGACCGTGCGGAGGGTGGAGGCAGTGGTACCGTGTGGATGGTGGAGGCAGTGGGACGGTGCAGAGGGTGGAAGCAGTGGGACAGTGCAGTGGGTGGAGGCAGTGGGACAGTGCGGAGGGTGGAAGCAGTGGCACAGTTAGGAGGGTGGAGACAGTGGGACAGTACGGAGGGTGTAGGCAGTGGGACAGTGCGGAGGGTGAAGACAGTGGGACAGTGCAGAGGGTGGAGGCAGTGGCACAGTGCGGAGCGTGGTGGAAGCCAGTGGTCAAACCATGTAGAGGCCACTTGCGCTGGTGTGCTGTGGAGAGGCGGTGGGTGGGTTGGTGAGGGAATGGTGTGGAGACTGTGAATTTTGTCTCTTTAATCTTGCGTCTTGTGTTTCTGGCCTATGGTTATACTGTGTACAGCTGTAATGTAACTTCTTCATTTCTCTATTCTGTAAGTGAGGATTGTACCTGGGTCCTCTATACCTAAAATTGTGCCATGTGTTGGTGATATTGTTACACTGTAACTAATTCTTTAATTAATGAAACTGTAATTACATTTCCTTGTACCTTCAGCTCTGCAGGTGGCAACGTATTAACCTTCCACTGTCCTCTTTTAAGTACATATGACAAGAAAGCTAATTTAGTACAATTTGATTCAAACATGATTTGGAGATGCTGGTGTTGGACTGGAGTGTGCAAAGTTAAAAATCACACAACACCAGGTAATAGTCCAACAGGTTTAATTGGAAGCACTAGGTTTCAGAGTGCCGATCCTTCACCAGGTGATTGTGGAGTACACAATTGTAAGACACAGGATTTATAGCAAAAGTTTACAATGTGATATAACTGAAGTTATACATTGAAAAATACCTTGATTGTTTATAAAGTTAGAATGACCATGTTATTTTCACTTCTTTCATTCTCAGGTTATTTTTAACAATTGGTGTCAGCCCAGATAATGTGTTGAAGGTGTTTGCCCCCTGTGTGTTGTTATCTGTGTCATAACGTTTAGACCGATTCTAATCTAAAAAAATGAGTTAACAGAGTCTTACATGGAATCATTCAGTTTTTGAGCAAAGTACAATGTAACTCTACAAGTACAAATTCACCACACAAACGTATATGCGTATGTGTGCATGTGTTTGTGTGTGTGTTTGGGGTGGGGGGCTGTGAGTGTCTGTGAGAGAAAGTGTATATGTGTGTGTTTGTGTGAGTGCAAAGGGGTCTAAGTCTGTGAGAGGGTGCATGTGTGAGTGGGGGAGTATGTGTGTCTGAGGTGGGGGGTTGTGAGTGTCTGTAAGAGAGAGTGTATATGTGTGTGTTTGTGTGAGTGCAAAGGGGTCTAAGTCTGTGAGAGGGTGCATGTGTGAGTGGGGGAGTATGTGTGTCTGTAGAGGTGTGTGCAAGTGTGTGTGCGTGTTTGTGTATAGGAGTGTGCGTGTTTGTGTGTGTGTGTCTGCCTGTGTCTGGGGTGGGGTCTGTGAGTGTCTGTGAGAGAGTATAATGTATGTGTGTGTGTAAAGGGGTCTAAGTCTGTGAGAGGATGTTTGTGTGAGTGTGGGAGTGTGTGTGTCTGTAGGAGTGTGTGTGTCAGAGGTAGGATTGTGAGCGTCTGTGAGAGATAGTCTATGTGTGTATGTGTGCGTGTGTATGTGTGAGTGTAAAGGGGTCTAAGTCTGTGAGAAGATGCATGTGTGAGTGTGGAAGTGTGTGTGTCTGTGGAGGTGTGTGTGAGTGTCTGTGTGCATGTCTGTGTATAGGAGTGTGTGAGTGTGTGTGTGTATTCGCCGAAGGGGTTGGTTGGAGGAGGAATAGAAGAGGAGGTACGTCCAGTTGAATTCCAACTCATTCATCTACTCATCCTTTTCCATTCTCTCACCCGTGCACCCACTTCTCCCTGTCACTAACTCCTGCACTCCTTGTTCCCACCCCTCCCAGTCACTCATTTACCCACTCTTGCAGTTCACTCACACACTCTCAAGTTATTCAAACACTTATCCACTCCAAAGTAAGCCACCCAACACCCACCTCACTCACTCAGCTGTCCTTCCAGTCACATAATCACTCATTGGCTCCCCCAACTTAATCACTTACTGACTGAGCAATCTCTACTCCAGTGACCATCCCTCGCCCTCCCCCAGCCAGTCAGACCCCCCACCCCCAGGTTGTTTACTGGTGAATATCGCTGAGACATGGTATCTGCAGCGGTGAAAGGAGTCTGTTCTGAGAATCCCCGAATGACCAATTGGAGCATCCAGAGCGAATGACCAATCATGGGGGAGCTGCAAACCGTATCAATCACTGTAGTGAAAACCATTCAATGTTGAAAGTTTCTGAGAAAGAGAAATCCACTGGTGGTCTAACTGTCACCCATCCCTTTCCCCACCTTCCCAGAGCCTGACCCTCACTTCGCACTTCCCCTCCCCCCCCCCCCCCATCTCAGCGGTTTGATTCTGAACCCAGCTCGACTTCCTCTTGGCATGACCCTCTGAGGATATAGGCCCACAGTTTAAGGATATGGACTGAGATATGGAGAAATTCCTTCACACAGTGAGTGGTGAGATGATGGAAGTCTATGCCACAGAATGTTTGAGGCCAAAACATTGAATGTTTTCTAGAAAGGACTTAGACATAATTCTTAGGGTAAAAACATCAAAGGGTATGGGGAGAAAGGGGAGACAGGGTACTGATTAGGATGATCAGCGCGATCCTATCGAATGGCACAGCAGCTGGAAGAGTTGGAAGATCCCGTCATGCTCCGATATGTTTCCCTATTCCTGATGAAAGGCTTTTGCCCGTAACATAGATTTTCCTGCTCCTTGGATGCTGCCTGACCTGCTGTGCTTTTCCAGCACCACTCTGATCTAAACTCTGGTTTCCAGCATCTGCAGTCCTCACTTTTGCCTCCTATATGTTTCACCCACCTCCCAACCACCAGCCTAACTCTCCCCTTTCTCCTCCACTTGCCCTATCCAAATGCCCCCCATTATTGAAAGCCCATTCATTCCCCCTGCTTCCCCTCCCCTTCCAAGGCAGAGTCTCCTGTCGCACAGCTTCACCACCATAGCTCCAAGGCTTAGGCCAGAGGTGGGGAACCTTTTCATGTTGGAAGGCCGCATTATGTTAGTTGTAATCTAATAAGGCTGCATCCAAGAAACCTCAATTATATATTCTTCAAAATTCACATTTTTTTAATTGTGGCGGTCAGTCTGTGAGGATTATTTCATTGAATTTTCTTTTACTCTCTGGTATCTTAAATACATTCATTTTAAGATTAAAATAAAATAATAAAGGACGAAAAAAACATATTAATAAAAAATAAAAGATTTGTTCTGCAAAATTTGGATTCATTCAAAAGGCCACACATAATGGCCTAGAAGGCTGCAGGTTCCCTAACCCTGGCTTAGGCTGAGTTAAAGCCAATCATGTTGCCATGCCTGCTCCTCCTCCTGGAGAAAGTGATCACTGCCGAGTCGAGGAGTGTGGCGCTGGAAAAGCACAGCCTATCAGGCAGCATCCGAGGAGCAGAACAGTCAACGTTTTGAGCATAAGCCCTTCATCAGGAATGGGGTGGGGGGAATGGCTCATCGGGGCTGAGAGATAAATGGGAGGGGGTGGGGCTGGGGGGGAAGGTAGTTGGGAATGCGATAGGTAGATAAAAGTGGGGGTGATGGTGATAGGTTGGAGTGGAGGGTGGAGCGGATAGGTGGGAAGGAAGATGGACAGGTCGGACAGTTCAAGAGGGTGGCGGCAAGTTAGAAGGTTGGATCTGGGATAAGGTGGGAGGAGGGGAGATGGGGAAACTGGCGAAATCCACATTACTTCTGTGTGGTTGGAGGGTCCCAAGGTGGAAGATAAGACATTCTTGGTGGTGAAGGAGGCCCAGGACTTGCATGTCCTTGGTGGAGTAGGAGGGAGAGTTAAAGTGTTCAGCCACAGGGCAGTGGGGTTGTTTACTGTGTGTGTCCCAGAGATGATGTCTGAATCATTCCGCAAGTTGGCATCCTGTCTCCGACGAAGAGAAGACCACATTGACAGCAATGGATGCAGTAGATGACATGTGTGGAAGTACAGGTAAATCTCTGTCAGATGTGGAAGGATCCTTTGGGAACAAGAAGGGAGGTGTGGGTGCAGGATTTGCACTTATTGCAGTGGCAGGGGAAGGTGCTGGGAGTGGAGGGTGGGAGTGGATCATGGACCTAACAAGGGAGTCATGGAGGGAATGGCTCTCCACATCGCAAATGGGGATGGAGAAGGAAATATATTTTTGGTGGTGGGGTCTGTTAGTAGGTGGCAGAAATGGCGGAGGTTGATGTGGTGTATGCAGAGGTTGGTGGGGTAGAAGGTGAGGACGAGTGGTGGGTCTGTCCTTGTTGCAGTTGGAAGTGGAGGGTTCAAAGGCAAATGGGAAAAAATTGGAGGAGATGCGCTGGAGACCATCGTTGACTATGTGGGAGGGGAAATTGCAGTCTTTGAAGAAGGAGGTCATCTGGGATTTTCTGTGGTGGATTTGGTCTTCCTGGGAGCAGATGCGGCGGAGGTGAGGAATTGGGAATAAGGGATAGCATTTTTACAGAAGGCAGGTTGGGAGGAGGCGCAGTCCAGCTAGCTGTGGGAGTTGGTGGGTTTAAAGTAGATGTCCATGTTGAGTTGGTTTTCGGGAATGGAGATGGAGAGGTGCAGGAAGGGGAGGAAGGTGTCCAAAAAGGTTCAGTTGAACTTGAGGTTGGGGTGGAAGATTTTCGTGAGATTGATGAACCGTTTAACCTCCTCGTGGGGAGCATGAGGTGGCACCGATACAGTTATCGATGTAACAGAGGAACAGGTGGTGGATGATGCAGGTGTAACTGCAGAAGATGGACTGTTCCATGTACCCGACAAAGAGACAGGCATAGCTGGGACACATGCAGGTGCCCATGGCTACCCCTTTGGTCTGGAGGAAGTGGGATGTTTTGAAGGAGAAATAGTTGAGGGTGAGGACCAATTCAGCCAGTCAAATTGTGTATCAGTGAAAGGGTACTGGTTGGGTCGGTGGGAGAGGAAGAAATGGAAGGCTTGGAGCCCTCTGTCATGGCAGATGGATGTGTACAGGGACTGGATGTCCAGGTTGAAGATGAGGCACTTGGAGCCAGAGAAACGAAAGTCATGGAGGGAGTGAAGGGCATGGGTGGTGTCCCGAACATATGTTCCTGGACCAAGGGGACAGGATGGCGACAAGTTATACAGGGATGTTTTCGGTGGAGCAGAAGCAGGCTGAGGTTGACCGGGGCTGTCAGGTTTGTGAATTTTGGGTAGGAACTAGAACCGGGCAGTGCAGGGTTCCTGAACTATGAGGTTGAAGGCTGTGGGTGGGAGATCCCCTGAGGTGATGAGTTCGTGGAAGGTCTGGGAGATGATGGTTTGGTGATGGGGCATAAGATCATGGTCAAGAGGGCAGTAGGAGGAGGTGTTCATGAGTTGGCACCTGGCTTTAGCGATGTAGAGATCAGTGCGCCAACTACAACTGCACCCCCCCCCCACCCCTTGTCCGCTGGTTTGATGGCAAGGTTGGGGTTGGAGCGGAGGGAGTGGAGGGTTGTGCATTGTGAGGGTGTGAGGTCGGAGTGGATGGACAGATTGAGGCGGTCAATGTCAGGGCGGCAGTTGGAAATGAAAAGATTAAGGGCTAGCATGGGGTGTCCAGGTGGATGGGGTGTGTTAGAGGCAGGAGAAGGAGTCCTCGGAGGTGGGTGAGAGTCCAGATGGAAAAAGTAACCATGGCGACAGAGGTGGCAGAAGAAAAGTTTAATGTCACAATGCATGTTGCACTCATTGATCTGCGGATGTAGAGGGATGAAGGTGAGGCCTTCACTGAGGACCAATTGCTCATCCTCAGTGATGGGGAAGTCTCAGGGAATGGTAAACACATGGCAGGGCTGGGAGCAAGGACCTGGTGTGGGACAGGAGTTGGGAGTGGAGGTGGAGATTGTCTCTGAAGTGGGTGTGGTTATGGGATCAGGAGTGACATCATCAATGGAAGTGATGCTCACCCTGGGGATCAGGGGAATGGTAGTTCTGCCTTCGGCGGCATCCGTGGGTCAGAAATGACCTTACACGTGATGTTCGTGATGTTGTCAGGGGTGGTCCCGCGAATGATGTCATTGGAGGTGGAAGTAGCTGAGGCAGCGATAATTACGGGGGTGGAAGCAACGTGCCGGTTAGACTTCAGTTTTGGCGGCGGTGGATCTTGCAGCAGTCGCAGAGGCAGTTGTCTTGGTGGCGATCGCAGAGGTAGTTGTCTTGCCAGTGATCTGAGGCAGTTGTTTTGGTAGTGATCTTGGACACAGTTGTCTTGGTGGTAATTGCGGAGGTGGTTGTCTTGCCGGTGATCTCAAAGGTGGTTGGTTTGGTAATGATCTCAGACACAGTTGTCTTGGTGCCAATTGCAGAGGTGGTTGTCTTGCAGGCGATCTCAAAGGTGGTTGTTTGGGTAGTGATCTTGGACACAGTTGTCATGGTGGAAATTGTGGAGGTGGTTGTTTGGTGGTGATTATGGAGGTGGTTGTCTTGCCGATGATCTCGGATGCAGTTGTCTTGGCAGTGATCTCGGATCTCGGAGGCGGTTGTTTTGCCAGTGATTGTGGAAGCGGTTGTTTGGTGATCATCTCGGATAAGGTTGCCTTGGTGGCTGTCGTGGGGGCAGTTGTTTGGCGGAGATTGCAGAGGTGGTTGTTTGACCTTGATCTCGGATGTGGTTGTCTTTGCGGTGATCTCAGAAGCGGTTGTTTTGCCGGTGATTGCGGAGGCGGTTTTCTTGGTGGCGGTCACAGAGGTGGTTATTTGGTGGAGATTGTGGAGACAGTTGTTTGGCGCTCATCTTGGATGCGGTTGTCTTGGTGGCAGTCTTGGGGGCGGTTGTTTGGTGGCAATAGCGGAAGCTGCATAGTTGGCAGTGGCTGCGGTCTGTAGAGCGGTGGGGATGAAAGTGACATCATCGTCTGCTGTTGTGGTGGTGACTAGAGTGGCCACATGGCTAATGGCTTCTGAGCAGGTCCAGAGGCTGGAAGAAGCCTCTAGGATGATTGAGGAATCCCGGGTTTGGAGTAAGTACATGAAAGTTTGTTGTACTTACGTTCCTTGATGTCCGATAAGCTGGAGAAAAAGCGTTTGTTGGGTGTGCAGATTCTTCTAAGGATGAAGGACAGTAAGGGTTCTTTGCAGGTCTGGGAGAGTGTGGCCCTCAGCTGGGGTGGCTGACTGCAGGAAGAGTAGATAGCGGCGAGTGTGGAGCAGAGGATCTGGAGAGTGGGGGTTCTGGAGATTTTGGATTTGTTGTAGGCACTGGTTGTCCTAGTCAGGTCCAAATTATGATGGTCTGAATGTAGTCTAGTGTCCATACGGGATCAATCGGTTCCATGGGACCCTCCCACCACACGACATTAATGTGGATTTTCCTCATTTCCCCTTCTCCCACCTTATCCCAATTCCAACCTTCCAACTCAGCATAGCCCTCATGACCTGTCCTGTCTGTCCATCTTCCTTCCCACCTATCCACTTCACCCTCCTCTCTCACCTATCACCATTACCTCCACCTCCACCTACCTTCCCCCAGTCCAACCTTCCCCTCATTCACCTCTCCAACCCCTCGGCTCACAAGCCTCATTCCTGATGAAGGGCTCTTGCTCGAAACGTCGATTCTCCTGATCCTTGGATGCTGTCTGACCTGCTGTGCTTTTCCAGCAACACACTCTTAACTCTGATCTCCAGCATCTGCAATCCTCACTTTCTCTGCAGGCAGGTGCTGAGGAAGGAGATGTGGTGTGGTAGGGTGTCTGCTTCAGGATGTGGCTGAAGAGCTTTAGGGCAGAGGATACAGCCTGTAGGGTACAGTGAGACAGAGACTCAGTGAGATCCTTATATAGGCAGGAGAACTTCTTCAAGGTACGTACCCTTGGAAGAGGCCTCGCAGTAAGGTTATAATCAACTAGGAGAGTGAGGATTGCAGATTCGGGAGATGCTGCAGAGAAAAACATCTCTCCCACACCTCCCCCCAAGGCCCCAAGGGATCCTTCCACATCTGACAGAGATTTACCTGTACTTCCACACACACAATCTACTGTGTCCATTGCTCTTGATGTGGTCTCCCCTACATTGGGGAGACAGGACGCCAACTTGCAGAATGTTTCAGAGAACATCTCTGGGACATATGCACTAAACAATCCCATCGGCCCGTGGCCGAACACTTTAACTCTTCCTCCCATTCCGCCAAGGACATGCAAGTCTTGGATGTCCTCCACCACCAAACTCTAGCCACCCAACATCTGGAGGAAGAATACCTCATCTCCTGCCTGGGGACCCTCCAACCACATGGAATCAATGTAGATTTCACCAGTTTCCTCATTTCCCCTCCCCCCACCTTTGCCCAGATCCAACTTTCCAACTTGGCACCACCCTCTTGAACTGTCCTATCCATCCATCTTCCTTCCCACCTATTCACTCCACCCTCCACCCCAATCTATCACCATCACCCCCATCTTTATCTATCTACTCCCAGCCACCTTCCCCCAGTCCCACCCCCTCCCATTTATCTCTCAGCCCCTTGTGCCATCCCCTCACCCCAATTCCTGAAGAAGAACTTATGCTCGAAACATCGACTCTCCTGCTCCTCGAATGCTGCTTTTCCAGCACCACACTCTTCAACTCTGCTCCTCCTCCAATCAAACCTTTATTTTTTTTTGCTGTGTGATCAAGCAGTGAAGGGGAGGGCAGGGATTAAACCAAAATAAAGTTGGAGGGAGAAATAATACACTGCACATCCTGCAGCGCTCACCTCAGATCCCTGAGAGAAAGGGGGAGGACTCCCGCGTAGAGAGCCCTCCACTTGGGATCACCACTGCCTGGTGGCAAATGGGCACGCCAAGACATGTCCAGGTGGTGGATGAGGGAGAAGAGGTGGACGGTGTGCAGCAGCAGTCGATATAGGGCCCGCCTTTTTATGTCCTTAAAAGGGGTAAAACTAAAATTCCGGAGGTGGCTCAGGTTGTGGGGCACAGGTTCCCAGGGGAAGTAATGGACCGTGGGGAAATCAAACCTTTATTTTTTTTTCTTTTTTTATGATAGTGCTTATTTTTTTCCCCAGCACCCATGGTGTGTGTGTGTGCTGGTGTGAGACACAGTGAGAGACTCAAAGCGCACGAATCTTTATTCAATTTCCACCACCAGGAAGATAGGAAAACACACGGGTGGCCAGTGACAAGCAGTGCCCTTCACATCAAAGAGCAATGCTGTGTGATCAAAACAGTGAAGGGGAGGGCAGGGACTAAATCAAAATAGTGTTGGAGGGGAAAATAATGCACTCCACTCCCTGCAGTGCCCACCTCTCCCTGAACAACTCCAGGGTGTTGGTGGACACCACGTGCTCCTTCTCCAAGGACACCCGGGCCCGCCCGGTGGCAAGTGGGCACGCCAAGGCGTGTCCAGGCGGTGGATGAGGGAGAAGAGGTGGACGGTGTGCAGCAGCAGTCAATATAGGGCCCACTTTTTATGTCCTTAAAAGGGGTAAAACTAGCTCACCTATCAGCGGCAACTGCAGCAGTGAGCTGACTTTTGATTCGAGGAGGAACCCCTTTCAAAATCCTGCAGTCACACTTGTATTTTGAACGATGGCCTCCCAGATCACATAGTCACCCTTCAGCAGGCCTCGTTAGGCACCACGGACAGCCTGTGGGACAAACCTGGCCTACCTCATGGCTACTCACTGATTGGCTGATGAACATCCTTTCATCCCTTTGCTTTCTGCTCACCTAATATCTCTATCAATATGATCATTTTGCCAGTAATTATCTATGAGCTAACTCTGAGTGCTGGATTTTTTAGCAGGTAATTATGAGGAAAATATTTACTCAGCTAATGGCCTGCCTGGCAGTGTACTGGGTCACACAAACCAATGGAATATTAGGTTCAGTCAAAGATAAGACAGCTCAGTGGAAAACGAGCTGAAAAATGAAGTAAGCATCGTTTTGTGTTGTGCTGTGTCTACTGAGAATCAGCATTAACAGACATACTTTAGAGGAATTGTTTCCTTGATTTTTCTGTTTATTTCAACATCATTGAAGGCATATGCTCACATTTATAAGTTTTCATTCAGTAGTGAATATCTCATCACCAATCCAGCCAGAGTAGGATAGAATTGAAGTTGACCGTGTTGTTCACAATCCCACACTCAAGTAGCCTGTCCTCATCCACTAGTTGAACTAATGGCTGAAGTAAAACCATTACAAGATCTTGCAGAATGTTAAGGCACCACAAGGAATTATTTTCCATTTCATAACGCACTTTCAAACGATGATGAGGAAAAGGGAGAAAATAAAAATAAATAAAAAGAATACTAAATTCACAGGCTCTGAAGCGAGATGAAGGTGGATGCGTTTCTGTAACATATGGATGCTGTAGTTCTTAAGCCGATCTCAATGGACAGCTGTTTACCTGAATGTTGTTAATAAACTGTGACAATTGACACGTAATGGTTGTTGGCCTCAATATGATATTACTGTTATATAAATCAATATTCATGTCCCTGTTATCACTAGTAACTCTTCTGATTTTTCTTAAAAATGAGGATTGATTTAAAATGGATTAGGAATGATTGCTCTGACGATAACTGCAATTCGAATAGATGCATTTGCTGCATTTAAATTGACAAAGACATATCACTGTTGTATCTTTGCTTTCATCAATGCAAGTTGAAAATCAAATTAATTGTCAAAGAAAAAAGAACAAAACAGCTCTTCAGCCCGCCAAGACTGTACTGATAAATGGTGCCTTTCCAAGCTAAAACCTTTTTGCCACTATATTATCTGTATCCCTCTATTCGTGCCTATTCATATATCTGTTAAGATGCCTCTTAAATATTACTTTTCGATCCACTTCCACTACCTCCTCATTCCAGGCACTTGCCATCCTCTGTGTAAAAAGCCCTGCTTCTCACATCTCCTTGAACCTCACCCCTTCTCCTTTAAATCTATGTCTGCTCATAATTGACATTTTTACCCTGGGGAAGAACAGAGTCTGACTAGCCATTCTATCCATGCCTCTCATAATTTAGTAAACTTCTATCAGCTTACCCCTCAGCCTTTGACACTCAAGTGAAAACGAATCAAAATTTCCCAATTTCCTGACCTAAAGCTACTGACTGATGCTGAGGGATGGTTTCACCATGTGTGGTCATTCCACTGGTGAAAAACAGACAGTGAGGGTGAATAGTACCAAAGAAGAAATGCCAGACACAACTGTGATTCGGTCCTTGCATCCACACATACACACTTTCCAACAGAGATCACAGGTAGAAACCTAACACTGTTAGCTTTTTGCTTAGTCTTGGACCTTGGGTCTCAAGAAATTTTTTTTTTAAACTAAAAAAAATTAATTCGTTAAAAATTGTCTTTATGTACATAAGCAGAAACCTAAACAGTCTTGCATATAAAGAAAAATAAACACTGGAATTTGACATTCCCTGCAGTTGTAAAACCAAAGGAATTTCCCCTACTCTTGCAAGACACTATTAGACTAGAAGACCAAGATTTATAGGAGCAGAATTAGGCCATTTGTCCTATGAAGTCTCTTATGTCATTTGATGATAGCTAGTACGTTTCTCACCCCCGATCCCCTGCCTTCTCCCCATAACTCTTGATCCTCTTACCAATCATTAACTTATCTATCTCTGCCTTAAATACACTCAATGATTTGGCCATCATGCCTTTTGCAACAAAGAGTTCCACAGACTGATTACCCTTTGGCTGAAGAAATTCCTCCTTATCTCAGTTCGAAAGTGTCATCCGTTCAATCTGATGCAGTACCGTCAGGTCCTATTCTCTTCTACTGTTGGAAGCATCTTCTCCACGTTCACTCTATCCAGACATCTCACTATTCTGTAAGTTTCAATCAGATCCCCACTCCTCCTTCTAAACTCTTCTAACAAGTCCTTCATCCCCAGGGGCATTCTTGTAAACCTCCTGTGGAGGCCCTCCAAGCCCAGCACATCCTTCCTTAGAAACGGGGCCTAAAACTGCTCACTATATTTCAAATGCAGTCTGACCAATTAGCAACTGAACCTGTATGTTAACCTTAAGACAATCCTGAACTATGACTCCCAAGTCCCTTTGTCCTTCAGACTTCTAAAGTCTTTCCCCATTTATAAAGTAGTCTATGCTTTTATTCTACTACCAACGTGCATAACATCACATTTGGCCACTTCTCTGCCACTCTCCTAGCCGGTCCAAGTCCTTCTACAACCTCCCCACTTCCTCAACTCTACTTATCCCTTCACCTATCTTGTGGCTTTCTACAAACATAGCACCAGTGCCCTCAGTTCCTTCATCCAGATCATTAATGTGGAATGTGAACAGTTGTGGTCCCAACACTGGCTGCATTGGAATGCTACTAGTCACTGGCTGCCATCCTGAAAAAGACCCCTTTATCCCCGCAATCTGCCTCCTGCAAGTCACCCAATCCTCTATCTATGACAGTACTTTGTCTCTAACACCATGGATTCTTAGCTTATTTAGCAACCTGCCGTGCAAAGGCCTTCTGTATATCTAAATAAATCATGTATGTGCTGTACGAGTCTATGAGTCTATGATTCTCCTTTGTTTAACTTGCACACCACCTCTTCAAAGAATTCTAACATTCTGGATTAGTGGTGCTGGAAGAGCACAGCAGTTCAGGCAGCATCCAAGGAGCTTCTAACAGATTTGTCAGACGTGACTTCCCCCTGATGAACCTGTGTGGACTCAGCCCTATTTTACCATGCACCACTCCACAATCTCATCCTTAATCAACCCTTACCAATGACTGAAGTCAGGCTAACTGGCCTATAATTTCCCATCTGCTGCCTTCCTTCTTTCTTAATAAAAGTGTTACATTAGCTTTTTTCCGGTCCTCTGGGATGTTCCCTGACTCTAGTGATGCCTGGAAGGTCACCACCAAAATCTCCTCAGCTATCTCCTTCAGACCCTGGTGTAGTCCATCTGATCCAATTGATTTATCCATCTTCAGAAATTTCAGCTTCTCTAGCACCTTCTCCTTAAAGATAGCCACTACAGTCAGCTCTCTCCCTTTACTCGCTTGAATTTCTGGTATGCTGCTGGTGTCTTCCACTGTGTGTGGATGCATTAAGCTGTGCGTAGACTCTTTGTACGTAAGCACTATGTACTAAGGTTCTACCTGTCCCTGATGTTGCGAAGGATGGCTCGGACTTGTTGGTGTGGAATGCTCCAAGTAGATGGACTATTCTATATCACCTATCCCTCGTGGAAAAAGTTGCAAAGAAAACCCAAGTCCATCAGGTGGTAGTCAGCTTGTAGCATCCTTGAGATCCTGCGGGAAAAGTAGATTGTGTTGGGTTGTTCCCTGAACAGACTGTCAAAGTCATTTGTCAAAACACCTCATAGAGTCATAGAGTTGCACAGCATGGAAACAGACCCTTTCGGTCCAACTAGTCCATGATGACCAGATAATCTACATTAATCCAGTCCCTTTGCTAGCATTTAGGCCATATCCCTATAAACTCTTCCTTTTCATATACACATACAGATGCTTTTCAACTGTTGTAATTGTACCAGCCTCCATCACTTCCTCTGGCATCTCATTCCATACATGTACCACTCTTTGCATGAAAAAGTTGCCCCTTAGAACCCTTTTAAATGTTTCACCTCTCACCTCAAACCTATGCGTTCTAGTTTTGGACTCCCCTGCCCTGGGGGAAAACACCTTGACTATTCACCCTATCCATGCCCCCCATGATTTTATAGATTTTGATAAGGTCACTTTGCATCCTCCAATGCTCCATGGAAAGTTATCCCAGCCTATTCAACCTCTCCTTATAGCTGATACGCTCCAACTCTGGAAACATCCTTGTAAATCTTTTCTGTGAGGTCACTTTGGTAAGACAAATCATGACAGGACTTGTACACTTAATGGTAAGGTAAGGGATTATTACCGATTAAAGAGACCTTGGGGTGCAGATATATAGCTCCTTGAAAGCAAGTAGACAGGGTGGTGAAGAAGGCACTTAGAACATTTGCCTTTATTGTTCAATACATTGAATATCAGAGTTGTGAGGTCATGTTGTGACTGTACATGACATTGGTTAGGCCACTTTAGGAGTACTGAATCAAATTCTGGTCTCCCTGTTATAGGAAGGATGTTGTGAAACTTGAGAGGGTTCAGAAAAGATTTACAAGGATGTTGCCAGGGTTGGAGGGCTTGAGCTATAGGGAGAGTCTGAATAGGTGGGGGCTATTTTCCCCGGAGTGTCAAAGGTAGCGGAAGCCTGTAAATCAAAGCCTACCTGTACATGGATGACATCGCCATTTTCTGCTCAGATTAGCTGGCAGTGAGTAGACTCATCACCATCTGTGACCAGTTCAAACCAGTCTCAGGAGCCAAGGTAAATCAAGGCAAAAGCAAAGTCATTTTCTTTGGGAACTGGGCCGATTGATCCTTTCTCCCATTCACTGTCAGGGCAGATTACCTGAAGGTGCTGCGAATATGATTCAGAGGTGCCAGGGCTTCCACATAAACTTGGGATCAGCATATTGCGATGGTGAGGCAGACACTAGGTAGGTGGGAGCAATGCTCCCTCTCCATTGCAGGTAAACACCTGGTCATCAGGTGTAAGGTACTGTCAGTGTTGGTGCACGTGGTGCAGGTCTACCTAATTCCCCGATCCCTGTACTACTGCAATCACCCAGATCCTCTTCCATTCCATCTGCAGGTCTAAGATAAGCTGTGTCTGCAGGCACATCATGTATAAAGCTCTGGAGAATGGGAGGAAGTGATAAAGAGGATTGATAAGGTCAAGAAGGTGAAATGTTCTCTACTTTGGACTTTAGCAAAGACTTTGACAAGGTGCTTCATGGCAGACTGATACTGATCTGCAGTGAGATGGTAAGATGGATACAGAACTGGCTTAGTCATAGAAGACAGACAGTAGCAGGGGAAGGGTATTTTTCTGACTGGAGATCTGTGACCAGTGGTGTTCATAGGGATCAATGTTGGGGTCCCTGTTATATAAATGACTTGGGGGAGAATGTAGGTGGCCTGATTAATAAGTTTGTGGATGATACAAAGATTGGGGGAGCCATGGATCATGAGGTAGATTGCCAGAGGATATAGCAGGATATGGTTAGGTGAGAGACGTGGGCAGAAAAATGGCAGATGGAACTTAATCTGGACAAATGTGAGATGATACATTTTGGAAGATCCAATACAGGAGGGAGCAGGACAGTAAACAGCAGAACCCTCAGTAGATCAACACACAGAGGGATATAGGCAGACAGGTCCATAGTTCCCTGAAAGTGGCAATACCAGTAGATAAGGTGGTCAAGAAGGCTTTTGGCATGCTTGTCTTCATTGGTTGGTGCAAAGTGAATAAAAATTAGCAAGTCATGTTGCAGCTTTATAGAACTTTAGTTACACCACATTTGGAATATTATGTACGGTCTTGTCACCACACTATTAGAAGGAAGTGGAGGCTTTGGAGAAGGTGCAGAAACAAATTACCAGGATGTTTCCTGGTTTACATAAGAACCTAAGAACCAGGAGCAGGAGTATGGCATCTGGCCCCTTGAGCCTACTCCGCCATTCACTAAGATTAAGGCTGATCTTTTAATGGACTCAGCTCCACTCACCTGTCCTCTCACCGAATTCCTTTATTCCTTTATTGTTCAAAAAAATCTACCTTAACTTTAAAAGTGTTTACTAAGTAGTGTCAACTACTTCTCTGGGCAAGGAATTCCATAGGTTTACAACCTTCTGGGTGAAGAAGTTCCTTCTCAATTCAGTCCTAAATTTGTTCTGTCTAATCTTGAGGCTATGCCCTCTTGTCCTAGTTTCACCTGCCAGTGGAAATATCCTCTCTACTTCTATCTTATCAATTCCCTTCATAATTTTACATGTTTCTATAAGATCCCCCCATATTCTTCTAAATTCCAATGGACATAATGTCAGTCTGCTCAGTCTCTCCTCATAAGCCAACTCCCTCAAGTCTGGAATCACCCTAGTGAACCTCCTCTGCACCCCCTTAGAGCCAGTACATCCTTTCTCAAGTAAGGAGACTAAAACTGCATGCACTACCCATGTATTGCCTCATCTGCACCTGGTACAGCTGCAACATTACCTCCCTGCTTTTAAACTCAATCCCTTTGGCTATGAAGGACAAAATTCCATTTGCCTTCCTAATTACTTGTTGTAACTGCAGACCAACCATCGGTGATTGGAAGGTATTAGCCATGGGGAGGGATTAGACAAACTTAATTTGTTTTCACTTGAATGGTAACAAATTCCAGGAGTTAAAAGTCACATGACACTAGGTTATAATCCAACAGATTTATTTGAAAGTACAAGCTTTGGGCGCGCTGCTCTTTCATCGGGCTAGCTACCTGACAAAGGAGCAGTGCTCTGAAAGCTTGTACTTCCAAATAAATATGTTGGATTATAATTTGGTGTTGTGTGATTTTTAACTTTGGCCACCCCAGTCCAAAACCAACTTCTCCACATCAAATGCCAGGAGGATAAAGACAAAATAGTGAAACGAGCAGTTACTTGGCTGATGAGAGTAAATGCAGAGAAATGTGAAGAAGAATGAGTCACAGCAATATAAAGTAAATGGTACAAGTTTGAAGAGGGTGCTGGAAGGGAACAGGTAAAGCCCAGGCTTTATATTCCACAATTCTTTGATGGTGGCAAGATAAATTGAGAAGGATGCTAAATAAACACTTAGCTTGAAGCAGGATGTTAAAGACTTAGAGGGAGTGCAGAGGAGACCTGTTAAAATTAGACCAGGGATGAAAATATTGTAGATATTAGAGAAACTGGGGCTGTTTTCCTTGGAACAGATAATATTGATTGGAGACTTAGTGGAAGCAATCATAATCCTAAAGATTTTTGATAAACCAAATGAAGAGAAAATGTTTCCACCAGCAGAGAGAGAATGGGTATCAGTTGGTGAAAATTGAAAGTACATAGTGAAAAAGGAATATAAGATTGAAAAGGAAAAGAATGATGCTGTAACTATTTAAGTTCAATAGTGTGATAAATTTTTAAGTTCCAGAAAACACTGCTTGAAAGGTTGGTGGATATAGGTTCAATACTAGCTAACAAAATGGATTTGGACAAATACTTGTAAAGGAAAAGATTGTGAAACATGCTAAGTAACCAGAGCTTTAGAACCAGTCCTCTACTTCTTTGGAAGACCATTACAGGCATGAATGCTCAAATTGCTGGATTATTCTATGGTGCCATAGAAGCCAGGAGTTGACTTGTCATTGATTTGAGATGGTTGAATACAAGTTCTCTTGGGAGATAGAATGTATGGGAATATCAAGAGATCAGCGAAATGTCATGGTAAGTGGATGATTCAAATGTCACAAAAATTGTGATTAGCTAGAGACGTATGCATGACTCAGGGCTTTTTTGTCCAGGTATGATACAATGGCCCTATGTTCATTCAGTGCAAAATTAAGCAAGGATAGTAAGCTGAGATTCCTGCAGAAAAGCATGCATAATAAAAAAACTATTTAGCAACACAAGTCATTATGTGTAGTCTGAGAGTTTATTCTGTGTAATAAATGTTAACACATTGTTTTAACTAGTTTGCTAAGATTCCCCAGAATGCTAAATAAGCAAAAAGACTCAGTTAATCCAATTTGAGAAGTAAAGAATTAAAAGCTATTTGAGTCCCAAAATATCTCAACTTCATTGTGTTATAATCATGCAAAATTGTCTTATCCACATAAAGAAGGTCCACATCCACTGGGACTGGCGTATGTGATGCAGCATTGCCATCTACTGGTAAAATAGAGTATAGCAATAAAGATCACATGACAACAACATCATTATTGATCAGTCTAGACCAAGTCAGCTGATATCATCCATCTATGCTCATGAGCACTCACTTTCAGAAATGGTTAGCTATGTTTTATTTGCATCACTCAAATGAATGTTTTGTTACTGCCACCTAAAGGATATTGCAGGTCAATATCCACACAGCTCTATTGTGCATAGTTCTGGAATCCACACTCACAAATGTCTTTCAACAAAGGAAATCTGCCATCCTCACCTGGTCTGGCCTACATGTGACTCCAGAAGTACAGCAATGTGGTTGACTCTCAATTGCCCTCAATTATGGTGAGCAAGCCACTGAGTTGTATCAGTCACTAAAAATTCTCAACAAAGAAATAAAACCAGGTGGACCACCTGGCATTGACCAGAAAAGGCAAAGGCAGAAACAGCCCCGTCCACCTTGCAAAGTCTTTCTCACTAACGTCTGGGGGCTAGTGCCAAAATTGGGAGACCTGTCTCACAGACTAGTCAAACAACAGTCTGACATAGTCATACTTTCAGAATCATACCTTACAGACAATGTCCCAGACACAAGAATCATCATACCTGGATATGTCCTGTCCCACTAGCAGAGATGGCGGCACAGTGATGTTTAGTCAGGAGGGAGTTCTCAGCATTGACTCTGGATCCCCTGAAACCTCATGGCTTCAGGTTAAACATGAGCAAAGAAACCATCCTCCCTCAGTGATGAGTCAGTATTCCTCCATGTTGAACAACATTTGGAGGAAGCACTGAGTTTGGCAAGAGCACAAAATGTACTCTGTGTGAGGGATTTCAATGTCTATCACCAAGAATGGCTCTGCAGCAGCAATAGTTGATGAGTCCTATTGGACGTAGCTGCTAGACTGGGTCTGCAGCAGGTGGTGAGGGAACCAACAGGGGAGAAAAAAATACTTTACCTCATCCTTACTAATTTGCCGGCTACAGATGTATCTGTTCATGGCCCTATCAGTAAGCACAACCACTGCGCAGTCCTTGTGGAGACTAAGTCCCACCTTCACTATGAGAATAATCTCCAATGTGTTCTGTGGCACTATCACTGTGCTAAATGGGACAGCCTTTGAACGGATCCGGCAACTCAAGCCTGCGCATCCATGAGGAGCTGTGGGTCATCAAAGCAGCAGAATTGTGCTCCAGCACAATCTTTAACCTCATGGCCCGGCATATCCCCCACTCGACCATTACCATCAAGCCAGGGCATCAACCCTGGTTCAATAGAGAGTGCAAGAGGGCATACCAGGAGTAGCACCAAGCAGACCTAAAATGAGGTGTTAACCTGGTAAAGCTATCAAACAGGACTACTTGCATGTCAAACAGCATAAATAGCAAGTGATAGACAGTGTTAAGCAATCTCATAACCAACAGATCAGATCTAAGTTCTGCAGACCTCCCACATTTGGTCGTGAATGGTGGTGGACAATTAAATAACTCATTGAAGGAGGAGGCTTCACAAATATCCACATCCTCAATGATGGAAGAGCCTAACATGTCAGTTCAAGAAAAGCTTGAAGCATTCACAACAATCTTCAGCCAGGAGTGCTGAGCGGGTGACCTCTTCCAGTGGTCCCCTGCATTACAGATTCCAATTTTCAGCCAATTCGATTCACACCATATGGTATCAAGAAACAGTTGGAGGCACTGTATACTACAAAGTCCACGGGCCCTGATAACTTTCTGGCAATATACTACAGAGTCCTGAGACTTACTCACTGATAACTGTACAGAGGGCATTTTCCCATACTTGGAACTGAGCAATTCCTTCAATTTTCCTGATATATCTTCTTCAGTATATCTGCGATATATTATCTGGGAACAATTGCAGCATATATAGGACTGGACATCTATACGTCATTCTGGGACATATTACCTCCTTTTCTGGTCTTTAAGAATGTTTCTCACATGACTGTACTTAAAAAAGAGATAGAAATGAATTGCAGGGATATGCCGAAAAGGCAGGAGATTAGCTGAAGACTTGAGCTTCAGAACATGCCGCTCCCATATCCAAGCTCTTCAAGTGCAGTTGTAACACTGGTATCCACCTGACAATGTGGAAAATTGTCCAGGCATGTCCTGTACACAAAAAGCAAGACAAATCCAACCTGGCCAATTACTGACCCATCAGTCTACTGCCGATCATTACAAAAGTGATGGAAGATGTCATCAACTGTGCTATCAAGCAGCACCTACTCAGTAACAACCTGCTCAGTGACGCCCGGTTTGGGTTCTGCCAGGGCCACTCAGCTCTTGATCTCTTTACAGCCTCGGTTGAAACTTGGACAAAACAACTGAATTCCAGAGGTGAGGTGAGAGTAACAGCCCTTGACATTGAGACAGCATTCGAATGAATCTGACATCAAGCAGCCCGAGCAAAACTGGAATCAATGGGCATAAGGCTCTCCACTGGTTAGCGTCTCACTGGTAGGTAAGAAAATCATTATGGTTGGTGGAGGTCAGTCATCTCAACTCTGCAGGACATCTCTGCAAGAATTCCTCAGGGTAGTGTCCTAGGCCTAACCATTTTCAGCTGCTTCATCAATGACCTTCCCTCCATCATAAGGTCAGAAGTGGGGATGTTTACCAATGATTCCACAATGTTCAGACTTGTTTATGACTCCTCGAATACTGAAGCATTCCATGCAACAAGATCTGGACAATATCCAGGCTTGGGCTGGCAAATGGCCAAGAAACATTCACACCACACAAATACCTGGCTATAACCATGTCCAATATAGGATAATCTAACCACCATTCCTTGACATTCAAGGGTGTTACCATCACTGTATCCCCCTGTCAACATCCTTGGTGTTATCATTGACCAGAAACTGAACTGGACTCACCACATAAATATAATGGCTACAAGAGAATATCAGAAGCTAGGAATATTGCAGCAACTAAAAAGTCTGTCCATCATCTTTCAGGCATAAGTCAGGAGTGTGATGGAATACTCCCTACTTGCCTGGATGGGTATTGGTCAAATAATACTCAAGAAGGTTGACACCATCCAGGACAATCTAGCCCACTTGATTGACAGCACATCCACAAGCATCCACTTTCTCCGTCACTGACACTCAGTAGTAGCAGTGTGCACTATTTACAAGATGCACTGCAGAAATTCATCAACGATTCTTTCACAGTGTCTTCCAA
Organism: Chiloscyllium punctatum; assembly: GCF_047496795.1. NCBI lineage: Eukaryota > Metazoa > Chordata > Chondrichthyes > Orectolobiformes > Hemiscylliidae > Chiloscyllium > Chiloscyllium punctatum. The sequence goes on along the minus strand of NC_092763.1, from coordinate 60,333,912 downwards.
ACCCGCAACCACTAGAAGGACAAGAGCAGCAGATATATGGGAATACCACCGCTTGCAAGTTCCCCTCCAAGTCTTTCACTATCATGGCTTGTAGATATATATCTGTTTCTTCACTGTTGTTGGGTCAAAATCCTGGAATTCTCTCTCTAAGGATGTTGTGAGTCTACCTACAAATGTGGATTGCAATAGTTCAAGAAAGTAACTCACCACCATCTTCAAGAGAGCAACTAGGAACAGGCAGCAAATGCTGGCTTAGCAAGTAACACCCACATCCCATGAGTGAATAAAAAAAAGGGGGCTGTGATTCCACTGGAGAGGTTTCAGAGGAGATTTACCATCTCTTGGCTGGGCTGGAAGGTTTTAGTTATGAGGAGAGCTTGAATAGCCTGGGGTTGTTTTGCTTGAAACAGACGACACGGAAGGGTGACATGATTTAGAGTATAAAACTATGACGGGCATAGACAGTGACAACAAGAAAGAACGATTCACCTTAGTGGAGTGATCAATGACTGTGAGTATAGATTTAAGGATAGGGGTAGGAGGTTTAGAGGGCATATAGGAAATGTCTTTCACCCAGAGGGTTGCAGAATTCTACAACTCATTGCCTGTAATGGTGATAAAGGCAGAGCCTTCATAACATTTAAGAATTAATTAGGTATGCACTTGTGATGCCAAGGCTTACAAGACTGTGGCTCAAGTGCTGGAAATGGGGATTGGAATAGTGTGGTTGGTGCTTTTGACCAGCACAGACTCGATCGGCTGAAGAGCCTTTTCTGCATTGTAAACCTCTGGAATGTGGAATTTGATCCAGTCTGCTATAAATCATTGGCCTTCTTTGTGCAGTAGAACTGACACCAAGATTGTCAGCATTTACCATCATTATTATGAATCTAATAACAATTCATGGAGTCTTATTATGTGTAATTAAATAGGGAATCCAGAAGCTATTGTCCATGATTCTTCCCGATTAACTAACTGTGAGAGTACTTCAGTGTCATTGGAAAGGTGAGTGACTCATTGTGAACTCATAGTGAAGCTAAGCCCCCCATAATCTTCTATGTTTTCGTTTCCAATTTATTCACACAGTGTGACTCTCATAGGGAATTCTCATCCATAAAGTTAACCCTCAAAGTTAAGTGCGTTGTTAACACTGTCCAGGTTTACAAATGAATATTAATCACTTACTTGAGGTATCAGTGTCTGTGGAATAATTGCCAACCAATATTCCTACCAAGCTGAAACATTGAATAAAGTTAACAAATTGCTTCAAATAAGCTGATAGATGTTACAGAGGGGGATCAATTATTTGCGTTAAATATGGCTTTCCCTCCAATGAAGTACTTTTTGTAGTACAGTCACTGATGTAATGGATGAAACGGAGCAGCCAGAATGCCTTCAACCATTTACCAGAAACAACAAAGTCGTACAGACCACATTTAGAGTATTGTGAGAATTTTGGGCCCCATACCTCAGGATAGATGTATTGGCCCTGGAGTGGGTCCAGAGGAGGTTCACGAGAATGGTTCCAAGAATAAAAGGGTTAACATGAGGAATGTTTGTGGACTCTGGGACTATACTCGATAGATAGAGTTTAGAAGGATGGGAGGGATCTGATTGAAATTTACAGGATACTGAATAGCCTAGACAGAGTGGACGTTGGGAAGATGTTCCATTGGCAGGAAAGATGAGTACTCAAGGGGACAGCCTTAGAGTAAAGGGAAGATCCTTTAGAACAGAGAGAAGGAGAAAATTCTTCAGACTGAGAGTGGTGAATCTAAGAAATTCATTGCCTCAGAAGGCTGTGGAGGTCAGGTCATTGAGTATATTTAAGACAGATAGATAGGTTCTTGATTGCCAAGAAGATCAAAGGTTACAGGGCGAAAGTGGGAAAATGAGGTTGAAAAACCGATAAGCCATGATTATATCACAAAGCAGATTTGATGGGGCCTAATTTCTGCTCCGATGCTCTTATGGTCTCGTGACCAAATAATCTTCTTTGTGATAGCAATCAAAGCATAAACATTGATCAATGTCTAGGAGAGCCTAGGCTTTTCGTCAAAGTAGTACTGGGTTCTTTTACATCTACCCCTAATGGCAGATGAGTCATCAGTGTAATGTCTCATCTAAAAGAAGAGATATTCTGGAGTGCAACACCCACTTCATGGCACACTGGTGTGTTAACCTTGATTTTTGTACTCAGGTGCTCAAAAAGGACTTCACTCCCAGACTTTGTAGATTTGAGGTTACCCACTGAGCCAGGCTGAAACCATATGTTAGGCAAAAGTGAGGACTGCAGATGCTGGAGATTAGAATCGAGAGTGTAGTGCTGGAAAAGCACAGCAGGTCAGGCAGCATCCAAGGAGCAGGAGAAATGATGTTTCGGGCAAAAGCCCTTCATCAGGAAAGGGCCCGATGAAGGGCTTTTGCCCGAAATGTCAATTCTCCTGCTCCTCAAATGCTGTCTGACCTGAAACCATAAATTGATCATTCAAAAACAGACAATTAAATAGTTGTACAATTTTAGGAGCATCAACATCATTACATCACCTATATATGAGAGAAACAAAAACATATATTCCTGACGAGAGAAATTGTAGTCTTGAAGGCATACAATCTGTCTTGCTTCCAAGGCTTCAGGGGATTGTGAAAATGTCGAATAAAGCAAAATTTATGAAGGTGAATTTGAATCACTGTTATGTTTCACAATTAACAGATTTCTAATCTTCAAAAGAAGGATTTCTAACATACCATCAATGCCCAAAACATTTACTACTTCACAGGTGATATTTTAAGCAAGAAATGAGATTCTTGTCCATCAGTCACATCTTGCTTTGTTTGTGGAAGGCATGTCCGAAAAATTCCAGACAGGCAGAAGAAAGGAATGTGAAGATTATTCTGGATAGGAGCGAAGGTAACAGGGCAGTTGTTACGGGGGCTTTAACTTTCCAAATATTGATTGGAAATGCTATAGTTCAAGTACCTTAGATGGGTCAGTTTTTGTCCAATGTGTGCAGGAGGGTTTTTTGACACAGTATGTAGCTAGGCCAACAAGAGGCAAGGCCACATTGGATTTGATACTGGGTAATGAACCAGGCCAGGTGTTAGATTTGGAGGTAGGTGAACACTTTGGTGACAGAGACTACAATTCAGTTACGTTTACTTTAGCGATGGAAAGGGATAGGTATATATCGCAGGGCAAGAGTTGTAGCTGGGGAAAAGGCCATTATGATGCGATTAGGCAAGATGTAGGATGCATAGGATGGGGAAGGAAACTGCAGGGGATCGGCACAATTGAAATGTGAAGCTTGTTCAAAGAACAACCACTGCGTGTCCTTGATAAGTATATCAGTGTCAGGCAGGGAGGAAGTGGTCGAGTGAGGGAACTGTGGTTAACTAAAGAAATGATTTTGAGCAGTTTATACTCAATTGCTTTCTAAAGTTTAGAAAGATGAGAGGAAGTATAATTAAGAACTATATGATGCTAAAGGGGATTGACAAAATGGACTTAGAAAGGATGTTTTCTCTTGTAGGTAACCTTGGACGAGACATCATTGTTTTAGGGTAAAGGGTAGCAGATTTAAAACAGATCAGTAAATATTACTTCTCTCAAAGGGCTGTGAATCTGTAGAACTCACCATCCACAATGCAGCGGATGCTGGGACATTGAGTACATTTATGGAGGAGACAGATTTTAATTAATGTGTTGAAGAGTTATGTGGAGCAGGCAAGAAAGTGGAGTTGAGGCCATGATGAGCCCAGCCATGATCATATTAAATGGCACAACATTCTTGGAGAGCTGAGTTGCCTACTCTTCTGTATAAGACGTGCTTTGGGATGTTTGACAACTAGGTGAACAAATGGGTTATATTTTTGGTTTAACATGTCATCTGAAACAGGAGTTCCATCACTGCAGTTCTCTTTCACCGCTGGCACCTTGAGTGGGGCTTATAGTGAACTAAGTTGCTCTCAGAATGCCTATACAGATCACCAGTGGCAGAAATTCATGTGCTGTATCTAATGCTGGAACACTGGTACTTTGTTTAGTGAACCTGCTCGCAGTGTGATGTTGCTCTCAGCAGAGGCAGAGATCAAAGTCTTTTGTACAGAGAATGATGTTTTTGGACAGACACCACTTCCTTTCCTGTAGCAGATGTGTAAATTCACCAATTGGTATCTTGAATTTCTCAATCATTCTCTACTCTCAGCAACTACCAAGGTTAACTTTTCAGGATAGCTATCATTCGTTTGATTGTCAACATCTGTTAATACATTCAACATATTCTAAAAGAACTTTGTCATCAGGATGTCCTGAAATGGGGCGGCATGGTGGCTTAGTGGTTAGCACTGCTGCCTCATACTGCCTGGGACCTGGGTTCGATTCCAGTCTTGGGCGACAGTCTGTGTGGAGTTTGCACATTCTCCCTGTGTCTGTGTGGGTTTCCTCCCACAATCCAAAGATATGCACGTTAGGTGAATTGGCCATGCTAAATTGCTCATAGTTTATCAGGAATGCATGGGTTAGGTGCTTTAGTCAGGGGTAAATATATGTTAATTGAGTAGGGGGAATGGGTTACTGTTCGGAGGGTCATTGTGCACTTGTTGGGTTGAAGGGCCTGTTTCCAAACTGTGAAAGCTCAGTTAGTCAGAAAGGACATAAAGAGAGAGTTAAGAAGAGCCAGGAGGGGACATGAGAAGTCTTTGGCAGGTAGGAGCAAGGAAAGCTCTAAAGCTTTTTATAGGTATGTCAGGAATAAAAGAATCAAGATTAGAGTAGTGCTGGAAAAGCACAGCAGGTCAGGCAGCATCTGAGAAGCAGGAAAATTGATGTTTTGGGTAAAAGCCCTTCATCAGGAATTCCTGGAAAAGCACAGCAGGTCAGGCAACATCTGAGAAACAAGAAAATCGATGTTTCGGGCAAAAGTCCTTCATCAGGGATTCCTGAAGGGCTTTTATCCCAAAACATTAATTTTCCTACTCTTCAGATGCTGCCTGACCTGCTGTGCTTTTCCAGCATCATTCTAATCTTGATTCTAATATCCAACATCTGCAATACCCACTTCTGCCTAGGAATAAAAGAATGACTACAATAAGATTAGGGCCTGTCAACGATAGTAGTGGGAAGTTGTGTGTGGAGTCTGAAGAGATAGGAGAGGCGCTAAATGAATATTTTTCATCAGTATTGACACAGGAAAAAGACAACATTGTCAAGTAGAATACTGAGATACAGGCTATTAGACTAGATGGGATTGAGGTTCATAAGGGGAAGGTGTTAGCAATTCTGGCAAGTGTGAAAATAGGTAAGTCCCCTGGGCCGGATGGGATTTTCCTAGGATTCTCTGGGAAGCTAAGGAGGAGATTGAAGACCCTTTAGCTTTAATCTTTATGTCATCATTGTCTACAGAAATAGTGCCAGAAGACTGAAGGATAGCAAATGTTGTTCCCCTGTTCAAGAAGGGGAATAGAGACAGCCCTGGTAATTATAGACCAGTGAGCCTTACTTTGGTTGTGGGTAAAGTGTTGGAAAGGATTATAAGAGATAGGCTTTATAATCATCTGGAAAGGAATAATTTGATTAGGGATAAAACGGATTTGTGAAGGGTAGGTCATGCCTCACAAACCTTATTAAATTCTATGCGGTGACCAAACAGGTGTATGAGGGTAAAGCAGTTGATATGCTGTATATGGATTTCAGTAAGGCATTAGATAAGGTTCCCTTCAGTAGGCTATTGCAGACAATATAAAGGCATGGGATTGATTAGTGGTTTGAATCAGAAATTGGCTAGCTGAAGGAAGATAGAGGGTGGTGGTTGATGGGAAATGTTCACCCTGGAGTTCAGTTACAGGTAGTGTACCGCAAGGATCTGTTTTGGGACCACTGCTATTTGTCGTTTTTATAAATGACTTGGATGACGGCATAGAAGGATGGGTTAGTAAATTTGCAGATGACACTAAGGTCGGTGGAATTGTGGATAGTGCAGAAGGAATTTGCAGGTCACAGATGGACATAGATAAGCTGCAGACCTGGGCAGAGAGGTGGCAGATGGAGCTTAATGCGGAAAAGTGTGAGGTGATTCACTTTGGAAGGAGTAACAGGAATACAGAGTACTGGGCTAACGGTAAGATTCTTGGTCGTGTGGAGGAGCAGAGAGACCTTGGTGTCCATGTGCATAGATACCTGAAAGTTGCCACCCACATTGATAGATTTGTTAAGAAGATGTATGGTGTGTTAGCTTTCATTGGTAGAGGGATTGAGTTTTGGAGCCATGAGGTCATGTTACAGCTGTACAAAACTTTGGTGTGGCCACACTTGAAGTATTGTGTACAGTTATGGTCACCGCATTATAGGATGGATGTGGAAGCTTTGGAAAGGGTGCAGAGGAGATTTACCAAGATGTTGCCTGGTATGGAGGAAAGATCTTATAAGGAAATGCCGAGGGACCTGAGGCCGTTTTCACTGGAGGGAAGAAGGTTAAAAGGTGATTTAATAGAGACATACAAGATGATCAGAGGATTAAATAAGGTGGACAGTGAGTGCCGTTTTCCTCGGATGGTGTTGGCAACCATGAGGGGACATAGCTTTAAATTGAGGGGTGATAAATATAGGACAGATGTCAGAGTTAGGTTCTCTACTCAGAGAATGATAAGGGCAAGGAATGCCCTACCTGCAACAGTAGTAGACTTGCCAATTTTAAAGGGCATTTAAACAGTCATTGGATAAATATATGGATGATAATGGAATAATGTAAGTTAGATGGGCTTCAGATTGATTTCACTGGTTGGCACAACATCGATGGCCAAAGGGCCTGTTCTGTGTTGTAATGTTCTATGTACTATGGTCCCTGGAATCAAGGAGCCCAGGCTGGGAAATCTTCTCCTCCCTTAACTCCAAACCCTGCAAGAGCTGTTGGCCTGCCTGAGGTCATCAGTTGCCCATTGGAGGCAGTGCCACTGGGAGCTCTGGCAGCTACTGGCAGTGGACCTCAGTGGGAGGTGTAGGATCACAGAAGAAACCAGATCACAGATCAGTGAGAGTAGGTTGGAGGTTATCCAATAGGGTGGGGATGGGAGGAGGAGGGATGTGGAGATTTGTGTGATAGGACACAAAAGGAAGCTAGGAGCCACATTCCTTACTGATCAGGATCCTTCAATCAGGCACTGAATGCCTTTGACTGAGGAAACCCACCTCGTCAGAGTCTGCAAGCAAATAGTCCAGGGCCTGAACTGGAAATGGGGGAGGGAAAGTCCAGAAGGCTTTCCTCCCAGATTTAATCAAGGCAGAGGCTGAAAGATTGTGGGGTCCTGTTCTGGCACCTTCTTGCCTGATTAAATACCCCTGCCACCTCCACATTCACCCAGAGGAGCATTGTAAGTGCTCCCTGCTAATCTTCAAGCAACCCATTTCACAACGACTATTGAATCACTCTTGTTTTCAGACTACATGAAACCTTTCACAGAAACACTGGGGATGTTTTGTTTGTACAAGATACTTTGAATTTAGTTTCCACTGCTTTGTAGCCTCTGGCAGTCTCAAGTACAAATGACAATTACTCTTGTTTTAAAAGTACATCCATAATTATTATCAAACCATATGCAATCTCAGGTGGTGCTATTCGCAGAAGCAGACATCTACATGTGAGTCAAATCTACAAGAATAGAGATATTAGCAAGAGGGAAATGAAAATTCACAAACCTCTTGACAGAACATGAGAATGCACTTGAACCCATTAGCAGCCTTTTCCATTTTCTACAGAAGCTGCTCCTTAACAGGAACCTGTTGCCAATAATGAGGTTGGCTTTAATCGCATGATTTTTCTATGCAGAATGAGCAGTCAACAACTTCCTGTAATCCAGCCCTCATGGAACATCTAGAATACAGATGCCCAGAAATGTCCATGAGCTATGAGTGCATCAGTAAAGAAATGTAACATGAGGTTTGAACAGAAGGCTCAAAGATCACGAAACTGGGATTCTTTATTCCACCAGCATCTGGTCTTTAAAAATAAAGGGAAATTAAGGATAAACATGGAACTATTTATAATATGTACATGGCCTGAAACCTGTGGGTTCCACTGGGCTGAAGAATCTTTTACCTAACTACTCCCTCTTTGCATCCATCACATACCTTTCTTCTGGTGAGAATCCCTTCAGCTGTCCCCATCACTATCTGCTACTGCAGGATCCATTAAAGAAAGACTGAAGAAAAAGCATGAGGAAAACATTTAGTCAGACAAAAATATTCTTATGGAGAACAAAAAGCTTTCTTATACTTAATTGCTTTTCTGAAAAAGAGTCCATGGTAAGATTTTGAATTCAGACAACGCTGTGAGCTTATTAAACTATTTGGGCAGAGCCTTGTCATTTTCACTTGACCAATGAGGCTTCAGAGTTGCATCTGCTGTCTAAGAGAGAGGGAGAGAGAGAAAGCATTTTCTTTACTCGGCTATTTCCATCTCTCAATCACGAATCTCTACACCTCACATGTTAAAAGCTTACAACTCTTTTCTATGTTCCTCAGATTAATCTACTTCTACAATTCTGCAGATGGCTGTTAAGAGTTTGAAAAACCTAAATTGGTTAAAAACACTAAATAATCTGGAGTTGCATATAATCAATAGTGGTAACAAATTATTCATATAATGTAAACAGCTGCAGCCTTTCATACATTTATATTTAAGTGGCAGTATCTCGGTGCCTTATTGCTATAAATGGCTAAGGGTAACACTTTGTGATGTGCAATAAAAACATTTGGTTCCATTAACAGCCATCTTAAAAAAATACATTTATTAAAGTTGAGGCACTCCCATAAATAATTTGGTGCCCAAGCTACTCCAGTGATTTAGATCTAAATAGAATTTTGAATTCAGCAAAACTGCCTTGCTTATGTAAAATTCAACAGCCCCGAATAAAGGTTTGGGTTTCAAAAATTGTGTGGAATACAACTAAGGCTCAGAAGAATGTAAAAGAGCATGGAGTCAATCAAGAAGAATTAGTGAGATGAAAAGCAAATTTCCCATGGCCACAGATTAGAGAAGGAAATAAAACAAGGAAGACTAAGAATTCCACAGTGGAATTTTCCTGTCCCTTACAAAATCTCATAGAGTACAGTAGGGGACAATGGGAGGGAGTGTTAAAGGTTACTGTAATTCTAGCTTCTACATGGGGAGAATATACTGCCAACAAAATCTGAAAGCTTTGGGCTCTGAGGGTATACTGAGGATGTTAATGATTATATAAAGGATCTCAGTGGAAACAGGGGGAAGACTCAATGGTCACATAGGGACAACATCACATAAGGGACAATGAAGGACAGACAATCATCTTACGGCTCAGGCAGTTCCTGCAAATCATTGACAAAATCATAAAGTTAAAACCTTGCCAGTTTTGATCCAAAGTCAACTGTGCAAACTGTATCAATACAAGATGACTGGAGAGTGGGTGGGGTAAATCACAGTTTTCTTTTTGGGGGCAATGTAAAGGCATTTGAATTTGAGACCTTGCTGAGGGGCAATTGGATTGTTCATGCATCACCCACTCAGTAATTTCACCCATCTGGTGACAAATTGCATACTGTCAGCACACCAGTCATTGTCCAAGAATGCACTGTACAAAATATGACCTCAAACGATCAAGAACATTTTATTGTTCACTCTTGTTTTCCTTTTCACATCACTGAAGCAAATGTATTCAGACAAATGTATTTAGAAGTACCACCTTTGCTTTGCATTTCTGAAAAACAATCCACAATATCTCGGAAATACAACACTACACAGCTGCAATTCATGCAATGAACTGTAAATATGCAGGGACATTGTGATGTGCAAAGCTGCCTTTTATTTTGAGGGAGCTCTATGACAGTGGCTTACTGGCAGAATTCTATTTCTCCAATGCACATTGAAAACTTTGGTTATGCAATGTGTAATTAAATAGGTTACATGCCTATGAGCTCCATATTGGGGCTTGATGCTAAACTCATTGACATGGCACACTGTATGAGGGATAACATGAGAGTTCATGTGAGGGATCAGAGTACCGTTAATTAAAAAGTATCCTCTTTATGACATTCCCCACAGATTATCTTCTCACAAATCTCACATAGACATTGCTATAGCTGGATTTCTTGTGGCCTTGTTTCAAATAAAAGGGTAATGTAGACGGAGACAGCAATTACAACAGCTTAATCTTATCATCAGTAAAGCCATCAAGAACAGTAACCATCAGTGGCTGTCGATCCCCAGAGACTGAAGCAACAGGACAAAATTCACCAAGCTAGTTAAGGAGAATGATGATACCCCACACCTACAGATCTGATGTCATGATCTACAGTTCTCAGAAAGACAGTGCAGGCAATGATTAAGGTGGTGCTGAGCCATCATCTGCAGACTACCATATGCTGGGCACGTACTTGTGTTCGGAAGGACTGAGTGGCAATCCCATCCAGTAACCATCAAAGTCACAGCTGCTCTGAATCTTTGTGTCCAAGTCTCTTGACAAGAAGCAACGGGGGATCTGTGTGGCATTGTTCAATCTTAGACGAATAAATTCATCCGAATGTCACTGATGGTATTTTCTCCAGATTACAGTGACGAGGAGAGCCAAGCAGCTCAGGTTGTGGAATTCTGCACCATCATTAGCTTTTTCATGTGCAGGGAGCTACTGACCATACTCATTTTGACTTGAATGTCATATCACAAACTTGCAGAACTCATTAACAGAATCAGCTTCAAATCATGTTCAAATTATAAGTGACCAATGCTGCCAAAGTTTGGAGATATACATCAGGTCTCCTGAAAGATGCCATGTACTAGGGACCTCACAGTACCTAGTTTCTTCAAACATTCTCAAACCATACAGGCATAGCTACTTGGAGATGGGGGCTGTTCAACCAAAAAGGGGGATGACACTTTTCAAAACCTTAAAATGAATGTGGAACAAAGAAACGATGTTGCTCATGTTTTTATCTGCAGTATAGTGTACCAACCCATAAGACTTCTTAAGTTGATGTTTGAATTGCCTAAACCCAGCAGAACCTGGTGTCAGGAAACATTGTGGCAAGTTGTGCCCTTAATAACTGAAGCTGACAAAAGAGGGGCGCTGTGGATGCAGAAAAACTGGGAATCAACGTCAATCTTCTGAAATGAAGATGAGAATGAGGATCATGACATTGACCAGTAGAGATATCCAAGACAGCATGTTAGGGCAATGCATCATCAGCATGAGAGGGCAGAAAGAACCTGTGAAACCATCTTCCAGGATTAGATTAGATTAGATTACTTAGATTAGATTACTTACAGTGTGGAAACAGGCCCTTCGGCCCAACAAGTCCACACCGCCCCACCGAAGCGTAACCCACCCATACCGCTACATCTATATCTACCCCTTACCTAACACTACGGGCAATTTAGCATGGCCAATTCACCTGACCTGCACATCTTTGGAGTGTGGGAGGAAACCGGAGCACCCGGAGGAAACCCACGCAGACACAGGGAGAACGTGCAAACTCCACACAGTCAGTTGCCTGAGGCGGGAATTGAACCCGGGTCACTGGCGCTGTGAGGCAGCTGTGCTAACAACTGTTCCACCGTGCCGCCCAAATGATTTCATAGAGTTAGTGTCATAAAGACATACCACAGAGAAAAGGACCTTTGGTCCTTTGTATCCATGTCAGTCAAAAACAACCACCTAACTATTCTAATCCCATTTTCCAGCATTTACTTTAATTATTTAAAATTCTATTGCTTCTATGGCAGATAGGCCATACTTAGCCCAAAGGACACGTGGAACATGTTAATCTTACAGTCTTTCATGTTTTCTGATGCTGAATAAATATCTTGTTATTCCAATTGGTTGAATGCTTCACATCTTCAGGTGATTCCACTTTTAAGTAACTACACATTTCATATCCTACTGACTGTTGGGGAAAATGAAGCAGTCAGTAAGACAGCACAATAATATCATATCAGTCAGCATATGATATCAAAGTCGTGTATAGTGAAGACTGTCAGGCTAGGCAGCAGTTTGGGAGATATTCTAATGCATTTCCTTTCCTATATTGGTTAAGTTTCAACATTTCAAAGTGTATGTGCCCTGCTTAACGAACAGTTAAATGTTTCAGCATTCTGTAGGATAGCCTTGAATGTGTGTGAAACACTGTTTTGTGTACCATTTCTTGGTAAGCCAAAGTGCAATGAGGGAGAATGGGCAAATGAGATGGCCATTGTACTTCCAGTCTTGATTGGCAGTGTACACCGTTGAGAAGCTAAAAATGTTGGCAAACTAGAGATGTCAGCAAGCAGTGATTCTGACTCACAAGATGAGTATAAGTGTGAAATAATGTGTATCAGGACTTAACGTATTCCCTGCAAATTGCATTTAGTCTCAGTTGTATTCTAATTGAAGAGTAAAGTTTTGGAGGCTGTCAACAATATCACTGTTCAAGGATCCTGATATCTGAGGCTAACTGCAGTTTAGGATGTGGGTACTTCTGAGAGCAATGTTTTGTCATTACAAATTCTTTGGGAGATCTGAAAAGGCCCCTAAAAAGGCATGTGGCTTCACCAGGTCCAACAGCGACAAAGATTCTTCAGCAGACATTTTCAGAATATAGGTATATTTATGAAAGTCAGGGCTATGTATGATGATATGTCATCTGAGCCGTTTATGTGCCTCGGTCACTTATTTCCTTCCTCTCTCTCCCATTCTGTCTAAGAGCAGTTCTTGATTTCCACAGTAGGTCTGGGGTGGAGGGAACCTGATCTGTAGTTGACCTTATTGGCCTGAAAGACTTAGGTAAGACACCGCTGGAGTCGTTTGAGCCTTGAGGGGCCAGACCTGGTAAAAATGACCTGCGTAGATGCACTCTCATACTCCTTAGCCAGTGTTTTGAAGATTTAGAGATCACAGGCATGTTAACGGGGGGGCTTGGTGGAGGGGCTGGCACCTCAGAAGTTTTCTGAGAAGGAACCCCTGTGTGTGTGGCTGCTGTTTCCTATGGATGCCAACTGGTACCATGCTGTCTTCCTGCAGCCAGGAATACGTAATGTCTGGTTAATGGACATTAACCAAAAATTAGTTGTATTGAGAAATGGAAAGGCAAATGAATTACAGTGTCAAAGGAAGAAAGGAAATGAACAGAACTTGCTAATTTGCTATTCTTAAAGGCAGCATCTAAAATGTATTCATGTATTCTATTCATAACACAAAAATTGAGCTGTTAAAGCAACAAATATAACATATTGCAAATTCATAAGATTATTTAAGCCATTACCCAGTTTACTTTTGGATTAACAAATTGGCCCATTGTTTGCAGTTCAAGATATTGTTGGAGCAGGTTGCCTAGGCTTAGAGGTAGGAACAGTACCATTGTACCATAACAGCCCTTCACTAACTTAAATCAGTGTTTTTGTCTTGTTTCTTTTGTTTGCAACAGGTATAATTATTTCAGAAAGCTCTTGAGAATTAAAACTTCCGTCACTGATAGCTTTCAACGTGAAAAATTTTAATAGCTCATCTTACTCAATTTATCAGAGAAAGTTCGACTTGAAATGGATCAACTATCTTACAAGAACATATTGTACTATTGTACTTACAGTACTTTTTAAGAAAGACAATTTAGAAAAGAAATTTACCATCAATAATTTCAGTCATTAAGAGTAGACAATGCTATGTTGTAATTTAGTACATGCCCAGAATGATATAACCTTCACAATGGTTTACGCCCATACTCTGGATGATAACTGTAATGATGATGTTCAAGGTGATGACACTGGGGAATGCTATATTTGTGCTCAAATTCAATTTAAATGTAAATTTCAGAGCTTGAAGATTATGAAATTTTTTTTATGTCTACCCATTGACAGCAAATTGAAATTTTACAAAGAGCAGTTTGATAGATTAGTTGATAAATTCACTTCCTTATGCCATTCTCAAACCTGTCTTATATTAGCTGGACAGCAATCACTGCAGTGTACAAACTCTCATCTTTTCCAAAGGTGTGCAATAACATATTTGAACAGATTGATTCGAAAATATCTATAAACTCAACCTTTTCAACTCTGAATAACTGAAAAGAAACAAAATGGATCAAATTAATTTAAATAGGAAATAATATGCAGGAAGACATTCCTATCAGTTTGGAAGGGATTGTTTCCCAGTCACACCTAATCAAGGTTGTATCTCATAGAGTCACAGAGTCATAGAGATGTACAGCATGGAAACATACCCTTCGGTCCAACCGTCCATGCCGACCAGATATCCAACCCAATCTAGTCCCACCTGTCAGCACCTGGCCCATATCCCTCCAAACCCTTCCTATTCATATACCCATCCAAATGCCTCTTAAATGTCGCGATTGTACCAGCCTCCACCACTTCATCTGGCAGCTCATTATTTACCCTATCCATGCCCCTCATAATTTTGTAAACCTCTATAGGGTCACCCCTCAGCCTCCGACGCTCCAAGGAAAACAGCCCCAGCCTGTTCAGCCTCTCCCTATAGCTCAAATCTTCCAACCCTGGCAACATCCTTGTAAATCTTTTCTGAACCCTTTCAAGTTTCACAACATCTTTCTGATAGGAAGGGGACCAGAACTGCACACAATATTCCAACAGTGGCCTAACCAATGTCCAGTACAGCCGCAACATGACTTTCCAACTCCTGTACGCAATACTCTGACCAATAAAGGAAAGCATACCAAACGCCTTCTTCACTATCCTATCTACTTGTGACTCCACTTTCAAGGAGCTATGAACGTGCACTCCAAGGTCTCTTTGTTCATCAACACTCCCTAGGACCTTACCATTAAGTGTATACATCCTGCTAAGATTTGCTTTCCCAAAATGCAGCACTTTGCATTTATCTGAATTAAGCTCCATCTGCCACTTCTCAGCCCATTGTCCCATCTGGTCAAGATTCTGTTGTAATCTGAGGTAACCTTCTTTACTGTTGATACACCTCTAATTTTAGTGTCATCTGCAAACTTACTAACTGTACCTCTTATGCTCACATCCAAATCATTTATGTAAATGACAAAAAGTAGAGGACCCAGAACCGATCCTTGTGGCACTCCACTGGTCACAGGCCTCCTGTCTGAAAGATAACCCTCCACCACCACCCTCTGTCTTCTACCTTTGAGCCAGTTCTATATCCAAGTGACTAGTTCTCCCTGTATTCCATGAGATCTAACCTTGCTAATCAGTTTCCCATGGGGAACCTTGTCGAACGCCTTACTGGAGTCCATATTCATCACATCTACCGCTCTGACCTCATCAATCCTCTTTATTACTTCCTCAAAAAACTCAATCAAGTTTGTGAGACATGATTTCCCATGCACAAAGCCATGTTGACTATCCCAAATCAGTCCTTGCCTTTCCAAATTCATGTACATCCTGTCCCTCAGGATTCCCTCCAACAACTTGCCCACTACCAACATCAGCCTCACTGGTCTATAGTTCCCTGGCTTGTCCTTATCACCCTTCTTAAACGGTGGCACCACATTAGCCAACCTCCAGTCTTCTGGCATCTCACCTGTGACTATCGATGATATAAATATCTCAGCAACAGGCCCATCAATCACTTCTCTCACTTCCCACAGAGTTCTCAGGTACACCTGATCAGGTCCTGGGGATTTATCCACCTTAACCCGTTTCAAGACATCCAGCACTTCCTCCTCTGTAATATGGACATTCTGCAAGATGTCACCATCTATTTCCCTACAGTCTATATCTTCCATACTGATGCAAAATACTCATTTAGTATCTCCCCCATTTTCTGCAGCTCCACACAAAGGCCGCCTTGCTGATCTTTGAAGTGCCCCATTCTCTCCCTAGTTACCCTTTTGTCCTTAATGCATTTGTAAAAACTCTATGGATTCTCCTTAATTCTATTTGCCAGAGCTATCTCATGTCTGCTTTTTACCGTCCCGACTTCCCTCTTAAGTATATTCCTACTTCCTTTATACTCTTCTAAGGATTCACTCAATCTATACCTTACATATGCTTCCTTCTTTTTCTTAGCCAAACCTTCAATTTCTTTAGTCATCCAGCATTCCCTATACTTACCAGCCTTTCTTTTCACCCTAACAGGAATATACTTTCTTTGCATTCTCATTATCTCATTTCTGAGGGCTTCCCATTTTCCAACCGTCCCTTTACCTGCAAACATCTGCCCCGAATCAGCTTTCGCAAGTTCTTGCCTAATACCGTATCTATAGGCATCAGGTCAGGACAGAAGTGAACTAGACAACTAGACTGCAATGTTTTGCTCCCTGGGTTCATCTGATGAATGGACAATTGACTGAAATGCTAGACAGAGCACAGGAATCACAGTTTGTACAACCATGCAACTGCACAAATCAGCACCTTCAGGAGAGACGGAAAAATAAATTGAAGGAGAAAATGAAAAAAAATTCAATTAATTAACTCAGTGGATACATTTTAGAAAACAGCATTAAGGAGTTAAATCGACTATAAACATTAATTTAGTTACATTGGCACTGTTGAGTTAATAAAACAGATTTAATAGGGAATGAAATGGAAATTTCTTGAACACAATTTCAGAACCTGCAGCAGCAGCATAGCTTTAACACAGCAAGGTAGCTGTAGATATCTATTTAGAAGGGTTCCTGAATACACTTTATGCTAAACAACCATGTGTGATTTAGTTCTCTTAACTTTGACTAAGTAATATGAATCTCTTCACAGTGTTGAAATAAAATAAGTGAATAAATCTCATAATTGTAGTACTTAAGATCACAAAAAGTACGCATATGCCCTTTTGGAGTAAAACAGGATTAGGCTGAGCTGGGATATTCTCCAAAGTTGAATGTAGTGCAACCACTTATTGTCTTGGTTTGTAAAATGGTCAAGGTTGACAAATAGCCAAGTTCCATGGTGTTGGCCATCAGCATGAATTAACATTCTCGGGAACAGGAGAAAACTTGAATGCAGAAGAATCAGAATTGTCATTTTAGCATTAATCTAGTTTTTGTTGTTATTCCTGCAACCATAGACATTGGTAAATGAATTACAGATGAATTGTAATTACTGCTCTCACAGTAAATTCCTGATAAGATCAATTATTTAAAATGCTTTGAAATAAGATTAGCCAAGCAAAGTATCACTTAATAATTGATGCCCTTGACTTTGCACATAAATCTCATTGCATATATTTATGCTATAAGGAGGAACATTTGGAGGCATCAAACTCAGTATTGCCATTTTGATGTTAACCAAAGTTATTCAAATAAATTACCACCCACAGAGTAAATTACTAATAAAATAAGCATAAATGATGTATTTGAATGTAATTACCAACTGAATCTGCAGACAATGCATAACTTATACCTGAGCTGTACGTTTTAATGGAAATAGAATTAGTTCAGCCAAAAATCAATAAATCTTAACACAAGAAGGGAAAAGAAAAAAAGATGAATTTAGAGGAAAAGGTATTGATCTTTTTTGAAAATTAAACTATCAAATGTTGCCTTGTTGTCAGCCTTGTTTTAGTGGTAGTTCACTCCTTTCAATCAGAAGGTGGATTCAAGCTCTACATGAATGATTCAGGCACATCACTTAAGAGGACTGCTTTAATGGCATGCTTGGTAAGCACAGCATGGTAGCTTGGATAATTGTCAAACCAAGGTATTGTCTTGCTCCCACCATCCCGGGTGGATTGTAAAAGGCTCCACAGTACAATTCAAAGAAGATCAGGAGAGTTTTCTTAGCATAATAGCCAACATCTGTCCTTCAACCAATATGAAAATAAGGATAAATGCTGGATAATGTTCTGTGGATATGAGGTCCAATCCCATCAAGGCAGGAAGTGAAATTTGAATTCAATTAAAAAATCGGGAATTGAAAAGAAGTCTAATGGTAAACAGGATTCTTACAAAAATAATTCCGGTTAACTAATATCCCCTAAAGAGAAAGGAAAGCTGCCTTCCTCACCGAGTCTGGTTTACACTCAGCTGCATTTAATTGCTTCAAACTTTGATAAAAGGAATAAAACCAGGTGGACCACTCAGCATCAACAAAGGCACCAGAAATTACAATGGTCCACCCACAGCCTTGTCAACCCTGTCGAGTCATCCTTAATAACATCAGCTAAATTGGAAGCAGTCCCACAGATTAGTCAAACAATGGATCTGGATCTATTGGGCCAATTGGCTGAGAAGTGGCAGATGGAGTTTAATTTAGACAAATGTGAGGTGCTGCATTTTGGGAAAGCAAATCAGAGCAGGACTTATACACTTAATGGGCAGGTCCTAGGGAGTGTTGCTGAACAAAGAGATCTTGGAGTGCAGGTTCATAGCTCTTTGACAGTGGAGTTGCAGGTAAATAGGACAGTGAAGAAGTCGTTTGGTATGCTTTCCTTTATTGGTTAGAGTATTGAGTACAGGAGTTAGGAAATTATGTTGCAGCTGTACAGGCCACTGTTGGAATATTGCATACAATTCTGGTCTCCTTCCTATCAGGAAGATGCTGTGAAACGTGAAAGGGTTCAGAAAAGATTTACAAGGATGTTGCCAGGGTTGGAAGATTTGAGCTATTGAGAGAGGATGAATTGGCTGGGGCTGTTTTCCCTGGAGCATCGGAGGCTGAGGGGGGGACCCTACAGAGGTTTATAACATCAAGAGGGGCATGGATAGGATAAATAGACAAAGTCTTTCCCTGGGGTGGGGGAGTCTAGAACTAGAGGGCATACATTTAGGGTGAGAGGGGAAAGATATAAAAGAGATCTAAGAGGCAACTTTTTCACTGAGGGTGGCACGTGTATTGAATGAGCTGCTAGAGGAAGTGGTGGAGGCTGATATAATTGCAGATTTTAAAAGGCATCTGGATGGGTATTTGAATAGGAGGGGTTTAGAGGGATATGGGCTGGGTGCTGGCAGGTGGGACTCGAATGGGTTGGGATATCTGATTGGCATGGATGGGTTGGACCAAAAGGTCTTTTTCTGTGCTGTACATCTCTATGACCCTATGACCCTATGACTCTAATGCAATAACATAAAATAAAGAACTACAGATGCTGGACATCTGAGAGAAAAACCAAACTTGCTGGCAAAACTCAGCAGTTCTAGCAGCATCTGTGGGGAGGAAGCAGAGTTAATGTGACTCTTAATTAGAACTTAGTCGAACAATAGTCTGATATTATATCCTCAGAGGACTAAATGCTACAGATTCTTTCCCACATCTCAGAGAGAGAGATTGGACAAACTCAATTTGATTTGACTTGAACTTTGGAGGCTGGGAGGTGACCTGATCAAGGTTTACAAATTTGAGAGGAATGGATAGCTGGAGTCTTTTTTTTTTCCCCAGGGTAGAAATGTCCATTTCCAGGGGATATGGGCTTAAGGTAGAAGGAGATGTGA
The DNA here is from genome assembly GCF_047496795.1 of Chiloscyllium punctatum. NCBI lineage: Eukaryota > Metazoa > Chordata > Chondrichthyes > Orectolobiformes > Hemiscylliidae > Chiloscyllium > Chiloscyllium punctatum. The sequence continues at coordinate 60,314,546 of NC_092763.1, read as the reverse complement.
GAGGCAACTTTTTTTTACACAGAGGGGGATAAGTGCCTGGAATATGCTATCGGAGGAGGTGATAGAAGCAAATATAATAGCAAAGTTTAAGAGGCATCTTGACAGATGCATGAATAGGCAGGGAATAGAGGGACTTGGACTGTACAGAGGCAAAGGATTTTAGTTTAGAATAGTGTCATGTGCCAGTGCAGGCTTGGTGGCTGAAGGGCCTATTCCTGTGCTTTATTGGTTCTTGTCATCACTCACTATCCCTGCCAATGGAACAGGACATACCCACCTGAGGAAGCAGCATAGTATAGAATTGGGAGGCAATTGGCATAAGAGTCCTCAACACTGACTCCAGATACCATGAAGTGTCTTGATATTAGGTTCATTGTGGGCAAGAAAGCTTCCTGCTCTTCACTACGTATCACACAAACCCCCTAACTCAGCTGATGAATCTTCACCATGTTGAACACCACTTACAACATGCACTAAGGATGGCAAGGGCACAGGCCATCATTGTTCGGCACCAAGAATATCTCTGTAGGACCACTACTGACTAAATTGGCATGTCCTAAAGACATAGCTGTTTGATCTAGCCTATGGTAGGTGTTGGGGTATCTAATAAACAGGAGAAACATACTGAACCTTGCCCTCACCAAACTGCCTGTAGCAGATCATCTGTCAATGGCAATCAATACAAATGATTACTGCACAGTCCATGCAAAGGGAAAGCCCTTGCTCCACACTGAAGGTCCCAGCTATTATGCTGTATGACACCACAACCATGCTAAATGGAAAACATTTCAAATTGATCCATCAACTAAAAATTGGGCATCCATGAGGCTATCTGTTTAAATGTTTCCCTTAAACTTAAATAAGACTTCTGCTGACCTTCTAAACTGGAGCTTTTTTTTTAAATCAGTGGTACAACTCTACTAAATGTACCCAAAAAACTATTCACTTCAAAGCCAAGCCTCAAACTATTATGAAAGTAAACTGCCATAATTACAGAAATACATACAAGTTCATCACTAACTTCAGGTGCATAAAACCCACCTGATACTTATTCAAAACACAGAAACCCAAACTTACAATGAATGATGTCAAAACATGCATGTATAAATACCACAGTCCTTTTTTCACAAGCCCTAGCAAAACTGAAGTTGATGGGAACCAAGGAGAAAAATCTCCACAGTTTGGCATCAATCTTTACACAAAGGAACAGGATAATGATTGAAGGATTGCCATGATTGTTGTACCCCCAGGATATCAGTGTCAGGGTTCCTCAGGATAGTGTTCTCAGCCCATTTGTCTTTGGATGCTTCATAAGCAGCCTTCCCTCCATCATAAGGTCAGAACTGGTAATGTTCACTGATGATGGCACAATGTTCAACTCCATTTGTGACTCATCAAATATTGAAGCAGTCTGTCTCCAAATGTAGCAAGACTTGGACAATATTCAAACTGATAAGTGACCATCTCTAACAAGTCAGAATCCTATCATCTCCCCTTGACTTTCAATGGCATTAGCATCCCTGAATCCCACAATGTCAAATCCAGGAGACCATAACAAATAGAACAGGAGGAGGGCTATTCAGCCCCTCAAGCCCGCTCTTTATTCAACAGGTTCATAACTGATCCAATACTCCTCGTGTCCACCTTCCTGTTCTGGTCTGATAACCCTTGATTCCTCCACTGATCAAGAATCTATTTATCTTAACCTTAAATATATAGAAAGCTCACCTCGCCTCATAATCTGTTAAAATATGAGTGACAGAGAACTCCCAAATTCCACTGTTTAAAGAAAATAATATCAATTTATTCTTTAACTGTAAAAGTAAACATTAAACAGCTAGTTACAACTCTCAGCACTCCCCCTTTCTCTCAACTGCTTATTACCTGCCTCCAACTCTATAACAATATTCTGTTCCAATAAGACATTTATTAAAATTACATTAACTTAATTTCAAAACCACACATCAGCCATCATCTTCAATGTCCGTCTTCTTCCAGCTGAGAGCTCCCTGGGTCATCTTCTTTCTTTTTACTACGAGTATGTTTTGTATTAAAAGGTACCTTTGATAGAGAGTGTTTCCTGGATCTGTGTTGATGGCAGTTGCTTGACTTTTCTTGGGGTTTCCTTTACTACTTTCACTAATGCCGCTGGCTTAGCCCAGTTTACCACATCTTTTCCCACAAAGCCTTTCTTCAATGACCAGCATTGTGACTTTACGTGTCCCACTTTACCACAGTGGAAACACCTGAGGCCTTTCACCTCCTTGCTACCCTCTTGGGCTTCTTTTTTCACCTGTGGTAAACTATTACCAGTGTGCTCTACTCTTTGTTTTGTTAAGTAGGATCTTCCCTTCTCCCAATTTCTATCCCTCACAAGATGAAATTATTGCCGGAAGTTAAATTTTGCCTTATGTGCCAATGCATATTCATCTGGTGCCTCTACCACTCTTCTCACTTAGAGTCATAGAGATGTCCAGCTTGGAAACAGACCCTTTGGTCCAATCATCCATGCCGACCAGATATCCAACCCAATCTAGTTTCACCTGCCAGCACCTGGCCCATATCCCTCCAATTCCTTACTATTCATATACCCATCCAAATGCCTCTTAAATGTTGCAATTGTACCAGCCTCCACCACTTCGTCTGGCAGCTCATTTCATACACGTACCACCCTCTGTGTGAAAACGTTGCCCCTTAGGTCTCTTTTATATCTTTCCCCTCTCACCCTAAACCTATGCCCTCTAGTTCTGGACTCCCCGACACCAGGGAAAAGACGTTGCCTATTTACCTTATCAATGCCCCTCATAATTTTGTAAACCTCTACAAGGTCACCCCTCAGCCTCCGAAGCTCCAGGGAAAACAGCTCCAGCCTGTTCAGACTCTGCCTATAAGCTCAAATCCTCCAACCCTGGCAACCTCCTTGTAAATTTTTTTCTGAACCCTTTCAAGTTTCACAACATCTTTCTGATAAGAAGAAGACCAGAATTGCACGCAATATTCCAACAGTGGCCTAACCAATGTCCTGTACAGCCACAACAAGACCTCCATCTCCTGTACTAAATACTGTGACCAATAAAAGAAAGCATACCAAACACCTTCTTCACTATCCTATCTACCTGTGACTCCACTTTCAAGGAGCTATGAACCTGCACTACAAGGTCTCTTTGTTCAGTAACACTCCCTAGGACCTTACCATTAAGAATATAAGTCCTGCTCTGATTTGCTTTCCCAAAATGCAGCACCTCACATTTATCTGAATTAAACTCCATCTGCCACATCTCTGCCCATTGGCCCATCTAGTCCAGATCATGTTGTAATCTGATGTAACCCTCTTCTCTGTCCACTACACCTCCAATTTTGGTGTCATATGCAAACTTACTAACTGTACCTCTTATGCTCGCATCCAAATTATTTATGTAAATGACAAAAAGTAGAGGACCCTTGTGGCACTGATCCTCGTGGCACTCCACTGGTGACAGGCCTCCAGTCTGAAAAACAACCCTCCACCACCACCCTCTGTCTTCTACCTTTGAGCTAGTTCTGCATCTAAATGGCTCTTTTTCCCTGTATTCTGTGAGATCTAACCTTGCTAATCAGTCTCCCATGGGGAACCTTGTCAAACACCTTACTGAAGTCCATATAGATCACACCTGCCACTCTGCCCTCATCAATCCTTTTTGTTACTTCCTCAAAAAACTCCATCAAGTTTACAAGACATGATTTCCCATGCACAAAGCCATGTTAACTATCCCGAATCAGTCCTTGCCTTTCCAAATTCATGTACATCCTGTCCCTCAGGATTCCCTCCAACAACTTGCCCACCACCGACGTCAGGCTCACTGGTCTGTAGTTCCCTGGTTTGTCCTTACCACTCTTCTTCAACAGTGGCACCACATTAGCCAACCTTCAGTCTTCCGACACCTCACCTACGACTATCAAGAATACAAATATCTCAGCAAGAGGCCCAGCAATCACTTCTCTAGCTTCCCACAGAGTTGTCAGGTACACCTGATCAGGTCCTGGGGATTTATCCACCTCTATCCACTTCTCTAACTTTTTCTCATCCACATGAATTATTATCATCTCTGGCAGTGAGTTCATAAACTCTTCCAGCAGAATAATCTCTTTTAGAGTCTCATGGGTCTTATCTCTTTTTAAGATCCACACCCATCGATTAAAATTACTATGTTTAATTCTTTTGAACTTAGCATAAGTCTGAGCTGGTTCCTTTTTTATGTTTCTGAACCATTGTCTATACGCTTCTGGTACCAATTCATAAGCACTTAAAATGACCTGTTTTACATTTGCATAATCTCTTGACCCCTCATCTGACAGCCATACAAATAATTCACTCGCTCTGCCTACCAGCTTAGTCTGAGCTAGCATTATCCAGAAGTTCTCTGGCCACTCCATCTGCTTAGCCAATTCTTCAAATGAAATAAAGAAGGCTTTGACATCTTTCTCATCAAAATGTGGCAACGTTTTAATATATTTGTATACATCATAACCTTCTCTCTTCATATCCGTCCTGTTAACTTGACTTTCCGAATTCACAACTTCTGAAGTTTAAATTCTCTTTACCTTTTGTCTCTCTATTTCTTCCCTCTCTTTCTCTTTCTTCTCTCTCACTCATTGCTCAATTAAGAACCGTTTCTTCCTTTCTTTTTCCTCTGTCTCTCTCTCTTCAATCTCTTTCTCATTCTCATCTCACTCTTTCTCTCTCTCTCTTTCTACTCCCTCTCTTTCTCTCCCTCTCTCTCTTTCTTCTCTCTCGCTCTCTATTTTCTAATTCCATTTGCCTCAATTGCAATTTAAGTTTTTCTAACTCCACTGCACTTGTCTGTTTCTCTGATACAGGTAAAAACAATTATTGCAGATGCTGAAAACCAGAGTTTAGATTAGAGTGGTGCTGGAAAAGCACAGCAGTTCAGGCAGCATCCGAGGAGCAGTAAAATCGACGTTTCGGGCAAAAGCCCTTCAGGAATACAGGCAGAGTGTCTGAAGGGTGGAAAGATCAATGAGAGGAGGGTGGGGGTGGGGACAAAGTAGGATACAGTACAATGGGTGAGTGGGGGAGGGGATGAAGGTGATAGGTCAGGGAGGAGAGTGGAGTGGATAGGTGGAAAGGAAGATAGGCAGGTAAGACAAGTCATGGGGACAGTGCTGAGCTGGAAGTTTGGAGCTGGGGTGAGGTAGGGGAAGGGGAAATGAGGAAACCGGTGAAGTCCACATTGATGCCCTCGGGTTGAAGTGTTCCGAGGCGGAAGATGAGGCATTCTTCCTCCAGGCGTCAGGTGGTGAGGGAGCGGTGGTGAATGAGGCCCAGGACCTCCATGTCCTCAGCTGAGTGGGAGGGGGGAGTTCAAATGTTGGACCATAGGGCGGTGTGGTTGATTGGTGCGGGTGTCCCAGAGATATTCCCTAAAATGTTCTGCCAGGAGGTGTCCAGTCTCCCCAACGTAGAGGAGACTGCATTGGGAGCAACGGATACAATAAATGATATTGGTGGATGTGCAGGTAAATCTTTGATGGATGTGGAAGACTCCTTTATGGCCTTGGATGGAGGTGAGGGGGGAAGTGTGGGCACAGGATTTGCAATTCCTGCGATGGCAGGGGAAGGTGCCAGGATGGGAGGGTGAGTTGTTGGGGGGCATGGACCTGACCAGGTAGTCACGAAGGGAACGGTCTTTGCGGAAGGCAGAAAGGGGTGGGGAGGGAAATATATCCCTGGTGGTGGGGTCCGTTTGGAGGTGGTGGAAATGTCGGCGGATGATTTGGTTTATGCGAAGGTTGGTAGGGTGGAAGGTAAGCACCAGGGGCGTTCTGTCCTTGTTAAGGTTGGAGGGGTGGGGTCTGAGGGCGGAGGTGCGGGATGTGGACGAGATGCGTTGGAGGGCATCTTTAACCACGTGGGAAGGGAAATTGCGGTCTCTAAAGAAGGAGGCCATCTGGTGTGTTCTGTGGTGGAACTGGTCCTCCTGGGAGCAGATACGGCGGAGGCGGAGGCGGAGGCGGAAGAATTGGGAATAGGGGATGGCATTTTTGCGAGTAGGGTGGGAAGAGGTGTAATCCAGGTAGCTGAGGGAGTCGGTGGGTTTGTAAAAAATGTCAGTGTCAAGTCGGTTGTCATTAATGGAGATGGAGAGATCCAGGAAGGGGAAGGAGGTGTCAGAGATGGTCCAGGTAAATTTAAGGTCAGGGTGGAATGTATTGGTGAAGTTGATGAATTGCTCAACCTCCTCACAGGAGCACGAAGTGGCGCCAATGCAGTCATCAATGTAGCGGAGGAAGAGGTGGGGAGTGGTGCCGGTGTAATTACGGAAGTAATTACGGTATAATTTCTTTGATATACCCAAGTGCTGACCAAGTCCATTACAATTTCAGCTTTCCTTTTGTCCCTGGTAAACCCAATTCTAACCTGTTTGCTAATTCTCAAACTATGTCCTTCCTCTGTCTTTCTAAACTTTCTTGGCAAATTGGGAAGCATCTTCAAACCCCACAACATCTTTAGTAATATTTAGAGCCATTTCCCCCCTTTTAATTTAACTAACCACAAGTAACTGACATTACCTACATTTCATCTACATTTTATTTAAAGATCTAGGACACTAATCAGCTAGTGTTTAAATCTGCTGGGAGCTTTTGTACCCGAAATCTGTTCAAATCTGTCCAAATCTCAGACTGGATCTGTCTGAACCTGTCCAAATCTCGGACTCGACTCACAGCCCCGAGAGAACAAATTTCTCCTCATTTCAGTCTGAGACTGGGTCTCTGGTCCTAGCTCTCCCATGGGGTGTTTGTTATCATTGATTGGACTAGTCATATGAATGCCATGTCAACAATGTCATTTAAGAGGCTGGGAATTCTGCAGCAAGTATTTCAACTCCTGACTCCATAAAGCTTGTCCACGATCTACAAGTAGACAGGCAGGACATTGGAAGAACACATCAAGCCAGGCAGCATCAGGAGAGATGTCGACATTTCAGGTGTAACCCTTTTTCAGGACTGGGGGTGGATACAGGGGACACTGTAGATAAAGGGGATGTCAGGGCAGGGTGGTGAAGTGATGATAGGTGAAGATAGGCAGAGGGTTAGTCAATGGGAGAAACGAATGTGGTGGGTGGCTGAGATGAGTGGAAAGAAGGGGGAGGGGCTGGGAAGGAAGTCGGGGATGGGAAGCGAGGCTATTTGAAATTTGAGAACTCAATGTTGAGTCCCCATCTACAAGGCAGAAGTGAAGAGTATGATGGAATATTGTCAATTTTCCAGGATGACTACTGCTCAAACAATGTTGAAGAAGCTCTGTAGCTGCTCATTTGACTAGCACCCCATCCAATACTTGCAGTATTGACTCTGTCCACACAGTGACAATAGTGTATACCATTGACAAGATGCACTACAATAACTCACCAAGGCCCCTAGACTGCTAGAAGCTAAAGTAAGTGCAGCAGATACATGGATGTATGGAAGTTCCCCAGTAAGCCTGACAGCATTCTGACTTGAAAATGTATCACTATTCCTTCACCATTGCTGTATCATTCACCTGGAACTCCCTCCCTAATTGCATCATCAATGTACCAAAACCACATGAACTGCAGCAATTCAAAAAGACAAGTTGACCTTCTCAAGGCCTATTAGGAATAGGCAATAAATGCTGCCTTTGCCAGAAATGTCATATCCCATGAGTAACTTAAACAATCAGCTGCTAATTTATCTATTTGCTTTTTTCTGAGTCACACTGTGCTCAAAATAGCTGACATAGTTCTCCATGATTAAACTTCCAAGATTTTCATTGGTAATGAAATGGTTATGAACAACACATTATGAACAACACTATATATATATCCAAGTTTTTAATTCTATTACCAGCTAATACTAATGAAAAAGCAGTCCACAAATAATCAAGATGATTGAAGTTGTAGCTTTGAAAATTGCGTTCAGTTCAGCTTTTTCTGAAGTTCCAGGATTGATTCATTGAAGCATTTCACTCAATCAGATCTTGCTGCATCTGCTGAGCTCTCTGGGATACTGTGCATGAGGCCTTCCCAAAAATCTGAATGCAGGTGTTAGCCACTCAAAACAAAACCTCTGTGATAATTAACGTTGCAAGAACTATCAAAGCTGCTGACTGCAAACACTCTGAGACACATGCACCTTCCCATGTATACATTTATCCATATAGTAAATTATTGAGATCAGTAAGGTAGAACATAGAACATAGAGCGTTACAGCACAGTACAGGCCCTTCGGCCCTTGATGTTGTACCAACCTGCGAAATTAATCTAATGCCCATCTAACCTACATGTTCCATTATTATCCATATGTATATCCAATACCCATTTAAATGCCCTTAACGCCGGCTAGTCTACTACTGCTGCAAGCAGGCTGTTTCTACGCCCCTACTATTACTCTGAGTAAAGAAACTACCCCTAATATCTGTCCTAAATCTATCACCCCTTAATTTAAAGCTATGTTCCCTTGTGTTAGCCTTCACCATCCAAGGAAAAAGGCTCTCACTGTCCACCCTATCTAACCCTCTGATTATCTTATACGTCTCAATTAAATTACCTCTCAACCTTCTTCTCTCCAATGAAAACAGTCTCAGTTCCCTCAGCCTTTCCTCATAAGACCCTCCTTCCATACCAGGCAACATCCTAGTAAATCTCCTCTGAACCTTTTCCAAAGCTTCCACATCCTTCCAATAATGCAATGACCATAACTGCACGCAATACTCCAAATGCGGCCTTGCTAGAGTCTTGTACAGGTGAAGTATCACTTTGTGGCTTTGAAACCCATTCCCCCTACCAATAAACACACCATATGTTAACAACCCTATCAACATGGGTGGCAACTTTCAGCGATTTATGCACCTGGACACCGAGATCTCTCTGTTCATCTACATTGCCAAGAATTTTACCATTAGCCCAGTACTCTGCATTCCTGTTAATTTTTCCGAAGTGAACTACCTCACACCTTTCTGCATTAAACTCCATTTGCCACCTCTCAGCCCAGGTCTGCATCTTATCTGTGTCCCTCTGTCACCTACAACATCCTTTGGCACTATCCACAACTCTGCCTACCTTAGTGTCATCAGCAAATTTACTAATTCATCCTTTTATGCCCACCTACAGATCATTTATAAAAATGACAAACAGCAGTGGCCCCAAAACAGATCCTTGTGGCACACCACTGGTAACTGAACTCCAGGATGAACGTTTCCCATCAACCACCACCCTCTGTCTTTTCTCAGCTAGCCAATTTCTGATCCAAATGGCTAAATCACCTTCAATCCCGAAACCCCTTATTTTGTGAACTAGCCTACTGAAGTTCATACACCACATCAACCGCCTTATCATCCACCTGTTTTGTCACCTTCTCGAAGAACTCAATAAGATTAGTGAGGCACAACCTACTCTTCACAAAACTGTGTTGACTATCCCTAATCAAATTATTCCTTTCCAGATGAATATAAATCCTATCTCTTATAACCTTTTCCAACACATTACCTACAACTGAAGTAAGACTCACTGGCCTATAATTACCAGGGTTGTACTGACTCCCCTTCTTAAACAAGGAAACAACATTTGCTATCCTTCAGTCTTTTGGCACTACACTTGTTAATAATGATGACATAAAGTTCGAAGCCAGAGGCTCTGCAATCTTCTCCCTTGCTTCCCAGAGAATCTGAGGATAAATCCCATTCTGCCCCAGGGTCTTACCTATCTTCAGATCATCCAAAACTGCTAAAACCCCCTCTTTGTCAATCTCAATCCGCTCTAATCTTGTAGCCTGTATCTCTGTATTCTCACTAACATTGCCCTTTTCCAATGTTCTATTTTCAGATATTCCAAAATTACTAAAATCTCCTCTTTGTCAACCTCAATCCCATCTAATCTTGTAACCTGTATCTCCATACTCTCATTAATATTGCCCTTTTCCAATCTTTCTCCAAGATTACAAATGGTCTGTAATTCTTAAAAAAAAGTTCTGTACCAATGGTAATAATTTTCTGATTTTCAGAGCCACTGTTTTCTACGTTGATCAGACAAAAAGTGATACACTTATTTGATTATAATTGTATGGCCAAATTTCAAATGAGAATCCTGAAGAACTCCCACAACACAGGAATCCAGGGAGAGAGGGAAAGAAGGAAGAGAATCCTTACACCCTACTTACATAATTCACTGCTGTACCCTCCTAAGTATTTTAAAATTCCCAAATTTCTTCAGTATGTAAGTGAATGAGTGAGTGAACAAATGAGAGGGTGAATGTGCAGATGGATCAGTAAGTAGGCAGGTGAATAAGTGAATAAAAGTGAATTGGCTGGCAGTTAGATTGGGTGCCAACTGGGTAGAGTTGGTAGGCGGGTAAGTGGCATAAGTACGTGGAGTAATAGGCAGGTCAAGGTCAAGAGCTGGGAGTTATTTGATTATGAGGAAGTCAGGGGTTAGGAAGGGGAGGAAGTCAGTGTGAGTAATTGGGGAGTCAGTTGTATAATTATTCAGGACCCCCTCCCTGTTTAATATTACCCAGCATAACTCTCCAGGTTAGTAATATCAAATCTGTTCTAAATTCTCTGCCTCTATCACAACTGAAGAATTTTTTGGAGGATCCCCACTGGAATTTCAGAAATATTCTACGCGCCTGTTCCTCCTACATTTTTCCACATTATATTTCATCTGACATGTTTTTGCCAGTTTACTAATATTTCAGAAGCTGCTTTACATCTTCCACATTACACACATTTCCTTTTCTCTTTGTATCATCCACAAATTTGGAAATGTTGCAATTGGCCTCCACCTCTAAATCATTGCGATGTATGATGAACAGCTGGGGCCATGTACTGATCCCCGCAGTGCCTCACTAATCACAACCTGCCAACATCAGAATGACCAATTTATTCCTACTTTCTATTTCTGTCTGTTAGCCAATCGTTAATCTATAACAGTACATTACTTTGTATCCCATGTGCTTTAATTTTTATAACAAGCATGTAAGCATACCAGTCTTTAGCTGTGCTTTATCAATTTTGTTCACAGCACTTTCAAAAAATTCTATCAAGCTTATCATAGACAGTGGAAATTCCTGAAGAAGGGCTTATGCCCAAAACGTCGATTCTCCTGCTCCTTTGATGCGGCCTGACCTGCTGCGCTTTTCCAGCAACACATTTTTCAGCGCTTATCATAGACAGTCACATTCACAAATCCATGTTAATTTTATCCAACCAGATTATTATTATACAAGTGTCTATTTATGCCTTTCTTCATCGTAGACTCCAGCATTTTCTCTTCAATTGATATAAGACTAACAGGTCTGAGGTTCTTTCTCGCTTCCTTCTTAAACAGTGGAGTGACATTTTCTACTTCCAATCTGCAGGAATCATTCTAGAGTTTATAGAATTTTGGAAGGTAATCACCAATGAGTCGACTATCTCTATAGTCACCTCCTTCATCACTCTGGGATGTAGAAAATCATTTCCTGAGGATTTATCAACTTGCAGCTCCATTAATTTCTCCAGTGCAATCTTTGTACTAATGATATTTTCCTTCACCTCCACAGTCTCCCCAGCTATTTTGATCTCTAGTGCTGGGAGATTTCTCGTATCCACCTCAGTGAAAATAGACACACAGAGATAATTTAATTTCTCTGTCATTTCTCTACTCCACATTTTAAATTCTCCTGACTCTGGTTGTAATGGATTCACAGCCCCTAATACTATGTCCCACACTACCATGGCAATGGTAACCTATAAATAGCTCCAAATAATGTTGGCAGATACTCGCTGTTTCTTAGCACCACCCAAACCAATTCCACACATTATCCTTCTGATCTAAGATCTTCCCTTAATAATTTACTGATCCCATTCCTCAATATTGGTGCAACTCCATCTCCTATTCTTTTTTAAATGATAAGAAACTTTGAATATTTAGTTCCCTGTCTGGATCACGATGTAGCTCTGTTTCTGTATTGGCAGTTAGATCATACCCATGTATCTCTACTGCGTCTTTAGATGATCTACTTTGTTGTAAATGTAGCATACATTCAGATAAGGCCCCCTTAGTTTGTTTTGTTAAATATAATTTTGCTTTTGAAGCATACTCAATGCTTAGCTATGCTTCTCCTATCTCCTAGTCCCCATAGCATTGTTTAACTTCCTCTTACCAACTTTAATTCCTTTCAATTTGATTTGCTCCTCAGGTTCCCATTCCACTGACAAGTTAGTTTAAACCCAGCCAAACAACACCAGCAAATCTCCCTGCAAGGGTATCAATCTTGTTAAGATATAACCCATTCAACTTTTATATGCCCTACCTGCTGCAAAACTTATCCCTATTCCTCAGAAATCTGATGCCCTTCCTCCAACACCATAATTTCAGCCACTTATTCAAGTTACAGATCCTCCTCTTCTTCTTCTCATGAACATGTGGCATCGGGCATAACCCTGAGATTACTGTTTTTGAGGTCCTGCTTTTTAACTTCCTTCCTAACTCACTGCCTTCAGTTTAACTTCAGGAGCTCAATATGCAAATAAATCAGTGATTGGACCCTGACCACAATAGGAGGATCACTACAGGATAAAAAAGTCAGTGAAGGGAATGTTCAGGTAGAAGAGTTCTGTAGTCAATGGAATCTGAAGATTGTTCTCTAACTAATATATCAGATGAAATTTAATAAAAGTAATCACTAAATCTCCAGGTATTAGGAAATTACTCTTAAAGCAATTTTGCTTGTGAACAAAAATCTGCCAACATATTTGAGGCAGAAAACTATACTTCCTTGGAGCTTTAGTCAATATGAGACTTTAATAAAAATGCATTGCTGGGATTGCATGGGATAAGAGATTAATCTCCTTTCTATCTCTGTGAATTACTAGAGGGAAATTGGAGCAGGAGAGTTTACAGTTTGTAGTTTTCAGCTGTGAACTTTCTTTACACATTCATGGTGTTATCCTGATTCTTGGAACTTCTTGTATAAAATGTGACAGCTTCCAGTTCTTTTTATTTGTTTGATTTGGTTTATTATTTTCACATGTAATTAGGTACAGTGAAACGTTTTGCTTTGCATGTAATATAGGTGGATCATACCATACAAAGTTGATTAGGGTAATAGAACAGAATGAGGAATACAATGTTACAGCTGCAGAGAAGGTGCACAAAGAGCAAGTTCAACATACAAGTTAAAATTTGAGAGATCCATTCAAATGTCTAATAACTGCATGGAAGAAGCTGTTCTTGAATCTTTTGGCATGTGTGTTCAAGCTTTTGTATCCTCTGCCCAACAGAAGAGGTTGGAAGATAGTATAACGGGGGTAGGAGGGGTCTTTGATTATGTTGGCTGCCTTTCTGAGGAAGTGGGAAGTCAATGGATGGAAGGTTGGCTTGCATGATGGCTTGGGCTGTGTCCACAATTCTCTGTAGTTTCTTACAGTCCTGGACAGAGCAGTTGCCATACCAAGCCATGATGCATCCAGATAGAATGCTTCCTATGCTGCATTATAAAAATTGGTAAGAGTCTTTATAGATATTTGCTTAGCCTCCAGAGGAAATAGAGGCATTACTGTTTCTTGACCATTTTATCACGTGTATGGACCAGGACAGATTGTCGGTGATGATCACTCCTAGGAACTTGATGCTGTCAACCATCTCCATCTGATAGAAGTTTATCAAATAATGAGAGGTATAGATAGAGTTGTTGAGAGTTGTCTTTTCCCTAAGATGGGGAATTTCAAAACCAGGGGGCATATTTTTAAAGTCAAATAGTGTAGTGCTCGAAAAGCACAGCCAGTCAGGCAGCATCCAAGAAGCAGGAGAGTCAACAAATTGTGGGTGGCACAGTGGCACAGTGGTTAGCACTGCTGCCTCACAGCACCAGAGACCTGGGTTCATTCCCGCCTCAGGTGACTGACTGTGTGGAGTTTGCACATTCTCCCCGTGTCTGCGTGGGTTTCCTCCAGGTGCTCCGGTTTCCTCCCACAGTCCAAAGATGTGTAGGTCAGGTGAATTGGCCATGTTAAATTGCCCGTAGTGTTAGGTTAGGGGTATGGGTGGGTTGCGCTTCGGCAGGTCGGTGTGGACTTGTTGGGCCGAAGGGCCTGTTTCCACACTGTAAGTAATCTAATCTAATTTCAAGCATAAGCTCTTCAGCAGGCATTCCTGCTGAAGAGTTTATGCTCGAAACGTCGACTCTCCTGCTCCTCAGATACTGCCTTATTGGCTGTGCTTTTCCAGCACTCCACCTTTTGACTCTGATCACTAGCATCTGCAGTCCTCACTTTCTCCCAGCACATTTTTAAAGTGAGAACAGAGAGACTTAAAAAAGACATAAGAAGCAATTTTTTTACACAGAGGGTGGTTCAAATGTGGAATGAACTTCATGAGGAAGCGATGAATGTAGGTACAATTCTAACATTTAAAAGACATTTGGATGGACACATGCATAGGAAAGGCTTGGAGGGATATGGGCCAGGAGCAAGCAGGCAAGACTAGTTTAGTTTGGGATTATGTTCAGCACGGACTGGTTGGACCGAACTGGTCTATTTCCATGCTGTATGACTCTATGATTCAGCACAATTAATGTAGATGGGGCATGCTCTCCACCTTGTTTCTTGAAGTCAATGAAAAGCTCTTTTGTTTTGTTGACACTGCAAGAGAGACTGTTATCTTTATACCACGCCACCAAGCACTCTATCTCTTTCCTGTATTCTGTCTCCTCATTGTTTGAAATCTGGCCTACAACAGTGATGTCTTCAGAGAACTTGGAAATGGAGTTAGGACAAATTTGGCCACACAGTCATGGGGAGTATAGTAAGGGGCTGAGTTTGCAGCCTTGCGAGGTGTCAGAGTTGAGAATTATTGTGAAAGAGCTGTTGTTGCCTATTCTCACTGATTGCAGTCTGTGGGTCAGTAGGTCGAGCATTCAATTGCAGAGGATAGAGCAGAGACCTAGGTGTCAGAGTTTGGTTGGAATTATGGTGTTGAAGACAGAGCTATAGTCAATACATATTTTTGTCCACTATTCTGTTCTGCTTCACATTGTAGCCCGTTATGTTGTGTAGGCCTTACCACAAATAGCGGGCTTCCATGCGGTTAGTTTGGGTCTTTAGCTTAGTCCAGTATTGACTCTTGGCATCTCTTTGGGCCTTACAGAGGCCGTGTCTGGACTTCCTGTCAGGGTGCACCTGAACTTCAAAAGGCAACGGATCTCCCGGATCATCCATGGTTTCCGGTTGGGCAACATTCTGTTTAACTCCTTCGGCACACAGTCCTCTGCACACTTGGCTAATGAAGTCTGTAACGGTAATGGGATGTTCATTTAGGTTGGGTGCTGAATTCTAGAATATGGACTAGTCCTGTAGAAGCTCTTTTACTGCCTCAGACCAGTACTGAACAACTTTCTGTACTGATTCCTCACATTGCAGTTCTACTTGTAAGCTAGGAGGAGGAACACAGCATTGTGATCTGATTTTCCAAAATGCAGATGTGGTATAGAGCAGCAGGCAACTTTGATGGTTGTGTAGCAATAGTCAAGGATGTTTGGACATCTGGTGGGTCAGGAGACATGTTGATGGTAGTTTGGTGGCACACTCTTGAGGTTGGCCTGGTTGAAGTCACCAGCTTTGATGAACAAGATCTCAGGGATTTCCATCTCAAGTCTGCTTGTAGCGGCGTATATTTCATCAAGTGCACTTTTCACTTCTGCATGGTTTGTATGCAGATTGCTGTCAGGATAGCGGATGTGAACTTGCATGACAGGTAGTAGTGATGGCATTTCACTGTTAGATATTCTTGATCGGGGAGCTGTAACTTGCCAGGGTCGCTAGGTCTGAGTGCCAGAAGATGTTGATTCAAAGGCAGACCCCACTGCCCCTTGTCTTGCCTGAGGATGCTGTGTGGCCCTTGTGATGTACAGAGAAAGCTTCAGGTTGGAAGGCACAGTCAGGTGTAACAGGAGTGAGCCATATGTCTGTAAAACAAACACACAGCAGTCTCTCACTTCCCCCTGGAAGATAAGTTTAGCTTTAAGGTCATATAGTTTATTTTCAATAGCTTGGATATTTGCCAGGAGTATGATGGGGAAGGGGAATTTGAAACCAAATTATTCCAGTCTCATATGCAGACCACATTTCCTGGTAGGGTGACTGCTTCTACTCAATCCCGCACTAGGGGTTCTTGGAGTTGATTCTGATGGACCTCCCCACCATGTCCAGTCCCTCAAGGTCCATTGTTGTTCCTGGGCTGGTCAGGGCCGTCTCGCAGTCACGCCTACCATTTCAAGAAAAATCAGAAATGTCTGCAATGAAGGCTGGAGGAAGCAGTAGCATGAGGTTCTAGTCTTGGCAATGAACTAAGCTTTGGTAGAATGTAGATCCAAATGACATGATTTAAACTGCAGTATTTTAGTTCAAATATTAAACTTAAATATTCGTAGTAATTCCAGGGATTTTATTGCACCCCCACATGTTACAGTTTAATGTTGAGTAAAATATCACATTTATTTTCTGTCATTTCATCTTGCTTAAAAGGTTTTCCTGTTGAACTAAGGAGTCAAAAAGTGTGGCGCTAGAAAAGCACAGCCGGTCAGTCAGCATCCGAGGAACAGGAGAGTCAATGTTTCGAGCATAAGCCGCTCATCAGGAATGTGATGGGTGGCCCAAGGGGGCTGAGAGATAAATGGGAGTGGGGTGGGGCTGGGAATGTGATTGGTAGATGAAGGTGGGGGAGACGGGGATTGTTCAGAGAGGAGGGTGGAGTGGATCGGTGGGATGGATGATGGATAGGTAGGACTGTTCAAGAGGCCAGTGCCAAGTTGGAGGGTTAGATCTTGGATAAGGTGGAGGGATGGGAGATGAGGAAGCTTGTAAAATTGACATTGATTCCATGTGGTTGGAGGCTCCCAAGGCGGAAGATGAGGCATTTTTCGTCCATTCATTGGTGGCTAGAATTTGGCAGTGGAGGAGGCCCAGGATTTGTATGTGCTTGGCGGAGTGGTGGTAGAGTGAGGGGTGAGTTGAAGTTATTAGCCACTGGATTGTGGGGTTGATTAGTGTGTGTGTCCCAGAGATGTTCTCTTAAACATTCTGCAAGTTTATGTCCTGTCTGCCCAATGTAGAGATGCCCCCTCGACCATAAGCTCACCTCCCACCACCAAACTATCATCTCCCAGACCTTCCACAACCACATCACCTCAGAGGATCTCCCATCCACAGCCTCCAACCTCATAGTCCAGGAACCCCCACACCTCCCAGTTCTACCTCATACCCAAAATTGACAAACCTGACTGTCTATCGTCTCTCCCTGCTCCTGCCCCACTGAACTTATCTCTGCATACCTTGACACCATACTGTCCCCCTAGGTCCAGGATCTCTCCACATATGTTCAGGACACCACCCACGCCCTCCACCTCCTACATGGCTTTTGTTTCCTCGGGTCCCCATGCCCCATTGTCATCATAAACATCTAGTCCCTGTGCACATCCATCCGCCAGGACGAAGGCCTCCAAGCCCTCCATTTCTTCCTCTCCCATCAACCCAACCTGTACCCTTCCACCGACGCACTCATTTGATTAGCTGTACTGATCCTCACCCTCAACTATTTCTCGTTCGAATCCTCCCACTTCCTCCAGACAAAAAGGGGTAGCCATGGACACCTGCATGGGCCTCAGCTATGCCTGTCTCTTTGTCAGTACATGGGACAGTCCATCTTCCGCAGCTACATCAGCACCATTCCCTACCTTTTCCTCTATTACATCGATAACTAGATCAGCACCACCTCATGCTCCCACAAGGAGGTCGAACAGTTCATCAACTTCACAAACACCTTCCATCCTGATATCAAGTTCACCTGGACCATTGCGGACACTTCCGTCACCTTCCTGGACCTCTGCATCTCCATTTCCGGCAACCAACTCAACACAGACATCTACTTCAAACCCATCAGCTCCCACAGCTACCAGGACTATGCCTCATCCCATGCCCCCAATCCTGTAAAATCGCTATCCCCAGTTTCTATGCATACGGTCAAAGAAGGACACCACTTTGACTGGAACAACACACACATCCAGACAAAACAAAGACACGCACGAGTATGCTTAGAGGCATGGCATTCTAACCAGAACTCCATCAACAAACACATTGCTTTAGATCCTATCTACCTTCCCTAAAAGAAAGAACTGGAAATGACGTCACCCACCTTAAGAAACCAAGACCTATAAATAGACATGGGACATACCACCAGCGCTTCATCAGAGACTCTCACTGATGATGTTCCCTAGTATGGTGATGAAACGTCTGAAAACAAACTTTCAAGCTCAGTGAGCTAACTTACAGACTTGTCATCAACCTGAGCACAAATCTTCTCAAAAATCACTAACACTATCCCTTACTCCCAATTCCTCTGCCTCCGCCACATCTGCTCCCAGGAGGACCAATTCCACTCCAGAAGATCTCAGATGGCCTCCTACTTCAAGGACCACAATTTCTACTCCCATGTGCTCAGCAATGCCCTCCAGTGCATTTACTCATTTCCCATACCTCTGCCCTTGAACCCCACCCCTCCAACTACAACAAGGACAGAACCCCACTGGTCCTCACCTTCCACCCTACCAACCTATGCATCATCCTCCACCATTTCTGCCAGCTACAGTCAGACCCCACCAGCAGAGATATATTTCCCTCCCTACTCCTTTCTGAATTCTGCAGAGACCATTCCCTCCGTGGCTCCCTTGTTAGGTCCATGCCCACCACCATCAACCCACCCTTCACTCCCGGCACCTTCCTTTGCCACCACAAGAGGTGTAAATCCTGTGCCCACACCTCCCCACTTCGCAAAGGATCCTTCCATATCCTTCAGAGATTTTCCTGCACCTCCAAACACATCTACAGTGTCCATTGCTCTCGATGTAGTCTCCTCTACACTGGGGAGAAAGGATGCCAACTTGCGGAACATTTCAGAGAACATCTCTGGGACACACGCACTAAATAACCCCATCATCCTGTGACCGATCACTTTAACTCCCACTCCCGCTCCCACTCTGCCAAGGACATGCAAATCCTGGGCCTCCTCCAACGCCAAATCCTAGCCAGCCGACGATTGCAGGAAGAACACCTTATCTTCGAACTTTGGACTCTCCAACCATACGGAATCAATTTCACCAGTTTCTTCATCTCCCCTCCCCCCCTCCTTACCCAAATCCAACTTTCCTACTTGGCACCACCCTCTTGAACTATCCTACCTGTCCATCTTCCTTCCCACCCATCCGCTCCATCCTCCTCTCCGACCTATCACCATCACTCTCCATCTTTATCCACCTATCACATTCCCAGCTATTTTACCCCCACCCCGACCCCATTTATCTCTTAGCTCCCTTGGGCCTCCCATTCCACATTCCTGATTAAGAGCTTACACTCGAAACGCCAACTCTCCTGCTCCTCAGATGCTGCCTGACCGGCTGTGCTTTCCCAGCGCCACACGTTTTAACTCTGATCTCCAGCATCTGCAGTCCTCACTTTCTCCTCGCTAAATTAAGGAGTTGAACTGAGAGTCTGACTGCAGATAAATTCAATTCTTTTGAGAAGATAGTGCACATACAGCAGATCTAGGGGTGGCACGTGGCTCAGTGGTTAGCACTGCTGCCTCACAGCGCCAGGAACCCGGGTTCAATTCCAGCCTCAGGCAACAGTTTGTGTGGAGTTTGCATATTCTACCTGTGTCTGTGTGGGTTTCCTCTGGGTGCTCTGGTTTCCCCCCCACAGTCAAAAGATGTGCAGGTCAGGTGAATTGGCCACGCTAAATTGCCTGTAGTGTTAGGCGCATTAGTAAGAGGGAAATGGGTCTGGGTGGGTGACCCTTCAAAGGGTCAGTGTGGACTTGTTGGGCTGAAGGGCCTGTTTCCACACTGTAGGGAATCTAACCTAATCTAATCTATCTTGGATCATTCTTAACTGAGAAAACATTACAATTTGAAATATTCACTGGTCTGCAGTCTTCAGTCCTTAATTGCTGTGATGTAGTAGAGTTTTGTATATTAAGTATAGAATCTACAATTAGCTGTTATTTTAATTTACTCATTTGTCTATGACAAAAATAGAATTTAATTTACGGATAATATATTCTGGCTTTATTTTTAATGTAATATATCAACCCATTCTATTGTGCAATTTTAAGATTAATGAATTGTGATTTTGGGGAGGTTCTATAAAGGACTCCAAATGTTTGTTGTGGCATAAGAATTTTTATCTGGCTTTGCAACTTAGTGTCAGGTTGGCAGGCAATTTAGTGCCAACTTACTGGGGCCTTCTATTATGCTCACTTGACCAAAAGTGTGAACTGACAGGACAGGGCGTGGCTGTTTCCATTCTCTCACAATTTCCACCACCTCCATGGCTAATGAACAGCTCCAGGAACAGCAACTCAAAGCATCCTCTGTTGGAGAGCCTCCCAGTGTGACACAACTGCCCTTCTTGGAGTAAAATGGAGTCTACAGAAGAGAAAAGCTTTCTGAATATTATCGTCTTCAGCTATGGCAAAGGCTAGCAAGTGTGTCCAGATGTAAAGCTGAAGTATTTGCCAACATCTTCAGCCAAAAATGATGATTATACAATCCTACCATCTGTCCTCCTGAGGTCCTCCCCAGCAGGGGTGGCATGGTGTCTCAGTGGTTAGCACTGCAGCCTCACAGTGACCCAGATTCAATTCCAGCCTCAGGCGACTATCTGTGTGTAGTTTGCACATTCTCCCCGTGTCTGCGTGGGTTTCCTCCCATAATCCAAAGATGTGCAGGTCAGGTGGATTGGCTATGCTAAATGGGTTTGGGTGGGTTGCTTGCTCTTCGGAGGATCGGTGTGGACCTGTTAGGCCAAATGGCCAGTTTCCACACTGGAGGGAATCTAAAATAAATCTATCAAATTAGTCCATTCACTTAACTCCAGGTGGTGGTAAGAAGTGAGTAAATTCACTGAATATGGTAACAATTGATCTTGACACTATTCAGCTGGAGACCAGAGGTAGCCAAGCTATTCCAATGGGTATGTGACACATTACAACAATTTGACATGATGAATAATCACCCAGGTTCACTTCAACCACAAAACAGGATGAGTCTAGCCAAGCCAATTACTGTCCTATTATCCTCGTTGCTGATGCACCTGCATTTTGTGATTCCACATTAACTTGTTGCCCTCTTGTCAATCCTAGCACATTAAAAGAGCCTCAAATACAATTCTCATTCTTAGTATTTTGCCACAACTTCCAGTAGTGAGTAGTAAAACTGAAGCTGTCCTGACAATATTTGTATTCAGATGTTGACAGCAATAGATGCAGGAATAAACTATGATAAGACTTTTTTTTGGGAAAAAAGGCAAATTGATGTCTGTCTAAGAGCTAAAACCACAGTAACTTTCCCACAATGTTTTTATTATTTAGCTTTCAATTACTGAAAGAGTTAAAGGGATTTGAAAAGTTTACGAATTGTACAGCAGTTGCTGCTGCTACTTGCAATTTTTGCATTTGCTTCACAGTGAAGATCATGTCTGTGGCTAATTCAACAGAGACACATTTTATTTCGATGTTGATGATTTCTGTAATCTACTTGCAGTGTTTTCTTAACAGAACAAATACAGCTAGTGACACTGTCACCTCTGGCTCAGACCAGAGCACATTGTCTAGACTGGTCATTCAATATCGTTCTCAGTGAGAGCTGTATTGTTGAAGATATCATCCTTTGTTGAAAATGCTCCCCTTCAACTTGTTCAGATAACTACTAAAAACCCTGAAGTTAATTCAAAGAAGAGCAAGTTATAGTTTTGTAAATGAATATTAGCAGGTTATAATAAACAATAACACTTATGATAGGACCTTAGTTTTGTGGGTGTTTGGTGAGAGGCCCATTTTCTCAGTTGCCTCAGAGAATGTGTCAACAATCTCTATGACTGAGTTTGGTGGGTTTTAGTTTTGGATTGTAGGCAGTGTCAGTCAACCAGTTTTCCATCTGCTCTGTAAATTATCTCCTGTCTGTGGATAACCTGCTGGAGGGGAGATGCAGTATTGCAGTGAAGAAAACCAAGAAGAGAATTGGTATAATGGTATAGCCTTGCATAACCCCACTTTGTACTGAGGTAGAGTCGAGTTGGTTCTGTTGAAGTGGATCAGGGCCTATACATAGTTATGGAGGATGGTGACACATTTCTGAGAGCAGCCTGATTTGGGAAATGGTCTTTGAGCTTTCAATAATTGAAAGAGTCAAAGGCATTTGAGAAGTTTACAAACTCTGTACAGCAGTTGCAGCTGCTAGTTGCAATTTTTGGATTTGCCTCACAGTGAAGATCATGCCTAGGCTCATGAATGGCAAAACCTGAACTGTATTTCTGAAGGGGGTTCCTCAGCCATTGGAAGGAGATGATTGAGAAGAGTCTTTGCAAAGATCTTCCCTGTGGAAGACAGTAGGGAGATTCCTCTGTAGTTATTACAAATGGATTAGTTTGCTCCTTGAATTTTGATTCTCCAGCATGCACTCTGCTTCCTACAGTTGTGCAGCTATGTCTGGAGTGTATATCTCCACTGTGATTCACAATTTCAGCAAGAATTCCATCAGCTCCTGTTGACTATCAAATGGCTTTTCAGCTTTACTCTGGACCAGGTTAGCGACGATACTGAGTTGGATTGAATGTTGTGGAATGGAGGGCACTTGAGGTCGAGATAGAATCTCTGCTGAGGAGTTCTTCATAATGTGTATCTAGTGAGCACTGTCTGCCTCCATGTTTTAATGTGTTTCCCCACATTTTTGGTTAGAAGTGGAGTGGGCCAGTGTGTGCTTGGGCTAATGATTGTCTAACAACACCGAAGGAAGAAAACACGATGTCTGAGGGTTGGTGGATATCCCACATTCTTTCTACCTACCATTTAGTTTTTATGTTTGGAGAACATTCGCTCGGAGCATTGACTTCCTGCTTCAGGTGCTGCTGCCATGTATGGACCTCAGATTTGTGCAGAAGAAATAAACTGCAGGAATGCTGTTTGTAGGTATGCTGTACCATTTTCAGACATCAGTAGGATTCCTGTGGTGAACATAAGAATATAGGGCAGGAGTAGGCCATTCAGCCCACTTGCCATTCTGTAAGATCGTGACTGATCTGCCCCAGGTTTCAACTCCTTTTTTATGCCAATGCTCAGGTAACCTTATAACAGTTTATAAAATTATGAGGGGCATGGATAGGATAAATAGACAAAGTCTTTTCCCTGGGGTAGGGGAGTCCAGAGCTAGAGGGCATAAGTTTAGGGTGAGAGGGGAAAGATATATAAGAGACCTAAGGGGCAATGTTTTCACACGGAGGGTGGTACGTGTGTGGAATGAGCTGCCAGAGGAAGTGGTAGAGGCTGGTACAATTGTAACATTTAAAAAGCATCTGGATGGGTATATGAATAGGAAGGGTCTGGAGGGATATGGGCCAGGTGCTGGCAGTTGGGTCTAGATTGGCTTGGAATATCTGATCAGCATGGACGAGTTGGACCGAAGGGTCTGTTTCCATGGTGTACATCACTATGACTCTTTGATGCTATCTGCATTTTGCACTGAGTATGCTATCCAGCTGCCTCTGCAGATTCACTTTGCCTATTATTTTGCATCACTCTGTAATGCTGTGGAAGTAAAATTGGTTTGGATGTGAAGCAGGCAGAAACTCTTAAATGTCTAGTACACACTAAAACCAATAACCATGTTTCTTACAGTCAAAGGAATTGAATACTGGGCAGGGTGTTTAATGGGTGACACAGCTTGCTTCTGATTTCGCTCGCATTACAATTCATGTCCTGTACTCATCCCAGCAAGATTTCTATTATAATGGAGTATCTTTCAGTATGACAGGGGATATTTAGGAATTTTATAAATCACTATTTTGTCTTCCTTCAATAACCAAAACTGCTGCTTTGATCAGAAAAAAAATAGTAGTTTTATAAGGGAATGGCACCCTCACTGTTCCAACCAATTTTACGGTCCCCAGTCTAACAGACTGTTCCCAGTGGATGGAAGAGGGACAGTGTAATAGTGTGCTCAGTTCCAGTTACAAGAAAAAAAGTGAGGACTGCAGATGCTGAAGAGTCAGAGTCAATAGTGTGGTGCTGGAAAAGTATAGCAGATCAGGCAACATCCGAGGAGCAGGAGAATCAACATTTTGGACATAAGCCCTTCATCAGGAATGTCAATCACATTCCCGATGAAAGGCTTATTTCCAGAAATGTCGACTCTCCTGCTCCTCGGTTGCTACCTGTGCTTTTCCAGTGCCATACTTTTTAACCCACAATTCGTTATAAGCTGACCCCATTCCTCAGATAGTCATTGGCTCATTATTACATGTGTCCTTTTGACAGATCAAAAAGGTGTTAAGGTTGTAGTGATTATAATGAGGTCAGCCAGGTAGATCTCATAGAATTTGAGTTCCCTGATTGGACCAAATTAACAGCCCCAATCAGGGAGCCCTGGCTGATAGATATAAACAGGAATGTCAACGGTTCTGTTCACTCTGAGAGCTGTCTCTGAGGGAGCTGGATAAGTGTCAAGGACTCTCCAGGGTGACTTGGTGATGGGATACTGGCCTCTCGGTGTTATTTCAAAGGGCTGGAGCTGGAGAAGTTGTTCTAAAGTATATTATTATATAAGTGTACTTTATTGTTGTAAATACCAACCTCCACAGAAGGAGGAGGGCATTCTGTATTCATATTTCTTGACAAGAATGCTTTGTTTTTCAAGTCAAATTCAAGATTAATTAGCAAATGCTCCAAGCTGTAGCTCATTTCTTTCCATGTCCAACCCTGATGAACGAATATGCTGATTCTAAATAACTTAAGTAAAAATCCTGCCTTGCTATGATCTTTTGTCCTTATAGCTATTGGCTGTCTTCCAGAAATGTAGAAGAATTAGTGTACACATTGCAATTTTTCTTTACTGTTTCTGGCATAGCATAGATTCTCAGAAAAGTAATAGCCTGTGACAAAAAGAAAATAATCCTCAGTTCACAACCAGCTGAAAGAAACAATATTTCCTTCAAAGGGTATCTTGAGGTAATCTGTTAAAAGTGACTTTCTTCTTTCCCAACTTCAGTCAGTATACTGGAATTATGAAAATGCTGAACATAAATAAATTAAAGCAAGTCTTGGTTATATAGTGCTTCCATTGAATATTAGAATCAACCAGAGCCATAATATGTCATTCAAGCATATATCAGAGATTTTTCTAAATCTCCTTACATATTGTACATGAATTTGGATTTTCTAATGAGGGCAAAATCTCTTGAAAAATGAAGGAGGAAGAGAATTGAGTGGGTGAGACTGACAGGTGTTTATACGAGCTTATCTGCATGAAAATGAGTTTCATTTCCGAAATATATCCCTTTTGGTCCATATGCGGGAAGCTTGATTTTATGCAGGCTCAACCACTTTGATTTAGATGTACTTAGGCCAATTTATAAAAAGCACTGTTACGAATAATGCTATTTTCCATATCTTGGTATCATCCTCATGACTGATGCAACAGCTATAACAATGACCATTTAATAATTGGTTTGTATTTAAATTTTATTGTTTACCAGAAACTGAACTGGAGTAGCAATATGGACACTGTGATGACAAGAGTAGGTCAGAGGTGCAGAAGTTTGAAGCAAGCAACTCAATACCTGATTCTTCAATGCTTCTCCACCATTTACAAGGCATAAGTCAAGAGTATGGTGAATTAGTCTTCTCTTGCCTGGATGAATGCAACTTCAACAACACACCCAAAGCTCATCATTAGCAAGGGCAAAGCAGCCCATTTGACTGTTACCCCATCCATCACCAATGTTCATTCCTTCTATCATCTTTCGCATAGTGGCAGCAGTGTGTACTATCTACAAAATGTTTTGCATCAACTCAGGAAGGATCTTTCAATAGCATCTTCCAGGACAAGAGTAAAAGATGCATTGGAGTATCACTACCTGCAAGTTCCCTTCAACGCTACACGTCATCCTTATTTACAGCAATATCACCATTCCTTCAACATCGCTGGGTCAAAATCCTGAAACTCTCTTCCTAACAGCAATTAGAGTGTCCCACTATGAACTGTAGCCGTTGAAGAAGGCATCTCAACACTATCTTCTCAAGGACAATTAGGAATTAGCAATAATAAACACCGACAGGTGATTTCCCATTTAGAATTACATTGCTAGTGGGTGATGGGACGGAAAGGATTTAATCTTCTATGGCAGTCATTTGGAAAGGGAAATAAAAACAGAAAATTCTGTAAGTAACAAGTCTGGCAAGAAGAAGCAGAATTAATGTCATATGTTGTGACTTTGCATTAGAATTGAAATAAGATTGAGATGTAAAACTTTCTAAGCAAGTACAGAGGCAAGTAAAGTGGGGAGAAGGCAGAACAAATGTTTTAAAACGCAAATTAAGCAAAAGTGAGGGAAATAGGACAAAATACATGCCTGGTGAGATCACATCTTGAGTACTGTCTGCAGTGTTAGTCTCCCTATTTAAAGAAGGATGTAAATGCATTGGAAGCAGATCTAAGAACTAGACCTGGACTGAAAGGTTTGAGTTATGAGGAAAGGCTGAATAGGTTAAGCTTGTATATAGAGTGTTTAGAAAAGTGAGAAATTAGTTGAATGTAACATATAAAATCCTGAGTGCGACAGGTTGGATATAGGAAGTACATTTTCTCTTGGGAATTTCTAGAACTAAGCAATATTGTTTAAATATAGTGTTCACCCATTTAAGACAGATTTTCTTTTCTTACACAAAGTAGTGAATCTTCAGAACTCTCTTTATTAAAAAAGGCTGTGGAATCAGAGTCTTTGAATAATTTTAAGTTAGAAATAGATAGATTTGTGATATGTAAGTCGATGTAAAATATCATGGATAGACAGGAATATGAGGTAATCAGATTAGTCATGATCTTATCGAATCATGAAATGGGCTCAAGTGGTCAACTCCCTTTCTTGCTCTGCATGTTTGCTTGTTTATATGAATGTGGGTGTGTATGTTTGTTGTGACGGCCATGATATTATCCACCTTCTTGTCCTTTTACTGAAGACAGGATATGTGTGAGCTAGGTGGCATTTTTCCCCCATGAAGCAGGTATACAACTGACATCAATAAAGGCAAGTTGAGGCAAACATTGAAAGCCAACAAGAATATTCTAGTCAGTCTCCAGATTGCCTGAAATTCCAAACCATGGGGTAATTGCCTGGAGGTAGACTCCTAGTTCGAACCCTTGGGGATTTACATCTTATGATGCTCTCCTTATCTGTCTGGTCAGCTGTAACTACAAACTGTCCCTATGCATAGGTTACAGGGGTGGACTGGATGCTGAGGCCTTTTTTTTTCATTTTAAAGTTAAAACTATTGGGTTTTTTTCTGTCATGCAGCACCCTCTCCTTCACTGGCTGATGTCGTTTTCCAGTTCGAGAGTTACTCAGTTTGGTTTTCCAGTTTCAGCGACCTGTCCTTATTGGTTGGAAAGCTTCCCTTCCACAAACTAATTGAGAATTTGGGTAAAATCATTGCCATGTATCTGTTCCCCACACAGTGCAAGCTTATGAGCTCCATTTAACTATGGTGGACAACTAAAGGTCGAGGAGAAAATTCTGCCCCAGGCCAAATTGTTTGCTCGTGAGCGAAATAACTCCACAGAGGCAAGTATCCTATCACCAAGTCACCATTTATTTACATGTGGAGAGAGCTCGACACAGACCCAACTCCCTCAGAGCCAGCTCTCAGAGTATGACACTCCTGTTTTTTTTCTCTTTTTTTCTTCTTTTTTTTATATTTTGTCTTTCCTTCCATGGTGTGTGTGTGTGTAGGTGTGAGACACAGTGAGAACCACAAGGTGCACAAATCTTTATTCGATTTCCACCACCAGGATGATAGGAAAACACCCGAGTGGCCAGTGACAAGCACTGCCCTTCACATCAAAGGGCAATGCTGTGTGATCAAAACAGTGGAGGGGAGGGCAGGGACTAAATCAAAATAGAGTTGGAGGGGACATTCCTGTTTTTAGCTGTTAGCCAGGGTACCCTGATTGGGCCAGATTAACAACCCCAGTCAGGGAACTCATTTTCTATGAGATCCAGCTGACTGACCTCATTACAATCACTACAGTGAGGGAAGCAGGAATCGTGGTGGATAAGCACAAACTTTCACACTGTGTTTCTCAGTTCCCTCCCAGTTCCAGGCAATTTCTCTTGAAACAGGATGGGGCAGTAGGCCGTACCACCTACAAGCTGTGGGTAGCCAGTTGAGTAAAGATTGATTGAGGCCTCTTGACAGGACCCAACTGGAAACGATGCCAGTGCAGCATGCTGGCTTGGATAGCTTTCCTGCCTGTCTGGTTTCAACATCAGCCACATGACACCTTGTGAAGGATATCTCTCGCACAATGGAGGCCTCGCTGTAGGGGACCCTTTTGTTATTTTAGGCTTGGAGAAGTCAGAGATCAGGTCTAACCTACAAACACATTCTGCTCCAGTTTCCTTTGAAACACCTCTTGTTGACCATCCAGCTTCAAGAGTCATAGGGCTACTAATTGAACAATTCTGGGGAAAGCACAGGCCAGTGAGGCTACTCCACGCGGAGCAGTCTTTTTCCAGCATTTGTGCCTGAAAATGGGGTCCTAAGCCAACAGGTAAAATCCTGACCCCTGTAAACCACCTGAAAAACTGCAATAATTTCCTTATCTCTGCCTCATCTGAGATGACTTAGTTTAAGAAAAAAAAAGGATGTTTTCTCATTCAATGGGTCACTTTTGTTTTATTGTACGTAATCACAAAACTATAGCAGAAGTCTCTCAATCTCTGGTGGAGTTACCTCATTTCTTAAAATTTGTTTTGAAGGCATCAAACTCTGAAGAACAGTAAGTGCTGGAGAATGCAGATCCATCAGTGAGCAGAGTATCACTACAAAATAGAGTGTAATTGATACATAGGAAAAATCACAATGCAGTGATATAGTTTTATGACAGCCTGCTGGCTATGCCTCGGAGAATTCCTCCCACACCATAGAATTGCAAGCCATCTGTTGAATCTGGTACTGTTGTGAGCAGATTTATAAATCAGCCCAAAGGTTACAGAAAGACATTGCGGGAATGAAGTGCTCTCTGTTTGCAGAAGTGGGTTTAAATTAGATAGTCCCCAAAAACAGGCACAAAGCACACAATGTTCAAATATCTTGTACCGATCCATTATATCTTAGGCAGCATGCCAACCTTGTGCTGTCTGCTCATTCCAATCTTGGAGTCTGCAGCCAATGCTAACCACACTGCTGAGTTGCTGTGCACTTCATTGAGTCCCAAAAATGTGAGAGGCTACTTAAACCAGCCTGGATCTTTGAAAGGAGACACATTATGATTGCAGTACATACTAAATACTCCTGTATCATTCATTCTGATGTAGACTAAGACGATAAGACCATTAGATAAAAGAGCAGAATTAGCCTGTTTGGCCCATCAAATCTGCTCTGCCATTCAATTATGGCTGATATGCTCCTCAACCCCATTCTCCTATCTTCTCCCCATAATCTTGATCCCCTTACTAATCAAAATCCTCTCTCTTTCTGCCTTAACCATTTTCCAATCCTCTGGGATCTTCCTGACTCCAGTGATTCCTGAAAGATCACCACCAATGTCTCCACAATTTCCTCAGTTATCTCCTGGAGTGGAGTCCATCTGCTCCAGGTGATCTATCCACCTTTCAGCTTCTGCTGAACCTTCTTCTTATAATGGCCACTACACTCACCTCTGCCTCTTGACTCACTTGAAGTTCTGGCATGCTACTGATTTCTTCCACAGATGCCATGATTCAGTTCCTCCACAATTTCTTTGTTCCCCATTGCTACTTCTCCAGCCTCATTTCCTAAAGTCCAATGTCCACTCTCGCCTCTCTCTAACCCCTTAGGTATTGAAATAACTTTCCAATCTTCTTTCATATTAGTAGCTAGCTTATCCTCAAATTTCATCTTCTCCCTCCTTATCACTGTCTTCATTGTCCTCTGCTGATTTTTAAAGGCTCCCCAATCATCTGGCTTCCCACTAATCTTTGCCAGATTGTATAGTTTTTCTTTTGCTCTGAGGCTGTCCTTGGCTTCCCTTGTCAGTGATGGTTGCCTTATCCTCCCCTCAGTATATTTCTGCTGTGCATCTCAAAT
Source organism: Chiloscyllium punctatum (assembly GCF_047496795.1). Lineage (NCBI taxonomy): Eukaryota > Metazoa > Chordata > Chondrichthyes > Orectolobiformes > Hemiscylliidae > Chiloscyllium > Chiloscyllium punctatum. Next base: position 60,284,379 of record NC_092763.1, on the reverse strand, counting down.
TACCACCAGAAACCCCTGACATTTCTGCTTCATCATCTTACTTGCTAGGCTTCCCTTTCAGTCAACTCTGGCCAGCTCCTTCCTCATTTTTTTGTAATTATCTTTACTCCATTGCAATACCATTACATTTGGTTCCAGCTTCTCCATCTCAAGCTGCAGGGTGAATTCTATCATATTATCCCTTACTTAAAGCTCCCTAATCAAATCTGTCTCATTCCATGTCACCAAATCCAGAGTTGCCTGTTCCATAGTAGTTGAGAGTGTGGTGCTGGAAAGGTACAGCAGGTTAGGCAGCATCCGCGGAACAAGAGAATCGACGTTCTAGGCAAAAGCCCTTGTAGTAGGCTGTACCACAAACTGCTCCAAAAAAACCATCCCATAGATATTCCACGAATTCCTTTTCTTGTGATCTGCTACCAAATCTGATTGTCCCATTCCACCTGCATGAGTATCATAGTGGTGTCTTTCTTACATACCTTTTCTATCTCCTATTTATTTTCAGTCCTACATCCTCACTATTGCTCAGAGGCATGTGCACAATTTCCATCAGTGACTTTTTTCCTTTGCAGTTTCTCAACTCTACTCATGACTGTGTGGCAAATGTTGTCACAACTCCATCTGCTGACAACACCACTGTTGTAGGCTGGATAGCAAACCAGGATGAGATAGAATAGAGGTAGAATGCTTGATGGCATGGTGCAAAGATAACAATCTCTCCCGCAATGTCAGCAAAATGAAAAAGCTAGTCATTGACTTCAGGAAGCAATGTGGAGGGAATGCCCCTATTTACATCTATGGAGCTAAGGTGAAGATGGTTGAGTTCCTCGGTGTAACGATCACCAACAATCTGTCCTGGTCCAAGCACATTGATGTGATGGTCAAGAAAGCACAACAAAGCCTTTGCTTTCTCAGGAAGCTCAGAAAATTTGGCATATCCATAGAGACTCGTCAATTTTTATAGATGCACCATAGAAAGCAGTCTATTAGGATGCATCACGGCTTTGTATGGCAATTGCTCTGCCCAGGACTGTAAGAAACTACAGAGAGCTGTGAACATAGCTTAGTCTATCATGCAAGCCAATCTTCCAACCATTGATTCCACCCATACTTCCCACTGCCTCAGAAAAGCAACCAACATAATCAAAGACCCTCCCACCCAGGTTATAATGTCTTCCAACCTCTTCCATTAGGCAGACGATACAAGATACTGGATTAGTGGTGCTGGAAGAGCACAGCAGTTCAGGCAGCATCCAACGAGCAGTGAAATGACGTTTCGGGCAAAAGCCCTTCATCAGGAATAAAGGCAGTGAGCCTGAAGCATGGAGAGATAAGCTAGAGGAGGGTGGGGGTGGGGAGAGAGTAGCATAGAGTACAATGGGTGAGTGGGGGAGGAGATGAAGGTGATAGGTCAAGGAGGAGAGGGTGGAGTGGATAGGTGGAAAAGAAGATAGGCAGGTCAGACAAGTCAAGGAGACAGTAACTGAGCTGGAAGTTTGAAACTAGGATGAGGTGGGGGAAGGGGAAATGAGGAAGCTGTTGAAGTCCACATTGATGCCCTGGGGTTGAAGTGTTCCGAGGCAGAAGATGAGGCATTCTTCCTCCAGGCATCTGGTGGTGAGGGAGCGGCGGTGAAGGAGGCCCAGGACCTCCATGTCCTCGGCAGAGTGGGAGGGGGAGTTGAAATGTTGGGCCACGGGGCGGTTTGGTTGATTGGTGCGGGTGTCTCGGAGATGTTCCCTAAAGCGCTCTGCTAGGAGGCGCCCAGTCTCCCCAATGTAGAGGAGACCACATCGGGAGCAACGGATACAATAAATGATATTGGTGGATGTGCAGGTGAAACTTTGATGGATGTGGAAGGCTCCTTTAGGGCCTTGGATAGAGGTGAGGGAGGAGGTGTGGGCACAGGTTTTACAGTTCCTGCGGTGGCAGGGGAAAGTGCCAGAATGGGAGGGTGGGTCGTAGGGGGGTGTGGACCTGACCAGGTAGTCACGGAGGGAACGGTCTTTGCGGAAGGCAGAAAGGGGTGGGGAGGGAAATATATCCCTGGTGGTGGGGTCTTTTTGGAGGTGGCGGAAATGTCGGTGGATGATTTGGTTGATGCGAAGGTTTGTAGGGTGGAAGGCGAGCACCAGGGGCGTTCTGTCCTTGTTACGGTTGGAGGGGTGGGGTCTGAGGGCGGAGGTGCGGGATGTGGACGAGATGCGTTGGAGGGCATCTTTAACCACGTGGGAAGGGAAATTGCGGTCTCTAAAGAAGGAGGCCATCTGGTGTGTCCTATGGTGGAACTGGTCCTCCTGGGAGCAGATACGGCAGAGGCGGAGAAATTGGGAATACGGGATGGCATTTTTGCAAGAGATAGGGTGGGAAGAGGTGTAATCCAGGTAGCTATGGGAGTCGGTGGGTTTGTAAAAAATGTCAGTGTCAAGTCGGTCGTCACTAATGGAGATGGAGAGGTTCAGGAAGGGGAGCGAGGTGTCAGAGATAGTCCAGGTAAATTTAAGGTCTGGGTGGAATGTGTTGGTGAAGTTGATGAATTGCTCAACCTCCTCACGGGAGCACGAGGTGGCGCCAATGCAGTCATCAATGTAGCGGAGGAAGAGGTGGGGAGTGGTGCCGGTGTAATTATGGAAGATCAACTGTTCTACATAGCCAACAAAGAGACAGGCATAGCCGGGGCCCATACGTGTGCCAATGGCTACACCTTTGGTCTGGAGGAAGTGGGAGGATTCAAAGGAGAAATTGTTAAGGGTGAGGACCAGTTCGGCCAAACGAATGAGAGTGTCAGTGGAAGGGTACTGTTGGGGACGTCTGGAGATGAAAAAACTGAGGGCTTGGAGGCCCTGGTCATGGCGAATGGAGGTGTAGAGTGATTGGATATCCATGGTGAAGATGAGGTGTTGGGGGCTGGGGAAACGGAAGTCTTGGAGGAAGTGGAGAGCGTGGGTGGTGTCTCGAACGTATGTGGGGAGTTCCTGGACTAGGGGGGATAGGACAATGTCGAGGTAGGTAGAGATGAGTTCAGTGGGGCAGGAGCATGCTGAGACAATGGGTCAGCCAGGGTGGTCAGGCTTGTGGATCTTGGGAAGGAGGTAGAACCGGGCAGTGCGGGGTTCCCGGACTATGAGGTTGGAAGCTGTGGGTGGGAGATCTCCTGAGGTGATGAGGTTCTGTATGGTCTGGGAGATGATGGTTTGGTGATGGAGGGTGGGGTCATGGTCGAGGGAGCAGTAGGAAGAGGTGTCCTCGAGTTGGCGTTTGGCTTCAGCGGTGTAGAGGTCAGTGCGCCAGACTACCACTGCACCCCCTTTATCCGCTGGCTTGATGGTGAGGTTGGGATTGGAGCAGAGGGATTGGAGGGCTGCGCGTTGTGAGGGTGAGAGGTTGGAGTGGGGGAGGGGGGACGACAGGTTGAGGCGGTTAATGTCCCGGCGGCAGTTGGAAATGAAGAGGTTGAGGGCAGGTAATGGGCCAGCGCGGGGTGTCCAGGTGGATGCAGTGTGTTGGAGGTGGGCGAAGGGGTCCTCGGAAGGTGGGCGGGAGTCCTGATTGTGAAAGTAAGCTCGGAGGCGGAGGCGACGGAAGAATTGTTCGATGTCACGTCGTGTATTAAATTCATTGATGCGTGAACGGAGGGGGATGAAGGTGAGTCCTTTGCTGAGGACTGATCGTTCGTCCTCAGTGAGTGGGAGGTCTGGAGGGATGGTGAAAACTCAGCAGGGCCGGGAGCTGGGATCTGGTGCGGGTGTGGAGCTGGGAGTGGGGTCGGAGCCAGTACCTGGAGTGGGTGTGATGGTGGGGGGAATGGGGGTGGAGGCATGAGCTGGGGTAATGTTGCCCTCGGGGTTCTGGGGTGTAGAAGATACAAGAGTTTAAACACACATACCAACGGATTGAAGAACAGCATCTGAATGAACCGTTCAAATTTCAAATTTAATGTTGACCTCATTCTTTGTACACCTTCTCTGCAGCCGTAACATTGTACTCCTCGCCCTGTTCTATTACGTTAATGCACTTTGTATGATATGATCTGCCTATACTGCATGCAACCTCAGAGCTATGGCCTCAACAGCTGCCCGCAGCCCTGGGCAGGGGGTTTGAAACACAGTCCAGGTGACTGTGAAGAAGGTAGAGGATCGTAGACCGGTTGACCGCATCCTGTTTATTAAGAAAGTACTGTTGGGATGCTGTGAGTTCGCCGCAGCGGACGTGTACTGCCTGCAGGATTTCCCTGGGGCAGGCTACTTTGATGTGACCTTCAGAAGTGTGAAGCAGTGCGAACAGCTCCTGAAGGTCTTCAAGGAGAAGGAAGGGGAGCCGCTGTTTTCCATCTTGTCGGCGACCTCATTGTGTATACTTCCTGCACAGAGGAATCGGGTTGTTACAATCCATATGTACAACCCCTATGTTCCAGCGGCTATGTCCTGACCTTCCTGGGAAGGTACGTCCAAGTTGAGGGAGAAGCCACTGAAATGATCGACTGGGATCTGGACCAGTAAGCGGCAGGTCAGGGTAACGCTGAGGGTCAATGACAATGGGAACATCCTCCACCCACCCTCGAGCTTCGCAATTGGAGGGAGCAGAGGATACCTGACATATACAGGGCAGCCGAAAGTGTGCTGAACCTGCGGGAAGTCGGGACACGTGGCGGCGGATTGCAAGGTGACCATCTGCAGGAACTGCAAACAGGAGGGTCACTTGACTAAGGACTGTCAGGAAGAAAAGAGCTGTAACCTGTGCGGAGAGGCGGGCCACATGTACAAGACCTGCCCAAGACGGCGGGGGGGCCACTTACGCACAGATGGCTGGAGGTGGCAATGTGAGCCGTGGACCCCCAAAGACCAGTAAGATCCACCCAGACAGCAGGGAAACAGAGTCTGGTGGCACCCAGAAAGAAGAACAGGCTGGAGTGGAGGAGGCGGCAGCCAGCGGAGAGACACAGCAGCTGATCCTAGCTCTAGCTGGGCAGATGGAAGAAATAGAGGAGGTAATCAAGCAGGCGGAGGAGTGGATACCTGTTAAAAACAGGAAGAGAAAATCCTGCCAGGCCCCCAAAGCCTCCCAGCAAAAGGGGAAAAGAGGGACGGCCAGCTCTTTGGAGGGGGAGGATGGGCGCAAAGAAGGTCATCACCACCAGAAGAAGAGACAGAGCGCCGTAGGTAAAGAGGAGGGCATTTCCTCCCAACCAGGAAACAACGGACTCCCTGAAGTCCACCCTCCACCCAGTGAGAACCAGGGGGTACCCACTGCCCCACAACTACAGGTAACTGAGAGCTGTGATCCTCTGACAGTCCCATTGTCAGACACAGAACTGGACGGTGCGGACCCTTGCCTTGGCTCAATGACACCAGAGCGGGTAAACGACCCCAGTGAGGAGCTAGATAGCTACCTCAGCTCAGCAAAGGTCCAGCAGTTCGTGCGCACCATGGGGATGTAGACAGCCACCCCAGAGACAGGACAGTCAAATGGACAATGGTAACCCCATAAACTGGGGGTTAAAGAAGTTTCCTTTGCTTTCATATAACAGGGCACCCACTCAGTAGGTGGGTTCCGCTGAAGCCACGGCTAAATACTAAGAGACTGGATGGTTAATAAAGGGAACTGTAAATAGGATAACTATAAATTCAATTAATTCAATCTGTTCTTTGTAATGTTAAGACATGCAATGTATATATCTATGAACGACATGGCAAATTGTACAAGTACCAAAGATTTATTTCTATGAATAAAATATATTTTGAAATTAAAAAAAATGTGAAGACCCCTTGCGTTGGTCTGCTGCAGAGGGCCTTTGGAAAGCGACTGTGAAGTTTGTCTTTTTAACATTACTTCTTGTTTTTCTGACCTGTAGTCACACAGTGTATGGCTGTATTGTAACTGTTTTTCATTTCTCTACTCTGTAACTAAGGGCTACATCTTGACCTGTTTGCTATCCATTGTAACCAGATGAACTCCTTCTGCTACTTCAAAAAGATTGAGGTCAAGACATGAATGCATGCTTAAAAATGAGGTTTCTCAATTGTGAATTATATGTACTGTACATTCCATGCTATCTTACAACTTTTGCATTGATGTGGTGGTAGCAGCATACTTTTCATCTGTTTCATATTTCATACCTTTCAGCTGTGCCACTGGAACCATATAGTTTCACCTCTGTTGGATGTAGCTTCTGTTCTCTTACTTATAGTAAATAATCCAATAGGGCAACAATGGCTCAAAGGTGGAAAACAGAGGGTGATGGTGGAGGGTTGTTTTTCAGACTGGAGGCCTGTGACCAGTGGAGTGCCACAAGGATCTGTGCTGGGTCCTCTACTTTTTGTCATTTTCATAAATGATTTGGATGTGAGCACAAGAGATACAGTTAGTACGTTTGCAGATGACACCAAAATTGGAGGTATAGTGGACAGTGAAGAGGGTTACCTCAGATTACAACAGGATCTTGACCAGATGGGCCAATGGGCAGAGAAGTGGCAGATGGAGTTTAATTCAGATAAATGTGAGGTGCTGCATTTTGGGAAAGCAAATCTTAGCAGGATGTACAGACTTAATGGTAAGGTCCTAGGGAGTGTTGCCGAACAAAGAGACCTTGGAGTGCAGGTTCACAGCTCCTTGAAAGTGGACTCGCAGGTAGATAGGATAGTGAAGACGGTGCTTGGTATGCTTTCCTTTATTGGTCAGTGTATTGAGTACAGAAGTTGGAAGGTCATGTTACGGCTGTACAGGACATTGGTTAGGCCACTGTTGGAATATTGCGTGCAATTCTGGTCTCCTTCCTATCGGAAAGATGTTGTGAAACTTGAAAGGGTTCAGAAAAGATTTAAAGGATGTTGCCAGGGTCGGAGGATTTGAGCTATTGAGAGAGGCTGAGTAGGCTGGAGCTGTTTTCCCTGGAGCGTCGGAGGCTGAGGGGTGACCTTACAGTGGTTTACAAAATTATGAGCAGCATGGATAGACAAAGTCTTTTCCCTGGGATTGGGGAGTCCAGGATTAGAGGGCATAGGTTTAGGGTGAGAGAGGAAAGATATTAAAGAGACCTAAGGAGCAAATCTTTCACACAGAGGGTGGTACGTGTATGGAATGAGCTACCAGAGGAAGTGGTGGAGGCTGGTACAATTGCAACATTTAAGAGGCATTTGGATGGGTATATGAATAGGAAGGGTTTGGCAGGATATGGGCCTGGTGCTGGCAGGTGGGACTAGATTGGGTTGGGATATCTGGTCGGCATGGACGAGTTGGACTGAAGGGTCTGTTTCCATGCTGTACATCTCTATGACTCTATGACTTTAATCTCCCCCATATTAATTTTGCAACTATTGAGATGTCCATTGACTTAAACAGGTTCTGTCAAACTTTCCTGATGAAGGGCTTTTGCCTGAAACATCGAGTTTCCTGCTCCTCAGATGCTGCCTGATCTGCTGTGCTTTTCCAGCATCACTCTAATCTTGACTATGTCAAACTTAAATTGGTTGGATCACCAATTTCCCATCAGAATATGTTGGGCATTTTTTAAATCCCTGCACCGCATTACATAATGGTAAACCTTCTTGGAAAGATTTATATTTTTATTTTTATAGATGTAGTACCCCTTTTTTATCTGGATGCTAATTGTGTCTATGAAGCTTCTGTACAACATATTACTACCACTGAATCTTAATATCTGCTGCCTGGCCTACTCTTTGTAGTCTTTTGAGCTTTTATATTATGTAGATATTTTTAATTAACCTGTTCTGACATGTTATGACACAATCTTGAGCAGGTGGGACTTGACCTCAGGCCTTCAGGCCCAGAGGTACAGACATTGCCACAGCCTTGCAAGAGCTGCTGAATGGATTCTGTGGGTCTCCTGTGATAAGGTTGTCCTTCTTCTCTCAGGATTTCTATGTGATTCTTCCTCCTTTCTGCTTCTAGCACACTCTGAATGGCTTTCTTCAAAGCTTAATCTTCTTTGAGCTGTTATAAAACTGAGAAAGATGTTTTGGTAATTCCAACACAAATTTTGCCTCTGAAAATTTTGATTTGAAAGCTCTCCAGTTTTCCATTTTTGTTTTCCAAGGATTCCTCTGAAGCTGAAAATATTACTCTTCCAAGAATTTCTCTTAGATTAAAATAAGTGCCACAAGCTTATGAGATTTCATCAACAGTATCAATGCCATCTTTTATAGAATGCTTACAAATGGAACCAAGCCATTCAGCCCATTGAGACCATATTGACCCTCTGAAGGGAATCCCACCCAGACCCACCACGTTTCTGTAACCCTACATTTCTTATTGCTAATCCACCTAGCGTGCACATTCCTGAACATTATGGTCAATTTAGCATGGCCAATTCAGCAAACTACACACCTTTGAAATGTGGGAGGAAACCCATGCAGACATGGAAAGAATATGCAAACTCCACTGACAGTGGCCTAAGGCTGGAATTGAACCCAGGTCCCTGGAGCTGTGAGGCAGCAGTGCTAACCACACATTCACCGTGCCACTCTATGTCATGTTGTGGTATAATGTCATCAACTGTAAGTCTTAATAAATACAATTATAATATTTATTGGTTCAGCTTGTGATTCAGTGTCTATCTTAGAAGCAATTAAAAAGAACGTAGAACAAAGACATTTTACAGCCCAGGAACAGGCTTTCAGCCCTCAAAGCCTGAGTCAATCCAAATCCACTGTCTAAACCTATCACTCAATTCCTAAGCATCTGTATCCCTCTGCTTCCCACTTACTCATGCATCTGTCCGGTCGAACCTTAAATGAATCTACAATGCCGGTCTCTACTACCTCTGCTGGCAATGTGTTCCAGGCACCTACCACCCTCTGTGTAAAGTACTTTCCACGTGTATCCTGCCACCCCCTTAAACTTTTCTCCTGTCACCTTGAACGCATGATCTCTTGTTATTGAATCCTTCACCCTGGGAAAAAGCTTATCTCTATCCACCCTGTCTATACCCGTCATGATTTTGTAGACCTCAATCAGGTCCCCCCTCAATCTCCTTTTGTCTAATAAAACAATCCTAACCTACTCAACCTCTCTTCATAGCTAGCACCTTCCATATCAGGTAACATCCTCGTATACCTTCTCTGCACCCTCTCCAAAGCATCCACATCCTTTTGGTAATATGGCGACCAGAGCTGTACACAATATTCTAAATGCAGCCGAAACAAAGTCCTGTGCAACCTTAATATGATCTGCCAACTCTTATACTCAATAGCCCATCCAATGAAGGCAAGCATTTCATATGCCTTCTTAACCACTCTATCCACCTGTGCAGCAATCTTCAGGGTACAATGGACCTCCCAGATCTCTCTCCTCATCAACCTTTCCCAAGGCTCTTCTGTTTACAGTATAATCCGCTCTCGAATTAGACCTCCCAAGTGCAAAACCTCACCTTTGCTTGGATTGAACTCCATCTGCCACTTCCCTGACCAACTCTCCAGTCCATCTATATTCTCCTGCATTTTTTGACAGTCCCCTATGCTTTCTGCTACCCACCAATCTTCGTGTCATCTGCAAACTGACTGACTGATTAGACCACCAATGCCCTCTTCCAGATCATTTATGTATATTGCAAATAACAGTGGTCCCAGCACTGATCCCTGTGGAACACCACTGGTCACCTTTCTCCATTTCAAGAAACTCCCTTCAACTACTACTACTCTGTCTCCTGTTGCTCAACCAGTCCTTTATCCATCTGGCTCGAACACTCCGCACATCATGTGACATCACTTGCTCCATTAGTTTACCATGGAGAACCTTATCAAACACCTTATTAAAGTCCATATATATGACATCTACAGCTGTTCCTTCATCTATCAACTCGGTCACTTCCTCAAAGAACTCTATTAAGTTGGTAAGGCATGATCTCCCCTACACAAAACCATGTTTCCTATCACTGATAAGTACATTCTCTTCCAAATATAAATAGATCCTATCCCTCAGTACCTTCTTCAGCAAATTTCCCACCACTAACGTCAGGCTCACTGGTCTGTAGTTACCTGGAATATCCCTACTACCCTTCTTGAACAGAGGGACAACATTAGCAACTCTCCAGTCCTCCAGCATTTCACCTGTGTTTAAGGATATTACAAAGATACCTGTCAGGACCCCAGCTATTTCCTCTCTCCCTCCCCCAGCAACTTGGGATAGATCCCATCTGGTCCTGTGGATTTTATCCACCTTAATATCCTTTAGCCTACCCAACACATCTTCCCTCCATATGTCAATGTGATCCAGAGTAAACAAACATCTATATCTAATCTCAACATTCATCATGTCCCTCTCCTCAGTGAACACTGATGCAAAGTAATCATTGAGAATCTCACTCATTTTCTCAGGTTCAACACGCAATCTTCCTTCCTTATCCTTTAGTGGACCACCCCTTTCTCTAGTTACCCTCTTGCTTCTTATATATGAATAAAAGGCCTTAGATTCTTCTTAATTCTGTTCACTAAAGTTACTTCATGACCCCTTTTAGCCAGCTTGATTCCTCATTTAAGATTGGTCCTACTCTCCTGATATTCCTCCAAAGCCTGTTCTGTTCTTAGCTGTATGGACCTATGTACGCTTCCCTTTTCCTCTTGGCTAGTCATACAATTTCTTCTGTCATCCACAGTTCATGAATCTTGCCTTTCCTATTCCTTGTTTTCAAAGGAACATCCCTATCCTGCATGCCTATGCCTACCTTCAACCTATCTTTGAAAGCCTCTCATATATCAAATGTGGAATTCCTTTCAAATAGCTGCCCCAATCCACATTTCCCAACTCCTGCCGAATTTTGATATAATTGGCCTTAGCCCTGTTTAGTACTCTTCCCTTAGGACCACTCTCATCTTTGTCTATGAATATTCTAAAACTAACAGGATTGTGGTCACTATTCCCAAAGAAATCCCCAACTGCAACTTCTACCTGACCTGGCTCATTCCCAACACCAGGGATCTGGCTCATTCCCAACACCAGGTCCAATATGGCCCCTTCCCGAGTTGGAGTATTGACATATTGCTCTAGAAAACTTACCTAGATGCTCCTTACAAACTCTGCCCCATCCAGATCTCTGACACTAAGTGTATCCCAATGTTGAGAAAATTAAAATCTCCCATCACCACCACCCTGTTGCCTCTATATCTTTTCATAGTCTGTTTACCATTTTTGTTCTTCTACCTCACACTCACTGTTGGAAGGCCTGTAGTACTGCCCCAACAATGTAACTGCACCCTTCTTATTTCTCAGCTGTACTCATAATGTCTCACTGCTCAAGCCCTCCACAGTGTCCTCCTTTAGCACAGCCGTGATATCATCCCTGACTAGCAATGCAACTCCTCCCCCCCTTTTACTTCCCTCACTGTCCTGTCTGAACAGTCTATATCCTGGAATATGTAGTTGCCAATCATGCCCTTCCTTCAACCAAGTCTCTGTGATCGCAATAACGTCATACTCCCAGGCACCAATCCAAGCCCTAAGTTCGTCAAACTCCTTACCCACTATACTCTTTGCATTAAAGCATATGCACTTCAATTCTGTACCTTAAGAACTGTTTTCTCCAAGATTTTTAATCCTGTGTTCTATTTAGCCCCTCCTTGAAATTAAATCTGCCAGGCAGTATTACATCTCCTGCCATTTCTTCCTAGTGTATTTTTTCTACTTACGTTAAAGCTTTTAAAATATTGGGGTATCTCAATGCTGTTTACTCTCCTTCCCAAGTCAATTTTTTGCATCTGAAAAGTATCAATGTTATTTTATTTTTCTTGTTTTTAAACGCTTTACTTTAGTGCTCTGTATCTCTGTATTGTTTACTGGAGGTTTTGCTGCATCTTTGCAGTCAAAATTAGGGTTCTATGGCAAAATAGAGGTTTCTCACCTTATGCCAGCAATGTAGAGCATATTTTTTTACAGGACAAACAGACAATGTATCTTCTTTCATAGCCTAATAAACAATGCTGTTTTTTTTTCCATAAATTTCCCAGCCTTAACAGTTCTTTCTACCTGAAATGTAATTAAATTTTATTTATTTGCAGTCCCAGTAGTCTCCGTACTGTCATTATCTGTTAATCTCTGTCTACTTAAACTGACCGGCCTTATTTCTGGCTTTGTGACATTACTGTTGTGACCCTAGTTCAGTCTATAGCCCTTGACGTCTCTTCTGTAGCCATGCTTCATGGTGTTCACTTACTATGGTGGAAATGCTTGATGTGAGCTGTAAGCATTCCTTTTCCAACTTCTGGTCTTCTCAGCCAGCGCAGCATGGTGGCTCAGTGGTTAGCACTGCTGCCTCACAGCACCAGGGGCCTAGGTTTGAGTCCCACCTTGGGCACCTGTCCGTGTGGAGTTTGCACATTCTCCCCGTATCTGCGTGGGTTTCCTCCGGGTGCTCTGGTTTCCTCCCACAGTCCAAAGATGTGCAGGTCAGGTGAATTGGCTATGCTAAATTGCCCACAGCATTAGGTGTGTTAGTCAGGGGTAAATATAGGCTTGGTGAATGGGTTTGGTGGGTTACTCTTCGGAGTGTTGGTGGGAGCTTGTTGGGCTGAAGTGCCTGTTTCCATACTGTAGGGAATCTAACTTAAAGTTTTCCCCATGCCCAATAAGGATTTTTAACTTTACTCACAAAGCCTGTTCACTTCCTAGTTAAACCTTTAATCAGGCTCTATTGGCCACATTTCCCAATGGAGCCTTACTTCTGCTCTTCTTGCCAAGTCTGAATTAAAAAGCTTTATCAGCTAAGTGCTGTTTCATCAATGTTGATCCTTCTATGAGTTTCTGAGCAGGCTGATTCACTGTTAATCTGCACTACCTGCTAACTGTCTGCATGAATGGTTCTTAAAATCATAACATCTTTAAAACTGTTTATGGCCTATACTGCTGTTGAATTCACTGAGATCCTCACTGTTGTTATGCTGTAGTATTAAGTAACAATACCTTTTGCTGCTACTATGTTGTATATGCTGCGATATCAACAACTACCAACTTGTGGTTGGCAATAGTTTGCCGATAACATTCTTTTTCCTTGACTGGATCAAAGCCCGACTTGCTTCATTGTGGCAGAGGAAAACCACGAGTGACTCTTAATGAGAAACTCATCTTGAACACAATGTAGTTAATTGCATGATAGTAATTGTGCAAAAACTGCATTCATAAATTCAACATTGATTCCATGACTTTTGGGACACCTAGGGATATAATCCTCACCCAATAAAATCCTATATGTTATACTTTCACCTCACTCCTGGCCCTGGCATCATTAGATTGGATAGGGATTAATGCAGTCTTCAATGTTATCACTCCTGGGGTAACATTTATTGGCCCTCCCTAAATCCTTTTGAAAATATGGCAATCTGATGCAGGTGCAACCACAACATTGTTCGTGAGAGGGAGATTCAGAATGATAAACTAATGACACTAAAGGAATGGCACTAAAGGAAGGCAATGAAGAAGACAAATGGTCCGTTGGCCATTATAGTGATAGGATTCAAGTACAGGAGGAGGGCTATCTTGCTGAAATTCTGCAGGGCTTTGGTGAGACCACATCTCAAGTATTGTGTGTAGGTCTGGTCTCTTTATCTGAGAAGGGAAGTTTTGGCTATGGAGGGAGTGCAACAAAGATTCCCCAGACTGATTCTTAGGATGGTGGGACTGATATGTGAAGAGAGACTGGATTGGTCATGTCTATATGCCTTGGAGTTTAGAAGAATGAGGGGTATCTCATTGAAATCTGTAAAACTCTTACAGGACAAGATAAACAATTAAAGAAATTCCAAAGACTGGGAAGTCCAGAACCAGGGACCTCAGTTTAAGGAAATGGGCTATTTAGGACTGAAATGAGGAGATATTTCTTCAACCAGAGAGTGGTAAGCCTGTGGAATTCTTTGCCACTGAAAGCAGTTGAGGACACAACATTGAATATTTTCAAGAATAAGTTAGATACGCTTCTTAGGGCTAAAGGAATCAAAGGATATGGGGAAAAAGTGGGAACACGGTACAGAGTTGGATGATCAACTATGATCATGTTGAGTGGCCAAATAGACTCAAAGGGCTGAATAGCATACTCCTGTTCCTATTTTTAATGTTTTTATGTTTCAATATTTCTAAATCAGGATAGTGTGTGGCTTGGAGGGAACTTGCAAGTGGTACTTCCCCCATGAATTTGCTGCCCTTTGTCCTTCAGGAAGTGGTCATGGGTTGAGAAGGTGAATTTCTACAGTGCTTTTGGTACTCACTGCTGCTTCTAAACAACTGTGGAGGAAGGATGTTAGGTTTGGCCAAGCTGCACTCATCAAGGCAAATGGAGAGTGCTCCACTACAATCCCAACATGTACCTTGGGGATGGTGAGCAGGCTTTCAATCAAGAAGCAAGATCCTACTAGGATTCCTACCCTTTGACCTGCTCTTGTAATCATTGTATTTATATAGCTAGTCCAGTTCAGTTTCTGGTCAACAGTTGATAGTGGGAAATTAAGTAATGGTGATACCATTGAAAGTCAAGGGGCAATGGATAAATTCTCTCTTATTAGAAATTATCATTGCATGCCATTTGTGTAGAATGAATGATATTTGTCATTTTTCAGTTGTGAGGTAGGGTGTGTGATGTATTTGCTTTATTTTTAAGTTTGGATGTTTGCATTTTTAACTTGCGAATATGGGTTTTTCCATATGTGAGTGATTTAATTATTAGCTCATAGTGTTTCTAAGGTCTTGATGATTTCTTTTAAAACAATTTGAGAGAATAGTTTTCAGAGATAATGGATTTTAATTTACATTAGGTGGATTTACAACTGTGCAAGTTAAACAACTGAGCATCAAAGTTTCTGTTGGAAAATTCTACAATTGATTTTTAAATCTTAAGGGAAACACTGAAGCTTGGAAAAATTTTTTTTGGTTTTCAGTTCAGGGCAGTCTGCAAAAGTCCTTGGATGAAGATGAATGTACAAAGCAGTGCTGCTAAGAAAGGGAAAGGACCTAGAATACCTGAGAGTAGAGAGTTCAGTGATAGTCCCAGTTGAGAGTGTTTGGCTAATAACCCCGTAAAGATTATTTGAATTTAAGAGTGTTTAAACTTCCAGTGTATGAAAGTTCCAGCAAAAGGCTATCAGATTTTTTAGACTAAAAATTTAAGTTCATTTAAGTTCAGCAAGCAATTCAGAAAGGTTTTCTCTGGTGTTAGTATGGTGCAAGGGCTGCTTTTGGCTATTATCAAAGGGTGCTTTTGGGAATGATTAAAGAATTTTTGGGATAAATGGGCTTGCACATGTAAAATGATTATAAACAATGTGCTTTCAAAACCTTGAAAGTCTTATTATATATAAGCAGTTTACCTGTTCTTCATTTTGTTTGTTTGATAGTATTAATGCAGAAACTAAATCTGCAACACTGCATGTCTATGTTTCAGTGAGAGACTACCTCATTAAAATAAAATAAATATGATGTTTGGAGCCAGATTTCAGTCTGGCATCTGACTTGTCGGAAAATGACATCGGTTGGGATCATGACGCAACTCAAGCCAGGACAGTATCCAGGTTTTGCTATAGTTGGACATTAATTGCTTCAGTATCTGATAAATTGCAAATGTTGCTGAATATTGTGCAATCATCAGTGAACATTCCCACTTCCATCCTTATGATAGAAGAAAATCATTAATGAAGTAGCTGATGATTAACTTACAGTATTAACTGATAGCACACTATCCTGCAGTGATGTCCTGAAACTAAGATGACTGACCTCCAACAACCACAATCATCTGCTGATGTGCCAATTATGACTTCAAACATCAGAGAGTTTTTGTGCTGATTCCCATTAAGTCTAGTTTCGCTAGGATTCCTTGATGCCACACTCAGTCAAATGTGACCTTGATATCAAGGGTTGTCACTTTTGCCTCTCCATTTATTTAGCACATTTCAGAATCACTAGTCTTGTTTCAGAACCAATCAAGTAACCCTATTTGCCAAAGCTATCTCATGTCCCCTTTTTGCCCTCCTGCTTTCCCTCTTAAGTATATTCCTAATGCCTTTATACTCTTTTAAGGATTCACTCGATCTCTCTTGTCTATACCTGACATTCTTTCTTCTTTTTCTTAACCAAGCCTGCAATTTCTCTAGTCATCCAGCATTCCTTGCACCTACCAGCCTTTGCTTTCCCCCTAACAGCGCCTGAGATCCGGGTTCAATTCCCGCCTCAGGCGACTGACTGTGTGGAGTTTGCACGTTCTCCCCGTGTCTGCGTGGGTTTCCTCCGGGTGATCCGGTTTCCTCCCACAGTCCAAAGATGTGCAGGTCAGGTGAATTGGCCATGCTAAATTGCCCATAGTGTTAGGTAAGGGGTAAATGTAGATGTAGGGGTATGGGTGGGTTACGCTTCGGCGGGGCGGTGTGGACTTGTTGGGCCGAAGGGCCTGTTTCCACACTGTAAGTAATCTAATCTAATCTAATCTAATCTAATCTAATCTAATCTAATATACAGTCTCTGGACTCTTGTTACCACATTTCTGGAGGCTTCCCATTTTCCAGTCGTCTCTTTACCTGCGAACATCTGCACCCAAACAGCTTTTGAAAATTCTTGCCTAATACCGTCAAAGGATAATCCAAAGGGTTTTAACAAATATATTAAGAACAAAAGGGTAACTAGGGAGCAAATAGGGCCCCTCAAAGATCAGCAAGGCAGCCTTTGTGTGGAGCCACAGGAGATGGGGGAGATACCAAACAAGTATGTTACAACAGTGTTTACTGTGGAAAAGGACATGGAAGATATAAAATGTGGGGAAATAGATAGTGATATCTTGAAAAATGTCTATATTACAGAGGAGGAAGTTCTGGATGTCTTGAAATGCATAAAGGTGGATAAACCCCCAGGGCCTGATCAGGTATACCCTAGATCTCTGTGGGAAGCTCCGGAAGTGATTGCTGCGCCCCTTGCTGGGATATTTTTGTATCGTCGATAGTCACAGGTGAGGTGCCAAAGGACTGGTGGTTAGCTAATGTGGTACCCTTATTTAAGAAAGGTGGTAAGAACAAGCCAGGGAACTATAGATTGGTGAGCCTGATGTCAGTGGTGGGCAAGTTGTTGGAGGGAGTCCTGAGGGACAGGATTTACACTTATTTGGAAAGGCAAGGACTGATTAGGCATAGTCAACATGGCTTTGTGCATGGGAAATCATGTCTCACAAATTTGATGGAGTTTTTAAAAATAGTAGCCAAAAGGATTGATGAGGGTAGAGCGATGGAAGTGATCTATCTGTACTTCAGTAAGGCGTTTGACAAGGTTCCCCAAGGGAGACTGATCATCAAGGTTAGATCTCATGGAATATAAGGAGAACTAGCCAATTGGATACAGAACTGGCTCAAAGGTAGAAGACAGAGGGTGGTGGTGGAGGGTTGTTTCTCAGACCGGAGGCCTGTGACCAGTGGAGTGCTACAAAGATCGGTGCTGGGTCCACTACTTTTTGTCATTTATATAAATGATTTCCATGTGAACATAGGAGGTATAGTTCGTAAGATTGCAGATGACACCAAAATTGGAGGTGTAGTGGACAGCGAAGAAGGTTACCTCAGGTTACAATGGGATCTTGATCAGGTGGGCCAATGGACTGAGGAGTGACAGATGGAGTTTAATTTAGATAAATGCGAGATGCTGAATTTTGGGAAAGCAAACCTTAGCAGGACTTATACACTTAATAGTAAGTAATTCTTTGTAGCCCTCAACTCTCTGATGTACCAACATTCATTAACACCACCCCACGCCCCCAGCATTTCAGTGATGTAGCTATCTGGGATAGAGAGGCCCCAACAGTCACTACCCTCTGAGGGAAGGAAACACTCCCCACACATTTACCTTGGTCTATTGACATGAACAAAAAGATATGAACACAGTGTCAGAGTGACTGGCCCTGATATCACGGCAGGATTTGATTGAGCAAGGTGTCAAGAAGACTGAACACAATTGAACTTAATGGGAATCAGGTGTAAATTCCCCACTGGTTGGGTCATTCAGAACACAATGTGGCTGGTGGCTGGTTGTCCTAGGGAGTGTTGCTGAACAAAGAGATCTTGAAATGCAGGTTCATAGCTCCTTGAAAGTGGAGTCGCAGGTAGATAGGATAGTGAAGAAGGCATTTGGTATGCTTTCCTTTACTGGTCAGAGCATTGAGTAAGGTGTTGGGAGGTCATGTTGTGGCTGTACAGGACATTGGTTAGGAATATTTTGGAATATTGTGTGCAATTCTGGTCTCCTTCTTATTGCAAGGATGTTGTGAAACTTGAAAGAATTCCAAAAATATTTACAAGGATGTTGCCAGGGTTGGAGGATTTGAGCTATAGGGAGAGGCTGAACAGGCTGGGGCTGTTTTCCCTGGAGCGTTGGTGGCTGAGAGGCTTATAAAATCATGAGGGGCATGGATGGGATAAATAGCCAAAGTCTTTTCCCTGGTTTGGAGGAGTCTAGAACTAGAGGGCATAGGTTTAGGGTGAGAGGGGAAAGATATAAAAGGGACCTAAGGGGCAACGTTTTCATGCAGAGGTTCGTGCTGTATGGTTGAGCTGCCAGAGGAAGTGGTGGAGGCTGGTAAAATTGCAACATTTAAAAGGCATTTGGATCAGTATATGAATAGGAAGGGTTTGGAGGAATATGGGCCAAGTGCTTGCAAATGGGGTTAGGTTAGGTTGGGATATCTGGTTGGCATGGACGAGTTGGACCGAAGGATCTATTTCCGTGCTGTACATCTCTATGACTCGGACTTTAAGCATCTTTGAAATACTATATTGTAGTTGTAATACACATCCAGTTCAACAATCAAAAATATTATAAGTGACCAAGTAATCTGTCTTTGGTTCTATTTGCTGAAGGATAAATGAACCCAAGCTATAATGCTTGCTTTTGTTCTAGCAACAGTATGAAATCCTTTACAACTACTTTAGAGATTTAAAATTATAACTGAAACATGGTAATGCATTACCCTATCAGTCTTAACCTAGGATATATAATCAACTGTATAATGTGGGACTTGAAATCATAATCTTATGATTAAGAGGAGTAATGAGTTAACTCTAACACTCATAAGAAATTAATATTGCAATAGTTCTTGTATATCATAAAGAAGTATACCTATGTGCTCACGTAATATTATTTGTGAGTAAATTCTTCAGTATCATCTGACTGTTTCTCCCTGAATATCAACAAGAATGGAGCGTTCTGAAGAAGTCATATCAGTCTCAAAAACATTAACTGCTTCTCTCTCCCCATATGCTACCAGCTCAGCTGAATTTCTGCATCACTTTCGATTTTATAGCAAGCGTAGAAAAATAAGTTTTAAAAAGGCTGGATCAAAAGCTCTCTTCTTAAAAATTTTAATTCATATTCATATCTGTACATGCTTTATTCAAAATTTGTAAGATTTATCCAATACTTGACATCAACTTGAATGCTGTTCTGAAGATACCAGTGTAATTAATGTAGGATTATGCTGTAATAACAATGTGTTTTCTGCTATTATTGTTATGTGTGCTCAAATGAAAGGAATAGCAAATCATTTGGTCCAGTGGCAAGCCCTACCACTCACAAGACCCTGTTGCTGAAATAGGGTGACAGCAGCGTACATAAAGTACTGGTTACATTTCTAGTCAAAACAACTCCTTTGAAACAGTAGTCTCTGGCAACATGCTAGGAATACAATAAATGCTCAAGAGCGTGTTATAATTTGGAAATCTGATTAAGTGTAATAAACTTAATTTTACCAATCCTTCACTCTTTCTAATCTACATCCTCTATAAACATGGTTCCTGTTGGAATCATGGGATCAGTGAAATTACCCTTTGCTTTAGTTTTCAAAGTAAGATACTCTATGAGAGAAAAATAAGACATTTTTAAACCAAAATGAGTAAAAATTCATTATCCTTGTTTTGCTATTCATTAACATGCCCTAATCCAAGCCTATTAATCCTTATCAATCATTGATTTGATAGTCTTCCTATAATACCAAGGTGACTGATATTGGTCTCTTCAAAGATCTATTTTACATTTATTTCAAAACCTGGCTACATATATAAAAATGTACAAGGAATTAAAGTGATATTTACTCTGTATCTGAATAGTATTGTTGATAAATATTTACTCCTGGCTATTACTGTTACCCATGTAAATGTGCTAACAATGGAACAGGTAAACTGGAAGCTGTTAGTTTAGGAGGGCCTTTGAAAGGAAAATAAGCTCTTAACAATTAGATATTGGTGTGATCCGCTAATAAAGAAGCCAAATAGAGCTATCAGGGATCATTAAATCTATTCATGCCAGCTTTCTATGTATGCTTGGAACTGGATTGTTGACAGAAGTAAATCAATAGAAATGCGTGATGAGATTTGTAACAATTAACAACATTCTTTCACTTTTTGCAAAATTAGATTTTGAAAATATATTGTCACAATACTTTCCAGAGTGTTCCACTCTGAGATTTCATAACCTAGGCAATTGTTATTCCAACTTAATATATTCCATTGACTCCAAAACTTAAAAGACACCAGACGGTATAAATACCAATAAATTCCGTTGCCCTGTTCTACTGCTATTGTAAAGAGAAGATCTCCATGCTAAAAGGGTGAGCATCTGAAGTTTTGACACAATGGGCCAGCGTGATTTGGGAAGAGTGATAGCCTGTCTAGGGGGGACTGGGGTGAGGTTAAGATTTGGGAGAGTTGGGATGGTGCAGCCGTGTGCAGGGGAGGGTGTGAAGGCCTGGAAGACTGGAGTGGGTGGTTATTGCATGTTCTCAAACTGAGCAGTGAGGTGATAGAGCTTGGATGGTTCCTTCCAAGTCTAGCAGTCACAAGGGGGAAACCAGAACACCAGGAGCAAATAGGCCTCAGAGAGGATCACAGAGGCACCATCTCTATAAAACCTGAGGCTTGAGGCCCACACCATGTTAGTTCGTAGCAGCAGCGGGAAAAATTGCTTTGGAATGAAGAGTTTGAAAAAGTGGAAAGGAAATCTGGTCAAGCAGATAACTGATTGATTAGTTGATGAGTGCAGTGACTGGGAAAAGATAGAACTCATTAACTACGAGATCTTTGATTGGGGTTGTTAACCTGGACCAATCAGGAAAGCCTCAGCTGACCAATATAACCAGGAGAAGGAGCACGCGGTGTCCACCGACACCCTGGAGTCGTTCAGGGAGAGGTGGGCGCCGCAGGGAGTGGAGTGCGTCATTTCTCCCTCCAACTCTATTTTGATTTAGTCCCTACCCTCCCCTTCACTGTTTTGCTCACACAGCATTGCCCTGTGGTTTGAAGGGCAGTGCTTGTCACTGGCCACTCGGGTGTTTTTCATATCTTCCTGGTGGTGGAAATTGAATAAACATTTGTGCACTTTGTGTCTTTCACTGTGTCTCACACCTGCACACACACACACACCATGGGTGCTGGGGAAAAAATAAGCACTACCGCGGTTAGGCAGTAGTGTGGGGGATGAAAAAGAAAAAAAAAAAAAACAGGAGAAAAAAGAAAAAAAAAATATAACCAGGAGAAGGAGCACGCGGTGTCCACCAACACCCTGGAGTCGTTCAGGGAGAGGTGGGCGCCGCAGGGAGTGGAGTGTATTATTTCCCCGTCCAACTCTATTTTGATTTGATCCCTACCCTCCCCTTCACTGTTTTGATCACACAGCATTGCCCTGTAGTTTGAAGGGCAGTGCTTGTCACTGGCCACTCGGGTGTCTTTCCTATCTTCCTGGTGGTGGAAATTGAATAAAGATTCGTGCACTTTGTGTCTTTTCACTGTGTCTCACACCTGCACACACACACCATGGGTGCTGGGGAATAAAAATAAGCACTACCGCACTTAGGCGGTAGTGTGGGGGTTAAATATAAAAAAAAATAAACAGGAGATTATAGAAAAAGAAAAAAAAAGAAAAAAAAAACAGGAAAAAAAAATATAAATTTAAAAAAAAAAAAAAAAAATAACCAGGAGAAGGAGCACGCGGTGTCCACCAACACCCTGGAGTCGTTCAGGGAGAGGTGGGCGCCGCAGGGAGTGGAGTGTATTATTTCCCCGTCCAACTCTATTTTGATTTAGTCCCTACCCTCCCCTTCACTGTTTTGATCACACAGCATTGCCCTGTGGTTTGAAGGGCAGTGCTTGTCACTGGCCACTCGGGTGTCTTTCCTATCTTCCTGGTGGTGGAAATTGAATAAAGATTCGTGCACTTTGTGTCTTTTCACTGTGTCTCACACCTGCACACACACACCATGGGTGCTGGGGGAAAAAATAAGCACTACCGCACTTAGGCGGTAGTGTGGGGGTTAAGGGGAAAAAAAAAGAAAAAAAAAAGTGAAAAGTAGAAAAAAAAAGGAGGAATGTTGGCCCGGGTGTCCTTGGAGAAGGAGCACGCGGGTGTCCACCGACACCCTGGAGAAAAAAAAAAATATATAACCAGGAGAAGGAGCACGCGGTGTCCACCAACACCCTGGAGTCGTTCAGGGAGAGGTGGGCGCCGCAGGGAGTGGAGTGTATTATTTCCCCGTCCAACTCTATTTTGATTTAGTCCCTACCCTCCCCTTCACTGTTTTGATCACACAGCATTGCCCTGTGGTTTGAAGGGCAGTGCTTGTCACTGGCCACTCGGGTGTCTTTCCTATCTTCCTGGTGGTGGAAATTGAATAAAGATTCGTGCACTTTGTGTCTTTTCACTGTGTCTCACACCTGCACACACACACCATGGGTGCTGGGGAATAAAAATAAGCACTACCGCACTTAGGCGGTAGTGTGGGGGTTAAATTTAAAAAAAAAGAAAAAAAAAGAAAAAAAAAAACAAGAAAAAAAAAAGAAATATAACCAGGAGAAGGAGCACGCGGTGTCCACCAACACCCTGGAGTCGTTCAGGGAGAGGTGGGCGCCGCAGGGAGTGGAGTGTATTATTTCCCCGTCCAACTCTATTTTGATTTAGTCCCTACCCTCCCCTTCACTGTTTTGATCACACAGCATTGCCCTGTGGTTTGAAGGGCAGTGCTTGTCACTGGCCACTCGGGTGTTTTTCATATCTTCCTGGTGGTGGAAATTGAATAAAGATTCGTGCACTTTGTGTCCTTCACTGTGTTTTACACCTGCACACACACACCATGGGTGCTGGGGAAAGAAATAAGCACTACCGCACTTATGCGGTAGTGTGGGGGTTAAAAGGAAAAAAAAAGAGTGAAAAAAAAGGAAAAAAAAAATATAACCAGGAGAAGGAGCACGCGGTGTCCACCAACACCCTGGAGTCGTTCAGGGAGAGGTGGGCGCCGCAGGGAGTGGAGTGTATTATTTCCCCGTCCAACTCTATTTTGATTTAGTCCCTACCCTCCCCTTCACTGTTTTGCTCACACAGCATTGCCCTTTGATGTGAAGGGCAGTGCTTGTCACTGGCCACTCGGGTGTTTTTCATATCTTCCTGGTAGTGGAAAAAAAATATATATAACCAGGAGATTAGAACCTCCTCAGTTGAGTAAATTTATAAAGAGCACCAGCACAAAGCATCATCAATCTCACCAGAATGCAAGGGAATATGTTGAGCATCTGACTTTGGCAAGGTAGAGGTAATAGATGTTCAAGACATGAAAAAATAAACAAAAATGATTAAATTAGCTGTGGGCTCAGTTACATTAAAGCCTGAAAGCATTTAATTAAATCTAATAAATTAAGGAATGTTATTATCTATTGAATTGAATTTAATTTGATTTTTTATTAGTGATGGCAAAGATAGTGAACAGGGATATGTCTATTGATGTTATTTTCAGTATATGGAATTCCTTGTTATAGTCTTACTAGACAGCATTAACTGAACTATTCTCACCTACTCACCAAGTTATCTCCTTTAAAAGTTTAATCAAATTCATCTGTAATGATATCCCCTGAACAAGGTCATGCTGACTATCCTTGATTAATCCTTGCTTCTCCAAACAAAGATTAATTCTATCCTTCAGAATTCTCTCCAAGAATTGTCCTACCATTGGTATTAGAGTCGCTGATCTATAGTTCTCTAGTTTATCCCTACCAAATGTTTTGAATAATCAAGGACATTAACTGTCTTCCAATTCTCTGGCACCTGTTCTGTAGCCAGGGAGGAGTTGAAAATTAATTCAGGGCCCCTGCTATCTCCTCCTTGCCTTCCACAGCAGCCTGGCATACTTCTCATCTGGGCCTGGGGATTTATCTAACTTTAAGCCAGCTAAAATTCTCAATAGTTCCTCTCCCTCAATTGTAATTTGTTCAAGAATATCACAGCTCTCCTCCCTGATTTTCTGTATGAACATTGTCCTTCTCTACAGTAAATACAGAAAAATAGTAATTTAAAACCTCAGTGCACCTTCTTGTTCCACCCAGATTGCCATTTTCATCCCTAATGAGTTCTATTCTTTCCCAATGGTTATCCTGTTGCCCATCAATACAAGTAAATTATCTTTGAATTTTTCTTTATTTTACTCACCGCCACTTTTGCATGTCCTCCTTCTTCTGACTAACTTCTTGTTTAAGCAATGCCCTGCACTTTCAATATCCCTGTCAGGCTTCCAACTTTTGAGCCCTTATTTTACACCATAAACTTCTCTTTCTTTCCCTTCTTCAATCCTGTAGATTCTCTGCCATCTAGATTTCTCTGGACTTGGTGATCCCACCCTTTATCATTATGGGAACACCTTGGCCCTTCAGTCTCACTACTTCCTTTTTGAAAGACTCCAATTTCTCTGATCTAGATTTCCCCAGAAGTAGCTGGTCCTGACAACTTTGGCAAGATCCTGTCTTCTTATACGAAAATTGACCTGTTCCCAATTCAGAACCTTTATTTCCAGTCCACCTTTTTCCTTTTCCATGACTACTTTAAAATATCACTGAGTTATGGACAAACACAAGAAAGTGCTTCCCCACTGACACTTCAAACACTTGCTTACCTTTGTTCCCTAAACTTAGGTGCAGCATCTTCCTTTGCAGGACTTTCTACATGTTAGCTTAAAAAGCTGTCCTGGTCGTATTGTAAGAATTCCATCCTCTTTAGGTTTTTCACAGTTTGGTCTATCCCATTTAATATTGGGGATTTTGAACATCACCATCCCCACCCGATTATTACTCTATTGTTTTTATGCTTCACTGAAATTTGCCCACATACCTGCCGTTCCATTGCTCCCTGAATTTTGGGGGTTTATGGTACTGGTTTGTTGTCCCTTTTTGTTTTTAGGTTCAACTGAAATGTCAATTGGGGAGCCATATAAGACATCATTGCTCTTTACTGCAGTAATGACTCAATGATCAGTATTGTAACACAACCTGCTCTTCTGCACCCCTTACCTGTCTTGTCTTAATGGTCATCCTGGAATATTGACACCTGTCCCTCCCTCAACCATGTTTCTATAATAGCAATGATATTGTATCCTGAAGTCTTAATCAGGACCTTCATTTTATCTGCCTTACCCACAAGTTTCTTTGTTATAAAATAAATGCTCCCCAGCCTTTCTGTGCACCCTTGTGCCTTAACTTGACTACATACTGACTTCCAGGCTGCCTTGTGTTATACTTGTCTGAGCATCACCCCCTATTGTACCTCCCCTCTCAATCCCATCCATCAACAGACTAGCAAACCCACCAAAGTGATGTTTAGTGTCATAGAGTCATAGAGATGTACAGCACAGAAACAGACCCTTCGGACTAACTCATCCATGCCGACCATATATCCCAACCCAATCTAGTCCCACCTGCCAGCACCTGGCCCATATCCCTCCAAACCCTTCCTATTTATATACCCATCCAAATGCCTCTTAAATGTTGCAATTGTACTAGCCTCCACCACTTCCTCTGGCAGCTTGTTCCATACACATACCACACTCTGCATGAAAAAGTTGCCCCTTAGGTCTCTTTTATATCTTTCCCCTCTCACCCTAAACCTATGCCCTCTAATCCTGAACTCCCCCACCCCAGGGAAAAGACTGTCTATTTACCCTATCCATGCCTCTCATGATTTTATAAACCTCTATGAGGTCACCCCTCAGCCTCCAATGCTCCAGGGAAAACAGCCCTAGCCTATTCAACCTCTCCCTATAGCTCAAATCCTCCACATGCTTGTAAATCTTTTCTGAACTCTTTCAAGTTTCACAATATCGTTCCAATAGAAAGGAGACCAGAATTGCACATAATATTCCAACAGTGGCCTAACCAATGTCTTGTATAGCCTCAATATGACCTCTCAACTCCTGTACTCAATACTCTGATCAATAAAGGAAAGCATACCAAATGCCGCCTTCACTATCCTATCAACCTGCGACTCCACTTTCAAGGAGCTATGAACCTGCACTCCAAGATCTCTTTGTTCAGCAACACTCCCGAGGACCTTACCATGAAGTGTATAAGTCCTGCTAAGATTTGCTTTCCCAAAATGCAGCACCACACATTTATCTAAATTAAACTCCATCTGCCACTTCTCAGCCCATTGGCCCATCTGATCAAGATCCCGTTGTAGTCTGAGGTAACTTTCTTCGCTGTCCACTACACCTCCAATTTTGGTGTCATCTGCAAACTTACTAACTATACCTCTTATGCTCACATCCAAATCATTTATATAAATGATGAAAAGTAGTGGGCCCAGCACCAATCCTTGTAGCACTCCACTGGTCACAGGCCTCCAGTCTGAAAAACAACCTTCCACCACCACCCTCTGTCTTTTACCTTTGAGCCAGGTCTGATGGCTAGCTTTCCCTGTATTCCATGAGATCTAACCTTGCTAACCAGTCTCCCATGGGGAACCTTATCAAATGCCTTACTGAAGTCCATATAGATCACATCCACCACTCTGCCCTCACCAATGCTCTTTGTTACTTCTTCAAAAAACTCAATCAAGTTTGTGAGACATGGTTTCCCACACATAAAGCAATGTTGACTACCCCTAATCAGTCCTTGCCTTTCCAAATACATGTACATCCTGCCCCTCAGAATTCCCTCCATCAACTTGCCCACCACCGATGGGAGTTCAGGATTAGAGGGCATAGGTTTAGGGTGAGAGGGGAAAGATATAAAAGAGACCTAAGGCTCACTGGTCTATAGTTCCCTGGCTTGCCCTTATCACCTTTCTTAAACAATGGCACCACGTTAGCCAATCTCCAGTCTTCCAGCATTTTACCTGCAACTATTGATGATACACATAACTCAGTAAGAAGCCCAGCAATCACTTCCCTAACACAAAGTTCTAGGGTACACCTGATCAGGTCCTGGGGGTTTATACACTTTTATGCATTTCAAGATATCCAGCACTTCCTCCTCTGTAATATGGACATTTTTCAAGATGTCACCATCTACATCTGTTTGCCTTATTTCAGTTCAGGTACAACCCATAAGACATGTACATTTCCTGATATCTCCAAAATTAGACCCAGTGATACAATCTTCACTCCTGCATCAAGTTTTCAGCCACACATTCACCTGCTGTGCCTGCAAGTTCATTAGCATATGGCAATGGGAGCAATCCAGAGATTATAATCCTCAAAGTCCTGCTTTTCAATCTGATACCTAGAGACCTTTTTTTTATTTTACAGGACCTCATTTCTCTTTCTACCTATGTTGTCATTCCTATTGTAAACCATGACCTCCCCCTTCAGAGTGCCTTGCAACCGTTGAAAGGTATCCCAGACATTGGGCCCAAGGAGTTGAGGCACCACAGTGGCTAACTTTTGCAGCAATTGAAGCATCTGTACACTTCATTATTGACTCTCCCAACTCTGTTGCTCTTCCTCTCTTTCTCTTCACCTTACACAGTTGAGCTCTGCGCCCATGCCCCAGAAGAACTATCATTTTCATCATTTTCCAGCACAGTAAAGCTATTCTTGAGTGAGATACACTTTAGGGGTGCCTGACTTCCTGCCTGCCTCCCTTCTTTGGATTGATAGACACCCATTCCCTCTCTGACTGCTCTTCAGGCTTTGGGGTGACCAGGTATAAAAACATGCTCTCCATGTAATTCTCAGCCTCATCGGTGCACTGCAGGGCTCTCAGTGCAGGCTCGAGGTCCAAAGCCTGTCATTCAATCTCGTTGACTCAATTGCAATTTCCCCTAACGTGCTCATCCAGAGCGTTAGGAATATCTAAGACTTCCCACATCCTACAGGCTGTGCATCACATAGCTTATCTGTTTAATTTCAAGAATGAATTAATTTGATGGTTCAGAAGATAGTCAGTACTTCCTCCAGATCTAAGGTCCATGTGATTCATATTAACACAGATTTGAGCTTTGAGAGAGGACAGACTATAGAATTCATTCTGGTCTCAGTGTATTTTTAATATATTCAGGGAAGATGGCTTCACTAGTTGAGCAGAAGGTGAGGACTGCAGGTGCTGGAGATCAGAGCTGAAAATGTGTTGCTGGAAAAGCACAGCAGGTCAGGAAGAAGGGCTCATGCCCGAAACGTCAATTCTCCTGCTCCTTGGATGCTGCCTGACCTGCTGCGCTTTTCCAGCAACACATTTTCAGCTCTTCACTAGTTGAGCCACCATTTATTGCTAATCCGAAATTGCTCCTGAGAAGGGTGGTGGTGAGATGCCTTGCTCAACAGGAGGGATTTCCAGGATTTTGATCCAAGGACACAGAAGGAAAGATGATATGTTTCCAAGTCAGAATAACAAATGGCTTGGAGAGGAGCTGTCAGCTAATGGTTCTCCTAAGCCTCTACTACTTTGGAGCTTCTAGGTGACAGTAGTTGATGGGTTTGGCGGCAGTTACTGAAGAAAGAGCCTTGGTGAACTTCCATAGTCCATCTTCTAAATAGTACATACTGCTGCTAATGAACATTGGTGGAAGATGGAGTGAATGTTTGTGAATGAGATGCCAATGAAGTGAGCTACTTTGGCATGGAGCCAAACAGCACGGAAACAGACCCTTCAATCCAACCAGTCCTTGATCGTGTTGAGCTTGCTTAGTGTTGTTAGAGCTGTTCTCATTCAGACAAGTGGGGTGGACTCCATCATATTCCCGACTTGCACCTTGTAGATGGTGGACCGGTTTTAAGGTCTGAGGAGGTAAGTTACTTGCTGCGGTATTCCTAGCCTCTGACCTGCTCTTGTAGCCACTGCATTTATATGGCCAGTTCAGTTCAGTTTCTAATCAATCGTCACATCCAGGATGTACATTATGTTACAACTTAGAACAGCAGGCCAAACCACATCAGCCTCCCCAACCCTGGATTCACAACACAGTAAAATTCAAGTGTACAACAACTCCCAAAATCATCCATTTATTCCAAACCAGACTTTACAAGTAACAGAGATCAGACAACAAATTTATACTTAAACAGAAAACTTGATGAGTTATTATTATAATGTAACTTTAGCATAACATGGGTAAACAACAAATCAATCTACTTAATATCTACGATCTAAATGCACTCTTGTTTAAACAATACCATCCTCCCACAGATGGGCAGTCACAATTAAGGAATAAATTAAAAGTAAAGTAAAGATTCTAATTTGCAAGATCAGCAATTTCGTGATGGGTACTAGGTCTTCAGAAATCCTTGAATGACGTGCTGTATTCCAGACACAGACTGTATCTTGCTTGAGTTCTGCTGTCATTGATTTGTGCAAACAATATCCGCAGACTGCTTGAGACTTTTACCTATATCTTACAGATTGGGTTTTCTTTTACCGCAAAACCTTCAACCTTCAACTAGAAATAAAACTACTCAGAGAGAAACTCCCAGAAGTTTCCTATCCAGCAGCTTCCATGCACACAGCCCTCTGCCCAAAACCCATACCAAACCCATTCAAACTATGGCTTCTCTTCATTTTCCAACATTCTCTGCAATTGGGTGGCCAGCACCGTCCTGCCCTTGACTGATCCATTCAACGCCCAACAGCCACCACTCCTTGACAGGAACACATCCTGGTGTAAAGCATCTGCTGTGTTCTTATAACAATAACTAACCTGTAATTAGTAGGAGCAAAGATGTACTGAAAATAACAATGGCTAGAGATTGCATTGGAGACAGACCAAGCTAACATTGAGTGTAGATGACTCTTCTAGACTCATCTAGAGACATCTAGACTCAAAATGTTAGCTTGCTCTCTTTCCTTGAATGCTATCTCACCTGCTGTGATCTTCAGCATTTGTTGTTTTCACTAACTTGTAGTTAACTTTACAGGCCAGTTCCCATAAACAACTGTTTGCTTTCTTTTTTTTTAAAGAAAAGAACAAGTTGTTGTTCAAAATGTACTTCTCATTTTCAACTCCCAGTTCCAAACCAAAAATGAGAAAAATTAAATAATGAAGGCTTCAAACAATAGTGGAGAATTCAGTGATAGTAATGGTACGGAATTTAAAGGGCATATGATTAGATTTTCTCTGATTACAGATGGCCGTTGCCCGGCACTTGGTGCGAATGCTACTTACCACAGGTTAGCCTAAGCCTAGATATCATCCAGATCTTGATGCACTTGGGCATGGACTGGTTCAGTATTTCAGAAGTTGTGCATGTTCCTGAGCATTGTACAATCATCAACGAACATCCCCACGTTTGAGCTTATGATGGGGGGAATGATGCGGAGGTGCTGGTGTTGGACTGGGGTGGAGAACATAGAACATAGAACAATACAGCACAGAACAGGCCCTTCGGCCCACGATGTTGTGCCGAACATCTAACCTAGATTAAGCACCCATCCATGTACCTATCCAAATGCCGCTTAAAGGTCGCCAATGATTCTGACTCTACCACTCCCACGGGCAGCGCATTCCATGCCCCCACCACTCTCTGGGTAAAGAACCCACCCCTGACATCTCCCCTTTACCTTCCACCCTTCACCTTAAATTTATGTCCCCTTGTAACACTCTGTTGTACCCGGGGAAAAAGTTTCTGACTGTCTACTCTATCTATTCCCCTGATTATCTTATAAACCTCTATCAAGTCACCCCTCATCCTTCGCCGTTCCAACGAGAAAAGGCCGAGAACTCTCAACCTATCCTCGTACGACCTACTCTCCATTCCAGGCAACATCCTGGTAAATCTTCTCTGCACCCTCTCCAAAGCTTCCACATCTTTCCTAAAGTTAGGCGACCAGAACTGCACACAGTACTCCAACTGTGGCCTAACCAAAGTCCTGTACAGCTGCAACATCACTTCATGACTCTTGAATTCAATCCCTCTGCTAATGAACGATAAGAGAGAGAGTTGAAAATCACAGATGGTCACTGATGAAGCAGCTGAAGATGGTTAGGCTAAGGACACTACTCTAAGGAACCCCAGCAGAGATGCACTGGAGCAGAGATGACTAATCTTCAACAACCACAACCATCTTAATATATCTTGGAACTTCACAGGAAAGCCAATCTGCAAGAACCTAAGAGAGAGGGATAGATGCAGGCAGTCTTTTGTGTTTACTGTGCAGAGTACAGGTGGGAATTTGTGTACAGATTAAAGAGACTGGGTTCCTGACTATATTGAGGAGTGTAGAACATTTGCTTAGCTTTATCTACAGGGAGAAGTCTCCAAAGTAACCTTCAAAGTGGAAGTCAGTTCAGGGATTAAAAATTATCCAGCTGAAAAACATAAAAGGAAGCAAACCATCAGGCATTGAGAATTAGAGTCATAGAGTCATGGAGATGTACGCACAGAAATAGACCCTTCGGTCCAACTCGTCCATGCCGACCAGATATCCTAACCTAATCTAGTCCCATTTCCTAGCACAGAGCCCATATCCCTCTATACCCTTCCTATTCATATACCCATCCAGATGCCCTTTAAACACTGTAATTGTACCAGCTTCCAAAACTTCCTCTGGCAACTCATTCCATAGACACGTCACCTCTGCATGAAAACGTTGTCCCTTATGACCCTTTTATGTCTTTCCCCTCTCATCCTAAACCTATGCCCTCTAGCTCTGGACTCCCCCACCCCGGGGAAAAGACCTTGTCTTTTTATCCTAGAGAACAAAGCATCCACCTAAGGGAAATAACAATGATAACCATGACGGGGTATCTTCGGTAGTTTTAAAATTCAATGGGGGGAGCATTTCTGGAGTTTAGAGTACAAGCTGCAAATGAAAAGTGTTTAGGCAATATTGCTTTTACTTTAAAACTTAAAATCTTGCCATGTCATCCTTCCAGTCAGTGACTAGAAATTCAACTATCTTTTTATAAGTTATTCATCCCTATGCAAATCACAAGATAAAAAACTATAAATAGAAAATTGAGTGCCATTTCAAAATGTGAAAACCTCATTGGGTAAAGAAAGTAAAACAGCAAGGGCAGGACAGGTGATGTGTTGGAAGTTAGTGGACACCAGTGTGATCACCATGCCCAGATCTGCAGTAAGCATCTGAAGCCTAAGGAATATTAACTCAGAGATTTTTTTTAGATTACTTATAATGCAGAAACAGGCCCTTTGGCCCAACAAGTCCACACTGACCCGCCAAAGCACAACACGCCCAGACCCATTCCCCTACATTTATGGGCAATTTAGCATGGCCAATTCACCTAACTTGCACATTTTTGGATGGTGGGAGGAAACCGGAGCAAACCCACACAGACATGGGGAGAATATGCAAACTCCATACAGAGAGTCGCCTGAGGCGGGAATTGAACCCAGGTCTCTGGCGCTGTAAGACTAACCACTGTGCCACCGTGCCATTGATGAGATGGAGCCCGAAGCTGGGTCACATCAGGGAAGGAGACACATTGGCCATGTCCAGATCTGGCAGGGGACGGAACCAGAACCAGAAGTGGATAACAACATTCTGTCCGCCCTGACCTTGACTCACAGTACAACCCCATGTCACCTGACCAAGTAACAGCCAGCAAGCAAGGTCACTGACCACTCAGCTTCTGGAGGCTGGCTTACAGCTGGCAGCACATTGTGTGCGCAACTGGAAGGAAACGATCATGCTGTGTTTGAAGGGCCATTCATATTGAAGATCTGATTTAAATGGAGGCCTGCTAGAATCTAACAGCCAGCAACCATGCTCAACAGCAGGCTGTTACCCCTCCACCCAATAACCAGCAATCAGAAACCTGTCCTCACTGATGGCCAGCAACCCATGAAACCCCCAACACCAGTAAATATGTAAGGTATTATGTTTGGTTTAGAGAAACTCTAACATTATTGTTCTGTCTTCACTCACATGAATTATTAATTGATGGCAACCAATGGCAATACTTCTACCAATAAATCCACCTGCTAACCAATCAGAACACTGCTTTCATGCAGTATCAATTTGGTTTTTGCCTTGAATTGGTAGTTATATGAATTGTCCTGATGAGTGCAAATGAAAAGCTTTGACAAAATGTGTCTTTTATCAGCAAACAAAAATTTCCATACATTCATGTTAAGTGAGTAGGAAAAGATTTGGCAGATGGAGGGTCATATGGCAAAATGAGTGTTTTTTCACTCTCAAAGAAAGGAAGAAAGAGCAGAGGCAATTAAGAGGCAGGAGATTGTGGAATACTGTGGTACAGAGGAATTTGTGTGACCTTATACATGAATTACAAAATGTTAGCATGCAGGTAGAGCAAGTAATTCGGAATACAAATTGAAAGCTACTCTTTATTGCACAAGGGGATTGAGTATCAAAATAGGAAAGTCTTACTACAGCTGTTACTGAGACAAAACTTAAAATTGTTGTGTTTAGTTTTGGTTTCCTTTTTGAATGAGGGATATATTAGCATTACAGGCAGTTGAGAGAAGGTTCACCAGGGTGATTCCTGAAATGATTGTGTTGCCCTATG
The DNA here is from genome assembly GCF_047496795.1 of Chiloscyllium punctatum. NCBI lineage: Eukaryota > Metazoa > Chordata > Chondrichthyes > Orectolobiformes > Hemiscylliidae > Chiloscyllium > Chiloscyllium punctatum. Next base: position 60,250,695 of record NC_092763.1, on the reverse strand, counting down.
AAGTTAAGTTTAAGGGGTTCAAACTATATTCATTGGTATTAAGAAAACCAAGAGGTGATCTTATTGAAACATGTAATATTTTGAGAGGGCTTGACAGAGTAAATGCTGAAATAATGTTTCCCTTATGAGAGAGACTAACAATTGGAAGCATTATTCAAAATTAAATGAGGTTTCATGTCAACTCAAAACTTGAGGACTTGTTCAGGATAGAATATTGTTATAATTAGATTCTGCCTCAATAAAATATAGTCACAATATTTTCTGCAGGCAACCTTGGAGCCATTAAGTCTCTGTTTTTATATCATTTAGCGTTATGTTTTGAAAAGATTGTATTTCCCAGAGTTTTTGCTACAGGTTTATAACTTCTACATGTTACAGCAAACAATTTCTGAAATTGCCTGACTTTCTGATAGACAAATTATCTTTTACAATCCCACTAAAGAAAATTTGTATGTAATAAACTAGTTGCTACAAAACTAAAGTCAGCATTAATTTTAGCGCTGTAAAGGAATAACATACACCTTCAATGCAGACGCTGAGTAAACGAAGGGGGAGATATTGTTTCGACCACAGTTGATGTTATTACTGGACAAGTCAGATTCGAGATGGAAACCTGGTTTGGTAGATTTTTTTTTGTTTTATATTTATTCAACAAGGTTCTCTTTCACCAAAACCTAAGCAAGCAATACTGCAGATTTATGTTTTAGTAAACAGTCATTTATTACAGGAAAGAAATGCAAATAAAATGGGATAAACAAAGCTAAATTACACAAGCTGAAGCACACAGTAAAAATATCAACTATCCCAACACCATCACTTTACTGTACTCAAACACCAGAAATAATTCAATCCTTTATCAACATCTGTAGGTTTGAATTAACAGTCTCTTTCAATTCATGGACTTGAGTGTTTGATAGCCTCTTCCTTGCATATTCACACAGCTAAATCTAGACTTTCTTAGTTAGAACCAAAAACTTCTGGTCTGGAACTTGTAAACCAAAAACCTTACAGTGAGGTGACCTATCTCCTAACTCACATAAACTAATTAATTTCTCTAGGAGAAACTAGTTTGGCAACTAACTTCAATCAGGACTTCAACAAACTGAACTCAAAAGCTTTCTAAACTATTAGCTTCTCCCCGAAGCAAAAAGCACAAATCAATTCCTCAGCCTTCCTCTCCTTTTTCCTGAACACTGATAAAAGCTGCAGAATTGCTGACCAGCTAAACATTAAAACCCCTCATAAACACAGACTAAAACCCATATCTCATTAGTTCAAAATGCAATCTCTAAAATAAAGGATAATGGGATGGACGTACATACATAAACCATACACTTTATATCATAATATTAACTATAAAAGAATAACTCAGTAAGAAACTGCAGAAGTAAACAATCAAGAACAGTTGCCAAGAAGACAAAAAGAGTATTGTTTTTCCAGAATACTCTGAGTTGCCATTAGATACTAATTTGCATTTTTATCCAGCTGTTATCCATGGAGAATACTTACTGCTGTTCAGATCAAGTTGAGAAATGTTTCAGCCAATGGAACTATTTGGTGCTTTATTTTCATGTGTGCTATTATTGCTGACATGAGTGACTCTACATGAGTGCAAGTTTTTTTTTATTTCCTGCTGGGCAGTAACTTGTGGTTTGCTTTGGATAGCATTGCAAGAATTGCTCCACAAATAGTCTTGACAGGCCAGGAGCTAATGTGGTTTGAAGTTTTCAGTTGGCTATTCCACATAGCAAATACCAAAAAGTTCTTTTATGTTTCAGATTGCTTGAAAGTTGCTTGTAACTTTAGTTACACAGCTACAATATCACAGACTTACTCACACAATATAGGTACTGTGTTCAGTGCATCATGACAATGATCAGAACATGAAAGGACATTTTAAATTTGTAATTCCAAACTGTGTGTGTTTTAAAAGAGGAATGATACAGCCAATTGTGTGAGTGTGTGAAAGAAAAAGAGAGACATACAGACAGACAAAGAGAGAGAGCCATCATTCATTTCAGTGTCATATGATCTAGTTGGCCATAATAACATAGCGTCTTGCTGCAATGTAAGGATCAATGTCCTTCTTAATGCTGGGCTAATATTTAGATTCATGCACCAAACACTTTGATTTTTATGCACCTGTGGGATCTATGATCTTACATGCCTTAATATAGTGCTTGCAGAATTACAAATTGTTTGCCTTTGAATATTACATTCATAAACATTTTAGTTCCTCTCTGAATGACCAGGATGATCATATTAGCTCAGGGACCTACTGGATGTGCTAAAGCCACCCATTAATGATGTTCTTCCTGAATTTTTGCTGTTGGTCATCATCTGATGTAACTTGCTGAATCTCGCTGTGACCAAAATGTATCAGATTGATAACAAGGTTATCATCCAGTTGATGCAATAATATCCACTTGTAGGACGAAAGGCATATCTTTGTTCAGCATTGAGCTTGGAAGTCGACTGAGAGCAGCAGAAATGGTTATTTGTGAACCTAGTATGTATTGCCCTTCTAAATCAAACCCTTGGATCTTTAAAGATAAATGTGCATTTGTAAATGGGTACTTGAGAGAGACTTTCAATATATCAGTTCTTATGCCTTGTGGTCAGTGTGAAATGCTTATGAATATATATATATGAAAATGTTGTATCACAAAACTAGAGAAAAAGAGTCTCTCTTTCAGTGCTGGAGGAGTCAACATGAGTTCTAAGTATCTTAGAGCCAAAAACAAAAGGCTTGTCATCTTATAATAGGAGACACATGTGGTGGCCATTCTTGCCCTCAACAAGGTGAGAATGGCCAGATCACAATACAGTATTGAAGTGCACACATGTGGATGATAGACCATATTTGAGAGATTAAAAGCTAAACTGGTGGTCATCCTGCCCTATGTAAATGTATTTTTGAGGAGAAAATGCGAAGAGGAGCTTGGTTGCAAAATTTGGAAAATGTGAAGGCAAACTGTTATAGAAAATGAGACATCTTTGTAAATCACTTTTGGTCTTCCAGTATAGGCATCTTCTGTATGATATGATTGGCTATAATGTTAGTTGAGGAGCAGATTGAACCAAAGGAATTGATTTGGCTCATGTTGATTTGACAAATTTTAAACTTTGAATACAAGAACGCATTTCCTTGCCATTATCAAGGGACAATGGAAATTTATGTTATGCTAATGATTAGTTCTTCCGAGAGCTCTAACGTCATCAAGAGTACAGAGACAACATGGTAGATTCCCTTTGAAACAATACACTTGTTGTTAGAATATCATGATGAATAATCTGTATAGTAATGTGAAGAAATAAAATCTACCAAAACATATTCTAAAACTCATCATTTTCAGACACAGGAAAGATGTATGCACTAATATCGATTACTGGCATTGAACCTGCCACCTGTGGACTGAGGTTTAAGCTCTTCCAGAGTAAGAAGTTTCAGTGCAATTTTCAGCTGCTTTGGATATAAACATACTAGTGTTGTAAAACATTCTTACCACACTCATGGTCCTACTGCACCAATCGTCATGATGCAGAATTTTCTGGATGATGTTCCTTTATAACATGGAATCCAGTTCTATGTTAAGCTTATCCAAATGTGAAGGAATGCAAAGTAATCCTAATGGGTAGGACATCATCTTTCCATCTGTATCAATTGTTTTCTCTTTTTTTCTTCCCTTCTTTTTTTTTGTTCTTTTTCCTCCTAGCCATGGATTCCTGGTCTCCAACTCCCAGTCTTGGACTCAGCACAGACTAGTGGTGGCAAACTGGCTTGGTGTAGCTGACTTCCAAGGTAAAAACAATGACTGCAGATGCTGAAAACCAAATACTGGATTAGTGGTGCTGGAAGAGCACAGCAGTTCAGGCAGCATCCAACGAGCAGCGAAATCAACGTTTCGGGCAAAAGCCCTTCATCAGGAATAAATGAAGGGCTTTTGCCCGAAATGTTGATTTCGCTGCTCGTTGGATGCTGCCTGAACTGCTGTGCTCTTCCAGCACCACTAATCCAGTAGCTGACTTCTAGTCTGGCATGTGGTCTCCCAGCCTGGAGTGCAGTCTCCCCATCTAGCATGTGGTCTCTCAGCCCGGTAAGGTGGACTTCCAGCCCGTTGTGGTGGATGTTCAGTCTGGTTGAGTGGTCTTTTGGCGGTACATGGCAGTCTGTCAGCCCGGCATAGCTTCTGTTTGGACTTCTGGTCTTGAGGTGATTCTTCATAGTGCAGTCCCACCGTGACTAAGCACTTAAGAAAGACTATAATGCTTGAACATTCAGCTTTATTTCGTTATTTTCTACTTAAAACTAAGAAGGTCTCAACGTGTAACTTTTAACCTTATTTAGTATGTTTTAAGCTATACTATAATTACTGCAATGTCTAACTTTTAACTTGCTTTTTTCTTTCTACCCTTGTTCTTAAGATTCTGTACCTAGATAATTGTACCTAAGATGACGCCTTATGTGGTGACATTATACTCTTTTCACTGTACTCTTCAAACAAACATCATTGCCTAGTGCCAGTCTCCTGCTTTTCCTCCATATCCTTGTGCACTATTTCTACCCAAATAATCATCAATGCCCTCCTGAATGCTTCAATTGAACCTGCCTCCATCACACTTGCACCAGTTTCTCCATTACTGAGTGAAACAAGCCAAACACCAGCCTATAAATTGCAATCTTTTTATATTGAGAATTCCTTTGAAAAATTTGGACGTTGTTTAAAAGTTGGTATGTCAAGTAATGTGATCAAACGAATATATTAATACCTACAATCCCTATTCTCAAAAAACATGGAGATAATCAATTGGAGGAGTGTAATTGGAGTATTTACATAATTTGAGTTTGGAAATTTCAATCTAAAATCAGACATGTTTCTGAATCAAAGCACCTTTATTCAATTGTTTTTTCTGTTCACTGTACTAGTGGGTCAGTAATGCAGGCAATAATTGTTGTTTCAGCACTAACAGAGAGGCTCTGTTCACCCTTTTTGGAGACGAATGAGCATATTTTCTCCCTGATAGAGGATCAGGCCCTGTCTGTATGAGGGTTATAATCCATGCCCTAGAGTATCTGGCCCAGGCCTATTTTCAGAGCCATTTGCCACATTACTTATTACTTCCTCAATTAAAATAATGATGCTGATAAGAAAGATTAGAATGAGAAAGTGCTAAAAGCCTTAAATAGCACTAAAAATCCTGTAACATGCGACAAAATTATCAGCAACTTTAACAGCAAAAGTGGAAAAATGAATTGTTTCACATAAAGTCCTTAATCAGAGCAGACAAAACATTACCTGATCTTTTCTCCTTTTCGATGCCAACAGACCCACCAAGGACTTCCTGCATTTCAGTTTTTACAGGAATGGACTGAATTCCTGACTGGCTGCTCAGTGGGAAATGATACTTGTAGAGGGTATCAATCAATCAGGAAATGGATGGAATATTAAAATCCATAATTTCAGAATCAGCTGGATGTAACATGCCTAACAAGCAACACTTGATTAGGAATATAAGCCTATTACCTATTCAGCACCATGATATGCACATGGACGCAGGAATATACTTATTTCCTTTTAACTATTCAAATGGAATAAAGCTGCAAATTATTTTTAAAAGCATAAATCTCTGCAGTTCTACTAAAGCTGCGATATTCCAATGGCAAACAAAAAAACTAATTCAAATGTAAAGCAACTCTGAACCAAATATCAATAGTATTTAATAAAAATTAAATGAGGGTATGTTAGCCGCTATGTGACCTTGGGCTTGAATGTGAAAATCGTACGCAAATGTTCAGGTTTTTTTGGATATACAGCTTTTGAGTGGATCTAGAGTCAGTTCATTTCTTTCACAAAAGATCTTTCTTGTTGCCAAGGAAACCAACATCATGATGCTGTTGGTATTTATACAGGGTACACTGTAAAACCTGCCTCAATGCTGAGACTGTTCTGTCTTCTGTACAGAAGCTTAAAATATCTAATTCATGGGCAACATGCTGTATTCGTTTGGTTGTTACAAATTTACATTTTGAATAGTGCTTCATTAAGAAGCTCTTAACAACTTTATGTTTCATATCATACTCAATCTTTCCTTTCTATTATGTGATTCAAGAGAATAGATTGACCAGCAAACATATTGTTTAGTTGAAAGAACTTTTCAATTTTCTTATTATACTTGCAAAGAATTCCACAGAAATTTTACAGATTCAGAGCATTATTGTTCTGTTCATCAGACCTTATCCAGTTTTATGGAGCTTCCTTTGTATGTTTTTTATTTTGTTCATGGGATACTGATTTCAATAACCAAGTCAAATTTATTGCCGATCCCCAAATGCCCTTCAAAGGTTAGTGGTAAGCTGCCTGTTAAATTATTGTCATCCATGCGATGTAGGTGCTCCCATTCCCATTGTTCTTAAATAGAGAGTTCCAGGGCCATGACCAAATGATAAAGATAGAACAGTGACATACTTTTACGATTATAGATACCGGTCCTGTCTTCTCTAGTGTTTAGGAAAATGAGGGAAATTCTTACAATGATAAAAATGATCGATGCAGAAGAGACATTTCCACTAGCTGATACATCTGGAACTAGGGGGTATAATCTCAGAATAAGGGGCAATCTATTCAGGACTGAGATGAAGAGGAACTTCTTCACTCAAAGCATAGTGAATCTACCCACTGATTCTATTCAAGTCTGAGGTTGATGGAATTCTAGATACGAATCAAAGGATGTGAGGATAATGCAGAATGATGCATTGAGATTGATGATTAGCCATGATCTCGAATGAGAGAGCAACCTCAAGGAAGTCAATGTGCTACCCCTGCTGCCATGCTCCGAAGTCAGGATGGTGTGTAACTTGAAGGAAACCTGTAGATATTCCCATGCTCCTGGTACCCTTGCTCTATTTGAAAAGGATATTTAGGAAACTTTGGCAAATTACTGCAGTGAATCTTGTACATTACAGCCAAGGTGCACTAGAGGTGTAATGAGTGAACAATAAAGACATTAGATGGTGTGCTAATTAAGCAGGATGCTTTATCCTGGATAATGGCAAACTTCTTAAATGTTGCTAGAGTTGTACTTATCCAGGCAAATGCAGAGTATTCCATCACACTCTTGTATCTTGTAGACAGTGAAAACACTTTGGACAGAAAGGAGCTGAGTTACTTGCTATGGAGTAGTGAGTTTCTGATCTGCCCTTGTAGCCATATTTGTGGAGCTGGTTGTTCATTTCTGGTCAGTTTCCGCTTTCCAGTGAGATAATCCCACTATAATTATTTTTACTTATTTTGGAGATGAATATTGACGAGCACTTATATGGCATAAATGTTACTTTCTATTTAGCAAGTGCAGTCTGGATATTATCTAGGTCTTCTTACATATAGTCATGGACGGTTTTATCAGTTGTGAGTTGGGATATGGAAGAACATGCACAATTATCAGCAAGCACCCCGAATTCTCACAATGCGTTAGAGAGGATATCATTTATGAAGCTACTGAAATGGTTGAGCTTATCCTAAGAAATTGTCCTGAGAATCGTCTTGCAGCAAGGTTCTCAGGCTGAAATGATTCATTTCCAAAATCCATGACCACTTTGTCCTGTGTTAGGTATGACTCCCACGAGTGAAGACTTTTCCCCTGATTCCCACTGACTCCAGTTTTGCTCAGGCAAAACTGGATGTCACACTCATTCAAATGTTACCCTGATGCCAAGGGCAGTCATCAGTGGAATTCAGTTCTTTCATCCACATCATCTCAAGGTTGATATCAAGTTTAAAGTCATGCGGTTTTGGAGGACCCCAAACTGTGTATCAATGAACAAGTTATTGAGAAGTACGTGCTGCTTGTTAGTGCAATTGCGATGTTTTCCATCACTTTGCTGATGTTCGAGTAGTGTCGAGAGTGCGATGTTGGAAAAGCACAGCAGGTCAGGCAGCATCCAAGGAGCTGGAGAATTGACACTTTGGGCATAAGCCCTTCATCAGGAATGATGGTTGAGAGTAGCCTGATATGACAGTAGCCATTTGGATTGGATTGTCCTGCTTTTGCAAACAAGACTTTGCTGATCTTTTTGAACATTGTTGCATCTGCAGTGGAATAGGTAGCCTGAAGTTGGAATTATTTCCGGAGAACAAGACTCCAGCACTAAACCGAGGATATTGTCATGCATACTTGTTTTATTCTATTTTGATGACTATTTTACTATTGCTGTATATCACATGGAGTGATTGAATTGTCCAATAATTGATGTCTGGGAAAGCATGAAACTTCAGAGAAGGCAAAGATAAATTGAACACTCATCTCTTCTGGTGAAACGTAGTTTCAGATTCTTCACCTTTTCTGTTGCATTCACATGCTTCCTCATTGAGGATATGGATGTTCATGAAGCGCCTGTCATTAACCCTTCAGTTATACACTACTATTCATTTCTGCATGTGGCTGAACTGCTCTTGATCACCTCGGTGCATTACTGATAAGATCATTTATCTCTGTCTGGAGACTACTGTTTTTGCAGTTTAGCATACATGTAATTTTCCTCAAATATGTAGGGTGCCTCACAGATGCCCAGTCTTGAGCTACCAGATCTGTTCTGAATCCATCCCAAAAAGCATCATAGTAATTGCGCACAATATGATTGCAGGTATCCCCAGTATGAAGATGAGATTTTCTTTTCAAATAGCTCCACAGTGGCTATTCTTACCAGCACCGTTATCAACAGATTGTCCTCAACATGTTCTTTAGTCCTCATTAATATCAAACATATGTTTACAGAGGAAACTCGATTATCCAGACTACACGGGCGGAGAGTATTTCATTCAGTTAATTGAATGCCGGAAATCGAGTTAGCCACATATCAGGACCTTGCAAACTTGTTCAGATGATCCTAAGTTTGGTTAATCAAATGCTGGATAATCGAGGTTCCGCTGTACTCACTAAAGTCATGAATGTATGCAGCAATACAATCAACACAATCATAGGGAAGATGGCAGAATCAATCATTAAGGAGGTTATAGCTGCACACTTAGAAAAACACAAGGTAATCAGGAACAGTCGACGTGGTTTTGTAAAGGGAAATCAGGTGTAATCAAACTAGTAAAGTTCTTAGAAGGAGTATCACATTCTATGGATAAAGGGCAGCTGTAAATATATTGCACATAGACGTTCAGAGACATTTGAAAAGGGCAATGTGGGAGCACGTGGCATAGGAGGTAACACATTAACATGGATAGATGATTCACGGACTGGCAGAAAAAGAGAGGCATAAATGGTTCTTTGGATGGCAGGATATGATGAATGGAGAATGTCACACTCTGCACTGGGACCTCGGCTTTCCATATGAATTGTTTAGATGAGAGAACCAAAGGCATGGTAGCTACATTTACAGATGACACGAAGATTGGGAGGAAAGGATGCTGTGAAGAGAGCATAAGGGAGGATGCAGATGAGAGTGAATGCTGAAAATCTAGTAGATGGATTATAATGTAGGAAAATGTTAAGTTGTTCACTTTGGCAAGAAGAATAAAAATAGTCGAATATGACTTAAACAGAACTATGGAAGAATATTGAAACAGGGTAAAATCATTTAATCCATGGAGCCTGCCTCTACATGGTAGACCATGTTTGGTCATCTCCTCAGTGCCATTTTCCTGCACTATCTCTTTCTCCCTCAATGTTATTAGTCTCAGAAATCCATCAATTTCTGTCCTAAACCTACTCACTGATTGAGCTTCTATGACACTCTATATACAGAATTACAAAGATAATTCACATTCAGAATGAAAAGTTTCCTCAGCTCAGTCTGAAATGGCCCGTGCCTTATCCTGAGATAATGCCCTCGGTCCCCAGCCAGGGAAAATGTCCTATTTTTATCTACCCTGTCACACCCTGTTACATTTTTCTAAGATTCAGTTATGTGAATTTTCATTCATCGAAATTCCAAAACAAAAGACAACAGTTTCCTCTCCTCACAAAGCAATCCCAACACTCCAGGGACCTTTTCAGAGATGTTATTATACATTTCTGGACTAAGTGAGGCTTGAACGTGGGCCTCTTGGTAGGGACATTACCACTATACTATAAGAACCATTTAATTATTTTTAAATTCAGCCCATTCAAAGACGTGGTTGCACACCTCTGGAGTAGGTGAGATTTGAACCCAGGCCTTCCAGCTCAGAGGTAGGGAGTCTCCCACTGTTCCACAAGTGATCCACTCTAACACTCTAATAATTACTATTGTAAGCTGACTTAAGAGACCACATCTAAAAGATTTACAAATCCTAACTATTTTAAAGACTAGTTCCAGACATACATGTGTTTTCATAAGGTTCACAGAAAATATTAAGTTTCTTATAATAAGTACAAAAGAATGATATTCTATAGAGCCGTGGATTCAGTTAATTCATGATAGAACACCATCTTGTGGTTTCTATCTGACTGGGCAAGTCACTGCTCACCACTAGCCTCTGACCTCTCTTTATATCAATTATTTTTGACAATTTGAGATTACTTAACTGGTATCATATTCCGCAACCTCACTTTCTTGCCTTATCCCATTAATCCTTGATTCCCTTACTTTTCCAGCACCACTCTAATCTAGATTCTGGTTTCCAGCATCTGCAGTCCTTGTTTTTACCTCGTTGATTTTAACCCTACTGCGAATCCTCTTGCAAGGATGCCTGCCTTGAACAAGCTTTCCTCCTCTCTCTACAAGAATCTCAGTGAGTCTTTCTCTCTCACTGCAACCCCAGGTCATCTCCTCTGCCCTGAAGGTCTTCAACCATATCCTGAAACAGACTACCTATCACTTCCATCCCCACCCCCGTTCACCTATTGTACTCTATGCTACTTTTTCCCCACCCCCACCCCCCTCTCATTTATCTCTCCACTCTGCAGGCACCCTGCCTCTATTCCTGATGAAGGGCTTTTGCCCGAAAAGTCTATTTTCCTGCTCCTCGGATGCTGCCTGACCTGCTATGCCTTTTCAGCACCACTTTGATCTAGACCCTTACTGATTAAACACCCTGATGAAGAGTTTGTGCTCGAAATGTCAACTCTCCTGTTCCTCAGATGCTGCCTGATCGGCTGTGCTTTTCCAGCACCGTACTTTTTGACTCTGAATTCCAGAATCTGCAGCCCTCACTTTCTCCTCCTCATTAAACACCCATCTGCCTCAGCCTTGAATTTACTTAACAACATCCCTCTGTGGTAAAGGTTTCCACGGATCACTGCCCTCTTAAAGATGAAATTCCTCCTCAATATTGTCTTAAACGGCTACCATTTATTGTCCATCTCTAAATGCCCTTGAGAAGGTGATGATGGGCAATCTTCTAGTACAACCGCAGCCCATTTTGTTTTTAATACTCTGATGGGACTTGCCCATCCCTAAGTGCTGTAGGGAGCTGCTTTCTTGAACTGCTGCTGTCCATGTAGTGTAGATAGATTCACAATGCTGCTTGGGAGATAGTTCCAGGATTTTGACACAGCAACAGTGAAGGAGCAGCAATATATTTCCAAGTCCGAATGGTGGACGGCTTAGAGGGGTAAATGCAAGTACTGGTGTTCCCATGTATATGTTGTCCTTGTCCTTCCAGATGGAAGTGGTTGTGTGTTTGGAAAGTGGTGTCTAAGGAACATTGGAGAATTTTTGCAATGCATCTTGTAGATACTACACACTACTGCTACTGGGTGTTGGGGGTGGGGGGGGGGGGGGTAGAGGGGGGCACAGGGAGGGAATGTTTATTGATATGGTGCCAATCAAAAAGGTTGCTTCGTCCTGGATGGTGTCAAGCTTCTTGATGTTGTTGGATCTGCACAAATCCAGGCAAGTGGGGAGCATTCCATCACACCCCTGAGTTGTGCCTTGTAGATGATAGACAGGGTCTAGAGTGTAGTACTGAAAAAGCACAGCAGGTCAGGCAGCATCCGAGGTGCAGGAGAATTAACATTTCGGGCATAAGCCCTTCATCAGGCTTATGCCCAAAACATCGATTCTCCTGCTTCTCAAATGCTGCCTGACCTGCTGTGCTTTTCCAGCACCATACTCTAGACTCTGATCTCCAGCATCTGCAGTCCTCAGTTTCTCCTTGATGATGGACAGGCTTTGGGGAGTCAGGAGGTGCGTTACGTGCTGCACAACTCGTGCTCTCTAACATGGATAATTTATCAATGGCAATTTCTTCTGGTTATGGTAGGTAGTACAAGCAGAATAGCATCAGAGTTTGGTAGGTAGTTAATGAGGGTGAGCTTGGAACAATATCAAGAGAAACCCTTTGTGAATCTCAGTGAAATCAAGACTGCTAAAATGTTACAAGATTCAGCCCATAGAGTGAATGTGAAGTAGCAGACAGAAGATGGTGATGAGCAAATTTGGAGAACATAGAAAGATATTAAGCCTCCTGTGACATTACTGAGTGTTCCTCCAGACCATAAAAATGCCCCAGACGCTGCTTCAGAACAGGTTGGCTTCCTGTGCTGACATGGCACTGCTGAGGGGAAAGAGCACCCTCCTCTCCCACATCCAGTCCACCAGGATCTCCAAATCCCTGTGAGAAAACTGGGATGTCAACTTACTTCTATGGCCATCTCCAGGGCATTTCTTCCCACACGGGAACTACCGAGGACAATTCCTAACTTGCAGCATTGGATCTGGTGCACAGTTTGAATTTAAATATGGTGTGGGTAAGGGAGAATCCTGGAAGGTCCTAACAGCAATGAGCACATTTGCAGCTGGGGAGCATAAGATATTACAAGAACATCTCCATTGGGCTGTGGCACATATGTAGTGAGCAGTGTAAAATTCTGAGAGAAAATTCACTGGAGTTCACACTCAGACATCCTTCAGAAAACTCACCAAAATGGACACTTAATTGATTTTTGTGAAAATTTACTCTCTTTTTTTATATTTCGCTCTCCATACAAGCTGACAGATATGTCGACTATTTCCAGCGTTATCTGTTTTTATTTCAGCCTTCCAGCACTTATTGTGTTTTGCTTTTATAATATATAAAATACTTGCTGCGCCTACTGGAGAGTTGTCTACAAGTACAGCAGTTCCATTTGAAATGTATTGTCAAAAGTGTTTAAATTCAGTATTACTAAGCAATAATTTAAAAGTACTCTGAAAGAGAAATGGATTGTGATTAATATCTAATAATTGAAACTTATTATTATGAGGTAAGCGTTCAAAAAAATCGAAGTGTCATTCTGACTGAGCTCTTGGGTATTTGAATGCACCAATACTTACTTTTCAATGTCACAGCCATTAATAGTCTAATGTAAGTTGAGGAGATAGGGTCAATGACAGATGGTAACATAGAAAAGCAGCTAAAAATGAATTTAAAAAATAAATTGTGATACTATTGTACAGCTTGTACTATTTCAAATTGAAAAATCTGATGGTTCTGAGTTTCAGGAAACTCCCAAAGACTGAAAGTTGTAGGAGAGCTAATGATATATAAATTGAGAATTGAGAAGGTAATAAAAGACAACAGACTAAAGGAGGTAGAAAACAAATCAGTGTGAGATTCTGTGACAGATTGAGATAGGCTAAGAGATGGTGGCTTGGAGTTTACATTTGGATTCTCACAGCCATTTCCAGCTGTTTACACCATTTTCTCTGATTATCTCAGGACAATACCAGAGTACACCACCTGGAAATGGATGCAACAAAATCTTGCTGATTTATTTTCCAAGTGCAGGTCCCCCTATTGTGAACATGATTGATCCCTATTTGTCATATTCTTTTTAAAATCATCTTTCAACAATATAAGTCCCTGTTTTATATGTTTAGGTCCTCAAAGATCAGCAGGACGTTGAAGATCAGGAGTACTTTCAAGATCAAATGAATAGCATGCGGTGTGCTCAGGAGTGGAACAAATGAAAGAAATTGCACAAATAATGAAAAAAAAATCAGACGATGACAAATATCTACAATTTCTATTCTGAGTTTTGAATGATCAGGTGGATATATCCCATTGCACAGATTGTGGTATTTGCAGATTTAATCACTGTACTGCTGCAACATCAGTAATGTTTACACGTGTGTTTCTGGCATCAGGTGTGTCGCTTTGTCTCAAAGGACAGTTGTGGGGAAACTATCTGTGTGCCCTGGATGCAGCGAAATTGTAAATCACCTTTTTAAAAGCACAATGCTGGATCTGTACACCCTGCCAGAGGTGGGGTAAGTGGTGCCTGAAAAGACGGCTGGGTACTCAGGTTTTCAAAACCTCCTTCCACTGTTTGCGCTTGGCCTGTACCTAGGCCAATCAGAAACACTGGAAATGGTCAGCTCCTTTGCTGATGCTGTTTCGCTAATTTGGGTGGTCTTGGGCAAGGGGTCAGTGGGGACATTACATTTTAACAGAGAGGCTTTGAGGACATCCTTGGAGCATTTTCTCCACCCTACCAGTAACAGACTGCTGTGACAGGGTTCAGTGTAGAAAGCTTTGTTTAGCTGACATATAGCACCTTACCGTACAGAAGGAGCGCATTCAACTTATCATGTCTGTACCGGCTCCTGAAAGAGCTACCCATTTGGTTTCATTTACCAGCCATATCTCTGGAGCCCTTTATATTCATCATTTTCAAATATTCAGTTCTCTTTAGAAACCTTACATGGAATCTGCCTACAATGCTCTCCCAGACAGTGTATTCCAAATCCTGACAACTCTCTGTGTAAAGAAGTTTCTTCTCATCTCACTCCCAGCTCTTTTGCTTGAAATTAATCTTGAAACTCTGATCCCTAGTTACTGACATACCAACTATTGGAAATAAAATATTCTTCCTTCCCCTGTCAAACTTGTTTATAATTTTGAACACCTCAACAAGGTCACCTGTTAATCTTCTCTGCTCCAAGAAGAATGAGCCTAATCTCTGCAATCTCTCCTTGTAACTAAAGTCCTTCATTCCTGGTATTATTCTTATAAATCTCCTTTGCACTCTTTCCAGGGCTTTGCACTCTCTCCAAGGAACTATGAACCTGCACTCCAAGGTCTCTTTGTTCAGCAACACACCCCAGGATCTTACCATTAAGTGTATAAGTCCTGCTCTGATTTGCCTTTCCAAAATGGAGCATAGAGTCATAGAGATGTACAGCATGGAACCAGACCCTTCGGTCCAACTCGTCCATGCCAACCAGATATCCCAACCCAATCTGGTCCCACCTGCCAGCACCCGGCCCATATCCCTCCAAACCCTTTCTATTCATATACCCAAATGCCTCTTAAATGTTGCAATTGTACCAGCATCCACCACTTCCTCTGGCAGCTGATTCCATACACGTACCACCCTCTGCATGAAAAACATGCCCCATAGATCTTTTTTATACTTTTCCCCTCTCACCTTAAACCTATGCCCTCTAGTTCTGGACTCCCCTACCCCAGGGAAAAGACCTTGCCTACTTACCCTATCCATGCCCCTCATAATTTTGTAAACCTCTATAATTTCACCCCTCAGCCTCCGACACTCGAGGGAAAACAGCTCCAGCCTGTTCAGCCTCTCTCTATAGCTCAAATCCTCCAACCCTGGGAACATCCTTGTAAATCTTTTCTGAACTCTTTCAAGTTAAATGCAGCACCTCACATTTATCTAAATTAAACTCTAACTGCCACTCCTCGGACCATTGGCTTATCTGATCAAGTTTGTTTGTACTCTGAGGTAACCTCCTTCGCTGTCCACTGCACCTCCAATTTTGGGGTCATCTGCAAATTTACTAACTTTACCTCCTATGTTCACATCCAAATCATTTATATAAATGATGAAAAGTAATGGACCCAGCATAAATCCTTGTGGCACACCACTGGTCACAGGACTCTAGTCTGAAAAGCAACTCTCCACCACTACCCTCTGTCTTCTACCTTCAAGCATGTGTGATCTAACTTTGCTTGGCAGTCTACCATAAGAAACCCTGTCAAACGCCTTCGTGAAGTCAATATAGATCAAGACCACTGCTCTGCCCTTATCAATCCTCTCCATTATTTCTTCAAAAAACTCAATCAAGTTTGTGAGACATGATATCCCATGCACAAAGCCATGTTGACTATCCCTAACCAGTCCTTGCCTTTCCAAATACATGTAAATCCTGTCCCTCAGGATTCCCTCCAACAACTTTCCCACCACCAATGTCAGGCTCACTGGTCTATAGTTCCCTGGCATTTTACTTACCACCTTTCTTAAATAGTGGCACCACGTTAGCCAACCTCCAGTCTTTCAGCACCTCATCTGTGGCTCTCGATGATACAAATATCATAGAAAGGGCCCAGCAATCACTTCCCTAGTTTCCCACATAGTTCTAGTGTGCACCTGATCAGGTCCTGGGCATTTATCCACCTTTATGCGTTTTAAGACAATGTCTCTCTGATCAGTGGCATCCTCACAATTGACTATTCTCCCCCACTTATTATCATTTGTAAATTTAGAGATTTTGCCTCAACACCCAAATTTCCAAATTATTGATATAAATCAGAAAAGGCAAGGGTTCCAATGCCAATCCCTGGGAAACACCACTTTCAACTCATCAAATGCCCATCTATACCTACACTCTGTTTCCTATTTCTTGACCAACGTCTAATCCATGTGCCAAGGATCCATCAATCCCAAACATTTTTGATTTGCTAACCAACATGTCATATGGCACTGTACCAAATGCTTTCTGAAAGTGCAAATATACTATATCCACTGCATTACCATCATCAACTGCCTGTGTCATCTTGTCAAAGAACTTAATTAACTTTGTCAGACATGATCTGCCCTTGACAAAGCCATGTTGATATCTAGTATTAAGTCATTTTTCTCTAAGTACATATTTATCTTATTCTGTACTATGGCCTCCAACTGTTTTCCCATTATTGATGTCTGGCTGATGGGCTTGTAGTTTCCTGGGTTATCCTTTGGCCATTTCTTAAACAATGACATCACATTTGCAATCCTCTAGTTTCCTGGGACTAATCCTATATTCAGAAAGACCTGGAAAATTTCTGTCAATGGCTCTGCAATTTGCTCCCTTACCTGTCTCAGCAATTTAGGAAGCATCCTATCTGAGCCTGGTGAGTTCTCAAATCGTTAAGTGTTGCCAACATTTAGAGCACCTCTTCTTCACCCAATAGTATACTGCCATGTTTTCAAGTGAGCCATCATCAACATCTAGGCAAAAGTGAGGACTGCAGATGCTGGAGATCAAAGTCTAGATTCGAATGGTGCTGGAAAAACACAGCAGGTCAGGCATCATCCGAGGAGCAGGAAAATTGAAATTTCAGACAAAAGCCCTTCATCAGGGCTTCTCATCATCAACATGTGCCAATTTGGCAAAGACAGAAACAAAGTATCTATTTAGTACATCTACCATACTCTGTGTGAAATATTTGGATAATATGGCCCACCAAATCCAGCTGATTGACAGTAATCAGTGCCTCAGTTGCTGTGGATGCAAGTCACACAGCCATGGGGGCAAGTTGGGGATATTATCGGTTATGTA
The DNA here is from genome assembly GCF_047496795.1 of Chiloscyllium punctatum. Lineage (NCBI taxonomy): Eukaryota > Metazoa > Chordata > Chondrichthyes > Orectolobiformes > Hemiscylliidae > Chiloscyllium > Chiloscyllium punctatum. The sequence goes on along the minus strand of NC_092763.1, from coordinate 60,233,225 downwards.
AAACGGAAGAATGGAAATGGAGAGAGGTCAACAGGGACTCGGGGACAGCAAAATAAAAGGGTACATGACGATGGGAAGAATCATACATCTCAGGTGGAGCATCAAGTGACTCCCAAAAAGACAAACTGAACCTTACCATCTTCAGTCTGAAATTAAAAACGATACAAAATAGCTGCCACCACACAGGAGGGTGAGAGCCATCTTGTGGGCATTGTAGTGCATGAGCCCTGGTGAAAGGCATGTGCTGTTGCAGAGTTAGCATGAGTGGTGGCCTTGTGTGTGTGAGGTAGCAGAGAGAAAACAGTGGCATTTACTCTCACAGAGCCAATAGTTTGACTTCCTACACTGCTAAGCATTGCCCTTCACTCAGGTCACAGCACTGACCCAGGCCACTAACTCGGTTCTGGTTCACTGTATCTGGTGGCATGCCTTGCTTTGGTGGTCAGTTGGACAAAGGATGGCCCCCTTTCTACCAGCCCATCCAAAAGAACCTTTCAGGACCCTATCAGCAAACTGAGATGTGAGCTTTACCTTGTGGATCAAGTGCTCAGTAATAAAAGGGAAGAAGTACGTGAGGAGCACTTCCTGGCCTTCAGTTTCTGAACAGGTGCACAGCTGGCAGTTAAAGCCTTGCATCTCCCTTGTTGTAGGATTCCTCATATGGAAACTGGCTACCATGACTCTCACCAGAAAAAAGTTTAAAAAATTGGAAAATTCAGCCCCATGTCTCAGAAACAGAGAGAAGGGCAGGTAATTCTACTGTTTGAGTTTGGTGCTATGTTCAAAGTCATTGTTATCTAAACACTCTGCTCCTGGGGACAATGTTAAACTTCATCATCAATGCCTGCCCTCACTGAAAAGAAGATCCCTGGGTACAGGAATTGATCAGTACCTCACCATGGATTATGACAGTCGGCGTGCAGTGCTCACAACTGGAGCAGGTACTGATAGAGGACCTTTGTTTTGTAGATGCTTTGCCTCAGACCAATTCTCTCATATATCTCCGTGAATGCATCAATGATAGTTTGGAGCTCAGCCTTTGAGTGTGCACATACACAGCATTATCCAAAATATTGGAGTGGTCCGAGTTCAAAATGGCAGCCAATGCAGGTTGATCAGCTCCCTGCTTGTTCCATAGAGAAGGTCCACTCCAGCAGGAAACTTCATGGATATGGAGTAGAATGTTACAGTGAGGAAGATGGAGAAGAGAATAGCTACAAGGCACAGCCTTGTTTTGCTCACAAATCAGGTCTATGAACTCACAGCTTGTGTATTCTTACATAGCAGCCAGAGAATGGTGATAACTTTCTGCAGAGAGCCAGTTTTGAAGAGGATGTCCCAGAATTCCCCTTGGTTGACAGAATCAAAGAGCTTTGTGAGGTTGAAGAAGGTTGCCATTATTCTCTGCAATTCTCTTGGATTTATTTGGCTGGGAAGATTATATCCATTGTGTTACTTGATGGCAGATTCCACATTGTGATTCTGGGAGGAACTCTTCAGCTACTGGGGGAAAGCAATTGAGAATTTTTGCATTGCCTTTCCCCATAGCAGACAGCTGGAAGTCACCTCTGTATTTATCCCATTTACTCTTATCCCCTCTCTTGAAATGGCCACAATTATGGTATTTCATGTTCTGCTACTTCCAACTGAGGAAGATATATCAGTGCAAAAGTGCTTCTCTCTGCTGTACTTCAAAATTTTAACAAGGGATTCCATCTGCTCCCTCCAATGAATGTTCACTGTCTCTTGTCATTGATGAGTGCCCTCCTTTCTGAGATCTGAGTGGGTTAGTCTTTGACTGTTTAAGATGTGGATGGTCTTGTCTATGCTGAAGAATACACAACGTATTCTTCAGCATTTGGGAAGCATTTGCTAATGGGAAGTTGCTGCATCTGCTGCATTCTTTCCAAACACGATCTATGCTTTGGTCACACGTCTTTGTCGAATTTCATTTGTCTGTAGGGTGCTTCCAGTTTAGGAAATCCTTGCGGATTTGATTTGATAGATTCTGGATTGTGCATGTTAACAATACAGAATTAATCCGGAGAGTTTAGTATTAAATTGAGCCTGCACTTTCTGTAGCCTTGTTGCATTTTTTGCTTGAACTCTGGTAGGTACTCATTAAATCACCACTCAGCTTTGAAAGCATTTATGACAATCACATATATTTATATTAAAGGAAGTGTTCCAAGCCAGTTACCGATGATAGTTTGACTTCGATACACCACACTGACAACGTGCAAAGGGATAAATCAACAACAGAGGGTTAACATATACCAGCGAGCAAATGTGCTCCTGTCACAGCACAGCAACTCTCCATTACTTTGCTGCATAAAAAGTTTCAAAGAATAATGCAAAGATAATTGATATGTGAAGATATCCTTTCTTACTTGCATCAGTCAACACCATTTTTTGCTCCCACAGAGCATTAGAAACAATCATTTTTACAAGGACATTGAAGTCCGCAAGAATTTTTTTAAAAACCTGCACAGAGGTTATTTATAAGTCATTACTTTTTTGTCAGGAGGGTTTCATAGGGAGGAAAGCAAGGTGATGTACCTCTCTTCTTACTACTCTCATCACTTGCAGTTTTCTATACATCAACCGCTGCTTAAAAAGGTCATAAATATTTCTGTTCTTAACCCCATCAATAGTACTGTTGCACAGATTGTTCAAGAGCTAATGTTAAATAATGATCCATATGTGATAACACTCCCATGAATGGTAAACATTAACATTTTAAGTTAACATGCTTTATGAATCATATCATTGTGATGGAATCATACATTACAATGATAAGAAAAATAGGAGCAGGATTAGGTCAATTCACCACTTGAACATGTATCAATAAGCTCACTGATCTGATTTTACCTTAATACATGCTTGCTACCTGGCAGTCTCCCCAGCAAAAGTCCCAATTCCAATCCCCATAATCCATGACTCCCTTAAATGCAGATCAAGAATTTGTCTAATTCACTCTTCAATATATTCAATGATCCAGGTTTGACTGTTTGTTGGGGAAGAAAATTCCAAAGACTGATGATCCCTGTTCCAAGGCCCAGACTCCACCTTCCTGCTCTATCACCAGTTAATAACCACTCAAAGACTTCAGATCATTAACAGATTTTATCTTCTTATGTCACCATAAATTTGTGAAACTAGTACTGTGGGTTAAGGCCCTTGAAACAGCCAATATCGGCACCAGATTGAAGTGAACCTTTGAGTTCAAGTCTTCTCCTTGTGTGATTCAGACCTACTCCATCTCCTTGCCAGCAAAAATTGCATCTTTTCCAAAGTGAAGAGAGGACTTCCATCCCCACATACCATTCGCTAATTTTAAAGATCCATGGTGTCTTCCTAACTCTGTGAAAATCCTGCTATTTGTACATTCTTACTTATCTGTACATGATCAATAAATTTGGCTGTAATGCAGTTTGGTCTTTCACTCAAGTCATTAAACAGATTGTAAACAGTTGAAAGATCAAATATACAGACTGCTAGTTATCAAATTAAAAATGACCCCATCAATCCAAATTTTCTGTTAACTACCACTTTGTCAATCCTCTATTCATGCTGGTATATAACCACCAACAGCATGTGTTCTTATTTTGTATAGTAATCTTTCATGTGAAACATTACTGTTTGCCTTTTAGAAATCTAAATACACCACATCCACTGGTTCCCTTCTATCTAATTGCATGCTTCATCCTCAAAAGAAATCTCAAAAGAAGAAAAAAATAAATTCATGAAACACAATTTCCCTTTCATAAAACTCTGCCTGATTGAATTATGGATTTTCTAAATGTCATGTTACTAGTTCCTTAATATCAATAGCATTCTTCAATGAAAGATGTCAGACTAATTGATTTATAGTTTCCTGTTTTCTATATCCTCCCTTTATAGAGTCATAGATCCATATAACACAGAAACTGGTGTTACGTTTGCAGTTTTCAAATCTTCTGAGGCCTTTCCAGATTCCAGGGATTTTTGCAAGGTTACAACTAATACATCATTATCTGTACAACCACTTTTTTTTTCAAGACCCAAGAATTCAGGCCATCGGGGCTAGGGGATTTGTCAGATTTTCGTCCTATTAGTTTTGCTAGGATGTTTTCTTTAATAGTGTGCATTGTTTTAAGTTACTGGCTCCGTCTTGATTTTCTACTATTCCAATGATGCATTTTGTGTCTCCTGCAGTGAAGACAGATAAAAAATAGTTGTTCTGAGTCACTGAAACGTTTTGTAGCCCATTATTAATGAGAGTGTTTAGTAAACTAGTAAGTCACCCAGAATGTCTCAGTTTCTTATATGGATTTATGTGAAGCTCGGGTCATGGGAACACATGGGTCCCATGTTAGCTCAGCATCTGGCAGCCAACTGATAAAGTTCTGTGGATAATTCCCATGACCTGTGTTTTCTACATGAATGCTATGTAACTCAAATCAAACATTTGAAGGTGAAGTATTCCTTGTTTTATAGTAAAATTGGGCTTAACTATAGCTTTAGTTATAAAAAGCTGATTTCCCATCGCAACCAACATTGTAACTTGTCATTCTGACGGAACATATTGACTTGTGATAGTGATCTTAAATCACCACTTAAATGTTATAAGCTAATGTATTTAAGGAGAATTTAGCAAGTTATGAACAGCAGTAGAAGTCAGCAGCTCAAGCCTAATTCCCTTTTCAATTAGATCATGATTGACTCACATCTTAGTCCCATTCACCTATCTCAGATTTACATCCTTAATACCTTTAGCAATCAAAAAACTATCAATCTCAGGTTAAAATGATTAAACAAATTAGCATCCATTACTTTTTGTGGGAGAGAATTTCATACTTCTAACATGCTTGTAATTCTGAACAATGTGTTCGAAACAGGTTTCCAAACTTCTAGTCTTCTGGGCTAACGTGTCGTTAGATTTTTTATATTATTTTTGTATACTTTTTGACTCAATTATTTTATGTTTTCCCAGCCAACCTTTCAAACTCAACCTACACTATTTTTTAAATTTATCTTTACTCAAATACTACATCCCGATCTTCCTGATCTCGGTATTTCTCTGACTCCAGCATCCTCTCCCAGCTTTTCTGCTCCTTCAGCTTTTAAGGCCCTTCATTCCTGAATTCTCACAAAAAAGCCCACCATCTTTTCACTCCCTCCGATGCCTTTTTTAAAACCTTTCTCTTGACTAGGTTCTATTCAAACCTTCTACTTCCTCCTTTATTGGCTTAGTGTTGATTTTCTTCCTTAAACTCCAATTAGTGCGTTGAGACATTTTTATAGCAGTCGCAGTTGTTGAATGTTGAGCTATTTCAACAAAATTATGTCAGGAAGTGCAAAGCTTTTTATTTGTTTTGTGGGATAAAGGAAACTGAGCTGATTTTAGAATGCTTTATTCTAACACATTCAATGGGAGATGGATGACTATGGTAGCAGCCAGAACAGTTGCCACAGCAACCATGTGAGTGATTTACACATTAAGGAATCCATAGTCAACATTAGGCACAATACTGAGTAATGAACAGCCTTGCACAAGTGTGTTGAATGGTTCCCTGTCCTGTGAGCGCATAATACAATAAAAAATTTTAAGGCATATACTGTTAATTCCTCAAAATGTTTACAGGTAAAGAATATTGGGGATTAGGGAATGATGAGGAAGGCTGAGAAATGCAGAGTTTTTTTTAAATGGCAGTAAAATATGTACATTACGTGAATCTGTATTAAACATAAGATAGAAATTACAAGGTGGAGGATGAGAATCTTTTTTAATACGCTTGGCAATGCAATAACGTCAAATACTTTAGATCACGTACTTATGTCTGAAAACAGATCATCATTTAATTGTTCTCAAGAAACAAAAAAGAATTGAGCATTTGAGAACTGTAAAATGAATTTTTTTTGTAAAGTTAAAGTTATTTTGACAGTTTTTCACACACAATTACTATCTGTCACAATGGTGAATGAAGATCAATCAAAGACAACAACAGGATATGTCTCAAGTTTCACATTTTAGCACATCAATACATTTCTGCTAAAAGCTACCATTGTAAAAAAAAACCATTGCTGTCCAAAGTGTTTTTTTCCTAAAGCCATTTAGAACAGAAGTGGCACAGAAAAATGACCTATCATCCCAGTAATGTTGATTAGTTAGAGTACAAGAAAGAGAATCTGAGCAAGCAACAACTCTCTGACTGTGTAAATTTAATTGCTCCATGTCCCTTTTTTTTCTGTTGTTCCCAGCTTCCTGCCTTAAATTCTCTTTACCATTTACCAGCTAATTGGGAACGTTGGCAGGCAGTCTGCTCCATTACGCCAGCCACTGCTGCTGTGCCACCGCTAGTAGGAAGTGTACTGAGAACCCACACAGCAATTCAGACCACCACAGACATACGACACTTAATGTCTACTGTCAGGATGTCACTAGCATTGAAGTTAAGGGACTAATATTTCAAAATCCATGTTAAAGAACAGAACACATGGATGCCCATTTCTAATCAAATGCATTATAATTCTTCATATTATATTCTTCATTATAACCCTTCATGTTAATTAGGGTCAGTATCCTTCATTGCAAAGATACACAGTCAATGCTTCTTATCACTGTAGTTAAAGAACTGAATGAAGTTGTATGAACTTATTAATATTAGTAAAAGGATTTCAATTTGTTCTTTTTTCATAATTGCTTCTTTTCAGAATGCTTAGCACTTGCCTCATAATAGATCGTAATATTATAATGACAAAATGGGAACTGGAAAATTAAGCCTTTAAAGAATACTCTAACGCAAGAAAGGTATCAATTTGCAATAGGACCCATGCTTTACAGTTGAAGATTCTCCACAGGGTCCACTTGGCTCTGGGATCATTTGTCAAAATTTAAACCAGCAGTATCTTCAACATGTCCCAAATGCAAAGATTATACAGGCACTCTTAGCCATTGTCTCTGGTCCTGAGGTAGGTTTCAAACATACTGGAGTGCTGTGGCAGGTGCAATGGAGGGGATTTTGGGTGTAAGAGTGGAGAAGGACCCGATCTCTCTTCTTCTCGGCCTGCCCAGTATGTTCCCTGCAGATGCGCATAAGAAATTACTTTTCAATATCCTCCTTTTCTGCGCAAGAAAGAATATCTTGTTAGGTTGGGTGTCTGAAAATTCCCCGGGCCTGTCAGGTTGCGGAAGATTGTTATGGAGCATATCCCCTTGGATTTTCTCACAAGTATGGTACACCACAAAACTGAAAATTTCTGTAAGATATGGCACAGTTTTATCTGCCACACTAATAAGGACTTTTATAGAGTCGTAACAATTATGTTTTACAAGTCCACTATCCAGGGAGGATGAACTACGAATGTACGAGTGTCTTGTTTGGCTGAGTTGATTTATTACAATCTATTAGTTTGTTGTTGGTTATTATTTATTTAGTTAAATATTCAGTTGGGTTTTTTTAATATATTTTTCTATATATATTTATACATTTGTACATGAGGACAGATTGAGTTTTGTTTACTTCTTTTGTGTTCTCTCTTTGTACTGCTTTGAACTGTATTGTTTTGTATTTGTTGTAATATTTTTAAAATCTGTTTTTTCAATAAAAATATATTTTAAAAAACCTATGCCTCTGTACTGAAAAACAACATCCTCTAGCAACATTCTTTACTGAGGTTCAAGAGAGTTGTTAAGAATGTTCAGAAGAAACTTATCTAGAATGAACTTCTGTAATTTCTGTATCTTCTTGATGTATGCTGAGTGCATTGTGATTATCTGGAGGCCCCTGCTCCCTGAGAAATTGGTCCTTTAAGACCATAAGAAATAGGAATGGCAGTCGTCATTCAGTTTCCTTGAAAAGACAGACCTCACATCCATGTTCTTGCCCTTTCCCTATAATCCTTGATTCCCCTACAGATCATAAACTATCTCAGCCTTGAATCTACACAAGGACTCTGTGCCCTCAGCACTCTGTGGCAAGGAGTTCCAAATACTCACAATGTTCTGAGAGAAGAAATTCCTCCTCCTCTCAACCTTAAATTGGTGCCCTTTTATTCTGAGACTGTTCCTTTGGTCCTCAACTCTCCCATGAAGGAAAATGTCCCCTCAGCATTTACCCTATCAAACCCCCAAAAGAATCGTACACGTCTCAATGAGTTTACCTCTCATTCTTCTAAATTTCAATGAGTAGAGTCCCAACTTGTTTAACCTTTGCTCATAAGACAATCGCTCCAATCCAGGGATCATCTCAGTAAACCTTCTCTAAACCTTCCAGAGAAATAATCTTTCCTTAAACAAGGAGACCAAACTGCTCACCATAGGATAAGATAGGATACAATGGATCGTAACTCTCAGTTACTTACTTCAAGACCATCAATTAAACCCTTACTGGCATAAAATTCACTAAAGAGGAGGAAAACAACAACAAACTGCCATTTCTAGATGTCACAGTAGAGCGAACAGTCAATGGGGAACTTCAAACCAGCATCTACAGAAAAACAACACATACAGACCAAATATTGAACTACAGAAGCAATCATCCCAACACCCACAAATGAAGCTGCATCAGAACATTATTTCAGTGAGCCAGCACGCATTGCAGCACAAAAGAACTACGCAGAGCTGAGGAAAATCACCTATATCGTGTGTTCAAAAAGAATTGGTACCCAATGAACACAGTCCACCGATTTCTCAGCAACAAACCCAAACAAGCAGACAAAACACATCCAGAAACCCTAGCCACTCTCCCCTACATCAAAGACATCTCGGAAATGACTGTCAGACTACTCAGACCCCTTGGCATCATGGTAGCCCACAAACCCACCAACACACTAAAACAGCAGCTAATGAACTGAAAGACCCTATACAGACAATGAGCAAAACTAACATCATTTACAAAATACCGTGCAAGGACTGTAACAAACAATACATTGGACAAACAGGCAGAAAACTAGCCACCAAAATACATGAACATCAACTAGCCACAAAAAGACATGACCCTCTCTCACTAGTATCCTCACATACAGATGAGGAAGGACACCACTTCAACTGGGACAATACATCCATCCTAGGACAAGTCAAACAAAGACATGCACAAGAATTCCTAGAAGCATGGCATTCCAACCAGAACTCTATCAACAACCACATCGAGTTAGACCCCATCTACCACCCCCTGAGAAAAGGAACAGGAAGTGACTTCATCACAGAAAATAACATCACCAAAGGAAATGACATCACCAACCCAAAGAAACCCAAACATATAAATAGAAAGCAGGAAGTTTCAGCATTGCTTTGCATAAAGTCCACTGAAGATGTTACCTAGTAAGGTAATGAAACATCTGGAAATGAACCTTTCAGCTCAGCGAGCAAACCTACATCCAAATACTTACAAGTATCTTGAACTTACAATTACAATATGTTTTTTTTTAAAAGAGGCCAAAACAAAAAGTGGGTAAAATTCACAGGCAAAACCCTGAGAGGAACCATGAATGTCTCACCAGAAAAGATGCCAAGGGAATTTTCAGAAAACAATCTTCCAAATGAAGATGTGCAATTCAAAACAAACTAGACTGTGATATTCTATGACTATTTTGATAACAAATAGCTAACTACTCCTCTCAGCAGACATCCATCTATTGTGTGGTCTATCTAAAACTGCAGACAAGTTTGTATTTAATTCTTGCAGGATTATACAAACACAAGGGTTAAAAGCTAACTGCAATCCTTGGTCTGTGAGTGTTAGTGGCTGATGTACTAATGCTGACTAGAGTGCTATAAAGGTCATAGCTTAAGGACAGCCATGAGACATCCCTGAATTACAGTTAAAGAGAGACTGCCTCTTGTTCTGAGCATTGGGAGCTAGATGATCCAGTGAAGTCACTGTCAAAAAGGAAACAGAAAGAGAGTTTGTCAGCTGTTGCAGAATTAAGAATCTCAAAATCAACTGCTTCACTGCCAACATCAGTTTCAACATCAGTTTTCAACAACTAGTTTCACTCAATTTAATGATTGCGACATTTCACCATTTTCAAGGAACCTAGAGTCTGAATTATAAATGTTACCTTTTTATGTTATTCACATTTCTAATTTGTGTGTTGTGTCTTGTTTTTTTTTAACCAGTTTAGTAGTTAATAAACACCTTTTTTTAATCCCACTAGAAAACCTGATTAATTTGAGTCCATTTAAAACACATCTGGATTGAAAAAATGCATTCATGAGGGAAGGGGCCATTTTCAAATTAACATTGTTGTGGCTAACAGAAAGAGGTGTTGAATTTACAAAGAGATCCCACTTATCCCTCCTCACTGGGGAGCTTAACTTTCAGGGTATTCCTATCCAGGTTGAAACCAACTGGGACCAGTCATTGCAACATGAAGAAGGTACGCAAGCTGACAGATAACCTGGCATGACCCTTCATATTTTTTGCCAGTGCTCATACTTAAAGAAAGACACCCCTTTTTATTTATGTAGAGGCACTGAGTTCTATGTAAAATTTCTTGGATGCTAACAAACTCTTCAAGTCTGTAAAAGTTGAGAACTTAGGCTTGCTGCACCTGTGATACCAACATTATATTGACTTGTTCTGGCAATTAATGCACAGTAACTTGGAGTAATCTACAAAAATTGGCTAATGCAGTTATGTCTCCTGTGATCCTTTGATGATGATCTGATGTATAGAAATCCATTTTGATCTTCATAGGCACAAACAAGGCACTGCCTGCTCTGGAACAAAGTCTTGGAGGAAGTTGATATACATCACTGATCATCTCCATGTTGAAAACACTCTACTATGGTGGTGATTTCCAGGTGTGATAGATGGTTGAAAAGGTTGGAAAGTCATCCCTTGTTTTATTTGTAGGCTCAAAAAGAATACAAACTATTGTGTGACCATCTATTGTTTTACCTACCTGAGGTCACAACAGACAGTGAGGCACTGAATAAATTTAAGGAGGAAGACAGATTTTAGACAGATTTTTAATTAGTAATGGGTTAAAGGGTGATGCAGAGCGAGCAGGAAAGTGGAGGTGAGTCCAAGATGAGCTCAGGCATGATTGTATTGAATGGTAGAGCATTCTCAAATGGCTGAATTGCCTATTCCTGCTTATATTCTTAATTTTCATGTAAGTTGACCACAGAAGAAATTACTAAGTCATGTTACATGTATTGTGACAGTTTTCAATATTATAATTTAAGTTTGCATACAACATAGTAATTCTTGCGCCACTGCAGCCAATGAACATCATCTATAGAAAGCAATCAAATATTGGAGATATGGAAATGAACTGTTATTTAGCTTTAGTTAGGATTAAAGAAAAATGTTGTTGCATGATCTTCCATATGAATAAACTCACGAAGCAGCAGACACACATGTTCAGTGAAGGAAATGGGGTCAGCATTCAAATGGCCTGCTATGTGCATTTCAGTCTGTGACCCAAAACTGTCAGCACACACATGGAACACATTCTTCTGTCCATGTTTTTTTTACCAAAGTTGTATCTGGAGCCAAGTGGTCCTGATCAAATCAAAATTGAGCATTGACAAACAGGTTATTTCCAAATAAATTGTACTTGCTAAAGAAGTTGATAACAATTCATCGGTTTGCTGATGATTGAGAGCCAGATGTGATTTGACATTTTTTTTGGGGGGGGAGGGTCATTTTTCTACATTGTTGGGAAGATGCTGGTGTTGTGGCTGTACTAGCTGAGCTAGATGTGTGAATAGTCCTGGAACTCAAGTTTTTAATAGTATGCTAGTATATTACAAGTGTCTTTGCTGTATCTAATGCCTTCAGCCATTTCTTCACATCACGTGGAGTGGTTTGTATTTCATGACTCTGCTAGAGGAATACTTCATGAACAGGTAAATAAAGAATAGGATATGGGCTTATAGCCAGCAAAGGCCAATCCTGGTTGTGAAGACATAGTCATAGAGAAATGTCTAAATGAATTGACTCAACCCAATACTTATTGGCTGCTTAGCAATTTAAATACAACATGAAACTGAACAATTCAGAATCACAGAAGCATAGAGTCGTACTGCAGGGTAATAGAACCTTCAGTCAACTCATCTATGCCAACCAGATATCCTAAATAAATCCAGTCTCATTTGCCAGCATTCGGTCCATATCCCTCTGAATCCTTCCTATTATACGCATCCACTTGCCTTTAAATGTTGTAATTATACCAGCCTCCCCACTTCCTCTGGCAGCTCATTCCATGCATATACTACTCTCTGTGTGGAAAACATTGCCGCTTGGGTCTCTTTTAAATCTTATGCCTTTCACCCTCAAGTTTTGGACTCCCCCACCCTGGGAAAAAGACCTTGTCTACTTACCCTATCCATGTCCTTCATGGTTGTATAAACCTCTATAAGGTTACCCCTCAGCCGCTGACATTCCAGGGAAAATAGCCTCAACCTATTCAGCCTCCCCCTATAGCTCAAACTCTCCAACCCTAGCAATATCCTTGTAAATCTTTTCTGAACCCTTTCAAGTTTCACAACATCCTCCCATAGCAGGCAGACCAGAATTCATCAAATGCCTTCTTCACTATCCTATCTATCTGTGACTCCACGTTCAAGGAACTATAAACCTGCATTCCAAACTCTCTTTGTTCAGCAACACTCCCCAGGACCTTTCCATTAAGTGTATAAGTCCTGCCCTGATTTGCCTTTCCAAAATGCAGCACCTCATCTAAATTAAACTCCATCTTCCAATCCTCAGCCCATTGGCCCATCTGGTCAAGATCCCATTGTACTCTGAGGTAACCTTTTTTGCTATCCACTACACCACCAATTTTGGTGCCATCTGTAAACTTACGAACTATACTGCCTATGTTCACATCCAGTTCATTTATATATAAATGATGAAAAGCACAAATTAAAATAAATTACAATCAGAAGTACCTTAAGAGTGGCTATTTTTTTTACTAGAAACATTATTGCTGCTTGGTAGTTTTCTGAAGTTAGCAATAACATAGAATAGAGGAGTGAACCCATCTATATCTGACCTGACAGTTGTTCATGCTGAAGTAACCAGCTTGATAATTGTCATCTTTATGAGTACAGAATATCTTCAAAAACAGTTGCTTCAATGAACTTATGACACAAATAGAATACCAGGGAAGGCTTCTCCTTGAACAGGAAGGTCTGACATAAAATTTAAAATGTAATTTCCTGTCAAGCATGATAATCTGGGTTGTAAAACAGAAACCATTTCTTTATGTCACAATGATCTATGAATTTTAGATGAATGCAATTATATTGAGATGAGAAAATGTTACTTCACTTGTTATTCCCATTCAGCCGTAAACATATGCAGTTGTGGGAGGTACATAAAGTAGCATGTTAATTAATATTTAATATTGAATTGATCCAGTCTAATACATTTTAAGCAACATAGTTTTGAGCAGTCACAAATAAAAATTGAAACAAATTAGTAATTTTTGCTTGTTCCTTGACTAAAACAAAATTAATCACAGGAATCTGGGTGGACTTGTTAAATCTGTAAGTTGATTTTGCTAAACATTGATCTATACAGATTAAGATCAAAGTTTGTGAGAAGATTTGTAGCTCGGGTGCTCGTTGTTGTGGTTCTGTTCACCGAGCTGGGAATTCGTAGTTCCAGACTTGGTCTGTGTGTGTGGCTTTCCTGTATACCTTTGTGGTGAATTCTCTGTTAGGTGTTCTCTGTACCATCACGTCTAGGAATGGGAGTTGGTTGTCCTTTTCTTTTTCTCTAGTGAATCGGATTCCTGTGAGTGTGGCGTTGATGATCCAGTGTGTGTCCTCTATTTCTAAGTAGACAACACACACCGGACACACCAGATCATCAACGCCACACTCACAGGAATCCGATTCACTAGAGAAAAAGAAAAGGACAACCAACTCCCATTCCTAGACGTGATGGTACAGAGAACACCAAACAGAGAATTCACCACAAAGGTTTACAGGAAAGCCACACACACAGACCAAGTCTGGAACTATGAAAGCAAACACCCCAACACACACAAAAGAAGTTGCATCAAGACACTATTCAAAAGGGCCACAACACACTGCAGCACACCAGAGCTGCAAAAAGAAGAAGAACACCACCTTTACAATGTATTCGCCAAAAACGGATACCCTCGCAATTTCATCAACAGATGCCTAAGGGAAAGACAACGGAACGAGGACATGCCGCAACCCAAAGGACTAGCCACATTACCATACATCAAGAGCATTTCTAAACTGACAGCCAGATTACTGCGATCACTAGGACTCATAACAGCACACAAACCAACAGCCACTCTCAGATAACAACTCACCAGAACGAAGGACCCGATACCCAGCATGAGCAAAACCAATGTAATCTACAAAATCCCATGCAAGGACTGCACAAAACACTACATAGGACAAACAGGAAGACGGCTAACGATCCGCATCCATGAACACCAACTAGCCATGAAACGACACGACCAGCTATCCTTAGTTGGCACACACGCAGATGACAAGCAACATGAATTCGACTGGGACAACACTACTATTATATGACAAGCCAAACAGAGAACAGCCAGGGAATTCCTAGAGGCATGGCACTCATCCACAGATTCAATCAATAAGCACATTGACCTGGACCCAACATACCGACCACTGCAACGGACAACTGGAACTGACAACCGGAAGCGACAGATTCAAACCATTACAAATGGCGGAGGAAACATCACAGAAGCGCTTCACAGGAGGCTCCCAAGCACTAAGGATGTCACCTAGACAGGGGACGAAACGTCTGCAACACAAATTCCCAGCTCGGCGAACAGAACCACAACAATAAATTAAGATCTCAATATTCTGTATATGTATTGATATCTAAGATCCTACATCTTCTTAAAAACCAAAAGAACTGTGGATACTGCAAATCAGAAACAGAACAGAAGTTGCTGGAAAAGCTCAGTGGGTCTGGCAGCATCTGTGAAGAGAAATCAGGGTTAACAATTCGGGTTCAGTGACCCCATCGGACCCAAAATATTAACTCTGATTTCTCTGCACAGATGCTGCCAGACCCACTGAGCTTTTCCAGCAACTTCTGTTTTGCTCCTACATCTTCTTATTCACTCAGGGGACATGGGTGTCACTCATAAGTCCTTGAGAAGTTGACAGTTAGATGTCTTAACAAGTGGAACTCCGTAATTTGCTGAATCATTTCTCATGGTAATTAAGAGTCAACCACTTTGCTGCGGGTCTTGAATCACATTTAGGCCTGATAAGAACTGTAGTTTTCCTTGCACAATGAATATCAGTGGACCAAATGGGTTTTTACAAAATTCAGTTGTTTCCTGTTCACTATCACTATCGTTTCTTTCCTGATTTGAACTTACATTTTGCAGGGACAATGTCATGATTTGAACTCATACCTGTGCAACACTGTTCCGAATTATGATGCCAATTAAAATCTGCTACTGTAGCCCTGAAAGGATGCACAGTGCATGAGAATAATAAAGACCTTTTTAGATTTCAAGGAGACAAAAACTTGTGGTTGAAGCCTTCTATTAAAACACAGTTCTGAAGATCCAAGTTGGCTCTCTAATGTAAGTTAATTGATCTCAACTTGCCTAGAATGGGGTAATGAAATTGGCTATTGATCAAGTCATTGATACTTACACTTAAAAGCTGAGGCATCAGTATAGAATCATGGTTAACACTACTTGTCTGGCCAGAGACTCCGCTGAATTGTGTGACTAATTGGGACAAAGGTGAGAGCTGGCACTTAGAGTGGGTGTTTAAAAATGACTGTGGTGCCAGGTTAATCACAACACCATTTAATCATTGGTGATTTTATCAGTGGTAGGGAAAGTGCAGGCCATCCCACCTACTCATAGACCAGTTGAACCCCTCAAGTGACACTGATAAGACAAGAGAACTGCTGATCATTTGATTGGCTGACAGGCCTCAGAGGTAGGACTTCCTAATGCATAGCCAGACCGCTGCAAAATGGCTGTAGGCAAGTTGGCCAAGTGCAGGAGGGCTCACCATCCACTTTTATCCTGGGGTCTATGGATTTTGCCCTATAGGTAAAATTAAGCCTCATTGTCTCCTATTTCTCATTCAAATCCCAACACAAAAACAGAATGATACCTCCAACATTCTGTGTGCTCTCATTTTTTGTCTTAGGTAAGACCTTGTCAAATGCCTCCATATAAATTACACGCATAAAAGGAACTTTATCTATTTATTGGTGACAGTTTCCAGAGTTCCAACTAGATTAATCAAGCATACTTTAACCTTCTCAAAGTCACGTTAGTTTTCTCTGATCAGCTTTGTTTGTTCAAGTGCTCACTCATTCTATCCCTAATTGCAAATTCTTGTAGTTTCCCTATAACTGACACTAAACTGACAGACCTACTATTAGCTAGTTTCTCTCTCCACCCTTATTGCATAGTAAAGTGACAATAGAACATTTCCAAACTAACAGTAAAAGCCCAAATTAAGAAAAGTATGAAGTTTATAACTAGCATTTCTGCAATCAATTTGCCTACGTTTTGTTTTAAATAATGGAAGTAGAAACCCTACAAATTTCTTGATCTATTTTCCACTTGTTTCTTCATTACACTTTTTAAATTTAAGTCAATACAATATATTGACTGTGTTAGGTTCCCTTGTACTATAAATATCTTGTCCTTTTACCATGAAAGTAGACTTATGGCTGCCATCATAGTAATGGGTCCACATTGCTGTTGACCACTGTTTTTCTCTTAACATATATATAAAATCTTTCACTGCTTTGATATTTCCTTCAAGCCTTTTTCTACTTACCATTTTCATCTTTTATTACTTTCTTTTCTTTGATTTGTCGATTTTTGAAGAATGGCAACACAGTGGCTTAGTGGTTAGCACTATGCCTCACAATGCCAGGGACCCAGGTTTGATTTTGTCTCAGTTGACTAACTGTGTGGAATTTGGACATTTTCCCCGTGTCTGTGTGGGTTTCCTCCAGGTGCTTCAGTTTCTTCCCACAGTCCAAAGACATGCAGTTTAGATGGATTGGCCTTGCTAAATTGTTCATAGTGTTCCAGAGATGTGCAGGCTAGGTGGATTAGCCCTGGGAAATGGGATAGGGTAGGGAGGTGGCTCTGTGTAGGATGGTCTTCAAAGAGTTGGTGTGATCTTGCTGGGCCAAATGGCCTGTCGGAATTCCATGATGAAATTTTTAGTTTCCTTACACTTGTGCAAGCCTTTTCTCTTCGTTTGAGTTTACTTTTTACCTCATTTGTTGACCATTACTATTCAATCAAACAAGTGAAACTTTTGTCTCTTAGAGCTGTGTACTCCTTTTGTATTGTCTCAAGTACTTAGTCAAATATTTTCTGCTTGCTGATTCAGCAAGATGAACAGTACAATTTATTTTACTGTAGATACCTTGATTTGTATCAGTTCAAAATTTACCTTACTTTCATTTAAAACTTCAGCTTATACCTTTCCTCTTCCCTGTCAAAATGAGCATCAGATTCAATGATATTGTGATCATTATTCACGATATCTTAAGAACGGTTTAAGAAAACTCTCTGTTGAGTGAAAACAATGGCTGTGAATTAGAGGGATTAGGTCAGAGTGGAGAAAATGGCTGGCTGAAGCGATTCAGGGATTACCTTTTAAACCAGATAATTTACAGATTTGGATTTAGAAATTCTTGGCTGGAGATTTAGAAAATACACAGAAAGAATTAGATAGAAAAACTCAAAACCTTGCCTTCCCAGAAGATATAACACAGTATTGAAGCATGATCTTCAGGCTTACGGTTATCAGTTTAGACCATAAGATATAGGAACAGAATTAGGCCAATCAGCCCATCGAGCCTGCTATCTAATTCCATCATTATTGATATATCTCTCAATCCTATTCTCCTGCATTCTCCCCATAACCCTTAATCTCTTTACTAATTAAGAACATAACTATCTCTGTCTTAGAAACACTCAATGATTTGGCCTCCACAGCCTTCTGCAACAATGCACCCCACAGATTAACCGCTGGATGAAGAAATTCCTTTTCATCTCAGTTCTGAAGGGTCACCCCTTTACTCTGAGACTCGGCTCCTAGTCTCCCATACTAGTGGCCTGAAACGTCGATTTTCCTGCTCCTCGGATGCTGCCTGACCTGCTGTGCTTTTCCAGCACCACTCTAATTTGGACTCTGGTTTCCAGCATCTGCAGTCCTTGTTTTTACCTGCTTTGATCTTATGTTCAGTCTGGATTGGACAAACTGGCAACTTAATTGTATGGCCTCACAACTCATATTCTGTGCAGCTCCTTCTTTGTTCCCCAGATTAACTAGGTACAATTCTCAGATTCCATGCAACATCAGTGAAAAACACTGATCACCCCACAGGGAAAAACAATGAAACCTCTCACTGTCTCATATAAGCCTCCACATCATTCATATTGAGAGAAGAAGAGGGCATTCTGGTATGTGATAAAGAAACCTGTGATGTTTGAAATTCTATCAGCAACAGATTCAAAACAACATTAGTGCAACAATCTATTACCAGATTAATTGAATAACTATTGCGCTAGAAACCAATAGTACTTCAATCTCAGTGAAGCATTGACAATGGCCACAGCTATACAAACAACAGGCCTGAGCAGGAAAGAACAGGTGCTCATTTTAATTATAAAGCAGACTGCTTGGTAATCCATGTGAGGAAATTGATGGTTAGTTATTTTCAAGTTTCAAAACTGGGATCGTTTACCACATCCTTTAGATCACTGTAAAAAGGATGACAGCACAAGGTGACAGGACATTTTGTTATGTTTTTCACTGTGTTGTGGTGTCCTTTCCATTTGCAAGTACTGTGATGCACATAAATAAATAGACAAAGCTGGTTATTGTAAGGTCAATTCACCTTTAAAGGACAGATCCATATGATGAGTCAGGTGTATTAGGTGTATATCTATATTACGGCACACCACCTAGCAGTGACATCTGGAAGTACAAAAGCACTTTACATATTTTTTTCACAAAGTTCCTGACTCATTGGCAGATTTTTGCAATGTGAACTTTGTGAACTGGCAAAGCTGGTGTGCCAGGGACTTCCAAATCCCTGCCCTACCAGATGAGCATGTTGCGCAGGAGTCAATCCAATTTCATCTCCTATTTAAAATGAGCGGCCCAAACCCAGAGGTTGGAGTTGACCATTTCTCACAGGCTCAGAAAAGCCAAACAAAAAAGTCTTAACTGCGACCATTCACAGAATAAAATGTGCCTCTGCGCAAGATGGAAACTTAACTCAGTATCTCTTTAAATAACGCAGAATAAATTCATCTATCCTAAACAGATCAGGTACAGCTTGTTGCATTTTTCTACTGTCTATCCATGAAAGTGTTCCTTTTGTATAAAACCAATCAATGCACTGTACTCAGTAATTACCAGGGCTTTGAGCTGATATAAAGCTCAAAATAGCTTGCACTTCTAAGAGACTGTCAGCGTGGAGATGAACAACAAGAGGACGTTCAGTCCTTGTGCAATCCAGCCATTTCATAGATTCCTTCTAAGATTGTAATAACCCTTTTGAGAAATCAATTCCCTAATGTAGTTTTCAAAGAACTCCTGGACATGTTACCACATAATAATACACACAATAGGTCTGTGTGAGATTATAAGACAGTCTCTTCCTGCATGTGGAATAAAATTACAAAAAAGAACCATTAAAAAGCCGGGGATCAAGAATTAATTACTGATGTGATTAAACTATAGTTTGCTCCTCTATAATTTAATACATTATTCAAACTAAATGAAAGGCAAATTTTGAATAAATGTATATGAAACAAATCTTCACATAGCAAGGTACAAACAAGGCAATTTAGTCACAGATCTGCTTATGAAACCAGACTTGGAATTGCTTTCTTGCTGATGAGGTTCTTGTTTTGTCTTTTTGTCATTTTTTTCCAAATTGGGATGTTAAAAAATATTACTAAACAATTGGATTTTGGCACTTTGACAAAATAAACTAACCATTGTCAAACCATGTCTGCCTTTGCAGAAGGTACCACAGAGGCCCCCAGATCCATGGTGGCAGTCTCTTTGTGACAGGCCGGTGGGAGGTGTGAGGTCATGGAGCCAGAAGAAAAGGGTAACATTTTCCTGGCTCTGTAATTCTTGGTTTAGAGGTGATGAGGGCAAGGAAAGCAGTGGGGAGTGGGCATGGGGAGGGAAACAGCCTTGCGAAGCATTGACCCTGCTGGAGATGTTTTCCGGATCTGCCCATAGTATAAACATGGACAGACACTTTACTTGATTATTTTATTCAAGTCTCAGCTAGGGTGATGCTGCACAACCATTGTCAAACCATGTCTGCCTTTGCAGAAGGTACCACAGAGGCCCCCAGATCCATAGTGGCAGTCTCTTTGTGACAGGCCGGTGGGAGGTGAGAGGTCATGGAGCCAGAAGAAAATACATACCCATCACCCAAATGCTTCCTCAGGAGGGATTTGCCTTCCAATCAGAGATCTCCACCATTCTGTCCACACTGAACTTTTTCTTTTTTTTTCATTTCCATGGGTATTTTCATTCACCAAACTGCTCCAGAAGTGCCCATCTCTCCTGGTGTGTTGGCTGAAGCTCCAGAATTGCTAACTTCCTACTGGACAAGTAGCTGCACTATCTCAGAGGCTGCCTCTAGGCATGCACCAAACTAGAGTTGGCTCAGGACCCCTATTAAGTTTTAACATCCAAGCCCCAAAATCCAAGGGAAGGCCCACTTCAATATATCTTTGCCGGGAATTTCCTCTGGTGTTCTGCCAACTGGCTGCTAAATCTTTGACACAAAGATAACTGCATAGCTATGTTTCGTGGCAATTATCCACTGAAAGTACAAACACCTAAAGAAATTTCCAACAATTATTTGTAGTTTTAAAGAATTGGCTTGAACTTAATATGGATTATGTTCCTAATCGATCACCTTCGTTTTGTTTAGTTGAAATAGCAGTCACAATAGTGAAGTATCTTTGGACTCATGCTAAATTACATCACAAGACAGATATTAGGAAATACCCAAGAACTGCCTTCCTTCAGTCATCCCCAGCCAGCTTTCTATGCAATTAGGAGTTTGCTCTCTCCATTTCATGCGACAGCTGCTTGGTTTTTGCTTATTCTGTATAGCCCTCACCTCAGTTTGTTCAACTTCTCTTATGGTGTTGAGCTCCATAATATGTTTTATTGAAGGTGCAGGGCAGATTAATGTGCCACATTAAAGGGCCGATGCTAGATGCCAGAGACAAAACCAAGGCCCCAACCAAGATCCTGTGAAAATTTAGGGCGGCCTGATAAAACTGTTCATTATTCAGAAAAATTAAAGAGGGCAGATTTATTTCAGATTGCCTTGATCTTTAGATCAATATGTAAATACTACTCAAGTCTATATCTGTAATTTCTTTTTAATATTTCTTTTAACAGATGAAGAAGAGTGGGCTGTACAGGTGAGTGAAGAAGTCCCAAATAATCTTGTGCCCAGGATCCCAAGAGTTATTAATCTGTTTCTATCCATGGGCATTTCGACTATTAAGAGTTAAATACCTCTGCCTTGACTGTCGTTCATTCTCATTTTAACAGCCACACAGGAAATTCCACTTTTGGTACATTGTATTTTATGCAATATTTTAATGAATAAGCATAGTGGCAATAAAAACTAATTATATTAATACTTTCCAATGTAAGTAGAATCATCAGTTAGTGAATGCGTAACAACACATTTCCTCAACTACACTTCAATGAGTTCAGGAGCTGATTTGCCCTGTAGTCTTTTTCAAGAACATACTGGATTAGTGGTGCTGGAAGAGCACAGCAGTTCAGGCAGCATCCAACGAGCAGCGAAATCAACGTTTCGGGCAAAAGCCCTTCATCAGCCCTTATTCCTGATGAAGGGCTTTTGCCCGAAACGTTGATTTCGCTGCTCGTTGGATGTTGCCTGAACTGCTGTGCTCTTCCAGCACCACTGATCCAGTATTTGATTTTCAGCATCTGCAGTCATTGTTTTTACCTTTTTCAAGAACATGTCTAACAATAATACTGGGAAAAAGGAGTAGTTCTCATTGTGGCCATTAATTGTTTCTCTGATTGTATTTCCACGCATCTCACTTTGTAATGATGTTCTCACATCTGTTATTTTTGTTGCTGCAAGTATCATCGAAATAGTTTTCTCCGGTGTTATAAATCATAAACAGAAGTGTGAAGGATCAAATACACAATTGAACATTTTGATTTGTAATCATGGAGATATTCACTATTGAAACAAAGAATGAAGGTTGAATTGTCTTAACTGTAACACTGAATTCCACATTTCTCTCTCAATTACATTTGAGGTCACGGCTAAAGTTCATAGAGATTCTTTTGTTTCAAATGTTACCTGTGTTTGTTCGTGCCCCACAACAAATTAATTGAAAGCTGTATACAGTGCAGAGTGCATTTAGTTCAAAAGTATAAACTCACTTGTACAACACAGATATTTACACAACTTAATAAAAACCTACAGAATGTCTCGAGAGACAGTTACAAAAATTGATATTGACATTGTCTCAAAACGAATTGCACAGTCATGAACAATGCAACTTAGAAGCAGATTATTTTATGATTAACTCCTGCTTATCAAGAAGGAAGATAGTCTTAAATGAAAACAACAAATACTGGAAATTCTCAATTAGTCTGACTGTAGGCATGGAGAGAAAAATAGAGTTAACATTTCAAATTGATGACCTTCCATTCAAACTGAGAAAGATTAGAAATGTAATAGTAGTCCAAAAGTACTATTTTGAATTTATAAAGAGGGTAATTATAAGGACATGAAGGCAGAGCAATCAAAGGTGAACTGGCAATTTAGATTAAGGGATAGGTCAATAGAGATACAGTGGCAAATACGTAAGGGGCTATTCAAGAATGCGCAGAATAGGTATATTCTTACAAGTAAGAAAAATGGATGTAGGTTTGCTCACTGAACTGGAAGGTTCATTTTCAGACGTTTCATCACTATACTAGGTAACATTTTCATTGAGCCTCCAGACGAAGCACTGCTGATGATTTGTGCTTTCAATTTATATGTTTGGGTTTCTTTGGGTTGGTGATGTCATTTCCTATAGTGATGTCATTTCCTGCTCTTTTTCTCAGGGTGTAGTAAATGGAGTCCAAGTCAATGTGTTTTTTGATAGAATTCTGATTAGAATGCCATGCTTCTAAGAATTCTTGTGCATGTCTCTGTTTGGCAAGTCCTAGGATGGATGTGTTGTCCCAGTCAAAGTCGTGTCTTTCCTTATTTGTATGTAAGGATACTAGTGAGAGAGGGTCAGGTCATTTTATGGCTAGTTGATGTTCATGTATCCTGGTGGCTAGCTTTCTAAAAAACTAAAAATAAAACCACCAGGATACATGAATATCAACTAGCCACAAAATGACATGACCCTCTCTCACTAGTATCCTTACATACAGATGAGAAAGGACACCACTTCAACTGGGACAACACGTCCATCCTAGGAGAAGCCAGACAGAGACACGCACGAGAATTCCTAGAAGCATGGCATTCCAATCGGAACTCTATCAACAAACACATTGACTTGGACCTCATTTACTACACCCTGAGAAAAAGAGCAGGAAATGGCATCACCATAGGAAATAACATCACCACAGAAAATGACATCACCAACCCAAAGAAAACCAAACATATAAATAGAAAGCAGGAATCATCAGCGAGCAAACCTACATCCAGAACCTCAACCTGAGCTACTAATCTTCTCAAAACTCACTAATAAGAAAAATTCTATGGAACATTTTAGCTGATGCAGTGATTTTATTTTTTTTTAAATCATTAAAATCAGGGAAGGTTCCTTGAGATTAAAAAATGACTAAGTAACTCCTTTATTCAAAAAGGGGTGGTGGTGGGAGGAAGCAAGAAACTAACATGCATCATCTGAAAAATGCTAGAATAGTTTGTTAAAGACTTGATAATAGGGCACTTGGATAAATTCAAGATAATCAGGCAGAGCCAATGTAGTTTTGCCAAAGGAAAATCATGTTTAAATAAGTTATTGGGGTTCTTTGAAGATGTAATTTGTGCTTTAGGTAAAGGGGAACCAGTGGATATAATGTACATAGATTGCCAGAAAACTTTTGATAAAGTGGCACATCAAAGATTAGTGCAGAAAATAAAAGCTCATAGTGTGGCAGCAACATATTGATAACAATAAAAGATTGGCTGGTCAATAAAAAGTAAAGGGCAAGAATAAGTGGGCCTTTTTCAGGATGGGAGAACGTCATGAGTTGGATGCCACAGGAATGGGTACTTGGGCATCAACTCTTCATAAATTATATAAAGATTTGGATGAAGGGATCAAAGGTATAATAACTAAATTTGCTGATGATACGAACATAGATGGATGTTAAGCTAACTACCTTTAGTTTCTTGCTTTCTCCGTCCACAACACCTTTTTGAATAAAGAACTTACTTAACCATTTCCTAATCTCAAGGAACCTTCCCAAATGGATACAGATAGGATAAGTGAGTAGTCAAAAATCTGGAAAATGGAGTATAATGTGGGAAAATGGGAAATTGTCCATTTGGCAGAAATAATAGAAAGGAAGCATATTATCCAAATGGTGAGATTACAGAACTCCGAGATGCCAAGATCTGTGTACCATTGTACAGGAATTGCTGAAGGTTAGCAAGCAAGTTTGGGGAGGGAGTCAGTTAGCTGCATGGCTGGTTTGCAATTCAGAAGGATGCCAATAATGTGGATTCAATTCCTGCATCACCTGAGGTTACCATGAAGGAGTCACCTTCACAACTTCTCACCTGAGGTGTGGTGGCCCTCAGGTTAAACCACCACTAGTCATCACTCTCATGGTCTGATAAAACTATGGGGCATTTACCTTTCTCTTACCCATGCAGGTACAGCAAATAATCAGGAAATAGAATGTTATGTTTCATTATGAGGGGAATTGAATGCAAGAGTAGGGAGGTTATACTTCAATTATACAGGACATTGATGAGACTGAATCTGAAGGTGTGTGAATGGTACTAGTCGCTGTATTTATGGAAGGATGTTAATGAATTCAAAGTAATTCTGAGAAGATTTACCAAACTAATATCTGGAATAAGCAGTTTGACAGTTCCACAGAGATTATCCACTGTTTATGTTTATTCTTAATAATCCAAAGTTGCACCTAACTCTCAAAAATTGCTAGTTCCTGGCATTTTCCAGGAAGTGAAGCATGACAAATTTTCGTCAAGATAGTTGTGGGTGTCAGTGGGCTTTAATATCAATATTGGTTGCAAGCCTATGCCCAGAAATGGAGACGGATTAATTAAGAAAAGAAAGGAAAAAGTTGAAGTTGACCCATATAAAGGTAAGTGGCAAGGGATATATCAGAAGCAAATGTAAAAAAAATTGCCAGTTCAAGGTAAGAGCATGGAACAGAACTCATACAGTCTTCAGTATAGCAGAAAAGGAAACGAGGGAGGGGTTCTGAGTCGGACTGCAACAAAGAATGTTCCACATACTCAACGAGAAAAGTAGCATACTTAGGATGCATGAGGGATAGTCCCAAGTCAGAACACAAGAACATGAGTAGATCTTTGCCCTTTATTTCAATTAGATCATAGGTGATCTCGACGTCAATTCCAATTATCTGTCTTTACTCTAGATCCTTTGGCAGCAAACATCTATCAATCTCATTCAGGAAATTTCAATTGACGCAGTATCCCAGATCGTTCGGGTGAGGGCTTTGGGTTCACACTACCCTCCATGGGGAGAAGTGCTTCTTCAATTACTTGGTTTTAATATTAAAATTAAACATACCCTCTTCTGGATTACCAAAGCAGAGGCTATCCATCTTATCAAATCCTTTATTCACAGTAAACACCTTAACTGGATGTACTCTTCAGTGTTCTGCAGTTATTGGAATACAAGTCAAGTTTATGAATTCTGCCAAAAAACTTAGCCATTTAAGCCAATTAAAAATCTGGTGAAATCTTATTGTACTCCTGCCTATACTTAATATAATTTCTCATGATGCGCAGTGCCTAGGACTAAAGATGGAGTCTTTAGTAGGGTTCCATACAACTGAAGCATAATTTCATCCCATTTGTATTGCATCTCACTTAAAATAAAGCACAGCACTTCATTAGTCTTTACGATTGTATTTTATAAAATTGGTCCACTGACTCTTCCATCTCTTGACTCCTCCACGGTTTCTCATTTCTCACCATTTAGAAAATAATGTGATTTATCTTTCTTTGATCAAAAATTGATACTCTCACGTTTCCCCACATGAGCTCTATCCACCATATTTTGGCTAAATTTCATAGCCTAGGATAAATCTGGTCTGGCCCTGGGAACTTATCTATTTTAATGTTTTCCAAAATTTCCAGCACATCAACTTCATCAATCTTGATCTGGTCAACACTGTATCCCAGCTCCTCAAAGTTTTCATTCACAACAAGGTCCCTTTCCTTGGTGAAAACCAAAGCAAAAAACTCATTTAGGGCTTCCCCTATCTGCTCAGATTCCATTCACAAGTTCCCTCCGCTATCCCTGATTGGTCCTACCTTCTCCCTGATCATTCTCTTATTCATCATGAATGAGTAAAATTCCTTTGGGTTCTCCCTAATCCTTCTTACCAAGCCTTTTTCATGCCCTCTCCAGGCTCTCCTCAGTCCAATTCTGAGCACTTTTCTAGCAAGCCTGTAATGCTCTAAAGCTGTACTAGATCCTTGCTTCCTCCACTTTACTTAAGCTGCCTTCTTCCTTTTGACAAGAAGCTCCTCTGTTCTCGTCATCCAAGATTCCTTAATCTTACCTATCTCAAAGGAACAAATTTGCGCGTCACTTGCAACAACTGCTCCTTAAGTAGTCTCCACATGTCTGCCCTGCCCTTTCTGTGGAACAATTGCTCCCAGTCTGTACTTCCCAACCCTGTCTGATAACATCATAATTTCCTTTTCCCCAATTAAATATCTTCCCTCAGTAACTGCTCCTTTCCCTCTCCAAGGCTATGGTAAATGTGGGGCAGTTGTGGTTACTGTCAAAGTGTTCTCCCACTGTGAGATCTAACAACTGTCCTGGCTCATTGCCAAGCACCAAATCCAAAATGGCCTCTCCCCTCATCGGTCTGTCTACATACTGAGTAAGGAAACCCTCCTGAACACACCTGACAAAAACGGCTCCATCCAAACCATCTGCATTTAGGAGGTTCCAGTCGATATTGGGAAAGTTGAAATCACCTATAACAACAACCCTGCTACTTCTGCATTTTTCCAGAATCTGCCCACTTATGAGTTCGTCAATCTCCCTATTGCTATTAGGTGGTCTGTAGAAAAACCCCAACGCAGTGGCTGTTCCCTTACTGTTCCTAACTTCCATCCATACCGACTCAATAGATAAACCTTATTCAACAACCTTCATTTCTGTGGCTGTGATGCATTCTCTGATTAGCAATGTTACACCCCTTCTTCTTTTTCCACCCTCCCTATACTTTTTAAAAGTTCTAAACCCTGGAACATCAAGCAACCAATCCTGCCCCTCAAATCCATGTCTCTGTTTTGGCCACAACATTGTAGCACCAAGTACTGATCCATGCTCTAAGTTCGTCGCTCTTATTTCAGATACTCCTTGCGTTAAAGCAGACACACTTTAACCGATCCTTTTGTTTCATCGCGTGAGAAACCTTCCTGATAGGGCAGTGACAGGATGTATTGAATCTATCTGCAACTGTCCCCCTCTCAGACATGTGGCTCGGATTCCTACCTCCCTGCTAAACTAGTTTAAACCCTCCCGAATCACACGAGCAAATCTCCAACCCAGGACATTTGTGCCCCTCCAGTGCAGGTGCAACCCGTCCTTCATGTACAGATCCCACCTTCCCCAGAAGGTATCCCAATGGTCTAGGCGTCTGAAGCCCTCCCTCCTGCACCAGGCTCACAGCCACGTGTTAAGCTGCATTTGCTGACTGTTCCTCATCTCACTGTCTCGTGGCACCGGTAGCAAACCTGAGATCACTGCTCTACTCGTCCTGCTCTTCAGCTTCCAACCTAACTCTCTGTAGTCACTTTTAATCCCTTTCCTTAATCCCTTTCCTGGCTATATCATTGGTGCCAATATGTACCACGATTTCTGGCTGCTCACCCTCTCCCTTCAGAATCCTGTAAACCCGATCGGTGACATCCCAGACCCTGGCACCGGGGAGACAACATACCTTCCGGGAGTCCCGTTCCTGACCACAAAAGCTCCTGTCAATCCGTCTAACTATTGAGTCCCCAACCACTAGCGCTTTTCTATTTTCCCCTCTTCCCTTCTGAGCTACAGTGCCAGGCTCAGTGCCAGAGACCTGACAACTATGGCTTTCCCCTGGTAGGCCATCCCCACCAGCAGTATCCAAAACGGTATACTTATTGCTGAGGGGAACGGCCACAGGGGATCCCTGCTCTGACCGTCAGTTCCCTTTCCTCCCCCTTACAGTAACCCAGCTGTGATATCCTGTGCCTGGGGATTGACCACCTCCCTGTACAACCTCTCAATTTCCCCCTCAGCCTCCCGGATGATCCGGAGTTCATCCAGCTCCAGCTCCACTTCCCTAACTCAGTTTTCGAGGAGTTTCGAGGAACAATTCTCCAAATCCATAAGTCAATCTTCAAGCTCAAACATTTCTCTAGCAATCATTCTGGTCACTCTACAGAATCTTGTTCTTTAGCATCAAAGCAAATGTTATGAACCTGACCGAACTCCTTCAAAATATTCAGAAGATAGTCTAGGACCTTACTTTTTATACTAAAGATAAATGTAATGTGATGTGTTTCAGGTGCAATTTGATTAGTCAAACTACTGGATTTAAAGCAAAATACACTTTATTCATCCACTATACTTCAAATTCAACAAAAAGAGAGAGGAATTGGAATAACTTAGCTCGACTGGAAAACTTAATAAAATAATAGATACAGTAACTATTGTTAAGTAACTGTTCCAGTATAGAAACATCCCATAAATACATCCTTGGCAAAAGGCACATCTAGAAAACAGATTGTCTCACATGCAACTCCTGCAGCAGGAAAGGAACCTTTACTTTTTATCTGTAATTAAAATAGGGAAGAAATAGCTTCCACTTCTTCGAGACCCTAACAGCGACTGCTTAAAACTAAAAACTAAAGATCCTGGTTCTGTGGGAGCTTGAACGTACCCAGTCAGGTTGCTCTTATTGTTCCAACGTTTAAAACAAAAACATCCCAAGGCCTCACAAACTGTTTATTCTAGTGGCTCTGGTAGATTGCTTGGTACCTCTGCCTTAGTCATAGAGTCATAGAGATGTACAGAACAGAAACAGACCCTTCAGTCCAACTCATCCATACCATCCAGATATCCTAACCTAATCCAGTCCCATTTACCAATACTTGCCCCATATCCCTCTAAACCCTTCCTATTTATATACCCATCCAAATGCCTTTTAAATGTTATAATTGTCCCAGCCTCCACCATTTCCTCTGGCAGCTGATTCCATACACATACCACTCTCTGTGTGAAGAAGTTGCCCCTTAGGTCCCTTTTAAATCTTTCCCTTCTCACCCTAAACCTATGCCCTCTAGTCTGGACTAGACAAGGGAAAATACCTTGTCTATTTACCCTATCCGTGCCTCTCATGATTTTATAAACCTCTATGAGATCACCCTCAGCCTCTGAGGCTCAAGGGAAAACAGCCCCAGCCTGTTAAGCCTCTCCCTGTAGCTCAAAACCTCCAAACCTGGCAACATCCTTGTAAATATTTTCTGAATGCAAACTTTCTCTTCAAAATCAGGACAAAATAACCTCTTAAAGCCGTAGTATTGTCACACAAATTATGTGATTATTAATTAAAAAATCTGTTGTTTTTACATCATCATGTTTCACACATTACAATAGTAAGTATAATTCATCAGCTATAATACACTTCAAGATGCCCTTTGGTTGTGAATATACTGTACAAATGCAAATTTATTTGTCAATAAGCAATTCAAAAATAGTTTAAATATATTAATTTACATACAAATAATACATGTATATTAAGACCAATGGGATTTGACATTGTTATGGTCCAGGCCAAACCTCATCAAAACATTTCAAGAAAGTAACCCAGACCCTAACTTTGCTAATTGTTTTAAGCAGGTGTAACACGAATATTCCAAGAGGGATGCAGTTGGTCAAACCACGCAATTTTAAATAAAACAGAATTAATTTACAAGATTACGAATGAAACACAAACAAAAGAGAACAGAATACCAAATAGCTTAACCTATCCGAAAACACAGCAGATTATCCCAATTTAATGATGCTGTTCCATATATTTGCAACAATCCCCATAAACATCCCTGGGCACAAAAGGTAAAATCAGACACAGCATCTTGTAGGAGAGAAGTCAGAAAAAGAGGAGGATCAGCATGGACCTGCCTCTTTGGGTGCAGCAGCTTTTACAACTGCCTGACTGCTTTCAGTGAATAACCAGGCCAAAACCAAATCAAACCAGTGAAAAGCTAAGCTGGGACAACTGGCCACTCCCCTTTTATTGTACAAGTGTTTTATTTAAAACTTGAAAGCCTTTTGTCTGAGGCAGTTTTTGTTAGCTATAAATCAGACTTTTCAGAACCTGTGTTTTTATGACCTCCTGAAAAAAAACAAGGGCAGCACAACCTTGTTAAAGGAGCAGCTTCATCACAACATGCATCTTGTGAAAATCTAGTCTTGCAAAGCACAAACAAAAATTAGAGCTATTCCAAATCTAGTTTTAGATATCATCAATCATGTATATATATATATTATAGATACTTTTATTGAAAATTTAACATATTTTTATAAGTTTACAAATAAGAAAAAACCCCAAGTATAAGCATTAATATACAATTAAATCTTAAATAAATAATAACCAAAATTTATCAAACAGAAAAAAAAGATACCAAGAGAATAAAAACCTCAACTAACTACTAATCTAACCTACAACTAACCAGAGTGTATAATTAAGTCTGTTACATTATTCAAAAAAGAGGAAAAAAAACGATGGATAACACAGAAATTGAGTAGTGAGATACATACTCGGAATGTATTAACATCAAAACATAACAAAACCCGTATTCGTGTGGGATTCCTCTCCCAAGGGACCCCGGACCAGCCAGGCTCACCATCTCAATTAAAT
Source organism: Chiloscyllium punctatum (assembly GCF_047496795.1). Lineage (NCBI taxonomy): Eukaryota > Metazoa > Chordata > Chondrichthyes > Orectolobiformes > Hemiscylliidae > Chiloscyllium > Chiloscyllium punctatum. The sequence continues at coordinate 60,202,081 of NC_092763.1, read as the reverse complement.
AAAAGCCCTTGTTAGGATGGCCGAAATATCTGTATTTATATAATTCAAGAAGGGCTGCCATATTTTATGGAATAATGCGGTCTTTTGGTGCACCATATTTGTACGGAAGTCAAGTGGAATATATTCCATAATTAATCTGTGTCAATTCAAAGATCCAGGGGGGCCCTCAGCCACCCAGTTTACCAAAATATTTTTCCTTGCACAGAAAGAGAGAATAGAAAATAATCTCTTCCCGTGCATATCCAGGGAGGGTAAGTTCGAAAATCCCAAAAGGAGAGATACAGGGTCCACTCTAATTTCTGTTCCTAAGGTTTCTGTCAGAGCACTTGCTACTTTAGTCCAATATCTACAGATCTTATGACAGGTCCATAAGCAATGTACAAGAGTGCCCACCTCTATTTTACATTTGGGACACATTGGAGATGCACCTGCCTTAAATTTTGCCAATCGGTCTGGTGCTATATGGGCCCTATGAAGTACCTTCAACTGAATGGCCTGAGTTCTGTTGCAGATGGTGATTCTTCTGGCATTTTCCCAAATGTCATTCCACGTTTCTATAGAGATTTCCAGTCTCAAATCTTGATCCCATGTTTTAAGCGGATTGTCCATATCTCCCGATACCTCATCATGTAAAAAATGATAAATAGTACTGACGGAAGATAACCCCATTGGCCATAACACTCTACGTTATCTATCTGATTTATAAAGACTATCTAATAACGTAGTCTTCTTCTGTATGTAATCTTGAATTTGGAAGTATCGAAAGAGGTCTCTATTAGGTAATCCAAATTTTTGACGCAGCTGTTGTATATATATTTTTAATAAAACTGGGGCCTTTGTCATTAGAATACATCTGCTTAAGATGACAATTGATTGAAGTGTGGAGAGTTGCCAGAAGGTATTTGATTTGCTATTGAGTCAGTAATTAGAGGACATAAATAAACTTGACTTCATCACAAAGGAAATGAGTCGAGATATTTGGGTTTTTGTTTCCACATGGATTAATGAATGTTTAACCACAGCCTGTCACTGGCTACCCCTTGTCTCCTTTCCCCATTCCTAGAATCACCCAGGGATTTTTGGTCAGCATCCCAGCTGATTTAATGCCTCTATCATTGCAACATCTACAGCCCCCACAGCTCACCAATATCATTCTTAGCACGCAAGTACCAATATTGACTATCTGTAAAAGTCTTCACATAATTCTTGTCAAAATGTCCTCTTTACAGTGTTTATAACATTTGCAGAATATCCTTATCACCTCCAGGGTGACTCATTATTTGGAATTATCCACATTATTTTTAGTTATATTAAAATAAGTTTCCATCAACACATTCAGTTATCTTTAGCAATTAGAAATGTCTTGACATAATTCTGTAGCTTCCTATTTAGGTTGCCTGCATAAAATTATTAGGTGAAACATTGTGCGGTTGAATGCCTCCTAAATTATGTGATTCTTTCAAAGCCCAGCTGTTGAAACTTTACAAAGGAAGCTAAATCATATAAGCTGGAGCTATTAGTATGAGAGGCATATTGGCATTTATTTCAAATAAACCATTATGTGTTTATTCCTGACATAAAGTAACTCTATGCTCATTTTAAATCCAAGTCATTTTGAGTAATTTCAAGCTTCAGACAGAGTTGCAACTTTAAATCTTTTAATGGTGAGATTCATTAATTTTCCTAACACGTTTGCAATCACTAAGACAGCAGTTTCAATAACTATACCAAGTCTATGAACTAAAGTCTTGCATTTATGAAGGCTTTTCATGACTACCAGATATAGTTGCTTTGCAGAAACACAGCATCTAATTCAAGCTCAGCAAACTCGCACAAGAGCAAGTTGAGAATAGTCAGATAGTCTCTTTTCTCTGATATTGAGTAAGGAATAAAAATTGTTTCATGCCCATTGAAGGTGTGCCACATTCATACATTTTAAAACATACACTGCACTCAATGTGGAATGTTCTGGAACTGGAATATCTTTTTAAAATGGTCATTGGTGGGCTACAAATGCTAGCCACTCAGGGTCATTTGCCTTGGTCTGTGGAGTGAAATACTGCCACATTATCTCAAAAGAACAAAAAGACATATTCCAGACCCCACCTCTTAAAATCTTTCCAAAAACTATTTTCTAATGAATATCGGGTTTTCTGAAACCATAACAACGATTGTCATATTTCCCAGAATTTTTTCTTTATTCATTCATTAGCTCTGCACATCAATGGCTGGGCCAACATTTAGTGCCAATTCCTAATTTTCCTGAAACTGAGCAGCCTGCGAGGCCATTTCAGAGAGCAGTTGAGAGTTAACTGCATTGCTGTAGCTCTGGAATTACATTAGGCCATGAGTTCTATATATGTATGGTGATGCCACCATCCAGAAATTCAAAGCAAAAGTGTACCAGTGCTCTTTAGACAGCATTTTCCAAATCCACAGTCTGTTCCTTTTCTGTCGGATTTACCTCATCCTTATTTTCCCCTTCCTTCTTAGATTTCATTGGTGAAGGTGCGAGTGTGGGTCCAACACCAGAACTGGCAGCATTGCCAAGATAGACCCAGCAGCAAGAGATGGCGCCTGAAGAGTGGCAACTCTGATGTTAGTGGGTCTGGCATTGGTGGCAGAAAGGGGATGGCTGAGCAGTGAAACCTGAACAGGAGCATCAGATAAAGAACAAAGATGGACTCCCTTTCAGTTATTTTAATTCTAAGTTATTCAAAGTGGTGCCAAAGTTTGAAGTTGAAGTTTTTCACTGTATTTTCGTGTAAATACAAGTGCCAATAAATCATTCAATTCAATACAATTCAAGTCAATTCAATACCATCTAGAAGGACAAAGGCAGCAGATACATAGAAATGCCAACATATGTGAGCTCCCATCCAAGTAACTCATCATCCTGACGTGAAAACATATTATAATTCCTTCAGTGTCAATGGATCAAAATTTTGAATACACTCCCTAACAGCACTGTCTGCCTACTTACAACTAATAGTTTACAGCAGTTCAAGAATACAACTCATTCCCTCCTTCTCAAGGGTAACCAAGGAGTAGCAATAAATGCTGGCCCAGCCAGTGATGTCCACATCCCATGAATGAATTCTTTAAAAATCTGATTTGAATAATAACTAGAGTGAAATTGGACAACAAATTGTAAATGTGCAATATTTCTTTGTCCATGAATTATTTTCTAACCATTGTTCAAACTACAAAAAGTGAATCCTAGAAATCTGAGATAAAATCGAAAATGGCTGAACATACAGAATATTAAAACCTTTACTTTTATTGCCTCTTTATTATGAATTTGTCTTACTCTGTTATCTTTTGCCAACTTGCTGTCAGTTTGTGAAAAGCTATAGCTTTTCTGTTGTCTGTATTGATGTTATACAAAATGTTGAGGCAATGTTGTAGGATCAATCTCAAAACAACATTCACATTGACTTGTAGGTTATATATTTATTTGCAGCTGGCTCAATTACAATCTTCATCTCAAGAGGCAATACTTAGAGAGCAAGGGAGAGCAAAAGAGCGAGTTCATAGTTAAAGAACAGAATCTTTTATGCCCTGGTTCAAAGGTAAGCACTTTCACAGCATAAAAATATCATGTTAAACACAAGATAAAATATTATTTTCCACAAAAATGTATTTTACCCTCATTCTCTGGACAGAACTGCTCCATCAAAACTGTGACATTTTTACTTTCCATCCAACTTTGGTTGTGACCTCTCCTGAGTACGATAACTAAACATTCATCAACTCAGAGATGTAGAATCATCAAATGTAGGAGCAGGCCTAGACCTTTTGGTGCTTTAGCACTACTCTACCATTCAAGGAGGAGGAAGTGAGGACTGCAGATGCTGGAGATCAGAGTTGGGAGTGTGGTGCTGGAAAAGCACAGCAGGTCAGGCAGCGTCCGAGGAGCAGGAGAATTGACGTTTCGGACATAAGCCCTTCATTAGGAATGACATCATTCTTGATGAAGGGCTTATGCCTGAAACGTCAATTCTTCTGCTCCTCAGATGCTGCCTGACCTGCTGTGCTTTTCCAGCACCACACTCTCATGCTCTGCCATTCAATATGATCACGGCCGGTCATCCTGTTCAGTACCCTGTTCCAGGGTATCCTTAATTGGAATATCCTTTGAATTGATTAGATTCCCTACAATGTGGAAACAGGCCCTTCAGCCCAAATGGTCCACACTGACCCTCCGAAGAGTAACCCACCCACACTCATTTCCCTCTGACTAATGCACCTAGCACTATGTGCAATTTAGCATGGCCAATTCACTTGACCTGTACATCTTTGGACTGTGGGAGGAAACCGGAACACCTGGAGGAAACCCACACAGACACAGGGAGAACGTGCAAACTCCACACAGACAGTCGCCCAAGGCTGGAATTTAATCTGGGACCCAAGTGCTGTGAGGCAGCAGTGCTAACCACTGAGCCACCGAGCTGCCCAAATCCTTTGTCCTCATATCCTTTGATCTCTTTTGTCCAAAGAACTGTATCTCTATCTTCCTCGAAAACTTTCAATGCTTTATTCTCCACATTTTCCTGTGCCAGAGAATTTCACAGACTCACCACTCTCTTGTGTGTAGAAATTTATTCTTAACTCTGTTCTAAAAAGCCTAACTTTAACCTTAGACTTTGACATCTGTGTCTGGATTTCCTGGTCATTGAAAACATCCTTGTTGCTTCTATCCTAATCCTATTAGGCTTTTATAGGTTTCTATAAGATCTCTCCTCATTCTTCTTCATTCTGGTGAATATGGTCCTAAGTGATCCAGTCTCTCCCTGTACAATGTGACATCCTAGGAATCAGTTTGGTAAGCCATCTTTGCACTGTCTCAGTAGTCAGAACATCCTTCCTCAGATAAGCAGACCAAAACTGCACATTATACTCCAAATGTAGTCTTACAAATGCCCGGCACAGTTGCAGCAAGCCATCCCTGTTCCTGTATTTGAATCCTCTCGCTATGAAGGCCAACACACTATTTGTTTTCTTCATTGCCTGCTGAACCTCCATGTTTACTTCATGGATAGTATTGTGGCAACATGATAGCAGTGCTAAAAGTTGTTTTCAAAATCTATGAGCCAACGCAGGGAAAAATGTTTTTGATAATTTGCTGGTTAATCTAAAGCTTTATGCTTTATTTCTATACGAACAATTCAATTTCTCAAATAAAAAAACTTTTGTTCAGCATTTTAAAGAGCTAGATTATTTCCTTCAATCATTTTTTCAAATCAAAATCAACTCACTTCAGCATAGCCTCTCAAAGCCAGAGTTCAAGATATATGGATCATTCTTGCTGCTCTTCACAATGCTCTCTGAAATGGATTAATGCTTGGAACATTATTAGGATGCCCCAATAATATCATACATTAATAATGTGATGATGTATTTCATTGTCATTTACGCCATCTTTTTGTGTATTTCAAAAGAAATGTAGAACTGTGAAACAGTCTGACAAAGATGGTGCCTCTTCAGAACCGTGTAACAAAAGGACCAAACCCTTTTAGCAATTTTATAAAAATAAAAATCTGAAGCATGCATCTGCACACTGTAGCTATTCCTGTTCAAAAGTGATTCTTATAGATAACACATCTCAGAAAATTACTTGAACATTAAGTACCTTGACATGTTTGCACTGTCAAATGTGTCAGTTTGCAGAATCACTCCTCTCAATTATAATGAAGAAAGACCAAAGGCATTCTACAATAGGTCTGCTGTTGCAAAATAATGTACTGTCAAACTTAGGGTAGAACCTGGACCAGTGAGAACTCCCCTAGTGACATAATGGGTGAATACTTCACTGTAGAACTGAACCATACCTGTAAAACTGAGGTCTGTGTTAAGCCAATGGAGTTGATATAGTCAACCTCAGCAAATCCAGGCAGAAGGGGAAATGCACAGTCATGATTTTTACCAATGATTGCTCTACAGTAAAGCTGGAAATGCTTGTGGTCAATGGTCAAGGTTAAATGGAGTTTAAATGTAATATCACACCCTCCAGAAATAATGAACCACAAAAACGACTGGGTTCACACACAATAGTTGATAGAATTGCCATTTTTGTGTAATTGCTATTATAATCCAGCATGAGTCAATACTCTCAGAGAAGAATAATCTAAAACTAGGAAAGAAAATTAAAAATAATAATCAGACTGTTCAGCCATAACACTAGGTTTTAGTGAGGTCACGTATAATTATCACATCCAATAAGAGGTCTGTTTAATTGGTGTGCTTTTGATGGAGCAAGGACTTGAATTATTGAATTGAGTTGAAGGGAAGCATGAGAACATTACCATCCTCATGAAAACTGTCCAAGATGATAGGATACAGACTCTGCTTTGGGGACCAATAATCTGTGCACAAAATCAACCCAAAAATGTGTGTGTTTTTAGAATTTTATTTTACATTTCACTGCAAACCAATTTGTATACCAATACAAAAACATAAAAACTGTCTGGGACCAACACAATTTAACCTTTTTATTCTTAAAGTTATACTTGAAAAAATATTGCTTGCTATCTTTAGCAGTAGTAATGTGGTACAACTTTATTAATGGAGCAGGAAATATGTTTATCACAAAAAAAAACTTTTCAACTTGTATGTCTAGTTCACCTTTTGATAAAACCAACATTTAATAACTGGCCAACTAACTGTACTTGTGTTACCAATGAGTTTCTTAGTAAATATAAAAAATAGAAATATTTTAAAATACAACCAATCATGTTTTGTGCCTAAAACAAAAGCTTAATTTTTAAAGCCATCTCAAAGGCCTGAAAACAAACACAAAAAGGTGAATAATTTAATCTGGGTAATAATCAACTTTGTGAGTGGGACGCTCTTCTAATAATCCTTTTTAAACTAATGCACAATTTTGCTTTTGTTTCACTAACCTTGGGTGAAAACTCCTGCTTCTGCTGTCTGAGGTAGGCAGAAAATGTATCCAATTAACTTAGGTTGAGACTGAGTCATAATGGAGGATTTAAAAGGTAAATAAAGAATATTTTCCTTGCGCTCAAGTTCAGCAGACTAAAATTTACTTTGCTTATAGGAGTGATGCTGAGGATATAGCTATGGAAAGCTTCAGAGTATTGCTCTGTGGGGACATGCTACTTTTCCTGGCCATGTTTGACATCTGGTAATAGTATCACATTTTGTCTTCCTCCAGCAACAGAAGACCTCCAGGCACAGATTAGCAGAACAGTGGCTGCTCCTTCACCAGTGCCATAAAATACCCAGGAAAATTTATAAAAACCCACAAAAATGTACACCAGGATTCTGTAAAGAAATAAGAATGACCTGAATGCATTTATCTGACATTGATTCCATGGACAAGGGAAAACCATGATATTTGCTGCTAAATCTTTCTCACTGATACTATTTTTATTCATTCATGGGATGTGGACATCATTGATTGTGCCAGCATTTATTGCCCATTCCTAGTTGCCCTTGGGTTGATGCTGGTGAACTGCCTTCTTGAAATGCTATAGTCCGTATGCTGGACGTAGACCCACAATGGTGTTAGGGAGAGTATTTGAGGATTTGGCCCATTGACACTGAAGAAATGGCAATTCATTTCCAATTCAGGATGGTGAGTGTCTTGGAAGGCGATATGTAGGTGGTACTGTGCCCATCTGTCTGCTGCCCTTGTATTATGCAATAGAAGTGATCGTGGATTTGGAAGTTGCTGTCTGAGGTGCCTTTGTGAATATCTGTAGTGCATCTTGTAGGTAATACACATGTTGCTGCTGAGCATCAATGGTAAAGGGAGTGGATGTTTGTGGATGTGGTGCCAATCAGGCGGGCTGCGATGTCCATGATGATGTCAAGCTTCTTGAATGTTTTTAGATCTGTAGTCAATCAGGCAAGTGGGGATTTTCCACCATACTCCTGATGTATGCCTTGCAGATGGTGAACAGGTTTTGGAGAGTCAGAAGGTGAGTTACCTAGCCTCTTGACCTGCTCTTGTAACCAATGTATTAATATGGTTAGTCCAGCTTCTGGTTAATAGGAACCCCAAGAATATTGATAATCGGAGATCCAGTGAAGGTAACACCATCAAATGTCAAGGAATGATGGATAGATTTTCTCTTGTTGGAGATGGTTATTATCTGGAATTGGTGTAGCATGAATGTTACTTACCACATTTCAGCCCAATCATGGATATTGTCTAGATATTCCTGCGTTTGGACATGGACTTCTTTAGTATTTGATGAGCCAAGAATGGTGCTCAATATTGTGCAATCATCAGTGAATATCCCTACTTCTGACCTTAAGATGGAAGGAAGTTCCTTAATGAAGCAGCTGAAAGTGGTTGGGCCTCGGACCCTACTCCGGGAAATCTTGTAGAGATGTCTTGCAACTGAGATCACTGACCTCCAGCAAACACACTGACCTTCTTTTGCACCAGGTATGACTCCAACCAGTGGAACATTTTCCAACTGACTCCAGTTTTGCTAAGGCTCCTTGATGCCGCCCTCAGTTAAATGCAGTCAAATTGATGTCAAGAGCAGTCAGTTTCACCTCAAATTTCTGGAATAAAGGAACACTTACAACTGGACATGGTGGTGTCTTAGAATATTTAATACATATATCATATTGTGATGTAATATAATCTACTAGTGATTTGCATTCTTTATCAGTAGTTTTAATTTTTGAGAGGTGGGACATGCACATTTTCATTTAACCTCTTTTTATTAGCCGCACTCCAATCTGCAGAGGTCAATAACACTTCTGGACTTCTTGATGGGAAACAGTTTCCTCAATCAAATTCATTAATACATATAAACTCAAAGCAAGAGTAAGCCATTCAGCCCTATAAACCTGTCGCACCTTTCAATATGATCATGGCTGATTATCTACATCAACGCCATTTTCCTAGTTTTTCTCCATACATTTGGAGGCCTTTAATATCAAACATATATCAATTTCTTTCTTGAATATAGTGATCCGGCCTCCACATCCTCCTGTGGTCACAAGACCATAAGACATAGGAGTAGAAGTAAGGCCATTCGGCCAATCGAGTCCACTCCGCCATTTAATCATAGAGCATAGAACATAGATCATAGAACAATACAGCACAGAACAGGCCCTTCAGCCCACGATGTTGTGCCGAACTTCTATCCTAGATTAAGCACCCATCCAGTACCTATCCAAATGCCGCTTAAAGGTCGCCAATGATTCTGACTCTACCACTCCCACGGGCAGCGCATTCCATGCCCCCACCACTCTCTGGGTAAAGAACCCACCCCTGACATCTCCCCTATACCTTCCACCCTTCACCTTAAATTTATGTCCCCTTGTAACACTCTGTTGTACCCGGGGAAAATGTTTCTGACTGTCTACTCTATCTATTCCTCTGATCATCTTATAAACCTCTATCAAGTCACCCCTCATCCTTCGCCGTTCCAACGAGAAAAGGCCGAGAACTCTCAACCTATCCTCGTACGACCTATTCTCCATTCCAGGCAACATCCTGGTAAATCTTCTTTGCACCCTCTCCAAAGCTTCCACATCTTTCCTAAAGTGAGGCGACCAGAACTGCACACAGTACTCCAACTGTGACCTAACCAAAGTCCTGTACAGCTGCAACATCACTTCACGACTCTTGAATTCAATCCCTCTGCTAATGAACGATAATACACCATAGGCCTTCTTACAAACTCTATCCACCTGAGTGGCAACTTTCAAAGATCTATGTACATAGACCCCAAGATCCCTCTGTTCCTCCACCTGACTAAGAACCCTACCATTAACCCTGTATTCCGCATTCTTATTTGTTCTTCCAAAATGGACAACCTCACACTTGGCAGGGTTGAACTCCATCTGCCACTCCTCAGCCCAGCTCTGCATCATATCTAAGTCCCTTTGCAAACGACAAATGCCCTCCTCACTATCCACAACTCCACCTATCTTCGTATCATCTGCAAATTTACTGACCCACCCTTCGACTCCCTCATCCAAGTCATTAATAAAAATTACAAACAGCAGAGGACCCAGAACTGATCCCTGCGGAACTCCACTTGTAACTGGGCTCCAGGCTGAATATTTACCATCTACCACCACTCTCTGACTTTGACCGGTTAGCCAGTTTTCTATCCAATTGGCCAAATATCCCTCTATCCCATGCCTCCTGACTTTCCACATAAGCCTACCATGGGGAACCTTATCAAATGCCTTACTAAAATCCATGTACACTACATCCACTGCTCTACCCTCATCCACATGCTTGGTCACCTCCTCGAAGAATTCAATAAGACTTGTAAGGCAAGACCTACCCTTCACAAATCCGTGCTGGCTGTCCCTAATCAAGCAGTGTCTTTCCAAATACTCATAAATCCTATCCCTCAGTACCCTTTCCATTACTTTGCCTACCACAGAAGTAAGACTAACTGGCCTGTAATTCCCGGGGTTATCCCTATTCCCTTTTTTGAACAGGGGCACAACATTCGCCACTCTCCAGTCCCCTGGTACCACCCCCGTTGACAGTGAAGATGAGAAGATCATTGCCAATGGTACTGCAATTTCCTCTCTTGCTTCCCACATAATCCTAGGATATATCCCGTCAGGCCCAGGGGACTTGTCTATCCTCAAGTTGTTCAAAATGTCCAACACATCTTCCTTCCTAACAAGTATCTCTTCTAGCTTACCAGTCCGTTTCACACTCTCCTCTTCAACAATACGGTCCCTCCCGTTCGTAAATACTGAAGAGAAGTACTTGTTCAAGACCTCTCCTATCTCTTCCGACTCAATACACAGTCTCCCACTACTGTCCTTGATCGGACCTACCCTTGTTCTCATCATTCTCAAGTTTCTCACATACGCATAAAATGCCTTGGGGTTATCCTTGATCCTATCCGCCAAGGATTTTTCATGCCCTCTCTTAGCTCTCCTAATCCCTTTCTTCAGGTCCCTTCTGGCTATCCTGTATCCCTCCACTGCTCTGTCTGAACCCTGTTTCCTCAACCTTATGTAAGCCTCCTTCTTCCTCTTTACTAGACATTCAACCTCCCTCGTCAACCAAGGCTCCCTCACACGACCATTTCTTTCCTGCCTGATAGGTACATACATATCAAGGACACGTCGTATCTGCTCCTTGAAAAAGTTCCACATTTCTACCACATCCTTCCCTGACAGCCTATGCTCCCAACGTATGCTCCTCAAATCCTGTCTTACAGCATCGTAATTTCCCTTCCCCCAATTGTAAAATCTACCTTGTTGTGCACACCTATCTCTCTCCATAACCAAGGTGAAAGTCACAGAATTGTGGTCACCATCTCCAAAATGTTCACCCACTAACAAGCCCACCACTTGTCCCGGTTCATTACCGAGTACCAAATCCAATATGGCCTCCCCTCTGATTGGACAATCTACATACTGAGTTAGAAAAGCTTCCTAGACACACTGCACAAACACCGCCCCATCCAATCTACTTGATCATGGCTGATGGGCATTTGAACTCCACTTACCCGCATTCTCCCCATAGCCTTTAATTCCTCGAGACAACAAGAATCTATCAATCTCTGCCTTGAAGACATTTAGCGTCCCCGCCTCCACTGCACTCTGCGGCAATGAATTCCACAGGCCCACCACTCTCTGGCTGAAGAAATGTCTTCGCATTTCTGGTCTGAATTTACCCCCTCTGATTCTAAGGCTGTGTCCACAGGTCCTAGTCTCCTCACCTAACGGAAACAATTTCCTAGCGTCCACCCTCTCCAAGCCATGTATTATCTTGTATGTCTCTATTAAGTCTCCCCTTAATCTTCTAAACTCCAATGAATACAATCCCAGTATCCTCAGCCATTCCTCATATGATAGACAAGTTCCACAGGTTGACTGTTTTCTAAGTGAGAAACCTCTTCTCATCACAGACCTAAACTCCCCAACTAAGAAAAACATCCTTGATGGATATCGTTTGTCCAGCCCTGTTGGAGGCATGTATGTTTTCATCAGATCCACTTTCATCCTTCTAAATTCCAGTGAATGCAAGCCCACTTGAAACAATTTCTCTTCATACAATAATTCTCCCATCTCCTGCATCAGGCACTGAACTTTCGCTGCATTCTATCTATCGCAAGTTTTTTCCCTCCTCGGTATGGTGACCAAAACTGCATACAATACTCTAGGTGCAGTCTTACCAAGGCCTTATGTAATTGCAGTAAGAGTAAATGCCTTATTTCTGAACTTAAATCCTCTTGCAATGAAGACCAACATACCATTTGTCTTCCCAATTGCTTGCTACATCTGACTATTTACTTTTATTGACTGATCTACAGTAACATCCATATCTCTTTGTACATTCACATTTCCAAATGCATCATCATTTAAGTACTACTCTGCCTTTCTGTTTTTCTCACCAAAATGTATAACTTCATATATATGCACATTATACAGCAACTGTATAACGTCTGAATCTGAAAATTGCAAGTTTAGCATTTTACCAAAAACAGATACTTTACTTCTATAACACAAAGAACCACGGGCGCTAGAAAACTGAAACAAAAACAGAGATTGCTGGCTAAACTCAGCAGTTCTGGCAGCATCTGTGGACGGAAACATTGAATCCAGTGATCCTTCTTCAGAACAGAAGCTTTACTATCCTCTATGATGTGATGAAAGGGTGTGGTTGATATATTTGAAAGCTTAGATTGAATACTAATGGCATATGGGTCTTGGTTTAAAATTAATTAGATTGGTTGTTCCAGAGGCACGATTTTACAACCAGCATGTTTCAGGAGGGCAAGTGAATGCAGGACCTCTGGTATGTTAATAGAAGTTTGTTAAGAAACAACAGGCACTTAGCCATTAGTTTCATTGGAGACTAGGATGATTTTTTTTAAATTTTGCTAAATTTAGTTTGAAGGAGAAGCTAGAAAATGAGATTGTTCAAAACAGTTAAGAGAATAATTTACCTCAATAAAAGTGATCAGTTTGTGAAATTTCCAGACCAGAAGAGATGGTTAGAATTCTGAAAACTATTAAAAGACTGAGTTCTTGGTTATGAGAACATTCAGGGAAAAGGCTTCACAGCTGATAGGACAAAATCTAAGAAGCAGCAAGGCAAAAGTGAGGACTACAGATGCTGGAAACCAGAGTTTAGATCAGAGTGATGCTGGAAAAGCACAGCAGGTCAGGCAGCATCCGAGGAGCAGGAAAATCGACGTTTCAGGCAAAAGGCCTGATGAAGTGCTTTTGCCTGAAACATCGATTTTCCTGCTCCTTGGATGCTGCCTGACCTGCTGTGCTTTTCCAGCGCCACTCTGATCTAAACTCTAAGAAGCAGCAGTTAAGTCAAAACTACAAATTGCATAGAGAAGGAAATTCACTCTGGATTTGGATTAACTGCAAAGTGATGGTATTGGAAGCAGGTGGAATTTTACTTTGCTGTGTGTTTTCTGTTTTTCACACCAAAGTCTATCACATTGTATTTATCCATATAATACTGCATCAGCATAATGCCTTGGTATGTTCATGCACATTATAGGAGATAAATACTGGAGAGTCTTTAAAGTTTAGCTTATGGAGTAAGTTACAGATGTGGGGTGGTAAAAATGAAAACTTTGACATTTGGAAGAGAATAAAAGTTAATCTAAATAAAGGCGTTTATGGTCAGAGAAATTACTAAGTGATATCTACAGAGAATAAAAGGAATAGGATGTTTAAAAAGGAAATTGAAGGGGTAGTTAGAACAAGAGAAGTCAAGAAAGACAACTGTATCAAGGAGGCAGAAAACTGGAAAAGGCATCATGCTGTAAAGTTGAGGGGAAGGGTGAGAGCAGTAACAAATTAAAAATTCTATGTATGAATGCACGAAGCATTAGACACAAGGTGGATGAGCTTGAGGCTCTTTTGGAAATTGGCAGATATGATATTGTGGGGATAACTGAGACGTGGCTTCATGGGGACAGGGCCTGGGAAATGAATATTCAAGGCTACACGTGCTATCGTAAGGATAGACTGACGGGCAGAGGGGGTGGGGTGGGGTGGCCTTGTTGGTAAGGGAGGATATTCAGTCCCTTGCGCGGGCGGACCTAGAGTCAGGGGATGTAGAGTCAGTGTGGATAGAGCTTCGAAACACTAAGGGTAAAAAGACCCTCATGGGAGTCATCTACAGGCCCCCAAACAGTAGTCTGGATGTTGGAGGTAAGTTGAATCAGGAGCTGAAATTGGCTTGTCGCAAAGATGTTACTACAGTTGTTATGGGGGATTTTAACATGCAGGTAGACTGGGAGAATCAGGATGGTATCGGGCCTCAAGAAAGAGACTTTGTGGAGTGCCTCAGAGATGGATTTTTAGAGCAGCTGGTGCTGGAGCCGACCAGGGATAAGGCGATTCTGGATCTGGTATTGTGTAACGAACCAGAATTGGTCAGTGACCTCGAAGTGAAGGAGCCATTGGGAAGTAGTGACCATAATACAATAAGCTTCAATCTGCAATTTGAGAGGGAGTGGGTACAATCTGGAGTCACAATATTTCAGTTGAATAAAGGGAAATATGGAGCTATGAGGGAGCAACTGGCCAAAGTTCAATGGTTCAATACCTTAACAGGGAAGACCGTGGAGGAACAATGGCGGATATTTCTGTGTATAATGCAGAAGATGCAGGATCAGTTCATTCCTAAAAGAAAGAAAGATCCCAGGAGGAGACATGGGCGGCCGTGGCTGACGAGGGAAGTAAAGAAACATATAAGGTTAAAAGAGAAAAAGTATAACTTAGCGAAGATAAGCGGGAAAACGGAGGACTGGGAAGCTTTTAAAGAACAACAGAGGATTAGTAAGAAGGAAATACGCAGAGAAAAAATGAGGTACGAAGGTAAACTGGCCAAGAATATAAAGGAGGATAGTAAAAGCTTTTTTAGGTATGTCCAAGGCAAAAAAATGGTTAGGACAAAAATTGGGCCCTTGAAGACAGAAGCAGGGGAATATATTACTGGGAACGAAGAAATGGCAGAGGAATTAAATGGGTACTTCAGATCGGTGTTCACTGGGGAAGACACAAGCAATCTCCCTGAGGTAACAGTGGCTGAAGGACCTGAACTTAAGGGAATTTCTATTTGCCAGGATTTGGTGTTGGAGAGACTGTTAGGTCTGAAGGTTGATAAGTCTCCGGGACCTGATGGCCTGCATCCCAGGGTACTGAAGGAGGTGGCTCGGGAAATCGTGGATGCGCTGGTGATTATTTTCCAGAGTTCAATAGAATCGGGGTTGGTTTCTGAGGATTGGAGGGCGGCTAATGTTGTGCCACTTTTTAAGAAGGGTGGGCGGGAGAAAGCAGGAAATTATAGACCAGTTAGTCTGACCTCAGTGGTGGGAAAGATGCTGGAGTCTATTATAAAGGATGAAATTACGGCACATCTGGATAATAGTAACAGGATAGGACAGAGTCAGCATGGATTTATGAAGGGGAAATCATGCTTGACTAATCTTCTTGAATTTTTTGAGGATGTAACTCGGAAGATGGACGAGGGAGATCCAGTGGATGTAGTGTACCTGGACTTTCAGAAAGCTTTTGATAAAGTCCCACACAAGAGGTTAGTGAGTAAAATTAGGGTGCACGGGATTGGGGGCAAAGTACTAGATTGGATAGAGAATTGGTTGGCTAATACGAAACAAAGGGTAGTGATTAACGGCTCCATTTCGAAATGGCAGGCAGTGACCAGTGGGCTACCGCAGGGATCCGTGCTGGGACCGCAGCTTTTTACAATATATGTAAATGATATAGAAGATGGTATCAGCAATAACATTAGCAAATTTGCTGATGACACAAAGCTAGGTGGTAGGGTGAAATGTGATGAGGATGTTAGGGGATTACAGGGTGACCTGGACAAGTTAGGTGAGTGGGCAGATGCATGGCAGATGCAGTTTAATGTGGATAAATGTCTGGTTATCCATTTTGGTGGCAAGAACAGGAAGGCAGATTACTACCTCAATGGTATCAAATTAGGTAAAGGGGCTGTTCAGAGAGATCTGGGTGTTCTTGTCCACCAGTCAATGAAGGCAAGCATGCAGGTACAGCAGGTCGTGAAGAAGGCTAATAGCATGCTGGCCTTCATAACAAGAGGGATTGAGTATAGAAGCAAAGAGGTGCTTCTGCAGCTGTACAGGGCCCTGGTGAGACCACACCTGGAGTACTGTGTACAGTTCTGGTCTCCAAATTTGAGGAAAGACATTCTGGCTATTGAGGGAGTGCAGCGTAGGTTCACGAGGTCAATTCCTGGAATGGCAGGATTGCCTTACACGGAAAGACTGAAGCGACTGGGCTTGTATACCCTTGAGTTTAGAAGACTGAGAGGGGATCTGATTGAAACGTATAGGATTATGAAAGGACTGGACACTCTGGCAGGAGGGAACATATTTCCGTTGATGGGGGAGTGCCGAACCAGAGGACACAGCTTAAAAATACGGGGTAGACCATTTAGGACAGAGATGAGGAGAAACTACTTCACCCAGAGAGTGGTGGCTGTGTGGAATGCTCTGCCCCAGAGGGCAGTGGAGGCCCAGTCTCTGGATTCTTTTAAGAAAGAATTGGATAGAGCTCTTAAAGATAGTGGAGTCAAGGGGTATGGAGATAAGGCTGGAACAGGATACTGATTAGGAATGATCAGCCATGATCATATTGAATGGTGGTGCAGGCTCGAAGGGCAGAATGGCCTACTCCTGCATCTATTGTCTATTGTCTATAATAGGAAGAAGATCTTGTTGAAGTACATAATAAGCATAGAAAAGGTTAGTTTCTGCATTATGTCAAGATAAAGGACAGTTGCAAAGTGGTGAATGACTTCATCACAGAATCCCTACAATGTGGAAACAGGCCCTTCAGCCCAACAAGTCCACACCAACCCTCCGAAGAGTATCGCACCCAGACCCATTCTCTTACCCTATTACTCTTAACTTTCCCATGATTAACGCACCTAACCTACACATCCCTGAACAATATGGTCAAGTTAGCATGGCCAATTCACCTAATCTGCACTTCTTTAGACTTTGGGAGTAAACCAGAGCACCCAGTGAAAATCCACACAGACACAGGGAGAATGTGCAAACTCCACACAAACGGTTGCCCGAGACTGAAATCCAGCCAAGGTCCCTAGCGCTGTGAGGCAGTAGTGCTAACCACTGAGCCACCATGCCACCCCTAAGGAAGCATATGTTAACAAAAATAAAGCAAGACTTGCATGTGTAACAGAGTGATCAGTAACTGGGATAGTTTTCCGTATGGAATAACAAAGGCTAAAAAACACTCAAAAAATGTTCAGAAGACAGTTAATATTGTTACACAAGGATCTGAACTGAAGAACGAGTGAGATTTATCTTTTACCTTTAATTAGCTCTATGATCTTCCATCACAGCCTTGGAAGTAAGATGATAGCAGAAAGACAAAGACCAACTACCAAATGACTTTCCTTCCTTAATTATTTCAGGAATTTTTGCTTGAATATATTTAATTGTAATCCCTTTAATTTTAATGTTTGAGAATCAGAATGACCTAACCAGACAGACTCATTCAAATGACAGTCATCAGTCCTGCCTTGTTAATTGCCTTTGTCAAATAGGAATCCACATTATTTGTCTTGGACACTTTTACACACATTGCTGTCACATATAAATTATAAAATTTTACAATTTGTGCAATCATAGAAAGTTAGCACTCTTAACTATTTCTGGCTAGCCCTGAATTATTCTCTGAAACATAAAGCTACTTCTACTGAAGTCCACCATTCCCTTCCCTTTATAGTTAATTATTTGATTATCAGAACACTGTGCAGCCTAGTTATGTTATGTTATCACTCTAGTTTGATCCCCTGTTTACAACAGTTGCAGTTTAGATCTAACAGCAACTTAATGACCCAGATTATTTGAGGGTAACATCAACAAATGTTGAGATATTTGCTATTGCTCTGTGTTGAGACCTGGAGTATGTCCTGATCCACAGTATGCACAGTACTTAGTGAACATTTAAACTTCCAAAGGGTAGATTTATGTCTCCCTGAACTCCACAGGTGGGAAGAGTCTTTGAAGTGGCCATGACTTGGCCCATAAATGAATGGAGAGGCCACGTCTCACCCTCCATGGTATTCTACTTGTGGGGACAGGCAGGATGGATAGGCAACACGCATGGTGCTGAAGCCATCATGTGCGTTTTTACAATCCCATCCCCATCCCTGTGGTTGTATCCTCCCTGATGACCATAAAATTCATCTCATCCTCGAAGAACTTCACAACACAATGCTTGCAATTTCAGCCTAACTGATGGAGCATGAGGGCCTGTGTCTTTAATTAAATACATGCAACAGTTAATAACCTCTGAAAACAGATTAATGTGATAGCATAGTAAACAGTATAATCTGAGTGGCTATATAAGAAGTACAGCATTGTTTATCAGCACAGTTCTGAAAATTAAGACATTTTAACTTAAATATTTCAGCTTAGCTGGCTTTATGTGCTTTTGTGTTATACTGATCAGAATTAAAATCCATCACAATAAAAGTGATTCTTCTTAAAAACTAACATTTCCCTTTGATCTGTCAAACTGTAGGTTCCTCATAGCTGAAGTAGTTTCTTAGGTAACGTGTTTGTGACTGATGGTGGTTTCAAAATATCACAATCGCATCCAGTAAGGAATGAAAAGGATTGCTGCAATGTCAATGCTAATGCTAACTGCTATGAGGATATGACTTACAAATATGAAATAAAACACTTGAATTCAGTGCAAAAATAAACTAGCAACCAAATCCCTTAACAGTCCCCAGCAACCTCAGTTACAGTGCCCTTCCAAGGTAGCGAATCAATGTTATCCACTATGTGCAGCACGTGACAGTGTCACACCATTAAACTGTCACAGAACTGCATCATGAATCTGCTTTACCAACTGCTTCCAGTATCGGTGTCAAACTAACACAATATATCAGGAGGACCATGGCCATGATTTTGCATTATCCACAGCCTAAAATGTCACATAATTTGCCTGAATATTATATCAGCCAATCATTCTCAAACCTTCAAAGTCTATAAAGGTAGGATTGTAAGTATTATATTTTAAATCTATCCCACAGACCAGCAATAAAAATAGCACACTGATTTAGCATGCATGGCAGTCTGTATTTTGCAGCAATGTATTTGTTTTTGACAAACATTTCATTAGAATGGAATAAATCACTATTCTAGAAGAAGAAGGGCATATCATCATGGAGGTAAAAAGAATGGTGAATATGTAGAGCAATAAATATTTAACTCACTCTGCCTAGGAGTTCATTCCTAGGGTTCAAAGATAAGTCATTGAATTTTCTACTATGTGCCTGTAGGGAATACTTGTAATTACTTCAAACCACTACTTGCGTGATTTAGATAGATATCTTACTCTAAATCTGATTTTTAGCTCTTTGCATGACCATAAAAGCACCTTGTAGATTTTTTTTATTACCATTCAATTCCTTTCAAAATAAATATATTTTGTTTGTTAAATATATGACATCAGCAGACTGTGTCTTCAGATTTCCAGAGTTAACAGGATAAAGAAACTGGTTCTGAATGGAAACACAAAACTGGTGTGTGCATTTATTTTTCATGTATTCCCAAAGGAAATATAAAACAAATCACATAACACAGGCTTGTCAGTGAGTTACAACAGTGAACGTTCACCTTGAGGGACATGGTTTATGTCTTTCTCAGACAAATGGAAATGAAATTTCTCTCTATCTGACTAAAAGACTGCAATATAAAGTGTGGATGAGATTGGATTCTTAACCCTAATACAACATTGGCCACTTATTGTTGCATAACTTTTAATCGAATACAACAATTTGATTACTGTTTTGTCACCTGCTTAAAGTTGGTCTCAGAGAATTAACTGTTATGCACCTCTCCTGAAATCGTTAATTTAAACAAATGTCAAAATATGAAAAGAGCAGAAGTTAGTATGGCTTCTGGATACAGAATTGGTTGGCCCATAGAAGACAGCGGGTGGTAGTAGATGGAAAGTATTCAGCCTGGAGCTGGGTGACCAGTGGTGTTCCACAGGGATCTGTTCTGGAACCTCTGCTCTTTGTAATTTTTATAAATGACTTGAATGAGGAAGTTGAAGGGTAGTTAGTATGTTTGCCGATGACATGAAGGTTGGTGGAGTTGCGGATAGTGTGGCGGGCTGTTGCAGGTTGTAACGGGACATTGACAGGATGCAGAGCTGGGCTGAGATATGACAGATGGAGTTCAACTTGGAAAAGTGTGAAGTGATTTATCTTAAAAGGTCAAATTTGAATGTAGGTTACAGGGTTAAAGGTAGGATTCTTGGCAGTGTGGAAGAACAGAGGGATTTTGGGGTCCATATTCATAGACCCTCAGTTACCGCCCAAGTTGACAATGTTGTTAAAAAAAACGTATGGTGTGTTGGCTTTCATTAGCAGGGGGATTGAGTTTAAGAGCCATGAGGTTATGCTGCAGCTCTATAGAGCCCTGCTTAGACCACACTTGGAATATTGTGTTCAGTTCTGATTGCCTCATTATGGGAAGGATGTAGAAGCTTTAGAGAGAGTGCAGAGGAGATTTACCTGGATGCTGCCTGGACTGGAAGGCATGTCTTATGAAGAAAGGGAGGGAGCTAGGGCTTTTCTCATTGATAGTAGATACATTCAGGACATTTATGCAACTCTTGGATAGGCACATGGGTGATAGTAAAATGAAGAGTATTTAAGTTAGAGTAGGGTAAAAGTTCTGCACAATATTAAGGGCTGAAGGGCCTGTACTGTACTGTGCTGCACTGTTTTCTGTTCTATGTTCTAGTATTAGGCTCATCAACCCAGCCCCACCAGAACAATAATACAATCTCTTAAATCACATCAACTGTCACATCAACTCATAGAAATGACAAAAATATAAGTTGAAACATTTGCAACAATCAAGAAAAAAATTAGGAATTTCCTGTTTAACACCAAAGACAAAAGGCCAATCTCTAAAAAAGCTCTGGTAGCTCACAATGCCTTAATATTAGAACCAACAGGCAACTTGCCCTCAAAACTTCCTCTTCTCTCTGGAATTTGTCATAATTACTTTTAAAAACTAATAAATCCTAATCTAGTCATTGTTTTTGGCATTTTGCTCTAGAAGGCAGTGATTCCCTATAAAAATGATGACTCCATAGTATATAACCTTACTCTTCAACTATATATTTTAAATGCCTAACCTCTTTCTAAGCAACTTGAATAACCTAAACAGCCAGACTAAGCCCATTTCAAAACTTGACAGACTTCAATTAGATCATCTCTAAGTTTAATTTCTTCAAAACTAAATCATCACAACACTTAGTACATAAGGTAATTAAAGTGACTGTTGGTTGGAGAGCTGACCAGAACCCTATTTCAGGATGCCACACAATACTGAGTGCTAGTCAAAGGCTGGCAACTCTTCATCACTCCACAAAGCAACCAAAGAGCCTTGCGGGGGAAAAAAGGTCAACTCATATACCATGTTCTTATGTTTCTTTATGTGACCCCAGACATATAGTAATGTGATTAACTCATACTGTTTGTTGAAATAGTCCAGGTGATGAATAATCATGACTCAAATTTGAAGTAATGAGAACACTATCTTAGTTAATTCTACAGGCTGCTTGTAAAGAATGGAAACTTGGCACAGACTTGTTCTTACCGGTTCTTACACATTACATATTTATTAGATGTAACTGTGAAATGTTTTCTACTTTTTTTTATTCACTCATGAGACATGGGCATTGCTGGCTGGCCAGCCAGAATTTATTGCTTTATCCCTAACTGCCATTGAACTGAGTGGCTTGCTAGGAAATTGCAAAGGTAAGTCACAAAGAGGCCAGACCAGGTGAGGAGAGCAGATTTCCTTCCCTGAAGTCAGTCAGATGTCAACAATCGGCAATGGTTTCACGGACATCAGTGGATTTTTAATTCCAGAGTTCAAATTCCACCATCTGCCATGTCAGGATTTGAACTTAGAACATAGGTTGAGTTTCTGGGGATTAATAGTCTAGTGATAATACCACAAGTCCACTGCCTCCACTGAAACATTTTAAATAATTCCTTGCTGGTACAGAACTTAAGTGAACAAGAAGCCAGAGCTTTTCATTTTGTACTCCTCAGGGCTATGTCACAAGTAACAAACTGAGAAAATATGCACCAATTTATACTATGAGAGGAAGGTGCTGATTGGCTGTGTCATTATTGGCAAGGAAATGCAGCAAGAGCAATTAACTGTTACAGTATAACACTTTAGCTCCTAACTCTGATATATAACTATACAACAATATATAAAAGGGCTCTTGTGGCACAGTGGTAGTGTCACCACCTCTAAGCCAGGAGACCTGAGTTCAAATCTCATCAGCTCCATAGCTCTGCTGTACCTTATCTGAATAGGTTGATTAAAAATATTTACAGTAACACGTAACACTAGCAATACATCCAGTTGTATTCGAAAAGGAGCTTACAAACACCTGCTTGAAAGTAATTAGGAATGAAGAAGAAATAACTCTCCTTTCCAGTATTGTTCATTACCCCCTTTTAATGAATGATAAAGCACTGAACAACATTATCTGGTTGATGTCGGGGTTGAGAGTGTGGTGCTGGAAAAGCACAGCAGGTCAGGCAGCATCCGAAGAGCAGGAGAATCGACGTTTCAGGCATATGCCCTTCATAAGTCACTTTCTCCTCATCTGGTTGATCTAAAGGTTGACCACGTCATGAAATTAAACCACTTCTCCCGAGTTTGAGACTATTAGGTGATGTGGGAGTGCTTCATGCTAAAGATGAAAAAAAAAATCATTTTCAAGCACCAAGATGTCAATTCCTAATTGATGTCATTATTACTTAACAAATTATTTTATTTTACTCTATCTTCAATAGATAGACTTGATTTTGAAATACCAGTTTCTACAATTCATGTCTGAATTACATGAGAATTAGTGAATTATTCTAAAATAACATACATTCAAAACTGATTAACAATTCAGCTACTGCACAGTAAATGTGTAATCATGTTAACCTCATACTGTTATGTCAATATCATCAGCTCTGACAAAACTGGAGTGAAATTAAATGTTTCTTCTGAGATCTGTGTGCCTGGAGAAGATTTATAACAGTCATCATTTCACTGCTCATGCTTCTCTATTGATGGATACTTAACATACTCAACTATTGACTCTGAGGAAATGAAATGAAGCCAGTTGTAGGCTTTGTGTAGAATACCAATTAACCCTTCAACGGAAAAATTGCTCGAGTTTAATTATGCAGCATTTTACCAAGATAAAATGCTTTCCTTTCATATCCAGGATCAGCATTCAAAGCTAGCCGCATAGACAGAATTGAACGCTCTTCTCTAGTGTTTAACATCCAGAGGGAAAAAATGTCCTCACAAGATGTATTGTGTTCCTAGGCAATATCCCTGCATAGTTCCGAGTGAATTAAACTTGTTCCCAAAAGAATAACCTAGCTGTTAAGAAAACGAGGGTTCAAATCAGGAGCCATGACCTCTAGATTCTCCAGCAGTTGGTTAATAAGCTGAGTGAGGCTGTATGGTGAGATTAGTTCTGCAGTATGATAAAATGTGTACATTCAGAAGGGGCTTACAGATCCAGTTTGAATTGTGCCATAGAACCTAATGATATGTGTTGCAGAGTTGGGTAGTCTTCTCCCAGTGTAAATACAATGGCATTCCTTGTGGTCTGTGATCCTCATTGTTATCCTGAAAATACCATGGATGGTGATCAAGGACAAGTCCATGAACATCAATGAAGGGGTGCATGGTGTCAACAATAGAAAATATCTGGTTGACTACAGTAAGCTTTTATAGTGTTACTCGAGTGCAATACATCCCAGAGAGGTAATCTCCAAGCCATTTAATGCAGTAAGTTTGGCAGTGGTTAGTTGAATCCTCACTTGACAGTTCTGCAGGTAAATACATTTAAATGTATGAAATGCAAATATGCTTGCCTCTGAACTGGTGGGCACATAATCTGGATGACGAGACAAAGCAGAGAGAGAGAGAGAGAGAGAAAGTAATGACTTATGCAGACAATATTGTGAAACATTGCCAGTTACATGGCTGCATGTACACTGATGAACAAACGACTAAGACGTTTTATTGCTAAGAAATTAATAGGAACAACATAACAATTACTGAATATTCAATGGAAGGAACTCATTTGAATAAGCCCAAACTGTCAAATTGCTTAAGCACCCCTTAATAGTCACAAAACATCAATTTGATCAGATGAGGTAGAATCTGTCTCTTTGAACCTTTCTTGCCATTCAAGGTTTTGCAAATGGAATTAGGCAATATTAGGCAACCTGAATATTCAAACCACAGCAGCACAGGCTGTTGATAAAGCAATACCTTTGTGGTGAAGGCTGCTGTTAGAATCAAAAGAACATGGGATGATTTAAGCACAGAAAAGGTCATTCAGTCAGTGTTCCCTATCAGATGCATAGCTACTCCAGGTTCTGCATTCATCAATAGATATGCTAATACATTGACTTCTGGTTTTGGAAGTCACAGCCATGCATGGACCTTGGCAAAAAAAAAAGAGGCTATTGCATTCAATTCAATGAACCCTTCTAAGTCTTGTGCAAGCATAATGCAGCTTTTTGAAGTCCCTCACTCCTGCATTATCTTCTCGTCATGTGCTTATCCAATTTCCATTTTAAAGCATTAATTGTATCTGCCCACACCAATACATTCTCAAGTAAGTAATTTTGGATCCTAACCATTGGCTGGATAAAATTGGTTTTCCTCACATTTCCACTTTCTCAAAACAAAACAGCTTCTTCCATGTAACTGAAGTCTGTCATCCCTCTAATGATGTTCATAAATCTTTACCGTACTCTTTTGAAAAGAGTTCAATCCTTCATAAACAGACAGACATTAATTTGATCCATGAGAAAGGCATCCATAAGGGGTGGGGGTTGGAGGAATCCTTTTTAAATTAATCTTGTTGTGACTAACTGAGGGGCTAACAAATAAACAAGGGAAGCCAGTTCATCTCTTCTCAACCAAGATTTAATGTTCCAGGGTATCCATCTGGAACTGTCGAAGCTTGGAGAACCAAACAAGTGAGCCCTTACTCATTTTTCTGGGGCGAGCATGGAACCCGGAATCAGAAGTGGCAGCTGCTACATCGGCAGATGTGATGTCAGCGAGGTAGGCACCTGATAATCGGCGACTTCGTCATTGGTTGGGTCTGGTGCTGGTGGTGGTGGAGAATTGGCCCAGCGACAAATGCTGGTGCCTGCAGACCGATGACTTCAGTGTTGGTTGTGGACGGCAGTGAGGTGGCGGAGAAGACATAGCGGGGCACAGGCATCGTTGATGATGAGCTGGCTCAGTACTGAGGAGCTGTCTTTAAGCTATGTCTTTCTATTTTTTGCTTATTCTTAAAACAATTCAAATGGCACCAGATTGTGGCAACAGTGGAAGAGCTTTTCATTGTATTTTACTGTTTTTCTCAATTTAAATTGTATGCGACAATAAAAAAAAACATTCACTCATAGTGTTCAAATCCAGGTTAGTGCACATGACCCTCAGTTCATTAGCATATCTTCCACTAGCACACACAGACCATGACTACAGTCAGATTTAACTCTTTGTTGCATATTTCCAAAAGGACAAAATTCAAAAATGTCTGCATGAGGTGGTCTGCTGCCCAGGGGTAGGGAGATCTTGTCTTGATGTCACTCTTTCTCTCTGTTTGAAATCTCCCTCCATTTCACAGGTATGAGGCTCCTTGTATCACACAGAGGACTTTGCCAGGCAGAACTGAATTTACATTTGCAGTCTTTTTATTTTGTCTACAGCAGTCCTCTTGTAAAAGAATATATTTTGATATTAAATGCTAAAAATTTTCCATAGCACTCTCGGTTCTGATCCGTTGTCATGACACTATGTCTTGCAGCTGTCCAGTTCCTACACTACAAAATTGCTTCCCTATATCTCTCCAACTCACTCCCTCTCTTTCCTTCTTTAAGATGTTCCTTTAAATCACTGACTTCAACCAATCTTTTGATCATCTGCCTGACATCTTCCTGAGTGGCTTTATGTGAAATTTAGTTTCACCATGCTCCTGTGAAGTGCCTTGGGGAATTTTACTATTTTGAAGGCGTTGTGTGAGTACAATTATTGTTTGAAATGTGAAAATTGTCAAGTAACAAATTCAAAGATGTTCCGGAGTCTTTTTCAGGTCATCACATGTCTAGGCTGAAGCACTTTTGGCAATCAATGTGTTTAGGTGTGAAAACTGCATCATCGGGTGCAAATGTAAAGTTTAATGCTCCTATCAAGCGAGAGCAAACAGTTCATCTGATGTTTAGTTAAAATGTAAGCATGAAATGATGAACTGTTAAACACCATATTGCTAAATGTGATAAAATTGATTTTAATTATTTTATGAATGCTTTCTTACATATTTACTTGCTAAAAAGACTGTGTTCTTCAATAATATATGTTGAAATTAAGCAAATAAAATAAATATTCTCTCAGTTATCACTAACAACATTGTGCTGGATGTTTACAGCGCGTTATCCACTTTGCATTCTATTCTTGGCTCTTTGCCAAACTTGATATCACTGTTAAACTGGATAATGGAGTAGAATAGGAATACAATCACACAGCAAGATTGTTACTTATTTAACCATCTTGCACTATAATTAGAGATGAGCCAGGTCTTTCAGTTCATTCATTTAACCATCCATTGTATTATCCAACTGTTACCACCATAATTCTAGAGTTTGTGGCTCCATTCTATTTATAAATGTATTGCACACAATGATGAATCTGAAACAATTTGTGTGTGAATAAACATTTTCTAATAGCTGATCCATCAGCATTCTTCTCGGGATTGAACCTGTACTTTTGGTTCTGCAGTGTAATTTAAAATAATATTCCAGGTTCACTTTTATTTAATACCATCAAGAATCTTATTTACCTTGAAACAATCCTGTCCTAGTTAATTCCTTTCCTAGCTGAAAAATAATGCTTCTCCTGAACATCTTCATAAATGAGACCTGGTGCTGGCTTATGTGTACCATCTCCAGCATTTCAATCTCTCTTGACTCTTTAGCTGTACACATGTCTGAACAGGTAAATAATGAGCATGCCATTTGCAACTCCCATAATGATGATTTTCTTTTACTCGTTTATTGGATGTTGGCATCACTGCTGGCCAGCATTTATTGCCCAGCCTTATTTGCCCTTGAGAAGGCAGTGTTGAGCTGTCTTCTTGAACCACTGCTATCCACCTGCTGTGGGTTGACCCACAATGCCATTAAGGAGAGAATTCCAGGATTTGGACCAGCAACAGTGAAGGAATGGCAATATATTCCCAAGTCAGGATGGTGAGTGACCTGAAGGGAAAGTTGAAGATGGTTGTGTTCCCATATATCTGTTGGCCTTGTCCTTCTAGTTGGAAGTGGTTGTGAGCTTGAAAGGTGTTGTCTGAGAATCTTTGGTGAATTTCTGCTGCGCATCTTGTCAATAGTACACGCTGCTGTTACTCAGCACTGGTGGTGGAGGGAGTGGATGCTTGTGGATGTAGTGTTAATCAAGTGGTCTTTGTCCTGGATGGTGTCAAGCTCCTTGAGTGTTGTTGGATCTGCATTCACCCAGGAAAGTGGGGAGTATTCCATCACACATTATCTGGACTTTTAGAACAGTTTAGGATCTCAAAGCAATGAGACCTAACATTTAGGATGTGGGTATCCCAGGCTGGGCCTCATTTATTGCACATCAGTAATGCAGGCACAACCATAGCACTGCGGGGATTGAATTTCAGAATTTTGGCTCAGTGACAGTGAAAGAGTGGCAATATAATTCAAACCTTTGACCGCTGCTATCTGGAAGGACAAGGGCAGCAAATGCACAGGACCACCTGCAAGTTCTCCTCAAAGCCATTCACCATCCTGACTTGAATATATATCACTGATCCTTCAATAATACGGAGACAATGCCCTGCAGCTCCCTCCCTAATGGCATTGTGGATGTACCTACAGCACATGGACTGCAGTGGTTCAAGAAGACAGCTCACCACCACCTTCTCGATGGTAACTATGGATGGTCAATAGATGCTGGCCCAGCTAGCAATGCCCACATCTTATGAATAAATTATAAAAATAGTAATTCCAAGTGAGACAATAAAAATAATGTGAGGGAGAAATTGAGCAGACCTGGCAGCGTCTGTAGAGTCCAGCATATCAGTGTGCTCAGTTTCTCTAAGATATTCTATTTTAATTTCAGATCTCCATCACCCACAATATTTTGATCTTATTTGACAGTTCTAAATCAAGATAGAGTTGGCTTAGAGGGGAACTTGCAGGAGTTCTTCTTTCCATATATCTGTTTCTTTGTCCTTTTAAATTGTTGGGGTTGTAGGTTCACAAGGTGCTAAAGAATCTTGGGAAATTGCATGTTGCAGATGGTATCTTCTGCTGTCATTATATTAGGAATAAAAGTCAAAGTTGGTGGATGGAATGTCATCCAACAAAAAGGGCTACTTTGTACTGGATAGCATTGAACTCTTTTCTGTATTGTAGGATCTGCATTGACCAGACAAGTCTGGGAGAGTGGAGGCATATTTCATCACACTCCTGATTGTGCTTTGTAGATGTGGACAAGCTTCGGAGTGTCAAGAGGTCAGTTTATTCACTGCAGAATTCCCAACCTTTGACCTACTCTTGTAATTAATATGATTGCTCCAGTTTGGTTTCTGAATAATGAGATATTCAGCATTAGGAATGGTCTTGAATGTCAATAGGTAATGGTTGGATTTTTTTTGTGGGAAATCATCATTGCCTGGCTCTCAAACCTCTCTTACTTCCCAAACTAAGACCCCCACCATTGAACATCAAGCTAATGTTTCCACAACCATCACTAACCTTATCTCATCTGGAGATCTCTTCTACCACTTCCACTCCAACACCATACAGTCCACTTCTAGCTTTGTAAATCAACAAACAGAACTGCATGGCAAGACTCGTTATTTAAAGCCTGTTCCTGCTCCACAGAACTTATTTCTTCATATCTTGTTTAAATTATTTTCTCCCCTTAGCCAAATGCTTTCCACTTAAATCCACGATTCTTCAGATGCATTATGTCGGTTTTTAAATTTCACAAATGCTAGAGCCAGTCCCTTCCTCTTCACCATGGATGTGCCATACCTCTACATGGCCATTCCCCATCAGGACACTCAGAGGGATCTCTGCTTCTTCCTTGAAAGAGGGTCTGAGCTGTCCCCAACCACAACCACCCTCCTACATCTGGCAAAGTCCTTCCTCACTTTAAACAACTTCTCCTTTAATTCCTCTCACTTTCTTCAGGTCAAAGATGTGGCCATGGATACCCACATGGGCCCAGATTTGCCTATCTCTCTGTGGGGCTCATTGGATATTGCTTGTTCCAATGCTTTCAGGTCCCATCCTCAACTCTTTCTCTGAAACCTCAATGGCATAATTAGTGTAGCTTTCTTCTCTCATATGGAATTGTGAAAATTTATCAATTTTGCTTCCAATTTTCATCTTTCTCTCACCCTCAGTTTGTCCATCTCAGACTCCTCCCTTCCCTTCCTTGACATCTGTTTCCATTTCCAGGGATAGACTGGTCATTAATATCCATTACATATGCACTCACCCACTGATTATACATCCTCACCCTCTGTCTCCTGTAAGGACTCCATTCCATTCCCCCAGTTTCTCCATCTCTGTTGCATTTGTTCCAATGATGCCACCTTTGTAAGGGGGCCTCCAAAATATTCACCTTTTTCCTCAGACAGGGTTTCCCTGCCACTGTGGTTAACAGGGCCCTCAGCCAAGACCAAACCATTTCCTGCAGTTCTGTCCTCCCCAACCACAAAAATGATACGGTCCTCCTCATCCTCAATTTTCACCCCACAGCCTCCACATCCAAAGCCATCACCCACAATATTTTGATTTTATTTGACACCACCTCTTGTGGGATGCCATCACCAGACACATATTCCCCTACCTGCCCTTGTCAGCATTTCACAGGGACTGTTCCTTCTGGGACACCCTGGTTCACACCTTCTCCACTCCCAGCACCTCTCAAAGACCCCATGGCAACTTCCCATACAATCACAGAAGGTGCTACACTTACCTGGTTACCTCCTCCCTCTTCACTATCCAAGGCCCCAGACAAATCTTCTAGGTGAACTAGCATTTTACTCAAAGAAGTCTACTCTATTCACTGCTCACAATGAGGTCTCCTCCATGTTGGGGAGATGAAATGCAGACTGGGTGACCAATTTACACACAATACTGCAGTTCTATCTGAAAACATAATCCTAAGCATTCAGTTCCTTGCCAATTCAACACAGCACCATGTTCCCATGTCAACATTTCTGTCTCAGGTCTGCTGTGGTGCTTTAAGGAAGCTCAAAGCAAGCTGGAATGACAACACATATTTTACTTCAGTACCTTATTGGCTTCAGGATTCAAAATTGAGCTTAACAGTTTCAGAAGATGAGCACTCTCCTCCCTTCTTTGAGTCTGGTGCTGGAAAAGTACATCAGGTCAAGCAGCATCCGAGGAACAGGAGAATCGATGTTTCGGGCATACGCCCTTTATCGGGAATGAGGGTTGTGGGCCGGGGGACTGAGAGATAAATGGGATGGAGGTGAACACCCCACCCTCCTCCCATTTATCTCTCACCCCACCCAGTCCACAAGCCTCATTCCTGATGAAGGGCTTATGTCCAAAACGTCGATTCTCCTGTTCCTCGGATGCTGCCTGACCTGCTGTGCTTTTCCAACACCAGACTCTCAACTCTAATCTCCAGCATCTGCATCCTCACTTTCTCCTCCCTTCATTGCCCTGGATGGGTTGCTCCCAGCGCAGCCAACCCATCTTCAAATGGTCACACTTGGTCACTATTCAGCATTTACTTCTCTCCTGGCTTATTAGCAGCAATTCCTTTATCGGATTTCCTTTTTATTCTCTCTTTCTCTCTGGGTACTCCGCCATCTATTCATGTCATTCCTCCCCCCATCTCTACCAACCATGGCCCCTGTCATCAGCACAAATACCAATTCCCAGATGTTTTCAGTTCTGACGAAAGGTCAAAATGTTATTTTTCTCTCCCCACAGATGCTGCCGGACCTGATGAGTTTCTCCAGCATTTTTTGATTTTGTTCAACATTAATTATTAACCTTTAAGGTTGTCTATTCAAATCACTATTGGTTTCTTTCATTTACCTCATTAACTATTTGAACACCAACCAAGACATATGATGAAGTATTTTTCATTCCCTGTGTAGCTTTTTACATGTGTTTACTTTATAAGGTTTTTTTTGGTCCACTTGAAATCTTGTCCAGTTTATTCTGTAATTTCTGAGCTGTCTCTTCTGATATCAATATCCCTCCTTGTTGGTATTGTTTACAAATTTGACTCTTTTACATTGAATGTCTTAAAATAGGTCATTTATATTGTTGAGAAGCATTTTTGTTATGGCTTGCAAGGTTCAATTACTTGCACCTGGACAGAGGAGTGACAATCTCAATTGAGGACACGGACATTGCATTCTCAAACTCAAAGTGTAAAGGTACAACTGTAGGTTTACAGACGCTGTATGAAGCACAAGCTGTTGGATGTGTTACTTCCCCCGTGTTGCCAGTGATATTTGGTAGGCTTGAATATAGTTGAGGATTAGAGTGGTGCTGGAAAAGCACAGCAGGTCAAGCAGCATCCAAGGAGCAGGAAAATCGACGTTTCGGGCAAAAGCCCTTCATCAGGAATATAGTTGACACATGGAAGATGAGAGGCGAAGTGAGGACTGCAGATACTGGAGATTAGAGTTGCGCGTGTGGCGCTGGAAAAGCACAGCAAGTCTGGCAGCATCCGAGGAGCAGGAGAAACGATGTTTTGTGCAACATTCCTGATGAAGGGCTTTTGTCCAAAACATTGATTCACCTGCTCCTCGGATGCTGCCTGACCTGCTGTGCTTTTCTAGCACCATACTCTCAACATGGAAGACTATCTCCAACACAACTTTAACCTGAGAAATTAAAAATACCACACTAGACTAGGAATGCATACTCCTCTGAGATTGGGATTATGTTATTTTCTCAGAACCTTATATTAGTAGCCATGATGTGGGGTGGACAAAGTTAAAAATTGCACAACACCAGGTTATAGTCCAACAGGTTTATTTAGAAGCACTAGCTTTCGGAGCACTGCTTGTTCATCAGATAGTTAGTGAAGAGGACCATATGATACAGAATCTATAGCAAAAGATTACAGTGTCACACAACTGAAATGATGTATTGAACAAACCTAGACTGTTGCTTAGTCTTTCATCTTTTAGAATGAGTGGCAGGTTTCGGTTCATTAATATGTAAGCGCAGGTACTCATGTGATTCAACCAACGTTGTCTATCTCATACACTACAGGCAAGGATGCCCTGAGGCATGGTACATTGGCAACACTGAGCAGACCTTATGACAACGAATGAATGGACACTGTGCAACAACCACCAGACCCGGGGGGGAAGGGGGTGGGGGGGAGGGGGGGGGGGGGGAGGGGGGGCCGTGTTGGGTGGCTGGGGTTGGGGGGGGGGGGGGGGGGGTTCGGAGAACACATCAGCAGTCTGGGGCATTCGGCCTCGCATCTTCGGGTGATCATCCTCTGAGCTGACTTAGAGATAGGCAACAATGCAAAGTGGCCAAGCTGAGCCTAATAGCCAAGCTCGATACCCATGAGGATGGCTTGAACCGGGACCTTGGATTCATGTCACACTATAGCTGACCCCACTACACTATACACTCTCTCTCTCACACACATACACAAACACAATTACATACTTATACACTCATGCAGACCCTTTCACATACACATATACACCCTGCACTCACACTCACACCCTCTTACAGGCTTATACTCCATCATACTCACACACACAAACAAACACTCTCTCTCTCTCTCACTCACACACACACTTTGCCAAGCTTGCACATACGCAAACACACACACACTCTCACATGCACTCATACTCACACGCACATTTACATACCCACACACTCTTTCTCTCTCTCTCTCTCTTTCATGCATGCACACCCATATAGAAGTCTATGGGGTGAATTTATATTTGCAGAATTATATTTTCAGATACATTCTATTTTGCTCAAAACATGCACAATCTGCAGGCAGTCAATCCATGTAATATTTTGTAAATTCCACCTTGGAAATAGAATCAGTCTGATTCAAGATTGGGATACAGCTAGACTCTGACCTCACACCTTTAATGCATTGTCTGAGCTGAGATGTCACCTTTTTTTTTTTATAAAACTTTAAGTTATATCAAGAATGTGACTTAAAAGAAGTTCTAGGATTTACATATTAATGAACTGAAACCTGCAACCCATTCTAAAAGATAAAAGACTTAACAACAATATAAGTTAGTTCAATATATCATTTCAGTTGCATGACACTGTAATCTTTTGCTATAAATTCTGTGTCTTATAGTCCACCTCAACAACTTCCTGAAGGAACAGTGCTCCGAAAGCTAGTGCTTCCAAATAAACCTGTTGGATTATAACCTGGTGTTGTGTGATTTTTAAACTTATATTAGTAGCTTTACCCAATGTTTAGCACATTCTGTGCTGATCTGAGGATTAAAATACATCATTGATAGTCATTCTATTGATCAGCCTAGTCATTCAAAATATGCTTACTTTATCAGATTGTTTTATATTTCAGATATAGCGCAGACAAAATGTTATTTCAGGACAGGTCGATGGGCTGAATGGCCTGCTCTCACACTATGAGGATTCTATGAAATCTTTACTTACTCCTGAACAATTAAAACAGACTTCAGTTTAATGGACTCTCTGCAATGGAGTTCTTCTGGCAAAGCTTCATTGTAGCCAGGAGCATACAAATGTGGTGAAGAAGAAAAGACCAGCTTCCAACAAGTCTCTCCCACACCTCCATAGTCAGAGCATTGTGATTATACCTTTCCATACCTATCATTTCTCTACAGACCCTGTTACCCCACCCTGACCCTTTCCCATGGTAGGCACATAGCCTCCTGAATGACAAATGCAAAAGGAAGAAAAATAAAGGATCAGTAAAAGGGAAAACTTGGAATAAAAAATTGCTTAACCCAAGCAAGTGGGTGGCAATTTAGATTAATCAAGTTTTTCAAGAAACCCATTAGATCTTTGGTTTTATAAGTAAATATATAAATGCAAAATTTTACAAAGAAACAGTTATGTTGGCATAGGAAGTACAACTGTGGCACTCCACATGAAAAGGCTTCTAAAGCTAAAGTCACTATAGACATATCAAGCCTTCCGTCTCATTGGGAAGAGATGGCTGATTGTGGTTTAACCTGATGGTCACTATGCCTCAGGCAAGGGGATGAGATTGAGAAGGAGAGTCCTTCATTGTAATGTCAGCCAATAGCAGGAATTAAACTTACACTGATGGCATCTTCTCTATATCACAGACCAGCCAGTCATTCAGCCAAGTGAGCTAACCAACCCCTGCTACAAAACTACAAAGAATACAAATTATAGATTCAACACGGACGTACCAGGAATCTGAACTACAATTACGTGAACATTAGTTGAGATATTGACAGTTTGTTCACCAGAACAGCGAAAGCAATAAGGAGTTATATAATGTTTGTAACATATAAAATCTCTATAATTCAATGTATATACAGAGTTGTTAACATAATTCCAGCTTGTTTTCAGAGGCTAATTAGACAAAATGTCTTTCTTCAGAGATCTGTTGTAGCTTTACCAGAGGAATTAGTTGAGGCAGAGGAATGTTTTAGCTTTTACAGCAAAATTGAATCAGCATTTGGAGCTGAGCTAAATTTAGGACTACATGAAGAGATCATGGCGATTAGGATTAGAATTACACACAGAAGAAACAACACAAACTTGACTGACCTGATGGCTTCATTCTATCCTGAAAATGAACATGAGTTTATTCCTCCCTCTGTCATTGCCAACACAAACAAATTATTTCCAATTACTTTTAAATAGAGTCATAGAAATGTACAGCACGGAAACAGACCCTTCGGTCCAACTTGTCCATGCTGACCAGATGTCCCAACCTAATCTAGTCCTATTTGCCAGCACTTGGTCCATATCCCTCTAAACCCTTCCGATTCACATACCCATCCAGGTGCCTTTTCAATTTTGCAATTGTACCAGCCTCCACCATTTCCTCTGGCAGCCCATTCCATATACGCACCATCCACTGCATGAAAAAACTTCCCCCTCAGGAGTTGCCCCTTAGCTGCCTTTTATATCTTTCTATTCTCACCCTAAAACTATAACCTCTACTTCTGGACTCCCCCATCCCAGGGAAAAGACTTTATCTTAATATCCTATCCATGCCCCTTTATAAACCTCTATGAGGTAATTCCTCAGCCTCCGATGCTCCGGGGAAAATAGCCCCAGCCTGTTCACCCTCTCCCTGGAGCTCAAATTCTCCAACCCTGGCAACACCCTTGTAAATCTTTTCTGAACCCTTTCAAGTTTCACAATATCCTTCCAATAGGAAGGAGCCCAGAATTGCATGCAATACTCCAAAAGTGCCCTAACCAATGTCCTGTATAGCCGCAACATGACCTCCAAACTCCTGTACTCAATACTCTGATCAATAAAGGAAAGCATACCAAATGCCTTCTTCACTATCTTACCTACCTGAGACTCCAATTTCAAGGAGCTATGAACTGCACTTAAAGGTCTCTTTGTTCAGCAACACTCTCTAGGACCTTACCATTAAGTGAATAAGTTCTGTTAAGATTTGCTTTCCCAAAATGCAGCGCCCCGCATTTATCTAAATTAAATGCCATCTGCCACTCCTCCAAAAGTTGGTGCCATCTGATTCTGTAACCAAATGGCTAGTTCTCCTTGTATTCCCTGAGATCTAACCTTGATAATCAGTCTCCCATGGGGAACCTTGTCGAACGCCTTACTGAGGTCCATATAGTAATCTGAGGTAACCTTCATCACTGTCCACTACACCTCCAATTTTGGGCTCATCTGCAAACTTACTAACTATACCTCCCATGTTCATGTCCAAATCATTTGTGTAAATGACAAAAGGTAGTGGACCCAGCACTGACCTTGTAGCACTCGACTGGTCACAGGCCTCCAGTCTAAAAAACCTCCCTCCACCACCACTCTCTGTCTTCTACCTTTGAACCAGTTCTGTAACCAATTGGCTAGTTCTCCCTGTATTCCATGAGATTGAACCTTGCTGATCAGTCTCCCATGGGGAACCTTGTCGAATGCCTTACTGAAGTCCATATAGATCATGTCTACCACTCTGCCCTCATCAATCCTCTTTGTTACTTTTTCAAAAAACTCAATCAAGTTTGTGAGACATGATTTCCCACGCATAAAGCCATGTTGACTATCCCTAAGCAGTCCTTGCCTTTCCAATTACCTGTACATCCCGTCCCTCAGGATTCCCTCCAACAACTTGCCTACCATCGATGTCAGGCTCACTGGTCTATAGTTCCCTGGCTTGTCCTTACCACCTTTCTTAAACAGTGGCACTACATTAGCCAACCTCCAGTCTTCTGACACCTCACCTGTGACTATCGATGATTCAAATATCTCAGCAAGACACCCAGCAATCACTTTCCTCGCTTCCCACAGAGTTCTAGGGTACACCTGATCAGGTCCTGGGGATTTATCCACCTTTATGCATTTCAGGACATCCAACACTTCCTCCTCTGTAATGTGGACGTTTTTCAAGATGTCACCATCTATTTCCCTACATTCTATATTTTCCATATCCTTTTCCACAGTAAACACTGATGCAAAATACTTGTTTACAATCTTCTCCAGCTCCTGCGGCTCCACATAAAGGCCGTCTTGCTGATCTTTGAGGGGCCCTATTTGCTCCCTCATTACCCTTTTGTCCTTAACGTATTTGTAAAAACCTTTTGGGCTGCCATGCCTGCCCTCATAATAAAGTGCTTGCACTTTATTTTTTTAAAAGAAGCAGCTTTTATTGTTTCCGAAACATGGTAAAATACTCTATAAAAAACAAGACTTTTACAACAATCTGTCGTCAACTGTGTCACAGAGTGCCATCTTTTGGAATTATTTAGAATTGCAGTTTCAAATTATCAAGCAGGAGGGACCTTGAGCTGTCTATCTTGACAGGAGTGAGGAATAATTTTCACCTCCACCAGATGGGCAGTAAACTGGCAAATGAAAGTAAGATGGATTTACAACAAGTAATCGATACACTCCACCAGACAGTGAAGATGAAAACTGAATCCATTTATATATGTTGACAATTGCACATCGTATGAAGAGCTCAGATAAAATTTGTATGCGACAAAGGCTAGTTCAAAAAAGTAATATGTGGCTTATAGTTTTATTCTAATATATCCTGGATATACAAATTCCTATTAATGCAACAAATTATTTCTCATTAAGCCAAAACATTGATGAAGCTAGTAACTTCTTTTATTCACTCAATGAACAATAGACTGCAATGGTTACCATGGGAACCAATGAAGAACTAATAATTTAATAATTCAGAAGCTGTGTTAAAATTATTTTGAAATTATGCTTGACATGAATATCCACAGGATGCACACAGATTGAAAGGAGTGATTTTTGCGACTGCAGAAGCTGTTTGGAGATGTTGACTCACTGAATCATAACAACGTTAACAGAGCACATTCAACACAGTAAGCTATCCCAACAACATGGTCAACCTGGGTCAGACACGGTGTGTCAAGAGAGGTGACTGAAACCTTGACAGAAAAAAAGACGTGTTTCAGGAGAGTCTTATAGGAGATTCACAGAAAAGCCCCAGAAAAAAAAATAGAACTGCAGTACAGTCAACTCTGAGAAAGAATATATTAACTATTGAAACGATAGGGGATATGAGTTTTTGTTGGTAGAGTTTTTCCAATGTGGTGACGAGATTAGGAGGCGTGAATCGAAATCTCCCGTCTTATACTCTTAATGAAAAATGTTCAGGCTAAGCCTTTCTGAGTGGCGAAAGTGGTAAATGTTTAAAAACACACTTTGTCGAAGCTTTCCATTTTGCATTTGTCAGACAATCTCCAAGGATACAATTCAGGGGGAAAATCTGATGTTTGCACTGCATGAGAGGAGAGTGCTGATTTTTTTTTAGATTAGATTAGATTACCTACAGTGTGGAAACAGGCCCTTCGGCCCAACAAGTCCACACCGCCCCGCCGAAGCGTAACCCACCCATACCCCGACATATTCATCGAGATCTACATCTACCCCTTACCTAACACTACGGGCAATTTAGCATGGCCAATTCACCTGACCTGCACATCTTTGGACTGTGGGAGGAAACCAGAGCACCCGGAGGAAACCCACGCAGACACGGGGAGAACATGCAAACTCCACACAGTCAGTCGCCTGAGGCGGGAATTGAACCCGGGTCTCCGGCGCTGTGAGGCAGCAGTGCTAACCACTGTGCCACCGTGCCGCCCAATGATTTGTTCGCATGTGGGCTGTGGTTGGTTGTCAGCAATATTTTTCACACACTCCAGATTATCCAGCAAATACTGTCCAATGGCAGAATCATGTTTAATGTTCACACCGTAAAAAAGGGCAACTCCCAACTGAGTGTTGTTATGAAGTTGAAGGCATGTACCTTACCTTTAAGAGAGAGTGAATGCTGTGCTGCACTGAGAGCTTACAAGCATCTGTCATATGACTAGCTAGCAGTCTCAGAGTGTATTGGAAAATTGAAAATATGTAACATTTGGCTGTGAAATGGATACCTGGGTTGGTTACTGTTTTACCAACAATTTGAATTTAACCAATCCGTTTAAAGTATGCCTCAGGATACTAAAACACAATCAAGATTGAATTTATTGTGTTGCCAACCTCAAACCAATGAGACAATCTGATATTGGCGGTATAAAAAAGGCAGGCATTTTGAAAGTCAGACAGAGTAACTGCCATCAAGAAAGACCCAAGACGCTCTATCAAAAATACCTTTTTATATGAAACATATTCACAGTAAAAAGAATGATGATGATCCAGGGAGATCTTCAGCCAAAAGGAGAATGACTCTAAAGACTACAGCCACTGTATGGTTTCAAAATTAAGTTGACGTAATTTTAATAAGTGTTTTATTGGACAATATATTGGTATAGAGTTGGAGGCAGGTAATAAGCAGTTAAGAAAAAGAGAGGCTTAGAGTTGTGAATAGTTGTTGTTCAATGTTCACTTTTAAAGTGAAATAATAAATTGATATTATTTTCTTTAAATAGTGGAAATTGGGAGTTCTCTGTCACTCATATTTTAGCAGATCACGACGCAAGGTGAGCTTTTCTTAGTGTAAATTAACAGAGGGGTTCATGGCTATGTCATAACAGTATCTAATGTTAGATATCATGCTGCAATTGGACAGCATTTGCTGAATAATCCTAAACAAGCAAACAATTGCAATGACAATTAATTTAGGATCGTCAGCCAGTCTCAAAGTGTGGGATACTTGTATGTACTGGTAGTAACGTATATTAATAGAAAGAGGCCTGTTCTTTGCAGACAGAAAGAACATGTACACGCATTGCACATGTTTCAACTCAACAAAATACATGATACTTAATTTCAAAGGCATTGTCTTGACCAATCAGATGGCCTTATGGTGTTCTCACTGGATTGTTACTCCAGAGGTAACATTCCCACCATGCAGATAGTGGATTTTGAATTTAATAAATAATTGGAATTAAGAGTCTAATCATGACCATGAATCCATTGCCAATCGTTGAGTAAAAACCCATCTGGTTCACTAATGACCTTTAGGGAAGGTCTGGCCTATATGTAACTCTAGACCCCAGCAATGTAGTTGACTTTTAACTGCCCTCTGAGCAATTAGGATGGGCAATAAATGCTAGCCTAGCCAGCGACGCCCCCATCCTGTGAATGAATAAAGAAAAAAATTGCCTAATTTAAAACTTAAACTGGTCAGTCATCATAAATCAGTGCATTCTCCTATCTATTAGAATCTTTTTGCCAATCAATCAACAGTCTCCTTCCATGCAATATAAGTACTGGTTTTCCACGGGTTGCTTTCTTGTGAATTGTCCTGATGAGCAATAAATGAATAACTTCAATAAGATACTTCACTTTGCAGCAGCACTCCATTTCTGTGCTGCCAACTGACTAAACTTATTAATATCAGCTTCATGCTTCTTTTTATTATAAGTCATTATAATACAAAAGCTCAACTATTCCTGTAACTTCAAAGTGCGTTTATACTATTAACCCTTCAAATGCTACTTCTGAAAAGTTGCTTCTGGTGTTCCAGCTAGTTCTTTAGTTTAGTTGTCCCAAATTGCAATGATTCCCAATCCACAGGTATTGTTTACAGTTCTACAGTTTGTAAACACATATGCTTTCTTAGCATATATCTGTTCGCTTCGTTAGCTGCTACTGAAGAATATTGAAAAAGTCATTCAGAATTTGACTGATTTCTGAAAAATGTCTATTTAAAAAGCCCTTTTTGCAGTATCTTTTCTAATGTTGGCTACATTTAAAGTTTAGTGCATTCTTGATGCAGGACTAGTTACAGAACTCAACCCTTAAGTAACTGAGGTCAGACTCCTCAGATCATTTTGTCATTTTTTTAAACAGCTTCTCCTGTTTCTTGCTTTCAAAGTTGAACATGTTCTTGCTGAAGGGCCAATTAAGGATTGGTGGGGGAGGGGTAGGGTGGATGGAGCTGTGGGGTACTGTGGGATGGGGGAGTGGCGTGGTGGAGGTACAGGGAAAAACAGTTACTAACCTCAAGGTTTAGAGCAAAGACAACTAATCTTTCCATTTGTCACATATGATATTGATTCTTTAGTGGTCAGATTTGCGAATGAAACCAAACTGAGAAAAAGAGTGGAATTGAATGGCAATTCATTAACTACAGAATGAGTTCGAAGTCCAGAAGTAGGCAGAACAATGGCAAATGAAATTTAATGCATCACAACACAATTTAAGAAAATGAAACCCATAGCTCATGAATGTAATTGAAATAGCTAACAATGAAGTTGAACAAGATCCGGGAGTTTAATAAACTTGATGCTAAAGACTACTAACTAATGTAGAGTCGCAATCATCGAAGCTCACAGAATGTTGACCTTTAACAAAAGAGAAGAATGTTAGTCAAAAACGGTAATGGTAAAAGATTTAAATACTCTAGTCAATCTTTTCCTTTAATGCCAATTCAGTTCCTGGCGACTAGGAGCGGCAGAAACATTTCAGTGCGT
Organism: Chiloscyllium punctatum; assembly: GCF_047496795.1. Taxonomy (NCBI): domain Eukaryota; kingdom Metazoa; phylum Chordata; class Chondrichthyes; order Orectolobiformes; family Hemiscylliidae; genus Chiloscyllium; species Chiloscyllium punctatum. The sequence continues at coordinate 60,160,828 of NC_092763.1, read as the reverse complement.
GAGACAGCACAGAAGAGTCACAAGACTAATCCACAGAGACATGGTATGAGCTATCTCAAAAGGTTAAAGGGCCTTAACTTTTCAGTCTTGTAAAAAGAGACATCTGAAAGATCAACCTAAATATAGAGAAAACTAAGCTAGAACATGGCTGGACTTACAATTAGCCAGCAGAAGCAATATTAGGGGATATTGATTCAAACTGTAGAGAGATTTTTCAGACAAATCAATAAATGTTTCTGTATATAAAGTAATCAATGTATGGGATTAGATTCCAGATAGAGTAATGCAGGCAATAAACCTGACATTATGTAAGAAAAAAACCGATGCTAGGAGAAGAGGCTTCCAATCTCTCGGAATGTAGGAGCATAGTCAAACGTCACACACCAGGTTATAGTCCAACAGATTTATTTTGTATCACAAGCTTTCAGACCGTAGCCTCTTCATCAGGTGAAGTGTCACTTCACTTGATGAAGGTGCAGTGCTCCAAAACCTTGTGATTTTAAATAAGTCTGTTGGACTATAACCTGGTGTTATGTGACCTTTGAGTTAATCCACTCCAGTCCAACGTCAGCACTTCCACCTCAATGTAAGAGCATAAGAATAGGATTAATCCTTTCATGTCTGCCACAACATTCAATGCAATCATGGTTATTGACACATACATCTTATCCACACTGTCTCCATAACTCTTTATGTTATTAATCATTAAAAGTTTGCCAAACTCTTCTTTAAATATACTCAAAAACTAAGCTTCCACAACCTTTGGGTAGAGAATTCCAAAGATTGAACAAGCGCTGATTAAAGAAATTCCTCATCACACTTGTAAATTGCATCTCCATTATTTCTCATTTCTACTCCCTGGTTCTGGACTCCACAACCAGTGGGAACATCTTACCTGCATCAACAATATCTATCCCTTTAAATATTTTGTATGTTTCAATGAGGTCACCTTTCATTCCTTGAAATGAGAGAATACAAGCACAATTTGGCCAATCTCTCTTCATAGGATGGTCCTGCTTTCCTGGGAACAAGTCTGATAAACCTTCATTGTGTTCTTTCAATGGCAATGAAATCTGATCGGAGAGAAGACACACCGTATGCTGGTGTGTCTCACCAAGCTCTATACAATTGCTTCTAGACTTCATTATTCCTGTATTCAAAGTGTCTTGCAATAAATGTTAATGTTCCATTAACCTTCCTAATATGAAATCAGGAATTGCTGGAGAAACTCTCTAGGTCTGACAGCATTCCATAGAGAGAAAATAAGCCTTTCTAATAGCTTGTTGCACCTACACATCAGTTTTAGTGACTAACTGACAAGGATACCCAAGTCCTTTTGTATATCTACACTTTTCAATTTCTTGCCATTTATGAAATATGCTGCAAATTGTGACCAGGGACCTCGCATTTTCCCACATTAAATTCCATCTGCCATGTTCTTGGCCAATGGCTTAGCCTGTCCAAATTCTCTTGAAAATGATTCACATCTACCTCGCAACATACATTCCTGCTGAGCTTTGTAACATATGAAAATTTGGAAATATTGCCCTTGGTTCCAACATCCAAAATCATTGATATATGTTATAAACATTTGGGGCCCAAGTACTGAACAATACAGAATCACAATAATCGCAATCTGCCAACATAAGAATAACTTATTTATTCCTACTCTCTGTTTTCAGTTAACCAGTTATTAATCTTCATTACCTCCTATACCTTGTGCTTTATGTTTGTTTTAGAGTGTCCAATTGCCTATGTTGTCATGCTTTTCAATGTATTTTCCCAATCCAGTTCAGCCAAAGTGCACCACATGCTTTCATAAGTTTCATGCAGGTTCCCTTCCTTCAGAAGTTGTAGTTGACGTTGGTACCAATGACTTATAGGAAAAAGGAAAAAGTTCTGAGAGTAAAATTCAAGGAGTTAGGAAGAAAATTGAAAAGAAGGACCTCAAGAGCGGTAATCTTAGCCTTATTCCCAGTGCCATGTAGTAATGAGGATAAGGACATGAGGACTGATCACTTGAACACATGGCTGAAGAACTGGTATATGAGAGAGGCATCAGATTTCTGAGGAATTAGGATCAGTTCTGGGGCATGTGGAACATATAGAAGATGGAAGGCTTACTTCTTAGCAGGACTTAATCTGATATCCTAGCAGGGAGACTGGCTAGTATAGTTTGGGTTAGTTTCAATTAGAATATCTGGAATTTGGAAACCTGACAAATCTACCTGAGGTATCTACCTCACTGAAAAATGTAACGTAAAATTCTGTCATATTGTGGTCACTCATCCCTGAAGTTCTTTTACAAGATTAATTGCCTCTTTCTCAACACATAATTCTGGATCCAAAATAGCCTGTCATCCATTCAGTTCTTCAACATGCTGCTCTGGAAGTACATCACTAAAACACCCCAGAAACTCGATTTTAGCTTTAGTGCTCAGTTGGTTTATCCAGTTTATATGCAAATCCAAGTAACCCTGATTACAGTGTTACACATGCTAAAAGCTTCCCTCATCTCCTTAATAAACCCATACCCAACAATGCTACTATTATTTGGTAATCTATAAATAACTTCAATAAATGTTCTATACAAATGTATTGTACATATTGTTCTTCTGTTCAGAGAGCCTCCCTTATGAATGTCCTGATCCCATCTTACATCATCAGCGCATTATATACCTCCTTTCTTTCTTGTCTGTCTCTCCTATATGTCTAATATCCTTGAATATACAATTCCCAGGCCTTGTCACCAAGCAGTTGTGTTTCTGTAATGACAATTATATTTTAATTTGCTGCTATTTGTGCCTTTTAATCATGTACCTTGTTGTGAATGCAACATGCATTTAGTAGTCTTTAACTTTGTGTTTTGACAACATTCTGCATTTGAGGCATACTCAGCGTTCAGCTTTGTTTTTGCTGTTTTTTAGTCTCCATCACAGCTTTTCAATTTCTTTTTATGAGCTTAACTCCCTTCCAATTTGTGTTACTCTTCAGGTTTCCAAATTCCGGATATTCTAATTGAAACTAACCCAAACTATACTAGCCAGTCTCCCTGCTAGGATATCAGATCAAGTCCTAAGAAGTAAGCCTTCCATCTTCTATATGTTCCACATGCCCCAGAACTGATCCTAATTCCTCAGAAATCTGATGCCTCTCTCACATACCAGTTCTTCAGCCATGTGTTCAAGTGATCAGTCCTCATGTCCTTATCCTCATTACTACATGGCACTAGGAATAAGGCTAAGATTACCGCTCTTGAGGTCCTTCCTTTTCAATTTTCTTCCTAACTCCTTGAATTCTACTTTCAGAACTTGCTCTTTCTTCCTATAAGTCATTGGTACCAACGTCAACTACAACTTCTGGTTAACCCCCGTAAGGGACCCTTCGGACCAACCAATCTATGCCAAACATAATCTCACCTGCCTGTTCCTGGCCCATATCCCTCCAAACATTTCCTACTCATGTACTTATCTTAGTGACTTTTAAACATTATATCTGTGTCCAAATCCACCCCTTCCTCAGGAAGATCATTCCACATACAAACCACACTCTAAAAAAATTGCCCCCATGTCTTTTTTAAATTTCTTGCCTCTCACCTTAAAAGTCTGCCCCCTAGTCTTGAAATCCTAGGGAAAAGACACTTATCATTCAGCTTGACTATACACCTCATGATTTTGTAAACCTCTATAAGGTAATTTCTCAATCTCCTATGCTCCAGTGAAAAAAGTGCCAACCTATCCAGCCTTTCTTTATAACTCAAACCTTCTACACCCAGCAACCTCCCGGTAAATCTCTTCTGAATTACCTTTAGCTTTACCTATAACAGGGCAACCAGAACTGGACACAGTACTCCAGAAGAGGACTCACCAATGCCTTGTACAACCTCAACAGGACGTCCCAACTCTTACACTCAAAGGACTGAACAATAATGGCAAGCATATTAAACACTTTTTTAACCACCCTGTCACCCATGATCTTGGCACCTGGGAGATGACACACCACATCCTGGAGTAACATTTCACACCACAGAAATGTATGTCTGATCCCTGGCTGTGTAATCTTCTATTACTATTGCTTTCCATTCTTCTTTCTCCTCCCGACTCTCCCATTCAGCTAGGACACACTTTGTGCCATTGTCTGGCAGCTCTCCCCTGAGGATCATTGCCTTCATTAATTTCCAAAACGGAATACCAATTGACAAGCTCAGTAGACTTAGGAGACTAAAACACAATTTGCTGGAAGAACTCAACAGGTCTGGCAGCATCTTTGAAGAGAAATCAAAGTTAACGTTTCGGGTCCAGTGACCCTTCTTCAGAACTCTATCCTGAACAAAATGCTGTTCTGAGGAAGGGTCACTGGATGCGAAGTAATAACTCTGATTTCTCTCCACAGATGCTGCCAGACCTGCTGAGTTTTTCAAACAATTTCCTGTTTTTGTTTCTGATTTCCAACATCCCCAGTTCTTTTGGTTTTTTAGACTTAGGGGATTGCTTTATTACCTTTCAGGAAATCTTTACCTGCAGGTGCAATGGCGGAGTGCTCCTTAACTGACCCTCCCCTCAACACGTTGAGCATTTCCCACCACAGGTTCCCTCCTCCCCCCCACTCTGCAACCTCTCAGACCCCATACCCCTCCACAAGAGACCCACTTCTCGAGTGCTAATGCAGCACAGCTCACCTCTTCAACTCCACACACACTTTCATTAGCACCGCCATTACTGGAGAACTGCTCATGTCTGCTTAGCCAGCAAACTCTCTGAGGCAGGATTTCCTGTCCCTGAGGGAACTATTAATGATCTCTAATGTGGTAGGGCAGTCACTCTCCCTGCTGGAGAAGTTTGCCATTCCCCCATCTCAGCTCCAACCCCTGACATTTAAGACAGAAGGGAAACAGGAACCACAAAGACCAGTAAAATCCAACCCCCAATCTCAAGTTTGTTTATAACAATCAAGTTTATTAATGTTGTGTCAAGTTTATTGATTTTGTTCCAAAAACAGAAATTACTATTCTGCAAAAATTCAAGTTCTGAAGTAGAGTCACTGGACCCGAAATGTTAACTTTTGATTTCTCTCCACAGATGTTGCCAAACCTGTAGAATTTCTCCAGCAATTTCTGTTTTTGTTTCTGATTTCCAGATTCTGCAATTCTTTTGGGTTTTTTAAATGCTTTTGTTCTTGGGTCCAAGTAAAACTTAAAATCACCAACATCCAATTTACTCCCCAAAACTTATTTCTCCTTGAACATGACCCTCCCATGCACACTGTGCACCTTGGGCAGTTTATCCCTCGCTGATCCTTTCAAAATACATTGAAATCAGGGGAGGAAGGGAAAGGGTTAGACCATCAGATAAAGTGAAATGTTTCTCCTAAACTAATGAAGTCCATATGGCCTAACCTCAATTTTTACATTCAACTAAAACCTGGATCTGTACACATGCTGGCAATAATCACTTTTTTGCCGAGTCTAAGCTGATGCCTATTATATTTTCAAACTACATAGAGTGTACATTTGCAGTAAAATGTAAGTACAGTTCTTTAGGAATGTTCTCGTTGAGCTGAACAACAGCTGGTTTCACTTATGCCCAAAATAAGATGATCCATGTGCTTTCAATTGCTTTCTGACAGTAAGCAGAAATATCTGTATGGGGGAGTTCTGGAATTTTCCTCTGTTACTTATTCTGGACTCTCAGTGCTCTCAGTTTGTAGCCTGTTACCACAAGCTGTCAGTTTAAAGTTAACAGAGCTATAGAATTCCAGAGATAAATTTTGCTGGAATGATTTAATAGAATGGGGCAGCTTGCTCCCCAACCTTACCCCATAAAACATGTTGACAGTTAGATACTAAAATTGCTCATTACTTTTGTGCATGGGGGAGGTGTTGGAGACAAGTTTGGCACTGAATTGCTGAATTTTGTTGTAATTCTTCGAATTTGATACAGAAAGCGTAACATTCTAACACATGTAACTTCTAAGCATCTTTTATGCCACTGTTTTCAACTAAGTATCCAAGTGATAATAAGGACAACACCACTGACAAGATAACAGCAACTACATACATTTTAATACCAATCTAATAGCCCAGATTTTGGATAGTATCAGTACCATAGTGCAAACCTTGAATAAAACTGTCCAAAGACTGTAGTGAACTCTATGTTGTGAATTTCACTTTCCCCAATGTTAATTTCATTCTGGTTCCAACCAAAGGGGTCCTCCAGTCTCCAGGCACAGTGATGTCACCAATTCACTAAACAGTCAATTATCTTGAAAATTCTCACAAATAGCAAACCATGAAGCAAGAAACATTCAATATTCTTCACATTTAATCCCTTTACAGGGAATAAAATAGAGACAGGGACATACAGATGGGATTATAGTGTAAAATGAAATCTCATAAAATTTAAAACAATGATTTTTAGTGAGTATATTAATGAGCAAAAGAATGAGTATTCTTTCAATAATGTAATATAAACTTTTTTCAGTAATCAAGTATCATTAATTGTTGTAAAAGCCCACCTAGTTCACTACTTCAAAGAAAAGAATCTGCCATCCTTACCTTACCCAGTTCACCTGTGACTCCAGACTGCAGCAACATGGTTGGCTCTTAACTCCCATCTGAAAAGGCTTAACAAGCCAATCAGTTCAGGATAATTAGGGCTGGGCAATAAATGCTGGTCTTGCAGCAATGTCCATCTCATATGAAAAAAATATAGAAAACAAAAGAGATGAAAGAACAGATGGCAATACTGGCTAGTTTGAAAACTGAAGTCATTAGAAAATTAAAAGATGAGAGAAGGATGGAGTTATATGCTGGAGACTATATGACAGGGACCTTCCATCAACTGGAATACACTGATGAGGAGAAGAAGGTGGTGGTGGTGGTGGTGCAGAGTTAAAGCAGAGTTGAGTCAAATTTCACAAGATTTAGTATTTTCCAAGGTTTTTACAGTGAAGCTCATGGCATTGAAAAGTGAGGGTTCAGGTTAAATCCTAATTGATCTGCATCTCGGAGAACGCCAACAATGCATACTTGAAGGAACAGCAACTTCTGTGGATACTGACAATGTCATTGTCAATACATCTGTAACGTCCCAGCCCATTATGGACAAATAGCCATATGTGACACTTTACAACAATAGAAAATAGAGTTGGGGCAAAGAAAAACAGAGTGACGAGAGACCAAAATCTCAAGGGCTTTAAAGACGTTTATTCAGCGAAGAAGGTAACAAAACAAGAATGTAAGGAAAGTTGTTCTACAGTCAAAAAGTGTGGTGCTGGAAAAGCACAGCCAGTCAGGCAGCATCCGAGAAGCAAGAGAGTCGATGTTCCTACTCTGCGGATGCTGCCTGACCTGCTGTGCTTTTCCAGCACCACACTTTTCGACTTTGATCTCCAGCATCTTCAGCACTCACTTTCTCCTAGGTATTCCACAGGGTAGTCTAAAGACCTTGAAGTTGGCTGACAAAATGGAAGTGGATAGGAAGTGGGACTGCGAAGTGCCTGGCAGACGACAAGAGGATACATGCAGGGACATAGGAATAAAGTTTGTGGATGTAAGGAAAATGACGTTAAATTGAACATGTGAGGTTTAATGGGAAACAACATGGAAAATCAGTTGAGCTTGTTGAGTGCAATAGTGATAGAGCGGGGATTGCAGCATAGTAAATGACCCGTAGTTGCAGAGGAGCACAGTAAAGAGTACCTTGTTGTGCAGCTGACTCTGCTATCCCTGGTCAGCAAGTGGCTAAATGAGAATAGCATTTTCAAATACCAACATTTACCAGAATAAACAAAAGAACAGAAAATCACCACTACGTCTTAGAAACATGTACGAAATAATACTGTACTATTTACCTCCTCACAGTGTTTAAGGTGTAGGTAGCTGGAAAATATTGAGAAATACTTTATCAATAACAGTGCCACTTTTAAAAGAGCATTGACATAGAGCCATAGACATGTAAACAATTACCTGATGCCCTCAGCAACTACAAAGCAAATAATCATATTATTGTATGGGTTCTGTTATGACGGACAATGACAGGATAGTTCTGAAAGAATGTTGTCTTCCTGGCAAAAGTTCAGCTAGTAAACGTGCTATGTGATGTGGCAGAGACCAGGATTGACATTCAATCAAGTCAGTATTGAATAAGCCAATCCTTTCATTTAAATTCAGCATCCCTGTGCGAGGAAGGGAAATTATTATCCAGGACTTCTAATATAGATCTGCCCTTTAGTTAGAGGAGTTAATCTTTAGACAATGGATAGGGTTGAGCTAACTATGATGCCCACCTATCAAATAACCAAAGATTAGATTCTGTTAATTCAAATGTTCAAATGCTTGCAGGTAATTTGCTGAACAAGTTGTGAGATGAGTTAGACAATTATACAAGATGAAAAAGGAAAGCAAAGGGGGGGTAGTAGCATTTTTTGTTAAGGAGGGCATTGCAGTGCTGAAGAAATAAATTGTACCAAGGATCTAAAGGACAGAATCGATTTGGCTGTAGCTCAGGGATAGTAAATTGTAATTGCATTGCCTGGTGTAATCTACAGACCACCCACTAGTGGGAAGGATGTAGAGGAACAGACCTGCAAGGGAATTACAGATAGATGCAAACATCATAATGGAGAATAATGATAGTGTAAAGAGTAGTGAGGGCAAGATGAAAGGAGGCACTGTTAAACTGATTCTTGGGAATGTGACCAGGTTTAGGATGTTGATGGAAAATGACAATGAATCTAGAGCAAGAACAATCCACTGGCAGAGAGTTGACTTCAATGGGGTAACAATGAAGCTGGGCCAGATACATTGGAAACAAGGGTTGGGAGAAAGACTAGCTCCTCTCATCAACGGTGAGATGGATTGGGCACAGTTATGATATATTCACTCAAAAAAGTGAAACAAACAAATCCAAAGCTCAATGAATAATGAAGATGATAGAAACTAAATAGAAAAATGTGCTTAAGACAGGTGTCATTTAGAAAATACAATTGAATATTGTTATTCAGGAATTCCATTTGTTCAGTAGTTGGTATGATAAGACAGTAACCAGAACTACTTTGGAATGTGAAAGAAGATAGCTACATGAAAAAATGGACTCTTTAAACTAATATTAATTTTCGTCTGGGAATTACTTTGCCTCTATTCAATCTGGTTTTAATTATGTTCAATGCACTTATACTAGCCAGTCAGTTGAACAAGTGAGAAGCATTGACAGAAATCCTTGGCTGTTTTTGAAAAAGATATTTTTCATAAAATGGTCAAATTATCTTTAAGTTTTAATATGCATACCATTAGGATTTCTCCCATTGGAACCCTTTATAAAAATCAACCATAAACTGTTATGACATGCTCTGTTTCTAACTCTTTGAATATATTTGTCTAAATATTTAGCGTCGATCCTAGGCATTGACAGACAGGAAGAAGGAACAACACTGAAATAACTCCACAAAGTTCAGTATCCCATCACCAAGTTACCCTTTATTTACACATGAACAGTCCTTGACACTGAACCAGCTCCCTCAGAGCCAGCTCAGAGTGAACAGAACCTCTGACACCCCTGTTTATCTCAGTCAGCCAGGGATCCCTGATTGGATCAGATTAGCATATATTCTATGAGGTGCACCTGGCTGGCATCATTACAATCACTATAAACAAAGAGACACACACAAAGAGAGGGAGGGAAACACACTGCTCCACATAGATTAGCAGAGTGCATTCCCCTGCCAAGAACAGAAGCATGAGAAAAAAAGGATGCAAGCACGCCGATACAAGAAAGTCTTAAAGAAGAGAGAGAGAGAGAGAAGGCGGCTGCGAGGAAGATTAAAGATGCACAAAGAAACCCTGAAAGTTAAACAGGAATAAATATAAACAGAACAGATTTGCAAATACAGAAACAAATACAAATATACTGTTGCAGTTTGTGAACAAAGTAGACAAAGAAAGTGTGAATATTGATACAGGACATCAAAATAGCAAATAAGAAAAATAAACATATTTGCACACTAGATACAATGGAAACAATGAGATGCAAATCAGCTGTAAATATATTTGGCTGCCAGCAGTGGAGAAATACCACTTAGCAGGATAGAATCATGGAGTTATTCAGCACAGAAACAAACCCTTCAGTCCAACCTGTCTATGCCAATCAGATATTCTAAACTGATCTAGACCCATTTTCCAGCATTTGCCCTGTATCCCTGAAGCCCTTCCTATTCACTTACCCAAGCAGGTGCCATTTAAATGTTGTATTTGTACCCATCTCCACCACCTCCTCTGGCAGCTTGTTTCATACATGCACCATCTCTCTGTGAATAAGTTGCCCCTTTAGATCCCTTTTAAATCTTTACCCTCTCACCTTAAACCACTTGCTAAAAGTTGACACAAATTTCTATGGCCCTCTGAATGTAAATTCCCTTTAACCTGTGTCTTTTCAAGTAGATCTGTCCTATCTGTGTTTAGAGTAAGAAACAGTAAGGTCTATCAACAAACCAGATTGAGAAACCCTCACTGACCCAGACTAGGAAAAACTAAAGAAAATATAAATGACAGCTGAGTGATATACAAAAAAAAACTTAAAATTGGGAAATACTATTTGAATTAAAGGGGAGGAACGTCAAAAAAGCAAACAGAAAAAGCAAAGGAAACTATTATTTTAAAGAAAATCTCCATTATTACACTTCTTCTGAAAAGGAGTTCCCAACACTCTAAAACTCAGTTTCAGGTACTGAGTGGTCATTTCAAATTAGTTATTCATTAGAAAATCATTTACATTCTGAATGCACCAACTTTAATGTTTTTTAGTCACTTTTCAGTAAAAAACAAATGAGTCCATGTGCATGCAGTTACAGTGATTTCAACAGTAAGTCCTATAGTACACCCTCAGGATTTTCATCATTATTAACCTCATCAGTATTATTATGATAAAATCTGCACCATTGTTCTTTGGTACTAATAATTCTGAAAGATAAAATGCAAATGTTGTAGATTCCTTGCAATTAGGAGTCAGATTTATTCCTGCAAAATGTATTAAGACTTTCCAAAAATGTTTGGAAAGATAGTCACTGACTGAACCCTTGGTTCCATCTTTCTATTACTTTAAAATATCCCTCATAAAAAGCTTTTGTTCTTTGCCTCTCAAAAAATTGATTCCTTCACCAGTGTTATACCTACAGTATTTACTCCCTTTCCTTCAAACCCCGATTAGAACAACATTTAAAAGGCATCTGGATGGCTATATGAATAGGAAGGGTTTAGAAGGATATGGACCAAATGCTGGCAAATGGGACTAGAATATATGCAGATATCTATTGGCATGGACAAGTTGGAGCAAAGAGTCTGTTTCCGTGCTGTACATCTCTATGACTCTGTGACCAAATGATCACTCTCATCATTGACATCCCTCCATCTACAATAAGTTTCTTTGTAACTAAGTAAAAAGGCAAAGGCACCTATTATTTTTCCTTTCCCTTTCCTCGTAACTCCAGATAAGGAATTTTTTTTTGTTTCTGATCAGTTTGCTCATCGCCTCTCTTGAATCCGCTAACACTAAATGGTGGCAGTTTGAGGGATGACTACAGTCCCTGATTTCTCAGCTAAAAGCCTGGACAGTACATTTTGGTGATATAGGATACATCACACACCCAGTCCTTTTCTCACTTATTTCAATCCATAGTTCATTAGTGGTCATTGAATAACAATATAGGAGCAGCAGGCCAGCTAAATTATCAACCATTGTACAATACAACTGCTGCATTGGAATTGAGCTTGGGGCTTTGAGGGCTGTAGAAATTAACTCTGCAACTCTAGGTTATCTGGGAACATGGGCCACTAACATCAAATTTTGCTCAAAAGTTGCAATTTTGCATTCTGCCTTATAGCATCAGGACAAGCCATTTAACAATGTCACTTGTCCAAAATAATTCCTTTCAGCAGCTCTACTCAGGAATGGAAGAGGTGCTGGGTTTAAAAGAGTTAACCAAAACTGCTTCAATTGAACAGACTTTGTGGACTGAGATTAAATCCTTTGAGGTAACATGAGTCTTTTTTCAGTTGCCTTAGCAACAAGTTCTCTGTTTAGGGTCACTACAGCAACTGTATGTTCTGGCTTCTTGCCCCAAAGACTAAAGAGAGAAGTGAGATGCAGTCCGTTCTTGGAGCATGAAAAAGACAGCTGGACAAAAACCACAAAACTGAATTAGGAAGGAATATAAACAGAATGTCCTGGAGAAACTCAGCAAGTCTGGTAGCAACTTCGAAAACTGAAACAAAATTAACATTCCAAAGAAGAGTCATAGCAGACTCAAAACATTAAATTTGTTTCTCTCTTGACAGATTTTGTTCGGGCTGCTGAATTCCTGCAGCATTTTTTGTTGCTGTTTTTTCTATTTCAGATCTCCACATCCGCAGTACTTTGCTTTTGTTTGAAAGTTAAGAAGTAGTCAGTTCTGCCGATTTCTGACCTTGGTAGTGGATTAGGAAATAGCAAGTATTTCGTTGGAGTACTACACTAACCTTTCCTTACCCAAACCTTGAAATTAAAATGGGGGATGGTAACATTTAATAATTAATATATGTTCAGTAAGATCCCTTCTTTGGTAATAATTAGCAGAAGCTGTTTAAAATGAATAATTTAGTGAATCCACTGAAATGTTCATGAAGTGTTGTCCCACAGATGACATTTTAAAAATGACCATAAAAAGGAGCCAGCCTGCTTGCTCAGTATCCTATGTAACCCTGAGGAAACTTCTGACCACTATACTCTCTCCACTGCAATGTTCACTTGCTTGCATGTCCACAACATTGCAACATCTTTCATATTACCACAGCTTACCTTCAACTAAATCCCCTCACTACTTCTGGACTCAACTTTTTCAAAGTTCGCCTGGCTCGGGTCCCATCTTCCATCATCACTAAACTGAACTCTGCAGCTTGAGGCCTTGCAAAACACTAAGTTCCATTCACCCATAACCCCTTGGCTTGGAGATCTGCATTGATTCCAAGTCTATCAATACCCTGATTTAAAAAATAATAATTCCTGTCCTCAAGTCAACCCATGGCTTCACCCTATCTATTTCTGTCACCTTCGACAGCATCAGTATTTTTCAGAATTCCTACAGTCTCCCACCTCTGATCTCTTACACAACGGCTTGGCCTTGTCCAGTGGATAGTAGTAGCTAGTTTGAGGAAAGGATAGATAAGAAGTGGCACAGAGACCACCAACTGGCAAAGGGAGAAATTGGGTGGCAATCGTGGGTGAGGGCAGAGGGAGCAGGGGGATCACAAAAGCTCAGACAGTCCTTATGGGTTTAAAAGGACTGCCCCTGCTCTTCTATGCCCACTATAGAAATATTTTTTACACATTTTTTTCTACAGGTTTTGCTGGGTCCCAAGAGTTTCTCTACAGTGCAGTCCATTCAACTATCAGTTGAAATTCCATTAAATACATGAGTCTTGGGAACAAAATTAAGATTTACACAGGGGTTCTCCAAAGTCCAATGTGAGTCAGAGATGCCATTCAAACCATCAGCACTGAAACTATTGATCAGTTGGGAGCTGAGTGAGAAATGGCACCAGAATATGAGGACAGAAAACGAGAAGTGGCTAAAGCTTGCACATAAACTGAAAGCAGAGATATCAGCTTGTAAGAATCTGTACAGCATGGAGGAAGGCCATTCAACCCATTGTGCCCACCCAGACCGGTTCCCCCAAACCTATCCCTGTAATCCCATATTTCCCATGGCAAATTCACCTAGCCTGCACATCCCTAGACACTATGGACAATCAACCTAACCTGCACATCTTTGGACTGTGGGAGAAATCCAGAGCACCCGGAGGAAACCCACGCAGACACAGGGAGAATGTGCAAACTCTACACAGCCAATCACCCAAGGGTGGAATTGAACCCTGGTCCCTGGCACTGAGAGGCAGCAGTGCTAACCACTAAGCCACCATACCACCCAAATTAAATGTTTCACTTTTTCTGAGAGGTAGACAATGTCAGCAAAATCACAGGTACTATCTACTTAATTGTTCTGAGAAAGTGGTGCTGTCCTTTCCCCTTGTGCTATTACTGTTCCATCAACAGTGAATAAATGTGGAAGATTTCTTTAATAATTCATGCTCTAGTGTGCTCAGATTACCTTCCAGCTACAAAACATGGCTTCAGGCATCACATTCCAAATGGAATGATTAAGAGCCATACAGAAAATTCCTGTGAAAACATGACCCACTTTACTTATTGATAGGGATCAAGGAATAAACCTAATTGGAAACAGATTGTAAGCAGAGACTAGGTGACTCCCAGTAAAATATTGTTTTAATTAAGCACAGAATCACTTTTAAAATGTGAAGCACTTCTACCTGGCAACAGTACATCAGAAATATTTGATTAGGAAGGGGATTTTATTTCACCCTGAACCACCTCCTTCAAAATGAAATTTTATCCCCATGTTTAGTAAGATGTCTCGAAGCACAGAAAGTAAGCTTGCTGAGCTGGTAGGTTTGTTCTCAGACGTTTCATCGCCATGCAAGGTAACATCATCAGTGAGCCTCCAGTGAAGCGCTGGTGTTCTGCCACATTTGCTAGTTTTGTGTCTTGATCTGTTGTGATGGGTGATATCACTTCTGGTTCTGTTTCTGAGAGGTTGGTAAATCGGGTCCAAATCGGTATGTTTGTTAATGGGTTCTGATCTGAAAGCCAGGCTTCGAGGAATTCCCATGCTTGTCTTTGTTTAGCCTGTCCCAGGATGAATATATTGTGTCAGTCGAACTGGTGACCCTCTTTGTCTGTCTGTATGGATACAGGTGATAGTTAGTCATGTGGCTAGTTTGTGCTCATGTAGCTTGGTGGCTAGTTTCTTGCCTGTCTGTCCAATGTAATGTTTGCTGCAGTCCTTGCAGGATATTTTGTATATGACGATGGTTATGCTGGCTGTTGGTCCAGCATCCTTTAAATTCATCAATGCTGTTTGAGCTAAACAAAGGCACGCACAGGAATTCCTAGAGGCCTGGCATTCAAACTGGAACTCCATTAACAAACATATAGATTTGGACCCCATTTACAAACCTCTCAGAAACCGAACTGGAAATGATATCACCCACCACAACAGACCAAAACACACAAATAACAAGCAGGACAGAACACCAACGCTTCACCAGAGACTCACTGATGATGTTACCTTGTGAAACATCGGTGAACAAATCTACCAGATCAGTGAACAAATTTACAACCTGATCCACAACTTGAGCTACAAATCTTCTCCAAAATCGCAAATAGAAAGTAAATCTAAAATCATAAAAAGTCTCTAAAACTATACCTGACATAAGGAGGTCAACACAATTAGTCAATGGACACCGTTGGCAGATTAGAACTGAGCCTGAAATTTCCAGAATGCTTTTGTGTCTCAAGACTCAAGACATTGTAAGATTAAGGTTGCGCAGAATATGAATACTTGATTATGCCAAATCTCTTGAAATTTGGACCTGACAACATATTTACAGCATGTCCTCAAGTCCTTATTCTAGATTAACCTTCCAGATGGGAGCATATTAAAGGAAGAAGAGTTCTGAATGTAAGTTTGCTTACTGAGCTGGAAGGTCCATTTTCAGATGTTTTGTCACCATACTAGGTAACATCATCATGGTAGCCCACAAACCACCAACACACTCACACAGCAGCTAATGAACTTGAAAGACCCTATACAGACAACAAGCAAAACTAATGTCATTTACAAAATACCTTGCAAGAACTGTAACAAACACTACATTGAACAAACAGGCAGAAAACTACCCACCAGGATACATGAACATCAACTAACCACAAAAAGACATGATCCATTCTCACAAGTATCTTTACATACAGATGAGGAAGGACACCACTTCAACAGGGACAACACATCCATCCTAGGACAAGCCAAACAAAGACATGCATGAGGATTCCTAGAAGCATGGCACTCTAACTGGAACTTTACCGACAAACACATTGACTTGGATTCCATTTACCACCCCCTGAGAAAAAGAACAGAAAATGGCATCACCACAATAAATTACATCACCAACCCAAGGAAACTAAAACACATAAATCAAAAGCAGGCTACGCCACCAGTGCTTCACTGGAGGCTCACTGATCAAATTACTTAGTATGGTGACAAAATGTCTGAAAACGAACCTCCCAGCTCAGCGAGCAAATCTACATCCAGAACCTCAACCTGAGCTACAAATCTTCTCAAAGCCTGCCAGGAAGAAGAGTGATTGGGGGGAGGGTGAGTAGGAGAGGTCAAATGCAGATGGCAGTCTTAAAGAGATAGCAATGTCCTTCAAAAGGAAGGGATTTTCTTGTGTTGCAAGATAATCACTAGCAACAAAGCTTGCAAATGATGACATTATGCTCATAAAAAAACTTCCAGTATTTAGTGATTGAATTAGGAAACTACTATTTCACAAGGGGGCAAAAGGACAGCTACCATAACATTGAATAGTGCTTTTCTTCATTAGTACTACTTTGGTGTCACTTTTAGCACAACATCGTGGGCCAATGGACCTGTTCCTGTGCTGTATATTCTAGGTCCTGTGTTCCCAACCAAAGAATCACCCAGACTGTGTAGAAAGAGATTGCAGAATCAATGTACTTTCAGAGGACCTGGAGCAGCAAAGGATGTAGTTTCCTACACTCTGAAAATCTGTCAAGGTAAAATAACCCAGTTATCCCTGTAGACATAGCAGATGGGCAATGAATGCAGACTACAAATAACTTTCTTTCACCTATTATTCCTCAATTTAGATTATGGAAAAAGCATTCAGAGCTTACAGTGAGAAAATGCCACAAAGGGTACCAAAAATTAGGAAAACTGTTACGACCTTGCCAACGTTAGGACTACAGATCATAACTTCAAATTACCTATAAATATAGCGAACTTTAATTCCAACATGTGGTTTAATTTTAAAGATGCAGCCAAAATGACCGTAGATGTAAATTCAATGGTTACCTGAAGGGAACAGAGTTTCTGGAATGTCCCACATGACGCGTTGCCAAGGACGTCTTAAGGGGATGGACTTAAAAGGGGAAGGGGGTGAAATGCACTACAAACTGAACTATAATCTTCTGGAAATTGTCTCACACTATAAACATGTTGTGTGAAAAAAAGCAGCAGTCTCAGTGAGAAACATATTCTGGGTCTTCCCTTTTCAAGAATATACCAGAATGGAGGCTAAAAGCCATTCCAATGCTGGTCAGTGGGTGCTAGTCAAATAAAGTGTGCCAGTAGGCAGAGGTACCACGTCTATTAGTATGGGTTTGAACACCAGTGTGCCATGAAGGTCACAATCGATGAGCTGCCCATTAATTAACTCTGCACTGCAGGGAAAAGATCCTCTCTGATGGAATGCTGATGGGCATTCAGCGAGTCAAAAATAAACAGGTTGAATGAGTTTCAATTAACCCGAATCTCAAAATCAATTGCTTGACTATGAACATTCTGCTATCTACTCTTCATGAGAAACCCATAGACTGAACCATGTATCTTTTAAATTTTGTCTTTTTTATGATGTACCCTTCAAATCTATCCTGTGTACATGTGTTGCATTATTATTTCTTCTACACATTTAGTAACTAATAAACCCATTCCATTAATTCAAGACAGGTTAAGTTGGTTCCTTTTAAATCATAACTCATTTAGTCATGGAGAAAGGGGGGTACATAATTTGTGAATTAACCTTGTGGTGACCAAAGGAGTAGAGGGGAGGAATAAAGAAGGTGAGCCAGTTCATTTTTTCTCACCTGGGAGTTTGACAATTTGGGAGTATCCGGCTGGAACTGTAACAATTGTGGAATTATGCTCGGGATCTAGCTGTAGCATAAAGCGTACAGAGGAGATTATCAGAAAGATAATAGGGATGAGGTACCTCAGTTACGTAACAAGACAAGAGAAACTGGGATCTTTTCCCCTAAAGAAGGTGAGATTTAACCGAGTTGTACAAAATGAAGAAGAATTTTGACAGAGTAAACAAGGAGAAACTATTTTCTCTTACAGGATGTTCAGAAACCATATGACACAGGTTTAAGATAACTAGTAAAATAAATCTAGAGAGGAAACGAGATACAAAAATGGCACAGGTTCAAACCTGAAGGGATGGAAATAGCAGATCCAATTGTAACTTTAAGAGAAAACTGGATACACATTGGCACTCGAAAAAGAGAAATTTTCTGAGCTTTAGGTTAAAAACACAGTGGAGCAGCACTAATCAGATTGTTCTTTGAAAGAGCTAGTACAGACACAATGGCCTGAGAAGTTTCTAGCTGTACTCTATGTTCCCAGGAGGAAGGCCTGGAAACTTAGTCTGCTTAAAGATATTTTAAGACAATGCAGCGTTAGAGATTGTGAATGGAATGTGCTATTGTGATATGTTGTTCACAGAATAAAAGAAGTATTAAGGTGCAGAAGGCAGCCAATTGGGACCATCGTGTCATTATCTCCCTCATGATTAGTAGCGAAGAGCATTCTTGGAAAAGAGCCCTTGTTTTTTACAGATCTGCAGGTGCCTTTAAAATACACGATCTGGTAATGTACCAATGCCTATGGTTAAACGATAAATGTTGTCACTGTAGGCTGCTCATTGGGTTAGTTCTTATAGTTTTCCACATAAATGAGTTCAAAGTCACAATACTTTGCTAGTCTCCTAACAATACTGAACTTGTGTCAGTTGTGTAAATCTTCACATGAGCATTTTCTCCAACCATCACGATGTCACTTTAAGTATTTGTCTCCAAGCCGATGAATCAAGATGAACTGTAGCAGGGGCTGCCAAAATATATCCCTCAGTCTCAGCTTGATACTATCAACAATCTCTCCAGTGGAGAGACCTTATGAACCATCCCCTGCAGTGAGAAACTCTGCCCCTCCATGTTCGTTCCCACAAGTATCTGGATTGGCTGTTCGTGCTCCACATGAAGTGCCCCTGGCCTGACATGGCATTGTTGAACTTAAGCGCAAAGCTTTTTGCTTCTAATTGATTGTTTTAAGGACAAAGAAAACAAACTGCTTTAAAAAATTTTTACTTGCTTTTCAATTAAAATGCATTTATGTGTGAACCTTACTGCGAATATTTCCCTCCACAGCAGTAATTTTCAGCCAATGTGAATTTTACCTCAACTCAAACAAAATAAGCCAAATTTAAGAGAAATTTAAAATAGTTAATCACATAAACATGGATGTTAAGACAGCAGAGGTAGAATTTCTGCAGGAATCCCCTGATTCACCATTATTACTTTGAAGACGGTTACCAGAAAACCTTAGAGAAGTGATAAAAAGCTGGATTGATGCAGTTTCTGATCTTTATTATGTTAGCCTTTGCCAATGTTATGGCAAAAAAATCAGCAACCTCTTGTGGAAACCTACCCCTTAGAGTTTATTACTGTTCAAGATACAACAAAAGTTCACTTTGTATTAAATAAAACTCACTCTAGTTCAAACTAATAAATGATAATGGAAGTAAAAAAGAACAATTACAATGATAAAATCTCAGTAATTTGAGCAATGTTTCCCCTGAAACAATTGGATATGAATTGAGAACAAAGCTTTTTTTTGAGATCAACAGCTGGGATCAAAGATATTATTAGAAATGCCTTTTGATTATTTGAACTAGGAATTAATGAGGACAAGGTAGTAAGTTTTATGAGAAAGCTACTATACAAAATATGCACAATTTTCATTTCCTGGTTGTTATCATGCACTAGTAGCACAGAATGTGACTGTTGTGCAGGTACTTTGTAAAGCCCCAAATTTCAATCATCTTCTTTACACATTTTCCTTTTCCATCTGCTTTGAGCAGAAGGTGAGTGTTAACATTAGTACATTTATGCAGGAATTATCTTTCTCAGCTCCTTAGATTTGTGTGCTAGTCCTGGTTTGGATTTTTGAATAGCCCACAGTTACAGCCCTTCATATATCAACTGAAGTTGCATATCTATACGGTTACTATGTATGGAAGTTCTTTGATTCTTCAACAACCATAAATCTATAGGTAGCAGTGACACAAACATATCTATTTTAGGAAGCCACAACAGAGGGCAAATTAAGATCTTCTTTTGTGATACAAGATAAGGAATGGATTTTTGGTTTTGAGTCAGGATACCAGAATCAGGGTCAAACAGAGCAATCAACCTGCAATGTTTTGGGAGCAGTCATCCTTGGAGCCCAGGGGGCTTGTTCTTCATCCAAGTAAAGATGGCAGACAGGCTCTGTAAGCAGGAGGCACATATCGAAGAACGTGCAATCTACAAAACTGAGAGAGAGAGAGAGAGAGAGTGTGAGGGAAAGTGAAAGAGAGAGAATTTAACGCAGAAATATAGCTGCGGGACCATTGAAGTGGTTGTGACACTTTTCACAGACCACCTTGTGTCACTGCTATGATCAGGTAGACAGGGAAACATCAAAGCTCACCTGGAGCACTGCCCCAAATCTTTACACGTATGGAATTGTCCAGCGACATTGAAGAAAAGAGCAATGCCCTTTTAAGAAGTAGAATACAACAAATAAAAACAGGCAAATATAGGAGTGCGAGCGGTGAATAGACACTTGATTAATCTGCATATACCTTATAATTGCATTATGGCTTGGCTTCTTTGATGAAACAAAATTTTAAGCTATAACAAGCTTTGCACATAGCCAGTGTATAGATTCAGAACAAAAGCCTTAAAAGACAAGGATGGTATTTAAAAGGCCCCACAATAGACTGCTATCCAAGAATTGTTTATTGATATTGTGGACCAGCATTTGAACAAATGTATTTTCTGTTTTCAAGAGTACCTTAAGAAGCAGCTACACCTCTCAAACTTATAAGAAAGGCAGCCATCCACGGACAATATGGGGACAATTTGAGAGAATGTCAGTAGAAGCATGTGATGATGTCATTGAGGAGCAGAGACATCAACCTCTTGTCATTATTCCAGGCCTGCAAAGCAATCTAAACCTCTCAATAGCAATAATTCCATTTTAAAGTGCTGTGTACTTAGATAAATCCTTTTCAAATTTGAATACTGGTAAATCCTACTAACCCTGCTCTCTGATATAAAAGACAGTATCAACCAGACGAGTAAGTTTGCAATTTCTGGCAACAAAAAAAGGGGGGAAAAATGAGCTTGCATTTCCAATAAATAGTAATGATCAATAATGATTGCCACCATGGTGTGGAATTTAAAATTACACTAATGATATATTTATATAGGGGCAGCTTTATTCTGAAAGTTGTAATCTTTTGGTAACTTTGCCCATGGATGAACTTGAGTGATAGGCTCATAGCAGGTATTTAACTTTTTGGTCACATTTGTAAAATTTACTTCATATTTTGTAAAATGTGGTTGATATTTCAAAATTAAATCCAAGTCTGGGGTTGTACTACTCTGTTTTTGAAGATAGTTGTGAGATCGTAAGGCATACATCCCATAGGGGAACACGATGAGCACTTTCTGGCATATCGCTTAGTGCTAAATACACATTACTGAACCTCAATGCCAAGGTATACACTCTGGAAGCAGCGTAATAACAAGTATGGAAAATGTTTAAAGCATAACAAGTGAGGAAGAATAGATGCTTGCAAATGTTCCAAACATGGTACACCAAACTTTAGAGTGTTTTAAAAACAGGACAGCATATACATTACAAAAAGAGTAACAGATACTTTGAAGTTAGTAAAATAATAACATACAGAACATACATGTTTTGTTGCTGTTAAAATTAAATTGAAACAATATCTCAACAGGAAAGTCATATGATGCACTAGAACTACTGTAAATAAGATGTTCTTGTGTTTCAAGAACAGAACAACTCTCAGGATTCAGATGATACAGATAAAAGTGTTGGACTTGGCTCTAATCCGTCATGGTATCCCCAAAACCATTGATCCATGATAATACATTTTAACCTGTGTCATCTGAGACTATTATCATTTACACAGCTTTAACACTCTGCTATAGAATACAATGAGTGGTATGGATCAACACTTCCTTATAAAACATGTAATAATATATTATCTTTATAGAAATGTTAACTAATGGCTATGTTTTCTTTACTTCTCTTTTTATGTCGATTCAAATATTTCAAGTCTGTCATTTTCTTTTTGGGCAAGACTTCTAAACTCTTCATATCTGTAAGTAGTTGGTGAACTCATCCCACTTCGCAAAGAAGCCATTAATAATGCGGATTAGAAACCACAGCTCATAAAATAGTGGGATGTGGAATGTGCTTTTTGCAGATTCCAAAGGACTACAGCAAAACCAAAGACAAGTTACCAGTAATGAAAGAAATGATTGAACTTTTCCATTCATCCGGTCAGTAAATGCATGCGTGCCGAGCTAAGCAGACTGGTAAATCCATAGTTCCAAATTTTGATTTAAGCTACAGTTATTTATCGCATCCATGCTACAATATTCTTTGATCGGCTTCAAACTCTGGAGTTAGATGGTGAACAAATCATTGAAGTTTTGCATACAAAAAATTTCATGCATAGTTGAGAACAAGATTGAGTCCATCATTCATATTCCCTGTATTCAAAATGTTGCTGACATTGTCACAAAGAGGACGGCGACTGTGATGAAATTTAATAAGAAAGAAACAAGTTACTGGCATGACATAGAAGGCCAAGAAGCTCACTCTGCAAAAATAAAACACCACAGAATGATACGTATAGGTTTGAAAGGTGTTGCTCCCAAACATAATAAATATAAACACCAAAGCACTGGACAATGTATCAAGAATGGAGGTTTCATATCTGGGGGTTTGCAGGTATCAGTGTGAAGAATGTCAATGCAGACAAATGTAAAAATTTTACACTTTACAGCCTGGAGTTTCAGTCTCATCCAGTCTCAGGTCATCATTAGCATGTGTTGGAGAACATTATGAATGAACCACATCTAAAACAAATGACCTCCTCTCCTCTGCCACAGCAGTGATCCCTACGTCAAATATTAGTCAGGTTAAATGTAAATTAAATTTCCCTGATTGTAACTATGCCCCAATACCAACTTGCTAAACTAATTGTACCATAACAATATTTTTTAATGTTCTGATTTAAATGGAGACAGTCAACTGTTAAAAAGAAATTTTCTAGTTATTGCCTGAAAAACCATACCACAAGCTTTCATATTTTACTGCACAAGAATTCAACAAAACAAGTCTTAAATTTGCTGCATCGAGTGCGTGGTGATGCAAAAGCACAGCAGGTCAGGCAGCATCAGAGGAGCAGGAGAGTCAATGTTTCGGGTATAAGCCCTTCATCAATTCCTGATGAAGGGCTTATGCCCAAAATGTCGATTCGCTGGATCCTCAGATTATGCCTGACCTGCTGTGCTTTTCCAGCACCACACTCTTGACTCTGATCTCCAGCATCTGCAGTCCTCATTTTCTCCTCAAATTTGCTGGGTTAGCCAAAATGAGAAAAATACACGAAGCTTGCTGTATTGAAAGATTAACCAGTTGGATGATGATTTATGTGTTCTTTGTTTTCGCTGAAGGGATGTGTGTGTTTGCATTAAGTGTTGTAACAGACGATACAGCGTCTGACTGAAGTTCTGATTTAAAACATATACAGTGCACTACATGTACAACGTACCATTTGTCATCAACACCATTGGGTGATTGATATAATGACACAAAAGCTATAAGGATCTAACTTATGTGAGCAGCGTGGACAAGCTGGCCTGAATCAAGGTTCATTAAAACTGAAAAGATAAATCTCTTTCTGAAGAAAACAAGCAGTTTTCTCAACAAACGAATGATTGGTGGCACGGTGGCTAGCATTGCTGCCTCACCAGGTCCCAGGTTCAATTCCAGCCTCGGGCGACTGTCTGTGAGGAGTTTGCACATTCTCTCTGTGTCTGTGTGGGTTTCCTCCCACAGTCCAAAGATGTACAGGGCAGGTGAATTGGCCATCCTAAATTGCCCATAGTGTTAGGCGCATTAGTCAGGGGGAAATGGGTCTGGGTGGGTTAGTCTTCGGAGGGTCGGTGTGGACTTGTTGGGCTGGAGGGCCTGTTTCCACACTGTAGGGAATCTAATCTAAATGACCACAGTAAATGACAAATCTTTGATGTTTGTTTGTGGTCAAGCTAATCAGTCGCTGAAGACTGGACTGTGTCAAGATTTGATCACACAGGCTTCCTGCATTGAAAAGAAGTGTAAGAAAGCATGCCTTAGAAAGATAGAGTCAACAGATCAGCAACTGAAGTTGATACAGAGGGGGCTGATTGCTGTTTCAGTCTGATCCTTGGACAAATCCACATTTGTCACTTCTGACTGTAAAGTTACATTTATAATGTATGACTATTCTTGCAATATTTTGTGTTTTATCTGACTTCAATAAAGAACAATTGGGTACATTCCATTGATACTGCCTTAGGTTAGTGATAGCCAGCGAATGTCCGACAGACTAGGGAAGGTAGGAATAAACCCTACATAACTTAACACCTCATAAATTTGTATCGTTTAAAACCAAAACTTCAACAGACCCTTTCCCATTGTTTTTAATCCCACTTGAGCTCGGCTATACTTTCCAGGACCTTGACATCGCCAAGAACTAAACCAAGATGCATCCCAGCTCTCAGCAATTCACTTTGACTCCTCACGGTTTCTTAATCTGGTATTTAGACACCAAAGCTCTTCCTGCCTCCGGAGAACTTCACTGCTGGTGTCTTCCACTAGTGTTACCAGTCAGATCTGGCAATTTTAATTTTTATTCAACCATGGAACTCATTTGCGATTTCTCCTTCGTGACACAAACTTAGGAATAGAATAAAAGGGCCTCAGTTTAATACAGAGATAAGGAGATTTTTTTTCTTCTCTCAGAGGGTTGAGACACTTGGGAACTCCTCACCACAGAGGCCTTGTATATACTTAAGGCTGAGATAGATGGATTTTTGATCAGTCGGGGAGTCAGGTTTATAGGGAAAGGTTAGGAACGTGGACATGAGAAATTTTGTATTATCCATCATCTTATTGAATGGCAGAGCAGCTCAAGAGGCTGAATGTCCTACTCCTGTTCCTTTTTTTAAAATAGTTTTATGATTTAACATACTTTATTCCTCTTTTCATGGCCTTGTGTTAGCTGCCAGCAGACACTCAGCTACTTTCTCTCAGTCTTCCAAAATGACTGCATCTGTGAGAAAACAGAAATAAACACAAAATAAAAGACGACCTCTCTGAAATCTAGCCCCAAGGATAGTTGACAAACCTAGGATGGTGTCATAGAGTCATACAGCACAGAAACAGACCAATCAGTGCAACCCATTCGCACCAACCAGATATTCTAAACTGATCCAGTACCATTTGCCAACACTTGGCCCATATCCTTCTAAACCTTTCCTATTTATATAGCCATCCAGATACCTTTTAAAATGTTGTAATTGTACTGGCCTCTCTTTTGGCAGCTTGTTCCATACCTGGACCACCTTCTGCATGAAAAAGCTGTCAATCATGTCCCTTTTAAATCTCTGCTGTCTAATTCTGGACTCCTCTACCCTGAAAAAAATACTTTGGTTATTCACCCTATCCATTGCCCTCATGATTTTATAAACTTCCATGAGGTAACCCCTTAGCTTCCAACAGTCCAGTGAAAATAGCCTTAGAATATTCAGCCTTTCCCTATAGCTCAAACTCTCCAATCCTGGCAACATCCTTGTACTTTTTTTTGAACCCTCTCAAGTTTAACAACATCTTTCCTGTAACAGGCAGACCAGAATTGAAAGCAGTATTTTAAAAGTCGTCCAACCAATGTCCTGTATAGCTGCAATATAACATACCAGCTTCTATACTCAAGCACTGACCAATGAAGGCAAGCATGCCAGATGCCTTCTTCCGTACCTGTTTACCTTCTGTAGCTATTGTAATGAGGACAACCAGATGGATCTCCTAGAACAGGACTGTTTATCTGGTCCAATCAGGGAGACCTGGCTGATTGAGATAAAAACAGGAGCATTAGACATCTTGTTCATTCTTGGAGCTGGTTCTGAGGAAGCTGGATCAGTGTCAAGGACTCTCCACATATAAATAAAGGGTGACTTGGTGATGGGATACTGGCCTCTGTGGAGCTATTCCACCTGCGCCCCCACTTTCAAGGGACTATGCACTTGCTGTTAACGGTGTAAGTCCTGCCCTGATTTGCATTACCAAAATGCAACACCTCACATTTATCTAAATTAAACTCCATCTGAAATTCCCTCGCCTATCTGATCAAGGTCTCATTATTTCAGATAAACCTCTAAACTGTCTGCTGCACCACTTATTATTGTCCCAGATATATATACTTTTAGGATTACATTTATGTACTATGCTTTTGCATCTTTAGTAAAGTGTATCACTTTACCAAGTCTAAGGAGAATTATTATCCTCAAGCCCCCATCTAAACAAACCCACCTGCTGCTTCACACCTCTTATACTTCTAACCCTGACCTTCTAAGTGCACATAGAAGGTCTTCCATGTGGAAGCAGAATCATAGAGTTATACAGCATGGCAACAGACCCTTCAGCCCAACTTGTCCATGCCGACCAGATATCCTAAATTTATCTAGTCCCATTTGTCAGCACTTGCCCCATATTGCTCAAAAGCCTTCCTATTCATGTATCCATCCAGATGCCTTTTAATGTCTTAACTGTACCAGCCTTCACCAACTTCTCTGGCAGTTCATTCCATACACTCACTCCCCTCTGCATGAAAAAGTTGCCCCATAAGTTCCTTTTAATTTTTTCCCCTCTCACCTTAAGCCTATACAGTCTAGTTTCGGACGCCCCTACCTGGGGAAAAAGACCTTGTATATTCACTTTTTCCATGTGCCTCATGATGTTATAAATCTCAATAAGGTCAGCCCTCACCCTCTGATGCTCCATGGAAAATAGTCCCAGTCTATTCAGCCTCTCCCTATAGCTCAAACCCTCCAACCCTGGAAACATTCTACAGGAAAGATGTAGTGAAACTTGAAAGGGTTCAGGAAAGATTTACAAGGATGTTGCCAGGGTTGGAGGGTTAGGGCTATAGGAAGAGGCTGACTAGGCTGGGGCTATTTTCCCCAGAGTATCATGGGCTGAAGGGTGACCTTATAAAGGTTTTAACTTAGGTTGTCTGCTAACTTCTGAAATCCAGAGTTTCAATTATGTTATACTTAGAGATTTAATTTCCCTAAAATTAAGTTACATTCATACAATACTTGAATCATGACATTAAATGATTTCACACAATTATTATTTGATTCCTCTTTATGGCTGAGCAAGATCCAATTCTTTAGCATCATCTCTGAAGATCCTCACAGAAGCGTAGGAAGGTAGTTGACATTTTCTTGGAAATAACACAATCCACTCTAATAGCTTGAAGACATTTACTGCAATATTCACAAATGAAGAATGGTCACTGAGGCAAGGTAATAGAGGGTGCAAGTAATCTTTGGAACTGAACTCCACTATATGTCTGCACAATCAATCAGTACAGGAAAGGAGACCAGGGAGAACCACAATCTGGGGATTGCTCTGAAAGACTTACTTAATAGTAATCTCCAGTAATGTACACGACATGAATCTGACCACTGATGAGTCATATTGTGAGAAATATTTATTCATTTTAAATCAAAATACAGTAATCATCCAATTTGACTTTGTGAAATAAGCTTGACTGCTACAATTAAACAATGTCTGCCCACAAACCTGGCTGGATTGGATTTGAAGAATTAGTCCTTGTACTGGAGCGCCATCCAGCAGTGTAATGTATGACTTACAGTAAGTTCAGGTGAATTCATCTTGGCTCGCTATGCCCTGTTCCAAAAAAAAGAACCAATTCCAATCTGTTGAATTACTGCCCCATCAAACTAGCCTTGTTTATCAGCAACATGATGAAAGGCTTTGTCAACAGTGACATCAACTTACTCAAGACCATCTGTCCACCAATGCCAAGCCTGGGTTCTAACAGGACCACATAACTCCAGATCTTGCTCAAAACATAGACAAAAGATCTGAACTTCAGTGATGAGGCGAGTGTCACTGCTTTGATAGCAAGACATCATTAGATTCAATGCGGCATGGAGGAATTCCACCAAAATTGTAACAGCTAAGATTCAGGACAAGTTCTCCACAGATTGCAGTCACATCTAACACAAATGAAGGTGATTGCAATAGTTGGAAGAATGTCACTGTACAGGTTTCTCAGTGTGGATAATTTCTGATCAACCTGTTTAGACTGGTTATTACACACCTTTGTAACAGATGAAATTGAACCCAGTCTCCTGACTCAGAGGTAAGGACACCACCACAATGCCACAAGGGCCCATAGGTTTTTCAGGGTGTTACAAAAGCCCTAACCTATCTTCAACTGTTCCATCAAAGGGTTATCTTCCATTAGAACATCAGAAGGTCCAGCCAGCATATTCCTTATCCAATGTAAAGAAAACATTAGTTTGCTCAACATGCAAACTGCAACCTTTGCCATAGCTATGGTAATAAAATCAACAAAATATTTATGCTGAACTGTGTCTTTTGGTGAAATTATTTGATGTGAGCAGCCTAAACTGTTCATGGAAAAACAAGTCATTGACAGGATACAAAGTCACCCTGAAAACAGTGAGTTTATCCCCCCCACAACTGAAAACCAATTGTCCAAGCAACAGCTATGGCATTTTCACTATCACTGTATGCATTCAAATCAATGATAAGAAATAACTTTATTTTTTCCAAAGTCTTGCAATCATTGAATGACATTTGGTGTGCATCCACTACATTAATATAGTCAACAGCAACCCAATTTGCACACAGCAAAATCCCACTAATGATGTGTATGATCAGTGAGCAGATGTATGATTTTCAGAGACATTGCTTAAGGGATAAATCTAGGGCAAGACACTGTTCTTGAAATCATGTTATTTCAATCTTCTACATTCACTCAAGAGCAGATTGGGACATTGATGCATTATGTCATGGGAGGATGAGCACTGTTTTTCACAACTCCACAGGTCACAGCATAAATTTGACTGTTCTGTCTCATTTATATGGCCAATTGTATTCAATACATTTAAAATCAGAAGATCCATCAAGATTCTTCAATAAATAAAAAATATCAATTCATTATGAAGCAAACCTTATTACAGAAAGATGCAGAGTTTGTTAATACAAAAACACATATACATTTACACCAGGAAAAGATACAAAAAAAAGGATTTCTCTCTGCAGAAATTCACTTTGGGAAACAATTCATTTGGCCAGTAAGTCTTAGTTCATGTTGTGGAATGCTCAAATGGCAGCCAGTCTGATGCTGTGGTTCACAAAGATGGGTATTACCAAATTCAAGCAGCTTCTTTGCCAACATAGTTTGGTCAGGCAAAAACAGTATTGAGGCCTCTTCTGAATGTCAATCAGGAAGACAATCTGAGTTCAGACTGGGCCAGCACTCCAGGTACATATGCTAGACTCAAAACATGAGTTTTCTTTTAAATGGGAGAACTGGGCTGAGAAAGTAATTTCCTTTGTGAGGCTAATCACCATCTGAAAATCCAAACAATTTTAAAAGCTGAAGATGCAAGCTGATAGTCTTAAACCCAGGCTGGGTTTATTAGTAAGCGAGCAGTTATGAGAAGACATGTGACTTTCAAGAAATGCCCTGTTAGTCAAAAATGTTCCACAGACCTTGTATTGATCCCTTTACCAATTCAATCCAAGCATTCACAGTCCTTCAAAACTGAGTCTGCAAAATAATTAAACATGAAACGTTATAACATATCTCAATAAAAGTTTGGCATCATTAAAAGTTTGACAACAGATGTTGGCTAGTTACTAGCACTCTTTCCTTTGAGTCATAAGATTGTGGGTTCAAGTCGAGCATCAGATCCTGAGCACATACAACAAGCCTGCCAATCCAGTGCTCTAGCAAAGGAATATTGCTCGTTTGGGGCAATTGGATACAATTGTAATTCCACGTCACTGTGTGCCCTCTGAGGTGGGCACAAAAGATCCATAGTACTCAGTGGCAGAATGATCAGGGCATTGTCCTGAGGAATGGACCAGAAAATATCTATATCATTAATCTGAATGAGTGGTAATGTAGCTTACCACTAGGAATGTCAACTATTCATCCAAAACAGCATGGTCCTTCTGCAGTTCACAACAGGCAAGGTGCTGAGCATACCCAACCAGTCCATGCTTGCAAAACACAAAACTGTCCAACATTAGTTGAGAATTAATTGGACAACGTCTACTTAACAATCCTGAGTGTGCTATGAATTATGTTGAGAACCATTTCAAAATCAGTCAGGCTCACAGTGTGATGAATTTGTCCATACTGGAAGTCCATGGCAACACTTCTACCAATCGGCTTCCACCTGCTAACCAATCAGTGTGCTCCTCTCATATAACACTAAAAATGCTGCTCCCCTTTATATTGATGTTCTTGTAAATGTATATTGATGTCATGTGATGATAAACAAATTGTTGTTTGTAGGAGCTTGCTGTCTGCTAATTGGCTATTTCAAAAGTACATCTATGGCTCTTTGGGGCACTCTCTGGTCATGAAAGATGCTATATAAATCCAAATCATGATTTTTTTCTTCTTTATACAATATCGTACCTGTAACATATTCTATTTGTATTTTCTGTCCTGAAGTCCATGAATAATTTACTAAAAATAAAGCTCCAATGCTGTACAAATTAAAATGAAAAATGTAATACTGTAGATGCAGGTCAGTAGGAAGAGAACTTAATTTTCTAATGAAAGATATACAAACAAAATGAATCCTCCTTTTCACTACACATTTGGAGTCTAGTTTCTGCATTTTGGGGAAGATAACAATACGAGTGTAAGGAATTTTTGTTTCCAATTTTGGCATGCATTGATTGTATTTTTACAAGTTTATACTTCTGACACCGTGCCTTATTCACTCAGAGCACAAGGTAGAAATTTCAAGTACCTGTTTCCAATTTTCTGTCCATTAAAATTTCCAATATACAGTCCTGGTGGTGAGGTTTCATACTGGAAACAGGAACTCATAAAATTAACCCTCAATTATCAGCAAGAGCTCTGCTAGGTTAGATGTCAAACAAATTAAATGCATAGTAAGACTCTTGACGACATTCATCATAACATGTCTCAGTGCCAGCCTCAGTCAAGCAGCCCTGACTGCACCTGTGTAACTAATGCCCACAATGAAAATTCTTTTAAGGCCTTAATGTTAAATTAGGGCAATTCTTCACAATTGACTCATACATACAAGTAACTGGACTCTGCCAAGTCACGAGCTGCCAAATGCATTTCATGCAAAACCTCTACGATCCTTGGACAGAAAACGTTCTAAATTATTTCAATATGGGTCTGATCCGGAAACAAAAAGATGGAATAGTTGAGGGTAAGGGCTGTTATTGGGAATGTCATGTTCACAGAATGGTATCATGAGCAGATTGAATGCGGATTTTAGAAGTTAC
Source organism: Chiloscyllium punctatum (assembly GCF_047496795.1). Taxonomy (NCBI): domain Eukaryota; kingdom Metazoa; phylum Chordata; class Chondrichthyes; order Orectolobiformes; family Hemiscylliidae; genus Chiloscyllium; species Chiloscyllium punctatum. The sequence continues at coordinate 60,129,397 of NC_092763.1, read as the reverse complement.
TGACAAAATCTGCAAGTAATGAATGTGTTAAATTAATAATTTGTCAGGAAATTCACAGAAATTGTTACAATGCAAGGGTGGAGACAGTGGTTAGAAGCAGAGGAAACGTGCTGCGTATTGTTTATTGCTGTAATCTGAAGAGATGAGAGGTTTTCCTGCCACACATATTTAAAGAACATGGCCTAAGTGAATGTTAGGGAATTGGCTACAGGATGAAGCAAGGGGTGGGATAGTGGGGGGAGATATAAAGTGAAAGAGGAAACGCACAGGAAACCTCTACTAAACATATTCTAAAAGTATATTAGTTCCAAGGGCAGATTACTAAGAATCAGCACGAATGCTAATTTCATTCGGAATGATTTATAGAATCAATTCATGGAAATACACTGACCTACAGACATTACTACTCAGCTTGAAACATGTGGAAAATATCAAAGAACTAGGTGGTGCAGTGAAGTGACTAGACTAATTTTGCAGTGTCAGATAGCTGAGTTATGAGGAAATTTCAGTAATGTTTCAGCCTGAATTTAACTTAATATTTCCAGTGGAATGCAATGGACAGTTAATTTGCACCTCACCCAATTTTTCAACTGACAACCTTGGTGATGCTGGATGTTTGGGGTGAGGAACAGATTATCTGGGTAAGGGGATCGGGTTATCTGGTTAACCATGCCAAAGACCCCTGGCTCACACCCTCCAATTCTCATGCTCTCTTTTCAAATGGACCTGCCCACTTTATTGGGCACGTGCTATATCATAGAACACAGAACAGTAGAGCACAAAAACAGGCCCTTCGGATCACCACGTGCATGCTGAACATGATGCCATTCTAAACCATTCCTATCTACCAAACGTGGTCCGTATCCCTCTATTTCCTGCCTGTGCGTGTGTCTGTCCAAATGTCTCACCAACATTGTATTGTATCTATTTCTCCCTTGGCAGCACATTGCAAGCACAGTGCACCCTATGTAAAAAGAAATCTCCATCACACATCTCCTTTAAACTTCCCCCCTCTCACTTTAAACTGATACCCCCTAGTATTAGCCATTTCCACAGTGGGAAGAACCTCCAATTATCCATGCCTATATATATATACACACACATACATCTGTCAAATTGCCCATCAGCCTCCGACATGAGAGTGAAAACAATCCAAGCTTGGACAATCACTCCTTACAGCTAATACACACCAATCCAGGCAACATCCTGGTGGACCTTTTTAGCACCCACTCCAAAACCTCCGCATCCTATCTATAGTGTGTGGACCAAAACTGCACACAATATTCCTAAAGTGACCTAACTAAAGTTTATACAGCTGTGACATGACTGATGAAAGCAGGTGTGACACATGCCTTCTTTACCACCTTATCCACTTGTATTGCCACTTTCTGGGAGATACAAACTTGAACCTCAAGATCCCACTATCAATGTTTCTAGGGGTCCTGCTATTTACTGCATTTGACCTCCCAAAATGCATCACCTCACACTTGCCCAGGTTAAACTCCATCTGTCATTTCCCTGCCCAACCAACTGACCTATATCCGACCAACCTTCCTCACTATCCAAAATTCCACCGATTTCCACGTCATCTGCAAACTTACTAATCAGCCCACCCACATTTGCATCCAAATGATTGATATAAATTACAAACAACAGAGGCTACAGCACTAATTCTTGTGAAATACCACTAATCACAGACCTGCAGTCAGAAAAACATCCCTCCACAACTACTCTTTGTCTTCTACGATCAAGCCAATTTTGCAGCTAACTTACCAACTTACTGTGGATCATATGTGACATGATCTTTGGGACCTGCCCACCATACTTCAGTAAAATCCATGTAGACAAACATCCATTGCCCTACCCTCATCAATTATCTTCATTACTTTGTCCAAAAAAAACTCAGAGAAACACGAGCTCCCTGGCACAAAGCCACGCTGACTATCCTGAATAAATAATTTTTACACCCCCAAAATGCAGGTAAACCCTGTCTCTAAGAATTTTCTCTGCTAGCTTCCCTACCACTAATAAGATTCACAAGTCTATGACTTCCTGAATTAACTCTGTTGCCCTTCTTAAACAAAGAAACAATGTTGGTTATTCCAGTGTCATCTGAGCCTTGCCTGTAGCTAAAGAAGATACAAAGATCTCTGTTAAAGCTTCACCGATTTCCTCCCTTGCCTCCTTCAGTAAACTGTAATAGATCCCACCAGGCAAGCTGATAAACTTCAGGATTTCTTGCTGTCTTCATTAACCTGACCTTGCCTGTTGTTATTAGGTTTACCTAATTTAACCTATACTTTCTTCCTCAATCACTCCATATACTGACCTACTGTACTGATTCCCAATATGCTGTCACATTAGGTTAAACCTTCTTGAGTGGCTCTAGCAAACCTTCCTGCAGGGATATTGATGCCCCTCCATTTTAAATGCAACCAGTCCATCTTGTATTGGTCCCATCTGCTCTGGAAGAGATTCCCAATAATCAAATATCTGAAGTCTTCCCTCTTACTCCCTCATCAACTCAAAATCTTTATGATTTTTCAATACTTACTTGAACACAGCAGTTGCTTATGTTAAAAGAAGACCTTCACTGTCCACTGCTCACCTTCATTAGTGCTCCTTGTGTATGGCTGCAATAAAGAAGCCAGGGATTTGGAGCCAATACAAGACGACCCAGCTGGAAAGACAAGTGATAGCATTGCCACTGTCCGGAAGATCTGAGCCAGTGTTTCATTCCCTACCTGACATATCTTATCCAGATACCAACATCTTGCATTTATATAGTACCTTTAATGTCGCAAAATATCTCAACTTGCTTCATAGCTTTTGCAAGATCAAATTCAGCACCAAGCTATGAGAAGATACTACAACAGATACCAAACACCTGGCCAATGAGTTAAGTTATAAGGAGCATTTTAAAATAGGGGGCATCATAGAACGGTACAGAGTTTTAGCAAAGAAATTTAAGAATTCAGCATCTCGGCAACGGATGTCACAGCCACAATTATTTTTAACATGCGATCCCAGTTTTCATGTTACTGCTAGATCTTGTCACTATCTACACCTGCACAAGACTTATGAACTTCATTTTAGATCCTTGTGCTCCTTTGATTTTATTTTCTTGTGCACTACTAATTTTACTTACTCCACTTGCCCAGACTGGGAGCTGAAGTGTGTGATTGAGCATAAAAGTAATGGCCAAATGGAACTTGGTCAGGAGACCTTTGGATGAACTGATGTGTGTGTAGGGTGAAACATGGGAAGCCACTCAGTACAGCATTGGCATAGGAAAGGCTCAAAATAATAAGATAATGAATGAAAATTTCAGGGAATCAGTTGAGGCATCTTTGCTATGTTATAGAGTTTAAAGGAGGAAATCTTTTGCAAAGTATCATACATGAGGTTCCAAGCTTATTTTGAGGTCAAATGTAATATCAAGGTTGTAAACCATCTGGTTGCCACAGTGTGGTTGAGTCAGTTGCTAAGGAATTAAGTTTGCAACGGAGGCCAAAGACAATAACTTTCCCAATATTTAGTTGGATGAGGCTTTAGTTCATCCAGAACTGGATATCAAATAAGCTGCATATCAAATAGCAGGGAAGATTCTTGGCAAAAAATCAAAAACAATTCAGAGATTTTTGAACAATACATGAATAATGGAAATACCCCAAAACCCATTATTGTCAGAGATCCTACAGTTTTGAAATCATCAGTATATAACTAAAAATCTTATGTTTATCTACTTTCAAGGTTTTGCTCAAGTGAGAAAATATCTAGTTTCCATGTGGGTCATTTTGCAACCCTAACCTATCCCTCCACATTCACCTACTTATTAAACTCATAGCAAAATGACAATATTCTTTCGAAACAAACTGAATGCCAAATATTACAGTAACAAGTTTATTGGCTTCAGGACCATCTAAGGTTGCCATTTTGCCCTGGCAGATCTTCAATGATTAAGTAGCACAGAGTATATATGTAGTCGGATTAATGTTCAACATAGCTAAACAATTGTTTTACAGTATAAACTGACCGTTAATAATGAATATGTTAATGTACATAACACTTATGGATCAGAAACTGAAGCAGCTGAGAATCAATTCCTCCATTACAGCTAGTTACACACCAGCTGCTTATGTGAGTGCAATAAGACAGCCTGTTGCCAAGGTTCCTACTGATGTTGTTCATGGTTGTTGCTAGGAGACTTGTCACAGGTGCCAGTGATAGTCTTCTCTTCCTTATTGATACATATAGGCCAATTTAATATTTTTCACTAGCAGCCCATTACCTCTTGGTGTTTGCCTTCCTGTTCCTTGTCTAGTGTTAGAGTTCTTAGATTAAACTACTAACTCCACTTCCATTAACATGGAAAGGCAATCATTTTAAGAGGGTAGGGAGGAAGTCAGCGCAACCAGATTCTGGCTGCAATCAGTTGCTCTTTTCCAGTTTCAATGGTACATTCGGTCAATTACAAACACATTTTTAGTTTTGTCCCTGGAGTGAAGTACTTTCAAAGTCAGATCACACTGACTATGCCTTGCTGGCACCAGCATCCTACAATATCCTTTACAATGTTTCCACGGAAACCAAACAGTCAGGGTGTGGAATCATGCTGTCAATTTCAATAAATCTCAATTTGAAGCACCAAACCTGATTGAATATCATGCCACGTATCAGCATTTAAGTTTGAAATAAAGATTTAAAATACTTATAAGCATAGGTTTTAAATCAAAGTGCAATGAATTAAGCCTTCTTAACTACACAAACAAACTTAACTATTAAACATATCAGTTATGATCAAATATAATTGGACTTCAATTGCTGGCTTAATGTCCTACTTTGCGAATACAACCATCCTGTCATCCTGGATCATGCAAGGTTGTGGTGAAATGCAGGGTGCTCATCATCAAAGACCACCAAAGTATTTACAGAGCTGGGAAAAGTATGGTTTAAATGTGGAATTTAAGAATTTTAAAAATTTGTTTTTTGAACAGCACACCCAACATTTTTAAAAATCTTTTGTGCTTAGATTCTTGCTTAAGGGGGTTGAAAACCATCATGGGTGGTACTTAAAGGGGAAATAAGTGATAGAAATTCAACAGTCATGTCAAGAAATGTAGCCAAGATGCTTATATCAATTAATCCTTGAAGAGGAAAATAAGACAATTTGTTATTTGAAAAAGTGTTTCATGTTCATCGGTCTATAGATCAACACACTGTCCCAGGTCTCCAACTTGTCTCCAAACTTGTGCTCAATGTTGGTCAGACAGGAAAGCACCCACTTATTTGCATACAGTTTGTCAGTCCAAACTTCTCATGGAGAGCCAGAAGAATTCAATCAACAGCAGGAATCCAGAGGGAAAAGTATAGAGAATTTGTGCAGGAGCCAAAATTACTTTTCACAATACCATCTACTGTATTCCTGAGAGCTTCTTAATAGGCCCCAAAGCTTCTCAGTGTATTAGTGAATGAATAAATGGGCGAATGTGCAGGGTGTGAAATGACAGGTGGGGGAGAGGCATCAGTTGTCAGACCAGGATTTTTCTGCCATTTCAAAGTCTATTTTCCAAAGGAACTCAGGGAGCAAAAGTAATTGCCCATTGGAAATTAAAACAAAAACTCCTGAGCAATTTTGCACAGTCAGTACATCGGATCTTCTGGCGTGTCGCAGTGCACATCTTGGGTTGTACATCCTGCCCCAGACCATCCAAAAGATCAAGCCCACTGTATTTTAACCTTTAGCAAAGGATTTATCCAAACCCCATAACTGTTCATCATGCAATTGGATGAATGATCCATGCTCCAGTTACTGAATGAGGCATGTAGTTACCACAGAATGGGCTTTAAACTAAATGCTCACTATTCAGCACACTTTCAATGTCGCTCGTATAACGCTTTGAATATTAGATCTTTTAACGTTTTTGCAATTTTGTATATGTTGCAATATGTTGGAATACAACTAGCAAGAAAGACAACAGTCAGTTTCAGCAAAATTTAGAAAATGTTTCTATTAAATATACAATAAACAATACAGAGAAAATACAAAATACAGTTGGTTTTAACTTAAGAGCAAAAAGCCAGCTTTAACATCCTAACAAGAAGTTTTGAATTATATACAACAAAGTAAAAAATGTTTGTTTTTAAAAAGGCACCAAATATCTGAGATTTATTTCCTAATTGTTAAGTGCACAACTTGAGTAATTAAATGCCTACATATCAAATTTTTGAAGGGAGGCATCTTTACCAGGCTTTTAAACAAAAATCTTGTTTTATAATTACAGTAAGGTTAATTTGGAGCTTGAATAAAAATCAACTTTTGAAATGCTATATACAGTCATGACTTGGTATTTTTAACTAGGTTATTCCCATTTTGAACAAAACAATAATTTTATATGCAGGACAGAGTGGTACAGTGCAATGTTACAGGCTTTAGAGCCAGAGCTATTTAAATATATGTACATTATATACCTTTTACCCTCTAAAAAACGATCTAGTGCCTTAATATGTAGATGAAGTGATTGTTACCTTCTGAAGGTTAGCTTGACAACTATTATTTTTCATATGTAGTAACTTCCATTTATCCATCAATTTCTGACATTAGTCAATTACAATTCTAGCCTGTGCATCTCGCTTACTATTTTGCACAGAAGAGTTTTAGAACCGCCTCAAGTGCCATGCTATTTTATATAAATTGTGCACACAAATCATTGACCTCATTATGATTATTGGCTTACAGGTGAGCTTTTCATATAGTCAACCACCGCTGAACATAATTCTTTTCTACTAATTGGGTTATGGTAAGAGGACACCACGTTAATACCAAAAAGGACTCACACATCTCACTGGTAGGTCAGTTCAGCAATTGTCAACAACTTGAAATCAGTAAAAACTAAAAAATTGGGTATAAATATATACTAGATCAACCACAACTGATTAACACACTATAGCTCACTGTATGAGGAATTTCTATTGTAATCCTCTTAATGTAGTCTAGATTTAATGCTCAACATCAATCAAGACTCAGATACTTCTGCTTTGTAACTGTAAAATTCTCATAGGTATGTGTTATTCTATGTTCTTTTAACAGGGCTCATGCATTTGTGGGATTATGGCATTTAAGAGATATATCTGTTATATAGCAGCATTTCTGTTGTATTTCAGGCATAACATTACGATTGAACCAGTCACTAACCTGTGCACTAAAAGATATCAAGTCACAACTGTAATATAAATTAGATAAATCTACATTAGGTATAAATATTTCTTGCACAGACGATTATGAACAGAAATATATTCAAAATTATTGAAATTAAGGCAGAACTTGGCTGGGAAATGATTAGTCAAAACTAAATCAATTGCATTTTTACATAAAAGGAAACTACTAGTCACTTACTACAATCACAACAATACTATCAACAATATTGGCAAATAGAAATGGTCCACATTTTTACATGATATAAGCAGACAATTAAGAAGAGTCCAATCTCTACTCTGTCCACACATTTGAAACTCCCTGGCCCCCTGCTTCAAGCCAGCTCTGAACCAGCACTTAAAAGAACTGGACTCAGGATTCCTATCTACTTTTCCACCTAGTAAAATGGCACTGAACAGAAGAAGCCGTGAAATAACTGGAAGAGGAGGGAGAAGATAAATTTAGTCTGAAACACTGTCATTGCAACACTTTAGCAGAACACAATTATTCATTATATGTCCAGTCAAACTCTGAAAAATACCAAGTAGCATAATTACTATTTTTGTCCTTTTCCAAAGGAACATGAGTTAAACAACACCAGGGTGAAGTATTATGGTACAAATCTAACACTCATGGCAGTAGTGACAAAGGCAGTGACAGTATCTCGCCCGAGTACAGTTTTGTTTTGAGACATAATGTTTGCAGTATTCTCAATAAAATGGTTTACAAGACTGCATGCTATGTCGTTATTCTCTTTCCCCAGATTCTTGAATTATCATAGTGCCCCACAAATTATAAAAGATTTCAATGCAAATACATTAAGCAAAGCATAAGGCTGCCTTATAATCTGGTTATACCTACTGGAAAAGAGGTGAATGTCTGTCATTTAAATGTACACCAAAAATATACTGCATATTCAAAATTCCTCAGACTTGGGACTCAACTGGCTTATTACAGACATTAGCGAACTTGCATATGGGTAAAACAATGTGTGGTGCATTTAAAACAAGCATATCGTAACTAATAGTTTGAAATGTACATGAACACAATCTACCTGAAGCTACATGATATATTAAAGCAAAATTTTCAGGATCCAAAAATGTTGTTATAACAATACCAGTTTATCCTGACGATACAGATCTGAAATTTGTTTGTCAAGTTACACTGAAATTAGGATTACAATGCCACATGCTTCTATCCCACAAATACATATTTAAAAAGAAAATTGCTAAAGTAGAATGGCATTCTGAACAGACATGTTTTCCTTTTTTGACAGGGAAAAGGGTGATCACATAACCTGGATCTCTATAATGTATATCAAATGTTTATATACATTTTAACCCCATCAGTTGTCAATACTGAAACTGGTCTATGAGGCTTTTGAGACTGGTGAAACCAGAATTAGCTGACCGTAGAGAGCATATTAATCGTATTCATGAAAGCAAAAGCAAGGACATCAGGGAGCTTTGCAATTAATTTGGGTATTCTTTAATTTTCTCCTCCTCTATAGCAAATATCAGCTAGGAGAAATATATTTGAATATTACCCAGTAACTCAAGTATAGAAAGTGCTCATGCCTAGATGCCAGATACAGAACACCTCAGCTATGAGATCCTGGTAGTTGAATTACCTTCCTACACTGTTTTGGCTCATTCTTAAAGAGGGTAAACTTTGCCGAGATGTTAGAATTTTGTCAGTGCCGCAGACCACTCATTGGTATGAGACAGTGGGTTTACTAAGAAAATTGTAGGGAAAATCGTTAAGCTGAGGATTGGAACAAATATTAATGATCTTTTAAGAGAGTTTCTGTACATATGAGTTAGTGAACTATTAAGTAAGATTTAACTTTAATTGGTGATGAACAATTTCATATACAATCCAGAATGTTTGAAATGATGTTGTTCCAGTTTTTTGTAATCCTGAAAAAAAATACAAGAGGAAACTTGCCAAGATTTATTGGGTTGGAGATTCTGTAAAACTCTGGCCCTCACCTCAAAGGCTATTTGTCTCTCTTTTATACAATGTTATTGGTGAAAGAGTGGTTCTCCAATACATAACAGCTTGTGCTCCTATCACTATACTGTTCTGCTTGAGTATATAATACATCCATTGTTAAACGCTTAACATAATAAATTGAGCTGGAATGTATGGTACAAGGCAGTGCAGATACTTCTCAAACAGTTTGTACTGATACAGATCAATGAAGGGCTGAGTGGATAAATGATCTTTCCACGTACACTGCTTTAAAGAATGTGATGAGAAAGCATACATATCCCTTAGTCCATTTGTTGTGGCTTCCTGAAGTGCTTCGGCTTCATAAACACTTCAGCTGGAATAAAAGAAGATCCATTTTGCACGTTTTTCACAATAGACCTCAATGCGATCAGATTTTGTATTTTCAACACCCTTTATTGCCTGCTCACTGCATCCTAGGTGAAAAAAGTTCAAATCAGGATTTCTACCATCTCATTATCAGCAAGGTCCTGCCCAAATGGAGAAGGGGGGGCTTTCTTATCAAGTGTACTCGTTGAAAGAGAATTGTCTGTAGACAAAAACAAGAAATTGATTTAGTTATTAAAATAAGAAAGTATACAATTTCAGTAACACCAAGTAATCTATAAGTGGGAGCTTCAATTAAATCTCAGAATACAATATCTGCCTCAGGTCAGAGATTTAAATGTATTTCAAGGGTACTCCATAGAAACAAATCATCTCAAGTGTTGTAGTAATATTGGAATACTTATGACCTTTTCTTCACAAGTTTACACAAATATCAAGTAGAATTCTGCAAGAAGGCAATATCAGTTCAAAGTTATGAAGTACTAAAATTAAACCAGTATTCACTGGAGATAATACTTAGGTCTTTAATATGCTAAAAGTCAACTGTGAAGATACAAACATGAACTCAAAACTTCAGCATAAAAATACAATAGTTTCAATTCATAATTTTAACATGGATAATCTAAGGTGGACTGGGCACGTTTCAGGATCTAAAGTGCCAGGATCTCACTCTCTCTCTACACAGGGGTCTCTTCTTTGCAGACAAAAGAACATGTACACACACTGCACCTGTTTCAACTCAACAAAACAAGTGACAGCTATTCTCTAGTTCCTTTCTCAGAAAAATGCCTTGACAAATCAGAATCAACCCAACTGGTTTAAAATTTAAACAAACTTGGCAGTGAACTGACAATGATTAACTGGTGTTGCTACCAAGGTCAATGCAGCTATGAGTCAGAGTTCACTTGCCAACCAATCAGCACTTGCCTCTCATACAGTGTAAATGTCGCTTTCCCTTTGGTTTGGTGTTTCTTGCAAATTGATCTGATGAGTGAGAGATGAAAATCTTTGACAAAATATACCTTTGTGTCCTGGAGTACTCAAACTGGAATCATTGATATAATTTACTCTCAGAAGAATAGATTAGTGGAAAACTTCCAACAAAGTTATCAGAGCTAACAAACTGCAAAAAAGAAACCTAAATGAATATTTGATTTCACAAAGGATTTAGGTCAAATGCACAGAGACATGAATGATTAAATGCAATATATATGATATTACGAGCACAACTAGCATCTCTGGCTTTAGCATTTTACCAGCAGCAGGAACCATAGCAGAGTGTTTGCTTGCAGGGAGTTCAGCCAATGGTCCAATTAAAGATAATTTCTTACCCACTCTGTTATTCTGCCTGCTTTTGAAGATCACCAGAGTCCTTCCAAAAAGTTCCCAACATGTAGGCTTCTTTAGAGATAGCTATATAGTTCACAAAGTTGGGTGTGCGCTGCTGGAAAAGCGCAGGTCAGGCAGCATCCGAGCAGGAAAATTGACGTTTTTGGGCTGGAGCCTTCATCAGGAATTTCGGGGCACTCCTGATGAAAGGCTCTGGCCTGAAACGTCGATTTTCCTACTCCTCAGGTGCTGCCTGACCTGTTGTGCTTTTCCAGCAAAACATTCTCAACTCTGATCTCCAGCATCTGCAGACCTCACTGTCTCCATATAGCTCACAAAGCCAATCCCTTGTCCCCAGCAAAGGCACCAATAATCAAAGATTATGACCTCCCACCACCACCAAGGTCTGCTCACGGACATCTATACTCCCTTCAAAGGCACTTCAGCATAAAGTCATCCACTTCCTTATCCTGCAAGCTTGGCAATGACCACCACTAGAAGTGGCACTGCTGAGATTACTAAGCCTTTGATAGAGTTGTGATACTCTGATAGGAACAAGCCACTGTCCTCAACTGAACACTGATTGCGGCATCAGCCTGCTAAATTGGCTGCTGTGCTTTTCCAGCACCACACTTTTCAACTCTGGTCTCCAGCATCTGCAGTCCTCACTTTCTCTTAGTTGATCTTAACCTACTGCGAATCCTCTTGCAAGGATGCCTACCTTGAAGAAGCTCTCCTCCTCCCTCTACAAGGATCTCAGTGAGTCCCCCTCTCACTGCAACCCACAGGTCATCTCCTCTGCCCTGAAGCCACATTTCCCCTCCCCCCCCACCTTATCTCAGTCCCAACCCCCAGATTCAGCACCGCCCTCTTGACCTGCAATCTTCTTCCCGACCTCTCTGCCCCCACCCCCTCTCCAGCCTATCATCCTCACCCTCACCTCCTTCCACCTATCGTATTCCCAGTGTCCCTCCCCCAAATTTCACCCCCCCCCCACCTTTTATCTCAGTCCGCTTGGCACAACAGCCTCATTCCTGAAGACGGGATAATGCCCGAAACATAGATTCTCCTGCTCCTCGGCTGCTGCCTGGACTGCTGCGCTTTTCCAGCACCATACTTTTCAACTCTGGTCTCCAGCATATGCAGTCCTCACTTTCTCCTAGTACAAGTCACCAACTCCAGGCCCCTGCTTTGGCTGCCCTACAGTTGGCTCCAACTCTCAAACCAGTTGTATGACATCTCAATTTCCAACAAAATTCAACCATTGCTCCAGGAAGACTGGAACCAATGAGAATTTTATCTGTGGAATGTAACCAGTCAGGTTTATTTAATGTATTACAATGCTTGACGGACATCCTGGAACTTTCTGTTTGCATTTGATGGGCAAGACTCATCTTAAAACTTCACAAGAGCAAAATTCATTTTAATTACACAGTGAAAGTAAGTTTCAAAGTGGTTGTTCACCATTTACCTACAGAGGATTTTGACAGCTGGAGAAATTACTGACTGCCTTTTCTTAACTGATCATAAAATTGCTACTGAGATGCATATTTGTTTTACTTATGAATTTTCCGCACATTGTTTTGAGAAATATTAGCATTGACAAACATTCTTTTTGTACAGTTTTGCCCAATAGTACCTGCGATAAACAGTCACGGGTCAGGAACAAAAACAGCAATTGCTGGGGAAAACTCAGGAGATCTGGCAGTTTCTGTTGAGGGAAAGCAGGGTTAATGTTTCTGGTCCATTGCCTCTTCTTCAGAAGAGTTTTTTTTAAAGGGGGAGGCACTGGATCAGAAACGTTAACTCAATTTTCTCTCTACTGCTGAGGTTCCCAGCAATTTTTGTTTTGGTTTCTGATTTCTAATTTCCACAGTTCTTTGGGTTTTTTTAATTCACAAGTTCAGATATGGCATAAGTTACAGTCTTACTACCAAGAGGCAGAGAAGACTTTCATCTATCAGGCTGATCTTCGTCCATAACCAGGATTTCCATTCCTCATGGTCATCAAACAATCCACGCTACACTGTGAACCCATGGAGGTTAGTGACCCACAACAACATCGCTTTGCAACCCACCTCTCATGTTCAATTAGTTATCATGTGTACTTGCGAATGATGACTAAACACATGAAAAAATACCAGAAGGTCAGAGGCATCTATTGATCCATAACTAGAGACCAGCCACTGCCTTCGGGACATAAGAGCAAATGGACACTCTTAAAAAGATAAGAAATCCCTAAAAGGTTGCAATTGTAACCATATGGAACACATGAAAAAGGAGCAGCAGTTGGCCATTCAAACAGATCATGGCTGATGCGTTAACATTTTTCCACACTATCCTCATATCTCTTGATAGCTCTGATAACCAGAAATCTACTGACCTCCACTGTAATTTAAGTTAGAGAATTCCAAGGGTTCACATCCTCATTGAAAAAAATTCCCTCTCATCTCAATACTAGATGGTCTACATATTGTTGATATTGTTCCCCTGGTTCAAGTTGCGCCCAAACAGAAAAAAACATCTATCCCATCAAGCCCATAATAAATTTATCCGCTCATTCTTCTAAACTCTAGAGAATACACATGGTCTTCTTAATCTCTCTTCATAAGATCGACCTGCCATTTCAGGGATCAGTTTGGTGAACCTTCATTGCATTCTTTCCATGTTAAGTATATCCTTCATTGAAGAAAGAGATCAAATGTGCAAAACTGACCACAATTGGTGATTACCCAAGTTAATATAGTTTTGCTTTCTGAGCACCTTCTAGCCAATGAATCTTAAAGACTGACAAAAGGATCAATCTTTACTGTTCAGACAGGAATCCTTTAACTGAAATCTATGGGACCAAATAGTTTTTAGAGAAAGGATATTTTCAGTTTTTGGATACATTTAACCCCATGCCTCCCCCAAAGGTTCCACTCTGGCCCTTTAGAAAAAGACTTTGCTTAGCCCAACCAAATTAAAAATGAAGTTTCTTTCTAAAGGACCCAAATGAACACCAAAAGAGACACAGATTTCAATCCTTTTGAAGAGAAAAAAGTCGCTTTTAGATCCATTCAGGCCAAATAAAATTATTTCCTCAAGGGGCCCAAAATCAGCATGTCAACAGGCTCCATTCAGGTTCACTTACAAAAAGACCTTTGATTTTTATATCTTATTGGTTTTCAGACATGCAGATAAAGGATACCCGACTTGCAGTAGCTTCAATAGGCTAGCAAGATACGTTAACACATTCACTTATAAGTAGCAGGACTACAGGACAAACACCATTAAACAAAATACCTGCTTTTTCCACACTTGCAGGGCTAGTACTGCCTGTCTTTCCTAGTGATGGTGAGGCAGTGCCTAATTTGTTATGCTCTGGACCTCTTTCTGTCTGGGTGCTGCTATCCCGGCTTCCTGTTTTAGAATGCGCTGAAAGTAGTGGCGTGGATGGTAGAACCGGTGAAGAGGAGGAAGAATGTGATTCATTCCTATCTGTGCTGAGCAGAAAACCTGATGGAAGAGAAGGCATATCAAAAAAAATTTAATAAAATATAACTTTTTGACGATCCAACTAAAGTGGTGGTTTCTGCTGAGGAACTCATGCCCATGTGATTGCCAATGATACATAGAAACAACCAAGAAATAATATTTTACAACCTCTTTTCAACTTTTTTCCAAACAGTATTAAATCCGATATATTTAGACTTATATTTCTTTGACGGACACTTAACTAATTCTGCACAGTCAAAAAAAAATCATTTTAAAAAATGTTTTTATTTAATCCATTTTCTAATCAACCTGTTCAGAGATATTATTACACACCTCTGGAGCAGGTACAACTTAAATCTAGGCCCCCTGGTCCTGGAGTAGAGACACTACCATTGCACCACAAGAGAGAGTTTAATCATCTGAACTCCTTTATTGGCCATTAGCATTACTAAATTCTATCACATTAAATCCCGCAATTCCTTCTTTTTCTAAAAAAAAAATGGATGTTTACCCAGACTGCCTTTCCAGCTCTTGTCTTCCTTCTTCTCCTCAATGATTGGATTACTGGACAGCAATGTGGGATAAGACGAAAGTCCAGATGTAGCATTGGAAATAGAAGCAAGAGACTTTGAAGGTCTTAAAGCAGCTGGCTGTTCTGTTTTGACTTGTTCTCTCCGTGACCTCTGTTGGAGAACTTTGATCATAGCATCTTTCTCAATAATTTGAGCGTGGAGAGTCTTAATCCTGGAACAAGACATGAACAATTAAAATGACCTATTAGCAGGAACTATTCAACCTTAATCTTGTGAAACAAAAAGGGAAAGATTTAATGAAGAGGAGTACTGACAGTATGGAATTTGAAAGGTGGCATCAGCGGTTTTGCAATAGAACTAGTAACCAGAATCACTGAGTGTTTATTTGCTACAGGGAATTGAGTCCTTGGATGTGGGATGGATTTCAGACTATATCTACCAGAAATCCAGTGGGAGCTAATTACATCAGGACGATGATCAAATTCTACTGGCTTGATGCACGTCAGTGTTGTAGAGAACAGTGCTATCCAACTTTGAGAAGGAGTTAGAAGTCTTTGAGGTAAGTATAAGTATTAAAGTTCAAAAGTAAACTGCAGCAAGACAGGAAAGGTTGAAGACAAAAAGAAAAACAATCACTGAAAGCATGCACTATTTGCTCTGTGTAATGCCTTTTAGGAAATGACAAATCTCTCATAATATTGGTCATGGGGATTTTGGAGTCTGATGTTCTAACTAGACATGTTTCTAGTATCACTACTCAGATACTCTCCATAATTTAAACCAAATTGTGAAGTCAATTAAAGGCAAATTGTTGTAAGACTGTCAGTTGAAGGACAGTTTTGCTCCTTGCAAAGTATGTATAGATGTAAGAAATAAATGATAGGCCTTCTTTCTATACACTTTTAAAAAATGATTCATTCTTATTTGTGTTTTTAAAAGTGTGATATCTTAAGGGAGAGTGAAAAAATTAAAAAACTTACATAAAGGATCTCTGTTAGGCATTACGCTAGTAAATTCTACTCTCTAACATTTTACAATGCACATGTATGATTGATTATTTAAGAAAACACAATAACAGATTCTAGGAGGATACAAATGTATTTGACCCACCGGCTTTCCATGTCGAGGCACCTCCTATTGGCCATCAAAATTTCCTCCTCTTCTTTCTGGATCCGAGCTTCTAAAGATGTTTCATAGCTACCATTTGGGGAATGGCCTAAAACTGTAGTATCCCTGACAACAGACACACATTTATAATTAGTAATGCAGTTAACTCTGCTTAAACTCATATTGTTTGCCTTTATTTAACAAATCCACTAACCACTGTCTTACTGAGTTATAGCAAATAAGGATTCTTGAGCTTAATTTGCAAACGGCGCTACATTAACTGATCTTAGCCTGCTTGGAAATAAAAGTGCCACAATCTCTCTAACTTTGTTGGATTAGGTTCTAGACCATGATTGCTGTTCAGTAAGTTTAAAATGTATGTGCACACTAGGTAATAATACATGAAGGTGCAACTATAAGGCTGCTAATACTGTGTGGGATGGCAGGTAAAGAAAAATGATCACTTGGGTAAGGTACCAAAGGGTCCTAACCTATAAGAAACTCTCAACCATCAGTTACTGTCCTCACAAGCTAATTAGCAAAGATACTATATACGCATCTGGTTGAAAGATTCAGTTGTTACACATCAAACCTCAATCATGTTTACTTTCTTGTACATTTTCATTTAAGTACAAACATTGGCAATTCTGATTGATATACAAATCTTAATTATTTTACTTAAGTCTAGTTGCTGTAATGTCTACTAAAGTCCAGAAGCTTCAGTAAGAAAGAATCTCTTTTCACTTGTGAAAAAGACTGAGGTCAACCAAATAGAGGCACTGTTCTTCAAATGACAAAAGTTTTTAACAGAGCAGGTACAGAGGGAATGTTGCTATTGTAATGTGGATCATAACTAAAAGGTTATCAGCATAAGATAATCACGAGGAAATCCAGGAACAAGTTCAGAAGAAACTTCTTTGTCCAAGGAATGATGAGACCTTAGAACTCGCCACTACAGTCAGTGATTGAAGTCAATTCCATAGATGCATTCCAATGGAAGCTAGACAAGGGAAATGGTTATGGCGATAGACCTAAGTGAGCAAAAATGAGAGGAGGCTTGACTAGAGCATAAACCATGCACTGAATTGGCTCGGCTAAATAGCCTGTTTTTTGAGACAACACCTATCCAATGCAATCCTGCATAAAAAGCCATACATTTTGAAACTAACCTTCAAGTAAAGCAAGATTTTGTTCAGTGTCTTCTGTTTTTATTTAGCCTGAAGTCCTAAATGAAATATGAGCTAGGTTGAGCTATAATTTGTTAATTGGCTATATTGAATTTGCAACCTACGAGACATATTTATGCAACTGTTACATTATTTTTCTGCAACAGTGTGCTCATCAACTGTGACAAAGACTAATTCAGTGAGTTCAGAACAGGCTCCATATGGAGGCAGCTATTAGTTGTTGTTTTGAAAATACAGATGAACCTCTATTACTATTACAGCCAAGACATTTGCTTCATTTTGTGGTCTAGCAACAATATGAACTTTATCAAAGTCATGTGTGAGGATTTTTAATCATGCCTCATCTAACAGAAAGGACTAAATAAAGAAAGGGAATGACTTAAATTACACAACTTCTCTGAAACTATTATCATTACTTAAATCAATTTGTCACTAACAACTTGCAGTTGGCTGTATGAAATAATTTACAGATGCATCTGTAACTTGGCCTAATTTCATTTTTCTCTTTTACTAAATTCAAAGCAGAATTCCCAAAGGCAACAAATGGAATGAATAACTATTCATATTTGTAATTCATCTTCAGTCCTAAAAAGGACCCCTTTTTCTATCCTTACATTCATGCATGATCAGAGCGCAAAGATTAGATTAGCTGCTGCAAAACTTTGAGTCGAATCAGACTCCGGTCCTACTCAAAAAGATGGAGCATGAAGTCCAGCATTACGCTGCAGACAGGTCATTCTCGCTACCTTTCCTTTCTGGCTTTGTACAGTCCATCCTCTCCTCTCGTATCCCACTTCACCTCAATTTCCTGCCCTCTGTTCCTAGTTATTTCTTTCTATCCTGATAACAGTATTTGTCTCCTTTTGTCCTAGTTATTCCCATTTTTCAGTGATTTCAAGATCAAAGTTTTCTATTGCCGTTAAAGATGGGATGGGGCAAGAGGGGAAGGCAGTAGTTTGGGTACGTGAAGTCAGCCTCTCTAGCCATCACCAAGACGGTCTTGTCCAGCCACTGAGAGACAAATGGAATATTGTACACTTCTCCATCTGCTTTGGGTTTCTCCTCCTCCTCATAAACAAGTCAGAGAAGCTTAAATTCAGGTCAGTGAGAGAAAAACACAGGTGGAATTAATCCTACTCACTCCAGAGAGGCATTTATAAATTATTAGAAAGCAGAAGCAAAATTCCAATCATGCATGAGGCTTGCTATATCTGAAACATATGAGTCTGGTTCTGACAATGTAACTTATGGCACAGAAGTACTTTCGAGGTTAGACCAACCTTTGAGCTGCCACTGTAGCTGCAGCATCCAATGCAAATTGTCGCATCACACTTTCTTCAAGAT
This sequence comes from Chiloscyllium punctatum, assembly GCF_047496795.1. Taxonomy (NCBI): domain Eukaryota; kingdom Metazoa; phylum Chordata; class Chondrichthyes; order Orectolobiformes; family Hemiscylliidae; genus Chiloscyllium; species Chiloscyllium punctatum. The sequence continues at coordinate 60,110,885 of NC_092763.1, read as the reverse complement.
ACTTCTGTTCCCACTTTGTCATGTCAGCCTCCAAAGCCAGAATTCGCTCTTCCTTCTCACGTAGCAGTTCCATTAAGGAAGTGGCATTACACTCAGGAGCAGTGGGGGTCTGGGAGGTACCCTGACGCTGGACAAGATCAAATGAAAACGGCAATCAAATGACATCACAATTTACATATTCCAACGTCAGCATTTGTTTCTGTAGTTATACAGGCTTTTCAAGAATGTTGTTCAGAAAGAGAAATCAATCTTAAAAGTGATATCTTCTTTCTCTCTATACTGCTCATCCTTCCCTTCCTCTGCTGGAAGGACAGGTTAGCGATCTGTTCTCCACTCTTTACCACTGAGTTCTTTGTGTGACTACTACACAACAGCAGGATTTGAACACTGTAGTCATTCGTGAATATGCAACAGAAAATTGGGTATTAGGTGAGCTTTACTTCATTCAATTCCTGACAACATAGCCATTCTAAGCAATGCCGCACACCAGTAACCACTCTTCAAATTGAATCAAGTCAAACGTATTGATGTGTTACTGAATAATTGTTTGTAAATGTGATACCAAGTTCTGACCTCATTCAACCTCATCCATGCATTTCTATATGATTCACAATATAATGATCAGGAGACGATGACTCTTGTAACTTCATTTATACATCCATTAGAAAAATATCAAATGACGAAAGGTCCTTCGGCTCAGCCCAAACTTTCCCAATACTGTATAATATCCATTCATCAGGAGTTTTATTTCAATCATCAGAGGGAAACATTCTGCTTAAATCACTAATCCCTCCAAAAGGTGATCATAAAGAAATTACAATTTAAATATGAAATATAAAACTGACACTAGTTTGCAATTTACCTGCTGCATCCGTAGGGATTCCAATTCCCTTTCGAGGCGGGTTCGCAGCCGATGCTCAAGCTGCTCCCGTTTCTCACATGCTGCCTGCAGCTGGATCAGAGCTTGCTGCATTCTTTCTACTTTGTCCACATACACCTGCTTCCTCTTCAGCTACAAGAGTCAAAGAAATGTATTTCAGCAGGTAAAGAGAATGCACACCAATGCCATGCATGTACACATAAACCACAGCAAGTGTGAATCACAATGTAAACAATGATAGCATATCATTATGACTTATTAACATTTAAAATATTGCAGGGTTTCCGAACAGCTTACATAGAAATCAGAAAGCTTTGAACAAATCTTAAAAGTATTACAAACTCTCACTTTATGGAGAGTTCCCATCATTTTTTAAAATTCAAGCTGCATTAAGCAATTGCCCAAGAATAACCTGGCATATCATATTTCGGCAGTATTATATCTCATACTATACTCATTATGTTCAGAGTACCTTTCCTTAGCCTTTGTACTATGGTGTCTACCTAGAACTCTTCATTTGGATGGCATGGTGGCTCAGTGGTTCACACTGCTACCTACAGTGCTAGGGACTCGGGTTAAGATTCCAGACTCGGACGACTGTTCGGAGCTCGTACGTTCTCCCTGTTTCTCTGCCGGTTTCCTCCCACAGTCCAAAGATGTGCAGGTTAGCTGGATTGGCCATGATAAATTGCCCCATAGCGTCCAGAAATGTGTAGCCATGGGAAATGCAAGGTTAGGGATAGGGTAAAGGGGTGGGTCTGAGTAGGGTGCTCTTAGGAGGATCAGTGTGAACACGATGAGCCAAATGGGCTGCTTCCATTCTGTAGGGATTTTATGATTCTTCTAATTGATTCTCTACAGGGACAAAAGTTTAACGAACTCTGGGTATCTCTGAATAGACTGGGATATTGAATGAGTTGGGATTCAGTGCTGCTGAAAAGCAGGGTTTTTGCAGTTTCTACACAAGAGTAGTAGTTAACATGTAAGTTGGAACTGCTTATTCAAACATCTGTCCTCCAATCTTCATTAGTAGCTGCCCACAGATGGGGGTTTAAAATCAATGTTCATAAGCATGGGTACTGCCTTGCAAAGTCCACACTTGTGTGATACAGACGTCCTGAGATAAGTCCTCAATCAAAATAGAGCATAACCATACCCTCCACAAACAAGATGTGTAACCATTTGCAAAAGTTAACACTGTTGAGCCAAGAATAAACAACTCTGAGCACAGAAGAAAATGTCAAACAATGAAGCAGAACGTCATTGTAAAGTGAATTATTGCACAGTCTCATTTACACTTCTGCAATTACAAAGTTTGCCACCAGCTAGCAAGTTGGAGATTTCTAAGGTGTCAATTTTACTTTATTGCCTTCAGGTGTTTTGCTCTCCCCTCTTTCTTTTGTACCATTACCATAGGGCCTCTTAAGGCACAATGGTAGTGTCCCTACCTCTGGGATAGAGGCCTGGGTTCAATTCCTCTGCTTCAGATGCGTGAGATCTCATCTCTGAATAGGTTGACTGGAAAATATCGTCATCGCTATCATTTGCAGAATCTACTTCAATTATCACTAATTATTGGCTTGGTGTAAATAGACAGTGTTGCACATGTTGTTAACAAGTGGAAGAGAAGAAACTCTTTCATTTAATAGGCAACGTTTTCACTGAACATTTTTAAGAATAAAAGCACTTCAAACTTTACACTAACGTTTTGATCAAGATATCAATATATATGCACACAGTGCATCATTTAAATTTGATTGGCAAGTGCAACAGATCTGAAGTGGCTTTTGAAAATATGCTATGCTAGACAATGAAAAAAATAGAATTTAACTTTACTAATAAGCTATTTCAAAAGTTCATAAAAAACTTTCTAATTGTGTTCACTTACGAAATTCCGTTTATTTTGAGTTCATTTCCTCATTCAATATCATCATTTCCTGTATCTCTTTGGTTCTCTCCTACCTCCTAAAATCAGGAGACAAGTGCACAAGTCTATTCCTAGGTGACTGTGAGTGTTGTCTAACAAAGTGGTGCAGAGGCTGGACTTTTCTCTACAAATATCTCTAGCCCTTCCCATTAAACAGCCAAGAGATCTGTTCAGCTACCAGCCAGAAATCAATAGTTAAACTGAATCTGCAATCATCCCCATTGGGAAGTATGACACATAAGCAATACATGAGGTATTGCAGTCTGTGCACATTCCAAGTGCACTCTCATATGCCTCTTTCCAACAAGTACAAACTGGCATTCTCTCTTGGATTAGTAGTAAGCCATAAGTATCCAAACAGCTCAATTTAGTTGCACTCTCACTCCCACAAATTTGTGGCTTCAAGCTCTTTCCAGCACTTAATTATGTAATCTAGGCTAACAATATTTTCAGAAGTGATAATCTACATATAACACAATAAACAGAGTCCATGGAGTCAATATTAATTCAGCCTCCCCACCACCATGACAGAGAGAGGGAACATTAAATACTAAATGTTGGGCACATGTTTGTATTATGGTGAATTGCAAGTCATGCATATGGCCCCTTTTACAGAGTTGGGATATTTATTATCAAATTTAACATCAGGCTTACATGGAGCAATTTGAACCTAATGTAAATTTAACAGCTGTCAGCTGGGCTTCCTGCAGTTTAGGCAACCTGGCAATGCGAGAGAGATGAAATTTATCAGCTCAATTTGTTCAAAGGTGTTTTATACCAATTGTTGTTAACCAGAAGAAGCAGGAGTGCTCTCTCTTTCAATTAACCCTTCAGAATAATTTCTTCCAGATTCTCTTTTTTGCTGCCAATGGTAGCCTCATGTCCTCTGCTGCCCGATCTCCATGATGTGGAGGAGCTCGTGTTGGACTGTGGTGTACAAAGTTAAAAATCACACAACACCAGGTTATAGTCCAACAGGTTTATTTCGAAGCACAAGCTTTCAGAGTGCTACTCCTTCATCAGCGACCTGATGAAAGCTAGTGCTTCAAAATAAACCTGTTGGACTATAACCTGGTGTTGCGTGATTTTTAAACTTTGCCCTTGTCCCCAGTGGGTCCTATAATTGACCCCCAGCCTTCTTCCACACCTGATCTACCTCCCAGGCACTCCCAATATGCCTCACGTTCACTGGGGACTGTCCTCAAAGGTCCTGGGCATTGACCTCCTGACTGTTTTCTCACCAGACATGCTAGCCAAACTGTCACTTTGACCAGTGGCCAAATGAAAAACAGGAGAGACAAATTAAACGAGGTCTTACCATTAAATCAGGGAAGACCTTGGAAGCCCCAGTTGACTTTCCTTCCTATAAATCTCTTTTCAGGTGCACATCAAAAATCCAATGACACACTTGACAAGCAACAACATCTATAAACATAGTGGCCAACAGTCTCTTTCAAGCTACACTGCCAACAGCAGCTTAATCAATCATTTAATTTGATGTTGCTTGTAGGGTATTGCTGTGTGCAAAATGGTAGCAACGTTCACCTGCATATCAATGAATGGAGTACAATTCATTGTATTCACAACATGGATGGGTACATTTATGAGACAAATAAGAAACCTCATTTACACAAGGCTTATTTATTATTATGACCCACGGATAATTAGGATAAAATGGAATTAACATTTAGTAAGCATTTTACTGGAAATATGGAAATAAACAAAGTTATTTTGTCTCGAGACTGTCCAAAGCTTGAATAGAATTCTAGAAAAGTTTTTTAAAATCCACATGATACACATGTTTCTCAATTGTAATTGTGTTTTTAAAGTGTTGCTGTAACAACAGTGACTGGATTTCTTCATTAATTAATCCAATTTAGACATCAAACTTTTACCAGAACAATCAGGACAGAAATTCCAAGCCTGCAGTGAAGAGTACTAAATTATATTCAGGAAGTGCAATACTTCAATCAGGCTTAAAAATTTAGAGAACAAAATCAAATGATGACAAATTACCAGCAGTCAAGACATAGGGCAAATAAGGTGGTTTTAAAAAAAAGAGTAATTGTATTTTCTAAATACTTAAATTACCAGATTCAATTTGAAAAAAAAAAAGGAACTGTAGATGCTGGAGATTTAAGACAAAAACAAAATCTGGAGAAACTCAGCAGGTCGGGCAACATCTGCAGAGAGAAAACACAGTTAAGATGTCAGGTCTGAAAATGATCACTGGACCAGAAATGTTGATTCTCTAGACGCTGCCAGACCTGCTGGGTTTCTCCAACAGTTGCTGTTTTTGTACCAGATGCAAAAATTCAGTCTTTGAAAGGCACAATATTTAAAATAAAGTAAATATTGAGAGAGGAAAAAACCTATAATGTTGATAAGTGAAATAGAAAAATTAGCCCACAATTTGTCCTTCCACCCATTCTCCAGCAAGTCCCTCAAAGGGTTGGAATTGCTCCTTGTCCTCTATCAATGCCTGTAAGGCTGAACTACTGCCCAGAAGTAAACCTCTGGTTACTTTGCCCACATCTTTCCCCTGGAATGCAGCCTGTAAGGAAAGGGAATTTAATATACTAAAATTAAATTTTGCATTAATGGAATGCCAATGTGATCTTGTGCACATGAAACATCTTCCTCATACATGAATGTAAAACAGACAATATACATTTATGTAATGAAAATTGAAAAGCAAGCATTTCTTGGTCCAATTTTCACTTCCAAAAGTTGTCAAGACAGTTACTTCAGAAGCCGGGCTGGCTAGTTCACTCCTCTAATATCAACACACTTTTTTTCTCCACATAGTTAGTACTGTTAGGAGTGGAGACAAAGTTAAAGTAAGAGGTTCTATGGGATGAGCTCTCACACACGAACGAACATTCTACCTCCACGGTCATCATGCATTGTGGCAGATGAAGTGACCATTGGGTAATTGTAGCTGAACCACAACTCTTGCCTCACGAATCACACTCCTGTTTGGGTAGGGATATTGAACGTTGTTAAAGAATGAGACCTGTGCTTAATACTCTTTCCTTATCTTAAGGATTCAGATAGAATTAGACTTCGAGATCAAACCTGTGTTGTGCTTGTTCTGAATAGCTGAGTCATATACCATTTTGCACACATTTATACCTAAATTCAATTGCTGAAGAGAAATTTAAAATAACTGATGTTAGTAAGTAATTATAGTTACTCGTGTTAATTGCAATTCTTTTAAATTTTAAAATCGCATTGACTACTACAGATAAGATCATCCTATTCCAATTCTTACCTCCTCCTCCAATTTGACCACTTTCCCTTGGGTGTTGTTCAAAGCCTGATCCCGGATTTCAATGTGTCTTCTCTGATCCTCATTGGTAGAACGGAGGGCAGAGAGCTCCATTTCCAGCTTCTCCTTTTCTCGTGAATTTTCTTTACCTGGAGAATTCACAGATGCAAGGAAAGGGGAAATAAATATGCAAAACTGAGAACTGGCTTCCTTTAGAAAATAGAAGAGGAGATGCACATCATTCAGTATGAAAAGCAAAGCTACCCAGTGCCATTAATAGATTTCAGAGAGAACACTGATCAAACTCCAACTAGGGTTCGGAAAGCCTAGGAACTTTATCAAAAAGACACCATGGATGATGAGCTTCAGTTATTGACAATTTAATAAATCGGTTCAAAATTACAAAAGAGTTTTGATAGAGTAAATTGGAAGAAATGGTTTCCAATGTCTGCAACTTTACAGGTTCAGATCTAAGGTGTCAAAAGAACTAGACCAAAGATAAGGAGGAAGTTTATTTTAAAATGCAGCAAGTTGCAAAGATGTAGAATTCACCACCATAAGGAGCTTGTTGGGATCCACATAGTTTCTACTCTCATTTCAAGTAATGTACCAACAAGTAATAATAACTCCACTATTTTAAACACAAGTTTGCCCTGCTCTCTAGTATTAACTCTTACACTGTATGCAATGTAAAAATTTGTAGAGGATTATTTCAAACGTTTTGCTTGTCTAAATCAGTTGCTAATGTAACCACCTCTGGTGAAAAAATTTAGGCAATAAATGAACTAATGTTCACACTGCAACAGTATTAGAACTGCAGTCTTTTGACTGCATACTTATTATATTATCAGTATACATTTGACAATCATTTATTTGATTATTAGATAAGCTGTGACAGAAAATAATGTACCAGATTCTGTGCAGATAAAGCACTATACAGACTTGAAAGAACCGCAAGACAGAACAAAAAGTCCTTCCTCAAGTTCACTGATCAGAACTATATCACATATCAGTCAAGATAGTGGGACCAATCTAAAATTTCTAATAATATAAGTCATAAATCCGCAAGGACAACGGTTGGTAATAATTAACATTCAGAATATTTGGTTTCAACCTTCCACAATACCAACTGCGTACTGCACTTAAAAACATTACTATACAATAACTTCAAGGTCATTTATGTTCTTTTCAACTTGACATTTTACTGAATACAGCTGAAGAGGCTATCATTCAGTGTGGGACATCTAAACTGCAGATGCAAAGTCTAGTCACAATCACAAGTCATAATTCAACTCAACTGACAAATTTAGTTATGTTCGACATGGACCGAACATTCCAGGAAGGTAATTTGGCTCGTCACAAGCAGATAAGAGGTTCCAGTATGGCGGAAGCCTGGAAAGACCACTGATTAGATTACCACACTTGATTAATGTATCCTAATGGAAATTTCAATGACGCTATCTTTGCTGGATGCATTATCAAAACAAAACTAATAAACAAAGAAGTAATTTAGTCATTTAATAAATCTCTAAAGTCAAATCAACACAGCAACAAAGTAAGGACAATAAAGTGGATCTGATTTTATAAATTAAACTGTGCAGTCCCTGCTAATAAAATTGACGTTCCAAAAGAAACACATGCAAATACAGGGTTTTGTTTTCTCTGAATAATGAAAATTTTAGCAGCTTCAAAATTATGATCTTTATGTTAAAAATGCTGCTGTGAAAACCACACTTTGAAAATAGTTCAAGAAAAGGCCTTTGTTAGGAATTCTGTGGGAAACTTACTGATTAGCTGCTTGGTATGCAAGGGGTACTTTCCAAGTTCATGAGCCAAAGGAAATTCAAACCACGGAAGACATAATCACTAAATTCATTACTCTGCTCCAAGCAGTCTTCGTCCATTAGGGCCGGCTCTCAATTTCAACAGCCAAGAAATCACAGTAGGACATAGGCATGATTTTGCTAGAATATCATCCCATCACATAACTGAAAAATCATCAATAAGACAAAGATATCCAATCCTATACCATGGACTCGCAAAAAGAAAAGACTTGCAACAACAGCAGCAAATGGCATTTACTTTCTTTTTGTTTAGATTTGTTTCTTGAAAACTTATTCAAAACTCACATCTGCTTCTACCGAGAAACAAATAAAAAGGGGGAAACCACATGCAAATATTCTTTGGTCTTCAATTATTCTGACAACTGCTGCCTCCTTACTTGGCTGCCTGTATTATACTAAAATGTGCACTTCAATAGCTCCCCTTGTATAAAGTAAAGCTTGGGACACCATTTTTAGCAAAGAAACAGGGTGCCTGCAGCACATCAAAGCTCACCGCACATTCCAGAGACTGTGCTCTTGGAAATAAAGTGCACAGCATTTGGGGATTCAAAGATTAAACTTGCCAGCCACGTTGGTGTGGGAATGCCTTGATGTTCTGACTGTATTCATATATGGAAAATCAAAGCAACACTTGGAATTGATTATTCAAAGACTTACACATTTAACAGATAAATCTCAGGCCGATAACACATTGCTAGAATAATGCAGTTATGAAGCCATCGGTTTCAAACATTCTTTTTCCAAAAAAAATGCCATGAGAGCTTTTATTTGAAGGAAGTCAGTGTGTGATTAAAGCAGTTGGATGGATTAAATTAAGCCATGATGGATGCTGGAGTTGTAATTGAACAAATTATGTCCCCCTAAAGAATGGAGCAGACAGTTTCAGACAACGCATTATGTTGTGCCAAATTTATTACAGACCTGAGTATAACTTTCAAATAAAAACTACACATTTAAAAATAACAACATTCAGTGGCAGCAGAGTCCAGAGCAGGAATTGGGATCATGAAGTCATTTGTTAGAATATGTTTGAAAAACTGATAACTGTTGTTACTAGTTATTTAATGTAATAGAAAATTAGAAAAGCAAATTTGTCCCAATATGAACTTATATTACAATGATTGTTGGAAAAACAAAGTTTATCTCACAATATTACTTAGGTCAATAACCTGAAACCATTCTCAACAGAATACTCTGACACTACAGAATTATAAGGACAGAACTCATTGTTGCAATGCTAAGACATAAGATATAGGAGTGAAGGTAGGCCATTCAGCTAATCATGTTGACCTTGCCAATGACGTTATGGCTGATTTGATAATTCTCAAATCTACTTTCCTGCCTTTTCCCCATAACACATTATTTCCTCGATGATTGGAAATCTCTTTCTCAACCTTGAACGTAGCTAACCATAAAATCAACAGCCCTGTGCGGTTAGAATTCCACAGATTTGCTATCCTCGGAGAAGAAATTCCTCATCTGTCTTCAATATGTGACCCCCATATTCTGAGATTATGCCGTCTGACCCTAGACACCATCCCATAAGGGGAACCAACCCTTCTGCATCTAGCCTATCAAGTCTCCAAATAACCTTATATGTTTCAATAAGGTTGCTTCTCATTCTTCTACATTGCAGCAAGATCAAAGCCAACCAACTCAACCTCTCCTCATAAATCCATCAGTTTCTTGAATCAGCCTACTGAACCTTCTCTGGATTGCCAACATTGCCAGTATATTTTTCCTTACATACGGGGTGAACAACTGTTCACAGTATTCCAGCTGTGGCTTGACTAGTGCCTTGTACAGTTTTAGCAAAACCTTCTTGCTTTTATACTCCCCTTTTCTTTGAAAGGAAGGCCAACATTCCATTTGCGTTCCTCATTACCTGAAGTTGGTTGGTAGCTTTTTCTGACTCATGGACAACGACTCTCAAATCCCTCTGATTGCACAGCTTTGTGCAGCCTTTCCCCGCTTCAATATGATTCAGCTTCTCTACTCTTCCCTCCAAATTGCTTAATCTCACATTTTCCCATATGATGTTCCATTACATTTGCCAAGTTTTTCAGCCACTCACTTAAGCTGTCTATATCCTTCAAAGTTTGTGAGAAGATTTGTAGCTCGGGTGCTCGTTGTTGTGATTCTGTCCGCCAAGCTGGGAATTTGTGGTGCGGACGTTTCATCCCCTGTCTAGGTGACATCCTCAGTGTTTGGGAGCCTCCTGTGAAGCGCTTCTGTGATATTTCCTCTGGCATTTATAGTGGCCTGTCTCTGCCACTTCCGGTTGTCAGTTCCAGCTGTCCCTTGCAGTGGTCAGTATATTGGGTCCAGGTCGATGTGTTTATTGACTGAATCTGTGGGTGAGTGCCATGCCTCTAGGAATTCCCTGGCTGCTCTCTGTTTGGCTTGTCCTACAATAGTAGTGTTGTCCCAGTCGAACTCATGTTGCTGGTCATCTGCGTGTGTGGCTACTAAGGATAGCTGGTCGTGTCGTTTCGTGGCTAGTTGGTTTTCATGGATGCGGATCATTAGCTGTCTTCTTGTTTGTCCTTGCAACCCAAAGGACTAGCCACACTATCATACATCAAGAGCATTTCCGAACTGACAGCCAGACTACTGCGACCACTAGGACTCATAGCACACAAACCAACAGCCACTCTCAGACAACAACTCACCAGAACGAAGGATCCGATACCCAGCATGAGCAAAACCAATGTAGTGTACAAAATCCCATGCAAGGACTGTGCAAAACACTACCCACCTATATTTGAGTCATTTGCAAACATGGCTACAATACATTTCACTTTTCCCATCCAAGTTGCTAACATACATTGCAAATAATTGTGGACCCAGCACTGATCCCTGTGGCACACTACCAGTTACAGGTTGTCTGAAAATGCCCTTACCCCAATTGTCTTCTGTAAGTCAACCAATCCTCTAGCCATATTAGTACACGATTTCCAATACCATGGGCTCTCATCTTATTAAACAAACTAAATGTGCGGTACCTTATAAAATGCCTTCTAAAAATCCAAACATATTATATCCACTGCTTCCCCTTTATCTATCCTGCTGAGTATTCCCTCAAAGAACTTGAGTAAATTTGTCAGACATGACTACCCCTTCATGAAGTCATGCTGCCTCTATTTGATTATATTATGTATTTCTAAATGCTCTGCTATTATATCCTTTACAATAGACTCTAACATTTTCCTAATAATGGACATTAAGCTAACTGGCCTATAGTTACCATTTTGTCCGCCTCCTAATAAAGATGTTACATTAGCAGATTTCTAAACCTCTGGGATTTTTCCAGAATTGAAGATTTCTGGAAGTTTACTAACAGTGCATCTACTCCCTCTGTAGCTGCTGACTTTAATATCCAAACACACATCCATAGGTCCAGGTGTCTATCAGTCTTTAGCCCTATTAGTTTTCCCAGCACTTTCTCTCTAATAACAGTTATGGTATTTATTTCCTTTCATCCTTTTGCCTATTTAGTAATTTTAGAATGCTATTAAATGTCTTATACTATACAGACTGAAGCAAAGTATTTATTTAACTCATCTGTCATTTCCAGCTTCCCCACTATTATTTCCCCACCCTCACTCTCTAAGGGGCTTTTGTTCACTTTGGCTTCACTCTTCCTTTTTATACATTTAAAATAAGATCTTGACGTCTATCTTGATATTCCTTACAAATTTACAATAAATACTGCTCACAGTTCAAGTGGTCATGAAGCATTAAAATTTCACACACTTGCAATATACTTTGTCAAAATCCAAGTGATGATCAATAAAACAGGAAGCATTGATATAGAATCAATGAGGTATCATTACAATCGAAATTCAAAATACTGCTTGCGTTTTTATTGAGTTTCTCAGAAACTATAGCAATCATTGGAGATTGAACTATGTCATGATCAGCAGACAAGATGTTCATTGACTCTCTACTGCCATATCAGTACAATAAAAGAATTTTAAATGAAGTTTGAATATCAACGACAATGTGAACAACCCATTCCATTATTGGCTATTGTGCCAAAAAGCTATGGTGCGCAGCAATACAGAACAGGGACAAATGCAATTTTACTCTAATCCATGCTAAGTGATGTATTTCCTCATGGGAATTAGGGCAGAATATTTCAAAGGGAACAGCCATCCATGGGCAATCTTCAACATTGCTATGTCGTTAACTACTATCAAATAATGGCAGCCGTCCACCAGAAAGCTCAACATCCATCCTCTCAGCTTCAGGCACCAAGACAGCGAGACAAATAAAGTACAAAAACTGGAAAAGGAACAACTTATCTGAATATCTTCCATAAAAATTAAATTGATTTTAATTATAGCTGGAGTACATCCAGGGTTGCACCTTGGAAGATACCAATAATTATAATTTTGTTCTGTACAGCCTGAAGCCTATGTGATATTGGTCAATGAAATGTTTTTGTAGAGCTTTATTTCAGGAACTTGTGTCCACTAAAGTGGAGTCAAAGGCAATCAAAGTAATGGTCACAAAAATCTTTACTGTATGTACTTAGCTTTGCAACAAAACATTCAACTTGCAACTTTAAAAGCCATTGACAATGTCAGAACAGAATCCTTTTCAGATGCAGAATGATTGTGATTAGTTTCCAGGCTTTCGCAGTAGCCTTGGTTATTGAATTAACTAACAGTCTCACACTGTCCAAACAAGAAAAGACCACTTACTTTGCCCAATGAGCTGAGCAATAGTTTTTCGGCTGTCTTCAGAACCTTCACACTCTTTAACAGCAAGCTGCTTGTTAGCAGTTTCCAATCGATCTACAATTTATAGAACGCAAGAAAATTAAACAATAAAATTTTGGAGGCAAGTGAACATTGAGAAGAATGGAACACAGTTTTTAAAAAAATATTTGTTCATGGAACATGGGCATTCTAACTAGACCATCAGATATTGCCTATCTATAATCATGCTCAAGAAGGTGGTGGTGAGCTGCCTTCATGAACCACTGCAGTGCTGAGATGCAGGGACACTTAATGCTGTTAGGAAGAGGGGATGTTGAATTTTGACCCAGCGGCAGAGAAGCAACAGCAACATAGTTCCAAATCAAGATGTGTGGTTTGGAGGGGAACCTTCAAGTTATGGTGCCCCCATGAATCTGCTGCCTTCGTTGTTCTAGTGAATACAGGTTACAAGATTGAAATGTGTTGTCAAAGGAGCCTGGATTAGTTGCTGCATTATGAAAATGGAACTTTTCAGTACAGTAATACTTCAAGTAGTTCAGAGAAACTAGCTCTGGTGCCAATGCTGCAGATACCAGTTGGCAAACACAAAAGAAGTTCCCACATCAGTAAACTTTTAAAATTTATGATCTCATGTTTGTACCATTGCCAGTTCTAGGGAATATCATGCAAACCATTTCTTTTAAACTTGTTTTCACTTGAAGTCGAGTACAACTGATCGATAGGCAAAATCTCGGCCTCTCAACCTCCTGTGACAAGCCTAGTTTGTTTGTTGCCACTGGTTAAAACCAGGAGAAAGAGAGGACTGCAGATGCTGGAGATCAGAATTGAGATTGTAATGCTGGAAAAGCACAGCAGGTTAGGCAGCATCCGACGAGCAGGAAAATTGATGTTTCGACATAAGCCCTTCATCAGGAATTCCTGATGAAGGGCTTTTGCCCGAAATGTCGATTCTCCTGCTCCTCGGATGCTGCCTGACCTGCTGTACTTTTCCAGCATTACATTCTCCACTGATTAAAACCAACCTTTTCAAGTAGCCGCTTTGCCATTAATGTTACTACAAATGTAACTTTGCGGTGGTCTCACTTGTATTCAAAGCTCACCTACATGGAAGAGTCCATAACTAGGAGACACTTTTAAGAATGAGATAAGTGCATTTAAAATAATGGTTTATTGAACCAACTAAAACTTGAAAGGACAAAGTCCCTGGTCTTGATGAATTAGATACATTTTTCATACATATAATATACATATCAGAAGAATTCAGGAGATAGTAGAGATATTACTACCCAAATATAATCATTTGTTAGAAAAGGGTGCAGCAGAGGACAGCAATAACTAATGTAATTCCAATACTTAAGACGACTGACATAACATACCCAGGAAATTACAAACCAATTAGCTGATCATCTCTAGAAAAAAAACAATACAAGCTTAGAGTGAGAATAGAAAAAAAATTTACAAATTGAAAAGGAAAATATTCCTTGACCAACCTTCCTGATTTTTGTTTGAAGAGTTAACTAGAATACAATGGCGTTTCAGTAGTTGCAATTCATCTGGATTTTCAAAAGGAATTTAATAAAATACCCCATAACAGACAAATGAATAATGTCAGACAATGTGAAATGAGACTTGGCAGAATAGATCATGAGCTGGCTTCAAGACAGGAAACAGGGAGCGTCAGTAAATTGCAGTTATTCAGAGTAGCAGAAAGTGGGAACTGATAATCCAGACAGATCAGTGCTGAATCACCACTCTAGAATATTTGCATTAAAGATTTTTGGATTTTGGAATCTAAATATACTTCATAAAATTGCAAATTACATAAAACCAAGAGAGAATTAAGCAAGGCTGCAACAAATTTCCAGAATGAAAGCGCTCAGATCAGAGTGGCAGCGTCCCTACGTTTGAGCCAGAAGGCCCCAGTTCAATTCCAATCTGTTCCAGTGGTGTGTCATGAACACAACGGAACAGGTTATTTGAAAATATCTAAGCTTCAATAATGAACAAATGATTGATAAAGAATGGGAGGGAGATCATCCATTACTTGGAAAGCACAAATACGTTGAATAGAAAAACAAAGAGATCAGAGTACAAATACACCAATCACTAAAAACTGTTCCACAGGTTAGCAAGACCTTTTAAAAGAAAAAAGCAAACCAAGTACCAGATTTTAATTGTGGAAGGATGGGATTAGAAAGTTGGGAAGTTATCCTAAGCCTGTATCAAGCCTGGACCACACTCAGAGTAATTTATGCAGTTCTGGTCACTAAGATGACAGTGGAGTAGGACTCCTCAGCCAGAGGCCAGCCCCTCCGTCCATTTCTTTTTCCTTTTTTTTTGTGTTATTTTTCCCTTCTTTCTTCTTATCTCCTGACATTAAGCCTCGGCTGAAGTCATCATGGACTCCCAGCCTCAGCACAGATTCCCAGCATACAGAGCTTCAAGGTGAAACCTGGCACGGTCTGGAGGCAAGGGCTGGTGCAAGCTGGGTTGGAGGGACTACTGTTCTTAACTTTTCATTTCTTTATTCTTCTAATTTATTCCTATGATTTTGTACATTTGTACCTAAGATGGCGTGAAGATCTGGAACGTTGGACTTTTTCTTTATTTCTCTAATTTTTTTCCGAAGAATTTGTACTTAAGAATCTGTGCCTAGGTACCATTGTACCTAAGATGGTAACATGAGCGGCGATTTGTAAACTTTTCACTGTACTCATGTACATATAACAATAAAACCAATTTACAAATCTACGCAGATACAGTGGAACTGGAGAAGGTGCACACAAGATTTACAAAAAAGTGATATCAAAAATAAGGCTGTAAAAATATCAGGAAAAGTTTAAATTAGCCAAGAAGGGTTTTTAGAATTACGAAACGTTCTGATAAAGTGGATATGGAGAGAATACTCCTGCTTATGGGAAAGAGTGGAACTAGAAGCCATCATTATAAGACAGACACCAAAAACTCCATCAGGGATTTCTGAAGTAACTTTATCGGAGTGAAGCATAAACAAAGGCATGGACTGGTTGGGTTGAATTGCCGGTTTCTGTGCCACATATCCTACGTGAAATCCTAATTGATATAAAACAACCGTAAATGTACTAGTATGTCGTACAGTTGTCTAAAATGAAAATTCCCCACTGTTAATGGTTCCCTGCAATAAAACAAGCTGTTTGTACAGTAACAGGGGGACCACGACTATACTGGCAGAATTACTTCCAAAGCGGTTTTCGAGTATAAATGCACCTTTCACGCTGGCTCTCTATCTTGGACAGAGATGAAACGTGTCAAGTCAATAGTTGTCAATTCAAATACTAACCAACCTAGTACACTCAAATTACAACTGAAGTACAACTAGGAAAAATTCAAAAGAACGTTTCAAATTGCAGATTAATGGATATCTAGAAGCGAGTTTGCAAGCTGGAATCTAACAAAGAGATTCTGATGGCATATATGGTAATGAATATCCATGTGTAATTCATACGGATCCAATACAGGTTACTGCATCAGAATGAATGTCAAGTTCCTAAAACTTTTAAACCAAAATGGTGTTGCTGCCCTATAAATAGACAATTGGTATCATTTTTGAAAATAGTTGCCGTACATAAATTCTTTATACTGCTTTGATATTAGAATTTGACCATAAGCAGGATTGTGTACCCACCACTGTAGAAAATAACAAAAATATTATATTCCTTTGCAATATCACAAGTGCAGGTTTATTGAAATTTATGCTGGTTTAGGAAAATTTATTACATGTTTTCACTTGTCTAAGTTATTGAATACCAGTCTGATGAGCTCATTTGAAACTCTATTTTCATACTCTGCGCACTCTCTCACTTCCCCTCTCACCTGCTTTACAGAACGTCATTTGTTTTTTTTGAATTTTGTTACAAATCTTTTGCATCTATCATGTTTACATTTCTTCACAAATATTACTTAGAATTCTATCCTATCCATCCAGTGATGAGTCATTTGTATGTGCAATACATAAACAACACACTGATTTCAAAAGTAATAGCACTACTTGGGAAAGAAAGCATTATTTTTTAAACAGCTAAAATGCAATAAAGTGCAAAAAACTAAATTTGTAATAGAAAGAACAACAGAAACAAACAGGAGAAAATGAATGCACTTCACAGCTTATAATTAGTATTCTTTATTTTTATACACCTCAACTTCTTGACAAATTCCTCCACCCTAAATACTTGCATGCATATCTCATTGCTTTAATACTGACTTTCTTTGGAGTATTCTTTTCCTCCCCTTTCATTGACAAAGGCTTCAGTGTCTGTCACGTAATCTGGAACATTCCTACCAAACTTTGCCACCTTCCTCTACAGTCTTTAAAGTTGTTATGCATATACAAGTATTTTGACCAACTTCTGAAAACTCTGAAGCCAACAGAATTCAGTCTTCATACTTTGAGAGATATCTTTATACCACAAAACCGAAGTAAATGCAATTTGTTAACGTTCAAAGCAAAATAAACTACAAGGCAGGAAAACATTCAGGAGAACAGAAGCTTTGGATGGAAGTATAATATAAGGGTGAGGATGAAAGCAAAGAAAGCAACAGGAGAGAAATGGAACTTCGTCAGGCAAATGAGCTAGGCTATTTCACCAGTCTTTGTTCATCCATCAACCAATAAGAAGCATCACTGTATTCTATTGCTGAAACTTATTTCAGCTTATGCCTCCACTAGTCTACCTGTGGATCTACTCCATTTGTTGATCGGTTTACACGCAGTAATCTTCTCACATTCATCTTAAACTTGCTATTCACTAATTCAACCCTGGGGCCCATTTGTCCTACTTCACGGCCATCAATAACTATTCGCTGCATCCCCGATAACTACTTCTAGGGTTTCCTGAGGAATCTATCCCTGGTCTTCTCCTTTCTTTAGCTGAAAGCACAATCTGGATTTCACTGACAACGTATATTGACAATACCTAGCTCTAACTCACCAAGACCTACTCTCTATCCCTCCACTGTTTCAAATTGTCAGACTGCTTATCCAACAGCCATTATAGGCTAAACAGAAACTTCCTCCAACAAAATGTTGGGAAGGCCATAAACACTGTCTTCCATCCCCAATAAAAAATCCACCCATCATTAATTCCATCCCTCAAATGGTACCTTTCTGAGGTTGACCCAGACTATGTGCAACTTCACTGGGAGATGTGATTCCCAGAGGAGCTTTCAACTACAAATCTGAGCCATCACCAAGACCCCTGCTTCTACCTCTGTACCATCACTTATCACAGCTCTTCTGCTGATACAATAAAGACACAGATGAGGGTATCATGCCCTCTCACATTTTATCCTTTGCAAACTTGAGGTCATCCAAAAGCTGCTGACAGATCTTAACTTGCACCAACCACCATTTACCCATCACTCCTGTGCTTTCTGATTTACACTGGCTCCTGGTTGAGTAATATCTTGATTTTAAAACTCAGTCAAATCATCCATAAACTGGCCTCTCCATATCTACAATCCTCTCCAGTCATACAATAATCTGATCCACCCTTAATTCTCCAGTTCTAATCACCTTTCTGAGGTTGACCCAGACTATGTGCAACTTCATTGGGAGATGTGATTCCCAGAGGAGCTTTCAACTACTGCAGTCTATGCCTTCAGTTGTCCCAGTCCTGAATCCCCTGTTTAACCTTCCTGCCTCTACATGATGCTTTCCTACTTCAAGACTGTCCTTAAAACCTACTGCTTTACAAGTTTTCAGTCATCTGTTCCAATGTAGAGTCTCATATAATGCCTAATAGAGCACTTTGGGACAAAAAACAAAGAACAGTACAGCACAGGAACAGGCCCTACGGCCGACCAGCCCACCAAGCCCACAGAAACACATGATGCCTTTCTAAATTAAAAACATTGTGCCTCTATGTGGTCCATATCCCTCTATTCCCTGCCTATTCATGTATTTGCCTCACGATGCCACCTAAATGTTGCCATTGCATCTACTCCAACCACCTCTTCTGTCAGTGCATTCTAGGCACTTACTATCTGTAAAAGAAAATCTGCCTTTCACATCTCCTTAGAAAACTTTCCCCCTTTTACCTTAAATCTATATGCTCTAGTACTGGCATTTTTACCCTGGGAAAAAAGACTCCGACTATCCATGCCTCTCATAATTTTGTAAACTTCTATAGGCTGTCCCTCATCCTTTGACGTTGAAGTGAAAACAAATCAAGTTTGTCCAATCACTGCTCATGACTAATATTCTCCAAAATAGGCAACATTCTAGTAAACCATTTTATACTCTCTCCAAAGCCACCACAACCTTCTGGTATTGAAGTGACCAGAACTGCATACAAAATTCCAAATATAGCTGAACTAAAGTTCTATACAGCTGCAACATGACTTGCCATGTTTTATACTCTATGCACTAACAGATGAAAGCAAACATGCCATATGTCTTCTTGACCATGTAGCCACTTGCGTTGCCACTTTCAGGGAACTGTGGACCTGTAAACAGATATCCTTATGTTTGCCGATGTTATTTAGGGTGCCACCGTTCCCTCCTGTATTAGGCCTTCCAAAATGCATCACCCACAATTCCATCTGCCAATTCTCTGCCCAAAGCTCCAACCTATTTATATCCTGCTCTCTCCTCTGCCAATCCTCTTCACTATCTGCAGTCCCCTTAATCTTTGAGTCTTCCACAAATTTACTAACCAGATTGTCTACGTTCTCCTCCAAATCATTTATATATGTCTTAAACAACAGTATTCCCAGCACTGATCCCTGTGGAACACCACTGGTCACAGATCTCCAGTCAGAAAAACACCTTCCACTGCTGCTCTGTCTTCTATGGCAAATCCAGTTCTGTATCCATCTTGCCAGCTCATCACAGACCCTAGGTGACATCACCTTGTCAAAGGCCTTGCTAAAGTCCATATAGATTACATCCACCGTTCTCCCCTAATCAATCGTCTGTTCCACTTTCTCAAAGAACTCAATCAAATTTGAAAGACATGATCTGCCCCACACAGAGCCATGTTGCCTATCATTAATACATATTTTCCCAAATGTGAGTAAATCCTTTCTCGAAGAATCTTCTCAATAATTTCCCTCCAACTAAGGTAAAGCTCACCAGCCTGTAATTTCTGGGATTATCCCTCTTATTCTTCTTAAACAAAGGAACAACACTGACTATTCTCCACTGACTATTCTCTGGAACCTCTCCTGTGACTAAAGAGGAGACAAAGACTTGGTACATCACCCCAGTAATTGCCTCCCATCAGAAACTTGTCTCACAATGCTTTTCAAAACACACAACATCACCTTTCTTATAAGGACATGCCCTAGAATATCAACATATCCTTCTCTAGGCTCATTACCAACCACATCCTTCGCATTTCTGAATACCAATGCAAAGTATTTATTAAAGACCTCATCCATTTCCTCTGACTCCACTCATTAATTCCCTCCTTTTTCCTTGAGTGGATTTACCCTTTCCTTAGCTACTCTCTTGCTCTTTTATACGCATAAAACACCTCAGATTTTTCCTTAATCCTATTTGCCAAAGAAATTTCCTGACTCCTTTTAGTCCTCCTTAACTATTTCTTTAAGTTTTTTCCTGCTTTCATTATATTTCGCAATGGCACTGTCTGTCTTGGTGGCACGGTGGCTGGCTCAGTAGTTAGCAATACTGCCTCACAACGCCAGAGACCCAGGTTCGATTCCAGCCTTGGGCGACTGTCTGTGTGGAGTTTGCACATTCTCCCAGTGTCTGCGTGGGTTTCCTCCGGGTGCTCCGGTTTCCTCCCCCAGTCCAAAGATGTGCAGGCCAGGTGAATTGGCCATTCTAAATTGCCCATAGTGTTAGGTGCATTAGTCAGAGGGAAACGGGTGTGGGTGGGTTACTCTTCGGAGGGTCGGTGCGGATTTGTTGGGCCGAAGGGCCTGTTTCCACGCCGCAGGGAATCGAATCTAATCTTCAGTTTCCTAAACTTTATTATGCCTTTTTTCTTTTTGACTAAACTCAATTTCTCTTATCAAAGTTCCCGAATCTTGCCATCCCTGTCCTTCATTTTTACATGAACATGCTGGTTCTGAACTCTAATCAACTGGTCTTTAAAAATTCTCTCAGGACAAATGTAGATTTACCCTCAAACAGCTGCCCTCAATCTACATTCCCCTGCTCTTGCCTAATATTGTCGTAGTTAGCCTTCCCCCAATTCAGTATTTTCACCAGAGGACTCCTCTTATCCTCATCCATAAGTAACTTAAAACTTGCCGAATTATGGTCACTGTTCCTGAAATGCTCCCCACTGACACTTAGATCATTTGGCGAGCTTATTCCCCAATTCCAGATCTGGTATGGCCCCTTTCAGAGTTGGACTGGTTACACATTACTTTACAAAACCCTCCTAGATGTTGTATTTATATAGTAGCTTAACAATGTAATTGTTGCCATTGAACTTTTGAATGTAGGACAACAAAATATGTTTCGCACACAAGGAAGGCCACAAACCCCAAATGGTACAATTTATAAAATGTGTCATCATTCTTCCCAGAGTTGGAAGTCTGACTATTTACTCTCAAATATTGGCTGATATTTCAACAAATGAAACCTGCCCAAAACACACATGAATCAACATTGTAAGCTACATCAGCAAAACAACTTAGCAGGCAGGTAAATTAGGAAAATATTCAATTAGTTAGTTATTAAAGAACTGCGGCTATAAATTGAACAGATTTCAGAGTAGCTGATCAATATCTTCATTTAAGACAGGCATAGGAATTTTGTCAATCTCCTTGACCACCATAACACTTCTTTGCAGTTTCAAAAGGCAGAATACTAAAGAACCCGAGTATGTACAGCAGGGAAACAATGTTTGTTTAGCCAAATACCATTACAGTGACAGTAACCAACCCAACCCCATTTATACGAAATGCTTTGCCCCTTTTCAAGTATTTATTGTAGTTAATCAATAAGGAAAAAAAATTATGGGGAAAAAGGCAGGAGACTCGCATCAAGGACTCTCAGATCAGTCATGATCTCATTGAGTGGTGGGCAGGCTCAACGGGCTGAATGGTCTACTTCAGCTCCATGACTTAATCCCTATCAAATGATATCATTGCATCTACCTTACTTGCTGCTACTGATGGCAAAATTCAATAATCTTTTATTTAAATAGAATCTAACTTTTTCCTTTGCTCCCATCACAATGATCCCCAGTTAATGCACCCAGGAGAAAATTTTTTGCCAGCTAGCATTCATAAATTTAAACTTATTTTATAACCAATTCCCCTCTTGCCAATTAACTTTGTTCATTAATACATCGTTCTTTGACACAGGAAAGCAGACATTTGTCTATGATTCTATGCGAGGTGAGCAATAGAGAAGAGTATTGTTATCGTGGAATGGACCAAGTCACCAGATACAAAACTACTGAAGCATTAAGACACATTTACCTCTCAAATCTCGATTGAAGTCGTAAAGTCTGCGGATTTCACCTTCTAACTTATTCCGCATAGCTTTTTCCAAGGTTTCTTTCTTGGAAGATGATTTCACCAGATTTTCATAAGCTTCTGAAACTCTCTCAATTTCCATCTCCAGCTACATGAAAAGAAAAATTTCCAGTCAGCTCCTTCACCAGTGCCTGAAGCAACAGATTCACAGAATATGCATAATACATTTAGGAGCTCAAAACAGATACAAGTACTGGAGTTGGTTCAGAAATAAGAACCATCATTTTTTGACCAGTTCAAGGTAGTACAATGATTGCAGGCTGATGCCAATGTTGGAGCTGTCCTAAATTCTAAAGTGCAATATGTTGAGAATATCAAACTCATATTAGCAAATTACTACACTCAAGTCAGAGATTTTGAAATGGAATCCCCAGGGGACTCAGATCAGATTTCAATTAACTTGCTTTCAAATTTCTGGTCTTTCTGGATTTGGTGACTCACTAACACTCCAAACCTGTTGGAAAACATTTTTACAATAATAACCCTGTTTCCCTTTGAGTAACTTAGACTCTCTTTCAGACATTATAACAGAAAGGTTCTCAGGAATATACTAACATCTGCAGGGAGTCAGGCAGATGGAAAACCTCAGATCAGTGGTCAGACCAGTCAGTACTGCACCTATCAACATAGTTACACACAGAGATTCTGAAAATTTTACGGGAATTATTTTAAAGCAGACTAATGGGAAACTAGTTTTTTAAAAATGAATTACTTGAATAGGTGTTCACTGGTCAACCTTAACTGCAATGAAAAATGTGTAGTAACTTGCATTTTGGACTAACCTGTGGACTAGATCACTCTAAGAACCACTGTTCTGACACTCCTGGATGGCCTTAATTAAAAACAATGTCATCCAAAATTCAGTTACCCATGCTCTTTACCACACCAACTTTTGTCCAATCATCTTTTGTGCTCAAAAGGTCTACAGTAGATCCAAGTTCAGCAACAGGTCAGTTTAAAATCCTCACCTTTATTTTCAAGTACTTCCATGGTTCCACCCCCCCCCCCATTTTCGTTCCTCCATCCTTACAGGATTCCAAGATATCGGTGATTCTGTAATCCCAGCAGCGTCTTGAGCAACCCTGATATTAATCACTACACTGTTAGGAGCTGTACCTTCAAATGTCAAGATCCCAAGATTTAGAACACCCTCTCCAAAATTTTCTAACTCTCTTTTCTCCTTCAACACACTCCTTATAATGGCCCCGCTCCCCTGTCCAATACTTCCACATGTGGATCTGCCAAGTTTTGCTATATCATGAAATGTCTTGGAATATTTTATTACATTAAAGAGACTTCATAAAAACTAGCTGCTGCAGTAAACAACATACCTTGGGGCTGAAGTCAGAACAGGGCGGAGTGATTTTTTTTGTCCTTTAAGGACCTTAAAGAAGCAGTCAAATTTTTGACAATAATCTCAGTTTTCTGAGGTGATTTTTTTTCTCTGGTGTTACCACACAAAGTATCAGAATTACTGAGTTCAATTTCATAACACATTCTGGCAGATGTGAACTCTTGACTCTAGCTTGCTTATTCAATAACACAACCACTTGGGAAGTAGAGAATTAAATGATCAAGTCCATTATAGAGAGAATGGCTCAAATTTGTGGAAGAAGTGGGCTGTGTTCCCATCCCACATGCGTTACAGTAACATCCTCTGTTTTGAACTATGCATGCTATGTGCCATTTGCGATCTTAGATGTCAAGCGTCAAAGCAGCAAAAGACAGAAAACAGCAGCCTTGATTAACTTGTTGATTGATTTCCCTATCTTTTCCCTTGGTTTCTGCTCAGGAGCATCATCCTCTCTCTATAATCTAAGCTGAAATAAGAAATATTTAGTTGTCATGAGGCTGGAGTACATGAAACTAAGCACTCAATTCATCTCAATTTGCTTCAGTGTTAACTGCACTCTCTCTGCATCTCGTCATAGTCTGAGTGTTCACCTTGGATTACTATGCTCAAGTCAGCTCTCTCAGGGGAGCACACATGAATCAGATGGCCCTCCTGCCTAGTTTAGACATGGCTGCCTTAATTCTAGAGTTTAAAAATAACTCCAAAAAATGAAACATAACCCAAAAGAACAGATCCACTAAGGAAAGAACACAAACAGAAAGGCTAACTATCTCTTCACCTTGGTCTTACACTCAAAGTTTAACATGTCAATCAGTTTCAATAGCTGGCAGCTTTTCCTGAAGATCCATGTCTCCAAAGACTGGAACTTTGATAGAGGATGGTGCGTATTCATGCAGTGATCAAGAGTCTGCCAATGTTAATTTAACTGTTTTTAATGCTCTTATGAAGAGGATCCTGTTCTTGCCCAATTAATGAGAATCAAGTACATTTTTCAGTCACCTAGCAACCAATTTGGAGGGAGAGAAGATTGAGAGATGAGGTTCCTTTTGGGTCCTTGTGACTCCATGGTGACTGCCAATGGAACTTTAGAAGCAGTTTAATCCCTCAACTTTATAATTTAGCATCTGAAGTAATAAGTCACAGCATGACAGGCTAGCTGTCCAGGCTTTTAAGTGAAACTGGAAGTGCTGACTGGAATTCTTTCCACTGGCTCCAAACTAACAGTCTAACATTGCTAATCCTAGCTTATCAAGCAGTCAGAAAGTCTTTAACAATAAATTATGCAGTTTTATCTGGTTAAACCAGTAACTACTCATACACTTCTAAATTGCCTAATCCTCATCACTACTAATCTGAAGTAAAGCTCTCTGGATCTCAAAAGTATTATGTGACTACACACAGACACATATCATGAGGGACTTGGATAGGGAAGGTCTTTTCCCCAGGGTGGTGGAGTCCAAAACAAGTGGGCGTAGGTTTAAGGTGAGAGGGGAAAAGATATAAAAGGGACCAAAAGGGCAACTTTTTCCACGCAGAGGGTGGTGCATGTATGGAATGAGTTGTCAGAAGAAGTGGTAGAGGCTGGTACAATTGCAACATTCGAAAGGCATCTGGAGGGGTATGAACAGGAAGGATTGAGAGAGGGGTATAGACCAAGTGCTAGCAAATGGGATGATATAGGTTATGTGGTCGGCATGGACGAGTTGGACCGAAGGGTCTGTTTCCGTGCGGTACATCGCTATGACTCTAAGATTTTATGTGGAAACAGCATGCACTCCGTGCCAAGTATTGAGAAAATTCAACAGTGTCAGATGTCTCAGTAAGTTGGTTTTTGAAAGTGAACTAAATTTAGATTTCCCCAAATCTGAAGAATTTGATGTTGGTGCAGTGAGATCAGTGAACTTACAAACTACAGTATATCAAGCAATCAAAATGAATCAGAGTACTTACAAACACCGCAGCTAAAAGTCACAAAATATTAGACTGAAAAACATTTTCTGACATTCCCTCAATTTATTCGAGGTTGAAGGTTTACCTCTAATTTATCTTAAAAATGTGCCTCAAGAAAAGCATGCTTGCCATATTTTCATTTCCATTTTCAGGCAAAGTACTTCAGCAGATTTCTTTAATTTACTGCCACTTTAAGAGCAGTTTCAGGATATGGATCTGCACCTGCAACGATTGCCACTGTCCCAAAGCTATTTAATTGAAGTGAATCTAAGAAACTATTACCTTATTCCCTCTAAGGGATGACTTTGAATTCAGCCCCAAGGATGAAGGAGTAATATCCATGACTTACCTCTTCATCAAATCCTCTTGGAAATCGCCTATGATACCATAAGAAAGTAATTACTCATTCATGCTACACGTACTGTAAATGTTGCTAATGGAACATGTATTACCTTCTGTAATTTAGCTACTTTGTCATAGTATCCCTCCAACTCCTGCCGAAGAGCACGGTTTTCCTCGGACAAGATTTCTACCATTTGCTGAGCTCGCAAGACAATGGCCAATGGGTCACCCTGGAATTGCTGGTTCAGGTGGCTTGTAAGGGGGGTCTGTTGGTGTTGAGCAGTCAGCAGATTTGGTGAGGGTGGTGGCTGCATCACTGACGTAGATCCCATTGATGTCTGAGATGACGATGGGCTGTGTTGATAGGTTCGCTGCTGTAACTGCAGCTGCTGATGTGTCGAGCCTTCTTGACTTTGCCTGTTAATATGAAAAAAAAGGACTACTACTTGCACAGAGTAATGAGAAGAACATAAAAAACAGGAGAAATGCAAATCATAAAGGCCCCTCACTGTTGCTCCATCACGTAACAGGATACCGGCCAATCACTGACCTCAACTCAGTTTTCCTATCCTCAATTATCTCATGAAATGGACTGAGTATATTAAAGGCTAATATCAGTGACTGTGTATTCATAATCATAATACAAATACCATTTTGTGAATTCACTGCGTTACTATAAAGGAGCTGTTTTGCCACCATTTTTGGTACGATTTTTCTCAGCACATGAGATTAGGTTCCTGCTCAAATGAAAAATTGTAATCTTCCACCCAATACACTGCTGTAATATATTCTAACAATTGCCACTATTTGAAAAGGAGGATTGGAACAGACTCCTTGTGCAAATCTGCAGGGTGCATCCAGGAGCTTTAGTTGTTTTGCCAGAAGAAATGTCAGTTTTTCTCGCTATCCTCTCCCAAATGCATGACTTGCCTTTTATGAGCAACTTAAATGAGAAACAGTGTCCAATGGAATTCTCCAAATACTTCTAGACTGGTAAAACAAGTACATTATATTTGATTACTCGTGGATTTAAAAAAAATAAACACATACCAATGAGTGCACTGCAGACAAACAACCAAACATTATTGTGTGCTTCTTTTCATTGCTTGGTTAAGCAATAACCTCAACCCTCCAGCTACTGTCAATCACAGCATTTTTTTTTAAACACCAATGTAATGAAAGAAACAACTTTAGGGCACATCGCAAGATGAGGCAGGGCTGGAAAAAAATTATATCAGCTGACAAGTCTGAATCAAACAGGTATGCGAGTTTGAAAAACAAACTTGTCAGTTTTCAAGCACTCTGCCTCCACATCTGATTCTTCAGAATTTCTTTGATGAACTATTATTGAGTATTTATGCTTGCAAGGTAGACTGCACACAAAGGTTAATTGGAGGACATGAACTGGGTGAAGAATGACTACATGGGGCAGGACCAAAGATATTGTTAAAACATTGGAAAGAGACTTTGGACGGATGGGAAAGAAATAGGGACAGGAACACACCAATCTCTCAGTTTACAGTTAATCTTTACCACAACTCCATTTACTCATCTTTCCTTCCAGTGCCTGAATACACAAAAGAAAAATCCATTGATTTCAATCTTGATAAACTTTTATTTGAAGCAGTACACATAATGATACATAATCTCATTGTTCTCCTCAATCTCAACTAAAGCCTTAAACCCAAGGCCATTCCACATCACAATAACCTGTAAAATTCACACCTGTACTGTGATTTTACAATGATGAATGTCTAAGCAAAGGATGATATATTCAGTGTGATGATCAAAAACTCAAGTCCAAGAGTACTAAACATTAATGGAATACAGAGGTTTAGGAAGAGAATTCCAGACACCTGGGCCAAGACATAAGATAGCACTCCCAATTTTGAGAGAAAAGGAATGGTGGAGGTGGATTATACATCAGGGCAGAACTGCAGAAAAATCATTCTCAGACAGTTATGGGGTTGTGAAAGAGACAGGGAACCAAAAGGCCATGAACTGATTTAAACAAGAGGAAGGCAGTTTTAAACCAGAGACACATAACCGTAGCTTACTTAGTTCAGGAAGCAAAAATGCAATGGATAAACACAACTTCATAGGATAGCAGAGTTTGGGACTTTGAAGTTTATGGAGGGGAAACAATATTAGATCAGTCATGAGATCAATGGAATTGTTAAGCCTAGAGAAACAAAGGCAGAGATGAGGGTTTTAACTGCATGAAAGCTGGGTGAAACATACTACATTCATATTAGAAGCTGAAGCCTTTGGGATGGCAACTGATATGATGTTAAACAAGTTGCCGTTTGTTTTAGAAATCAGTCCAATACAAACAAACATTAACCATGAAGGAGATGGAGCTAACAGTATAGAATTGGTGTCAGAAGCCTAGGTACTGTTCTCAGATTTGCCAAAGTTCAGTTTGAAGAAGTCGTAGCTCATCGAGATAAGAAGACTGACGACCAGAGACAGTTAATTAGTTGAGGCAAGGAATGGAGTTGTGGAGCTGGGCATTCTCAGCATATTACATTTGGGACCTGCCATAAAATGGTCTCACCAAGGGGAAACATGTAGAGGATGTGGAGCAAAGCTGATTGAAGGGGACTGCAGATATAATGGCACAAGATGGGAAAAGAATCCAGTACTCATTTTGTTCGAGCTATGAATGGATGGGTAAAAGTTACCAGGAAAGGTAACTTCACTGAGATAGACAATGGAAGGGAGAGATTGGAGGAAAACAGTGTGATTGACGACAAAGGCTGCGGAGATGTCAACTGGATGAGAAAAGAAGCAGTGCACTAAGTCAGAAAGTACACTGTCTAGAGTAATTTCATTGCCCTCCATCCCTCATAGATTAGTTGTGTAATCTTTCCTCCAGCCCCACTGTCAGTAGAACCATCAGGATCAACTCTTTGGAATCCTAACCCTATAACCACCTACATGGTAAGGCATGCCTCTGGCCAACTTCAAAAGCTAATCACTGGCTGTGTTCAGATATGCCATAATTTGCCTCCTTCTTCCTGATTTGGCATTTGTTATTGGTCTTCAGACAAAGAAAATGATGCGACAAAGGAACAACTAATAGGACTGCTAACAGGATGTAGTAGCAGTAGCACACAACAATGCATACCGAGACTATATATGGCTGGAAATTTCTCACGGTGTAACTTTGCTAATGTCTCTAAAGTCTATTTGAAAGAATAGCCCATCCCTAGAACTTGTCTTTTCGAAAAACAACTGCTTGCTGGATTTTAGTTTGGCTTATCCCAATATAGAACTGAAGAGGATGTTGAAGGGTACTTTAAATACCAAGAAAAAAATAGTTATTGTGTCGGAGTTCCTGATCCCAGCTGCGTCATCAGGGAAAGGCCCAAAGTGGAGGCCAGGTGTTTCCCTACAGGAAGGAAGGAAAGGAGAAGAGACACAAAAATTCACATTGTGTCAGGCACACTACTGCACTTCTACATACTCGTTCAATAGCAGCACAGTAGAAAGCCTGGGATCAGCGTTGTCTAGTTGACCCTGTCAGGAATATTAGATGAAAGCAAAAAATGTTCCACATCAGTTTGCAGCACTCTGTGCAGTAAAGGGAGCATGAATAATGCATTCTCATTCTTTTCAATGTACTAAAGACATTATGCCTTTGAGGCCTGCTGCAAATCAACTGTCCACTTTTCTTAAATATTTGCATTCATATTAAGATTTAAAATATCAATTCTTGATCAAGCAACAAGCATAAGCTCCAAACTACTGGGGTCATGCATGCTAACACCATTTGGAGTTGGTCAGGAAGATTTGAATAGGATGATTGGAACTCCCCAGATTTAGACTTCACAGCCTTTTTTTTAAAAATTGCTTCCATTTTCAAAATGTCATCAGTCAACTCCTCGATATACTGCAGAAGTATGTATTACAGAAGAGCAAAACTACAACTTCTCCAATTTTCCCATTTTCTTCATGGAAAAATTATGCATGGAAACATGACATTGCCTCAAGTTCCCTCCAAGACACTCAACAACCTGACTTGGAACCAAGTTGCAGTTCCTTAAGTAACATTTAACCAAAATCATGGCAATTCCTTCCTAACAGCACCGCGGATGTACTACAGCACATGGACCACTGCAGTTGAAGAAGGTGGCTTGCCACCGCCTTCTGAAGGATAATTAGGAATGGGCAATAATGCTGGCATTCACATCCAGTGAGTGAATTTAAATGTCAACAAAGAGAACTGAGAGGAAACAGTGCGTGCCAACACCCTCAAGCCTGCAGCATGACAGAGAATTCAACTCATGAAAATTTACTTCCATTTGCAGCTAACATGTGGACATGATTAATGGATTTTATTTCTCTTGGAAGTGAATACTGTAAAAACTGGATATAATTACAAGTATGGGCTTACCACAGGACAAGAAAGGCTACGATTTCATATTGTAACGTGTTATCAGATGACCAAGTCAAAGAAGACCATCAGGATCCAATGCTCTATCTTGTCCACAGATCCCATAGGAACTGCTGCTCTGCTCCCACTCAGGGTTGTACAATCATAAAATACTCAAAAGGTAATTAACATATGGCAAATGAAAATGCTACAAATTATAGTTCTGCATTTCTGCCAAGGTTTTCATCAGTTACTCCACCAACTGTATTCGAATACAGCTTTACAGCTCAGTACAGGCCCTTCGGGCCTCAATGTTGCACCTACCTGAAGTCTATCTCTCCTATACTATTCCATTTCCATCCATATGTTTATCCAATTATCATTTAAATGCCCTTAAAGTTGGCGAGTTCACTACTGTTGCAGGCAGTACATTCTACCCCTCTACTACTCATTGAGTAAACAAACTCCCTCTGGCATCTGTCCTATATCTATCACCCCTCAATTTAAAATTATGTCCGCTCGTGCTACCAATCACCATCCGAGGAAAAAAGGCTCTCACTGTCCACCCTATCTAATACTCTGAACATCTTGTGTGTCTCAATTAAGTCACCTCTAAACCTCCTTCTCTCTAACAAAAACAGCCTCAAGTCCCTCAGTCTTTCCTTGTAACACCTTCCCTCCATACCAGGCAACATTCGAGTAAATCTCCTCTACACAATTTCCAAAGCTTCCACATCCTTCCTATAATGCGGTGACCAAAACTGCACACAATATTCCAAGTGCGACCGCACCAGAATTTTGTACAGCTGCAGAATGACCTCGTGGCTCTGAAACTCAATCCCTCTACCTATAAAAGCTAACACACCATATACCTTCTTAACAACTCAACCAATCTGGGTGGCAACTTTCAAGGATTTATGTACATGGACACAGAGATCTCTCTGCTCATCCACACTACCAAGAATCTTACCTTTAGCCCAGTACTCTTTATTCCCGTTGCTCCTTCCAAAGTGAATCATCTCACACTTTGCCACATTAAACTTCATTTGCCACCTCTCAGACCAGTTCTACAGCTTATCTATGTTCCACTGTAACCTGCAACATCCTTCAGCACTATCCACAACTCCACCTCCCTTAGCGTTATCGGCAAATTTACTAACAGATCCTACTCTGACTCATTTAGGTTATTTATAAAAATGACAAACAGCAGTGGCCCCAAAACAGATCCTCATAGTACACTGCTAGTAACTGAACTCCAGGATAAACATTTCCCATAAACCACCACTTCTTTCAGTTCAATCAGTCTTCTTTCAGCTAGCCAATTTCTGCTAAATCATCCTCAATCCCATGCCTCCATATTTTGTGCAATAGCCTACCATGGGGAACCTTATCAAACACCTTACTGAAATCCATATATACTACATCAACCATTTTACCCTCATCCACCTGTTTAGTCACCATCTCAAAGAACTCAATAAGGTTTGTGAGGCATGACCTACCCTTCACAAAACTGTGTTCACTATCCCGTATCACCTTATTCCTCTGTAGGTGGTTATAAATCCTCTCTCTTATAACCTTTTCCAACACTTTACCCACAACTGAAGTAAGACTCACTAGTCTATAATTATTAGGGTTGTCTCTACCTTCTTTCTTGAACAAGGTCACAACATTTGCTATCCTCCAATCTTCTGGCATTATTTCTGTAGGGAATATTTGGGAAAGTAAAAGATCACATAGAACTTTGGTAAATGTTTCTGCTCATTAATATGAGGAATTTCAGTTCAAAATCTTTTTGGAAGTAAACTTTCTGCTCAACGTACATGTATAATTGCAATGCCGGCATGGTCAAGTAGCCCAGACTGTGGTTGCGTAGGTTTATTCCTGAAGAACATTCAATGAGCAAAGAAACTGAAGGATTACTTGCATCTGGGAATCAGAGTCAAATCCTTCAAGGAAGATAATTAGTTTCTATTTTTTAATGAAGATAATTTTGCACTTTATGGAGTTGTCAGTTTTGGTGCCTTAGAACGTGACACAAACTTGTTTCTGTAATAGTAAGTCAGTCACAGAACATACCACTCCAAAAACATAGAAAAGTCGTGGGGGAAGTAAAACAAAAAGATCAAAGCAAGGGCCAATAAGATAACTCCATGATCCCCTATCGAAGTCTATTTTCTCTACTGTTATAACTGTTAAACCAACAGAACAATGTTTTCATTACAGGACAGCACTCAATGTAACCCAAATAGATGTCCAGAAATTGAAAATATTGGGTTTCAACTGCAATTTTGTGGGATAAATATTAAAAAGCAGTTGTGTGTGCCATTTTAGCATTGCCATTCAGACAGACACGGAGTCCCTTCTGCTAGTTTTCTGCTTTCAACCTCCATAATCCTGAACTCATCTAAATCGCTATGAAACACATCAAGCTGCAATGGTTCCCAGTTCAGCAACACCCCAAGATTCAATTTCTTATCTTAGATATCCAATTCTTCCATGGCTTTGCCTACCCTACTACTGTAACCTCCACCAGTTCTATAAACCTTCAAAACACGTCCTTCTCCATCTCTGGCCTCTTACACATTTATTATGTTGGTATGGTATGTGGTTTAATCTCTCAGCCCTTCCTGTAGACTATTATGGAACAGTTGGCCACAAGTTTGAGGCCAGAACATACATGTACAGCTCTATACAGGCCAAGATGGTTACCAGGTTTGATCTATTATCTATACTAGTCAGTTATCCCTATCAGAGCAGCAGTCAAGCTGACTTCAACACCTTGAACTGGGAAGACAGAAGGGAAGAGAAGCAAAAATCTAAATGCTAATCAATAAACCACAATGGAAAGTATGCATGTGGGAGCATCAGGCAAGCACTGGATTGAGCTTGGCTCAAACAGACCTATTCAGTTAAAGAATGAATGATGATCACTGAATTCTAACATGGAAAATGAATACTAGAGCAAGATCCTGTAACTTACCACAAACTACTTTCATATTCATCTTTTTTGTTCTAACAGAATACAACTTGCACAGAGCTTTGGTTATACCTTCCTTGAAAAATCTTGAGTGTTCTAATTCCCATATGATGAGGAGAATACACATGCACTGGTGAGAGGATTTACAAGAATGAACTTGAACTTGTAGATTATAACCAACAGGAAAGATCAAGTACATCATCAGTCATCCTCTAATAAATGACTGACAGATGACCCTATTGTGGTTTTCTAAGATTGTAAAAGGTCTTTAAAATTTATAAGGAAAGTTTTACTTAATACCAAAAATAGTTGTTATGATGAATAGCATAATTTAAGGTAAGTTGGATAAGTAGAGGAGGTCGACACAAAATATAAAGTTATGCTGAGGAGATTAGATTAGGGTGGAAGGAATTCTTTGTGGAACATAAACAATAACTTACATCTGTTCCATTGGGGTTATTTCTGCACCGTGTGCTCAATGTCAAATCATAAACTGAGACTTTGCCCTTTACTTTTCCCATAAAGATAAAATTGCACTGGAGACCAGGACTTTAGAATGGTCCCTCTTTACGTACCTGACGGCCCCATACTCAGGAGGTGGTTGGTACCTCATAACAGGAGCATCTGGCTTAATGTGTTGCTGAGAGGTTGGAGAAGGCTTTAAACCTTCCGTTGTCATTCCCAGTCTAACGTCACTGTAGAAATTGCCATAGTCCTGAGCCTTGGAAGTAACAGGTAAAGTTGACATATTTTTGTAAGGATATTCAGGTGGAGGCCCCCTAGGGTCTATTCCCTTTATGGATGTCTGAGACAAAACATGCCCAGCATGTGTGTAGAATTCATTCGCCTGTTGGGACGAAATCACACTACTTGCAATTGAAGATTGTGCTTTTACACCACTTGTAGCTAAGGAGAGCTGCATAAGCCGCTCACTGAGAGAACGAACATGACCTTGTTTCAAGTCTTTAAGCCCATCATCTTGGTGAACCTTTCCAGTACCCAGCCTCTGGACTGTGGACCGCCCTTCAGTTCTCATCTTCTGGTTATTTATTCCAGTAACAAAGAAAGCAGTTCCTGCTGCTGTATGTTGCTGTCCTCTAAAAAATTGTGATTGGACCTTCGCTTCTTCATAAGTTGGCAGTTCCTCGTTATTTTGTGCTTGTGCTGCTCTGGTCTGCAGCTGCTTCTCCATGACACTATTGTCAACTTGCAGCTCCTGGCCTTGGGGTTCCTGTCGTGCAGAATGTGTGACCACTTGACGCTCATCTTGTGTCAGACCATCGTTTGTAGGTACTACAGACCCATTACTGTTGTAGGCAATGACATTTACTGTGGCTTGCTGGTGCAAGGCAAGGAGATTTCGATTCTCAGTGGGGTTTCCATATCTGAGCTGCTCTTGCAACAAACGCTGTAGAACTGTCCCACTTGCTCCTTCTTCTGAATTTCTCATTTCAAGCCCGTGTGTTCTGTGAATGTCTTGCAGATACTGGACATCAAAATGAGCTTTTCCTTTAAGAAGAAAAAGTATTAGCACAATGAGTAAAGATAATATACAATGAGATTCATAAAATTCTAATTGTGCTTAACATTTTTTTAGTACTTATGCACAAATAAAAGACTTTTAAAAACTGTAGAAGATTCAGAATAGAATCACAGAAGAATGCTTTCAGAACCGAATACTTGCCTTATTCATTTTTCCATAGACAAATGCATAATGAAGATCTAAAAGAACCATCTGATTGTGAAAAACAATAAATCTTCTATTTTCTCATTTCCTCACTGACTCAGTGCATAATTGGTACATTTGGTTTTGTAACGAACTAGACAAACTAGGTAGCTCTCAATTATAATTATTAATATATGAGTTAGCCAATATTTCTCAACTCTACTTCACTAGAACCTCTCTGAATTCTTCCACTGTTGCTAAATCATCAGACCTGTTTATACAACATCCAATACTAGATGAGCTGAAATTTCTACCAATTAATTTTTGGGAAGACTGAAGCCATCACAATTTGTTTCTTTCTCTGGCAACAGTCTGGGATTAAGTGGGTCTATTTGCCACCTTGACGCTACATTTAATCCTGAGGTGGGCTTTCAAATTTAGGCTTATGACATCTCTAAATCTACATAATTTCTCTCAAAAATCATCTTAGCTCATCAGCTGCTGAATCTCTCATTCATGCTTTTCTTAGATGCAAGCTCAACAATTCCAACAATTTTCCTCACTATTTCCCACATTCCACTCTCTGTAAATTTTGGGGCATCAAAACCTCTTCTATTAACTTCTCAATTTGCAGCAAGCCCTAGTCCCCTAACATCCTGTGCTCGATGAACCTACATTGATTCCAGGGAACTGTGGAAGCTCAGTCTTTACATGTGCTTAAAAGTAGAGATTGTTCGACTTCTGATTATCAGTGGAGAACAGGGTTAGGGGAAAGGGTGAGTTAATAAGATTGAAGTGTTCAATAAACCATGAATGCATTGAATGGTGGGGCAGTCTCATCAGACTAAATTGGGACTCTTGCCCCTATGCTCCTATGTATCTGGGTTATGACTGTAATGTGAAAGGCATAGATTGAGGGAGAAATTTTCTTTGGTTGGCCTGAGTATCTGTAGACAATTGGAGAAAAAAAGAAACAGGATTATGACTATTTCTAACTGTCTTATGAGAAGCCAATGCAAGAACATCTCGCAAGAACAAAATTGGACTAATAATAAAAGGTAGGTCCTCCGCTCTTCATTGATTGTCAAGTGCTAGGAGATGTCCTAAATGTCAGGAAATGAACAACCATACAAATGCAGACTTTTTCCTTCTGTGGTCAATTGCTGACTCTGAAGAAATGACGACTTGACAACGTGACAACTGGGTCGCATTCACAAAAACTGTAGCTCAGCATTAATTTCAACCTTCAGCCAAAAAAAAAGGGCCTAGGAAGAAAAATCAGTGTTGGAAGTGAATGAGGTAAGATCCTCCTCATACACAAAACTCTGTTCTTTCAAACGTATCATTCTTTTTCACTCTGGCAACTATACAATTACTTGGATTGCCAAGGATAGAATAAACAGCCTGTCACATGACAGGTTATTCTGTCATTTCACCATTCAGACAGAGAGGCATGTAAAAGTAAATAGTGCTATTGTCCAGCTGCTGTTTAAAAGAAATGAATCAATAATACAATTCAGCTCAACTGTGAATGTGCAATGATTAAGCTGTTTGGAATGTGGTTCTACCCCTTATGGATTTCTTATAAACTAATTCTGTAATATATACCAACACATAATTTTATCAAGGACGGCTACACCTTCTATAAAATCAATTGCTGTATACCACAGCTATATCTTTTCAAAAATGGAAACTACCAATCTCATTTCTAATGCAGTTGAAGCAAGAGCAAAAGTCCTTAAAACCAATTACAGCATAAGACACAGGAGCATAGTAGGCTAATCATCCCATCGAGTCTGCTCCTATGATCAAAGAGATCATGGTGAAACTGATAAGCCTCAACTCCACTTTCCTGTCTTTTCCCCATAATCCTTGATTTCTTTACAGATTAAAAACCTATTTCAGCCTTCAACATACTTAATGACCTTACCTTAACAACTCTTTTGTGGTAAAAAAATTCCACAGATTCACAACACAGATGAAATTTCTTCACATCTCTTTTGAATGTGCAACCCGTTAACTCTGAAATTTTCACCCTCTGGTTCTGAACTCTCCCAAAATTCAGCATTTTTGGTGGTTTCCTTCTAAATTAAAAAATTTAATGTTCTGATGAATGACCACATACAACATATTATCTGATCTTTGTGTTTCACAGCTTCTGTATGACCTGCTGTACATTTCCTGCACGCTGTTTATTGTTCAGATTTCCATATTTTATAGTTTTTTCCCCTTTAATTAATCAAATCCAATGGTTTTGAACACTGAAGATCGTAAGTTTTTTCTGCACAAGAACATCTTCATTCAAATTATAAAATTAGTTTAAGTGTGCTTTAAACATCACGAGAATCATTCAGAATTCAGACTCCAAACTCTGATAAAATACCCAACACAGCTGATCAGAAATGATCCATTTTCATCTAAAATATCACGAATTGCCACTTTTAAAGACAAAAATAGTTCTACTCTGTTACATGAATCAAGTATAACTTATGCAATAAAGGGAATAGTTCGCTCAAAGTGTCTAGGATAACTTAGTTTTATCACATACTACCATGACAAGATGAGTGAAAATAAAGTTACGTTCGCATTGAGCGATAATGTTACACCAAATGTTTCTTGCACAACAGCCTTCACTTATCATTTCAAATTCATAGAATCAGAGAATCCCTACAGTGTGGAAGCAGGTCATTTGGTCCATCGAGTCCATACCAACCCTCCAAAGAGCATACTGCCAAGATCCACCCCTCTACCCGATCCCCGTAACCCTGCATTTCCCAGGGCTAATCCACCTAGCCTGCACATCCTTGGACACTATGGACAATTTAACATGGCCAATTTACCTATCTTGCACATCTTTCAACTGTGGGAGGACACTGGAGCACCTGGAAGAAATCCACGCAGACACAGGGAGAATGTGCAAACTCCACACAGTCACCAGAGGGTGGAATCGAACCCAGTTCCCTGTCATTGAGGCAACAGTGTTGAATCACCTTGCTGCAAGAACAAATACTTTTGATGAATTTTGGTGAAATTGTTCCCTATATTGCCAGTATTTTCCCATCTCTGCACAACAAAGCAGCATTGAGAGCAATGTATAAAATTGCTGTATTTTTGTAATTCAGGTAAACACAGTATGAATATTGTACATACCTACTGTTATCCTTTATTCAAATTCAACAAAATTGAAAGGCTGCCACGATATTCCAACAATGTAAAGGTTATATGGACTTGCCCCATCATGTTCAGGGGTGTGTAGATTAAGTGGATTAGTCATGAGGTTACAGGGATAGTGTAGGGGCGTAGGTCTGGGTAGGATGCTCTTCAGAGGGTCTGTGTAGACTTGATGGGTTGAATGGCCTGCTTGCACACTCTAGGGACTCTGATTGACACGTGCATTAAAACATCATGCAGATTCATTAGTTAGTATCTGCAGATGTATCAGATTCTCAGCTACGTACGAGACATTGATGAATTACATAATATGTTTTAGTTATTGATTATTTATTTCTTGCAGTAGGAGGGAGAGAAAAATGAGCAAAGCTGACTCAAAGTAAGGACGCACCAACTGAAATTCAAGCAATTTCCAGGGCTTCAGTGGTGAATGAGGAGATAACAGTAGAAGGACAAGACATGGAACAAGGTAATATTCAAGAAAATTTACATCATTTGGTGACTCTTTCAATATTTTCTCCTAATTGTTCAAGTGAATCCCTTTGGTCATACCCTTGTACTTTTTATTTACTTTAATTCGAGTGATAGAGAAGTACAGCCTGAAAACAGACTCTTCGGTCCAACTCATCCATACTGACGAGATATCCTAAACTAACCTAGCTCCATTTGTCCCATATTCCTCTAAACACTTCCTATTTATGTACCCATCCAGGTGCATTTTAAATGTTGTAACTGTACTAGCCTCAATTATTTCCTCTGGCAAATTTTTCCATGCATGCACCATCACCTGCATGAAAAAGTTGCCTTTGGGTCCCTTTTAAATTTTTCCCCTCTCACTTTAAACCTATGCCCTCGAGTTTTGGACTATTTACCTTATCCATGTCCGTCATGATTTTATAAACTTCTATAAGGTCACTCCTCAGCTCCAACACTCCAGGGACAATAGGCACAGCCTATTCAGCCTCTCCCCATAGCTCAAAACCTCCAAACCTGACAACATACTTGTTAAAAAAAAGAGAAAACTACAGATGCTGTAAATCAGAGACAAAAACAGTAATTGCTGGAAAAGCTCAACAGGTCTGGCAGCATCTGTGGAGAGAAATCAGAGTTGACGTTTCAAGTCGAATCATCTTTCCTCAGAAACTCAATCCTGAGAAAGGGTGACTCGATGTGAAACACTAATGCTGATTTCTCTCCTTTGATCATCTGTTTTGACCTTAACAGGCTTTTCATGTAAATTAATTAACTGGAAAATACAGGTGATTTATAGTGGTGGTTGATAGATAAAAATTGCCTCAGGTGATTTGGTAATGGGAAAAGCAATTCTGTTTTGCAATACAACTGTGGTAGTGGACAATATCACTTCCAGATATAAGAAGGGTCCTAGTGAAGCCCAGGTTCAAGTCTCATCTGCTCTCGAGGTGGTGTGTAAAAGTGTCTCTGTATAGTAAAAATATCAAAATTCCTTTTGGCACAGTGGTCAGGAGGCCTGGTATCAGGTCCCATCTATGCCAAACGCATGTCATAACATAGCTCAACAGGGTTCTTAAGGCCCAGGTTCGAGTCTATCTGCTCCAGAGTTGCAGGTTGATTAAAAATGTCGATTAAAATGTGTAAGGAGATTATGTTTCTATCTCCCGCCCACTTCGATTATCATATTGTTGTTTGGGGACCAACTCCCGACACCATTCATTCCTACATTACAAAGTTATCTATACTTGAAAAAAGTACATAATTGACTGTAAAGTTTTTTTTTGGGACATCCTAAGATTGTGAAAGATGCATGATTAATGCAAGTGTTTTTCTTCATTTAAGAAATCTAAAGTCACTTGTGATATATTACTGGATATGTTTCGCACATAAAATGTAAAATGATACCATGAGATTCATAACGAGTTTTACTTATGGTATGGTCTTGCA
Source organism: Chiloscyllium punctatum (assembly GCF_047496795.1). Taxonomy (NCBI): domain Eukaryota; kingdom Metazoa; phylum Chordata; class Chondrichthyes; order Orectolobiformes; family Hemiscylliidae; genus Chiloscyllium; species Chiloscyllium punctatum. The sequence goes on along the minus strand of NC_092763.1, from coordinate 60,070,983 downwards.
TAAAACACTAGCAAAGATGACATGAAAAATTCACCTTACCCCAAGGATAAACTGGCTTCATGTGCACATTTACATTGCCCATTGTTTTCATATAATAAACAATAGCAAGCAGTACAACAAATTTACAACTCATTCTTCCATCATGGTACATGGAGAAAAGTCTGCCTCACAACATATCAAACATAGCTTGTGCTTTTGAAAACCAAGTCTTAATTTATGGAAAGTTGTTTTTAAATTTTGGCAATTGCTCCTCGGTCCCGAATTGCTGTTCAGTGCAGTAACATAGGTGTGCCTTTTATAGTAATGGTTACAAAGTACCTGTTTCACTCTTTTCAATATCCTCCTCAGCTATTGTGGAGAGCTCATGCCGGTGCAGTAACTGGCTGTGTTCCTCCAAGTAAACAGCATCTTGTTCAAACAAACACTTCACTCCTTGCAGGATAGACCACCGATCACCGAGATTGCTCACCCCCAGAGACTCTACCAGAAGGAAAATAAAACATCAGCAAATCGACAGGCTTAACTTATTTCACTAGCCTATTGTAAACTGCAATTCTTATGTAAATTATATCATCAAATGCATGCCAGAGAAATGAGATCACCTGAATTGCTCTGATAATCTTTAAACAATAGCACCTGAGTAATTCCCTTAAAGGCAAATGTGCCTGCAAAGTTTTCAACACATGAACATAATGTGCACACATGATCACAAAAAGAGATTTCAGCCCTGCAAGTTTAGATTTCCTTCCCTAACTTGCAATGACCATATGATTTCAGTGGTAAAGTTTTATGGTCTCCTTTTCTCTTGGAAGAAAGTATCAAAATGTTCAATTTCTTTAATTTCATTCACTATGCTGGAGAGTCTTTTACACTGAAAAATGTGTTGCTGGAAAAGTGCAGCAGGTCAGGCAGCATCCAAGGAGCAGGAGAATCAACGTTTTGGGATAAGCTCTTCTTCAGGAATGAGGAGGGTGTGCCAAGCAGGCGAAGATAAAAGGTAGGGAGGACGGACTTGGGGGAGGGGCGTTGGGAATGTGATAGGTGGAAGGAGGTTAAGGGGAGGGTGATAGGCGCGGAGAGGTCGGGAAGAAGATTGCAGATGAAGAAGGTGGTGCTGAGTCCGAGGGTTGGGACTGACATAAGGTGTGGGGGAGGAATGGGAAAGCCGGAGAAATCTGCATTCATCCCTAATAGTTGGAGGGTTCCTAGGCGGAAGATGAGGGAGTTGTGGAGGGAGTGGTCTTTCTGGAACGCTGATAGGGGAGGGGAGGGAAATATATCCTTGGTGGTGAGGTCTGTTTGGAGGTGGCAGAAATGACGAAGGATGATCTGTTTATCCTTTGTCATTTCCACCACCTCCAAACAGACCCCACCACCAAGGATATATTTCCCTCCCCTCCCCTATCAGCGTTCCAGAAAGACCACTCCCTCAGAGACTCCCTCGTCAGGTCCACACCCCCCACCAACCCAACCTCCACTCCCGGCACCTTCCCCTGCAACCGCAAGAAATGCAAAACTTGTGCCCACACCTCCCCCCTCACTTCCCTCCAAGGTCCCAAGGGATCCTTCCATATCCATCACAAACTCACCTGCACCTCCACACACATCATCTACTGCATCTGCTGCACCCGATGTGGCCTCCTCTACATTGGGGAGACAGGCTGCCTACTTGCGGAACGTTTCAGAGAATACCTCTGGGACACCCGCACCAACCAACCCAACCGCCCCATGGCTGAACACTAACTCCCCCTCCCAACCCGCCAAGGATATGCAGGTCCTTGGCCTCCTCCATCGCCAGACCATGGCAACACGACGCCTGGAGGAAGAGCGCCTCATCTTCCGCCTAGGAACCCTCCAACCACAAGGGATGAACTCAGATTTCTTCAGCTTTCTCATTTCCCCTCCCTCCATCTTATCTCAGTCCCAACCCTCGGACTCAGCACCGCCTTCTTGACCTGCAATCTTCTTCCCGACCTCTCCGCCCCCACCACCTCTCCGGCCTATCACCCTCACTTTAACCTCCTTCCATCTATCGCATTCCCAACGCCCTTCCCCCAAGTCCCTCCTCCCTACCTTTTATCTTAGCCTGCTTGGCACATCCCCCTCATTCCTGAAGAAGGGCTTATGCCCGAAATGTCAATTCTCCTGCTCCTTGGATGCTGCCTGACCTACTGCGCTTTTCCACCAACACAATTTTCAGCTCTGATCTCCAGCATCTGCAGTCCTCACTTTCTCCCTGGAGAGTCTTTTAGCAGAGTCCAGTTAGATCCAGCACAGAGCACTAGGACATGCAGTGACATTGGCAACCAATGTGGTAGAACATTCTGATTCCCATCCAGAAGACGTCTGTTGAAAGTTTAGCTACATTTAATTTTCACAATTCAAAAAGATTTGGATAAACTTCTAAATGTCTTAGCCTCACACATGTATGCACATATGTATTGATAAACCTAAATATTTTCCTATTGAGTACAGTACCCGACCTATAAAAGGGTTAAACAAAGAATTTTTATTAAGTTACATCAAAATCAGAAAGCAATTTAATATTATCCACTGTAACATTATCCTTTATCACGCCTCTTCCCAAATGTAGTAAATACATTCTGAGCCATTTCCAGATTGGCAAGTAAAGTTTTAAATGCAGTAAGTACTTCAGTCCACATCCGAAAGCCTCTGAAGATTTATGTTCCCCCAAATATCCGCAGTGACAATAATATGAAAATAAAGCAGTCTCGTACTTGCATGTTGTCAAAGAATGCCACTGATCATACCATCAATGCATAGAACAAAAAGTGGCTCTCAACAGAACACAGATTGAAAATTAACTGATCAGCATTAAATTGGAAAAGGCTTTTTTTTAAAACACCAAGCATAGTAACTGTGCAGAGTCAATTAACAGAAGAGGTCAACAAAGTTCAAAAATAAATTGGTTAAAAGAAAAATCAACCAGATGGATAAGAGAAAGAGATCAAGAGAAGCTGACTCTTCGGTACTTTGGATAATAATATGTGAAATTCACATTTTTGTATAGAGAGCTGTGAATACTTAGATCATAATTCTTATATTTCAGAATGTAATTATTCATTTTAAGGATATATCAAAGCTTCCATTTCTTGAACTTTATGCAGAAATTGGAAGCATCTGATTAAGAAATTGAAGAACTGAAGAAGTAACCCCAAATAATTTCAATTGAAATAACCTTAAAGGTTAACACACTTAAAAGATTGTGGCTACAGTAACTGAAGAGCTTAACAGCTAGAAAAGCAAGATCATAAACATCATGCATGCTTACTTAGCTAAAGCACCAGAGATGTGACATTTGCAGGTACTTCCACTGAAGAATAAGTTATCCATGTGGCTGCCAAAATTAAGGAAAACTTTGAAATTAAAGTGCAGTTCATTTGCATCTTTACCTAGGCACACATCAAGATGTCACACTGCCAATGGAAGTAGATCAGACTTAGTAAATGTCTCTGTTGGAATTTCTCTCTGTGAATTCAGTTAGAGCATAGCCATCAGGAAAGACTGGATGATATTTGGAAAAGCGACTAAGAGTCTTTGTCACATTTGGGTTAACTGTAGATTGTGGTTTCATAGACGTCAAGAGATAAAGACAAACCTGAAGTACAGGAAGTGCTAGATTTATCATCTAGGATGTAGCCTGAAATTCGGGGGCTAATATTCGGTATTAATCATAATTGGTAAGGGAACTAAGATTTATTTAGCTGTAAGCCAAGGGAAAAGAAATCTACTGTAATCCTCAATAAAAGGTAGCAGGGCTTCTTGAAGTAATCAGCTTGATTGCAAATGGAAACTACAAAGTGGGCTATTGGAAATCAAAGATATTTTCTGATGTTTTAAACCACTACATGAGCTGGGGGCAATCATATGTTTGAACTGTGGAATTTGGAATTTAGGTTGGTGAAGAAATTAGAGGGTCAACTAACTGAAAGATAAGAGAAGGAACCCAATGGACCCCCAACATGCCTTGGAGAATAACTGAAATACTGAAGAGAAACTAATGACTCTGATGGAATGTGAATCAACTGAGTTGGTTCCAAGCAAAGTGAAAAATGTGGTGCTGGAAAAACACAGCAGGCCAGGCAGCATCCGAGGAGCAGGAGAATCGACGTTTCAGGCATAAGCCCTTCTTCAGGAATGAGGAATGCTCATATATCAGTTTATATCAGAAATCTTTATAAATTATATTAAGTTAGTCATGCATGTACCATATGTTTAATACCCCTTTATATACAAATTAAAGTTTGTTGCTGGTTAAAAAGTGAAAGATCTTATGGCTTAGTTCATTTGGCTAATTATTGAGTGTTTGAATTCCTTCTTCAAGTGTCAACAATCCCTAACAAGATCTTAACAGGTGAGCTGAAGCTGTTATTTTCATACTTAAACTGGCTCATCACATTCTAGGTACAGCTTCCAAAAAAAAATCGGTCAAATTGCCTCAAAGGCAAATTGTTGATGACTGAACCACACAAGGTACTGCATGTGCAAGTCTTCTAAAATCTAACTCTGTCATTAATAGTGTTTCAACCTGTAACAAGGATTAACCTCCCTTATGACAAGGAAAGCTGCTGTGATATAGTAGCTTTATACAAAAGCGAAGTCCTACAGGTGCTGCAAGAAATATTCAGCTGGTCGGGCAACATCTTTGCACCTAGAAATGACGTTAAAGTTTCAGGTCAATGACCACATATCAAAATAGAAATTAAAAAAAAGGGTTTTATACAATTTCAAAAAGCAGGCACAGGCAAGTCAAAAAGAGTGGTTTGTGTGAATAACAGGAGCACCTTATTATCACAGCAATTCGTTCTTTTTTTGCAATTATAACAGTGCCACAGTAAGAGAGACACAGAAAAAAGAAACATATAGCAGCAGTAGGCCATTCAGCCATTTGAGCCTTCTGCCATGCAACATGGCTGGTCATCCAACTTTGTATCCTGCTCCCATTCTCTCCATATTCTTTGATCCCTTTAGTCCTAGGAACCATATCTAACTCATTGAAAACATTCAATATTTTTGTCTCAAAAGTGTCAGTGTTCCACAAGTTTACCACTTTCAAGGTGAAGACATTCTTCCTCATCACTGTCCTCAAAGGCCCATCATTATCCTTAGATGAGACCCCCTGGTTCTGGACTCCATGTTCATTGAGAACATCCTTCCTCCATCAATCCTGTCTAATCCTGTTAGGATATTATAGGTCTTGATAAGACTCCCCCCTCAGTTGTGTCATTCCAGGAATCAGGAGAAAGTGTGGGCCGCAGAAAAGCACAGCAGGTCAGGCAGCATCCAAGGAGCAGGCATAAGCCCTTCATCAGGACATCAATTCTCCTGCTCCTCGGATACTGCCTGACCTGCTTTGCTTGCCCATCGTCACACTCTCATTCCATGAATTAGATTAGTAAACCTTTTTCACACTCCCTTAGTCCAGAATATCATTCCCCAGATAAGGAGAACAAAACTGCACACAATACTCCAGGTGTGGTCTTACCAATACCTTGTACAGTTGCAGAGAGACATACCTGTGCCTGTACTTGAATCCTCTCACTGTGAAGGCCGAGATACCATTTATCTTCTTCAATGCCTGCTGCACCTACACATTTACTTTCAGCGACTGGTGCATGAGAACTCCCAGGTCTCACTACACCAATCCCTTCCCAAATTTCACAATTTAGATAATAATTTGCCTATTTTTGCTACCAAAGTGGAAACCCTCACAATAATCCATTACACTGCATCTGCTATGTATTTGCTTACTTAACTTGTCCAAATCACACTGAAGCTTCTTTGTATCCTCCTCACAGCAGTCCCTCCCACCCAGCTTTGAATCTTCTGCAAACATAGAGATATGACCTGTGGCTGCCTCATCCAAATCATTAACTATTACATGAATAGCTGGCGTCCAAGCGCCGATGGCTGCAGTACTCCATGTCACTGCCTGAAACTCTAGTGGGGTGGTGGGGGTGGGGGAGAGGGGATGGGTTGAACCTGTTCAATCCTACTGTTTTCTGTCTGCCAACCAGTTCTCAGTTCATTTCAATGCATGACCTCCAATCCCATGCACTTTCATTTTGAATGCTAATCTCTTCTGAAGGACCTAATTGAAAGCCTCCCAAAAATCCAAGTAAACATCATCCATTGCCTCCCCTTTTTTTTGTTCGGTTGGGAGATGTGGGCATTACTGGCTGGCCAGCATTTATTGCCTATCCCTAGTTGCCCTTGAAGAGATTTTATAGAGATTGGCTCAACTGAATGGCTTGCTAGGTCATTTCAATTAAGAGTCAACCACATATGTGGGTCTGGAGTCACGTGAGGATGGCAGATTTCTTTCCCTGGAGGACATTAGTGAACCAGATAGGTTTTCCAACAATACTCATCCATGGTCATCAATAGATCCTTAATTGCAGGTATTTTCTGTTGAATTCAAATTCCACTATCTGCTGTTAGCAGGATTTGAATCAGTGTCCCCAGAACATTAGCTGAGTCTCTGGATTAATAGTCTAGTGATAATACCATGAGGCTATCGCTGCTCCCTTATTCACTCTATTAGGTACATTCTCAAAAATTCCAGCAGATTTGTCAAGCTTCACTTCCCCTTTGTAAATCCATGCTGACTGTCTGATCCTTTCATTCTCTTCCAAGTGCTCTGTTATTACATCTTTTATCATGAACTCTAGCATTTTTCCTCACTGCCAGTGTTAAGCTAACTGGTCTATAACCCACTGCTTTCTCTCTGCATTTCTTCTTAAAAAGTGGGATTACATTAGATACAAGAACTGTTCCAAAGTCCATGGGACTTTGGAAGATGACCACTAGTGCATCTGCTATTTCTACGGCAACTTCTTTTGGTACTATGGGATGAAGCTTATCAGCCCTTGGGGATTTATCTGTCTTTAATCTTGTTAGTTTCCCCAATACCATTTCTCTACTTATAACTTCTGTCCATTTCTCCTTCCCATTAGAACCTGTGTTCCCCATATTTTTTGGGATGTCAAATGTGTCTTCTTTTGTGAAGGCAGAACCAAAGCATGTATTTAATTGATCTGCTATTTCTTTGCTCCCATTATAAATTTCTGTTTCTGACTGTAGAGTACTTATATTCATCTTTACTTTTTTTTCTCTTCACATACCTATAGAAGTGTTTACTATCAGTATGTATATTTCCTAAAAGTTGATTCTCATACTCTATTCTCTCTCTCTTTATCCGTCTTTTTCTCTCCCTTTGCTGGATTCTAAATTGCTCCTAATCCTCAAGTCTTTTGCTTTACTTAGTCAATTTGTACACCTCTTCCTTGGGTTTAATACTGTCCCGAATTTCCCTAGTTATTCATGGTCTGAGCATGTTTCCCTGTTTCTTTTTTTTGCCAGACCAGCATGAATAACTTTTGTAATTATCCATACACTCTTTAAATGTTTGCCATGGCCTACTTATCAACTTTCCTTTGAATAATGATCCCCAATTTATCATACCACCTCATACCATTTACTTAAATTCAGTGACACAAGTGAAGAATTTCTGACTCTTCCTTAACAAGAGGAAATGGATATTATGCCATACTGAACATGATATAAATGGAAGTACATTTTACTTTTGAAGGATAAGCTCAATAAATACCTGGATCATTGGTTAAATTATACCAATGGGCTTACTAAATCCAGTTCAGGTTCATCATGACAAATAAAAAGGGGTTGTGTCCACTGCTGCAGTGACAGACCAGTGGATCTACAATCATTTTTTTGAAACTTAGAAATGGAAATGAAGACGAAAGAGACAGTATTAGGTCATTACCTTTTTCCAAAACATCTTTTTTGTAACATGCTATTCTGTTTTGGACATACACGGTTATTCCTTCTGAGGAAGGGTCACTTGACCTGAAACGTCAACTCTGATTTCTCTTCACAGCTGCTGCCAGCCCTGATGAGCTTTTTCAACAACTTCCATTTTTGTCTGATTTATAACATCCACAGTTCTTTCAGTTTTTACTGCTATTCCTTGCTTCACTTTCACTCGGTTAAAATCCGTTGGAGGCTTCTAGTCTGAAACAACACTGTGGGAGCATTGTCACCATATACTACCACAGTTCAAAACCAAGGCCCCAGCACAACCTGCATAAGGTAATAAAGGATGGGCATTAATCGCCAATCATTCCAGTGATATCCACAAGCTAAGAATTACATTTATAAACTGGGCTAGTGTCAGTACAGAGGTAAGGACGGGGTCTTAGGATCATTGCTACTCATATGATATTTAATTTTCTTATGACAGGATACTGAAAAACATGGTGACTTTAGAACAAATGGCTTCACATATTCAAGCAAGAATGAAATTAAAAAACTATGTCAAAAGCCAGGTTTTGAGGTTTAGTTTGCATTTTTTAAATTTCCAGACAGCACACTCACAAACCAGACCGTCCAGCCCAAAGTTGGAGTAGATGACAACCCTGTAGGGGAGGGATTAAATTTCCATTTCCTATCATTACTTAAAACATGGATTGAAAATGTGTTGCTGGAAAAGCGCAGCAGGTCAGGCAGCATCCAAGGAGCAGGAGAATCGACGTTTCGGGCATGAGCCCTTCTTCAGGAATGGGCTGAAGAAGGGCTCATGCCCGAAATGTCGATTCTCCTGCTCCGCTGCGCTTTTCCAGCAACACATTTTCAGCTCTGATCTCCAGCATCTGCAGTCCTCACTTTCTCCTTAAAACATGGATTACCAACATGAGCTCTGCAGTGGGTAGGGTAGTGCCCTTTCACCTCCAGTTCAGCTTAAAGTCTAGCACATGAAGAAAAGGCTTGAAGCAAATGCTGAAGCCGAAAAACAATGGTCACAGAAGGAACACAGGAGGAGTTCAAGAGTGAAACAACATTGTAACTATAAGAGTAAGTGCCAACAAAGAGGAGTGAGAAAATTGTAGTAAAAGAAAGTTGAGCAAATAAGTGAGGAGTTCACTGAAGATCAGTTAGGCAGTGTGTCAAAGAGAGATTTGAAAGAGAGGACAAAGATCATGAAAGCAATTTGCTCGAGCAAAAAAAAGAACCAGTGTGATTTGGTAGGGAAAGAGTACTAGGAGTACAAGTCTTTATGCAAGTGCAGATATAGGCACTGAATGCATGCAATTCGTGGAGGATAGAAGTGGCAAAAGTGGCTGGGGCAGTGCATAAAACTTTAACAGCGATAGGGAACAAATCTGGCGATGACATTTAGTAATTTGATAGTGGGAAAGAATAACCTTAATAATGGAAAGGATTTGGAAAAGAAAGCTAAATTTGACCAACATATTAGGATTCAAAAGGAACCATGCCTGCACAGAAGAAATGAGATATGCAGTGACAGGACAGAAGCTCATCTTTCACGAGAACATAACATCAGCTAAATTGAGGTTGATTTTAAAACAAGGGACGATATAAAATCACCTAAACTGTATAATGCCACTCTACACCACAATAATCTACCAAAAAGAACTTGCCTCGCCATCTTATTATGAGTATTCTTGAAGCAGCATCAGTGTTTCTGGGAATCATGGTAGAGTATTATAAGAAAGTGTACATGTTTCTTACTTCACCTACAACGTTTACTGACTAAGACAGCCATTCTAGTGAGATCAGAAGTGGAATGAAAGAATATTTCATTTTGTACCTCAAGCTGTTACAAACTTTGCTTGTATATAGCCTTAGGTATTTTATCAGGTCCAGTAAAGGTAGCCATTTCCATAAGTGGTCGGAGTAGTTTAAATTTAGGTATTAGCACATACTGACCAGAACTATTTTGTAGCTTAAACATATGAAGTATACTCCTGTGATCCCAACTGAATGATCATGCCTTTCGCAAGTGAGCCATTCCAATCTTTTCAAAGGCATGCTGTGTAAATATTTGATAAGACTGGGCCAGATTTATTTCACAGTAAGTAAACATACATAGCAATAATTATGAGTGGACTCTGGTCAAATAACTTGTCTTTGTGAAATAACTGATGATGATAAACCCATAAAGCTTCTTTCATAAAAGTGTTTCATTTTGTTTGACTGAAAACAAAATCAATCTTGACTTGCTTATTTTTATTTTAACCTCGGGATCTGTCAAATGACTGTCCTTGAAGTAATCCTTTTTTAAAAACTGTTTAATGAATGTTTTTATCTCTGTATGTATTCACAATTTTGATGTGAAGGTCTAATAAGATCGACCCATATCCAGGACCACCCAACACAAAGGGTGTGAAGGGATACCTATCACAGAGAGGCTCGCAAATTGCGTATTGTTTACAATTACCAGAGGAAACAACTTAAGTGGAATGGTAACTAGTATTATAATAAAATTCCAGTGTGTGCTAATATTTTTAAATATGGGAACACTGGCCAAAAAATTCGAACAGTAACAATCCTCTTCAGCAAAATTTGTCAAAAATTCTTGAAATGTGACAAAAGCATACGCTGAAAACACTCCAACTGCCAATATTTTAAACATTAATCTCGCAGCAGCAGGGCTAAAGGAAACAGGTGATCTTTAGTAAACACAGCTGACTGAGCAAAGAGCCTAATTCACACTTACGCTGCACAATGTTCGTACTTCATCACACAAAAATAACTTAAAGCATTTACAGACTTAACTGTTTCCAGAATTTATTTGTCCAAAACAATTTTATTTTCCTCAGGAGTCCGGGAAAGATACAATTCCCAAGGCTCTCTTTCTCACTCCCAATGCTTCCTTTACTGCTTTCCACACTGACCCAGTTAGTTTTGGCCAGGAAACAACATTCCTATTTTTTTCCCCTGGGAAACCAAGAACTATAAAGGGACAAACCTGCTTTGGAGTTCAGGGAATAACTCAATTTATGATGGTCAGTATTACAATATTACCATGTTAAAAATCACACAACAACAGGTTATAGTCAAACAGGTTTATTTGGAAGTACTAGCTTTCAGAGCGCTGCTCCTTCATCGGGTAGCTGTGGAACAGGATCATAAAACACAATTCAACATTCAGTTACCAATGTTGAGTTAGCTTATCTCAACTCAGGTACTGCAACTTGCCATACACCCATGGACCATCTGGATAAAGGACTTGCTCTCCCTTGAAGGCTACTGCACCAAAGAGAAAGGAAGAATAAGACTTCCACTTTGCAGAGCACAAACAGCTTCCTCAAAAAGCTTCCTGAAAGCTTGTACCATTGATACCGTATCACAAACGAGTTCACTTGGTAGAATAATTACTGACTAAGTTGGCTGAGTCCTAAAGAACAGGGCTGCTAGATTATGCCTGCAGCATGCAATGAGGTAACCAGAGAGAAAAAAAATCTACTTGACTTCATTCTCGAGAGTGTGGTGCTGAAAAAGCTGGAATGAGCTCATTCCTGATGAAGGCCTTATGCCCGAAACATCAATTCTCCTGCTCCATGGATGCTGCCTGACCTGCTGTGCATTCTCAGCACCGCATTCTCGACTCTGACCTCCAGCACCTGCAGTCCTCACTTTCTCCTAGTTGATCTCATTCTCACCAACCTAACCACCCATCATGCTTATGGTAGGAGTGACCCGTGCACAGTGTGCTTACACTGACAAAGTCCTATCTTTCGGATTGGGGGTAACCTCTGCAGAGTGCCTTGCGACAGTACCACTGTGATAAATGAAACAGACTTCAAGCAGATATAGCAACTCAAGACGGAGCATCAAAGATTGCAAAATTGTACTCAAACACATTCTGGAGCCTCATATTCTGGCAAATCCCCACTCTCCCATTACAATCAAACCACGGGATCAATTCTGTTAAAATGAACAGTGAGTGCAAAAGGGGAATACTAGGAGTAGCACCAGGCATACCTAAAAATGAAGTGATAATCTGGTGAGGTTTCATATGACTACTTACATGCCAAACAGCAAAGGCAGGATACAATATACCTAGATAAGCAATCCCACAACCAAATGATTAGATCAAAACTCCACAGTCCTGCCACACCTTTTCAGGAATACTGATGGATGATTAAGTAACTAACAGAACGCTCCACAAACATCCCCATCCGAATGGTGGGGACGCATAGCACATCTGCGCAAAAGTCAAGGCTGAATAATTGCATCTAGGAAATTAGATTAAGTGTTGGTAGATATGCAGTGTCAGACATTAAAGGAGATATTTCATTATGCTCGACAAAGATATAATCCAGTGAGAAAGAGGCTGCAGGAAATGGGTGTGCCTGCTGTCTGTGGCTAAAGAAAGAAATTAAGGACAGGATCAAGTTGAAAAAGAAGTGTTCCAATTCTTCAAAGATTAGTGGAATGTCAATAGTACTAAAGACTTAGGCTCCAGAACTATCTGTACACCCAGCCACGCAGTTTCAGTACAGCCATAGCACTTACATCCACCAGCAATGTGGAAAATTGCCCAGACACATCCTGCCCACAAAAAGCAGACCATGTCCACCCAGACAATTACCACCCTGTCACTCTATTCACACTCATCAGTAAAGTGAGGAAAGGGGTCACCAATAGCATTGTCAAGCAGCACTTGCAAAGAATTAACCGGATTAGTGATGGGGAAGAGTAACTGTCCTTAGTATCAAGGAGCATTTGATAGAGGATGGCATCAAGGAGCCCTAGCAAAGCTTATGTCAATGACAGTTGGGGGAATCTCTCCAATTATTGGAGCCACACATAGCACAAAGGATTCTGATTGTGATTGTTGATGGTCAGTCCCCAGACATTTCTGCAGGAGCTCCTCAGGGTAGTGTCCTACATCCAGCCACCTTCAGCTGCTTCAAATGATCTTCCCGAAATCAATAAGTTAGAGCTGGGAAGATTTGCTGCTGACTGCGCAATGTTCAGTGCTATTCACAACACCTCAGATTTTGAAGCAGTACATATGTAGTAAGACCTGGACAATATCCAATGTGGCAAGTAAAATTCATATTGCAGAAATTGGAGAAGGTCATTGCCTGGCACAAGGGAAAATATAAACAATTGTTCCTTGACACTGAATGGCATTATCATTGATGAATTCCCCATATCAACTTCCTAGTTATCACCATTGACCAGAAACTGAAGAAACCATCCATACAAATATTGCAGTGAAATGACCAGGTCAACGCTAGGAAATCTGCATGTAACTCACTTTGACCACCAACCCCCACCCAGTGCCTGTAAACCATCAACAATTACCAGTCAAGAGTGATATGGAATACTCCCCACTTGCCTGGACAGGTGCAGCTCCAACAACACTCTAGAAGCTTCACACAGCCCACTTAAATAGTACACCATCTATCACCTTCAACATTCACTCCCTTTATCATTGAAGCAACTGTATGCATCATCTACAAGATACACTGAAGTAATTTATCAATGCATGTCTGACAGCACCTTCTAAACTCATGACCCATACCACCTAAAAACCAAGGGTAACACATGCAATGGGGACACCAACACTTGCAAATTCCCCTCCAAGCACACACACCATCCTAACTTAGATTCCCCTTCCTAACAGGATTGTGTGTACTCCTACACCCAAAAGTCTGCAGCACATTAAAAAATGAAGTTTACCACCACTTTCTCTAGGGTAACTGGGAATAGGTAGCTGACTCAGCTAGTGTCACCCATATCGTGACATGGTAGAATTAAAAAGGCTGGCTGCCACCATCATCTGCTTACTCCAGGATGGCATGCAAGCTACGATCCTCACCAACAGAACCACTGTAAACCCTACTGCAATGAAGAGAACTGTCAAACAAGGTCATGTCATTACACTCTCCTCTTTATTTTCCTCATTGTAATCCTGGACCTCAACTCTAGGAGATTTGCGAAAGAAAAGAACGGAGGAACTGATCAACCTATGCAACATTCAATGCAAAATTAAAATCATTTCAATTTCACCTGTAATAGTGATCCACATACTCTTATATAAAACATGCACATGTACCAGGGATCTCAATGCATTGGTGAATCATCATTAATGGTCCTTTGCAAGATCCTTCAAATCTGTTGCCAAAGAAAACACTCCAAAATTGAGGCACAAATCACTCAAAATCAATTTAACTGTTTAGGACATGTTGTTTTCTATGCCTGACACCCTACTTGGAACTCAGTTGCAACAGGTGAATCCCATGAAGACACCAGAAATGTTTCAGGAAAGAGCTCAAAGATTTTTCCAGGAGGTCAAACACTCTCACAGACACCATGGGGATCATGGCTTGTGACTGACCAAAATAGAGAAAGCAACAAGCACAGAAAGACTTTGACATGAATGTTTAGAGGAATGTTTTTTCAATTTCCTCAATTCGAGGGAACATACAGATCTCTAACCAATCCATCTATCCAATGTTTCAAGCATCACCTTCACAGTCTACGCGGCAGAGTTTGGTGCTCACACATGGGACTAATCAGTCATCTCAAAGTTCACCAAACCAGATAGTAGCAAGTCATCCTCAACCCAAGAGGCCACCCAAGAAGATTACAATGACTTTCCAGGCTGTACAGAAAACGTTGATGGACTACTCTATTTAGTTGATATATCACCACTTACTAAAACAAGCATGCAATCTTACCAGAATTTAGTTCAAGAATCAGAAAAAAAAGTCAAAGCAAGACTGTATTAAGACTATTAGTGTGCCTCCTTGACTTCCGCACAAGTTGAGATCTAATTGATTCATTAAAACATTCCTCCATAATTTTTGTAAGATTTTGGATGAAGCCATTGGCAACCTAATGAACCTTTTTGAACTATCTCCAATGCTAGTATATCTTTCCTTAGATCAAGGGATCAAAACTGTTCACAGTATTCTAGCTATGGTGTAACTAGTACTCTGTATAGTTTTAGCAAGACTTGCTGATTTTTATGCTTCATTCCCTTTGAAACTTAGGTCAACATTTCATTTGCTTTCCCTATTCCCTGTTGAACTTGCATGCCTGGTTTTTGATTTAGGCACAAGGATCCATCCCCAATTCCCTGTGCTGCAGTACCTATTCATTTAAATAATGTTCAGCTCTTCTATTCTTTATCAAAGTGAATAACCTCACATTTTCACATTATATTCTATCTGCCAAGTTTTTGCCCACTTACTTAACCTACCTCTCTCTAGAGAGTCTGCGTCATCCTTGCTACGTGCCTTCCCACTTATTTTTGTGTCATCAACAAACTTGACTATAATGCATTCACGTTCATTATCTAACTCATTCATACACTGTCTATTATAAATAATTGCAGCCCCAGTACTGATCCCTGTGGCTAGTTACAGTTAGTCACTAGTCACAGGTTACCATCCTGGAAATTTTTCCTTCATCCCAACTGTCGTATATATTAGTTAGCCAATTCTCAATCCATGCCAACATACTACCCCAAAACCATCGGCTATTATTTTAAGAGGCCCTATTTGCAGTACTTATCAAACGCCTTTTGGAAATCCAAATACAGTATGTTGCATGCACATCCTCCCCTTTATCGATCCTACTTATTACTTCAAAGAATTTTATTCAATTTGTCAGGCATGATTTCCCCTTCATGAAGCCACATGAACTCAGCTGAATAACTTTATGTATTTTGAAAGGCTGTGTATTACAACCTTAATAATAGAATATAACATCTTCCTGCAATTCCACACTGTAAGTAATCTAAAAAAAAAATTGTCTTTCTTTTGTCTCTTTCTCTTTTTGAATTCGGTGTTACATTAGCAGTTTGAGAATCTAAGGATTCTTGGAAGATTATGACCAGTGCATCCACATATGTAGCTACTTCCTTTAATATCATAGGATGCAACCTATCTGGTCCAGGGAACTTATCCGTTTAGCCTCATTCGTTTCCCCACTACTTATTCTCCATTGGTAGCTGATGTATTTATTTCCTCTTCTGCTCCTTGATTTAGTATTTTTGAAATGATACTCACAGGTGTATTTCATTATACAATAGTAACACACTATTTTCTTCACACTCTCTCCTAGTTTTCAAAGTTTGCAGAAAACAATACGCACGTACACCTGGGTTTATGGTGTTTTCCCTCACTCTAGTGTGAATCTTAAGTTGTGAGGTGATTTCTCTCGATAGATTTAGAATACAACGACACCAACAAAATACAAATGAACTTCATAATTGGTTTGGCAAAATGCACAATTTCACAAATAACACATTTTTCGTTTGCTTTCTCCTATCACAAATCATATTAAAATTGCTTTACAATAACTTGTAATCATGTAAAGCATCTTGAACACAGGAAATATTCCAAGATGTCTGATGAAGGACTGAAACAAAATATGACACCAACTCAACGAAGCTTCGTGCAAAAGAATCCAGTTTGAAGCACCACAAAATACAGGAGTTGTAGAGATGCAAAGAAATTTGGAGAGAGAATTGCAGACTTTGAGTCCAGATACTAAAGGCACAGCCACTAACAGTGAGATGTTTGATTAACCAGGAGTCAAAGTAAGTCAGCAAACATCATGAACACAATTTGGTGAGCAACTGGACATGATGGCAGAGTCCTGATGCCCTGAGGTTCACAGAATCCCAAACTATTGACTTCTAAACACAAAGTTATCACCAAATACCTTTCACAGACTGGTGAGATTTCCATCTCAAATTTAAATTTAACAACTGACAGAATTCATTATCATAGCCTTGCATTATTCTTCTACAGATAATTGCTCCTGAATATTCGCAGCCTTAAGGTGGAGAAAGCACATTGCTTGCAATCAACCTATCTCAGTGATTTCAAGTTTTCCTAGCTGCTAGTTGGATGAGTGTTCCTTTGTTAACAGTTTTGAAGCACTTCTCTCTTCTTTGCAGCCTCTTTCTTCTCTTCCCTTGTAACCTCCCTCTCTCCTGTGCTTTCAGCTTTCTTGTGGCCACCCATCTACTCCCAACCCTACCATTTCCCCAAATTTCCTTGTGGTGTCCCTGCAACCTGGTTGCAGATAGAAGGTTCCGCAGCAAAAATAAGGCACTCAGCAAGACAGCAGCTGGGTTCTGGACCTCAAAAACCCCCTCCATCCAACTCCCCAGCTCAGACAGTACCTCCCCCATCACCAGGATTTACCTAACCTCTCCTTCCAATTGCACATTTTCATTTGTTGTTGATAGGTTTACTGGTGATTTGATCAGCTGCAAGCACAAAGAAAATATCCATGTAATTCAAGGAGCTGCTTCTAACCCTTTACTTCCATACTATTTGTAGGGGCAACTTTTCTCTAGACAGCCCGTGACTGACCTTTCCTGAGCATTTGCTGGTCTTCAGGGTGGACGTTTTGAGCATTGAGTAATGCAGGAAACATGGTAACCATGTGATGATGACCAGAGAAGGCTTTGGGAAATTAATTAAGGGATAACCATTGGCCAGACACCTTCCCCCTCTTTTGAATAAACTAGTTACATGATGAAGGAGCAGTGCTCTGAAAGCTAGTACTTCCAAATAAACCTGTTGGACTATAACCTGGTGTTGTGAGATTTTTAAACAAGAAAATCGAATGTTAATTATTTTGTTAGGAATATCACAATATGAAAGACAGGAAATTCTGCTCCAGCTATGAAGAGTCCTGGTTAGACTACATCTAGAGTACTGCATACAATTCTGGGCACTAAACCTTCAAAGGGTATGGTGACCTTGGAAGGCATACAGGGCAGATTAACCAAAATGTGATCAAAGCAGCAGAAAAATGGGTCATTCCTATATAAAGCAACAGACACACAATCAATAAATAAACTTAAATTGGAGTCTGATAGATTTTTATTAGACAAACAAATACAGAGATATTGAGCCAAAACAGGTGGAAACAGCTCAGTTATAAATCACTCAGAATGCTGGAACAGGCTCAGGAGCTGAATAGCCTACCTCTCTAAAGTGGAAGTGGGTACTGCAGATGCTGGAGATTAGAGTGGTGCTAGAAAAGCACAGCAGGTCAGGCAGCACCCAAGGAGCAGGAAAATTGACGTTTCGGGCAAAAGCCCTTCATCAGGATTTCTGATGAAGGGCTTTTGCCCAAAACGTTGATTTTCCTGCTCCACGGATGCTGCCTGACCTGCTGTGCTTTTCCAGCACCACTCTAATCTTGACTACCTCTCGAAGGTTCACATTTACAACATCTTAAAATCTTTACTGAGTTAATTCCTCAAAGAAAAACAATTAGAGATTGATTCAAAGGAAAGATTGATACCTGAAATATCAACTGAATTATAATTTTCTTTAGGGGTAACACCCAATTTGCTCATTATCTCAGTGGTTTCACTTTTTAAGATTATGGTCTTTGAATGTATAGCACAATATTTGTTCAGAAGACTAATGCACCATATTTTATTAACAAATAGCACAGCTGTGCTCTTCAGTGAGGACTGGGTCATAAAGAGCTGTGCTGAGTTAGATCCTAGGTGCCCATGTGGAGTTAACTGACAATTAATGTATCATACAGCCACGATAGGCCTCAAATATCTAGAGGTTTAGAAAATATTAAACAAAAATCAGCCCAGGTACCAGTCTCTGATCATAATCAAGTAAATATTGTAGAAAATGTACACATATGGTTCCAGAGTAAAACAGAATTAAATTCAGCTGGGATATCTTCAAAAATAAGTAATGCTCAACATGTACTGTCTGGGCTCAAACCTGAAGGATAGCCATTTAAACAAGCTCAAAGATGTCTAGGATACTACATGATCTAGGACCTACAGTAAGAAAGAGAAAAGTGAAAAAGGGAAAATAATGTATAGTTTATTTATGACAAGAAAAGATAATTTTCACAACATGCCATTTTTTTAAAACAATTATCACTATAAAACTTTGTTCTTGGCCTTTGCAAATGTAGTTACTTATTAATATCAACCTGGCAGTGCCAGAACAGAATTCTGGTTGCCAAGTGACCAAATCAGGTTAAATATTTTTGCACACAATTCCACCATCAGAAAGAACTCCGCCATCCCTCCAGAAACACATGCATACACTACAGAACAGACATCTTTTTTCTACTAACACTTTGCAATAGTTAGACTGCAACACCTCATTAACAGGATATTTTACAACATTGCAAACAGACCATTAACAGTCTGTCTAGATTTTGAAAGCGGAATGTCAAACACTGAGGAGGAGGAACAGAGGAGAAATATTTTCCAGGGATAGAAGCCAGCACACACTTAAAACAGCATGGCTGTTAAATAATACTGCATGACTTGGAGCAGAAGAGGGCATGGAAAGAATACTGAATAAGTCAACGTAAAGCGATTTCAAAGGAAGTGAAATCCATCCTGAAAGGTTCAAGTGTCACCCAGGACCCAAAAACATTGAAAAATGAAAAGCAAAAACCGAAGTCTAGGAGCATAACATAATCGGTCATACATTCACTTTTTCTTCCTGGATTACACCCTCTTTCCAACAAGATGGCAGGAGAATACCAGAAGATCCAGGTTGATTAAATCATTAGAACCAAGCAATTAGAGACATGTGAATCTGGTTATATAAATATTTCTGAGAATTTATGCAAAATATTTACAGAACATGAAGGATGAATCCCACTTCAAGCCAAAGAAGCCATTCTATGGCAACAACTTTATGCCTTTTTCCAGTGGAAACTCATATTTTAATGCCACATATACAACTACTTCATAATGTTGTATGTGCAAAGTGATTTAGACATGCCCTGCAAAGCAAATGCTATATTTTGAATAAGAGAAAACTGGATTGCATACAAGAACAAAGCAAGTTAAGTTCAGGTTCAGAAGGCATTAAAAGCAGCAGCACAAGTGGATAAGCCGCAAAATATAGTGCGTTGTGTGAATAGAATTTTTGACCAGACATCCCAATCTAATTTAGTCCCATTTGTTAGCATTTAGCCCAAACACTTCCTCCAAATGCTTCCTATTCATATACTTCTCCGGATGCTTTTTAAATGTTGTAATTGTACCCACCTCCACCACTTCCTTTGGCAACTCATTTCACCCTCAACATGAAAAAGTCACTCCACCCCCACAGAGTCATTTTTAAACTATTCCCCCTCTCACCTTATACTCATTTCCTCTAGTTTTGCACCCTCCCACCCCAGAGAAAAGACCTTGTCTGTTTACTCTATCCATGCCCTCATGATTTTATAAACTTCCGTAAGGTCACCCCGTAACCTCCAACACTCCAGTGAATAAAAAATTCCCAGTCTATTCAGCCTCTCCTTATAAGTGAAACCATCCAGTTCTGGCAAAATCCTTGTAAATCTTTTCTGCACTGTCTCAACTTTAACAACATCTTTCCCATAGAATCGTGACCAGAACTGCACACAGTATTTGAAAAGTGGCCACATCAATGTCCTATACAGCTACAAAATATTGCAGCGCATACACTCAATGTTATGACTCTTGAAAAACAAGTGTACCAAACACGTTCTTCATCACCCTGTCTTCCTGCAATTCCACTTTCAAGGAACTAAGCACCTGCATCCCTAGGTTTCTTTGCTTGGCAACACACCCCAGGACCTTACTATTAACTGTATAAGTCCTGCTCTGATTTGCCTTACTAAAATGCAACACCTCACAATTATTTAAATTAAACTCCATCTGCCACTCCTCAGCCCATCAGATCAAGGTCCCATTGTACTTGAAATAACCTTCTTCACCATCTGTTTTGGTGTCATCTGCAAACTTACTAACCATACCTCTTGTATTCACATGCAAATCGTTTATATAAATGACAAAAAGCAGTGGACCCAGC
This sequence comes from Chiloscyllium punctatum, assembly GCF_047496795.1. Classification (NCBI taxonomy): domain Eukaryota; kingdom Metazoa; phylum Chordata; class Chondrichthyes; order Orectolobiformes; family Hemiscylliidae; genus Chiloscyllium; species Chiloscyllium punctatum. The sequence goes on along the minus strand of NC_092763.1, from coordinate 60,050,320 downwards.
ACCGATCCTTGTGGCAAACCTCTGGTCACAGGCCTCCAGTCTGAAAAACAACCTTCTACCACAACCTCTGTCTCCTACCTTGAAGCCAATTTTGCATCCAATTCACTAGCTCTTCTAGATCCCATGTGATCTAACCTTACTAACCAATCTACCATGCAGAAACTTTTTGAATGCTTTGTTCAACTCCATATGGACAACATCCACTGCTCTGCCCTCATGAATCTTGTCACCTCTTCAAAAAACTTTAATCAAGTTTATGAGGTGCAATTTCCCATACACAAAGCCATGTTAACTATCCCTAATGAGTCCTTTCTAAATGCATAACTTGCTGAGTCAAAAGCCTATCTTCTATATTACGATTTCTATATTTCCTTTGCTAACTGGTCTTATGGAAAGGAATCTAAAAAAAGTTAAGATGCAGCTGTGAATGCACACAAAAGCTTGGTCTGGCCACAACTGGTATACTGTATCCAGTTTTAGACTTGTTCCCCTTTCCTACACCTCTCTCCCCACCACTCAACTCCAACCAGTAAACGAACTTGACTCAAAAGAGAGGATGCAGTTCAGAATCACTATTTTGAGGAAATAATTGAAAACCTTTTTTTTCCCAATTAAACACATGAAGTAAATTGATAGATGTGCAACAATTAGGAAGAGCTACAAGTTGGAACCAAGATGGAACAGAGTTGAAACAATTTTTTTCCTGAGATTCAGGAAACAAATTGAAGTAATTTAGGACTCAGAGCAGAAGAAAACATTTGCTTGAGATCTGTGAAGCTCTAGATTGCATTACCAGAGTTTGGTGTTTAAAGCAGAGACCATTTAAGAATAAATTATCCAGGTCTATCAAGGAATGAGGTATGTATCCATAAAGTAAACTAATGGATCGGAACCACTAATCAAGTGGAGGACAGACACCTAAATAAACTGAGCCAAATATCATTTTGATTATTTTATTTTTGACTTACGTTCCTTCCTATTTCCTTCTATTACTTGCCAATAACTCTTTATAAACCCTCAGTCTATTTTTCAACCATCTCTTTTGTCATATTCTTCATATTTTGCTCAATTTGCTTCAACATTGGACTCTGATTTCTCATAGCGGAGAAGGCTCTACCCACACAAAAAAAAACTCAGCTATTGTTGAAGCATTTTATTTCTTGTGAGATTACTTCTAGTTTGCATTGGCATAATCTTTTGCTTAAAAATTCCCTTGATTTAACCACCACTTAACCTGCTGTTTCCTCTCTAATTTATTTTGTTAAACTTTTTTTTCTAATCAGATACCATTATAAACTGAAAGATCATGGAAATTAGAACTCATCACAATTTCGTTAGGGTTTTGTTATGTTCCCCCTACCTATTACATTATTGCATTGTAATATGTCCACTTCCTGGAAACAATTTTTCAGCACTGAAAAAGGCAATGCTAGAACATTGAGGGCCAGAGGCTGATGAAGCAGTAGAGAGAGAAATACACTCAAAATACCAATGAAAAATGCATTAAAAAATGTACACTAACGTCAGGTATTACCGAGTACTTAAAATTGCTTAAACTTTGCTCTCGCAGTTTAATCAGAATCTGAACTTCGTTTTAACAGTAATTTAACTGTAGCCATCCAAATTTCAGGACAGGTGTCAATGTCAATGAAGCCAAGCAATAATGGAAACTCAGGCAAGAGCTCTACAAATATTTTCACCCAAAGCTCCCATCTTTCCCTGATTTTTTTCTGCATTAACCCAAACTCTATTCAAATCAAATTGAACAAAAAGTTCAATACATGTGAGAAAAAAAATCAGTTGGATACTAGCGTGGACAATTTTTTTTCAGCTTTGTCAAGGACAGTGAAGTAAAACTTCCCATTTAACAAAAGGCATTTGAAGACTGGAGTGGCACTGCACACACCCTGGGCTGGATGTTCATTTACCACTTTTAAAATACTATTCGTGAAAAATTATTACCTGTCTCCTTCTCATTTACTTTTTTTTGCCAAAGTTCAAAGAAAATTCAATTCTTGTATGGTTGGAAAGGAATTTTAAGTTGTACGTAGTACAACATGCACTTCCTATCACACGTTAGTGAGGACAACTCCATTGTCAAATAGTATCGCCTGCCTCGCTGCTTAGTTCCTGTATGGAATAGACTGCAACCTTTAGAATTGTCTTTAATTAAGCCAGAGCAAAGAACACTCAAAGAAGTGAATTACCCTCATCACATCGACAGTGCTACCAAATTAGGTTTTGGTATAAGAAGTTTTGCAAAACTTTTTTTTCCCCCTTAAAAAGCAAACTGCATTCATTGATACAGAAAATATTCTGGAAGGGTTGTTCCTTTCCTCTCTCCCAATCCTTCACGTAGCTTGGTAAAGTACTAGAAAATAGATTGCCATTGCTCCATACTTATTATGTACATCATAATTCAGATAGTGTATTTCCAGCGCAATCACAAGCAGCCGGGCTAATACTGCAAGTTTGGAAAATAATTAGATAGAAATGCTGCAGCAAAATGAAACAACTGAATAAAATAATTTGGAAAAGGTCGATATTAATGAAAAGTTATCAGGAGGATGTACGGAGACTGAGGAATACGTTAGTCGGATACACAGCTTCTGGTTCAGACGCGTGATCTAACGATACCACCAACCATTCACATTCCTGTCCCGGTGACAGGAAAGCTTGTGTCGATCAAGAACTTACCGACTTCGGAGCTTTCTCAACGTTGCAAATGATCGGGCTGGGATTTTGCGATCATTCCTCCCACATCGCCACGTAGAGACATATCCTGCCAGGCACGGTGCCGGCTGTTTCTTCTGAGTTTGGCCACAATATAATTCCCCGCCGCCCCCTTTTCACCACTTTTTGTTCTTCTTGAACAAGACGGAATGTTACACATAACAACTGCAAATACAAGAATCCAGTACCTTATTTCCTGGCCCCGCGTAGAAATTCAAATTGGCGTATATGTCCGCTCTATAAATGAAGCCAGACATGAAACTCTTCAAGAATTCTCACAAGGCAAATCATACTTCTTTCTTGTTCTTCTCGTTCTCCCTCCCCCTCCCATCTAGTTCCTTCCTCTTCCTTTCGGAGCCAAGCTGGTAATAATTATTAATCTGCTCTTGCTCATTCCGGGAGTATGATAGGAATGCAGGAAATGAACCTCCCATGGAAACCACAGCAACCACCAATAAAGCTCGCAAAAACTCCAAAGCTACTGGGACGCACAAAGAAAGTTAGTTTTGAACAAGATTTTAGTTTGGAAGGGGGCGGATTTGCAATACTTCTGCAAGGAATGGTGAAGGCGGGAGATAGGAACGGAAATCCCGCCCACATACATCCCATTGGCAATCTACAGTCACAAGGTTTATCAGATTCGCTATTAGAAGGTCAATCTGTCAAGGCATCAAACAAAGCTCTCAGTGTAGCCGCTTCCCATAATGATACATTGTCCCTTTGATAGCCCGCTTGGGCATCATTTCCAAATCAGCAGTCTCCAGTTAGTAAAAAAAAAGTTAAGATTTTGCCTGTCAATTTTAAACGACCTACTCAAATAAAATGCTGGATTAACCTTTCCACATTTTCAGACTCCAAACTGGTAAACGGCAATGAACTAACACGCGCCTTAAAAGAACCCTCTCCAGTAAAACAATTAAACTGCCTCCCCCACTTCGCCCCAACCCCTGTTTCCATCCAGAGCTGTCCAATAGCGTTTAAATGTGCGAGCAATCTGAGCTAAACTTGGTTGCAAACCGATATTGACACATAGAAGTGAATATACGGTTCGGTGAAAATTGTTAAAAGTTAGCATTGTGAAGTTAGATCACAAATTTAGTCTCCAATATTTTGAACTGTTCACTACGTGAAAATATCACGGAACTCTATGCACTTCTAGGTAAATTACTGACAGCCACCAAAATCACAGGACCTGTAACAGGCGGGATGTTCATTCCGCCATACACTATAGATTCCTCCATTCTAATTGTTCCCTGCATGTCTCAGTGGGCTTTGCCTCCACAGCTCAAAGCGAAGGGCCATTCCAGGGATCGCTTATGTGGAGATCTTCCTGCCATTACTGCCTTCACCAGTTCGAACTTACGTCTCCTTGTCCTGACTGTGAAGTGCAATTTCAAATCAGAAGACATGAAATGGACTTTGTGACTAGATTGTGTGGTACTGTTTAAGATCAAGGTCTTCAACTTTAACTTGACTCAGGCTGCGTTCGTTCTACCCGTCCTGTCTATAGAGTTAACATTGTTTGTTATGTTGATGCAACTGCTCATTGATTGAACAATAGACGCAAAGATTACCTCGAGCTCTCTTTCAACTTCTATTTTCACACTATTCACGGACTACTTGATGCTCTAGGTAAAAACAATGACTGCAGATGCTGAAAATCAAATACTGGATTAGTGGTGCTGGAAGAGCACAGCAGTTCAGGCAGCATCCAACGAGCAGCGAAATCAACGTTTCGGGCAAAAGCCCTTCATCAGGAATGAACTACTGTGCTCTTCCAGCACCACTAATCCAGTACTTGATGCTCTAGCATAACTAAATTTATTTAGAGTCAGAGAGATGTACAGTGTGGAAACAGACCCTGCGGTCCAACCTGTCCATGCCAACCAGATATCCCAACCCAATCTAGTCCCACCTGCCAGCACCCGGCCCATATTCCTCCAAACCCTTCCTATTCATATACCCATCCAAACGCCTCTTAAATGTTGCAATTGTACCAGCCTCCACCACATCCTGTGGCAGCTCATTCCATACACATACCACCCTCTGCGTGAACAAGTTGCCCCTTAGGTCTCTTTTATATCTTTCCCCTCTCACCCTAAACCTATGCCCTCTAGTTCTGGTCTCCCTGATCCAAGGGAAAAGACTTTGTCTATTTATCCTATCCATGCCCCTTATAATTTTGTAAACCTCTATAAGGTCACCCCTCAGTCTCCGACGCTCCAGCGAAAACAGCCCCAGCCTGTTCAGCCTCTCCCAAATCCTCCAACCCTGGCAACATTCTTGTAAATCTTTTCTGAACCCTTTCAAGTTTCACAACATCTTTCCGATAGGAAGGAGACCAGAATTGCAAGCAATATTCCAACAGTGGCCTAACCAATGTCCTGTACAGCTGCAACATGACCTCCCTACTCCTGTACTCAACATTCTGACCAATAAAGGAAACATACCAAACACCTTCTTCACTATCCTATCTACCTGCGATTCCACTTTCAAGGAGCTATGAACCTGCACTTAAAGGTCTCTTTGTTCAGCAACACTCCCTAGGACCTTAGCATTAACTGTATAAGTCCTGCTAAGATTTGCTTTCCCAAAACGCAGCACCTCGCATTTATCTGAATTAAACTACATCTGACACTTCTCAGCCCATTGGCCCATCTGGTCCAGATCCTGTTGTCATCTGAGGTAACCTTCTTCACTGTCCATTATACTTCCAATTTTGGTGTCATCTGCAAACTTACTAACTGTACCTCTTATGCTCGCATTCAAATCATTTATGTAAATTATAAAAAGTAGAGGACCGATCCTTGTGGCACTCCACTGGTCACAGGCCTCCAGTCTGAAAAACAACCCTCCACCACCACCGTCTGTCTTCTACCTTTGAACCAGTTCTGTATCAAAATAGCTACATCTCCCTTTATTTGATGAGATCTAACCTTGCTAATCAGTCTCCCATGGAGAACCTTGTCGAACGCCTTACTGAAGTCCATATAGATCACATCTACTGCTCTGGCCTCATCAATCTTCCTTGTTACTTCTTCAAAAAACTTGATCAAAATTTGTTTCTGTTCTTCCTTACATATTTTGTCTAAGTCGTTCTATCTTTTCCAGGCTGCGCCGAATTTAAAAACTCCTCTTTCTTAGATGGATCACTGTGCATTAACTGTCTGAATCCAAGTGGTTAATGTAAATGAGAAATGCATTCTAACACTAATCCTCAAATTCTTAATCAGCATATGTACATATTAATGTACTCCAACAAGTACCTCCTGCTTCCACGTTTGGAGAAGGAGGGCAAGTGAGTTCCATTTATTCATACATGGGATTTGGGCATCAGTAGCAAAACCAACATGAGAATGTCACTATTGCCCTAAGATGATGGTGATGGTGAGCTGCCTTCTTGATCCACTGCAGATACAACCTCGGTGCTCTTGGGAAGGGAATTCTATGATTTTGATCTGGCAATAGTGAAGGAACACAACCTATTCACAAGTCAGACTGTTGGATGACTTGGAGAGGAACTTGCAGACTCTGGTTTTCCCATGTGGCAGCAAACTTCCCTCTTCTAAAAGGCCGCAGTTTGTAAAGTTTTCTTGAAGGAGTCTTGAAAAGTGTACCACTTGTGGAGAGTGACATCTCATCTACCACCTTTAAACAACAGCAATCAAATGGGCTTCTTTTATGGTGTTAGGCTTTAAGTATTACTGGAGCTGGAGTACTCATGTAGGCAGCTGAATATTATTTGACACTTAGCTATCCATACCTTAATATTGTCAGGGTATTGGTGAATGTGGACACAGGCTGCTTCAGTAACTGAGAATTCAAGAATGGTATTGAATATTATGCAATCAGAGAACAGCCTCACTTCTTGCCTTAACATGGAAAGAATGTCATTGATGAAACAGCCAGAGATGGTTAAGTCTAGGACATAACCACGAAAGGTCCTGCAATGTCCTGTAGCTGAGATGAATTGGGTGGCACGGTGGCACAGCGGTTAGCACTTCCCACCTCAGGCGACTCTGTGTGGAGTTTGCACATTGTCCCAGTGTCTGCATGGGTTTCCTCCCACAATCCAAAAATGTGCAGGTTAGGTGAATTGGCTATGCTAAATTGCCTGTAGTGTTAGGTGAAGGGGTAAATGTAAGGGCATGGGTCTGGGTGGGTTGCGCTTTGGCAGGTCGGTGTGGACTTGTTGGGCTGAAGGGCCTGTTTCCACACTGTAAGTAATCTAATAATTGGTCCCTAACATGCACAATTATTTTCATTTGCTTAGTATGATTCCAACCAGTGGAGTGTTTCCTTCTTCACCCATTCCCCACCAGTCAATTCCTATGGACTTCAATTTTGCTATGGGTGCTTGATACCACATTCCACAAAACGCTGCCTTGATTTCAAGGTTAGTTAGTCTTGCCGCTCAAGCTCAATGTTTTTGTATATTTAGACAATATCAGAATGAGAGTGAAGCTGGTTTTTGCTAAGCAGCACAATGTAAACAATGCCTTCCACCATATTGCCTTGAAGTAAAAGTAGATCAATTGGGTAGTAGTCAGCCAAATTGAATTTGTCCTCCTTTCTATGGACAGGACATACCTGAGCAATTTTCTCTTTTTATATATTACATTGCAGCTGTACTGGTTGGGGGTTGGTTAGCTTAGTTGGCTGGACAGCATGCTTGCAATACAAAGTGATGCCAGCAGCGTGGGTTAAATTCCCATAAGTGTCTGAAGTTGCCATGAACGTCTATCCTTCTCAATCTCAACGTTTGCCTGAGGTATTATGACCCTCAGTTTAAACAACTCTCTGAAATAAGCACACAGTTGGCTAGGACTTTGGCAAATTTACTTATCTTAAAACGGAAATAGTTTAGGGAGGTATGGTGCATGAATGATTCTGGGAATTTCTGGAGTTCAGACAACAGATAGTACACCTTGTGATCCACCTCTCTGTACTGCCCTGAAGTCATCTTAGATTTTGTGCCCAAGTTCTGGAGTGCATGTCTAAAATCCACCAGTATTTGACTCAGCAGTGAGTATGTATCAATTGAGTTACACTAGACATCTAGGTGAGACATTTGCATCTTTCTCCATACTAAATAATGTCCCTGGACGTTTTGCTGTTGACAAGAGGAATCTGTTGAAGAAACATGCACAATGTCATTCTATATACAGTACAAGAAAACAAGTTTAAAAATGTTTGAATGTAGTAAATTTCCTTTTTGTGAAATACATTCCTGTTCATTGTTATTCTTTTTTTCCCTGGTGTATGACATTGAGCAGTGCTTCAGACACAGCTGAAATACTCATTGTTTTTTGTAAATCATGTCTTCAAGCAGCAGTTAAGTTATGCCATCTGGAACCAAGCCAACACTGCAATATGTACATGGAGAAGCAGACATTTCGAGCAATATAGGCTGAATCAGTATTAAACCGGAGAGAATAGTATTCTTCAAATTATTCAGAGTTCTGGCAATGCTCATCTCCTTGGGCAGGTGCTTTCAATATAACTTTTTAGCTCACTGAATCAAATACTATTATAATAATAACACTGCTCTAATGTCAGGAATGTTTTTTTTGCTGAGCTATTAATCTGAATCTAAAAAAATTAAAATACATTTTAAATAAAACTCTTGGAAGACCAGTCTTGCTATAATGCTTCTTTTCCAGTTTTTACTTTGAATTTGACCTTATATTTCGGTCTCATCTTCTCTGTGTTTATTTCACTCTAAAATTACATTTGGAACTCGACTTTTATAATTCTACCTCATTCCACATTCAATTGTCTGGATGGAACAAAGAGAATGGCTTGGTCAGAAGCTGTCAAAGGGTTTACTTAGCTGATTAGGAGTCTGAAAGAACAAAGACCAGAGTTAATCAGATCAATCCATGGCCAGATTTTTACATCGTCAACATCTGACACCAGTGACCAAGTAAACACAACCCAAAAGAGTACAAACATCTTCAAAATAAAAAAAGTGATCCGTGGTGTTTTGAGAGCAAGAAATTGTGTTGAGGATACAACAGTTTGTACTTTTTTAAAAAACAAACTGATCTGTTTGGCTAGTTTTTTTTAAAAAAAGTGCTCTATTTGGAGGTACAAACTTGACCCATCTCATCTCTCAATGTCCAAGAGCAGCAGGTTGCGCTCTGCAATACTTATTATATGGACAAAAGCATTAGGATAACCCAAGAATTATTCCTGGGGAAATTATTACAATTTTTTTTCCCCAACATACAGTAAGGGTGACTTTCCTGTCCCATGGATAAATACCCAGGAGGTATTTATACCGAGTCACATCAATTCTGGATTCACCCTCATTTTGGACAGAAGCAGATGCATTCTGATTAGTTAGAAAAGCAGACCATAATGTAATAATCAGTCTTCCAGCTTAGGCAGCTTCCTTCACGATTCCTTTGACTTTCAACTGTTCAGAGACAGATGATTTTATTTATCTGCCCACATTGTAAAGGATTTTTTTTATTTCCATAACACCCTGCAATGCATGTCTTTGAAAAAGGTCAAGCAAAATAAAAAGCCTGAGAATTCATATGAATAGCTCCTAGTGATGACAATTTATATTATACACAACATCTTCAGACTGAAAATGGTTTTTGTGTATCTTGGCTTCTATTGCTGGCATCAGTAGCAATACAGAAATAACTACATATTCACAACTTGCTCCATACAAACAAGAAATTAAACATTAAAAATATTCTAGAAAGTCTCAGCAGGTCTGGCAGCAGTTGTGGAGAGAAAGCAGAGTTAATATTGTGGGTCCAGTCACCTAAAGGTTTTCTGAAGAAGGGTCACTGGACCCTCAACGTTAGCTCTGATTTCTCTCCACAGATACTGCCAGACCTGCTTAGACTTTACAGCAATTTCTGTTTTTGTTTCTGATTTCCAGCATCCGTCGTTCTTTCATTTTATTTTTAAGAAATTATTTAAGGCCAGTGACCCGAAGCCTTCCTGGCTGGGAAAATGCACTGTGAAATAATGTATCAGTTGCTGGCCTATAAATGAAAGCTGAATAATTAAGCAGGTAATTTCCATCCAGTAAATAAATCCTGAACAAACTTTGAGCAATTTAACATCAACTGAATTCACTAACTTCCTGACTAGCAATTCATTGAATTAGTGTATGAAAATAGATGACCTGCCAACAAAATTTTAAATTTTTATTTATTCATTTTTGGGCATTACTGGATAGCCAGTGTTTTTGCCCATCCCTAGTTGCCCTTGAGAATGTGGAGGTGAGCTGCCTTCTTAAAACACTGCAGTCCACCTGTGAGTTGACTCTCAATGCCATCAGGGAACAAATTCTAGGATGTTGACCCAACAGCAGTGAAGGAACGGCAATATACTTCCAAGTCAAGATGGTGAGGGGCTTGGAGGGGAATTTGAAGGTGGTGGCGTTCATCCATAAAAGTTACTCAGCAATTCTCCAGATATTCTAATTCCCATAGTTACAACCATAGCCTTATGTTTTTTAATTCTGTTTTTGGATGTAACATTGCTAGGTTCCAGAATCCATCCATAAAAGATTATTAACACACAGCTAACTAACCATTTCAGATGAGAAGTCTTCACATGACACACTTCTGCTGATGGCTGAAAGAGGCCAATCCTTGAGAGGCAGATTCTGCCTATGAAACCTGTAAGTGCCACTGTTGCTTGTTTTTGATATTGGTGCACACCAACCAACAGAAGGTGTTGCCAGTTTCTGCCATCGTCAGTTAGTGACTACCAGATGTAATGATCAATACTTCGGGTCTTAATGTCACACATGCATGCATCCTTAATGGGAAGAATTGGGCATCCTGTTAGCTGTGTGGCTTCATCTACCTACATGTACAGAAAGTCTTTGGTATACAGTCTTTAATCCTGTGGATGTGTCTAGGCCACGAAAGCACCTCTGTTCAATGAGTATGAACCCTGTCTTTCAGATAGTGCCCATCTTTGTTATTTTGTCTTGTCATGATATACTCAAGATTGTAACACAAAACACTAGCCAGACAAACATTTATCACACATTCCTAGTTGCTGTGAGGTGTTCGTGGATCTTCTCCAATGACTTGCTAGGCCATTATACGGATAGCATTCCTTCTAATTTTTTTTAATCAGCTGCACCAGTAATTCAGGCCCATGCATGGCAGCAACTTCTGGAATTGGAAGTCAATGCCATGATCAATGTCGATTCCATGCATAGAACATCGCAGCAATCACACAAGTGCAGCATAGAGAGAATTATGGTTGAGAGTTCTGTTCATGTAAGACTCCAGTCACATTTAAAAGCACAAGAAATGGGATCAGGAGCAGGATATTTGTCCCCTCAGGCTTACTCTTCCATTTGATAGGATCAAGGCTAATTGCCCCAGGCCTCAATAGCTCCTTCATGCCAGCTTCTCAGAGCCCTCAAGCTTAATATTTCCAAACATCTATCTCCTTTTTAAGTATTTTCAGTAATCTAGCCACCACACTTCTCTGCAATAGAGACTTCCAGACATTCACTATTCTCCTTTGCATCTCAACTCTGAATGAACGTTCCCTTAATCTGTAACACTGTCCCAGATTTCAAGATGCTGCCACTAGCGAAAGCATCGTTTTAATATCTACCTTGCCAAGCCCCTTTAGGTCAATTCTCCCATCAGGAAATAGCCCAGTGAATCTCTTTTGAATTGCCTCCAATGTCAGTACATCCTTGCTTACATACGTGGACCCTTCCTGATGAAGGGCTTATGCCCAAAACGTTGATTCTCCTGCTCCTCTGATGCTGCCTGACCTGCTGTGCTTTTCCAGCAACACACTCTCCACATAAGTGGACCAAAACTGTACACAGTACTCCATGTGTAGGCTCATCAACATCCTATATACTTGTAACAAGCTTTCGCTATTTTCAAACTAGCAATAAAGGCCTAAATTCCATTTAGCTTCTAAGTTATCTGCTAAATCTGCACACTAATTTTTTGTGTTACCTGCACGAGACCATTACATTTTTTTCGGTCTTTTCTCCATTTAATAATAATTTGCCTTTTGATTCTTTCTATCAAAGTGCATACCTTTCCATTTTCCTACATTAAACTCCATTTGCCAAATTTTTTTATCCAATCACACAACCTCTCTCTATCCCTTTGTTATGGACTAGGCCAGATCACTCAAAACATTCTTAAGCAGGCAGCCCAGACCATAACTTTGCAACTTGTTTCGGTAAGTGTACAGTGAAAATTACCTGGAGTAAGTTAGCTAGATTGACTACCAGGTTTTAAAACAGTCAAAAATTTATTCACAATATTTATTACCCAATGAAACACGAAGAACAGAATAAAGAACCCCTAAAGAACTCAGTCTAATCAAGCTGGACTTAATTATGCAGTTCCAAATATACATAACAGTCCCAATAAGCAAACCCCCTGAAACACAGTAAAAATGAAACAAAGGCTATAGTTTGAAGTTAGAAGGGCAGAAGGAGAGACAGTTTAGCAGCTTTTCTTCACAAAGTCCACTGCTGAACTGACTCTAACTTAACTTCAGTTTCAAGAACAGGTCACTCCCCTTTCATTATAAAGCTCACTTCTAAAACATGACCACTTTGGCCTGAAGACTCATCTGCTTACATTATTATCAAACGGCATCTCAAAATCCTTTATCATCTCTGTACCAAACTAGCCATCTCGGAGCCCGGTCTGTTTACAATCCCTCTTTAAAAAAAAATCCAAGGACACAGTATCCTTGAGAAAAGGAACAGCTTTTAGGGAAAAAAACAGCTTTGTGACACCTCCCGCCTTATAAAAAATGAACCTTCAATATCAAAAGATGGCTTCATTTTTAAAACCCTTCAAATACAAGCTAGTTAGTCGTCTAAAGCACACGTATACCAGATACCAAATTATACACATGCAAACATGCACAACCACATGCGAATTCAGGCCATGGCATACCCACCAATGAACACCTCTGCATCTCATTCAAGCCTCGATAATGCATTGGCAAACATATTTTCATAACCTTTCACATGCACAATTGTCAAATTGAACGGCTGCAATAACAAGCTCAATCTAAACAGTCTGGCATTTTTGTCCTTGAACTTTTCCACAAATGTCAATGGATTATGATTAGTGTATACGATTGTCTCAGATGTGTTGCTGATAATATAAACACTGAAATGTTGTAATGTCAACACCAAGCTCAAAGTCTCTTTCTCTACCATTGAATGTTTTGTTGATGAACGTTCAACTTCCTGAAAAAATACCCGGTGGGTCTTGCTATTCCCTCATCATACTCCTGCAGGAGGACCGCACTGACCCCCACATCACTGGCCTCGATAGCCACCTTGAAAGGCTTCATGTAAAAAGATGTGACTAATACTGGGGCAGTGGTTAACACAGTTTTTAGGCTGTCAAATGCCTTTTGACAGTCTGCTGTCCACTGAAACTTCTTGCCCTTTTTTTAACAATTCAGTTAATGGAGCAGCCATGCTGCTAAAATTCGGCACAAATTTCCAATAAAATCTACTCAGTGCCAGGAACCGTAGTACTGCTCTTTTTGTTGATGGTATGGGAAATTTCCCAATTACTTTTGTTTTTGCATCTCATAGGGCCATTTGTCCGTGTCCAACAACATGGCCCAGGAAGGTGACTTTGGCTTTGGCAAATTCACTTTTAGCTAGGTTCACCACCAAGCCTGCCTTCCGAAGTCAATCGAACATGTCCAATACATGTTGTAAATGTTCCTTCCATGAGTGACTAAAAATCACCAGGTAATCAATGTAAACAACACAGTTGGGTAATCGACAATGACCTTATTAGTTAGTCTCTGAAATGTGGCTGGAGCATTTTTCATACCAAATGTCATGACTTTGAACTGATATAATCCATTTGGCGTTACGAAAGCCGAAATTGCCTTTGCTCTCTCTGATAGAGTTACCTGCCAGTAGCCTCTGAGCACGACCACCTTAGAAATGTAAGTTGCTTGTCCCACCTTTTCAACCAATGGAAATGGATATGCATCAGTCTTTTTAACGGCACTGACTGTGCAATAGTCTACGCATAATAATTGGGTACCATCTGGCTTTGGAACCATGACTATGGGTGAGCTCCAGTCACTGTAACTCACTTTGATTATGCCATCTTGGTGCATGCGTTCTATCTCCTTCTGAACCTGTGCCAACCTTAGAGGGTTAGGCCTATAAGGATGTTGCTTAATCGGAACAGCATTTCCTGTATACATCATGCACAATTAGGTTGGTACTTCCCAGTTTATTTCCGCAGATCTCCCCATGTTATAGAAATAACTCTTTCAGGTCATTTTGATTTTCTCGTGAAAGGTAACTCAATAATTTATCCCAATTTTTGACAACTTCCTCATTGTCCAATTTGATTTGAGGAATGTCCAATTCAGAATCCTCTGAACTTGGTTCTTCTCTCTGTGCTGTAATCAGTAACACCTTCTCCTCTTGCTTTCCTTCCCTATCAAAATACCTTTTGAGCATATTCACATGGAACACTCAGATTTCTTCCTGTTTCGAATCACTATCGAGTGGTTCAGCTCACTCAATTTCCTCTTGATTTGGTCCTCTTACTTAATGCCCAAAAATTAATTCAAATCAACTGAAATCGGTTGATTGATTTGATGCATCTGATCGCAAAAAGTACATATGGAATTCCCTTATCCCAATCACCTGGATAATCCTGACCATAAGTCCTCTTTAGTGTTTTATGCCTTCTCTCTCATGCTTCCTGTGATTCTGGATGGTGTGCAGTAGATTTGAATTGCTTTATTCCCAAGTTATCCATAATCTCTTTGAATAGTTTAGATATGAAGTTTGATCCTTAATCTGGCTGGATCTCTATTTCTAGTAAAAAAAAACTTTCAGTAATTCTTCTGTAAACTTATTAGCTGTGATATTGTGTAATGGGATTGCCTCTGGAAATCTAGTCGATACATCCATTATTGTTAATAAATATTCATTGCCACCTTTTTTTGAGGTAGGGGACCGACGCAATTAATCAAGACTCTTGTGAAAGGTTTCTCAAATGCTGTAATAGGTATTAAAGGTGCAGGCTTTATTACTGCTTGTGGTTTTCCGATTAGCTGAAATGTGTGACACATCTGGCAAAATTCAACCATATCTTTTGTGTAGTCCATCCCAGTAAAAATGTCTTTATATTTTAGACTGTGTTTTCTTCACCCCTAAATGTCCTCCAAGTGGTAGCTCATGCTCCACTTGCAGCACCTCCTTTCTATACCCTACTGGCAAAACAAGTTGATGAACTTCTGCCCATTTCTCATCTGCTTGAATGTCTGATGGTCTCCATTTTCTCATTAAGACATCATTTGTTACGTAACAACACACAGGGATGCATTCACTCTCCTTCTCTGATTGTGCCTTTTGAAATAACTGTTTTAAGTTCTCATCTTTCTGCTGTAACTCAATCAGCCTGGCAGAGCTAAAGATATTTGCATGTTTATCTATTTGCTCCTGCTCTGTCCCACTCATCTGATAAAAAAAAAGTCTCTGATAAAGCTATTTCAGCTTCCTTATCTATGCCTTTTGATCTCTCTTGCTTCAGCTTGTACCTCTGTGATCTTGTGACCACACAATCAGTGAAGATCCCTGCATAAACGCCCAGCATTTATTGAGTTGCTCGAGTCTCCACTGGCTTTTCAACTAGGGTAGGCAGCACATCTACCGGTGAATCAGCTATATCATTTGCAAGGAAAGATTGTCTTCCAGGAGCTGAGAGTTTGTTCAGTACTCCTACCACAAGTTCTCCACTCTTCTCTGGACATTCTAGCCTCACTTTACATAACTGAGCACTTTTGTCTCACCATGAATTCCTGTTACCAGTACCTTTTTTGGCAATAGTCCCTCAGGAGTACATATCTCCTCATCCTTCAGCATCACAGGCTGAGAGGATCCTGTGTCCCTTAATATTCTAACCTCTTTATCTGCTATTCCTGGCCTATGTGAATAAACTTTACTCTTGCATGTATATTTTTTAAGCAGATCTGGCATTTGCTCCTTAACCAACCTCTGATCATCTTGTACACTCTGAGGCAGTGGTCTAACTTCCCTTGTGCTTTTTGTTACTAGTCCAACAAAACTCCCAGGCTTGTGCGGTTTTCCTACATCTGGCTTTCTCCTAGCCCACCAACACAGTGATTTTGTGTGGCCCACTTTATTACAATGAAAATACTGGAGCTTTTTAACATCTTAGTTTCCCTCAAGGGTTTCCTTTTTACCCTGTGGTAAATTCTCCTTATGATCATCAGTGAGATCTAGCTTTCCCTTTCCACTTGAGAATTTCTCTTTGCCCCAGTTTCTATCCCTCATGGACTGAAATTGATTCTGGAAGCCAAACAGTGTTTTATGGACCAGCTCAGAATCATCAGCCACTTCAGCTGCTAACCTTGCTGCTTTAACTCGCTGCTCTTCCACATGAGTTTGCACTATTTCTTCGCTAAGGTTACCTGCAGCCTTTATCTCCTGCCTTTTAAGCTGACTTCCCTTTTTAAGTGTCAGTTTTTGAAGTTCAAAAGCTCTTTCTTTTTCTTTCCCAGTTCTCTGTTTCTCTCTCTTCTGCTTTAAATTGTAACTCAAACTGTTTCAACTCCACTGCCCTTTCCTTATCTCTTGTCTCTAACTCAAGCTATTTCATATACACTTAAATTCTTGCCATGTCTATAGATTCTGATGGTTTCTCCAGCAATTGAAATGCTGAGCTACTGCTGTAATTATCCCTCCTTTCATCACAGAAGCAGGCAGTTCCAATTCCAGCTTCTCTGCTAATTCCTGCAGCTTGGTCTTATTCACGTTTTGCAAAGTCACCGCATCCACATCCAGAAAACTTTTGCCTGAAAGAGCCATTATCTCAAGCTTTGTCTACCCAACCAAACCAACACCAGAAATAAAGACACTAACACCTACCACTCGCTGTTTAAAATCACGCAAAGAGCCCCCAATCTGTTATGGACTAAGCCAGACCACGCAAAACATTCTTAAGCAGGCAACCCAGACCATAACTTTGCAATTTGTTTCAGTAAATGTACAGTGAAAATTACCTGGATTAAGTTAGCGAGGTTGACTACCAAGTTTAAAACAGACAAAAAATTTATTCAAAAAAGAAATTACACAATGAAACACAAATAACAGAATAAAGAACCCTTACAGAACTCAGTCTATCAAAACTAGACTTAAGTATGCTGTTCCAAATATATGCAACAGTCCAACAAGCAAATCCCCTTTAAAACACAGTACAAAAAAAGGTCACATGCTTACAGATTGAAGTTAGAAGAGCAGGAGGAGAGACAGTTTCCACACTCCCAACCAGTTCTGGACTGAACTAAACTGCTCAGCTAGCTAGAGAGCTGACCACTCCCCTTTATGCAGGTCACTTCTAAAACATGGTCGAGGGTGCAGTGCTGGAAAACCACAGCAGGTCAGGCAGCATTCGAAGAGCAGGAGAATCGACATTTCGGGCATAAGCCCTTTAACAGGAAGGGCTTCTCCATTCCTGATTAAGGGCTTATGCCCGAACATCGATTCTCCTGCTTCTTGGAACCTGCCCGACCTGCTGTACTTTTCCAGCACCACACTCTCAACTCTGATCTCCAGCAACTGCAGCCTCACATTGTCTATTTCTAAAACATGACCACTTTAGCCTGAAGTCTCATCTCATTACATATAAACAAAAAGATCTCTCAATACCCTTTAATCTCTGTACTAAACCAGACTAATCGGAGCCCGGCCTGGTTTATTATCCCTCTGAAAAAAATCAAGGACAGAATATCCTTGAACCAAGGATTAGCTTTTAGGAAAAAAGGACTAGCTTTGTGACACAAGCAAAACCCCATGAAACTGAAATGATATAACTAAAATTGCCTACAGCAAAATTAATCCTTTTTAACAACACAGCCTGAAACTAAGCAGGTGAGAAGAACTTATCTTAAACTAACACCTATATAACAGGTCTCACATATCGGACAGGAAAGACATGCCTTCAATTTTCCAGCTTGGAATAGTAACCGTAAACACTGGAATATACAAGTGATCTGTACTTCAAAGAACTGTTCTGGTAGAGCACCGGAGATGCATTTGTAACAGCAGAACTGGAAGAAGCTCTCTCTTTGATTTTTCTTCGAAAGCACAAAGCAACTGACAACAAATTAGAGAAACATCTGAACATTGACAATTCAAAGATTCTCAGACTCTGCTGTTCTAGGATACAGCTAACTAACCTGGTCTCAGGTTACCTCTTACACTGCAGTATACCCAAAGGACTTTAAGCTGCATATCTTTTTATCTTCTCTTTTGTATTGGACACTACCCCTTTTTTAATATCACACTTTTGTTTGTGCAAATGCACACTTGATATCCTTGTCTTCATTTTTCTTGGGAGATCGAAATTTATAAAACTACTCGTTCACTCAAGAAAACCTTGCACATTGGCTCCTTAATATTTCTGGTAAGTTAGTTAGCTACATTTTATTTGCAGAAACGTATTACTGCATGGGGAAAATAATTAAATTTTTGTTGCAGCCAAATGATGAAGTTGTAAAGAGGGGAACCGATACCAATTTCCTCAACTGGACGCGATAATCCATATCTACCCCAACGTGAATGTACACCAGTTTAACAGTAGTAAAGACTGTGAAGAGAAACAACATGACTAATGTTTATTTCAGTTTTGTGTACTTCGCACATTCCCTTGCAGAGTCTGCAATCATGTAACACCAAACAACATTTGTACTTCATCATGATATTAATTCAAGTATTTTCTTACCTAAAAGGGCATCATCCAATTGAGCAAGCATTTGACCACTTACAGCATTTTCTGAAAACAGAACATCAAAATGGTTGAAAGTTTCACAAGCCAAACATTTGACAAAGGAACACAGTCCTACGTTTTTAAATACAAGCATATTTTTCCCTAATTATTTTATTTTGAAATCACGCTTTTCAGGTTACTAGCTACAAGATGTGACAGACCCTGCAACCAATAGGAAAGGAAATCAAATAAATAACAACCATTTTCACCAAGTAGTATGGGCCAGAGGCACAGTGAAGCATCTGTCCTCCGCTCGTCTTTGAATGTAAATCACTACATCTCAGCCCTCCTCACAGGCATCACTATTTTAGGACTCCTACTCCAATTTTTTTTTTAACTATTCATAGGGTGTGAGTTTTGCTGGCCGGACTAATATTTATTCCCATTTGTGAACTGGCCTCAAGAAGGTTGAGGTGAGCTGCCTCTGAACTGTTGCAGCACACCCAGAAAGTAGTTCCTGAATTTTGACCCAGGAACAGCAAAGTAACAGTGATGTAGTTCCAGGGTGGATTAGAGGTGAGCTTGCAGATGGTGGTCTTGCTATGCACCTAACACCCTTGTCCTTTTGGGTGGTAGAGGTCACAGATTTGGAAGGTACTGTCAAAGCAACCATGACTTGTTGCAGTGTATCTTACAGCTGGTATATATTGCTGCTACTGTATATCAGTGCTGAAGGAAATGATTGCTGAAGCTGGTTGATTAGGTGTAAATTAAGCTGACAGCATTGATCTGGATGGCGTTGAGCAATTTGACTGATTTTAGACCCGCACTCATGCAGGCAAGTTGATTATATTGCAGCACACTCCCGATTGATGCCTACAAATAGTGGACAAGCTTTGATGAGACAGGAGGTGAGGTACTCAATGAAGAGTTTCCAGTCTCTGGCCCGCTCTTGGAGCCACAGTATTTATATGGCTAGTCTAATTAAGTTTCTGGTCAATAATAATATTCATACTGTGAGATTCAGTGACACTAATGCCAATGAACATTTTGGAAAGATGGTGACACTTCTCTTGTTTGAAAATGTAACTTCCTGGTACTTAGGTAGCATTCATATTACTTGCACTTATCAACCAAAGACTAATATTGTCCCGGTCTTATGGCATTTGGACACAGCAGCATCAATATCTGAGGAATTGCAAAGGTAACAAACATTGTGCGATTATCAGTTACCATCCTTACATATGACATTATTATTAAAGAATGCTCATTCACTGAAGCAGCTGATGATTAGATCGAGAATACTACCACCTTAAGGAACTCTTGCAGAGATATCCGGGGCTGAAATGACTGACCTCGAACAACCACAACCATCTTCCTTTATACTACGCATACTCCAAACAGCAGAGAATGTTCCTCAGATTCTGACTGGATCAAGTTTTTCTAGTGATCCTTGGTGTTACACTTAGTCGGCTGTGGCCTTGATGTCAATTACGCAAAAGTGAGGGCTGCAGATGCTGGTAACCAGAGTTTAGATCAGAGTGGTATTGGAAAAGTACAGCAGGTCAGGCAGTATCCTGCTCCTCGGATGCTGCCTGACCTGCTGTGCTTTTCCAGTACCACTCTGATCTAAACCCTTGATGTCAATGGCAATCATTCTTAATTCACCTTAGAGTACAGCTCTTCTGTCTGTCTATGTACCAAGATTGTAATATGGCTCGTGTGGACCTCGTTGCAACAAAATGGAGTGTCACTGAGCAGGCTACTAGCCCTCCCATTTATCTCTCCACCCCGGAGGCTCCCAGCCTTCATTCCTGATGAAAGGCTGTTGCCCCAGACTTCCATTTTCCTACTCCTCGGATGCTGCCTGACCTGCTATGCTTTTCCAGCACCACTCTAATCTAGACTACTGTTAAGCTGCGTCAGTTGTTAGCACCTTAAATGACCCCTTCTAACACTTTGCTGATGACTGAAAGCAGACTGATAAACTGCCCATTGACTGGGTTGGATTTGTCTTCCCATTGTTGATAGAGCATACCTGAATAATGTTACACATCACTGGATGGATGCCAGTGTTTTGCTGTAATGGAACAGCTTTGCAAGGAAAATAGTTCATTTTGGAGCATGTCCTCAGTACTTGCAGTTTATAGTGCTGTCAGCGTATGCACATGAAGTGAATAAAATTGGCTAAAAACTAGCATTTGTGATGCTGGGACCTCAGGAGGAGTAGGAGATGGATCATTCATTTGCAGTTCTGGTTGAAGATGATTACAAGTACTTCAGCCTTCTCTTTTCCACTGATGTGCTGGGATCCTATATTGTTTTAGATGGAGATATCTCCAGACCTTTTTCTTGTTAATTAATTAATTAACCTGGGTGTGGCAGGACTGCAGAACTTGGACCTAGTCCATTGCTGTGCCAACATTAATTCTGTCAATTGCATGCTGCTTCTACTGCTTGACATGCAAGTTATCCTCTGTTGTAGCTTCCTTGGGTCAAAACCTCATTTTAAAGCACGCCTAATGCACTCAAGCATTCTTTTTGAACCATGTTGATGGTAATGGAGGAATGGAGGATATGCCACATCATGAAATTATGGACTGTAATTTAATACATTCCAACTGCTAATAGCCAACAGTGCCTCATGAATGTCCAGTTTTGAATTGCTAGATCTGTTTGAAACAACCTCTTTTAACATGATGATAGTGCAACAAAACACAATGGACGACATCCCAAATACAAAAAGATGGTGTTGTCTTTGTCACTCATATGAATATAGTCCTGGAATGATACATCTGCAACAGGCAGATTGTTGACTGTGTGGTCAAGACAAACGTTCCCTCACCACCTTCCTCAGTCAAGCAACTGTGTCCTTTCGCCACCTCAATCAGCAATGATACTACCAAGCCTTCTGGGTAGTAGATAATTAAGTCTCCCTCCCTCCCTCCTAGAGTTTGGTGGGTGAGCTGGGCAGGAGGGTAGGATAATTTAATTTGAAAATAGTACTTTCCTCCCTGAATATCAGCAGATATGATTAGATTACATTACTTACAGTGTGGAAACAGGCCCTTTGGCCCAACAAGTCCACACCAACCTTCTGAAGAGCAACCTACCCAAACCCATTCATTTACTATGGGCAATTTAGCATGGCCAATTCACCTAACCTGCACATCTTTGGACTGCGGGAGGAAACCGGAGCACCCGGAGGAAACCCACGCAGACACGGGGAGAATGTGCAAACTCCACACAGACAATTACCTGAGGTGGGAATTGAACCCGGTCTCTGGTGCCGTTAGGCAGCAGTGCTAACCACTGTGCCACCGTGCCGCCCACTGGTCCTTCGAGCAGAGTGCTTCAATTTTCATTTCACTCTTCTGTTCATTCAGCTTCCTTCCCATTTGTGGCTTGTAAATTATTAAGGACCAGCATGCAGTTTAACAGTAATCACTATAGATAAAAGTAATTTGGACGATAAACAGAAAAAAAAGTTGACTAAAAATGTTAAATACAATTCTCTGCAAAGGTTCAAAGTTTCAAAATCAAAACCCAATGGCTTAACTTCCATCTTAAGTATCAGGCATATAAAAATGAATAAGTATTTTTTATTCACTTGTGGGACATGGGATGTGGCTAGCATTTATTTCCTACCCCCAGCTGCCCTTGAATGGAACAGTCATTTCAGACAGCAGTTGATTGTCAACTACATTTGATGTGAATCTGAAGTCACATGTAGGCCAGACCAGTTGAGGATGGCAGATTTCCTTCCTTAAAAGGACATCAATGAACCATATAGCATACATAAGCCATATACAGTGGATCATATATATAGTTATAGCACAGAAGGATATAATTCAGCCCTTTGAAACTAAACTGAGTCTCTGCAAGAGCAACTCAGCTTGTTCCACTCTTCAACACCGACCCCCCCTCCCCCTCAACTCACCACTGGCCTAGAAACATCAATAATCAGGCATTAGCACCATCTGACATACAGCAAGCAAAAATTCTAACATTGTACAAGCTCAAGGGCATTGCAGAGATTACAACAGCTATTCAGGAACCTGTCCGCCAAGCATCATGGGAGAAGTATTTGTCAGTGTAGCCCTTGTCAAACTTCAAATCCTGGCTGAGCATATCTACCCTAATCCCAGCTAGGAAATTATTTAGCATGACCTTGCAGTTCGATGGCCGCAAGAGAAATGCCTTGAACAAAGAAGACCTCTGTATCCATTCTCTTTCCATTGAGTATTGATTTCTCCAAGCATTGAACCATGTAAACAGAGGCAGTGTATTTAAGCTTGCAGCAAATTATTGCAGATGCTGTAAGTTGTACTGAAAAATACAAATGCTGGTGATCACAGTGAGTCAGACAGCATCCATGGAGAGGAAGCGAGCTAATGCTACAGGTCTATATGACTTTTCATCAGACTGCAAAGAAAAGGCATCTGGACTTGCTCTCTCTCTGTGCATGCTGTCTGACTCGCTGTGATCTCTAGCATTTGTTGTTTTCAGTATTTCACACTACTTGAGAAGTTTGGCTGTCTACAGAAACTACTTAATGTGACCATCTCTTTTCAAAGCAAAGTGATGGTTAAAGTCAGCTTTGCCAGTGCAATATCAAAACTCCCTGGGATCTGCAGTGAGGACAAACATATCTGCAATCTGGCACAGACACTCTTTGGCATCCTGTTTTCTCTTTGCTGCTGTCAAATGCCTTCAGGTCAAGTCAAAGGGTGTCTGCCTACATACCAGAGTTAGCAGAAAGCTGTTCAGGCTTGCTCAGCCAAGCTTCAAGACAAAGGTGCGCCAAGTACTCCCCATACAGTGGCTGTATGTCATGATGCCACAATAGAATATTTTAACAAGCAACATTTTCAGTGGCAAATCAATAAATTCTCTCATGCTTGTAAAATGAACTCCAGGAAGGCAAATATCATGGTACAGGATGTTGCTTTGCCACCATTTATCAGCACTGACAATATGCCGCTAGAGATTATTGATAGCTTCATATATCTAAGCATTCTATTATTTGATGCTGGAATTAATACATATATTGAAAAGGCTGTAGCTGTTACGTCAAGCTGAGTAAGAGTGAATAGGATTGCAAGTTAACTATTCATACATTCCAAGTACACTCCTCTACAATAGCAGGTGCTGGATAAAACATATTTAGGCAGGTGAAGAGTCTGAACAGCTTCAACCTTCACTGTGTCAGTGTGTCCAGGCATGTCGTGGCAGGACATCATTACCACCCTACAGATCCTGAATGAGCCAACTCTACAGCATACACTCATTGCAAAGCCAACAATGCCTGCATTGCCTGATTTATCAGATGGATGGCAGTTGTTTACTGATAGATCTTCTTGTATGGTGAACTGGCAATGGGTCACAAATATACTGGATGCCTGTATCTCCACTACAAGCCTACCTGCAAGTGACATATGAAGATTATGGATATTGTACTGATCACTGGGAGAATTTTGCTGATAGCTGCGGCCTCTGAAGACTATTTGGAAGGGCACTGGAAGAAGTGAGTAGAAACCCAAAGCTCAGCTAGTTGAGAAGAGGTCTTAGAACAAAACAAAGGCCATCATATAATGCAACTTCTCAGCTCCACTGTCATCTTCCACTACTGTGCCATTCCAGATTGATGACTGCCACCTCTTTTCATCAAGCCCAGGATCCAGTATATCATTTTAACCATTTCCTAAACCTGCCCAGATACCCTCAACAATTTGTCTAAATTGACCTGCACATCACTATTCCTGCACCCTTTTTGGAATTGGAACTTCTATATTGCCCATGATTTTGCTTCCTTCCAAAATGAACAATTTCACACTCATTCGCATTAAGTTTCATGTGCTAGTATTTCGTCCTGAGATGGGTGATTAAGGAGGATTGAGGGTGATAACTGGTGCTAGACATTAAAGAGGTGTGATGTACACAGATTTAAGAGCATAAAGTGAAATTGGCAAGTTAAAATAAATACTGTCATTGCATCTGTGGAACAAAATTGCAGTAATCAATTAAAAATTCAAAACAAAGAAATCTAAATTTATTTTTTCCAGATGTTAGTTTAGATTAAAGAAAAAATCCCTCATATTGGCTAGCCTTACCCTACCCCAGAGAAAGCATAATGTTTGTGACAAATACCATGAATTACACCATTGTACACTGCAAATATATCCAAATTTGCAATAAAAATGGTACAACAGTGAGTTACATTGAGCAGTCAAATCATAAATAGTGCAGCCAATGTCTAGAGGGAGATGGAAACCTTTATCATCCAGTGCATGTATATTCATAGTCAGGGAGTTATACATATCACGCATAGATCTCCCAAGTAATGCTAAATGAAACTCCTACGAGATCTTAAAATTCGATTTGACTTGTCCTAATTAAAAAGTACAAACTAAAAAAACAATTAAAATGAATCTTTATTAAGTCACAGTAATTTGTTCAGAAAATGATTTCCTTAGCTACCATAGCTAATAAAAAGCAAAATACTGTGGAAATCTGAAATAAAAAGAGAAAATGTTGGAGACATTCAGGAGGTCTGGAGGCATCTTTGGAGAGAGAAAGAGTTTTGAGTCTGATATGCCTCTCCTTCAGAACCACTGTAAGATGTAGGAGCAGGGGTAGGCTATTTGTGCCATCAAGCCAGCTCCCCCATTCAATGAGAATAATGGTTGATTTATTGATCTTCAACTCTAATTTATTGCCTTTTCCACATAACCCGATTCCCTTACTGATTAAAATTCTGACTATCTCAGGCTTGAATACTTAATGACACCAGGCTCAATGGCCCTCAACAGGAAAGGATTCCACAGATTCATTAACTTTCACGTGAAGAAATTCCTCCTCATGGGTCTTAAATGTGTAACTCTTATTCTGACAATATGCCGTCTAGTCCTAAGCTCTCCCACAAAGGGAAACAATGCTTCCATATCTAACCTGTCAAGTACCCTAAGATTCTTGTATGTTTCATAAGGTCAGCACTCATTCTTCCACATTCCAACAAGTATAGACCTCATTTCCTCGACCTCTCCTCATAAGACAGTGCCTCCATATCTGGTATCAGCCTAGGAAACCTTCTCTGGACGGAATCCAATGCAACTATATCTTTCCTTAGAGAACAGTCTCAAAATTATTCACAGTATGCCAGCTGTGGTCTGATTAATGTTTTGTATACTTTTAACAAAATCTCCCTACATTTATTCTATACCCTTTAAACAAAAGGCCAACATTCTATTTGCCATTTCCCTATTAATACATCAAACTTGGATGCTAGCTTTTTATGATTCATGGATGAGGACTCCCAAATACTTTTTTGCTCCAAAGCATCATGTAGCATTTCTCCGTTTGAATAATATTTTGCTCCTCAATCATTCCTGCCAAAATACATAACCTCACATTTCCCTAAATTATATTCCAACTGCTAAGTTATTTTCTCACTAACTTAACCTATTTTCCTCTGCAAACTCTTGGTGTCATCCTCATGACTTGCCTATTTTTGTGCCCAAGGTATCCAAGTTGATCAATTCAATACAGAATGTCCTCCATGAATAGCTTAACATAGACATTACGCGACAACGTGCTGAATCTACATTTGGATGAAGCTATTAACTCAGCTTGTACTTTTCAGGTATTGCGCATTTACTTATTTAAAAACAAATTCACTGGGGCATTTTGAGTGCCAATCTGATTTCAATATGCAATATTTATTTCGGAACAAGTTCTACCCAAACCTTCCCATGAGACCCATGTTCAGACTAATCAGGATAATAATTTGTTTCGGTTGCAAATGCAGCATCTGCACAGTGAGACGGATCAGCAGCTGAAGAGATTTATTGCTGGGACCTGGGTCTTCTCACAACAGGACTGTGTTTCAAAATTATTGCAGTATAAACAGGGACAGCCTAAGGCTTCTCCATCAGTTTCCATTGAAATCTCATTAAAATGTGACCCAAAAGGCTTGAATAAACTGATTAAAATTTTATTGGACCACATTTATAATTCAAAGGCATCAACATTACTATTTCTCCCCCTAACGCACAATAAATAGGAAAGCTGGACTTTAACACTCAAACAAGGCACTACAAACTGCCCTTCGCTTACAGCAGTGGTTATCATTTGTTAAACTGTCATGCTGTGGAGAAGCAAAACAGTTAAATAATGTTTAATATACGGTTCCCACAGTGCAACTGTGAATGAACACAATACAAAATTCATTGCAGCCACGTTTGTTTTCCAGCGAAAGGGAACCTGCCAAGAAGGGGGTCTGCTGGATCCCGAACCTTTTACAGCCTTTCCCAACACTCTTTGCAGACTCCTTTTTTCTCTCTCTCTCTGACTGTGGTCTCTTTCTCAACCCGTCTTGATGGCAATCTTTCACACCAACCCTGATTGCCAGGGACCACCCTAAATGGTGGCCTCCCGTTGCAGACCAGGCAGTCATTTTTATTGATCGCTTTGCTGGGTTCTTCAGCTGGTTTTGATCTCCCAACACCTTTCATGTAATCATGAAGATTCTTTCTTTCATTTGAGAAGTTTCACATTAAATAAGTTAGGCGTGCTGAAAATTTTGGAAGTATCTTCTCGTTTATGCAACCCAAGAAAATTCCAAGACAATTAGGACAAGGAGACTTCTACTTGGACAGCAATATTAAAAATTATCCATAGAACCCTCATACTAAGGTAAGTGTGATTAAAAAAAAATCAGTATCATCCAGATTGTTTCTTGAGTGGGTTATCTTTTAGTATGTTCTGTGTGGCTCACGACAAATTATTACAATGATAAAAGATGCACATTTTTTATCTATGTTAATATCAATTTGAGTTTAGATTTCAAACTAGTGGGTGTTGGTTAGATTTGGGGAAGCTTTTAAAAATATATCAAGGTCAGAGAGCCCTTCTGGAGCCATGACCTAATCCAGTATGTATCAAGAGAGAGAACTGTAATCTTCTGGAATTTTAATGAAAAATTGTTTATACTGCAGGGTTCACAACAGACAGAGGTGCACTGAAAGACATTAGGGTGATGTTGGTTTAGAACAATCAAGGTCTGACTTTAAATGATGGAAAAAAACATTTTTAGACAGTTTTGGAGGAGGCCTGACTAAAACAAATATAGGTTCTCTCCTAAAGAGTACAGGACAGTTCAAGGAAAGCACAATTACTGTGGTTCAAAGGCTTGGCTTGTGAAACTTTCAGACCAGGAGTGTTTGGTTCAAAATCTGCAGGTTATGACAAGACTGTGAAAGTCGAAACTTTCAGTTTTGTCGTTTTTCACAGGCAGAATTTGTGCAAAACAGTTACGTTTTTTTCATCCATGGGATGAAGGTGTCAATGGCTCGGCCACATTTACTGCCCATCCCTAATTGCCAAGAGGACAATTTATAAATCACAGAATCATAGAATCCCTACAGTGTGGAAATAGGCCCTTTGGCCCAACAAGTCCACAGTATTCACATTTCTGAGAGTCTGGAGTCATATATAGGCCAGAAAAGGCAAACATGTCATTTAGTGAAGGAAACTGCCACCAGTGACCCAGATAGAGTTTTCCTGACAATCAACAACTGATTCATGATCATTTTAAGACTCTTAATTCCAGATTTAAAATTAAGTTAGACCTAAAGATTTGATAGAGGAGGGTAATTCCTCTAGATTTGAATCATTGCTAAATGATAGTCTCATCTATTCCCCAAGGCTTTGTTTGCTGGGCAATTTAAGATATTACAAATTGTGTTCCATATGTAGATAGCCTGATTTATTTTGTCTTATTTTATTGTTGTAGAAAATCTTCAGCCTTGTATGTCTATGTTTCAGTTAATGACTATAATAATACATTTAAGAAATACTTAATCAAGCTAGATTTCATTCTGGGATCCGACTTTTTCAGTAGTACCATCAGCTAGGATTATAACAAGTAGAGGCTCTTGCAGAATTTCAGGTTATTGAATTGAGAGGATTTTTTTTCTTTTGAAGAAACAATAAATAAGGCATTTGATAGGGTTCCCCACGGTAGGCTATCGCACAAAATACAGAGGCATGGGATTGAGGGCGATTTAGCAGTTTGGATCGGAAATTGGCTAGCTGAAAGAAGACAGAGGGCGATGGTTGATGGGGAATATTTATCCTAGTGGTCAGTTACTTGTGGGGTACCGCAAGGATCTGTTTTGAGTCCACTACTGCTTGTTATTTTTATAAATGACCTGGATGAGGGCATAGAAGGATGGGTTAGTAAATTTGTAGATGACATGAAGGTCAGTCGAGTTGTGGATAGTGATGAAGGACGTTGTTGATTACAGAGAAACATAGATAAGCTGTAGAGCTGGGCTGAGAGGTGGCAAATGGAGTTCAATGCGGAAAAGTGAGAGGTGATTCACTTTAGAAGGAGGAACAGGAATGCAGAGTACTGGGCTAATGGGAAGATTCTTGATAGTGTAGATGAGCAGAGAGATCTCAGTGTCCAGGTACATAGATCCTTGAAAGTTGCCACGTAAGTTGATTGGCTTGTTAATAAGGCATGCGGTGTGTTAGCTTTTATTGGTAGAGGGACTGAGTTTCGGATCCATGAAATCATGCTGCAGCTGTACAAAAGTCTGATGCGGCCACATTTGGAGTATCGTGTACAGTTCTGGTCACCGCATAATAGGAAGGATGGGGAAGCTTTGGAAAGAGTTCAGAGGAGATTTACTAGGATGCTGCCTGGTATGGAGGAAAGGTCTTACAAGGAAAGGCTGAGGGATTGGAGGCTGTTTTCATAAAGGGAATATGGTTGAGAGGTGACTTAATTGAGACAAATAAGACAATCAGAAGGTTAGATAAGTTGGATAGTGAGAGCCTTTTTCCTCCAATGGCGAAGGCTAAAATGAGGGGACATAGCTTTAAATTGAGGAGTGATAGATATAGGACAGATGTCAGAAATAGTTTCTTAACTCAGTGAGCAGTAGGGGCGTGGCATACACTGCCTGCAACAATAGTAGACTCGCCAACTTTAAGAGCATTTAAATGGTCATTGGACAGGCATATGGGTGAGAATGGAATAGCGCAGGGCAGATGGGCTTCAGATTGGTTCCACAGGTCAGCGCAACATCGAAGGCCAAAGGGCCTGTACTGCGCTGTAATGTTCTATGTAATAAGATGCTGAAAATAACACACTAGTGCTGTGGTAAGTTTAATACTGGATGAATATTTAAGATGACTTTGAATATTGCTAGTACAATTGCAACATTTAAAAGGCATCTGGATGGGTATATGAGCAGGAAGGGTTTGGAGGGACATGGGCAGGGTGCTGGCAGGTGGGACTAGATTAAGTTGGCATATCTGGTCGACATGGACAAGTTGGGACAAAGGGTCTTTTTCTGTGCTGTACATCTCTATGACACTGGAGGTTCTGATTATTTAATCTCAAAAGGATTTTCTTATGTCTTAAATCAAGTAGGAAAATCAATAATGATACAGACATAGACTAGAACAAGCCAGTCATAAATGCTAACTGATGATATCATGTGCCTTCCAGAAGGATTAATGAAAGAATATTAATGGAGATTTACACTGTGGTTACAAACTAGTCCAATTATACAGCGTGGGATTAAAGAGTGACTTAATAAATGTTAAAAGTTGTAATTGGACTGGTGAAACAAATCGCCGCAGATGCGGATGGAATTGATTTTAATTTGAGAAATTATCCGGCTGATCCAAAAATACTAGCCTCACCAACTGAAAGAAACAGGGAGTGAAACAAAACAAAGGAGCATTGAGAACAGGAGCAGGAGTAAGCCATCAGCCCATCAAAACTGCTCCACCATTCAGCAGTGCAACAGCCACAATCATATCTTAGCACTATACTCCTGCTCGCTTGCCATCCCCCAAACACTAATTTCCAGAAATTAATTTCTTTCTTGAATGTATTCAGTACATGGCCTGCACAGCCTTTAGTAGAGAATTCCACAAGTTCACCACAATGAGTGCAGAAATTTCTCAAGCAGTCAGAAATGACCTACCACGCCCTATCCTGAGGCAATGGCCTCCTGGCCAGGGAAACATCATTCTTGCAACCAGTTTGCTGAGCCCTATGAGAATTTTGTGTGCTTCAGTAAGATTCCCTTTCATCTTCTAAAGTCAGAAAACATCAGAAAAATTAGAGAATGAAAAATTGAAAATTCAACACTTGATCCTCTAGATATCAGATTAGATAATGCAGAATTACTTAATAGTTTAGATAGTATGATATTTTATCTTCCAGAAAACTACTGAAGTGATTTCCAGAGGCTATTACAGACTTGTATCAATTTATATGAATAGGTCAGGAAAAAAATTTTTAGCTCTCCAAAACACTGGAGGCCATTTTTGGCCTGCTTCATTATTCAAGATGACTATGACTGATCCTCTATTTCAATGTCATATTCCCACTTTCTCCCCATATGCCTTGATGCTTTTAAAATCTAAAAACCCATCCTTCTCTTTCTTGAATGTATCCAGTCATGAATTCCACTCCTTGTGTCAAGAAATATCCCTTACTCATTCTACTAGTCACAGCCTCAAAACAAAAACGTCAGTAGATTTGTCAAGCTTGCTTGTCCAGTAGATTTGTCAAGTTTGCTTCATAAACCCATGCCAGTCCTACTCATGTTTTCCAAAGGATTGTTAACACATCAATTATAATAGATCCAACATTTTCCCCAATATTGGTATTAGGCTAACTAGTCTGTAATTCTTGGTGTTTTCTTCCCCCCTGTTAAATTAGTGGGGTTACATTTGCCATCCTCCAATCTGTAGGAATTGTTCCAGAGTCTATAAAATTTTGGAAGATGACCACCAATGCAACCAATATTTTTAGCACCATTTCCTTTAATGCTCTGAGATGCAAATTATCAGGTTCTGTTGACTTGTCAGCCTTTGACTCCATTAATTTCCCCAGCACCATGTTCTTACTAATGTTATTTTCCCTCAATTCCACCCTTACACTAGTTTCCCTGCAATCTTACTCTCATACTGTTATTTTACCCTTCTTGATCAAACTTTTTGATCCCTTTTGCTGAGTTCAAAAATGCTCCTAATCTTTAGCCTTGCTGCTTTGCCGGCAATTTTATTCATCTCTTTGCATTTAAAACAATCCTTAATTTTTTTTGTATGCCGTGTTTGAGCCATCTTTCTTTTTATTTTGGCACAAGACAGGAATGAATAATTGTTGTAATACATGCACACGTACTTTAAATATGACCCATTGCCTACTCACTGTCAAACTATCCTTGCCAATCCACACCTCATACCCTTGTATTTCCCTTTATTTAGATTAGCACCCTAGTTACAGATTTGAAATATTTACTCACCATCTCAATGAAGAATTCTATCATCTAGTGATCACTCTTCCCCAAGGGATTCTTCACAAGAATCCTCTCTCAGTGTACAGTACCTGGACTAGAATAGACTGTCTCTGGCTGATTCTGAAAGTCTCTCATAACTTCACATACACTTACCGTGAAATTCTCCTTCACAATATCATTGCTGCTTTAGTTTCTCCAATCCAAATTAAAGTCACCCATAATTATAGTCATATTCTTATTGCATGCATCTCTGATTTCTTGTTTAATACCTTCCCTTACATCTCCACTACGGTACAATAGTTTCTGCTCCTTGGTGTTCCTTACATCCACTCATATAGATTCCACATTATACATTTTGAGCCAATATCCTCCTCAATATTTGCACTGATTTCTTCTTTACTAACAATGCTATTCCACATTCTGTCCTTCCTAAACAATGAATACTCAATTCCAACTTAATGACGTTAATGTGGGAAGGGGACATTACCTATAAAACAATACCCTTACAGACTCAATCCAGAAAAATTAGCTGAAATCAGCAAAGGGATTAAGTTCATGATTGACAATGGTATAATTGAACCATGCCTTGCTAGCTAGCACTCACCTGCTGTGATGGCTCCAAACCACACACATCACAAAGATTCTGTATTGATTACTACAATGTCAATGCAGAAACAAAACAGATTCCTATCCTAAACCAAGATTAGAGGACTGCATTGAAAAAAAACTGGACACCATGATTCATTGACAAAGTCAGTTTGCTAAAAGGATGTTGTCAAGTTCTATTGTCTGTTCGAGCCAGAAAAATATCAGTGTTTGAAACACGAGGTGGACTTTATCAATGCAAAATCATGCCATTTGGAATGGAAAATGCATCAGCAACATTACAACAATTGAAAGTAATTGAAGGACTACATAGCGTCATGGTTTACATCGATGATTTGATTATATTCAGCAAAACCTGGAGAGAACATTTACACCACTTAATCAATTGTTTGATCAGTTAAAAGAGCTAATTGCTCACAAATCAGGCTAAAAATGAATTTGCCAAAGCAAAAGTAACTTACTTAAGTCAAACTAGTGTAAGGCCAACTAGCACTTCTAGAAGCGAAAGTACATATCATTTTGGATTTCCATGGACCTAAATTTTGCAATACATTGACAGAGTGGATTTTATCAGAGGTTTGTTCCAAACCACAGCACTGCAGTGGCTCCTTTGACAAATTGAAAATTGTGCTAACAACCACATCAGTTTCACCAGCACCAAATTATGCAAAACCAATCAAAGTAGCTTTTGGTGCCAGTGACATTGGTGTGGGTGCCATATTAAAAGGTGGCAAAATGGGGAAAAACATTGCTGTCAATTATTTTTTGAATTATCTAAATGGATTGCAACAAAAATATTTGATGTTGGAGAAAGAATTGTGGGTTGGCTCTACATCAATTTGAAATTTGTATTACCTACAAATGTAGAAGCTGCCTATACGTATACACCATAGTCCATTCATTTTATTTTGACAAATTTCAGGACAAGAATTTTATGGCTTTTTTTTTGAAAAGTGTTTAATCCTCCAACCATCCAACTCTAAAACTGTCCATGCGCCTGGAAAAATAAGTGGTACGACAGCATATATGAAGGAAACAGAGTGCTGTGATTCACATGGACTAATGTAAAATATGGCTACAGCAAAACTCATTGTGTTTAATCTCAATTTTCTCATCGTATATAATACTGAAATGGTGCTCAGAAGAATTTTTGTTGAGAAATGAAAACCCTTCTCAAAAAAACACAAATTTTCTTAGGGGGTGGATAAATTGAAAGTAGTCTGATTTTTATTCATAATATCATTTTTTAAGTTTGGATATCAACCCAGTGGCACATGGATGTCGAAGACTTTTGGAAAAGTTTAAATAATGAGTTCAAAAATCCCTTCTGAAACTGTGACTTAAAACAATAGGAGAGAGACAGCAAGTGACTGCAAACCCTGCAGTGTGTTCATCGATGATTGTACTGTGGGCTTTGTAAGCAGTGGAGGTGCCAGTTTTGGACTGGAATAGACAAAGTCAAAAATCCTGAGACACCAGGTTATATCCAACAGCTTTATTCAAAACCACAAGCTTTCGGAGCCCCTGTTCCTTGCTCAGGCAGAAAAGGAGCAAGGGCTCCAAAAGCTTATCATTTTGAATAAAGCTGTAGGACTATAACCTGGTGTCTCATGATTACTGACTTTGTAAAAGGGAGTAGGCATTGAAATGCATTAAATTGCTTTTGATTTAAATAATTAAAGATTAACTTTAGCTTAGAAAGGAAAGAAGAGTTTGAAAGCATTTAGGGCAGTTTAGTAGGAGGTCTAAGGTCAGGAACAAATATAGTTTCTCTCCTAGAAAGGGACACAAGGAAGTTCAAGGAAAACACAGTTACTTTTGTATAAAAATTTTGTTTGTGAAACTTCCAAAGCAGGAGTTAGAAATCCACAGATTATTACAAGTGACAAAGTCTAAACTTTCAGTTTTGTGGATATTCATGTAAAATTACTTCACAATTCAATAGGACAGAATTGGGGAGAACTAGTTGAGCCAAACCTTTTTTTTTAAATGTACATGTGTAACTTGTCTGCATTTGAATCACAGTGAGGTGACGGTGTTAGAGAACAGATGAAACTTTGTTTTGCATGTTTTATAAGATCTTTCAACCTGTGTTCAAGACTTACATACTTTGGGATTTATGTTGACTTATTCTCAAATGAAAATCTGCCATTTTCTATGCCTATGTTTCAGTGATTGCCCACCAAGTCAAAAAAGAGGATGCTACATACCCAACCATATTCAGGAATCTGACTTGTCAAGGAATGACATCAGCTGGGATCATAATATTATTTCAAAACTTTATGAATAAAAATGAACAGAACCATGTACAACTTTATGTTAGATTTGTTCTTCTATGTTGTATGCTTTCAGGGGGACAGAATTTTAATATTTCTGAGTTCTATGAGTGGCATTAGGCTTTCTGAAATTTTGTTTACATGCAGTTCAATGAGGTTCTTCAAAAAACACTATGGTAACTAATTCAGTGCTGTAGAGAAGGGTACAAAAGAGAAAAAATTTGGGTGTTGTCATGCAACAAAGTATTCTAGAACACAGGGAGACAGAGTGTAAGAAAAGTTATTTTACAAAAACAAAACCACCTAGAATATCACTGAGTGAGGCGTCTTTCAATGAAAAGGTCTTTCAGAGAGAAGAGGTCTGTAACACCAACAGTATAGTTAAGCAGTCTTTAGAACAGTCAGGGCAGAAGAAGCCCTGGTTGATTCAAACATTAGTAAGAGCAGAGTTCTAGAAACAGAAGGCATCAGAAACTGTCAGAAAGAAAGTCATCCGACAGAGCTGGTAGATGCATGGGTTTAATAATGCCATGTTATGAAGTGATGGTTGTGTTAGCTGACTGTTTAATGTTCAACTCCTCACAGCCATCACATGCACCTCTCCTGTACACTGAGGCAGCTTAGGAAGTACAGATTCACACTGAATGGTGCACCAGCAATTGGTATTGAAAGGCTGCAAGCAGCAGCAAGGAACAGTTTGCACACAAGGGCATGCACCCATCTAATAGACTAGACCAGGCTGTATCTCAGGACTGATCAATTACTCCTTTGACCTGCATGCTCACAGCATCCATTCCTTGTTATGCCATGCTTGTTACTGCGTTGGTGCTTTAGCAAAAGCCAAAGGCTAAGAGTCCTGCTGTAGTTAAATGCTCCTTTGTGCAGACACATGGACAAAGTGCTCATCAGTCCTGATATGTATGGGTGGAGTGGGGGACATCTTAGTGAATGACTCAAGGAGATGTCAATTGTACAGAATGAACGAGCTCTCTGCGTGGCAAAGATGCATGTTCATTCAACCAAACGGCCCTGGTCAAAAACTGGGTGGCAGGCATGGCCATTTGGTGACATTCTTGATGACATGTGGTAGTCCCTCAGCCAGAGCAGGCCTTCACCAAGTTGCTGCACATGCTGAATTTGAGTATGGATGAATGATGGAGATATGTCCCTTGTTAGAAGGGTACAACATGCCTGACTCCATGGTGAAGTGTGCTCAGCATGTATCTACATGGTATGCTACCGATGACTGTTCTGAGACCCCAGAGACTCTTTCAGACCTTCAGTTCCCATTTGAAGTCATTTCCATTGATAGTCTGTGCCTCCTACTGGTGGCATGTTGATCACAGTGGCTGCCTATCTAAGAAGGTGAAGACAGATGCAGGAAAATTAGAGCCAACTACAAAACGTAGAGCAGCAGAAGACCAGAGCAAAGGATGAGGAACACTCAGCTCTGGAGAGGTCACAGCCACAGGCCCTTCAAGAGGTGCAGGGTGTACAGGAGGCCTAAAGAGTTGCATTGCTGATTCCAGGGATGAGCAAAGCATAGTGCAGTGCAGGCTTCATATGTCCTGGGATACCATGTCAGAATCTTGCCAGCTGCTGGTGTGAGATCACAGGGTTATTAGTATGGAGGGTCATCCTCTCCCAAAGGCTGTGAAGTTGACTGCTGCTTTGAATTCCTATGTGTGATTCCTTCCAGGAAGTGTGGGTATTCTGTGTGGGATCTCTGAGTCATGCACCCACACTTGCTTTAGGGCAGTGACCAATGTCATCTGTGCAAGATCACACCTATACATTTTGCTCCCCCATGACACGGCCGATTCTTCAACCCAGGCAACAGGATTCTGCAACGAAGCTGGGCTACAAGTTGCAGGATGCCATCGACAGCATACACATATCTCTGAGACAGCCATTTCACAACACTGCAACTTATCAACAGGAAGGGGTTACATTTGATTAATCTGTAATCACCAATAACACTTCCCTACGTTGCATGTCCGCCATCCTTGCAACTGTGACAATGTCTACATCATGAAGCACTCGCACGTACGTGGTGCATTTGAGTGTCCATGTGTTTTACAAAACTGATAATTGAGGGACAAGGACCACCCACTACGACCATGGTTCATAACACCATTAGGCAACATCCTGACTGATGTGGAGTGTATGTTTATTGCCACTCATGACCAGGACTATTATAGAACAGAGTACAGGGCCACTGAAGATTGGATTCCTCTACTTGGACAACTCTTAGGGAGCCCTCCTGTACAGGTCAGATACTATGTGCTCTGTCATCTTAACATTCTGCACAATTAGAATGTGCTAAATGCTGAGGAACAGTCTTCTGAGGAGGAGGAGGAGGACAAGGACAGTGGGAGGAGGAAGGTGCCATTGACCATGGCAAAGTTCAGCTGCATGTAACAAAAACAACAAAACTTCATGGACATCTTCTTCCAATAGGTGAGAGCTTAGTGTAGCAGACCATTATGGACTATAAAATATTCATTGGTCAAGAAGCCAAAATCTGGTTTGGACTGTCAGGGTGAACTTCAGCCTCTACTGGTTTTGTGTATATTCATTTTTTCTGTCTATAAATAAAAGTTCACACTTGCAGTTGTCTGATTGTCCAGTGGTAGAACATCGCATACAGACAAGAAATGAGAAACAGGATTAACAATGCACAGTGGGACAGGGTAGTGCTGACCTAAAGAGGGTGTTCAGACTGGATGTAGCTGTGGACAGATAAAGTGTGGTGTGGTGGTTAAACAGCAACAAAGATTAAGAGAATGGGGTTGTATGTATAAGGCAGTGACAGCCACACTGGCTAGATGTCTTGGGCAAAGTGCCTTTGTGGCTCTCATGCCACGAGGTTTCCGGGGTAGAAACATTAAATTGTTAATGCTTATCTATTACATTTCAGTCAGGAGTTGTTCTGTGATCAGCACATCAGAAGTTAGGGTGAGTATCAGACTGGATAGACACCATACGGACGGGGAAGGTAATTAATGAGGAAAGTTTTGTAAGATATAACAAGAAAACTTGCAGAAATGCCTTAAAAAAACTCAGTGCAACTTAGACTTTGCCAAAACAAGTAAGATTCAGCCCATGATCTTTTTCTATTAACATCTCTTCCATTGGAAATTGCATGTAGATCACATGCTCCCAATAGCTTATCAGCGTGTTGGCATTCACCATGTCAGTTTGCAGACAATATGACCATTTATAAAATGGTAGCCTATACTCCTGAAACTACGCCATTGCATAATTATAATGTTTACAAGAATAAAAAAAAAGACACGTTGAACTGAGGTTTCCTTAAAGACAGATTACTGACAGATTACACTTGCCAGTTCCTCAGCAATTTTGCACTACCAATCAGGTATAATGCATTAGGGATAGGAAAATATTTGTTGTACAATTGTTATTAGTAGGCAGAAAATGTACTCCATGGGCTATATTAGCTAAGCCAAGTTGTTTAACTAATTTGGCATCAGCAGCAAAACAATTTGGGAGCATTATGAAGTCTGTTTTCATTCAGTGGGGCTGGGTTCTTAAAAGATTCTAAAACAATTTGGAGAGGGGGTTTAGGGAACAAACAGGACGGTCATCTCTTCCTACCACATCAATTGTTTATTTTTAACTCTCAACACTAGTAAGCCTAATGCCATTTTTTAAAATATAAGTTTAGATGGGAGTTCTTTCGGAATGAGCAACACTGTTGATGGCATAAACATATTTTTTCAATTTCTCATGCTTACCACTCCCAACAGTTAGGAAGGGTTTGGCAAAAAAAAAGGGTGTTCATAAAATGTAATTTAAAAGTGATTAACTTGAAGACTTCCCAGCAAGTTTTGCACTCAGCAAACCAATCAATCACATTCCCTAGAATTTCCATAAGGTTATTTTAGTATTGTACACTTAAGTGCCAAAGATAACAAACTGTTTAATACTGCGGAATGATCCCCGATTCTTAATTACCAACGATAATGAAGAACAGGCAAATAAAAATGGTCATTATATCAGGATTAGTGGGTTACTGGAGCTGCCAACTCATGTCAATTTGCACAGCCAACGGCAACCCCACAGTAACATGCCAATTTCACCAAGACTAAAGAAGGATTCTATTTTTTATAAACTGCACATTAGGAGCCAAATGTTCTTGAACTTCAATAAACCCAATACAGAAACAGCTTGCACCTTGCATCTTGTAGTATATTGTAAGATCTGAGCATGCTGTTATACTGCCAACCCGGCTGCCTGCTCTGTCTGTGAGGTGTAAATAAAGTTAGTTTAATAATGGCTGCCTGCTGAGAGTCCATGTTAGTTCTTTCTCAATGTAATACACAAGAGAATGGTAGCAACAAGGATAGAATTTTTTTTACATTCCATTTTGGAAACTACAGATGGAATAACATTGTAACACATTTTTGGAATTTCTAAAGTTGATTTTGAGGAAGTTTGAAGATTGTTCCATGTGCATATCATGTTCAGGTACACAATGAGTCTGTATACATAACTGATAAAAATCGTATTTCATGAATGTATATTTGGGAACAATGGGAAATTCAACCATAACCAAAAGAACACAAATAATTTAAAACAAATGATACACATTTGGTTGAAAGCGAATGAAACAGGAGCTGATGATAAAAGGAATGCTTTCTTTACTATGCGAAGGCTGAATGATTTTGTGGTGGTGCGAAACCCCATTACTAGGGAAGATTCTGAAATTAATTGAGATTGGTGGCTCAGTGGTTAGCACTGCTGCCTCACTGCACCAGGGACTCAAGTTCGATTCCAGCCTCAGACAATTGACTGTGTGGAGTTTGCACATTCTCCCAGTGTCTGCATGGGTTTCCAACAGGTGTTCTAGTTTCCTCCCACAGTCCAAAGGTGTGCAGGTTAGGTGAATTGGTTAGTCTAAATTGCCCATAGTGTTCCAAGGTGTGTAGGTTACGTGTATTAGTCAGGAGAAATGTAGAGTAATAGGTAGGAGAACAGGTTTGAATGTCAAGGGTGTGGACTTGTTGGGCTAAATGGCCTGTTTTCACACAGTAGGGACACTATGATATGATTCTGGACTCACACTGGCTTTCGTCTTATGACATGGAGAACTGCATTCCATGAAAGGAAGACATTGCCAACAAAGACTATTATAGGTGATGTTACTGAATTGAAGAATGCTTGCCACTTTGAATATGCAGCAAATTTAGAAATTGACCTTAAGAGATAGATTTGTTGCAGAGGAGTCCTGTACTAAGAGAACAGCCATAAAAAAGGAAGACAGAGTCGCATTATTGCAAAGGAGACCTATTCCTAAGTTTGCACGACATCCACTAAATTTTAACGAGGTCCAGTCTACGTTCACTGTGTCAGTTAGAAATTTGGATACTACTGCATGAAAGCCACTAAGTATTTAAAACTTCCACATTCACAAACAAAATGTCATGCCTATGGGAAAGTCAATTATATCTGGACGGCATTCAGGAGTTGAGGAAACAGTAATGCTCCCATTTGTACTAATTCTCCAGTCTCACCCAGGAAAGCTGGTTCAGGAGCCTGAAAATTCTCAAATAGAAATTGATGTTAACCAAGCAGAAAGATCAAGAGTTATAGTCAGAGTGAAAGAAAAATAATACATCGAAGATGAAGTAAAAAGAACAAACACATCACCCAAAACAGAAGTAAAAGTCAGAGATTCACACCTTACTTTCACTGTAAATCCAGCTATAAAAGTGTCTGTTACCTCAAAAAGAGAGTATTAGAATTCTTCAAGTCATATTTCCTTTTGTAAAGCTAGTGTAAAACTGAAGAATTGTTCTAAAAACTATTCCAAAATTAGTTTTAGAGGAGAATATAGTGATACTTGTAATTACTTGGCATGGATATAGTGGTAGTGAGAGGGACTAAGTCTTGCTGGTGGGAACAAATTGGTTACAGAAAATATAGTTGTTTACAGCAGGAATCAGAAACAGTAAATCTGACATCAAGGAAGGGTTAAAAGAGCACAAAGTGGTCTTTAAGAAAGGAGAACCCAATGATAAAATTAGGCATCACAAGACCAAAAAGTCAAGATAAAGGACAATGAACAGCCAGTGTGCCAGGCTAGGCCAGTGCCTTATGCACAGTTGGAAGCAAAAACTAAAAGGAGTTGGCTTGATTAGAAATAACATGGTTATAAACAAGAAAGTTGTGGGAATGAGTACATGTTGTTCTTTTTATTTATTTTTAAGTGGAAGGGAAACTGTACTTTGTTTTTGTTGATTGCAAGAGCAAATAAATAAATAAATAAATATGGAGTCCATGGCCAACTATACATGCCAAATCTATTGAGGCTTTGAGAAACTGGTGTCTGAAAATGGTCTATATTTCCTTCAGAAGATTAAGACTGGAGTCAAATAGGCTCTGGTATTACCATAGCACTCAGCATTGAATGGTGCTTCAGAAAAGTGTACAAATTATTTAAAAGGTCTTTGCAGGAGTATTTGCTAAATGATAAGTTAGTCAATAATTTCCATCTTGCTCTTTGACACAGGTCAATCTACTGTTCTACAGAATAACCCCAGAGTCTGTAACAGGTCACTCTGTGAGTTAGTGTTTAAACCACTCCTTGGACTTGATTAAGTTTGATATTGATAGCGAAGTAAGAAAAAGCAAAACAGTGAAAATGGGATAGGAGACACTATGTATTAATCTTAAACCGTTAAGTACCAGTTATGGTGAAAAACTGAGGCGATAAGGAAAAGCATATGATTGGAATTGTTGGAAATAAAAGACTTATTCACATATTGAATGAAAACTTGAAATGCCATTTGCATCACCAAGATCATTTGCTTGAAAGAGGAACCCGGGCAAAGGGAGAGCTAAGGAAACTTCTTGTCATTCAAATTTGGTTTTTGATTAAGATAAATCAATTGATGTCACAGACCCAACATTAAGTGGACAAAATGAAAAAGGCCAGAAACATTAATTGGAAGTACATAGAAAGAAAGAGAGAAGAGGGCGGCACGGTAGCTCAGTGGTTAGCACTGCTGCCTCACAGTGTCAGGAACCCAGTTTCGATTCCAATCTCGGGCAACTGTGTGGAGTTTGCACATTCTCCCCATGTCTGTGTGGGTTTCCTCTGGTGTTTTGGTATCTTCCCACAGTCCAAAGATGTGCGGGTTAAGTGAATTGATTATGTTAAATTGCCCATAGTGTGCCAGGGATGTGTAAGTTATGTGCATTAGTTACAGGAAATGTAGAGTAATAGGGTACAGGAACGGATCTGGGTGGGATACTCTTCAGAGGAACAGTGTGGACTTGGGCCTGTTTCCACACTCCAGGGATTCTATGATTAAGTCGTCCTTCTCATTACTCTTCATCAAATGATATGTTTGTTAAAATACATAAGAGTGTTGAGAAACAATTAATAGGTAAATTTCTCCAGAAATATTGATCTGCGTGTTCTGGTTGTGATTCCAGCAGAAACAAATAAGCCACCAATCTGTTAAATTTTCAAGTATTGCTGATGTTGGTTTAGTGATCATGTATTCTGGAAATTTATAATCATTTTATATTTTAAAGTTCTTATTTGAAATGGTGAGAAAGCACAGTATATTGCAAGTTCAAAACATTTTGTTATATATTCTCTTGGCCAGGTGTAGATTTGTTCAATAATCTACAAGAGTCAACAGGCAAATCCTTTCTCATGGGTACATACCGTCTCTTATTATGCTGCATTCATAGTAATTCTATTAAGAATGGGACTAAATGAACAGTTCTTTCAGGAAGCAAATATCTTTCTTCAGTGTTCTCAGGTTGCACGGTGACAGTTTCTTAGTTGAGAGCTCTGCAACATCAGTTACAGCTCCTGAGAATTGCTCCTATTCCACAATTTAGGCTGGAGCTAATTTCTCCATTAGCCAGCAATGACAGTTTTAAATTTTCAAAACAACTATTCATGCAGAAAAATAGAGTATTTTTAAACTATTTCATATTCATCCAAAAAAAACACCTTGAATTCATTTAATTTAATTCACTAATACTTAGCAGCAGTGTGTATTATGTACAAGATGCACAGAAGTTCACCAAAGGTTCTAGACACACCTTTCACACCTTCCATCTAGAAAGAATCATAGAATCTCTACAGTGTGGAAACTGGTCCTTCAGCCCATCAAGTCCACACTGACCCTCTGAAGAGTAACCCTCTGGAGAATGTACAAACTCCACACAGACAGTCGCCTGAGACTGGAATCGAACCCAAGTCGCTGGCGCTGTGAGGCAGCAGTGCTAGCTATCGTGTCACCTTTGGCATAGTGACATGGGTAGCAGATACATGGGAACACCGCTACCTGCAAGGTACCCTCCAAGCCACTCATCATCCTGACTTGGAAATATATTGCCATTCCTTCAGTTCGCTGAGTCAAAATCCTGAAATTATCTCTCCAACTACAATGAGGGTCTACCAACAGCACAGATTGCAGCAGTTCAAGAGGCAGCTCACCATTACTTTCAAGGGCAATAAATGCAGGCCAGCCAGCAACACTCACATCCACAGAATCACAGAGTCATACAACACAGAAACAGACCCTTTGGTCCAATTCATCCACACCGACCAGACATCCCAATCCGACCTATTCCTATTTTCCAGCATTTGGCCCATATCCCTCTAAACTCTTCCTATTCAAATACCCATCCAGATACCTTTTAAACATTGTAATTGTATTTGCCTCCACCACTTCCTCTGGAAGCTCATTCCATTCGCACACCCCCCGCTGTGTGTAAAAGTTACCCCTCAGGCCCTTTTTAAAGTTTTCCCCCCTCACATTAATCGTATGCTGTCTAG
Organism: Chiloscyllium punctatum; assembly: GCF_047496795.1. Classification (NCBI taxonomy): domain Eukaryota; kingdom Metazoa; phylum Chordata; class Chondrichthyes; order Orectolobiformes; family Hemiscylliidae; genus Chiloscyllium; species Chiloscyllium punctatum. The sequence goes on along the minus strand of NC_092763.1, from coordinate 60,006,789 downwards.
TTTTGAACTCCCCATCCTAGGGACACTACTCACTCTCCTCTCTTGCCTCCCTTTCTATCCTTCCTGTAGGATCACTATTCCGGAATCTTGGCTATTTATCCGATCCATGTTCCTCATGATTATATAAACCTCTCAAAGGTCACCCCTCAGCCTCTATGCTCCGGGGAAAAAAGCCCCTGTCTGTTCAAGCTCTTCCGATAATTCAAGCCCTCCAGTCCTGGCAACATCCTTGTAAATATTTTCGGCACCCTCTCAAAGTTTAACAACATCTTTCATATAAAAGGGCAATCAGAACTGTGCATGATACTCTAAAAGGGGCCTCACCAATGTCCTGTATAGCTGCAACAAGACATCCCATCAATGCACAGACCACTGAATGCAAGCGTGCCAAATGCTTTCTTCTCCACCCTGTCCACCTGCGATTCCACTTTCAAGGAACTATGCACCTGTACCCATAGGTCTCTTTGTTTGGCAACACTACCCAGGGTCCTACCATTAAATGTATAAGTCCTGCCCTCACATTTATCTAAATTAAATTCCATCTGCCACTTCTCAGCCTATCTGATCAAGGTCCTGTTTTACTCGGAGATAATCTTGACTGTCCGCTGCACCACTATTTTGTTGTCATCTGTAAACTTACCATTCATACTTCTTGTATTTAAATCCAAATCATTTATATAAATGACAAAAAGCAGTGCCCCAAGTACCAATGCTTTGGCACAGTGCTGGGCACAGGCCTCCAGTCCAAAAAACATCCTTGACCACCATCCTCTGCCTCCTGCCTTCAAGTCCATTTTATATCCAATTGGCTGGCTCCCTCACAACCATTGTGATCTAATTGTACTAATCAGTCAAACACCTTGCTGAAAACCATTTTACAACATCTACTGTTCTGCCTTCAACAACCTTCTTTGTCACCTCTTCAAAAAAACTCAATTACCAGTTCAAGTCCTGGGGAGTTATCTACTTTTATGCATTTTAAGACCTCCAGAACCTCCTCTTCTGTAATGTGAACTCTTTCAAGATATTACTACTTATTTCTCCAAGTTCCCTATCTTCCATGTCCTTCTCCACAGTAAATACTGACACAATAACTGTTTAGTACCTCATTATTCTAGAGTTTCCAAACACAGCCATGTTGATCCTCAAGAGGATGTATTCTCTCTCCTATTTAGTCTTTTGCCATTCATGTACTTATAAGAATCTCTTTGGATTCTCCTTAACTTTATTTGCCAAAGCTTTCATGTCCCCTTTTGGCCCTCCTGATTTTCCTCTTAAGTATACTCCTGCTGCCCTTCTACCCCTGCAGGGATTCACTTGATCCCAGAAGTCTCTACCTGTCAATATTCCACCAGGACATCTATGCAGATAATCTTTAAAAAATGAATTTTCTTTTATATGAGAAAGTACCTTTGCAGTCCAACCCTTGAAGTTCCTCACACTCTTGTACAACAGAAACCTCAAATGGCCATTTAATACAATGAATAACCTTGGATAATTGGCATAGAACTGTTGCACCAGCAGCACATATAGATTCACAAGATCTGTACCACCCTCTGCTGGTCAAGCAGTATTTTTTGTCATAATCTATCAACCATGATCAAGTATATTTGCAAATAGCAAAATCTGATAATTAACTAAAAAATAAATCTGAATATTGCTTAATTAGCATTAAAGTGTATTAATACCATCTTTGATAAGAATTTGATTTCACATGTTGAATACAAAAGCGTACAAGAGGGTAATATACTGGGGTAGGGGCACTACTACGATAGAGATGCACCTATTTTCTAATCGACCGACTCAGAAATGTTATTACATAGCTCCAGAACAGATGGTACTTGAACCCAGCCTCCTGGCTTGGAGGTAGTAACATTATCACTGCGTCACAAAACTGTCTGATGGAAATGTAACAGTGCACATTGCAGGTGATACAGGTGGGAATCAATTAAAGCAGGGAGCAAGTCCAGGATTTCACATTGACAGGAGGTTACAAATCTTTCATGACCAAGGCCTTAACAGCATCAAACCTTGGTGTTAATTAGAAGTGAGTACAGCAAAGTGGTATTCTCACAGTTGCGTAAACTTTGTTAAACTATGTTGTAAAGAACATATCTTTTTAGTTTACTGTATTTTTGATTATAGTCTGAAATGGGAAAAGAAATGTTTTTAAACCCAAGAATACTGAAGGAATGCTGCACATTTTAAAGCAAGTAACCTGACATTCATCATTGTCATGACAAACTGGCATAGCGTGCCGGAAATCTTCTGCCAACAACTATGTGTTTGATTCCCAGGTAGCTGGACAGCTTGCTGACGTGAATATTTTGTCAGAAACAATCCAATCTCTGAAGAAGCTGTGTTTCTCTCTGCTGTTAAAAGCATCTCTAGCCTGAAGATAGCCAGTTTATTTCCCTTTCCAGCTTCTGTTAGCTGTGACTTTTAACTGATTAGTCATGGACCTTTTAAGAGTGTGAACCAGTCACCCTGTGACTCCTGCAAACAAGTGAACATATCTGGAGAGGGAGACCTAGAAGCAGCATTCCAATTAGCAAAAGGCTTATTTCAGCAATCCCTGTGGACAGTGACCATTTTTTGTGTCTGTTCTTATAAGAAATAGAAATGGAGTTTTAGAAGTTGGTTAGAGTTTCAACTAGAAGACTTACAAGTTAATGGTGCAGAATTGTTTATCTGGAATCCTTTTTTTACATTCATTTATGGGATGTGGGTGTCACTGGCTGGGCCAGCATTTCTATTGCCAATCCCTAGCTGCCCTTCAGAAGGTATTGGTGACCTGCCTTTTTGAACTGCTGCCATCCATGTGCTGTTGGTAAACCATCAGGGAGGGAATTCCAGGATTTTGACCCAGCAACAGTGAAAGAACAGCAATATATTTCCAAGTCAGGAAGATGAGTGGCTTGGAGGGAACTTACAGGTGGTTGTGTTCCCATGCATCTGCTGACCTTGTCCTTCTAGATGGAATGGGTTGTTGGTTTGGAAGGTGCAGTCTAAGGATCTTTGGTGAATTTCTGCAGTGCATATTTTAGGTAGTACACAATGCTGCTACTGAATGTCAGTGGTGCAGTGACTGAATATTTGTGGATATGGTTTCATTCAAGCAGGCTGTGTCCTGGATGGTGTCAAGCTTCATGAGTGTTGCTGGAACTGCACTTGTCCAGATAAGTGATGAATATTCCATCATATTTCTGACTTTTGCCTTACAGGTAGTGGTCAAGCTTTGGACAGTCAGGAGGAAAGTTACTCACTGCAATATTCCTAGCCTCTTGATGAGCTCTTGTAACCACTGGCAACTCCAGTTCAGTTTCTGCTCAATGGTAGCCCCAGAACATTGATAGTGGGAGATCCAGTGATTGTAATGCCGGGGGGGAGGGAGGTGATTAAGTCGTGTCTTATTGGAGGTGGCCATTGCCTGGTATTTGTGCAGCATGAATGTTGCCTGCCCCTGTTCAGCCTAAGCTTGGATATTACCCAGGTTTTGTTGCATTTGGATATGGGCTGTTTTAGTATCAGAGGAGTTACAAATGATGCTGAACATCGTGAAACCATTAGTGAACATCTCCACTTCTGACCTTATGTCTGAGTGGCAATAACGTGCAAACAAAACAAAAGGAGAGAGAGACTGATTTTTTTGAAAGGCCTATTTATAACATGAGATTATTCAGGAAACTAGGTGGCAGGTGCCAAAGAATTTGACTCCCACAAAGGCATACCCAAATTCATTTAAATTTTGTTCCAAAGAAAATACAGAGTCATTTTATTTAAGAAGCACAACTATTACATAAACATTCTAAAGAATACAGTTTCTCAATACCTAAAAATTTCTGTGCATATTGTCGAAAGCCAGCTCGATTCAACCAATTGGCCACGTCAGAGGGACACCATTCTATCAACGATTGCATGTTCACATCAAGAAGAGCATCCACTCATCTCACCTCACTGAAAGGAAGAAACAAAAACCAGTGATCTTTAACAATCAACGTTAACTCTTTTCCAAAATTTGGCTGCTCAGAGGCAGAAATCTCATTATGGAATAGATTTGCAATTCTGCCACTTTAGATAGTTTCAGCTTCAATAATCCAGCATAGAAGGCAAAGGGACTACTAGATCCATGAATAAAACAAATATATATTTGCAAATAAAAATTAAAATGCATGTGCAATTTAACAATTACTATCATCATAGTGGATTACTTTATAAAAACGCTCTTAAAGAAACAAAAACATAAATTGCTGGAGAAACTCAGCAGGTCTGACAGCATCTCCAGAGAAAACAGAACTTAACATTGTAATGCCAAGGGGGGTGATTAAGTTGTCTCTTATTGGAGATGGTGAGTCCCGTAACTCTTCTTCAGAAGCTCACTGGATACAAAGTAGAAACAGAAACTGTGGAAATTAGCTCCCCTTCAAGCAAGTCAAGATCCCACAACTACCCAACCAACATCATAGAGCTAAACATAGTCTAGATGTTGAGCCAGAACACCGTGATATCTACATACTACAATGGACTGAACTTTAATTCACCAGCCATTGGGGAACCTTCAGAGTAGTTCAAATGGTAAAACATTAGAATGCATAATAAGCATTATATGGCACATAGCAACAAATGAAGCATGCTTGATTCTATTTGGTGAATTCAGTATTCAACCTAACCCTCGCAACGCACAGCCCTCCACTTCCTCCACTCCAATCCTAACCTCACTATCAAACCAGCAGACAAGGGGGCGGGGGCAGTGGTAGTTTGGTGCACCAACCTATACATCACTGAAGCCTGACGCCAACTCATGAATACCTCCTCCTACTGCCCCCTTGACCATGACCTCACCTCCTATCAAACTAATCATCTCTCAGACCATCCACAACCTCATCACCTCAGGGGATCTCCCACCAACAGCCTCCAACCTCATAGTTCGGGAACGCTGCACCACCCGATTTTACCTCTTACCCAAAATTTACAAACCTGAAAGCCCTGGTCAACCCATTGTCTCCGCCTGCTCCTGCCCCACCAAATGTATCGCCACATACCTCGAAACCATCCTATACTCCTTGGTCCAGAATCTCCCCACATACACCAGCCATGCTCTCCACCTCCACCGTGACTTTCAATTCACAGGCCCCCAATGCCTCATCTTCACCATGGACATCCAATCCCTGCACACGTTCATCTGCTATGACGAAGGTCTCAAAGCCCTCCATTTCTTCCTCGCCGCTGACCCAACCAGTACCCTTCCACTGACACTCATTCGATTGGCTGAACGTAGTCCTCACCTTCAACAATTTTTCCTTTGAATCCTCCCATTTCCTTCACACCAAAAGGGTAGCCACAGGCACCCGCATGGGCCCCAGTTATACCTGCCTCTTCATTGGGTATATGGAACAGTCCAACTTCTGCAGTTACACCAGCACCATTCTGTATTTTTGACTCCACTACAATGACTGTGTCGGTGCCAGCTTGTGCTCCCATGAGAAGGTTGAATAGGTCAACACCAACCTCAAGATCATCTGGACCATCTTGAACACCTTCTTCCCCTTCTTGGACTTCTCCATCACCATTTCTGATGACTGACTCAACACAGACATCTACTTCAAAACCAGCGACTCCCACAGCTACCTGGACTACACGTCTTCCCACCACCCCCTTCTGTAAAAATAATATCCCTTACTCCCAATTCCTCCACCTCTGCCACATTCGCTGTCAGGAAGATCAATTCCACTCTAGAACATCCCAGATGGTCTCCTACTTGAATGGACCACAATTTCCTCTCCAACGTGGTCAATAATGCCCTCCTGTGCATCTCCTCCACTTCCCACACCTCTGCCCGTATACCCCACCCCTCCAACCACAACAAGGATAGATCCTCCCTGGTCCTCACCTTCTACCTCACCAATCTCCAGATATAATGCATCATGCTTTGCCATTTCCGCTACCTACAATCAGACCCCGCCACCAAAAATAAATTTCCCTCGCCACTCCTTTCAGCTTTCTGCAGCGACCATTCCCTCCACGACTCCCTTAGGTCCACACACCCCACCACCCCACCCTCCACTCTCGACACCTTCCCCTGCCACCGCAAAAGATGTAAAACCTGCACCCATACTTGCCCCCTCACATCCATCCAAGGCCCCCAAAGGATCCTTCAACATCCAACTGAGATTTTTCTGCACATCCAAACACCTCATCTACTGTGTCCATTGGCTCTTGATGTGCTCTCCCCTACATTGGGGAGATAGGACGCCAACTTGCAGAACGTTTCAAAGAACATCTCTGGGATACACACACTAAACAAGCCCGCCACCCTGTGGCCGACCACTTCAACTCCCCCTCCCACTCTGCCAAGGACATGCAACACCTGAGCCACCTCCACCGCTGAATCCAAGCAGCTGATGACTGGAGGAAGAACACCTCATCTTCTGTCTTGGGACCCTCCAATGGCATCAATGTCGACTTCACTAGTTTCCAAATCTCCCCTCCACCTTATCACAGATCCAACCCTCCAACTCGGCATCATCCTCTTGGCCCGTTCATCTTTTTTCCCACCTATCCACTCCACTCTATCACCATCACCCCCCACCTTCATCTACCTTTCACATTCCTAGTTCCCTCCGCCCCCAAGCCCCACCCCCCTCCCATTTATCTCTCAGGCCCCTTGGGCACCCCCACATTCCTGATGAAGAGCTCATGCTCAAAACGTTGACTCTCCAGCTCCTCAGATGCTGCCTGATCGGCTGTGCTTTTCCAGCGTCACACTTTTTGATTGAACCTTACATGCCAACTTATGATTATTGAGTACCAACTACTTTAAGGGTTGTAACAGTTAATGCTGCCATGTCTGGTAGCACAAGGCAGAGAAAGCACATGCTTTTGTCTGTTTGCATGACTAGTTTTGCCTGGAACAAGTTGCCAGAGGCTACAGCTTAAGGAACACCATTCTATATCAAGCCTGATTGACCAGGAGACACACACACACACACACACACACACACACACACACACACACACACACACACTCTTCCACCTGCTGTTTTGACCAGATTTAGAATTTGAAAGTCAACCCATTTGATCCAGTTATGAACACAGACATTAAATCCTGGATCGAGACTCAAACCTGAGGGTTGTGGTCCAGAGGCTGCCCACTTCACCATAAAACCTTCACTAAGCACAATATCAGATATGCAATTCAGAATTTTATCAAGTGCACTACAACACTGATTTCTTCAAGAATCACATTTTTACAAATTAAGTGGTTCTTTCAGCCAAACACTTTTCCCTTTCCTTAATTCATTCCCAGAAAACCATTGTATGTAGGAGTGATTATAAGTGGTGCAGATTTACAAATTAGAATAGTGAAATCCTCTAATTATATCACTTTCTTTTATACTGTTCAGAAAACGGAACCCATGGAAAGAATTAAACAAAGCAGATGTGAAATGGGCAAAAGTGAAAGATCTCAAAAGTGTCCAGGTATCAGATCTGAAAAAGAACATTTTCAAGGGAACACAAAAAGCATCTCAATAACATTCTCAAAAGAAAAACCAAAGGGGCTTTATTCAAGACAAAGAGGAATTGCTGGAAGAGTGAACTTTACCTTATTGGCACAAAATGTAATTTTATCACCAAGTTTGGAAAACTGATTTATGAATGGGATGGCACCTTTGCACAAAAAAAAGTGACACTCAAGCTGTGGACTGAACTGAAATCTTATTTGCAGAGTTCAACAACATAATAATATTAACACTAAATTATTGTAACTCTAATGTCTTACAAGGCAGAAACTGGGCAGATGAGAGAACTACTGCCTCTCCACAGCGAGTAAAGGCCTGGTCATCAGGTGCGACTTCCTCTCAGTGTTGCTCTATGTCGTACAGATCTGGCCTATTCCCCAAAAATGCAGCACTACAGTCACTCAAGCCACCTTCTACTTCATTTGGAAGTTGAAGATGGACCAGGTCTGAAGGGACAGCATAAATCCTTGGTACGCAAACACCTCATGTCACTACATTCAGAGATTCCCAGTGTTACAAAGGATACGTTTGGTCTTGTTGCCACAGAACGCTCCAAGTAGTTGGCCCATCCCATATGGCCTGACCCTCACGGAAAAAGTTGTGATACAAATATCTTTGACCACAAGTCCATCAGGAAGTGGTCAGCCCAAGACCCTTCAACAAAAGTTTATCTTGTCGGGTGGTTTCCTCAGCAGACTGTTAAAGCCATTTGGCAGAATGTCTCCTCACCAGAACTTTCCAACAAGCACGAAGACAGAGTTTGGCTGGTGGTAAGAAGGCAGCTACCTGAAAGGTCCTTAATAATGCCCAAACTCTGCACCACCGCATGCTGCCCTCAAAGCAACTGCGAGAGGGTCGAGGCTGTCGCACATCTCCTTCTGGAATGATCCAATGTAAAGAAAGTCTGGAGAGAGATACAGTGGTTTTTGTTGAGGTTCGTCCCAAACAGTTCCATGACACAGGATTCTGTGCTCTACAGTCTGTTGCCTGGGACGTTTGTTAGGCTACTGTTGGAATATTGCATGCAGTTCTGGTCTCCTTCCTATCAGAAAGATGTTGTGAAACTTGAAATGGTTCAGAAAAGATTTACAAGGATGTTGCCAGGGTTGGAGGATTGGAGCTATAGGGAGAGGCTGGACAGGCTGGGGCTGTTTTCCCTGGAGCGTTGGAGGCTGAGGGGCAACTTTACAGAGGTTTACAAAATTATGAGAGGCATGGATAGGGTAAATAGGCAAAGTCTTTTCCCTGGGATCAGGGAGTCCAGAGCTAGAGGGCATAGGTTTAGGGTGAGAGGGGAAAGATATAAAAGAGACCTAAGGGGCAACTTTTTCACACAGAGGGTTGTACGTATGGAATGAGCTGCCAGAGGAAGTGGTGGAAGCTGGCACAATTGTAACATTTAAGAGGCATTTGGATGGGTATATGAATAGGAAGGGTTTGGAGGGATATGGGCTGGGTGCTGGCAGATGGAACTAGTTTGGATTGGGATATCTGGTCGGCATGGACAGATTGGACCGAAGGGTCTGTTTCCATGCTGTACATCTCTGTGACTCTATGACGCTATAACTGTGCCTGTAAGACCATCAACTCAGTGAAAGACAGCCTGTGGTCTGCTCGAAACTTGCTCATCTTCCTGTGCAAAGTGTCAACCCCAACTCATATTGCAGACTGGCACATTTCAGGGGAAAGATGCACCAGGACTATGTGGGGAAAGATGCACCAAAGTTTGGGGCAGCTGTCACCAAGGCACAGTAGGGAAAGACCACCATACCTTGTGCCAAAGTACAACAGTGGTCCATTCAGTTATTGGATTCTCCCGATGCCTCAGACACATGTAAATAGTTCCTAGTACCTTGCGTATTTAAAAAAATTCTTTTGGATTAGTTGTAACTAATAATAAAAAAAAATCAAACCCCAATGTTTATTTTCCTCACCATTTGCAAAAACTGTAGAGATTTGAACTGCTTTAGTAACTGTATGTACATGAAGTTTTTTTGTGAATAAAGTATATTCTTGCAAAATAATTTAATTGTACAATGTTATATCCTGCTAATCCTATTTGTTCCATGTTCTTGCTTTCGACTTGATTTACATTTTATTGTCACGTGTACTGAAGTACAGGAGTACAGTGAAAAGTGTATGTCACCACACATAATGTTATCTTAAGTAAAAAGGTGAAATCTAAAATGCTTTGTTGTTATGCTATGTTGAAGTATGTTAGTTAAAGGGTTATTTGTATAGCCTGTAATAAGCTATTTGTTAGAAGTTTATGAATTTTGTATATTTTTAAAACCATTGCAAAGAAATGCTCATTATGGTGAAAGTTTCTATCTTCCAAGAGGTAGCTGTGATGACATCCTCTCGCTGCAACCTTTATTTTGTATTAAGCAGGTCAACAATCTGTGACTGGTAACATCTATGATACAGTCACTTCCAAGTATAGATACATGGCAACATTCAACCCTGGCCAGCGATATGGAAGGGACCTATTGCAAGATACTTAAAGGACCTCTCAGGAACATTGACTGTCTCCTCTGAACTCTTGCTCCAAATGAAAAACGTCAGTAAGTACGTAAAGGAGACAAACAATAGACTCCATGTTCCAAGTGCTAAATTTTAGCTGTACTGGAGGGTAGACTCCCTGCATGGGGAGTTGGAGTTTTCAGATTCAAGGGAACTTTGACACAGGACAGAATGGTAATCACCCAGAACAGGAGTCATTGAGCCAGTTTAAAATGGAGTGGCTGTTGGAAGGATGCTCCAAGTCCAGATCAGCAAAGTGAAGCATTGTCAAATGTTATTAAACTTCACAAGGATGACAATCTACTGTGTGAGTTGCATCATGAAGAGTTAGTGAGAAATCCATGGGATCTGTCTTGATGGTATTTGATGGTCACAGTGAGTATTCACAGTATATGTTACCCATGTTTACCACGTTAATTTGAAATGAGTTGTACGTTTATTGCAGATTGTATTACTGCTCTAAATTGTTAGTATTGTTATTGTTCAAAACTATGAGAACTGCTATCATTCCTCACTAAGTCTCCTACTGCACACCTTTGTCTGCCTCAAATGTGTCAGTTAGTCATCCCTCACCACATGGCAACAGAACTTTATGATCTCTTCTGGGATCATAAAATGAAACTTTGTAGTTGTATGCACATCCTACTGCAATATTTTCAAAATCAAACGTGTAATAGGGTTTACTTTCTGACGTTGTAGCAGTTTTCCATAAACACATGCAGGTTTACAAATTAGATGAAGATCCAGTTTATAAAGAATCGTGTAGGTTTTGTTGCGCCATGTTAACTTGAAAGTCAAAACCTGGTTAAGAATTTGAATTTTGCTAGTGTTATCTTTGGAGGCGGGTGCAAAACTCTCAAGAAAAATTGGAGACAATTGAGTGGGCGGTGGTGCTGAATTCAGCACAGTCTGCTATGCTTTAAAAGAGCTGAAGTCCACTTAAGGTGGTGAATAGACAAGGTGAATATTTTAGCATCAGACGGGGAGAAATAGGAGCGGTGACTTGCAACGTCAGACGTGTAGTAGTGAAATAAAGGATAATTTTAAGTGTTACTTCACAACTTAATTTGGAAATCAGAGAGAAGGCATGAAACCGAATGTACTTATAGTTTACAACACTGACACACTGTCAAGATTTTTAAAATATATTTTATGTATTGCAAGTTAATAGTTTTCTGTCCACATGCAATTTAGTTGAAGTCCGCTCTTTGTTACAGGGTATCTGGCCAGTAGAGGTGCAATTCCTCACCAAACGTTAGGTGCATTTTAAATCATCTTACGAAGCAATTTAACCTTTTTCAAAAATTAAAGGACTTACAGATAAAATTTGCTGCAACCCTTTCCATGCTCCGCTCTTTTTCACTGCCATTTCCAAAACCAGGTGAGAGGAGGAAAAAAAAGAGAGAAACCTTTCTCCAGCGTCTTCCACCTGCCGGCCCCGCTTGTTTTCCCTACGCATACGCTTGGGGCCTCGATGCAGCTCGGGAATTGTAGTCAACTGATTGCAGTAGATTGCCCTGCTCTCCTATCAGGAGCTGCGGACTCGGACTACAACTTCCAAGAGGCTTCGCGCGGCACCTGCTGAGGCGCTTGAGTTTGTTAAGCGAACGGTGGCGGGGGAAGGGTGGGGTGTGCAAACAGGTAACATTGAGGGAAAAAAAACAATATTTTACGCACCTTTAAAAACAAACCGACTCGAATAACGTGCTTATTTGACGCTTTAAATCAACGTTCATGAATTTAAACTCCCCCCCCCCCCTTTAGAGAAAAGTAAGATACTGTTTATTGCTAAAGATCTGAAATAGAGTGTGGGGTATGAGGTTTTATCAGCATCTGTGGAAACAGAGTTAACATTTGGAGTCGAATACAAACATGGTTCAGAAGAGAAATCATATTGGACTAGAATTCCATCTGTACAGATGCTGTTGGACATGCTGAATTTTTTTCCAGCACATGTTTTATTTCGGTTTGATCCAAATAAATTCATAATGCAAAAACATATTCCACCTTTAAATTCCTTTAGTGTTACCTCTGAAACCAACATTTATTGTCCATCCTTGGTCACCTCCTGTTGATACTGGGGGGGGGGGGGGGGGGTTATGTGTATATAATTGCTGTGTTCTTTGTGATGAATGAGTTCTCTGTATGCAATTAGACTGTGCATTCTAGGATTTTGCCCTAAAAATGAAGGAACTGGACTGTATGACCAATTGAAAATGAGGTACAACTTAAGAGGCAAACTCGAGAGGGAATTCTTTCACCAGCTTCCTTTGCCTCTCTAGCTGATTTAGGAAATCTTGCCATAATAGTCTGGATGAATGGTTGGAGTGCATACAGTAAGTGGCACACATCATAGCCAGGATATACCAATAATGTAGAAGATAGATTTTTTTCCTTTTATTCATTCACAGAATGACAGCATCACTGGCTCAGCAGCATTTACTGCCCATCTCTAATTGCCCAATGTACAGTTAAGAGTCAACCACATTGCTGTGGATCTGGAGCCACAGGTTGGCTCGACCAGGTAAGGATGGCAGCTTCCTTCCCTAAAGGACATTAGAGAACCAGGTGGGTTTTTCAAACCACCGATTCATGGTCATCATTAGGTTCTTAATTCCAGATATTTATCAAATTCAAGTTTCACGATTTGCCATGGTCAGATTAAAACCCAGGTCCTGTCAACGTTATCTGGTTCTCTGAATTAACTGTCCAGCAATAATACCACGAGGCCAACACCTTCCCTCCTTTATTTAAGCAAGAGGGTGATGTTTTGATCAAATGGGACTAATTTGTGCTAAACATACACTCCAACTGGAGAACCTGATTTGTGCATTGCAGATGGTGGGGAATAATGTGAGCCATTCATTGCAACGTACCCAGTCTCTGACCCATTTTAAAATATTTATGTGGCTGGTCTAGTTACGTTTTTGGACAATGTTGGTGGTTCAGTGATAGCTATTCTATTGAATAAAACCATTGAATATCAAAGGGAGACAATTGGGAGTTAGCCAATGCCAGCATTGGTGGGGCACAAAATGATGTCTGTTTTGCCACCAGCATAGCATCCTTACCTGACACAGCAATATCATCCTTCACAACATTAGAAACTAGTATATAGATAATGTGATAGTGAAAGATTCAACAAACTTTAATTATAACTCTGGTTACAATGAGTAGCATGCTTCCATCAGTGCCTTATGCTTCAGGTAGTCCAAGTTACAGTAGACTAAAGTGAGGACTGCAGATGCTGGAAACCAGAGTTATGGTAGAGTCCAAGACATTTATACCCACAGTTCACATGCTATGATACAGTGATGAATCAAGATCGTTTCTCTTAAAAGGTATATTAAAACATGCTACCTGTAAAACCTAATACAACACCCCTCTTTTTCCAAACATAAAGGTTATGTCAAAAAGACATAGAGTTGTACAGACATGTTTCTCAATTTTATAATTATGCAAACAGATAGAAACAATGTTTACAAAATTAACAATCCAGAATTCAATATAATGCTTTGAAGGTTTGACAATTTATGCTGATCTGGTGATCGTATATCCATGTGGAGATGTACATGTTGTTCTCTGTTTTACTTGCTTGACAACTTGGTTGCCATTTTGCTGTTTACTGTCACTCAATATCACTGCACAGACATGATCATCAGAATATTCTTCCTCATTCTCATCATACATTATTTGAGTGTTATACATTGGTCTGAGCTGGCATATGGTCCTTCTCAAAGTAACACCATGATCAGTAATGACATCAAATCATCTGGGCTGGCTGCATGATTGAAACCATTGCTACATTCAAGTATTTGTATTTTTAACTCATTCTCTGTATAGTGTGCAACTGTGGTATTTTGCTACCTGTTCACTCATCATGTATCTCTTTCATTCTCCTCTGTCTTCGAAGAAAAATATTGTATCATGGAATGGTTAGACAATTGGGTACTTGGCAAAGTTGCATGGTACTTGCCTTCCAAGCGTATGTTCTACTGGGTGTACTTCACCAATGTGAAAATCTTGTTTCCTTGCTTTTTGGATGATCATTGATTTGACAGGAAGTTCCACACATACTGCTGGACCATTTGAATGTGGGGTGATGTGATATGGTCATTTCCCACTTAGTACGTGTCTTTAAATGGTTTGCCAGTGAACTGCAAACTGTCATCAGATGCTATCTACCCTGGGATACCGAATAAATAATAGTGGTGGTTATTGTGTCAGCATTAGTTACATTGACTGTGTTGCCAAGTCACCATAGAATGGGAAATTTACAGAAGTAATCTGTCACAAGGATGCACCCTTTCCTATGCACTGTGAATATGTCTGTAGTTTACAGACCTGTGGTAGTTCCCGCACTCCTATATGGCTGAGACGTGGACTGTCTACTGCAGACACCTAAAGGCACTGGAGCAGTACCATCAACGCTGCCTGCACAAGATCTTGTAAATCTGATGGAAAGAACCAGTGTCCTCAATCAGGCCAACACCCCAACATTGAGGCACTGACCATCCTTTATTGGTTATGATGGGCTGGGCACATCATCCGCATGATCAACAAGAGACGAGCAGGTGCTCTCCTCCCAGCTTTGAAATGACAGGCGAGCCTCAGGTGGACAAAGAAAGCACTCCAGTGTTACCCTCAAGACTTCACTGATGAAGTGCAGTACTCCCACAGACACCTGGGAAACATTGGTCCAAGACCGTCCATAGTAGAGGTGCATGTGGGAAGGTATCCAGAACTTGGACACCTGCCATCAGGAAAAAAAGGAAGCCAGGCGAACACAGTGAAAGGAGCCCACTGTCACCTCAATGCTCCACTCACCACCTGCTCCAAGTGCTGCATCCGTCTATACAGCCACTTACGGACTCATCCTGAATGGAAAAAGAGACATCCTCATCTACGAAGGACCACCAATGATGATGAATGCATCAGAACTGACAATTAACATTAAAGGATGCATTCTCTATGGCAATGTTCTAACTAGTGTGCATTTGCCAACCAATCTGAACTCTCCTCTCTAGCAGTAACATGTTGATTTCAACTTGAATTTGCATTCTTGCAAAATGTCCTGATGAATGCAAGAGGAAAAAACTTTTGAGTACTTTTTTTTCCAGCAGTACTCAAATTCTGTATTACCAAAAAACTATTTGAACATCATAATATTTGTCTAACAGAATCATTTAGGACAGATTATTTTAACAAGATATACAAGTGTAAAACTAGGGTTAAATGTTTGTAGGTTTTCTCTTCTGATAGAATAGTGAACTGCCTGCTCATTAGTGATGAGCAATTTACCAGATCATTTCAAGCTAGAGCTAGATCTGTTTTTGGGGCAAGATAATCTCAACATTAATTAGAAAAAGAATGGGTTCAATGAACTAGTTTTGACCATTTAAAGGTGGGTCTTGAGAGAAATATTCCAATTCTTCCCCGTTCAATTAGCCATGGTCTAGTTTTGAAAAACTGTTTTTGGGTCTGAAAAGAATTTTTTTTCTACTTCTCTCATGAAATCATATGGTTCCAGTGGGGTTGAGGTGCAGATGTGCGGCGCTGCATTAAACGTCATACTTAGATGGACCTCATTTTTTATTGTCCGTCAATTCTAATTTTTGCAAAAAAAAGAAGTCTGGTTCAGGTGTTTGTGGAAATTAATTACATATCAGGATTTTGTTGTCTCTCTTACTCAACTGCATCATAGAATTTTTACAACATGGAAAGAGGTCTTTTGGCCCATCAAATCCAAGCCAGTCACCAAGCATCTATCTTATTTTAATCCAATTTTACAACACTTGGCCCATAACCTTACATGCTATAATATTTCAAGTGGTCAGATCATATTTTCAGTGATTTCCAGATACCTACCAATCACTGGGTTTAAAAAATACATTTTTCCAATCTCCCAACATCCTGCTACTTAGATTAAATCCGTGTCTCTGATTATTCACCCCTCTAAGAGTCTCCCCATCAATACCTCTCAAAACTTTGTAGACTTCAATCAGGTCTTCCCTCAGCCTTCTCTGCTCTAAAGAAAAGAACTCTAGCCTATCTGGTCTCTCATCATAACTGAAACACTCCAACCCAGAGAACATTCTGGTGATCTCCTCTGCACCCCCTCTAATACAATCATATCCTCCCAAAAATTTGAATTCTAGAATTGCACAAAGCACTCCAACAGTGGCCTAACATTATATAAGTTCCATCATAAGGTATTGAGTACAGAGCACAGAAGTTGACTAATTAAGGCAAGTATCCCACATGCCTTCTTAACCACCTTATCTACTTGTCTACAAATCAGAAAAAGGCTATTTGACCCATCAAGTTTGTGCCAGTCAAAAACAAATATTTTCCAGCACAAGGTTCATAGCCTCATATGCCTTGGCATCACAAGTGTGCAAATAAAATACTTAAATGTGAAGTGTTTCTGCCTCTACCACAAACAGGTAATAAGTTCCAGTCATTTATCCTTGCCCCCCAGCTTTAAAAAACATTTCCTCTTATCCCCTCTAAACCTCCTACCCCCAACCTTAAATCTATCCCCTACCAAGGGGAAAATTTCTTATCTATCCAGCCCACTCCCCTCAATGTTAAGCAGCTCAACCACAACACCCCTCAATGTCCTCCGCTCCAAGGAAAACTACACACCTGAATTCTTAACTAAACGTTACCCAGATAACATCCAGATAAATCTCCTTTGCACTCTCAGAACAAAGAAAATTACAGCACAGGAACAGGTCCTTTGCCCTTCCACGCCTGCGTCAATCCAGATCCTCTATCTAAACCTGTTGACTATTTTCCAAGGATCTGCATGCCTCTGCTCCCTGCCCATTCAGGTCTCTGTCTTGATACATCCTAAATGACACTATCATGCCTACCTCCACCATTCCTGCTGGCAATGCATTCCAGGCACCCACTACCTTCTACATAAAGAACCTTCCATGCATATTTCCCTTAAACTTATCACTTCTCACCTAGACTTTGTGACCTCTAGTAATCAAATCCCCCACTCTGTGAAAAAGCTTCTTGCTATCCATTGTCTATACCTCTCATGATTTTGTAGACCCCCATCAGATCCCCTCTCAACCTCAGTCTTTCTAATGAAAATAATCCTAATCTACTCAACCTCTCTTCATAGCTAGCACCCTGCATCCCAGGAAACATCCTGGTGAATCTCCTCTGCACTCTCTCCAAAGCATCTGCATCCTTTTGGTAATGTGGCAACCAGAACTGTACATAGTATTCCAAAGGTGGTTGAACCAAAGTGCTATACATCTGTAAAATGACCTGCCATCTCTTGTACTCAATACCACGTCCAATGAGGGAAAGCATGCCATATTGCCGCCTTGACCACTCTATTGACGTGTGTTGCCACCTTCAGGGTACAATGGACCTGAACACCCAGATCTTTCTGTACATCAATTTTCTCCAGGGCTTTTCCATTTACCGTATAGTTCGCTCTTGAATTGGATCTTCTAAAATGCATCACCCTGCGTTTGCCCAGATCGAACTCAATCTGCCATTTCTCCGCGCAACTCTTCAATCTATCCAGTACAATCACATCCCTCGGAATGTGTATCTCAGAACTGCACACAATATCTAGCTGTGACCTAACCAAATTTTAATGCAGTTCCAGCATAACCTCCCAGATCTTAAACTCTATATCTCAACAAATAAAGGCAAGCATTCTATTTGCCTTCTTAAGCTGGGTCGATGGCACAGTGGTTAGCACTGCTGCCTCACAGCGCTGGAGACGTGGGTTCAATTCCTGTGTTGGGCAACTGTCTGTGTGGAGTTTGCACATTCTCCCCGTGTCTGCGTGGGTTTCCTCCGGGTGTTCCGGTTTCCTCCCGCAGTCCAAAGATGTGCAGGTTAGGTGAATTGGTTATGCTAAATTGCCCGTAGTGTCAGATGTAGGGGAATGGGTCTGGGTGGATTGCTCTTCGGAGGGTCGGTGTGGACTTGTTGGGCTGAGTGGCCTGTTTCCACACTGTAAGTAATCTAATCTTAACCACTTTATCTACATGTCCTGCTAACTTAAAGGGCTGGGGGAACATGCACACCAAGGTATCTCTGAACTCTGTTTCCCAGGATCCTATTATTCACCACGTATTTCCTTGCCTCATTTGTCCTGCTCAAGTTCATCACCTCACATTTATCTAGATTGAATTCCATCTGCCATTTATTAGCCCATCTGTATCCTCTTGTAATCTAAGGCTAACCAATTTACCACCCCACCAATTTTCATATCAATCATAAACTTACTAATTAACCCTCCGACTTTCAAGTCTAAATCATTTATAAATACTACAAACAGCAAAGCCCCCAAAACAGATCCAGCCACAAACACCCCCAACCATCACCCTCTGCTTCCTACCATTAAGCCAATTTTGAATCAATTTGGCAAATTGCCCTGGGCCCCATGGGCTATTAACCAGTTTGCCATGGGAGACCTTGTCAAAATCCATATTGAAGCCCATATGGATAACATCAACTGCACTATCTTCCACCTAGTTACCCCCTTGAAAAAATCCTCCCAAAGCCCCGCTGACTATCCTTGATTAATCTCTGCCTCTCCAAGCGGAGATTAATTCAATCCCTCAGAGTTATTTCCAAGTTTCCCCACCACTGATGTTAGACTCAAAAGGTCAATAGTTTACTGGTTTATCCCTATCATCTTGAATAATGTTTCATTAGTTGTCCTTCAGAGCTCTGGCACTCCTCCTATGGCCAGAGAGGATTTTAAAAAAAGACTCTGCAACCTCATCCTTTGCCCCACATAGAAGCCTGGGATAGATCTCATCTGGGCCTTGGTATTTATCGATTTTCAAGCCTGCTGAAACCACTGATGTTTCCTCCGACTCTGCTAATTTGTTCAAATTTATTATAGTCCCCTTCCCCGAATTATACACCTGCATCATCCTTCTCTACAGTGAATATAGATACAAAGCACTCACGTAAAGCCTCCGCTGTGAATTTCAGCTCCACACACTGATTGCCACTTTAGTCCCGAAAGAGGATTGTTCTCTATCTGGTTATTCCCTTACCCCAATATACTTATAAAATACCTTTGAATTATCCTTAATGTCATCCGCCAGTGATTCTTCATGTCCATTCTAAGCTCTCCTATTTTCTTTTTTTAAATAACATCCTGCACTTTCCATATTCCTCCAGTGCATCCACTGTTTGGAAGCCTCAGTATGTGCCATAAGCTTCCTTTGCTTTCCCAATCAATCCTATACATTTCCTGACATTCAGAATCATCTGCACTTGGCGATCTCATCCTTTGCTTTTATAGCAATGTTGGCCTGCATACCCACTATTACCCTTTAGAATGACTTTCACTGCTCTGATGTGAACTTTCCCTCAAGGATCTGCTCCCAATTCATTTTGTCCAGATTTTCTCTTATTACAATGGTGTTTTCCCCCTAATTCAGAACCTTAAATTCCAATCCACCTGATCACCATTTCTCAATAAAAAGCCAGGACATGTGCACATTTATTTATTCAGCAGTCATTACAGTCCATTTCCAGTGAAAACAGAATTGTAAACTTACTTTGGTGCATCAGTGCTCTACAGTCCATGAAAGACAATAATTGCTTGTAAAGCCGTTTCAACATTATAAGTGGACAATTGATTACATAAAAATTGGACAAAACTGAACAAACTACTTTAGGACTACATTACATATACATAAAACAAGACAGCAACAAGCTAATTTTCATCATTTACAATGATCTACATTATTGAAACAATTACTTTTGAATATTCTAAAGCATAAGAGTGAAATCCTTGAGGCATGTGTGCAAGGGAACCCAACTTCTTGTTTTGTCCTTAGATGTTGCTGAGAGCATCTACTCCTGGGAGAACTTTACCTAGAAACAGAAAACAAAAATAGGATGGGGCTTGCATGAGGAAGTGTGTCAGGTAGGTTGCCAGCAGCATATTTTACAACCTTTTGTCATCTGTAGCACTATCTTCCATTTCTTGGAAAAGAATGTTAGCGGAAGGCTTGGCTCTTCCTCACATGTCTCAGTTTTGCAGAACTATTCAAATGTAAATTTATGAACAGAATCTTTTTACATACCTAATATGGATTAAAATTTTCAAAACTGCAAAAGATTTAAAGCTTTCAACACCGATGCTGATAATAGTGTTGATTTTTGGCTCAGTAAAGCTTGTGTTTCAAAAGCCCATTGCACAGTTTTTACAAAAATTTCAAGAAAAGGATCGGTTTCAGAGACCTGAGAGTTTTAATTGCAAGGACGAGCAAATAAAAATGCATTTTATTTCTTTATGTGACAGGAAGTGTGGGCCTTGCAAGATTTGTTTATGTGGCACTGAGCAGAAGCCATGAAAATCGCAGAAAATCAATAAGTCTCACGGGGCTGCTCATGTATCAACCAATGCAAGATCTTAACTGATAGAGGAGAGCTCAGTAACTAGCATGGGAGTACTGGAATATTTGGCTGTAATTTAATGAACAAATGTTCATATGTCTATTTGTCCCAATTTAACCTTGTGAATAACATGGGGCTGAGTTTAAAGGAAAATGTTAACCAACTATAACCACACAATAAAACCTATGAAACACAAACATAGAAAAGAAGAGTAGGCCATTCAGCCCTTCAAGCTGCTCCACCATGCAGTTATGGTCATGGCTGGTCATCCAACTCTATAGCCTGTTCTTGGTTTGCCCACATATCCTTTGACACCTTTAACCCAAAGTGCTATTTCCAACCCCTCCTTGAAACACTCAATGTTTTGGCATCAATCACTTTGTGACAGAATTCCACAGGCTCACCACTCACTGGGTGAAGACATTTTTCCTCATCTCAATCCTAAAACTTTACCCTGTATCCTTGGAATGGATTCCTTCCTGTAGGGAACATCCTTCATGTATCCAGCCTATCTAGATCTGCTGGAATTCGGTAGTTTTTTTTAAAATGAGATCACCCACTCATTCTTCCAAACCCCAGCAAATATAATCCTAACTGAGAACCTCTCCTCATAAATCAGTCCCACTATTGCATGAACCAGCATTTATGCTTAGGTTCCTTCACTGAACATTAAACAAAATAACATTTTCTCAGTTCTTAATGGTTACACCGAAAGAAAGTAGAAGACCCCAAAATCTGAGGCTCACCTTCAAGCAGTTCTAAACTGGCTCCACCTCCAGTGCTAACATGGCTGACTTTGTCTTCAGTGTTCCACTTGGCACAGCAAGTGGCTGTATCTCCACCACCTAAAACATGATTAAAAAAAAGTAGTTAAAAAAAAAGTTAAAATTTTAAGATCAGTACGGCTCTTCTTCAGACTCTGTTAGACCTGTTGAGATTCTCCAGTACTGTTTTTATTTAGGAAGGAAAGAATAATGGGGTAGCTTTGTTAGTATGGGACAGAATAAGTACAATTGCAAGAAATGGATCTTGGATTGGAAAATGTAAAATCCAAATAAGTGGAGACATGAAATAACAATAGAAAGATGATACTGGTGAAAACTGTCTATCGGTCCCTTAACAGGAGCTATACTGTAGGACAGAATAAGTCAAAATATATTGAAAAGCCAATATATCAATGACTTGAAGCTTCATGTAGATTGATAAAAACTAAATTGGCAGAGGGAGTCACAAGGAAGAATTCATGACAAAAACAATAGGTTATGGTTCTAACCAGGTATCAGGTTATTTTGGATCGGTTAGGAAGGTTTTTATAAGCAATGTCAAAGTAAAAAAGGTCCTCTGATAAAGTAACCATAACGTGGTAGAATTTAGCATTCAGTTTGAGTGAGAAATGGGTCTGAAACAACCTTACTAAATTTAAACAAGGGTCATTAGAAAGAAATGAAGGCAGAGTTGGGGGAAGTAAACTGGGCAAGAGTGTAACAGAAAAAAAAATAGCTGATGAACAATGACAGATGTTGAAGAAAATATTTAAATGACTCAAAACAAAGGTATATCCCAGTGAGGAAGAAAGATTCTAAGAAAGGGATAAGCTGAACATGGTAACCAAGGAAGTGAAGGCCAGCATCAAATTGAAAGCAACATGCAATAAAGATGAAGAGTAAACCAGAGGTTGCAAAGTGCTGCATTTTAGGAAAACAAATCTTAGTAGGACTTATACACTTACTAGTAAGGTCCTAGGGTATGTTACTGAACAAAGAGACCTTGGAGTGCAGGTTCATAGCTCCTTGAAAGTAGAGTCGCAGGTAGATAGGATCGTGAAGGCAGCATTTGGTATGTTTTCCTTCATTGGTCAGAGTATTGAATACAGGAGTTGGGAAGTCATGTTGCGGCTGTACAGGACATTGGTTAGGCCACTGTTGGAACATTGCTTGCAATTCTGGTCTCCTTCATATCAGAATGATATTGTGAAACTCAAAAGGGTTCAGAAAAGATTTAAAAGGATGTTTTCCAGGGTTGGGGGATTTGAGCTATTGGGAAAAGTTGAATAAGCTAGGGCTGTTTTCCCTGGAGCGTCAGAGGCTGAGGGGTGACCTTATTGAGGTTTATAAAATCATGAGGGGCATGAATAGGGTAAATAGACAAAGTCTTTTTCCGGAGGTGGGGGAATCCAGAACTAGAGGACATAGGTTTAGGGCGAGAGGGTGAAAGATGTGAGACCAAATATGCAACATTTTCACACAGAGTGGTGCGTGTATGGAATGAGCTGCCAGAGGAAGTGGTAGAGGCTAGTACAGTTGCAAAGTTTAAATCTGTAGGGGTATATAAACAGGAAGGGTTTGGAGGGATATGGGCCGGATGCTGGGAAGTAGGACTAGATTGGATTGGGATACCTGGTCGGCATGGACAAGTTGGGCCGAAAGGTCTGTTTCCGTACTGTACATCTCTATGACTCTATTTGGCAAGTGTTTGCCATTTTTGAGTAGATTTGACGTTCACGTTGTACGTTTGCTTGCTGAGCTAAAAGGTTTGTTTTCAGAGGTTTCGTCACCATGCTAGGTAACAGGCTAAACAGACACGCAAGGGAATTCCTGGAGACCTGGCACTCATTTACCAACCTCTTAGAAAAAGAACCGGGAATGATATCACACACCTTAAGATACCAAGACAAAAATGAAAACCAGGATGTAACATCAGCATCAGTGAGCCTTCCGTGAATTGATGTTACCTAGCATGGTGATGCAACATCCGAAAAGAAACCTTCCAGCTCAGCGAGCAAACTTACAATCTGATTTGGGAAGTTTTAGAAACCAAATGATAATCAAGCAAATTATCTATAACAACGAACCCTTAAAATTCTGGAAAAGTGCTGGAAGATTGAAAAAGTGCCAATGTAACAAGTGTGTATTGGGAAAATGTTCTATTTTAAAGGTTGTAAACAAAATATATAAAATGCATAATAAAAATCAAATAGAGTCAGCATGACTTCACAAAAGGAGAAATCATGCCTGACATACTTATTTGAATTCTTTCAAGTGATAACAAGCAATAGATAAAGGGGAAGCAGTGGATGCAATTTATGTGATTTTCGAGAAGGCATTTGATAGGGTACCACACATTTGGCTAATTAATAAGATACGAGCCCATGGTGTTGAAGGTTGTATATTACCATAGATAGAAAACTGGTTAACTAATAGACAACAGAGTTAGAATAAAGGAGACACTTTAAGGACAACAACACTAGTGTGGTGCCACATGATCACTGCTGGGTCACAATAATGACTTTGATAAATATACTATCTCCAAATGACAAAAGAAGGTGGGAAGGCATGTGATGAGGCTGGAACAGAATTAAAGGGTTGAATGAAAGGGCAAAAACTTGGTAAATGGAATATAATATGGGAAAATGAGATCATGCATTTTTCCTGGAAGAGTAAAGAAGCTGAATACTATTTAAGTGGAGAAAGATTGCAAAAAGCTACAGTACAGAGAGATTTCGGAGTCCTTATTCACAAAACATAAAATACTGGTAACCAAGCTCAGCAGGTAATAAGGAATGCAAATGGACTGGCCCTCCATGTTGAGCCGACATTTTAACCTACTCTAAGATCAAACTAACTTACATACTCTTCATTCTACTATCACCCATGAGTCTATCTATCCAAAAGTCACTTTAATGTCCCTAATCTATCTTTACACTACCACCACTGCTGGCAGTGCATTCCACGCACCAACCATTCTGCATAAAGAACCAACCTCTGACATGTCCCCTAAACCTTCTTCCAATCACCTTAAAATTATGCCCCCTCATGATAGCCACTTCCGCCATGGGAAAAAGTCTCTGGCTATCCACTCTATGCCTCTCATCATCTTGTACATCCCTATCAAATCACCTCTCATCCTTTTCACCAATGAGAAAAGCCCTAGCTCCCTCAACCTTTCTTCATAAGACATGCCCTCCAGTCCAAGCAGCATCCTGGTAAATTTCCTCAGCACCCTCTCTAAAGTTTCCACATGGTTCCTCTAATGAGGCAACCAGAAATGGACACAATATTCCAAGTGTGGTCTAACCAGGGCCTTATAGAACTGTAGCATTACCCCATGGCTCTTAAAACTCAATTCCCCTGTTCATGAAAGCCAACACAGCATGCTCTCTTAACAACCCTATCAACCGGGGTGGAAACTTGAGGCATCTATGGACATGGACCCAAAGATTGCATTGTTCATCCACACTGCCAAGAATCCTACCTTTAACCCTGTAATCTGCATTCAAATTCAACCTTTCAAAAATCAATCACTTCACACTTTTCCAGATTGAACTCCATCTGCCACTTCTCAAACCAGCTCTGCATCCTTTAAACATCTCACTGCACCCTACAACAGCCCTCCACACTATCCACAACTTCACCAATCTTCATGTCATTGGCAAACTTACGAACCCACCTTTCCGCTTCCTCATCCAAGTCATTTATAAAAATTACAAAGAGCAGAGGTCCCAGAACAGATCCCGGGGAACACCATTGGTCACTGAGCTCCAGGCTAAATATTTTCCATCTGCTACCACCCTGCCTTCCAAGGGCCAGCCAATTCTCTATCCAGACAGCCAATTTTCTCTGTATCCCATGCCTCCTTACTTTCTGAATGAGCCTACCATAGGGAACCTTATCATACGCACATACTGAAGGTATAGCAATGGATGTGGTGTATGTTTTGTCACATCCTCAAAGAATTCAATAAGGTTTGTGAGGCATGATGTGCCCCACAAAAAAGCCATGCTGACTAATCTCTAATCAGGCTATGCTTTTCCAAAATATATCCTGTCTCTCAGAATCCTCTCCAATAAATTTGCTCACCACCAAAGCAAGAATTTCCAGGGTTATTCCTATTCCCTTTTTTGAACAAGGGAATAACATTTGCCATGTGCCAATCATCTGGTACTACTCCAGTGGACAGTGGAGAGATGCAGCAATCCCTTCCCTCACTTCCTGTAGTAACCTTGGGTGTATCCCATCTGGGCCAGGCAACTTACCTATCTTCATGTTTTCAAAATTTCCAGCACATCCTCCTTAATATCAACCTGTTTCACCCTGTCCTCACAAATGACAAAGTCCCTCTCACTGAAGCAAAGTATTCAATAAGGACCTCCCCAACCTCCTCCAACTCCAGGCACTTGTTCCTCATGCAAGCATAGAATGTCTTGGGGTGATTAGAGAATAAACATGTTGAAGTCATCCTATAACTACACAAGGAATTAGTCAGACCACACCTAGAATATTGCAAAAAGGTTTAGACCCCTTTATCTAAGGAAAGATATACTGGTACTGGAAGCAATCCAGAGAAGGTTTCTAGGTTATTCCCAGGTATGGAGTGATTTTCTTATGAGGATGAATGGAGTAGGTTGGAACTGTACTCATTGGAGTTTAGAGGAATGTGAGGAGACCTTATTGAAACATAAGATTCTTAGGGGGTTTACAAGTAGATGTAGAATGGTTATTTCCCCTTACAGGAGAGTCTAGGACCAGAGGGCATAAGCTCAGAACAAAGTGTCAGCCATTTAGGAAAGCGATGTGGAAAAATTTCTTCTAGGAGGGTAGTGGATTAATGATATTCTTTACCAAAAAGAGCTGGGTCATCAAGAATATTCATGGCTGAGACACATTTTTAATCAGTACAGGCATTAAAAATATATAAGCCTCAAAGATTATCAGACCAGCCATGATCTAACTGAATGATGGAGCAGACTCAATGGGCAAAAATTGCCTAAATCTGTTCCTATGTCTTCTGTGCTTACTGTGATTAAAATATGTACTTTCAGTAACTTTGTTTTTCCAGCATAAAAGTTATTAAAACATGTACAGTATTTACCAAAAAACAAGGGAAATGCTGGGTTCTCATGTCAAGGTGGTGAGAAACAAGGGATGACAAGAGGGTTTGAGGCTGTGAAAGGAGTGTTATGGACTAGACAGACCACTCAAAACATTCTTAAGCAGGCAGCACAAACCATAACTTTGCAATTTGTTTCGGTAAGCGTACAGTGAAGATTGCCCAGATTGAAGTTAGCTAGATTTTAAAATAGACAATCCTTTATTCACAAAATTACACAATGAAACACAAAGAACAAAGAACTCAGCCTATCCAAGTAGACTTAATCCGAATATACACAACAGTCCCAATAAGCAAACTCCCTTTAAAAACCAGTATAAATGGAACACAGGCTTATAGATTGAAGTTGAAGGACAGAAAAAAGAGAATGAGTTTCCACAGAGCTCCCTGTTGAACTTCCAACCAGTTCAAGACTGAACTAAAACTACTCAGCTCAGAGAGCTGACCACTCCCCTTTCTTTATCCAGGTCACTTCTAAAACATGACCACTTGGGCAGTAATTCTCATCTGTTTTCGTATAAACAAAAGGCTTCAAAATCATTTCAATCTCTGTAACAAACCAGACTGATCGGAGCCCGGCCCGGTTTATTAGCCCTCTGATAAAAATCAAGGACAAAGAATCTCCTTGAGCCAAAGAGCAGCTTTTAGAAAAAAAAGGGACTAGCTTTGTGACAGGAGATGCCAGGTTGGAAGGGAGCACTTGCTATTGATAGAACTTTGGGTAGAGCCCAATTATAATAATTTGTTGGACAGAGGTAAACATGGAAAAAGTAGTCTAACATTTAGTATTCAATTGACTCTGGTCATGGTATATTTATAACTTTAAAGAAAAACAGCTTCACTTATAGAAAGTATGTCCGACCTCAATAATAAATTATTGTGGTGACAGTTACAGAGGAACCTCGATTATCCGAAAATCAGATTATCTGAAAGAGATCTCGAGGTCCCAATAGAAACATTGCAGCAAAGACATGTTTCCAACAGTCATCGCGTCTTTTGTTTAGTGATTAAACAGGCACCGTCTCCAAATGACTGACCTCCTGCGCTCTCTCTCTCTCCCCCCACACTTTCCCTGGAATTCTACGGAGAGGTGTACCCTAAACCCCATCCCCAGATAATCTCTCCAACATTGTCCTGTTCAGTAGTTAAAAGTTGTGTGTATGGCTGTATCTGTGTGCGCGTGCTATTTGGAGACTTATCCCACAAAGGCAGTTGCAGCAGCAGTCTTATTGTTGGTGTCCAGTCTGGCTGCCCTAAGGAAGGAGCGGGGGCAGTGCTAGATGGGGTTAGGGTAGGGGCCAGGCAGGAGGCAGTGTTGGACAAGGTTGGGGGGCGGTGTTGGACGTGTTTTGATCGCTTTGGGAGCTGGGAAGGAGGAATTAGTCACTGAGTGTCTCTGGTACTGTGGCCATGTTTATGTTTGTGTATCGCCGGCCTTAGACATTTGGTTTTTGGCGAAGTAAAGAATAATAAAAATTATTATTTCCAAAGCTAATTGTTACCTATTACCACTGTGGAAGGCAAATATGTGGATGTTAAGTGAGGACAAGAGCAGTGCAACTGCATTTATAGCTTGCAAATATTAGGACCTAGACCACACAACATAGTACCCATAGCTTTCAATGGCAAGGCAGGAGGGGAGATCACCTCGTGGTATTATCACTGAACTGTTAATGCAGAGACCCAGGTAATGTTCTAGGGACGTGGGTTTGAATCCTGCAATGGCAGACAAAGGATTTGAAAAATCAATTTTAAAAATCTGGTATTTAGAGTCTAATAATGACCATGAATCCATTTTCAATTGTCAGACAAACCCATCTTGTTCACTAATGTTCTTTCAGAAGGAAACTACCATCCTTCCCTCGTCTGGTGTACATTTGACTCCATATCCACAGCAATGTGGTCGACTCTTAATTGCCCTTTGGGCAATTACGGATGGGCAATAAATGCTGGCTTGGCCAGCAATGCCCTCATCCAATGGTGCTATTAAAAAAAAGATACTTTTCATTGTAAAGCTTCTCTCACACTCTCCAAAAGGGAAGGGAAATTGAAATACATTTTGTACCCAAATTGATTTTCATGACCAACCTCAAAGTCATTTTTGTACTCATTAAACCATGAGCCACATCTAAAAGGAGAATACTTTATATAAATCAGTGCAAATGTTTAAGAAGCTTTTTCAGAGTACCCCTAAACTTACACTTCATAGGGAATTAAGAAGTCCAGCTTCAACAAAAAAAGTTATATTTTTGGCTTTCATTAACAGGGGGATTGAGTTTAAGAATCTTGAGATCTTGTTGCAGCTCTCTAAAACTTTGGTTAGACCGCACTTGGAATACTGCATCCAGTTCTGGTTGCCCTATTATAGGAAAGATGTGGATGCTTTGGAGAGGGTTCAGAGGAGGTTTACCAGGATACTGCCTGGACTGAAGGGCTTATCTTATGAAGAGAGAGGTTGACTGAGCTCGGACTTTTTTCATTGGAGAAAAGGAGGAGGAGAGGGGACCTAATTGAGGTATACAAGATAATGGATTAGACATAGATAGAGTCGATAGCCAGAGACTATTTCCCAGGGCAGAAATGACTAACACGAGGGGTCATAGTTTTAAGCTGGTTGGAGGAAAGAATAGAGGGGATGTCAGAAGTGGGTTCTTTACACAGAGAGCTGAGAGAGCATGGAATGCGTTGCCAGCAGCAGTTGTGGAAGCAAGGTCACTGGGGACATTTAAGAGACTACTGGACATGCATATGGTCACAGAAATTTGAGGGTGCATACATGAGGATCAGTGGTCAGCACAACATCATGGGCTGAAGGGCCTGTTCTGTGCTGTACTGTTCTATGTTCTAATTACAAAAAATGTGAAACTGGATTACATGAAAACCTCAACACCAAGTTCTACGATTAACAATAAAGCCCACCTTCACCCATGAAGACTACAAACTGGCAGGGCTTTTCCCATCTAAAAAAAAGGAATTTTCCAAGTGTCACTCCATACTTACCAATAATAGTGATACAGCCTTTCTGGGTAACTTCCACAACCTTGTCCATAACTGCCTTGGTGCCATTGGCAAACTTGTCCCACTCAAAAACGCCAACAGGACCATTCCACACAATCAGCTTGGCCCTGCCCACAGCAGCAACAAACTTCTTAACACTCTCAGGACCACAATCAAGACCCTTGAGGATAAAAATAATTAAACATACATCAAAATCTGATTTGGGGAAATAAAATTTGACATTTCTAACAAATAAGATATTGATAAAGGTGTTTAATACCTTAAGGTCATTGTTATACAGAATAGTAAGAAAGAGTACAACCAAATGTAGCAGATATGAACTTGGTAAAGGTGAAATATTTAGAACATTCAAGTTGCTCCACACAAATCTTGATATTTACAAATTTGCAAAACACTAACTTGTTTCTTAGA
This sequence comes from Chiloscyllium punctatum, assembly GCF_047496795.1. Taxonomy (NCBI): domain Eukaryota; kingdom Metazoa; phylum Chordata; class Chondrichthyes; order Orectolobiformes; family Hemiscylliidae; genus Chiloscyllium; species Chiloscyllium punctatum. The sequence continues at coordinate 59,977,030 of NC_092763.1, read as the reverse complement.
GCTGTACATGTTAACTCACATGAGATTTGGTTTCATATGCTGAAAAGGCTGATGAGTCAAAATTGTGTTTTTCTGTTATATGCAGTTGTCAGATATGAAGTGAACTTAAGTGTTTTCAAGCCAGTTCTTATTGGATACAGATTCACATTACAAAATGGCTTTTAATTTGGAGTCAATATCCAGTAAGAGACTATAATGGGGTTATAGTGGTGAGCATAGCTGCCAGTTGACCTGGGTTCGTTTCCTGGCCATTGCACTGTTGCAGTTTTTTTGTCAGCACGGACCAGTTTGGACCGAAGGGCCTGTCTCGGTGCTATAGGACTCTATGACACTATAATGATGAACCGATACAGGAAATAAAAATGTCACCGGTACAGAATGAATACTTTTAGAACAAAGGCCTGTTTGACGATGGAGAAGAGTATTTTTCTTCTGCAACTGTCTCAATTATGGGGTGGGGCACTTGAAATGGCAAAATATTCCATCCCCTTCACATGGCTTGTCTCAATTAGCATGAAAGTCTTAAGCAACATAACTAAAGTTGATCAGATTTGTTTACTTACTAAATTTGCAATTTCTAAGACTGGTCTTGGCAAGTTAGCTGCTAAATTTCCACGATAATAGGGATTAGAGTTCAAAAAGAAACCTTTTGACTCAGATACTTTGAAAGTTACAGGACATAAAACACATTATTAAAACTAAAAAAAAAAGTGTTAAAATTAAACCATATCGCTAACTTACCATCCAATTTGCTGGAATTCCTGCAGCCACTGTGGCTGCTCCAGTATTGGCATTTTCATCAAATTTATCTGCGATCACAAAATCTTCAGGCAGTGTGATGATCACACCGTTCTTCTTAGCCTTGGCCATCAAATCGTTGACTATTTTAGAGCCTTCTTCATCGTAGAGGGAAGTACCAATCTGAAAGTGTAAAAATTATATAATATTTATAAATATCCAGAAAGCATTATACAATGTTCCCTTATCGCTGTGGGCATTGAGATATTTATCATGATTAATTAAATCAAAGATCTCAGAATATTTGGCACAATTTCAAAATTATGACTTATTATCTCTGCCGATTAGAGGGAATTTAGATAGATTTTGTAGATCATCTTTGTTGTTGTGATGTAATTACTTACAGCAGTCAAAATGTGAGCAGATTATTCAGAACAGATTGTTGAAAGTGAATTGGCCTGAAACCTCCTTAGGGAGACTCAAACTCAATAAAAGGATTTCTTATTTCATTTTCGTTTTTACAGAGCATCAATGAGGGAGGGAAAATCCTTGAGAAAGAATGTTGAATTGACATAGTACAGCAACTGTGTTTTATTGAGCGTCCTTTTTTTTTAAACAAGAGTCCTAACTCATGCAGCAATACCAGGACTATACTTAAAACAACTGCTTTATGAAAAAAAACTCTGGAAAGTCAGAAAATGTTGGTATATATGTGCATCCTACATTTGTGACAAAGAAGAACAGAAGGAATGCATTTCATATCATACATAAACCTTCTACTCCCCCATAGTGCCTGCTCTCAAATCAAATCCGGTTTTGGACAATCAATATTATAGAGACAATTACATTAATAGAGCAGTAAAAGGCAAAACAACAAAAGAAAATGCCCTAAAAAAAAAACCAAGACAATAACCTGCACATGAACACGAAAGAGGATAAAGTGCAAATTCTGTCTGGTGTATGCTATGTCTCATGGATGCATATATTCTAGTGTTCAAGAGTATCAGTACAATCCTGGGTCTCAGCCAGAGGGCAGGGAAAAAAACTACAATTCAGAGACTGAGCAGCAAGGACCAAGTTGAAGAAAGGAGCAAATATAATGTATAAAGGCTCAAAAGGTTGGTCAGAGCGGTGAGTATAGGAATTTGGGAGCTCCTATTGCAGCTGCACAAGATGTTGGTTAGGCCACTTTTAGAATATTGAGAGAGATTCTGGTCTCCCTCCTATAGGAAGGATATTGTGAAACTTGAAACGGTTCAGAAAAGACTTACAAGGATGTTGCCAAGGTTAAGGGCTTGAGCTATAGGGAGAGACTGAATAGGCTAGGGGTGTTTTCATGAGGCATCAGAGGCTTAGGGGTGACCTTAGAGGTTAATAAAATCATGAGGGTCATAGATAGGGGAAATAGGCACGGTCTTTTCTCTGGGGTGAGGGAGTCCAGAAACAAGAGTGCATAAGTTTAAGGCAACATTTGAAAGAAAACTGAGGGGCAAATTTTTCATACAAAGGGTGGTGCATGTATGGAATGAGCTGCCAGAGGAAGTGGAGGAGGCTGGTATAATTACAACATTTAAAAGACATCACTTTGGGTATACGAATAGAAAAGGTTTAGAGGGATATGGGCCAAGTGTGGGCAAATGGGACTAGATTAATTTAGGATATCTGGTCGGTGTAGATGAGTTAGACCAAAAGAATCTGGTTCCGAACTGTACCTCTGTCTCTAATGTTACTAGAGAAAAAGCAAATATTCTGGCAAGGGAATATAATTTGAAAATTTAAAATGGTGTAATAATTGCTACAACAATGTTTTCTTATGCAATGCTTTAAACAGAAATTCTGTATTGCAATAGGAAAATAAAATCTGTTGATTAACTTAGCAAAGGGGAAGTATGATGATGCAATTCTGTTAATGCACATACCTCCATCTTATTGAGGACTTTCAGGAATGTAAAGGCCATGCCACCTCCGATAATCATTTCATTCACCTTATCTAGCAAGTTACTGATGAGCTGAATCTTGTCTTGAACTTTAGCCCTGAACAGCAGAAGAAGCAGCTTTTAAGGCTACACAATTTCATGTCTTTCATCAAACTGCTGTACAAATTGAACAAGTACTGATCATTACCAGCTGACAGAAGAATGATGGAGCAGATCAAGAGACTGGAATAGCAAACTCCCACAATTGATTCATATCTTGTTAACAAAAAATCTTCCATCAGGGCAAATTTAATGGATTGGAGTCAAGAATGTACAATTTAATACTATGGCCTTTTTTTATAAAATGCACATTAAACTGACTTGCAGGCTTTGTTAAAGACGTCTCAACCTCAAGTTCAATTCTCAACATACACAGTTTTATTGTTCTCAATATTATGCTAAACAGACAAGATAGCCTTTAAAGAGTCCAATAATTGAGCACAATTCAGTTTCTGAAGTAATTAAAGTTACTCCGTCAGCTGCAGTGACTATGGGGTACTACAGTTTGGTCAAAGAAAGAGGTCGTTAAAAACAAACCTCTCAGCTAGTTATTGTAACAACTGCTCAGATAAAAGACACTATTCTTCTTCTAATACAGGTGCAAATGAAGCTAGTGTAAAAATACTATCCTATGTAGGAAATTTGAAACAATTCCTGAAGAACTCCACCTCCTGATATTGTTTGGCTTGCTGTGCTCTTCCAGACTCTTTTGAAACTACTTTGAGTTCCAGCTCTGCAGTTTGTTTTTGTCTCTTTTATACAAGCTTTCTGTTTTTACATTGTATTATTTCCTTGCCACACAATGTTTCTAATCTCAGCCATTGTATTGTATTTCTAATCTCAAAGTATTGTGTTACAGAATTAACATTGCAGAATCTGAATAAAGGTAGTTCTATAAATTATAGGGGTTCCTTATAGAGTACTTATGTAAATTGCATGAAATGGCAATGATATTCAAACTACAATGGCCCACGACAGTTGGTCACTTTATCAGACAAACCAAATCCCAACAATCTTTGGTGCTTCACTCTGTCCTGAAGATGACTTATAGCATTAAATATCTCTGTCTCCTAGAGAGTTATAGAGATGTACAGCACAGAAACAGACCCTTCAGTACAACTCGTCCATGCCGACCAGATATCCTAACCTAATCTAGTCCCACCTGCCAGTACCGCCCCATATCCCTCCAAACCCTTCCTAATCATATACCCATCCAGATGCCTTTTAAATGTTGCAATTGCACCAGCCTCGACCACTTCCTCTGGCAACTAATTCCATACATGCACTACCCTCTATTTGAAAATGTTGCTCCTTAGGTCTCTTTTATATCTTACCCCTCTCACACTAAACCTATGCCCTCTAGTTCTGGACACCCCCCCTTCCACCTCAGGAACTAAAACCTCGTCTCTTTATTCTATCCATGCCTCTCAGGATTTGATAAACCTCTATAAGGTAACCCCTCAGCCTCTGACGCTCCAGGGAAAACAGCCCCAGCCTATTCAGCCTCTCCCTATAGCTGAAACCCTCCAAACCTGATTCTTTTCTGAACCCTTTCAAGTTTCACAACATCCTTCTGTTAGCAAGGAGACCAGGATTGCATGATACAGCCAAAACAAGACCTCCCAACTCCTATACTCAATACTCTGACCAATAAAGGAAAGCATCTATCTGCGACTCTACTTTCAAGGAACTATGAACCTGTACTCCAAGGTCTTTTTGTTCAGCAGTACTCCTTAGGACTCATTAGTGTAGACGTCTGGCTCTGATTAGTGTAACCTAACACAAAGTTTGTCAATTTTATTTCAGGATTACGTATTTGCCATAAAAATCACATGCAACAGGATAGTTCTAATAGTTCTTACAAAACTAAGCAAGCAATACCATACTAGATGCTAATGTCCTGAGAACCTGTGTTCAAATCCCACCGTGGCAGATGATGGAATTTGAATTCAATAAAGAATCTGGAAGTAAGGGTTGAATGATGATCATGAAACCATTGTCAATTGTTGAAAAAAATTCACTCATATAAGGAAATTTGCCATCCTTATCTGGTCTGGCTAAAACGTTACTTTAGACCCACAACGATGCCGCTGACTCTCTACAGCCCTCTGGGCAATAAATGCTGACCTAGCCAGAGATGCCCACATCCCGTGAGTGAATAAACAAACACTGAATGATTTGACACTTACCCACCCAGAATGGCAAGGAATGGTCTTTCAGGGGTTTCTAGAGCTTTGGCAAAATACTCAAGCTCTTTCTTCATCAAGAAGCCAGCTGCTTTCTTTGACAAATTTACACCAACCATGGAGCTAACAAAAATATAAAAACAAATAGTACTTGATCAGAGGAATAAGTCAAATAAATTAATATTTGGTCATCTCATTTACAAAGGTTTCAGGTTAAGTTTGGGTCTATCAACTGATGAAGAACTTAGACCAAAAGCATTACTTGGGTTCTGGTTATTTTACAAATCTTTCTGATGTACTTGTTCTTGTATTTCAACATAAAATTTCAATGCTTTTTTAAAAATATATTTATTCATCAACATTTACAGGTAATTATGTACTTGAGTTTCTACTTATTCATAATCATCCATACTATCAAGTACTCTTCCATTGGATGCATGCTCCCAATCAGTTTATCAAACCGTATTATTTTATACTTAACCAAAAAAATTACATCCCCCCATTAGCCCATTCCACTAACCTATCCATAACATCTTGAAGCTTTTTAACAGTGCATGGTAACATTTGTCACGTTCCTACTTCAGCATAAAAATATATTAGGTTTCTATGCCAATTACAACTTGAAACATATTCACCTGAATCCTTCTCTTGGCCATGAATTTAAGTGATAAAAACAACTCACCTGTGAGCTCTGTGTGCTGTTCCAAAAGCATCATTGACATACACATCACCCAACTTGGACAGTGAAGCTCGGAAAGACTTGACCTTTTCATCATTCGCTTTTATCTGAAAAGGATTACACACATATACATATAAACAATTTTTGGAAAAAAGACTAGTTCAGTGTATTTTTTACAACTTTCCTTCATTTTCAAATCAAATTTGAAGTAAACTGTTCCTCACTTACAGTTAATAATTTTTTGCAATCAATTTTTCTACATTTAATGCCAACAAATTGCTCCTTTGTGACGAGTGTATTTCAGATTACAAAGTATCACAGGCTTACAATTTATAAGTTCCAGTTGAGAGTGAGAAAAATCTGAAGTGTGTCCAAGTGCGTGCGTGCGCGCACGCGCGCACACACACACACACACACACACACACACACACACACACACACACACACACACACACACCAAACATTTATAAAATGTGTGAAAATACATATAAAGGTGGTGAATTACCAACATGCAACTATTTACTTAGAGAAGACAAAAAAAAAACATTGCACGTTATCTTTCTGGAGTGCCTGTGAAAAGTTCCTCCAAGCTTTCAATACCTTACACAAATATTCACATTACCAATTCCAGAAAATAGCTATTTCACAGTAGGACAGCACTGGGGCAAACTCAAATCTAATTCATTTAAAGTGCATTTTTCTGGCACTCAAATGTAAATCTTAGATGTTCTACTTTCTTCTCAGTGCAACACTGATGTCCATTACTAAAACTAGTTGATCTACATAAAATATCAAGTTTTAATTAGGTGTGTGGGCTGAAGCAAAATCATTTAATTTATGAAGGATGATGATAGTAATTGATAGAAATGAACACTTATTGAATGTGCTAATAGGTCAATATAACTGGTCAGACTTTTTTTTTCCAATGAACTTTCTGGATCATGACAATAGATCATGATTATCTTTTAATTAAAAGTTCACTTTTAGCTATACCTCAGATACTAGAAATATGAAGCAATAGGCGTGTGACAATTAACTTCAGTGATCTAGGAATGGGAAAAGACAAAGAGAATAAAATTTTAGCCTGGTCTCACATTCCTAAGCATTACTTAGTAGCTTTTGGTGGAAATGAGGCTCAGCTATAATATTGCTGTAGCATTTCCAGTCAATTATCTAATCAATCTTGAGCATTAAAAACATATTGGAGATTCAGCAACTGTATGGAACCATGGTCTAACATGAATAAAGCTCCAATTGGATCAAAAGCAAAAGCAGTCCATATGGCACCGGTGTTACATGACAGCATTAGTGAATAAATCAACTGTGTTAATCCTTTATAGATATGTTTCTACTAAATCTACTAGGGTTCAATTCACTGCAGTTCACCATTATATTGAAGATCTTAAACAGTAGCCATTCCTTTTAATAGTCGGCCCAAATCATGCCCAGATGCCCAAGCTGTTAACGTAAACTTGACACCCAGCTTTTTTTTTTAAATTGCAGAATACTTATAAACGGAATTGTGCACACATACAGATGGGAATAATGCTGAGTCTGCAAAAAGAATACCCCATATTTACTATAGTTATTCTTAGACTATACGTGTACTAAAATTAAGTCACCACCAAAATCCAGTTGACTTTGCAGCCCATATATTCTTGAGTTCAAGGAGTCTCCAATGTCAGTCTGTAAAGGTCAGCATAACTGAGAGCAACTAGTATTACTGTATCTGGGTTGATTTCAGTACAAGAGACCCATTAAACTTGGATTGCTGTGACCTTCTTGAGCTACAAAGAGTCAGGATACAACTTGACCTTAAGGATTAAGTCATCATTCTGTAATTGCGACTTCTGACATTCAGACATTATGATTCATAGAATCCCTACAGTGTGGAAACAGGTCATTTGGCCCAAAAAGTCCACACCGAGTATCCCATCCAGACCCATTGTCCTACCCTACTACTCTACATTTCTGCTGACTAATGCACCTAGCCTACACATCCCTGAACACTATAGCCAAATTTAGCACAGCAATTCACCTAACCCGCACATCTTTGGACTATGGGAGGAAGCCGGAACACCAAGAGGAAACCCACGCAGACGCAGGGTGAATGCCTGTGGAGTTTGCACAGTCACTAGAGGCTGCAATCAAACCTGGGTCCCTGGCACTGTGAGGCAGCAGTGCTAACCATCGATCCACCGTGCCAACCAAAGGTTTAAATACTAGCCACAAAACCCTTCAATAAAAATGAAACTTCATAGGAATAATCTTCAAAAACAAGACACTTGACAAATACATTTTCAATAAGGTACACAGCAGAGTTAATAATAGTTCACAGCACAGAATCAGACAAGTTAATTGTTGTTTTAAGTGTGGTCTACAGAGATTCTGCAGTAGTGAGCAGAGTGGGTTCTTTCTTGATTATGTGTTTTTGGAGAAATGTCTCTTGATTAAACTTAAAATATAAGCCATAACTATTAATTTAACCTGGGGCAGTGTTTATAAAGGAATAAGACTGTGTTAATTTCTGGGTCTGTAGATTGTGAAGGTGCAAAAATGGCCTTTAATAGAGTGATATGTACTTCTTGACAGATGTGGGAATTTAAAGAGAGTTTAAGGGTTACTGCAGATTATGTCTGCCATAAGTGCTGTTGGATGTGAATCTTATCAGATCAAATGGATCTGTTGGACAGACAGTTAGAAGCAATGAGGAATTTGCAACAGCAACAATATGTGATGGATGGCAGTTATAGAAAGGGGAGAAAGTCTCAGATACAGTCACATAGATGGATTAACTCCAGGAAAGGTAAGAGATGAAGGCAGCTAATGCAGGAGTCTTTTGTGGATATACCTATTTCAAACAGGTATGCAGTTTTGGAAAATGTAGGGGGTGATGGATTCTCAGGGGAACATAGCACAAACAGCCAAGTTTCTGGTATTGAGACTGGCTCTAATGCGATGAGGGGTACGTTGGGTTCCAAGAGATCATTTGTGTTAGGCGGTTCTCTAGTCTGCGGTACAGACGTTTCTCTGGCCAACAGCGAAAAAGCAGAACGGTGTGTTGCTTCCCTGGTGCCAGGATCAAGGATACTGGTGCAGAATGTTCTCACAGGAGAAAAGGGACCAGCAAGAGGTCACTGTCCACATTGGAACCAACAACATAGGAAGGGAAAAGATTGAGATTCTGAAGGGAGATTACAGAGTGTTAGGCGGGAATTTAAAAAGGAGGTCCTCAAGAGTAGTAATATCTGGATTACTCCCAGTGCCACGAGCTAGTGAGGGCAGGAATAGGAGGATAGAGCAGATGAATGCATGGCTGAGGAGCTGGTATATGGGAGAAGGTTTCACATTTTTGGATCATTGGAATCTCTTTTGGGTAGAAGTGACCTGTACAAGGAGGACGGATTGCACCTAAATTTTTGATAAGGGATAGCATTACAGCTGTGCTGAGGGAGGATACTCCTGGAAATACATCCAGGGAAGTTATTTGGGTGGAACTGAGAAATAAAAAAAGGGATGATCACCTTATTGGGATTGTATTATAGACCCACTAATAGTCAAGAGGGAAATTGAGAAACAAAGTTGTAAGGAGATCTCAGCTGTCTGTAAGAATAATAGGGTGGTTACGGTAGGGGATTTCCAAACATTGACTGGGACTGCCATAGTGTTAAGGGTTTAGATGGAGAGGAATTTGTTAAGAGTGCACAAGACAATTTTCTGATTCCGTATATGGATGTACCTACTAGAGAAGGTGCAGAACTTGACCTACTCTTGGGAAATAAGGCAGGGCAAGTGACTGAGGTGACAGCGGGGGAGCATTTTGGGGCCAGCGACCATAATTCTATTAGATTTAAAATAATGATGGAAAAGGATAGACCAGGTCTAAAATTTGAAGTTCTAAATTGAAGAAAGGCCAATTTTGACAGTATTAGGCAAGAACTTTCAAAAGCTGATTGGGGGCAGATGTTCGCAGGTAAAAGGACGGCTGGAAAATGGGAAACCTTCAGAAATGAGATAACAAGAATCCAGAGAAAGTATATTCCTGTCAGGGTGAAAGGGAAGGCTGGTAGATATAGGGAATACTGGATGACTAAAGAAATTGAGGGTTTGTTTAAGAAAAAGGAAGCATACGTAAGGTATAGACAGGATAGATCAAGTGAATCCTTAGAAGAGTATAAAAGGATTTAAGAGTATTTAAAAGGGAAATCAGTAGGGCAAAAAAGGGGACATGAGATAGCTTTGGCAAATAGAATTAAGGAGAATCCAAAAGGTTTTTACAAATATATTAAAAGACAAAAGGGTAACCAGGGAGAGAATAGTGCCCCTCAAAGATCAGCAAGGCAACCTGTGTGTGGAGCTGCAGAAAATGGGGGAGATACTAAATGAGTATTTTGCATCAATATTTACTGTGGAAAAGGATATGGAAGATATAGACTGTAGGGAAATAGATGGTGACATCTTGCAAAATGTCCATATTACAGAGGAGGAAGTGCTGGATGTCTTGAAACGGGTAAAGGTGGATAAATCCTCAGGACCTGATCAGGTGTACCCTAGAACTCTGTGGGAAACTAGAGTAGTGATTGCTGGCCATCTTGCTGAGATATTTGTATCACCAATAGTCACAGGTGAGGTGCCAGAAGACTGGCTAACGTGGTACCACTGTTTAAGAAGGGTGGTAAGGACAAGCCAGAGAACTATAGACCAGTGAGCCTGATGTCGGTGGTGGGCAAGTTGTTGGAGGGAATCCTGAGGGACAGGATGTACATGTATTTGGAAAGGCAAGGACTAATTAGGGATAGTCAACATGGCTTTGTTCGTGGGAAATCATGTCTCACAAACTTGATGGAGTTTTTTGAGGAAGTAACAAAGAGGATTGATGAAGGCAGAGCGGTAGATGTGATCTATGAGGACTTCAGTAAGGCGTTCAACAAGGTTCCCTATGGGAAACTGATTAGCAAGGTTAGATCTCATGGAATACAAGAAGAACTAGCCATTTGGATACAGAACTGGCTCAAAAGGTAGAAGACAGACGGTAGTGGTGGAGGGTTGTTTTTCAGACTGGAGGCCTGTGACCAGTGGAGTACCACAAGGATCAATGCTGGGTCCTCTACTTTTTGTCATTTACATAAATGATTTGGATGCAAGCATAAGAGGTACAGTTAGTAAGTTTGCAGATGACACCAAAATTGGAGGTGTATTGAACAGCAAAGAGGGTTACCTCATTCCAACAGGATCTTGACCAGATGAGCCAATGGGCCGAGAAGCGGCAGATGGAGTTCAATTCAGATAAATGCGAAGTGCTGCATTTTGGGAAAGCAAATCTTAGCAGGATTTATACACTGAATGGTAAGGTCCTAGGGAGTGCTGCTGAACAAAGAGACCTTGGAGTGCAGGTTCATAGCTCCTTGAAAGTGGAGTCGCAGGTAGATACGATAGCGAAGGAGGAGTTTGGTATGCTTTCCTTTATTGGTCAGAATATTAAGTACAGGAGTTGGGAGGTCATGCTGTGGCTGTATAGGGCATTAGTTAGAAATGGAATATCGTGTGCAATTCTGGTCTCCTTCCTATCGGAAGGATGTTGTGAAACTTGAAAGGGTTCAGAAAAGATTTACAAGGATGTTGCCAGGGTTGGAGGATTTGAGCTATAGGGAGAGGCTGAACAGACTGGGGCTGTTTTCCCTGGAGCGTTGGAGGCTGAGGGGTGACCTTACAGATGTTTACAAAATTATAAGGATAGGGCAAATAGGCAAAGTCTTTTCCCGAGGGTCAGGGAGTGCAGAACTAGAGGGCATAGGTTTAGGGCAAGAGGGGTTAAGATATATAAAAAAAAAGGAGAGATCTACAAGGCAACCTTTTCACACACAGGATGGTACGTGTATGGAATGAGCTGCCAGAGGAAGTGGTGGAGGCTGGTACAATTGCGACATTTAAGAGACATTTATTTGGGTAAATGAATAGGAAAGGTTTGGAGGGATATGGGCCGGGTGCTGGTCGGTGGGACTAGATTGGGTTGGGATATCTGGTCGGCATGGATGGGTTGGACTGAAGGGTCTATTTCCATCTCTACGACTTTAAGTAACTGAATGAATGCAGTTCCCAAAAAATCATGAACTCAACAAATGACACAATTTTGTTCAATCATTTAAATTGTGATTGTCTTGCAGCACATTAAATATACTGGTACCAATATAGAGAAATTAGTGCTTTAAGATACATTAGTAAAGCAATACTTTCAACTCATCACTTCATAATACTGCAACTACCAGTCATACTGTTCAATACTAGTATTTCAACACAATATCAAGACACAGACTGCCTATTCCTTTTAAAACCACATACACAATTGAAGTGGATGCAGTATGAACATTTAATATCCTTGTTATCATTTTTCACTGAAGTATTAGTGATGGCATTATCTCTATATATTCTTGTGCTCAGCTCCTAGTCTCAATACCACTAGATGCCAGGTCAAACCTGCTCCACACCTATGTGTTCTTGATTTATGAAACTTGAATAGCAAATCTGTCATTATTTCCCATGTATTAAAGATTCTAATTCTGGGCCTGTTCCTAATAAAATTAGTATCCAGCTGCATCATTCCTTTAAGTTATTTCAAAGCTATACTTTAACTAAGGCTTTGACTAAGAACATATGAGCTGCGGAGAGGATGTGGTGGGAAAGGGATGAAAGCACTTCTTAATTTTTGCACTTTTTAAAAAACCTTGGGAGCGTAGTTGACACAGGGAACCTCAACCTGTTTTAAAAAATATGATTAATTGAAAAAAAATCATAACATTCTGGCCTCTGACCCAAGCGCTAGAAAGTCCGATTAGTGTAGGTTTTGTTAGTGAGGACTCAATAGGCTTAAGTGCCTTTTCTGTACAGTGTAATTCTATGAAATCTCCCCTATTTCAACATCCTGTTGCTACAAGTGTACTCACAAATCACACAACATGCAAAGACTCTAAGAGAAAACAATGACAAGTTCCAGTTTATATTTGTTTCCTAGAACTATAAAATTTCCAGGTTAGCTGGCTTCAACATTAGATGATCACTAACTCATCTGAAATGACTTTTTATCTCCAATCGAATTATATCTGCTTCATAAATTCTTGGGACTTCCAAATATCTTTGTTACCTGTATGAAATCTCACCTTATTCCCAGACGCATCTTTCCCCTTGCCCTCCTCTTCAACATGAAAGCGCAGATTTTCCAGAAGAATCACACTTCCATTAGCCGGGTTAGCGCATGCCTCTTCAACTTCAGATCCAACACAATTTTTCAGGAAGATAATATTCCTATTTGTAAATCAAAAATAAAAAATTTTGAAAGTAACCTACACAAGTTAACATTTTTTGAAAATGTTTTTTAAATATTGTTACTAAATAATAGGCATAAATGTAAATGGTCAAAAGACTGAACTACCTTACTGAACACCTGTACCATCACCAAGTTAAGAATTAAGTTCTGTGGAGTTGAATTGCAAGCGTTAACTATTTTAATGGCACAAGCAATTTTTTATCCAAAGGCATTTGGCTTTAAATTTTGTTACCAGCTCCAACCCACCCCTTATGTTTCAGAAGTATACATCACACAAGCAATTTTCATTTACAACACATTAAAAGTTATTCTGCACCACAGTGCTCAAGAATCTTAGAGGTATAGTATTGCACTTTTCAAACAAATCTTACTTCATAAATTTCCTCATTCTCATCTCAACAAAAAAAAGCATTATGTTAAGCAGCTCAAACACAACTTTCAGAGACTATGTAAACCTGTTGAAAGCACCAGCTTATCTCCCTTGCATCCCTTTGAATATTTTATTTTTTAAAAAAAAAAGGGTTTCTTGAAGCAAGTTACGCATATAGATAATACAGTTTCTTGTTGTGGTTCTGTTCGCCGTGCTGGGAATTTGTGTTACAGACGTTTCATCCCCTGTCTAGGTGACATCCTCAGTGCTTGGGAACCTCCTGTGAAGCGCTTCTGTGATCTTTCCTCCGGCATTTGAAGTGGTTTGAATCTGCCGCTTCCGAATGTCAGTTCCAGCTGTCCGCTGCAGTGGTCGGTATATTGGGTCCAGGTCGATGTGTTTATTGACTGAATCTGTGGATGAGTGCCAAGCCTCTAGGAATTCCCTGGCTGTTCTCTGTTTGGCTTGTCGTATAATAGTAGTGTTGTCCCAGTCGAATTCATGTTGCTTGTCATCTGCGTGTGTGGCTACTAAGGATAGCTGATTGTGTGGTTTCATGGCTAGTTGGTGTTCATGGATGCAGATCCATGCAGATGACAAGCAACATGAATTCGACTGGGACAACACTACTATTATACGAAAGCCAAACAGAGAACAGCCAGGGACTTCCTAGAGGCATGGCACTCATCCACAGATTCAATCAATAAGCACATCGACCTGGACCCTATATACCGACCACTGCAGCGGACAGCTGGAACTGACAACCGGAAGCGGCAGATTCAAACCACTTCAAATGCCGGAGGAAAGATCACAGAAGCGCTTCACAGGAGGTTCCCAAGCACTGAGGATGTCACCTAGACAGGGGACATCAACACTGCGTCTGCAACACATATTCCCAGCTCGGCGAACAATACCACAACAACGAGCACCCGAGCTACAAATCTTCTCACAAACTTTGAATACAGTTTTTTGGTTTCAATTTTACCTTCCCATAAGTTTCTTCAATTCCTCTGCAACTGGTGCCAGTGAGAACTTCTCAGGCATAGGGATGCCATCAGGCCTTCCCAAGTGGCTCATGAGCACCACTGACTTGGCTCCACTGTTTAAACAATGCAGAATACTTGGAATTGCAGCTTTAATCCTGTAAAATGAATCAAATATCTTAGAACTTTTTTTTTTAACTTCACAGAATCACATTTCTGTTTCTCCTCCCTCCAAAACTTGGTTCTGCAAAAAATATTTCCAAAAGGTATTGGTTGGCCATAAATTGTATTTTGTTTTCAGATGTTAAAGCATGGCAAAGTTCAAAGAATATTTGATCTCCAGATAGATGATAACCTAAAAAAAGTCAAATATCTCAAATGTATCATAACCTTCCTCAACTTCAAATGTTGAGTACGCAAGCGTGTCTTATCTTATGCATTGCTTCAATAAATCAGTATTACATACCACAATATAGCCCACAATTATACTCCCAAATAACATGCTGCTAGAAAAAAAAACACCACCACAATCAACGTCAAGACACCACAATGTCGCAGCTAACCTCTGCATCAACCTTTATCTACATTACATTTCTTTGGCATATACGATTGATTCCTGGAAGATCATTACCAACATTTTGTCACCTGTTCAAAGGATGCACAAGCGGGTATCAAATGAGATTGGGATCAAGGTACATCCCACTGTTCCTAATAATAGGTCAGCCTATCAAAATACAACGTTTGTTCTCGTGCATATAAAACATTCATATAAAGAAGATTTCAGAGAATGGTCACTGCCTTCATGGGGCGAAAAAAGAGGCACCAATGTATAAAAACCAAAAGAACTGCGGATGCTGTAAATCAGAAACAAAAACAGAAGTTGCTGGAAAAGCTCAGCAGGTCTGGCAGTATCTGTGAATAGAAATCAGAGTTAACGTTTTGAGTCCAGTGACCCTTCCTCAGAAACCATCAAGGCAAGAGACAAAAAAAGTATGTTCATTTTTGATACAGGCTTTAACATAACAATCCAAATAATTTTTGTTAACCATACATTGAATTTGAACATCCCAACCTCAGTTTTAAGCTACATCACATATAAAATAAATAGGTAGCTGCGAATCAAAGTACTGATTACCTTTGATTGTTAGTGATCTGATTATTCTTCATTGGTACATTGAAGTCCACCCTGTAAGACAGTAATAATAAAATAATAAAGTTTCAGGTTCAGGAATATCACCAAGGAATTAATCATTTTGAATAGGTGGGTCAGAGTAAAGATGTGTGGTGAAATGCTGTGTATATCATAGTGGTGTGCACATACATAACAGCATTTAAAATTAGTCCATAAGACATAGGAGTAGAAATTAGGTCATTCGGCCAATCAAGGAGGAGGAAGTGAGGACAGCAGATGCTGGACATCAGAGTCGAGAGTGTTGTGCTGGAAGAGCAAAAGGTCAGGCAACATCTGAGGAGCAGGAGAATTTCCTGCTCCTCAGATGCTGCCTGACCTGTTGTGCTTTTCTAGCAGCATACATTCGGCCCAAAGTCTCCTCTGCCATTCAATCATGGCTGATAAGTTTCTCAAACCCATTCTCCCACTTTCTCCCCTTTAGATTAGATTAGATTAGATTACTTACAGTGTGGAAACAGGCCCTTCGGCCCAACAAGTCCACACCGCCCCGCCGAAGCGTAACCCACCCATACCCCTACATCTACCCCTTACCGAACACTACGGGCAATTTAGCATGGACAATTCACCTGACATGCACATCTTTTGGAGTGTGGGAGGAAACCGGAGCACCCGGAGGAAACCCACGCAGACACGGGGAGAACGTGCAAACTCCACACAGTCAGTCGCCTGAGGCGGGAATTGAACCCGGGTCTCTGGCGCTGTGAGGCAGCAGTGCTAACCACTGTGCCACCGTGCCGCCCACAATGAAGAACCTATCTATCTATCTCAGTCTTAAATAAACTCAATGACCTGGCCTCCACAGCCTTCTACAGCAATGAATTCCATAGATTCAACACTCTCTGGCTGAAGAAGTTTCTCCTTCCCTCCGTTCTAAAGGGTCTTACCTTTACTCCTAGGCTGTGCCATCAGGTCCTTGTCTCTCCTACCTATGGAAACCTCTTCTCAACAACCACTCTGTCCAGACTATTCAGTATTCTGTACGCCCAATTAGATCCCCCCTCATTGTTCTAAACTCCATGGAGTATAAACCCAGAGTCCTCAAACATTCCTCATGTGCCAAGCCTTTCATTCCTGGGATTATTCACGTGAACCTCTGAACCCGCTCCAGGGACACATTCCTCCTGAGGTATGGGGCCCAAAATTGCTCACAATACTTCAAATGTGGTCTGACCAGAGCTCTACAAAGCCTTACAAGTTCATTCCTGCTTTCATATTCTAGTCCTCTCAAAAATAAATGCCATCATGTTGTATTTGCCTTCCAACTCAACCTACAATTTTTCCTGAAGAGAATCCTGAACGAGGACTCCCAAGTCCCTTTGCACTTCAGATTTCTGAATTTTCCTCCCAATTTAGAAAATAGTCCATGCCTCTATTCTTCTTACAAAAGTGCATGACCTCATAATTTCCCATGTTGTATTCTATCTGCTTCTTTGCCCATTCTCCCAACATGTCTAAATCCTTCAGCAGCCTCCCTGCCTCCTCAATACTACCTGTCCCTCTATCTCTGTACCATCTGCAAACTTAGCCAGAAAGTCCTCAGTTCCTTCAACTAGATCGTTTATGTATAAAGTGAAAAGCTGAGGTCCCATTGTCCCTTGTGGACTACTACTTGTCACTAGCTGCCATCCTGAGAAGGGTCCTTTTATCCCCAGTCTCTGCTTTCTGCCAGACAACTAAGCTTCTGTCCATGCTAGCAACTTGCCTCTAACACCATGAGTTCTTGTCTTACTCAGAGGCCTCCTGTGCGGCACTTTGTCAAAGGCCTCTGAAAGCCCAAGTAGATTACATCCATTGGCTCTCCTTGGTCTAACCTGCTCGTTACTTCTAGCAGATTTGTAAGGCATGACCTCCCCTTGATGAAACAATGCTAACTTTGCCCTATATGCTTCCAAGTATTGAGAAAACTCATCCTTCACAATAGACTCCAAAATCTTACAAACAATCAGGGTCAGGCTAGTCGGCCTGTAATTTTCTGTTTTTTGCCTCCCTCCTCCTTAAAATGGGGGAGGGGGAGGGGGGGGGGGGGGGTGGTGGTGGTGGTGGTTACATGAGCTATTTTCCAGTCCTCTGGGACCATCCCTGATTCTAGCAATTCCTGAAAGATCATCACTAATGCCTCCACTATCTCTTCAGCTATGTCCTTCAGAATTCTGCAGCGTAGTCCATCTGGTCCAAGTAATTTCCCCAACTTCAGGCCATTCAGTTTTTCTAGCACCTTCTCCTTGGTGATGGCCACAATACTCCTTCTGCCCCCACAACCCCCATTGAATGTTGGGGATATTACTTATGAAATCTGAGCCATTTCTTTGTTCCCACTACTACTGCTCTACTGTCATTTTCCAACGGTCTTATTTGCTTCCCTTTAGTCATCTAAATAAACTTCTATAATCTTCTTTTATATTATTGGCTAGCATAAGCTCATATTTAATCTTCTCCCTCCTTAGTTCTTTTCTCATTGTCCTCTGTTAGTCTTTATGGCTTCCCAAACCTCTGACTTCCCACTGCCCTTTGCCACATTTTAGGCTTTCTCTTCTGCTTTTATGCTGTCCCTGACTTGCCTTGTCACCTAGGTTTGCCTCACTCTCCCTTTAATTATGAAATCAATAAGTGTTGATAATGATGCCCACATCTCAATTTAATAAATGCAAGTGATCCCTACTAGCAAAAGCATGCATGGACTATGGACAAAGGCTAGATCAGTCTGGGCCATAAATGGTTGCACAATCAAACAGCCTCCAAATAGTCAACATCTATGCTAGACATTATTTTATCTTTAAATCACTGGTTATTAAAGACAAATAAACTGATGGCAGCACGTTTGGTAAAACAGGATTTTAAAATTGTCCTAATTACTGGAAAAAAATGTGAATCTAAGAACTCTGAAATGAAAGGATTGCGCGAGTTTTGAGAAGATTTGTAGCTCAGGTTGAGGTTCTGGATGTAGGTTTGCTCGCTGAGCTGCAAACTTCATTTTCAGAAGTTTCATCATCATACGAGGAAACATATGTAGCGAGCCTCAGGACAAAGCACTGTTTTCTATTTATATGTTTGAGTTTCTTTGGGTTGGCGACATCATTTCCTGTTCTTTTTCCTCAGGGGGTGGTAAATCGGATCCAAGTCAACATGTTTGTGGATTGGAGTTCCAGTTGGAATGCCATGCTTCTCGGAATTCTCATGCATGTCACTGTTTGGCTTGTCCAAGGACGGATGTGTTGTCCCCGAAGTGGTGTTCCTCCTCATCTGTATGTAAGGATACTGGTGAGAGGGGGTCATGTCGTTTTGTGGCTAATTGATATTCATGTATCCTGGTGGCTAGTTTTAAGCCTGTTTGTCCAATGTAGTTTGTTACAGTACTTGCACAGTATTTTGTAAATGACATTAGTTTTGCTTGTTGTCTGTATAGGACTTTCAAGCTCATTAGCTGCTGTTTCAGTGTGTTGGTGGGCTTGTGGGCTACCATGATGCCCTGAGAAAAAGAACAGGAAATTACATCACCAACCCAAAGAAACCCACCTACTACAATGACGAAATGTCTGAAGATGAACCTTCCAGCTCAACAAGCAAACCTAATTCCAGAACAAAAGGATTTATTTAGTTGTACAATTATAGAATATGTTACACTCTGGAAGAGCACTCAACCTAAAGAGAATGAGGTAATAGAGGTAACCCACAATTCATGAAACAAGACTGTATATTATCATACAAAGATGAGGAAAGAAATCAAGAGTGAGATGGAAAGCAGATAAGCAAAATCACAACTTTTTTTAAAACACTGCAGCTGATCAGAACAAATGCCAGTTGTTAAATCTAGAGTCTAGGAAGTCATATCAAAATCTCAATTTGTAAGATCAGTAAGTCTGATCCCCAACTCTATTTGAAAATATCTGCTATAAACCATCAGCTATACAAACTCAGCCCAACTTAATGAATGATCTGTCAAAAATGGCCAATGACTTTTCAACCTGAAGGATATTCCATTCCACTCCACACTTAATTCCATGTTTCCTATAATAATATCTAACATCTGGAGAATCATAATTGAATCAAACAAGACATTATGGCTTCATGAAAGGTAAATAGTCTGACAATTTTAAGTTTTTCAGTCTCAGACTGAATAAAGGGAAACATGGAGATGTTGTGGACTTGGATATCCAGAAGGTGTTTGACAAGGTACCTCACAAAAAGCTATGCCATAGGATAAAGAGCCCATGATGTTGGAGGTACTGTATTGGCATGGATAGAGAATTGGCTCATGGACAGAAAACAGCAAGTGATGATAAGGATTCGTTTTCAGGTTGGCAACTTGTAACCAGTGATGTTCCACAGCAATTAGTGCAACTGTTTAAAACAGATATGGAGGACTTGAAGGAAGGAAGCGAAATGTACTGTAGCCAAACTTGCAGACAACACAAAATTACATGAAAACACAAATTGGAAAAGGAATACACACAGTTTATGGAGAGATTTGGTAGGTTAAGTAAAAGGGCAAAAAGTTGACAAATGGAGCATAATGTGGGAAAACGTGAAGTTGTTCACTTTGGAAGGGAAAACAAAACAGCACAGTATTACTTCAATGGAGAAAAACAACCAAAATCCACAACACAAAAGGGACATGCACACAAAATTTAAACCTAGCAGACATGCACAGCAGGTAATCATGAAAGCTAACAGAATGGCAGCCCTTATTTCAAGGGAATTGAAATATGACTGTGGGGAGATCTTACTGCAATTGTACACAATGCTAGTAAGACCACATCTCAAAAACAGAGTTTTGGCTCCCTTATTTAAGGAAGATATAGAGGGAGTTCAGAGAATGCTCATTATGATCTATGGTTTGGAGGGAATGTCCTTGAGCAAAAAGCTAAACAGGTTGGGACTCTGCTCACTGGGGTTTAGATGAACAGTGACCTCATTGAAACACATAGGAGGGCATAGTTTCAAAATAGAGGGTTGGCATTTAAGACTGATAGGAGACAAAAAGGCAGCAAAATGGACGTAAAGATTACAGCTGATCTGACATTCCTCTGAATGGTGGAACAGGCTCAAAGAGCCAAACAGCCTATTCCTGTTCCTATTTCTGAAGGTCTTTTCATTTCAAAAGTATTGCATTTATATTCTAGGAGTTTTCCAAACATACAAGTATGGAAAAGCACTATGTAAGCATATTTTTCTTAGTTTATATGTAATTTTCAATGATTTTCAATATCTATTGCAGGTGCTTATGTACACAAGGCTAAGAGGTGCCCTTGCTAAATAATTTTAGGCAAAAAAAATTCCAACATTGTAATTGGTATAACAGTTTCATTACTTAACACTAACTGTCTTTTTATGTCCAGGATGATACAAACCTGACCTGTGGCAACAGCAATCAAACGTGTCTTTCAATAACTGCAAGGTACTGATTTTCAAACTGGAACACCAATAACTAAGGGAGTCCTGTACAGTCACCAGACATCTTCCTGTCATCAAATTTCTAATTTGATTCTTCAATTGCTGTACTATTTACTGCAATGATCGGGAAACCTATCACAACCACTAGAAATGTCAAAGTACTTTATACTCAATGACAAACATCGAAGCATGATCACTATTTAATACACCAAACCATGGAAGCCAATGTGCACTCAACACACACATACAAACAGCAAAGTAATAATAACCAAACTGTATTTTAATGTTGAGTGAAGAAGAACTATTGACCAGTGCTCCCTGCTCATCAGCACAATAGTACAGATGATTTACTCTCACCTAAAGGGCTGATTAATCCTCAGTTGAATACTTTTTCTGAAAGATATCACAATGAATATTTTGCACTAGTGATTATTGTGGAGAAGGACATGGAAGATATAGAATGAGAGGAAATAGATGATGACATCTTGAAATACATTCATTTTGCATGCAATTCTGTCTCCTTCCTGTCAGAAGGATGTTGCGAAACTTTGAAGAGTTCAGAAAAGATTTACAAGCATGTTTCCAGGGTTGGAGGGTTTGAGCTATAGAAGAGGCTGAATAGGCTGGGGCTGTTTTCCCTGGAGCGGCGAAGGCTGAGAGGTGACCTCAAAGGTTTATAAAATCATGAGAGGCATGGATAGGATAAATAGACAAAGTCTATTCCCTGGGGTGGGGGGAGTCCAGAACTAGAGGGCATAGGTTTAGGGTGAGAGGGGAAAAGATAAGAGACACATATGGGGCAACTTTTTCATGCAAAAGGTGGCGCGTGTATGGAATGAGCTGCCAGAGGAAGTGGTGGAGGCTGGTACAACTGCAACATTTAAAAGGCATCAGGATGGGTATATGAATAGGAAGGGTTTAGAGGGATACGGACCAAGTGCTGGCAAATGGGATTAGATTAGGTTGGGATATCTGGTAGGCATGGAAGAGTTGGACCGAAGGATCTGCTTCCATGCTGTACATCTCTATGACTATCTGGTAATGCAGCATTCCTTCAGCTTTAAAATGGAGTGTCAGCCTTGATTTTAGTACTCAAGTCCAAAAGTGGGCTTTGAACTCCACAATCTTCTGACTCCGAGACAAGACTCCAGCCAACTAAGTCATGCTGACAAATATATTTCACATTACCCTTCATCTGAATGTTCATTATTTAATGGAAATTTAATATTAATTTAGTACATGCATTGCTGGAGGAACCTTGCAGGGTCAGTGCCTAAATCACCATCCATTTTAAAGAATGATCTTGAATATTCATCCTGAAAAACCCCTCTCACAATGTAAAATGTCACCTACTCCACATTTCATTACTTAATCATGGTCTTCAGATTACTCATCACACATTCTGCTTCTGAGCGTACAACATAATGGAAACAACCAACAAAAATGACTCAAACAGGAGGATTAATAAAAGGTACACATGACTGCAGTATGACTATTGGTTTAAAATTTCCTTTGGCATTAGTTATTAAAACTGAGGCAATTCAATTCATAGTGAAGAGAATCTAAGGATATGAGCTAGAGGAGCCGGGGTTGGACTGGAGTGGACAAAATTAAAAATGACAACACCAGGTTATAGTCTAACAGGTTTATTTGGAAGCACTTGCTTTCATCAAGCAGTTGAGAAGAATAAGATCACGATCACAGAATTTACAGACAAAGGAGTCCAGTGTGAGTACCCACACCAACACACTCACATGCACACTCACTCTGCCGTTCCTACACGCAATGTCCAGATTTGTCTTTCAAATTAAAAGACTAACATGTATGAATTAGCTTAAACCACAAAAGATGTAAACCCATGTTACCATAATTAAGGCTCACACAAATTCTGGGCAGAGTCGTACTTGCAGATAAATCATAGGCAAAATGCCAGTGGCTCACCTAACATCTACAGGTTAATTAATTATTCTTTCAGAATATTCTAAAGGTATTCTCAATTACACAAATCAAGAACATAGCAAATCTTTCTTCCCTCCAAAAAGAAACATGCTTTGAAGCTCGTATTTAAGATCTTGATCAGCCCAAGAACTCATGCTCTGACTGCAGTCAGTTATTGATAGCCACATGCAAGATGCTATAACTTCAGGAATACATCCTGCTCCTAAGTCCTCATTTCAATTTGCCACACTGCAGGTTGAATGGCACCAGAAAATTTTAAAGGAGTAATATGCTGTAATTCTGATTTACAGTTGCAATCTGGTATACATTTTAGTTAAAGACTCAGTCAAAAATAACTGTTAATCTGTCTTGGACTATCAAATTAAGACAAATCAACAATTAGAGAGGTCAACATGCTATTGTTTTCACTGGCAGGATATGGCTCAAAATTAAGACCTCTACCTTTCTTATTCCAAATCAACCTGTTCAGAGACGTTATTGCACAACTCTGGAGCATGTGGGACTTGAAGCCAGGCCTCCTGGTTCAGGAGTAGGGACACTACCACTTTGCCATAAGATGGCCCTAAAGTACATCCTAACCTGTGCACAGTCCAACTCAAATATTCCACATCATTGAAAATTGAACTCCAGTCTTCTACAACAGGCATGGATTCTAACCAATATATTGATGAGGAGCTGCTTAATTAAGCCCTCATTACATCTCTGATATCAAACAAGAGAAAATATTGCAAAAGTCATCATCCTGTGCAAACAACACAAAACTAGGTATGATTTTCTTTCAAAAAAAAATCAGAATGTCAAACAAGGAGACTAGGATAATTAGGGAAAAAACTGCAATGCAGTCTGGAATGAGCTATGTACTGCCTGCAAAATGTGCTTTAAACCCTGTACAATATTAGAAGCCATCTTTCAGAGCAGTTTTTTTTAAGATTATGCAATTTTCACCAAACACCCTTGAGCACAAAAGGGAAGAAATAATCTTAATTTAGTTTGTGGAGATCTCTCCTTTAACCATTTACTTCTAATGTGGAAATGCACTGACATCTGTGCTCTGACAGTGAATATTAAAGGTCATCCAGATAAAGTATTCTCTTGCTCCTCAATTTAGCAAACGGTAGTAGCAGTGATATCTTTAGGCTTGTACTTTTAGACTCTCATACTTTCACAGGGAGCATGTCAATTTCTGATAGCTTCTTATAGCAACTAGTTAAAAAAAGTGAGAAATAATGAAATTGAAACAGGTCTAGATTAATTTGATGAACAGGATGCACCATCTCATAACTGCAACTAATTAAAACTAGCTCCCAAAAATATCACTTTTATGTGTTCTCTTCCGAAATACGGACGCAGCTAATTATGGAGTATGCTTGGTCCGCGAGCTTAAATGCGTGTTCCACTAGCAACAACTCAATGATTGAAATTGTATATATCACATATGATTTGATTATTTTAGCTATCTTTATCCTGATCTCAGGTAGAAGCAAAACGAAGATGCGAAATTTATCATGCCCTCCCCAAAAAGGCTGCAATTCATAAAATTCAGCACGTTACCCAACGTGAGGCTGCTTGACACAATTCCATTAATAATTTACAGGTAACATACACAGAGGAAAGCAATATGTGCGGAATTTAAAAATTAAAAACATCAGCAACGCTGGAGACGACTGGATTACATTTAGAAATTCACAAGAACGAATTAACTTGAACCTTTACACTTGTTGTAAATCAATCGTCATTAATGGAATTTTGCATTTTCATCATACTACAAACTTGAGCTAGCACACACTGAAACGTTCAACTAATAGTGCAGTGACGATTGTCCATTAAAAATATGATTCTCAATTATAAATAATATGTAATTAGCAGCGTTTTACAATTAAAAGTGGGGCCAGTAAGTCTGAAATGCCACTGAGGCCTCCTACACTAAACTCACCTCATCACTACTCTCTGATTCTTCACGTCCACCTTATCCAAGGTCAGTTTATTAGACAGAGACATCTTTCCTTATTTTTAAAAATACTAATATACTTTTTCTTGCTTTAAAATATCAGGATACCCTATCTCAGCAACTTCACCTCAATGACCTCAAGAGAAATGGACGGTTTTTTCCAGAGATGACACGAGCCGGTTTAACCAAATCCCGCCCCCCAAGGTGGGTCTCCCTACACGATTGGCTGCTGCCGAACGGATAGGCGCAGATTGACGGGCCGCTCCGTTTGATGAATGGTGAGCTCGTCCGCCTATCATTCGGGCCCTGCCCACCAGCTAAGCCTGAACCACGTGGTCTTTCGCGACTGCATGGGAGCTGCGGAGTCACGTCCGGCACGTAGCCGCGAGGGAGGGGCGGGAGCCCAGCGGTCAATCAACATTAGGGGCCGAGCTGAGGATCGGCTGAATTAACATCACGTGACAAAGTAGGCATGGGGTTGGCCATTCAGCCTGTCAAACGTACCACATTCCCGGGTGTCCTTGGAGAAGGAGCACGCGGTGTCCACCAACACCCTGGAGTTGTGACTGGCCACTTGAGTGTAAAAAAAGAAAAAGAAAAAAAAAGAAAGAAGGAAAAGAAAAAAAAATAAACAAAAAAAAGGAAAAAAAAATAGAGCTGCACTTCACTGCAAATGTTGACATTTTGAAGAGGTTGTATTTGACCAGATATTTATATAACTAAAAAAAAAATCAAACGTACCACACAATTCAATAGGATCATGATGTGGAGATGCCAGTGTTGGACTGGGGTGGACAAACTTTAAAATCAAACAGCGCCAGGTTATAGTCCAACAGGTTTATTTGGAAACACTTCAGTGAACTTAGGGAACAGTTCATTGAGCATTGAAGCGGGTCAGCACGGGCTGAGTGGACCTCCATTTCAATTCCCACCCATTTCAATTTCCCCCAACCAGTCCCTTACTGACATGACCATCCTTGGCCTCCTCCATTGCCAAAACAAACCACAGTTCCTATTGGAGGAACAACACCTTATCCTCCATCTGGGCACCCTACAGCCTGGAGGACTCAACATTGAGGTCTCCAGTTTCAAATAATCTCCTTCTCCATTCCCCAACTCCCTTCCCGGTCCTGCCCCCTTCCTTCCACTGCTCCCTCCCACCAACCGGATTCATTCCCTTCATTGACCAAACAGGTCATATGCTTCACCTGTCTTCACTTCTCCCCACCATCACCCTGCCCTCACCTCCCCATTTATCTGCAGCTCCCTCCACACACACCTCCAAGTCCTGAAGAAGGGTTACATCTGAAATGTCAAACTTCTCCACCTTCTGATGCTGTCTGGTTTGCCGTGTTCTTCCAGCCTCCTGTCTGTCTTATTTGGAAGTACGAGCTTTCCGAGCTAGTATCATTGAGGTGAGGCAATGCTGTAATGACAAATGTCACTGGGCAACTGACACAAGCTAATAGTTGGTGATAATAAAACAAAGAACTGAAGATGCCAGAGGTCTGTAACAAACAAAACCAGAAATTACTGGAGAAATTCAGCCAGTCTAATGGTATCTGTGGAGAAACAACAATTAACTGGAGGCTAAGGGGTGACCTTATAGAGGTTTATAAAATCATAAGGGGCATGGATAGGGTAAATAGATAAGGATTTTTCCCCGGGGTAGGGGAGTCTAAAACTAGAGGGCATATGTTTAAGGTGAGAGGGGAAAAATTTAAAATAGATCTAAATAGCAACTTTTTGATGCAGAGGGTGATACACATATGGAATGAGCTGACAGGGAAAATAGTGAAGGCTGGTACAATTACATTTAAAAGACATCTGGGTGGGTATATAAACTGAAAGAGTTTAGAGGGGTATGGGTCAAATGCTGCCAAATGGGACTAGATTAATTTAGGATATCTGGTCGGCATGGAAGAGTATGATCAAAGGATCTGTCTCCATGCTGTACGTCTCCATGACTCTATAACTGTTGCAGTCCACTGAACTGTCTTCAGAACAGAAGTAGTTTTGAACTGCACTTGGCAGGTGGAGAAATTGCCATTCCATAAACTTCTAGCCAAATAGGGACCTTCATTGTTGCAAAAGCCCACATAGCTCACTAATGCCCTTATGGGAAAGGAATCCCATCCATACCGAATGCCTGTGTGGCTCCAGTCCCACAGCAAAATGGTTGACCCTTAACTGCCCTCTGAAATGGCCCAAGCTGCTCAGATCAAGAGGTAATTAGGGATAGGCAATAAATGCAGACTCAGAAACCAATGCCTACATCCATGAATTAAAAAAACACTTCTTTGTCTTTGCACACCTAATCCTCGCAGGTCTGTGTCAAAGGTCTGTCAATTCCTACCTAAACTAAAACCTGTGCCTCACAGCCCTCGATGACACAGAATTGCAAACATTCACAGCTCTCTGAGTAAAATAATTTTCCTTATCTAAAACATAAGGGGAATCTTATTTTTAAACTGGAATTAGACTCATCAACCAGAGAAAATACCTGCATCTACGCTGTCCATCCCTTTAAATATTTTATAGTGATTACCCCTCATTCTGCAAAACTCTGGAGAATACAGGCCCAGTTTTCCCAATCTCTTTTCATATGACAGTTCCACCTTCCCAGAAACAAGTTTGATGAAGTTGTCCATCGATGGCACTTAATTTCGACAAAACATTGTCTAGCCAATTTGTTCATCCCCCTATTTCTTTCTCCCTCAGCACACAAAATCAAGCATATTAAACCTCTGTAAAACACTGGTTCATCATCAAATGAAGCATTGCATCCAGTTTTAGGCACTACATTTTGGTCGGGAAGACATGAGAAAGGGATTGGAAAAAATTCCCTACAACCAGGGATCAGGAACCTCAGATATATGGATATGTTGAAGAAGCTGGTGCTAGTCCCTTTGAACAAGTGATGATTAAACATACAAACTAGGGGCAGAGAAAAGTCATTCAGCCCCTAAATCTTGTTCCATCATTCAATAAGTTCATAACTGATCTATTTCTTTTGAATTCCACATTCTCAACTACACCTGATAACCTTTGATTCGCGTGCCTAACAAGAATCCATTTACATTTGCCTTAAAATATTCAATGATTGAACTCCACTGCCTTTTGAGAAACAGAATTCCAAAGTCTTATAACCCTTTGGGAGAAATATTTCCCTCAACTCTGTCCTAAGAGAGTGATCCCTATTTTAAAAAAGTGCTCCTAGTTCTGCACTCACCCACAAAGCTAAACGTCTTTTCCACATTCACTTTCAAGACCATTCATGACCTTAGATACTTCAATTAAATCATCCCTCACTCTGCTAAACTCGAGTTGAAAAATGTCCATTCTGTCCAATCTTTCCTCAGAGGACAATCCCTGCATTCCAGGTGTCAATTTAATAAATCTTCTCTGAACTAGCTCCAAAAGAATTTACAACCTTCCTTAAATAAGGAGAACAAAACTACACACTGTATTCAAGATGTGGTCCCCTTATCGAGAGCATGATATACTGTATTGGGATTGGAGGCAAATCCAGAGAGGGTTCACTAGACTCATCTGGACATGCAGGGGCTTTCATATGAGGAGAAGTTGATTAAATTAGCCTGTACGCTTTGGAACGTAGGAGAATAAAAGGTGACCTTGTGTGGTTTGACAGGGTAGAAGCAGAAAGATATTTCTGCTTGTAGGAAAGTCGAGGGTGTGACATAATCTGAGAGGAAGGGATTGTGCATTTGAGACAGAAATGAGGAGGAATTCAAGGTAGTTAATCGGTGGCATTCTTCACGACTGAGGACTGTCGAGGATGGGTCTTAACTATTTTAAAGGCTGTAATGGATTTTTAATCAGTTAAGGAATTGAGAGTTATAGAGAAAATACAGGAAAGTGGCATTAAGGACAATCAGAGCAGCCATGATCTCAATGAATAGCAGACCAGACTCAATGGCTTAAATGAGAGAAAGTGAGGACTGCAGATGCTGGAGAGGCAGTGTCAAAAAGTGTGGCAGTGGAAAAGCACAACAGGTCAGGCAGCATCCAAGGATCAGGTGTCATGATTTGGAGATGCCGGTGTTGGACTGGGGTGTACAAAGTTAAAAATCACACAACACCAGATTATAGTCCAACAGGTTTAATTGGAAGCACACTAGTGTGATGCCAAGTTGGAGGGTTAGATCTGGGATGAGGTGGGCAGAAAGAAGATTTGGAAACTAGTGAAATCAACATTGATGCCATGTGGTTGAAGGGTCCCAAGGCAGACAATCAGGCATTTTTCTTCCAGTCATCAGATGGCTTGCGTTTGGCGGGTAGTGGCGGCCCAGGACTTGCATGTTCTTGGTGGAGTGGGAGAGGAATTGAAGTGGTTTAGTGTGTGTGTGTTCCAAAGATGTTCTCTGAAATGTTCTGCAAGTTAGCATCCTCTCTCCCCGATGTAAAGACCACATCGAGAGCAATGGAAACAGTGGATGAGGTAGGTCGATCTCTGGCAATTATGAAAGGATCCTTTGGAGTCTTGGACAAAGATGAGAGGGGGGTATGGGCACAGGATTTACAACTCTTGCAGTGGCAAGGTAAGATGGAGGGTAGGCTGGTGGGGGGGATGGACCAAACAAGGAAGTCAGAGGAAATGGTCTCTGTGGAATGCAGATAGGGATGGGGAGCCAAATATCTTTCTGGTGGTGGGGTCTGATTGCAGATGGTGGAAATGGCTGACAAAGATGCGCTCTATCTGGAGATTGGTGGAGTGGAAGGTGAGGAATTGGGCATTCTATCCTTGTTGTAGTTGGGTGGGGTTCAAGGGCGGAAATGTGGGAAGTGGAGGAGATACACTGGAGGGCATTGTTGAACACATGGGAGGGGAAATTGTTGTCCTGGAACAAGGAGGCCATCTGGGATATCCTGGAGTGGAATTGCTCCTCCTGGGAGCAGATATAGTTGAGGCAGAGAAATTGGGAGTAAGGGATCACATTTTTACAGCAGAGGGTGGGAAGAGGTGTAGGCCAGGTAGCTGTGGGAGTTGGTGGGTTTGAAATAGATGTCCGCATTGAGTCAGTTGCCGGAGATGGAGACGGAGAGGTCCAGGAAAGGAGGGAGGTGTCCAAGATGGATCATGTGGAAAGTGATAATGAAGTTGATTAACTGTTCCACTTCCTCATGGGATCATGAGGTGGCACCAATATAGTCATCAATGTAGTGGAGGAAGAGGTGGGGGATGGTGCCAGTGTAACTGCGATGATGGTCTGTTCCAAGTATCCTACGAAGAGGCAGGCATAGCTGGGGCGCATGACTTACTTCTGTTTCTACGTCTCGTGTGGTCTTCACAATGCTTGTAGGTCCAATTCATTTTGTAATAAAGGATAGCATTCCATCAGCATTCTTAATTACCTAAGGTACCTGCACACTAATCTTATAAGGCACATGCATAAGAATACTTAGATCCCTCTAAAGCTTTAACATTCTCTGTTCTCCTCTTTTTGATTCTTCCTGCCAAATGAACAATTTCATATCATCCTATATTGATCAATTTGCCAGCTGTTTTCCACTTACTGAACCTATCTATCCCCATCTGCAACCTCGTTATATCTTCACAACATGCAGAGATGACAAACCCAGAAACGCAGATTGTTATCTGAATGGTGACAGATTGGAAAAGGGTGAGGTTCAATGAGACCAGGTATCCTTGGGCACCAGTTATTAGCCTTTATACTAAGAGGATTCAAGTACAGCAATTGTCTTGCTGCAATTGTATAGGGGCCTTGATGAAGCCACACCTGGAGTACTGTGTGTAGGTTGGTCTCCTTATTTGAGGAAGCATGCTGTGGCTATGGAGGGAATGCAACAATATTTTGCAAATTGATTGCTGGGATGGCAGGACTGACAAATGCAGAGACACTGGAATACAACAACCTTCAGATTACATTAAATGACAAACATGCTTGTAGCCTCTGTAGGCTGTCTTCTTCATTGTCCTCCTTTCTTTTAAACCCCAGTAAAACCACTCTGAGTCTATTTTCATTTTCTTTCTATTTTCGCCTTACATAGCCTTCAAGCTTACAATGTTTCAGAAGTCATATTAACATGTATATTAAATACATAGAGCTTCATGGGCCCTTTGGTCACATTTTACCTTCTGAAAATCTTTTTGGTGATTTATATTCCATCGCTGGATTTCTAGTCTAATTTGGCTTTCTGTTTCCTTTGGTGATTTTTTAAAAAAATAATGTTTCAATGCAACATTTACATGATAACATGTCTAATGTTAATTTGGCCAATACTGCATGTCATTGACATGGAAGGAGATGGGAAGGGACCATTCGCCACAGCAGATTTGCCGCCAATTAGCCACTGCCCTTTGCGGACGCTTAGCCACCAGCCATTGACCGCTGAAGAAGATTTGCCACTGTAAATACTACAAATAAAAGTATATATAATACTGGATGAACCCCATCAAGTCTTTTTGCTAAAATACAATATACCTGAGAGAATAAAATAGGGGCTATGTTGAACATACCATCCACAAACCACGTCGATTCTGCTAAACGATATATCCAAGATTCCCTACCAAATGTGATTATACGATTACTTCCTTGACCATTCAAAAGTGTATATACTTCTACCAAATAAGCAGCGTTCAACGTATATCTGCATGTTTGAAATGGTGAAGTCCTTGATACCTAATCCCAGACCACAGTATATCCATTGTGACTTTGAGCAGGCAGCTATCAGCGCTATGAGAGAATGTTTTCTTGAAGTTAGAATTGGGGGCTGTTTCTTTCATTTGGCACAAAGTATGCATAGACATATTGCTGCAGTTGGAGCAACTTGTCAATACAACACCAATCCTGATTTTGCTTTGGCTTTTATCTTTATAAATAAATAGCACATAACTATCAAATAAACTAAAATTTCATTGTTTAATATTAATGTGAGATTTTACTGCCATATAAAGATTTTTTAAATGTATTTCCTTTTTCTGGTTAAAGTTTGTAACTCATTTTTATATATAAACCAATAAAATTATATTTATTTTACCTCTTTTTTTATCAATATGTAGTTGTATAAATACAGGGGACTGAGAAGTATGAAAGAACAATTGGGAGGGAAAACAATCAGTACATATATATATTTCCGGTGGCAAATAGTCTCCAGAGGTCAAACGACCCCAGTGGAGAAACGCTGGTGGAGAACTGGCAGTGGCTAATCATCGGCGGTGAATCTGCCGTGGCGAATCGTCACCAACCCAGGAGAAAGTCAGCATGAATTGTACAGAAAAGTGTCTGTCTTTTCTGTCATAGCTATTCCTGAGGGCCTGGGACTTCCAATGGGTTTCTCCAGGCTTTTGTGCAAACTACTGCAGCAGTTTGCTATTGCCTTCTACGGGATGACTAACCAAGAGAGGTTCCCACTCTTACTGCCCAGCATCAGCCTTATTGGAAGAACTTACATGGTGATAATTTATCTGTTTAGCCAATTTGTGAATCACTTTCTATGGCCAACAAATCTTGGTGTGGAAGTCGAATCTGGAGCTTTGGCTAGGGAGACAGGGATACTACCCATAACACCTCACAGAAAGTACAGAGTACAATATTACCAAAACGTTCACGGACTTAAGATACTATGGCTACTAATAGTCAACTTCATTACATTTAACAGGACGTACCTACACTTCACATACCTATTGCTGATTTGACATTAATGTTGTAGCTCTACTTTCACACCTCAGTTAACATAGCTACACCAGGTTAATTAAGCGTTTTGTTAAAGGAAAACTAACATAAACATGGTTGAACAATTTAAAATGAATTAACTTTGTTTCCTTCTCCACGGAATTTGCCAAACCTGCTGGGTTTCTCCAATATTTTTTCTTATTCAGATTTTCAGCAATTTGCTTTCATTCATTTAGTACAATTCTTGAATTTACCAAACACCAGAGCAATTGCACCAAGTGAGGAGATCAGCACATTAAATGGATGTACTAACTGTAACGTGAAGAGTAGAGCTATAATCCTTACCTCAACCATACAAAAATCTACTTTACACTTGAGTTATTCCAGGTTGAACACTGGATTATGGAAAATGTGTTTGAAATATTAGATTATCAGATTGCAAATCTAAAATAAAAATGCACTTCCCCCATGAGAAAGCTCTCCAAATCATATTTTTCATGGTTTCCTCTGAAGATGCTGACTCCTGCTCTGTTACAGGTGAACTAGAATCATTGCTGAAATTGATCTGATTATACATCTTTTATCCATTCATAGGATGTGGGCATTGTTGGCAAGGCCATTATTTATTATCCATCCCTGCATGTCCTTGAGAAAGTGTAACCCACAGACCAATCAAACCGGGAACATTCCTCGTCACAATGGACATTTCAGCACTCTACACCAACATCCCCCACAATGATGCATCGCAGCAACCATCTCAGTACTCAATACCAATAACTGCCAATATCCGAGCACCATCCTACAACTCATCTGCTTTATCCTCAACCACAACATTTTCACCTTTGACAACCAGTTCTTCATCCAGACACAGGGAACAGCCATGGGGACCAAATTTGCACTCCAATATGCTAACATTTTCATGCACCAGTTCGAACAAGAGTTCTTCTCTACGCAGGACCTCCAACCAACATTATACACCAGGTACATTGATGATATTTTCTTCCTCTGGACCCACTGCAAGGAATCACTGAAACAACTATGCAGTGATATCAGCAAGTTTCATCCCACCATCAAACTCACCATGGACTACTCTCTAGTATCTGTCTCATTCGTTGACACATGAATTTCCATCAAGGATGGACACCTCAGCACCTCACTCTATTGCAAACCCACAGATAACGTCACGATGCTTCACTCCTCCAGTTTCACCTGAAACATATTAAAATAGCCATCCCCCACTGACAAGCCCTACGCGTACACAGGATCGGTTCAGATGAGGGGGAAACATGATGAGCACTTTGAAGTACTCAAGGATGCCCTCATAAAAATGGGGTATGATGCTCAACTCATTGACCACCAGTTCTGATGTGCCACAGCAAGGAACTGTAATGACCTCCTCAGGAGACAGACACGAGGTGCAACTGACAGGATACTCTTTGTTGTCCAGTACTTCCCAGGAGCTGAAAAACTACGCCATGTTCATCGCAGCCTGCTTATCAACGAGGTTGAGTACCTCGCCAAGACCTTCCCCACACTTCCACTTCTCACCTTTAAACAAGCACCAAACTTGAAACAGGTCATTGTTCTCAGCAAACTGCTCAGCTTTCAGGACAACATAATACAACCTTGTCATGGTAGGTGCTGCAAGACATGTCAGAGTGTCAACATGGATACCACTATTACACTTGGGGACACCTCCTACCATGTATTGGCATGTGACTCGGCCAACATTGTCTATCTCATATGCTGCAGGCAAGGATGCCCTGAGGCATGGTACATTGGCAAGACCAAGCAAAAGCTTGGTCTTGGACACCGCACAACAACCAGCTAGGAGTGTTCCCTCCCAGTTGGAGAACACTTCAGCGGTCCAGGACATTTGACCTTGGATCTTCGGGTGACCATCCTCCAAGGCAGACTTCTGGATTGGCAACAACGCAAAGTGGCCAGCAAAGGCTGATAACCAAGTTTGGGACCCATGGGGATGACGTCAATTGGGACCTTGGGTTCATGTCATACTACAGGTGATCCCACTGCACTACACACTGTCTCTCTCTCACACACACACACACACACACTTCTACAGACCCATACACTCACGTAGACCCTCTCTCATACGCTCACATATACACTCCCACACACTCATGCCCACTCAAAGACTTTTACCCTTTTACACACACACACTGTCTCACAGACACTTTTTACCCCTCCCCCCCAACCCCCCATTCCCAATACACACAGACACTCACATGCACACACACACATAAATTTGTGGGGTGAATTTGTACTTGTAGAATTACATTTTTTTGCTCAAAAACTGCATGAAGCCATGTAAGATTCTGTAAATCCCTTTTTTTTAGAAGTATGATCAGTCTGAACATTGGGGCACAGACAGCCTCACACAGGGCACCTCACACCTTCAATGCATTATCTGGGCTAACATGGCACCTATTGTTAAAGGTCACTTGAGAATGTAACTTTTTTAAAAGTTCTGGGATTTACATATGAAAGAACTGAAACCAACATGCCCATTCTAAAGATAAGAGACTTAAACAGTTAATTTCAGTTACATCACACTGTAAACCTTTGCTATAAATTCTGTGTCCTACAATCTTATACTCCATAACCACCTGACAAAGGAGCATCACTCTGAAAACCAGTGCTTCCAAATAAACCAATGGTGTTGTGTGATTTTTATTTTTAACTTTGTCCACCCCAGTCCAACACGGGCACCTCCAAATCATGGCTACGTAGAAAGATAGTTACCAATTTTCGTCCTTCTTTAAAGTTAACCAATTCTCAATTTCTTTATTGTACATTTATCACATTACTTCATTTTATATTATTTTATGTTGCATTCGTCCATTTTTGGAACTATAGATGTAATTTTACGGAAGAACCACTAGATGGTGACCCGGAGCTATAAAGATACCGCAGACACTGGAAATCTGAAACAAGAGCAGAATATGCTGAAAATAGTCACACATTATTTTGTGCAGAAAGGAAATTAATTCAGCCAAAATGTCAGGTTTTGAGCTTTCATCGCAATTCTTGAAATTGGAATTGGATCTAAGCCGACACCAGATCAAAGAAGAGTAAGACTCACAGAAGAAATGTCAAATTTTACTTGGTTTTGGGATCAGTTAATAATTTCACAGATAGCTTTCACTAAAGGGAGAACAGTCCATTTTACCGATTCTGTCAGCAACAATCCTAATAATGGTTGCAAACAGTCCCCCTCCTCGCTTTTAAAATATTAGCCTCAGCAATCAATCGTTTAAATGAGTGCTAGCACGTGTGTATTAATGAAATATTAACTGCCAACATCGCATGGTAGTTCAAGTTACCCAGAATAATGTCTGATTCATTTTAAGATAGAAGATGTAGTTTTGCTGCTGAAGGGTCACTGAATGTGAAACGTTGATTCGGTTTCTCTCTCAACCAATGTTGCCGGACCCGCTGAGTTTCTCCAGCAATTTTTTGATTTTCCTTCAGATTTCCAGCAACTGCAATTCTTTATTTTTTTGTAGGTTTCCTTTGATGCTCTGGGTTTTCCTGCCTTGTTACCTTCTCATTTTTTAAGAACCACGCAAATCACTTCTAGATCACTACCACTGGGGACACTTAGCTGGTCAGCAGGAAAGATATAGCAGTGCAATAGGAAAGATCAGCAAGACGATTCCCAATTTCATTTCCAGTCTGGGGAGAGAAATAGATATTTAGCTTCCGAAAGACAGCCAAAACCAGGAAGAAAAAATATTCAAGTGGAAAATTGTCGTGTGTTTTCCCCCTTCGTGTGATCTCACAAGAGGACATGATGAAGTAGTGGTAGCTTGGAAAGAGAGCAGGTTCATATGTTTTGAACAGCTGAGAAAAAAAAAGTCATGTTCAAAATGATTTATTCCTTATCATAAACACTTATGCTCCTCTATTAATCGACCATCTTGCTGGACGTCACAACTTTAATTCGCATTTACCCAGCAACGTATAATCGCACTCTGCTTTCACCTACTGCGTTTTGCCTCAACGCTTTTTTTTTGGAAATGTTTATCTTTGAGAAAAAGATTTTGAATGTTTTACAAAATTAGAAAATTACTACAAAAAAGCATAACAATCTTATAATATAACAACAGTCACAGTAAACAAACTACTACTCTACACTACAAACATTTTAGAAAAGAAAGAGAAAAAAAAACCATGTGAACTATAATTCAATAAATAGTTAAATCAAAAAAAACCTAAAGTAAACCAAATTGAGCCAAGGCAAATTAAATTCAGTTACAACACTCAGCGCAATCCCACCAAAGCTGCCCACCACCAGGACCATCACTTGGGACAGCCATATTTGTTTGGAGTTCACCAGGTACAGCCCTGGCTACACACAGGACCTGGCCAATATAGCTGACAAGTCTGCATCTATGTAGTTCAAAAAAGGTCGCCACGTCCTATAAAAGAGTTCCATTTTCTAGTGGACCATACTGATAAGGAAGTTCAGGGGGATGTGCGCCATAACTAACCTATGCCATGCAAAGAGTCCCAGGGAAATTCTCCGACACCCAACTCATCAGGATGTTCTTCCTCGCACAAATTAAAAGAATATTAAACAGTTTCTTCCCATGCGCGACCAAAGAGGGAATATTTGGCAAACCCAAGAGGAAGGATGCTGATCTACCTTGAATTTGGTTCCCAAGACCCCGGCCAAAACACTCACTATAGTGCCCCAATGGCTGCACAGCTTGTGGCATGACCACACAAGCAGTGAGTAAGAGTACCAACATCTATTTTACATTTGGTGCACACTGGGGACACTCCTGTCTTAAATTTTGCAAGCCGCTCGGGTGCGAAATAAGCCCTATGGAGAACGTGTAGTTGCATAGCCTGTGTCCTATTGCAAATCAAAATCTTCCCATCGCTCTCCCAAATATCCTCCCATGCCTCCGACGAGATCTCCACCCCCAATTCCTGAGTCTAGATTCCACACAGCTGCTCAATGTCCTTCAAAACACTACCTCCTAATAAATGATAGAGGCTGCTGACCAAGAGAGTACCCGTGGACCGGAATACTCTCCTTTCCACTTCCGACTTATTGTCTTTTTTTGTATGAAATCCCTAATCTGAAAATAACAAAAGAGGTCCCTCAAGATAGTTCATATTTGTAGCTCAACTGCTTGAAAGCCTCAAAGCACTTTTAAGTCTTCCCCAAAATAATTGTCTCTCATTTGGATCCTCAGGCCAAGGGACATAGGTTTCCTTCTACACGAGTTTTTACACTTTGCTATATCTGGAGTATTTATCGTCTGAAATTCTCTCCAGAAATATCAGAATGAGAACATCCTGATAATCAACAAAAAACCTCCTACTGGCCAGTTGGACCTCTACCTTGCACCATTCTCCTCCAAATCATTTATTGCAAACAACAATATAGGAGACCCAGCACTGATCCCTGCAGAACACTGTTGGTCACAGATCTCCAGTCAGAACATTCTACTGCTACTGTCTGGCTTCTATGACTAAGCCAGTTCTGCAACCATCTTGACAGCTCACCACAAATTCCATGTGACTTCACCTTTTGTATCAACCTGCCATGAGGGACCTTGTCACAGCCCTGGTTGAAGTCTTTCTGTATATTTCACGGCCCTGTTCTCTCTATTTTCTCAAAAAACTTAATCAAGTTTGTGAGACACAACCTTCCCTGCACAAAACCTTGCTACCTACCTCTAATATGTCCACACTTCCCAAATATGAGTAAATCCAATCCCCAAGAACCTTCTCTAATAATTTCCCAACCATTGATGTAAGGTTCACTGTCCTGTAATTTTCCTGATTATCCCTGTTGACCCCTTTAAACAAAGGAACAACTTTGGCTATTCTCCAGGCCTCTGGGACCTCTCCCATGACTAAACAGGATACAAAGATTTCATTCAAGACCCCAGCAATTTCCTCACCTGCCTCCCTCCGCATTTTGGCATAGATCCAATCAAGTCTTGGCCATTTGTCTACCTTAATGTTTTTCAAAACACCAACACCTCTTCCTTTTTTATATTGACATGCCCTAGAATATCAACATACCTCTGTTTTGGAATGTTCTCTAATCCTGTTTGCCAAAGACATTTCATAATCCCTTTTAACCTCCCAATTTCTTGTTTGAGTCTTTCCTGTTTCCTTTATTTCTTCAAGGGCTTTGTCTGTCTTCAGTTTCTGAAACTTACACATGCTGGAAACAACCTTGCTTGCTGAGCTGGAAGATTCATTTTTAGGTGTTTCGTCACCATACTTGATAACATCATCAGTGAGCCTCCAGTGAAGTGCTGGTGTTATGTCCTGCTTTCTATTTATATGTTAAGGTTTCCTTGGGTTGGTGACATTACTTCCTGTGTTGGTAATGTAACTTCCTGTTCTTTCTCTCCGAATGACATTACCAACCCAAAGAAACCTAAACACATAAATAGAAAGCGGGACATAACACTAGCGTTTCACTGGAGGCTCATTGATGAGGTTACCTGGTATGGTGACAAAACATCTGAAAATGAACCTTCCAGCTCAGTGAGCAAACTTACATCCAGAACCTCAACCTGAGCTACAAATCTTCTCAAAATTCGCTAACTTATATATGCCTCCCTTTTTGACTAAACTCTCAATTTCTCTTGTCATCCAAACGTTCTGAATCTTTCCCTCCTCATCCTTCATTTTCACAGGAACGTATTGGTTCTGAACTCTAATCAACCGGCATTTGAAAGATTCCCACATGCCAAATGTGGATTTACCTTCAAATAGCTGCCCTAACAGACATGCCCCAGTTCCTGCCTAATATTATAGCAATTAGCCTTTCTCCAATTTAGTACTTTAGTGCTGGAGAAATAGATCTTGGTCTCGACAGCTCTCATTTGGAAGCTGACTCATTGCCCATGGATGATGTAACCAAAGGCTGCATATTTAAGATGAAGAGTAGGGAATCCTTGGGTAACTATAGAAGTTATTCTGCATGATTGATAGAGAAACATAGATATGTTTCCTGCAGAGGCAGGGTTGGGGTAGATCCATAAGCAGTCTCATTGAGTTGAATAATGGAAATGTGATAGTTGACTTCGGTAAGCATGGAAGAGAAATGGGGAAGAACAGGAAAGGATAGTGCACAATAGGCACAGAAAATGCCTTTTGTACCTGTGCTTTAGGTTGTTTCTTCTCACATCACTGAGACTAAGTCAGACTGTGGTTTGAACGGATGGGGTGTTTGCAAGCAGATGGGTAATGTGTTGGATGATGATAACATATGTGAGAACATCACAAAGAGATGTGAGAGATGATTGGATGATCTGGCCAAGTAAAAAGATTTCAAGTTAATGAGAAAAGGAAGACTCCACCAGATTACCACACAGTTATCAATTAAAAGTAACATTCATAATGGCCATTATTATTATTATTATTCAATGGCCATTATTCATTAGTTAATTATAAGATCTGAGCTTTTAAAAAAAATATTTAATTGAACATGGATGTTCATTCATAATTGTTATCCAACTGTAATAAATCTCAAGAATATGTAATCAACTGTCATCTGATTTTGTACACAGACAGTGCTGCATTTTGGTTGCCCCAAGTCAGGATGGTATATGGTCTGAACAGGAATCTCCAGGGGTTGGTGTTCTTACACATGTATTTCCCTCAACGTCTTCTGTGATAAAGTTGCAAGTCTGGAAGTTGCTGTCAAAGGAACATTTGGGAGTTGCCACTGAGTCTTATAATGACACAATGTGGCAAAAATAATAAACATTTTTCAGTTTTTAAAACTTGCCTCAAGCCATTCAAGACATAGTGTTTTAGACAAAAGCAGAATTATAATACTTATCATTTCACTAAGGTCAACAACTGCAGCCAACAGAGAATGGAACCTGGCATTTTCCTGGTCTGGATTATTAATCAATGTGATAATTATCACAAGAGGCTCTATGGAATCCAATGTCATTTCCATAGTACCTTACCCCACACAAAAAGTATGATCTTGGTACCAATTCATGGTGTAACTGAAATTGAGTTTGAGAAGAAATGCAAAGTGTTTACCCACATAACTAATTGAACTATTTCATTACAAAGACTTTTGTTAAAACTATTTTAGCTAGGAATGCAAAGGTAAAGATCTGCAGCAAGTTAAAATTAGAATAAAACATGTGACCACATAGCATCTCACTTTCAGAAAGCTCAAAATGCTTTATCAGACACAATAATAATTTTGCTTGAGAACTCTAATTCCAGAAAAACTACCTCAATTGAAAAGTATGACAATGGGGAAGTACAGTTTGGTGTGCTTGCTAACTTTAGAGGCTAGAAAGATGGGCATACTTTAAACAGATGGGAGGAGAAGTTGGCTTTGAATGACATAATCATAGACTCAGAGTCATAGAGATGTACAGCACGGAAACAGACCCTTCAGTCCAACTCATCTATGCTGACCAGATATCCCAACCCGATCTAGTCCCACCTGCCAGCACCTGGCCCATATCCCTCCAAACCCTTCCTATTCATATACCCATCCAAATGCCTCTTAAATGTTGCAATCGTACCAGACTCCACCACTTCCTCTGGCAACTCATTCTAAACACATATCACCCTCCATGTGAAAAGGTTGCCCCTTAGGTCTCTTTTATATCTTTCCCCTCTCACCCTAAACCTATGCCCTCTAGTTCTGGACTTTGTCTATTTATCCTATCCATGTCCCTCATGATTTTATAAACCTCTATAAAGGTCATCCCTCAGCCTCCGACACTCCAGGGCAAACAGCCCCAGCCTGTTCAGCCTCTCCCTTTAGCTCAAATCCTCCAATCCTGGCAACATCCTTGTAAACCTTTTCTGAACCCTTTCAAGTTTCACAACATCTTTCCAATAGAAAGGAGACCAGAATTGCACGCAATATTCCAACAGTGGCCTAACCAAAGTCCTGCACAGCTGCAACATGACCTCCCAACTCCTGTATTCAATACTCTGACCAATAAAGGAAAGCATACCAAACACCATCTTCACTATCCTATCTACCTGCGACTCCACTTTCATGGAGCTATGAACCTGCACCACAAGGTCTCTTTGTTCCTAGGACCTTACCATAAAGTGTATAAGTCCTAAGATTTGCTTCCCCAAAATGCAGCACCTCACATTTATCTGAATTAAACTCCATCTGTCAATTCTCAGCCCATTGACCCATCTGGTCAAGATCCTATTGTAATCTAAGATAACCTTCTTTGCTGTCCACTACACCTCCAATTTTGGTGTCATCTGCAAACTTACTAATTATACCTCTTATGCTCGCATCCAAATCATTTATGTAAATGACAAAGAGTAGAGGACCCAGCACCAATCCTTGTGGCACTCCACTGGTCACAGGCCTCCAGTCTGAAAAACAACCCTCCACCACTACCCTCTGTCTTCTACCTTTGAGCCAGTTCTGTATCCAAATGGCTAGTTCTCCTTGTATTCCATGAGATCTAACCTTGCTAATCAATCTCCCATGGGGAACCTTGTCGAACGCCTTACTGAAGTCCACATAGATCTCATCTACCATAGATCTCATCAATCCTCTTTGTTACTTCTCAAAAAACTCCATCAAGTTTTGTGAGACATGATTTCCCACACACAAAGCCATGTTGACTATCCCTAATTAGCCCTTGCCTATCCAAAAGAAATGTACATCCTGTCCCTCAGAATTCCTTCCAACAACTTGCCCAACACTGACATCAGGCTCACTGGTCTATAGTTCCCTGGATTGTCCTTACCACCCTTCTTAAACAATGGCACCATGTTAGCTAACCTCCCGTCTTCTGGCACCTCACCCATGACTATCGATGATCTCATAATTTTGGGCTTGGAACTGCAGAACTGAGAAGTCGCCAAATTTATGACTGTGGTTTGGTCCTTTCTGTGGAAGTGGTGAAAAAGAAGTTCACACTCAGGTAAATAACAACAGTTAAAAACGAGAGGCTACTTGATTGGGCCACTGTAAATGTGACCAGCTGTCAAAATTTCTTCAAGGATTGTGTTGCAATCTATTTCTGAGATATTTACACTGATGACTTATCTATGTATGAAACACAACATCTGGATATCTGCCTTGACTTAACCTTTTAATCTCTCTACATATCTACTTTTTTGCCTTCTCCCTTCAAAACTCGAGTCACATAGAATAATGATATATAAAAGCCTTACTTTATATTTTAGAGCAGTCAACATCCACAAGAAAACATGGGAAACATCATTATTAAAATGATTAATCGTGCAATAATTGGTCACCCAATCTGGATGGTGACAGGTGAACACAAAAGCCAAAAATTCAATTTCTTAGGCTTGTGTTATTAGTAGAAAGTGAGGACTGCAGGTGCTGGGGATCAGAGTCGAGAGTGTGGTGCTGAAAAAGCACAGCAAGTCAGGCAGCATCCAAGGAGCAGGAGAGTTGACGTTTTGGGTATTAGCCCTTCATCAGGAAGAGCTCCTCCTCCTCCTCCTCAGGTGCTGCCTGACTGGCTGCGTGTTTCCAGCATCACACTCTTCAACTCGTGTTATTAGAAACCAAAGCTCTTTATTTTCGGTTTGCTTTGCTTTTTGGTTTCTCTGAATGGGGAGATTTTCATCTGACAACCCTGCAGCAATTCCACCGGTGACAGGGGAGAGATTGATGGAGGAGGGCAAACCATTACAGAGGCTGCAAGCAACTTTCAGTACATCTACAATGAACCTGAGCCTAAGGGGAATGGGGTGAAAGAGCAGAATAAAATGAATATGTGAAACAGCAGCCATTTCTTCACCAATACCGATCTTTGAGATTAGTCATGCAAATGCAAACCTCTCTCAGCAGATGTCCTGGCTTGTCAATTGGCTGAGCAATTGCACATTCTTTTCACTAGCTTACTAATCCCCCAACCCCAAACACTCCAAAAAACTGTACACAACTTGTGAGCTGAGAAGCTATAAGTATTGTGGAGGGTTTTGGACACTGCTGGTAAAATCCCATTGTCTTTAGAAACATCCCATTGACTTAGAGTCATAGAGTCACAGAGATGTATAGCAATGCTGACCAGACATCCTAAACTAATTTAGTCCCATTTGCCAGCATTTGGCCCATATCCCTCCAAACCCTTCCCATTGATGTACCCATCCTTTTAAATGCTGTAATTGTACCAGACTCCACCACTTCGTCTGGCAGCTCATTCCATACACATACCATCCTCTGCATGAAAAAGTTGTGCTTTAGGTCCCTTGAAAGACTTCCCCCTCTCACTTTAAATCTATGCCCTCTAGTTTTGGACTCCCCCAACCCAGGAAAAATACCTTGTCTATTTACTCTATTCATGCCCCTCATGATTTTATAAACTTCTGCAAGGTCACCCTTAGCCTCCGATGCTCCAAGGAAAACAGTCCCAGCCTCTCCCTTTAGCTCAAACTCTCCAACTCTGGCATCATCCTTGCAAATCTTTTCAGAACCCTTTCAAGTTTCACAATATCCTTCTCTAGGAGGGAAACCAGAATTGCACGCAATATTCCAAAAGTGGCCGAACCAATGTCCTGTGCAACCACATGACCTCCCGCCTCCAAGACTCAAGGCACTTATTTCACTAATAATCACAATTGATTTTCTGGTGAGACGAAGTGGGCTGCCTTCAGCACATCAATGCTGCTCCTGGTGAAAATAAGGAAGGGGATGAAACACAACAATATCCCTTTCCCATGCCATTTTCTCATTGTCAACTTGCATCCCATCACTGTCACTGGCAAAGGTGAGATCATTCACTCAAAATCCCTACAC
This sequence comes from Chiloscyllium punctatum, assembly GCF_047496795.1. Lineage (NCBI taxonomy): Eukaryota > Metazoa > Chordata > Chondrichthyes > Orectolobiformes > Hemiscylliidae > Chiloscyllium > Chiloscyllium punctatum. The sequence continues at coordinate 59,932,847 of NC_092763.1, read as the reverse complement.
TGTGGAATCAGGGCATTCAGCCATTGGGTGTCCACTGACCCACCCCATACCCTATCCCTCTAACACTGCATTTCCCATATCTAAACCACCTAGCCTGCACATCCCTAACCACTATGGGAAATGTAGCATGGCCAGGCACCTAACCTGCACATCGTTGGACTGTGAGAAGAAACTGGAACACCTGGAAGAAACCCATGCAGAAACAGAGACACTGTGGAAATTTCACACATTGATTAGAAGCTGGAACAGAACCTGAGTCTAAAGTGGTGTGAGGCCACAGTGCTAACCACTGAGCCACCGTGAACTCCCCCAATCCTACTCCATCTGTTTATACACATCACTTTACAGTGGCACTGTTTTTGTCATTGAACAAATCTGATTTAGAATTGAAAAGGAAAATAGCAAGACGTAGGCAAATCACTGCAGCCATATTTGTGGCTGATGAGTTCTTCAGTTGATCTTCCTCTGCCACAATCCATGCAGCACAATATTTTAAATTGCATCAAATGCTTTGAGGTGAAACTATTTTTAGCTTGAAAGGTGGAATTATAGTAAGCCTCAAAATAATGAAAAAGACGTATGAGAATCATACCCAGCCCGTACAAACTCTCACCCTTACAATTCTCACATGTCAGCAATTAATAATTCATTCACCATTGTTGAAACCAAACCTTTATTCACTTTCAGATATCCCAAATTTTCTTTTGATTTATTTGGGATATGTGGACTTTCACTGGTTGGGCTCTCAAGATGCTGCCTTTTTAAACTCGAGCAGTCCATTTAGTGTAGGTACACCCACAGCACTGTTACTAAGGGAGTTCCAGGATTTTTACACTGTGACATTGGGGGAGCTGCAAGCTGCAAGTCACAAGTCACGTTGGTGAGCGAGTTGGAGGGGAACTTGCAGGGCTGTTGCTCCCTTGCATCTTTTGCCTTTCGAGCTGATAGTGAGTTTGGAAGGTGCTGCCGAAAAAACTTGGTGTATTGCTGCAGTGCATGTCATAGATGGTAAAAACTGCTACTCTCTTTCAGTGGCGTAATTGGTTCAAATCAAGGAGGCTGCCCTATCTTAGCTAGTGTCAGGTTGGTTGACTATTGTTGGAGCTGTACACACCCAGGTAAGTGGGGAGTATTCCATCACATTTCTGGCTTATGCCTTATAAATGGAGTCAAAAGATTTGAGGAGTCAGGTGAAATATTTACTGCCTACAGTCCCTTTAATTTTTCCTGTCACTGCATGAACCTCTAAGGTCCATGTACAGCAGCAGTTTCTGAAACCAGAGGTTGCTTCTGAAAGCAAAAGTCAATGTGTCTACACATTGGACCCTCTGTGCAGATGGGTGGCTGCACACAGCTTGAAAGGAATGTTGCTCATTGCAGGCTTGCTAGCCTCTGACTTGCTCTTCTCAATGGTATTTTATCTGGTTGAACATTGGACATGCCTTCTTAAGTTAACAACACAACAAAACCTCCTTCCCCCATTAACATAGAACAGGATACATAATGAAAACATTTGTCAGCAGCTTGTGAAACCTTTTGACATCCCTGATGAAGCCGTGTTCTGTCATGGTGTAAAATGGGCAATGCTGCTTGCAACATTGAACCAATAAAGCAGGCGATAAACTGGATGTTTTTGTTGTTGTTTTTGGCAAGTAAAAAATGTTCCATAACAAAACCAAAAGCTGGAGAAACGCAGCTGGTCTGGCAGTATTGTTGAGAGAGTAACAGAAATTTGAAGTCATTAAACTCAAAATGTGAACAATTTTAATCTCCACAGATGATGCCCAACCAACTGAATTTCTCCAGCAATGTTTTAAAATCATATTTCAGATTGTAGTACTTTACTGAAATAAACATTCACTTACTCCTAGTAGATAACAGCCAGATATTGCAACGATAGAGCACACTGTCTGCATTGATCATGAAGGTAATGGTGACTTTCAATATGTCAGTTATTTTCGCTTACATTCAAAAAGCCAACTAATATCTTCCACTCACATCACTTGGTGAGACATCATCAATTTTATCTTGGATTGTTCAGAGGCATTAATCGGATATTACATGACAAACAATGGAGACTGTTTGTATTTACAAAGAGGGTCAAAAAGTTCTATGTCAACACGATATTCCTATGCTGTCCCATACCCCTAGATGCCTTTAGTGTCTAAAAGTTTCTTTCTTTCTTACTTAACAATATTCAATGACTTGGCTTCGACAACTTTATATGTTTGAGGATATTGACCTGAGTGCTCTGAAACATGATATTTCCAAGCCAGCATTAATATGCCCCTTATCCGGGGACCACATATGAAATTGAATTTTGGACCAGGGTGATGGAGCCGGGCTTGCTCTGACTACATGCATTGACCTGGTATTGCAGTTGGCAACCCCTCTTGCAGCACAGTGGCAGGAGCCCTGGGTTCAAGACCCACTTGCTCCACAGGTGTGTAATGCCACATCTGAACAGATTTATTACAAAGAAAGATTAAATAAAAACAAAATAAAATTTCAGTGATCAAGGCTATTTCTTCTCTTTTACTGTGAGAAACCCAAAGACAATTCCATTTTCCTGGCATTATTGCAGACCCACCTTGGATTTTTGTTTAAGACTGCACAGTTACCCCAATACCATAAGAAATAGGAATAGGAGTAGGCTGTTCAGCCCCTCGATCCTGCTCTGCCATTCAATAAGATCATGACCTGCACATTTTATAATACTTGATTCTCTCACTAATTAAGAATCTAGCTATCTGTCTCAGTATTACATATACACAGGGACTCTGCCTCACAGCTCTCTGTGGCAAGGAGTTCCAAAGACTCTCAACCCTTGGAGAGGAAATTCTTCATCTCACTCTTAAATTGGCGAGTCCGAGAATATGCCTTCTGCCCATGATGGGAAAAGTCCTCTCAGCATTGACCAAGTCAAACCTCTTAAGAATCTTGTATGTTTCAATGCGACCACCTCCCATTATTCTAAACTCCAGTGAGTAGAGGCCCAAACTGTTTAGCCTTTGCTCACAAGACAATCCCTCCATACCAGGGATCATCCTAAGGAACCTTTCCTGAACTGCCTTCCTTCCTCAAATAAGGGAACAAAAACTGCACACAACTCCAGAAGTGGTCCCACCAGCACTTTGTACAGTTGCAGTAAGCATATTAAATGCCTTCTTCACTATCCTATCTACCTGCGACTCCACTTTCAAGGAGCTATGAACCTGCACTCCAAGGACTGCCACAAACACTACGTAGGACAAACAGGAAGAAAGTTAGCCACCAGGATACACGAACACCAGCTAGCCACAAAAAGGCAAGACCCTCTCTCCCTCGTAGCCCTACACACCAATGAAAAAAACCCACCATTTCGACTGGGACAACACATCTATCCTGGGACAGGGTAAGCAAAGACATGCCAGAGAATTCCTACAGGCCTGGCACTCCAACTACAACGCCATAAACAAACACAGATCTGGATACCATCTATCAACCCCTCAGAAAACAAACAGGAAGTGACATCACCACAAACCCCAGGAACCCCATCCAGGGCAAACATAAATAGAAAGCAGAAGACAACAGCTTCGCTTCACTTGGAGGTCGCCACTGATGATGTTACCTAGCCATGTAACAAAACGGCTGGATATCAAACCTACAGCTCAGCGAGCAAACCTACACCCTAAACTGTCAAAATTGGCCTTTCTGCAATTTAGAACTTCAACTTTTGGATCTGGTCTATCCTTTTCCATCACTATTTTAAATCTAATAGAACTTTGGTCACTGGCCCCAAAGTGCTCTCCCACTGACACCTCAGTCACCTACCCTGCCTTATTTCCCAAGAGTAGGTCAAATTTTGCACCTTCTCTGGAAGGTACATCGACATACTGAATCAGAAAATTTTCTTGTACACACTTAACACTCTGGCAGTCCCAGTCTATGTTCGGAAAGTTATAATCCCCTACCATAACCACCCTATTGTTTGTTTCTCAATTCTCCTCTGACTATGAGGGGGTCTATAACACAGTGGAGAAAGTGAGGACTGCAGATGCTAGAGATCAGAGCTAACAATGTGTTGCTGGAAAAGTGCAGCAGGTCAGGCAGCATCCAAGTAACAGGAGAATCGACATTTCGGGCATAAGCCCTTCTTCAGGAATGAGGAAAGTGTTTCCAGCAGGCTCAGATAAAAGGTAGGGAGGAGGGACTTGGGGGAGGGGCGTTGGAAATGCGATAGGTGGAAGGAGGTCAAGGTGAGGGTGATAGGCCGGAGTGGGGTGGGGGCAGAGAGGTCAGGAAGAAGATTGCAGGTTAGGAAGGCGGTGTTGAGTTCGAGGGATTTGACTGAGACAAGGTGGGGGAAGGGGAAATGAGGAAACTGGAGAAATCTGAGTTCATCCCTTGTGGTTGGAGGGTTCCTAGGCGGAAGATGAGGCGCTCTTCCTCCAGCCGTCGTGTTGCTATGGTCTGGCGATGGAGGAGTCCAAGGACCTGCATGTCCTTGGTAGAGTGGGAAGGGGAGTTGAAGTGTTGAGCTACAGGGTGGCTGGGTTGGTTGGTTCGGGTGTCCTAGAGGTGTTCTCTGAAACGTTCCGCAAGTAGGTGCCCTGTCACCCCAATATAGGGGAGGCCACATCGGGTGCAGCGGATGCAATAGATGATGTGTGTGGAGGTGCAGGTGAATTTGTGGCGGATATGGAAGTATCCCTTGGGGCCTTGGAGGGAAGTAAGGGGGGAGGTGTGGGCGCAAGTTTTGCATTTCTTGCGGTTGCAGGGGAAGGTGCCGGGAGTGGAGGTTGGGTTGGTGCGGGGTGTGGACCTGACGAGGGAGTCACGGAGGGAGTGGTCTTTTCGGAACGCTGATAGGGGAGGGGAGGGAAATATATCCCTGGTGGTGGGGTCCGTTTGGAGTTGGCGGAAATGACGGCGGATGATACGCTGTGCATGGAGGTTGGTGGGGACCAGTGGGGTTCTGTCCTGGTGGCGGTTGGAAGGGTGGGGCTCAAGGGCGGAGGAGCGGGGAGTGAAAGAGATGCGGTGGAGGGCATCGTCGACCAAGTCGGGGGGGAAATTGCGGTCTTTGAAGAAGGAGGCCATCTGGGTTGTACGGTATTGGAACTGGTCCTCCTGGGAGCATCTGCTCCCAGGAGGACCAGTTCCAACTGCCGCATCTGCTTCCAGGAGGACCAGTTCCAACCGCCGCATCTGCTCCCAGGAGGACCAGTTCCAACCGCCGCATCTGCTTCCAGGAGGACCAGTTCCAACCGCCACATCTGCTTCCAGGAGGACCAGTTCCAAAACCGTACAACCCAGATGGCCTCCTTCTTCAAAGACCGCAATTTCCCCCCCGACTTGGTCGACGATGCCCTCCACCGCATCTCTTTCACTTCCCGCTCCTCCGCCCTTGAGCCCCACCCTTCCAACCGCCACCAGGACAGAACCCCACTGGTCCTCACCTACCACCCCACCAACCTCCATGTACAGCGTATCATCCGCCGTCATTTCCGCCAACTCCAAACGGACCCCACCACCAGGGATATATTTCCCTCCCCTCCCCTATCAGCGTTCCGAAAAGACCACTCCCTCAGTGACTCCCTCGTCAGGTCCACACCCCGCACCAACCCAACCTCCACTCCCGGCACCTTCCCCTGCAACCGCAAGAAATGCAAAACTTGCGCCCACACCTCCCCCCTTACTTCCCTCCAAGGCCCCAAGGGATACTTCCATATCCGCCACAAATTCACCTGCACCTCCACACACATCATCTATTGCATCCGCTGCACCTGATGTGGCCTCCCCTATATTGGGGTGACAGGGCGACTACTTGCGGAACGTTTCAGAGAACACCTCTGGGACACCCGGACCAACCAACCCAACCACCCCGTAGCTCAACACTTCAACTCCCCCTCCCACTCCACCAAGGACATGCAGGTCCTTGGACTCCTCCATCGCCAGACCATAGCAACACGACGGTTGGAGGAAGAGCACCTCATCTTCCGCCGAGGAACCCTCCAACCACAAGGGATGAACTCAGATTTCTCCAGTTTCCTCATTTCCCCTTCCCCCACCTTGTCTCAGTCAAATCCCTCGAACTCAGCACCGCCTTCCTAACCTGCAATCTTCTTCCTGACCTCTCCGCCCCCACCCCACTCCGGCCTATCACCCTCACCTTGACCTCCTCCCACCTATCGCATTTCCAACACCCCTCCCCCAAGTCCCTCCTCCCTACCTTTTATCTTAGCCTGCTGGACACACTTTCCTCTTTCCTGAAGAAGGGCTTATGCCCGAAATGTCGATTCTCCTGTTACTTGGATGCTGCCTGACCTGCTGCGCTTTTCCAGCAACACATTTTCAGATCTATAATACAGTCCAAATAAAGTGATCATCCCTTTCTTATTTCTCAGTTCCACCCAAATAACTTCCCTGGATGCATTTCCTCAGCACAGCTGTATTGCTATCCCTTATCAAAAAAGCCACTTCCCTTCCTCTCTTGCCTCCCTTTCTATACTTCTTGTAGGATTTGTATCCTGGAACATTAAGCTGCCTTCCCTGTTAGACCCATTGCATTGAAATAAATGCAATTTAATTTATTAGTCCTACCTTGTTGCACACTGCCCCTGACTGCTTGACTCACTTCAGTTCTCAACTGTACCTGTCTCAGATTGATCTCTTTCCTCACTATCTCCCTAGGTCCCGCCCCCACCTTACTTTTTTAAGTCCTCCCGAGCAGCTCTAGCAAATCTCTCTTCCAGTATATTAGTCCCCTTCCAAGTTAGGTGCAATCCGTCCTCCTTGTACAGGTTACTTCTACCCCAAAAGAGATTCCAATGATCCAAAAATGTGAATCCTTCTCCCATATACCAGCTCCTCAGCCATGCATTCATCTGCTCTATCCACCTATTCCTGCCCTCACAAGCTCGTGGCAGTGGGAGTAATCCAGATATTACTACCCTTGAGGACCTCCTTTTTAAATTCCTGCCTAACTCTCTGTAATCTCCCTTCAGAATCTCAACCTTTTCCTTTCCTATTCACTGGTTCAAATGTGGACAATAACCTCTTGCTGGCCCTCTCCCCCATGAGAACATTCTGCACCCTCTCTGAAACATCCTCGATCCTGGCACCTGGAAAACAACACACCATTCTGCTTTTTCACTGCTGGCCACAGAAACGTCTGTCTGTACCTCAGACTAGAGAATCCCCTAACACAACTGATCTCTTGGAACCCAATATACCCCTAGTTGCATGAGAGTCAGTCTCAATGCCAGAGACTTGGCTGTTTGTGCTACATTCCCCTGAGAATCCATCATCCCCTACATTTTCCAAATCAGCATACCTGTTTGAAACGGGCATAGCCACAGAAGACTCCTGCACTAGCTGCCTACCTCTCTTACCCTTCCTGGAGTTAACCCATCTATGTGACTGTTTTCAAGACTTTCCCCCCTTCCTATAACCGCCATCCATCACATACTGTTGCTGTTGCAAATTCCTCATTGCTTCTAACTGTCTCTCCAACCGATCCATTCAATCTGATCAGAATTGCAATCTAAAGCATTTCTTGCAGACATAATTCGCATTAAACCTTAAACTCTCCTTAAACTCCCACATCTGACAAGAAGTAAATATCACTCTACTAAAGGCCATTTTTGTTCCTTCACAATCTACAAACCCAGAAAATAACACCGTCTTACTCCTCTACAAAATATTGTCCCAGGTTAAATTAATAGTTATGGCTTATACTTTAAGTTTAATCAAGAGACATTTCTCAAAAACATTATCAAGAAAGAACCCACTCTACTCACTACTGCAGACTTTCTGTAGGCCACACTTAAAATACACTTATCTGATTCTGTGCTGTGAACTTGGCCCAAACAGTTCCTCCAAGCACAGTTGCGAATTTCACTGTTTGTTAATTTTCCCAGACGCACTCCGATGTCCAGCGATACGTGAATTCAAATAGCAAAGGCAGTAACTGTGCAGATACACAGTGGTGACAGTTTCTTTTTCTCTCTCTCTCTTTGCTGCACTGACCTCACCATGTGCTTCCTTTGTCTGTTTTTCTCCCTTTTAAAACTGCTGTAGTCTTGACTTTTTTCTTCCAAAGTTCCAAAACAATGCAACAGCATATAAAACAGTAGTTGCTGCTCTTGGAATTCAAGGAAATCACCTCCAGCACCTGAAATACCTCAAAAAAGGAGCAGCTGTTACAGCCAGAAATTTTTCCCATCCTCCATCTTGGATTACCCAGAATCACTTCCTCAGGAAGTTCGTTTACCACACAAATGGCCCTCTGTGTAAAAAATTTGCTCCTCATGCCTTCTTAAAAATCTCTCTCCTCTCACTTTAAAATTATGCCCCTTTACCTTGAAATCCCCACGCTAGGGAAAAGACACTTGCAATATCTCTCAATTTTATAAACCTCCATAGGGTCACCTCTCAACCTTCAACGCTCAAGTGAACAAAACTGCAGTCTACTCAGCTTTTCATTATACCTCCATACCTGGCAACATCCTGGTAAATCTCTTCTGAACTGTCTCTAACGTAATACAGTAATATTCTTCCTATAGAACAACCAGAACTGGCCACAGTACACCAGAGGTGGCCTCATCAATGTCCTGTCCAACTACAACATGACTTCCTAACTGTTCTCCCTTTCAAAGTAAACAACTTCACATTTTTCCACATCATACTCTATTTGACAAATTTACTACATCTACTATAACAGTTTTGTGAAAGGGGAACCGTAAACAAATTTGTTAGAATGCTTTGAGGATATAAGCACAGTTGTTAAAGGTGAGCCAGTAGATGTAGTTTATTTGGATTTTTAGAAGGTATCCAATAAGATTTTATATGGAAAAACTATTGTACAAGATGGAACTCATAGTATTGAGGGTGATGTGCAAGCCTGGATGGAGGATTAGTTAACACATAGAAGGCAGAGTTGGAATCAATAGCTTTTATCGAGATTGAAAAGATGTAGCTAGTGGAATGCCACAAGAACCAGTCTCAGGACCTCATTAATTTACTATTGATATTAATGACTTGGAGGAGGAGGCATAAAGTAATTTGTCCAAATTTAATGATACAAGAGGTGGGAAAGCATGTTATGATGAGGAGGAAAGAAATTTGCAAGGGGATTGGGAGTGAAAGTGGGCAAAACCTTGGCATAGGTAAATAAATGTAGCACAGTGAAGATCATACACTTCAGCAGGAAAAATCAAAAGGCAGATTATTTAAGTGAAGACAGACGCAGGAATCTGCGAATGAAACAAAAAATTGGCATACAAGTGCACCAAGTAATTAAGGTGGTCATGGAATTTTGCCTTTATTGTTAGGGGCTTAGAGTTTAAAAATAGCAAAGACTTGTTCTGTTGAGGCTTAGAGATTGGGTATATGCAAAGCAAAGGTGAACACATTTTTAATCCATAAGAGATTCAAGTGTTGTGGGGCAAAGATAGGAAAGTGGTGTTGAGCATTATCAGATCAGCCAAAATCTCAAAGAATGGTGGAGCAGAGTCGATGAGCTGAATGGCCTCTTTCTGCTCCCATGCTTTATGACCTTACTATAAGGGAAGCCAGCAGTTACAACATAGAATACAGCTCAGAACAGGCCCTTTGGCCCTCGATGTTGCACCGACCTGTGAACTAACCTAAGCCTATCCCCCTCCACTATCCCATCATCATCCATATGCTTATCCAAAGACTGTTTAAACGCCCCTAATGTGGCTGAGTTAACTACATTGGCAGGCAGGGCATTCCACACCCTTACCACTCTCTGCGCAAAGAACCTGTCTCTGACATCTGTCTTAAATCTATCAGCCCTCAATTTGCAGCTATGCCCCCTTGCACAAGCCAACATCATCATCCTAGAAAAAAGACTCAATGTCCACCCTTTCTAATCCTCTGATCATCTTGTACGCCTCTATTAAATCCACTCTTCGCCTTCTTCTCTCCAATGAGAACTGACCCAAGTCCCTCAGCCTTTTCTCATAAGACCTTCCCTCCAGAACAGGCAACATCCCTGGTAAATCTCCTCTGCACCTTTTCCAATGCTTCCACATCCTTCCTGTAATGGGGAGACCAGAACTGTACACAATATTCCAAGTGCAGCCGCATTAGCGATTTGTACAGTTGCAGGATGACATCACAACTTTCAGAGATCTATGTACTTGGACACCAAGATCCCTCTGCACATCCACACTACCAAAAATCTTTTCATAGACCTAGTATTCTGCCTTTGTTATTCTTCCCAAAGTGAATCACCTCACAATTATCTGCATTGAACTCTATTTACCACCTCTCAGCCCAACCCTGCAGTTTATCCAAGTCCCTGTGCAACCTGCAACATTCTTCCACACTGTCCATCACTCCACCAACTTGAGTGTCATCTGCAAACATACTAGCCATCCACCTACGTCTGCATCCAAGTCATTTATAAAAATGACAAAAAAGCAGTGGTCCCAAACCAGATCCTTGTGGCACATCACTAGTAACCAGACTCCATGCTGAATATTTTCCACCAACCACCACTCGCTGCCTTCTTACAGAAAGCCAGTTTTTAATCCAAACTGCTAAATCACCCTCAATCCCAAGCCTCTGCATTTTCTCCAAAAGCCTACAATGGGGAACTTGATCAAAGGCTTGACTGAAGTCCATGTACACCACGTCAACTGCCCTACCCTCATCCACATGTTGGTTCCCTTCTCAGAAAACTCAATGAGGTTTGAGAGACAAGACATGCCTTTAACAAAACCATGTTGACTATCTGCAATCAATTTGTTGCTTGCTAGATGATTATAAATTCTATCACTTATAATGCTTTCCAAAACTTTTCCTCCAACAGACGTAAGGCTCACCGGTCTATAATGACCTGGGTCATCTCTACTGCCCTTCTTGAACAAGGGCACATTCAAAATTCTCCAATCCTCTGGTTATAAACCTGTAGACAATGACGACCTCAAAGATCAAGGCCAAGTCCTCTGCCATCTCCTCCCTAGCTTCCCAAAGAATCCTCAGATAAATACCATCCGGTCCAGGGGACTACCTACTTTCACACCTTCTAGAATTGATAACACTTCCTCCTTACTACCCTCAATCCTTTCTAGTCTAATAGCCTGTTTCTTGATCTTCTCCTCTATGGTATTCATTTTTATCCCAGAGTGAAAACAGATGAGAAATATTCATTTAGGCACCTCTCCGATTTCCATAGGGTCCACACACAACTTCCAACTTCTGTCTTTGACTGGCCTTATTCTTACCCTAATCTTTTTATTCCTCATATACCTACAGAAAAGCTTTAGGGATCTCCTTTATTCTACCTGCTAAAGACTGCTCATGTCCCCTTCTTGCTCTTCTGAACTCTCTCTTTTAATTCTTCCAACTAATCTGTAACTCTCCATCGCCTCATCTGAACCATCTTATCTAAACACCATATAGGCCTCCCTCTTCCGCTTATCATGAGATACAATTAGTAAACCATAGTTCCCTTATCACTTCCTCCATGCCTGACAGTGGCATACCTCTCAAGGACATGCAATATCTGTTCCTTAAACCAGCTCCACATTTCAATTGTCCCCATCCCTTGCATTTTGCTACCCCATTCTATGCCTCCTAAGTCTTGCCTAATCACATTATAATTGCCCTTCTCCCATTATAATGCTTGCCCTGTGGCATGTGCCTCTCCCTTTCCATCTCTAAACCAAATGTAACTGAATTGTGGTCACTCTCTCCTAAGATCTCACCCAAGTTCACGGTTCTCACATAATGCTGCTTTGCCTTTGTTCCCATGATTTCATTTTTCATTATTAGCATGAACAGCTAGTCACCTCTCAGGGCTATGTTTATGTTACTCTCTTTTCCAGGGATCGTGTGCCATGTATTTTTGTCAACGGGTCAGTTGGAAGGTTTAACACTGAATAACTTGAATATACTCTGTACAGTTACAGGGTTATGCAACAAAAACTAATCAACTTCCAATCATCATGATGGAATTTAGATCTGAGTAGGAGCCAAAGTGCTGGGATATTACAACAGAGAGAAAACAAACAAGCTTCTGGTAAAATATATAGATTAATTCATAAGTGTAGATAACCAGACACATCTTAATGGCCATATACACCAATCCTTCAGTGTGTGAAAAATTGATAATATGTAGTCATATTTACTAACCATGTGAAACAATTTCTTTGATTTATTTTCAACAAATCAAAAGTAACCTCCTAATGTTGCATTCAAAATTCTGTTGGTGGAATATGCATCATTTATATAGTTTATTTATTCATTCTATTTTCAACACATTTTCATTGCTTAGTTTGTTTAATTAGTACGTCTGCTTGTAGCTTGGTTCAGTACAGGTTACAGCAGTGAAAAACAAATCATTTAATTTTTTTTGCAAATGGCGTTTATATGGTTTATATTTTTAAACACTTCTTTCAAGAGGGAAAGTAATTTAATCAAGTGTATACTTCCAGCTAGTCATGTTATGTACAATGTGTTACAAGAAATCTCTACTGATAAAATAACTAACTTTATGATACTCAATCAAGTTCCAATCAATCTTGTTCTATTGATCAAATCAAAGCCACGAAGGAAGAATTTTAAAGCACAAATTATCATTTAAAGAAAACAAGTCAATTAAGGGACATGCAAACGATAACACTGCCCTATCTCTCATCAATAGTAAGCTCTGCCAATATGCTACAGCATCCGAAAGTGACTGTCACTCCATTCTGTAATATTTACCTCTTGTTTAAAATCACTTGAACTTTGACCTTGTTTCTCCTATACCTCTAATCTGCAGCCCTTCAAAAGCTCAAATTTGACATTAACGGTCAAAACTTGATGTTTTACTCACTACCATTTACTCGCACAAAGGAATTTTACCAATGACTCAATATAATATAAAGGCTGCCAAGGAAGTTCAAAATTGATAAGAGGTACACAAAATTGGGACAGAGATGTAGGCAGCCTATGTTTTCTATTCCCCACCATGTATACTTTTTTTTCTCAACTGGAATGTTCAGTTTATCAGGATAGCTGAGAAAGAATCTCATCCAACAGCATCTATAGAGGTAGCTTGGTAATTGGCTGAGGGCATGCACCTTCAAGCAGTAAAACAAGAAGAACATTAGGATCTCAGATCAAATCAGATATATGGGAGCATTATTTTTGATAAGGATAGCCCAATTTTACAAAGACCACATAAACTAAGTTTTGATTGATTGTACTTCAAGATTAGTCGCAGAGTTTGTTATAACATTTTGTTTTGTTCATTGTTCCGCTCATTTCATGCATGTCGTTCATGTGCTCTTTGTTCTTATGCAAAGATTAAGCCAATTTTATACCAGCTAGCTTAAAAATAACATCAACTCAGTTCACAACAAAGTAGAATGAAAAAACCAAAAGTACTATAGTCCCAGAGAATCAAAGGACAGGTCACTCACTGAAGAGACGTGACTGGTGGTGAATTTAACCTGAGCATCACCATGGGTCAGGTGAGGAATGAAGTTGAGAAGCTATGACCTTCACGGAGGCCTCAGCAACTGCAGGAATTGAACTCACATCATTGTTGGCATCATTCTTGCATCACAAACCATCTGTCCAGCCAACTGAGCTAACCAACCCCCATGAAGAATGCTGCGAAACATGAAATGGTTCAGATAAGATTTACAAGGATGTTGCCAAGGCTGGAGGATTTGAGCTAGAAGGAGGGACTGAATAGGCAAGGGTCATTTTCTCTGGAGTGTCGGAGGCTGAGGGGTGACCATATAGAAGTCTATAATATCATGAGGGGCATGGATAGGATAAACAGACAAGGTCTTTTCCCTGGGGTTGGGGAGCCCAGAACTAGAGGGCATAGGTTTAGGGTAAAAGGGGAAAGATATAAAAGGGACCTAAGGGGCAACTTTTTCCATACACATACCACCCTCTGTGTGAATGAGCTGCCAGAGGAAAAGGAGGAGGCTGGGACAATTACAAAAGGCATCTGCATAGATACATGAATAGGAAGGGTTTGGAGGGATATGGTCCAAGTGCTGTCAAATGAGACTAGATTAGGTTACAATATCTGGTTGGCATGGACGAGTTGGACGAAAGGGTCTGCTTCTGTGCTGTACATCTCTCTAACTCTATGTAGAAACAGATCGTTAATAAAATGTACTACAATCCTTATCTCATATACAACATCTTTAATTTTGGCATTGTTCAACTGGTGGCCTACCACACCTATGAACAACACAATCCAAGTCTTGTAACTTGTCCAAAACATGTACATTTTCTGCAATGCTGAGTAAGTCAATAGTGGAACAGTCCAGCTGCTTAAACTTGGATAAGAAAATGATAGGATAGTTGTGGGACCACCAGATGTAATAAGGAACTAGGTTCTTGAATTTCTTTCTCTTAGAAATTTGTTTTTAAAAAAAACACAAAACATTATTTACATTGTAGGCACTTTTTTTTTTCTTAAGACCGTTGTAGCTTTATTTTTTGAGTACATAAATAAGTTCAACAATAATAATATTAATTGAATTGCACAATAATTAAGAATTTTAAACTCATTTTAGGATGAGAACTTTACATCAGATATTGAGCCTGTCCTGTTCTGAAATAGGACAAATGATTTATTTTTTTGATGATTCATTGGTGTCTTGGTTTGCTCAGATCATTGGGAAAGCATTCGGGAAGAGCTTGAATCAGCTATGTCAAATTAAATCATTAAACCAAAAAAAAATATAACTCAGGAAATATAAATCTGGAATCAGTCCTGTTACATTCACATTTGTGCAAACTTGACCACAGATTTTGATAGGGAGTGTGATGGAGTTGTTAGCTCTTTGAACTTTGGAGATAAAAAAAAATAAAGTGTCAAGTTGCACACAAATTCATTCAGAACCTATCCAGTGGCCCATTAGCTCAGCATTTGCTCCGACAAAGAAGGAAATTAAATTTCCCTTGCACGTCAATATATACACAAGTACTATTTTGAGTGAATTGCTTTCTTTAGCCTTTAAAACACAATGTTACATAGGAATAAGTAAATACAAAGGTAAAGAAGCCCAGTACAATGTGCTGAGGTATGTTTACAAAGAAGAAAGTGACAAAGTTCAAATTAGTGGAGGGCAAATTTGGAACTAGCATCAATATTTTAAGTGTATGGAAAGCTCTCAAGGTGAATACTAGAATCAAAATTCCTGCAGTCATTTGAGATAGTTGGATGTTATGCTGAGGGACAGTAGTTTTTTTTTTCCTTGACAGTTGAGCTAAGTTTGACAGATTGGCCTTCCATCTGCTCTTACACTGCAGCAGGGACCAAGGATACAAAGCGAAGTTGACTGGAGGTTTTAACACTAATGTCATACGTGCTGTAGCTGAAAGTATTTTCCTTAATAGGTAAATCTTAACATGTACAAAAGCAGATTGGAGGCAAGGACCTTTGCTAAATATAACCGAGGCAAATGTAATAATTTATCAAACTGCCTTTGATACATTGATGTACTGATGGAAAATAGCCTCATATCCACATAAAGGGACTAGAAACCAAGCTGGGCCTTCAGACCCTGTTGCTTAAATAGGCCAAGAACAAAGTTCATAAATGTAGTTAATGGAGTCAACAATAGGACAACAACGTATTATTAGTACAACAGCTTGTCAATACAACATTATCTGCTCCATTGCCATCTTGGATGCAACATTAATCATTTCTGCATTCAAACAAAATCTCTTCATAAATGCCCTCTAATTTCGGCCAAAACATGTTTCCACTGAGACATGATCAGGAAAAGAAATCACATCAATATTAACATCAAAATTTCCCTCTTGGCCATTTTCTAATTTCAATAATTTCAGACAGAAAAAGATTGATTTCACAAATATAAAATCATCATTTCATTTTCCACCATTTCTAACTTGTATTTTAACTTGTTCATTTGTTGGAGATTTAAATTTATTTTTGCAAATTTCTCTTCTCTACCCAATTATTTCCCCCATTATGAAGTGAGAGGATAAAAAGCAAGTTGAGCTCCCAAGGCCACTGGGAAATTCTCATCATCTTAAATCATCAAAATGTCAATTATTATTGATTGTGGCAATGAAATTAACTTTGCATCTATACTTTAAATATTGGCGCAAACCTTAAATGACTGGAACTGATTTGTAAAACTATAAATAAATTTGTGAATTATTTTCCTTCCACGAGAAAATTAATTGGCTTCTGCTTGAAATTAGTTACATATTGCCATTCAATCTTGTCGAATTAGCAACTGTCCCAAAATTAAGATCCAAAACATTTATTAAAGTCTATAGCTTATGGAGAAGGCAAAAATACTGAATATCTCAAAAATTATGGGACAGTAATATTTACCATCTGCTGAAGCTCAGTCTCTTGCGTTAAGATGCCGCCTGCTATCAACATTTCTGCATTGGTAATTCAGTGGATAAATTTGATATCCAATGATTTTTTAAAGTTAGTCCAGTCAGTCAGATCTTGGATTCAGTCTTGGTTTTTAATGGATTAGGCAATGCTGTTTGGAGTTGCACAGAAATGGTCCAAGCATTTCTGGCTGCAAGTCTGAAAAAATTGCTTCACCTGAACATTATCCAATCGTTTTGGCTGTGAAAGGTCTATGTAGGTATTACATTATGGTAGGAGTGGGGTCAACTGGTCTTGGTCCTCAAGAGAATGTTTAGGTTTGTAACTTGGAATAACTATATTGGTGAGGTACCAAAAACCCATCATTTCTATGTCCCAGTTCAAAGTCAGCACTTGTGGAAAAGGAAATGTAGGAGACAATCTGTTCACTTTTCACAATGACAGCATAACTTAAAACTAGTTGAACCACGTGACATAAAGAGATAACAATGCAGCTGGCATGAAATTCACAATGAACTCTGATTTTCTAGAAGTTCTACTATCAATGACACATCATTTTATATACAAACCTGGAGTGACCTAATATTTTAACAGGGAGACACAGGTTACAATAACATTGAACGACAGGACTTTCAACATTACACTCTCATTGACGAGCTGAATTAGTTCATTTCTTTAGGAAGAAATGTTTAGGCTTTTAATTTTTCTACAAAACTGAAGATAAAGTACTTGATTGTGATACTTCAGACACTTCATTGTTGCATCTGTATTCCATGATACAACTGCAGTGTTAAGGATATATAAAACCAATTTGAAGTACAATAAAAACAAACTATTACCCTAAGTGACAAGTAAACTTCCAAACTTTGGATTTCTCTCTAGAATTAAGCTGCCATTATTCCTTGGTTGCCAAAAGTGATTCATGAAGCAGCTGGGAAGGGCAAGAGCAACTCATCCAATTCCATAAAAATCAATTGTGGAAAACATTGTAGAGTTAACTCTCTCTGTAACAAACCAGCCAACAAAGATTGGCCGGCTTATTTAAAAATGAAAAAAAAACAACTACTCCAGGCATCAATAAGAAAGCTTTTTATATAAAAAAAAAGGGGGATGGAGGACAGGGTGCTGCTGTCGGTGAGGCAGAAGGACAAGGCTATGTTTAGTATCAATTGTATTCAGTTTTCTTTTAAACATAAATGACGGAGCTGCACAGCTCAGTAAGATACAACAAAAAATGCGAATCAACATTTTTAAAATAGTTAACTATCTACTCCATAACTTTTCGTAAAATAGATCCAGCATTTTGCACTTCCTTCAATCTCAATATTAAGATGTCATTTAAGATCACAGCAAAAGTGTAAGTTCGCCAGAAAAACAGAACTCACTATTCAGTTGCGGTTCTCCATCATGTTGTGTGTTTGCAATGTTTGGTTAATTACACCACGCACCAGTTTATCAGATTCAGCCATTACTACAGAATCTGGGATATCAGAGGTGTCTTTGGCTTGTCCTACATATTGCATTGCCCTTTATTTAACAGAAGAACATAAGGACATAGAAATTTGGAATAGTTAGTAATCAGCTCAAATGATGAATTTGGTCTTGACTAGATAAGAAGGGGTACCACAGGCACCATTTCAAAATGATGAAAGTGGTTAAACACGTTTCACACAACTGAAGCTGTTGGAATTCAGTCCAATCACTCAAATGGTGCAAGGCTTCCCAGTCGCATACTAGTTGGAGATTGAGTTCTGTGTGAAAGCAAGAAAAACTGATATGCATCATGACCATCAGAATTGACGTTGGATGGTCATGGAGGATTTGTGATTTATGCATGCAGAACAATGAGGAAACTAATTTAAAATAGCTTTTTCCTCTTGGGTGCAGGAGGAGAGATTAGGAGCCTGAAGAGATGTTTAAAAAAATAGAGATTGCAAAAAAAGATAAATTACAATTATATAACAGTGTAGCAAGTAAACTACGTCATAATAAAACATATATCTACGCGTCCTCTGCACTTCCGTGGTCGCCGTATATCTGAGATATAGAGGTTCAGAAGACACTGTAGTTGGGAGAACAGATATTGCCAATTTGTTGCAGACAGTAAGGTTAGGCTCAAACTGCATCATCCTCATCTCTTCCCAAAAGGAGATTGTTTTTGCCTGGATCATGTAAAGGAATATTGGTCATGGATCGCCTTTCAGACCTCAGCGAATTAATGGAGACTCGGCTGTAGTGAACTATTCGATCCAATAGGCTTAACTTTGGTGACTCCCGCCTCACTTCACCCATACCAATATGCACACTAATGTCAGACAGCGATTTCTGCCTCATGCGATTCCGAGCTCGGTTCTCTAACTTGGCAGAATCAGGTTTCTTGTAACTGAAACAAAAGGAAAGGGGATTTACTGCTATAAAAATGGGTCATAAAAATAAGGAAAAACTATTAGTGATATTGCAAAAACATGCGATTTCTGAAGGTATTAAAATTTCTTCTGACATTTCCTCGATATAGCTCCTTACTGTGCATCGATACAGTCCCACAAGCTGCCATTCACCTTATCAGTATTTGCATGACATCTTGATAATGCCCATATTCAACCTTACTGACTGTCCATTAGAAGTTAGCTAATTTCTGCCTGCTCCCAAAGTCAGTATCCCCTAGGTCTATTTTCCACTAGAATGCTAAATTCAAGAAGCAAATACTTACAGCTTTAATAATAGAGAAGAAAGTACCACAGAAACAGATGATGCTGCCATCGCAGCAGATCCCATCCATGGTTGTAATATCAGTCCCACAGGTAAGAAAACCCCTGAAAAGCAAAGAATTGGTAATTCAGAGAGAAAGTTGAATAAATTCAATTATTTTCATATTTACCCTGAAACACATTACTCATCATTTGAAATTAGCAAGTATCATTCCATACAAATTAATTGTACAAAATTACACAGTTCAAACTACACTTGTGGAATGCATCATACAGAGTCATATACACCACAGAAACAGATCCTTTCGTCCAATGTGTCCACGCTGACCCAATGTCCTAATAAATGTAGTCTCATTTGCCAGCACTTGGCCCATATCTCTCTAAACCCTTCCTGTTCATATATCAGTCAGATGCCTTCGAAATGTTTTAATTGTTCCTGCCTCCACCATTTCCTCCGGCAGCTCATTCCATACACACAACACCCCTGCATGAAACAGTTACCTCTTCAATTCCTTTTATGTCTTGTCCCACACACCTGAAACCAATGCCCTCTAGTTTTGGACTCTCCTATTCCTAGGAAAAGGCCTTGTCTATTTACCCTATTTGTGTCCCTCACGATTTTATAAACCTCTAAGTTCACCCCTCAGCCTCTGACACTCCAGGGAAAATACCCCCAGTCCATTCCGTCTCTCCATGCAGCTCAAATCCTCCAATCCTGTGTTGCAATACTAAGAGTAATTTTCTGATTTCAAATACATGTGCAGTTGCCAAGTCAAATGTTGTGGTTCATAAAAAACAGAGAAAATAACACTGAAAGTAAGAGTTATTCAGAAGCATTTTCATACTGGTGTTCAAATGGCAAAGAGTTTTTGTTAAATAGGCCCAAGGTTTGTAAATAACATGGAATTTCTTTCTGGAAGGCAGTGGGGATAGGGTGGCAGAATGAAAAAAAAAATCAAATTTGGACACAGGCAGCTAATTTCTGAAAAATAGAATTTAACAGGAGTTATAGCTGTTATAGCAGTTATAGCAGTGATGAGTGAAGCTTATTTATTGCAAATGAATCTTATTACAGAAGATTATGCAATTCAGAAGAACAAATCACAGGCATATGTACTCCATGGTTAGATAATGCTTGTCAAAGAAGATATTGATATAGTGGTGTTAACTGACTTGTACTTTTCTTTGATTGAATAGTGAGTGAGGTAATAAACAGAGCACCAAGGATGCTGGATTATATTTATAACTTGTGAAGCTGAAAGGCAAGAAACTATACTAAAGCTGTAGATGCTCAGAAGATCACACTTTGGTACATTTCATGTTTTTGGAGTATTATGTTAGGGGCACAGTGGGATGATGGGAATTCAGGTACCAAAGTCATTCATTAATGAATGATATGGAGGAAATAAGCCTCAAACAGAACTTCCAGAAAAGCTATCATTGCATAACTTAGGTGCGTATAAAATAAAATATTATACACAGAAATGTCTCAATGCAGCTAGAAAGTTATTTCAATCTACTTCCACTCTTGGAACAAAGGTTTTTTAAAATAAATAATGAATGAAAGTTCTCCAATTCTCTGACAATTTTTAAAAAAATTATATAATCAGAAGATTTCCATCTATGTTTTTAATTTTGTACACTCATTACTCAAGAAATTTGGGGGGAAAAGAAAACTGAATACATATTGAGCACACTTACCAGCTGCTATGGGAATACCGACAATATTATAAATTAAAGCAAACACAAAATTTATCCGAATTCGCTGGACAGTCTTTTTGGACAAATGGATACTTGCCACTACGTCAAGGAGATCATTCTGTGGAGCAGAGATAAGTAAAGAAAAGAAATATTACTACACCATGCTTGTCACATTGAGGAGTTGTGAGAATGTATAATCTATAATTTTATTCTCCGTATGGCTCGAGTGCTTAGTGGCCATTCTGGAAATATGTCATATGAAAAAGTCTCAACAGGCTCAGTGGGTAATAGACTAGTGAACATTAGCAATACAGTGTAAAATTTATAAAATTGATCGTAAATTTCATTATCATGTTTTAAAACAACCCAAATTCCAAACGAAAAGTGTATGGATGTGGGTAGTGATGGGAGATTTTTTTTAAAAATCCAGTCAGGAAGCCAATCTTGAATAAAGACTAATTTCAAGGAGGCCTTTAACAGCAATCAAGGGCTTAGGAGAAATGTTTAGACTTGCAGCTTTATGACAGGAACTGTTACCACATTAAGACATTAGTTTGCTTTCAGATTAGTTCAGGAAACACCAGAGTGTTGAGAAAGATTACGAGTTGATTTCACAATCATGTTTTCTCAATTTTTATGAAATGCCCAAGTCAGGAAAGCGTGGGATTGAAATTTACAGGCTACTAGAATTAAAAAGGTTTAGATCATCAGAATTGTGAAAAGTTCATGCCATCAGACTCAGTGAGGATTCACAGAATTACCTCTACAGTTCAAGAAAGAGAAACATGAAGGAGTCAGTTAAATAGAAACCTAAAGCGAGTGGAAATAGGTGAACGAATTCTGTGGACTTTGGTGTAATGCTCAGAGTTCAGAATTTTGCTTTAATGTGCGGTAAGATCTGAAAATAGCTTGGTTTGTTTGGTTTCTTTATGTAATAAACTTACATTGTGTAGTTTTTAAAATTCTGCAGCTTCCTGTGAATGCATGTGTCCACACACACATAGGTGCATTTTCATGTGAACTTCAGGGGTATGAGAGGGATAAGCATTTATATTTCTACATTACTGATACAGAGCATTATTTAACTATTGCATCTTATTCGGTAACTTTGGATAAAGCATTTTCTTTAAAATCTGACACAGGTGAGATATAGAATTGGTTATTTTAGCAAATGAGAAAACTATTCTTATTTTATTGTGTGACATATGGACTCGTGAGACTAAAACAATGGTGTTTCCCTCCAGCATCAGTTGTACACTGTAATTCATAGTTGCAAGTAAACAGTCCTTGTGAATTGGAGATGCCGGTGTTGGACTGGGGTGTACAAAGTTAAAAATCACACAACACCAGGTTATAGTCCAAAAGGTTGAATTGGAAGCACACTAACTTTCGGAGCGACGCTCCTTCATCACTATTACCTGATAAAGGAGCGTCGCTCTGAAAGCTAGTGTGCTTCCAATTAAACCTGTTGGACTATAACCTGGTGTTGTGTGATTTTTAACTTTGTCCTTGTGAAATTAGTCACAGTACAAACTCAAGGAATCCAGTAGTCAGATAAAGAAAGCAAAGAACGCTGACTGAAATCTTCAATCTTACCCTAATCAAAACAACATCCGCTGCTTCAATGGCTACGTCAGTCCCTGTACCAATCGCAATTCCAATGTCAGCCATTGCCAGTGCTGGGGAATCATTCACACCATCACCCACCATTGCCACAATCTTCCCTTGCTTCTGCAGCTGTTCCACTTTGGCTACTTTGTGTGAGGGAAGGACTTCAGCAAACACTTTGGTGATGCCAACCTGACAATGCAGGTTAAATCAAGTTATGGCAATTATCTTTCATACAAGCTACAAAATATCGCATTCTGGATTAGTGGTGCTGAAAGAACACAGTAGTTCAGGCAGCAAGGAGCAGTAACATCCGTGTTTCAGGCAAAAGCCCTTCATCAGGAATACAGGCAGAGAGCCTGAAGGGTGGAGAGATAAGTGAGAGGAGGGTGGGGGTGGGGAGAAAGTAGCATAGAGTACAATGAGTGAGTGGGGGAGGGGATGAAGGTGATAGGTCAGGGGTGGAGGATGGAGTGGATAGATGGAAAGGAAGATAGACAGGTAGGACAAGTCATGAGGACAGTGCTGAGCTGGAAGTTTGGAACTGGGGTGTGAGGTGGGGGAAAGGGGAAATGAGGAAACTGTTGAAGTCCACATTGATGCCCTGGGGTTGAAGTGTTCCGAGGTGGAAGATGAGGTGTTCTTCCTCCAGGCGTCTGGTGGTGACCGAGCAGTGGTGAAGGAGGCCCAGGACCTCCATGTCCTCGGCAGAGTTGGAGGGGGAGTTGAAATGTTGGGCCACAGGGCGGTGTGGTTGATTGGTGCAGGTGTCCCGGAGATGTTCCCTAAAGCGCTCTGCTAGGAGGTGTCCAGTCCCCCCAGTGTAGAGGAGACCGCATCGGGAGCAACGGATACAATAAATGATATTGGTGGATGTGCAGATAAAACTTTGATGGATGTGGGCCTTAGATGGAGGTGAGGGAGGTGGTGTGGGTGCAGGTTTTGCAATTCCTGTGGTGGCAGGGGAAGGTGCCAGGATGGGAGGGTAGGTTGTAGGGGGGCATGGACCTGACCAGGTAGTCACAGAGGGAATGGTCTTTGCGGAAGGCGGAAATGGGTGGGGAGGGAAATATATCCCTGGTGGTGGGGTCTGTTTGGAGGTGGCAGAAATGTTGCTGGATGATTTGGTTTATGCGAAGGTTGGTAGGGTGGAAGGTGAGCACCAGGGCATTCTGTCCTTGTTATGGTTGAAGGGGTGGGGTCTGAGGGCGGAGGTGCAGAATGTGGACAAAATGCATTAGAGAGCATCTTTAACCACGTGCGGTCTCTAAAGGAGGCCACTATCTGGTGTGTTCTGTGGTGGAACTGGTCCGCCTGGGAGCAGATACAGCAGAGGTGGAGGAATTGGGAATACGGGATGGCATTTTTGCAGGAGGTAGGGTGGGAAGAGGTGTAATCCAGGTAGCTGTGGGAGTCGGTGGGTTTGTAAAAAATGTCGGTGTCAAGTCGGTCGTCATTAATGGAGATGGAGAGGTCCAGGAAGGGGAGGGAGGTATCAGAGATGTTTTTACCTACAAAATATTGCATACCACTTCATTCACACATTTAATTATTCCCAATCTTTCCCCCACTCAAAAGACATACCAAGCACAACCCACAACTTCAAAATAATAAATCGGACTTGAACTCACCTGAGCAGCAATAGCCCTGGCTGTTTTACTGTTGTCTCCAGTCATGAGGACCACTTCCAGTCCCATACTGTTGAGTGTGTAGACAGCCAAATCTGCTTCTGGCTTCACAGTGTCTGCAATTGCTAACATTCCACAAAGTACACCTGCATTTAAAAAAAAATCAAACAATATTGGTAAATATACATTTCAACAGACAGTGGGAAGGCGGACGTGGGATGAATACCAAATTAATTTTAGTTTTAAAACCTGATGTTATACTAATGTGATTCACTGGTTGAGTTTTCCAAATTGGTCACCTATTTTTACAAACCTGTTGACTGTCAGTGCAGTCAATCCTCAAAACATTATTCCACTCTCTTCCATGCTTTTCAGATATGATCATCCTTGCAAACGGTGGCACAGCGGTTAGCACCGCTGCCTCACAGCACCAGAGACCCGGGTTCAATTCTCGCCTCAGGCAACTGTCTGTATGGAGTTTGCACATTCTTCCCGTGTCTGCTGGTGTTTCCTCGGTGCTCTGGTTTCCTCCCACAGTCCAAAAATGTTCAGGTTAGGCGAACTGGCCTTGTTAAATTGCCCGTAGTATTCGGTGAAGGGATCATTGTAGGGGAATGGGTCAGGGTGGGTTGATCTTCGGAGGGTTGGTGTGGACTTGTTGGGCCGAAGGGCCTCTTTCCACTCTAATTTAATCTTGCCAAATCCCCCCCACCTCTGTCAGGTCACAATAGTCCACACAACCCAGAATTTCAGAGATGCCAATTTGACATTTTTAAATGGTTTAGTTGTCTCTGATCAAATTGCTTTCCTCATTCTTTGTTTGACTTCTGCTTTCTATCATTTTCTGTCGAACAGAGAAACCTACTCCTAGGAGAATTCCAGTTCTTTTTGTGCCTGCTTCTCAGCCACTGCTCATTCCCCTCTACTCTAAGAGTGCTTTGTAGAGGCATTAAAATCAGTAATGAGCAGTTCATGGGTTTCTATTTTGGAACTGGAGTAAGTCAATTAGCCAATCCACCAGGGATATATTTCCCTCTCCACCCCTTTCCGCCTTCCGCAAAGACCGTTCCCTCCGTGACTACCTGGTCAGGTCCACGCCCCCCTTCAACTCACCCTCCCATCCTGTCACTTTCCCCTGCCACCGCAGGAACTGTAAAACCTGCGCCCACACCTCCTCCCTCACCTCTATCCAAGGCCCTAAAGGAGCCTTCCACATCAAAGTTTTACTTGCACATCCACTAATATCATTTATTGTATCCGTTGCTCCCGATGCGGTCTGCTCTACATTGGGGAAACTGGGCGCCTCAGAGCAGAGCGCTTTAGGGAACATCTCCGGGACACCTGCACCAATCAACCACACTGCCCCGTGGCCCAACATTTCAACTCCCCCTCCCACTCTGCCGAGGACATGGAGGTCCTGGGCCTCCTTCCCCACCACTGCTCGGTCACCACCAGACGCCTGGAGGAAGAATGCCTCATCTTCTGCCTCGGAACACTTCAACCCCAGGGCATCAATGTGGACTTCAACAGCTTCCTCATTTCCCCTTCCCCCACCTCACCCTAGTTCTAAACTTCCAGCTCAGCACTGTCCCCATGACTTGTCCAGACTTGTCCTACCTGCCTATCTCCTTTTCCACCTATCCACTCCACCCTCTCCTCCCTGACCTATCACCTTCATCCCCTCCCCCAGTCACCCATTGTACTCTATGCTACTCTCTCCCAACCCCTACCAGCTTATCTCTCCACGCTTCAGGCTCACTGCCTTTATTATGATGAAGGGCTTTTGCCCGAAACGTCGATTTCGAAGCTCCTTGGATGCTGCCTGAACTGCTGTGCTCTTCCAGCACCAGTAATCCAGAATCATGCCTGTCCTGTCATTCGATAAATCATGTACAATCTCTTACCTCAATGTCAATTCCCTTCATTATCCGCACCCCACAAATTCTCCTGATATCTGTAAATGTGGAAATCTAGAAATCTATCAATCTCTGTATTGAATGTACTCAATGACTGAATGTTTTTGACCACTCTGGGCAGAAAATTTCAAAGATTCACCACCAAATGAATGAAGAAATTCCTCAGGACAAAACAGTCAACCTCTTCTTTGAAGGCTCAATATCCTGGTTCTAGGCCTCTCAAACAGGGGAAAAATCCTTCCTACATTTGCCCTGCCACACCTCAAGATATCTGGTTGCTTCAGGTTGCGCTTTTGCCTTTCTATCCCTTCTCAACACTCTTTTCCATGGAAACATGGAAAAGTATCATATCATCCTTAAAGTGTAACTTTGTGTCTCTCTCCCCCTCCACAGATACTGCAACACCAGAGTTTCTTCAGTACATTCTGTTTTTATTTCAGATCTCCGGCATCCGGAGTACTTTGCTTTTATTTGAAACCTAAAGTCATGTGCACATTTCTCCATCTGAGAAGTTTACCATAAATTCACTATCCTCTTTTTCCCCCAAAAGGGGCAGTTCAGAACAAAGCTGTCCAGTAATATTTATCATTCATGACACTGAATATAAATCAGTGAAGAACTGGCAGTGTTTTTTGATGTTAAAGGACACCATCTAAATGCATAAGTACACATATCAGCAAGACTGACAAACTGGGTCTGTTTTTCTTTTGGTGAAAGGGTGACATAATAGCAGTGTTTAAAAATTGCCGTATGTTTTGGTAGAAGGATACCAAGAGTGTTTCCTTTTGTGGGAGGATATAAAGATAGTCTCCAAGAAATCCATCAGGAAACCGAAGAAACTTTTCATTCAAACAGTGATAACAATGTGGAACTTTTTACTGCAGGTAGTAGTGAAAGCAAATAGATGCATTTGAAGTGAAGCCAGACAAGATTTGAAAAAGATAGGAATAGACGGTTATAATGGTTAATTTAGATGAGAAATGGTGAAAGGAAATTCAGGTTTAGCATGTACAGTTGTGTGGGCCAATGGTCTGTTCCTGTACCATATTTCCTTTGTACGCCTGGTTGCAATCATATGATTTCAAATGCACAGCTGATACTAATGCCACCTCTGGGCAGCTAGTTGATAATTTCCAAAAATACTTGCAGGGGGCAGTCCAACAGCAAGCCTTCATTACCTTGTCCGAGGGGTGTTCAGACATGTGTGAAGCAATGTATCAGACCACCTATAGGGCCATAGTCAAGCATGAATGACCCTTTCCTTGCCAGACTTCCAATTTCCTGTTTCCGTACCAAAGTGGGCTCTGTCTGATTGAAACAGAAAACTGCTCATGTTCTTACCATCTACAGAGACTAGCACCGCTGTATGTCCCTGACTTTCGTGCTCTATCATGCAACTGTCCACGTCATTACTGATATGTAGACCATTCCTTTTCATCCATTCACGATTTCCAATCAGCACCGAAAAGATCTGTGATTTCCCTGAACCAGCAGCAGAGCACAAAGAAACAATAAACTGATATGCAATAAACTGATGTGCAAAAATACAAATAATCAAGTGAGAAATCAGTGATTACCACAGAGGAACATTTCCAGAAAGTTTGAAATAATTATTCCAAATGGCACAATAATAGAAAAGTGAGGCAACAAATAGATAAGTGCTTTTCAGAAGAACAGAAATAAGAGAAGAAACTACCCCGTACAGCACAAAGGTCTGCAGATCAAAACGTTCAATGTTTGAAATACAAATCAAACAACATTCATTATATCTAAGTAAGCAGTAATAAATATTTAAGCACCAGTTCTGTACACCAGTGTACCAAGAGATGACATTATGCACCAAAACATCAAAGCTTTGCATGTTGCCTCACAATGTCAATCTTGACGATAACGAAGGTCACCCATACTTAGATAACTAATTTTAGCAGTTTTTAGTTAACCGTTAGAAGGCCTCTGGAGAAAGTTAGTACTTCTTATTTACGGCCTTTATCATTTCCTAATATTTCCACAATAATGTACAAATAAACCAGTAGTAATCTGTTTGGAAAGGGAGGAGTCAACTTTGACCACCTGTAACGATTTGTTGCACTATAGCAGAGAAGAAAATTCACTCACTTCCTGATTGAGCCTCTTTGATTGAAGAATGTGAGGAGCCATCGTCGCTGCTTTTCTGATTGATCTGTATTAGTATCATGTTCTGTTCAACCTCAAGATTCTTTTTATTTAGTAGTGACTCAATGTTGGAGACTTTGCACATGATGCCACAGCCAGCAACTGCTTGAAAGTCTGAACAAGAGCCAAGCTCATCTGAGCCTAGTTCCTGAGTGAGAAAAGAACAAGTTATTTTTTTTTTATGTTGTGAGCATCTGTCTCCATATCTTTCCTTCATTGGTATCCTCCTTTTGTATTTTCTTCCCCTCCTCCTGGAATGTGTGTGTGAAATACACAGAAACCAACTTGACAAGCAAATAGAGAAAGGTTTAGAAGATGCTGCACTTAGCACAGCTATTAAAGATATCTCCATGACTGGCCCAGGTAACCAGGGTACCCTACAATTGTTCCCTGAAACTTTCAGCTTCTTGCAAAATGGATTCAGCACAGGATTTGTAATATGTGTGTGTGTTTATTTACAAAACATCACTTTGGTACATTATTATTAGTTCACATTACCAATGAGTTTTAATAATTGCAACAAAACACCAAAAAATGGGACAATAATACAAAATAGCATGATCTACAAGAATACATTGTGGCCATAGTCTGATAATGGATAATAATTATGTAAAATCTTTGTTTAACTATGACAATGTGTTTGTCAGTGTCCAGGCTGGCATATTTGTGATCATTTGATATGGTTAGAATTCACAATCTCATTATTGTTACAATGAACAAGTCCACATCTTTACACGATTACAATTCCAGATACTACATGACAAGTCAAATTCCACAATAAAACATGAAACGGCTTGACAAAGCATATGTTTCATTGTTGCAGTTGGTTACCATAGTGGTTATTCAATGGAGCATATTCACACCAGGCTGCAACAGTTCTTTAACAATAGACCTACGTTTATTACACAAATCAAAGAAAACAAGCATATTATACAATACAGGTAGAAAGACCTAAATGCAAGCAGAGAAACAAAGTTCAAACATGTTTCCCAACATTACCTTTCTTGCAGATATGCAATTCCAGGGAAGTATTGCTCCTACCTCAGCTTTTTAAAAAAACTTTACTTAATTGATATTTTCCAGGTTCTTTCCCTTGGACTGCGGAGATTTTTTTTTACAATTCTTTTCTGAGCCTGACGGCATGAACATTTTATGCAACTTGTTGCAAACCATTTCATTGGTAAACTAGCCATTCAAATCTGAATACCACAAGATGGAAGCCTAATGTTTAGTTACTTCTAAGGTGGAGGCTTGGGGCGGGGGGGCTCTCAAATATCTGCTCGAAAATGTCATGAGAAAATTTACTTCTCGGCGTCTCCCGATTGTATATTAGGAATAGATTCATCTGACAACTCCTCCACCCATGCATAAGAAACACTGAGGGAGGTACCGCTGGTCACACTGCAGAGTGCAGCTTATATAATGGAAGCACTCTCCCAGCCTCAAACTACAGAAATGCTGCTAGTTTTTCTCACTGATATATGATCTTAAAAAATTGTGATCGCAAATTTACTCTTCACAAATTGACAGTAATAAGAAAAGGTCATACCTGTTTACAGTACTTGGTTACTGCTACACCCAATGGATGTTCACTGTTGGTTTCTGCAGTGCCAACAATGGCCAACAACTTTGTCTGTGATATGTAATTACTCTCTGACAGTATCTTCAGGTTCATCACTCTCGGCGTTCCATGAGTGATTGTTCCAGTTTTATCAAAAACAACAGTATTAATCTAAACAAGACAGGAATTTTATTATTCTACTAAAACATCAGCGTCAGTCAATACAATCCAATTCATTTCTTAACTGAATTAAACTTGAATCCAAGAAAACAACTTGATTTTGCTAAAAAAAAAAGTTCATACAGTTCTACATTTAACCAGGACAATAAGCCTAGAGAACTATGTAAATTTTCCACAGTATACTATTAAAGCAGAGGTCTGGCAGGATGAAATCCATGAAAATAAAGCGTCTGTTAGGCTGATTGGAAAAGTAAGCACTACTGCCACCTTGGTGCAATTCCAAATCACATACCACAAATAGATATAACATTGAGTATGCGTGTTCTGAGACTTCTGTCAATATGCTCTTGAAAGGCTACTGGGGATGGGCTAGATAGACTGGATAATGTTGTGTAGGCATAACTATATGGCAGAATTAAAGAGGGTTTTAGACATTTTACACATTTTTCCTCAGGTCTAACAATACTGAGCAGAAATCAATGTAACTATTGTATTCATACTTTTTGGTTTCTGGAAATAGCAAAGTTAACATTACAAAATCATTACAATGGAACTGAATAACTCCAACAGGGAGACTTTGTTACATTTCACTGTAGTAAACATGTCCTTTATGTGGACATTTAATCTTTCAATCCTACTTGCCATGAACTTCAGGCCTTCCAAAATGGTGAAAACTTACTCATGCTACCTCATGTTCATATAAAAAAAACCCTGTGTTTTCAGACTTATTGATTTTTGGAATAGCAACACCATAACATGAAAATTCTCATCGACTATTTCATATCCCTCCACTTCAGTGCACCTCTACCAAGGTTGGTAACTTCATTCAACCCAAAAACCCTGGAATGGGTATTCATTTAGTTGTGGTCTTATAAGCATCCTGATCTTATTCATTTTAACCCTGATGGCTGTGCCTTCAGCTGCCTGTGTTTCAAGTACTGGAATTCCCTCCCCAAACCTCTACTATTCTCTGTTTCACTTCCCTCTCGTTGACCAAGCCTTTGATCATCTGTCCTGATACCACTTATGTGGCTCTATGTCAAATTTTGCTTCATAGTACTCCTTGGAAGCACCTTGGGAAATGTTATTACACTAAAAGGGGCTATATAAATACAAGTTGTTGTTACACACATCAGCAATACATTAGTGTCATGAACCGAACACACTGCATCAGTTGTCTTCTGAATTGTCTGAATTATGGAGGAAAAGTATTTTCATGGATCCAATTGATTCTGATAACTATTTCAAAACTTGCTGCAGTAAATGAAAGTTCTTTTCTAAAATAGAATCCGTAAAGTGTGGGAAGAAGCCATTTGGCCCATTGAGTGTACACCAACCCTTCAAAGAGCTTCCCAAACCAACCCCCATCTTATCCCTGTAACCCTGCATTTCACGGGGCCAATCCACCTAACCTGCACATCTTTGGACTGTGCAAGTGGGAGCATCCAGCAGAAACTCATGCAGACACAGGAAGAATGTGCAAACTCCACAGAGTCAGTCGTCAGAGGCTGGAATTGAATCTGGGTCCCTGGTACTATGAGGCAGCAGTGCCAACCACTGGGCTACTGTGCCGACCTTTTATTACTGGTCTTTCTAATTTCCTGTGCATCAGCCACTATTTATAATACATATAGGTGAACCTTGTAGAACACTTGAACTCCATTTATAGCAAAATAAATGTTCAATGCAGTTGTCATAGTAAACAGCCAAGGACAAGATGCTCTGACAGGAAAATCTCCATGATTTAACAACTGATATTAGTTTATATACACAACAATCAAAGTATTTGTCCTGAGTTACAAGGACATTATAGTCTCTTACTGTATTTACCTTGTGTGCCATTTCCAGTGGCTCCCCTCCTTTAATGAGGATACCATTTTGTGCACCGACTCCTGTTCCCACCATTACTGCGGTAGGTGTTGCCAATCCCAATGCACAGGGGCACGCAATGCAAAGGACAGTAATTGAGGCTTGGAACGCAAAACGCACAATTACCTCAGGTTGAGACAAGCTTTTGTTGTAACCCTAAGTAAAAACAGGTAAGTCAGTCAGTCATAGCTGGCAGGTATAACCTCAACAGAAAGAGCACTGCTTGGGCTATAACCTAATAGAGGGGCAATTATTGTTGTTGTTACTTTGCAGCAAGATTGCTCGAAACAAAATGAAAGCTAAAATTTTGATAATCAATTTTTTTTGTTGCTGGAATTAAAAAAAAACAAACTAAATATTCACTGCTGCTCCTGGATGTGATGAACTCTGATGTTCTTCGACATTGAACTTGTTCTGAAAATTTCCCACTGCAATGCACAATTCCATAGCGCGATCTCAAATTCATCCAGGATATAAATCAGGGTACGGGTAGTTGAGATGATGGCGCAGTGCCAATGTTGTCAGAGGAGAAACCCATGCTTGGAGGTCATTGGTTCTCACCTCAACACAACAGCTGGAGGAATTTGAATTTAAGACACAAGGAACAATGACATAAAGCTGGCCATCTTTGATGGTGACTTCAACAATCATTGATATTAAGAAACATCTGAACCTATCTGGTTCAATCTATTGTTTCGGAAATGAAATCTGCCATTTTTACTTGTCTGGGCTACATGTTATTCCAAACCAACAGTGATGTGTCTGCCATTTCAACAGCATTGCACATCCTCAGTTTGAGCCTGCTAACATGGCAGAAATGTCCACCGATCTCCTGAGGAACCCACTTAATGTTTCCTTCTTTCTCCACTGACACAAACCCCTCAATGATCCCGGTTTTCAAGCAGCACAACCATTTTATATTCATTTCCAAGTTAAATTTGAAATCTCAGCCTTTGTAGCAGGTTTACACTACACTTTTCAATTGGTTTTGAAAATCAAGGCACACAACCATCTTGAAGCTTCCACAGTTGATTTGGGATGTCACTACTTTAGTTTTTAAAAAGTTTATTTATCGAGGAAGATCATTACCTTTTGAATCTATGCTGGATCCCACTTATTAGCTATCAACCGCCTAATGTTTAGTCGATATTGAGCTTGAAACATGAACTGTTTCCTCGCCATGCGTAATGCCAGACCAGTTGAGTTTGATTTTATTTCAGATTTCCAGAATTTGCCATGTTTTGCTTTTATTGAGCATTTAGTGTTTACCTCAAATCTACAGAATTTGCCTTTAGAAAAGACATCACAGCCTGATTCCAGTACAGCAACACTTGGTCATAGAGATATACACCATGGAAACGGACCCTTCGGTCCAACCTGTCCATGCTGACCAGATATCCCAACCCAATCTAGCTCCATTTGCCAGCACCTGGCCCATACCCCTCCAAACCATTCCTATTCATATACCCATCCAAATGCCTCTTAAATGTTGCAATTGTACAAGCTTCCACCACCTCCTCTGGCAGCTCATTCCATACCTGTACCACCCTCTGTGTGAAAAAGTTGCCCCTTAGATCCCTTTTATATCTTTCCCCTCTCACCTTAAACCTATGCCCTCTAGTTCTGAACTCCCCGACCCCAGGGAAAAGACTTTGTCTATTTATCCTATCTATGCCCATCACAATTTTGTAAACCTCTATAAGGTCAGGCCTCAGCCTCCGACGTTCCAGGGAAAACAGCCCTAGCCTTTTCAACCTCTCCCTATAACTCAAATCCTCCAACCCTGACAACATCTTTGTAAATCTTTTCTGAACCCTTTCAAGTTTCACAACATCTTTCCAATAGGAAGGAGACCAGAATTGCACGCAATATTCCAACAGCGGCCTAACCAATGTCCTGTACAGCCGCAGCATGACCTCCCAACTCCTGTACTCAATACTCTGACCAATAAAGGAAAGCATACTAAACGCCTTCTTCACTATCCTATCTACCTGTGAATCTACCTTCAAGAAGCTATGAACCTGCACTCTAAGGTCTCTTTGTTCAGCAACACTCCCAAGGACCTTACCATTAAGTGTATAACTCCTGCTAAGATTCGCTTTCCCAAAATGCAGCTCCTTGCATTTATCTGAATTAAACTCCATCTACCTCTTCTCAGCCCAATGGCCCATCTGGTCCAGATCCTGTTGTCATCTGAGGTAATTCTCTTCGCTGTTCACTACACCTCCAATTTTGGCGTCATCTGCCTCTCACAGACTTAAATCCCTTTATACTCTCACACATACACACACTCTCTTACAGACACTCACATCACCCCCACACACACCCACCCACACATACATAAGTTTGTGGGGTGAATTTGTACTTGCAGAATTACATTTTATTTTGCTCAAAAATTCCATGAATTCACGGAAGATTCTGTAAATCCCTTTTTAGAAATGGTATCAGTCTGAACATTGGGACACAGACAGACAAACTTTAACCTTATACCTTCAATGCATTATCTGAGCTGACATGGCACTTATCGTTAAAGTTCGCTTGAGAATATCACTTGAAAAAACTTCTGGGACTTCCAGATGAACAAACTGAAACCAACACGGTCATTAGAGACTTAACCAACAATCCAAGTCTTTTTCAATTTATCATCTCGGGTGCATCACACTGTAAACTTTTGCTATAAATTCTGTGTCTTATGATCTTATATTCCACAACCACCCGATGAAAGGGGAGTGCTCTGCAAGCTAGTGCTTCCAAATAAACCTGTTGGACTCTAACTCGGTGTTGTGAGATTTTTAACTTTGCCTTTTAGCATTTGCCGAAGTAAAGTTCCCTTTATCTTCCTATTGCAAATTGGGATATGATAAAATCAAACTACTGCCTTCAAGTTTAGTTTTAGATTCTCAGCTCTTCTGCTTGCTCTCATATTATATCAGCAAAACAGATTTCAAGTTGTATTTAATTTCATTTCCCTAGGTTCCTTTTTGATCTACCGACTACCCTTTCATCACATCATCCCAGGATACCTTTAACACCCGTTTTTGATCCTGAGTTCATTGATAATCTGTTTCGAGTCATTGGCATCCAGGCTGGCTAACATTCTCAAATTTTATAGACAAATGCAACTAAAGTGCCAAGATCTACTCGTGCTGAGTGCCAAGCTTGAATCTACATATGCGGGTTGGATAGCGGTTAGGCCACAACATTTAAAATGCATTGGCAGACTAACTGTGCCTCCTAAAGCTGGGAACACAGCTGGGAAGTCCAGCAGAAAGATCGAAACCTGGGGGAGGTCTTCCTTCTGTCACAGTTGAAGGAACTCCTATGCCTATCAGCTAACAGGGTCCGGGGTGAGTCAGCTTTTATGGAAAGGATAATTTCTGTTTTTAAATCTTCGAGGAGTCAATCAAAGTTCCACGTCGGGTCCACCTCTCCAGTTAATTTTACCAGTAACCTTAATGTTATTAGCTATAACAGTGTTAACCATGTGGTGTCCTGGAATAGGCAAGGAGTTCAAGAACTCTGACATTTGCATTCCCTGTTCACCCACTAAGCACCCAGATTATGCTGATAATCTTATAAAGGGTGACCTCATCAAGGCCATCTCGGATGTTGGCACATAAAGTTGAGAATCACTGCCATAATTTGCCACAGGTGACATCTGCTGAAGCTTTATCAGGAGCTTGCGAGACTAAAGATAGAAGTCATGCCTTGTTTAATGTGCAAGTTAGAGAAAACTAAACCCAGAATGTTCTCATGAGAGTACCTGCATTATATTTCTGCATTAACGGCTAAATCGTCAGAACTAATTATAAATACCAAAAGAATTCCACACTATTTTAATCCAAAATCATATCTATAGCAATAATGCCCAGGACCAATACTGACATACATCATGAAATGAAGAATCCGCAAGTTCTAGTTTTGACAACTACAACTTAGATTTCAAACTTTGCCAATTGTGTTGACCACCTTTCCAGACAAGACATTCTGCTTAAACTTCAGTACTTACAGGGAAATATTCTTCCACAAGGTTAAACTTGAAAAATCCGATGATAACCCAGGCAATCAGAGTAACAACAGAAACTCCAACGATAAATGGGACGAAGTATCCACTCAGCTTATCTGCAAACTGTTGAATAGGGGCCTATAAAAGAAAACAAACAACAAATTGTGGACTCTCTGCAACTTCAGTGGAGAAACTAGAGAAGTGAATAATCTCTAAATAAACACAATCTGGGTGCAAGGGAAGAGGGTATTCTTCCAGGCTTTGCATCCAACGTGAACATTTTCCAGTAGATCATTAATGTATAAATTTGCCCAAATAAAGCAGAGGTAAAAGACAGACGATGGTGGTGGAGGGTTGCTTTACAGACTGGAGGCCTGTGGCGAGTGATGTGTCACAAGGATTGGTGCTGGGTTCACTGCTATTCGTCAGTTATATAAATGATTTGGATGTGAACTTAGGGGGTATGGTTAGTACGTTTGCAGATGACATCAAAATTGGAGGTGGAGTAGACAGCGAAGGAGGTTACCTCAGAGTATAACAGGATCTTGATCAGTTGAGTCGATGGGCTAAGTAGTAGTAGTAGGTGGAGTTTAATTTAAATAAACATGATGTGCCGCAATTTGGAAAGGTAAATCAGAGGAGGACTTACACACTTAATGGTAAGGTGCTAGGGAGTGTTGCTGAATGAAGAGACATTGAAGTGCAGGTTCATAGTTCCTTTTAGGTGGAATCACAGGTAGATAGGATAATGAAGAAGATATGCTTGCATTGGTGAGTGCATTGAGTATTGAAGTTGTGAAGTCATGTTGCAGCTGTACAGGACATTGGGGGTTAGGCCACTTTTGGAATACTGTGTACAATTCTGGTCTCTGTGGTATAGGATGGATGTTGTGAAACCTGAAAGAGTTCAGAAAAGATATACAAAAATGTTGCCAAAGTTGGAGGATTTGAGCTATAGGGAGAGGCTGAACAGGCTGGGGTTATTTTCCATGAATTGTCAGAGACTGAGGGGTGACTTGACAGAGGTCCATAAAATGAGGAGCAGCATGGATAAGGTACATATCCTACCCTTGGGAAAAGACCTTGTCTATTTAGGAGAAGGTGAGAACTGCAGATGCTGGAGATCACAGTTGAAGAATTTGGTGCTGGAAAAGCACAGCCAGTCAGGCATTATCCGAGAAGCAGGAGAATCAACGTTTCGGGCATAATCCCTTCATCAAGAGTCATTTGGGCATAAGTCCTTCATCAGGAAGGGCTTATGACCGAAACGTCGATTCTCCTGCTCCTTGGATGCTGCCTGACTGGCTGTGCTTTTCCAGCACCACACTCTTCAACTGTGGTCTCCAGCATCTGCAGTCCTCACCTTCTCCTAAATAGACAAGGTCCTTTCCCAAGGTTAGGGGAATCCAGAACTAAAGGGTTTAAGGTGGGTGGGATTTTTGAAAGGGAGCTAAGGGGCACCTTTTCACATGGAGGGTAGGTGAGTGTATGGAATGAGCTGGCAGAGGAAGTGATGGAGGCTGGTAAAATTACAACATTTAGAAAATATCTGGATGGATATATGAATAGGAAAGGTTTAGAGGGATTTGGGCCAAATGCTAGCAAATAGGAATAGATTAGTTTAAGATATCTGATCAGCATGGATGCGATGGACCAAAAGGTCGGTGTCCATGCTGTAAAGCTCTATAACTCTAATCATTCACAAGAGAAGTGAGTCTCTCTTTCAGTGCTAAATATCAGATGCAAAGTGTTGCACAATGAGCAACATTAATTATAATTTTATAAACCATGTTTGTTTCTTGTTTGTAAAATGACTGCAAAGCTGCAATTATGACAAAGTGGTAAATGTGATGTAAACTGTGGGATTTACATGCATAATTTTTCATGTACGTGGTGAGAGCATGAGATTTTTGGTTTTGAGTTTGTAACTGGAGGGATTTTCAGCGCTCATTCAGTAAATAATTAACTTGTGAGTATTTCTGAAATGATGGCAATTTATTTTCAAAACAGATTTTGAAGTCTGGCTGCAGAGCCAATGGCTTAGGGTTATCCCTAACCATTGACCTGTTAATTTTAGATTGGTTGCAACCAGCAACATACTCTCAAAGGTTTGTTAGTGTGTTGTGAAATTTTAAGGGAAAAGCTCATAACAGAGCGAGATTTTTAGTTTCACTTTTGACTTTAAGGGAGGTAACTTTGTGAAATGCTTGGGACAGGACGGTTGTATGGATCATTTCTCCTGAGATGGTAATGGTAGATATAGTAAACTAGATTTTCTTGGAGTTAAAAGATAATGCCAGCCCCAAACCAGAAATGTTCAGATAAAAAGTACATTGAAGAGATTACTTGAAGCTACCCAGAGCTGTAGCATGGAAACAGACTCTTTGGTCCAGCTCTTCCATGCTGGCCCGATATCAGAAATAAATCCAGTCTCATTTGCCAGCATTTGGCCCATATCCCTATAAACTTTTCCTATCCATATACTCATCCAGCAAAACCTGAAAAGGAACTACAAAAGAAATTCAGCATGCACACTTCTCACGTCTATTGTCGATATAATAATCCCCATTTAGAAAAGAAAATCCCCATAAACAACTCCTTGGTTATGAATGTGATCACCAAGACTGTACCTTAGATGTTTGAGCTTCTTCTACAAGTTTCACAATCTGAGAGAGAGTGGTTTCAGATCCAACATGAGTAGCTTCAATCAATAGAGCTCCATGCTGATTAATGGAGCCTGCAATGACACTGCTCCCCAATTTTTTAGTTACTGGCATTGCTTCACCTACAAACAATGCATAATACAAAGGGGACCAAAAAGTTATTAGTAATAGTCTAATATTCATGGTCTACTAGTCTAACAATAACAAACTCCATCAGATTACTCGTGTAGTGCAAATGGCACTTAAAGTAAGCAGAGCACATTACGTAAATAGAAACAAAGTGCTGGAATTCATAAAAGGCAGCCCGTAGGGATCAATGGTTACTTTCATTCAAAAGGCTCTGAGAAATGGTGAGGAACAAGGCATGACTTGCAGACTCTACCATATGTGAGACAGATGGTCCTTGAAGGGATGAGGAGACAAGCCACTCAGAAGTTTGCACACTCCCATCTAGACATCGATTGCACCTTCTTCAGAATGGTCATACTCTACTTTGCTGTTCACAGATGCTGTCAGTCTGGTTAAGTATTTCTTGCACTTTCTCATTTGATTTCAAAATTCCAGCACCCACAGTATTTTTGCTTTTATTTTAGAGCACTTGCAATGATTTACTGGGCAGAAATCAACTTATGTGATATACATTTATCACCAAAATTGAATGGAGATGGACCACAGAGGTACAGTACCAAAGCATATTATCTAAAATGTTTGCTACAGAGGACTATCAATAGGAATTCCTGATTTTGTTGACTTTCATTGAATGATTCTTTTCATGCCTAAAAAGGAGGAGAAGTCTGCTGCTCACACCAACTGTCAATACAGCAGTTCAGAATGGCTGTTGACTTAAAATATAGTTTTAAAAGGTTACAGTTACAATGCTCTGACGCAGAGTCATCTAGACTCAAAATGTTAGCTTGCTCTCTTTCCACAGAAGTTGCCAGACCCACAGTGATTTCCAGCACTTGTTTGCTTTCAGTACAAATTCCAGCACCTGCAGTAATTTGCTTTTACAGTTACAACTTTGGCATGGTGACCAATTTGTGAAGTTAATTCCAAAAATCATGTTTGGAAATTGCCTGCATATCCTAGATACCTGACAAAGCTAAAGAACACAGAAAGCAATGTTTTGAGTATTTCCCATGTACATGTTTGTACTCCCTGAACACAAAAATTACAATTTTATTTTTTGAGTCACATGCACAGAATTCTGTTGTGTATTTCTTACCAGTGATCAGAGATTCATCAGCCAACGAATGACCTTCAATCACTCTGCCATCAACAGGGAATTTACCACCTGGGACCACTTTTACAATATCGCCTCGTTGTACCAACTCCACATCAATTTGCTCTTCACTGAGGAGCCATTGTGAGAAAAAGAAAACAGCATTTAATCAATCACAATTTGTCCGATGAAAATAAATGTATTAAAGTGCAAAAAAGAACAACAATGTTTCACAAAATAAAGGTCAAAGACACGAAACAAATAAATTAGTCATCTAATGAGCATTAAACACACAAAACTATGTTCTTTTTGAAAAGCTCTAACCTTAAAATGGAATGGTCCTCGTTTATCTTCACTATCGTGGCCTCAGTTGCCTGCAATGACATCAGCTTCGCAAGCGCTTCTGATGTTTTGCTCTGAAATATAATTTTTAAAAATCTCTCTCACTTCACAAAATACATAAAAAAGTTTCACAATAAACAGAACAGTCCTTCTATTGCTGTAGATTCAGAACCAGAACAACTTCATGCATTAAAGGTAGAGAAGTCTTGATTCTGCCAATTTTGTATTCCACTACATTTATAATGAGATGACTAAGACCGTGTGTTGTTTAAAAGACAATTAACTTCAGATGTTCAATTTCTCAAAATACCTGCGTTAAGTCCCCATTATGAGGAATAAAGGCTGCTGGTTATGTGAATCTGTAAGAAAAGTCTTCATGAAAACTTATACAGTACACTCGAATTGTCACCTTTTTCCATTCTTGCATGTTTCAACTTTCTATTTCAATGTTAAAACAACACATTTTCATTTTAGTCATTGCATGGGAGTTTTCTTAGGTAAAATAGCACATTGGTGAGGGATTCCTGATTTAATATGATCATAAGTTCATCTAACCGCTTATGTATTGGCAGCTGCACGAAGGAAGAGGACAGGCTAGTGGTGGCTGGGAGAATTACCATTCTAATTTTCATATTTATTATATGCAATGTACAAACAACTTTGCGAAGTGTGGAATTATGAATTTAACGCTAGAGAAATTGGATTCAAAGGACTAAAACTGAAACTAAATTGAACTCTAGATGTTTCGTTCCAAGATGGTATTGATATTTTTTGATTGAAACACAGGAAGGAGCCTGAATTTCCTGCTGCATATTCAGCAAAGTAGCATGAACAGCTATTATCGTGTCAAGGGAACAGTCAACTTCTGGTTAAAGAACTTTTGTGGAAATTTGAAGTGACATTTACTAAGCATGCAAGTGGCAACTAACTAAAGATCAAAATTTGCCAGCATTCATTTATATAATTACACTTTCTTTCACTGTTCAAATGTAACAAAATAGCCAATTTGAACAAAGGAATATGCATTAAAAACAGAATCAATTTATGGGTAAAATGAAAGGGCAATAGCCTTGCTGGAATGCAGATGTGCCATTCATAATTACCCAATAAAATTAAAACCTCACTCTGCCGATATCATGCTTGGAGTCAGGTGACCCATTTCTGGCCAACGCTTACACCTCCAAACCACAGGACGACACTGAGAGAGTCATTTGTAAGTTTTGAAGAAGAAATAAAATTGGATTCCACTTTCAGAAAAAAAACAAAATACTGTAATTCAGAAAAAAAGTTAGGAAACAAAGAAAATAATTTTGGCCAGTCAAATTCACTTCTGCAACAAACCATGTACAGTGAACTCTTCACTTGAATGTACGAGAGACATAAATCCACCCATTTAAATCTCCAAATGAAAGTGGTGTACAAACATGCCTGATTTCCAAAAGTAAACAGTGAAATCCAGAATATTCATTCAGCTTTATTTCTCTGCTTTGCTTTCCATAAACAGCATTTCATTCCAGGGATGCCTGCTGGAGATCAATCTGAGGCACTTGTTGGGAGGCATGCAAGAGTGGCCATAGTGTCACTGACTATGAAGCCAAAAGCTTCCTGCTGGCCTGAGAATTGGTTAACACACAAAAGGATCCACATTTAACTCTACATCTGAACTGAGCATGGCATTGACAACAGAACTACAATTTGTCTCATCACTCAGAAGGATACATAAAATTTGTTCAGATTTTGCCATTCTGAATGAGAAAACCTTGCTAAAGGAAATTTTTGGGTGGAGGCAGCTTCGTCCTCAGCTATATTACCTGATTCCAAGAGCTTAAGGAACTTAAATATACTTTTGGTCAAATTCACTTAACAATGTTGATCAACTGGATGAGATTCAAGTGGTAAACGCCACTGTGCAACTGTACCAAGTTAGTATTTGGGTCTTCAGGACGGAAAATACAGGAAGAAAATGGACAAGGAACAAGAAAAGAAATTGAAGTCACAATTCAAATAAAGTTAGTCTTTTTTTTCCTCACCTTAGCAATGTGCTCAAGCCACCGCCCCAAACCAATGAAGACAAACAGCATCGGAGGTGTATCGAAGAAAGTTATGGGGTTCACTTTGGCCTTTTCTGCCATAGCAATGGCAAGGATGACACAGGAATATAAGAAAGCAATTGTTGTAGCTAGAACTATCAGCACATCCATGTTGGCAGTTTTGTGCTTGAGTGCTTTGTATGCTTGGATATAGAAATACCATCCACCTACAAACTAAAAGAAAAACTGATTAAAAACAGACAGAGGGACAGACAGAGGGACAGACAGAGGGACAGACAGAGGGACAGACAGAGGGACAGACAGAGGGACAGACAGAGGGACAGACAGAGGGACAGACAGAGGGACAGACAGAGGGACAGACAGAGGGACAGACAGAGGGACAGACAGAGGGACAGACAGAGGGACAGACAGAGGTGGTTTGACCTCAGGTGAGGGGAGAGGTTGAGAAGAAGAGCCCTTCGTGGTAACGGGAATTGAACCCATGCTGCTGGCTTCACTCTGCATTGTGAACCAGCTGTTCAGTTTACTGAGTGAACCAACTGCCAATGTTTTAAGTAATCACTTTGCAATACATACCTTTCATTAACATCTTTTCACAAAAAACTCAATTAAGCGCAAAAGTATAGTAAATGTAAACAACTAAAATTAAAGAATCATTCACTCTGGGTAGAATTGGGTGTTGTGTAACTATGCTTAAATTAGCCAGATGTGAAGGTTGGAGCACTCAGCAAAAATGACTAAAAACCTGACGGACTAGCAAAAAGTCACAGCTGCTTCTAATAAGTATTGAGCCTTACAGTCACAGAAGTCCACAGCACAGAAAAAAGCCCTTCAGCCCATTGAGGTTGTTTTTGACTGGCACAAATTAACAGCCTGAATCCTATTTTCCAGCACTTGTCATATAGTTCTATATGCCTTAGTATTGCAAGTGTACATCTCAACACTTCATAAATGTAATGAGGGTTACTGTTCAGAGATAGTGATAGTTAGATGATCAGATTTAAGGAGCTGGAAACCTCATCGACCTTGGTCTTTCTAATGTCGTAAATAGACCTGCAGGACAAGGAAAGGCATAAACACTTTTTACCTCCTGACAGCTCCAAGCACTTCACAGCCACTGAGTGCCTCTGAAGCGTAGTCATCACAGAAACAAGAACATAAGAAATAAAGTAGGTAATTTGTCCCTTGGACCCTGCTCTGGTCAATCAACATGATGTTTACTGATCTGCTACATCAACTCCACCACCCTGTTCTGTCCCTTGATTCTCACCATACTCAAAAGTCTTATCAACTTCTATTGTGAATATACTCCAAGAGCATCCATGGGTTCAAGGTAGAAAATTCCAAAGTCTCTCAACCCCTTGAGTGAAGAAACTTCTTCTCATTTCAGCACTAAATGGCTGACCCAGCATTCTGACACTATCACCCATCTTTGAAAATTTCATAACTAGGAGAAACATTTCCTCAGAAACCACATGGTAAAGCCTCACATTTTTTGGAACTCTAGAGAACATAAGCCTAGCCTTCGGATTCTTGTAGCATAGTGATAGCGTCCTATCTCTGAGCTTGAAAGTCTGTGTTCAAACACTTCTGCTGGATGTCTTTCATAACATATCGGAACGCTTGGGGAGTGTTGCAACTCAAAAGGACCTGGGGGGCAGGTTCATAGCTCCTTGAAAGTGGAGTTGCAAGTAGACAGTATGGCGAAGGTAGCATTTGACATGGTTGCATTCACTGGTCAGTGAAGGAATTGAGATGTCATGTTGCAACTGTACAGAACATTGATGAGGCCACTTTTAGAATGCTGCAAAAAATTCTGATTAACCAATTATTGGAAGGATGTTGTGAAACTTGAAAGGATTCAAAAAAGATTTACAAGAATGTTGCCGGGATTGGAAAACTTGAATTATAAGGAGAGGCTGAATAGGTTAGGACTATTTTTACTGCAGCTTTGGGGGCTGAAGGGTGACCTTATAGATGTTTCTAAAATCATGAGGGGCATGATTCGGGTGAATAGCCGAGGTCTTTTTTCCTGGGAAGGGGAGTCCAAAACTAAAGAGCATAGGTTTAAGGTGAGAGGGGAAAGATTTAAAAGGGACCGGAGGAGCAAATTTTTCACGCAGAGAGTGATGCATATATGGAGCAAGTTGCCAAGGCAGAATGGAGGCTAGTACAATCACAACATTTAAAAGGCATCTGGATGGATGCATGAATAGGAAGGGTTTAGAGGGATAGAGGGATATGAGTCAAATGCCAGCAAATGGGTCAAAATGGGCAGCACGGTGGCTCAGTGGATAGCACTGCTGCCTCACAGCACCAGGGTCCCAGGTTCAATTCTCAGCCTTGGGTGACTGTGTCTGCGTGGAGTTTGCACATTCTCCCCGTGTCTGCGTGGGTTTCCTCCGGGTGCTCCGGTTTCCTCCCACAGTCCAAAGATGTGCAGGTCAGGTGAATTGGCCAAGGTAAACTGCCTATAGTGATAGGTGC
Source organism: Chiloscyllium punctatum (assembly GCF_047496795.1). Classification (NCBI taxonomy): domain Eukaryota; kingdom Metazoa; phylum Chordata; class Chondrichthyes; order Orectolobiformes; family Hemiscylliidae; genus Chiloscyllium; species Chiloscyllium punctatum. The sequence goes on along the minus strand of NC_092763.1, from coordinate 59,888,385 downwards.
ATTAGTCAGAGAGAAATGGGTCTGGATGGATTACTCTCCGGAGGGTCGATGTGGACTTGTTGGGCCAAAGGGTCTGTTTCCGCACTGTAGGGAATCTAATCTAATCATCAGTTTAGGATATCTGGTCAGCAAGGACGAGTTGGACTAAAGGGTCTGTTTTCCTGCTGTATGACTTTGTTGATTAAAAGTAATTACGAACATAATCTATTCATTCTCTGCTCATAGGGTCATGCCCTCAACCAGGAACCAGTCTAAACTTAGTTGCACTCCCTCTAAAATGTAAATAAATTCTTATCTAGGTAAGGAGACTAAAACAGAGCACAGTATTCCAAGTGTGGCCTCATCAATATCCTTTATAAATGAGGTAAGGTTCGATTAGTCAGACTCTAATTTCTTTGTAACAAAAACCAGAATACAATTGGGCTTCCTAATCACTGATGTACCTATATGTTAGCTTTCTATGACTAACATGCAAGGACACCCAAATTTCTTTTTCAAATACAAACATTGCCCAGATTCTCACTATTGACAAAATATGTTGCAGTATTATTTCTCCTGCTAAAGTTGAGTACTTCACACTTCTCCATGTTGTACACCATCTGCCATGTTCTTACTCACTCATTTAGCCTAGCTTGTCCAATTATTTTTTTAATGATTAAAATTCTTAAGTCCAAAAAACATCTTCTCTGTACCCTCTCCAGTACAATCACACCTTTGAGATAGTGGAGTGATCAGAACTACCTACAGAACATGAGCACCTAGTCTTAATGCTTTTAGTATTTTTAACATAACCTCAAAGTTCTTGCATTGTGTGTCCTAGCTAATAAAGACAAATATTCTGCATGTTTCCTTCACCACCTTGTTGATCTGTCTAGCCACTTCCAGGCATCTGTTAACATGCACTTGAAGATCCGACTGTTCTGCTTACTTCCCAGTATCCTACATTTATTGTGTATTCTCCTGTCTTGCTACCTTTCCCAAAAATAATTATTCACAATCCTCCAGAGTTCTGCCAAGATGACATCTCCATTAATATCTTCCTGTAGATACACAACCAATTCTTTTATCAGCTACAACTTTATCACTTCATTCCGCACAATTTTTATGGTTCTTAGCATTTTTGGCAGAATTGGGCCTTTGGTCTCTGTCACAAGCTTCCTTTGATCTCCTTCAGTGAACTTTAACCCACAACCATCTAATTCAGAGGTAAGAATGATGCCAAAAGCCATGGTTAACAGCAAAAAAACACAACTTATCCCCTCTCCCTATGGGTGGCTTAAGAAATTCCACTGCCTCGCCCAGTACTTAGTATCAGTAGGTAGAAATGCACAGCTGCATAGGCAGATTACTTATCATATGTAAATGCTTAAAAAAAATTCGCTGTTCTTACTCATTTCTTTAAAACAATAACATCTGTAGTGCTCTTTGATGGTTCTCTGGGTGGTGTTATGCTGTCATAAGGAACAACTTAAATATGGCATTGAAAGGTCCATGTTTAATTTTGAATTAGTGCAGAGCTATATATATAAATTTAAACAATGGTATGGGATCTAGAACAAGATTCAGCATCCATGGATCTGGTGGAAAGGAGATGATGCAAAACAAAAAAAAATCAGCCAAAGTGAGGAGAAGCCACCCACTTTAAACAGCAGTTTCTATAACCATAGATGTCATCAGAGACAATGCATTTTTAGTTTTTAAGACATAACAGGCTCAAACTACTACAAATTTCCAGACTCAATATTGAATTAGAGAATTTTTAAAATGTATCCCCATTTTGTGTAGCAGATGCTGCTAATGGATTGGCTAATTGTATTTACACCTCCATCAGACTTTTATTTCTTTTATTGTGTGATTGTTGGCTGCTGTTGTGAACATCCAGTTGATAAATTTTAACATATGACTTTTTAGCTGTAGGATTAAAACTTAACTGGAGAAAATGGCATAAATGCAACGCAGGACATGGAAGGCTATTACACTACAAAGATCGGGATTATGTAGCTTTAAGAGGTTAACAGTTCGAAAAGTAGGATGAGAAACAACATGTGAGCTTGCTAAAATAATGACAAATAGTATCTACAGTACTTGCAGTAGATTATAGAGATTGATTTGAGAGTTAAAGCTAAATCAGTTTAGATTAGATTAGATTTCCCTCTAGTGCAGAGAGAGGCCCTTCGGCCCAACAAGTCCACACCAACCCTACGAAGAGTCACCCACCGCGACCCATTTCGCTCTGACTAACGCATCTAACTCTATGGGCAATTTAGAATGGCCAATTCATCTAACCTGCACATCTTTGGACTGTGGGAGGAAACCCCTGCAGACACGGGGTGAATGTACAAACTCCACACAGACAGTCGCCCATAGCTGGAATCGAACCTGGGTCCTTGGCAGTGTGAGGCACCATTAAACACATTCAGTGAATTCAAAGGCTGTAAAATGCATTTACTGCATTAAAGCAGCAATTATAGATAAATTAAACATAAAAGTCAGTTTAAGGATAGATCAGATCGGCCTGTGCACCATTTCTTGGGTTGACATTAGGAAGGTTCACTAGCTTCATGTTGTCTTGAGTTTTTGGCTATGAGAGAGCTGAAGTAAAGACGTAGCTTCAGGTAGTTCAAGTGCTACTGTTAGCAGACTACAGATTGTTTGAAATTCCCCCAAAAGTGAAGTTTCTGTGCCATGTAAAAAACGTTAGGGTTTAAAAAAAAATCCTTGGGAGTCATTGATAGTTCAGGGCAGCTGAGAGCAGGGTGATAGAAGCCCACAAGCAGTAATTATGGATCAGTGAAGACTGAAGTTTAGAGAAATTCAGTGCCAGTTTAGGTGAAGCAAGCTGCTCTATAAAATCCAAAACTGAGTTGGTCATTAGATAGTTGGAAACAATCTCAGGCGTTTGGGACACTAAGTCTCGGGAGAAGAGATTGAATTATATAAATAGTTGTGAGGCAGTCAGAGCTGGACAGAGACTTTGAAGAAAGTCCAAATCTGAAACTTTACAAGGAGATGGAATGTTAAGTGAGATTTGGTGACTCTGTGTCATTAATTTTTAGATGGAATCTGCCTGGACTACATGGGCCATTAAACTGCGGTCTAAGTGTTCAAAGATGTTGTGTGTTTACCTCATATTAATTCAGAATGTTAAAAAGGAGTTCAGTCTGTGTTCTATAGCAAATGCTAGCTTAGAATCATTATCTGGCTTGTTCAGTGTACCTATAGGTCACGGTTGCTTAGACTGTACAATACATTGCGGTATTTCAACTCAATCCTTGAATCCTCCTACTTATTGCCTCAATTTAAAAGATTAAGGTTGATCAAACCAGATCATAAAGAACCAGTTTACCCAGTATTCTCATAACTGGGATCATAACTCTGCTTTGTCTTGCAACATTATTTTTGTCATTTAATCATTCCTACTTTCCACCCTATAGCAGAATTTATTTTTTGTTTTACTTCCTCTCCCACCACTGTACTTACTTTAAAATAGCCTTAACTTTTTCCAGATTTGATGAAAGGTCATTGATCTGAAACATGAACTCCATCCCACTCTCTCGATAGACACTGTCTGACTTGGTGAGGATTTCTAACATTTTCCTTTTTTTAATGTTTTAGTCTTTACTGTGTTGGTCTAACAACTTATTCACGCTCAGTACCCAGGCATACATATGAACAACGACCAGTGGAGAATGGAACCACAAATCAGAAATGAATCAACTACTTCAAAACAGGGAGTCAGAACACTGACAAGCAACAAAAATTGACAAAAGTATGCGTTAATTGAAAAATGGCTAATGTTAGAATCACAATTTCACAAAAGGATTTCAACTTTATGGTCACTTATTGTGTTTGAGTATCCAGAAACAGAATAAAAATTAATTTTAGCATATCCAAATCAGACAGAACATACCTGAACTGGAACACAGAGTATGAAGGACAGCAAATTCATAATGGAAAGCCCTGGAAGGAGTTGTCGCTCCAGAAACATTGAGGCATGGTGTTTTTCAAGCTCATCAGGTGTCGAGCTATTCTGATGGCTTTTGTAGAATGCATGGTCTACAACTATCATGTAAATCATCATGATCATCACAGGAACACAAAAAACTAAACTGACGAAGAAGGATCTCCTCCATCTGACAAAAACAAATCACAATAGAAGTATTTTGTTTATTACCAGAACTTAGCCAGCCAGAATAGAAGCAGACTTCAAAAAAAAACAAAAATTAACAGTACAGAATTGGATGATCTTGTCCTTTTAATTTTGTAGCAAAGCCATGCTGAAATGTTTCCAATAAACTGGGCTGGTTTCAATCCAGCACCGCAGAGCCAATTCTTATTTTTGATGGTCAGAAGGCTTCCTAGTATGTTGTCACAATGATACAAAGAAATCCACCATTGGTCTTTAAGTCCCATCAGACAATTTAATACCTAGGTCTCTCAGGGGCTGAAACAAACCAAAATACTAATTTGAAATTGCCGCAAGGATAACCTGACCTACACAAATTGACAAAGATTCATGAAACAAGCATGGCTTCGATCAAAGATAGTCAGAGCTGATATCAATATATTTGCTAATGGCATTAAAATCAGCCAGACCTGCTGAATGGGATGTGTGAAGAGATAGCATAAGTCAAATAGAATATGACTATTACAAGAATATTTACATACTGGAGATAAAACCTCACCTGCAATTATCAACCCTTTTACAAGGAGCTAGTTTTGGCAGAGCAATGATGATGGAATCAAGAATGCAGAACTGAACACAGACCAAGAAGGTTCTCTGCCTTTCAAAAGCAAAGCACCTCGCTTGACTGCACTTGTTGCAAAGAAGCAGGAGAAAAACCAAGAACTCCAAAAGTTAATCTTAATACCTAACTGCTGATAATCTCCAAGAAACCAACTTGTTTAACTGTGGTCTCATGTTAAAACTCTCGGCCTCAAGGACACTCAAAGGATCTAGACTGCATGTCAGTTTATCTTTCCTTCTATTGGACATAATCCTCTTTTAACTTTCTAGCAGTGTACATGGTAGTGTGAGGGCACAATTACTTAATTAAGGCCATATGTTTGATAAGTGTTATTTTTGTTGAGGTTAGTAGATATTTAAATTGCTCTTTTACACTTTCAAGAAACCTGCACTGTCCTTGCTTGCAGTATAAACAGATGTTAACTATATTTTAACTGGAGAAAGGCATAGCCTCATGCTAAAAGAAACTTAACTTTTGTTACAACCAACCAAAAAGGAGACAGTTCATGCCTCTCCCTTGCTCATAAGTGTAAAAAAGGAACTAACATACAGTTGGCAGCATCGAATATGGTATAACTACACACAACTGTTGTTGTGATTAAGAGCCGAAGTGAGAGTGAAAAGATATTGTAGCACAGATGCAATCTATGTAAAATTTATTGCAGAAAATAGGACAAACTTTTCTCTTAGAATTTCAGCAGGAAATCTTCCTCTCTCCTGACCGCCTGCCACAAAGGAAGTGCTTCCATCACTTTCTTTAAAAAATGAGCAAGTGCCTACAGTCATTACTTTGAAAAATAGGCAAGACTTCATCCCCAGTTAAAGCCATGTCATCTTTCACACAAGTACTACGTTACAGTATTGATTCAAAGATCATTGAATCAGATCTACAACTTCTACAAACATGCAATTGCCACAGATATTCAAGTTTTCCCACCCTTTTTTGTTTTTACAGAGATAGCTACTTTTCACTCCAGTTACTCTACTGTCAGGTAGTTCATTGTTTATCTTCTGATTTTGTTTCCGTTAACTCATTAATTGTGCAAGGTTTTGGCCTCTATCCAATGCTGTTCTCAAAATAACCTCCTCCATTAATTATACATTATTTTCCTCATGATTCTATTCTATACTTACCAAACTCTTTCGAATGCAGATCCACAACTGTTCACAAAGTTTGGTTCTCACAACGAAAATTAACTCCCAAACAACTCTCCCTATGCTTCAGTGGATAATGAAACTTTAAACTCTTTCAAATCATCAGAAAGCTTCTTCTACAAGTTGATGAACTGAGTGCAGTGCTATACAAGTCTATGCTGAGGCCTTAACATTTTGCAATTTACTTCAATGACTTTGATATGGGGAGCTAAACCCGTATGACACCAAGACAGGGAGGGAACTATGTTGCGAAGACGACAAAAGTTTGCAGATGGATATAGTTAAGTTGAATAATTTGCAGGTGGAGTATAATATGAGAAAAACAAACTTGTTCACTTGGACAGGAAGAATAACAAAGAGTATTACTTAAATAGAGAACCGCTGTGGAACTTTGTGTCTTCTTGTGCATGAGTCACGAAGCATTAGTCTGCAGATATATCAGATAGTCTAGAAGGTTAATGGGATGTTATCCTTCTTACAAGTATTACGAAAGAATTGAATGAAACAGATGTTTTGTCTCAGTTATATATGGCATTGGTGAGGGTGAGACCACATCTCCAATACAGAGTGCACTTTTGGTTTCCTTATTCAAACAAGATATAAATGGACTGGAGACTCTTCAGAGGATGTTTACGAGAATGATATCTGGAATAAATAGGTTGTCTTATGAGGAGAGACCGGCTGGAGTTATTTCCATTGGTGCTTAGTAGAGTCAGGAATGATTTGAAATGCATATGATGCTGAGTGGTCTTGACAAAGTGGATGTAGAAAGGATGTTTCCTCTTGTGATTCACTTCAGAATTAGAGAACACTGCTATCTTTTCAGGATAGAGATGAGAAGAACTTATTTTGTCTGTGGGGTGAGACACTTTGAAACACACTGCCTCTGAAGAGAGTGAGGGTGGAGTCACTACATGTCTTGTACCACTGGTGATTCAATTATCTTATTGAATGACAAAGCAGACTCAAGAAGCCAAAGGGTCTACTTCTGCACCTATTTTGTGTGATAAAATATTCTACATCCTTCAGCTGAACGTGGAGATCAACTTCAAATGTGGAAATGGAATTTACCGTCTGATTTCTTCTCTATGATCCAAGTGGCTAGCAGAGCGATCTCTTTTGACTAAGGATGTTTCAAAGCCCAGATCCTATTAAAAAAAAATTAAGATTCAGGACTCCTGTAATATTTACACTTTTCACTGGTTCAACACAACAATTTAGCAGCAATTGTACAGTAGGTTATATTCAACTGTGTAAAGAATTATAATGCATACCATTAGGAAGGGGAGCATTTATTGGTGATCTCCAATTGTTCTCAAGTAGTTAATGGTGGGCATCCTTCTTGAACTGTCGCAGTGCATGCTGTCATGACTTAACTGGGAACAATGCACCACTAATCATACCTAACTCTTCCTCAAACCATCACAAAACATACAAAACATACAAAACATATATAAAATCCCAATGAGATAATCAAAATAATCAATTTGTTTGCCAGACAGCTCCTCAGGACAAGAGTAATTCACATCAGATTGTATGGTAACAGATGTAAATAACTATTTATTGTAACATACTTAACTTTAACAAAACCAGGGAAATATAATATTTTTAGCTTGTGAAACTCAAACTATACCCTTTCAAAACCCCAATTACAAACACAATCACAATTAAGACACATAAAAGACAAACTGTTTAACACACACACACACTATAGATAGCGAGAGCGCGAGCGAGATAAAAAGTCAAAGGGTGATAGCAAATGCTAGCACCAGAGAACCAAGGTGGCCAGAGCCAGAAGGTGGATGACACTCAGCGGGCAGACAACACCCAGAGGGCGAGACAGAGGCAGTGTGAGCAAGACAGCATGAGCACAAGCGAGAGACAAAGCTCTGGGTGTTTCTTCTACTGTGCTGCTGCTGGCACTTGCAGCATTTTAAGTCTTCAGCTTAACCAAAGGGCTGTTGTCAGGCAGAATCTCCTCGACTCTAAAGACTCCTTCTGCCAGTCAGTCTCAAATTTTCCCTCCTACAATCTCCAAAAGATTATGCGGCATTGTAAAGTTCAATAATTAAAACCCTCGATTTCCAAGTTGCAAAACTCTCCTGGCTTTTCAGTTATACGACTCCAACTTCTATTTGGGTTTTTATGAAAAATATGGAGGGACTTGCAACGTGTTGACTACACTTCTCCATTGTTTTCAGATAGTGTGTTTCAGGATCTCAACTCAGTAATGATGATTGAATAGTAACAAATATTCATTTTAGGATGACATAAAAATTTGAGGAACTCAGAGCCTATACTGCCTGTGTTTATCTATTGTGTTTGGATTGCGACGATGCTATTGAATAAACTCTGAGTTGCTGCTGTGCATCCTGTAGAGAGCACACACTGCAGTTACAGTGGCAAAGGCTTTCAATATTCAAGATACCCGTAATATAATCAGAAAACACACCAAGTTTCTATTTATTATTATGTTTATCAGGCATCAAAAATATACTTAAGCCAGGTAGGTCTGTCCAGTAGCAATCAAGTCAAATATAATTACCATGATACTGTTCTCAGGCAATATCAGGGGTGGTACATGCAGAAATAGACAGAGCATTCTGAAGAAACATAAGATGTTACAGTAGTAAGTGTATAAAGGGTCTGCAAATTTTCACTTAATAACAGAAAAGATTAAAATCATCCAAACTCACCTCAATGCATTTGATGACATCACGAGGGCCAATGCACTCTTTATCAAATCTGATGTGAGCTTTATTGGTTGCAAGCGCCACTGATGTATAAAGTATACCTTTGGTTTTCATAAGTGTTGACTCAATATTATGAACACATGAGGCACAAGTCATTCCTCTCACCTGGGTAAAAGTTAAAGAGCATGACAGAAATGTTTTGTTGAGATAGCAAAGAGGGTTGAGAAGAGTGATGCTGTTGACATCATGTACTGCACACAGATTTCTGAAAGACGCTTCTTGAAGTGCTTGCCATTTACTTGAAAGCCTCAAGGAATAAAATGTACATTGACAGCATTGTTTGCGAAGTGATACAAAACAGTTGTTTTTCACACTAATGGAAGATATACTGTGCATTACCCAATGGTTTGTATGAGGGTCTCTGCTTTGCTTGATTTATATTAATGATCATACTTGATGGGCCAGGCACAAGTTGAAAATTCACAAAAGGCACAATTTGTAAGTACTGTGAACTATGAAGAGGACACTGACAGACTTCAAAGACAGACAGACAAAAGTTATTGTCCATCTCCAACAAAACAGAATCTAATCATTAATCCTTGACATTCTGAAGCGTTACTGTTACCGAAAGCCCAACTATCAATCTTCTGGAAATTGCCACTGAAAGAATGAATGATTTTATTGTTTTGTATACTTCACAGTGAAAACAGTCACCATGATTCTGGCACCATCTTGAATAGACCAGAACAGTCAAGATAAGGTGTCGCAAAAAAGGTTGATACACAAGCTAAGACCACAAGTCATAATTTATTAGCTTGGCCAGAGGACAGGCTAACCAACAGTAAGCAGAGATCTAGGATAAATGGGTCTTTTTCTGGTTGGCAAGACATAACTAATGGGGTGCTACAGCGTTTGGTCCTCAGGCCCAACTATTTACTAGCTATATGTAAGGACGGAAAGTGCTGTAGCTAAATTTGCAAAAAGACAACAAACCAAGTTGCAGTGGAATAACTAAGATATTTACAAAAAGACATGGATAGATTAGATGAATGGGCCTAATGATTCTGGGTGTCTTCATGCATGAATCGTAGAAAACTAGTGTGCAGATACAGCAGTTAATAAGGAAGGCCGAAGTATTTCTTGCAAAAAGAATACAGCATAAAAATAAGGAAGTGTTGCTGTAACTATATTGGTTAGAATTCTTTCCCTTGAAATAGTGAACAATCTAGCGATATTTGAACTCTATACTCACAACAAGTTCCAACTGACCATCTGATCCATCATAGTCCTCCAGTACAGAGGCTCCAAAGCCCAGTTCCTTTATTAAGTCTGCAATATCGGGAGGCTTTACAATATCTGGGTTATACCTCACTTCGGCTTTTCCAGCCATTAGAGCAACCAATACAGAATATATTCCTTGAAAGAATTAAAAATACTCACATTAAAATGATAACATGCAGCCTTTGCTAAAAAGCTCAAAATAATTTCAGCATTTATGCTCATTTACCATTAACACACCCACATGCTGCTAACAAATCTGCAGTTGCTGAACAAGTTAAAAGCAGACACTTCTGATTAAGATGCAAAAGGTTCATAAGTAGCACTTTGTTAGGTTATTTCACTGATGAATTTTAACTTAAAAGGAATTTTATACACATAGAACACAAAAATAGAAAGTGAAAATTGCAATGTGAACTTCAATCAAGGAACAAAGTTCCAGACACAGATTGCTAACACTGAAATGAGTTGCAATAGGAATTTTGTTTCCAGATTTTTTTTATTTCGAAAGCATTTCCAACTTGACCATTTCCTAAATAAGGCTAAATTGTTTTTTTTTCGACTAGAGATAAAAATGCAGTCAAGGCGTTTAAGGGTTAATGCGGATTATATCTGCAATAAATGCTGTCGATTGCGAATCTTATCAGATCAAATGGATCAGTTGGAGAGACAGTTAGAAGCAATGAGGAATTTGCAACAGCAACAGTATATGATGGATGATAGTTAGAGGAAGGGGGTAAAGTCTCAGATACAGTCACAAAGATGGGGTAAGTCCAGGAAAGGTAAGAGGGGTAGGCAATTAGTGCAGGAGCCTTCTGTGGCTATACCCATTTCAAACAAGTATGCCATTTTGGAAAAAAAATGATGGGGGGGGGGGGGGGGGTGATGAATTCTCAGGGGAACATAGCACAAACAGCCAAGTTTCTGGTATTGAGACTGACTCTAATGCAACGAGGGGTACATCGGGTTCCAAGAGATCAATTGTGTTAGGGGATTCTCTAGTCAGAGGTACAGACAGACCTTTCTGTGGCCAGCAACAAAAAATCAGAATGGTGTGTTGCTTCTCTGGTGCCAGTATCAAGGATGTGTCAGACAGGATGCAGAATGATCTCAAGGGGGAGAAGGGTCAGCAAGAGGTCATTGACCACATGGGAACCAACGACATAGGAAGGGAAAGGGTGGAGATTCTGAAGGGAGATTACAGCAAGTCAGGCAGGAATTTAAAAAGGAGGTCCTCAAGAGTAGTAATATCTGGATTACTCCTGGTGCTATGAGCTAGTGAGGGTGGGAAGAGGAGGATAGAGCAGGTGAATGCATGGCTGAGGAGCTGCTGTATGGGAGAAGGATCCACATTTTGGACCAATGGAATCGCTTTTGGGGTAGAAGTGACCTGTACAAGGAGGACAGTTTGCACCTAAATTGGAAGGGGACTAATAAACCAGCAGGGAGATTTGTTACAGCTGTTCGGGAGGATTTTTAAACTAGTAAGGTGGGGGGAGTTTGTGGGGGACCTAGGGAGATAGTGAGGAAACCGATCAATCTGAGACTGGTACAGTTGAGAACAGAAGCAAGTCAAACAGTCAGGGCAGGCAAGGACAACGTAGGACTAATAAATTAAACTGCCTTTATTTCAATGCAAGGGGCCGAACAGGGAAGGCAGATGAACTCAGGGCATGGTTAGGAACATGGGACTGGAATATCATAACAATTACAGAAACATGGCTCAGAGATGGGTAGGACTGGCAGCTTAATGTTCCAGGATATAAATGCTACAGGAAGGATAGAAAGGGAGGCAAGAGAGGAGGGGGAGTGGCGTTTTTGATGAGGGATAGCATTACAGCTGTGCTGAGGGAGGACATTCCTGGAAATATATCCAGGGAAATTATTTGGGTGGAACTGAGAAATAAGACAGGGATGATCACCTTATTGGGATTGTATTATAGACCCCCTAATAGTCAGAGGGGAAACTGAGAAACAAATTTGTAAGCTGATCTCAGCTATCTGCAAGAATAATTGCGTGGTTATGGTAGGGGATTTTATCTTTCCAAACATAGACTGGGACTGCCATAGTGTTAAGGGTGTAGATGGAGAGGAATTTGTTAAGTGCATACCAGACAATTTTCTGATTGAGAGCTGAAAAATGTGTCGCTGGAAAAGCGCAGCAGGTCAGGCAGCAAAGGAGCAAGAGAATCAACGTTTCAGGAAGAAGGGCTGATGCCCGAAATGTCGATTCTCCTGCTCCTTTGATGCTGCCTGACCTGCTGCGCTTTTCCAGTAACACATTTTTCAGCTCTGATCTCCAGCATCTGCAGTCCTCACTTTCTCCTAATTTTCTGATTCAGTATGTGGATGTACCTTCTAGAGAAGGTGAAAAACTTGACCTACTCTTGGGAAATAAGGCAGGGCAGGTAACTGAGTGCTAGTGGGAGAGCACTTTGGGGCCAGCGACAATAATTCCATTAGATTTAAAACAGTGATGTAAAAGGATAGACCAGACCTAAAAGGGATGTCATTTCTTGGCTGTACAGGACATTGGTTAGGCCATCGTTGGAATAGAGCCTGTATTTCAGATGAAGGGCTTTTGCCCGAAACGTCGATTTTACTGCTCCTGAGATGCTGCCTGAACCTCTGTGCTTTTCTAGCACCACTCTAATCTAGACTCTGGTTTCCAGCATCTGCAGTCATTGTTTTTACCATTGTTGGAATATTGTGTGCAATTCTGGTCTCCTTCCTGTCAGAAAAATGTTGCGCAACTTGAAAGGGTTCAGAAAAGATTTACAAGGATGTTGCCAGGGTTGGAGGGTTTGAGCTATGGGGAGAGGCTGAACAGGCTGGGACTGTTTTCCCTGGAGTGTCGGAGGCCGAGGGGTGACCTTATAGAGGTTTACAAAATCATGAGGGGCATGGATAGAATAAATAGACAAAGTCTTTTCCCTGGGGTCAGGGAGTCCAGAACTAGACAGCATAGGTTTAGGGTGAGAGGGGAAAGATATAAAGTGACCTAAGGGGCAACCTTTTCTCACAGAGGGTGGTACGTGTATGGAATGAACTGCCAGAGGAAGTGGTGGAGGCTGGTAGAATTGCAACATTTAAGAGACATTTATTTGGGTAAATGAATAGGAAAGGTTTGGAGGGATATGGGCCTGGTGCTGGCAGGTGGGACTAGATTGGGTTGGGATATCTGATCGGCATGGACGGGTTGGACCTAAGGGTCTGTTTCCATGCTGTACATCTCTAAGACTCTATGATCCCAAGTCTCCAAATGATCTCAGCTGAACAGAGAGTCTGGACTCTATACTCAATCCCAGAACTCTATGATAAGTGATGAAAACTTCCTATAAGCATATGCAGATTTTATTCCTAACACTTCCTGCACAGACATCCCTCGCAGCTTTTGATCTTTTGTGTCGCAGGGCATAGAATACCCTGACAGGAACTTAATATAATTTTTAAAATCATTCAAGAAATGCACAAACCTTCTCATCAGAAAGCTGGGAATGAGGATCAATAAGGCAATGTTAGTTGAACACATGTTGGGTTGAATACAGCAGGGACAGTTAAGAGCAATGGGTACAACGGAGAATAAGTCCAGTAAGAAATTGATGTTTTATCTAGTCAGAGATCATAAATTAGGAATGAAGTATAAGGAGGTAGGAAAGACAACTGGACTACAAATTTATCAAGTGATAGAGGCTCAACCTCAGACCCCACCGAAGACACGCCATGATTCTACACCATGAGTGACACACAAACAAAAACCTTTACAATGCAGATGCATAAATTGAGGAATAAAAATGATCAGCTCCTTGAACAGCATAAACATGAAGCATGTTTCTGTGGAGAAATGTCAAGTATATTACTTAGTTCTGAATTTTACTTTTTAAGATTTAATTCATACTTTTTCAAGACTGTTAAAAATTAAAATCAACATTACCTTAAATGTATGAACACATATAGAAATGAAAAGGATGATTCAAAGTTTTGATGATAATTAAATCAGGTGAGTGAATTGAAAGTCAAATATGACTAGAATAATTTAGAGATGTCATCTGAAAGCCAAATTATATTTCAAGTACTTGATTCACAAACAAATATTGCTCCGCACACATCATATGCACTAAAGCAGAATTAAATTTAATTACACTGTCAAGACTGATTGCCACTGGTCAAAGTGGGAGTACACAGTGCCCTTGAGCATTTTTTCTCTTGTAAGAAAATGAAGGTTGAATTTTAAAAGTCTGCTGGTTGCAGGAAGCAGGGAAAATACAAGATTAACTTGCCCAGTTTTAAGGTTCTGATATAAGTGAGCTACAGCTGGAAAATACTTGATGGATTTCAACTTCAGCAAAGTGAAATTACAAAGAGGAATGGGAACAAATTGGATGGCTTACTTAAGCAATGAAAAACCTGAAAAAAAAAGTGCAGTCCCAAGAGTAGTACTGATGATATCAAAAAATTAAAAACATTGCATGAAGGGAGAAGAATTGAAGACTTAATGTGAAAAAGATGAAAGGTTATTTCAGCAGACAGTTCATTGCATAACACAGAACCTAAACAGGAACTATTCTGCAATTATGATGCCAAAAAAAAAATGATATTAGACGTTTGATTTGAAATAAAAAGTTGTAACTGCACAGCAGGTTAAGTGGCATCCCAAACACAAAGCTTGATGGGAAACATCGGTCTTTTGTCCTCTCTTCCACTTTCATACACAGAATTCGCTGACCTCACCCAAAGCAGATATTTGCAGCAGTTACAGCTGGTGTTAACAATGTTCGCCATGGAATTAAAAAAGATCTGGAAAGCTTCCTCTTCTTGATCAGTACCCTTCTTTACAGGTATCAGATAAGGACAGGAATAAACACTGGATGTTGTTGTCTCCAAGCTGTCATATGGTCAGAGGAAATAGGAGCAGGAGCAGACCAAATGGCCAATCAAGCTATTCAACCATTCCACCCAATCATGGTTGATTTGGACCTCAACTCCACTTTTCTGTCTGCTTCTCATGTCCCTTGATTCCCTAAAACACCAAAATCTGTCTACTCCAGCCTTAAAAATGTATTCAATAATGGAAGCTTGGAAACATTCTGGGGCAAGAATTCCCAAGATTTACAATGCTTTGAGTGAACTAATCTTTCATCTCAGTCCTAAATGATCCGTCCCTTATCCCGAGACCGTCAAATGTTTCAGATTCTCTGATCGGCACAGTCAGCCAGCAGCTACGGGATCAACACTCTTCAGAAATTTTACTGTTTCTATTAGATCTCTTTTCACTCTTCCGAGGTCACAGACCCAATTCCTTCAGCCTCTAATCGTAACGACCTGATTCCAGGACCAAATTTGGAGAACCTTCAATGTACTGTCTCCAATCCAAGTATACCTTTTCTTAAACGGGGAGACCAAAACTGCATACAGTACTGCAAATATGTTCTTACTAAATTCCTGTACAACTTTAATCAGGCTTTTTTATTCTTGCACGTTAAATGCTATTTGATTTGACGTCTTGCTGTACTTGCATGCATTACTGGGACAAGCATATGCAGTATCTTTTTGAATAGCAACATTCAGGAGTTTCACATCATTCAAAAAACATTCTGATTTGTTATTCTTGTGGCTAAAGTGAATAACTTCACACTACAACATAATCCATCTGTCATCTTTTTGTTCATTCACTTAACCTATCTAATGTTTCTCTGCAGCCTCTTTGCACCCTTACCAAAACTAACCGACCACCCTGCATCATAGCAAACTTTGATACATTAGGAACACAGAAACAGGAGTGGGCTATTCAGTCTCTCAGGCCTGCTGTGCCACTCAATACAATCATGGCTGACCATCTACTTCAATTTTCCCATATCCCTTAATGTCATTGACAAATTTGTAAATACTAATCTCCACTTCAAATAGACACAAGGAGTCAACTTTCACAGCTGATTAAGGGTACAGAATTACAAAAATTTAGAACCCTCTAATTAAAAAACTATGCTCCTCGTCTCAGCCCTCTTTGGCTTCTTGTATTTTGGGAGTGCGTCCCACAGTTCTAGACTTCTCGTTCAGCGCACACATCTTATTCACAGCTAAACTGTCGACCCCTTTAAGTATTTTCTAAGATTCAAATGAGATTACTTCTTATTCTTTGACATTCTAAAGATGGTACAGGCTCTGTTTCCCCAATCTTTCTTTGTAGGATCTTCTCACCATCCAAAGAATAAGTCGGGTGGACTTTTGCTGCACTAACTTTGGCAGTTTAACATCTTAAGCAATGGGGATCAAAACTGCATAAAGTACTCCTGGTGCAGTCTAACCAAGATTTTATATAATTCAAGATTTTGCTACTCCTATATTGAAATCCTTTTGTGAAAAAGACCATCATACCATTGATTTTCCTTATTGCTTGCTGCACCTGTATTTTAGCCTTCAGTGGTTTATTGACAAGGACATCCATGTCCTTGTATACATCTACACCTTCTAATCTCTTAGCACTTAAGAAATATTCTGTACATCTGTTCCTCCTATCATAGTGGATAACTCACATTTTTCAACATTGCATTCTATCTATAACGTTCTTGCTAACTCACTAAACCTGTCCAAATCCTCTCATAGGCACTTAAGCGTCTTCCTCACAAGTTTCCATCTAGCTTTGTATTGTCTGCAAACCTGGAAATATTACATTTAGTCTCCACATCCAAATAATTGAAAAATATTCTGAACAGGGATCCAAGGACTGATCTTTGTGGTACCCCACTTTACAGAGCATGCCAACACAACAGTGACCCATATATTCCTACCTTCTACTTCCCGTCCACTAGCTAATCCTTAATCCATGCCAGTATACTACCACCTGTCACACGTGCTTTAATTCTGCTTCTCAACTTCCTGTGGGAAGTGTCTAAAAATCAATTACACTAAATCACTGACTTCCCTTTATTAAACTTGCAATTTGCATCGTTTAAAAAAAAAACTTCAACAGACTCATCAATCATGATTTTCTATTTTTTCCTATCTCTTCACCAATGCCATTAATGCAGATGGCAGATAGCTAAGGCCTCAGCACTGACCCTTGCAGCGTTGAGGAAAGAGGAGCCACTCTTGCTCAAGAGAATGCTCCAACTGACAAGATTTCAGAGGGAGGACAGAAGAAACCAAATTAAGACTTGAAAGACATTTGTAATAAATATAAGTCCCATAGAAGATACAGAACAAATTTGCTTACCATCTTCCTGCTTCAAGTTCCTCTCAATGTTAGCCACACATGATGCACAGGTCATGCCAGTAATCTGAATAAAGCATTTTTCTGGCACTGAAGCTTCTGCGTTCTGCTGAGGAATGCTCAACTCCTGCATCTCTCCTTTCATTGCCACCATCCCAGTTTCACATAGCCCATTCCTCATGCTTTTCCCTTTAACAGATACTTTGGGCAAAACTTCTGTTGGTAACACTGCAGGTTCGTTACTTGCTGCAATGCAATTTGCATAATAACTTCATTATAAGTTGCATTACGGTACGTGCACTAGAATTCATCAAAACCATCAACTGCACTTTTTCACTTGTCAGATATTAAGTGGATTAACACAGATAAAGTACATCATTATAAAGCAGGACATCCCTACAGAGTATTATGTCTTAACCTGTGTTCCAAGAGAGTTGCCTTTTCACACCTGTGTGACATTTCCATTTCATGCATGACCATTATTTCAGGAGCTTGCCACTGTATTACTGCCACTGTGCTTAGTTTTACATCAACTTTGTTGGTTCCTACTAAGATATATAGATCCTTACAATTAACTAAAGAGATTGAGAGTATTTTTTAAAATACATTCATTGTATGAGGATATCACTGGCTAGGCCAGCATTCATTGCCCATGCCTAACTGCCCAGAGGGCAGTTAAGAGTCAATGGCTGTGGGTCTGCAGTCACATACAGACCAGAGCAAGAAAGGATGGTAGGTTTCGTTCCCTCAAGGACATCAGTAAGCCACATGGGGTTTTTCTACAATTGACAATGGTTTCATGGTCATCATTAGATTTTTAGTTCCAGATTTTAAGTGAATTCAAGTTCCATCATCTGCGATGGCACGATTTCAACATTACCGAGATATCAAGATGAACACTCTAGTGATAATCCCACTTTCCCTGTATAAGTTTAAAATGGTTTTAAACTTGGGGCAAAGTGGAAGGAAAATTAATATTCTACTTTGCACAGAAATCCATTCCTAACTGACCCTGTAGAAAGTGAGGGAAGTGATTGCTGGGCCCCTTGTTGAGATATTTGTATCATCAATAGCCACAGGTGAGGTGTCAGAAGACTGGAAATTGGCTAACATGGTGCCACTATTTAAGAAAGGTGGTAAGGAAAAGCCAGGGAACTATAGACCAGTGAGTGGCAGGCATGTTATTGGAGGGGATCTGGAGAGACAAGATTTACATGCATTTAGAACGGCAAGGACTGATTAGGGATATTCAACTTGGCTTTGAGCATGGAAAATTGCGTCTCACTAACTCGATTGAGTTTTTTTGAGAAAATAACAAAGATGATTGATGATGTCCACTACTTTTCATCATTTGAATAAATGATTTGGATGTGAACATAGGAGGTATAGTTTGTAGAGGACACCAAAATTGGAGGTGTAGTGGACAGCGAAGAAGGTTACCTCAGATTACAATAAGATCTTGATCAGATGGGCAAATGTGTCAGGGACTGGCAGATGGAGTTTAATTTAGATAAGTGTGAGGTGCTGCTTTTTGGAAAGGTAATCAGAGCAGCATGTATACACTTAGTGGGAAGGTCCTGGGGAGTGTTGCTCAACAAAGAGACCTTGGAATCCAGGTTCATAGTTTCTCGAAAGTAGAGTCCCACTTAGACAGGTTAGTAAAGGCGGCATTTGGTATGCTTGTCTGCACTGGTCAGTGCATTCAGGTTAGGAGTTGGGAGGCCATGTAGTGGCTGTATAGGATATTGGAGGTTAGGCCACTTTTAGAATACTATGTGCAATTCTGGTCTCTGTGCCATGGGAAAGATGTTTTGAAACTTTACAGGGCTCGGAAAAGATCTGCAAGAATGGTTCCAGGGTTGGAGGGTTTGAGATATAGGGAGATGCTGAATAGGCTGAGGCTGTTTTCCCTGGAGCGTCAGATGCCGAAGGGTGACCTTAGAGAAGTCTACAAAATCATGAAGGTCATGGAGAGAGTGAACAGACAAGGTCTTGTATCAGGCTCAGGGAGTCCAAAACTATAGGTTTAGGGGGACAGGGCAAAGATTTAAAAGGGACCTAAGGGGCAACGTTGACATTGCCCTGTTAGCTCATCCAAACAATGCGTCTTCACAGTGAACATTTACAGGCGGCTGACTAAAAAAGGGTGACATCACAGATAAGATGGACTCCCTTTTCAAATAGCACTTGCATTTTCAGCCGAAGTCAAATGTATGAAACTTGGCTATAAGAACGCTCAGCTTAACTTGACAGCCCTGGAGTAAGTACCTCTTGACATTCTGGCCAAGATCAATGACCTCAAGGTTGTCCAGAAGTTCACATTTGCAGCTATCCAAGACTGCATGGCTCTCTTCTATCATGTGCAGTGCATTTCCTAAGTAGGGCTTACTTCCTTCACTTATATTGACAGTATTCTACATGTACTGATCAGAACACTAAAGATTTCCTTAACATTTGTAAATGATTCTTTACTTTACTCAAGTCAAGGGATACACAAACCTAACAGGGTAATGTCTGCGTTCTAATACTATTGCCTATCGCAAGTTCTCGTGACAGTACTGTATCTAAGTGAAGCCCACTCTAAACAGAAGAGAAACAAAACAAAAATGATAGGGCTTCTCCACTAAAAAGTGGTATGCTGCCAGGAGACACAAACAGGAGGGGTAATCATCTGGGAGGCAACAATGCAACTTACCCTTATGATCAAGAGACGTAAGAAGGATGATCATTAAGGGTGTGCAAGTACTAAAACTGAAAAAAAAAAGAGATATGAAAATGCATTCTTAGATTTAAAAACATTACCAGGAAGAATGGCATCAAATCCCATATCATCAATCATCTCCTTCAGTTCCTCAGGATTGGTAAATAGAGGATCATACTCCACAGTTCCATTGTGTTGTGCAAGAGAAACATGAATTGAGATCACTCCACTTTTGTTTGAAATATTTTCTTCGATAGTTTTTACACAAGAATCACAAACCATTCCTTTAATATTAATCACCGTCACATGGCTCAACCGATGCTTCCTCGAATCCAAGGTACGTAGTTGTGGTGAAGTTACTAAAGGATGCTCAGTAACATCGAGTGAAGATATGTTATCATGATATTCATTAGGGAGTGAAACTTTGAAATTCCCAGGTGGCAAGGCTTCAATAGCCCGCTTTAAGGCATTTGGAGTAATGATGGCTGAATTGTACTGTACTGTGGCACTCTTGGATTCCAAAGAAACCTTGATGTTGTGTACAGCTGGAAGTTCTGACAAATTACTCTCTATGTTCGTTACGCAGGAATTACAGTGCATGCCATCTATTCTAAGGATCAAGTTTGTCAGTCTGTTAGTCACCTCCTGTGGATCGGGTTTGGTCACCTGAGTTGCATTTATTAGACGTTCAATGTTAAGGTCAAGTTTCAAAGGTTTGGCCTTGGTTTTGATTGTGGCATTAAATCCAGCAGTTTCGATTTGAGTCCTGAGGTCCTCTGGTGTGATGAGGTGGGCTTGGTACACAATTGTGGCTTCCTGACTATTCAAAGAAACTTTATATTTAAAAAGAAACATCTGGTTAATATTAATTCAATAATTTGGATCAGAAAAATTGTTAAGTATTCACACACTGAACAAGTACACACTATTATAGTGCATCTCCCTCCCAGTTACATGACAAAAGTCATGCAGCAATGCACGGCAGTTAGAATTGCACCCAGACATAACTAAAATGATCAGGAAATGCAGAATACAATAAAAAAACTTCAGAATTTATATAATAATTAAACATTTATGGGCTTTTGTCAGTGTTGAGATAGATGTCAAATAGCCCCCAAGGTAAATTACAGACAACTATTCAATAGTTGTTGGGATGTTAATCAAGACGAGCAAGAATGGTTACTAACACTTTCACTGAGAATCGTCATGCTGGAAAGTGTTCCTGTCCTCTGAAATGCAAACGCAGCTGTGATCCCTCATGTTGCAGGGAGCACTATCTTACCATTGTTTAATTAGTGAAAAATCAGGCAATTAACACACTTAACACCATGCTGCACCTGAAGATTTATATTTAGCAGTGAAGGTTTCATTTTAAAAGACAAATAAACTGTCCCCTATAGAGGCTATAAATGAATTTATAAACTGCAACTATGAGTAAAGACATAAAATGTTTTTGTGCTTTCTTGTAATCCAATTAAACCATATGAATCTATTTCAGTTTATGTGTTTGAGTAAACCCATTTTGATTTGTTACTTTTATCTGTTCTGTCACCTCCTTTGCTCATGCACATAAAAGAATGAACAAAATTGGCAGAGTTCTTTGGTCAACAAAGATCTACCTGCCAGTACCAGGAAAGTTGCAAAGAAAAATTTTTTTTATATATATAAGATCACCTTTAATGCGCTGAACACCTTGTAGCTTCCCAATCTTGCCTTCAATCGTGCTGCAACAGGAATGACAAGTCATTCCTTCAACTCTCATCTTTACCACCATTTCACTGCCTTGGATGGATGAAGTGTCTTCAATCATTGACAACTTTTTTCCCACTGAAGAACTGTCCACCTTTAAGTCAACGATTTCCTCTTTAACACTTGGTGTGGTGGGGATAAAGGTGAAGGCTGAATCATTTTCATCAAATAACTTATTTCTCACTGTGGCATTAGTGCTGGGCATTTGACTTACAACCTGCTGGCCAGGCTGAGGAGCGTGTTCCCTCTTGTTACTGAGAAGGGGTGATTCTTGAGGGATAATCATTGGACTTGCATTCAATGTAGCTTCAAATCCCATGTCATCGATTGCTTCCTGCAGTGACTCTGGAGTCTGAAACTCTGGATTGTACATAACAGCAGCATTATGGTTTTCAAGTGAGACCTGTACAGAAAAACACAAAAATCAAAGAGTTTTAAAAGGAAATGCTCAGAAACCCCGAGAAAGGCAAAGAAAACAAAATAACCCTCAAACAAACAATTCCAGTTCGAACAAAAAAGACAAAAATACTTTCTCTTCGATAAGGAAAATTAAACATTAACATTGCCAGCTGCATAGTAAACTGTTCCACTGCTCAAGTTCACAATAGCAATTCATCTGACAACAAGCATGTCTATTTCAAAAAGTAAACTAATGCTTGAAAGCATCTGGAAATAAATAAGTAGACAGTTTCAAACTTGTCTCACTTCTGCAGATTTCAAATTTAGCAAAACCAAGTTACAAGTGATCCTCAATCCCTGCATTTATGAACACTTGCACTCAGGAACAAGATCCCATATGAACAGCTATTTCATTCTGCACTGTATTGGGTTCTGAGCTTGTACAAATTGACCTACAAACACATTAGGAACAGAACCGGTTTGTAAACTGGGGACTGCATGCATTGTTAGTATTTTGCAGAAAACAGCAAAGACAAATAAATATGATGCTCAGCTTGTCCTTGCCAACTTTTCACCTCACAAAGCTGCTTTAGCATAGGTTTTAATCTATGACGAGCTCCTTTCCAATGAGTAAACATACTTTCTGATGAGATACTGTGCTCATTAGTTAAAAAAGATGCCAAATTTGATCCCTATTCAAGGCTCAGACTCTTTGGATTTCCTCAGTAAAACAACTGATCTGGAAGGGTAATCAAACATCAGCGAGAACCAAAACCTGAAGCAACAGAGTAAACATCCAATTGTGCTCTGAAGCGCCATTGGACTCAAAGCATTCACTCCATTTTCCTCCGACAGATGCTGTCAGACTTGCTCAAACAATTTCTGTTTTTGTTACTGCCCAATTTACTGTACAAAACTACAAGACTGTTATCTTCCTTTTGAAGAAATACTTTTCTCTCTCCTATTCATCATTCTATCGCAACAGAACCACTTACGCATAACTGAAAACAGAAAACAAAAACATTTCTAAAAGAAGAGATTTCAAAAATAAATGTCAACTCAACAAAATGGACAACAGCCTTTTGCTGGATCATTTCTTGGACAATGCCCTAAATCAACCAGACCCAAGCTGTCTGGGTTAAAATCTAAGCAAAGCTTGGTAGTTAACTGTCAATCATGAACTACTGCATTCTCCACAACACCACCTCTACCTGTGTCGACTTGACAACTGATCAACATTTTCCTCTCATACAAAAAAGTGTTGGCTTTCCCTTTATTGACATTGGCAATGAGTGCAAGAAAAAAAAGTGACAGAATGTGTCTTTCCCAACAATAGCTATTGTATAAACTAAGTCCAAAAGTAATTTGGAGCACAAAACCGAACATTGCTGAAAAGAATATGTCAGAGAAATATTACACAATAGAGTATGGAATACAGTATAAAAATAGGCAAGTGAGTATAAAAGAAGGGAACTGCAGGCATTAGCGAGACCCCGCCTGGAGTATTGCATACAATTTTGGCTGAGGGATAACAGATTTAAAACAGAGATGAGGAGAAATGACTTCTCGAAAAGGGTCATGAATCCATGGAATTCACTACTCCCAAGTAACCATAGACACAGAAGCAGAAATTAGGCCATTCAGCACACTGGGTCTGCTCTGCTGATATGTTTCTCAACCCCATTCTCCCGCTTTCTCCCCATAATCCTTAATCCCATAGATAATCAAGAACCTATCTATCTCAGTCTTAAATATACTCAATGACATGGCCTCCACAGCCTTCTGTGGCAATGAATTCCAGCGCCTTATAGAGCCTCAGAAGTACATCCCTCCTTTTATATTCAAGTCCTCTCAAAATAAATGCCACCATTACATTTGCCTTCCTAACTAGTGTCTCAATCTGCAAATTGAGAATCCTGGACTCAAGCTCCCAAGTCTCTTTGCACTTCAGAGTGCAGTGGATGTGGAGACATTGAGTAAATTTGAGGAGGAGATAAATAGATGCAATTAGCAATGGGTTGAATGGTTAGGGACAGCCAGCAGGAAAGTATAGTTGAGGCAGAGATGAAATCAGCCACCATCAGATCAAATAACAGACCAGACTCGAGAGGCTGAATTGCCTTGTCCTGCTCTTGGTTCTTATGTTGCCAATGCTTTTCATCTGTACTCATCAGGACAACGAAAGAACGTGAAATTTCAAATTTCAAAAATAAAAAAATCACAGCAATTTATATTGCACAAGCGGTAGTTGTTCATTGTCTGGTGAGTCACTGATTGAAAGCAATAGAGAACTACAAACGACAAACTTACGATCAAGCTCATATATACTTGCAAGTGATGTATACACAAGCACCCATTCTTTACAAATGAATGTGTTCTAACATGATGTGTCTCTATTGGATTTTTATGAGTTTGGAGGGGCATTGGGCCCTGTGGATATCTCCATGGCAACCCCTCAGCCAGAGTGAACTTGGCTAACTTTGGTGTTTTTGCATTAGTTCTTGAATGCAACATGAGAAGCTTCAAGACCATGTCTCTCTGTGCAAAATAATGGAAATACTGAACATATATCGCACACACTTTACTACTTCACATTTGGTGAGACCAATAAAGCAAGATATCTAATTCTGATGAAGAGTTTGTGAAATATTAACATTTTTCTCCCCCAAATGTTGACTGACATGTCATGCATTTTTCACATGGTTTAGGTCTTAAAAAAAAACTAGCAATTTTGTGCCTTTTACACCTAAAACATAGTTACACCTGATAAAGCTCAGACCAACTAATCTTCGGCAAAATTACAAACTTTTAATTGTTTGCACAATGTCAATTCTTTCTCTGAAGGAATTTTAGCGTATTAAAAAGTTTCCTAATTCATCTATTTAAGACGAATATTCCTTCAAGATCGCCAATTTCTTCTCATTGCAATGCCATCAATCTTTGTCTAACAGTGAACTTATGCATTATACAATGAAATTCTCTCAGCTGATCAACACCACTTCTAACCTAATAATATAATGCACAAATGAATGCCAGTGAAAATCAGTGAAAAGGACTGTCCTTTTTCCTGACTGGTTAAAGGCATTGCTGAACGTATAAACCAGAGACACTAACACGTTTCCTGTATTATCTCATTTCAATGTCAAATCATTGTCGGACCCCAAAATTGGCCTCAGTAATTCATAATGAGATGGATCTTGATCCCAGCTTATTATACCAA
This sequence comes from Chiloscyllium punctatum, assembly GCF_047496795.1. Lineage (NCBI taxonomy): Eukaryota > Metazoa > Chordata > Chondrichthyes > Orectolobiformes > Hemiscylliidae > Chiloscyllium > Chiloscyllium punctatum. The sequence continues at coordinate 59,863,233 of NC_092763.1, read as the reverse complement.
CTTAATAACCTGCTAAAATGTCCACAAGCTTGAAGAACATTGAGGTCAGTTTTCTCTGAGGATTGAGTATCTTTGGAATTCCCCTCCTCAAAAAGACAGTGGATGCAGAATCTATTTTTTTTAAAAGGCAGAGGTAGATAGATTCTTTATTACCAAGGGGATGAAAGATTATCAGGAATATGAAGGAATGTAGAGTTGAGGTTAAAATCAGATTAGCCATTATATTATTGAAAGGCAGAGCAAGCTCAGAGAGCCAAGTAGTCTCCTCTTGTTCGCTGATCAAATTTCAAGCTCTGTACTAACAGCCAACAAGCCATTGCATACAACATTAATAAAGCTTCCCCTGACAAAAGATTGATGCAATATGACAACATCTTTCAAGATCAAGCAATCTACCAGTATTCATTATCTTGCCCTACACAAAGTACATGGGCAAACAACTTGAAGTCTAAGGGAGAATACACTGCCTTAGTGATGGTACAGAGAAGGTTTGTTAGAGATGGTCTCTGGTAAGTAAAGCTTGCCTTATGATGGATAAAATGGGCACATACATGCTGATATTTAGAAGTAGGAGATCTAATCTGATCAAACTCCGAGGAGATCTGAGAGTAGATGCTGGGAGATTGTGTTCCAATTCTGGGGCATGAATCGTCAGAATTCTCTAGCTCCGAAGCCTGCAGACACACAATTTTTGAGGACCTTTAGGGTCAGGTCAGATTTCTGGACTTTAAGGGAATCATGGATTACAGGGAACAGGCAGTAAAGTGAAGTTGAGGTTAAAATCAAATCAGCCATAATCTTACTAAAGATACTGCAGGTCATAATTCTTATGCATTTATGAGATCCAGGTCCATGAAACTGTCCTCCTGAATGAAATATTGATTTTCTAAGGCAGAGAAATAGAAAGTTGTACAAAGGGAAAGAGTTCGAGAGAAACAGCAAGTAAGCAGTTGCCATAATTGCTTTTATTACAAGTAATATTTCCCCCAAGTGAATTTCAGGACAAATGTGTAATGGTGTGAAATCACTTCAATCTTCCCTCTCAGTTTATCTCAATCATTAAATGCAACATCAAGTTTGAACTTAACTGCTACCTTGAGATTAACATTAAATGAGTTAGTTTCACTACTTAATTAAGTTAAACTAAGAAAATAAGCAAGCACCTCTTTCTGACCTTTACTAAAAAGAACAAACTATGCAGAGTTGAGGTTGAACATCATAACTAGCATAGGGAATACACAGGCGACACAGTGGCACAGTGGTCAGCACTGCTGCCTCTCAGTGCCAGAGACCCGGGTTCAATTCCTGCCTCAGGTGACCGACTATGTGGAGTTTGCACATTCTCCCTGTGTCTACGTGGGTGTCCTCCCACAGTCCAAAAATGTGCAGATTAGGTGAATTCACCACGCTAAATTGCCCGTAGTGTTAGGGGCACTGGAAAACTTAGGGGAATGGATCTGGGTGGATTGCGCTTCGGCGGGTCGGTGTGGACTTGTTGAGCCGAAGGGCCTGTTTCCACACTGTAAGTAATGTAATCTAATCTAAATACAATACATCAAAAATAAATATACAAATTTTCACATTAACTGATTACTTTATAAAAATAATAGAAGCGTACATTCTCATTAAAACTGGATAGTATTTAAATGCTAATTTGTCTTACAAAAACAAGTTCTAATCCCACAGCAAGGAAAAATGAAAACCAAAGAAAAATCAGTTCAGTTCTCATCCCTATCAGTTGACAACAGCTGACTGTAAACACTTGGGCTTGTACTCATACAAGAACAGGGCTGAAACTAATGTTAGTATTCACTACTGGACTGAAGTCAATTTAAGTATTTGTCTCCCCTGCTAGTACTCAACATACAGTCATAGAGTGTACAGCATTGAAACAGACCCTTCGGTCCAGCCCGCCCATGCCGACCAGATATTCCAACCCAATCTAGTCCCAACTGCCAGCACCCAGCCCATATCCCTCCAAACCCTTCCTATTCATATACCCATCCAAATGCCTCTTAAATGTTGCAATTGTATCAGCCTCCACAAAATCCTCTGGCAGCTCATTCCATACACATACCACCCTCTGCGTGAAAAAGTTGCCCCTTAGGTCTCTTTCATATCTTTCCCCTCTCACCCTAAACCTATGCCTTCAAGTTCTGGACTCCCTGACCCCACGGAAAAGACTTTGCCTATTTATCCTATCCATGCCTCTCAATTTTGTAAACCTCTATAAAGGAGAAATAGATAGACAGAAAAATCCATATATTTGTAAAGAGGACCTAACCTTACAGCTGGCGATCTGTTGAACTGACATATTGGATTTCTTTTATGGCCCCCTCTGCAAAACAGATTTCAAACAAGCGAGCAAGAGTCAAGTGGCGTTAGCCCAGGAATCTCTTCACATTTTTTTACAGAACACAGATCAGGGCATACATAAAATGCAGCATGGTCTTGAATACTAGTTCTTCAGTTCCTTCACCACATTAGGGAAACTGCAACGCTATTCCAACTTTCTGTTCTGATAATTCCCGGACGAAGTCAGTTGCTCAGCTACAATTCTCCACATAAAGCAGTACATGCTTCACTCATTGAGGTAAGAGCTGATGAAATTTGACAGTCTAACCACCAAGACAATTTAAATTGCAAAACACCAGCTCTGCAAGAGATTTAAAAGCACCAAGCTTCAGCTACTTGGCAAATGTTGAACCGCTGCTTGTCAATCTGGAATAGTGTATCCAGGAAAGAGACAATCCTTTTCATTACACCACCAATAAAAATGCTCATTGCTATCGTCAGACAAACCCTCCCAATTGTTCAGTACTCTGTGCCTGGCAGCAACAGGTGACCTGCCTCTCAACGAACAACAAAGCAAAGTTCATTACCTTAAGTATGTTCTTCACAGACTGATCAATTCTCAATTTCTACTGCACCATGCCTTTCACATGAGCAGTTTAAATACAATAGTACAATTTCTTTTTTCCAAAAAAAGCATTTTAACTTGAAGTAACAAATAATTTGAATTAAACAGTTCTGATTTAGAACATAGAACATAGAAAAATAGTGCAGTACAGGTCCTTTGGCCCTCGATGTTGCGCCGATTCAAGCCCACCTAACCGACACTAGCCCACTATCCTCCATATGCTTATCCAATGCCCGTTTAAATGCCCATAAAGAGGGAGAGTCCACCACTGCTACTGGCAGGGCATTCCATGAACTCACGACTCGCTTTAAAAAGAATATATGTTCACAAACAGACAAATCGCATCAATTACACACAGAGGACAATACAGATGTGGTCTATGAAAAGTCTCTGACTTGCAACATACAATCTGCCTGTTAAAGCAACATGGAGAGATTCATGGAATGTAAAATGCAATAAATGAGAATTGTAGCTTCCCCTTCCTTAATTCGCAGACTACAATATTGTCCTCTGGTTACTTGGTCAGGTAGCTATTCCTCCGCTTACAAATGCATCCTCTTCGATAGAAACGACAAGCAGGCTACTTAATTAAATTAAGCATCAGAGACATCCCCTGCCCTCACCTAACATTTGAAACACCGTATTTTCTAGCAGAAGTAACTGAATTACAAACGGAAGCAGATTTTTTTGCTTCCTTTAACCTCAAGTTCACAAAGTCAATTCAAGCATTTCTGACACCACCACATATCAGTTATTACTAAAAAAGATTATTTTTATTCAATCATGAGATTAGGGATCACTTAGTGGGCCAGCATTTATTGCGCACCACAAATTGTTCTTCATAATGTGGTGCTGAGCTGTCTTCTTGAACTGCATTAAAGTTAAAAATCACACAATACCAAGTTATAGTCCAATAGGTTTATTTGGAAGCACTAGCTTTTGGAGGGCTGCTCCTTCCTCAGGTGATTCTATCAGGAAGGACCAGTGCTCCGAAAGCCAGTGCTTCCAAATAAACCTGTTGGACTATAACCTGGTGTTGAGATTTTAAACTTTGTACACCCCATTCCAACACCATTCGTCCACTTCTTGAACTGCTGCAGTCTATTTGGTGTGTAGGTGCACCAACAATAGAGTACACAAGGGAGTTCCAGGATTTTGATTCAACAACATTGATGCAATAGTAATACATTTTCAGTTCGGGCTGGTGAGTGGCTAGAAACTTGCAACTGGTGAAGTTACCACTGCTGCCTTCATGCTTCCAGCTGATGAGAGAGTTCATAGATTTGGAAGGTGCAATCTAAGAAGCTGCTTTTTTAGTTCAAGTTTCTCGAGTGTCGTTGGAACCATACTCAACCAGGCAAATAGGAGGCAATCCATCTCAATCCTGACCTGTGCCATATATTTGATAGTGGGCTGACTTTGGGAAGTCATAACACTCATGATTGCGTGGCCAAATTTTGTCCTAACTCCACCTACAAGTTCGCTGATGACACCGCCATTATAGACAGATCTCAGACAATGATGAGACATAATACAGAAAAGAGATAGTGTGTTTGTGGCATGTAAAAACAGCAATCTCTCCCACAAAGTTAGCAAAATGAAAGAACTGGTCATAGATTTCAGGAAGCAACGTGGAAGGCACATCCCTATCTACATCAATGGAACCGAGCTGGAGATGGTAAACAGCATCAGGTTCCTTGGAATAACAATCACCAACAATCTGTCCTGGTCCACCCACATTGATGTGATAGTCAAGGCGGCACAACAACGCCTCTTTTTTTCTCAGAAGGTTAAGGAAATTGCCTTGTCTGTAAAGACTCCTATTAATTTTTATAGATGCACCTTAGAGAATATTCTATCTGGATATATCACAGCTTGGTACAGCCCTACAGAAAGTAGTGAACACAGCCCAGTCCATCATGCAAGCCAACTTTCCATCTACTGACTCCATCTATGCTTCCCGCTGCCTCAGAAGCGGTCAATATAATCAAAGACAAGATTAGAGCAGTGCTGGAAAAGTACAGCAGGTCAGGCATCATCCCAGGAGTAAGAAAGTCGATGTTGTTTCGGGCAGGAGCCCTTCATCAGGAACGAGGGCTCATCAGATGAAGGGTTCCTGCCCGAAATGTCAATTTTCCTGCTCCTCGGATGCTTTCTGACCTGCTGTGCTTTTCCAGCACTACTCTAATCTAGACTCTGATCTGCAGCATCTGCAGTCCTCACTTTCGCCTAACATAATCAAAGACCCTTCCCCCCCCACCCAGAGTTATAATCGCTTCCAACCTCTTGTGTTGGGCAGAAGATACAAAAGCTTAAACACACTTAGCAAGAAATTCAAGAATAGCTTCTTCCCCACTGTAATTTGATTTCCGAATGGATCTCTCAAATTTCAAAAAGTTAATAACGATCACACCCTTTGTGGACCTTTTCTGCAACCATAACACCGTATTCCTCGCTCGATTCAATAATCCTTTCGCACTTAGTTTGGTATGATCTGCCTGTACTGCACACAAAACAGAACTTTTCACAATGCCTAGGTACAAGTGACAATAATAAATCAAATCAAGTCAGGTGGTTAGTTGGGTGTTTTGGAAAGTCATCATTTTAAAGTAAGAATGGAGAAGCATGAGTTCTCGACCCTTTAAAACAAACTTTGGACCATAAGAATACAAAATACTGCAGATAAACAGTGATAACAATTGCAACAAGAATTCTAAGAAATTGCATCCATAGATTATAATTTTTGTGTAATGCAGATTTAGAAGACAACCAATTGACAACTTTTGAGCAAGTCATTAATGATCAGATAAATACCAAAAATTAGAAAATCAACTTTATCCAGAATTTTCCTCATTGTGATCCTCAAATGCTTCCATTCTAACAGCACTTTCTAACAGAAAACGTGAATTCAACATCATAGAACTTGAGATGCTTTGCAAAGTCAATGTCAAGATGCTGTCAAATTAGGGACAAAATACATGAATTACCAAAATGCATAGCTAAAGTAGTAAACTTTAGGAGATTTCTGAAGAGAGAAAGGTGACAAGGCAAAGAAATTTAATTATAGTTCCAGAGTGTAAGGACACGATTGTTGAAGGCTCTTTGTTGCAGGAGTTTAAGGCACACCCATAGAGTAGACCCCATGTGGTGAGTGATAAAGATGTCACATACCCACAACCATATCAACAGTTTGTTTTTATTCTTGGTTTATAAGTTAGCCGCAATCATTGGAGGAGCTCTGAAGAGTGAAAGGTTGACTGATACATCGACATCCACAAGACAAAACTGGGTGGAGTCAGATCATTAAGAGAGTGGAAGAGAAGGAAAGAAATGTTCAAACAAAAACACTGATGGGCAAGGAGAAACTGAAGGTATTTTTGAGCATTTTGTGCAAGTTAAACTTTGGATATCAGAAAGCCAGCAGGGGCAACAACTTGATCCAACAAGCCTCAATGTGGATGCAGGCTTTGGCAAGGATGAAGGTGATATAATTTGTGATGTCCCACTAAATTGGCTGTAACAGACTGGATGTGGGACATGTCAATTCAGGAGGGACACCAAAGAGAACGATGTTAGATTCGGTCTCAAAGCAGCTGGAGATGAGATGGAATTAGTATTCCAGATGTATAGTTTCAGACTTGGCTGAACAAGTTTGCATTCAGTCTCAAGGTTCAGCTGCAAAATGAAAAAATATCCAAAGTGGGGGGGGGTGAGATTGACTGATTTGATTTATTGTCACGTGTACCAAGGTACAGTGAAAAGCTTTGTTTATGAGCAGTACAAGCAGATCATACTAAGCAAGGATGTACAAATCAAAAAGACTTCAACAGATGCTTACAGATTAAATTGCACAGGGTAGGCGCTGAGTGAGACCAGCGTTAGCAAGATCAGCATTTTGAGGTTAGAGAGTCCATTTATCAGTTTAATAAACAGCCAGGAATCAGCTTTCCCTGAACCTGCTGGTGCATGTGTTTGGCTTCTATATCTTCTGCCTCATGGAAGAGATTGTAGGAGCTCATTACCGGGGTACAACGGGTCTTTGATGATGTAGGCAGGCTTTCTGTGGCAGCAAACCATTTCGATGGAGTCCACAGATGGAACGTTGGCTTCTGTGATAGTCTGGGCTATGCACACCACCTCCTGCAGTTTCCTCTGGTCCTGGGCACAGCAGTTGCCATTCCAGGCCGTTAAGCACCCATGGTGCATCTGTACAAGTTAGTAAGGGTTCTTATGGACATGGCCATTTTCCTGAGCTGCCTGAGGAAGAAAAGGCATGGGGTTTGCCTTCTTGACTGTCGCATCTACATGGGAAGTCCAGGACAGATCGTCAGTTCCACTCTGAGGAACTTGATGCTATCCATTCTCTCAACTTCAGTACAATTGATGTAGCTGGATTTTGGTGGCAGATGGTGTCCTCATCCTTTCTGTCTGAAGTCAACGGTCAGTTCTTCAGTTTTGCTGACGTTGAGACAGAGGTTGTTCTAACTGCACCATGTCATCAAGCCCCCTATCGCCCTTTCCGTATTCTGAATTTCATCATTAGCTATCCATCCCACTATGGCAGTGTGGTCAGCAAACTTATAGATGGCCCTCATTTGGAATTTGACAACATAGTCAGGGGTATACAGGGAGTACAGTACAGGATGAGGATGCAAATTTGGCTCCAGTTGTCAAACGCTATTGTGGAGGTGGTGCAGTTACCTATCTTCACTGATTGCGGTCTGTGGGTCAGAAAGACGAGGAACCAGCTGCAGAAAGCAGATAAAGAGTGGGGTTTGGAGATCAGTCTGGTGGGGATTATTGTGTTGAAGGTAGAGCTGTATTTAATGAGGAATCTGACATAAGTGCCCTTGTTATCCAGATGTTCCAGGGATGAGTGCAGCGATAGGGATATGGCACCTGCTGTGGACCTGTTATGTTGGCAGGCAATTGTAGGGGAGTGAAGCAGTCTGGGAAGCTAAAGTTGATGTGGGCCATGACCAGCCTCTCAAAGCATTTCACAATTGAGGTCAGAGCTATTGGGCAGTAGTCATTAAGGAACATTGCATGTGCTTTCTTAGGCACGGGGATGAGGATGGTCTTCTTGAAGCAGGTGGGGACTGCAGCTTGTAGGAGGGAGAGGTTGAAAATGTCGGTGAACACCTCCGCCAGTTGGACCACACAGGATCTGAGTGCTTGACCAGAGACACCATGTGGACTCGCTGCTTTCCTTGGGTTGACTCCCCAGGAAGGCTGATCTGATGTCTGCAATGCTAACCAATGGAACAGGTGTGTCCAGAGCTGATGGAGCAGGATTCACCGCACAGCTGGCATTGTCCCCTACCTTGCTCTGCTTCATTTTATATCCTGGAATTTTTTTAGGCCATGCCATTGGTGGCAAGAGCCTGTTTGGTAGGTTTGGGCCTGTTACTTGGTCTGGTAACGCCTCTCGGCATCCCTGATAGCTTTGCGGAGGTCATATCCGAATTTCCTGTATTGGTCTGGGTCATCCGATTTGAATGTTGCACATCTAGTCTTCAGTAGGAGTGGATTTCCTGGTTCATCTGAGATTTATGGCTGGGGAAGACTTAGGTTGACTTCTTTGGTATACAGCCCTCTAAGCATTTGCAAAAGAAGTCTGTAACTGTGGTGGCGTACACATCTAAGCTTTCCGCCGCGTACTTGAACACAGTCCAGCCCACTGGTTCCAAGGAGTCCGGGAGGTGGTCTTTCACAATCTCTGACCAGCATTGTACTTCCTTAGTGCAAACTGTACACAAAATCCATCATTGACCATCTGAAAAAAATCTCAAAAGTGAAGATTCCAAAATAAAATGTAAAGTTTAACATTAAAAAAAAATGAAAACAGTACCAGTTTGGGAAAAGAAAATATCCAAATAAATATCCCTTTTATTAAAAAAAGGTCACATACAAAAATCTGAGTTTGAAGTTTTCGTGCTGGTGTCTTCATCAACTGAAGCACTGGAGTAGCTGATCACAAAATCCATATACTCCAATCAGGTCCACAGCTACAGATGATGCACTCAAAATTCAAAACCAAAATTATATGTTAAAGTGTGACAAATGCCCAGTTAATTGTGACATTGCCACATAGGCCAAGAAAGGTAGGACAATTCTTGTTGCTCTTTGCTGAGCTCACTGACCCCAGTCAAAGGGCATTTGGTTTCTGCAGATTGAAGTGAGAAGCTAAAAAAGAAAGGCAAAAAAATGAAATTAGTAAATGCTTTAATTCCTGTCACTCAACAAGTAATACAGAATGATTAGTGCTGATTTGAACATAGAACAAGGGCAGGTTTTGACTGCAATAATGGCTCCCACTGCCAAACAGTCTCACCAGATTTCTGATATGGAGCATGTCTACTTGGGCAAGGCAGTGAAAGGATGACTATGTCAGTGGACATATAAACCAACATGAATAATTATATCAGTGAAAAGTGAAGTAGTAGGGAAGGAAAAAAAAACGCCAAAAGGAAACAAAACAAGTCATCTGCTTATTCTATGTAATTCTATTCTTTATGTAGCACAGAAGAGGATTACAAAATTGCTATTTGCCACAGAGCACCGGAACCAGCCCAAAAATATCAGAATCATTATGAAATGATAACAATGGAAACTTAGTTACAATCATTTTAAATTTCAGCCCAGCAAAAAAGCCTTACTCAGAAGATTTTAACTTTAGGCGCAGTATTGACCAACTGCGCCAACAGCATACCTCACTCCTCCTCAGGCCGACTGCATGCTGAGCAGCCCTGAGATGCAATCTAAATCGATTGTTCTAGCAAACAGGACATGATATTCAATACCTCCATGGCAATAACTACCGAAAATTGAATCTCAAATTGATTACAAACTATACTTTACGTTTAATTTATTGGAATAAAATAATTAACCAAAACAGAATAGTCACAGTATAACCTGTTCACATTTCCTCAAGCTCAACAAGGCAGGCTATTATTTGATTTGCCCAGTTATATCCTACAAATCTATTTAACAGGCCCGAAGCTGAGTTCTACCTTTGATACTCCCAAGATAAACCAATGACTCATGGGGATAAAATCAAATTTAGTGATGCTTAAAGATTGAACAGAAAATGGTTAAAAGGCCAATACTATCCCAAGGCCAAATTGCATAAGGTAAATATATCACCCAATATGCAGGATTTAAAATATTAATTCAATACCAGCATCACTCAATGAGCACAGAAATCAGTACAAAGATACAATCACTGTCAAAGGGAAATCACTCCAGTGCTACAAAAACAGGTTTGCGAATAACAGGTTCACAATAAACTCAAATAAAGTAAATCGAAATGAGTGTGCAGATTTATGGAGGGTACAAGTGATATGCTTTCACTGCTGAGGTGCTTATTGGTTGCTTAATTTAGCCTTTTGAATTAAATGGAGCTCACATCATCGTGAATCTGAACTGGGAACATTTGTTAGAGATCAGCAAAGTGAAGTGCAAAGAGAATAAAGAAAAGTGATATTATATGCACAGCTGCAAGCTGGATGATTTGGAAAGAGGGTGGATGGCTGTCGAGGTGGGGAGAAAGAGACGTTGCTGGAGAGGGGGTGCAGGGAGACAGCAGAATTACAGCCATCACTGCCAGACCCAATGTTTTTCTGAAATTGTAAACTTTGTAATCACATGTAGACTTGTAGCTGAGGTGTGTGGAGAGCCAACAGAAGTCATAGAATCATACAGTATACAAATAGGCCCTTCAGCCCACCATGTCCATGCTGACCAACAACCACCAGACTATACTGACTGCATTTACCTTCACTTGGTCCATAGCCTACAAAGCTCTGGCATTATAAGTATTCACCCGGCTGCTTCTTCAATGTTGCAAGAGTACTTACCTCTGCCACTCTTGCAGGCAGCACACTCCATATTTCTACCAACCACCGGTGAAAAAAAAAATTTTCATTAGATATTCTCTAAACCACTTGCTGGTCACCTTAACCATGCCCTCGAGTCTCAGACATACCTATCATGGGGATGAAATTCTCAATCTACTGTCCATGCCTCTAATCATATTGTAGAGCTCACTCAGATGCCCTCTCAGCCTCCTCTCCTCCAAGAGAAGTAAACCCAGCCTATTCAGCCTCTACTCATAACTGAGACTTTTCATCCCAGGCAAGATCCGAATGAACCTCCTCTGCACCCTGTCCAACCACATCCCAGTGAAACCACATCCATCCGGAAATGATGTAACCAGAACTGAACACAGGACTCAATCTGTGGCCTAACCAAACTTTTATAAAGTAATTAAAAGCTTTCTCATTTCCATATTCTACACCATCTAATAGAGGCAAGCATCACATATGCTTTCTTCACTACTCTGTCAACCTGTGCTGAAACCTTCAAGAATCTCTAAATTTTTACACCGAGGTCCCTTTATTCCTCAGTACCTCCTAAGAACATACCATTCATTATGTGTGCACTTCTGTGAGCAGACTTCCCAAAATGCATCACCTTACACTTAAAAGACCTAAATCCCCTCTGTTACTGTTCTGCTCAATTTACCAGCTGATTAATATCAGTCATTAGTCTGACATATTCTGTCACCAATCAACAACCCCGAATTTTCATGTCAACTGCAATTAAATCTTCTACATTGTCATCCAAATCATTAATGTACATAACAAACAGCAAGAGCCCCAGCACCAATTCCTGTGGTACAACGCTGATAACAGGCTTCCTGTTACAAAAACAGCCCTCCATCATCTTTTGCCTCTGATCTGTAAGCTAATTTTGGATCCAGTTTGCCAACTTAGCTGGGATCCCCTTGCTTACCTTCTGAACCAGCCTTCTATATGGGATTTGTCAAAGGCCTGTCTGAAGTCCATGTAAACCACAACAATTATACATCCTCATCAATATATTTGATCATCCTTGATCTGATTATCCTTGTTCAATCTCTGCCCTTCTCAGTACTGATTAAACCTGTCCCTCAGAACTTGTTCCAATAACTCCCTGCCATTAATGTCAGACCATCTGATCTGGAATTACCTGGCCTTTGCTACCCTTCTTGAACAAAAGGTACCATATGAGCTATCCTCCAGTCATCTGGCACTTCACCGGCAGCCAGCAAAGTATTAAATATATCCACCAGGGGCCCAGCAATCTCTTCCCAAGCCCCCAAAAGCAGCCTGAAATATATCTCATCAGGCCATGGGGACTTGGGGTCACCTATATTTTATTCATTCACAAGATGCCCTTCATGATCCCTAATAATCAACTTTATTGCTGTGTGCCTGGCATCACACACAATCCAGACAAGTATGGCAGTTTCCTTCCCTAAAGGGCATTAGTGAAGCAGATAGGTTTTTTCTGACAATCAGCAATGGATTCATTAATTCCAGGTTTTTTTTCCTTTCTGGAATTCAAATTCCACCATCTTCCATGGCAGGATTTGAACTCAGGTCCCCAGAACATAATCTGGATCTCTGGATTGACAGTCTAGCGATAATGCCACTCGGCCATGGACTCCTAGTTAATGCTAGCAATGTTGAAGTCCCCTTCGACCACAACCCTATTGCTCTCTTACCTTTCTGTGATTTGCCTGAATATCTGCTCCTCTGACTCCCTCAGACTGTTGGAAGGCACGCAGCGTAATCCCAATGTGATAATGGCCTCCCATTTTTATTTCTAAGCTCTACCAAATGGCCTCATTTGAAGACATTTCTAGGATGTCCTCCCTCATTAATGAAGTGATGGTTTCCTTAACCAATGTCCCACCTCTCTTCTATTTCCCCAAAATTCATGCATCTTACCACTCAAGCTCCTTGTATTAAAATAGATACAATTTAGCTTTGTAGATCTCTCATGTGCCTTATCTTGCCCATGAGTTGTCAGCGATTAGATCTTGTTCACTACTTTTCGTCACTCAGTGCCCCATTCTCCCTGCCAAAATTAGTTGAAAACCTCCTCAACAGCACAAGTAAACCTCCCAGCAAGGATACTGGAGCCATTCCAGTTCAGATGTAACCTGTCCAACTTGTATAGGTAACCCCTAGCCCAGCAGCCATCCCAATGTTCCAAAATTCTAAAGATCGCCCTCCTACATCATTCCTTTACCCAAGCGTACACATGACTTATTTTCCTATCCCTGTGCTCTGTAACGTGAGGCACTGGAAGTAGTCAGAGATTATGGCTTTAGTAGGCTTCCTCTTTAATCTATTACCTAACTTTGTATTCACCTGCTGCAGGACCTTATTTCTATTACACGCGTGTATTGACATATCACGACTGCTGGCTGTTCACCCTCACCCTTCAAAAATGTCCTGCAGCCTGAGACATCCCTGACAGTGACACCATGCCATGCAGTATATACATAAACACTCACCCACCACCACCCACCACCACAATGTGGTGTAGAGGTAAACAACCCTTTATCCAAAATCCGAAGTTTTTTTCTCATTAACAAGGTTGTTTGTCATGCAAACAGTTAACCCAAGTCACCACCCACTCAATGCGTGTCACTCAGATGTGATGGTGGCGGGGTGGGAGGTGGCCCAGCACTGGCAGGCCTCAATTCTGTTTCAGGGCCTGTTTTACGCAGTGAGATTTTAAAAATTTCGCCAAACTGTCACTTATTGTGAAATTCCAAAAACTCCAAATTCTGAAAACCAGCTGGTCCTGAGCATTTCGGATAAAGGATTGTGCACCTGTACCTGTTTGAAAGGGGGATGGCCACAAGGGACTCCTGCACTGTGTGCTCACACTTCCTAGTCTTCCTGGTTGTCACCCAACATTTCTCTGCCTGCACAGCCCTTGACTGTGGTGTGACCAGCTCACTAAATGTGCTATCCATGATATCCTCAGCCCCATGGATGGTTCTTGGTGAGTTCATCCACAGCTCCAGCTTACTCATTTCCTGCATACATGGTCACCATGGAAACTGGCAGCATCCTCAAAATATCAATTCTCCTGCTCCTTGGATACTGCCTGACTGGCTATACTTTTCCAGCAACACACTGGTTAACTCTAATATCCAGCAGCTGCACTCCTCCCTTGCTCCTAACATCCCTGATATCTCACACATTGTAGGAGAAGCATTCCATGGGGTGAGTTCACCTGCCACAGTGAAGCTTATTGATTACAAACAATAAACTAGGCAATCACCTAATCTTATCCACTACTCACCAAACAAAATAAAAGGACTTTAAACTCAATGAGTAGTACCAAGAGGGAGACAGTCTCTAAAGCTGGTTCCCAACAGCCAATCCTCTTGCTCTATGCCTCTTTCTGAACCCTGACATCACCTCAGAAGCTCTGTCTCCATATACAGTGAAGGTTCCACCCACCCCTCATTTCTCCCACTGAGTTTATCGATTTTGGTCTTTTCCCTGGTCTGAAGATACTGGAGACAGTTATCGTGATTTCACTCCAAACTAGCAACGTTCAATGAACAGCAAAGGTTAAAAACTTGGGACCTTTCTGAACCATAAGCATCACTGCTACATCACAAACGTATACAGAGGAACCTCAATTATCTGAATATCAATTATCCGAATTTCGGATTATCCAAAGAAGATCTCAAGGTCCCGAGAGAAACATTACATCAAAAAGGTGTTTCAACACTGATCGTTTCTTTTGTTTATGATGATGAAAAATGAACTCAGGTTACGAAAATGCTGCCGAGAACAGTCCTGGAAATCAATTGGAGCCCAGGCACTGCCTCCAAATGACTGACTGCTGCCCTCTCTCCCTCCCCACACTTGCCGTGGAGTTCTAGGCAGGGGCATACCCTAAACGCCCCCCTTCCCCAGATAATCTCTCCAACATTGTCCTGAATAGGGCAAAGAAGGAACATGTCAAAACGTTGCAGTAAGAAGTCATTTGCGTCTGCACTGTTTTGAGACTCACCTCCCAGCAGTGGTCTTACTGTTGGCATCCAGTCCGGCTACCAGCAGGGAGGGGGGATTCTCACGGGAGCTGCTGGGGGCGGGGGGTGGACGGGGTCTCACGGGAGCTGGTGGGGGCGGACGGCAGGGCATGGTGGCCAAGTCGGACAGGGATGGATCTTGGACGGGGTTTGTTGGGTGGACAGGGGGCCGGGTTGGGGGCTCACGTGCAGTGTGCTGTTGCCTAGTCTCCTGAACGGGGTGCGGACTGAGCAAGTGCTCACTGTGTCAGTCCCATTGAACTGATGGCAGTGGGGGAGTTTCAGCAATGCTGCACATCCCTTACACACAACTGAGTTTCTGCTCAGAAACAAACCCTGTGACAGAGAGAGGGAACAAGGCAGGCAGGGCAAGGAAACAGGAAACAGGAAACTTCAGAAAACTCCAAGTCCCAGAGGAGAGGCACTGAATCAATTAACCGAACTATCAATTATCTGAACAAAATAGCACCCACCCATCTCAAATCGGATAATTGAGATTCCTCTGTATATACATCCAAGATTCAAATTAACTGATCCTCAATATGAGAACCTTGATTAAGATAATGACATTTTAGTCAGGGAATGCAACAAGTCAAGATGGAAGGCTTAATTTCTGGTTTTCCTTAGGATATAAATCAAATCGTTTGAAGTTACTTTTACTTTAAAATGTACCATCAGCCTTTTTAGGTTTCAGATATAATGTTGAATGCAATGTTTTGATACATATATAAAATATTTTACCGTATCTCGTTGGACCTCCTCAAAAGGTGACCTACATTCGGGTATACCTTAGATAGCAAAACTGTTCAATTAGAAGCTGATCAAAACCAGTTTCTCAATAGTCAAAGAACATAATGCAAGCTACATCGTTTGTTATCAATAAAGCAGCAAGTACCATAAATTCATCTTACTTTTCATATGGGAAAAACTTAATCAGAAATATAATTAGCTTTAAAAATTTAATTATTTGCAATAAAACCCAAAAGGGAAAATAAAAAAACTTTAATAAGGCAAGACCGTATTTCACTCTTTTTCCTTCTCCCCCAGCCCCCATTCTCGTGAGCTATACTTCAAAATACAGGTTGTTGTCCATTCTTTGATTCGGCTCAGAAGGACACTCACTGTGAAAAGTTCACTTGTTATTAATTCACATGGTCATTGCTCACATACAAGTCATTTACAGAGGAAAGTGATTCAGGAAAAACCCAAGAGACAGCAAACCAGATACGGTCTTCATTTGTCGTAATAGCAAAACATTGGATTAAGCAAAGGTCAGTTAGTCCCCTGAGTTTGATCTGTCAGTGAGACTGAGGCTAATGTGCAAATTAACACATGTTTCTAGTTGATCCACATTCCTTTACACTTTTGCTTCAAGTATCCAGCAAACTCAATTTTAAAACTAATTGTAATTAACAGAAGAGAATTCCAAACTTCTAATCATTCCTTACATTGTTATGAGAAGGTGAGGGGGAACTTGGCTCATCTCTTTTTAAACCCCTTTCGGTTGGTTGCAATAAGTACTTTTACTTCTTAACACAGAGCTATCATGCTTGAATTAGTATTCTCATAAACTACATTTCAAAGAGGCAAATTAGAACAGAGAAAGTACAGCACAGAACAGGCACTTTGGCCCACGATGTTGTGCCGAGGATTAATCCTAATATACTAATCTAACCTACGCACCTCTCAGTTCACTCCTTTCCATGTACATGCCCAACAGTTGCTTAAATGTCCCTAATGACTCCGCTTCCACCACCACTGCTGGCAACACATTCCATGCATTCACAACTCTGCGTAAAGAATCTACCTCTGATGTCCCCTCTATACTTTCTTCCTAATATCTTAAAGCTATGACCCCGCATGCCAGTCAATCCTGCCCTGGTGAAAAGTCTCTGGCTACTGACTCTAGGCATGCCTCTCACTACTTTGTATACCTCTATCAGGTCACCTCTCTTCCTCCTTCTCTCCAGAGAGAAAAGTCCGAGCTTAGTCAACCTCTCTTCATAAGGCAAGCCCTCCAGTCCAGGCAGCATCCTGGTAAACCTTCTTTGCACCGTCGCCAAAGCCTCTGTATCTTTCCTATCATAGAGCGACCAGAACTGGACACAATATTCCAAGTGTGGTCTCACCAGGGACTTGTAGAGCTGTTGCAAAACCTCGCGGCTCTTAAACTCTATCCCCCTGTTAATGAAAGCCAAAACAGCATACAATTTCTTAACAATCCTATCCACTTGAGTGGCAACTTTGAGGGAGCTTTGAGGCAACC
Source organism: Chiloscyllium punctatum (assembly GCF_047496795.1). NCBI lineage: Eukaryota > Metazoa > Chordata > Chondrichthyes > Orectolobiformes > Hemiscylliidae > Chiloscyllium > Chiloscyllium punctatum. The sequence goes on along the minus strand of NC_092763.1, from coordinate 59,846,157 downwards.
TGAACACCAAGATCCCTCTGTTCATCCATACTGCCAAGAATCCTGTCTTTAATCCTATATTCAGCATTCAAGTTCGACCTTCCAAAATAAATCACTTCACTTTTATCCAGGTTGAACTCCATGTGCCATTTCTCAGACCAGCTCTGCATCCTGTCTATGTTGCGCTGCAGTCTGCAATAGCCCTTGATACTATCAATGGCACCTCCAACCTTTGTGTCATCGGCAAATTTACCAACCCACCCCTCAATCTCCTCATCCAAGTCATTTATAAAAACCATAAAGAGCAGAGACCCAAGAACAGAGCCCCACGGGACACTACTCAATACTGACCTCAAGGTAGAATACTCTCCATCTACAACCACTATCTGCCTTCTGTCAGCCAACCAATTCTGAATCCAGACAGCCAAATCTCCCTGTATCCCATACCACCTGACTTTATGAATGAGCCTGCAATAGGGAACCTTATCAAGTGCCTTGCTAAAGTCCATATACACCACATCCACTGCTTGACCTTCATCAACCTGTCTTTGTCACCTCCTCAAAGAACTCAAAGATTTGTGAGGCATGACCTGCCCCTCACAAAGCCATGCTGACTACCTTTAATCATGCTATGCTTTTCCAAATTGCCAATGTTTTTCTTGGAGTAACAGAAACAGGAAGTTTATTATCTCCCAATCCTAAGAAAAACAATACAGGCGCAAACAGGTTATAGAAGTTTTAAAAATGAGGACTCTGGTACAGAAGTAATAATAGTTATGCATTTAAAAGAAGTCCTAAAAGCCCTGGCAATGTTCGGGTTAACCTGAAATCATAGTTGTTTAATGGGTCACTTGAACTTTCAGCAGTACTGAAATCTGTAGTTATTTTTATGTTCTTAGTTAATTTTCAATTGCCCAATTTGCTTTTCCCATGGGCACGATATTCCAAGATGCTTTTGGATGTAGCTTTGCTCAGTGAGCTGGAAGGTTCATTTCCAGATGTTTTGTTACCCGACTAGGTAACATCTTCAGTGGGCCTCAGGCAAAGCAATGCTGAAACTTCCTACTTTCTATTAAAATGTTTGGATTTCTTTGGGTTGGTGATGTCATTTCCTGTGGTGTTGTTATTTCCTATTCCTTTTAAAGTCATCGAGATGTACAGCATAGAAACAGACCCTTCGGTCCAACCCATCCATGCCAACCAGTTATCCCAACCCAATCTAGTCCCACCTGCCAGCACCTGGCCCATATCCCTCCAAAGCCTTCCTATTCATATACCCATCCAAATGCCTCTTAAATGTTGCAATTGTACCAGCCTCCACCACTTCCTCTGGTAGCTCATTCCATACACGTACCACCCTGTTTGAAAAGGTTGCCACTTAGGTCTCTTTTTTATCTTTCCCCTCTCACCTAAACCTATGCCCTCAAGTTCTGGACTCACCTACCCCAGGGAAAAGATTTTATCTATTTATCCTATCCATGCCCCTCATAATTTTGTAAACCTCTATAAGGTCATTCCTCAGCCTCCGACGCTCCAGGGAAAACAGCCCCAGCCTGTTCAACCTCTCCCTATAGCGCAAATCCTCCTACTCTTGCAACATCCTTGCAAATCTTTTCTGAACCCTTTCAAGTTTCACAACATCTTTCCAATAGGAAGGAGACCAGAATTGCATGCAATATCCCAACAGTGGCCTAATCAATGTCCTGTACAGCCGCAACATGACCTTCCAACTCCTATACTCAGTATTCTGACCAATAAAGGAAAGCATACCAAACAACTTCTTCACTATCCTACCTATCTGCGACTCCACTTTCAAGGAGCTACCAACCTGCACTCCAAGGTCTCTTTGTTCAGCAACACTCCCAAGGACCTTACCATTAAGTGTATTAGTCCTGCTAAGATTTGCTTTCCCAAAATGTAGCACCTCGCATTTATTTGAATTAAACTCCATCTGCCGCTTCTCAGCCCATTGGCTCATCTGGTCCAGATCCTGTTGTAATCTGAGGTCACCCTCTTCGCTGTCCATTACACCTCCAATTTTGGTGTCATCTGCAAACTTACTAACTGTACCTCTTATGCTCGCATCCAAATCATTTATGTAAATGACAAAAAGTAGAGGACCCAGGACCGATCCTTGTGGCACTCCACTGGTCACAGGCCTCCAGTCTGAAAAACAACCCTCCACCACCATCCTATGCTTTCTACCTTTGAGTCAGTTCTGTATCCAAATGGCTAGTTCTCCCTGTATTCCATGAGATCTAACCTTGCTAATCAGTCTCCCATGGGTAATCTTGTCGAACGCCTTACTGAAGTCCAAATAGATCACATCTATTGCTCTGCCCTCATCAATCCTCTTTGTTACTTCCTCAGAAAACTCAATCAAGTTTGTGAGACATGATTTCCCACGCACAAAGCCATGTTGACGATCCCTAATCAGTCCTTGCCTTTCCAAATACATGTACATCGTGTCCCTCAGGATTCCCTCCAACAACTTGACCACCACCGAGGTCGGCTCACCGTCTATGGTTCCCTGGCTTGTCCTTCTTAAACAGTGGCACCACGTCGGCCAACCTCCAGTCTTCCGGCACCTCACCTGTGACTATTAATGATACAAATATCTCAAATCTAATCTAATCTACTTTCCCACAGGGTTCTTGAGTACATCTGATCAGGTCATGGGGATTTATCCACCTTTACCCGTTTCAAGATATCCAGCACTTCCTCCTCTGTAATATGGACATTTTGCAAGATGTTACCATCTATTTTCCTACAGTCGATATCTTCCATATCCTTTTCCACAGTAAATACTGATGCAAAATACTCATTTAGTATCTCCCCCATTTTCTGCAGGTCCACACAAAGGCTGCCTTGCTGATCTTTGAAGGGCCCTAGTCTCTCCCTAGTTACCCTTTTGTCCTTAACATATTTGTGAAAACCCTTTGGATCCTCCTTAATTCTATTTGCCAAAGCCATCTTATGTCCCCTTTGTGCCCCCCTGATTTCTCTCAAGTATATTCCGACTCCCTTCATACTCTAAGGATTCACTCAATCTATCCTGTGTATACCTTACATATGCTTCCTTATTTTTCTTAACCAAACCCTCAATTTCTTCGTCATCCAGCATTCCATATACCTACCAGCCTTTTCTATCACCCTGACAGGAATATACTTTCTCTGGATTCTCAGTAACTCATTTCTGAAGGCTTCCCATTTTCCAGCCGTCCCTTTACCTGCAAACATTTGCCTCCAATCAGATTTCGAAAGTTCTTGCCTAATACCGTCAAAATTGGCCTTTCACCAATTTAGGTCTTCAACTTTTAGATCTGGTCTATCCTTTTCCATCACTATTTTAAAACTAATAGAATTATGGTCGCTGGCCCCAAAGTGCTCCCCCACTGACACCTCAGTCACCTCCCCTGCCTTGCCTTATTTCCCAAGAGTAGGTCAAGTTTTGCACCTTCTCTAGTAGATACATCCACATACTGAATCAGAAAATTGTCTTGTATGCACTTAGATTCCTCTCCATCTAAACCATTAACACTATGGCAGTCCCAGTCTATGTTTGGAAAGATAAAATCCCCTACCAAAACCACCCTATTATTCTTACAGATAGCTGAGAGCTCCTTACAAGTTTGTTTCTCAATTTCCCTCTGACTATTAGGGGGTCTATAACACAATCCCAATAAGGTGATCATCCTTTTTTTTTATTTCTCAGATCGACCCAAGTTACTTCCCTGGAAGTATTTCCAGGAATGTCCTCCCTCAGCACAGCTGTAATGCTATCCTTCATCAAAAATGCCACTCCCCCTCCTCTCTTGCCTCCCTTTCTATCCTTCCTGTAACATTTGTATCCTGGAACATTAAGCTGCCAGTCCTGCCCATCCCTGAGCCATGTTTCTGTAATTGCTATGATATCCCAGTCCCATGTTCCTAACCAACCCCTGAGTTCATCTGCCTTCCCTCTTAGGCCCCTTGCATTGAAATAAATGCAGTTTAATTTATTAGTCCTACCTTGTCCCTTCCTGCCGACTGTTTGACTCGCTTCTGTTCTCAACTGATCCAGTCTCAGATTGATCTCTTTCCTCACCAGCTCCCTGGGTCCCACCCCCCATCTTACTAGTTTAAATCCTCCAAAGCAGCTCTAGCAATATATTAGTCCCCTTCCAATTTAGGTGCAATCCGTCCTTCTTGTACAGGTCACTTCTACCCCAAAGGAGATTCCAATGATCCAAAAATGTGAATCCTTCTCCCATATACCAGCTCCTCAGCCATGCATTCATCTGCTCTATCCTCCTATTCCTGCCCTCACTAGCTCATAGCACTGGGAGTAATCCAGATATTACTACCCTTAAGGACCGCCTTTTTAAATTTCTGCCTCACTCTCTAATCTCCCTTCAGAATCTCAACCTTTTCCCTTCCTATATCATTGGTTCCAATGTAGACAGTGACCTCTTGCTGGCCCGTTTCCCTCGTGAGAACATTCTGCACCCTTTCTGAGACATGCTTGATCCTGGCACCAGGAAAGCAACACACCATTCCGCTTTTTTGCTGTGGGCCACAGAAACAGCTGTCTGTACCTCGGACTAGAGAACCGCCTAACACGATTGATTTCTTGGAAGCCGACATACCCCTCATCACATTAGAGCCAGTCTCAATACCAGAAACTTGGCTGTTTGTGCTATGTTCCCCAGTGAATCCATCATCCCCTACATTTTCCAAAACAGCATACCTATTTGAAATGGGTATATCCACAAAAGACTCCTGCACTAGCTGCCTACCTCTCTCACCCTTCCTGGAGTTAACCCATCTATGTGGCTATATCTGAGATTTTCCCCCCTTCCTATAACTGCCATCCATCACATACTGTTGCTGTTGCAAATTCCTCATCGCTTCTCGCTGTCTCTCCAACCGATCCATTCGATCTGATAAGATTTGCAACCAACAGCATTTATTGCAGACATAATCCGCAGTAACCCTTAAACTCTCTTTAAACTCCCACATGTGACAAGAAGTACATATCACTCGACTAAAGGCCATTTTTGCTCCTTCACAATCTACAGACCCAGAAAATAGCACCGTCTTATTTCTCTACAAAACACTGCCCCAGGTTAACTTAAATAGTTATGGCTTATATTTTAAGTTTAATCAAGAGACTTATTTCCAAAGACATATAATCAAGAAAGAACTCACTCTACTCACTACTGCAGCCTTTCTAGTGGACACACTTAAAGTAACGATTAACTTATCTAATTCTGTGTTGCAAACTTCGCCCAAACAGGTTGCTCCAAGATTAGTTGTGAAATTCAGTGTTTGTTAATTTTGCCAGATGCATTCTGATGTCCAGCGATATATGAATTCAAAACAGCAAAGGCAATAGCTGTGCAGGTTCTCTCTCTCTCTCGGTCTCTCTCTCTCCTGCACTGTCCTCACCATGTGCTTCCTTTGTCTGTTCTTCTCCCTTTTAAAACTGATGTTGTTTTGACTTTTTTTCCCAATGTCCCAAAACAATGCAACAGCTTTAATTGGAAGTACACTAGCTTTCCAAGCGTCGTTCCTTCACCTGATGAAGGAGGGACGCTCCAAAAGCTAGTGTGCTTCCAATTCAACCTGTTGGACTACAACCAGGTGTTGTGTGATTTTTAACTTTGTACACCCCAGTCCAACACCAGCATCTCCAAATCATAAAACAGTAATTGCTGCTCCTGGAATTCGAGGAAATCACCTCCAGCACCTAAAATACCTCATTAAAAAAAGGAGCAGTTATTACAGCCAGAAATTTTTCCCATCCTCCATCTTGGATTACCCAGATTCCTTAGCTCTCAGGGAATGGTCGATGGGATCTAACTCGGTGTTTGTTGATCGAGTCCCGGTTGGAATGCCGTGCCTCTCGGAATTCTCATGCATGTCTTTGTTCACCATTCCAAGATGGTGAAAGAAATTGACAGAGACGTGGAGAGAGGAAGGCAGTTGTTGAAATATAGCACTCGAGACTAACTCCATTGTCTTTGGTTAACTGATAATCCACCCAGGCCAATGTGCAAAATTATCATACAAGTGTGCATTAAAATTGGAGATGCAAATTTTATGATGTTGATTCAGTTGCCTTGATTCTCTGTCTTTCGATAACTAAGGCAATTTTAGTCGGCTTTATTTTTGCTATTGGTATCCAAAACCTTGCCTCAACCTGTGATCAGATGACTACTGCAGCTGTTTTAGGTCTAAGTCGCTTCCTTTTTAAAAACATTTTCACGCACATAAGGTCTCCAGTATAACAACTGGATAACGCATTTGTGGTCAGCATTCTATTTTGCTGATATGGCCAATATCTTTGTAATTTTATCAACACTGCTTAAAATACCATCTATCTTTGAGTCAACAGCAAATTTGGACAGGGAGACAGTCTTTCTGAAAGGAAATAATCCCAGGGACTGACGGAAATGAGAACCAAATAACTTGAGATCACGGACATTGAGAGACATGGTCAACAGGCCAAAGGAAAATCTGCAGGAAAGGTGCAGCAAACCTGACCTCTGGTTAAGAAAAACACCACACCCAATACTATGAAGTTATACACAACTCAAAGAGATGCTCAATACAACAGTGGTAGAATGACTCCATAATGCTCTACAGGATTGTATGGGAGCTAACTGGTGCAAGGAACCAAAGCAGTTTACCAATAAGGGGAGTGGACAGCAGGATGCTATGGACAAGGGGCACAACAGATGGGTACAACACATTTAGGAGATCCTCAACTCGCCCAGCCCCAGTCAAGCTCAATAAAAGCACTGTACCAGAAGCTAAGCATTAAACTGGGAGAAACTGCCACAGAAATCAAAGAGCCAATAAGAATCTGAAGCGCCAGACATTGAGATACCAGAAGTGCTGTTAAAACATAAGCACACAATCATAACACTGCTGCCAAATAAAGAAAACATCAATGACCACAGCAACTGAAGAGGCATAATGCTATTGTTGATAGATGGCAAGGTCTTGAGCATGGTGCAGCTTAACAGGCTGAAACTAGACATAGTTGGTAATATTCATGAAAAAAAGGCAAGTTTCCAGATTGGTAGATCTTTACACACAGAAATGTCAGAGCAAATACCAGAGTACCAGAAGCCATTCCTTACCAACTTCATTGATTTCAGAAAGGCTTCCAATGTCGATCAGCAGCAGTTCCTCTGGTACATCATAAGACAGTACTCATCCCAGAGCAGTATATTAATACCTTCAAAGCCATATATATTAACATCTCACTGGGGAAGAACACTATAAAGGAGAAAGTGAGGACTGCAGATGCCAGAGATCATAGTCGAAAAGTGTAGTGCTGGAAAAGCACAGCAAGCCAATTACCATCCAAAGAGCAGGAAAGTCAATGTTTCAGGCATAGGTTCTTTCTTCCCCACATTCCTGATGAAAGGCTTATGCCCAAAACGTCAACTCTCCTGTTCCTCAGATGCTGCCTGGCCTGCTGCGTTTTTCCAGTGCCACAATCTTCGACTCTCGAGCACTACAAATCAAGGTTAAAAATCACAGCACGAAGTCATAGTCCAACAGGTTCCCTTGAAAGTACACACTTTCAGAGTGATGCTCCGCCAGGTAGCACTCCAAAAGCTTGTATTCTCAAATAAATCTGTTGAACTATAACCTGGTGTTGTGTGATTTTTAACTGTTTCCACCCCAGTCCAACATTGGCACCTCCACATTATGACAAGAAATCAAGCCCCACTATTCCCAGAGTTGTCACAAAAGTTAAAAGATTTTATAAGAGGACACAAAATTCTCCAATTTACCTGTCATTTCGACCCAGGTTAAAAGAAAGCACAGACCAGGCTATTATAAAACAAGGAGAAAGTAAGGATTGCAGATGCTGGAGATCAGAGCTGAAAATGTGTTGCTGGAAAAGCGCAGCAGGTCAGGCAGCATCCAAGGAACAGGAGAATCGACGTTTCGGGCACAAGCCCTTCTTCAGGATTCCTGAAAAAGGGCTTGTGCCCGAAACGTCGATTCTCCTGTTCCTTGGATGCTGCCTGACCTGCTGCGCTTTTCCAGCAACACATTTTCAGCTATTATAAAACAAGAATTACTAATTATTGCAAAAAAATTGATTCTAGCTATCGATAAATAATTATGAATAATCAACATATTATTCATAACTACATTTAGCTACAAGTTAAAAAGTATCCTACACACATGTAGATACACAAAGAAAATGAATACATTGGGCAGAAGGAAAGTGTGGGGAGATAGTTCCTGTCCTGACAGTTTGCTGAAATGATCCTTTCAACTTGTTACTCCTCAATCCTCCTTCTCCAGGTACTTTCACTTAATTGCAGGATGCACAGAGTGACTGGTTCACCCTTGTAAAGTCTCTGACTGAGAACATCTATAGCCTTAAAACATGCCTTTGAACATTTAGACTAAAATGCAATGCTTAATTTTAGAACACACTCGCTGCACTAGAAGATAAGACAGGTAGGAAGGCTCAAAAAAAAGGGGAACTCAAGGAATACAGAAGATAAAAACATCTGTGTTCACCAAGTGATAACAGGATGCTCTAAGGCAATTAAGAACATTTGCTTTAGTATCGGTGAATCTGTGTGTACAGGACACCAAGTGATAATATTCATGGCCGTTTCCTTGTGAAATTAATGACGGTGTTTGATTCTAACCCTGAAACTAAACTCGGTACTATCAGAAGCCTTGTAATTGACGGTCACATCCTGTCAATTATAATGGATTCTTATAACCCCTTGCAAACGGGGCAGACACAGAGAAAAACATCTCTGCAGTTCCAAGACCCTGACTTGAGAGTTCCAAAGGACACTACAGAGAGAGACCATTTTAGTTCTGAGGCTGCTGAAGCCAGCAGAAAATTAACTCAGTGCTTTTCTGCTATGGATCGAATTTAATTTCATTTGGGACTTTATGATGATATAGAGTAGCCTTTACCAGTTATTAAATACAAACTCTGTAAAAGGTAATATTGATGAAGCTTTAACTTACTTGCTGTTCTTGCAGACCACTCTACAGACCTTACAGACTACCCCACTGTCAATCCTAGCTAATCAGATCTTATGTCTTATTTGAATTTGAATCACAACCCTGAAAAGAAAGCATGTTTAATTCGAAGACAAATGAGTCAGTTTAAATGCAACCTTATGGTAACATCTCAGCCTCAGGTACAGAATGATTCAGTGCTTAAAAGCAGGAGTCTGCTCCTAGCTTAGAAATTATTCTCAGCCTAACATTGAAGTGATTCTGGCACAATGTCTCAGGAAGCCATTTTATGGTCAAAAGTTTGCCTCCTTGCTAAGGAAACAAGCCATTTTGTAAAAGAATTGTATCTGATAGGAGTGTTGTACAAGGTTACCTTATGAACTCTCAAATTAGCTCAGACTGGTACCTCTTTACGATAGGAGTTTATCTCGCTAGCAGGCGCCTAACTTGCTGGGTTTGTTTTTCCCACCTGATGAATGGCTTACGGCCTGCAGGAGTGATTGGTCAAGCGTACACAGACCTGTCAATTAACTTTTCTTCCTTATGAATTATTGTCTTTCACGGTTATCTGTCTAATTAAGAACATGCAATGTTTTTGTAAACTTTTGTATAAAGGAAGCCACTTTGTATCAGTACATTGGGGTAGCCTGCTGGTACCCTACTCTGCTAGGTCATTAGAACCTAGTGAGTTTAGCGTATTGGTACCAGCAGTGATGCCATAAGCAAAGAATTGGAATGACTAAAATTAAACTAACCTGTCTGTAAGAGGTTTTTTATTCCAGACTTCCAAGAATACAATCTCCGAGATGAACCAAGAGAGAGGCTTTACAGGTCTGAGTCCATAAGGGATCCCCTGGGCCATCTCAAATCTGTACTTTAATATGACTTCTTGGTCAGGAGCCACAGTTTACAACAACTAATTTGGAGAAATAAACTGGTTTTCTTCAAGCATGAGCATTTTTAATTGCAGACAAAAACGGCAGCTCCTTCCTTTCTGGAGGGCTAATATATTCTGCCCAAACATTTCACAGCCAGAAGCTGTTTAACTACCCAAGTGCTAATCACAGTTTACCTATTGGCAAGTGAAAGGCCTTTGTCCCCTATGTCAGCACGACATGGAAAGAACAAAAGTTTTAACTAATCTCAAACATCTTTCACCTGCACTACCTACAAGACGCTGGGTAGCATGCGAAGGAATGGGATCACAAATAGAGTTAACCCAGACAATTGGCTGAAGAGACCAGAGACTCAGTGTGACGGAGAGACGACTGATGCTGCCAGATGTGCCATTTATCCCCCAGACATAAGCCCTACCAATTTGGCAATCGAGTGAAAGAGACTAAGATGAAGTCGATAGGGCCAGCCAAAGATTACCTAGTCAAGTTTGAGGAGTAGAACACCACCTGGTATGGAACAGAAGAGACTGAAGAACCAGCACAGGTGGCACAGACTTGCTGCCCACAGTTCCCCTAATCTTACATGGACAACATTTAAATAAAAATTTTAAAAAACATTTTTATGCTGCATTCATATGTAAAACCATTGCAACATTAGGAAATGCATATGAAATGATCCGGACAATTGCTCATTTTTTTTATTCACTCATGAGACATGTGCATCACTGACTGGGCCAGCCTTTTTTCCGCATCCCTAATTGCCTTTCAGAAAGTGGTGGCTAGCTGCCTTCTCAAACTACTGCAGTCCACATGCTGTCAGTTGATGCCAGGAGGGAATACCAGGATTTGTTTGACACAGTGACAGTCAAGGAATAGTAATATATTTCCAGTCAGGATGTCAAGTGACTTGGAGGGAAACTTGCAGTATTATTTCCATGTATCTGCTGCGCTTTTCCTTGAAGATGGAAATGCTCAAAGGGTTTGAAATATTCTAAGGATGTTTGGTGAATTTCTGCAAATGCATCTTGCACATAATACACACTGAGCATCGATAGTAGAGAAAGTGGATGCTTGTGGATGTAACAGCACTGCTTTTGCCAGGATAATGTCCAGTTCTTGAGTGTTGTTGGAGCTGCACGCACCCAGGCAAGTGGGGAGTATTTCATCAAACTATTTAGAAAGACAATGTCAACTCAGAGGAGGCGGCGGCGACGGATTATCCACTTGGCACTTCTGGCTAAGGTTGTTGCGAATGCTTGAGCTTTATCTTTTGTACTGATGTAGAGGAGGCCAGTACAATAATGCCCAATTCAAGATACACCCAAGAGGTGACTTAATATCTGTCCAAAGTCAAGAAGATTAGCATTACAGATACCAATCTTCAGTCAATTCAAATCACTGCACGTGATATTTAAAAAATGGTTGAAGGCATGAGATACTGCAAAGGCACAGATCAGGAGTGTGATTAAATACTCCCCACTTGCCTCAAAGTGGCATTTTTGGTAAGGGACAGCATTACAGCTGTATTGAGGGAGGATATTCCCGGAAATACATCCAGGGAAGTTATTTGGGTTGAACTCAGAAAAAAGAAAGGGATGATCACCTTATTGTGATTGTATTATACTCCCCGTAACAGTCAGCAGGAAACTGACAAACAAATTTTTAAGGAGCTCTCAGTTATCTGTAAGAATAATGGGGTGGTTATGGCAGGGGATTTTAACTTTCCAAACATAGACTGGGACTGCCATAAGGGTTTAGATTGAAAGGATGTAGCTACAAGAGAAGGTGCAAAACTCGTCCTACTCTTGGGAAACAAAGCAGGGCAGGAGACTGAGGTGTCAGTGGGGGAGCACTTTGGGGCCAGTGACTATAATTCTATTAGATTTAAAATATGATGGAAAAGGAAAGACCAGATCTAAAAGTTGAAGCTCTAAATTGGCGGGAGGCCAATTTTGACGGTATTAGGCAAGAACTTTCAAAAGCTGATTAGGTGCAGATGTTTGCAGGTAAAGGGATAGCTAGAAAATAGGAAGCCTTCAGAAATGAGATAACGAGAGTCCAGAGACAGTATACTCATGTTAGGGTGAAAGGCTGGTAGGTATAGGGAATGCTGGATGACTAGAGAAATTGAAGGTTGGGTTAAGAAAAAGCAGGAAGCATATCTCAGATATAGACAGGGTAGATCAAGTGAATCCTGAGATCAGTATAAAGGCAGTAGGAATATACTTAAGAGGAATATCAGGAGGCCAAAGGCGGGGGGAACATGAAACAGCCATGGCAAATAGTGTTAAGGACAATCCAAAAGGTTTTCACAAATACAGCAAGGACAAAAAGCGAACGAGGGAGAGAGTAGAGCCTCTCAAAGAGCAGCAAGATCTTTGTGTAGAGCCACGGGAGATGGGGAAGATACTAAACGAGTATTTTGCATCTTTGCTTACTGCGGAAAAGGACATGGAAGATATAGAATGTGGGAAAATAGATGGCAACATCTTGAAAAATGTCCATTTTAGAGAGGAGGAAGTGCTGGATGTCTTGAAATGCATAAAGGTGGGTAAATCCCCAGGACCTGATCAGGTGCACCCTAGAACTCTGTGGGAAGCTAGGGAAGTGATTGCTCGACCCCTTGCTGAGGTATATGTATCATCGATAGTCAGAGGTGAAGTGCCAGAAGACTGGAGGTTGGCTAATGTGGTGCCACCTGTTTAAGAAGGGTGGTAAGGACAAACCAGAGAATTATAGACCAGTGAGCCTGACGTCAGTGGTGGACAAGTTGTTGGTGGAAATCCTGAGGGACAGGATGTGCATGTATTTGGAAAGGCAAGGACTGATTAGGGATAGTCAACATGGCTTTGTGCGTGGGAAATCATGTCTCACAAACTTGATTGAGTTTTTTGAAAAATAACAAAAAGGATTGATGAGGGCAGAACAGTGGACATGATCTATATGGATTTCAGTAAGGTGTTCGACAATTCTCCCAATGGGAGACTAGTTAGCAAGGTTAGATCTCACGGAACACAGGGAGAACTAGCCATTTGGATACAGAACTGGCTTGAAGGTAGAAGACAGAGGGTCGTGTTGGAGGGCTGTTTTTCAAACTGGAAGCTTGTGACCAGTGGAGTGCCACAAGGATCGGTGCTGGGTCCATTACTTTTTGTCATTTATATAAATGATTTGGATGTGAGCAGAGTTATAATTAGTAAGCTTGCACATGACACCAAAATTGGAGTTGTAGTGGACAGCAAAGAAGGTTACCTCAGATTACAACGGGATCTTGATCAGATGAGCCAATGGGCTGAGGGGTGGCAGATGAAGTTTAATTTAGATAAATATGAGGTGCTGCATTTTGGGAAAGCAAATCTTAGGACCTACTCACTTAATGGTAAGGTCCTCGGGAGTGTTGCTGAACAAAGAGACCTTGGAGTGCAGGTTCATAGCTCCTTGAAAGTAGTCGCAGGTAGATAGGATAGGGAAAGCAGCATTTGGTATGCTTTCCTTTATTGGTCAGAGTATAGAGTACAGGAGTTGGGAGGTCATGTTGCAGCTTTACAGGAGATTGGTTAAGCCACTGTTGGAATACTGCGTGCAAATCTGGCCTCTTTCCTAACGCAAGGATGTTGTAAAACTTGAAAGGGTTCAGAAAAGATTTACAAGGATACTGCAAGGGTTGGAGGATTTGAGCTTTAGGGAGAGGTTGAATAGGCTGGGACTGTTTTCCCTGGAGCATCGGAGGCTGAGGGGATGACATTATAAAGGTTTATAAAACCATGAGGGGCACGGATAGCTAAAAAGACAAAGTCTTTCCCTGGGGTGGGGGGGATAGGTTTAGAGTGAGAGGGGAAAGATATTAAAGAGATGTTAGGGGCAACTTTTTCATGCAGAGGGTGATAAGTGTATGGAATGAGCTGCGAGAGGAAGTGGTGGAGGCTAGTACAATTGTAACATTTAAAAGGCATCTGGATGGGTATATGAATAGGAAGGGTTTGGAATGATATGGGCCGGGTGCTGGCAGATGGGACTAGATTGGGTTGGGACATATGGACGGGTTGGACCGAAGGATCTGTTTCCATGCTGTACATCTCTATGACTCTATTAGTTCAAGGGGCATCCATTTCATAAGTGTGTAAATAGTACAAGTTGCTTCTTGGTCAGTGAATAAAATCTGTACAACATGGATAATCAAATCAAATAGTGTTTTGATGGTACAAGGTGACAGTATTTTCTTTTGCCTATTCAAACTTTCCATTTTCCTATTTAATGGAGCGTGCAGGAAGTCATGTCTGAAGCAGCACCAGGCATACATAAAACTTAGGTGTTAACTTGGTGAAGCTACAAAACAAGATTACTTTCATGCCAAACAGCCAAACCAGCAAGTAATGGACAGAGCTCAATGCTCCGGGAACCAATAGATCAGATCTAAGCTCTACAGTCCTACCACATCCAGTTTGTGAACGCTGGTGGACAATAAAACAACGCAGTGGAGGTGCAGGCGTCACAAATATCCCCATCTCCAATGACAGAGTCATAGCGATGTACAGCACGGAAACAGACCCTTCAGTCCAACTCGCCCATGCCAACCAGATATCCCATCTACTTTGTGCCATTATGTGCACAACACAACTGGCTTAATTGGTTTTTTTTGTTCATTTCATCGTGCTGAAAGCACCAATCAATGCAAGTTCTCAAGCACAGCGATTGTGTTGTTGAAGCATTAATTTATAACTAATTCCTTGAGAACTTGATGGCCAAAGTACAAGACAAATCAATTTATCATGTCATGTGTTACAAACCAGCACATAAAGAAAATCTGCCATAAATTCTAATGTCACTGAACCTTTTGCAACATACCTTTGGACTTTTGGCATAACTAATAGTCTATGATTGTTTGAAGGTTAATGTATAATACCTTTAATTTTCCCTGTACTGAATGACCTGTTTCCAATTGACTGGAGGCACAACACCTCTCCCACTAAAAAAACAAGATTTTATTTTGGAAAGCATAATGTTTTACACTGAGCACAAGTCAGTAAGGATATTACCTTTGTTCTCAAAGATCCGAGTTCACATTGTCTTTCCAAATAGTGCCCAATTTAAGATAAATACAAGAGGAGACTTATTATAATATCAACTTCACCAACACATTCCACCCTGACCTTAAATTCACCTGGACCATCTCTGACACCTCCCTCCCCTTCCTGGGCCTCTCCATCTCCATTAATGATGACCAACTTGACACTGACATTTTTGTTTTACAAACCCACCGACTCCCACAGCTACTTGGATTACACCTCTTCCCATCCTACCTCCTGCAAAAATGCCATCCCGTATTCCCAATTCCTCCACCTCTGCCGTATCTGCCTCCAGGAGGACCAGTTCCACCACAGAGCACACCAGATGGCCTCCTTATTTAGGGATCGCAATTTCCCTTCCCACGTGGTTGAAGATGCCCTCCAACGCATCTCATCCACATCCCGGCCCTCCATCCTCAAATCCCACCCCTCCAACTATAACAAGGACAGAACAACCCGGTCCTCTCCTTCCACCCTACCAACCTTCCCAATAACTGCTTCATCCACCGAAATTTCCACCACCTCCAAACAGACCCCACCACCAGGGATATATTTCCCTCCCACCCCTTTCTGCTTTCCGCAAAGACCGTTCCCTCCGTGACTACCTGGTCAGGTCCACGCCCCCCAACAACCCACCCTCCCATTCTGGCACCTTCCCTTGCCACCGCAGGAATTACAAAACCTGCGCCCACACCTCCCTCACCACCATCCAAGGCCCCAAAGGAGCCTTCCACATCCAAAGCTTCACCTGCATATCCACCAATGCCATTTACTGTATCCGTTGCTGCTGATGCGGTCTCCTCTGCATTGGGGAGACTGGACGCCATCTTGCAGAGCGCTTCAGGAACATCTCCGGGACACCCACACCAATCACCGCCCCGTGGTCCAACATTTCAACTCCAATCTGCCGAGGACATGGAGGTCCTGGGCCTCCTCCACTGCTGCTCCCTCACCACCCGATGCCTGGAGGAAGAACGTCTCATCTTCCACCTCGGAACACTTCAATCCCAGGACATCAATGTGGACTTCACCAGTTTCCTCATTTCCCCTCCCCCACCTTACCCCAGCTCCAAACTTCCAGCTCAGTACTGTCCTCATGACCTGTCCTATCTACCAATCTCCCTTCCCACCTATCCACTCCACTATCCCCTCTGACTTATCACCTCCATCCCCACCCCCATTCACCTAATGTACTCTGTTATCTTCTCCCCAGCTCCCCCGCCCCATTTATCTCTCCAGGCTACCTGCCTCTTTTCCTGATGAAGGGCTTTTACCCAAAACGTCGATTTTCCTGCTCCTCAGATGCTGCCTGACCTGCTGTGCTTTTCCAGCACCACTCTGATCTAAACCCTTAATATAATATCTGCCCAAAATCATGAAGCTTAGAACAAAGAAAAACACCGCGCAGCGCAGTTATCAAAAGGTCAGAGAAAATGATGCAAAATAAATGATGGGTCATTGTACACTTCTATAAGATAGTAGCAGTGCTGAAAGCACCTCATCTATCACAGGCACAGAAAGATAAATAAGCATTTAAAAAGGTGAAGTTCAAAATCTCAGAAGTACACAAGGTTACAACACAGAACACAGTCATTCAATTCATTCTGATCTGTCCTGACTCTATGCTGGAGCAGTTGAATCCAAATCAAACCTGTCACGCTGTCTCTCTTATGTAGCTCTGTAACTTCCTCTATTTCAAATATTTAATTTTGTTTCATGATATACAATGATCCACGCAACAAAACATTCCATGCTTCTTCATGTGATCAGTTTCTGCTAGCTCTCTTCTTATTCTAATCATGTTAAATTAATTAATTATCCATGACTGACTACCTAGTTTCTCCAGATTCAATCAAGCCGCACAACTCATTATTTTAAACACCTCTAATAAATCTTCTGTCTTCTCTACACGGCTAAAAATAATCCTTAGATCTCAAGAATCTCCTTAACTATAATTTCTCAAATATGGTATAATTTTGGTGAACCCACTCTGTGGAATCATCAAGGCTTCAAATAGACCTTTTTTTTAGGAAGATATGATTTAGGAGTACAGTAACTTTCAGCCATTTGGCATCTCAAACCTGCTTCTCCATTTGACAGCATCGTGTTGACCTGACTGCGGGTGCAACTCCACTTTGCTGGCTACCCCCATGCCCGTCAACTTCCTTGTCAATCAAAGATCCATCTAGCTCACCCTATAATAAATCCCATTCCCTGCATCCACTGCTCTCTACAGAAAATAATTGTGCAGACTCACAGACAGAAAAAATTCGACTAATCTACACCTTATATGGAAGGCCCCTTGTTTTTAAAATGTCTTCCTTAATTCTCGTCTCTCCCACAGGTGAGCCAGCCTTCTAAATCCCCCCAGAATCTTACAGGTTTCAATGAGAACATTTCTTATTCTCGTGAGCTCCAATGGTTACAGCACATAGAGTCATAAAGATGTACAGCATGGAAACAGACCCTTCGGTCCAACCCATCCATGCCGACCAGATATCCCAACCCAATCTAGTCCCACCTGCCAGCACCTGCCCCATATCGCTCCAAAGCCTTCCTGTTCATTTACCGATCCAAATGCCTCTTAAATGTTGCAATTGTACCAGCCTCCACCGCATCCTCTGGCAGCTCATTCCATACACGTGCCACCCTCTGCATGAAAAAGTTGCCCCTTAGGTCCCTTTTATATCTTTCCCCTCTCACCCTAAATCTATGCCCTCTAGTTCTGGACTCCCCGATCCAAGGGAAAAGACTTTGTCTATTTATCCTATCCATGCTCCTCATGATTTTGTAAACCTCTATAAGGTCACCCATCTTTCCTTATAACCTTTTATAACCTTATAACAATCACAGGAATCAGCTATGAACTGGTTTGAACATTACAATATCCTTACTTAAGAACCAAGAGCAAAACTGTACACATTACTCCAGATACGGTTTCATCAATGTCACATGTAACTGTAATAAAACTTTCCTAATTTTGTCTTCCAATCCTCATCCTATTATCATTCCATTTGTCTTCTTAATCACTTATTGTATTTACATACTAACTTTGCGCAATTCATGCGCCAAGAGACCTGGGTCCCCTTGTACTCCAGATCTTTTTGTAATCTCGAGGTTTACAAGCTTTCTCCATTTAAATAACATGCTGCTTTAGCACCAAACGGTTCATATTTTCCAACATTAAATTTCATTTGCCAATCTTTTACTCACACACAATTGAAATTCTTTAGTCTACTCCTCACTATTTATTTATGCCTCCGTGTGCCTTTTGTTCAATGACACTTTTGGTCTCTAACCTCCCTCATCCTCTAACCTGTCACTGCACTTTTTTCTATTCCATCAACCAAATCTGAAGCCTCTCAACAGCAATAAAAGTCACATTTTCTCTGGTTCCAAAGAACCACTTTATTGGACTCACAATATGAACTCTCCACAGATGCTGCCAGGCCAGCTGAATTTCTCCAACACTTCCTGTTTCCTTCAGATCTTCAGTATCTGCAGTATTTTACTTTTATTCCTAATCTATTTTCTGTCAGCCAATGAATCCTCGATACATGGGACTATATTACCCCGAAAAAAAAAACTCTAATTTGATGTAGCATCTTTTCAACAGCTTCTAGAAGTCCACATATATCACTTTTGCTCATCAGAAATCACTCAAATTGATCAAACATTATTTCCTCTTCATTAAATCATATTTACTGTAACTGGATTTACTAAGTGTCCCGCTTTCACCTCCTTAATAATAGATTCTAGCATTTTCCTAATGGGAGATATTAAGTCAACTGAGCCAATTCTATTCTCCTCCCATTGTTTTTTATAAATGTATGCGGAATTTTTTTACTCATCTGTCCCATTTGTGCTGTCCACTTTGCAACTGCAGCAACAATCTTACTGCAGACTCTCAACATTGTGGGTTCAAAGCCCACTCCAAAATATCATAAAAGTTAATGCTGCAACACTGAGAAAGTATGACATTGGTAGTGTCTTCTGGATGAAATCATAAACAGATCTAAGTAGGAAATAGACATAATCAACAAACTCAAATAATCTGGATAATTACGAGACAGCTACTTGTGGAACCTTGCTGTGTACAAATGGACTAATGACTTTCCAATAAATCACAACAGCAACTGCACTTCAGCAAATACTTTATTAGCTGCGTTGTGCTTTGTTACATCCCAAGATTGTAAAGGATGCTATACACATGCACTATCATTCTTAAAAAAGCCTAAAGTACTGTTCATGATTCTCTGAAGATATGAACAATGTGGGAGTGCCAAGGTCTCTCCAATGATCAACATGAGTGCACAACTTTCAAATTGGTATACTGTTCTTTGGGATAGTAGAGTCGACATATCGAGCATAAGCTCTTCATCAGGAATGTGGGGGGCGAAGGGTCATAGGGGGTAGAGAGATAAATGGGGGGGTGGGACTGGGGGCAGGTAGCTGAGAATACAATATGTAGATGAAGGTGGGAGGTGATGGTGATAGGGTGGAATGCATAGGTGGAAAGGAAGATGGGCAAGTAGAACAGTTCAAGAGAGCGGTGCTGAGTTGGAGGATTGGAACTTGGAATTGGAAAAGAAGTGGGGGGGGGGGGGGGTGAGAGATCAAGAAACTGGTGAAATTTATATGTGGTTGAAGGGTCCCAAAGTGGAAGATCAGGTGTTCTTCCTCAAAGCATCAGGTGGCTAGGATTTGGCAATGGAAGAGGGCCCAGGACTTACACGTCCTTGGCGGAGTGGGAGTAGTTGAAGAGTTCAGCCACAGGGCGGTGGGGTTGATTGGTGCGTGTGCCCCGGAAATGTTCTCTGAAACATTCTGCAAGTTGGCATCTTCTCTGCCCAAGGTAGAGGAGTGTGTGTGTGTGTAAGTAGGTTTTACACCACTTGGAGTGGCAAGGAAAGGTACCCAGAATGGAGGGTGGTTTGATGAGAGATGCAGACCTCACGAGGGAGTTGCGGAGGGAATGGTCTCTGTGAAATGCTGAAAGGAGTCGGGAAGGAATTTTATCTCTGGTGGTGGGATCTGACTGTAGATAGTGGAAATGGTGGAGCATGATGCATTGTATCTGGACATTGGAGGTGAGGACTGGGTGGGTTCTGTCCTCGTTGCGATTGGAGAGGTGGGGTTGAAGGGCAGAGGTGCAGGAAATGGGGGAGATGTGCTGGAGGGCATTGCTGACCATGTGGGCGGGGGAATTGCGGTCCTTGAAAGTAGGAGGCCATTTGGATGTTCTGGAGTGGAGCTGATCCTCCTGGGAAGAGATGTGGCAGGGGTGGAGAAATTGGGAGTAAGGGATAGCATTTATACGGGGTGCGGGGGATATTGGGTACATCTTCCACAACTATACCGGCACCATTCCCCACCTCTTCCTCTGCTACATCAATGCTTGTATTAGCGCCACCTCGTGCTCCCATGAGGAGGTTCAACAGTTCATCAACTTCACAAACATCTTCAACACTGACCTGAAGTTCATCTAGACCATCTTGGACACTTCCCTCCCCTTCCTAGGCCTCTCCATTTCCGGTCACCAACTCAACACAGACATCAACTTCAAACCCACCGACTCCCACAGCTACCTGGATTACGTCCTCCTCCTCCCCTCCGCCCCCCCACTCCACCACCCCCCCCCCGCCCCACCCCTCCACCCAGTAAAAACGCTATCCCTTACTCCCAACTCCTCCGCTGCCACATTCCTGCTGAAAAGTTTATGCTTGAAATGTCGACTCTCCTGCTCCTCGGATGCTGCCTGGCCAGCTGTGCTTTTCCAGCACCATACTTTTTGACTCTGATCGCAAGTATCTGCAGTCCTCACTTTCGCCTGTTCATTGAGATAACCTACTGTCCATTTTTGCTGAGGTAGCATGGTGAGAACTTGGGTGAAGTGTTTCAAGTGAAAGGCTTCAAGCAGGCCATCAGCTTAGGCAGAGAGCAGACACATAACAATGATGTCAGCAGTGGGAGGAACCATGAATATACTGGTCAACGGAGTTAGTACATACTAAGTGTGCACAACTGCTCCTGTACAGCAGCAAGAGATACAGTTAAATGTATATTACCCAGCACTTATTCAAATTTAATTATATTCAAACTTTCTCTTCATTCTGTGAACCTATATATGTTTTTCTAAAGTACTTCACTCCTCATCCTGCAAACCAAATTCACTACTTAATCATCAGCAAATTCTAATACAGTTTTCCTGTTTCCCAAGTCTAAATCAACCAAAAATTCACAGGGTACAAAAGTGCACCTGACCATTAACTCCTAGAACACAACATTTCCAACTCTTCCCATATTTCCAACTGGCGGCCAGCTTTCTAGCCAGGCAGCGACACTTCGACTTACATCAGTTGACTAAATTTTACTACACGCATTGAGAGATTTGATTTAAGTATTTCTAAATGTTCGTATGTACTATCTCTATAGCATTCCCTTCACAGTTACATGTGACTTTGTTTAAACAAATCCATACAAGTTATTCTTGTCTACATATAATTTGAAATTTTGTAAATGAAGAGTTAATAAACAGATGGAAGTCAGTGGCAGACAAACTTCATTGACGCACACCATAATGCTCAAGTCCCAGTAAAACTTATTCAGCTTTTCGTTATCCTGAAGCATGGATGCCTCCACACTGCCCCAAAAATGTGGAAGAAAATAGCTTGCACTGAACAAACTGAACAACACCTACCGTTATTTTGCAGACCCCTTGTAACTTTCCAATTTGTTGCTCAATGGTCTGTACACATGAGTTGCAGGTCATTCCCTCCACAGATATGTTAATGGAATGCATTTCACTTTTCTTGCCCATTTGTCTTTGGTCTTCACGTCACTGGAAAATAGTAAGGCAGTCAAGCAGGCGAACCTCAAGAAAACAGATTGCAAAATCCTCTAAAAGTATTTGAAAATTAAAAAGCTCAGTAAAGACAAATATAGATCCCTTACAATCAGGAACAGGGGAAATTATAATGGTGAACAAAGAAATGGCAGACCAACTACAGAACAACCTTGGTTAACCCAACGTCAATTATCCAAATTTTGGATTTACCGAACAAGATCACTTCTGGAACTGGAAGTGCCTGCTGTGTTAGCATGGCGCTGGCAATCATCTTGCATGGCATGCACAGCTTCAAGAGAACATTGGAAAGAGTTGAAGTCTCAGCCAATTTGTATAAATGCTTTGGGTAAAGGGACCAAATGCCAAATTTGCTGGTGACACAAAGGTCGATCAGAAACTAAGTGAAGAGCTGCACATGGTCTTACTCATTACAGAGAAGGCTTGAGGGAGAGAGTGATTTATTTCTGCTCTTAATTCTTGTGTTCATATGCATGAACCAATTGTAATGACAAAAGCAAAATACTGTTGTTTGAAATAGCAACAAAATGTTGGAGTAACTCAATGGGCCTGGCAGCAGTTGTGGTGAGTGAAAAAAGTTAAAGTTTCAAGTCCAATACGAGTGAAGATTGTCATTGAATGTATTATGATATTCATAATTGCCCATTGTCATCTCCAAAATAACATTAGGACACTTGCTCAATTTTTCTTTGTGCAGTATATTGTGATGAAAAACTATGGCCGAAAATATTGTATATCACAGCATGTATTCTTTTAAATTGTTTAGAAGTTTTCAGAGAAATATAGAAAATAGGAGCAGTCGTAGGCCATTTGATCCTTTGAGCCTGCTGTACCATTCAGTATGATCCTAGCTGATCATCCGACTCAGTACCCTGTTCTTGTTTTCTGCCCATTCCTTTTGACCCCTTTAGCTGTACAACTGTAGCTAATTCCTTTTTGAAACAATTCACTGTTTTGGCTTCTACTACTTTCTGTAGCAGAAAATTCCACAAGCTGATCACTCTCTAAGAGAAGAAATTTCTCTGCTTCTCAGTCCTAAATGGCCTACCCTAAATCCTTAGACTGAGAGTCCCAGTTTTGGATTCCTTTGCCATCATGAATATTCTTCCTGCATGTACCCTGTCCAGTTCTAATAGAATTTTATAGGCTCCGATGGAGATCCTGGTCATTCTTCTAAACTCTAGTGAATACAACCCGAGCTGATCCAGCATCTATTCATACATCAGTCCTGCCATCCAGAAATCAGTCCGGTAAACCTTTGTTGCACTCCCTCCAGAGCCAGAATATTCCTTAGATATAGAGACCAAAATGCGCATATTACTCCCAAGTGTGATCTCACTAAGGCATATATAATTACAGGAAGACATCCCTGCTCCTGTACTCAAAACTCTTGCTTTTTAGGCCAACATTCCCTTTGCTGTCTTCTGAACCTGCCTACTTACTTTCAGTGACTGATGTTCAAGACACTCAGGTCTCCTTGCACCTCCCCCTTGCCAATCTCTTGCTATCAAAGTGGACAACTTCACATTTATTCACATGATGTTTCATCTGCCATGTATTTGTCTGCTTGCTGCACTTGACCATATCATACGAAGCATCTCTGCATCCTCCTCACAGTTCACCCTCCCACCCAGCTTTGTGCTGTCTGCAAATTTGGAGATATTACATTTAGTTTCCTCACTTAAATCGTTAAGCTATACTGTGAATAGCTGGGGTCCAGATACTAAAAGCTGAGATGCTTCTACAGTCTCCTGTAAAAAAGACCAGTTTATTCATAAATAGAATCACAGAGACCCCTAAGTGCCTACTCCTCATTTTCTGTCTGCAAACTGGTTCTCTATCAATGTCAATACATAACTCTCAACCCCATGCACTTTAATTTTATGTGCTGCTTTCTTACGTCGGACTTCATTGAAAGCCTTCTGAAAGTACAAGTTAATCCACTGCACCCCCCACACCCCCAACCCCTCTAAATAATGCTGCTCATTTTATCCTTGAAAAATTCGAGTGGATTTGTCAAACGTTATTTTTCCCTCTGTAAATCTGTGCTGCCTCTGTCTGATCCTGTTAATGTTTTCTTAGTGTTCTATTAAATCTTGAGCATTTTCCCTTCTATCAATGTCAGGCTCACTGGTCTATAATTCTATTTCTCTCTACCTTTTTTAAAGTTACCATCATCCAAAGGAACTGTTCAAGAGTCTATAGAATATTAAAAGATGATCATCCCTATTTCTAGGGCCACTTCCTTAAATACACTGGGATGTAGATTATTGGACTCTGGGGATTTAATGTTTAACCCCATCAATTTCCCCAACCCATTTCCCTACTAATTTATTTCACTTCATCCCTCCAACTAGACCTTCTGCTCTCCTTTGTGAAGGCTGAACCAAAATATGTATGTACAGAATAACCTCGATTATTCAAACGAGATGATGCGAGGAGTATTTTATTTGAATAACTGATTGTTCAGATAACGGTTTTATGGGACCTTCTAAGATTTTCTGGATCTATGCAATTACCAAAAAAAAAAGCAGTATTGTTATAAATTAGTGCCTTTATTTACTTCAGTTTCTCTGAAGCAGTATTTTAGTTTTTGGCTACCCTCAAATTTTCTTCCTGTCTTTCTCACTCTTACATCAGCCCCTCCCTTTCCCCATAAAGGTGGCTAAGCCAACTTGGACAGAAGGTTGGAAAGTTTAAATTAAGGTTATGGAATAATGATTACTATGAACAAAGACACTATGGAGTGCAGGTTCACAGCTCCTTGAAAATGGAGTCACGAGTCAACAGTAGTTTAAGGTGGTGTTTGGTACACTTGCCTTTATTGTTCAATGCAGTGAGTTGCAGCTGTCTAAGACATTGATCAGGCCTCTTTTGGAATACTATATTCAACTCTGATCTCCTTGCTATCAGAAGGATGCTGTGAAACTTGGAAGGGTGTAGAAAAGATACACAAGAATGTTGCCAGTGTTGAAGGATTTGAGCTATTGCGGGGAGGCTGAATAGACTGGGGCTATTTTCCCTGGAGTGTTGGAAGCTGAGAGGTGACCTTATAGATGTCTATACCATCATGAGGTGCATGGTTAGGATGAATAGTTAAGGTCTTTGCCACAGGATAGGGGAGTTCAAAACTGAAGGACTCAGTTTAAGGTGAGAGGGAAAGACAAAAGAGACCTGAGGATCAGAGGGTGGTATGTGTATGAGATAAAGTGCCAGAGGAAGTGGGGGAGGCTGATACAATTACAACATTTAAAATGCATCTGGATGGATATATGAATAGGAAAGGTTTAGAGGGACATGGGTCAAATGCCGGCAAATGGAACGAGATTAATTTAGGATATCTGGTCAGCATGGACAAGTTGGACTAAAGAGTCTATTTCTACGCTGTACATCTGTATGAGTCTAAACTATGGCATATATCACAATTTGTTCTCAGCAAAATCATTAGCTTTCTGATAATACCTTTAATTAACTCTTTTACTGAATGAATATAAAAATTAATGCAACAGTGAAGAGAACAGACTGCCAGCAACTCATTTTGTGCAAGGAGAGATATCTAGTGGTGCACACATTGTTTTTAAAGCCCGCATTGAACATTCAACTTAGTCCAGGAATATATCATACTTAAACACTTCCGTTAAATTCTATCCTGATCAAACAAGTTACTGCTTGCCAGATATTATTTCTCGACATAGTATAAGCTCTCATCATAATAAAGTTCCATAACAATAATCTTCACCACAAGTTGGCTTGTTCATTTCCTTGCCTACCATGCAGCAACTATATTATTAAAACTTTCAGTTCTACATAACACCTCACCACAAAGCCATATGCACAGTGACTTAACATTTTGTTAGGCACTATGTCAACTAACATACTCAATTGTTTTCTTGTCTATGAATCACTGGGGTGTAGATCCAAATCGAAGTCCAAAGCAGAAGCACATGATCTAGGCTGACTATGGCACGTAGTATAGAGAGAGCTGCACTTTCAGAGGTGTTACCATTTGGAGGTCCAATATGGACAGAATGAGCCTCAAAAGTGATGTCCTTTATAACAGTGCAAGAATCACATTAGATAAATGAGCAATGTCCAGTAGTAGATGAGCCATACCCAAGCATTCAGGAACTAGGAGAAAAATAGCCTTTAAGTATAAAAACAGAAACATTATAAGCTTTCCTGTGCAGGACAACTTGGGGAAAATAAAATAAGGCTGAACTACAAACGTTTTGTCTTCATTTCTCAGTTACAGCCAACTGCAAATATAACATCAGGCTTCTTTTCTTCACTGCCAATTATGTTCTTAAAACACTCTTTGCTGCCCCCTCCAACACATTTATGAAGATAGGAATCACCTGTTACTCAGCTGCCTTTCCACTCATCCAAGATTAGAGACAAAAAAAACTGCAAATGCTGGAATCCAAATTAGACAAGGAGGAAGCTGGAAGAACACTGCAAGCATCCAGGGCCCCAAACAGTCCTTCCAGGTGATACAGAAGTTTACCTGCCTCTCTTCCAACCTAGTTTACTGCATCAGGTACTCCCGACGTGGTCTTCGCTACATTGGGGAGACCAAAAGTAAACTTGAGGAATGGTTCATTGAGCATCTCAGCTGGGACTACAGGAGCTGACCGGACCTCCCAGTCACTGCCCATTTTAATTCCCCTTCCCACTCCCTTTCTGACATGACCATCCTTGGCCTCCTCCATTGCCACAATGAATTAAACTGCAAATTGGAGGAACAACACCTCTTCTTCCACCTGGGCAGCCTACACCCCAAGGACTCAACATTGAATTCTCAAATTTCAAATAACCTCCCTTCCACCAACTGGATTCATTTCTCTCATTGAACAACCAGGTCATACCCTCTACCTGTATTGACCCATCCACAATTCACCACCCTTCCCCTGCCACCCCAATTATTGATAGCTCCCCCTACACCCACCTCCAGTCCTGAAGAAGGGTTACACCCGAAACGACGATTTCTCCACATCCTGATGCTGCCTGGCCTGCTGTGTTCTTCCAGCCTCCTGCCTGTCTACTTTCCATTCAGCCAAGGCTCAGCATCGTCTAGTCCTGAACTACAGTACCATTTTTCATTAAATTATCCAGTTCCCTAATAACACACTCGAAACTTATTTCACTCATGTGACTCACTTATGCTCCTCTCCTCCAAATTCCATGACCACACATTCGATTTACATATGAAAGAACTGAAACCAACATGCCCATTCTAAAAGTTGAGAGAGACTTAACAAACAATCCAGGTCTTTTTCAATATACAATTTCACTTACATCACACTAAACTTTTGCTATAAATTCTGTATCTTACACTCCACAACCACCTGAAGGAGCAGCACTCTGAAACTAGTGCTGCCAAGTGAACCCGTTAGACTATAACCTGGTGTTGTATGATTTTTAACTTTGTCCACTCCAGTCCAATACCGGCTCCTCCAAATCGTTATTGAACACTTCGTTTCGTTGCTCGTATTTTTTAAAAACGGACCTCCTTAAAGCCTATCGCTTTGATCCAGATACTAATCAGCCCTCTCACGTCTCCCGATTTCTAACTCCCGTGTCAAATATTTGTTTGGTTACAGTTTCGTGAAGAATCTTGACACGTTTCTATACATTATAAATACAAGCTATTTTAAGGTCGCTACGTATTACATAATTCATATCACGTACAAGCTCTTCCAATACTAGCTTTCCTTTATTATGAAACTTAACAATACATCTGCATCAAGTTTCCACAAAATACTCAATTTCTATACAAGAATTTCTGTGTAGCATTGTTATTTTGCATTCTACTTCCTGGAACTGGGATTTGATTGATTCTATTGAACATATTGGGTTATTATTACTTCCTTTGTTATGGAGTGTTTGTTTTCATGCTGATCCACATCAGGTCCTGTTGTTTATTGAAAAGATTCCAATGAATTGAAGCTTTCACTTGTTTCTCCCTTACTCTTGCACAAAAGACACATGCTTTTCCTCATTTAGAAAAGAAACAAAGCTTTATATTTGTACTAGAGCATCACCAGCTGCTGCTCACCTTAGGCCTCGGCCGAGCAGCTGACTTCTTCCTGCTAACGACACACCACCACCAAGGATAACGTTAACTCCGGAACGGATCGTCGCCACCAGAGATTCCCGGAGGGATAAGATTGAGGAGCGGAACCCAGGCTGCGCATGCACATGGATGACGCTTCGTGGCACGGGGCGGGACTAGACTGTGTTGACATCACGACGTGAAGTGTCAATCAGAGGGTGGAACGTGCAGAGGGAGAGGATCATGTGGGACATGTCTTCATAAAAGTATGAAGGGGACCACTGACTACTAAATGTACAAAAACACCAACAAAAGTGCCCTCTTTTCAAATGGCGGTCAACAAATGACAAAAGACTAAAAGGCATGAAGGAAGTTTATTAATTATAAAACTAACTACTGAAGAATAGTGGCAGAAACTGCGCTCCCATAAACAAAGGAAACAGGAGCAGTCGGCCATTCAGCCCTTCGAGCCTCCTCCACCATTCAATATGATCATCTGATTTAGTACCCTAATCCCACTTTCTGTTTTTCCTTTGATCTCTTTAATACTAAAAATATGCAGTAAATCATCTGTGTCTGCAACTTCACCTATCTTCGCCAAAAAGTAGCAACCCGCGGGCAAACTCTCATCCACAATTTTAACCTATTTTTAACTGGCTCCACACTTGCAGGTTCTCAGCAACAAAACCCTCATGGATACTGAGGAATGTCTGTATCTGACTACAATGTTTCACTTTAAACGGCTTTCTGTTGCAGAGAATTGCACAGGTTCGCCACTCTGGGTGAAGAAATTTCTCTTCATCTCAGTTTTAAGGCCGCTCCCACCCCCCCCCCCCTCACAGCCCAAAGATGTAGATGGCTACTCTCGCCAGGCTCAGGAGCTGGACCCACCAAGGGGCTCTCTGTTGTCCTCAGAACTGTACGGCCAGAGACTGTAGGATATGAGGCTAAAATGGAATCAAATGTTGAGGAACAATTTTGTCAAATAATGGAACAGGAACTGCAACCTCTTGCAGACCAACTGATGTGGAATCTAGACTCCACTTAGTGGAGTTACCAACAGCTTGGAAGTTAGTCAAGTGTCTAATAAACTTAATGATTCATACCAATTTGTGCAACATGTTCATTAACAGTGTGGGATTGCTGGTTTTTGCACACTTAACATTTTGTGTCCTTTCAAAGCAAATTTGTAAATGAACACGCAAAACTTTGGAAATAATATTCCGGCACTGAGATCTTCAGGGAATTTGGTTACAATGATTTGGTTTGAATATCAAAACTATGACTTAATCCCATTGACTGAAATTGGTAAAACATTTGAGGGTATAGAATATTTAGGTCAGCACAATGGACAAATGAAGAGTGCAGTTTCATATAGCTAGGACACGAGGGAGGAAAATTAATAATATTTATCAAAACAAAAACAAATAACTATGGATGCTGGAAATTTGAAACAAAAACAGAAAATTGATGGAAAAACTCAGCATGTCTGGCAGCACCTGACAGAAAGAAAAGTGAACATTTTTTGAGTCCAGTGACCCTTCTTCAGAACATTTGGCTAAACATCAGTCATAATAACAACTAAACTTATAGATGGAGATGTAGGTTTATCTTCGTAGCACAGGTGAATCAATATAATAGCTTATAGGAGGATATCATCAGTCAAGTCAAAAGTTACAAAGGGGTACTAAGAAGAACTTAATGAAATAGAGTCATAGAGAAAGACAGCACAGAAACAGATCCTTCAGTCCAACTCATCTATGCCAATCAGATATCCTAAATAAGACTAGTCCCACTTGCCAGCATTTGATCCATGACCCTCTAAACCATCCCTGTTCAAATACCATCCAGATGCCTTTTAAATGTTGTAATTGTACCAGACTCAACCACTTCCTCTCGTAGCTCATTCCATACATGCACTACCCTCTAAGTGGAAAGGTTGCCCCTTAGGTCCCTTTTAAATCTTTCCCCTCTTATCTTAAACCTATGCCCACTAGTTTTGGATTCCCCCACCTGGAGAAAAGATCTTGTCTATTTACCCTGTCCATGCCCCTCATGATATTATAAACCTCTATACAGTCACGCCTCAGCCTCCAACTCTCGAGGGAAAATTGCCCCAATCTATTCGGCTTCTCCCGATAGCTCAAACCCTCCAATCCTGGAAACATCCTTGCAAATCTCCTCTGAACTCTTTCAAGTTTCACAACATCCTTCCTATAGCAGGGAGATCAGAATTGCACACAGTATTCCAATAGTGGCTTAATGTCCAATGTCCTGTACAGCCACAACATGACCTCCCAATTCCTATACTCAATGCATTGTAGTTTGGTTTCCACAAAAATGCATAGGAGTAAGCCTAATCTTATATCATCAGCATTCACCTTAACACTTTTTATTGCTACAGTAAAGCAGTATTGTGCGGTATAGGAATGACTGGTTAAAGTAAACAATTCATTTGCCATTTGAAGGACATTTCTGTTTGACAAAATCTCTATGATTCATTGTAAATATAAAAAACTGTTTAACTTGTTGAAGTCACCACCCCAGAATGTGTTGAATGCAGGCACTAAGCAAATTTGAACAGAAGATAGACAGATCTTTAATTAGTAGCAGGTTGTAGATTATGGAGAACAGGCACAAAAGTGGAGTTGAGGTCAACATGACATCTGCCATGACCTGTTTTGATTGGAACAGGCTCAAGGGGCTGGGTTGCCTACCCATGCTCCTAGATAGAGTCATAGAGTCATACAGCATGGATACAGACGTGTAGTCTAACTCGACCAGACATTCCAATCTAACCCAGTCTCATTTGCCAGTATTTGGCCTCTATCCCTCGAAACCCTTCCGATTCATATATCCATCCAGATGCCTTTTAATTGTTTAATTGTACCGGTCTCCACCACTTTCTCTGACAGCTCATTCCAAACACCCTCTCGGTGAAAAAGTTATCCATCAGGTCCCTTTAAAATATTTCCCTCTCCGATTAAATCTATGCCCCCTAGTTTGGACTCCCTCACCTTAAGGAAATGATCTTAGCTATTAGAACATAGAACATAGAACAATACAACGCAGAACAGGCCCTTCAGCCCTCAATGTTGCGCCGACCTGTGAACTATTCTCAGCTCATTCCCCTACACTATCCCAAAATCATCCATGTGCTTGTCTAAGAATTGTTTAAATCTCCCTAATGAGGCTGAGTTGACTACATTAGCAGGTAGTGCATTCCACACCCTTACCACTCTATGTAAAGAACCTGCCTCTGACATCTGTCTTAAATCTATCACCCCTCGATTTGTAGTTATGACCCTTGTATACGCTGATGTCATCATCCTAGGAAAAAGACTTTCACTGTCTACCCTATCTTATCCTCTGATCATCTTGTATGTCTCTATCAAATCCCCTCTTAGCCTTCTTCTTGCCAATGAGAACAGGTTCAAGTCTCTCAGCCTTTCCTCATAAGACCTTCCCTCCAGACCAGACAACATCCTGGTAAATCTCCTCTGCATCTTTTCCAATGCTTTCACATCCTTCCCGAAATATGGAGACTAAAACTGTACACAATATTCCAAGTGTGGCCACACCAGCATTTTGAATAGTTGCAGCATGATATTGCGGCTCCGGAGCTCAATCCCTCTACAAATGAAACCTAACATACTTCTTAACAGCACTATCCACCTAGGTGGCAACTTTCAGGGATCTATGTACATGGACTCCAAGATCCCTCTGCACATCCACACCACCAAGAATCTTTCCATTGACCCAGTACTCTGCCTTACTATTATTCTTCCCAAAGTGCATCACCTCACATTTAGCTGCACTGAACTCCATTTGCTTCCTCTCAGCCCAATTCTGCAGTTTATCCAAATCCCCCTGCAACATTCTTCCACACTGTCCACTACTCCACCGACTTTAGTGTCGTCTGCAAATTTACTAATCCATCCACCTATGCCTGCGTCTAACTCATGAATAAAAATGACAAACAGCAGTGGTCCCAAAACAGATCCTTGTGGCATCTGGACTCCAGGCTGAATATTTTCCATCAACCACCACTCGCTGCCTTCTTACAGAAAGCCAGTTTCTAATCTAAACTGCTAAATCACCCTCAATTCCATGCCTCTGCATTTTCTCCAACAAGGTAAAAACAATGACTGCAGATGCTGGGGAAACCAGATTCTGGATTAGTGGTGCTGGAAGAGCACAGCAGTTCAGGCAGCATCCAAGTAGCTTCGAAATCGACGTTTCGGGCAAAAGCCATTTATTCCTGATGAAGGGCTTTTGCCCGAAACGTCGATTTCGAAGTTACTTGGATGCTGCCTGAACTGCTGTGCTCTTCCAGCACCACTAATCCAGAATTTTCTCCAACAGCCTACTATGTGGAACCATATCAAATGCTTTACTGAAGTCCACGTATAGCACGTCAACTGCCCTACCCCTCATCTCCATGCTTGGTCACCTTCTCAAAAAACTCAATGTGGTTTGTGAGACACGACCTGCCCTTGACGAAACCATGTTGACTATCTGAAATCAAATTGTTGCTTGCTAGATGATTATAAATCTTATCTCTTATAATCCTTTCCAAAACTTTTCCTACAACAAAAGTAAGGCTCACTGGTCTATATTCAACCTATTCATGCCCGTCATCATTTCATAAACCTGTATAAG
Organism: Chiloscyllium punctatum; assembly: GCF_047496795.1. NCBI lineage: Eukaryota > Metazoa > Chordata > Chondrichthyes > Orectolobiformes > Hemiscylliidae > Chiloscyllium > Chiloscyllium punctatum. The sequence goes on along the minus strand of NC_092763.1, from coordinate 59,813,637 downwards.
TTCATCCTTCGGTCTCTGATGCTCCAGGGGAAAAAGCACCAGTCTAATCAGGCTCTTTGTATAATTCAAACCCTCCAGTTCTAGCAACGTCCTTGTAAATCTTTTCTGCGTCCTCTCAAGTTTAACAACACCCTTCCTGTTTCTTATATTCTTATGTTTACCACTCATATGGTTAGGGATTTGGTCTCTGGTTTGGGACACATTTTCAGGACTTTACTTAAATGTTTCATGCACAATGTTAAGAAATGCTACCATGGGTGAACCATGGCTCCCTACAAACCAAAATATTCTTCTTCAAATGGTGAACTTCCTAACGTCAATTTACCTTTTACAAAAAGCTGTTGACAATGTTCGAAGTGTAACCTTCCCAAAAGGTTACACAAGTATAAAGCAGCCTGTATAGTCTTACAAACATCCTTGAGGTGTAACCTTTTTAACTGATCAGACACTTTTGATAGCTAATTCAGATTTACTGCATTCTTCACAAAGTTGAGAGTATGGTGGTGGAAAAGCACAGCAGGTCAGGCAGCATCCAAGGAGCAGGAGAATCAACGTTTAAGCATAAGCCCTTCATCAGGCAGAAAGGCCAGGGGTGATTACCAGGCAGAGTAGAGGAGGGCAAGTAATGTAGAAGTTCCCTTTCTTACAAATACAGTATACACTTTTGATACTGTCAGGGAGATGACTGTGTAGAGGAAAGCAGCAGGAGCCAACTTTATGGCATCATGGGTGGCTCTGCTGCACAAAGAGGGAGGAATAAAAACTGCAGAGCTATACTGGTTAGGGGATTCAATTGTAAGGAAAACAGACATTTCTGCAGCCAAAAAAAGAGACTCCAGGATGGTGTGTTGCCTGGAATAAAATTAAAGGACAGGACCAGAGCGTCGAAAAATTTCAGTGCCACATGCTAGTAAGTATAGGAGTAGAACATTATTGCAAATGGATGTGTGGCTGGAGAAATGGTGCAGGTGAGAGAGCTTCAGATTTCTGGGACAATGGGACCATTTTTGGGAACAGCGGGATCTATACAAGACAGACAGGTTGTCCCAGATCTGGAATGGGAACAGCATTCTTGTGGGAAGGTTTGCTAATGCTGTTGAAGACAGCTTAAACTAACTTGGCAACGAGGGTGAGACCCAGAGAGAAGATCCAGCATGGGGAGGTGAATAGCCAGAATTAGAAGAGACAGAAAGTGAGTCAAGAAGGCAAAGAAATTATAAATTATAAACCAGTTAAGGCACAAAGGAGTTGGGTAGTTTTTGTTTTCATGTTAGGAATCTGACAAACAAGTTGAGGCCACAAATCCCAAAACGACCAGCCACAGGTTGCAAGGCAGTGAGAGCAGGCAGTCTGGGTGGCAGCAAGGAGGGAGCACAAGCCCTTGTGAAGATTGTGAGCCCAGCATGGCCAGGCGCTTATGGACTGTGGTGTTGAACTGTTTAACCACGTTTCTTTGTTTTTCTACTTTTTAGCAAGAAGGACTGTAACATTTAGCTTTTTAACATTGTTTTCCTTATTTTTCTGCTTTGTACCAAGATTCTGTACCTTGGTATCTATGTACCTAAGATGACACCATAAGTGGCAACTCTTCTCTGTACTCATGTCAGTACACTTGACAATAAAGCTAATTCAATTCAATTCAAATAAAAACAAGGCAATCTGATGTATTTGCTATCACTGAAACATGGTTGAAAGAGCTAGGCAAAAGTGAAGACTGCTGATGCTGGAAACCAGAGTTTAGATTAGAGTGGTGTTGGAAAATCACAGCAGGTCAGGCAGCAACCAAGGAGCAGGAAAATCAACATTTCAGGTAAAAGCCCTTCATCAGGAATAGAGGCAGGAAGCCTCCAGAGTGGAGAGATAAATGGGGGGGCGGGGGGGGGAAGGAGGGGGGGGAGAGCGACAAGATTGGCAGCTCAATATTCCAGGATACAGGTGTTCAGGAAAGACAGGCAAAAAGGTAAAAGAGGAGGGGTTGTCACAATATTGATCGGGGATCAATAACATTAGTAAGGAGAGATGACATCTCAGTGAGATCTTCAAATGAGACCATGTGGATAGAATTTAAAAACCAAAAAGGAGTAATCATATTGCTGGGAATGTACTAGAGGCCCCCTATACTGCTGAGAGAGGTAAAAAAGCAGATATGCTGGCAAATTTCAGAGAAGTGTGAAAGTAATTAGGGAGGGGTAGTGATAGTAGGGGATTTCAACTTCCCCAACATTAACTGGGGTAGTCATAGCATGAAATATCTAGAGGGAGCAGAATTTGTAAAATGTATCTAGGACAACATTTTAAGCCACTATGTAGAAAGCCCAAAAGAAAGATCCTGGACTTAATTTTTTGAAGTTGTTTGAAGTATTAGTGAGGGAGCATTTTGCAGATAGCAATCTTAACTTTGTTAGATTCAAGATTGTATGGAAAAGGACAAGGATGGGCCTGAAGGCAAACGTCGAAACTGGTGGCAGGCTAATTTTAATTAGAACAGGTATGATTTGGTCAGAGTGTATTGGGAACCAATACTTTTAGAAAGGAAACAGGGAGAGTACAGGGCCACATGTTCCAACAAAGATAAAGGCTGGGACAAACAAACCCTGCGAACCCTGGAATATCAAAAGATATACAGTATTCTATAGACAGAAAGAGGGAGGTTTATGGCAGGTACTGAGGGCTCAAAACAGCTTTGGAGGAATACAAAACATGCGAGAGGAAACCTGAAAAGGAAATCAGGAGATCCAAAAGGGGGCATGTTAAAACAAAAGGAAAATCTTAAGATATTTTACAGGCACATTAAGGATAAAAGGATAACTGGAGAAAGAGTTAAAGAGCACAATGATAATTTGTGCATGAAGCTAGAAGATGTAGGTAGGGTTCTAAATGAATACATTTTCTCAGTGTTCACTAATGAGAGGAGTGATCGGTACAGAAATCAGGGAGAAGGACTGTGACACACATAAAGAAGTTAGCATAGACAAAGAGGAGGTTCTGAGGGTTCGGCAGGCTTAACAGTAAGGCTTAAGAGTAGATAAATATCCAAGACCGGATGAAGTGTATTCCAGGCTACTAAGCAAAGAAAGGGAGGAAATAGCTGTGGCGTTGACCATAATTTTCAATTCCTCCCTGATCACAGGAGAAGTGTCAGAGGACTGTAGGACAGCCAATGTAGTATCGTTATTCAAGTAGGGAGCAAGGGATAAACCAGGAATCTACAGGCCAGTCAGCCTAACCTCAGTGTTGGGGAAACTATTAGATCCATTACTGAGGAACAGAATTAATCTGCATCTGGAGAGGCAGAAATGAATTAAGAATGGGCAGCATGACTTTGTTAAGTGGAGATCATGTCTGACTAACTTAATTTAATTGTTTGAGGAGGCAATCAGATATGTAGAAGAGGGCAATGTATTTGTTGTAGACTACATGGATTTCAACAAGGCTGTTAGTAAGGTTCCATATGGGAGACTGGCAGTGAAGGTAAGAGCCCATGGCATCCAAGGAAGTTTGGCACTTGGATCTAGAATATGCTGAGTGGCAGGAAGCAGAGAATAACAGCTGAGGATATTTTTGTTCTTATGACTGTATACTGTGTCTATTGTGGTTCCACAGGGGTCAGTGTTGGGGACCTTGATGTTTCTGGCATATTTCAATGATTTAGACTGGAATACAGGAGAGTTGATTAGTGAGTTTGTGGACGATATGAAAATTGTTGGGAAGGTAAATAGTGAGGAGGATAGGCTCAGATTAGAGGAGAGTATAGCTGCACTGGTCAGATGGGTTAATCAGTGACAAATGGGATTCAATCTGGGGTGATGCACTTGGACAGGATGGTAAGTAATTGCACCTTCCAAACCCATGACCACTTCCATCTAGAAGGACAAGAGCAGAGGGAAGATGGGAACACCATTACTTGCATGTTCCCCTCACCACCCTGACTTGGAAATGTATTACTGTTCCTTCACTGTCACTGGGTCAAGATCCTAGAATTCCCTCTCCAAGTTCATCGTGGGTTAACCCACAGCACGTGGACTACAGCAGTTCAAGGAAGCAGCTCATCACCACTTTCTCAAGGGCAACTAGGGACGGGCAAAAAGTGCTGGCTCGCCAGAGACACCCATGTCTCACAAGTGAAAAAAGGTGAGGAAACAGACTTTGAAATACTGTCGGATCAGATGGGTGTGGATTCTTGGAGTGAAAGTTTTATCAGGGGTTATTGGGAATGTGAGGTTGAGGTTACAATTGTGACTTTATTTAATGGCAGACAGGCTTGAACAGCCAAAAGGCCTACTCCTCCTCCTAACTTGTGCATTCATATGCTTGTTTGTATGGTTCCACTTGAGTTACCAGAAAGTTAATAACACATATGGAAACTTTCCAACATTATTCATGAATCAAAGGACAAAGGGAGGAGAAAACAAGGGTGGGGGAAATAAAATCCTCCATTAGATTTTATTACGCTATCATTAAAGTTTCTTCCTGTGTGTGTTTGTATTACATATATGTAGCCATGAAAAAGGGTGAATTTACATTTATAAAGATGTTGCCACGTAACAAAATAAGTCCTTTGTAGGAGGACTGCAATAGAATAGATCCTGTTTGCTGCCATGAGTGCAGCTCCAACACTCAAGAAACTTGACACCATTAAGTAAAGCATCTTGCTTGAACAGCATCTAATTCACCATCATTTGGGTCTCGAGCACAGAAAAAGGCCCATCATGTCTGCAGCAGTCAAAAACAGCTCAACTATTCTAATTACATTTTCCAGCACTTGGTCCATAGACCATACAGCTTGTCTAAGGATCTTTGGTGAATTTCTGCTATGCATCTTGTAAAAGGTACACATGGCCAGTACTGAGCATTGGTGATGGAGGGAGTGATTGTTTGTGGATATGATGTCAATCAAGTAGGCTGCTTCAACCTGGATGGTCAAAGATTCTTGTGTGCTGTTGGAGCTGCCCCATCCAGGCAAGTGAGGAGTATGCCTTGTAGATGACAGACAGGCTTTGTGATGGCAAGAGGTGAGTTACTCATAGAGTCATAGAGATTTACAGCATGGAAACGGACCCTTCGGTCCAACCTGTTCATGCCAACCAGATATCCCAAACCAATCTAGTCCCACCTGCCAGCACGCAGCCCATATCCCTCCAAACCCTTCCTATTCATATATCCATCCAAATGCCTCTTAAATGTTGTAATTGTACCAGCCTCCACCACTTTCTCTGGCAGCTCATTTCATACACGTACCACCCTCTGTGTGAAAAAGCTGCCCCTTAGATCCCTTTTATAACTCCCCCCTCTCACCCTAAACCTATGCATTGTCTATTTGTCTATTTATCCTATCCATGCCCTTCATAATTTTGTAAACCTCTATAAGGTCACCCCTCAGCCTCCGATGCTCCAGGGAAAACAGTGGCCTAACCAATGCCCTGTACAGCCGCAACATGACCTCCCAACTCCTGTACTCAATACTCTGACCAATAAAAGAAGGCATACCAAACGCCTTCTTCCCTATCCTATCTACCTGCGACTCCACTTTCAAGGAGCTATGAACCTTCACTCCAAGGTCTCTTTGTTCAGCAACACTCGCTAGGACCTTACCATTAAGTGATAAGTCCTACTAAAATTTGCTTTCCCAAAATGCAGCACCTCGCATTTATCTGAATTACATTCCATCTGCCACTTCTCAGCCCATTGGCCCATCTGATCAAGATCCTGTTGTAATCTCAGGTAACCTTCTTCACTGTCCACTACACCTCCAATTTTGGTATCATCTGCAAACTGTACCTCTTATGCTCGCATCCAAATCATTTATGTAAATGACAAAAAGTTGGGGATCCAGCACTCCACTGGTCACAGGCCTCCAGTCTGAAAAACAAACCTCCACCACCACCCTCTGTCTTCTACCTTTGAGCCAATTCTGTATTCAAATGACTAGTTCTCCCTGTATTCCATGAGATCTAACCTTGGTAACCAGTCTCCCATGGGGAACCTTGTCAAACGCCTTACTGAAGTCCATATAGATCACATCTACCACTCTGCCCTCATCAATCTTCTTTGTTACTTCTTCAAAAAACTCAATCAAGTTTGTGTCAGTATTCCTATTCTCTGACCTGTTCTGTATTTATATAGCAAGTCCAGTTGAGTTTCTGGCCAATGGCAACACCAAGGATGTCGATAGTGGGGGAGCTCAGTGATGGTAACACCATTGAATGTCAGTGGTGGTTAGATTGTCTCTTGTTCATGATGGTCATTGTCTGGAATTTGTGTGGCACAAATGTTACTTGCTATTTGACAGCCCAAGCTGATCCAGATCTTGTTGAACTTGAGCATGAACTGCTTCAGTATCTGGGCAGCTATGAATGGTGCTGAATACTGTGCAACCATCAGCAAACATCCCCAGTTCTGACCTTGTGATGGAGAGAAGGTCATTGATGAAGCAGCTGAAGATAGTTGAGTCTAGGACACTCCCTTCAGGAACTCCTGCAGAGATGTGCTGGAGCTGAAATGACTGGCCTTCAACAACCACAACCATCATCCTTTTACCAGGTATATTTATTTATCTATTCATGTATAGTATAATGGAATACCTGTCTTCAGAGAATTTGCCCCCAATACCTATTGATTCTAGTTTTGCTCAGACTCCTGATGCTACACTTGGTCAAATGCAGCCTGATGTCAAGGGTGATCACTCTGATCTCACCTCCGGAATTCAGCTCTTTTGTCTGTGTTTGAACCAAGCTGTAATGAGGTCAGAAGTTGAGTGGTCCTAGCGGAACAAAAACTGTGCAGGTTATGGCTGACCTGGTAGCACTTGATGACATCTTCCATCACTTTACTGATGATCGAGAGTAGACTGATGGGGCAATAATTGGCCAGATCGGATTTGTCATGCATTTTGTGTATAGGACATACCCGGGCAATTTTCCACGCTGTTGGCTGGATGCTAATATTGTAACTGTACTTGAACAGCTTGGCTAGGGAAACAGCAAGTTCTCTTGCATGTTGTCAGACCTCATAGCCTTTGTAGTATCCAATGCTTCCTACTGTTTCTTGATAACATGTGAAGTGAATCAAATTGGCTGAAGACAGGTATCTGTAATGCTGAGGACCACTGGAGGTGCCTGAGATGGATCATCCACTTGGCACTTCTAGCTGAAGATAGTTGTAAATACTTCAGCCTTATCTTTTGTACTCGTGTGTTGGGCTCTTCCATCACTGGGGATGAGGGTATTTGTGGACCCTCCTCCAGTGAGTTATTTAATCATCCACCACCAGACATGACTGAATATGACAGGGCTGCAGAGCTTAAACCTGATCTGTTGGTTGTGGGATCATTTAGCTCTGTCTGCTACTTGCTGCTAATACTGTTTGGCATGCATATTGTTCTGTTTGGCAGCTTCATCAGATTGACACCTCATCTTTAGGTATGACTGATGCTGGTCCTGGGAATGCCCTCTTGCACCCCCTGTTGAACCAGGGTTGATCCTCTGGCTTGATGGTAATAGTCGAGTGAGGGATTTGCTGGTCCATGATTGTGTTGGACTACAATTCTGCTGCTGCTGATGGCCCAACAGTGCCTCATGGATGCCCAGCCTTGAGTTGCAAGATCTGTTCGAAGTCTGTACCATTTAGCATGGTGAAAGTGCAACACAACTCAGTGGAAGATATTGTCAATGTGAAAGCAGACTTTGTCTTCACAAGGACTGTGTGATGGTCATTCTTATCAATACTGTCATGGACAAATGCATATGCAACTGACAGATTGGTAAGGATGAGATCAAGTATGTTTTTCCTTCTTGTTGGTTCCCTGTCCATGTTCTGTAGACACGGCCTAGCAACTGTGTCTTTTAGAAACTGACTAACTCAATCAGTGGTGCTGCTGCCAAGCCACTGTTGGTGGTGGACATTGGAATCTCCCAGCAGAGTACATTTAACACACTTGCCACCTTCAGTGCTTCCTCAAAGCATTGTTCAATATGGAGGAGCATTGATTCATCAGCTGAGGGAGGACAATATGTAGTAATTAGTAGGAACTTTACTTGCCCATGTTTAACCTGAAACAATGAGACTTCATGGGATCCAGAGTCAATGTTCATGATTCCCAAAGCAACTCTCCCCTATCCTGCCAGTGGAGTGGTGGTGTCTGGGATCTGGTCTGTCAGGTATGATTCCATACGTACAACTATGTCAAGCTGTTGCTTGACTAGTCTGTGAGACAGCTCCCTCAATTTTGGCACGAGCACCCTGATATCAATAAAGAGGACTTCGCCGGGTCAGCAGTGCCATTTCTGCCATTGTCTTTTCTGAGGCCTAGGTCAATGCCAGGTGGTCCGTTGGTTTCATTTCTTTGAGACTTCATAGCAATTGATACAACTTAGTGGCTTGCTCGGCCATTTTATATGGCATTTGAGAGTCAACCACATTGCTCTGGGTCTGGAGTCACATGTAGGCCAGACCAGGTGAGGATGGCAGATTTGCTTCCATAAAGGACATTAGTGAACAGATTGATTTTTCTGATAATCGACAATTGTTTCATGGTCATCAGAAGATTCTTAATTCCAGGTATTTTATTTCACTGAATTCAAATTTCACAATCTGTCCCAAGGTGGAATTTGAACCAGAATCCCCACAACAGTAGCTGAGTTTCTCCAATAATAGTCTGGCCAGTAGACCATCACCGCTCTATCCTCCTTTTGAGGAAGAGATTTCTGCAGACTTAGGATCCCAAGAGAGAATAAAATTTGCCTTGTCTTTGTCTTAATTTGGTGACATATTAACATGACAGAAAAACATCTTTAAGGGTAATTTAATCTAAACTCCTATTTATTTTTGCAGGGCCCTATCAGCTTATACAGAATAATGTTTTAATATCTATACATATAGCTGAAACTTACACACCTCCATTTTCAGCCTATTTGATAGAACATGTATATACTTGACACAGAGGATAAATGTAGGTTGATCTTTCATCTTAGGAATGTCACCATGCTCCAGTATAAAAATGCAGCAATTTAGCCTCCCACTAGTTCTGCTTTCAAATATTCATGCCAACAAGAGGGACTGAAGTAAACTAAGCTTAATGGTTAGTTAGGGGTTATCTTGAAGTCTTTGCTTGAGATTTGATCAATTGTCCTGACAGCCTTTTGAAATGTTCAAACACATTTGTGTGCTTCATGTTTATTGAAATGTTTCATGTATTTAGTTTATAGTCCCAAACAAAATCTATGTTTAAAATTCAGTTGTTTAGAATAATTAATATCTTGAAGAAAATAACAATAAATTGGGATTGAGGTCTTTGTAATACAGCTTTTGGAAAATGAAATCAAGCTAAATGTCAAGTGAATTCATAATTTGATTAGTCCCAATGAAATTCACAATATTTTGTTTCCTTGTATAATTTCTCAGGAGATACCCTGCATTTTTTTTCCTTAAATTAATGAACTTATAAAGGAGTATCTTTCTGTATTGTGTGATGCTGAATCATATAGTCAGGGATGGTCAGTGGTTCAATTCTCAATCTTTGTTGAGTATTCTGATCTTAGTCAGGACGCTGGTTGAAATGGTTTTGGCTTCGGTATAACTGAGATAGGAATAAGATGAATATGTAGACATTTTCATTCTGAAGCATGATCCAGTAAATATCGTCAATGTATAATTATTGAGCAGCATGGGATAGCTCTCCCTCTTAATGCATCTTGGATTAGAATGATCTGCTGACACTGCTTCGTCTCATCTGTCAAATGTTAGTTAAAGTTCAGTGGTTTACGAAATCATGTTGATGGAAGAGTGATGGACATTATTAAATGAGACGATGATTAACTTTGAATATAAAGGAGGAAACAGACTTTCATTTAAAGAGGGCATTTGCAGACACTGTAATTTCTGAAAGTACACTCCATGCACATGCAGTTGCAGTGCCTGTGACTTTACTGACAGTTATGTGCCAAAGCCCCAGTTCAGCCCAGCCCCTAGAATTTCCTAAGCAGCTGAGTGCATTGGATACAGCAAAGGCTGTGAGCGCTGACAACACTCCAATTTACACAACCTGTGCCCCAGAGTAAATTACTTAGCTCATCAAATTCCACAAGCACAGCTATGACACTGACACCTAACCAAACACGTGGAAGTTCTAAGAGCGTAAGAAACAGCAGCAGGGTAGGCCATTCAGTCCCTCAAGCTTACTTTGCCATTCAACTCCACCTCATCCTATCCTCATATACTTAAATTAAAAGTACAAAGTTATTGATGTTTGGAACAGTCAATTACTGAACATCCAAGCCTTCTGATGAACAGAATGTAAAAAAATTGCAACACTCTTAATGATGATCTTTCTCTTTGTCCACGCCCTGAACAGTGTATGCCCCATAGTTCCAGACTGACAGCAACTATCCTGTCAAGCCTTGCCAAAGTCTAAAATGTATCAATAAGAACACATCACATTCTTTTAAACTCCAGCACATTTTACTCAATCCCTTCTCATAGAATAATCCTCTCCTGCTCGCAATCAGTCCAATGGAGAGCTATAATTTTGTAGAACAAGTGTAGTGGAGACACAGAAAGATCAGGAGTGGCAAGTTCCTCACTGTACTCCATTCCATCCTTGAATAATATCACTGCCTTTCCTTCATTATTACTGGTTCAAAATCCTGGGACTCTATCCCAAACATTGTTTGTGTACATGCATTCCAAGTGAGATAGGCTTTTATTCCTACTTTCCCTGGTCTGTTGAGTTTACTCTGGATATCAATACTCCAAGGCAGTGCTAACAATGGAACATACCTAATGTTCTTTAGTAAAGAAAAGTACACCCCAAAGTACTTCAAAAATCTAACCCATACAACAATTACATGTGAACTGGTTTACATGGATTTGTCAATGATCAGACTGAAACAGGAGACCAGCTGTTGTTCAGTTATCAGCAAATGTTCAGTACGACCTCTGGCAAATATCACAAATATGTTTACCCCACCCCTCCCCGCTAGTTTGTTCAAATAACTCATTAGGAGCTGATCATTTGTCCTTGGAAAGAACTTTTGTCTTGGTCTTAACAAACTTGGACCTTAGCATTGGCTTCCTTGTGCTGATACTACCTATGTGTTACCTCATCAGATGTATGATATTCACACAGAACAATTCTATGGTCAAGTAATCCCTTTTAGCTTATAAATAGTCCACCTTATCAAATCTTGGAGATAGTGAGGACTACAGATGCTGGAAAGTCAAGAGTCGATAATGTGTGCAGCTAGAAAAAGCACAGCAGGTCAAGCAGAAACAGAGCAGGACTGTCAACATTTCAGGTCAGGACCCTTCATCGGGTCTGGGTGGGACCCCCTTCCTCTATTTATTTCTCAGCCCCCTTCGCCCCCTATGAAGGGTCCTGACTTGAAATGTTTACTGTCCTGCTCCTCTGATGTTGCTTGACCTGCTGTGCTTTTTCCAGCCCCACACTTTATCATATCTAACTCATTGTTTCTGTTTTTATATGAGACCCCAATCTTTCAGAATTACTGTGATCATTCAGTCCATTACTGCAAGTTATAGTACTTAACTACAGACATTCGTTCAGAGACAGAAACACAAGAAAATTCAGTGACCTGATGTCATCATCAGGCTTCATATGTATTTTTTCTTGTAATTTCAATTCAGCTAATCTGATATATTTTAGGTTAATGTCTACAACTGTAGATGTACATGCATTCAATAGATTGCAATGGTTCAAGAAGGTAATTTATCACCATCTTCTCAAGAGTATTTAGAGATAGGCAAAACCAAACAGCAAAATCTAACAAGCAATATCTATTCAAGAATGCTACATTAAAATTTACTAGAAACATTCAGTTCATCAGTACGACATATGGGATTGGTTAACTCTGAATCTGTACCATTTCCCCATAGCCTTGAATGTTGTTTCTTTTCAAATAATCATCCAATGCTGTCTTGAATGCCTCAGTTGAACCTGCCTCCCCTGTCTTTCAGGCAATGCATTCCAGATCCTAACTACTTTCTTTGTGAAAACATTTTTTATGACATTGCATTTGCTTCTTTTAGAAATTACTTTAAAACTGTGCCATCTTGCTTTTGGTTAAAAATCACACAACACCAGGTTATAGTCCAACAGGTTGAATTGGAAGCGCACTAGCTTTCGGAGCGCCGCTCCCTCATCAGGTGGTTGAGGAGGACTAAATTGCAAGACAGAATTTATAGCAAAAGTTAACAGTGTGATGTAACTGAAAATATACATTGAAAAATACCTTGATTGTTTGTTAGTTTTTCATCTGTTCGAATACCATGATAGTTTCACTTCTTTCATATGTAAACGACAAAACTATTTTTTAAAAGTTACATTCTCAGGTTAACTGTAACAATTGGTATTAGCCAGATAATATGTTGAAGGTGTTAGCCCCCTGTGTTCTCTGTCTGTGCCATAATGTTTAGATTGATTCTAATCTAAAAGTCTGTTAACTCACTTTGAAGTTCACAAGAATCAACACGAAAATTTGCCAAATGCTCTATTCACACCTGATGCATTCTTACAGTTCTCACATGTCCCATTTGTCAGCACTTGGTCCACATCCCTCCAAACCCTTCCTATTCATACACCCATTCAGATGTATTTTGTAAAGGTACCAATCTCTATCACTTCAGAGAGCCAGTGCAAACATTATGAGCTGAATATCCTCCTTCTGCAGCATAACAATTCAGTGATTCTGTGACAACCCCCCCTAATATTTAATGGTGCCATCATCACAAGTGCCCTAGCAGCCACATCACTGAGGTCACAAGGGTCCAGTTCTGTTCCAAACCAATCATAATTGTACAGGATAGAGGCTAGATCACCTGCAACTACTGGCTCCATGGGATAAACATTCTACAAAGCAGGGTAAAAACAATGACTGCAGATGCTGGAAACCAGCTTTTGCCCGAAACGTCGATTTTACTGCTCCTCGGATGCTGCCTGAACTGCTGTGCTTTTCCAGCACCATTCTAATCTAGATTCTACAAAGCAGGGCTACCCACTCTGCCAGATTAGCATTCAGGGTATTTACACAAAACTTCATCCCTCATCATCATCCAATAGTCATTGTAATCATCTGAATTATCACACCAACTCCTTAAATTATGAAAATAGGCCTAAGGTTTTCCACACCTTACTTTAAGCGTGTACAGAATGATTAACTGGTCATCCTATACTGCATACTCACAGTCATTTAAGAGATGAGGTTGAATTTTATAAACTGGGGGCAGTGGACTACATATAGTTTCCTGCAACCAGGAACTCATGCATTTGTTCTTTGTCTTTTGCCAATCCAAATAATCTGAAAACCTTTGTTGCCAGTTATGATCTGGCTCCACCTGGTGCCAAACTTTGTGACTACAAGATGATAATATGACATTTCATTCTAAATATGCACAGTGGCAATGTTTACATTATTGAAAGTGTAAAACATTGATGTTGTACATCATAGCTGAAACAAGCATCGTACAGTCTGAGGGTTACACTGCTTTAAGGTAACTGGGAAGAGATTCTGTCGCTTGAGGAACGTACAGCCCAAAAGCATGATGGAAGCAGATTCAACAATAACTCCTCGAGAGAAGTGGATAAACATATTAAAGTTCTTTTTTACAGGAACTTGTGGATGAAGCAGAGGTGTATGACTCACCAGATTGCTCATTTGAAGAGCCATGATGTCATTCTCTCATTCTATGAAAATCACTATCCCCATCGATCCTTGTCTTTATTTAAAGCATTGTTTTAATAAATATTTTTATTAAAAAAATAGATTTTTGAGATATTTTACCAAATTATAAAATTAATACGAAATAGTATATTCCACACCAATATAAAATTAGAAAAACTAACTACTAATCTATTCTACAGACTACCAAAACAGAAAATAGGTTATCGTACATTATTCACAATGATCAAAAAAAAAGAAAATAAGTAAGTAAATAAATAACTAGATATACATTCAAAATAAATTTATATCAAGTCATAACAAAACCCATATTTATACGTGATTCTTCCTCCTGGGAGTCCCCGAACCAGCTAACACCATCCTCACGGCTAAGCAAAGGCCCTAAACAATATGACCGATATATCTATGTCAATGTAGTTCAAAAAAGGCTGCCATGTTCTATAAAATAATTCAGTTTTTTGGTGCACCATATTCGTAAGGAAGTCAAGGGGAATGTATTCCATAACTATCCTATACCAATTGGAAAGTTCTGGGAGACTTTTGGACACCTGATTTACTAAGATATTTTCCTCACACAGAAGGAAAAAATAGTGAATAATTTCCTCCCATATACATCCAAAGAGGGAAATTTGGAGAACCCAGAAGAAGAACACATGGGGTCCATCCCAATCTCCATTCTCAAAATCTTTGCCAAGGCATTTGCTACACTATTCCAATATCTACGAATCTTATGGCATGTCCACAATGCGTAAGAGTACAACCTTCTATTTTGCACTTAGGGCACGTTGAGGATGCTTCTGCCTTGAACTTTACAAGTTGCTCTGGGGCCATGTGAGTCCTATGAAGTACCTTCAATAGAATAAGCTGAGTTCTATTACAGGTAGTGATCTTCCTAGCATTTTCCCAGATATCCTCTCACATCTCTAAGGAGATTTCCATCCTCAGTTCTTGATTCCAGGTTTCATATAACCGTTCCGTGTCCTTCGATACCTTATTACGTAGCAAGTGGTAGAGAGTACTGACCTATCGGCCGAAGGTCTCCTTTCCATATCCGATTTATAAGGATTAATCATCAATGTGGTCTTCTTTTGTATAAAGTCTCGTATTTGAAAATATCGAAAAAAGGTCCTTGCTGGACAACTCGAATTTCTGACGTAACTATTCGAAGGACATCAAGATCTCCCCATCGAACAGATCTCCCAAACAGGAGATACCTCTGGACTTCCAGATTTTAAAATGAGCATCAGTGGGCAGCATAGTGGCTTAACGGTTAGCACTGCTGCCTCATAGTACCAGGGTCCCAGGTTCAATTCCAGCCTTGTGTGACTATCTTTGTGGAGTTTGCACATTCTCTCAGTGTTCCTCCAGGTGCTCTGGTTTCCTCCCACAGTCCAAAGATGTGCAGGCCAGGTGAATTGGCCATGCTAAATTGCCCATAGTCAGAGGGAAATGGACTGGTTGGGCCAAAGGGTATGTTTCCACACTGTAGGTAATCTAATCATTAGTCAGCCCTGGCTGAAATCCCACTAGAGGGATATAAGGGGAGGTTTTTTTGTAGATTACCCTCATTCTGTCGCATCATCCTCCAAGCTTTGATTGTATTTAATACAATAGGATTTTTACAATGATCTGTAATAACTCTCATCTTATCCATGAAGAGTAGATTGATGAGGGGATATTTTGCCTGGGAGTCCTCAATATCTAACCAGATTGATTATGAGTCACAGGAGACCCAGTCAGTTACATAAGATAACAGAGGGCTTAATTGGTACCTCCTGAAGTCCCCTTACTTGTGGGAGCTGCAGTTTATCTAATTTAACAAAGGGCCGTCTGTGACTCCAAATAAAGGAGTCAAGCCAACACAAGAGCCTATGCAGTGCCTGTCTCGACAGCATCAAGGGGAGCATTCTCATGTGGTATAAAAGATGAGGTAGGATATTCATCTTAACCAAAGCTATTCTTCCTAGTCAAGATATCGGGAGATCTTGCCAGCGTTGAAGATCCTGCCTTATTTTCTCTAATAAGTGTGTATAGTTAGCTTCACATAGCTGACCAAATATCAGAGTAAGAAAAATACCTAAGAAAACCTCCCAGTGACCACCTAAAGGGGAAGTGGGATCCATCCAGAAAATTGGATATGCTGGTAAGACCTCCTAGCGGCATGGCCTCTGATTTCATAAAATTGATTTTGTAACCTGAGAACAAACCAAATAAGTTAACCACTTGAATTAAGCAGGGCACAGATGTCAATGGGTCATTTAGGAAAAGAAGGATGTCATCCGCATAGACAGTGATTTTGTGCTACCCGATCCAACCTCTGGGGCCGTTATATTAGGGTCAGTTCATATAGCTTCCGCCAGCAGCTCAATCACTAGAGTAAATCATAATGGTGAGAGAGGGCATCCCTGACGACAACCTCTGCCAACACTAAAGCTATCAGAACTTACACCATTAGTAATCACCGCTGCTTTGGGGTCATTATATAAAACTGTAACCCATTTAGTAAAGACCTCTCCAACACCAAACCATTCCAAAGAATAAAAGAGATATGGCTATTCTACCCGATCGAATGCCTGCTCTGCATCTAGAAGGACAATTAATCCTGGTATCGCTCCCTGCTGGCAGGCTTGTACTATGTTTAACACTCTTCTAATGTTATTAATTGATCTGTGGCCCTTTATAAACCCCATCTGATCCTTTGTTATAATGAATGGTAAAACCCTCTCCAATCTTAATGCCAACTTGTTTGAAAGAATTTTAATGTCCACATTCAATAAGGATATAGGTCTGTACAAAATGCAGTCATGAAGGGCTTTTCCTTTCTTAAGAATGAGGGAGATATTTGCTTCTCTCAGAGAAGGCGGGAGGCAACCCTGACTGTGTGAATAATTATACATATCCAAAAGTGACCCGACCAATTCACCTATAAATTCTGTAGAACTCAGCCTGGAATCCGTCTGGCCCGGGTGCTTTACTGCTCTGGAGCTGCCTCACCACCTCCTGTACTTCCTGGGTTATCAGGGGGGCATTCAAGAATGACACCTGCTCCGAGGTTAGGTCCAAGAGGGCCAGATTTTTAAAAAAGGACTCCATCTTCTCCATTCTATCCTCACAGCCCTCCAATTTATACAATTCAAAATAGAACTTTCTGAAGGCTGCATTTATCTTTTTATGATCAAAAGTCAAGTACCAGCATTCTCTCTAATAGACGTAATGGATTGGGGAGCCTTTTTCTTTCTGGCAAGTTATGCTAGATACCTGCCCACTTATCATTGTATTCAAATGATCCCTGCTTCGCAAGTATCTCCTCTCTTTGCTGTTTGAGTAAATGCAGTATTCAAAGTTGCCTTGAGGGCCGTAATCCGCTGTAGTTTTGTAATGCAGGGCCTGTCAACATACGTTGTCTCAGCTGCCTTCAGGCGAGCCTCAAGCAGACACTGTTGCTCTCCCTTTTGTCTTTTCCAGGTTGCAGAATTTGAAATAATCAAGCCTCGCATGTATGCTTTAGCAGTCTCCCACATCACTGGTGGGTTACTGGCCATGCCTGAATTGATATCCCAGGAAGTTTTAAATTCCTGCGAGAAATATTTTATGAACTTGCTATCCTTCAAAAGGAAAGGGTCCATACACCAATGTTGGGAACCCATTTCGCCATCACTAGTCTTAACCTCCATATATACCGCGGCATGGTTGGAAACAGTTATATTACCTACTTTACAAAATAATATCAAGTTCAGAAAGGTTGGAGGGACAAAATACATATCAATTCTGGTATGGCATTTGTGTGGATTAGAATAAAAAGCACAAATTTCTACCCTTAGGGTGAAGACACCTCCACAAATCTACCAGCCCCAACTCCCTATTCAGATCAGCCAACTGCCTAGATCTCATAGATATATCCGCAGAGGTCCTAAGTATCCTATCCACCTCAGGGTTGATAATACAATTAAAATCTCCCCCTATAATTGTGTGACGCACCCCAAGAGCCATCAACTTGGAGAATGCTTCTGTTACAAATTTAAAAGGGTGTGCCGGGGGGCAGTAAAGATTCAAGATCCCGTATTCCCCTCCATATATTAGGGCTTTCAGTAATATATACTGTCCAGACTCATCTCTTATCTGGTTTAGCATTTGGAAAAGAAGATTCTTCCAAATAAGAATGGCCACTCCCCTACTTTTTGAGCTGAAAGATGAAAAGAACACCTGGCCAAATCCACCCTGTTGCAGCTTCGAATGCTCCTTATCAAGTAGATGTGTCTCCTTTTTTAAGACTTAATAATATCTTTTGCCTTTTGATTGGTGAGTGGCTCCCCTTGACATTCCAGGTGCACTACTTAAACAAATGACTAGCTGTGATCGTTCAAGCAAGTGCGAGATCCCCCAGGAGGAAGAATACCACTCAAAAGACATTGGGTAGAAACCATAAAAAAGATATATTTAAAAGAAGACTTTTCCCCCTTGTCCACAGGAGACACTTTTACCTTCCAATAATCACACCATAACATCTCCCAGCTAGAGCCATGCCCTCGGCCCAGACATTACAAAGTAGAATAAACACGTGAATATCTTATAATACAGGAGTTAAAAGTTGGTGACCAACCCACCCCCTCCACACTATTACCTAGGCACACTTAACAAAACAGTAACATAAGATAAAATATATTAAATTACAATCCCAGCAAATAATAAGGAACAAAAGAAAACTCAGAAACATCGCCCAATAATCAGATAAACCGAACGAGTTATAGATAAGAGTTAAAAGAAAGGAGAAAGAACGAACCCCACCCCCCTCCCCCCACTTGAGGAAGGATGGTAAAGAGAAAGAGGGAAAGAGGAGGAGAAAAAAAAGTCATTATCCATATAGTTCAAATCCCGTAGTCTATTTGTGAGCATCCAGGAATTCTTTTACTTATTCCGGTGATCCAAAGTTATACACAGATCCTCCATGACTGAAGCATAAATCCCTTGTTGAATGCCTTCCTCTTGCAAACCACAACCAGAGAGAAGTCATGGAACAACATTATTTTGGATCACTTGTATACCATGGCTTGGGGATCCTTCCCCAAGATTCTGGAGGCCTCCAGCTGCATTTGTTTTTCCCTGTAGTACTAAGGTCGAACTAGGACCGGGCGGGGGCGCTGGTCCAACCCGGGCCTGTGCATAACAACCTGGTGAGCCCTCTCAACCTGCACCCAGCCCAGCTCCAACTCCAGTTTCAGCAGCTGTGGGAGCCATTGCTCCAGAAAATCAACAAGCTGGCCTTCCTCCCCATTCGGGGAGGCCCAGCAACCAAATATCAACAACCTCAATTTTCAAGGTCGTCAATATGTTCTTCTAAGGTCCAGACTCGGCACTCCAGAGCCCAGACCTGGCCCACAGAGGATTCAGCAGCTGTCTCTGAGGCCCCAGCGTGTTGCTCCGCCCCTCCAACACACTCGATCAGGTGATTGTGGAAAATAAGATTGTAAGACACAGAATTTATAGCAAAAGGTTACAGTGTGATGTAACTGAAATTATATATTGAAAAAGACCCAGATTGTTTGTTAAGTCTCTCATCTTTTCGAATGACCATGTTGAGCAAAAACTGCATGAATCTATGTAAGGTTCTGTAAATTGATTTTTAGATTAAATCAGTCTGACCATTGTGGCACAGACAGCCTCACAGGGAGTTAACACCTTCAATACCTTATCTGGGCCGACATGACACCAATTGTTAAAGTGCACTTAAGAATGTAACTTTTAAAAAGAAGCTTTGTGATTTACATATGAAAGAACTGAAACCAACATGCCCATTCTAAAAGATGAGAAACTTAAACAATATGGGTTTTATTCAATATATAATTTCAGTTACATCACATGGTAAACTTTTGCTATAAATTCTGTGTCTTAGAATCTTATTCTCCACAATCACCTGAAGGAGCAGCGCTCCAAAAGCTAGTATGAATTAGATTACTTACAATGTGGAAACAGGCCCTCTGGCCCAACAAGTCCACACCGCCCCGCCGAAGCGTAACCCACCCATACCCCTACATCTACATCTACCCCTTATCTAACACTACGGGCAATTTAGCATGGCCAATTCACCTGACCTGCACATCTTTGGACTGTGGGAGGAAACCCACGGGGAGAACGTGCAAACTCCACACAGTCAGTCGCCCGAGGCGGGAATTGAACCCGGGTCTCCGGCACTGCGAGGCAGCAGTGCTAACCACTGTGCCACCGTGCCGCCCATTTTCTCTCCACTAGCAACGAGTATCAGCAAACTATTTGACCACGAAAGGTGGGCATTGTAGTCGAGCTATTTATTGGTATCATGCAGTGTCCACACACATCCAGGAATGCTTGCAGTATGATAAACATGAGCCAGAAGCCTTTTCAAGTTTTGCCTGTCTCATCTGAAGCTATGATATTCAGATTATTTGTATCATTATACTTTAATGAGAAAAAGGCAGCAATCATGGATTTACCTAGAATATGGTTTTGGAATCACATCAGGCACAATTTTACTTCAAGGATTTGTATATTATAGCACCAGTTTAAAATTACCTTGAATAAATTAATCAAGGTTGCATTGCATATTGTTTGCCACCTTGACCAGCATCATTTCAATACTGTCAGAAACTTGATGTTTACGGCAAGTGACAGCAGAAATAACAAGGAAGGGGATTTACTTGCAGGATATTTCAGAAAGGGTGAGAAAGTAATTAATGTTCAGTATTTTGAAAACAGAATGAAGAAATGGCTAAGCCAGAAAATGTGGCTCAGTGCCAAGTCAACATTAAAATTAGAAATCAACTCAAAATTATCTATAATATAGAAAACATATCAGAACACAATCTGCATATTCATTTTTTAAAAAAATTCACTAGTAGGATGTGGGCATCACTGGACAAACTAGAATTTATTGTCTATCCATAATTAGCCATTATGGATTTTGAACTCCTGCCAGCCATGTATTATAGGTAAACCCACAATATCAATAAAAATGAAATTTTCAGGGTTTTGCCCCACAGTGAAGAAGCCACTCACCATCCAAGGTAGGATGGTGAGTGGCTTAGAGGAGAACTTGCAGGTGGGTGTATTTTGGGGGGGGGGGGGGGGGGGGGAGTAGTTAGATATAGGGGAAGTGACAGGATGTAGTGAATCAATTGGGAAGGAACAAAGGGATCGGTTAAAGTGTGTCTGCTTTAACGCAAGGAGCGTCAGAAATAAGAGTGATGAACTTAAAGCATGGATCAGTACTTGGGACTATGATGTGGTGGCCATAACAGAGCTGTGGGTTTCACAGGAGCAAGAATGGCTGCTGGATGTTCCAGTGTTTAGAACGTTTAAAAAGAACAGGCAGTGTGGAAAAAGAGGAAGAGGTGTAGTATTGCTAATCAGAGAGTGCATCACAGCTACAGAAACTAAGTTTATTGAAGGCTTGTCAGTACGGGTGGAAGTTAGGAACAGCAAGGGAGCAGCCACCTCAGTGGGGGTTTTCAACAGACCCCCTAACGGCAGTAGGAAGATTGAAGAACTCATAGGCCATCAGATTTTGGCAAAATGCAGATGTGGCAGGGTGGTTTTTATGGGTGATTTCAGCTTTCCCCAATATCGACTGGAACCTCCTTAGTGCAGATGGTTTGGAGCTGTTTTTGGCAAGTGTGTTCAGGAGGGTTTCCTTACTCAGTATGAAGGCAGGCCAATGAGAGGAGTGGCCATTTTGGATTGAGTGCTCAGCACTGAGCCAGGGTGGTTGTCAGATCTTGTGGTGGGAGAACGCTTTGGTGACAATGACCACAACTGCCTCACATTTACCATAGTCTTGGAGAATGAAAGCAGCTACCAAGGCAGGATATTTAATTGGGGAAAAGGAAATTATGATGCTATCGGACAGGAGTTGGGAAGTACAGATTGGGAGCAATTGCTCCACAGAAAGGGCATAACAGACATGTGGAGACTGTTTAAGGAGCAATTATTTTACTTAGATTTTCACTTAGATTTACTTACAGTGTGGAAACAGGCTGTTGTGAATGATGCACAAACTTTGTTCCTCCTAGACAGGCAAGAAGAGGTAAGATTAAGGAATCTTGGATGACGAGAACAGAGGAGCTTTTCATCAAAAGGAAGAAGGCAGCTTACGCAAGGTAGAGGAAGCAAGGATCTAGCACAGCCTTAGAGGATTACAGGCTTACTAGAAAGGAGCTCAGAAATGGACTGAGGAGAACCAGGACGGGGCATGAAAAAGGTTTGGCAGGAAGGATTAGGAGAATCGAAAGGCATTTTACTCATACGTGAGGAATAAGAGAATGATCAGGGAGAAGGTAGGGCCGATCAGGGATAGCAGAGGGGACTTGTGCGTGGAGTCTGAGCAGATAAGGAAAGCCCCAAGTGAATCTTTTGCTTCAGTTTTCACGAAAGAGAGAGACCTTATTGTGAATGAGAACTTTGAGGAGCTGGGAAACAGGCTTGAAAGGATCAAGATTCATGAAGCTGATGCACTGTAAATTTTGGCAGACATTAAGATTGTTATGTCCCCAAGCCAGACCAGATTTATCCTAGGTTGCTCAGGGAAGCGAGAAATGAGGTTGCTAAGTTGCTGGTGCTTCCTCACTCTCCACAGGAGTCATATCTGAGGATTGAAGAGAGGCAAATGTTGTTCCTCCTTTCAAGGGGAATAGGGAAATCCCTGGCAATTACAGACTAGTCAGTCTTATGGCTGTAGTCAGCAAGGTTTTGGAAAGAACTGAGGGATTGGATGTATGACTATTTGGAGAAGCATAGCGTGATTAAAGGCAGTCAGCATGACTTTGAGGGGGCAGGTCATGCCTCACAAATCTTTGAATTCTTTGAGGAGGTAACAAGACAGGTCAACAAAGGTCGAGCAGTGGATGTGGTGTAAATTGACTTCAGCAAGGTATTTGATAAGGTTCACCCAGTAGGCCCATTCATAACACCAGGAGGTATGGAATACAAGGAGATATGTCCGGATTCAGAATTGGTTGGCTGACATAAGGCAGAGAGTGGTTGTAGATGGAAAAAAATTCTGCTGGAGGTCAGTGGTGAGTGGTATCCCACAGGGCTGTGTTCTTGGGTCTCTGCTGTTTGGAGTTTTTATAAATGACTGATAAGGAGGTGGGGGGGGGCGGTTTGTAAATTTGCAGATGACACAAGAGTTGGGGGTGCCGATAGTATTGAGGGCTAGTGTAGGCTGCAGCTTGACATACACAGGATGGAGAGCTGGGCTGAGAAACAGCAGATGGGAGTTCAACTGATTAAGTGCAAAATGATGCATTTTGGAAGGTTGAACTTGAATGCTGAATATAGGATTAAAGACAGGATTCTTGGCAGTGTGGAGGAACAAAGGGATCTTGGTGTTCAAGTGGATAGATCCCTCAAAGTTGCCACCCAAATGGATAAGGTTGTTAAGAAAGCATATGGTGTTTTGGCTTTCATTAACAGGAAGAATCAAGTTTAAGAGCTGTGAGGTTTTGCTACAACTCTACAAGACCCTGGTGAGACCACACTTGGAATATTGCGTCCAATTCTGGTCACCCTATTACAAGAAAGATAGAGGCTGGAGGGTGCAAAGATGGTTTTTCACAATTCTGCCTGGACTGGAGGGCTTGTCTTATGAAGAGAGGTTGACTAAGCTCAGACTTTTCTCTCTGGAAAGGAGGAGGAGGAGGAAGAAGAAGAGAGGTGATCTGATCGATATACACAAGGTAATGAGGGGCATGGATAGAGACTTTTCCCCAGAGCAGGACTGACTGGCATGAAGGGTCATAGTTAAGGTATAGAGATGTCAGAAGATGATTCTTTAAGTTGCGAATGCATGGAATGCGCTGCCAGCGGTGGTGGTGGAAGCAGACTATTGGCCATACATATGGACAGCACTGAATTGAGGGGTACATAGGAACAATCCTCAGCACAACATAGTGGGCCGAAAGGCCTGTTCTGTGCTGCACTTTTCTATATTCTATGTATTCTCATGTATCTGCTGCCCTTGTCTTTCAAAGGAAGAGAGGTCACAGTTAGGAAGATGCCAGAGAAGCCTACTGAATTAATGGTAGTGCACTTATAGACAACATACAATGCTGTCACTGTGAAGTGACGTGAAGGGAGTACATGTTGACAATTCAAAAATTTTAATAGACTATATTTCAAGATTCAGTGTCCTCCAACAAAGGCTTTTGAATCCATATCAGAACTTTCAAATCCTAACATCTTGCACTAATCTCAAGATAAACTTTTGCATGGTTGCCCATTTTCTTTGCTCTCCTTTGCTTTCTTTGGGCAGCACGGTGGCACAGTGGTTAGCACTGCTGCCTCACAGCGCCGGAGACCCGGGTTCAATTCCCGCCTCAGGCGACTGACTGTGTGGAGTTTGCACATTCTCCCCGTGTCTGCGTGGGTTTCCTCCGGGTGCTCCGGTTTCCTCCCACAGTCCAAAGATGTGCAGGTCAGGTGAATTGGCCATGCTAAATTGCCCATAGTGTTAGGTAAGGGGTAGATGTAGGTGTAGGGGTATGGGTGGGTTACGCTTCGGCGGGGCGGTGTGGACTTGTTGGGCCGAAGGGCCTGTTTCCACACTGTAAGTAATCTAATCTAATCCATAACTAAACCCTGCTTTATATTGTCTACATTTTCTGTTTTAAATACATTCACTTTAAAAATCAGTTATATAGTATTTTTGGCTTCCCCACCATAACTATATTTTGTTTATTTTGTTTCAATCTACATTCCTAGCAACCTTATCAAGTATCAATCATACACAAGCTGTTAAATATACATCTTCACTGATGGAGAAAGTGAGGGCTGCAGATGCTCAAGATCAGAGTCAAAGGTGTGGCACTGGAAAGCACAGCAGGTCAGGCAGCATCCGAAGAGCAAGATAATCGAAGAGCCCTTCATCAGAAAGCTTTAACGCATCTTCACTGCTGAGCAAACCTATCCATTCAAGCTCCCCGAAAGCCTGCTCTACTCCAACCTCAAAAAGAGCACAACATACAAATTTCTATTATTTATTGACTTACTATTAAATCCAGTTTACATAGGTAAATCATTACAGCAGAAGGAATGAGCCTTGAGACTAATATGCAATTCAGGCTCCATACTACTATTTTGCAAACACTTGGTCCATTCATCTAGTCCTCTCTCCATTTTTGAGGGGTGATCTTGCCAATAGGAGATAAGTTCCATGTTATGCCAGTCTGTGTCGAAACCTACATACAAACAGAAGCATGTAAGCAAACAAATTACTACACTATGTAGCTAGTTGAAATCAAGTCTTTCTAATAGGAAAGAACTGTAGCAACAAAGCTGGGAACTAACCCACAGATTACGGCTCAAAAGGGAGTTCAACTTATTTTATTAAATAAATACTCAGAACTGCAGATGCTGTAAATCAGAAATTGCTAGAAATATTCAGCAGGTCTGGTAGTGAAGAGAAAGGATTTATGAGGAAGGGTCACCAGACCCGAAACATTAATGGAGTTCTCTTCACAAATGCTGCCAGACCTGCTGAAATTTGCCAGCAATTTCTGTGATTTATTTTCTTAGATTAAGTGACGATCAGAACATTGGGCAAGGGGACAGGAATACAAAGCAATGGTTATACCTTATTTAGAATACTGCATTCAGTTCACAGATACTAGGAGTAGGCTATTTAACTCTTCAAGCTAGCCCTGCCATTCAATATAATCACGGTTAATCTTTTCTCAATGCCATATTCCTGCTTTCTTTCTATACCTTCTGATGCCTTTAATATCAAAAATTCTCAGCAGTTTAAAAATATGCTTAAATGCGTGACCAGGCCTCCACCAGCCATCTACGATAGTGAATTGAACAGTTCTGAGCACCACAATTTAGAAAAGATATAATGGCCATGAAGGGGAGCATTACAGACCTACGAGAACAATTAAAACAAAATATTGCAAATGCTGGAAATCTGAAACAGAAAATGCTGGAGAACAGTATTAAAGAAAACAAATGACAGCAGCTGGAACTTAGATATAGATCAACCATGATTAACAAAAAGACAGAACAGGCCTTGGGTCCTATTCCCACCATAAATCTTTCAAAGGCTTAATTAGGAAGACTGAAATTCCAGATAAGACAGACAAGTGCTTATTTGGGACTTAATGCTTCATATCAAGTCAGTAGTTCTTGATTAAACTGCTGTCCAGTTTACAGGCCAAGTTCTGCCAATTCAATTTAGCTTGTAGGGAGAACGTCATCTCCATTTTAGCGAAGAAGGCATCAACAATTTTTTAATGGATGGAACAACTCTTTCAGACATGGAAAACCTTGCAGACACCCTCCAGAGTTTCCCCCAGCTTATAATCAGTATCTAATAGTTACAACAGAACAAAGATGGAATATTCTAGGAAATGTTTTGAAGTCATACGAATATCCATCATGAGGCAAATCTCTCAAAGTAGGTTGAATTTTTTGAAATGCTGCTGTTGCTTCAGCACCAATTTCACAAACAAGGGACACAATCCATGTCTGTGCTGCTGAGTTGCCATAAAATAGTACCTACGACATCACCAGTTTATTAGTCGTGATAGTGACCTAACAGACCAGTTTTGACTTGAATGATGTCTGTTATTTGATTTTGAAAAATGTGGAAAAAAGCAAATAGAAGATCATTAAGTTAAAACAAAAAACTTACATAGCTCCAAACTACAATACAGAATGTTAGCCCTCCCAATAGGACAGCATTGCCGTATTTATCATGGAAGTTAGGACCAGTCTTGTGGTGAGCTTGTCTTGTTGCAATTTGGCGAATGCTTCGACCTAAACATAAAAAGAACAATAAAAACCAAATTCTTTTTAACTGCAATTATTCAACTTCAAAGATATGATTGTTAAATTCGACAGCCAGAGAGAGTGCATTCATGTGAATTTTAGAATACTACATTTCAGCTGCATTGCAGGTACCAAATAAAAAGTAGGATTCAGAATGAATTACCAGCTCTAAACTACAGACGTGGCAAGATGGATTTAGCAGATATTACAGACATCACCAGACTGAAGTCAACAACAGTCAACAAAACAATAATATTTTTGGAGTCAGAGATATACAGCACAAAAATGAACCCTTCAGTCCAACTTGACCATGCTGACCAGGTGTCCTAAATAAATCCAGTTCCATTTGCCTGTATTTGGCCCAAATCCCTCTAAAACCTTCCTATTCATATACCCATGCAGATGCCTTTTAAATGTTGTAATTGTATCATCCTCCACCATTTCCTCTGGCAGCTCATTCCATACACACACCACCTTCTGCATTGAAAAGCTATCCCTTAGGTTCCTTTTCAATCTCTCCCCATAAACCTATGCTCTCGAGGTTTGGACTCCCCTAGCCTGGGGAAAAGATCTTGTCTATTTACTCTATGCATGCCCCTCATGATTTTATAAACCTCTGTAACGTCACCCCTCAGTCTAAGACTCCAAGGAAAATAGCTGCAGCCCATTCAGCCTCTCCCTATTGTTCAAACACTAACCCTGGCAACATCCTTGTTACACTATTTTCATTTTTCTTTCTGCTCAGATAAACTTCAGTTCCAGCCTCTACTCCTTTAAGAGGGATAGGGTTGTCTTTAAGCCATACCAACCTCATGTTTTTGGACCCAGTGCCAAGGTGTATGGTCACTCAGCAGCACCTCACTATCAGTTATATTAATGACAGCATAAAGTTTCTGAGCTACCTCTAATCCTGAGCTCAATTATCAGGCTGATTGAATTTTAACCCCTTGGTGCCTGACAGCACTGGTCAGTATGCAGCACAGTGGAAGGGGGAAACAAGTGAATAAAGGGGGGTATGGTTTCCAAAATGAAATCAATGTAATCAGGCCCGATCTAAGTGGCGCATTGAAACCTGGAAGGAGTAAAGCAGAGCAATATCATACTTATACTTAAAGCAATACAAAATGTCAACAAATACTTCCTTATTTAGGAAATCCAAAACTCTGTCTAGTAACATCTATTTCCTCAGTACTACTCAGAAACTTTATGCTGTCATTAACGTAACTGATAGTGAGGTGCAGCTTCGTGCTGATGCGCTGCTGAGTGAACATACACCTTGGCACTGGGTCCAAAAACATGAGGCTGGTATGGCTTAAAGACAACCCTATCCCTCTTAAAGGAGTAGAGGCTGGAACTGAAGTTTGTGTTCCCACCTGTCATAATCAACTTGTGAACATTCTTAAGAATGGAGCCCATTTGCAACTCAGGGCCTGCCTGTAAGTTAGATGCAACTAGACTTATGGAAACAGTATAATGATTTTTGCTGAGTTCAAATATACAACTTTCATAAGGTCTACACTTTGTTACCTGTAATTTCTGGTTCACACTGACTTGATATAAATAAGATGTTCTTGTATACCAAGAGTCCAGAATGAGGGTCACAGTGTAAGGATGTGGGGTAGGCCATTTAGGATTTGGGCAAAGATAAATGTCGTCATCCAGAGAGTGGTCAGCCTGTGAAATTCGCCAGAGAAAGGGGTTCAGGCTAAGTATTTTGAGAGAGATAGTTCTTTGGACTAAAGGGATCCAAGCATGGGGAGAAAGCCACAACAGGGTACGGAAGTGAATAATTAGCCATGCTCATGTGGAATGGCGAAGTAGGTTCAAAGGAACAAATGGCCTACTCAGTCCTATTTTCGACGATTCTATGTAATTGCCAGTAGCATAATGAGCTTCACTGCATAACTGCACAGCAGTGCAAAATAATCACATTTTGTTTCGACTTATCTCAATGGTCAGTGCTGGCAATTCTATCAAGTTTGCTATTCTAATAATAAATTAGGACAAAGTCCGTTGGCCTTTTATAGCAGAAGCCCTTCAAATACTTAGAGTGGTCGATCCACAATCACAAATGCAATATAACCAATGTGCAACAAAATTGTTTTTCTTCCACAGCTACTCGAGGAACCATAATTTACAAGAGCAGATGAGACCCATGCTTCATAAACAAGACGGATATACCATAACTAATCTATAAAACATTTCTATAATACAAATTGTCAAGATGGGAGTGTTGCTGAACAAAGAGACCTTGGAGTGCAGGTTCATAGCTCCTTGAAAGTGGAGTCGCAGGTAGATAGGATAGTGAAGGCGGCGTTTGGTATGCTTTCCTTTATTGGTCAGAGTATTGAATACAGGAGTTGGGAGGTCATGTTGCGTCTGTATAGGACATTGGTTAGGCCACTGTTGGAATATTGCATGCAATTCTGATCTCCTTCCTATCGGAAAGATTTACAAGGATGTTGCCAGGGTTGGAGGATCTGAGCTACAGGGAGAGGCTGAACAGGCTGGAGCTGTTTTCCCTGGAGCGTCGGAGGCTGAGGGGTGACCTTATAGAGGTTTACAAAATTATGAGGGGCATGGATAGGATAAATAGGCAAAGTCTTTTCCCTGGGATTGGGGAGTCCAGAACTAGAGGGCATAGGTTTAGGGTGAAAGGGGAAAGATAAAGAGACCTAAGGGGCAACTTTTTCATGCAGAGGGTGGTACGTATATGGAATGAGCTGCCAGAGGGTGTGGTAGAGGCTAGTACAATTGCAACATTTAAGAGGTATTTGGATGGGTGTATGACTAGGAAGGGTTTGGAGGGATTTGGGCCGGGTGCTGGTAGGTGGGACTAGATTGGGTTGGGATATCTGGTCAGCATGGACCGAAAGGTCTGTTTCCATGCTGTACATCTCTATGACTCTATATCCTTTCTTTACATTGAGGTGGTGTTCCATTTTGTTATGTAGCACTACCACTTTGCTAACAGAACAGACCAAGAACAGTAGCTCCATGGGGCGCTACGGATCATTAGTAACAACAATAATCTACTCAATCACAACCTGTAACCTCAGTGATGCTAGACTGAGGGATGTGCCTTACGATCAATGCCATGGTATCAACACTGGTTCTACGAACTGTGCAAGAGTTCATGCTAGGAATACCAAAGTGTGACTTCAATCTAGTGAAGCTACTAGAAGGACAATATACATTCCAAACAATATGATCGTCAGAATGACATACCAGCCTCAATCATCGGTCAGATCAAAGCTGTGTAGTCTTGCCACATTGAGGGTAGAACCATTGGTGGAGGTGCTACCTTCTGTTTCGGTGTCCAGCACCATCATGGTTCAATGATGGAAAAGACCAGCATCTCAATGCAAAACACAGGTTAAGGAGTTTGAACCTTGCTTCAGCTAAGTGCCAACTTAATTGCCTCCTGAGACAAGTGCCAGTCTTCAGTCAATGAACTTCACTCTACTTTATAACAAAAAAGCTACTGGATAGTGCAAGATTTAACACACTGATAACACCAGATCTACAAAATTGAAGAACTACACCCTACCCCTAGTCAACTCTTATTATACCTCCAACATTGGTCTCTATCCAACAACCTAGAAATCATTGAATTGTGTCCTGGCAAAAAAGGTGAAATTCAATTTGATTGATTTATTGTTGTCACATGTACGGAGATAGTGAAATGCATACCATACATCAGGGATGCAGAACTGAGTGCTGAATACAGCATTACTGCTGCAGAGAAAGGAGGAAGAGATCAGAATTTTAAAAGGAAGTTGAATAGGGAATAAAGATAGTGAATAACCTTTAAAGAAATGCTAAACAGATAAGCTTCATAATGTTGCTTCTAAAATACAGCTTTAAAGAATAATGAAAAAGGTTGCCACTCAGATGATCTGACAGCAAAATGTGAATAACTAACATTTCAGAAATATAAAATCATTGACCAGAAGTGTGAACATAACTGGTAAGCATTAAAATTCCCCATCTTTGATAAAATCAGTTGTAGCTCTTGCAACTTCCAACTTAAAATTATGACTACGGGCATGGTAGTACATGGCTGCAGTAACCATAGTACATGAGTTTAGGCTGGTCTTTGACAATTGCTCAAGGATCATCTTCAAAAAAATCAATTGATAAAAACAAGCATGACTTTTGGTCATTTCAAATGTCCACAGTTACATGATGACTGAGGAAGCAATCCACTGAATAACCTTTTCAAATATATCAAGGTAGGGGACCAAAGTCTAGCTTTCCAACAGAAAAAAAAATCCTACAGGAAATAATATACCCAAAGCTACACTTAGGGACAGGAAAAAAGGGAAATGTTGGAAAACATCAAGAAACATACATTCATACAGGTGGGACTGTACTGCAAAAGATAGTGTCTTACAAAGTAAACGCAATTGTTCGAGATGCTGTGATGCAAAGTTAGGACTTAGGACTGCTGGAATTTGAGTGAATAAACCAAACGGACTAAAACAAATCTTGACGCCGAAATCAATCTGGAGAGCTAATCCAATACATCAAATATTCCTCGACTTAGAAGATACACAAAGGGGAAACAAATTGCAATTTAGATGCTTTAAATGCACAGGAAATGTCATAGCTGGATTAATTAATTCATGAGAAAATGACGGAGAAACAGAAAAACACTCCATTTCACATTACATATCCAGCCGAGATTAATTTGCGGGACCCTGCATTTTTGAAGCATTGAGTGGCTTCCTTTCAGTTACTTCAATCACAGGGTCACCTTCCGCGCCTCCGCCTGATTCCCCCATAGACGAAAACCGAGAGCCCTGACAAGTACAAGTTAAAGCCTGAAAGTAGGTTAAAACATCAAAGCAGGAGCCAGATACGGACACCAGACAGACATTTATTTACCCGTCAGGGAAAGAAGGCTCCTGCTCAAAGGCACCATCTCTTCAACGCGTCCGTTTACCCTTCAGGAAAACAAAATGGCGGCCACACAACACAGCGCCTGCGCCAGCAACCCGACTTTTGACGAAGCAGTATTTAAAAAACAACTAAACCAACTACCTATTACGATTTGTAATTTAAATCGATGAAATAAAAAGACGGAGAACGCATATTGTAAAAAATATCATTAGAGAGGGGAACCTTTTTGAAGGAGGGGAACGCATGCGCACAACTGCAACGGAACTACAGCTCCCAGAATGCAGTGTTCCCGCTCCCAGCTGGAATCTTCTATCAATATTTAGCGTTTGGCGCATTTTCTCAACTACAGCGTGATACTGCGAATAATATTCGTGTTAAATGTTTGAGGTACACAGGAGTTAAGGGATTCTAAGCATTCTATGTGCCGCAGATTATTTTGAATTAAGGAAGCACTACAGCATTTCTGTCGGAGGATCGGCTGCTGCGACTGCCAAAAATAAAAATCCCATGCGAGAAATGAAAGGAAATACAACAAAAACGGTGAATAGAACAAAAGAAGAACAGACTTCCCTTTCTACTTTATCTAGGGAACTGTGAACAAGTATTTCATTGGTGTCAGGATGGCCGAGTGGTCTAAGGCGCCAGACTCAAGGAGTAAAGTCCTTCCGCATAAAGGCTGGGTGTTCTGGTCTCCAACTGGAGGCGTGGGTTCGAATCCCACTTCTGACACGTTTTTTTTCCCCATTTGATTTTCAAAATGCATCTTTGTCCTGAATGTATCTGAAAATTAACCAACACATATTCGGCACAAATATTAGCCTTTCCAGGGCATATAAATTGAGGCTGAGCGATATGATGAGACTGTCCCTAATCTAATCGTTATTGCATTATTGTAGAGTGACATGCGACCGGTTTCACGAGGTTACGCTTATCCTTCCGCTTCCCAGTCCGAAAAGACACCCTTTATTCCCCAATCACTAGTATAGCAATTACATCAGGACTAACTATATTGTTCTGCTGCTACGCACAGCAAGGTTTAGAGAAAGGAGTAAGTGTGTAGAATTTCAAGTGACCCGAGACACGCGATTAAAAAAGGATAGAGCCAGAACCAAAACAAATGATCCGGTTAGGAGTAAAAAGTGTTAACTCTTCAGGAATTTCATTTTACAAACATCCCAAGCCCAATTTCAAGGCCAGGTTTCCGGTCCAACTTGTGGAGTATTTTGTAATAAAATATACCGAGTTTCTGTCTGCCGTATATCTGTATTAAAAATTATGAGGTTAAAAATCACATAACACCAGGTTACAATTCTCATTACAGTTCAACAGGTTTATTTGGAAGCAATAGCTGTTGGCCTGTAGCCTGGTGTTGTGTGATTTTTAATTTTGTCCACCCCAGTCCAACACCGGCTCCTCCACATCTTGAAAATGATGGTAATCATCACTAAACATGAAAGCAACTCAAAGATTACTTCTAATGAATTTGAGATGCAAAGTTATTTTCGATTTATCTTTGTCTTAAGGCATTTTATAAATTTGTCCAGTTGAAACGTATTCTTAAATCCATCTTTCACTGTTTTCCAGTCTCAGGGTAGATGACAGCGACTGTTATTTGTTGCAACCAGGTTCCAGTTTCCAGTTACCAATGAAATACCTTGTTTATCAAGTTTTGAGGAAAAAGACCAATACACTGAAAACCAGTTGACAGGGTGGCTGCATTATGAGCTTGAATTTGTATAATCAGAGTCAAAAAATTTTTGAAATGTGGTTTAATAAGTAAAATCACCTTGAAAAAAGAATGAAAGCAATTAAATTACAAATAATTAACGACTTTAAATATTATCGTATCACATGAGAAGCTGTTTTCTTAACCATTTGGGCAACATGGTTGTTTTTTTAATAATATTTTCTTATCCAGTACCAAAAGAGAGCAACAGGAGTCAGCAGACTCGAAAATATATCCATAATGTATTAGACGATTGCCCTCTTTAAACCGTAACGATCCTGTCCTTTACATTTGTGGAGTACTTTTAAAATACTCGTTTCATTTACAGAACAAAATTATTGCTACATAAACAATGGCAAAAAAGAAGCAACTTGAAAGTCTGTCAATATGAGGTAAAACAAAGGTTAGTTATGTGTCAGGATGGCCGAGTGGTCTAAGGCGCCAGACTCAAGGAATTAAATCCTTCCGCAGAAAGGCTGGGTGTTCTGGTCTCCAACTGGAGGCGTGGGTTCGAATCCCACTTCTGACATGTACATTTTAGAAAATGGTACCTCACATGGGAAATGTGTCCCCATTCTGTCTGCCAGTGTCACCTCATCTCCCAGTTTCTGGTTACTTTCCTCTGCTCCATGCTCACCATTCCTTGTTCTTTTTAAGCCATAATGTAAGCTTGAAGAACACTTTTTTTTCACAAGAGGTTTGCAGTTCTCCAAATTCAACTTCCAAGTTGAACAATTTAAAATTTAAGAATTGATATTATGATCGAAGGGCCTGTTACTGTGCTGGAAAATTATAGCTTCTGCCTCTGATTTTACGAGAAATGGTTGATCAGGTGCAAAACTTGACCCTAACATTTGACCGAAAATAATCCATTTTCTATATATATCATGTTATCAGGCGATCCTCAGCCCGGCCCCATTCCGCGGCGTTCAGTGCACATCAACACAAGATACAGTATTAAGAATATTCTCTCACCGCGTCCACTGCGTTCCCACCCACTAATCTTGCCCTCGAACATACCCCATAAGTATCAAGAATGATCCTCAAATACACGGTCCAGTTGAAACTCAAGAGTTGTTGAGATTACACAACATTTAATTATTCAATAGCTCGAGAATTCAAGATAA
This sequence comes from Chiloscyllium punctatum, assembly GCF_047496795.1. Lineage (NCBI taxonomy): Eukaryota > Metazoa > Chordata > Chondrichthyes > Orectolobiformes > Hemiscylliidae > Chiloscyllium > Chiloscyllium punctatum. The sequence goes on along the minus strand of NC_092763.1, from coordinate 59,779,393 downwards.
TGGGGAAAACATCAAAATTGGTGGATACTCTGGACACAGATAAACAGATAATCTACAATGAACGGAGGATTGGCAGCAACAGTGTTTGACGAGGAGAAAGTGAGGACTGCAGATGCTGGAGTACCAGAGTTGGAAAATGTGATGCTGGAAAAACACAGCAGGCCAGGCAGCATCTGAGGAGCAGGAGAATCGACGTCTCGGGTGTAAACCCTTCTTCAGGAATGAGCAAGTGTTTGACTCAAACATTCTGCAATACTGAGAGCATGGGAGAAGAAACCTTCCAGTAGGTGTCAGAATGGCCAAGTGGTCTAAGGTGCCAGTTTCAAGGAATTAAATCCTTCTACATAAAGGCTGGGTGTTCTGGTCTCTAACTGGAGGTGTGGGTTCAAATCCCACTTTTGATATGTATCTTTTAGAAGATGGTACCTCACATGGGAAATGTGTCCCCATTCTGTCTGCCAGTATCTTGTCTTCTCCTGGTTTCTGATTACCTTGCTCTGCCCCATTCCTTCTTCTTTCATTAGCAGGATAGGGGCTCAGTGGTTACTACTGTTACCTTGCAGTGCCAGGGTCCTGGGTTCAATTTCAGCCTTGGACAACTGTCTGTGTGGAGTTTGTACATTCTCCCCCTGCCTGCATGGGCTTAGTCCAGGTACTGCGATTTCCTCCCACAAAGATGTGCAGGTTAGATGAATTGGCCACGCTAAACTGTCCATGGTTGTTTGGTGTATTAGTCAAAGGGCGAATAGGTTACTCTTTGGAGGGTTGTTGTGGATTTGTTGGGCCGAAGGGTCTATTTCCACACTACAGGAAATCTAATAAAGTTTTTTTTAAAATCTCAGCAAGATGTCTCCCATGTAAAAGTCAATGTCCCTGCACTTTGATTTAAAAAAAAACATAATTTCAAAGTTTGCAAATGACTGCAGTGAGTTCTCTGAGGAAGAGGAGCCAGGAGTTGACACAAGATTCCAGGGGGCAAAAGTGAGGACTGCAGATGCCGGAAACCAGAGTTTAGATCAGAGTGGTGCTGGAAAAGCACAGCAGGTCAGGCAGCATCCGAGGAGCAGGATCTTTCCTGATGAAGGGCTTTTGTCCGAAACGTTGATTTTCCTGCTCCTCGGATGCTGCCTGACCTGCTGTGCTTTTCCAGTACCACTCTGATCTGAACAAGATTCCAGGGTGTCACTGAGGTCAACCTAGCAGGCCCTAGTGAGGAGGCCGGAGGTCTGGGGTGGACAAAGATGGCAATTCGTCTGACACATCATGGACATCTGTTCAAGTCTGCTGACATCTGTTGCTCTCTTTTAGTATTGAATCAGAAAATATTATTATCAATATTATTTTGTAATTAAAAAAACAACCATGTTGTCCAAATGGTTAAGACAGCAGCTTCTCATATAACGCTGTTACACAATAATATTTAATGTCATTGGAGAAACATTGGACGTGGTGGGTGTCAAACATTGTGGATGCTTTTGATGAGCAGAGCGGTCTGCCCAGGATGCACAATATACCCTGCCCCAAGCGCAGTCAAATGTTGCCAGTTTATTGGGAAACGTGGACATTTAGCATCTGATTCACCTGCTACAGCAAAAGTGCCCGTATTAATTGGTCAGTTAAGAGCTTTGATTGGCCATTGGCGAGTAAGGTACTAATGTCTCGCTGAATGCAGATAAAATACTTGCAAGGGTTCAGGAACATCGAACATAGGACTTAAGAGGTTATAATAAACTGACAAATATGGTCAGGGCATGTGGAGTCAGGGGACAAGTCGCAGAATGGATTGCTAGCTAGCTTCATATCAGAAAGCCAAGAATGGCAGTAAAGGGTAGTTATTCAGAGTGTAGAAAGTGAGAAGTTGTGTCCACAAGGGGTACTGCTAATACCACTGCTGCAAAAGTAATAATTATGCTATTTGAGCCTGCTTCATTTTTCAACGAGATCATTGTTCTGAAGTTGCCTCAGTTTCGTTTTCTTTTTTTTTGCTGTCATTAAATTTGACTCCCTAGTCTATCAAGAAGACTATTTTGTTAGTGGACAAGGCATCATTACCAGTTGTATGTGCCCCCACCTGCATTCTGCAACCCAAATTTCAATTCTTTATAACTTTCAACACCTCAAATTATCTTTCTCAAACAAAGGAAACCAAATGCGTCAATTCTTAACTGATAAAGTCCCCACACATTTCTGGTATTAGTTTTGTAAATATTTTCTCCACCTCTACGTATATTTTATAAGTATGCCTACCAAAACTGCACACAGTACATTAAGCTGTGCTGAGGGAGGATATTCCTGGAAATACATCCAGGGAAGTTATTTGGGTGGAATTGAGAAATAAGAAAGGGATGATCACCTTATTGGGATTGTATTTTAGACCCCCTAATAGTCAGAGGGAAATTGAGAAACAAACTTGTAAGGAGATCTCAACTATCTGTAAGAATAATAGGATGGTTATGGTCGGGGATTTTAACTTTCCAAACATAGACTGGACTGGGTAGTGTTAAGGGTTTAGATGGAGAGGAATTTGTTAAGTGTGTACAAGAAAAGTTTTTGATTCAATATGTGGATGTACCTACTAGAGAAGGTGCAAAATTGACCTACTCTTGGGAAATAAGGCAGGGCAGGTGACTGAGGCATCAGTGGGGGACCACTTTGGGGCCAGCGACCATAATCCTATGAGTTTTAAAATAGTGGTGGAAAAAGATAGACCAGATCTAAAAGTTGAAGCTCAAAATTGGAGAAAGGCCAATTTTGACGGTATTAGGCAAGAACTTTCAAAAGCTGATTGGGTGCAGTTGTTCGCAGGTAAAGGGATGGCTGGAAAATGGGAAGCCTTCAGAAATGAGATACTGAGAATCCAGAGAAAGTATATTCCTGTTAAGGTGAAAGGAAAGGTTGGTAGGTACAAGGAATGCTGGATGACTAAAGAAATTGAGGGTTTGGTTAAGAAAAACAAGGAAGCATGTGTAAGGTATACACAGGATAGATCAAGTGAACCCTTAGAAGAGTATAAAGACAGCAGGAGTATACTTAAGAGGGAAATCAGAGGGCAAAAAGGGGGCATGAGATAGCTTGGCAAATAGAATTAAGGATAATCCAAAGGATTTTTACAAATGCATTAAGGACAAAAGGGAAACAAGGGAGAGAATAAGGCCCTTCAAAGATCAGCAAGGCAGCCTTTGTGTGGAGCTGCAGAAAATGAGGGAGATACTAAACGAGTATTTTGCATCAGTATTTACTGTGGGAAAGGATATGGAAGATATAGAATGTAGGGAAATAGATGGTGACACCTTGCAACTTGCCCATATTACAGAGGAGGAAATGCTGGATGTCTTGAAATGCATAAAGGTGGATAAATTCTCAGGACCTGATCAGGTGTACCCTAGAACTCTGTGGGAAGCTAGAGAAGTGATTGCTGGGCCTTTTGCTGAGATATTTGTATCATCGATAGTCACAGGTAGGGTGTCGGAAGACTGGCGGTTGGCTAACGTGGTGCCACTGCTTAAGAAGGGTGGTAAGGACAAGCCAGGGAACTATGGACCAGTGAGCCTAACATCGGTAGTGGTCAAGTTGTTGGGGGGAGTCATGAGGAGATTGATTAGCAAGGCTAGATCTCACGGAATACAGGAAGAACTAGCCATTTGGATACAGAAGTGGCTTGAAGTGGAAAACAGAGGGTGATGGTGGAGGGTTGTTTTTCAGATTGGAGGCTTATGATCAGTGGAGTGCCACAAGATCGGTGCTGGGTCCTCTACTTTTCATCATTTATATAAATGATTTGGATGTGAGCATAAGAGGTAAAGTTAGTAAGTTTGCAGATGACACCAAAATTGGAGATGTAGTGGACAGTGAAGAGGGTTACCCTCAGATTACAACAGGATCTTGATCAGATGGGCCAATGGGCTAAAAAGTGGCAGATGGAGTTTAATTCAAATAAATGCGAGGTGCTGCATTTTGGGAAAGCAAATCTTAGTAGGACTTATACACTTCATGGTAAGGTCCTAGGGGATGTTGCTGAACAAAGAGACCTCGGAGTACAGGTTCATAGCTCCTTGAAAGTGGAGTTGCAGGTAGATAGGATAGTGAAGAAAGCATTTGGTATGCTTTCCTTTATTGGTCACAGTATTGAGTACAGGAGTTGAGAGGTCATGTTGTAACTGTACAGGACATTGGTTAGGCCACTGTTGGAATATTGCATGCAATTCTGGTCTCCTTCCTATCAGAAAGATGTTGTGAAACTTGAAAGGGTTCAGAAAAGATTTACAAGGATGTTGCCAAGAAAGGAGGATTTGAGCTAGAGGGAGAGGCTGAAGAGGCTGGGGCTGTTTTCCCTGGAGCGTCGAAGGCTGAGGCGTGACCTTATGGAGGTTGACGCAGAGGGTGGTACGTGTATGAAATGAGCTGCCAGAGGAAGTGATGGAGGCTCGTACAATTACAACATTTAAGAGGCATTTGGATGGGTATATGAATAGGAAGGGTTTGGAGGGATATGGGCTGGGTGCTGGCAGGTGGGACTAGATTGGGTTGGGATATCTGGTCAGCATGGACAGGTTGGACCGAAGGGTCTGTTTCCATGCTGTACATCTCTATGACTCTATGTGTGATCTGATCAGGACACAGATTGAGCATTGCTTCACTACCTTTCAATCCCATTCCTCTAGATGTCAATATGATGTCACAAGTAGGATTTGAACACGCACCTCCAGTTGGAGACCAGAACACCCAAGTCTTATAATGGAAGGCATTTAGTTCCTTTTGTCTGGTGTCTTAGGCCACCCAGCCATGCTGACACTCATGCAAAACTCAATGTCCCTATTTCTTGATTTAAAAAATTTACATGAATCTATGCGTAATTTCAAGGTTTGCAAATGATTGCAGTGAATTCTCTGAGGAAGAGGAGCCAGGAGTTGGTACAAGATCCCAGGTTGTCACTGAGGTCAACCTAGCAGGCCCTAGTGAGGAAACTGGAGGCCTGAGGTGGACAAAGAGGGCCATCTGGAACTTTTGGAATACTTTGTGCAATTCTGGTCTCTCTCTTATTAGAAGGATATTGTGTAACTTGAAAGGGTTCTGAAAAGATTTACAAGGATGTTGCCAGGGTTGGAGGGTTTGAACTATAGGGAGAGGCTGAATAGGCTGGGGCTGTTTTCCCTGGTGCTTCGGAGGCTGAGGGGTGACCTTACAAAGGTTTATAAAATCATGAGGAACATGGATAGGGTAAATAGATAAAGTTTTTTGCCTGGGATGGGGAGTCCAGAACTAGAGGGCGCAGGTTTAGGGTGAAAGGAGAAAAATTTTAAAGGACCTAAGGGGCAACATTTTCACGCAGAGGGTGGGGTGCATATATGGAATGAGCTGCGAGAGGAAGTGGCAGAGGCTGGTACAATTACAGCATTTAAAAGGCACCTGGATGAGCATATAAATAGGAAGGGTTTAGAGGGATATGGCCCAAGTGCTGGCAAATGGGACTAGATTAGTTTAAGATATCTAGTTGGTATGGATGAGGGTAGAAATGTCAAATACTAGGGGGCATAGATTTAAGGTGAGAGCGGAAAAATTTAAAGGAGATGTGGGAGGAAAGTTTTTTATACCGAGAGTGGCAGGTAACAGGAACATGCTGCCAAGAAGAGGTGGTAGTAACAGAGATGATTGCAATGCTTAAGCGGCATTTAGACAGCTGCAAGAAAAGACAAGAAATGGAGAGATACAGATTATGTACAGGCAAAAGGGATTAAGTTAGAATAGCATTGTGGTCAGTACAGACATGATGGGTTGCAGGTCCTGTTCCTTTGCTGTACTGTTATATGTTCTATGTAAAGCCTAGTGCTGTGTTTGATTTTTTTTATGACCTTACTAACCTGTGGTGCAACATTTGTTAGTTTATTTGTATGATGGTTGGCTTCTTTGTGCTCCAATAAACCTTTGTTCCTTCCTATTCATTATTCATAAGACCATAAGATAAAAAAGTAGAATTCGGCCTGAAGGGTTGTCCCTTCATTCTGAGAGTTTGCTCTCAGGTCCTAGTCTCCACTACTAGTGGAAACATCTTCTGCAAGGTCCCCTCCATTCAGGTCTCTCAGTGTTCTGTAAGCTTCAATGAGGTCCCCTATGGAACACAATTTCTGACTTTCTACACACTGAATTACTACCCTTTACTACCATTCTCTGCTTTCAAACTGGAAGTCAGCTTGCGATCCATTCTGCCACTTGTCCCATGACTCCACATTCTCTGACCTTATTCATCAGTTTATGAGAGAACACTTTTCCAAAGGCCTTTTTTAAAATCCAGATAAATTACATCTATTACAATGTGGATAAGTTAGTAACAGGAAGTCTCCTCTCTTTATGGTTCAAATATTTAATCAAGTAGTTGATTATTGAGACATTTTCACTCATATTCGGTCACTTTTCACACACATCTTGGTCATGGTAATTGACTACCAACGTGTTAAATTCTGAAGCAAGCTATCCAAAAGTTTGTAATCCGGTTCCTGGCCCTGAAAAAGCAAATCACCTGTTTTCTATCATCCAATCAGTTGAGTAGCTATTTAACCTGGAAATCATAAAATACTGTAGAAACTGAATACACAAATGAACTGATACCAATGACATACTAACATCTGTGCACGTAACAATGCCCAAGATGCTGTAATTTCTGATAATCCTGACTATATATTTCATTGTGTGCTGCATGCAAGTCATAACCAATAATTATGCTTTTTCTGCTTTCAGAGCGAATGCTGCCAAATGATTAAAACGTTGTATCACTGCTGGCCATACTAGTACCATCCCACACATGAGGGATAGTACAATCTGATGTGTCTAGATTGTCATTCCTTTCACACCAAAACTCGGCAAACTGCAGCCTTGATGATAACATGGCACAAGTCCTAAGAGATTCTGGTTTGCAACCATAATCTTTGTCACCTACACTATTTTCCCATCTAAACGCAATGGGAAGGAACTGCGGGCTTCAGGAGTGAGAATGGAATTTTGGCAGCAAGAAGCCACTGCTGGACAGCCAACAGCCAAATAAGTAGCTGGGAGAAGTACTAGAAAGCATTGCATTCAACAGAACAGCAAAGCTCTGAGGCTCATAAACAAAAATTGCTGAAGAAACTCAGCAGGTCTGGCAGCATCTATGGAAAGAAAGTAGAGTTAATGTTTCAAGTTCAGCAAGAAAACAAATGGTATATTTACCAAAAATGGGGTGGAGATGGGGTGGGGGAGGAGTAAACAAAAGGTGGAGCTGGAATCCAGAGAGCCAACACCAGTTGGGAAGACAAAAGAATGGACAATGGTGAGTTGGGGAGAAAGAAAAGCTGTTAATGGAGACTGGTAGTGGATGAAAATGGGTTGTCAATGATGAAAGCGGTCTATAGGATGACAAGGCCAGTGCATAGGGATGGATAAAGAATGCAGAAAATGTTCAGGCCCTAAATTTATTGAATTAAGTATTGAGTCCTGAAGGCTGCAGGGTCCCCAAGCAGAAAATGAGATGCTGTTCTTCCAGCTTATGCTATGCCTCACCTGGAGCACTGCAGCAGGCTTGAGACAGAGATGTTGGCCAGGGAATGTGCAGGTATATTGAAGTGGCCTGATAATAATGGATTATGAGCATCATAGTATATAAAGATTGAAGGCCTGATAATGGGATCCTTCGCCCATGTGAGGCAAGTCATAGAGCAGTGCCTGATCATGGAGTCTCCTCAGCAGGCACCTGCATCCAGGTGTATGTGTGAAGGCACTTACTGGCTACATCTAGCATGTTCTCCCCTTGCTTGGATAACTCTGGTCAACGGAGCTTCAATTGAAAAATGTTGAAATATTTCAGTCTTAATATGATAATGATATGAACAACTTCATAAACACATCTGAAGTTCCATCCAAAATCTCCATGCAGTGGAGAAGCTGCCTCTCACAATGTGGCATCTGATAAAGGCAGTAATGTGCAATTTGGGAATTACAAATTTCAGACAATGACTAACTCAAATCTTTTAAAGTTGAAGTTCCATCTCAAGAAGCCAATCCTTCTGTACTGTCAGATGTCATCACTAGGAGGAGTATTGAGCTTCTGCACCATTTTGAAAAAATTATTCATGAAACATGGGCATCTCTGGTTGGACCAGCATTTATTGCCTGTCCTTGAGAAGGTGGTGATGAGTTGAATTTTTGAACCACTGCAGTCCATGTGTTGTAGATAGATTCAGAATGCCTTTAGGGATGGTTTTCCAGGATTTTGGCCCAGCAACAATGGTGATTGATTTCCGAGTCAGGATAATGAGTGGCTTGGAGGGGGGGTGCTTGAATGTGTCGGCTGTCCTTGTCCTTCTTGATAGAAGTGGTTGTGTTTGAAAAGTAATATATTGGGATCTTTAGTGAATTTCTGCAGTGCAGCATGTAGATAATACGCATTGCTGCCATTGAGCATTGGTGTGGATGTGGTGCCAATCAAGCAGGCTGCTCTTAATGGATGCTTTTTCTTGAGTGTTGTTGGAGCCACATGCATCCAGGTAAGTGGGGAGTATTCCAACACACTCCTGACTTGTGCCTTGTCGATGGTGAACCGTCTTTGCTGAGTCAGGAGGTGAGTTACCCGCTGCAGTATTCTTAGCCTCTGATCTGCTGTTGTGAATATGGCAAGCACAGTTGAATTTCTGGTAACTGTTAACCCCAGGCTGGTAATAGTGAGGGATTCATTTCCAGTCTCTCACAGGGAATCTGGAACAAGTTAATTTGTTTATATGCTGGGTTATTCTAAACACACTCTAATTTGCCTGCAGGTTGTTGTTGCAACAACTTCCCTGCTCAGATCTGTATTAAAATTGCTGTTGGGTACTTCATGCTGTCTTAGAAGCCTTACCTGAATATTTAAAATAGGATTGTGCTGCATTTGACAGTTCACTGCTCATCTATTCCTTCCCTAAAGCTTTTACAGCCTTTAGGACAAACAAGTAGTTTATAACAATTTCATTGAGCATGACAGGCATCAAACCTGAATCTAAGCCAGACATTTTGGTGGCCAAATAAGCACATTCATAATGCAAAGAGCCTCAAACAGGTTGAGTATTAATTTGTAAATCCTTTTTATGAATGCCAATAGTAAAGTGATAAGAGTGGGAGAGATTCCTGGTCAGCCAAGTAACCAAAACAAATTGGAGCCTCGACCATCACTCTCCATAGCTCTAGGCTAGAAGACGCACATATAAGCTGGTTGGCTTGGTTAGTTAGATAATCAATATGCATCAGGTTGATGCCATAGTATAATTTCCAGTTGTGGATGGGATGGATGCAAGACTTGTTTACTTGACTTACTTGCAGTGGAGATCATAGTACAGTAGTTCAAACATTTCTTCAAGCAGAGAACTCAAAGAGAGTAGTTTCCTTGGTCCTTTTCAAAAACCCAATATCCTGTATGCCTTTTAAACCACTTTTTCAACCTGATCAACTACTTGTAATGGTTAGCTGAAGACAAATTTTACTGGAAGAGTGCTATAGATCAATGATTCAGTTATATAGAGATTAAATAACATATGTTGTTTTCCCACCCATTGTCTTCCTTTCTTTTCTCCTGAGGTCTTGTGCCGCTGTGGGGAATATCCCTACCTCTGAACCAAAGGCTCCAACTTTGAGTTAAACTCCAAGATTTGATAGCCACAGAAAGTATGTCCATAACATGACCAAACATTGATCATTAACATGCAAATTTTAATATCAGCCTTATGCTTCTCCTTTTCCTTACCTAATCCTGTTTGTCCCTTGATGTCTAGATTTCTTTGGGCATTTTAGTCCCACCCTTTACTTTTACAGGAACATGTTGGCCCCTGCAGTCTCATTTTTTTCTTTTTGCATGATTCCAACAGCACTGATGTAGATTTTCCTTCATGTGGCTGCTCTTAGTCCATTTTGTCAAGCTTCTGTTGCATCATATTAAAATTGGCCTTACCCCATTTCACAACCTTTACCCTCACCTACCTTAAATTTTAATGAGTTATGGTCACTGTCACTGTCACTGATACATCTATCACTGTCTGACTTTGTTCCATAAGATTAGGTATAGCACTCTCTCTTATTTGTAGGACTTTCAACTCGTTGCTTCGAAAAGCTCTCCTGGATACATTTTAGGAATTTCACTCCCTCTAAGCCTTTCACCCATTATTCATCCCATTTGTGGAAAATTGAAATCCACTATTATTATTACATATTTATACTTCTCCGAGATTTGTCTGCATATCAGTCCTCTGTCTTGCACTGACTGTTTGGAGATCTATAATACATTCCCAGCAACGTGATTGCCTGCTTTTTATTATACCAGTTATACCCATATGACCTCCTTTGAGGAATCTCCTAAGATATTTTCCCTTTTGTTTGCAGTAAATCTAACATTTCTCTCATGATGACATTCATTTTTTTTGGAGTACAGACCTATGCATGCCTGGTTGCTTTTCACCACTTTGTTCATATTTTGCTTTGTCATATTCATGCTTTGTGACTTTTTAGCAGATGAGAAGTTTAATTGTGAGTGTTGGCAGGTTATGGAGTAGTCACCTGCATTACCAGAAGCTGGGAACATTAACCCTGCTGAAGCAACCCCATGCACATCTGACTCCAACACATATCCAACAATGATGCTGAGGAGGAATACCGGCCCATAGAACTCTCAATATCCAGAAGTAGTAAGGCTATCTACAATACCAATATTACCTCCAGAATTGTAATTAACCAGCACAGCACAGAATAGGATTGGAACCACTGATGCAATACTCTATGACTCATCCTGACATTAACCTAATTAATGGGATCATCAGGGAGTTAGTGCATGTTTTGAATAATTAAAACAATTAGCTGTTGTTGCACCAGCTGGGTTGCTGTAATTTTACTCTCCACTCCTGTGATTGGAAAAATAAAATTTGGATGTCTGTTCCTGATCCCTCTCATGTATGTAGATATCATTGAGGACAGCAGTTTCTTGCTTAAAACTGAATGCACCTTAAATATTATGTTTAGGTCTAGCAGCTAGAAAATAAGAGATAAAAGAGATTGTGCAAAGAAACACCCATTATGTTGATGCCTAATTTCATGCTGTGAATTTTGAGAAAAGTTTTATAAAAAATAAGTTTGCAGTGAAGATGATCACAGAATATTAATTTATTCACAAAATAGTGAATCCACAACATTATTTTATATTGAATTGCATCAGTAGAACAAAAGGATCAAAATTTAAAGCAAAGGAGGGTGCATTCAGAAAATACTGGAAATAATCAGGGAGCATCTGTGCCGAAAGAAACAGTTCGTGGTTCAGGTAAATACCCTTCCAACAGAAATGCAAAATTGTTCGAGAAGCATTAGATTTTAAGCAAAGCAGAAGAAAAGAAAGTGTGGTGGGGAGGAAAGAACAAAAGAGAAGGTTTGCTGTGATAGGTTGGAAGGAAAAGATTAAATTACAGATTTAAAAGGCTAAAGCTAGGATGGTCACAGATGGAACTCAGGAATACAACACCTACTAAAAACTGCACTGTCTGGCATGAAGCCAATAAATGACCACTGAAATTTACAGCTTATTAACGTGGATAGTGTATATTTAAGAGTCCATTGCTTTTCAAGATGGGTATGGGCATAGTCAGACCAGTATTGCAGATGGTGAAGCAAACCTGTCATTTATTGGCCAGCGATGTGGGGACGTGCTGAGCTTCCACAGAGCTGAGCAACATTGTTCATGCTTCACTGCAGCAGAGCTGTCAGTGGGGGGCACAGCTAAGATTCTCACGACAGCAAACATTTGCTGAAAACTGGTCAGTTCTGGATAAAATTAATTGAAAGGCCTTCCCAGCAGTGTTAGCTAATAATGGGAGGTGATTCGCTAGGGATGGGAAAATTCCAATTAAGTTCAAAATTAGTTTAAGGACCAGCACTTCATCTTTCATGCAGGCACTTTAAAGCTTTCCAGGTTCAACACTGAGTTTAACAATTTCAGATTGCAACATTTGCTGCCACGTGGCTCCTTTTACAGAATGGGGAGAGTTAAGTAAGAGTGAAGGAAAAAGCACATGTCACGAATTGTCTTTTAATAATCAAACAGTAAGATTAGACTCTGATATATCTCTGATTATCATATATAGGAGTACTTTGTACTAAGCTACAATAAGCAGAGCTCTACAGAAGCCCATGTCTGAAGATAGTTCTTGTCCTTGCCTTCTCCTTGATCAATCAGTCTTGAATCTTGACTCATAATGTGGACATAAAACCACACACAAAAAAAGACAAGCAAAAACGGTAAGGTAGAACTTTTGGAAAACACAGGTTTGGCATTAACTGGAGTGTTGTTTCCAATTCTGCCCTCCATATTTTAGGAAAATTATGAAGATATGTGAAACAATGCAGAAAAAAGTTTCAATAGTGACAGAGATGAGGGACTTTAGCTATGTGGATATGCTGATTCAGCTGGCTGTACTTTATAGAAGTATAGTTGAGAAGAGATTTAGAGTTGTTTAAAGTCATGAGGGACTTTAGTAAGTAGATAGAGACTACTGCAAATGTTGAATATCAAGAACCAGAAGACACTGAATTAAGGTAATTGACAAAAATAGCAATGACGACATGAGTGAGATGGTGGTATCGTGGTAACATCATTAGGAATAATAATCCAAAGTCCCTGAAGGTTTTGGAGCTATAGGTTTAAATCCCACCATTGCATCTGGTATAATTTGAAGCCAATTAATAAATCTGGTATTAAAAATGAGTCTCAATAATGGTGACCATGAAATCACTGTTAATTGTTATTAAAAACCCATCTGGTTGACTAGTACCCTGACAGGAGGGAAATCTGCTATCCTTACCTGGTGTAATCTTGGTGCGACTCCAAACCCGTGGCAATGTGGTTGACTGTTCTGAAATGGCTGTTACAAACAACTATGTTCAAGGCCAATTAGGGAAGGACAACAAATGTTGGCCAGCAAAACCCATATCCCATGAAAAGCTGTTTTTTTACAAAGTGAATGGTTGGAATCTTAGAATGCACTCACTGTTTGAGAAATGTGGTGGCTGATTCAATTGTTCCCTTCAAACTGAATTGGATAAGTATGTAAAGAGAGAAACTTTACAGGGATACAGGGAAAGAGTAGGAAGTGTTAATAACTATGAGATGCCCATGCAGAGAATTGGCACAGACATAATGAGCTGAATGGCCTCCTCCTATATTGAAACCATTCTATGATTTAATGTCTCCTGCCTTCTACATTATTACACACCTTCATTTTGATCTTTCTCTCACCACTTGACTGACTCTATACATATTTAACTCCAGTTCCCAAGTTCTGATGATAGGTTGCTAACCTGAAATGTTCACTCTGTTTCTCCCTCTACATATACACCATCTCAATAACAAAACAATCCTGATTTGGATAACAGCTGAATATCACCATTTGTTGGACTGTAACACCACAGAAGACCAAATGCCTGCTTTTAGTTGTCCCTCTGTTTAGTTTACAAATACAATCATGACGTCAAGAGGCTATTGTGGCAGTGTGCTTACCTTGGACCATGAGGTTTCACAACCTGCTTGAACAGGCTGATTAGAAATATTTAAAGGATGACACGAATAATAGATATTATCCTTGATGGCATCCAGTGTTGTAGACATTTCACAGTACTCTTGAACTATGTATACAATTTAACTGTCAATAGAAACATTTAGAAAATATCATAGAAGCTTCCCTAATACATCGTATGGCTAGATAGTGAGTAAATAAACAACCCAGAAAGGTTTTTGTTTCATCACCTGAATACTCTCCCATAATTCTCAACCAATGAATATGCTAACAATGAGAATTACAATTGAAAACAGTGTTCTCAGCTACAGTGGGGGACAATAATCTGCAAATGTTCCTGCTCCTGATAAACAAGACAGTGAAACATTGTCAGGATTAGGTGGGAATCTGAGTAATCAGATCTGAGTGAATGGTGGAGAAGATTTGAGGGGTGCATGGCCTACTCCAGCTCCTAATTCACATGTCAGTATTGTTAAATCAGCAAGCCTTGCAAAACAGGCCACTATCTTGGTCTTGCATGTAAGGTCTGGAAGTTAAGATTGTGTACAGTCAGATGGGTATGGTGCCTTCCCAAATCCTGCTCCAAGTTAAATCAGGGTGAGTGTTCAGGAACTTAATTTCTTGAGCTCCACAACATGGGTGGATTTAAGAATTTTTGTATTGGTTCAATAACAAAATACTCCTCAGCGTGTTTTTCAGTGCATCCATTCTTCATTTCCATTATTTGTTGTTTCTTGTAAAGCTCATTTTCCTTTTTTTTTGCTTTTGACTGGACTATTACACAATAACTATTTTGTTGTTACTCTCATCACCTTCATTCCTGAATGCTTTGACTGTTGTACAGTTCCACAGGCTCCAGGGAATAAGCCAGCGAAGCCTTACAACATGAAGGGTTGAAGATATGGAATACCATACACTCCACTCGACAAATGTCTTGAAATTTTTGTCAAGCTTCTTATAGATGCTACTTTTTAACAAGTTGCTAGGAAGTAAGAGAAATCCAGATATTCTGCTCTTCAATCGCCCTTGCTTCCCAGATCCTATCAGAATCAGAAAGTTAGAATGTGCAAACCCACAACTTTACTTGGACAAGGTACTGATGGGAAGTGATGCCAGTCAGTATCTTCAGGAGGAAAGAGAGGCACAAAACTGACAAAAAGAGACAAATGCCCAGAATTCCACATCTAATGTGGCTCTGGATCACTATTATCACAAAGATTGCAGCAGCTAAAAGGGCAAATGCATGACCAAATCCTCAGCATTTCTCAGAATAGTTTAATGATGGCTTTTCAGATTTGCCTTCATCCAAAGAACAAATAAAAAAACATTCTATAAAATCAAGAAAACACCAACACAGAAGAAACATACAAGTCATACCTTACCTATTTTAATTACATTGCTCTCTTTTTCCTGGTACTGTTAATTTCCAGTCAGATTACGTGCACTAGCTTCTACATCATTACTGTGTGTCATGTTAAGCATTTGAGCAAGGTACTGTGGAAGGCTATTTGAATCAATATGCATAGACTGTTGCAGTAAATTGCTTTTACCGTTGAAAAATTGGGCTCAAAGTTGGCTTTGCTGAAGTCATTTTGTGATATACTTCCTAAAGTGAGTATAGGTATCTTACATGTGTGTATTATTAATAAGATGTGTGCATGAAGCCACAACTCCATTTCATTTTTCTGATGAGTGTTCTTCGATCCAGAGGTACTGAATGTTATTGCGAACCAAGGTTCATAGTCACTGACAACATTCTAGTGGCTTAGCGCTAAAGGCACGTTTCAAGTGACAATCCAGACAGGGATGAGTTTAAATCTCTTTGTGCGCTGTTTTTACTGCATTAGTTAACACATCTGAATTAGCTTACTGTTTTCATTATTTTGACATACTTTTTCATTTTTGTTTGAAAAGGTTAGCAATTAGACTGAAATTGTGCAAATAGAAAGTTAATTCTTCTTTGTTGACCAGTATGCCAAAAATATTACAAAGATTAAATTATATTTGCATATTCTAGCAGGCTGTGCAATACGTAGGCATCTGAGCTGAGCTTGATTCTGTCCTCATACAATATCTACCCTTTGGCATACACTCACTCAATCCAGCAGGGGTCACTGGAAGGTGATGAAAAGCAGAATGCATGAATTGTTTCTAACCTGATTTAGTTGTGGGATTCTGAATTCAATCAATTGGAGCACCTTAGAGTTTTCTCTGGTGTTTGGTGAACTCAGTTCTAGCTGATAACTGAAGCTAGGACTATGTCTTAGTCTGAAATGTATGACATTTATATTCGAAACCTAAATTTAAAATTATCTTTCACCCTTCTAAGAGGCAAAAGAAAAGGAACTCCCAACGTTGGAAGCTTTGGCACCATCCTTGTACATTATACTGTTTTGGGCAAGCTCGCACTCTGTCCTCAGTAAAGCCAAGCAGGATATCTCATGCAAGGCAAGTGCTTAAAGTAGCTTAGTTCCAGCTTAATTTATTTTTTAGTATATAAATCTAAATTTATAGACCAAAAGGCAGCTACAGTTCAAAGGTTTACTGGCCGAAGCTATCCAAAAAGGATTGCATACTTACAGCACAGAAATAAACCAAACAGTTCAATAGGAATTTTCCAGTGTTTAAGTTCCCTAAAAGCTTCCTCTGAATTGAGAATGATGTTATATACAAAGCTGAATAAATAAGAATGTTTTATGAGCTTGTCCATTGGTAGAATTATTTCTTGGTCCATCCAGGGAATCAGAATCATGCTATAATCAAGCTCACCACATATGTATATTTCTAAATCTTTCACCAAGCTTGTGGATTATCTTGTGGATGTGGTGTACAGAGGCTTCTTGTTAGGATTGACATTTGATGCTGTCGAGCCATATATTTTCCATCTGATTTTCAAAGATTGTCGGCACAAACTACAAGCATTCTTATCCAAGATGGCGGAGATGAGAGTTGGTAAACAATGTGAGCCACTCCAGGTCCATTTCTCTTCTGAAAGCACTCATATGCTTGGTTCCAAATATGTTAAGTGTGAGTCTTCACAGTCAGTGGAAATCAGCTGTTTGATTTTGGACAATATCTCAGTTCACACAAACTGACTTTTGTATATTCAATGGTAATCAAGAATAGGAATCTTGATGGACTGTTGATTTAGAGGCAAGCAAATCTGACAGTTTGCAAAATTTGAGGATACATGGGGATTTGAAGGTATCCTGGTTTCCCTGAAGGTGAGGGAAATGAGTAATTACAAGATGAGTATTTAATAACTTTTGTCTTGTTCTTTTCACACTGTGAAAATTGCTGACTAATCCCTAATTTCTCATCAGAAAATGGTGGTAATTTGCCTCTTGAACCTCTGTAATTCATGTTGTGTAGGTACAGCTACAGTGCTGTTAGGTGGGAGTACTTTACTATTAAACTGATTTTGAATGCCCCTTACTATCACTGAGAACATCACACACTGATGGTTTTCCTGAATCCTTGTGTGTTTGTCTGTCACAAAAGTAGCTGTGGTCATCCTAAAATCCCTTTTTGAATGGTAAGGCTAATGTTTCCAATAGAACCCTTAATTAACTGAGTTTTTTTTGCTGGTCATAAACTCAATAACAATTGAAATATCCTAATTTAACCAAGGGGATGCCTTCAGGAAATTGTTTAATTTACCCCTAAAAGCATGTATAATCTAATTCGCTGTTTTCACTTTTGAAGGCCAAAACAAACACTGTGTTCCATTACAAATGCAGTAAAAAGGGCACAAGATTAAGCTGGAACTAAGATACTTTAAGCACTTACCTTGCATGGGATATCCTGCTTGGCTTTACTTGGGACAGCGTTAGCACCCAAAGAAGTACAATGGTACAAGGGTGGTGCCAAAGCTTCCAACATTTAGAGGTCCTTTTCTTTTGCCTCTTAGAAGGGCAACAGATCATTGTCAATTCATGTGTCTGGTGAACCAGGTTTATTGGCCATTGCTAGTAGAAGTGAGTCCAATCAATGGATTCATGCCTAAGTTGTAGCCTGATTTGATGAAAGTTCAACAGGAATTTTCCAGTGTTTAAGTTCCCTAAAAGCTTGGTCTTGTTTAGGTAACCGTCTTCTTTGCTTAATATTCTGTACAGGCAACTGCTACCTGCTGCAGTGTCTTGAACTACATCCTGCTGCATTGTGGAAAGAACTCATTCAGATTAAAAGAATAACAGTGCTGGAAGGCATTCAGTCCACATGTTATTCAAGGGACAGAATCATACCTATTTTTCATTCCACATGGTATTGGAATATCTCGAGCAGCATCTTCCCATATGAATGTGGTATATAAGTAAATATAGATATGTATATAAGGGTGGCACGGTGGCTCAGTGGTTAGCACTGCTGCCTCACGGTCCCAGGTTCAATTCCAGCCTTGGTGACTATCTGTGTGCAATTTGCACGTTCTCCCTGTGTCTGCGTGGGTTTCCTCCAGGTACTCCGGTTTCCTCCCACAGTCACAAAGATGTGCAGGTCAGGTACATTGGTCATGCTAAATCGCCCATAGTGTTAGGTGCATTAGTCAGAGAGAAATGGGACTGGGTGGGTTACTCTTCGGAGGGTCAATGTGGACTGGTTGGGCCGAAGGGCCTGTTTCCACACTGTAGGGAATCTAATCTATATTTATGTATGCACTCACAAAGATTGCAAAGCGTAGGAATGTGCTGAGACATGTTGATCCAAAAGATTTAACGGATATGAATAGGAAGGGTTTGGAGGACTATGGGCTGGTTGCTGGCAGGTGGGATTAAGTTGGGGTGGGATATCTGGTCAGTATGGATGAGTGGGACCAAAGGGTCCGTTTCTGTGCTGTACATCTCTATGAATGGTCACAGCACAGAAACAGGTAAGCAAATATTTTAAGTGTGGCCTTACAGTAAGTCTGCAGTAATGAGTTGAGTGGATTCTTTCTTGATTATATGTTATATTGAGGTATGTCGCTTGATTAAACTTAAAAATATAGGCCAAAAATATTAATTTAAGCTGGAGCAGTGTTTTGTAGAGGAAGAAGACAGAGCTGCTGTAGATTGAAAAAAGCAAAAATGGCTTTTAGCAGAGTGAAATGCTCTTCTTGTCGGATGTGGGAGTTGAGGGAGAATTTACGTATTACTGAGGATTATACTTGCAATAAATACCATTGGTTGCGAATCCTATCAGATCAAATGGATTGGTTGAAGAGACAGTTAGAACCAATGAAGAATTTACAAGAGCAAGGGGATGTGATGAATGACAGTTATAGGAAGGGAGCAAAGTCGCAGATACAGTCACATAGATGGGTTAACTCGAGGAAAGGTAAATAGATAGAGCAAGGCTCTTCTGTGGCTATCCCCATTTCAAACAGGTATGCTGTTTTGGAAAATATAGGGGGTGATGGATTCTCAGGAGAACACAGCATGAACAGCCAAGTTTCTGGTATTGAGACTGGCTCTAATACAATGAAGGGTACATCGAGTTCCAAGAGATCAATTGTTATGGGGACTCTCTAGTCTGAGATACAGACAGACATCTCTGTGGCTAGCATAGAAAAATCAGAATGGTATGCTGCTTCCCTGTATCAATTTCAATGATGTCTCAGAGAGAGGATAGAATATTCTCAAGGGGGAGAGGGGCCAGCGGGAGGTCATTGTACAGATTGGAATCAATGGCATAGGAAGGGAAAAGGTTGAGATTCTGAAGGGATATTAACGAGAGTTAGGCAGAAAGTCAACAAAGGAGGTTCTTGAGAGTAGTAAGATCTGGATTATGCTCATTGCTATGACTAGCGAGGCCAGGAATAGGAGGATAGAGCAGATGAATGCATGGTTGAGGAGCTGCTGTGTGGGAGAAGGATTCACATTTTTGGATCATTGGAAGCTGTTTTACAGTAGAAGTGACCTGTACAAGAAGGACGGATTGCACCTAAATTGGAAGGGTCTATCATACTGGCAGGGATATTTGCTAGGGCTGATCAGGAGGATTTAAACTAGTAAGGTGGGTGGGACCCAGGAGGATAATGAAGAAAGAGATCAATCTGAGACTGGTACAGTTGAGAACAAAAGCGAGTCAAACAGTCAGGGCAGACAGAGACAAAGCAGAGAACCTGGCAGGACTGATAAATTAAACTGCACTTATTTCAATGCAAGGGGCCCTAACAGGGAAGGCAGATGAATTCAGGGCATGGTTAGGAACATGGGACTGGGATATCATAGCAATTACAGAAACATGGCTCAGGGATGGGCAGGACTGGCAGCTTAATATTCCAGGATACAAATGCTACAAGAAGGATAGAAAGGGAGGCAAGAGTGGAGGGGGGAGTGGCATTTTTGATAAGGGATAGCATTACAGCTGTGCTGAGGGAGGATATTCCCTGAAATCCATCCAGGGAAGTTTTTTGGGTGAAACTGAGAAATAAGGAAAGGATGATCACCTTATTTGGATTGTATTATAGACTCCCTAATAGTCAGAGGGAAATTACGAAACAAACTTGTAAGGAGTTCTCGGCTATCTGTAAGAATAATAGGGTGGTTATGGTAGGGGATTTTAACTTTTCAAACATAGATTGGGACGACCATGGTGTTAAAGGTTTAGATGCAGAGGAATTTGTTAAGTGTGTACAAGAAAATTTTTTGATTCAATATGTGGATGTACCTACTAGAGAAGGTGCAAAACTTGATCTACTCTTGGGAAATAAGGCAGGGCAGGTGACTGAGGTGTCAGTTGGGGAGCACTTTGGAGCCAGCGACCATAATTCTATGAGTTTTAAAATAGTGACAGAAAAGGATAGACCAGATCTAAAAGTTGAAGTTCTAAATTGGAGAAAGGCCAATTTTGACAGTATTAGGCCAGATCTTTTAAAAGCTGATTGGGTGCAGATGTTCGCAAGTAAAGGGACGGCTGGAAAATGGGAAGCCTTCAGAAATGAAATAACAAGAGTCCTGAGATAGTATATTCCTGTCAGGGTGAAAGGAAAGGCTGGTAGGTATAGGGAATGCTGAATGACTAAAGAAATTGAGGGTTTGGTTAAGAAAAAGAAGGAAGCAAATGTAAGGTATAGACAGGATAGATTGAGTGAATCCTTAGAAGAGTTTAAAGGAAGTAGGAGTATACTTAAGAGGGAAATGAGGGCAGCAAAAAGGGGACATGAGATAGCTTTGGCAAATAGAATTAAGGAGAATCCAAAGAGTTTTTACAAATAAGGACAAAAGGGTAACTAGGGAGAGACTAGGGTCCCTCAAAGATCAGCAAGGCGGCCTTTGTATGGAGCCAGAGAAAATTGGGGAGATACTAAATGAGTATTTTGCATCAGTATTTACAGTGGAAAAGGATCTGGAAGATATAGACTGTAGGGAAATAGATGGTGACATGTTACAAAAGTCCATATTACAGAGGAGGAAATGCTGGATGTCTTGAAACGGGTAAATGTGGATAAATCCCCAGGACCTGATCAGGTGTACCTTCGAACTCTGTGGGAAGCTAGAGAAGTGATTGCTGGGCCTCTTGCTGAGATATTTGTATCATCAGTAGTCACAGGTGAGGTGCCGGAAGACTGGA
The DNA here is from genome assembly GCF_047496795.1 of Chiloscyllium punctatum. NCBI lineage: Eukaryota > Metazoa > Chordata > Chondrichthyes > Orectolobiformes > Hemiscylliidae > Chiloscyllium > Chiloscyllium punctatum. Next base: position 59,758,295 of record NC_092763.1, on the reverse strand, counting down.
GGTTGGCTAACGTGGTGCTGTTGTTTAAGAAGGGTGGTACAACAAGCCAGGGAACTATAGACCAGTGAGCCTGATGTCAGTGTTGGGCAAATTGTTGGGGGGAATCCTGAGGGACAGAATGTACATGTTTTTTGGAAAGGCAAGGACTGATTAGGGATAGTCAACATGGCTTTGAGCGTGGGAAATCATGTCTCACAAATTTAATTGAGTTTTTCGAAGGAAGTAACAAAGAGGATTGATGAGGGCAGAGTGGTAGATGTGATCTATATGGACTTCAGTTAGGCATTTGACAAGGTTCCCCATGGGTGACTGATTAGCAAGGTTAGATCCCACAGACTGCAGGAAGAACTTGCCATTTGCATACAGGAGTGGCTCAAAGGTAGAAGGTAGAGGGTGGTGGTAGAGGGTTGTTTTTCAAACTGGAGGCCTGTGACCAGTGGATGCCGCACGAATTGGTGTTGGGTCCTCTACTTTTTGTCATTTACATAAATGATTTGGATGTGAGCATAAGAGGGACAGTTAGTAAGATTGCAGATGACACCAAAGTTGGAGGTGTAGTGGACAGCGAAGAGGGTTACCTCAGATTACAACAGGATCTTGACCAGATGGGCCAATGGGCTGAGAAGTGGCAGATGGAGTTTAATTCAGATAAATGCGAGATGCTGCATTTTGGGAAAGCAAATCTTACCATGATTACACTTCATGGTAAGGTCCTAGGGAGTGTTGCTGAACAAAGAGACCTTGGAGTGCAGGTTCATAGCTACTTGAAAGTGGAGTCGCAGGTAGATAGGATAGTGAAGAAGGCATTTGGTATACTTTCCTTTATTGGTCAGAGTATTGAGTACAGGAGTTGAGAGGTCATGTTGCGGCTGTACAGGACATTGGTTAGACCATTGTTAGAATATTGTGTGCAATTCTGGTCTCCTTCCTATTGGAAAGATGTTGTGAAACTTGAAAGGGTTGAGAAAAGATTTACAAGGATGTTGCCAGGGTTGGAGAATTTGAACTATAGGGAGAGGCTGAACAGGCTGGGGCTGTGTTCCCTGGAGCATTGGAGGCTGAGGGGTGACCTTACGGAGGTTTATAAAATCTTGAGGGGCATGGTTAGGATAAATAGACAAAATCTTTTCCCTGGGGTGGGGGAGTCCAGAACCAGAGATCATAGGTTTAATGTGAGAGGGGAAAGATAGGAAAGGGACCAAAGGGGCAACTCTTTCACACAGAGAGTGGTACGTGTATGGAATCAGCTGCCTGAGGAAGTGGTGGAGGCTGGTACAATTGTAACATTTAAAAGGCATCTGGATGGGTATATGAATAGGAAGGGTTTGAAGGGATATGGGCCAGGGGCTGGCAGGTGGGACTAAATTGGGTTGGGATATCTAGTTGGCATGGACAAGTTGGACTGAAGAGTCTGTCTCTGTGCTGTACATCTCTGTGACACTCTATGAAAGCTGTCAACAGGAAACAAAGCAGGAATGGGCATTGTCATGAGGTTTGTAACATATTAAGCTATCTCCACTTGTGTTGCTCAAGGCAAATTAGGTTCTATATCGTTTGAGCATAAGAGGATTTTGTGATATTATAAAGGGGTTGATTATGTTTAAATCAAAAGAGATTACAATCAGGTGAATACAAACAACTGAAAATAGAGATGAGATATATATAAAGATGCTTTTATACGATTGTTGAGATTAAACAGTGCAACTAGCAGGCAGAATGGATATCAAATATGTAGGTTAATCTGCACCTTAATGCTGTTTATATTTGATATCCATATCTTTATTTACAGTACAAATAACATATCTAATTCCAAATATTAAGAATGATTGGAGAGTATTATCTGGAAGATAAAGCATACAATACAAATATCATCAGAATGTTAGATATATGACACATTGATGAAAGTGAGCCAATGCTATCCAGCAGGGCTTTGAGGAACAGCAGGCCAGATTTTGGAAGATATGAAACTTGACACCGAAAGAGGAGGAAACAGTTGAGTTGTGCAGAGGAGACTGCCACTGATAAAGAGATTGTGGTGGCATGCAGGTGGTAAAAATCTCATGGGATATGTTAAAAAGTTGTGGAGGGAAAATGAGCTCAGAATGCAAATGGTGGTTAGAAGAAGTGAGTGGAATAATGCAGTCGAAGCAATCAAAATGAAGAGAATTTTTTACCGAGAAAAAGCAGATAAACTGAAACATTTATGTGAAAGTGGAGAATGATGGGATGTTTCACCAATGGATGGACTGAACGTTTTAAAAAGAGAACTAGCTGTACAACTAAAAAAAAACAATGATTGGTCTTTTAAGTGGTAAAACAGGTAGACATGAGGAAATACAAATATCATATATGATGTTGAAATATGAACCAGCTATGATTTAATTAAAGAGTGAAACAGGTTTAAGGAGCCAAATGGTCAGCTGTTGATCATCTAAGCATATGACAAAAGAAACCACAGTGGAAGAAACATGAAAAGAAAGGAAAATATTGGGAGCAGAATCCGAAAGGAACAGTCAAAACAAGCGAACAAATACTGTACCTGAATCCAGGAATAGTGAAGTAGCCTTTAAACAAAGCACAACTATCTCGAGTTGTATTAAAACTGTGGTACCTAGAGTTGTATTAATACAATGGGAGTGAAATTAAACAGTACAGAGATGCTTATAGTGGAGACAGAAATTAAAAGGAAACAACAATAAGTTGAATAATAAGTGGAAATAATGCATAAAAAAGTATATCAATACCTAGTCCAAGGCCAAAAAAAGACAGGACTGGATTTAAAAATAGAACCACTCAATGAAAGAAGCTGCATAATAAAGCAGAAACTCAAGTAGTGAGGCTTAGAAAAGGAAAACAAAAGCAAAAGACAAAAGGAAAACCATAACAGACAAGCTCAGATTGAAATGCAACAGAAGAAGCAAGTCTAAAATTAAAATATAGACACAGGACAATTTATGCAACCTAAATCCTTAACTGGAGAATGAATAAAATTATAGGAACACTGGAAACATTATTTTAAACATCTCTAAAAATTAGAGCAAGACTAGTAAAACAAAATGTAAACAAATAATTGATATCTTAGCTGAAGGTTGGCTTTTATTTATGTGGTGTGGTATGACCTGCACAGCAGTCAGGACTTTTGAAGGATTTTGGATAATCAGTTAGGAGAGGGATATAACCAGTGCTTGAGAGTAGTTTCAGATATGATGGGCTCGATATGGTCATGTTCGGATTTTTTAAGTTCATTGTGACCACTGCTCCCTCTTCTCACATATGTTGCCTTTATTTTGTCTTTATATACTCTTTCTTCTTCTGCCACACTCCAGAATGTTACATGTCATAATGTTAATACAATCTTGTGCTTTTGTACCACTTCTTCAACCTTTAAAATGATGTGTTATATCCTAAAACACTTGTTCTCATCTCATAAAACCCAATGTTATGATGCCTGCCAAAGCCTCTATCCCCATATTTGCACGATATCTTATATTGCCTTTCCTCCCTATTATCCAACGCTTATAACTATCCAATATCTTCATTCAATGGTTCCCCATCTATTCCACGTTGTCTGACCCTCAACTATCATCACATGTTCCTCCTGGGGGGCTCCAGTATTGAGTGTTAGTGAATGAAATATTGTCCCCAATCTTCACTGATTGTGGCCTATGGGTCAGGAAATTGAGGATCCAGTTGCAGAGAGTGGGGCTGAGTCCGAGATCACTAAGTTTAGTAGTTAGTCTTGAGAGGATAATAGTATTGAAGGTTGAATTGTAGTCAATGATTAGGATTCTTATCTAGCTGTTGTTGGTGTCAAGATGTTCGAGAGAGGAGTGAAGGGCAAGTGATATAGCATCTGACATGGATTGGTTGGTCCGATAGGTAAATTGAAGTGGGTCAAGAGTAGTGGGGAGGCTGGAGTTGATTAATGCCATGACCAGCCTTTCAAAGCACTTCATGACCACTGAAGTTAGGGCCACTGGGCAATAGTCATTGAGACATGCTGCTTGAGTCTTCAAGTTGACCCTCTTGAAACAGGCAGGGACAGGGCCTGCTGCAGGGAGACGTTGAAGATATCAGAGAAGACCTCTGCCAGTTGATCTGCGCATGCTCTTAGTGCACAGCCTGGTACTCCACCTGGTCCCATCACTTTCCTTGGATTCACATGAAGGAAAACTGATCTGACCTCTGATGCAGTGACTGTTGGGATAGGTTCGTCAGAACTTGTCGGAATAGGTGTTACCTCTCCGCCAAAATTCTGCTCAAGTATAGAAGGCATTGAGACGATCTGAGAGGGATGTGTCATCATCTGCTATCTTGCACTGTCTCTTTTTGGAACCTGTGATGTCATTCAGTCCTTGCCATAGTTGCCGGCTGTCTGTCTGGGTCTCTAGTTTGGATCGGTATCAGCCCTTGGCTGTCTTAATGGCTTTGCGAAGGTTATACTTGGATTCCTTATACAGGTGTATTTGAGTGGGTCTCCTGATCTGAAAGCCACACACATTGTTTTTATCAGGTTCTGTATGTCCTGCTTCAGGGGTTTCCTATTAGGGAACACCCGGATTGACTTCCTCGCTATGCAGTCCTCCACACACTTACTGATAAAGTCTGTGACAGTGGTGGCGTACTTGTTCAAGGTACCTGCAAGCTGCTTGAACATGGCCCAATCAGCTGATTCCAGGTAGCACTGGAGTTGTTCCTCTGCCTCCTCCAACCGGCACTGGACTCGTATCCGCAAGGGGGTCTCCTGCTTGTGCTTTTGCCTGTAAGCCGGGAGAAGAAACATGGCATTGTGGTCGCAATTCCCGAAATGAGAGCGGGGGATGGAACAGTAGGCATCTTTCACAGTGTCGTAGCAGTCGTCTAAAATGTTTGGGCCCCTAGTGGGGCAGGTAATGTTCTGGTGGTAGTTGGGCAATACTTCCTTAGATTGGCTTGGTTGAAGTCGCCAGTTACAGGGCCTCAGGGTGTTCCATCTTCAGGGTGTTAGTGGTGGAGTACAGCACATTCAGAGCTTCCTCAACCTTTGCTGTACAGTATGTACACAGCAGTTGGTATAGCAGCAGTAAATTCCCGTGCTGGATAAAAGGGGCGGCTTTATTTACCATAGAAAATTAGGGTTTGATCATTTCAGTTTTACTGCTATTTGAATAGTTTTTACTAAATGTTAATTACTAAAAATAACACCTTTGACCTTAGAAATGAACTAAAGCAAGTGTAGAGCCCCATTCTTACAAGCTTTAACAGCTGTTATATTTTAAAGTACTCTTTTAAAACCTAAGTTTAGTTCTTCTCTGTCTTAACCTGATCTTCCTTCCCCTCTCTTTCTGTATCTGATGTGATATTGAATTCACCATTCTGACTTATACTTCCTGATTCCGATGACAACATTCATTTCCCAAACTGGCTGATGAAGGAGCTGTACGGTTACTTCTCCTATTCAAGTAGCTCACAGAGACCCTGTAAAGGCTACTCCCACAGATTTCCTGTGTGAAGATCCGCCACTTGCATCTTCTCCCTCTCAAAAAGGAATTACATGGGTAATGGAAAGTCATTCATCAACTGGCTACAGGGAACTCTGGACAAAATCTCAGTAATGTCGTAAAATCAGTCCCTTACTCAGACAGTAAATTCATATCACACTCCAAATCTCCAGATTGCAGTCCAAGAGTAACCATTTATTAGTGATTGCTGTAAAAACCCATTTAGTTCATTAATGTCCTTTAAATGAAGAAATCTGCCATACTTGCCTAGTTTGGCCTACATGTGACTCCAGAACACCCACAGCAATGTTGTTTAAACTTAAATGCCCCTTGAGGTGACTTAGAGAATCAATCAGCTCAAGCATAGGGAACTATGGGAGGACAATAAATGTAACATTTGGTTGAACAGCTCAAGTAGTTGGATTACTATGAGACAAAAACAAATTTCAAATTTGACCAATCGGTTTAAATTATGCCCTAAGATACTAAACTCCAATCAAGTTTGAATTTAGTATTTTGGTAATATTAAAACCAATGAAATGATCCGATGTTTTGGGGCATAAATATCGGACACTTTGAACAGTTCTCCGGAGCGGCAAAGAGAACTGCCAAAAGACCAACAAATGTCAGCTGCTAGTAGGAGCTCTCTGAGAAGTACCTGTCTGGAGAAGGCATTTACACAGAAAAACATCAAAACTGACCTGGAGAGAGAATCTATAGAGGAAAATCTACAGAGGACACTCGGCAAAGCTGACTGGTTTTGAAACGTGATTTTGTTTTGTAAATTATAATCGGGATTTTTATCCAACTAGTATTGGAGAGAGGGAGGTAAAAGATAGGTTTAAGAGAAAGGCGCTGTAAATACTGTTCGTTGATGTTCTCTGTTAGACTTAAAAAATAAAGTTGTTAATTTTTACTTTAAATAGTGACTTTTGGGATAGTTGTTTTCCTCTCGAATTTTAACAGATTACAGCCAGGGGTCAATCTTTTCTGTGTGGCTGATTTAAATTAGCAGAGAGGTTTATCTTGTGTCGTAACAAATGGCATGGGGATTTCTACTTAAACTGTATTAATAAGAATTATATTTAGGAAAGAGGAAATTCAATGTTAGGAGAATACTGAATGTATATTAATGAGAGCAAAGAATTGGAGGTAAAAATTGTGGAGATTTAGTATGATTGTGGAAAATAGATGGAGTAGATAACAGTAAAGGGAGAACAAGTGTGAGTCATATCTAAGCAATACTATCATAATGAGAGAAAGATGCTGAAGAGTGAGTGTAATAAAATTGCTGGCGCTTTTTTACTTGTGTTCATTAGCTTAAGCAGCATCCATTCATGTGAAAAAAGGGAGAAATTCACAGGCTTGCCAAAGGAGAAGTCAGAAAACTCTAAACACCTAATTTAAATATTATAAATTTCTTAATCTCCAAATGCAAATCCGTTGTAAAATTAAATTGAAATGCTGACAAATAAAACAAGCAAATTTCCTTCCAAAAATAAATATATATTCATTTTGTGATGCACAACACGTAATACGCACAAGATACACAACAACCAGTATACAAAATATATCTCAATATACAGAATTACATGCAAGAATGACTGCAATATGTACATTACCCCACAACGACATCCAATAAAGGCCTTCTTGTGGTGCAGTGCTAGTGTCCCTGCCTCTGGACTATGAGGCCTGCCTTGATGTCCCACCTGCTCCAGAGGTGTGCAAAAACTTCTCGGAAGATCACATTTACTGCTCTGCCCTCATCAATCCTCTTTGTTACTTCCTCATAAAACTCAATCAAGTTTGTGAGACATGATTTCCCACACACAAAACCAAGTTGATGACCCCTAACCAGTCCTTGCCTTTTCAAATACATGTACATCCTGTCTCTCAGGATTCCCTCCAACAACTTGACCACTACTGACGTCAGGCTCACTGGTCTATGGTTCCCTGGCTTGTCCTTACCACCCTTCTTAAACAATGGCACCACGTTAGCTAACCTCCAATCTTCCAGCACCTCACCTGTGACTATTGAAGATACAAATATCTCAGCAAGAGGCCCAGCAATCACTTCTCTAGCTTCCCACAGAGTTCTAGGTTACACCTGGGGATTTATCCACTTTTATGCATTTCAAGACATCCAGCACTTCCTCCTCTGTAATATGGACATTTTGCAAGATGTCACCATCTATTTCCCTACAGTCTATATCTTCCAGATCCTTTTCCACAGTAAATACTGAAGCAAAGTACTCATTTTAGTATTTGCCCCATTTTCTGCGGGTCCACAGAAATTTCTGCGGGTCCACCAGCCTTTCCTTTCTCCCTAACAGGAATATACATTCTTTGATTCTCGTTATCTCATTTCTGAAGGCTTCCCATTTTCCAACCGTCCCTTTACCTGCGAACATCTCCTCCTGATCAGTTTTTGCCTAATACCGTCAAAATTGGCTTTTCTCCAATTTAGAACTTCAGCTTTTAGATCTGGTCTATCCTTTTCCATCATTATTTTAAACCTAATAGAATTATGGTCGCTGGCCCCAAAGTGCTCCCCCACTGACACCTCAGTCACCTGCCCTGCCTTATTTCCCAAGAGTAGGTCAAGTTTTGCACCTTCTCTAGTAGATCCACATACTGAATCAGAAAATTGTTTTGTACACACTTAAAAAATACACCTCCATCTAAACCCTTAACACTATGTCAATCCCAGTCTATGTTTGGAAAGTTAAAATCCCCGACCATAACCACCCTATTATTCGTACAGATAGTTGATATCTCCTTACAAGTTTGTTTCTCAATTTTCCTCTGACTATTACAGGGTCTATAATACAATCCCAATAAGGTTATCATCCCTTTTTTATTTCTCAGTTCCACCCAAATATCCTCCCTGGATGTATTTCTGGGAATATCCTCCCTCAGCACAGCTGTAAGGCTATCCCTTATCAAAAATGCCACCCCTCCTCCCCCCACCTCACGTCCTCGCTTGCCTCCCTTTTATCCTTCCTGTACCACTTGTATCCTGGAATATTAAGCTGCCAGTCCTGCTCATCCCTGAGCCATGTTTCTGTAATTGCTGTGAAATCCAAGTCTCATGTTCCTAGCCATGCCCTGAGTTCATCTGCCTTCCCTGTTAGGCCCCTTGCATTGAAATAAATGCAGTTTAATTTCTTAGTCCTAACTTGTCCCTGCCTGCCCTGAGTGTTTGACTCGCCGCTGTTCTCAACTGTACCAGTCTCAGGTTGATCTCTTTCCTCACTATCTCCCTGGGTCCCACCTTACTAGTTCAAATCCCCCGAGCAGTTCTAGCAAATCTCCCTGCCAGTATATTAGCCCCCTTCCAATTTAGTTGCAATCCGTCCTTCTTGTACAGGTCACTTCTCCCCCAAAAGAGATTCCAATGATCCAAAAATGTGAATCCTTCCACCATACACCGGCTCCTCAGCCATACACTCATCTGCTCTATCCTCCTATTCCTGCCCTCACTAGCTCGTAGCACTGGGAGTAATCCAGATATTACTACTCTCGAGGACCTCCTTATTAAATTCCTGCCCAACTCTCTGTAATCTCCCTGCAGAATCTCAACCTTTTCCCTTCCTATGTGGGCAATGACTTCTTGCTGGCCCCTGTCCCCGATGAGAACATTCTGCATCCTCTCTGAGACATCCTTGATACTGGCACCAGGGAAGCAACATACCATTCTGCTTTTTCGCTGCTGGCCACAGAAACGTCTGTCTGTACCTCAAACTAGAGAACCCCTGAACACAATTGGTCACTTGGAACCTGACGTAACCCTTGATGCATTAAAGCCAGTCTCAATACCAGAAACTTGTCTGTTCGTACTATATTCCCCTGAGAATCCATCACCCCCTACATTTTCCAAAAGGGCATACCTGTTTGAAATGGGGACTTCAGGAAGGCATTCAACAAGGTTCCCCATGGGAAGCTGGTTAGCAAGGTTAGATCTCACGGAATACATGAAGAACTAGCCATTTGGATACAGAACTGGCTCAAATGTAGAAGACATAGGGTGGTGGTGGAGGGTTGTTTTTCAGGCTGGTGGCCTGTGATCAGTGGAATGCCACAAGGATTGGTGCTGGGTCTTCTACTTTTTGTCATTTACATAAATGATTTGGATGTGAGCATAAGAGGTACGGTTAGTAATTTTGCAGAAGACACCAAAATTGGAGGTGTAGTGGACAGCGAAAAGGGTTACCTCAGATTACAACAGATGGGCCAATGGGCTGAGAAGTGGCAGATGGAGTTTAATTCAGGTCAATGCGGGGTGCTACAGTTTGGGAAAGCAAATTTTAGCAGGATTTATACACTTAATGGTAAGGTCCTAGGAGTGTTCCTGAACAATGAGATCTTGGAGTGCAGGTTCATAGCTCCTTGAAAGTGGAGTCGCAGGTAAATAGGATAGTGAAGAAGGCATTTGGTATGCTTTGCTTTATTGGTCAGAGTATTGAGTACAGGAGTTGGGAGGTCATGTTGCGTCTGTACACGACATTGGTTAGGCCACTGTTGGAATATTGCATGCAATTCTGGTCTCCTTCCTATTGGAAAGATGTTGTGAAACTTGAAAGGGTTGAGAAAAGATTTACAAGGATGTTGCCAGGGTTGGAGGATTTGAGCTATAGGGAGAAGCTGAACAGGCTGGGGCTGTTTTCCCTGGAGCGTTGGAGGCTGAAGAGTGACCTTATAGAGATTTACAAAATTATGAGGGGCATGGATAGGGTAAATAGTCAAAGTCTTTTCCCTGGGGTTGGAGAGTCCAGAACTAGAGGGCATAGGTTTAGGGTGAGAGGGGAAAGATATAAAAGAGACCTAGGAAGGGTTTAGAGGGATATGAGCCAGGTGCTGGCAGGTGGGACTAGATTGGGTTGGGATATCTGGTCGGCATGGACGGGTTGGACCGAAGGGTCTGTTTCCATGCTGTACATCTCTATGACTCTATAACAGGTTGATTAGAAAAATAGGGCAAATTTTAAAAAAAATTAACACCCAATAAACCCATGTCACCTCAAAATAATAAACACACAAAGATCTAGGTCAGAAGCTCCAGGTTCAAGTACTACTATAGGGCTTATTGGTCAAGTAATGATATAAGTTAAGCAGGTTAATTATTAACCTGTAAATGACTCTGTTACACCGATGGTAAACAGTAAGAACAGAAGAATTTTTGGGGTCAGCCAGAACTACGTGGTAACTGCAGTACAACAGCCTCCCCTTGGTAAAAATTTCCATGCGCAGTTTATTGCCATGATTATCGTCCTTGTTCTGAGGGAGTACCAGACACATACTGTACCTCAAACAATTCCCGATATATTCATTACCCAAACAGCAAGACACACAGTTATCCCATAAAAACACCCTCAACATACACAGTACCCTGTAACACTAAATAGACACACAGTGCCCACAATAATACCTGATATTCCAAAGTAGATCGTGGCCGTAGTGATACTGATGTCTTGTGATCGTGAACTAGTTGCATCCCTAGTCACAAGTATACCTATTATCCTGACATCTAATCCACAAAATGAAAAATGCCCCAGCTTGTCCTGTTCACAATAAAATAGGACAAATCAAAACTGGCCAACTACCATAATAAAAGAAAAATACTGTGGACATGATGAATGGAGAAACACAGTAAGTTTGGCAGCATCTGTGAACAGAGAATTAAAGTTAATATTGTGAGTCCTATATGATTCTTCAGAACTGACATGCTCAGTAGCTAGCACTGCTGACTCACTGCCCCAGACACCCGGGTTCGATTCCAGCCTTGGGCGACTGTCTATGTGGAGTTTGCACATCCTCCTCCTTTTTGCATGGGTTTCCTGCGGGTGTTCTGGTTTCCTCCCACAGTCCACAGATGCGTAGTTTAGGTGGATTGGCCTTGCAAAATTGCCCATAGTGTCAAATGCAAGCGTACTGGGACGTGTTAGAGGGGATTGGGTCTGTGAGGGATGCTCTTCAGAGGGTTGGTGTGGGCTCGATGGGCCAAATAGCCTGCTTCCACACTATAGGGATTCTATGATTCAACATAATTACCCTTTATTTCTGCACAGATGCTACCAGGCTTGCTGAGTTTCTTCAGAATTTTCTGTTTTTATTTATGGTCAACAATCACCCCTTCAATCTATTCTTACTCATTAGCAACATGATGGAAAGTTTTGTTGGCAACGCTATCAAGCAGCTATAGCCTGTTCACGAATGTCCAGTTTAAGGTTATCAGAGCAGTCAGTGATAGTGTTGACTCAAAATGGCCAAGAAATCGGAATTCCAGAGATGAGATGAAAGTAACTGGTATCAAGGTATTATTTGGAGCACGGTTTGTTGGAGCCCTAGAAAAATTGAAGTGAATGGGAACCAGGGAAATTCACCACTGTTTGGTATCATAACTTTTAGAAAGGGAGATGACTGAGGATTACAGTGTCCTGAACCATTCACAAGTGTTTAGATACTGAAGCAGCAAAGCATGGACCATTTAATCTTGAGCTGAAACATGGTAAATAAAATTTGTGCCAACCAAGTACCAGAGAATAGCTATCTCCAACAATAAATAGTCAAGCCCCATGACAATTAAAGGCATAACCATCACTGAATTCCCATTATCAATATAATAGGGTATAAGTTTTTAAGAGTTCTAATATTTAAATCTCAATATTAATTTGCTCATTTCAGACTTGAACCAATAAGGCAACAAGAGACAATCTGGTGTAGTCACTCAGGAAACTTTTATTTAGTTATAAAATTACTATAAGTTTATTGTACAATTGTAAGTGCAGGGTAGAGTCTTTACAAGCCTATTGTGACTCTTGGTTTCTGCTTCAGATTCTCTCTTTCTTTCTTTCCCTGCCTCCCCCACTGCCCGCAATGCCTCAAGAACTTTGGTCTCTCAGCTGGACACAGAATAACTTTGTCACATGCGTACCTTGACCATTGAAAGTTGCTGCTTATGAACTTTTTCTGAGTTGCATCCTCAGCAAGGTCATTTACAGCATTACATTCTGATTGGCTTAAGCATGAAACTTATTCGTAATTGGTTGGAAGGACTCTTGATCCTATTTCTAATCGGCTCTTGAGTTTTTAATTCCTAGGATGAGGGTGTTGTTGGTTAAGCCAATTTTTATTGCTCATCCCAGAAGGCAGTCAAGTGTCAACCATATTGTGATGAATCTGGAGTCACATGTAGGCCAGACCAGATGATGATGGCAGATTCCCTTCCCTCAAGGGCAGTGGTGTACCAGATGTGTTTTTTCCAACAATTGACAATGGATTCATGGTCATCATTAGACTCTTAAGTCCAGACTTTTATTGACTTCAAATTCCACCATCGGCCGTCATGGATTGAACCTGGGTCCCCAAAATATTAACTGGATTTCTGGATTAACAGTCCAGCAATAATACCACTAGGCCGTTGCCTCCCCCTAATGATGAGTAAGGGTGATGGTCATGGACTGCAGCAGTTCAACAAGGCAGTTCACCAACATCTTATCAAGGGCATCTTGGGATGGGCAATAAATACTGACCCAGCCATGATGATCGTGTCCCGGGGTGAATAAAAACGTGGTTGATAGATATTTTTGTTTATTTTTTAAAATGAGAAGGGAAGCAGAAATAATATGGATTTAATGATAGATGCTTTGATCTCATTTCTCAATCCTTGCTTACTTGATGAAATTCCCATTAAATCAGATGCTTATTTTTCACTAATGGTTTGTTTTTCTTTAGTTTGATTCTTCTGTGTAGAACACATGGAAACACTTCACATTCTTTACATTACCATCATGCAGAAGATCAGAAAAAGTACGCTAATTTCTATAAATTGTTATTCAGGTTCAAATAAATTCTAAAAAGTAAAAGTAAAGTGGCCATAGTCCAAACGACCAAAGGGCTGCTCTTTCATTCGAGAGAGATGACTGGTAGCGATTTAACCTGAGGGTCACCACACCTCAGGCAAGAGGAGAGGTTGAGAAGGAGAATCCTTCCTGGTTACTCAACTAGTGTAAGAATTGCACCCATACTGTTAGTGCTATATTACATGGCAAACCAGCCATCCAGCCAACTGAGCGTGTACCATCAAAATTGTGGACTGGAGAAAAATCACCAACGTTGCTTTGACAGCACTTTCCAAACTGCAATCTTTAGTACTTTGAAGAACAAGGGCAGAAAATGCATGGGAACACTGCCACCTATAAGTTCCCCTGAAAGTGACACATCACTCTGACTTAGAACCATATTGCCATTCCTTCACTGTTAACGGCTCCCAAATGGCAAATTGCTCCCAAACAGCACCATTGTGTATCCTCATCGACCTAATGTGAATTGTAAGGAAGATAATGACAAACTTCAAAAGGACATAAGAAGGTTGGTGGAATAAGTGAACAAACTTAGAGAAGCCTGCAGAGAAGTGTGAAGTGATTTTGGTTGGAAAAATGAAAAGAAGCAAAATAAAATAAGGGCACAATACAAAAGAAAATGCAGGAATAGAGAGTGTGGTTGTATATAGAATATTGAGAGTCACAGAGCAGGTGAGAGGAGTGAATAAAATAAACAGGATTCTGGGTTTCATAATCACAGGCATTGGGTACAGTTATGATCAATGTGCATGAAAACTAGTTTGGCCTCAAATGTATTACTGTGTCCAGTTCTGGGCAGCATACTTTCGGAAAGAGTAGGAGAGATGCAGAAAGGATTTATGAAAATAATTCCAACAAAGAGGATTTTCAATCATGTGGACAGATTGGAGAAGATGGTGTTTTTCTCCTTGGAGGAATGATTAGGAGGAGATTTGATAGAGGGTTTCAAATCACAAAATATCTGGATAGAGAGGGGGAAACTGTTCCGAAACAGGTTCAAGATAATTGGCAAAAGTATTAATGGTGACGTTAAGATCTTGTTTTACAAGATGAGTGATTATGTATGGAATGCATTGCCCGAGGGTGTAGTAGGGGTAGGTTTATTATGTGAAGAGAAGAAAAATTTGTAGGGCTACCAGAAAAGGAACCACCGATACTGCACTATAAACTCCATATATAGTATCCAACAAATAATACTCAATTTACTAATATACAGTAGCTCTGAGCATCCAATTACCTCACAATATGCACTCTACAATAATAACAATATATCACCAATAATCGAGAGTATGTTACTGAAAATGCACAGCAGGTCAGGCAGCATCCGAGGAGCAGGAGAATCGACGTTTCAGGCATAAGCCCTTCATCAGGAATGAGGTTTGTGGGCCAAGGGGCTGAGAGGTAAATGGGAGGAGGGAGTTGTAGGGAAGGCACCTGAGCATGCAATAAGTAGATGAAAGTGGGGGAGAAGGTGATAGGTCAGAGAGGAGGGTGGAGCAGATAGATGGGAAAGAAGATGGACAGGTTAGGAGGGAAGTGCCGATTCGGAGGCTTGGGATTAGGCTAAGGAGGAGAAATGAGGAAACTGGTAAAATCCACCTTATTCTCATGAGGTTGCAGGGTTCCAAGGTGGAAGAGGAGGCATTCTTCCTCCAGGCGTCGGGTGGTTAGGGCTTGGCGATGGAGGAGGCCCAGAACCTGCATGCCTTTGGTCGATGGGACAGGGAGTTGAAGTGTTCACCAATTGGATGGTGGAGTTGGTTGGTGCGGTTGTCCCAGAGATGTTCTCTGAAACTATCTGCTGGCGTCCTGTCTCCCCAATGTAGGGGAGACCACATTGGTTGGAATGGATACATTAGTGGAGGTACAGGTAAATTTCTGTTGGATGTGGTCATCCTGGGAACAGATGCGGCAGAGGTGGCAGAAGCATCTGTTACCAGGATGACCAATTCCACCAAAGAAAATCTCAGATGGCCTCCTTCTTCAAAGACCACAATTTCCCCTCGCACATGCTCGATGACACCCACCAGTGCATCTCCTACACTTCCCGCACCTCCGCCCTTGAACCCCACAGCCCCCCTGCCACCATTGCAACAAGGACAGAACCCCCCCTGGTCCTCACCATCCTCCATATACATCGCATCATCCTCCACCACTTCCACCACCTACAAACAGACCCCATCACAAGGGATATATTTCCCTCCCCACCCCGATTAGCATTTCAGAGAGACTATTTCCTCCACAACTCCCTTGTCAGACCATAGCCCCCACCAGCCCTCACCCCACTCCCAGGATCTTCCATTGCCACTGCAGCAAATGCAAAACCTGCACCCACACCTCCATCCTCACCACATCCAAGGCCCCAAATGATCTTTCCACATCTGACAGAAATTTACCTGTACCTCCACTAATGTCATTTACTGTATCCGTTTCACCCGATGTCATCTCCTGTACATCGGGGAGACAGGACGCCAACTTGCAGATTGTTTCAGAGAACATCTCTGGGACACTCGCACCAACCGACCCCACCATCCCATAGCTGAACACTTCAATCCCCCTCCTAAACCACCAAGGACCGGCAGACCCTAGGCCTCTTCTATCGCCAAACCCTAACAACCCAACATCTGGAGGAAGAACACCTTATCTTCTGCCTTGGAACCCTGCAAGCACCTGGGATAAATGTGGATGTCACCTCATTTCCCCTCCCCCTACCTCATCCCAGTCCCTAGCCTCCAACTCAGCACTGTCCTCTTGACCTGTTCATCTTCCTTCCTACCTATCTGCTCCACCTTCTTTCTGATCTATCATCTTCTCCCCACATTCATCGACTTATTGCATTCACAGCTACCTTCCCCCCCAACCCCACCCCCTCCCATTTATCTCTCAACCACCCCAGCCTCAGCCCACAAGCCTCATTCCTGCTAAAGGACTTACACCTGAAATGTCGATTCTCCTGCTCCTCAGATGCTGCCTGACCTTCCTCCTAGTTGATATCACCATTAAGTCCCAATACAGACTGAACTCACCATAAGGAGAAAGTGAGGACTGCAGATGCTGGAGATCAGAATTGAGAGTGTGGTGCTGGAAAAACACAGCAGGTCAGACAACACCCAAGAAGCAGGAGAATCAACATTTTTCATCAGAGTAAGCCTTTCATCAGATTAGATTAGATTCCCTCCTGTGTGCCCTTGAAGACAGAAACAGGGGAATATATTACTGGGAACAAAGAAATGGCAGAGGAATTAAATGGGTACTTCAGATCTGTGTTCACTGGGGAAGACACAAGCAATCTCCCTGAGGTAACAGTGGCTGAAGGACCTGAACTTAAGGGAATTTATATTTGCCAGGATTTGGTGTTGGAGAGACTGTTAGGTCTGAAGGTTGATAAGTCTCCGGGACCTGATGGCCTGCATCCCAGGGTACTGAAGGAGGTGGCTCGGGAAATCGTGGATGCGCTGGTGATTATTTTCCAGAGTTCAATAGAATTGGGGTCGGTTCCTGAGGATTGGAGGGCGGCTAATGTTGTGCCACTTTTTAAGAAGGGTGGGCGGGAGAAAGCAGGAAATTATAGACCAGTTAGTCTGACCTCAGTGGTGGGAAAGATGCTGGAGTCTATTATAAAGGATGAAATTACGGCACATCTGGATAATAGTAACAGGATAGGACAGAGTCAGCATGGATTTATGAAGGGGAAATCATGCTTGACTAATCTTCTTGAATTTTTTGAGGATGTAACTCGGAAGATGGACGAGGGAGATTCAGTGGATGTAGTGTACCTGGACTTTCAGAAAGCTTTTGATAAAGTCCCACACAAGAGGTTAGTGAGTAAAATTAGGGCGCACGGTATTGGGGGCAAAGTATTAGATTGGATAGAGAATTGGTTGGCTAATAGGAAACAAAGGGTAGTGATTAACGGCTCCATTTCGGAATGGCAGGCAGTGACCAGTGGGGTACCGCAGGGATCCGTGCTGGGACCGCAGCTTTTTACAATATATGTAAATGATATAGAAGATGGTATCAGCAATAACATTAGCAAATTTGCTGATGATACAAAGCTGGGTGGTAGGGTGAAATGTGATGAGGATGTTAGGAGATTACAGGGTGACCTGGACAAGTTAGGTGAGTGGGCAGATGCATGGCAGATGCAGTTTAATGTGGATAAATGTCTGGTTATCCACTTTGGTGGCAAGAACAGGAAGGCAGATTACTACCTCAATGGTATCAAATTAGGTAAAGGGGCTGTTCAGAGAGATCTGGGTGTTCTTGTCCACCAGTCAATGAAGGCAAGCATGCAGGTACAGCAGGTCGTGAAGAAGGCTAATAGCATGCTGGCCTTCATAACAAGAGGAATTGAGTATTGAAGCAAAGAGGTGCTTCTGCAGCTGTACAGGGCCCTGGTGAGACCACACCTGGAGTACTGTGTACAGTTCTGGTCTCCAAATTTGAGGAAAGACATTCTGGCTATTGAGGGAGTGCAGCGTAGGTTCACGAGGTCAATTCCTGGAATGGCAGGATTGCCTTACACGGAAAGACTGAAGCGACTGGGCTTGTATACCCTTGAGTTTAGAAGACAGAGAGGGGATCTGATTGAAACGTATAGGATTATGAAAGGATTGGACACTGGCAGGAGGAAACATATTTCCGCTGATGGGGGAGTGCCGAACCAGAGGACACAACTTAAAAATACGGGGTAGACCATTTAGGACAGAGATGAGGAGAAACTACTTCACCCAGAGAGTGGTGGCTGTGTGGAATGCTCTGCTCCAGAGGGCAGTGGAGGCCCAGTCTCTGGATTTATTTAAGAAAGAATTGGATAGAGCTCTTAAAGATAGTGGAGTCAAGGGTTATGGAGATAAGGCTGGAACAGGATACTGATTGGGAATGATCAGCCATGATCATATTGAATGGCGGTGCAGGCTCGAAGGGCTGAATGGCCTACTCCTGCATCTATTGTCTATTGTGTGAAAACAAGCCCTTCGGCCCAACAAATCCACACCAACCCAGAGAGAATGAGGCTTGTGGGCCACGGATTTGAGAGATAAATGGGAGGGAGGGTGGGGTTGGGGGCGGGAAGGGAGCTGAGAATGCGATAGGTAGATGAAGGTGAGGGAGAAGGTGATTGGTCAGAGAGGAGGGTCGAGCAGATAGATGGGAAAGGTGATGGACAGGTCAGGAGGGCAGTTGCAAGTTGGAGGCTTGGGACTGGGATAATGTGGGGGGAGGGGAAATGAGGAAACTGTTGAAATTCACATTGATCCCATGTATTTGCAGGGCCCCAAGGTGGAATATGAGGCATTCTTCCTCCAGATGTCAGGTGGTAATGGTTTGGCAATGGAGGAGGACCAGGACCTGCATGTCCTTGATGGAGTGGGAGGGGGAGTTGGAGTGTTTAGCTACAGGGCGGTGGGGGCTGGTTGATGTGGGTGTCCCAGAGATGTTCTCTAAAATGATCCTCAAGTAGGCGTCCTATCTCCCCCATGTCGAGGAGACTACATCAGGTGCAATGGATACAGTAGATGACATTTGTGGAGGTACAGGTAAATTTCTGTCAGATGTGGAAGGATCCTTTGGGTCCTTGGAAGGAGGTGAGCACTCTTGACTCTGAACTCACTGTAACCTCAAATACCCCCAGAACTCTAAAAGTATACGCATAACTCTCATTCCTTCTGGCTAGCGTTCGCAGCCAGGCCAGCCACCTGTATGAACCTCGCTACTGTAATTATTACACCAGTATTCCTTGCAGGAGTTAAGGCTAAGTGAGTAGTATTTCATTTCTCTGTAACTTCAAACAAATGGCATTTTATTCAGTACACCTGACATTGTCTGATGAATGGATGTGTTCAGTGATGGATTTAACTTAGGAGTATGAGTGAGGCCTACTATTGAGCAAACCCCTTCGTTTTAACTGTGCTCTGCACAAGTGTTTTATTTGTCAACAATTCCACAAATTTTCTTAGTGGTTTAACAATTTACACACATTTTTATGCAGCAACACAAGTATGTTTAAATGTTTAATTCAAAGAATGTCCTTTTGCTTATCCTTTTCCCACACATTAAGATTTATCTGAAGGGTAGCTGCACGCTAAACGTAAACTGCTTTCTTTCCACAAATGCTACCAGATCTCAATATCTCCAGCAATTTCTGTTCTTGTTTCAAATTTTCGACATCAGTTTCTGTTTTTAATATTAATCTTGCTTTTGAAGGCACGCTTTTTGAGGATTTTCTGTTCTACAGGTGTTCGTACGTTTTTTTTCCGTTAAGTTACCGACCGCGTACTTCCCTTTTAATCAGGTTTTGTACTCCCACCCGCTCCCCTACGAATCACTAAAACAATAAAAAAAAGGTGAGCGGGCGGGCGCGCACACCACGCGCTGACAGAAGGCGGTGATTGTTGGAACAGTTTTTGTCTGCCTAACCCCGCCCCGCTCCCTTTGGTTCGGGGAGTTGGGGGAGCGGCACTTGCCCCTCCTCACCTTCCAACTGTCAATCAGACCTCCGTAACTGCCCTCCCCCTCCGTGCCCTCGATCCCCGAGCTGTCCATCAGACGGAGCAACCCCTCCCCTTCCTCCGGTCAATCGGGCGCGGTGATCCGCCCCCCCTTTTCCCTGTCAATCTGCCCGCTGGGCCCCGCCTCCTCCCGCTTACCGTTTCCAATCCCTCAGTAGTCCCGCCCCCCCTTGGCCCTGTCAATCACGCGGAGCGCTCAGTTTGTAGCGCTGCTCGGAAAGTGAGGTTTGTGATCCTGAGTGGAACCGCCGGCATCTGGAGCTGGCGCTGCCGCTGGTGTCTCTTGAGCAGCCGTGGCGCAGGTATTTCCGCACTTTTTTTTTGAAGGAGGGGGGCTTCGAAATGTCGTTGATGAAGGGCCTGCGGGAGTGGGAAAATTCGTTGCTCGGTTTAGCTCATTAATTCCAGGGGTAGTTGAAATTTGGAGGTGGGAAGTGTGGGTGTTTTTATTTGAAGCGAGTGGCTGCCTCTCTGTGTGTGTTGTGCGCCTCACGCAGGATGGCTGCATGTAATAATGGCGGACTCGGCGCAAGAAAAAAAAACTGAGGGAACAAAAAAAATCCGCGAGGAGGTGTGCTCCGGTCAAATCGAGAAAGGTGTGGGGTGGGATGAAAAATTATTTTAACGCCTCTGGATGTGTACATTTAAAAAAAAAATTGCAATCGTGGAATCCTATCTGAGTAGCGTTTTATCTCGGTTCTGGTGCAACAAATGGCTCGTGTTTGGGGGTGAAATCTATCCCTATCACTTAACGTCTGGTGCATTTTTTTTTAGTGGGTTTCGATAGTTTTCCTTCCCCGCTGGCTTGGTGTGACCTCTTTAAAAATACACATAAAATCCGCTCTGTTGGAGAGTCAGGGATATTCGATGTGTGTGTATTTCGTTCACTGGTCCATTTTAAGTCTGCCCTTCTGTGCCGTCGCATCGCAAGCACATTTTTTTTTGCTCTGAAAATGGTGGTAAACAGACTTTATTTGTGTGTGTGTTTTTTTTTGTTTGGAATTAAATGAGGGGCGATGGTGGCGGTTGGAGACGTCTCGCCCAGTCAGACGGTGGGTGGGTGGGTGGGTTGGAGTTGGAGTCAGCTCGTGTTGAGGGAGGTGGGTGGGTGGCTGGGGCTGAGGGGTGGAAATGGGAATCCGGTTCAGGAGGTGGGAATCCGTTCCGGGATTGTGGAACGATCCTCTCCTGAGCCCTGAGCACATACATTCCAGCCAGCAGCACCAATTACAGCAATGAATCTGAAGACTATCTCGCTCAAAAGCGTGGGGGTCGCCCGTTAGTTGTTGCTGTTCCTTGTTTGCTCGCACTCTCAGTAAATAAGGCTAAGGAAGGACGTGCATGAAAGTGCACAGCCCAGTAACAAATGTTACAAACAGTTCACTTGATGCTGCTTGTTTCAATACCCACCCCTCAAAAAAAAGCGTTTGATTGCATACTCTACAGGTTGCTGGCTGATCTCTGCTAACTTCATATTTGTGGGAGAAAGTGAGAAACTGCGAATGCTGGAGATCAGAGCTGAAAATGTGATGTTGGAAAAGCGCAGCAGGTCAGGCAGCATCCAAGGAGCAGGAGGATCGACGTTTCGGGCATCAGCCCTTCTTCGGGAATTCTTCATTCCTGAAGAAGGGTTCAGGCCCGAAACGTCGATTCTCCTGTTCCTTGGATGCTCCTGACCTGCTGCGCTTTTCCAACAACACATTTTCAGCTAACTTCATATTTATATCAGTTTGTGTTTGCTGCTCGGAGATGAGAGAGAAATTGTGGAGGAGAAAAGCATAGCAAGATGTCCTCGCCTGATATCTAGCCCAGCAGCGGCCGGGCAACCGATCGTTGTTGGAGTTATCTTTACTGATTTCTTTAGAGCAAAATAAAACCTGGTCAAACGGCAGCTCTTTGTATGCAATGTTCAGATCAATACAGATGAGCGATGCAAGCTCGGACTTCCCTGATCAGGCTCGAATGGTACAACGTTGTGCATTTACCAAATTCTCGGACAAGGATATTTGGATTATTGTACCACATTTTAAAAAAATCTCCATTATAAAGCATTAGCGTTGTGCACATCATCTTAATGTAATCACATTGTTTTTAAGGCAGGGGACAATTGTTTGTACCATGTTGTGACCAGAATAGTAAGTGTTGGCTTTTAGTTCTCTCTTTTCTATTGGCTCACAAATGAATAGAATTTGGTGAACTTGTGCCCTTGAACAGGAATGATGCAGTGAGGATTACAAGAAATATGGATACAAAAAGGTTGCTGTTTCTGATGCATGGTAAAATGTCATAGAGTTTTACAGTATAGAAAGAGACTCTTTGGCCCATAATGCACGTGTGGGCTACAAGTATCTAAATGGGGTGAAAATCAGTCAATGCTAAGAATCAAAATTGGAAAAGGACAGATTGTTGGGAATTGGAAGTTGAACTGGAGTGTGTTGATTGGAAGTGCATTTGGTGGATAAAACAGTGGATGAAAAATGGGAAAATTTCAGAAAGGGAGACAAATAGGGTGCAAGCTAGGTACATACCTGTGAAAAATAAATATAGGGTAACTAAAGCAAGAGTATCTTGCCTGATTAAAGATATTGTTGAGAAACTAAGGAAGAAAAGGTGGGCAAATGATTGATACGAGAATGATAATATCAATAGAAATCAGGAAGAGTATCTCAAATGCATGAGAAGGGCTAAGAGGAAGAATGAGGAACCAATGTCAGGTTCTGCTAAACCAAACAGTAAAATATTCTTCATGTGTATTAATAGTAAAAGTGAAAGAGAGTGAGGTCAATGACAGTGGTACTAAAAGAACACTATTATGCTTCTGTCTTTACCAAATTACAAGATGGTCACAGTGGCCTGGTTGAAAATGTGTGTTGAGCAACTAAATGGTAAATGATAGAGAAAAGGTCCTAAAAAGGCTGCCTGCACTCCAGGTAGCCAAGTCACCAGGCCCAGATGAGGTGCGTCCTAGATTGCTGAGAGAGTTACGGGAGCAAACTGCGGATCTGTTGACAGAAATTTTCCGGGCTCCTCTGAACATAGGATGAGTCCCAGGGGACTGGAGGATTGTAAATGTGATACCGTTGTTTAAGAGACAAAGAATAACCCAGGAAACTACAGACCTGTCAATTTGACATCAATAGTGGGAAAACAAGGAGGCCAGATTTACAGATGAAGTAAGTATGCACTTGGAGTAAAATAAGTTAATACTAGACTGTCAATATGGCTTTGTCAAGGGCAGGGCATATCTGACAAATTTAATTGGCTGTAGAGAATGTTAGATGACTAAAGAAATTGAGGTTTTGGTAAAAAAGGAGAAGCATGTGTCAGGTGTAGACAGCAGAGTTTGAGTGAATCCTTGGAGTACAAAAACAGTAAGAGTACGCTTAAGAGGATAATCAGGAGGGCAGAAAGGGCACATGAGATAGCCTTGGCAAATAGGATTAAGGGCAATCCGAAGGGATTTTTACAAGTACGTTAAGGACAAAAGAGTAATTAGGGAGAGAATAGGGCCCCTCAAAGATCAGCAAGGTAACCTTTGTGTGCACCTGTAGGAGATGGGGGAGATACTAAACAAGTGTTTACTGTGGAGAAGGACATGGAAGATATAGAATGTGGGGAACTAGATGGTGACATATTGAAAAATATCCACAAGACAGAGGAAGAGGTGCTGGATGTCTTAAAATGCATAAAGATGAATAAATCTCCTGGACATGATGAGGTGTACCCAAGAACTGTGTGGGAAGCTAGGAAAGTGATTGCTGGGTCCCTTGCTGCGATACTTGTATAATTGATAATTGCAGGTGAGGTGCTGGAGGTTGGCTAACGTGGTGCCACTTCTTAAGAAAGATGGTAAAGAAAAGCCAAGGAACTATAGACCGGCGAGCCTAATGTTGCTGGTGGGCAAGTTGTTGGAGGGAATCCTGAGGAACAGGATTTGCATGTATTTGGAAAGGCAAGGACTGATTAGGGCTAGTTAACATGGCTCACAAACTTGATTGAGCTATTTGAAGAAGTAACAAAGAGGATTGATGAGGACAGAGTAGTGGACATGATCTATATGGACTTCAGTAAGGAGTTCGACAAGGTCCCCCATAGTAGACTGGTTAGCAATGTTAGATCGCATGGATATACAGTGAGAACTAACCATATGGATACAGAACTGGCTTGAAGGTAGAAGGTCGTGGAGATGGGTTGCTTTTCAGACTGGAGGCCTGTGACCAATGGTGTACCAGAAAAGTCAGTACTGGGTCCACTGCATTTTGACATTGATATCAATGATTTGAATGTGAACATCGGAGGTATAGTTAGTAAGTTGCAGATGA
Source organism: Chiloscyllium punctatum (assembly GCF_047496795.1). Classification (NCBI taxonomy): domain Eukaryota; kingdom Metazoa; phylum Chordata; class Chondrichthyes; order Orectolobiformes; family Hemiscylliidae; genus Chiloscyllium; species Chiloscyllium punctatum. Next base: position 59,734,122 of record NC_092763.1, on the reverse strand, counting down.
CACCAAATTTGGAGGAGTGATGGGCAGCAAAGAAGGTTACCTCAGAGTACAATGGGATCTTGATCAGATGGACGAATGGGCTGAAGAGTGGCAGATGGAGTTTAATTTAGGTAAATGTGAGGTGCTGCATTTTGGAAAGGCAAAGCAGAGCAGGACTAACATATTTAACTGTAAGGTCTTAGGGAATGTTGCTCAACAGAGACCTTGGAGTGCAGGTTCATAATTCCTTGAAAGTGGAATTGCAGGTAGATAGGGTAGTGAAGAAGGCATTCCTTTATTGGCCAGAGCATTGAGTGTTGGAGTTGGGAGGTCGTGTTGCGGCTGTATAGGACATTGGTTCAGCCACTTTTGGAATATTGTGTTGGCGTGGACCAGTTGGACCGAAGGGTCTGTTTCTATACTGTACATCTCTATGACTAAGTTATTTGTGATGACAGATAGTTGAGGGTAGTGCTGTGGATGTTGTATATTTGGACTTGCAGAAAACATTTAATACAATGCCACATGGCAGCTTGGTTAGTAAATGAGAAATATTTGGGATTGATGGGTCCTTGGGAGCATGGATTTACATGTTGGCTGAAAGATAGGAAACAGAGGATAGGTGTCGATGGGCATTTCTCAGAGGAGAAGAGTTGGAAGTGGTGTTTCTCAGGGAACGGTGTTGGGACATTTGCTTTTTCTGATTTTATAAAACGATTTAGAGATGGGCGATGAGGGCAAACTCTCTAAATTTGCAGAGGATATGAAGCGAGGGAGAATAGTGAATTGTGAGGATGATGCTGAGTGACTTCTAAGAGATATTGTTAAGTTGAGAACTTGGGCAGACTCCTGGTAAATGCTCTTCAATGTAGAGAAATGTGAGTGATGCATTTTGGTCGAAGAAGCATGGAGAGACAATACAGACTCAATGGTATGATTTTTAGGGAGTACAGTAGCAGAGGGACCTCTGGGTTCATACCCATAATTCTCTTAAGGTGGCTGGGCATGTTGAAACAATTGTTAAGAAGGCATATAGGATCCTTTGGTTTATAAATAGAGGCATAGAGTATAAAAGTGAGGAAGTGTTGCTGCACCCCCTACAATCATTGGTCTCACCACATTTGGAGTACTGTGTTCAGTTCTGGGCAGTTTCTTCAAGGAAAGATGTTAAAGCTCTGTTGAGAGGCTCCAAGGAAGATTTTCGAGAATGATACCAGGAAGGAAGGAGTTTGGGTACAAGGAAATCGTGGAGAGATTGGGCTTATTCCCCTTGAAGTAGAGAAGATTAATAGGTAACCTTATTGAGGTGTTCAAAATTATCAACAATTTTGACAGGATGAAGAAGGATGCACTGTTTCCACTAGTTAGTATGTCAGTAACTAGGGATCCCAATTTCAAGACAGCAAGAAAACCAGGAGTAAGATGAGTAATCTCTTTCCTCAGAGTTGCCAGGATTTGGGATGTGCTGCCTGGGAGCGTGGTGAGGCAAATTTCATAGGAGTTTTCAAAAGAGAGCCGGTTATATGTTGAAAATGATGAAGTGAGAAGGTTATGGAGATAGAGTTGGAGAACGGACCAGCTACATAACTCTTTCAGGAGCTGGTCAAGTGACCATCTCAGAACTGTAAAATTCTGTGTTTCTGTATTCTCATCCCATTTTCCAGCACGTGGCCTATGCTTGTGTGTGCTACGACATTTCAAGTACTCAGTTAAGTATTCCATAAATGTCACTTTTGCCAATCCTCAGCTGAGTGTACTTTGGATTTTGAGATATTCATGTTGTCTGAGGTTGAGCATACAAATCAGTCTATGAATGGAACTCTTAGCCAGCTGGGTGTTATTTGCATCAGCATAAACAATTAAATGTATTATATTACTTATAAGGTGCCTTTATTACAATGGGGTATTGCCTGTTTTTAGGCATATAGATACATTTCTTTTGTATTTTAATTGAGATATGTTGACACTCGTTCATCTCTCTCACCTGGCGTTTGCATCAAGGTCTCTGAGAAAGGATGGCCACAGGTTCAGGAAAGCACCATGAGCACATGTAGTGTTCCTCACTAGTTTGTTCAAGAAACTCAGGAGCTTCAGCAGCATCTCTTGAGAGAGAACTAACATTGCAAGCACAGTACAAGCTTTCTTTGAGACTAGCCAACACTATTACCTGTTTGATTGTTGCTTGAACACCTAGATTGAAAAAGGACTGACCATATCATTTCACATATCCTGCTCAATGGATAACTGATTCTACTTGTTTAGTCACCATTAGTTCAGCTCTTGTCCAAGAGTGCTTATTTTTGGGGAAGAATGTCTGAAGTGGGGAAAACTCCATTTCCCATCAGTTTCATTTCACACTTAGAATTACTGACATTTTCTTTACTAAATTTATGCCTTATGTTATTTTGAGGTTTAATTCCACTTTTTATGTTGAAGCACGGTGAACTTGCCATAATTTTCTGCCAACGACAACTTTTAGGTCAGAAAACCAAACTCTCTAGCCACAGTTAGATAGCTTGTTGATACATCACTGGGTCATCACACTAATAAGTGGTGATGGATTCACTCTTGTACCTCCCAGGTATGTAGTTTCTCATCCATTTCAATCTTGAAAGTTAAATAGAAGTTGGAAGCTTCCTCAACGAGAAGAAAAACGAAAGGTTAGGTTAAGGAGTCTCCATACTGCATACAACAGTAATATCTATAATACAGTAGTGGTGTTAACTGCTTGTTTGCATTGAGCTTTGAAGGCGATCACATATAACTTGTTTGTTTGAGGCAGTCTCAAATAAATTATTGAATGTTTTGGGGAAAAATAATAGCTAAAATAAAAACATGGCTGGGTGCATTCAATCTGCTGGTATTCACCACTTGCTGAGCTGACTTTTTAAAAATAATACTAAGCATGGTCCACATGTGTCAAAACGTTTTGTATGTTGGATAAAGTAACAGTGAATTTGGCAATTAGGTGACTTAGTTACTTCTGTTTTCCATAGCATTAATCAAGACACTTGAGAATTAGTCTTGTTTATCTATTGGTTCGGTCCAGAAAATGTCACTTGTGTTAGTGGTTCCTTGTTAGCAACGATCTGGCTGACATCTTTTCTACAACTCCTGAAACAGTTTGATAAAGCCGCATTGTTGTTGTTTAGATTCTGAAACTTGTAATATGTTGCCAGTTTATATTGTGTGTGTAATATCAACATTGCACATTAAGTATCAGAATTCAAACAGATTGTACAGCAGTTCCAAAGTCTGGAAGGACACACTGTTTGCTATTGGGTGTTTTTGAGAGGTCAGAATAGGAAAGTAACAAACACACATTGTGCTTTGATAAAATCCTAATAGAATGCTGTTGGATTTGCTGAGAAATGTTCTGCATGTGCTGGTTCTGAAATAGTGGATTTGCCATGCTCGTGGAAATTGGATCTAATAATTTTCTTAATTTTTATTGTGTGAAATTATTTAGCAATAGTGGAATTTAAAGCTCTTGAGGAATGATAGGAGAGCAGAGGAATTAGTGGCGTTAAGGCTGGAAAATCCACATTATAGCTTCAGTAGAGCAAAACACATTTTCAAATGTATTGAAATGAAAAAAACCTGCATCCTTCGACTGAGTGCCTTGGGAGGGATGGGTCACGTGCTGTATAAAATCCTGGTCGTAGATTGAATAACTTACTGCACTTGGTAAACGTCTCATAAACATAAAGGGAAGCTAGTGTCCTCCCCCAATTTTCTTTTCAGAAAGTGTCAAGGCAATCCTGATGATTTAGGCTGCTTTGATTTGACATTTGTAACCAGAAAAATAAGTGAGTGGATTAACAGGGTGTACGATATGATTGGTTGAATAGATAGTTATATGCAAAGGGAAACCTGTATGATTTTCTGAAAAGTTTCTGTTTTAAAATCAGTTGTATCTTATTGAAATTACAAGGTTGTAGATGAGGCAAGCCCATTATCGTAGAATCCATACAGTATGGAAGCAGGCCATTTGGCCCATTGAGTCCACATCGACATTGTGAAGACCATAAGGCATAGGAGTGGAAGTAAGGCCATACAGCCCATCAAGTCATTCATTCGTGGCTAGGCATTTCAACGCCACTTACCCGCACTCTCCTGTATCCTTTAATTCCTTGTGAGATAAAGAGTTGATCAATCTCTGCCTTGAAGACATTTCATGTCCTAGCCTCCACTGCGCTCCATGGCAATGAATTCCACAAGCCCACCACTCTCTGGCTGGAAGAAATGTCTCCTCATTTCTGTTTTTAAATTGATTTTAAAAACTCCCTCTAATTCTAAAGCTGTGCCCATGGGTTCTAGTATTCCCGCTTGACTGAAACAAATTCCTGGTATCCACCCTTTCTAAGCCATGCTTCTAAGTTTCTATTAGATCTCCCCTCACCCTTCTAAACTCTAATGAATACAATCCCAGGACCCTCAGCCGTTCATCTTATGTTAGGCCTACCATTCCAGTGATCATCCGTGTGAATCTCCGCTGGACACGCTCCAGTGCCAGTATGTCCTTCCTGAGATGTGGGGCCCAAAACTGGTCACAGTACTCTAAATGGGGCCTAACCAGAGCTTTATAAAGTCTCAGTAGCACATTGCTGTTTTACATTTCAGCCCTCTTGAGATAAATGACAACATTACATTTGCTTTCTTAACCACAGACTCAACCTTCAAGTCATCCTTTACAGGATTCTGGACGAGCACTCCCAGATCCCTTTGTACATTGGCTTAAGAATTTTCTCACTGTTTAGAAAATAGTCCGTCCCTGTATTTTTTTGATGTGCAAGACCTCACATTTGCTCATTACCTCCCATCACTAGCCTTCCTGCATCAATTTGGATCGGCCCAATTTCTACTTTTGCCTCTCGTTTGTTTCTTACATACTGAACATTATACCCAGATACCACCCCCAATCCTATCCCTCTAACCCTGCATTTTCCATGGCTAATCCACTGAGCTTGTACATCTTTGGACTGTAAGAGAAAATCTGAGTATCCAGAGAAAACCTATGCAGAAATGGGGAGAATATGCAAACTCCACACACAGTTGCCCAAGCGTGGAATTAAACCCAAGTCCTTGGTGCTATGAGGCAGCAGTGCTAATCACTGAGCCCCTATTATTGTTTACTTTGACTTTCAAAGTGCTTTAGATGAGTACCAAACTAAGCTTTTCTGCAAGCCACACTTCTGATATTGTATTATCAGAATATTTTGAACTGGGTTGAGGATTGCCTTGACCACATTGGTGTAAGGCCATTGTAGATGGATTTAAATCTGTTTAGCTGTATTAGCATTCATGTCCTGCAAGGTTAAATGGGACCCCTGCCCTTCAATTTCATTGATCTACATTTGGGTCTCTATTTGCATTTTTTGGAGGTAATTTTAAGGCATGTGTTGGGTTTTATGCCTGTGGAGATTGATCAGGTGACTCTCAAATGACGTTTAAATCATTATGCATATGTGTGTGTTTATGTATACCCATCAGGATTCATGAATGAAATTTTAATTAAAGCAAATGAGGTGTTGAAAATAGTCCGTCCCTGTATTCTTTCTTTCTGATGTGCAAGACCTCACATTTGCTCACATTGAATTTCATCAGCCATTTCTTGGACCACTCTCCTAAACTGAATTTGACCAGACCTCACTTTGAATATTATGTCCAGTTTTGGTTATCTCACAAGTTTGGTGACTTTGGACAGGATACAGCAGAGGATACAGCAGCATGCTAATTTTGAGCATGAGGCATCTCCATTATGAAGAGAACTTAAAAAAATCAAGACCCTGCATTTGTGAGATGCATAGATTTCAAAATGGTCTGATTTGAGGTTTATAAGATCACGAAGAGGATATGTTTTGTTCCAGTTCCGTTTGTTCAAGTTAAGGAAGGATGAGATGTTGCAACTTTGTTATATAAGACCACATCTAGTTAGGTGTCAGGAGGTGGTTTATTTCATGGAATCTTGGATTCTCTGCAATAGTAGTTTGTGGTAGGTGTCAACTGACTGAATTCTTCTGACTGGACTTGGATGATTTCTTGTTGTATGTGTGGTGCTGGGAAAGCACAATAGATCAGGCAGCATCCAAAGAGCAGGAGAATCAATGTTTCGGGCAGAAGCCCTTCATCAGGAATGCCCAAAACGTCGATTCTCCTGCTCCTCGGATGCTGCCTGACCTGCTGTGCTTTTCCAGCATCACACTCTTGACTCTGATCTCATGTATCTGCAGTCCTCACTTTTTCTCTTCAGGTGATTTCTTGTTTGGTTGAAAATAATTGTTTGCAGAATGTAAGTACTGCAACAAATTTGGACAAGGGCGATCTCTTTAACTTGTTTTGATTACTCTGATTGGAAAGGGGGTATTTTCCCCTTACTTGACCTGAGTTTTAAAATTTGTTCTGCATTTCCCTGGAGATCAATTGGATTTTGGATGGAGTAGAATGTATTTTCATAAAGAGACAGAAGAGTATTCATTATATATGTTAACATTAGACTAATTTGAGGCGACATAGAACAAACTTCAAGGAAAAGGCCAATGAAAAGCAAAATATTATGGAGGCTGGCAATCTGAAATTGAAACAAGATACATTGAAAATACTCAGTAGGTAAGGTAGCATCTGTGGAGGGAAATGAGTTCAAGTTTCAGATCAGTGATCTTTCACCAGAAGAGAAACAAGTTATCTGATACAATGGAGCTATGCTCGTGTTTGTACTCCACATGAATCTTCTTCACACCCTACTTTATCTCACCATATCACGATAAAATTCTGTATTATTTTTTGCCTCCTATTGAGCTCGCTCTTACTTAAGTACATCTGTATATACTCCCTGATATAGGAAGGATGTTGTGAAACTTGAAAGGGTTTACGAGGGTGTTGCCAGGATTGGAGGACTCGAATGGAGGGGGGAGGCTGAATAGGGTGGGGCTATTTTCCCTTGAGTGTCAGAGGTTGAGGGGTGATCTTATGAGATTTATAAAATCATGAGGGGCATGGACAGGGTAGATAGGTAAGGTCTTTTCCCTGAGGTGGGGAGCCCAAAAAGGGAGGGCATAGATTTAAGGTGGGAGTGGAAAGATTTAAAAGGAACTGAAAGGGCAACTTTTTCGTGCAGAGGGTAGTCCATGTATGGAATGAGCTGCCAGAGGAAGTGCTGGAGGCTAGTGCAATTTTAAACAATTAAAAGACATCTGGATGGATATATGAAAAGGAAGGATTTTGAGAGATCTGGGCTAAATGCTCACAAGTGGGACTAGATTTATTTGGTTGTCTGGTCAGCATGGACGAGTTGGACCGAAAGGTCTGTTTCCATGCTGTATATCTCTATGACTCTTAGTTCAACGTTCTGAATGACCAAATTTCTTGTGAATTCTTCACTGGATTAATTAGCAGCTATCCTTTCTGTGACCCTTCGCTTTGGATTTAAAACCTCCAACTGCTAAACTAAATGATATTTGTGTTCTAAAATTCAGACCATTGAATGACAATGGCAATAACTACCTTGCCTAGTTTATCAACATTGCCCTCAAATTTGCTCAGCACCGGAGATAGTGAGACTAGAAAGGGTTGTAATGTGTATTTCGTTAGCATGAATTTGTTATAACACGATTGTTGAATTGGGGATTGTTTGTAAAACACAAAGTTTTACAGTGTGTATTGGTTATAACATAATTCCGGCCTGATTAGTTTAAATGGTGTTGCTATTACGTGATTTTCTTACAACAGGATTGCATGAGAATGGAACTACACATTTTAGTCGAACTGACTGTAAGCAAATTCATAAGAGACTGGGGATGACTTTTTTTTAAGTCAATAAAACATTCACTTCATTAGCCTATGGAGTTTTCAGAATTTTTCAGAACTAACTTGCTTTTCATTTGTGTTTGTATTTCATTACTATGTGGTTTGCTTTGGAGAATAGGTTAGCCAGATCTGGATTATTTGAATACTGTAGGGTTTCACTATCTTTTACTAAAACAGACAATCATCACAAGATCATGCATACATAATTCCCCCACTTCTCTTTTATTGCTAACAATCTGTGCCATAAACCATTCTGTCCACTTCCCTCCATGGTGTGCAGCAATATTTGGATATCTTAATTGTTAAGACTGCGATGATCCATTTTACCTTTTTGATATGTACTAATGCTGTTGAGTTGGATTTAAACTAGATTAGCAGGGGATCCTAACAAGTAGTTCAGAACGGAGAGAAGCTGAGTTAGAATTAGAGTCTGGAAGACAGAGGAAATAAATATAGGTTGGATAAGGAAGAAATGAGTTTAGCAAGGCTAAATGGAATGTATTTTAATGTAAGGAGCCTGAGCAATCAGGTAGATGAACTGAGGGCACAGATAGGCTTGTGGGAATATGATGTTGTTACATTCGAGATTTGACTCAATGGACAGGGTTGGCAACTCAGCATTCCTGGTTAATAGGGTATTCAGACAAGATAAAGAGGGGAATAGAAGGGGAGTTGCTAAAGGAGTCAATTAAAGTAGTGAAGAGGGATGATATTTTGGAAGGATCATGAAATGAAGCCTTATGGGTAGAGGTGAAAAAAAACCCTCAGTGGCAAAACAAACACACTATTGGGTGTGTAGTGTAGGGGTCAATCAAGGAGCATCAGACATAGTAATAGAGTTGTACAGCATGATAAAAGACCCTTTATTCCAACTCGTCTATGCTGACCAGATATCTTAAATTCATCTAGTCCCCTTTCCCAGCATTTGTACCCACCCAGATGCCTTTTAAATGCTGTAATTGCACTAGCCTCCTCCACTTCCTTTGGCAGTTCATTCCATACACTCACCACCTTCTGTGTGTGGAAAAAATTGCCCCTTGGGACCCCTTTATATCTTTCCCCTCTCACTTTAAACCTATGCCCTGGGAAAAAGAATTTTTCTACTTACCCTATCCATGCCCCTTATGATTTTATAAACCCATATACGGTCATCCATAAGTCTCCAAGCTGCAGGAAAAATAGCCCAAGCCTATTCAGCCACTCTATAGCTCAAATCCTCCAATCCTGGAACAATCTTTGTAAACCTTTACTGCACTCTTTCAAGCGTAACAACATTTTTCCTGTAGCAGGGAGAGCAGAATTGAATGCACTCTTCCAAAAGTGGCCTATCCAATGTTCTGTACAGCTACATGACATTCCAACTTGTATTAAGGCAACTACCCTGTTACTATTCTGTCTATCTGTGACTCCACCTTCAAGGAACCTGCACCCCAAGTCATTTCTCCCAGCATCCTGCCATTAACTGTCGTAAGTCCTGCCCTGATTTGGCATACCAAAATGCAGCAACTCCTATTTATGGAAGTTAAATTCCCGTCTGCCACTCAGCCTGAGCATGTGTAAAGGATATAAGCAGGCAGGGAAAGAGTTGAGTTTTGTGAAACAGGAAGTTCAGCTGAGTATGACTCAGATCAGATAAGGACTTAGACTTAACAATGGGGTGCTGGAGGAAAGGATAATGGGTTAACAAGATGGAAAAGCATTCATTATGTAGAGCCATTTAACACTCTTGGAAGTATTCAGTATGTCAGGTCAGTTTAACAAGGTGAAAAGTATTCATTACGTGAAGCCAGTTAAGGTTCGGAACAATCATTGTTTAACAGCAGATGGCTTAATCTTTACAATCAGCGAGTGTCAATAGTAACGGTCACCCAGTCAATATGCATGCTACCTTATCTGGATGCTCCTCCTTGTAAGTGACTATATAATTCATTAAGAAACTCCTATTTGAAAGACAAGACCAGGAACTCATGTCCCTGCGCACTTTGGCGAACCTTCTTTCTCCCTTCCGGGCCCAGAATAAAGATGGAGGTAAAACTACTGTGTATCTGAGCGTTTCGTTTCAACTGAGCGGGAGAAAACGGGATGACAATTAGCTAATCTGATCAAATTTCAGAGATGAGTACGAATAATACAGGAATAGTAGGAGATTTTCTCATACCCACATATTAATGGGATAGTTTTAGTGCTCACGGTTGAGAGAGAGCAAAATTCTTAAATTTCATCCAAGGAAATGCTTTTAATCAGTACTTAGAAAGCTTCACAAGAACTGTTCTGGACCTCATTTCAAGTAAGGTAACAGTTTGGAGACAGTGACCATAATTCCACTTTGATTTGGATAGTTATGGAAAGGATAAGGATGGGTTGGAATAGAAGTTCTTAACTGAACGTGAGCTAGTTTTAGAAAGAAAATCTGTTTTGATCCAAGTGACCAGGGGAAGTTACTTGCAGATAAAACTGTCAGAACCGTGGGAGACATTCAAGGAGGAATTAGTGAGACTACCAGGGAAATAGACTTTGCAGAAACATAAGGCTCGGTCCAAATTTAGGGAATCCTGGATGTCAAGGGCATAAAAATTAGGATTGAAAAGGCGAGGTATATAATGAGCGTCGGGGCAGTTTTAAAATTAGGAAAGCAGAATGAATACACAAGAAAGCATTGGCACGTAGAATAAAGGAAAACACAAAATATTTGTTTAAATATGTAAAGAGTAAAAGAATAACTTAAAGGGCTTATCAGAAACTCAGTTGGACTCGTCACATAAACACCGTGGCTCCAAGAACAGGTGAGAGGCTAGGAATACGGCATTGAGCGATTCACTTATTGACTTCCCAAAGCAGTCTTTTCATCTACAAGGCACAAGTCCAGAGTGTGGCGGAATACTTCCCACTTGCCAAGATGGGTGTAGCTTAACAACACTCAAGCTTGAATAAAAACACAAATTGCTGCTAAATCTCAGCGCGTCTGGCAGATCTATGGAGAGCAATCAGAGTTTATGTTTTGGGTCCAGTGACCCCCCCCCCTTAAACCCTTCCTGAAGAAGCTTAACACCACTCAGGACAAAGCAGCCCATTTGCTTGCTCCACATCCACAAACATCAACTCTGTCCGCCACTGAAGTTCAGTAGCAGCAGTGTGTGCCTATCTGTAAACTACCTTGTAGAAATTGACTAAAGCTTCTTAGACAGCATCTTCCAAACCCACGACACTTTTGTCTAGAAGGACAAGGGCAAGAGAGAGATGCGTATTTCCCTTTAAGCCACTCACCATCCTAACTTGGAAATATATTGCCATATCTTTACTGTCACTGATTCAAAGTCCTGGAGTTCCCATTCTGTTGGCAATGTGGGTCTATTTACAGCATGTGGACTGCAGTGGCTCAAGAGGACAATCACGTTATCCAGTGCAACGAGGGAAGGGCAGTAAATGCTGGCCAGCCAGCAACGGCCACGTCCCACAAATAAATGAAAAGAAGGGAATCTGTTTGTTTTTTGTGTTGACCCGAAAGACATGTTTTGTGATATCCGTGAATAATTCGCTGGTCTTCACAATGGAAAAGAATGATGCAGGTATCGATGTCAGGTTGAAAGACTGTGAAATATTAGAGCACATCCCCACAGACAGAGATGAAGAATTTGAGGCTTTCTGCAGCCTTAAAAGTGGATGAATCTGCATGTCTGATTGAGATGTATCCTTGGCTGTTGGAGGCGGCTTGGGTGGAGATAGAATTTGGAAGTTACTGCAGCATCCGTACTATCTGGCTCCACGTGAGGAATCGGAGGACTGTTAATGTTATTCCATTGTTACAAAAGGGATTAAGGGAAAAGCCAGGAATTAAAAGCCAATCAGTGTAATTTTGATGAAAGGAAAATATTTGAAAGAATATCTGAAAAGTGGAATGTATTTAAAATGTCATGGATGAATCAAGGATAGCATGAATTTGTTATAAAGTTTGACAAATTTGAATTGTTTGATGTAACTAGGTATGTTAATAAGAATAATGCATTTTAATGTGGTATGTATGGACATTAACAAGGCTTTTGATAAGATCGCTCATGGCAGACCAGTCAAGAAAGTAAAAGCTGTTTTGGTATTCAAGACAAATTGAGTGAGATGCAGGAAACAGAATGTGATCGTAAGTATATCTGTTTCTAGTGGATTTTCACGGGGCTCGTTGATGGGGCTCTTAATGTTTGGAGACTGGGAGCAGTGTGCAGCAAGTCAGCATCACTGTAAAGCAGACTGGAGGACCTGACATGTGAGGAGATGTAGTGGTGGGAAACAAAAATTGGAGGCAGAGAGCCCCGTGCACCTGTTTTTAACTGTCAGAACTGAAGTGTGACATCACTGGACAACAGGTCATTGTTAGGTATTTCTTGCACATATTTCTTGATGTTTTAAGTGGTTTAAATGAAGAGATGTTATGGTTGAAAAATGCAATTAAGAAATTGACTTAATATATTCAGCAGCTAAAGTAATTAAAATAAGTATAGATGCTGGGCAGGCGATAAATCGCAGTTGTAGTATGCGGGGGCTGGTGATGCCTGTGCAAAACATGGCGATACTATCTTCTGCAAGTGTTGGCTGCTCTGAGAACTTTGGATCAGAGTTGATGAGCTGGAGTCTGAGCTGCAGATGCTGTGATATGTTGGGGAGGGGGTCAGTTAACAGAACGCTGATCAGTGTCACAACCCCTAGATTGACCATAGACCAATGGTCAGTGACTAAGGGAAAGTGGTTCTGTTGAGGGGCTATGGGCTAAATTAGAAAGTGGAGCACAAAGATGATCTCTTAATTAATATTTGAGAAATGTGTAACTTGGTATAAAGTAAAGAACATTGGAAAGGTGAATGCGTGGTTGATAGATTGGTGTGAGACAAATAGATTCCAATTCGTGGGGAACTTGCAGTAGTTGGCGAAGAGAATTGTTCCATTGGGACAGGGTTCATTTGATCCATGCTGGGAGCAGTGACCTCACAAATCCCACAACTAAAATTGCGACTAGGTCTTTAAACTGACAAGTTGTAATGTGGTGGGTTCAGTTGAGAAATGTCAGACAGTCTAGGGTGGCTTTCCTTGGAGCAGAGAAGGTTGGAAGAGGGTCTGATAAGGATGCAGATAGGGTGAATAGGAAGGCATTTTTCCCACTGGTAGAGGGTTCAATAACTAATGATTATAGATTTAAGGCAATTTGCATAAGGCTAAGAGGAGGTTTGAGGATAAATGGTTTTCACAAAAGGTTGTAGAAATTTAGAACTCAAAGTCTGAACTTGGACAGTTTTATTAGATATTCATTTGCAATGTGATGGAGGTGTCTGGGATGTGGTCTTTTGTTTTGGTCATTCATGGGAATGACTAGGTCATCATTTATTGCCCATCCCTGATTGTCCAGTGAAGGGTGAACCATATTGCTATAGGTCTGTAATCATCGGTAGGCCAGATCTAATAAGAACATTAGTAAACCAGATGAAAAACAACTTTATTGGTTGGCTTTATTGATTGACTTTAAGTTCCACCATCCGCCATGATCGGGTTTGAACTCGCCCTTGGAGAATTAGTCCGGACTTCTGCATTAATCACGCAGTAATTAACCATGGCAGTACCATTTCGGGGGGAATGTGCATCCTCCTTCTTTTCATCTCTGCACCTCTGGTGTCTGTGTCTGAGTTCTGCAAGTCTTTCCCTCAACCTCCATCCCCCTCTACCTCTATTACAGGTATAGTCTCAGCAAACTACTGTGCAATTGTAAAACCATTTCTTTATTCCTGTATTCCAATCCCCTTGTGGTGAAGGCTGCTTTAATTGCTTGCTGCGCCTGTGTTCTAAATTCTGTAATGCTTGTAAGAATATGCACAAGGGTTCAGAAAAGATTTACAAAGATGTTGCCAGGTTTGGAGGGTTTGAGCTTTAGGAAGAGGTTGATAGGCTGCGGCTGTTTTCCCTGGAGCATCGGAGGCCTGAGGGGTGACCTCATAGATGTTTATAAAATCATGAGGGGCATGGATAGTCTTTTCCCTAGTCTGGGGGAGTCCAAAACTTGAGGGTGCAGGTTTCGGGTGAGGGGGGAAAGATATAAAAGAGACCTAAGGGGCAATCTTTTCATGCCGAGGGTGGTACGTGCATGGATTGAGCTGCCAGAGGACGTGATGGAGGCTAGTACAATTGCAACATTTAAAAGACACCTCGATGGGTATGTGAATAGGTCGGGTTTGGAGGGATATGGGGCGGGTGCTGGCAGGTGGGACTAGATGGGGTTGGGATATCTGGTCGGCATGGACGGATTGGACCGAAGGGTCTGTTTCCATGCTGTACGTCTCTGACATCACCTTCAGGACAATGGGCCAAAAGCTGGAAAACAAAATTTATGTAATCAGATGTTTATTGCAAAGGCATGGGCAGAATAGCCGCCTCCTGTACTGTAATATTTGAGTCTGCCCTTGCTCATTGTCTTCCATTCCTTCATTTCCTCTTATCTACCATTTCAGATCTCCCACTGCCCTCACCCTGGGCGTGCTTGCCTCCCATCTTCTCTCATTTCCTCTCCCAAGCTATATTGTTTGCCCCTGTTGAGACTTCCTTTCTGCTCTCCAATCTCATTCCCACAAATTGCTTATCTAATTATTCTTCTGGCCCCAAGGTTAGCTAACATTGTGTACAGTTCCTCATAGATACTATATTCCCTTATATTAAAAAAAAAGTTAACTTTCTACTTAGAAGTGATTGCCTCGTTTCCAGTATATTTGAATTTGATCCCAAATCTGTGCCCACCTTTGTCATAGTTTACATAGGTTTATACCCTTTCTGCAGCACTTAAAGCCTAATGAAAGTCACATGATGATGCATTAAATTCATTGTCATTTCATGTCTCTGAAGTTTTTGACATACCATCCTTTCCTGGTATGTTGTCATTAACAGCCATGTTGGTAGCACACTTGCCTCTGTATCTCCCAGTTCTCAATTTCAAGACTTATCGCAGAGCTTAAGCACACAAAAACAATCAAGCATGATAACCGCAGTACTAACAGTGTATTTTACTGTCTGAGGTGCTGCTTTTTGAATGAGTCATTAAACTGATGCCCAACTTCTGATTTGGATGGATGCAAAAGGTCCTGTCGCACAATGTTGAAGAGCTGGGGAGTGTGCCTCTGCCGTTGACCTGGTCAATATTTTATTCCTTAGTCAACATCACAAAATAGATCATTTGATTAAGATCAAACGCAGGAGAGTTTGCTGAGCGCAAATGCATGCTGTTTTGCCTACTTTACAACAGTGGTTTCCCTTCAGTGTGTACTCTGTTGGTTGTAAAGCAACTTAAAGTTGGTTGCATTCCTGAAAATTGCAACTTTACGTGAAGCATAGGAATCATTGTTAAAATGGTAGGTAAATTCTTTAGGGCTTGAGAAAAAGTAAAAGATTATACCTGTACCCCTCTGAGTCAAAGTAACTTGCTTTAAATAGCTAAGTTCCCACATTGGTAAATGAAATAACTTAAATTTAAAAAAAAACTTTTTATTTTGTTTTTCATGTTCTACATCCAGCACTCAGTGTAGTGGAGCTTTTGAGTGTGGAGTCCAGGGCACTGTGCCAGACAGCCTATTCTTATCTGTGCTGTCTACTGGGCTGTTGCTTATTACTAAATTGGATGCTGCCTGAACTGCTGTGCTAATCCAGTATGTTGCTTATTACTGGCCACTTCTGCCTAATGTGAATACACTGAATGACCCAATCTCTGTAACTCTCTTTGGTGAAGAATGCTACTTATTTAATACCCTCTGAGAGATGAAATTCCTTGTCATCTCTGCCTTAACTATGCGGTCCCTTACTCTGCGATTATGCTATCTGGTCCAACGCACTCTCAAAGAACCATACAATCTCTATAGTGCCGATGGAGTTCATTTAGCTCATGGAGCACTGACCCACCAAAGAGCATCCCACCCAGACTCATTCCTTACCCTATACCCGTAACCCTGCATTAACTGTGCCTAATCCCTATAGCCTACGCATTCCTGGATACTATCGGGCAATTTAGTATGGCAAATTCACTTAAGTTGCACATCTTTTGGACTGTGGGAGGAAACCCATGCAGATACGAGGAGAATGTGCACACTCCGCAAATACAGTCACCCAAGGCTGGAATCGAACTGAAATCCCTGGCACTGCAAATCAAAGGGAAGCAACCCTCGTGCATTTATACTGTCCAAACCCCTGAGAATCTTGTCAGTTCTTTTAATTCTTCTGAACTCCAGCAAGGGTAGGTTTGACCAATTTAACCTCTTTTAAGATAATCCTTTTACAGAGGAACCTCAATTTTCTGAATATCAGATTATCCAAATTAGATCTCAAGGTCCCGTGAAATGTTACATCAAACAGGTAAGTGAATTTGGGTTACCTGTACTGATGAACATGTGAAAATGCTGGCAAAAACAAAGAAACACAAGCACTTCATGCATCAGCGACTGGATATTTTTTACATAAGGTTTAGTTACTCAACCCTTTGCAAAAGTAAGTGCTTTATTCCAGTCACTCTCCCAGGTCAGTCATTTTAAAAAGTGGTGGGAAAGTAAATGCATGCGCAAGGTGGTGCTTCTGTCTTTCTAGCAGCAGAAGCTGACAAATGCTTTTGTGATTGTCGAAGCTGTTCGGGATCTTGTTTAATGCTGGGGTTTCATATATTTACGTGATGGTAAGGATTTAGTCCTTCTCCGTTTTGCAATTTGCAGAATGCAGAGTTTGGTTTGTTTAAATAGCAGACTCATCAAAACTATAGATTTAAACAAACTTTCTGGTGGATCACAGTGTTAGATCAGCATGACTTGCCTTGTTTAAGGTTAGATTGGTTATCTGAATAATCAATTATCTGAAAGAAATAGTGTCTTCCCATCCCGTTCAGATAATCAAGGTTCCTCTGTATACCTATATCAACTTTCCCTGCGCTGCCTCCAATATTACAATGTCATTTTGTCTTGTGCTTTTGAATGTTTTTTTTTCTAGGTTAAGGATACTATATGCAGTCATGTTATTGTAGTAGAACATTATAAACCCCTATAGTGTTCTAACAGGCCATAAGTCCACATTCCCCTCCCCTATTCTACATTAATCCCTGACTAAGGCATCTAACCCACACATCCCTGAACACAATGGGCAATTTAGCATGACAAATTCACCTAACCTGCACATCTATTGGACTGTGGGAGGGAACCGAAGCACGCAGACGGAGTTTGTGCAGACCACACACAGTTGCCCGAGGCTGGAATCGAACCTGGGTTCCTGGTGCTGTGAGGCAGCAGTGCTAACCACTGAGCCACCATGCTGCCCCAAATAGTAATGGTGTCTCGAGAAGAGAATCGCTTGGATCTTGCAGTTGCAATTCACTGAATTTCTGGAGAACTGACTTGCACCAGAAGTTATGCTTTGTCAAAAGTTGATAGCCTATGCTGATGATGATCTCATTTAGGATTGGAAGAGTTCAGGGAGGGTGATTATTGGTCAGCAATGTAATTTCAGTGTAATTGTGCTTCACCAGTAAGCCACCTTACTCACTTAATCAATGGATCCATGCTACATCCAGGAGAGGGAGCTCCTGCTGCAGTGTGCAAAAAATGGCAGGGTTGAAATTGAAAATGTTGGTGCCATACACCTTCACTTTGCTACTACTGCAAAATACATGTCAATGATTTGTTAAAAACTATTCATGCCTGGTTGCAGCAATACAAGAATGTTCACACTTTGTAATGTGGCAATGTACTCAATGATACAATGAGGAGATTTTTAACCTGGGCAATGACTTAATGTTGTTTATCAAATGTTGTTGAGCAAATAATGCTTATATTTTAAAGTTGGACCAAAGAGTCTGTTTCGATGCTGTATGACTTTGTGACTCTGAAATGCAACTTTGATGTTTGTTCATTCTAACTTCACTAACTCAAGGCATTGCCAATTTTTATGACAGTGCAGAATGCAGCTGTTCCTTTACTGGCAACATGCATACATTGTGCTGGCATGTCCTTTCTCCTTGTGTGTCTGGCTTTTACGAGTGAATGGAAGATAGGAATGCTCTTTGAGGTCTGCTGTGTTATGCTTTAGACTCTTGTGTACCATGTGCGAGCTTTAAATTTAAGTTCCATTGATACATCTTGAGGCGCTAACAACATTGCTATGGGAGTAGTATGTAGAAATAATCCTTTTTACAATTTGAATGGGAGAAATCAGGAGTAAAAAAAAATTCAGTTATGTTTCAGAACTGAGCTGTGGAGGCTGGATCACAAAGCCTGACTGCTTGTGGGCATTCTGCTAATTTGAACTATAATCAGGAACAGTTGCAATGCTAACAGATCAGAAAGTGCTGAAAAATCAAATGGTTCGATAAAACTGAAGGATGATTATTTTAGTGGCAGTTGTTCAAAATAATTCTGTGGTTCTATGGTAGGATCTTGTTCTTTGCACAAATTACTTCTCCCCCTTAATATGTTTATTTTTATAGGTAGTCAGATGGATTGTGTATTTTCAGCCATTTTGTTCATTGATTTGATGTCTGGACTTTCCTCTCAGATCCCCAATTAACCCCTCATCAACCACTGTCATCTCTACCATATTGATGACAATTCCACTGGAGGGTGAATGATATTGGTTTGCTCCTGAAGGGATTTTAGTTGAATGTTAGAGTCATTAAATGTACTAATTTGCTTTCTTTGTCATTTATGTTGTTTATATTTCACAGACTCCAGTCATCTGCATGATTTTTTTTTCCCCATGATACAAGCAGTTTGACATTTCTAGGTGGAATTTGTGTATCTGCAGAGCTCCTGTTTTCCCTTGACAATTTTTGTGCCAATGTTGGACCTGTTTCGGTTTTGGAGGACTTGTATTCTGCAGTTATGCCTACTTTCCTTGGAAACTACATCGCTGGTATTGCTTCTCTTGGTGAAAGTAATATTTCTGCATCATTGTTTCATTCTGAGAATGTCGTTGGTATGCAGTGTGAATCCAATATTTTGATCTTCAAATAAAAATGCATGCAGCAAAGTTTTGAGAAGATGTGTAGCTCAGGTTGAGGTTTTCGATATAGGTTTGCTCACTGAGCTGGATACTAGTGAGAGAGAGTTATGTCTTTTTGTGGCTAGTTGGTGTTCATGTATTTTGGTGGCTAGTTTTCTGCCTGTTTGTCCAATGTAGTGTTTGTTACAGTCCTTGTATGGTATGACATTAGTTTTGCTGGTTGTCTGTAGAGGGCATCATGGTAGCCCACAAAACTACCAACACACTCACACAGCAGCTAATGAACTTGAAAGATCTTATACAGACAACCAGCAAAACTAATGTCATTTACAAAATGCCATGCAAAGACTGCAAGAACACGTTGGACAAACAGGCAGAAAACTAACCACCAGGATACATGAACACCAACTAGCCACAAAAAGACATGATTCTCTCTCACTGGTATCCTTACAAATGGATGAGGAAGGACGCCACTTCGACTGGGACAATACATCCATCGTAGGACAAGCCAAGCCAAACAGAGACATGCACGAGAATTCCTCGAAACATGGCATTCCAACCAGAACTTGATCAACAAACACATCGAATTAGCCCCCATGTACCACCCCCTGAGAAAAGGAACAGGAAGTGACTTCACAGGAAATGACATCACCAACCCAAAGAAACCCAAACAAAGCAGGAGCTATCAGCACTGCTTTGCCTGAGGCCCACTGAAGATGTTATCTAGTAGGGTGATGAAACATCTGGAAATGAACCTTCCAGCTCAGCAAGCAAACGTACATCCCAAAATGCATACACTTTGCCACAAACCTGTTGAAATGCATTTGCCCATGTATAGTTAATTTTAGCATACCTAACCTGTTACACTTAACTGGAAACCATGTGAACCTGATTCAGAGCACATGCAAAGAAATTGACCACAATAAAAACTTTTTTTCCCTAAAATGTACTGTCTTAATTCTGGATATGCTGACAATCATCTTGTCCATGCTCATATGTATGTGGACATTCCAGGAAGAGTTTCTGAGTCGGAATGACTAAATACCTTCTTCATTTCTTCCTTCCTTATTTGCTCAGACTTATTTGGAGAAATCTGTAGCACCCTGGTTGCTGCCTCCGCTTGAGACAAAGTTACTCAACAGAGTCCAAGAATTTTCTTGCTGTCCTTAGTTTTCTATCAGCTTATCGTTAAATTCTGTGGGGGGAGCAAGTAAAATATGTAAAAGATAAAATGGCAGTCCCATAGTGGAGGATGAGTGTGCAGATGGTTTCTCGGTGTCTTTGTAAGTTGCAGATAATAACCATTCAGCTGCTGACTCAAAACATCTTTGGTCTGAATGCAGACAAAACAACTCAAGGGGGGAGAGCGAGAGTGACTGCTCTCGTGATCAAAGCAGCATTTCACATATGTGGTGTCAAGCCCAAGCAAAAACTGGAGTCAGATTGTGGGTACTGTTCAGTGATAGATCAAGCAGAAAGGAAGATTGTTGTGGTCATTGTGTCTTACAGCTCAGAACGAACCCTTTGGTCCAACCAGTCAATGCCGAACATAATCCCAAACTAACCTCGTCCCACCTGCTTCTGGCCCATATCCCTCCAAACCTTTCCTGTTCTTGTATCTATCCAAATGTGTTTTAAACATAGTAACTGTACAGCGTCCACCACTTCCTCAGGAAGTTCATTCCATATCTGAACCACTCTTTGTGAGGGGAAAAAAAATTGCCCCCTGTCTTGTTAAAATTTCTGCCCTTTGACGTTCAGAATGTGCCTCCAGTCTTGAAATCCTCCATCCTAAGCAAAAGACAACTACCATTATCTGTGTATACCTCATTGTTATATAAACTTCTATCAGTTTATCTTTCAACCTCCTATGTTCCAGTGGAAATATTCCCAAGCATGTCCAGTCTGTCTTCATAACTCAAACCTTCCATACCCCGGCAATATCCTGGTAAATTTGAACCCTCTCCAACTGAATAATATCCTTCCTATAACTAGGCAAGCAGAACTGGACACAGTATTCCCTAAGAAGCTTCGCCGTCGTCCCGTTTCCCTATCCCTGTATCAGTCAAAGCAAACATTCAAAGACGCAGTATGGCTTTATCTCCTTCATCTTTATTCTGGGCCCTGGAGGGAGAGAGTAGTATCACCCTTGTGCACAGAGACATGAGTTCTCATCTTCTCTTGAACAGCAGATTCTTAAGGAATTATGTAGTCACTTGCAATGAGCACTTTCCAAATAAGGCAGCATCCATATTGATTGGGTGACCGTTACAATCAGCATGCATCAACAGTAAAGATTAAGCCATCTGGCATTACACAATGGATGTTCTTAACCTTCTTAACCTTGCTAAGTGCTTCACATAATGAGTGCTTTTTCACCTCGTTAACCAACTACCCTTGTCTCCAGCACCTGCATTGTTTACTGCAAGTTCTTATCTGATCCAAGTCATGCGAGCTGAGCCTTTGTCTCACACAACCCAAAACTTAACTCTTTCCCTACCTGCTTATACCTTGTACACTTTCTCATTGCCAACGTCCTGGACAATCTCAACATGACTTCCCAACTCCTACACTCGAAGGACTGAGCGATGAAGGCAAGAGTGCCAAATGCCTTTTTAAACACCCTGCCTGTATGTGACGCAAACTTCAAAGAATTACATACCTGGGTCCCTCTGTTCTACAACACTACCCAAGGCCCAATCATTCAATGTATGAGCCCTACCCTTGTTTGTATGACCAAAATGGAATACCTTGCACTTATCTAAATTGAACTCCATCTGCTAGTTTTCAGCCCATTGACCAATTTGATCAAAGTCCCTTTGTAATCTTAGAAAACCTTTTTTCACTGTCTACAATGCTATCAATTTTGGTGTTGTCCACAAACTTACTAGCCATACCTTCTATATTCTCATCCAAATCATTTATATAAATGACCAACAAAAGAGGATTGAGAACCAATCCCTGTGGAGCACTGCTGGTCACAGGCCTCCAGTCCAAAAAGCAACCTTCCACCATTACTCTCTCCAATTATGTGTCCAGTTGGCAAGCTCACCCTGAATCCCATGTAACCTAACTTTACTAATCAGTCTACCATATGGAACCTTGTCAAAGGCTTTACCAAAATCCAAATAAACAACATCTTCTGCTCTGTCATCATCAACTTGTCTGGTTACATAGTCTCAAAACTCAAATCAAGTTTGTGTGAGAGTATTTTTCTTGCACAAAACCATGCATGTCTATCCCTAATCAATTTTTGTGTCTAAATGTCCATAAATCCTATCTTTTCTAATCGCCTCCAAGAATTTACCCATGATTGAAGTCAGACTCTCCGGTCTGTAGTTCGCTGATTTCTCCTTACAGCCTTAAACCAGGGTACATCATTGGCCACCCTGCTGTCATTAGGCACTTCACCCATGGTTATAGATGACGCAAATATTTCTGCTAGGGATCTCATTGTTTCCTCTGTTACTTCCCACAATGTCTGGGATGCATTTGATCAGGTCCTGGATAATTATCCTCCTTTTATATTCTGTAACACCTCCCAAACTTCCTCTTGGGTAATATGAACTGTTTTTAAAATGTCAAAAGTTTATTTCTCTGCATTCTCTTGCATATTTAACAAATTCTTCACCATCCAAACCTTTACCACTATGGTAACCCCAGCCAATGTTCGGAATGAAAATCCACCATTATTACAACCTTATTATGCTTTCATATATCTGAGATCTCTTTGAATTCGGTCGTGATAGTTATGTTCTTGTGTAACCACGCTATTACAAACATAATGCAATATTAATAACACTTAAGGTTTTGGCAATCTAATCATGATATATCCAGTGCATGTGCTACAAGTTGGCATTTTAGAAAGTATTCCCGATCCACCAATTTGCATAAAAGAAATATGTGTTATAGCAGAGCTGCCTGAATTTGTTTTTCAATTTCCCTCTTACTATGGGGGAGGGGCTATAGTAGAGGGAGATTAGATTACTGACAGTGTGGAAACAGGCCCTTCAGCCCAACCCATCCAGACACATTCCCCTCATTTACTCCTGACGAATCAATCTGAACACCACGGCAATTTAGCATGGCCAATTCACCTAACCTGCACATCTTTGGACTGTGGGAGGAAACAGGAGCACCTGGAGGAAACCCACGCAGACACAGGGAGAATGTGCGAACTCCCACAGACAGTTGCCCGAGGCGGGAATTGAACCCGGGTCTCTAGTGCTGTGAGGCAGCAGTGCTAACCACTGAGCCACCGTACCAACCCAGACAATCCCATCAATGTGATCTTTCCTTTTTTTTTGTAATTTTTACCCATATCTTTTGACTTGGATGATTTTTCAAAAATATCTTCTCTATCGGTTATCTTAATTACAGGATATCTTTCCTCTTGCATTGATCCAATATGAGTTGCATCGCCAGTGATCTTTCCTTTGTAAGTTGAGGGTGTTCACTGATGATGTCAAGAATCTTGAACAATGTGCATCCTCATATACTGAAGCAGTATGTGTTCAATCGTAGCAAAACCTGGACAACCTTCTGGTTAGTGGCAAGTAATATTTGCAAGATATATATGTCAGACAGTGCATATCTTGATCGAGAAAATCCAACCACAACTTGTTGACATTTAGTGACGCTCCCATTTATGAATCCCCCATTACTGACATCCTAAGAGTTGCCATTGACCAGCTATTGTATAGGCCTAACACATAAAAGAATGTAAATAGGTTTGTGAGAGCAGGTTGGAGACTGGAAATTGTACTGAGTAATTCGCTTCCTGACTCCACAAAGTCTATCCACCGTCTGCAAGGAACAAGTCAGCAGTATGGTGGAATAGTCTGCACTTAGATGGTTGCAGTTACAACAGTGCTCAAGAAGCTCAATGCCAAACCGGATAAAACGATGTGCTTAATTGTGGCAGATGGAGTTTAATTCAGATAAGTACGAGGTGCTGCAGTTTAGGAAAGCAAATCTTAGCAGGACTAATACACTTAATGGTAAGGTCCTGGGGAGTGTTGATGAACAGAGACCTTGGAATGCAAGTTCATAGCTCCTTGAAAGTGGACTCGCAGGTAGATAGCATAGTGAAGAAGGCGTTTGGCATGCTTTCTTTTATTGGTCAGAGTATTGAGTACAGGAGTTGGGAGGTCATGTTGCGGCTGTACAGGCCACTGTTGGAATATTGCATGCAGTTCTGGTCTCCTTCCTATCGGAAAGATGTTGTGAAACTTGAAAGGGTTCAGAAAAGATTTGCAAGGATGTTGCCAGGGTAGAGGATTTGAGCTATTGGGAGAGGCTGAACGGGCTGGGGCTTTTTCCCTGGAGCGTCTGAGGTTGAGAGGTGACCTTATAGAGGTTCATAAAATCGTAAGGGGCATGGATAGGATTAATAGGCAAAGTCTTTTCCTTGAGGTCCAGAAGTCCAGACCTAGAGGGGATAGGTTTAAGGTGAGAGGGGAAAGATATAAAAGAGACCTACGGGGCGACGTTTTCACACACAGGATGGTACATGTATGGAATGAGCTGCCAGAAGAAGTGGTACAACTGGTACAACTGCAACATTTAAGAGGCATTTGGATGGGTATATGAATAGGAAGGAATTGGAGGGATATGGGCCGGGTGCTGGCAGGTGGGACTAGATTGGGTTGGGATATCTGGTCAGCATGGGCGGGTTGGACCGAAGGGTCTGTTTCCATGCTGTACATCTGTATGACTCTGTGACTCTTTGACTCTGATCTAACACCTTCACCTTTTCTCTATTTTTATTACCAGCGTTAATTCAAGGAACAAACCAGATAATTAGGACTGTTATCACCTGCATGTTCCCCTCCACTGTCACTGGGTCAAACTTACGGAATTCCCTGACAAACAGTACTTTGGGTGTCGGTATGCCCCAAGAACGGCAGTTCAAGACGGTAGTTCACTACCACTTTGTTGAGGGCAGTTAGGGATGGGCAATAAATGTTTGCCGAGCCAGTCACGTCCATGTCCTGTGATTGAATTTAAAAACAAATAGTCTTCATGTTAAATTGTCCATAGTGTTAGGTGCATTAGTTAGGGGGGAATGGATCTGGGTGGGTTACTCTTCGGAGGGTCGGTGTGGACTAGTTGGGCCGAAGGGCCTGTTTCCACACTGTAAGGAATCTAATATAATTTTATCCAGCTTCAAGTTCGCATGAATTTGGACTTGGAGTACTTAGCACATTATGGCTTTGTCGATCCTGAAAAAATCTAATTCGTAAGAAGAGTCATTTTGGAGTCAGTTAATTCTGTTTCTTTCTCCACAGATAGTATCAGATCTGCTGAGTTTTTCCAGCATTTTGTATTTGTTTCAGATTTCCAGCAACTGCGTTATTTCACGTTTTATTTATTTTGTATTAGTTCTTACCAATACCAGAGTTGAGTCATAAGCCTGAACCTGATCCTCTGGTCATTGTTTTAATTCTCTATCCCAGCTTTTTTTTGGTTAAGCAAATAGTAGCCTTTCAAACTTGATGTGGAGTTCAGCAATTTTCAGATCATCATTTCTGCTCGAATTTTTTTAAATATTAGCAGTGGATAATGTTTCAGCTATAGTGTTCCCATTTACATGTTCTTGATACCTATTTTGTTGCTTGCATGATTTAGAAATAGAATATAAGATAAGAGTTGGTGTACTTATGACAAGTGTCAGGTAAAACATACAGTTGAAAACATAGGAACACAGAAGGTACACAGAGAAAGTGACGTATATTAGAGAAGCAAACATGAGTTTGTTATGACTGACACTTAACATAAAGGGTTATCTCAAAGTCTTCTGGGGTATATAGGTAGTAAGAGGGTGATAAAAGGAGGAGTTGTGCTGATTGTGGACCAACACATAAAAACTGGGCTAAGACCAAGGTATCAAATGGATACTTTGCATCTGTCTTTAGACCATAGTGACGCAAGTGTCACTAGAAGAGTTCAAAATTGATAAAAGATGCATTGGATGGACTGTTGGTTCTTAATGTTGTCAAGTCACCTGGATCAGATTTAATGATCCAAAGATGCTGAATGAAGTGAAAATGGAAATTGGAAGGGAACAAGCCACTATCTTCCATTCTTCCCTAGATGACAGAAGTGTCAAAACATTGGAGATTACAATCATTATGGCAATTAATGCCAGTCAGTTTAACTTCACTGGTGGGGAAGTTTCTAGAAATAATTATTCAAGATGAAATTAGTAGCCATATGGGAAAAGGTAGGTTCATTAGGAAGAGCCATCATGCATTTCTGAAGGTGAAATTGTTCATTGACTAACTTTCAGAAGTTTAGTGAAGAGGTAACTGGAGGAAATAATAAAGGTAATGCTATTAATGTGATCTACACAGTCTTCCAGAAGATGTTGGGCACAGCACAACCCAATAGGCCTGTGTGGCACATAACAACTTTTGGAATAAAATGGACCTTATTAACGTGGATATAAAATAGGCTGTGATAGGCAACCAAGAGTAATGATCAATGAATATTTTTCCAGCTGAGAGTTTATAGTGGAGTTCACAAGAGCTCAGGATTGGAATTCGTGTTTTTCCTGATTACATTGAATTATTCTCAATATTATTGTGCTGGGATTAGTCACAGCGATTATAGACTAGGTGGATTTGGAAGCTTTACCAATGGAAAGGAGAAGACGGAGCTTTAAAAAGCTCATAATTTAATGGTTTGAGTGGATAGATAGCAAATGAACTTTCACATGGAGAAGTGTGAGGTGATGCATTTTGGCAGGAAGAGCATGGACTGATGGCATAAAATAAGGGATATAGTTCTAAAGGGGCTGCTGGAGCCAAGGGATCTGGGTGTATGTGTGCACAGATCATTGAAAGTAGTCATTTGAAGGAAGCAAGATAGACGAAGGGTAGAGCGCCCTGGGCTTTTTTAAGTGGGATATCAAGTACAAAAACAAGAAGCTGATGCTGAACCTGTGCAGAAATTAGCTAGCTTTCAGCTGGAGTTGCACAGAGTCCAGAGTTTTGGGATTGAAGGTGATTCGGCAGTTTGGAACAGAAATCGGCGAGCTGAGGAAAAAAACAGGGTGGTGGTTGATGGGAAATGTACATCCTGGGCTCAGTTACCAGTGGTGTGCCGCAAAGATCTGTTTTGGGATCACTGCTGTTTGTCATTTTTATAAATGATCTGGAGGTGGACGTAGAAGGATGGGTTAGTAAATTTGCTGATGACCTGAAGGTAGGCAGAGGTGTGGATAGTGCTGAAGAATGTTGTGGGTTACAGAGAGACATAGATAAGTTGCAGAGCTGGGCTGAGAAGTGGCAAATGGAGTTTAATGCAGAAAAGTGTGAAGTAGTTCACTTCGGAAGAAGTAACAGGAATGTGGAGTACTGGGTTAAAATAAAATCTTTTGGCTGTGGAAGTAAACAGAAAGATCTCTATGTCCAGGTGCATAAATCCCTGAAAATTGCCACTCATGTTGATAGGATTATTAAGAAGGCATATGGTGTGTTGGCGTTTTATTGGTAGGGGGATTGGGTTTCGAAGCCACGAGGTCATAATTCAGTTGTACAAACTGTAAGGGTGCACCTGGAGTAATGCGTACAGTTCTGGTCATCACGTTCTAGGAAGGGTGTGTAAGCTTTGGAAAGGGTTCAGAGGAGATTTACTAGGATGTTGCCTGGTATGGAGGGAAGGTATTATGTGGAAAGGCTGAGGGAACTGAAGCTGTTTTCATTGGAGTGGTGAAGGTTGAGAGGTGACTTAATTGAGACGTATAAGGTAATCAGAGATTTGATAGGGTGGACAGTGAGAGCCTTTTTCCTCGGATGGTGAAGGCTAACACGAGAGGATACGTTTAGGACAGATGTTGGGGTAATTTCTTTACTTGGAGAGTAATAGGGGCGTTGAAATGGCCTGTCTACAACAGTAGTAGACTCGCTGACATGAAGGGCATTTAAATGGGCTTTGGACATCGATATGGATAAGAATGGAATGATGTAGGTTGGATGGGCATTAGATTAATTTCACAGATCGGTGCAACATTGAGGGCTGAAGGGCCTGTACTGCGCTGTAATGTTCTATGTTTTATGAAGTATTTTGCACAGTTATGCAGAGTATACCTTAAGAAGGATGTGAACACATTGGACAGGATGCAGAAGAGATGTACAATGGTTCCAGTGATGAGAAACCACAGTCATGAGAGTACATTGGAGAGGTTGTGGCTGTTTCCTTGGTAAGGAAAGTGCAAAGAGCAGGTTGTATAGAATAGATTGAGAGAAACTGTACCTGATCATAAAAAGATCAAGAGCAAGAGGGCACAGATTTAATTGATTTGCAAGAGAAACAAATGTGATAGGAGAAAAATATGTTTACTCAAGAACTAGTAAGAGTCTGGTATGCTCATTTGTGGGCTGGTGAGATGGATTGAATGGGAGAAAGTGAGGACTGCAGATGCTGGAGATGAGAGTTGAGCGTGGTGCTGGAAAGCACAGCAGGTCAGGAGGAGCAGGAGAATCGACGTTTCGGGCAAAAGCCCTTCATCAGGAATAAGTTGAAGGGCTTTTGCCTGAAACGTCTATTTTCCTGCTCCTCGGATGCTGCCTGACCTGCTGTGCTTTTCTAGCACGACCCACTCAAGAGAGACTGATGGCCTCCCCTGCTGTAAACCTACTGTAATTCTGTGATGACCGTACAAGACAGAAGAGGACTATCATTACTTCTGTTTTGTAATCTCTCCTTTCTTGAACCTTAACACAGACTTTCCCTTTTATCTTTATACTCCTCCACCTTCCTCTGCATCAGCTTTCTTAAAATCTGTTGTAACTTTCCAGAAACTGTTTTCAAGCTCTGACAAAAATTTAATCATTTGAAATATTCACTTTTTAAAAAATCTGTAATATTACTGGCAGATCTGGTGACTATTTCCAGTGTGTTTAGTTGCTTCAGATTTCCTACATGCACAATGTTTTGCTTGTCTCCCATTGTATATCATGCAGATGTACTTGTAAACTCTATCGGTCTGGCGTTTAAGCAATTAAATCTACTTTCTGTTTCTTGTTGGCGAATTGATTATGCAGATTGCTTCCAGATCAATGCATGTTAATTATAGACCAATGGATCCCGCCTCATTCCTTATTTAGGTTTCCTCACTTTCATGAGGATGTAAATTTATTAATTTTTAAAAGCCCATGCTGAAAATTGCCTACAGTTAGATAATAGGATATTTCAAATGCAATTTTTGTTTTTAAAATAACTTGCAATCCCACTCTACACTATCTCAGTCTGCTTCTTTCTGTCGTGCCTTATAACTCCATCCCCAGAAAACTAACTAATGCATAACTCCCTGAAGGAAGCTAAAGAAAACAAAAATTGAAGGCAGTGGAGATTCATCAGTTTATTCCCAAACATTGTTTGGAATGCTCAATAGTGATCCGTGAGGCCAAGAATAAACTAATGAATGTGTCCTCTTCATGATCTTTCTTCAATTTGAGCAGAAACAAGATTAAGGAAGTCTTACATTACCACACCTTTTTACTTGACAGTGGGAACATGAGAGGCATGTGTCATTTTGGTTCATTGTGCTGTAATGTTAAAAGATTAAATGGGACTATCTTTCTGGACATGAATATAATAGAGTTAAACTGCACTCAGTGAACATTCAGGAAGTGGCTTGGGATGACATTGATGCAAGATCGTGGATGGCTCGTGCTCCAATTGGACAGTCATTTGCTACTACACTCCTATTATCATATTAAACTATCATTCAATCTCTTCCATTCAGAAATGCTTTCAAGCCATCCCCCAAAGCTAGAACACCTTACACCTGCATTTTCTTGGAGAATCTCTGAGTCAGGAAATATCTGCATAACGATTCCTCAGGATTAGGGCATTAGCATTTGCATTATCTCAGGATGATCTCATCCTACCATTTTACCTAGGGTAACATGTGACTGTGAATGACTGGGGGTTGTCTTGAGTGGCATGTGACTGTGGGGGCATGGCCAGAGTATCTATAAGCATGACCAACTGACCTGTATAAAGGGGATGTTTTTTCTTTCTTCAGGGCCTCCCTTTGACCCAACTTCGCATGCCTGCAAAGAGGGTCCAAGGGATCACCTGGTTTGTACAAGCTTTAATAAACTTTAACTGTTCACAGAAGTTGGTGTCCGCAAATTGCATATCATGTGTGAAACCTCTGGAATAGAACCAAACAGTGCACTGACTGACAAAAAGTCTGTCTTCAAGAGGACGGTACGGTGGCTCAGTGATTAGCACTGCTGCCTCACAGCTCCAGGGACTGAGGTTCAATTCCAGCCTCAGGTGACTGCCTGTCTGTCACAGACACATTTTCCCCGTATCTGCGTGGGTTTCCTTCGGGTGCTCTGGTTTCCTCCCACAGTCTAGTAGATGTGCAGGTTAGGTGAATTGGCCTGACTAAATTGCCTGTAGTGTTCGGTGCATTAGTCAGAGGGAAATGGATCTGGGTGGGTTACTGTTCGGAGGGTCAGTGTGGACTTGTTGGGCTGAAGGGCCTGTTTCCACACTGTTGGTGTGCGAGGGTTCTTGTGAAGGATTAACAGTTATTGCATTTGTAAATTTATGGTAAAATAATAATTGTGGCTTTTCCAATTGCTCAATAAGCTCATTGGGTAGTACTGAAGTGTACAGACTAGAAGTTCTCTGAGTACCTGATGTGCGTTAGAACATAGAACATTCCAGCACAGTACAGGCCCTTTGGCCCTCTGTTGCACCAATGGTCTGGATGATAAAGTTGTCATTAATGGCTTTTGATTAAGCTCAAGTTGATAATGGATGTCCAGAAATAAGAGGAAGTATGTTTGTTTGAGTATTGAATGAGAATTGTCTATTTTGGTGATGTCTTGTAGTTGAGCAGTCTGCCCTGACTACGGATCCTCACTTTGGCTGTGAAGCAGTTCTGTACATTTGCGCTACGTTGTTTAATTTGTTTTGACGTGATTTGTGAAAGACTGATTCGCTATATTACTTGCTAAAGGTTGCCGTCGATATCGTTTCTGGGGTGTACAACTGTATGCTGCCTATTATGTCTTTTCTTTTTTCTTTTACAAAGAGCTTGATCCTAACCAGCTTTTTCTTTCTCTGTTTTCCCCACAGTTTGTATTCTGTCTGAACATGGATACGAGCAGTGTTGCAGAATCTACAAACTGTCTTCCTAACGAAAATGCTGCAAATAAAAGCAGTGATATCTCAACTTCTGCAGATATGAATATTTCATTCGATGCATCAGAGTCTTGTTCAGAAAGGGAACAGAGTTCCACTACTGATGAAACCGGTTCCCTTAAGACACCGCCTGTTAATGAGCAAGTCACAGTAAAGTTGAATACTGATGGAGGTAATGAGGTATGGATTAAACCGAAAAGCTTCAGTGAAGGAAACGGTGAAAGAAGAGAATTGGGGGCTTTTTATAATGACTCTCCTTCAGGGAAAGGACACACTGGACCTTCGGTGTACAGATTGAATGATCCTTGCGGTGCAGATGATGAGGGGAGCACTATGGACTATTTGTTACAGTCGGTGGAGTCTACATGCAACAAAGATGCGGTCGATATGAAAGAGGACACTGACGACAACATTGCCGTAGATTCTTCTCATGGCCACCCTGAGCATGTGGACATAATCGCAAAAACAGAACTCTCAGAATCAACACACCAACCTGACACACCTGCAGATGTTGCAGCTCAACAAGGAAATTTGGGAACTGGGCCAAATCTGGAAGAGATTGATCTAAAGACAGATAACTCTTCACAGCCGCTCCCCGATCTGGCTAGATCACCAGTGCCAGAGGAGGAAGAGGCAGAGGTGCTTTGTGATATAAAGACTGTGGAAGATTCTGAGGACACAAAAACCGCCAGAAAGCGTGATATACAATGCAGTGAGTCAGATGGAAAAGAAGGTGACACCTGTGAGACTCCGCCAAAAATAACTTCCCGTGTGGTAACTTCGCCAGAAACTGTTAAAGGTCAGTACCTTTTCATTTTCTAAATTGGCATTCACAGCTGCTTGTGATAGGCTAGTAGGTAAATATGGTGCCTAATCTTAGTTTCTTATTTGGTCTTCTTTCTCGGTTATTCAGCTGTTTGTTGAACAGCATAAGTTATGAAATAATTCTGATGAAAGCAGTTTGTTTCAATTAATAATCACTTCCGATTAGTGAACTAGGAAAAATGCTTTTTAATTCACCTATAGTTAAGTTCAAAAAAGCAGTTTGTTCTCCACATTTGTAGGTTTGAAATAAATGTCTGCCTTTGTTTTCTTTGCCTAATAACATTCATGCATATCTCTTATAAAGTCTTTACCAATATGCATTATTTGGGACGGAAGAATTCGTTGTGGAAAGTAAAAGAGTGGGGTAGAGTAGGAGAACTAATGGAATTTCATTTGGGTTATTTAATCTACCTTTTTATTTGGTCAGTCCGGGGTGAGGTGGGGGGGGTGGATTGGCGGGGGTCGGGGGAGAACTGAGATGTTGTAACTAAAAATATGAACCCCTTCAGCAGGAGATTGCATTTTTGGACACCATTGACAGCAGCCGTCACATTTTTTTGTGTTGGAAACATAATGCCTCACTTCTAATCTGCTTCCCATCCATAAATATGCAAATTCAGGCAGAGGTCCTCAAAACCTTAGCGACAAAATTCTTCTCTTTGCTGCAATTGTACTTCATTCAGTCTCCATTCCAAACAATTCCAACTTTATTATGTAACACCATCCAATTCCCTCCCATTTCATTTTGGATTTTGTCCCCATCCCCTAAGTTTTGTTGCTTCCAAGTGGCCCCTGCTCCCATCTGTTCTCCCAGCTCGGATAGCTTTGTGCTGTACTTGCCTTCCTTGGTGTTGTGCTTCAAAGCCAAAGTGTTTGGGCTGCTGTTGCCCATGTAGTTGCTGGTAGTCTCTCTTCTGAAGGAGCAGCCAATACATACATGGAAACTGCACTTCCAGCAGCTGTTAACACCAAAAGAGCACTGCCTTCCAGCAGCTGATCAGTCTTCTCATTTCTGTTCCATCAACAGCTTTCCACATCTTGCCAGATCCTGTGCGGGTACTGGAGAAATGTAGGTTCCATTCTGTGCAGAAGACAGATGAGGGCAGAAACCCAGACACATTCTTGAAGAGAAATTGTTGGCTGCAATCCATAGTTCTTTGTTGAATGCATACTTCAAAACAATTCTAACCTAATGTATGTAGTTACAGATTTCAGTAAAATAGTTTAAGATGATATGGCACTGAAGCTGTGAATAATTAAACTTAAAATATGTAATATAACAGAGTCTAAAAAGAAATCTGCAGAAAATATCAACTTTATGACCATTAGTTCCTGGGCATTTGTTGCATGGAAACAGACTCTGGTTCAACTCATTCCTGCCAAGCAGACATTTCAATCTCACCCAGTCCCATTTGTCGTCATTTGGCTCCTATCCCTCTAAACCCTTCCTGTTCATACATATCTTTTTAATGTTGTAATTGTGCCCACCTCCTCCACTTCCTCTCACAGCTTGTGCCATATATGCACCATCCTCTGCATGGAAATGTTACCTATCAAGTAATTTTAAGAATCTTTTCCCCTCATCTTGAGCCTATGCCCTCTAGTTATGGATTCCCTCACCCTAGGAAAAAGACCTCGGCTATTCACCCTGTGGATGTCCCTCATGATTTTATAAGGTTCTATAAGGTCACCTCTCAGCTCTGACACTTGAGTGGAAAAAAGCCCCAGCCAGTTTTGCCTTTCCCTATTTAGAGTCATAAAGATGTACAGGGAGGAAACAGACCCTTCGGTCCAACTTGTCCATGCCGACCAGATATCCCAACCTAATCTAGTCCCATTTGCCAGCACATGGCCCATATCCCTCCAAACCCTTCCTATTCGTATACCCATCGAGATGCCTTTTAAATGTTCCATTTGTACGAGCCTCCACCACTTCCTCTGGCAGCTCATTCCATACACGCACCACCCTCTGTGTGAAAAAGTTGCACCTTAGGTCCCTTTTATATCTTTCCCCTCTCACCCTAAACCTATGCCCTCTAGTTCTGGACTCCCCCAATCCAGGGCAAAGGCTTTGTCTATTTATCCTATCCATGCCCCTCATGATTTTATAAACCTGTATAAGGTCACCCCTCAGTCTTCGATGCTCCAGGGAAAACAGCCCATAGCCTATTCAGCCATTCCCTAGAACTCAAATCCTCCAACTCTGGCACCACCGTTGTAAATCTTTGCTGAACCCTTTCAAGTTTTAAAACGTCCTTCCGATGTCCTGTACAGCCGCAACGTGATCTCACAACTCCTATACTCAATGCTTTGACAAATAAAGGAAAGCATATGAATGCTGCCTTCACTATTCTATCTACCTGCAACTCTACTTTCAAGAGCATCTGATCAAGATCCTGTTGTAATGTGAGGTAACCTTCTTCGCTGTCCACTCCACTTATTTTGGTGTCATCTGCAAACTTATTAACTATACCTCCTATGTTCATATCCAAACCGTTTATATAAATGAAAAAAAGTAGTGGACCCAGCACCGATCTTTGTGGCACTCCAGTAGCCACAGGCCTCCAGTCTGAAAAACAATCCTCCACCACCACCCTCTGTCTTCTACTTTCGAGCCAGTTCTGTATCCAAATGGCTTGTTCTCCCTGTATTCCATGAGATCTAATCTTGCTAGCCAGTCTCCCATAGAGAACCTTGTTGAATGCCTTACTGAAGTCCATATAGATCACGTTCACAGCTCTGCCCTCATCGATTCTCTTTGTTACTTTCTCAAAAAACTCAATCAAGTTTGTGAGGCTTGATTTTCCATGCACAAAACCATGTTGATAATCCCTAATCAGTCCTTGCCTTTCTAAATACATGTAAATCCTGTCCCTCAGGATTTCCTCCAACAACTCGCTCACCACTGATGTCAGGCTCACCGGTCTATAGTTCCCTGGCATGTCCTTCGTAAACAGTGGCACCACATTAGCCAGCTCCAGTCTTCCAGCACCTCACCTGTGGCTATCGGTGATACAAATAGCTCAGCAAGAGGCCCAGCAATTACTTGCCTAGCTTCCCACAGAGTTTTAGGGTATACCTGATGAGATCCTGGGGATTTATCCACCTTCATGCAGGTCAAGGCACCCAGCACTTCCTCCTCTGTAATACGGACAGTTTTCGAGATGCCACTATCTATTTCCCTACATTCTGTATCTTCCATGTCCTTCACAGTAAACACTGATGCAAAATCCTTGTTTAGTATCTCACCCATCTCCTGTGACTCAACACACAGGCTGCCTTGCTGATCTTTGAGGGGCCTATTCTCTCCCTAGTTACCCTTTTGCCCTTAATGTATTTGTAAAAACCCTTTGGATTCTCCTTAACTCTATTTGCCAAAGCTAACTCATGTCCCCTTTTGGCCTGCTGATTTCCCTCTTAAGTATACTTCTACTGCCCTTATACTCTACAGAGGATTCACTCGAGATCTCTCGTGTGTATACCTGATATATGCTTCCTTCTTTTTCTTAAAGAAGCCCTCTATTTCTCTAGCCATCTAGCATTCCCTACAGCCACCAGCCTTTCCTTTCACCCTAACAGCAGTATACTGTCTCTGGACTCTTGTTATCTCATTTCTGAAGGCTTCCCATTTTCCAGTCATCCCTTTACCTGTGAACGTCTGCCCCCAATCAGCTTTGAAAGTTCTTGCCTGATACTGTCAAAATTAGCCTTCCTCCAATTGAGAACTTCAACTTTTAGATCTGGTCTATCTTTATCCCTCACTATTTTAAAATTAATAGAATTATGGTTGCTGGCCCCAAAGTGTTCCCCCCGACACCTCAGTCATCCACCCTGCCTTATTTCTCAAGAATAGGTCAAGCTTGAACCTTCTCTGGTGGGTACATCCATATATTGACTCAAAATTTTCTTTCTTCTATCTTATGTCAGACTGTGAATTAGAAGAAACATTTGTCAAATTATGTGAAGTTTAACAGATCATGTTAAAAACAGAAATTGCTGGACAAGCTCAACAGATCTGGCCGCATCAGATTGTTCGGCCTCTCCGTTGTTTATCTGAAGTGCAACACTGAATACCTATCACTGTTAAGTTGCATCTGTTATATATGTGTCCATTTCAGCAATCTGCCTGTACTCGTGAAGTTGATGACTGTCCAGCTTACTACATAGCATGTTGTCAATTTTGGACTGATTTGTAAAATTTCGAAATTGTAGTTGCTATACTTAAGCCTGATCAGAAGTAGTACTTTTTGTACTGCCTTCATAGGCACTCTGTTGCTTCATCAAAGATCTTCAAGTTAGTTCGACACAACTCACCGAATCACAGAACTGTGCCATCTGTCTTTTTACCTTAGCTTCAACAAGTGATTTTTTTTTTTGGGCCATTCAATCATTGGTGCTTGCTTTATTTTCCATAATAGTTAGTTTTATTCCTCTCCCTCCACCAAAAATAAACAATAGTTGGCACACTTGGAATCTTCCAATCCCTTGGCATTATTTCAGTAATCAAGGAAGATTGAAGGATTATGGTCAGTTTCTACTGTCTCTGTCCAAATGTCTCAACAGTCTAATATCCATCCTATTTGTTAACTTTGCTATCAATTTCGTAACATATCTTTGATCTATTTTTGTCTTAGCCAATACCTTTTATTTTTGTTCTGTTTTGCAACAGAAACTAGCTTCTTTTGTGAAAGCATGTCAAGTTTTTGTTTACTTTTGCCTGAACAGAGTTATCTCCTTGGTAAAAACCATGACTGCAGATGCTGGAAACCAGATTCTGGATTAGTGGGGCTGGAAGAGCACAGCAGTTCAGGCAGCATCCTCTGCTCTTGGATGCTGCCTGAACTGCTGTGCTCTTCCAGCACACTAATCCAGAATTATCTCCTTATCTGTCCCTAATTCAGTCCCACCTTTTGTTGAACTGTCTTTTTACTTTTAATATGTTGATGAAAGATATTTGAATTTAATTTTTATAAGTTAGTAATTTTTATTTTCTCTTCTCTTATATCCCTCCTTGTACTTTCTGTGCATTGCCAGTTTTTGTCTGTATCCAGTTCCAGGCATTTGTTACATAGCTTGATTCATTTTTATTTTAACCTTTCTTGTTAGGAAGCTCAGATGTGAATGCTCTATCTTTCTTCCATATGCAGAGGTGCTCGTTTGCACCCGATTGTTCGTTTACTGCTTTCCTGGCCAGTCTTTGTTCCGGTCCATCTGGATCCCTTCCAAATAACTCTCATAGACTTTTCCCCATTTGAGTATTTTCATTGCTTTTTCTTTACCATTTCTATTGCTACTTCAAACCAATAATAACAGAAATATTATTACTTATGACTTAGATGTTCTCTCAGCACAGCACACTGCACTTGAATTACTTCTCTTTTTTAGGAAATGTGTCTGCTATGTCCCCTTCATATTTTTTGCAAGGATTGCTGTGAGGACATATACATATAAAGCAAAAAGTTAATATTTGATACCATCATGGTTTAATTTCCTTTCAGAGCAGTCAATTGCAGAATCTTGTAAAGTTTTGTAATTCGCAGTTCTCCTGTATCCAAGAAATGGGCGAGGAGGAATTTTAAAGCTGATCCATCAATTTCTCTCTGCCTTCCCAGATTCCCATGATCTTTTATTCAATTTTTGTTTTACATCCTTCTGAAGGTGCTACTTAATTGTAATGGTATAATTTCACTCATGGCAACAGCTTTTCATAGTTTGTCGATTTCATCCAAATGTTTGAATCTACATAAAATTGATATGATCTTTTGTTTTCCTCTCCAGTTGTTCAACAACATCAACTCTACTTTTTTGCTAATAGTAAGAGATGTCAAATTGAAATCAATATTAGGTAACCTAATTTGCTCTTTGTAAAGGTCTCTCGAGAATTGGGGTGTCTTTACTAGTATTCATTTGAAGTTAGCTTAATTTAACAAAAGCAAAAAATCAAACCTTAGATTGGCTAGCTAGGATGACTCAGTGCCATGTTGAATTGTACTGTTTGAATTTATGGCCCTGGGCAGAGCTGATTGCTTGCTGCTTTGCATTCATACTGCATTTGGTTGAATAAATCTATTAGATTCTCATCCCATCTGATAGACCCCAATAGATTTATATCCTTAATCATGTAGAAACCTGTTCCATGTGCATGGGTTGGGGGTGGGGATGGAGATGGAGAGGATATGTGGTGGGAAAGTGAAAAGAGAGTTGTATAATTTCGACAGGCTCATTAAACTCTTTGCTGTTTTGGCGTGGTGCAGCAAATTACAGCTGCCTCGTCTTTCATTGCATTGGCTGGATTTCCTCAAAAGCCAGCGAGTAGCAATGTCAAATATTCAGGGAAATAAATGGTGGCTGAACCATATTTCCACAATCTTTGACATTTTTAATAACGCACTAACACAGCTCTGAGATATTGAAGAGGGAAAGGAAATAAAAAAAAACCAATCAATTTCAAAATCTGAGTTTGATCTGTCAGGTGCTTGGGATGTGAACATGTGTGTTTTCAATCATCCTACTGCGTAACCAGTGGTAGCCATTTGTTTACTGCTATGAGCCATGTTTGTAGTTTAAACCGGCATTAAGTGGATGCAGTGTGGTTTCTTCATTTTTCTGGTACTGTGTAATGAGTTGTCATTTATCATTGATTAATTTGTATTGGATGGATTGAGCGGTCACCTCACCCTTGAAAGGAGGTTTTACTTGATGCACATTGTGGCATCTGAGAGAAAACTGCCATTGCAAGGCTAACAGGACTAATCTACTTTGAAGCAGCATTCCTGATTGTCACATTACTGATTACGATTGAAAGTGAAGCACACATGTATTTTGTACCTGATCAAGTGCTACTTTTGCTTGGTTTTTCAACCTCTTGTTTTTAACAATCTTACCCTGCCAATCTTGCTGCCATCTCTGCCAATCGATCACTATAGCATGAATGAGGGGGAATAAAGCATGCAACAGGCTTCCTGCAAATTTTGATTAAATTGATTTTTCACTCTTTAAGATAGCAGCATGTTTTGAGAAGATTTGTAGCTCAGATTGAGGTTCTGGATGTAAGTTTGCTCACTGAGCTAGAAGGTTAATTTTCAGACGTTTCGTCACAATGCTAGGTATGATGATGTTACCTAATATAGTGATGAAACTTCTGAAAACTAACCTTCCAGCTCAGCGAGCAAACTTACATCCAGAGCTTTTTAAGATGTTGAAAAACCTTTTACCATACATAGGGACTTTTTTTTTTGTAATGCTAGAGTGTTGAATTATGTCTGCCGAAATGTTATGTTAGAATGCTTTCACCAGAAAATCAAAGTAGTCCAAGGATAGAGGAAACCAAGCACATAGGCTTTTCTTTTGATTGGATGCTAATAAGCCTCCAAGTGAAAAGTGTTAATTAGTGTTGACACCAATAACAGGCGACCCTGCAGTTGGTTAACCAAGTGCATTCTTGGCAAGTAATCTATCCAGAACTATAGATCGTGGTTTCACATAGAAATGGAAAATAGGAGTTAATATAGGTCATTCAACCCATCATTCTTGCTCTGCCATTCAACATGATCATGGCTTATCCTCCATCTCAATGCACGACCCCAGACTGCTGCTGTTTCCCTTTAGATTTAAGAAATC
Source organism: Chiloscyllium punctatum (assembly GCF_047496795.1). Classification (NCBI taxonomy): domain Eukaryota; kingdom Metazoa; phylum Chordata; class Chondrichthyes; order Orectolobiformes; family Hemiscylliidae; genus Chiloscyllium; species Chiloscyllium punctatum. The sequence goes on along the minus strand of NC_092763.1, from coordinate 59,694,729 downwards.
TATCTATTTCTTCCTAAACTTGGTCTCTTTTTGGCAGTAGAAAGTTTTGCAGGTTCACCACCTTTTCAACTCTATCTGAAATGGCCCACCATTTATCCTGAGACTGTGCACCCTTGTTCTGGACTCCTCGATACAATCCTGTCAGAATTAAATACTTTTTAATGAGACCATCTATTATTCTTCCAAGCTGTGGTGAACACAGGCACTGTTGTCCTCCGAAGACAAACCTGCCATTCCAGCAATTGTGGTGAACCTTCACTGCACTCCCATTATGACAAATATCTGTTTCCTTGGGTAAGGGCACCACAACTGCACACACTCTTCCAGGTGAGGTCTCACTAAGGCCCTATACAGCTGCAATAAAACTTCCTTGATCCTGTACTCAAACCTTTGGGCAACGAAAGCTGAATGCCATTTGCTTTCCTAACTGCCTGCTGCATCTGCACGCTTGCTTTCAGTCACCACTATCTAATGGCATCCTTGATACGTTGTACTCTCCCAATCCGTTTTGCCTAGAGTTTCAACACTGTAGGGATTCTATCAGTCGAAAAACCCAGTTTATCAATGGTATAGTGCGTCACCTAGCACCTCATTCTGTGTTGTGAGCAAACTTGTTAAAACCCTCACTTCAATCTTTTAATGAATAACTGAGCCCAAGTATTGTCCATCCTATAGTACTCTACTTGTCACTGCCTTCCACTGTGAAAATCACTTGTTTATTCCTGTTCTTTTCCTTATCTGCTAACTAATTCTCAATCCATTCCTGTACATCACCACCAGTCCCATGTACTTTGCATGAGACTTTATCAAGAGCTTTCTGAGAAGCCAAGTACATGACATCCACTCAATTTCCCTCTAACTATTCTACTTGTGACATCTTAAAAAAAACACCAGTACATTTGTGAAACATGACTTCCCTTTTCCTACACATGAGCATTCGGAACCCCAGTATGAATCTCTACACTTTTCAGATTCTTTTACACTGCATCTGCATTGTCAGTTGACTGCTAATTAGTTTTTCTGTATGGTCGAAGCAGTAGGAGGGTGGTTGAGTGTTTTGAAAGAAATTTTCATTGGACACTAGTGACTGGCAGTGAGAAGACACCTTCATTTGTTTGGTTTGCCCAGATCTGAAAGAGAAAATGGATTTGCACCCATCTTTGAAGGTGACAGAAGAAGAAATAACTGAAACAGCATAAAGGATGCTTGAATTTGTAAATTGAGTTTTGCGGTATAAAAACAAGGAGGTTATGCTGAGTCTGTATAAATACACGGTTAATTTTGGACAATTTAGACAACTGTAAAACATTAGGAAAGTGGAGCTAAGTGAAATATTATCGTGAATGTGGGATGTAAAGAAACTGAGATTAAGCAAAGACCAAAAATAGACATTTTTGAAATCATCAAGGGTTTGGTAGAGTAAATAAGGAAAAACTGCTTCCAGTGAAAGGAGGGGCAGTAATTCCAAGAACATAAGTTAAATAGCAAAAGCCCCAAAGAAAAGATGAAAATATCTTTTATACACTGAGGTATGTTCTTATGGGCTGCCTGGTGGCTAAGCAGATTCAGTTCAGAACTTTCAATAACAACAACTAAGTTATATAGCACTTTTTATAAAATAAAATGTCCTCTAATATAGTTGAAAATAAATATTTTGAATCCAGTTGTACACTTTCAGTGAGAGCTTTTATTTAAGTTAACCACACCTGTAAAATGTTTGCATCACTATTTACTAACTCACCATATACAACCAATTAATTCTTTATATATCCCTCAACTGTTTTCTCATTCTACCTGGTTTCAGTCAATCCTTCAGGCTATAATAGATAGTATCCCCAGGCTCTTCACAGAAGCATTAAAAATAAAGCAATACAGTATATGATATTGAACCACATGGCGATAAATAAGGTCAAGTAACTCGAAACTTGATCAAAGAGCTAGGCTTTAAGGGTCCTGTTGAAGGAGGAAAGTTCGATTGAGCTATCAGGAGAGACCTTTGCTGCTTGGACCTAAGCAGCTGAAGGAATGGCCTCCAGTGGCAAAGCCATTAAAATTGGGGATCCCCAAGGGATCTGAATTAGATGTGTTTGGACATTCCAGAACATTGTAGGTTGCAAGAAATTATAAAGAAAAGGGTATTGAATTAGGAAGTAGGGTGTCTACTTTTAGTGAAAAATTCCAAGGATATCTCCAAAAGGCAAGGAATAATTGGATGGCATTTGTCAAAAGCCAGCACAAGCCGAAGCACACAGGATCAATATCGTTTACTGGGCTGTATCATCCCATAATTCTGCCATCTGGTTATTCTGTGAATTTGGTAACGACGTGTAGCACAAGAAAGTCAACAGAAAGTAAAGTAGGCATACAGCTTAAAGTAACTGGGAGGCCAAACTAGAAAGTCTGGTGTCTGCATGTTTTACTGACTGGGGAGGAAATGTTGTAACTATCCACGATGAAACTACATGAAAGAAGCCAGTTATGCAGAATGTTGAGTGTAAAAACATCTTTTGAGGACACCTTTTGAAAGGATAGATTTGGTCCTGAGCCAATATCTCAAACAAAAATGCATTTCCATTTTCTGCTACTGTAAAACTGAGGCAGGAGGCAATGTGATCCTAGCCCATTAAAAGGTAGGAACGTCTCGTAGCAGTACACACTGCTGCTACTGAGTGTTTTTGGTGGAGTTAGTGGATGTGCTACCAATTAAGTGGACTGTTTTGTCCAGGATAGTGTCAGGCTGCTTCTGTATTGCTGAATTGCACTCATCCAGGCACATGGGGAGAATTCCATTATTCTCCTGACTTGTGTCTGGTAGATTTGGATAGTCTGTGGGAGGTCAAGTTGAGATAATTACTGGGGCATCTTTTGGTCTCTGATGTGCGTTTGTAGCCATATACATATATATTGTTGATCCAGTTCAGTTTCTGCTCCATTGTAATCCCCATGATGTTGATCCCAGTGATTTAACAATGATAAAACTACTGACTGTCCAAGGGCAATAGTTTAATTTTTATCATTGCATATAGTTATTTGCCTGACACTTGTGTGGCACAAATGTCATTTGTCAGGCTAAACTTCCATATTGTTCATATTTTGCTGCATCTGTGCATGGACTGCTTCAATACCTGAGTAGTTGTGACTGGTGCTATTATGCAATCTGTGAATATACCACTTGTGACCTTAAGATGGAGGGAAGGCCATTGAAACAGTTCCATTACCCTGAGCAGATGGACTTGAGCTAGTTGTCAAACCTCCAACAACAACAACCATCTTCCTTTGTACTAGGTATGATTCTAGCCAGTAGTGGGATGCCCCTGATTCCCACTAACTCCAGTTTTGCTCGGTCTGAGATGCCACATTCTCTCTGACATCAAAGCATTTGACACAGTTACTCTCGCCTCGCTTTGGGGGGCAGCTTTTCCATTCTCTCCAGTCTCTTTGTCGATCCAGTTACATAGAAAAATCACTTTCTGTCTTTGTATTGACGTGTAGGACATTTTGACAATTTGTCAGTAATAGCTTCCATAATTATTAAATCCTGATCAAATTTAAAGCTACAAAATAATGCAATGAATGTATTAATATCCTATACATGACAATATTTAAATTGTCACAAGACAACAGGTGTATGTTAGCAAAGGTATTTCTTCTAAAGTCCTGATGCTCTGCACATCACCTTAAACCTGCCATTGGTGAGGCATTGCTAAAATGCATTTTTAATGTAAATTCATGAAGCTGAAATATTTTAATGAGCCAGTTACAACCTTTTTTAACAACATCTCTGATCTCAATCATTATTTTGATTTGATCAATTGACGCAGTATTCCTTACAGTAGCGTCTGCTATAATTTTGCATTAAAGTAGTGCCTGAATGTATGCAGTATTCGAAAAGAGTAAATTGTTACTTCAGCAATTTTCAAGTTTTCTTAGCTCCTAATGAGCAAAATTTTCCCTTATTGTTGAAAGACTTGAATGATGGTATACAGAGGAACCTTGACTATCTGAATATCAATTATCCGAATATTCGATTATCCGTAGGAGATCAATAGACACATGACATCAAAGATGTGTTCCTAACACCATTCACATCTTTTACTTACAGTGATTGAAAGTGAACTCAGCTTACTGAAATGCTGCTGGGAACAGTCCTGAACTGATGGGAGCCCAGGCACCGTCTCCAAATGACTGACCTTCCACCCTCTCTTTCTCCCACACGCTTTCCCTGAGGTTGTACATGGGTGAACCTGAAACACCCCTTCCCCAGATAATCTCTCCAACATGGTCCTGTGCAGGGCAAAGTTGGAACCTGTCAAAACGTTGCAGTCAAAACGTATCTGTGTGTGTGCGTGCACAAACGCTATTTGGAGACTCCTCTCCTCCTCGTCCTCCTCCTCCCCTCTCTAACCTCTCTCTTTCCTGCACCCCCACCCCCCCCCCCCCCCCCCCCACCCCGCCCAAAAGATAGCACTAGCAGCAGCAATCTTGTGGTTGGTGTCCATTCCAGCTGCCTGGGAGTGGGGTTGGGCGGGGGGAAGGGGGGTGGGGGGTGGGGGGTGGTGTAGGGATGGATTTGGGGGAGGGAGGTGGCGTAGGGACGGGTTTGAGGGTAGGGTTGGCGGCATTGGGACGGGTTTTGGGGGGGGCAGCATGGGGATGGGTTTGGGGGAAAGGGGGGTGGAGTTGGGGCAGGTGTATTTGGGGGAGGGGGGACGGGTTTGAGGGGAGGGGGCAGCGTTGGGACGGGTTTGAGGGGAGGTAGGGGGAGGGGGGACGGGTTTGGGGGGGGAGGTGGGGCGACCCGGGGATGGGTTTGAGGGGAGGGGGGAGGTGGGGCGGCACGGGGATGGGTTTGAGGGGAGGGGAGGGGGGTGGGGCGGCGCGGGGATGGGTTGTGGGGGGGAGGTGGGGCGGCGCAGGGACGGGTTTGGCGGGGGGGGGAGAGGTGGGGCAACGCGGGGACGGGTTTGGTGGAGGAGGTGGGGCGGCGCGGAGACGGGTTTGGGGGGGAGGTGGGGCGGCGCGGGGACGGGTTTGAGGGGGGGGAGGTGGGGCGGCGTTGGACAGGTGGGTTGCACGAAGGGATGTATGAGGTGATGTTGGGGGTGGGGTGTGAGCTCATGGTAAGTGTGCTGCTGCCTAGTCTCCTGAACGGGGGCGGACTTGATAGAAATCTCCAACCCCCAGAGGAAAGGCATTGAATCAATTATCCAAGCAAAATAGTGCCCGCCCATCTTGTTCGGATAATCAAGCTTCCTCTGTAGTTCTAATTTGTGGCTTGGAGAAGAACTGCAGGTTGTGATGTTGCACTGCATTTGCTGCCCTTGTTCCTCTAGGTAGTAAGAACAGGATAATAGGGGCAGAAGTATGCCATCTGGCTACACGAGCCTGCTCTGTAATTGAGTGAGATCACGGCTGATCTTTTCATTGACGCAGCTCCATTTATCTACCACTCACCATAACTCTTAGATCCTTCAACAATAAAGGAATTATCTATTTTTGCCTTAAAAACTTTCAACAAAGTAGAAAGTGGTGGAAACTGATAGTTAGAACACTTCAAAGGCATCTGGATGGGTATATGAATAGGAAGGGCTTGGAGGGGTATGGGCCAAGTACTGGCAAATGGAACTAGATTGGGTTGGGATGTCTGGTTGGCATGGACGATTTGGACCGAAGTGTCTGTTTCCGTGCTGTACGTCTCTGGACTCTATGACTCTAGGGTAGCCTCAACTGCTTTCAGGACAGGGAATTCCAAAGATTCACAATCCTTTGGGTGACGAAGTTCCTGCAACTCAGTCCTCTATCTGCTGCCCCTTATTTTGAGGTTATACCTGCTAGTTCTAGTTTCACCCACAAATGGAAACAGCCTCCCTGCTTCTATCTTATTTAATCCCTTAATAATTTTGTGTGTCTCCATAAGTTCCCCCCTATATTCCAATGAATGTAATTCCAGTGCAGTCACCTTCCTCATAAGCCAACATTGTCTATTCTGGAATCAATCCAGTGAACCTCCTGTGTATCTCCTCCAATGCCAGTACATCCTTTTCTGAAGTAAGGAGACCAAAACTGTGCACAGTACTCCAGGTGTGACCTCACCAGCACCCTATACAACTGCAGCATAACCTCCCTATTTTTAAACTCCATCCCCCGAGCAATGAAGGACAATATTCCATTTGCCATCTTAGTTACCTACTGCACTTGCAAGCCAACTTCTTGTGATTCATGCACAAGAACACCCAGGTCCCTCTGCATAATAACATGGTGCAATTTTTCATCATTTTAAGTAATGGTCCGGTTTGCTATTGTTCCTACCAATAGAGGACCTCACATTTACCAACATTGTGCTGCATCTGCCAGACCCTTACCCACTCATGTAACCAATCTCTATCCCTCGGCAGACTGTGTTCTCTGCACACTGCTCTATGAGTCATCTTCATGTCATGTGCGAATTTTGACACACTGCATCTAATCCCCAACTCCAAATTATCATTGTAAATTGTAATAGAGGTCACAGGTGTGAAAAAAGGAGGCTTATTGCTTCTCTGTCTCTCCCAGCCCCTTGAGGACCTGAGCCACCTTTTGTGACAGCTCTTGTCGTCCACTCCCCAGGCCAGCCCCGTGGCATCCCTCCCCCTCCCAAGAGCTTATAAAGAATATATGTAGTCCAGGACCATAAAATGAGTTGAGTAAGTCAGTTAAGAACACAGTCTTAGAGTGTGAGGTAATTAATATCTGAAGTACAAGTGAGCTTGTAAAATACTTGGCGCAAAATAGCTGGCCAAAAATAATAATGCTCAAGGTATATTCTGGAAATGCAACTGGTATGACTGGACATGTTCACTGATTTAAGTTTGTAACTTTGTTTTATTGCACTATATTTTGACAAAACATAAGGGCTTCAGAAAGCGTTTTGCAAACTGCATCTGACAAAAGTGGTTCATAACTTGCCTGTATTATTTGCATTTGTATATTTTTTCTAATTTGAAAATCATCTCCGGTGCCTAAACAGAGAAACTAATGTAAATTGAGCAACTGTTGGAAGAAGTAATCTCCAATTATGGTTGAGAGTGAAGGGGGTAGGAAATAAAATTTAGACAGATTGGCCATAATCATAGGAAATAGTGGAGCTGGCCTTTTGGTCTATTGATGCACCTTTTGTTTTTTGATAATTATAGACTTTATAAGGGAGGGATAGAAATAGTTGTTTAGAAGGGTTTAAGGATGATGTTCCAGGAAGATGTGAGGTCATACACTTTGCCTGTGAATATGGAGGCAGATACATCAGAAGATGTAGTTGGGTCAAGACCAGAATGATAGTTACACAACCAAAAGTGCAGGTTGGAGGTGATAGTGAAGCGTTAAGGAGAGGACAGTTAGGACAAATGATGATAATTCCAGCTTTGAGATTTTCTGAGATTCGGTTGAGACAATGCATTATTGCAATAGGCTGAATGTATAATCGTATGGAAAGTCCCTAATGGTAGTATGAGAAATGGAAAATGCTCCATTTTGCTTACTAATGAATGATAATTTTGCAGAGTACAAGATTTATAACAGCAAATCTTTTATTCAAAACCAATTCATGAATATACTAACACTATCCGATTATTCCTAATTCTTCTGCCTCCTCCACATCTGTTCCCAGGAGGGTCAGTTCCACCACAGAACACACCAGATGGCCACCTCCTTTAAAGACCACAATTTCTCCTCCCACATGGTTGATTATGCCCTCCAGCGCATCTCGTCCACTTTCTGCACCTCCACCCTTGAACTCCACCCCTCTAACCGAACCCTCGGTCCTTCCTTTCCACCTCACTAACCTCCATATATATCGCATTATCCTCCGCTAATTCCACCCCCAGAGATTTATTTCTCACCCCACTCCTATCCGCTTTCCGTAAAGACCATTCCCTCCATGACGACTTTGTGAGGTCCACACTCCCCTCCTGGCACCTTCTCCTGCCACTGCAGGAATTGGAAAACCTGCACCCACAACCTTCCCCCTCACCTTCATCCAAGGTCCCAAAGGAGCCTTCCACATCCATTAAAGTTTGACCTGCACTTCCACACATGTCATTTACAATATCCATCGCTCCCGATATGGTCTCCTCTACATTAGGGAGACAGAATGCCTCCTCGCAGAGCGCTTCAGAGAACATCTTCGGGACACCTGCACTGACCAACCAACACCACCGCCCCATGGTTGAACACTTCAACACCCCCTCCCACTCCGCAGAGGACATGCAGGTCCTTGGCCGCCTCCATCGCCACTCCCTTACCACCCAACACCTGGAGAAAGAACGCCTCATCGTCCGCCTTGGGACACTCCAACCCATCGTCTCAATGTGGATTTCACCAGTTTACTTATTCTCTTTCCCCCTCCTCCCTCCCCACCCCCAACCTTCCAGCTCAGCACTGCCCTCATGACCTGTCCCACCTGTCCGTCTTCCTTCCCACTTATCAGGTCCACCCTCCCCTCCGACCTATCACCTTTATCCCCATCTCCATCCACCTATTGCACTCTCAGCTACCTTTCCCCCAGTTCCACCCCCCTCCCATGTATCTCTCCACCTCCAAGGCTCCCAGTCTCATTCCTAATGGGCTTTTGCCCAAAATGTCGATTTTCCTGCTGCTCGGATGCTGCTTGACCTGCTGTGCTTTTCTAGCACCACACACTCGACTCTAATTTCCAGCATCTGCAGGCCTCGCTTTCGCCAGTCAGATTCATAGGCAGCCATATTATGTTGCCTAAATAGTAAGGCATTTGCAAACATTTGTGTACTTTGACAGATCCATTTGATCAAAGAACAGTACAATAAAATCTGGAACTAGCCTGCCTTCTGTGTGAGGATACTGGCATGTGAACAGGATGAAAAAATCAGAAATTTATGCAACCAGACTGCATTAGTTAGCCCTTTATTGATGGCTCCTAACCCTATCTTTATACCACCTTAGTGTATTCTTGTTCTGGGTCTATACTGCTGTCTAAGAATTTTTAGTGACTATTCGGTGGTTTTCTCTAAGATCAAATATATATTGAAAGCTAAAACAAAATGTAAATTGCCTCTTGAAATTTTTTTTTGCAGTCTTTCTACTTTTCAAACTGAAGTGGATGGACTCAGAGCTTGACCTCTGACAGTATTTTGTCCCTTTTACCTTTGTAGTAGATTTGAATTGAAAATTCATTATAACACCATTGAGTGGTCATCTGTCCATTAGTTCTAAATTGAGAAGTGGAAGGCTAATGTGCTTTTTTCTGTTTTGCAGTTAAAGTGAAAATGTCTCACTGTCAAACTGATGCAACTAGTGACAATGCTGAACAAACAGATAAGGACACGGTAAGTTTACTTTGTCTTTGCTCACTTGCACAGTACAGTTTAAACATTTCCTATTTCTAACTGTTTATGAAGTAATATCATGGCTGATAATGATGGCGCATACTGTTCTTGTGTTGCAGGAGGTTAAGGAAATTGTCCAAAAATCCTCAAAAAAAGAAAATTGTTCATCTTCTGACAAAGCAAATGGTAAGAGAAACATGTATTGTGCATTACTATATATTTGAAGAACATATTTGACCATTTTGCGATTGCAACACGAGCAACTTGGTGAAATAATTGCAGGCAGAGGCCAGTGATGTACGTTATGAACAAGATTTTTAAATGTGTTTGAAGATGAGTTTTAGTAATTTAGTGTGGTTGAGGAAGATATTTTGAGAGACCTAGTCGTAATGACTAGAAAATCATCCCTTCATCATGTGGTTGGGGTGTGAGGAGATGGGGCTATTTTGATTGATATTTATAATCTTCTCAGGTCACAAGTTAAAACTGGAGACTGGTACCTTAAGAACTGGAGCTAGGCAAGCATGCTGAAATTTGTACGAGGGGGTGAACAGTCTGCATTATTGTGGATTCGTTGAATTATGAGAGACAGAAGGCTTTAAGAGGCCTATCATAAAATCATTTTCGAAAGATAGTCCTTGGAAAAAATGATGGCGAGAACTTAGAGTAGGATAGTGAAGCATGGGCTTTTGTCTAGAGGTAGACTGTTGCAATTTTGTTCAAATGTACTATTAGTCCATATGAAATACTCATTGAATTGCTAGTGAAACTGTAGGAGATTGCAACCTTGTGGATACTCTTCTGATTATACTTGTCCAAAGGGATTACCTGTGCAAAGTGGATCAAAGAAAACTCGTAAGTTTGTACATCTGCAATTGCCAAGACTTTTTTTGGGGTGTCTTATGATCCTCCCGACCTAAATTCTCACTGCTGTGCCCAAGTTATCTTTGCATTGTAATATTAAGAGTAAAATGTGCCATCAAGCCTGTCAGGGCATGGGTGTCAGGCAGCATGGCAACCATATACATGATAATGTCTGCAGAGAGAATTTTGTAATATTATGAAAGCATGAGGAAGCTGATAACTTGCTTATTTATTTCATGCTGTGCATATTGCTTTTTGGCATGGCTTTGTCCAGCTTGAGACTCCATCTAATTTTGCATAGTAATATGTGAATTATTTATTATAGTATCAATTTTAGCCTTGTTTCGTTGATTTAGACACACTTTTTCTCCACTTTTTGCACAATGTAGCAACTGAATATTTTCCAAAAAATATTTTTAAAAAGATCATTGCAAGAATATAGAACGTGTTTGTATTTATTTTTGCCAAATACTGTTCAAGCCCATTTCTTCCGAGCGAAATGCAGCTGCAGGCAATCAATATTTCCAATGTAGTCCAAAATACAAGGCACAAATCTCTTGTAGTTTCCCAAAGATTTGAGAAATTGAGATTGTATATAAAGTAACTCTGGTCGGAGGGTTTGTGGAGAGGGATGATGGCTTATAGTTCTTGAAATCAGAAATTTTACTTTCAAATGTAATCATGGAATTACGTATCTGCATTTCAGAAGAGTGTGACTTGTTTTAAAAAAAAGTTTAAGGATGAACAGTCAACCTTCACCACAGAGGCTGCAGCACGAACCCTTTACACATTTGTGAAGGGACAAATAATGTTGCACGTCACTAAGTATCACTTGGATAGGCTAATGGATACACTAATCATTTTTGGTCATTAAAGCTGAAAGTTAATGAGTCACTGGGATCTGACAGTTGATATATTGGTGATCATCTTAAAAAATTCTATAGATTCTGATAGTTGCGGATTGTAATCAAGCAAACGTCATCCACCATTTAAGAGGATAACAAGAAAGAAAACAAGGAACTTCAGATTTGTTAGTTTATACACAAGGAGGAGGGAAAATATCAGAAGCCATTATGAAGAATAAGTGATAAACAGAACTCTGATAATAATGATAGTTGGACACCAAATAGATTTGTGATCAGGAAATTATATTTGGTGAATCGTTGAGGGTTTTACTAACATTGGTAAAAGGAAACTGATAGCATAATATATATACTTGGACTTTCAGAAGTTGCTTCATAGAGTTTCCATAGGAAGTTGTTAAGCAGAATTAAAGTACGTTGGATAACAGGCAGAAAATAGAGGGGTGGAATAAGCATGTCATAGAGTTGTACAGCATGGAAACAGACCCTTTGGTCCAACTCGTCCACGCTGACCAGATATCGTAACTTAATCTAGTCCATTTGGCAGCACCTGGTCATAGAGATATACAGCGTGGAAACAGACCCTTCGGTCCAAATCATCCATGCTGACCAGATATCCCAACCCAATCTAGTCCCAACTGCCAACAGCCGGCCCAGATCCCTCCAAATCCTTCCTATTCATATACCCATCCAAGTGCCTCTTAAATGTTGCAATTGTACCAGCCTCCACCACTTCGTTTGGCAGCTCATTCCGCACACGTACCACCCTCTGCGTGAAAAGGTTGCCCCTTAGGTCTCTTTTATATCTTTCCCCTTTCACCCAAAACCTATGCCCGCTAGTTCTGGACTCCCCGACCACAGGGAGAAGATTTTGTCTATTTATCTTATCCATGCCCCTCATAATTTTGTAAACATCTGTAAGGTCACCGCTCAGCCTCTGACATTCCAGGGAAAACAGCCCCAGCCTGTTCAGCTTCTCCCTGTGGCTCAGATCCTCCAACTCTGGCGACATCCTTGTAAATCTTTTCTGAACCCTTTCAAGTTTCACAACATCTTTCCGATAGGAAAGAGACCAGAATTGCACACAATATTCCAATCGTGGCCGAACCAATGCCCTGTACAACTGCAACATGACCTCCTAACTCCTGTACTCAATACTCTGACCAATAAAGGAAAGCATACGAAATGCTGCCTTCACTATCCTATCTACCTGCGACTCCACTTTCAAGGAGCTATGAACCTGTACTCCAAGGTCTCTTTGTTCAGCAACACTCCCTAGGACCTTACCATTAAGTGTGTATAAGTCTTGCTAAGATTTGCTTTCCCAAAATGCAATGAATTAAACTCCATCTGCCACTTCTCAGCCCACTGGCCCATCTGGTCCAGATCATGTTGTAATCTGAGGTAACCCTCTTCTCTGTCCACTACACCTCCAATTTTGGCGTCATCTGCAAACTTACTAACTGTACCTCTTATGCTCGCATCCAAATCATTTATGTAAATGACAAAAAGTAGAGGACCCAGGACCGATCCTTGTGGCACTCCACTGGTCACAGACCTCCAGTCTGAAAAACAGCCCTCCACCATCACCCTCTGTCTTCTACCTTTTGAGCCAGTTCTGTAACCAAATGGCTCGTTCTCCCTGTATTCCATGAGATCTAACCTTGCTAATTAGTCTCCCATGGGGGACCTTGTTGAACGCCTTACTGAAATCCATATAGATCACATCTACTGCTCTGTCCTCATCAATCTTCTTTGTTACTTCTTAAAAAAACTCAATCAAGTTTGTGAGACATGATTCCCAAGCACAAAACCATGCTGACTATCCCTAATCAGTCCTTGCCTTTCCAAATACGTGTACATCCTGTCTCTCAGGACTCCCTCCAACAACTTGCCCACCACGGAGGTCAGTCTCACCGGTCTATAGTTCCCTGACTTGTCTTTACTGCCCTTCTTAAACAGTGGCACCACGTTAGCCAACCTCCAGTCTTCCAACACCTCACCTGTGACTATCGATGATATAAACATCTCAGCAAGAGGCCCAGCAATCACTTCTCTCGCTTCCCAAAGAGTTCTCGGGTACACCTGATCAGGTCCTGGGGATTTATCCACTTTTAACCGTTTCAAGACATCCAGCACTTCCTCCTCTGTATCTGGACATTTTGCAAGTTGTCACCATCTATTTCCCTACAGTCGATATCTTCCATATCCTTTTCACAGCAAATACTGATGCAAAATATTCATTTAGTATCTCCCCCATTTTCTGCAGCTCCACACAAAGGCCACCTTGCTGATCTTTGAGGGGCCCTTTTCTCTCCCAATTGCCCTTTTGTCCTTAATATATTTGTGAAAACCCTTTGGATTCTCCTTAATTCTATTTGCCAAAACTATCTCATGTCCCCGTTTTGCCCTCCTGATTTCCCTCTTAAGTATACTCCTACTTTCTTTATACTCTTCTAAGAATTCGCTCGATCTATTCTGTCTATACCTGACATGTGCTTCCATCTTTTCCTTAACCAAACCTTCAATTTCTTCAGTCATCCAGCCTTCCCTTTCACCCTGACAGGAATATACTTTCTCTGGATTCTCGTTATCTCATTTCTGAAGGCTTCCCATTTTCCAGCTGTCCCTTTACCTGTGAACATCTGCCTCCAATCAGCTTTAAAAAGTTCTTGCCTAATACTATCAAAATTGTCTTTTCTCCAATTTAGAACTTCAACTTTTAGATCTGGTCTATCCTTTTCCATCACTATTTTAAAACGAATACAATAATGGTCGCTGTCCCCAAAGCGCTACCCCACTAACGCCTCAGTCACCTGCCCAGCCTTATTTCCCAAGAGTAGGTCAAGTTTTGCACCTTCTCTAGTAGGTACATCCACATACTGAATCAGAAAATTGTCTTGTACGCACTTAACAAATTCCTCTCCATCTAAACCTTTAACACTATGGCAGTCCCAGTCGATGTTTGGAAAGTTAAAATCCCCTACCATAACTACCCTATTATTCTTACAGACATATCCCTCTAAGCCCTTCCTATTAGTATATCTAGGCAGATGCTCATGTTGGCCGAGGAGTGGCAGATGGAGCTTAATTTAGATAAATGTGAGGTGCTGCATTTTACAAAGGCAAATCGGGGCAGGATGTATACACTTAATGGTAAAGTCCTGGGCAGTGTTGGTGAACAAAGAAATCTTGGAGCGCAGGTTCATAGCTCCTTGAAAATGGAGTTGACAGCAGATAGGATAGTGAAGGAGACATTTGGTATGCTTGCTTTTACTGATCAGTGCATTGAGTTAAGGAGTGGGGAGGTCATGTTGCAGTTGTACAGGACATTGATTAGGACTCTTTAGGAATACTGCTTTCACTTGTGGTCTCCCTGCTACAGGAAGGATGTTATGAAACTTGAAAGGGTTAAAAAATGATTCACAAGGATCTTGCCAGGATTGGAGGATTTGAGCTAAAGGGAGTGGTTGAACAGGCTGGGGTGGTTTTCCCTGGAGCGTTGGAGGCTGAGGAGATGACTATAGAGGTTTCTAAAATCATGAGGGGCATGGATCAGATAAATAGCCAAGGTCTTTTCCCTGGAGTGGGGGAATCCAAAGCTAGAGGGCATAGGTTTAAGGTGAGAGGGGAAAGATTTAAAAGGGACCTAAGGGGCAACATTTTCATGCAGACGGTGTTGCGTGTATGCAAGGACCTGCCAGAGGAAGTGGTGAAGGCTGGTACGATTATAAATATTTAAAAGACATCCGGATGGGTGTATGAATCGGAAGGGTTTGGAGAAATGTCGACCAAATGCTGGCAAATGGGACTAGATTATTTTAGGATATCTGGTCAGCAGGGACAATTTGGACCAAAGGATCTGTTTCTATACTGTACAGCTGTAAAACTCTGTTGTTAACTGTGACTCTTGGGATTCCACAAGGGTCAGTGCTTGAGCTCTATCTGTTGACAATATGCATTGATGATTTGACAGTGGAGACCAAGTGTAATATTTCAAAATTTGCAGATCGTACTAATTTAAGTGAAAATGTATGTTAAGAAATAAGTAAATCTGCATTAGGAGAATTTGGATGGGCTTAGTGAGTAAGCAGGAACATGACTAGTCAAATATCTCACGGAATAATAGGAGGGTATTCACTTTAGCAGGAGGAACAGATGTATGAATATTTCTGAAGAAGTTGCAAAGTGTAAATATAGGACAAGAAAAGGGTCCTGGGTATCCATGTCAATAATGCAGTGAAAGCGACTTGAGAATGCTGATCGATGTTGGCCTTCATCCCAAAATTATTTGAGTACAGAAGTAGTGAAGTTTTACTTAAGTTGTATGAACCTTTGTTGGGCCACACTTGGAATACTTTGTGCAGTTTTAATCTCCCTACCTTAGAAGGGACATTGCCATGGAGGGAGTGCAGAAAGGTCCGCCAGACTTGTTCCAGAGATGGTGTGACTGTCCTTTTAAAGAAAGATTGAGTAAACTTGGTATTCTCTAGGGTTTGGAGGATTGAAAGAGAGGTGATCAATTGCAACCTGCAGAATACTTAAAGGTCAATGCAGATTAGATGTTTCCCTAGTTTAGTAGTCTTGAAACAATGGACAGAGTTTAAAAATAATGGGCATATGACTTAGGTCTGTTGAGGAGAAATGTTTTTACTCAGAGGGTTATAAATCTTTGGAGTTCAGATTGGGGGGCTGTGAAGCTTAGTCTTTGAGCATGTTTAAAGTAGAGGCTGAGATTTGTGATCAAGCTTTCCACAGTTATGCAGAAATCACGGATAAAAGGCATTGATGTGTTGATCAGCCATGATTGTATTAAATGGCGGAGCAGCCAACTTTCGACTCTGTTTCAAATAGAGAAATGGGCTGATTGCTTTGAGGACTTGAATTTGCAGAAAAAATAAATTGAAGGAAAAGTTAGATAAATGAGAAGAAGGGAATAGGATATTTTGACGATTGATGTTGTGTATTAATGTCCAGGATCAGTTGGAACGAATATCCTGTTTCTATGCTGCACATTTTAGACAATTCTGAGGGTCAGTTGATCATCAAGCATACTGAGAGGTTAGAGTAATAGATCAAGTACCTTCACTATGTTCAGAAAGTGATTAGGAACTCCACATGAATTTAGCTTCTTGTACATTGACTCATCCTGGTGTCTTCGCTGCAGTTGGTCGTTGGGTCTTTTGTTATGGATTGATACATTAGAATTATACAGTACTTCAGATTCATTTTTAGAGGCCCTTAGGAGCTTTACAGGTGGTTTCCTCCCTGTGTCTTCATGGGTTTCCTCTGGGTGCTCCGGCTTCCTCCCACAATCCAGGTGCAGGTTTAGGTGGATTGGCCATGCTAAATTGCCCCATAGTGTCTAGGAGTGTGCAGGCTAGATGGGTGAGTCATGGTAAATGCAGGGCTATCGCGATTAAGGTTTGTTTTGTTGGGGTGGGGTGTGAGGGAGGGATGATCTGAGGGTTGGTGTGGATTTGATGGCTGCATGGCCTGCTTCCACACTCTAGATTTGGGAAACTTTCATATTTTCTGGCTGGCTGAATCTGAAACAACAACTTGAACCTGTTGTCCTGCTGAATGGGTATCGTTTGCTAGTTGAGGAAGTATGAAAAGCACTGCTTATGCCATTGTATTTTATTCTAATTTCTTTCTTCCTTCAGTGAAGGATAGTGCCACCACAATGGTTAATGTTAAGGAGGAAGATTATGTTTCACGGCGACCACGGCGGACCACCAGATTGTCTCTACAAGCCGCTCAGGCTCAGGCTCAGGCTCAAGCTGAAGCCCAAATCCATTCTTCTCGTTCACAAAGGCCTTCACGATCCTTGGCAAAAGTAACTTGTGCTAACTGCAAAAAACCCCTGCAAAAGGGACAAACTGCATACCAGAGAAAAGGGGCACCTCAACTCTTCTGCTCTTCTGCATGCCTCACAACCTATTCTCAGAAGCCATCATCTACCAAGATATGCACATTTTGCAACAAGTAACTGTTTTCTCTTTTTGCATAAGTCTTGATCTAAGCACAGAAGTGTTGGATAGTTTTCCCAGTATGTTACAATATCACTTTTAGATTAACCTTGTACTCAATTATAATTTCATCTTCTAATCACAAAATTGAACAAAAAGAAGTGAGGAACCCTGATTGATTTCACCTCCCGAGTCCAGAGGTAGATGATAGCTCACGTTAGCTAATCTGTCACTTTTGGGAATTGGGTCTGGCGATCTCAGCCTTTTGCACTATCTGGCTCAGCACCACACCAAATGGAAACTGAAATATCAGTAAAAGGGGTCAAGAGAATTTATTTTACATGAATACTTAATTTGGACGTAATTTTGACCTGCACTGTGTTGTGCTTGTGAGACATGTTCGTGACTTTAAAGTTGTCTGGGTGAAGGAAGAAGATGTATGTGCTTGTACAATCCTACTTTATTGTACTCATGATGCACACTTATTCAGTGAAGAATATTGATTGTTGACATTGGACGTTGAAGTTTTTGTTGTTGTAAAATCAAAATATTTGAAGTAAAACACAACATAAAGGTCCTGCTTAGTGAGACCACCATATTTTTGAAAAGGAACTTGTTTAATTAAATGTTGAAAAATCCTTCTAAAATTCCAAAGACCCTCAGATTTACATGAAAGGCTGTTAACAGACCTAAGGCAATGCCATTAAATAGGTACAAGTTGTTGTACATTCTGCAATAAAAGTGAGAAATATAATGATTGAAAACAATCTGAGGTGAAAGTTATGTGTTAACCATAAATGCTCATTGTAGAGCTGCAGCTAGCAAAGCAAACAAAATACTAAACTGCACAGCGACATTGGAATTTAAGTATTAGGTTCTCCATGATTAAGTTGTGTAGTACTTTGGTCCATGAGTGGCAACCATTAATGCTTTGTACCTCCAAAGGAAGGAATAGTGAGCTTGATCCTGAATATAATCAGACTAAATTATAAGGGCTCTTTAGCTTTGATATGATCATCTTTGGTCTTGCTCGTCTTGGCTTTTCTCCTTGCATCTATCTTTGATTCCAGTTGAGGTTTAATCTATCCATGAAGTTATCTTTCTTTGTATTCTTATTTTAAATTTATTTGTGTCTCAGTTTTGTTCATGAAGGTTTTCCACAACTGATCTTTGACTTTGCTACGTTTTCTGTCTTATTTGTTTGGACCAAATTTCTCCACCTGTTGTACTTGGCTCTCCTCAGTTCAGTGCCTTTATAGTTTTGTTTTCTTTTCCAATTCATGCAAGGAATCCAACGACAGTGCCTTTTTTTGGTCCTCTTCATTTAACCAGGGTGAAATGGTGCTTTCCCCACAGAATAAGAAACAGTTCTGAATGCAGGCTTAGATACATTACCCACTTATCTTTATTCTAATTCATACTGATCTTTCAGTGTTAGTGTCCTGTTAGACTTGCATAATTGTCAGTCAAGAAATCTCTTGCCTATCCTGCCTGTGATTAAACCTTTCTAATTTTAAATTTAGATCGAAGTTATTTTGTTTGAATGCAACACTTCATGCCTTTCATTTCGTTATTTCCCGGTCTTGGGGTGTGATAAAATTCTTGAACTAACACTCCCACCTTGCCCCTTTTCTTCTGTTATATCCAGGAATATTATCCCTATTCTTTAAAAAATCTATGATGTCTCCATCTCCATGACTTAATTTTCTAGTTTTGTTGAGATGGCTTTGTGTATTCATAAATACCATTCAATTATGATAGTTAGAACATTAGTCCTTTATTTTTCATAATTTCCTACCCATTCTATGGCAGTTTTTTTTATTTGTTTAGCTTTTTCATTTTGTTTTTCTTTTACTTTTTGGTATGGTATTTTCTCAGTTTGTTTCATCAAAACTTCCTGCTTCAAGTCCAACAGCTTTATTGATTGTTATATCCCAGTCTCAAGTCCAGATATCTTGTAGCTGTGCATAGTAGTGTTCCATTCTGATCTGATGTCCTTACCTTGTGAGTAAATGAATTGTTTATTCTCCTGTTCTATCGTTCTTAAAGAAAGAGCAAAAGAAAAACTTTATAACGAAGAAGTGTTGTGCTTTTTTTAAAGGGAAATCTTGAATACAAAAGAACTGGTTGTGGCCCAGGCTGGTTCAAGTCAGTCTTTCCAGGAATTCTGCAACTCAACTTGCCTATCACTGTATGAAGCCAAACTGCTTAAGCCAGCTTCCTCAGATGATTCCTCAAGATGCAGTATCTGCAATAAAAAAGGAAAGGTGAGGATGACCAAGCGGACGTGATTTTTTTAAAGAAAATAATATCTGATGCAAGAAGTCATAGCACAATAATATATTATGTAAGACTGAGATGGGAGTCTTTTTTATCATCTCTCCTTTAAATTGCACATTGTAACACAGGCACACAAAACAGAAACCTAAAACCTCCTGTCCTATGTAAACTCTCCTCTTTCTCTCCCCTCTTCTTCCTTCCCCACCCCACCCCCCATATATAGCATATAAATTCCAATCCCTAGTAGATAAGATACTGTCATGAGCCTGGCACTCAAGATGGTGGACTCCTAAATGGCCATTCACAAGCAATTAAACCTAAGATTTTTGGATGTGTATAATTTTAAATGAGTTGTTTCACTTTGTACTGGACTGTGATGAGATTGCCACTTGTACTGCAGTATCCTGCAAACTAGGCCAATACAGTCCAGGAGGAAAGGATGCAAACCTAATGGGACAAATATATTACTATCCTAACAAACTGAACAATTTGAGAGGCAGAATGTAATGTGCAGCTGCATATAACCTTCTACCAGCAGGTTATTAATTTTCTGTTTGACAGGCTTTGCTGAATAGTGTCCCAGCATGTGCTAGGTTTTCTGCATGTGTGTTATTCAGCAAGGATACTGAGTTGGGCTGGAGTTAAAACTCTTTTTTTTTTTATTTTGCCTGTATTCCCTTTGCCTTTTCCCTCTCCTTCCCACCTATTTCTTCATCCTCTTTTGTTCGCCTAGACTGCAGAATCAAAAGATATTATGCTCGCATCAGCCAAAGCCATTATTAGCTTAGAGTTTTGCAGTTGAGTCAGGGGCTGGACTGTCCCTTTACCTGCTTAATATTTCAGCTCGCTCGAATGAGACTTTGAATTGGACAGTGTAATGTATGTCGTTGCACCTTCTGTGTTAAATGTTTCCATGTACTGCCACTTGATTGTGTTCGCTTAGAAAGCGGATTGAAGAAATTGATGCTTGGATGTTTAGCTGATAAACCTCAGTCAATGCATTTTAATAATATAGCTGGTAACACCATTCAATGAATGTTTGTTTCTTCAAGAGTGGTGCAGACCTCAAACAGCATCATGGGATCTTAAAGCATCCAACTGAAAAGGCCCATGATGTTACAAAAATAGAGCCCCAAACTCATCAATTGAGTTTGCTTGCTATATATTGCAGAAGTGACTTCAGAATGTGCAATTAATTATTTGTTAATGTTGTTTAAAAATTTGAATATTACAGGTACTTCTATCTTGAGATCTTTGTGATATAACACCAATTCTTTTCTTGTAGAATGTTATAATAACTCATGTAAGGTGTGTGATTTGAGCTAATGGCATATGGATTATGGTTTGTGTGTCTGAAAGGGTTTAGTGATTAACTTCTAAGTATTTCTGGAGCCATCATGATTTTGTTTTCAGAAATATTGTGTGTATGTATTCTTGGAGGATGATGGGAGTCTGTTTCCATTGTGTACATTAGGCTTCCAGTTTAGAAGGTCAGAGGTTGATTTTACTTTTAATTTTAGGGAAAATCCCCAAAGAGAACTTTTAACTTTCAGTTTGGCATTTTTTGCAGAAGTCTTGGCTGAAGCATAATGTGTAAACTAGTTGGTCCTGAGAAAGGGTGATAGCTTAGAATAGTTAAGAAATAAGTTACCTTAATCTTAGAACTTTAGTTTAAAATTTCTCAACAAGAAGTGTTTGTTTGAAACCCTAAAGGTATGATGTGGCATAAAGAAATTCTAAGCTCAGCTGTATGAAACATTGAGCAATCAGATTCTTGAGATCAGAAATTGAAGTTTCAGCTAAGTCAAAGCTTGTGTGTGATTGAGATGGGAATTCTCTTTGGTATTTCAATGGGGTGATTTTAAAGGAATAATATTTTACTGCATGTTTGTAAACTTTAATTGCGTGTTATGTGTAAATCATTTAGTTTGTTTCATTTTGTTCTGGTTTCTTTTGTTAAATCTTTGTTTTACTGTTAAGACCAAACCTGCAGCCTTGTGTGCTTTCAGTGAGAGACCACTTTGTTAAAAGAAAAAAGTAAAATATGATACATTGAGGCAGATTTCAGCCTGGGATCCAAATTGCCTTGTACAAGCATCATAAGGACTATTATGTAACTTCAAAATATTGTGGGTCTTCAATTGATCACACTAAATCCAGTCACTTTTTCACCATTATTGGTAACACTGATAGAGGAGGAATGTAAACGGTCCAGCCACGCAACACTTGTGAATGGCTGTCAAATAAGTTCATTGGCTTTGCTCATTCTTATAACTTTCCGAGACACAATTCTCACTGGAATCTTGACTTAGGACCAAACTTGTTCCAAATGAGTCAGAAATGTGCAGACTCTGAGGCTTGTGAATGGCAAGTGAAGTTCGAGATTGCAAGTTATAAGGAGTTGGGGTGCAACTGCTTTTTCCCCCAGAGTTATCATAGAGTCATTGTATTATTCATTTACATAATGTTGCACAAAACTATTAATTGTTTTGCCTCTAGATTCTGCATGAAGTTAGTAATGGAAACGTCGTCCATCGGCTGTGCAGCAATGCCTGTTTCAGCAAGTTCAGAGCAAGCAATGGCCTGAAAACCAACTGTTGTGATAACTGTGGGGTTTATTTTTACAACCGAGGATTTATGCTTCAGTATTTGTATCATGAAGGACAACAGAGGAGGTTCTGTAACACTGGCTGTTTGAATATGTACAAAAAGGTAAACTTGTATCTCATCCTGAATTTTGTCTGTTTTCACATCCACTTTTGATTTTTAAAGAAGTCTGTGTTTCCAATGTTTCTGTACTCTGTTGGTTTCTCACTTGGGCAGCATGTGATTCCTCCCAGTCTTCAATGGAGGTTGGTAAGGGACAACATTATTTTATGTAGTACTTTTTATATATGTATTGTCAAACATTTTATACTGTTTCTTTTTGATGCAAACAAATCAAGTGGCAATGAATTCCCAACTAATCTGTTTTAATATTGATTTGAGATAGGAGTGTTGGCTAAAATGCCATAACATTGTTTTATATTCCAAGATTAAAGAAATTAGAAAAGCTCAATAGTATTTGCAAAGAGAAAGGTGTGCACTTTTAGTTTTGCTTCTTTTTTTTAATAAAAGTTATTCATAGGCATTACCCTAATCCTACCAAATTACTCAAACTGGAATTAATCCACAGCAATTACACCTGATTTGAGGGTGCTGTTGTATATCAAACTGCAGGCATGTTGTTTAACATGGGAACATGCGCATCTTTTTTCCTCACTGAATAAATGAATACATTTTATTTTCATTTCTGGTAAAACTTAATTTTGCAAACATTTTTAAAGAAGCTGATATATCCAAAAACAACAGTGTTCAGAATTACTGGGCTCCTAAAATAACTATCTTACTCCTGTGGTTAGTTTACAGTTCTCTCTAATAGTTTCTCTTGAGTTTATCAAAGTGATCAATTTCATACCAATCTGGCCAGAATGGTGTATTAAACTTAAGATCATTATCTTCTGCCTGTTTCCTAAACTGACTGCAAGTCCAGTCAACCAATTTACCCCAAATGTTTCAGTCAACTAGTGCGTTTTTTTGACCACCTTCTCCTGTGTTTCAAACTTCTCTCCATATCCTTTTTAGCCATATGAAGCCCACCACCTAACTCTCCATTGCAATTCCCCACCCCAACACAGATGAAGCAAAAAACTTACTTCAAATGACTACTCATTGTGTATTGACATTCCTCCACCTTTTAACCCATTGAGTGGTCAATCCTTATGTCACTTGGGCTCCTTGCAAATAGAATTTTCTTCCAGTCATCTGTCTTGTCCTTTCAGATCTTAGTTAAAAAGCTCCTTATCTGACCAAAAGTTTGTTAACATTTCTTAACTTCTTTTTTAAACCTTGTTTGTTGATAAAGTTCAATGAAATTGCTTTTTTAAGTGTTGAATTCCTATATAATGTAGATCGAAGCAATGTTTCTCTCTAGTCATGTCCATATTGCAATTCCATAAGCAAAAGCTTATGGGGAAAATAAAGTTTTCTCTTATTTTGAGTCCCTAGTCATGTTTTGAATTTGGGGAGCTGGCAGTCTGCAGCAAAGTCGCACTAAATAGTGTTATGATGTTGAGCTGAGTGAGACCAGTTTAGGTTGACTTTCCCTCTGCTGTTTCACCCTGTTATCTTGAGTGGTTGCTCTGTTACAAGCTTGCTGATTCCCAGTACAGCAAATTGGTCTGTCTTATGGACACCCAATTATTTTTATTATGCAGTTGGTTAAGCTTACATCTTCACTCCATATGTGTATTCTTCCATATTGTAGAGGGAGGACATTGGTATAGAATGAAATTCAGTTCGTAATACTTTACCCTTCCACCCTTTATTGACCGTAATAATGCATTAGGTTTGAATGTTAAATTGTTCATTCTGAAACTGTGTCTTAGCTCTGAACAAATAATTCCCTGTCTCCTGAAAGTGACTGTGTTTTTCATTTGTGAGACTAATTTGGAGGTCCTATGCTGTCAATTTCAATGAGCTATCCACTTAGCTCCATTGTCCAGTCATGCTGTTATAAAAATTAATATACATGTTATTATTGCTTCAGTTCCCATCCTATCCACACTTAATATCTACATTTTCTGTTAGGGCTCACTACATTATACACCTTGTCCCAGCAAGCCTTTTTTTTCAATGACTAGTTGAACCGTATCAATTGCTTACATCATTAAGAACCAGCACAGTTAGTTTAATCTGGCTGAGAAAAAACAGAATAATATTGACATATCAATTTAATTACTTATGAATAGCCAATTGTGAAACATAAAGCCTTTTTCTCTATTCTTTCCTCAGAAAAACACAAAAGTGCTTCCTTGTGCTTGGTGCAAAACTTTGGGCAAGAATTTCGACATGATAGCAAATGTGGATACCACTGGAAAGATGGGTTTTTTCTGTTCACTGTGCTGCATCACTTCGTACAAAGTAAAACAGTCTGGCACAATAGGTATTGTAACTTTTATTTCTTCTGTCTTATGTGCTCCACATCTTTGAGGAAAGATAGTGCTGTTAAATGAAGCATGTTTTTAATCTTCAGTGTTGTGTTGAGAGAATGTGTACTCGGGAACAGGTTATTTTATTGAGAAGGTCAAACAAAATTTACTATTAATAAAAAGACAGTTAATGTGGCAATTATCAATTGGATCAGTGGTGGTTCCTGACCTTTTTGGAGTAGGAGTGAACTGATATATCTTATGATTAGAGGATGAGTAGACCAAATCCCTATCAAGGTTTGAGGTGGGCTGATGAATCATAAAATGTGTTGAGGCATTGAAATCATAAATGATTTCAGTTCTTTGACAGTCAAAAAGCCAATATGGCTAATATCAAGTGATGATGGCATTGAACTGGCTTTGGCTTAGTTTGTGGCTTGTGTTTTCTCTGCTATGAAATGAATACAGTTGGCAATGAGGTGAGCTTCCCAAGGAGGGGGCAGGGGAAGGATATGTTGTTGCAGGGTTGGGTGACTTGCTAATATTGTAGAGGGAGGACATTGGTATAGAATGAAATTCAGTTCGTAATACTTTACCCTTCCACCCTTTATTGACCGTAATAATGCATTAGGTTTGAATGTTAAATTGTTCATTCTGAAACTGTGTCTTAGATCTGAACAAAGGAAACTGAGGGGCATATTAAGTGATGGATTCAAAAGTTACAAGATTTGAAGGTAGATGGGGAATGCCGAATATCTAAAGAAGAACTGTGTAATCTTCAACATATCTAGATGGGAGGCATGATGGCACAGCGGTTAGCACTGCTGCCTCACAGCACTAGAGACCCGGGTTCAATTCCTGCCTCAGACGACTGACTGTGTAGAGTTTGCACATTCTCCCTGTGTCTGCACGGGTTTCCTCTGGGTGCTCCCGTTTCCTCCGGAGGTTAGGTGAATTGGCCATGCTAAATTGTCGGTAGTGTTAGGTGGGTCTGGGTGGGTTGTGCTTCGGTGGGTCGGTGTGGACTTGTTGGGCCAAAGAGCCTGTTTCAATTTTGTAAGTAATCTAAGCTAATCCCTCAAAGATGCAAACACCCAACAGGAGAGGTGAATCAACCATGTCTGACATGAGAAGTTAAAGATTACAATAGATTAAGTGAAATTATGTATAAGGGTGCCAGAAGAATGTGGTAAACTTGAAGATTGGGAGGAATTTAAAACTCAGTAAAGGATGACCAAGAATAAACACAGAATACTGGAGAAACTTGGCAGGTTAGGTAGCATTATTAGAGAGAAAAATAGTGTTAGCATTTCGAGTCCAGTGTGACTTGTTCCATTCTGACAAAATTACACTGTGCTCGATATCTGTTGGAATCTAGTATAAATAATGTGAAAACTGGACGTTTTCAAACAAATGGTTGAATTTGGCAGAGTCAGCATGGGTTTAAATAAGGGAAATGATATCTAATGAACCTGTTGGAGTTTTTTGAGGATATTAATTGGAGTGTAAATAAAGCTTAACGAGTCGTAAACAAAATTAGAGGGCATGAATTGGGTGAAGTGCATTAGCATGATTCAGAATTGCTTAACATTAAAAAAAAGAAGCAATTGAGAATAAGCACCTTATTCCCACTCGGCTGTTAGTTGTGGGATATCAGGATGAATTGTACTGGTTCCATATTTGCTTCTGTCACAAAACTGGACTGGGTAGGAATGCAAGTTGTGAGGAAGATTCATTGAAGCTCCCGAGGGTTGAGACAGACTCGGCAAATGAGAAGAAATGGAATATGTGAATATATGTGAAATTATTCACCTTGGTAGAAACAAAACTATTTTGTAGATAATGAGATATTGGACACTGAGTTGGTGTCCAACAGAATCTGGGTGTCCTTGTTCAAGGATAGCTAAAGGCTAACATGCAGATGCAACATATAGGTGAATAAGGAACGTCAAGACTATGTTGGCCTTTGTTATAAGGAGATTTGGATACTGAAAAAAACATGTCTTGCTACTCTTGTATAGATCTTGGTGAGATCTCACTTGGGATAATTTTTAGAGTATTGGTCTCTTTATGTAAAGAACAATAAACTTACCATAGAAATAGTGCAGTGGGGTTCACCAGACTAATTTCTAGGATGGAGGAATTGTTCGACAAGAAGAGATTGAAGAAACTGGTACTGTGTCCTCCAGAGTTTTGAAGGATGAGAGGTGATCTTACTGAAACTTCCAAATTTCTTACAGATGTGACAGGGTGTGTATAGATAGGATGCTCTCCCTGGCTGGTGAGGCTCGGTAATGGATAGGCCATTAATGACTGAGTTGAGGAGGAATTTCTTCACTCAGTGTGGTTAATCTATGGAATTTTCTGTCCCAGAGATCTTCAGAGGCTCAATTGTTCTCGTGGCATTGAGGTAAATGCTCAGCCATGATGTAATTGGTTGGTAGAACAGGATTGATGAGTTATATGATCTATTCTAATTCCTATATTCCTACAATTCTGATTACTCCAGAGTGGTTGAGGTTGAGATGATCTCAATAAAAATTGTTTGTGTGTTTTTATTTATTGTTGGTAAGATGGGCAGTGGCGCAAGATGGTTGTGTACTTATTTATTGTAATAAGGTATTCCTTAGGTAAAGGTTTATACTTGCAGTTTGACTACTGTTCAGTGTCCCCTCATCGTAAATTGAGTTAGTTCAGTACAATATTGTTGAATTACTTCAACCAGAATTGTTTTACAGTACCTCAAAAAATTGTAATTAAATGTGTATATTTATCACAGGACCCAAATCTAAATGCAAATTTTGTAAAAAGAATCTTCCAGAGCGGGTTTATTACAATATGACTGATAGAGTTGTGCATCAGTTCTGCAGCCCGAACTGTTGGACTAATTTTCAGGTAAATGTTTTTTTATAAAGTGTCTTTATTTTAATGTGGAGGCAAACAAAGTAATTTAGTTTCGTGAATGTTGTATCATACTATAATTTTGAAATTTGACAACTGATGCATGTGTGGAATAGCCTATTTTAAAATTTATGGTGTTGCTTTTCATCTTAATTTGCACTAATACAACAGATGTGTAAATTTATCATACGATCTGTAGCAATTTTGTCTTTGTATATATTCCTCACTGAGACAAAAAAGTCACACTGCAAGAGGCTGAATAAAGGGGGAATTTGAAGTATATGTGAACAGAAGAGTTTGAACACTACTGACTTAAATTGGTAATTTGTGGACTTCCACTAGAAAAAATGTCATAAAAATGCTGGATGGTCATTTAGACACCATCTGATTCATTAGTATGCATCAAAGATGAGAGCAGAAACATTTGATCTGTGAGGGAATGATGATCTGTGAGGGTAGACAAGAGAATGGAGTTAAGGTAATTGGATTAATTGTAGTTTTATTGAATGGCTGTGCAAGCCTGAGGGACCAAAAGGCTTACTCCTGTTCTTAGTTTTTTCAAAGTAGCACCTTTTGTCACGGCTCTGCATATCTTAGTAAAGATCGTTCTATCTGACTGCATAAGGAGGTATCCATTTATTTAAATAGCAAATACTGAAACTGCATCTGCAGATCGGACAGCGTTTTCAGAGAAGAATAGAGTTGATATTTTCGGTGGTTGATCTTTCATTGGAGCTGAATCGGAGTATTGCTATTCAGCCCATTGTGTCTACCTGAGCTCTCCAAGTGAACAACATGATTGAGTGCCAATCTCCTGCTTGTTCACTGTATCCTTGCATGTCGTCTCCATTTAAATAAACATCAAATGCCCTCTTGACTGCCTCAATATAATTTCCACCTATCACACTTAGTTCATTCTAGAACCGAATCACTAAACAAAAGTTCAATTTCTAATAACATTTTTGGAAATGTTTGTGAAACCCAATAAACCTGTACTGCTTGATACCATGGCAGAATCTTCAGTTTATTTATCTGAAGGGGTACCATTTGGAGCTTTATTTGTTTTGTACTCATTGGAGTTTAAAAGAATGAGAAGCCACCATACCAAAGCATATTAGAGTCTTAAGATAGATGCGGTGGAGTTGTTGCCCTTGAGGAAGAGGCTAGGACCAGAGGGCAGAATCTCAAAATAAGGGGTTGCCAAATTAGGGCAGAACTGAAGAGGAATCGTTTCTCTGAGAGTTGTGAATCTGTGCTGCACAGGGTGGTGGAGGCTGTGTCATTAATGATTTTTGTAAACTGATATTCAACTAATCAGGGATTGGAGATGGGGTTAAAGCAGGAATGTGATGTTGAAGATAACCAAACCAGCTATCGTCTAATTGATGAGGAATTGCATGCTATTTGTGGTTCACTTGAGTGCAGTTAGCAATTTTTAAAACTAAGCGTATTTTTATTGGGTTATTTTGTCCATTAAAATTCATAGAAGCATGTCATTCTTGTTTGAGAGGGAGTTCAGTTTTGTTTAAAACCACAATGTTTCAACTAAAGTTTGTATTATTAGGCATTTATTTCATAACATTTGAGTAATTATTTATATTTGCTTTATATTTCTGTTCACAACAGCAGTCCAGCCCTGAAGGTAGCATACAACTGAACTGCACATACTGCCACAATATTTTCACTGGGAAACCAGAAATACTGGACTGGCAGGTAAGGGCACTGTTAATCTGTTTGGGCACTCCATACTTGAAAGGTATGTTTTCATATTTAGATGGTAATAGCTCTTTCCACTCTGATTTGGGTAATTGCATTCTAACGGGCCAAGTTTCTCTTGCCATATATTCATTCAGAATGGAAAAGCTTCTAATTTGACAAGAGGGAAAGATTTAAATGAAATGGTCTGATGAGGATAGCAAAAATGAAGTGGGTGGAGTGGTGGTCTGTCGTGGGTGGAGGGAACAGAATAGTTAGAAGGAGATGCCAATTCTTTAATGAGAAACCATTGCAATGGAACAAATTGGTATGCTTCAAAAGTGCTATGACAAATGTTATGTTTGATTGGAAATATGAAATGCAAATTTTGTCCTGAAGTACTGTTGCCATATCGTGGCACTATTCTTGGTTCTCTCTCACTTGCCAGATCTCCACTGATTTGTTTGCTTGTGATGTCCTGAAATCCTTTTATTCTAGCAAAGATAAAGTTCAGCAGTTTCTGGCTACCTTCCACTTATTTTTAAACCTAAAAAGAAAATCTTTTAAAATTTGCAGCAGCATTTAATGTCAATCAGCATTTGGATTTATTCTTCGGCTGCGTTTACAAACACTGCCAGAACTAGGTGGAGAATTACATTTTTCTGAGTATGAAAGCTGAGAGAATTGCACCTGGCTGTGCATGTCTGTTGCATCAAAATTTGATCCAAGTTGAAAACCAATAACTACACCACAACAATTCTTTTATATAGAACTTTAGTTCGTAAGATCTGGGAAGATACAGCGACTGTTTATAAATCTCTTTGCAGTTTGTGCTTCCACTCGTTTCTGTAAAAGTACAATATGACACTGTCTGGAAATTAGCCTTTTCTAAGGTGAAACCAGGGACTGGCTTTCCCAAGAAATTTGCAATCTAATTATAATTGTTGCTGTGTTTAAAATGTTATGTTACATTGATATTGGGTCATGGGTGTTATTCTCTTTCTCTACTCCCAGTACGGAACTTTGTTCAGCTGATGTGGTTTTATTTTTTGTTGGTTGTACTGTAATAGCGAGTCTAACCTAAGAAAAAAGAAGAAATTAAGGCAGTGGTAAATGATGTGTCAGATAAAGACCAGGAGAAAAAAGGGAAACTTGCATTAATGTATGAAAAGCCTTTTATAGCCTCAAGTGTCTAAATTGCTCTGCAACTGTTATATTTCATCTGTTTTAGTTTCTGGGCTTAAAAAGTTAAGAGAAGCAGCGAATTTGCAACACTAAAAACCTCAAACAGCAGTAAAGGACCAAATAGTCTGCTTTGATTATGTTTGTTGAAGAATGGATGCTTTCATGTGCCTCAGATTGAGGGGAATGAATATTGCCAATGCCACCATGTAATTGGACAGTGCCTCAACTGAGCACCTGAAAGACAAATCTCTGAAATGACAGCAGTGTTTTAGTGTCACCCCAGTCTGCCTTGTAAAGTCCAGGTGAAGCATGGACTTCGATCTGAGACAGAAGGATTACCACTGAAACAAACAATCTGCATTGTATCCCTGGGGTGGAAAATGTATCACACCTAGATTCAGGGCAGTAAGCTCAGCAGTGTATTGTCAGCTCTGCTCCTTTCATTGTAACAATTGAGTTTGAGCATGCAATATATTGACCTGGATTTGTCCACTGACTAAATGGAGATAGAATTGAATGGTTTGCTCTTTGGTTTAAAAGATTTTATCCTGAAAGAAAAGTAAAAAATTATTTCGAAAACTGGGGAAATACATACCTTTGAAATTCATGAGACATCTATTATTTCATTGTTTGAACTGGAATTCACTTTTTCTTTTCTTTTTTTCTTTAGGGCAGTGTTCGGCAGTTTTGTTGTAAGGTATGCTGTGAAGATTATAAAAGGCTGCATGGTGTTGTGTCCGTCTGTGAATATTGCAAGCAGGAGAAGATACTGCATGAGAAGATTAAGTTTTCAGGAGTAGAAAAAAATTTTTGTAGTGAAGGTATGACCTTAAACATGCATGGTACTCCCGTGCAGATGAATAATTAATCAACTTTACCTGTACACTGTTGGTCATGATTTGGAGGTCCCCGTGTTAGACTGGGGTGGACCAAGTTAAAATCACACAACACTGAGTTATAGTCCAACAGGTTTATTTGGAAGCACTAGCTTTCAGAGCACTGCCTCTTCATCTTGAAAGCTAGTGCTTCCAAATAAATCTGTTGGAATATAACGTGTGATGTGTTGTGTGATTTTTGACCTTATACTGGTAGGAAGGCTTCCAAACCAAAGATGGCAGTTCCACCGCGGATTGCCTTCTTTTTACTTTCATTGTTGTTACTAAATGTCTCCCTTACCCTGCATTTTCAGTGACATTGATCATATTTGCTGTATGAATTCTATTTCCTAAACTAGATAGTACAAGTTCAGGCACAGCCATGTGGAGCATTACAGTATTCTTGGTACAGGTACCCTCACACCATCTGCTACCAAGCACAACTTTTTTTTAGTTTCAAGGGCTCATTTGAGATTTTCTTGGACTTTTTTTATTATTTGCTTGTTTTTCATCTCTTAACTCCTTTATTTGGTGATACTATTTTTATAATATACTTTTATGGCATTAGGGGTATATGCACCCACACACAAGCACTATTAGAAGAATTCATCAATTTCCTCAATAATCATCGTTATCAAACTAAAAGCCACATGCGAAAGGAAAACTTAAATTTCCCACACCACACAGACAAGTTAGCAACAATTTTAAGATCTAACACACTGCTGTAGACAAAAGACATTTACATCAAACACACTTTCTACATTCTGGTGAGGACGCATCTAAATAGTTGCATGTTTGTCTCAACTTTGGAAATGCACCTCCAGTAATTAACAGCATGAGAAAAGGTTTGAAATGTATTTACACATTATCAATTTGAGATTAATTCTGAACAATTTTATTTAACAATCTACTTGACACATTGTTCATTTATATTGCTATGTTCACAACATTACTGCTGTTCCCCCCAATAGTAGTTCATGAACCTTTGCAGCCATAAGTTACAGACGAAACATTAATTTGCAAGGAATTCACTCGTGACGTCAAGTTTTCTTGGTTTTGAGTTAGCTGAATGTTCCTTTATTGAAAAGTTGAAAATTACATACTCTAATTCTCAGCCTTGCCACCTCTGGCTGGCTGTCCTGGTTCCCTGCACTTCCTACAGCCTCACCAGTCATGCTTCCTACTCCAAGGCATTCAGAAGCCTTGCTTACTGCCACATTCCCCTTCTTTCTGCTTCTCCAATCACAGGTTGCCTCTCTCCCACATTTGCTGATAGGACGTTTTGCTGTAAGCCTCTGATTGGAGGCGCATCTCCATCTCACGTATTGCTGGTCCTCATGTCATGCAGTCTTGCTGAAAAATATTTCATTTTAATGTTGCTTGTTCCTTGGAGCTTGTTTTGATCACTCTTTGAATTGGCATTTTCACATTAGCATATTTGTATGCATTTTGAGTGTCCACTCTCATAATAAATCATTGTCCAGTACTGTACTGCGTGTATCTCAGACACTCATTTCTTTCTGCTCTGATCATGGTGAAGAAGTCATGCCCAGCCTTGATTCCTAGCTTTGGTTTGTTGAAGCCTTGTTTCCTAGTTTGTTCCACCTCAACCCCTCAAAGTTAATTCCACATGCAAACCGCACAATATATTTGCCCCTCGTGTCTTTATTAAATATCTCTCTTCTCACCTTAAAATTGTGCCTCCTAGTCTTGAAATCCCCCCCCACCCCAGAGAAAAGGCACCTATCTTTATCTGCTCATGATTTTTTAAACCTGTATAAGGTCACTTCTCAACCTGCTATGCTCCAGAGAAAAATGTCCCAGCCTTAAAATAACTTGCACCTTCCAGACGCGGCAACATCCTGGTGAATCTCTTCAGAATGTTTTCAGGTTAATAATATCTTTCCTATAACTGTATGACCAGAACTGGACACAGTACTCCAGATTCTGATAGCATGCCCATCACTTGCCAACCTGGTGTATTAGCAGTCACCTTAGCCTGGCCCAGGATTCTGTAAGATGATTCTCCAACAAGTTCCTATCTATGTACTTTAAGGGTTAGGAGGTGAAGATGGATGTAGAGATACATTGACTGACTAGCAATATCCTGAAGAAGGGCTGATGCCCGAAATGTCGATTCTCCTGTTCCTTGGATGCTGTCTGACCTGCTGCGCATTTTCGGCTCTGACTAGCAATATTGTCAAAATACCCAAAACTGGTGTGAAGCAACTTCCTCTTGCCTGAGGTATTCATTCTCCAGGTCACTTTTTAAAAAAAAAAATGCCTTCTTGAGATGCAGGTGTTGTTGCTAGGCCAGTGTTTATTGCCAATTGTTAATTGCCCAAAGGGCAGTTAGAAGTTGATCACGTTGACGTAGATCACATAAAGGGTGCCAAGAGGGCTCAGCAGTTAGCACTGCTGCCTCACAACACTAGGGACCCGGGTTCAATTCCACTCCTGGGCGACTGTCTGCTTGGAGCCTGTACATTGGGTGGTTTTCCACACTCAGACCAAAGATGCACACATCAGGTGGACCGGCCACGCCAAACTGCTCATAGTGACCAGAGATTTGCAGGCTATGTGGACCACCCTTGGGAAATGCAGGCCTATGGGAATAGGGTAGGGGTGTGGGTCTGGATGGGATGCTGCCCGGAGGGCCGGTTCAGACATGATGGACCAAATGGCCTACCTCCTATACTGTAGTGATTCTATAAACCTGAAGAATTCTAAAGACCAGAACCGGTAAAGATCACAGATTTCCTTCTCTAAAGAATTTTAGTGAACCAGATAGGTTTTTCTGACAATTGCTTCACATTCAGATTATCAAATTCAAATTCCATCACCTGCCATTGTGAGATTCAAATCAGAGTCCCCAATACATTACTTGGGTCTTTAGATTAATAGTTTAGTGATAATAACACTAGGCTATCACTAATACCATTAGGATTTTCGATGCCCTTCTGACACTTGCCCGAGGAACATTCTCCATTCTGGGCTTCTCAGGTTATGCTATTTGTTATAAACTATAGCTTGCTTGCTGGGAAACTGCATCTGACGTTTGTTCTTCTCTCACTCAACACTTTCACAAGATGAATGATAAGTTATTTGGAGAAATTGAAGTAATGCAGACCTTTACTGCACTGTAGGTAAGTCCAGGAAAAGCATGTTATTAGACTGAGACACCCAGCCAAGTGCAACATTCTCTGTGACTCCAAAGTGTGAAGTGAGTTTGAGCTTGCTGTCTTGTCATGTGGTTGCACTTGTGGAATGATATCAACTCCCCATCATTTGAAGTGCCATTATTGCGCACTATGTGTCACTGTCTCACTAGCTGCTCATTAACTAAACTAGATACACTCTGGATTTTGTCAGCAGAATAAAGTTCTTTCTACACTCTACCTACCAAACATTCCCCAGGATTGGCACAGGACAAGAACAGATTCAGAGCAAAGTGGTAACATTTAACAGACACTTGGATAAGTATATGAACAGGAAATGTTTGAAGGAACATGGGCCAGGAGCAGGCCGCTGGGGTTAGTTTCATTTGGGATGTTCGGAATGGACTGGTTGGACCGAAGGGTCTGTTTCCATGCTGTATGTCTCGTGAGTCACTCGATGAGAACCCCCTTCCTGGTTGCACTCCTACCTTCCCTCCTGACTTCAAATTGAGGGCCTGGCTACCATCTAGTGGCAGAAGTTAGTCAGTGCAGATTATTCTGAGACATTAGCTTTTCTAGTTGGAGCCTGGAACCTGTGCAGTACTGTGGAATGTTACTTCCCACTCAGTTTGGTTTATTTTTAGTTCTTTATTTGCAGTGATGGAATTTAGCAATTTAAAATACAGGTAGTAAAGTAATTCAACAGATATATTGTTTCATCTTTTTCTCTTTACTAAGAAATGCTCTGCAGAACCTAATTCAATTTTCACTAAAAGTCATAACTTTTAGAACAATCCCACTTTTAAATTTTTACTGTTCCACATACAGAGGTAATGGTTCTCTTAGCGAGTTTTGAGAAGATTTGTAGCTCAGGTTGAGGTTCCTGATGTAGGTTTGCTCGCTGAGCTGGAAAGTTCATTTCCAGATGTTTTGTCACCCTACTAGGTAACATCTTCAGTGGGCCTCTGGATGATTCCTGCTTTCTACTTCTACATTTGGGTTGGTGATGTAATTTGCTGTTTTTTTTTCCTCAGGCAGTGGTAGATGGGGTCTAACTTGATGTGTTTGAAGTCGAAGAAATGTCTTCCTCATCCGTTTGTAAGGATACTAGTGAGAGAGGGTCATGTCTTTTTGTGGCTAGTTAGTGTTCATGTATCCTGGTGGCCAGTTTTCTGCCTGTTTATCCAGTCGTGTTTGTTATAGTTCTTGTACGGTATTTTGTAAATGACATTGGTTTTGCTTGTTGTCTGTATAGGGTCTTTCAAGTTCCTTTTCAGTGTGTTGGTGGATTTCTGGGTCCCATGATGCCAAGGGGGTTTCATTGTCTGGCAATCATTTCTGAGATGTATTTGCTGTAGAGCAGAGTGGCTAAGGTTTCTGGATGTGTTTTGTCCAGAAATCGGCGGACTGTGTTCATTGGGAACCATTCTTTTTCTATACATGGTATAGGTGATTAGATTAGATTACTTACAGTGTGGAAACAGGCCCTTCGGCCCAACAAGTCCACACCGCCCCGCCGAAGCGCAACCCACCCATACCCCTACATCTACCTATTACCTAACACTACAGGCAATTTAACATGGCCAATTCACCTGGCCTGCACATCTTTGGACTGTGGGAGGAAACCGGAGCACCCGGAGGAAACCCACGCAGACACTGGGAGAATGTGCGAACTCCACAGAGTCAGTCGCCTGAGACGGGAATTGAACCCAGGTCTCTGGCGCTGTGAGGCAGCAGTGCTAACCACTGTGCCACCGTGCCGCCCACTGTTCCTCTGTTCCACTGTTTCCTCTGTTCTGTGTAGTTCCTCTGTGCTGCAGTATGTTCGCTTATTGAAATAATGTTTTGAAAGAATGTGTACCCAATGAACTCAGTCTGCCGATTTCTCAGCAACAAACCCAAACAAGCAGACAAAATATGTCCAGGATCCCTAGCCACTCTCCCCTGCATCAAATACATCTCAGAAATGACTGTTAGACTACTCAACCCCCTTGGCACCATGGTAGCCCACAAACCCACCGTCATACTAAAACAGCAGCTAATGAACTTGAAAAACCCTAAACAGACAACAAGCAAAACTCATGTCATTTACAAAATACCATGCAAGAACTGTAATAAACACTACATTGGACAAAAGGCAGAAAACTAGCCACCAGGGTACATGAACATTAGTTAGCTACAAAACAACATGACCCCCTCTCACTAGTATCCTTGCATACAGATAAGGAAGGGCACCACTTCAACTGGGGCAACACATTCATCTGAGGACAAGCCAAACAGAGACATGCACAAGAACTCCCAGAAGCATAGCATTCCAACCGGAACACTCTAAACAAATATATAGAGTTAGACCCCATCTACCACTGCCTGAGAAAAAGAACAGGAAATGGCATCACCAGCCCAAACATATAAATAGAAAGCAGGGATCATCAGCAGTACTTCACCCAGAGGCCAACTGAAGATGTTACCAAGTATGGTTGCGAAACATCTGGAAATGAACCTTCCAGCTCAGCGAGCAAACCTACATCCACTAATTGTTCTCTGGTTGTCCCACGACTGAATTTTCCAGGTATTTTGGGGATTCTCTGGGGCAAATTTGCCCACAGCCCTCATGCATCTTGAGCACTCTCTGCTTCTATTCTTGGAAGGCAAGCACAACTAACAGGGTTGAACACCACTTCAAATCCTTGCCTTCTGTACAAATGTGAAGACTTATTAATTTCTTTATTTTCAAGAGGAAGGGAATCCACATAGGTGTTGCCAACTCAAACTTCTCTTCTGACCGTTCCGCCCTCTGTTTCGAATCTCTCATCACTTGCCTGTTGTTCCATAAGCAGTTTGCATCCATCCCTTATCCAATTCTTAACCAGATGATGGCTGTCCTAACACCTGTAAATTAGAATTTCCCTTCCGGCAACACATCTGCAGCCTCCTGTCAATCACATAATGTGACATTACTACTTAGTTTTTCAGCGAGTGGGACAGAACTAATATTGTAATAAAAACACTTTCAGTTTTTGTTGTGTGAGGGTTATTGCGCTGCCCTGATCCATGTCTGTAATGCCACCGTCTGACTTCCATCGTGATGCATCAACCTTATTGGTTTCCGAAATGTGTTTTGACATTAATGAAGAGACTGTTTTCCACTACGTCTCAATCCC
This sequence comes from Chiloscyllium punctatum, assembly GCF_047496795.1. NCBI lineage: Eukaryota > Metazoa > Chordata > Chondrichthyes > Orectolobiformes > Hemiscylliidae > Chiloscyllium > Chiloscyllium punctatum. The sequence continues at coordinate 59,657,470 of NC_092763.1, read as the reverse complement.
AATGGCTCTGCTCAACTATTCAGCTCCTCCAAGTTGCTTTTTGCTTGATTCTGTGCTCTCACTGTTTGAAAGACAGGATTTTTTTTGCTCTGTAATTTCTGGCTAGAAAAGCATCAGAAATGGTTGAACATCCACACTCACCTAATACTGCATTTGCTCCATATAAATTTCTGTTTAGTGACAGGAGTCTGAATGTTGTTCAGAATATACAGAGTGAAAGTTGGATGTTTAACCTATGCATCTAGCTTGCCTAAATCAGGTTTTAAATCACTTCAGTACTTTGCGTTTATTGTATTAGATAGACATTGGAATGGGGGATAAACCCCTCTCTCTGCTTATGTTAAGATTTGTGCAAGGACTTTCTGCATGTCCTGGGTAGCTCACTTTGAATATAATCAGACTTGAAATCACACTGGTCATAGTTTTGATTCCCGCATTGGATAATTAATTTTTTGTGAAGTATGTTTTGATTGAGTTGGGAAGAAAGGGAAGTGATTGCTGGGCCTCTTGCTGAGATACTTGTATCATCGATAGTCACAGGTGAGGTACCGGAAAACTGGAGGTTGGCTCATGTGGTGCTACTGTTGAAGAAAGATGGTAAGGACAAGCCGGGAATTATAAACCAGTGAGCCTGGCTTCAGTGGTGGGCAAGTTGTTGGAGGGAATCCTGAAGGACAGGATGTATATGTATTTGTAAAGGCAGGGACTGATTAGGGATAGTCAACATGGCTTTGCACATAGGAAATTATGTCTCACAAGCTTGTTTGGGTTTGTTGCTGAGAAATCGGCGGACTGTGTTCATTGGGACCCATTCTTTTTCAATAGTTTAGTGATTTTCCTCTGCTCTGTGTAGTTCCTCTGTGCTGCAGTATGAGGACAGAGCAGTAGATATGATCTATATGGACTTTAGTAAGGTGTTTGACAAGGTTCCCCGTGGGAGACTGATTAGCAAGGTTAGATCTCATGGAATATAAGGAGAACTAGTCATTTGGATACAGAACTGGCTCAAAGGTTGAAGACAGAGGGTGGTGGTGGAGGGTTGTTTTTCAGACTGGAGGCCTGTGACCAGTGGAGTGCCACAAGGATCGGTGCTGGGTCCTTCTATTCTTTGTCATTGACATAAATGATTTGGATGTGAGCATAAAAGGTACAGTTAGTAAGTTTGCAGATGACACCAAAATTGGAGGTGTAGTGGACAGCGAAGAGGGTTACCTCAGATTACAACAGGATCTGGACCAGGTGGGCCAATGGGCTGAGAAGTGCCAGATGGAGTTTAATTCAGATAAATGCGAGGTGCTGCTTTTTGGGAAAGCAAAACTTAGCAGGACTTATACACTTAATGGTAAGGTCCTAGACTGTGTTGCTGAACAAAGAGACCTTGGAGTGCCTGTTCATAGCTCCTTGAAAGTGGAGTCGCAGGTAAATAGGATAGTGAAGAAGGCGTTTGGTATGCTTTCCTTTATTGGTCAGAGTATTGAGTACAGAAGTTGGGAGGTCATATTGCAGCTGTACAGGACATTGGTTACACCACGTTTGGAATATTGCGTGTAATTCTGGTCTCCTTCCTATTGGAAAGATATGAAACTTGAAAGGGTTCAGGAAAAGATTTTCAAGGCTGTTGCCAGGGTAGGAGGATTTGAGCTATAAAGCGAGGTTGAACTGGCTGGAGCTGTTTTCCCTGGAGCGTCCGAGGCTGAGGGATGACATTATAGAGGTTTGCGAAATTATGAGGGGGATGGACAGAATAAATAGACAAAGTCTTTTCCCTGGGGTCGGGGAGTCCAGAACTAGAGGGCATAGGTTTAGGGTAAGAGGTGAAAGCTGTAAAAAGGACCAAAGGGGCAACTTTTTCACGCAGAGGGTGGTACGTGTATGTAGTGAGCTGCCAGAGGAAGTGGTGGAGGCGAGTACAATTGTAACATCTAAAAGGCACCTGGATGTGTATATGGACAGGAAGGTTTGGAGGGATATGGGCCAGGTGCCTGCACGTGGGACTAGAATGGGTTGGGATATCTGGTCAGCATGGATGGGTTGGACTGAGGGTCTGTTTCTGTGCTGCACATCTTTATGACTGTATAAATTAATGTCTTCCTGATGTCTTAACAATGCCATTGAATGTGAGAATCTCATTTACTGACCTTTCATAATTTTACATTTTCATTTATTGTAATCGGAAACAGATTAAAAGGGGAACAGTCACTGAAAGCATTAACTAGACATGAGAACTGCGCAGACCTAAACTTGAACTTTGCTGTTCTTCTGTATAAAACGAACTTGTTTGTTGTAACAGAGATGGTTACTCTGACATAGAGAGTGCAACTGAATATGTGCAGAAAGTGGTGCACTGAGAGTTGCAGCACAACTGAATGGTTTTTATTGTTCACATTTGTGTAGTCTTGTGTGTCACGTGTCTCGACGAATTATATCTTGATATGTTTCCCTGATTGGTGTCAACACTTTACAACTGAGTATCAAATGACCAAACCTGGTGTTTGTGGTCCCTCCTGAGATATGTTCCTTTCCTGTTAATGGCTGAATTCATTCCCATCCCTTGCTATTTGTTCAGACTGTGTCAAGCCTGACTGCCTGATTTCCAATTTTTAACCTGTTAAAAATCCAAGATATCAGTTTATTTCACCCACTACATTGCTTAATCATAGAAAAATGCTGCACCAAGCATTTAGTCCATTATACCTGTGCTAGCATTTTCTAATTTGTCTCATTCCCTTGCTGTTTCTAAATAGCCCTGAAATATTTTCCATTTCAAATAATCATCGAATTGCCACTGAAGAAATTGTTATCTCGTCTGTTTGTACTATCCTTCCACTAGTGCATCACATTATTCATTATGTTTATAAAAATTCTTAATATAGCCTTTCATTGCTGGAACCCTTAACTGTGATTTTAAATCTTATTTCACTGAGGTCCTTTGCACTCTTTCCTATTCTCCATCTGATCTAAAACTTGACAATGTTTTCCAGTTGAGTTCTGGAGAAGGGCCACGAGACCCAACATATTAATTCTTGCTTACTCTCTGCAGATGCTGCCAGACCTGAGTTTTTCCAGTAATATTTGTTTTCGTTTGTGATTTCCAGCATCCGCAGTTCTTTGCTTTATTTTTTGTTTAGTAAGTCCCAGTCACCTGTCATTCTCGTCCTTGCAGATTTGTGTTGACTTCAAGACCCCTCACCATTGAACCTAAGTTCTCATCCTTGCCTTTAACCCTGCCTGTGACTTTGTGCATGTATTATAGATAAGATCGGAGCACTGACAGGTGAAACTGGAACTAATGGGCATAGACTCAAAATAAGGGGGAGCAGATTTCGGACTGAGTTGAGGAAGAACTACTTCATCCAACAGGTTGTGAATTTATGGAATTCCTTGCCCAGTGAAGCAGTTGAGGCTACCTTGTTGAATGTTTCTAAGGCAAGGATAGATCTTTGAACAGTAAGGAATCAAGGGTTATGGTGAGTAGATGGGTAAATGGAACTATTCAAGGGTGGAGCAGGCTTGGAGAGCCGGATAGCCGCCTCCTGCTCCTATTTCTTATGTTTTATTTTTGTTTTGTGAAGATTTTTCATAGCTTATCAATGGCCTTTCATGCATTGATGATGTATCTTTAGTTGCATTAGTCCCACTGTGAAGCTCTCTTGTCAAATATTTACCTTTGTCTTTCTAGAAAATAATTGCTGTCTTGCACCTTTTTTATACGGTTTCTTTTCTTGAGACTTGTATGGTCATAGCCCTAGTTATTCCGTTTCAGAAAAATATACATTAGTACAGGTTTATTTGGTTCAGAAGTGACCTTACCAGCTGAGCATGCAATATCATTTCCATTTTTTAATTCCCTCAATAGGACAGCACCTAGGCTAATCTATGACATTAAGTCAAACTTCGCTAGGTAGACTAAGGTTTTCTTGATCCCTAGTCCCTCTGTTTTCTGCTCATCACATTTTTAAAAAAAATAAAAATGTTGTCAACTTGCAGTTCGGAAGTCTATGGTGAGTCAATGTTGGCCAATTTGTCAACTGGAGAGCAAGAGGAGCAAGCATTGGTGTTCCAGCTGTGTATGGGGATAAATTCACCATCAGTGATCTTTTTTTAAAAAAAAGTTGCTGGAAAAACTCAGCAGGTCTGGCAGCTTTTGTGAAGCAAAATTGGAGTTAATGTTTCTGATCCAGTGACACTTCCTCAGAACTGAATCTTTTCTTCATTCAATATCTGCACATTATTCTTTACTCAGTACAGGTCACTAGCTGTCTGAAGCTTTTGCTCACTTCACTTGGCTAATTCGGAGTGGAAGCAAATTTTTGCATCTCTGCTGCTTTTCTGGATGATATCAATTACTTCTGCAGAAGTCAAGGCTGCGAACATGCTCGTTTCCATGACTTTGTTTCCATGACATTAGTTTAATCAATTTGGGAGCATTCCCATATGCACACCTAGTTTAAATGCTGTAAAATAAGAGATCAGGTTTTGTTCCAGTATTCCAGTGTGTTTAGATGTTGTGATTTTCCTGAATTAAAGGAGAATTTATTACAACTGAAATGTAAATGAACCACTCTGGTTAACATGATATTTACTTCTCATCTTAGTCTTAGAGTCAGCAGTGTTGTTTTTTGAAGTAATTGTAACTGGAACACTGAAGGAAGGCATAACAATGCATGATGTGAAATAATTTAACTTGAATCTATGCATTGAAGTATTGTGCCTTTGTTTAAAGAAGATTATTGTCATGTCTAAATTGTCTATTCATCAGCATTCTTTACAACCACTGTGTACAAATATTTTTATTAGCTTTGAAAGTGCCATCTGATGTTTAAAGTAGGGAGTGTTGTACATTGATTTCTTGTGTTTCTTTTTATAATGACCCTTGTTTGATCATATTTGGCACTGACTATTCATGTCTATGCATTAAAATATGAATGGTTGTTACCTGGTTTTTAACATAGTGTTTCCTGGCCAATACTCTAGTTCTCTGTCGTAAATGCTTGCCAATTTGATAAATGGAGGCAAGCTTACAAAGTAGAAATCTTCTGTTCACACAATTGGAAGTAATTTTCATTCCAACAGAATGTTCTCTTGTTTGCAGAGTGCTCTGGAGATGTTACTGATGTTTATGCTCTTTTACCACTGACCTTGTGTGACCCATCAGTTGACTAGGTTCACTTCCTTCCCAATCCTGCATTTTCAACTTGTTGTTGCCCCAGTTGACATTTCTGTGTGGTGCTGTTTGGGAACAGGCAATCTATCTCTGTGTGAGAATGGTGGAAATTCCAAGGACAATCAATTAGGGAGAAGATCATTTGTGAAAAAAGAGTTATCCTTATAAAAACTAGGCGATTGGTTTCTTCAGTGCCTTTGGCTGTAATTGATTTGCTGCATTATTCTTGACATACTTTAATTTTCTTTCTTCGTGTGCATTGTCTGCAGGTTGTGTGCTTCTTTATAAGCAGGACTTTACCAAAAACCTGGGCTTGTGCTGCATCACGTGTGCTTACTGTTCCCAGACCTGTCAGAGGGCAGTGACCAAAGAGCTGGATGGAAATACATGGGATTTCTGTGGGGAGGAATGCAAAAGCAAATACCTACTGTGGTACTTCAAGGTCAGTAGGAAAAGTTGCATATCATTAGTTTTCTGGCTCTTGCATTCACCCTCACATTTTTTTTTTCCTCCTTTTCTTTCACCTGGTTGAAAGAACTTCAAGGCTTTTCATCTGTAGATTAGAAATCTGTGATTCACTGAGTGTATGGATTGTTGTGGGAGATTTTTTATTTCCACCCCAAGAGTGTTGTCAAAATGAAATGCTCACATGACTGCCCTGGGAGAGGGGGGAGGTAAACTTATTGTAGATTGAATGTGGCACCTTCATGTTTTGTGCAGCTTGTACTATACCAGGCAATATTCAGTGGAAATGATAAGGTATGAGGTTTAAAAAATGAATATCCTATCAAGCACTTTGAATAAAAATAATTTCAAATCTGCATAAGATTGAGAATTTGTCTGTGTTGTTCTAATCTTTGGTTATTTCCACTCTTTTGTTCGTTGAAAATCTCATTATATCTATCCAATCACTCAAGTTACTGCAGCACAATTTTCTGAGTGATTCATAAAGCTATGATAGCTGTATGAATTTTTCACTGTGGAACAAGGTGTTGAAGTTTTTTTTTAGCTAATGAATGTGAGACTGTTTCTCTTTGCCACAATTTTTGATATTAATTTTAAGTTCCCTTTCCATCCAATGTTCTTGACATACACGGTTATGGAGAGTGAACAGTTAAAAGGAAAACTAAATTGCTTTTATAACAAAAGCAAATTTAATAATGCAAAAAGGAACAAGTTCAGATAACCTAAAAGAAAAACTGGCAGATTTGGAGACAGACACTGGGATTTTTGGGTATGTTCTAAATGTAATTCCAGGAATAGCTAAGAAATTGGACATGGAAAATAATGTCTACTGCAGAAACTCAGCAAATGTGGTATGTTTCAAGTCCAGTATGATGACTTCAAAACTTCTTCGTATTACACTCAAACGTTAACTCTGTTTCTCTCTTCACAGATGCTGTCAGACCTGCTGAGTTTCTTCAGCACTTCTGTTTCAATCTCAGGTTTTCAACATCTGCACTGTTTTGCTTTTGTGAAAGGGTTTGGAGAAGCTTGCTGAGATGAAATTACAGATGCTGGACTACAGCATCAAGCATAGCTTAGAAAATCTAAGCAAAATATTAGCAAGGCTAGCTAGCAAGATAATCCGTGATCTTGTAAACAGATCCCTATATGTAGATGTTAAACTGGTCATTTGGCTTTCGGAGTGTGATGGTAGAAATGAAAGGTTATTAGGGCAGGAGTTGAAACACTGATTGTTTTGATAAAGGTATTGAAATAATAGCAAAAAGAAAAGTGAAAGAAGACAGGAACGTGAGAGTAATTCGTAATGTGTATTTGATGTGTGGTCACCTGAGGTCAGGTTGTTCTCAAAGCTATGTATGGTGCATGTCTTGTATTTAATATGAGACCTAGACTTGAGGATGAAAAATCTTCGAGGAGAAAGTGAGGACTGCAGATGCTGGAGATCCGAGCTGAAAATGTGTTGCTGGAAAAGCGCAGCAGGTCAGGCAGCATCCAAGGAGCAGGAGAATCGACGTTTCGGGCATGAGCCCTTCTTCAGGAATCCTGCTGCGCTTTTCCAGCAACACATTTTCAGCTCTAGACTTGAGTATATCAGTGTCAAAAGATAGCGAAGTTACAATATTTGAGAACTTAGTTAATTTGCTTGGAGGTCTCCAGAAAACACATTCACACAGAATAAGCTTACTTTTCAAAGAAAGAAGAGAAAATGTATATATAACTGTAAAACTCTGAACAGAGTAAATGAGTGCAGAGAATTGTCAGTACATGTATATGAACCATTAGCAAGGTGAGTGGTTTTAATTTTTTTTATTTTGAAAGTGAAGAATCATGCATTTTAGAAGTAGAGGCATAAGAATGTAAATCACAATAATAACTGATTATGCTGCAATTGGGATGATATGTCCAGTTTTGGGTGCCAAATTTGTGGAAGAATGGGAAATCCACAGAAAAGGATATGGCAAAAGTATACTACAATAATGTCAGTTATGAGGGTGCACCAAAGGAACATGAAATGTGACAAGTAGGCTTAGAATTGAGGGATTTTACGAAGGTCCTATTTTTGGCAACCGATTATGGTATTTGAATGCTTTTCACAAAAGAGTTACAGGAATATAAACAAAAAAAAATAAAAATTTAGATTAAGGGAAAGAGATTAGGATTAAAAAAAAATGGCTTTTTTCTGAAACCCAGCAAAAGAACTTTGGGCCATATGGCTGCATTTGCTGCCAAATTATTTGTTTAAATAGTTGAATAATTTTTAGTCCACTTCTACTGCCAGTATGTCTGTGAAGGTACGAGTGAATTGAGTGGTAGCTCTAGGAGAATCTGCTTAACTGAAGAACTCCAAAAGGTCAAAACTATGACGAGGACCGTCGATCTGAGAGGTGGTGTTGTACTGTGTGATGAACCATATCATTCCTATTTTGCGGTGCTTTAATGTTGTCAAAAAGGAGAAAGTTTTGGATGAAAAACCTACAAGTTGTACTATTGTTGAATTTTCTTGAAATGTTGCATATCCTTACTTTAGCTACCTTAATGGTTTTTTTAAAAAAAAACTCTTCCACTGTTTCTCCACAGGCACATTGTGAATCTGGATTATGCAGCCAACCTTAAGAGGCGTGAATGTTTTCTTACAGATGATGTTGTATTTAGGACATGGAATCTCACCATCTTGTCATTCAGACTTGCCTACAAATCTTACCTTTTCTCCCCCCTTCCTCACAGAGTAATGGATCTGTGGAACAGACTCCTGGCAAAAGCAGTTAATGGTATCGAACTCCGTCAGAAAAAAAATGCTGGATAAGTATCTGGCTAGGAATGCGATAAAAGATTAGTTAGGTGCAGACAGAGATCATCAAATGCTCCATGGAAACAATGGTTCCTGTGCCGCTGGGACCGTGAAACTGTCATCTGCGGAGAGCATCTGGCCAGGTTTGAGTCACTCTGGATAGATATTGTGGAAGCATGTTCAACCTTCTTGGGACAGGGAGAAACTTTGCAGAACTTTCCCTCAGGTCATTAAATAAAAGCCCCTGGTAGGGCAGATTGTACACTGTCTGTGGATGGAACAAGCTTGATGGATTGAATGGCCCTTTTCTCGTTCCATGCTTTGTGTTAACAGCTGTGACCTGCCTTGTGCAACATGTTTGTTTGGGTGCAGAAGGTGACTGCTTCCTAATTGTTCACTGTGTCCTTCAGGTAGCCAGATGCCATGCCTGCAAACGTCAGGGCAAGCTTCTGGAAACGGTACACTGGCGCGGGGAAATTAAACACTTCTGCAACCAGCAGTGCCTCTTGCGCTTCTACAGTCAGCAAAACCAACCCAATCTAGCGACGCAGAAGGGACCTGAAAGTCTACTCAACAGTAAGTGGGTAGAGAAAGTCGCATGTTGTAGGCAGTGGACGTGATACACTAGTACAGCAAATGGCATCAGTGTATCAACTAGTGCATTGCTATAGTTATTGATCTATTAGCTATTAGTAACCATTGAGATGTGACCACTTAGCCATTCTTAGCTGATGTTTGCAAGTTCTAATCTTTGCTTTATCAGCTGTTATCTGTGCATCTCTGTAAACTTGCAGTATATGTGTCATTGTAGGTCATTCTTCATTCACTTGGCATAATCATGTAGTAGTTATTTAGGGCTTTGCTGTCCCTTGTGTTCATTATTAGATACTAGATGAAAGCGCCTCCTATTTCAAATAAATTGAGAGATTAACCTGGTGATAAATGTATCTTTTGAGGAAGAAACATGCGCAAGGATGATTTCAGCCAGTAAGGTAACTTTACTCTTCAAATAAATACTTTAGATAAAGCAAAAGTTGGAAGTAGTTTTTGAAGTATAGGTCCTCCCTTTTACATTTAGAATTACATTTTCGCATGTATTTGCTCATCATTACATTTTCTTATTCTGTGGAAGAGGTAGCATGACTGCCATGAATTTCCAAAAAAAATTTGAATTCTCTCTGTGATAAAAATTACCATGTGCTGTTTACACATCTGCTTGTAAGAAGTTTTCCCTGTCAAGAAGGTTTTTCCCTTCCTTTTATTATCTGGTTGCATTCATTGATTGGAGAAGGTTAAACTTATTGATAAACTGTATCATCTTGACTCCTGACTGGTGCTTGCCTCCACTTTCTCCTCAAGATAAAGTGAATCTTTTCTTGGTCCTGTCCTACAGCAGTATTGCCAGACTGACAACTGAGTACCTTGTGCTGAAATGGATGTGTAGTTGTTGATACTGTTATTGTCTTAGAGTCCTTGTTATATTAAAGTAAATCAACGTTTAGTGTTTTGCATACAGACAACTTTTCATGTCATGTGAATCTTCTGTGATCTCAGTATGGTGGAAGAAATGAACTTTTATGTTTGGAGACCTTCCATGTCCTTAAGATTTCCTAAAGTACCTCATAGTCAAGGAATTCCTTCTGGGAAATGTAGCTTATTATCCTGTATCAAGCAATTTGACTACAACAAAGTCTCACACCTCAAAGAATAACAATACATTTGATTTTGTTTTTGACTCTGCTGGTTACTGTTTGTTTTTGACTGGTAAAGTGGGAAATTTAGCCCGTTCAAAATGAACTTTAAATGATTAGGCAAAGTAAGCAAACCTCCACCTGTTGTTTAAATCAAAACCCAATATCTTTAATGCAATATTTCTTCACTGGATGTGTCAATCTTGATTATGCACTGTCATTCTAAAGTTTGAGTTTGAGCTTGATTTTCCAGCTTTGATGTGAGAACAGACTCTCTGTAAATTCTGGCAGGCATTTGATGAGTTGCTGCATCAAAGATTAGTGTGGAAAATAAAAGTTCAACGTAGAGATAACTCATTGACATGCATTGAAGATTGTCTGGCTGGCAGGAAACAAGTGTATGCATAACTTTATCTGATTGGAGGGATGTGACGTGGAGTGCTGCAGAGGTCTGGGCTGGGATCTCAACTTACAATTTAGGTGAAGGGAATGAAGATCTAGTAGCTCAAGTCATAGATGAGACAAAGGCAGGTAGGAAGTTATGTTGTGAAGAAGACATAAGGAAGCTGCAAGCAAATATCGATTGGTTGAGTGAGTGGGCAAAAATCTGTTCAGTTCCCAGTATAATGTGGAAAAGTGTGAAATTATTCACTTTGGCAGGAAGTATGAAAAACAATATTATTTGAATGGAGAATAATTGCAGAATTCTGAAGTGGAGAAGGATTGAGGTGTTCTTATGTATCAGTCACAAAAATGTAATTTGCAGATACAGCAAGTAATGAAAAAGGCTAATAAGATGCTATCTTGTTTAACAAGAGGTATTAAAGATAATGATGTTACGTCTCAGTTGTACAAGGTATTGGTGAGATCACATCTTGAAGAATGTGTGCAGTTTTGGTCTACTTATTTGAGGAAGAACGTAAACGAGTTGGATGCAGTTCAGGACATCTATATTGATAGCTGAAATGTGTACTCTTAAGAGAGAGGTTGGATAGGCTTGGCTTTTTTCCCATTGGAGTTTAGAAGAGTGAGGGGTGATTTGATCAAAGTGCACAAGACCTTGAAGGCCTTCACATGGTGAACATGGAAAAGATGTTGGGTCAGTACAGAACTTGAGATACTGTTTTAAAATTAGAGGTCACCCTTTTAGGGCATAACTGAAGAGGGTTGTGTGACTGTGGCACTCTGCCTGAAGGTTATTGAGTACTTCTAAGACACAAGAAGAAAGACTCTTGTTAGCTGTGATATCAGATATTATTGTAGGTAAATGGGAATGTGAAATTTGAATCAACACATCAGCCAAGATTTTGAGTGTTGGAGGAGGTTTAAGGGACTGAATGATCTACTTCTGCTCCTATTTAGATTATATTATATTACCACTGAGCCACCATGATACATCTCATGTGTTGGTAGTTTATGTTTCTTCACTGCACTTCATAACCTCCAAATTTGCCATGAGTTACTAATGTACAAAAGATTTTTGTGCTTGCCTTAGATTAAGCAGTTTAATCTCAAATTAAACTATCTGCTAAAATAATGAAATGAGACACTTTCTGCTTTTACAATGTGTTAATTTTATTGCGCTGTAGATTACTTTAAATTTTAATGGGTGTTAGTGCTTCACGCTTGAAGTTCTTAAAATGAAGAAATTTCCATCAAGTGTGTACACAGTTGCAAGTTCCACTTGCACAGATGTCCTTGCACTAACACAAGTAGACAGCTTTTGAAAGGATGCAGCTATTAATGTAAACACCTTCTTCTGAGCAGATCTTAGTGTTGTTTAAAACATTTAGTTCACTGGTTTTGTAATACTTCCAAACAATCTTCAAAGGTTTGCCCTGGTTTACTAATCTACTCTGTTTGCTGAGGTTGAAGACCCTGGTGTATAATTCCACGGGTAACGTTTAAGTAATGTGAAAATTGGTGAGATTTCTGACTGTAGGACATGTAATAATATCAGACCCTTGCCTAAATTATCCACTGGTCCTCACTGTAAACATTTCATACAGGATCTGCTAGATTATGGACTGGCATATTGGAATATTGGCTGTGTTTCTACTTCATCTTTTTGCTTTGTCCGAAAGCTAAAAATCTAACCTCGTACGTTCACTTCTCTCCTGACTCCAATTGCAATGACTCATGGCTAGTCTGCACTATCTTGTACCGATAAAAATATTGAGTTCTTCATCTCTTAGCAGTCTTTGTAGTTGAATGAGTGCTGAATAGGTATTCTATAATGCTGTATGTATGCATGTGTAGCAATAAAAGAAAATTATGTTTGAAATAACTTGATCTAAGATATGAACCTTCCATCAGAATCTTTTTAATGAAAAATTCATAGGATGTTTGCATATACTTAGTCTTTTCAAATGCTAATCAACATGCATTGAACAGTTTTATTTTTTCTATTATGGGTTTCATTATAGTAATATTAGAGGCAAGGTTATAGATAGTTGGACATGAGTGGGAAAGTATTCATTTGTTCCAACGGTTCAGATGGTCACTTCATCTGAATCTTGAAACAAACAACAGCAATCTTGTTAAAAAGATTTTTGAAAGTAATCTTTTTGAAAAATAAAATGTAGGTTTGAAATTATTCTGAGCTAAGATAGGTACTAACATCAGCCTTGAACAGCAATACAAATGAGTTAAAGTTAATTCATTATTATGGCTTTGTATATGTCAGTGTTTGTAACCCTGATATCAGTGGAGTGAAGCATAGTTTTTATGTATGTTTTTATATACTGTCCATGTAGAAAACCAAACAGCACTATCTTGGGTTTATCTTCCAAAGTTGGACACCATTTTGAGCTGTTCAAGCTGTAGGGTGAAGTATTAATAATTATACATATGGCACTGATAGTTGTAATGGGAGCAACTTATGATGATGAATTTGGGATCATAAACAATGAATGTATTGTACAATAAAGTTCTCTACTGTTTACAAAGCCAGCATATTTTGCCCGTGTATAATTACCCTTAAGGAGCCACACTTTGAATTGCTGCAATCTATAAGGTACACCTACAATGCTGTTGACCCAGTGACAATCGAGGATTGCTACTGTTTTCAAATCAGGATGATATGTGGCTTATAGAGGAACTTGTAGAAGTTCCTAAATATGAGTTCCTAAATATCTGCTTTGAGGTATAACAGTCAGGATTTGGAAGGCGCTGTTATAAGAATTTTGACAAGTTGCGGCAGTGCATCTTATATACAGTACACTATTCTGCTTTGGTGAAGGGAGTGAATGATGAAGCTGCTCAATGGTTTCCAGTCAAGCAGGTTGACTTGTCCTGGATCAAGATGTTGGAACTTCATTAATCCAACAAGTGGAGAGCATTGCACGATGCTCCTAACATTGTTCCTTATAGATGATAGATTTTGCAGGATACCAAAACTGTGATCTGCCTGTGGAGATATTGCTCATGTTATAGACTTTTTTTAACCAACCTGTTCAGACCTGTTTTAATATGTGTCTGGGAGAAGTGAGTCATGTACCCCAATCTTCTGTCCCAGTGGTAGGGACACTACCATTGTGCCGCAAGAGCCCTTGAGCCACAGTATTATGACAAGTCCAGTTATGTTCCTGGTTAACTGGAGTGCTCATAAAATGTACATGCAATTAGTTATACAGTTGGTAAGATCTATATTTGAAGGCAGTAATTAGTTATTTATCTACTCTAATTAAAAAGCCTGAATACATAACTAATTGCTGTCTTCAAATATAGATCTTATCAACTGTATAATTAATTGTATATACATTTTTAGGCTTTTAAAATTATGTTACAATCTAGATTTGGGGTAGAACTTTACCGACCCCAGGATTGCCAATGAGGAGTGGTATAAAATTCCTTGGATGTCTTCCCACTGCCCGATCAACTTCTGTACTTTGGGCTTGGCTTCTCTACTCTTCATACATTGCATGTTTTTATTTATCAATGTTTCATTTGTGTTGTTGCCGCTAACAGCATTGGGAGTGATTGCAAATCATCCTGTAGGACAGACAAGATATTAAATGGGGTCAGAGGGGAGGGAAATCTTTACAATGCTGTGCAAATATTGTCAAGTAACTAAATAGGGTAACATCTTAAAATGGGACAAAGAAATATGCTTATTTAGCTTTTGCGTGTACTATTCATGAATTTCTGAAAGATTGACTTGAGTACTAAATCCAATTTTTACCTAATTCTGTCTCATAATTTGTTTTTGTTTTAAGAATTACATTTTTTTATTTTAGCTTTTGGTCACTAAACCAAACCTCACCATACCATTCTTGGACTCCCAATGTTGGACTTGATGAAAGGTTTGCAGTCATACCTCTAGGGCACCCAATACAGAAAGGAGGTTGATATGTTGCAGAGTTTTCTGCCACCGATTTTCTTTATAACTGGATTTATCTTAACAAATTGCTGTTATACAAGAATTACCGATACTGCAGTATGTCATCCCGTATCATGCATGCATCCATTCACAATATTGAACATCTCACCCCCATTCTGATGACTTTTAGCTGTGCACAAGTTTGAAGTGGATGTAAGGTTTTGGTTAAATGTGTTTTGATTGATTTGTGTTTCCAGTCTGTACAAGTTGTAGATTAGTTTATTTTGTTGTGGTGTTCAGGTGAAGGATCGTCTTTGCATGCAATGTGTGTAATGAGTTGTAATGACATCACTTAGTTCCAATTTTAATCTTGTTCTAGTTGATTCAATTAGACCTCCGTTTATAGCCATCTTGGCTTAAATTGTCATCTTAATGGGTGAGCTCCTAACTGAGAGGTACTTGGTTGGACTGCCCCAGATTCATTTTCTCTCTTTCAGGTGGCATATGAATATATCCTTTAAGTCCCATAGGTTTGAGCTGTCCTCAAATCCAAATCCTTGGTATCAGTATGCACCTCAATGTCCCTTTTCAAACTTTCCATTCAACTGCCAGCTTTTCAAAAACATTTAACTGTTTTGTTTAGTTATGTATGAAAAAGTCTCAAACACACATGTATGAGAAGTAATTGGCATGTTTGTTTTGTCCCAGCAACTGTTTGGTAGTACGTCGTGCAAATGTTGCACGACTTGCGCAAACTAGTGCAAGTACAGAGATGTGCAGTAGTGACCTCAAATTGTTTCCACATTATTGTGTGGATGATTTTTGAACAGAAAACTTGCTGAAGTTTTGTAAACATGCACACCCACAGATGTGCACACTCTCAAAACGTGCACAGTCACAAACATCGGCTCAGTTTGTTTCAAACAATCTGTGTCTTTTGTTTGCAGATGAGGCGCAGGAGTCTAAGAATGCGACGTCTCCGACTCCCTCTCCGACTCCCTCTCCCACGCAGTTTGAAGTAAGTAAAGTTTTTTGTTTTGAATGATCTTCCACCTACCACAGGAGTGGATTGAAGTGTTTTTTTTAACCATTTTAACTCCACATTCAGTGTGCTTCCTCCCATGCTCTGGGTGCTAACTGAAAAGTTGAGAGATTGAACCCTGAATGTCTCAGGTAAGTGCATCCATATTCCACTCATAATTTTTAAATCAATAGTTCCCACATTATAGAAAAAGTCACCATGGAAATTGGATGCACTTTATACAATTCAGGCAAATTGAACCTGTCATCAAAGGTCAGAAAATCACAACTTTATAATTTCTAAATCACCTAAGTCCTTAATCCTTTATTTTTGTTTTGCTTTGTGTTACTCTGCAGACTGAAATTTTATTTCTGGTTTTGTATAATGGATACATAATCTTATTGGATACGAACAAATGTAAGAAAGCATTGAACAGGAAAAGGCTATATGGCTTATCAAGCTTACTTCCTCCACAGACTGTGTACAATCTGTCCCCTGATGGATTCCATGCCACCGTTGAAATGAGGGAAAGTTCTGCAAAATATCATATGGTCTCCAATAATAGTTGAACAAAACACAATTTCTACCTTGTATTTGTATTAGTCGTTCATAAGTAGTCAGCTGCCCTTCACAGTTCCAGCACTGCAAGAAACACTCTGTTCCATGGAGCATTTGATTTATCTTTGTGCTTATCCTACCTTCAAATCCATTATTAACCATTTATTTTATATAACTTTTATTTATTAAGGAGTTAATCAGCAAAGCATTGGTAAAAAGCAGTGTGAATGCTGAATATCTGAAATAAAAACAAAAAATTGCTGGAAACGTACAGCAGGCCATTCAACATCTGAAAGAGAAAAATAGGTAAAGTTTCAGATTTGACTCTTCATCAGAACTGTGTATTTAAGCATATTTTGTTGGTATTTCAGTTTGTAAAGCATTAACTGCTTTTATTGGGAGTCTCGTGCACATGGGCATTAGGGTTGGGGACGTTAACACTGAAGATCTTAGACTGTCAGACTGTTTAAAATCAAATCTTTTAATTGAATGGAAGATAATTCTGAAGATACATACAAATATGGATAGGTGCATAAATTCAGTGTTCCTTCCTTTCCTGCACTTGTTCTTGGTTTATATTGAGTCCTTTTTGAAAACAACATTCCTTCAAACCTTTTGATTTGACAGCTTCTTGTGGAAATGATAAACTGGAGTGGTAACAGTTGGGGAAGTGAGTTTCTGGTCTTCCTCTGTCTAGTTTGTCAAATGGGATGATAGATTACAGGGCTAATGGAAATGATTGAAGCAGGATTTTGGTGGGTTTGAAGTCATTTCTATCGTAGAGATTAAATTAGAAAAGGGGAGAAGTCCAATAACTACTCCATATTTCTATTGTATAGCTGGACGAAGACTATAGGTGAAGTATAAGCATGCCCCAACTATACAAAATAGGCCACTTTGCAGCTCATATCAACTGTAAAATTATCATTCACGTTTAGCCCCAAAGCAGAAATAATACTTGGGTGGCTGGGCTAGAAACAAAATACATACCTTTTATTGCAGAGCTTTGAAATTGTGTATTTATAAGTTCAAGTGATAACCAGTGCCTATTTTATTGTTATTAAAGGATAGATTGCATTCTCGATTGAGATTCAGAATTTCAATACATTGTTTTCAGTGACTTTGTGATCTTGTTCATATAGCCTTCAGTGACATTTCATTTTTTCTTTTGAAGACATTCCACTCTCCAGTGTGCTGCTCCCCTTCATAAGCCCTGTATTATCCCTGCTGACCCATCCTGAAGTTCAGTCTTGAGTGAAAGTAGTACTGTATCTCACCCAGTGACCATTCATCACGTGTCAGCTTGGACAGCGTATGTGAGGGGGCAGCAAAATTCCTGTTTGATTCTGTTGATTCTTCTCATGACCCTTCCACTAAACTCTTGAGCAGGCATCACTGGATAGTAATTCGAAACAGAACCATGGCTGAGGTTGGCTGACTCAGAACAGAAAAAGAATTCAGTTTGGAAACTTGGTTGTCTCCATGATGCAGTCTCCCATCCAATCCACTCTGGCTAATTTTTTATTTTTCAAAATTCATTATTCCAGAAATGTGATAACTCTCCTGTATATTTCTAATTTTAAAATGTTCCTTATTAGGCATCTGTACAGACTCGGTCATCGAAACAACAACCGCCACCTCCACCACCACCACCACCGTCACCACCATCTCCACCTCCTGTGACACTGAAGAATAAGGCTGTACTGTGTAAACCCTTGACTCAGAATAAGGGCATCTCCTGTAAACCTGAAATGAAGTCCAAAGGATGTCAAACAGGTAAATGATCAGAATGAAGGGAAATTGTTGTTACTCATGATAATAAAGCTAATTAAAGTAATTTGCTGTATATTTGTTGAATTCCTTTAAAAGCATTTCAAAGAAACATTAGCTTTTAATTGGTCGGGTGCTGGCAGGTGGGGCTAGATTGCGTTGGGATATCTTTCTGCATGGACGAGTTGGACCGAAGGGTCTGTTTCCGTGCTGTGCGTCTCTATGACTCTAATTATCTCTCAAATTTTTGGGTTAGTGAAATTTGATGTGAGGAAACCAATATCTCCATGAGACGAAGTTGAACTCAGCAGGTTAGTTTTATTTTAAAATTTGATAGTGATTGATACCTGGAAGTATATAATTTGGTTCTTCCTTTTGTTATGGCTTGTAGTTTTGCTCTCTTAAAGTCCAAGAAGTAATTTTGAGCATATCTGCCACATACCTGGACTGAGTATCCATCATCAACTCTGCCAGGACCACATCAAGAGTACAATAGTATATTTGTCATGTCTAAGTGACATGACAACCAGAGAATGAGTTCAGATCCTGCAGATGCAACTTCAGCATTTGAATTCAGTGTCAAACAAATTTTAAAATAAGCAGGGATCAGTATGAGTCATCATGAAACTCTCATTTGTCTTAAAAACACCAGTTCATTAATAAACCTCAAGGAGAAAGGAATCCACTATCATCATTTTGTCTGGAGCTATTTTTGACTCCAGTCCGACACAATGTTCAAAGCCCTATAAAGTGGTCTGATAAGTCATATGGAGGGGTACTTATGGATGGAAGAGTGCTTGTTGGTATTTTGTCCAAGATTTTGCTGTTTTAGGTTAACATCCTTTTCGCTTCAGTTATTTTTAATAACCAGCCTTTTAAGAAGATCAAGGAATTTTCGGTGCCTTTTAGCAATGTTCCTTCATAATAAATTATATCTTAATCAGCTGCTCATTTGTTGCATTTCTAAATTTTTATATTTGCTGTGCACAAATGGCTACTATGGTTTCTATTTACTGGTCTTCAGAAGATGATTTTTTGTAGTGTGTTCTGATTTTTTTATTCCCTGGCAGACTGATCAGATGTTCTCTAAGCCCAAGTAATTATTTTGCCTTTTGTATAGCTTTTGTGCTGGAGTCAGCGTCATGAAGATGTATAGCACAGAAACAGACCCTTTGGACCAATTCATCTGTGCCCTCCAGATATCCTAACCTAATCTGGTCCCATATGCCAGCATTTGGCCCATATCCCTCTGAACCCTTCCTATTCATGTACCCATCCAGTCGCTTTTAAAAGTTATCATTATACCAGCCTCCACCACATCCTCTGGTAGCTCATTCAATGCATGCACTACCCTTTGCTTAAAAAAGTTGCCCCTTACGTCCCTTTTTAAATTTTACAACTTTCACCCGAAATCTGTCGTCTCGGTGTGGACTCTTCTTCCCCCCCACCCAGGGAAAAGGCCTTGTCTATGAACCCTTTCTCTGTCACCCATGATTTTATAACCTCTATAAGGTTACCCCCCCCCCAATCCAGCCTCTGACGCTCCAGCGAAAACAGCCCCCCCCCAAATCCAGCCTCTGACGCTCCAGCGAAAACAGCCCCAACTTGTTCAGTCTTTCCCTGTTTTTCAAATCCTCCAACCCTGGCACCATCCTTGTAAATCTTTTCTGAACCCTTTGAAGTTTCACAACATCCTTCCAATAGGAGGGAAACCAGACTTGCACACAATATTCCAAAAGTAGTTGAATCAATGTTCTGTACAGCTACAACATGACCTCCCAATTCCTTTACTCAATGTTCTGACCAATAAAGGAAAGCATTCCAAACGCTGCCTTCACTAACCTATCTGCCTGCAACTCCCCTTTTAAGGAACTGTGAATCTGCACACCAAGGTTTCTTTGTTGAACAACATTCCCCAGGACCTTACCATTAACTATATAAGTCCTGCTGTGATTTTCCTTTCCAAAATGCTGCACCTTACATTTATGTAAATTAAACTCCACCTGACACTCCTCAGCCCATTTGGTCCATCTGATCATCCCTGATGTTGGATTTGCTATTGCTTCACTCCACCTCACCTTTAAATCTGGTGTTCATGTTTTGACAGCTGAGGGGATAGTCTAGTGAGAAAAGTCTGTGCAAAGAAGGGGCAAGTGTGCTTTTTTGCTTTATTCCCTAAAATTTCTCCTCATCTTCCCATTCCTTCCTGACATTACTGACCTGTGACTAAGTTATGGTTTTAGATATCGGATGCTCTCTTGTACTTCTCAAAAGTTGCTGCTTTTTGCTCACAAACCATGCATAACCATTCTGTAGCAGGGACCAATATATGGTGATCAAATGCTTTTTTTGCAGCATCAAATGCATTATATAAACACATTCGGTTATTGGAAGCAATGGTTTTGAAGTTGTTGAAGAGGCAGTTAGGGTGCTTTAATTGTGGTGATGTGGAATTGATGGCAGATGGAACATGAAATGTCATAGGTCATCTTTATTTGTCTTTATAATTGAAAAGAAAAGGGATGTCACTTGATCAACCATCTTCCTTTTTCAGTATGCTTTTACATGCTTTTCCTTCCCTCTTCATCTTCACTTGGTTTAGAGTCAAGCCTCATCTGGCCATTAACTTTTAGATAATTGTTTTTTGCTTCAGTTTCTCCTCTTCTGGTCATCAGATCTTTTAAGAAGCTATTTCTATCACTTCACTGTTGGCGATTTTATGTTTATAATATTGACAGTTTCCAGCTCAGTACTCCACTTGATTTGTCAGAACTGTGATAAATCCCTTTTTAAATTATATTTTGAATATTGGAGAAATAGGTTTATAATTGTTGAGGGGGGGGGGGGCAGGTTTGGATTGTACATGGCACTTGTACCTTTGTCTTAACTTTGGAAATAGTTTGAGACTTAAATTTTTTGCTACAAACTGTCATAAGTTGAACATTACATATCTGCAATAAGATTACAATATGTTAACCAATTTTTAAATTTGTCCCTTTTCTGTTGCAGAGGAAGAATGGAAGCCACAACTGATTGTGGTACCCATCCCTGTGCCAGTCTTCATACCAGTGCCTTTGCATATGTATTGTCAAAACACACCAGTGCCTTTTTCTATGCCAATCCCGGTAAGTTTCATAGCTTTTGTAACTTGTAGTACAATGAGTCTCTGATACATATTATCAAAAGTGAATAAGGCAAAGATTGCATTTTTAAGCTTGTAAAGTAGAACCATGTAAATTATGAAAAACAATTCAACTTCTATTGGTTCAACTTGTTCTAATGACTAATTTTTAATTTTACCTTTTTTTGTCAATGGGTACTTATTTTTCAGTTGCTCAATTTGTAAGTATTGGAAAGGAAGTGGAGACACTGCAGTGGATGGAATGCTGATGTTTATTTCTCTTCCAGATTTCTCCTCTCTCTTAATTTCTTTAAAGTGTTGACTGTTCTCTCAAAGCCTCAACAAGTTTCATTTTTCACTGAATAGACTCAACAGTGATGTATTGAGAATATAGGCAAAGGGTTACTGCTGTTAAAACCCATCCAGGGATTTTGGTGGAAAGTAAACATCCTTTTGAGGATTGGACCTGGCTTCTTTACGATACTGCTTACAGTGGAATTACCTGCTGATCGAATCAGATCCGTGGTTCTGTTAGTTAGACTCCCATAGCTTCAACTGGAAGGTGATGTCAGCTCTGTTAAATTCAGTCACAGATCATCATATTTTGAACGGTTTTAAAAATAAATTAAAACTGCTGTGACAACACCCATTCATAGACAAGTTTTGAGTGTTGAGAAAACATAATGTGAGTGTTTGAGACAGGGAATAAGAGGTTATTTTATGTAGTTTTGATAGTGGGAAGCAAAACTGGTTGTCAATTAAATATTTAGCTTCTGACAGGATTTTTAAGGGTTGGGGTGCAATGGGGTCTGTCTTGATTTTTGAAGAGACTGATGTTTCAGGGAATGAAGTTTGTTGGAGGCTTGGGAAGCGTGATCTAGAGCCATCATGCTGAACATACAGAAGAATGAGATTTAGGGATAAATCTAGGTGTTGGAAGCAGATTATTGGGAGAAATCAGGCAAAGCTGCAGTTTGTTGAAAACAGAAAATTATAGATATTTTTAGTAAACCTGTTCAAATGCGTTATGACACACCTCTGAAACAAGTGGGGCCACTGCATCACAAGAAACTCTTTAAAAGGAGAATCATAAGCTTGGTGGATATAGTAATGTGATTGAGTTTGTAGATGTGGAGGCTTGTTTGGAGGGTGTTGATGGGATTTACAGGAAGGAACAAAGGTCAAATGAAAATTTTACAACCTTTGCATATATGTATAATGTGGGAAAATGTGAGGCTGTTGACATTGGTACAGAAAATAAAATGCAGACTAGTACTTAAATAGAAAATGACTACAGAATTCTTAGTCAGGGATCTAGGAGTTCTAGTGCATAAATATCAAAAGGTTAATAAGCAGGTGCAACGTGCAAATAGGAAGCCATATAGGATTCTAGCTGCAGTGATTGTAGCGAGGTCAGTAAGCTGGACCTCTTAGAATGAGTTCCCTGACTAGTCCAGTCAGGGAGCCAAGTCTGACTGACATAAATAGGAGTGTCGGAAGTTCTGTTCACTCCAAACTGGCTGAGTGGAAAGACCAGTACCAAGTCCTATGCATGTGTAAACAAAATGTGGCTTGGTGACAGGATACCAGCCTCTGTGGAGTTATTTCAGTGGATGAAATGGGATTAATGATGTAACTGTACAAAAGCACCTACCAGCTGATGCTCAACTGGACTACTCATGGCACTGCAATTAGCTTTGTCACTAGAAAATGTGACGAGTGGAGCAAATGAATTACAGAATATGTTGATTGAAGTGGACACCCTCACCAGGCCGACTGAGCTTATGGAACACCAGTTGAGTGAAGACAATTGCATAGCCTCCCTCGAGACATATCCTGAACAGAGGGATTCTGGATCAGCCCACAGTAAAACCCCAAAACAAAGTCAAGCTTCGGCCAAATGGATAACATTTTCTTAAGGATCCAAGCCCAGCAAGACATTATACTTGCTGCCGGTATGTGGACTGGCGAAAGAGTCCCACTCGGCGTGAATTGAGTAAGAGAGCACTTAGGCCAGTATCCAGAAAAGTGTATGCCCTTTGTTGTGGTTCTGTTCGCCGAGCTGGGGATTTGTCTTGCAAACGTTTCGTCCCCTGTCTAGGTGACATCCTCAGTGCTTGGGAGCCTCCTGTGAAGCACTTCTGTACTGTTTCCTCTGGCATATATAGTGGCCTGTCTCTGCCGCTTCCGGTTGTCAGTTCGAGCTGTCCGCTGTAGTGGCCGGTATATTGGGTCCAGGTCGATGTGCTTATTGATTGAATCTGTGGATGAGTGCCATGCCTCTAGGAATTCCCTGGCTGTTCATTCCTAGAGGCATGGCACTCATCCACAGACTCTATCAACAAACACATCGACCTGGACCCAATATACCGGCCACTACAGCGGACAGCTCGAACTGACAACCGGAAGCGGCAGAGACAGGCCACTATAAATGCCGGAGGAAACAGCACAGAAGCGCTTCACAGGAGGCTCCCAAGCACTGAGGATGTCACCTAGACAGGGGACGAAACGTTTGCAACACAAATTCCCAGCTCGACTAACAGAACCACAACAACGAGCACCCGAACTACAAATCTTCTCCCAAACTTTGAAGTGTATGCCCTGGCAAGCCCACCCACATCTGGCTTGGAACAGTTAAATAGCTAAGCAATATCCAAATCATAACCAATCAAAAAAATGTCTGGTTAAATGGTCAGCATTTCTAATGGAGATTGATACTGGTGCAGCTGTATCAGTGATTATGAAACCGGTCTTTCACAAAATTTGCTCTGACTCCAATCTTTAACGTTTGCTTTAGATTTCCATTACACTGAGAACCTATACTGGGGGACCTTTTAAGGGTACAGTTTCGATTCTGGTCGCGTATGAGAAACTCCTGGTTCAGTTACCGCAGATTGTAGTAAAAGACTCAGGCCTTCACCTGATGGGACAGAATTGGTTGAGAAAGATGCACCTTGGCTCAGTGTTTTTTTGATTCAAAAAATGGCTGCAAGAGTGAAGTCCTAATTAAGTACCTGTAAGCTTTTCAGGAAGGTCCAGGCATTATCCAAGGAGCTAAAACCACCTTTCATGTTGACCAGGAAGGAGTGCCATGATTCAGCAAGACCTGTCCATTGCCATTTGCCTTACAGGCAAATTTAGTGGCAGAAATCAGGAGGCTAGAAAGTAAAGGAATCTTCAAACTAGTACAGTTTGTGGGATATGCAGCACCAGTTGTACTGGTTGTGAAGCCTGATGGATCAATTTGCCTTTGCAGGGACCGCTTCTTGAACCTGGATAAATCCCTTGTATACAGAGGATTGAATGTAAACTGGCAAGGGGCTATCCTTCACGAAGCTAGATATGAGCATAGGTCTTTCCTTGAATTGGTGACTAAGTTCGGAAAGTTCATATCTACCTGGCCTCCATTCTGGTACCCTTACACCTTTTATTGAGAAAGGGTCAGCCTTAGAAATGGTGTAGCTTTTAGGGAAGTGTAGAAGGAGCTGTCATCTATAGTTTATTATGATCTCAAGCGAGATCCAGTGCTGACATGTGATGCATCCCCGTATAGTAGCAGGGTACTGTTGGCTCACAGATGGCCCGATGGAGAGGAACATTTAAAGGCTTTTGCTTCCCAGACTTTAGCTGATGCAGAGCGCAAAATGTCCAGATAAGGAAGGAAGGTTTGGTGGACATTTTTGGGTGGGAGAAAGTTCCACCAGTACCTTTTTACGGATGTAAATTTGTATTGTAACATTCCTCAAGCCCATGCTAGGGCTTCTCAAAAAGGATAAAACCACAGCTTCAGGTAAAATTCTGCAGTGGGAGCTTGTAGTATGTGCACACAGTTACAAGTTGGCACACTATCTAGGAGGCCAGTAGTGCATGTGGATGCCTTGAGCTGCCTCCATCTGGCAGATAGATCACTGGTGCTGCCGCTACTGAAAGACTCTGTTCTAGTTTTAAACTTTCTGCACACTCTTCTCATCACTGCTGACAATATCAGACTGTGGATGTGAAACAAAAACAGCGTTGCTGATGGGAGAAACAAAAGGGCTATCCCAATCAAAATTGAAACTTTCTAGACCTCACTAGACCAGATCACAGAGGACAGCATTTTATTATGGGAGGAAGGAGTGGTGGTCCTCAGCAAAGGTTGTCGCCAGATTATGGCTAAACTCTGCCAGGGCCTTCTAGGGGTGTCCAGAATGAAGCTGTTGGTGAGAAATTATGTCTGGTGGCTAGGATTGGATGCAAACATAGCCACATTGATGGGTCAGTGCCTAGAGTGTCACAAATTACCAGCAGCAGCGCCCTCACATGCTTGCGGGAATGGCTGGGTAAACCCCAAACTTGGTTGCATGTCGACTATGCTGGACCTTTCATGGGCACAACATTCTTTATCATTGCGGGCGCCCACTCAAACCACATGTCGATGTACATACAGTTCATTCATCAAACAAGGGGCAAGGATAGAAAAGCACCAGGCAAGGTTTGCAATACACTGGCTCCTGGAAACATTGGTCACAGACAATGAGACTTTGTTTTCCAGCAGGGAGTTTAAGTATTTCCTAAAGTCAATTGGCATTTGGCATATGAGGACAGCTGTATACCATCCATCATCCAATGGTCTGGCAGAAAGAGCAGTCCAAACTTTGAAGTCAGGCTTAAAGAAACACTTCACTCGATGCTAAAATGTCCCAGTTTCTATTTGATTATCAAATCACCCCTCATGCTGCGACATCTGCCACATGGTTGCTTCGATGCTTGATGCCTTTACCTCCTACAGAAGAGGATTCATTTCTTCCAAGACATTACAGGGGTAAGAGGCAAGCCATGGTGCATTGCACGCTTCCCATTGCTGAGTCTGAGTTGAAGAAACTGGACCTGATGCGAAAAGGCCCCAGGAGTGGCTACAAGAAAATGAACAGATCTACATACCCAGATTTAGAGGCAGAGGTAAGGTATGGAGTGATTCTAACAAGGTCAGCCAGGTGGACCTCAGGATATGAGTTCCCTGATTGGGGCTGGTTAACCTGGTCCAATCAGGGAGCCTTGACTAACTCAGATAGCAGGAATATCAGCAGTTCTGTTCATGAGAGGAGCTGGACCAGTGTCAAGTACAATGCACATTAAATAAAGGGTGACTTGTTGAAGGGATACTGGCCTCTGTGGAGTTAATTCACCAACATTTAATATGAGAGTAATCAGTTGTACAGGGCATTGGTGAGACCACAATCTAACTACTTGATACTATTTTGGTCTCCTTATTTTAAAAAAGCTTAAGATTCATTGATGTTTCAGAAAACTTTTACGTGATTGATATCTGGAGGAAATGAGCTGTCTTCTTAAAATTGGAGTCTTCCTTTGATGAGCGATGACAGGAATTCTTTTCTCTGAGGATTGTACAACTTCGGAACTCTGTCTCTGAATGAGGTTATTGAATACTTTTGAGGTGGAGGGAGGTAGATTCAACCAGGGGAATCCGAGGTTCGCAGGGATAGGTAGGCATGTGTAATTTGGAGTGTAAACAAATCAGCCATGATCTTACTGAATGGTGGAATGGGCCTCAACAGCTGACTGACCTTCTACTTCTAGTTGATATTTTCATATGTGCAGAGGTTTTTGTTCATTAAACTTGAAATGTTTTACATTTTGTAACAAACTATCATGTGATTTTCAAAATAGGTCCCTATTCCGATGTTCCTTCCTACTACTTTAGACAGTGCTGATAAGATAGTGGAGGCAATAGAGGAACTGAAGGTCAAAATTCCTTCAAACCCATTTGAAGCTGATATACTCGCCATGGCTGAGATGATAGCAGAGGCTGAGGAAATGGAGAAAGCTTCATCAGATCTTTGTGGCAAGTTTAATTCAATTCTGTTCATTTCTCTTTCAAAATTTTTCTTGCATCTGTTCTGATGAAAAATGGATCCTAAATACACTAACTGTTGGAAATTTTTTCTCTATTGCTATAAAATATACCTCTTTACCTGATTTTTCCTTAGTTTCAAAGTAAACCTCTGAAATAATGAGTGAGTAGATGGATTAGGTTCTGATTTCAACTTCATACCACTGAGAAGAAACCGTACAAGTAATGTTAGGGGCTGAGGACAAATGTGCAGTCAGTGTTGATATTGAGAAATCTGAAAGATTGAGGTGGGTCAGGGAACTGTCAGGCTTGCTGTGTGAGAAAAGTTTTGCTTTGTTGCATTGTAACTGCCTTTTTCTTCTATAGCTTTGTGGTGGAATAAGTTAAACTCATTTTGAGCTACATTTATTTCTTTGGGAAAAAGACAGTGTTGGGATAAATAAAATTGCGAAACATACATTAAAAAAATTGAAATTCATTCAAAGTGAACAGTTCAAAGACTCAGAGGGCTGGAGAAATGTGATGACAATTTCCAAAAACTGCCGACAAGTTTGAGAATAAGTCCCATCTTAGTTGGACACTACTGATTTCTATATTGTAGAATGGGTACAGGACACCACTTGAAAAAGTGCAAAGAGGGTTTATAAAATTGATACCACAATTGAGGTTATAATTGTCATCAAGAAAAAATAGAAGGAGAAGGCTGAGAGGGCGACTTAGCAAAAGTTTTAAAAATACCAATGTTTGAGATTTAGAAGTCTTCTGTTTGCTGACCCACAAAATGTTCTACAGTTCTTTTAGCAAGATGAACATGGACTATGTTTGTAGTTCAATAAGTGATTAGAAAAGCACAGCAGTACAAAGGAGCATTAGCGGCAAATAATACTCAGTTTTGTTTTCATATTTTTGGCAATATTTTATTGTTACCTTCTAGTGAACAATAAAAGTTTGTGCTTCTCTTTGAATCAAACCGTAAGATCTTTAAATTCAAACTTTATAATTTCATGCAAAATAGTTTTTTCAGCAATGCACTAATGCACTCCTTGCAGCATTTCCTTGGTTTTAGTCAATATTGTGTACTGTCCAGAAGTATAGCTAGTTTTATTCTAAAATGTCCCAGGAGGGAAGCATAGAACTGGAACCAGGTTTTTTTTAACACTTCTTAAGATATTTTAGATTATTTTAAAGAGCCTCTTCAGACATAATATGATATACTGCTGGAGCAGGTGGGATTTAGGCTCAGAGGTAGCGATGCTACCACTGTGCTACAGGACCCTTGATTTGAACCAAGGTTGCTGCATCTATTATCCAGCATACTAGCCACTATATGATCATGACGAGCCACTCAGGACCCTATAATCTATTTTTTTAACTTAGCGACACATTGCAAACCCTCCAAACCCCATATCATCCATTTCAGCCGTACATATTTATAGGACCCGAAGTGAAATCCTAATAATTGCCTCTTTGTAGATGTTTGCAAGCAATTTAACACAATTTATTTCAAATTATTACTGATAATTTTATTCCAGATCTTCTGATCTGACTTGGATATGTTAACAACTGAGCCAATCTGACAGCTAATGTGATTTTTCCTTTTAAGTAATATGCCATTGTCAGTGTGGATAAGTAGTTGGATTTGTTTTCAATTTTTTTCACCTGATATTTTAAAGGTAGTTATCTTTTTATATGCTATTTGCTATAATTATTTCTACCTTGTTTGTTCAGATCTTGCTAGCAATCCAAGTGCCGATGGCCTCCTGGAAGACTGTGACTTATTTGGACCTGCCAGGGATGACGTCTTGGCCATGGCAGTTAAGATGGCTAATGTCTTAGATGAACCAGGGCAGGATTTGGAAGCTGACTTCCCCAAAAGTAAGTCAATATTGCAATTGTAACTTCCCAATGCAAATTTGAAAATGTTGCTTATTTGATGTAAAAGCACAAGCAGAGTTCAGGAACTTTTTTGCAGCTTGTTCCCATTTCATGGACTTTTGATTTCATAGTTTTATGAACCATAAGATAACACTTTATTGGGATTCACGGACATGCAAATCAAAAAGCTGTTGTGAAGTGTGGTGTTTTCTTGCTTGTTGTGTAGATATGTGAGAAGAAAAGTCGATCAGTAATCTCAGCAGCTGCCTTCTACATAAGATAACTATTCAGACTACAGAAATGGTTCTGTTGCCTTTACTAGTGCCAAAGTAGCTAAACAAACAAGTTTAAACAGTGGGTATAAAAATTCAACAGTCAACTGACACTTGGCTATTTTGTAAGCGCATGGCAGTCAATTCATTGAGAAATTTGTTTACCTTACAGGTGATCTGATTAAATGGCCTTTACTATATTGAGTTCATTCTTAATAATTGAAAGAATTGTATTACCATCAGGAAACAAAAAAAAAGATAATTTTCATGTTTTCTCAATTTTATTATAGAACATTTTTGGGGCATATTAGATTAATTTTCACTTTCAGATATGTTTTTATAATTACCTTTTATTTACTTTATATTTCAGCCCCATTGGAACTTAACTCTGGTGTTGACTTCCTATTTGATTGTGGGATCGTGACAACAGATGAAGAACAGCCAGAATCTGAAATCCCACGAGCAGTCAGAAGGGTGGGTTTGTGTGTCTTTTTGCTACAGCCATGTGACTTTCAAAACTCAGCTGAGCTAAATTGTAGTTCCGTCCATTTAAAAACTAATTCTAAATTGTTGAGCTGTAACAAGAACATCTGCCATTGTTGAAAAGCCCCACAGCCACTGGAATTTGTTTGATAAATGTCAATATAGAACTAAAATATACAAACTGAGAATACTTTGTAATTATAAATGCATCAGTCAGGGAGGAAGAAAATATGAGAATGCCACTGCTGTTGGCATGTTGATCCCAACTAGAAACTAGGTGTAAGTAAACATGCTATGAGGTCAAAATTAAATTTGACCTGGACTTTGCTCACTTAACAAATAGATCAGTGCCACTCACTGTTTTCATTCATATAGCAAGTGTTACCACTTGGCCAAGATACTGAAGGGGAACTGAAAGTTGTGAAATTGTTATTGTTTTTTTCTTGAAGCTGTTTTAAGTTGGTCTCTTTTTCATTTTTAATTTCAAATATAAAAGGAAGTTTAGATTTTGAGAATGGAATGTAGTAAAATATGACAATTCCAAAGTTTTAGGGGGAATATTACAAGACTTCTCACTTCATCATAAAGGACTGCATTTTGGTGTTGATTTTTTGCTTTTTGTCTTGCAGGGTCAGAAGCGGCTAATGCTTTCAGAAAGTTGTTCACGTGATTCTCTTGCTAGCCAACAGTGCTGTACTGGATTAAATTACTCGTATGGCGTAAATGCTTGGAAGTCCTGGCTCCAGGCTAAGTATGCCAGTGGCGATACCAGTAAAAGTGAAGAGCTCAGGTTTGGACGTAAGTTTTTGTTATGTTTCCTTTTGATGAGTGTATTAAATACCTTTTCTTCCCCATCTCTGCTTGTAGTCTGCTTAAGGCAAGAAAACCACTGACCAAAACCCTATAACCACACCTCTGCTTCTGTATTGCAGGAAAACAGTCCCAGACTAACTATCAGTTTTTAAAAAAAATAAAATCCACCTATTCTAAAGTAAATATCAGCCAGAGTGCAAAATGGCCTCTATTATAGTGCTAGTCGGGATTGAATTAGAAGAATGGAATGGCACAAGAAAGCTTGTGATGAATGAAATAATGTTGCAGATACAGTGATGAACAATTTCCCAGTGTTTCTGTGCTTGCTTTTGCAGTTAATCTGGGAGTGATTGCTGATGTTTGATATAGAAAATGAGACCAGTGTGTGTTGCGTTGACAATTTTTTCTTTAAATCATCAGAGAAAATAACGTTACGCGCTATTGGGTGCAAAAACGTCCACTATTAAACACTTAAGTTTTAGTTTAAAAATAATGAACCAATCGTAACTGTACAGAATGTTTAGGTTTGTTTGGTGTTCATTTGATCCAGCAGGGTATGTTTACTTAAAATTGCAGTGCTTGTGTTATCCCTCATAGCCTAAGAAACTGGGATGTGCATAACATCTTGAAACATCCAACAGAATTTACTATAGTTCATTTAATGTTATATTCTTGGACGCATTCATGTCTAGGCTAGCATTCATCTGTTTAGTTAGAACAAGTAGTATACTTCCTCAGCACATACTTCAAGTGGTCCAAGTTAAGGTGTAGCCTGAGACTACTCTCCCACCCCCCCACCTCAGGTCACATGCTGTAACAGTGATGTTATCATGAGTTTGTTTCTTAATCGTATACTGTATGCTAACAAATCCAATACGTTGAACAGCTTATTCATATTTTCTATCATGGTTCATAAATTAGCAATAAACACTTGAAGTAGTAGTAGGCTCCCATTAACATGTCACCCATGGTTCTTGCTTTAAGAACATAACAAATATGTATGAAATAAGCCATCTATTTAAGTATGTTTGAAGAATAGAAGTTTAGTGGTATGTAATCCCTTTTTTTGTTCAGTTTCAGGTAGTTGTTCGGGTAGTGAAAAATGCTTCTGCAACGTGAACTGACTAGTACATTATGCACCTGAAAGGGAAAACACGCTGTTCCATTCACACACTACCTTGAGCTTCTTAGTTGAGAAACTGAGAGGATCCAGGAGACGTGCCTTTTATTGCAGAGTGGCCAGACTCTGCCCTTGTAGCTACCATTTTCATATGGCTGTTTGTATTTTTAAAAAACTGATAGATATTTCATTATCGACAATCGATTGTTTTAGTCACTTCTTTAAGTTGCCTAATCCTCTAATGTTGAAGTGAGCTCGAGGTGAGTTTTGGTTTGAATTGTGATCCGTTTTAATTGACAGGTGAACAACCCACAGCAGAGAGATTTGAGAGTTACTCAATTCAACTGGTAAACAATGAAATTTAGCTGAGATATTTCATAACTGGCAGTTGGTGCTTTTGAAAAGAGCCATTGCGTACATGCTAATCGAAGAAGCTTGATTCCAGTTTCCTTTTGCAATTCTTGAAATTCTAACATACATTTTGAGCTGGGAATAAATGGTGATTTGACAGCAGCTTGAGTTTTGAAAATCCATGCATTTTCTATGAAAATTATATCCTTATTATTTTGATGCAATTGCCAGTAAGAATTCAAAAACTTGCTTCATGGTTAGAAATGGGGGATTATCATCTTAACAACTTTATTAAAAATATATGCTTTTGTTCTTCCCTATTAGCTAAACCGATGAGGATCAAAGAGGATATTTTATCCTGCACTGCTGCAGAACTAAACTACGGGCTGGCTCAATTTGTTAAAGAAGTGCAGAGGCCCAATGGGGAGCGTTACGAGCCGGATAGTGTTTACTACTTGTGTCTCGGAATTCAACAGGTTTGTTTATAAATTCACATTTCTTTGAGCTGTTGGTATGTGTATTCAGAAATGGCAGAATGCCAGCTTTTTCTTACACACAACCTTTTAAAGGCAGTCACTGGCCTAAGTCCTGTAATTTTGTGGTTGGAAGAAGCAAAGGAATTTAGATTCACTTTTGTGCTGTGAAGAAATGAAGGGAACTTAAAAAAGCATGTTCCTGAAGGCATCAGGACAAGTTAGTAAGATGGTCAAGGAGGCATATTTATTGACCTCAGCCTAGATATGAATGGAAAATTATGTTCCCATTGTGGAAAGCCCAACTAGAATTTAGAATCCCTACTGTGCACAGAGGCCATTCGGCCCATTGAGTCCACACCGACCCTCCTGAAGAATGTCCTACCCAGCCCCTTGCCCTAACCCCACAGCCCCACATTTACCATGGCTAATCCACCTAGCCTACACATTCCTACATATCATGGGACAATTTAACATAGTCAATCCACCTCACCTGCGCATGATATCTGTGGGAGGAAACCAGAACACCCGTGCTGCCAAACCTCAGTGGTTTGGACTGCTGTCATGCAACATCAGGGATCTGGGTTCAATTCTACTCTTGGGTGACTGTCAGTGTGAAAATGTGTGGCTGTATGGGTTACTGCTGTGTCTTCCCATTTCCTCCCACAGCCTAGCCTAGAATAGAAAATGTTTCTTTGTGAGTAAAGATTGGACATGCTGGGCTTAACTTCTTTGGTAGAGAGAAGACAGAATAAGGCTTAAATGCTGTTTATGTAATTATGAGAAGTTGAGGTAGCATGGACTTATTTCTGTTCATATTTATGGACAAATAACCAGGCTGCACAGAATTAAAAGAATTGACAAAGGGTTTCACAAGGACTTGTCAGTCTACTTGGCAGTGCAACTAATGCTGGGAAGTGACATTAAACTGAATACGTTTTAGTCAGTTGCGACATGCTAGGCTACATGGTCACTTCCAGTGCTATGAAACTGATTTTTGTGTTAATTAATCTGTATAAGTAATATGCTCTCA
The DNA here is from genome assembly GCF_047496795.1 of Chiloscyllium punctatum. Classification (NCBI taxonomy): domain Eukaryota; kingdom Metazoa; phylum Chordata; class Chondrichthyes; order Orectolobiformes; family Hemiscylliidae; genus Chiloscyllium; species Chiloscyllium punctatum. The sequence goes on along the minus strand of NC_092763.1, from coordinate 59,624,294 downwards.
ATTGGTCAGAAGAACTGTGAATTGAGTGCAGTGTTTACTCAGTTTTTCCAGTGAACTTACTCAAGATTATTTCAGGCAAAGAGGCTATTCAGTGTAACTGCATCTACAATAATAAAGATCCTATAGTCTTTACATTACAACATTTAGCCTTAACTCAAGAGAATGTGGTTGTGGCTGATAACACTGGAGGTACAGCGAGTTGGCTACTGCAAGTCAATACACCTTATATCCCACCTCAGGAGCTTAAAGCCCATGCTCTACATAGAGTTCACCAGCTTCAAATCTCCCCAGCCACAACCTCATCTCATGTCTAGCCCTCCTTCTCCTCCCCAACTCCTTGACCTGACCTAACTTGTCCATCTTCCTTCTCACCTATCTGCTCCAACCTTCCCACTGACCAATCACTTTAACCCCCTATCTGAATCCACCGTCACCATCCCAACTACCTTCCCCACCCCACAGTCCTGATGTAGAGTCCTGACCCGAAATGTTGACTTTCCTGCTCCTCCGGTGCTGTCTTACGTACTGTGCTGTTCCAGCTGTACATTGTATCAACACGGACTTCCAGCATCCATCTCCTAACTACTACAGGTGATTGTTGTTAGACAATTAAAGTCCAGTTTAAAAAAAAATGATGAATGGCAGAAATGAATTGAGTGAGTAACAATGTTTTTGCTAATCGAGGGTAGGAAAGGGATCATGACAGTAATTCAGAGTGCTTTGTTGGTAAGTGAAATGGCCATCAGTCCTTTAATAATCCTTTCTCCATCAAAAAATATGTAACACAATATTCTTTGATGCTTAAAAATTAAAATAACACAGATTTTCGCGAAGTGTCTGACTATGCTGTGCACATTTTTAAGGGAAGAATGGTTAACTCCGTGGTAATAATGGAGGGGTGTTTGGCTTATTACTGGAATATTTGTATGCAGATTGAAATGTCCTGATTCAAGTCTTAGTACCCAGTCATGGTTCATTTTCTAAAATAAAATCAGTTATTTACTTCATTGATTTTCAGTGTTTTCATAAAGGAAATGTGGGAAGTGTTTTTCCCTGTTGTAATACTAATTTGAAACCTTTTTTAGATCGACTTTTTTGCTTTTCTCATTCTGCTTTTTGGTCTTTCTCCACTGGAGGGAGCAAGTGCCCACTTGCTGGTGCAAGCTTAATCAAATGTAATTTAAATTGAACAGTCATGAGTTTATAACTTGGGCACTTGAGCCAAAAAGGAGATTAATAAAGTTTTTATCCCACAATAGAAGGGTGACTATGTTACAAATATGAGCCTTGATGCATTGCTTTTTTTTAGAATGTTTTTCACATAACTTGCTCCCTTTTCAGTGGAACGTAAATAGGTATTACTGCAACACTTCCTTTAGCTTTTGCAGAGGCATCTATTAACTTGTACTCCAGTAGATTAGATTAGATTCCCTACAGTATGGAAACAGGCCCTTTGGCTCAACAAGTCCACACCGACCCTCCGAAGAGTAACCCACCCAGACCCATTCCCCCTCCCTATATATACCCCTCACTAATATATACACGCCTAACACTATGGGCTATTTGGCAAGGCCAATTCACCTGACCTATACATCTTTGGACTGTGGGAGGAAACCGGAGCACCCGGAGGAAACCCATGCAGACAATGGGAGAATGTGCAAACTCCGCACAGCAGTTGCCTGAGGCGGGAATCGAACCCAGGCTCCTGGCGCTGTGAGGCAGCAGTGCTAACCACTGAGCAGTAATTTTGTAGTTTGAAAATTTGGACCAGTGACATTTTAGTAGATGGCTGAATGACCACAAGTGTTTTAAGATTGAGATTGACAGATGTGTGGACCATGAGAACACTTGAGTTAGTGTAAGTGCTTGTCTTACCCAAGCTTAGATTTCAAGTATTCCTCTGCCCCAATATCACAACAGGACAGAACAATGGTTACATAAATGAATACATCTCGAAGTGCAGAGTCTTTGAGTCTGCTCACTTAATCTTTCAGTGCTGGGTATTTATGAAAACTGCATTTGAAAAAAATCCTTTTAATCTTTGCAATTGGTTCTTAATACCTCTCCAAGAAATAGTAAGTTGAATACCACTTTCTCGGGACAAGTGAACACAAAATGGTAGAAAACTGACATATGTATGCTGTGGTGTAAAGGTTTGCTAACCAGCTAATTGTCAGCTGTGGATTGGTGGATTTATGGTATTATTTATTCTTTTTGTAGGGTTGCTGGCTAGAATTTATTGTCTGTCCTTGGTGACCAGGTGGTGGTGAGCTAAGTTCTTGAACTGCTGCAGTCCACCTGCTGTGGGTTGACCCAAAAAGCCATTAGGAATGGCAATATATTCCCAAGTCAAGATGGTAAGTGGCTTGGAGAGGAACTTAAACCATATATCTGCTGCCCTTGTCCTACGAGATGGAAGTGGTCATAGGTTTGGAAGATGCTGTCTGAGGATCTTTAGTGAATTTCTGCAATGCATCTTGTGCATCGGTGGTGGATGGAGTGGATGCCTGTGGACGTAATGCCAATCAAGCAATTTGTCCTGGATGATGTCAAGCTTCTTGAGTGTTGTTGGGACTGTACTCATCCAGGCAAGTGGGGAGTATTCCATCACACTCCTGGCTTGTGCCTGTAAATGGTGAACAGGTTTTGGGGAGTCAGGAGGTGATTTACTCGCTGCAGTATTCCTAGCCTTTGGCCTGCTGTGGTAGTCACTGCCTTTATGCGGTGAATCCAGTTGAGTTTCTAATCGGTGATAATTCCCAGGATGATAGTGGGGGATTCAGTGGTGTTAACCCCATTAAATGTCAAGGAGTGGTTGGTTAGGTTGTCTCCTGTTGGTAGTGGTCATAGCCTGGCATTTGTGTGGTGCATCTGTTACTTGCCACTTGTCAGCCTGAGCATGGATATTGTCCAGATCTTGTATTCGGACACTGACTGCTTCAGTATCTGAGGAGTTGTGAATGGTGCTGAACATTGTGTAATCATTGACGGACAACCCCACTTCTGACCTTAAGATTTCATTGTCATGGTGAAGGTCATTGGTGAAACAGCTGAAGATGGTTGGGCCGAGGACACTACCCTGACGAACTCCTACAGAGATATTCTGGAACTGATATGATCAACCACCAGCAATCTCCACCAGCTTCCTTTGTGTCGGGTCTGACTGTAACCACCAGAGAGTTTGCCCGCTGATAACCCATTGATTCCAGTTTTGACAGGGCTCCGTAATGACACATTCAGTCAAATGCAACCTTGATGTTAAGAGCTGTCACTCATCTCTGGAATTCAGCTCTTTTATTTATGTTTGAACCAATGATGTAATGAAGTCAGGAGCTGAGTGGCCCTGGCAAAACCCAAACTGGGCATCACTGAGCAGGTTATTGCTGAGCAGGTACTGCTTGATAGAACGATTGGTGACACCTTTCATCGCATTACTGATAAGAGTAGACTAATGGGGTGGTAATTGGCCGGGTTGGATTTGTCCTGCTTTTTATGTACAGGACATACTTGTTCAATTTTCCACATTGTCAGGTCAATACTGCAACTGCTTGGCTAAGTGAGTGGCAAGTCCTGGAGGACAAGTCTTCATAAGTCTTGCAGCAATGTTGTCAGGGCCTATAGCCTGTGCAGTATTTAGCCTCGCTATCACATGGAGTGAATCGAATCGAATGAAGATTTGTAATGCTGGAGAAGGCGAAGGTGATCATCCACTTGGCATTTCTAGCTGCAGATTGGTGCAAAAACTTCAGCCTTGTCTTGAATGCTTGTGTTGGGCTCTTCCATTATTGAGGATAGGGATATTTGTGGAGCCACTGCTTCCAGTGAGTTATTTAATCATTCACTATCATTTATAGTGTGGCAGGACTGCAGAGCTTAGATCTAATCTGTTGTTTGTAGGATCACTTAGCCCTGTCCATCACTTGCTGCTTATGTTGTTTGGCATACATGTAGTCTTGTTTGGTGGCTCCACCAGGTTGACACCTCATTTTTTAGGTTTGACTGCTGTTCCTGGCATGCCGTCCTGCACTCTCCACTGAACCAGAGTTGATCCCCTGACTTGATGGTAATGGTTAAAAGGAGCATGTGCTGGGCCATGAGGTTGCAGATTGTGCTGAAGTACAGTTCTGCTGCTGTTGATGGCTCACAGTGCCTTATGGATACTCAGTTGTGAGTTGCTGGATCTGTTCGCAGTCTGTCCCATTAAGCACGGTGACAGGACCATAAAACAGGATGGAGATTATTCTTATTGTGAAGGTGGGACTTGGTCTCCACAAGGACTGCGCAGTAGTTGTTCTTCCAGATACAGTCATGAACAGATGCATCTGCAGCTGGCAGATTGGTAAGGATGAGGTCAAGTATGTTTTTCTCTTTTGTTGGTTCCCTCACGACCTGCTGCAGACCCAGTCTAGCAGTTATGTCCTTTAGGACCCGACCAGCTCCATCAGTAGTATCGCTACCAAGTCACTCTTGGTGGTGGGCATTGAAATCCTCCACCCAGAGTACATTTTGTGCCCTTGCCATCCTCAGTGCTTCCTCCAAGTGTTGTCCAACATGGAGGAGTACTGATTCATCAGCTGAGGGAAGACAGTACGGGGTAGTCAGCAGGAGATTTTCTGGCTCTTGTTTAATCTGAAGCCATGAGACTTCATGGGTTCCTGAGTCAACGTTGAGGACCCCCATAGCAACTGCCTCTCGACTATATACCAGTGTGCTGCCACCTCTGCTGGAGTCTGCTCTGCCGGTGAGACAGGACCTATCCAGGAATAGTGATAGTGGTGTATGATTCCATGTGTATGACTATGTCAGGCTGTTGCTTGACTAGTCTGTGGGATAGGTCTCCCAATTTTGCCACTAGTCCCCAGGTGTTAGTGAGGGGGAGCCTGCAGTGTCGACAGGGCTGTTTCTGCCATTGTCTTTTCCAGTGCCTAAATCAATGCCTGGTGCTCCGTCTGGTTTCGTTTCTTTTGAGACTTTGTAGCGAATGGTATGACTGCATGGCTTGCTAAGCCATTCAAGGGGCAATTGAGTGTCAACCACATTGCTGTAGGTCTGGAGTCTTATGCCGGCCAGACCAAGTGAGGATAGCAGATTTTGTTTCCTGAAGGAAATAAAAAATATGATCCAAGAACATTTGCTAATAAATCAGTTAAAGCTTTTGTGAAGTTTGTGTTTCTGATGTGAACGGTTATCAGATGTTTTTGATCTTTAACCAATCACGGTCTTGATTGTGCTCAAAAAATATTGTATCCAAACTTGACTTTAAAAGTCTGTAAATTATTTAGCCCAGTTATGATTTCTGACTGTGATCACGTCTGGCGATACTTGAACTGGCATTCTTCGAGGCTGGAGGCAGTGGCCTCAGCCTTTGTTCTTGCTGGATTGCGACTGAGGTGGTGTGTGCAGTACGATCAGTGGTCTTCGTGGCACTTCAAAGTACATAATACCCAGCCTGTGAGTAACATTGCCAAAGTCCTGAAATCTGGTTTCCAAACACTTTCTCGAGCAATCGCCCTCTGATGAAATGGTGAAGGTCTCGGCAGTGTGAAGAGGCACTGCCAATGTCAGGCATGTAGTGGTATCCAAGGGAAAATGCTAAAAATGCAGTAACTTTTAAAATGAAATATAATATAAATCAGAGGGAATCTAACCAGTTTCATTGAGAAAGAAATAAGATGCACATTCTGGAAATTCACAACAGTTCTGTTAAATTATTATTTTATTTTTGAGTATTGACGAATCTGCAGCTTGCTTTCCTGTATTTGTATTCGGTGCATGTTTTTCTCCCAAAACCCGACAGTGCACATGATGTGCATTTTCTCTGCCTTGACAAATGCTGTGCGCTATTAAAATGTGCAGAACACATGACTGCATTTTCCTTTACAAATACTTTCTTGTGGGAAGGAGTTTCTGATTCTCACCAAAAGGAAACATCGCCAGCTCTTAGGTCAGGTGAGGTCAAGCCTTTGTTTTTCTCTTCTGAATGCAGCTGTTATTTTGGAATTGTAAGCAATTTTATTCAGAAAAAAGGGGTGAAAATTTCTAAAACAAATCAGAGCTCAGACTACTTATTGTTGAGATTTATGTACAAATACTTGACAAGCCTAAAGCATTGATAAATTGCAATTTTTAACATTGTTGGCACTTCAGTGCTTCCTATCCAAAGCAACTCAGTTTATCATCAGAGAAAAAAAAAGTTAATTGAACTTTTGTTTGTTAGTTCATGAAAGTCTGTCCCGGTGGCCATTATATATTTTCAATTTTGTGTCTGGTGTGGAAAGAGCTTGGCTAACCTTTAAATTTAGACTTGTTAATGATAGCAGCCAGAGATATTCACAAATGGGTATCTGATTTAAATTTTGTTGTGGCTATTAAGGTTACATGATGTATACCTATAAAGCTTGCAAAAACAAAAGCTTGGATGTCTTTGAGTTGGATTTTACTGTGTTGTCAATACTGCTGGATGAGCTGCATTTTTTTTTTATTCCATTTAATTTGAGAGAACTGAAACCGTTGTCTTTTGACCCCATCATAAACTCTACTGTCACCACTGTCTCCATCTCCTTTCCTGCTATTTGTCTCAGTTGGGACTGAACTGGGGGGTTCAATCTGACAACATTATTTATCCAGAGCTGCCTCAACCCTATATACCCATTGTCACAGTAACTGCCTGCTTCCAGTTTCACCCACATAAGCCCATCTCTAAATCCAGTAATTGGTTTGCCAGTGCAGCACTAGGTCAGTGCATTGTGTCTGATGGCACTGAACCATACAGACTGGAAGGATCCACTTGCAGTTGAGTCAACTGGCCATAGCTAATGCTTCCGTTTTTATTTGGTTACTCACTTGCCTTTTAAGTTTGAAAGAACAGTCAAGGTGTTATGATCTCAACTGAGCATATAAGCAAGAATTATGGTTTAACAAGTTTGAATTCACCATTTAACCCTGCAGAGAGTGTCATTTTCTGAGGCATAGTTGACCTCATTGCAAAAGCTCAAACTTGAGCTGTCTTTTAGGCAATTCTGAAATTAACTTTTCCAAATCCTTGCAGCTTATTGGTGCCAGGCAATAAAAAGTACTGGTAAATTTCTTATTGCTAATCGATATGGGATTTCTCTGCCGCATTATTATCTTAACTTGCAACTGGGATCAATGGGAATAATCTCAACTACCAGTGCAGGAATGACTGTCAAAGTCACATTAATGTTTCAAGTCTGTCTCCCAGTCGTGGGATCAGATTGAGACTGTTCAGACGTTCTTGATTAATTCTGAAGATTCCACTGAAAAATGCTTTTTGTTCTTCAGTTTTCTAAGAATGTCATGTTGAAGCTAATTTCAAGTTTTTGTCTGTTTGTTTGACTATTCCATTTTCCAACCTTCATCCTCCCACTTTTGGCTTTTGTACCTAAAGCAAGAAAAGGATAAGTTTTTTTTTATATCAACTCACTAGCTTTCAGTAGTAATATTCAAGCAGTGAGAAAACTGTCTTCACCAATTTGTTTCTGAATGCCATTGGGAGATTCTACCATTGGGAACTGAAGAGAATGGGAATCAAGCCTATAATCATTGCATTTTGATATTCACTCCTCATTTTCTAGCAGTTAATGTAGTCAGCTGTCCAGGATCTGCTTCCTTAAACAGAGTTTGATTTTAAAAGAAAAATGGATATTATTATTTTCATATATGGACATGACTCAACTGTGTGTGTTTTGATTCATACTACTTGGTTAGATACTATAAAAAGAATTTGCAGGGATGTAGGAACAGTAGGAGAATGGGACATGTTGGATAGCTCTTTCAAAACTGGCAGTTGACTGAATGGCCACCCATGCTGTACGATTTTATTGAGATTCTTGGATAAAAGAACTTGATTAAAATTTGCTTATGGACTAATGTATCAAATTACCTTCTTTTTTCAACAGACCTGATGGGAAATATCAACGGTATTGTCTTCCATTTCTGTCACTGTTTATTGAAATTGTTTAAGCAGGGGCATAATATTATACATTTCCCCATAACTTAGTCCTCTGGGACTGGAGACAACTATTTCTTTCTTTCCTCTGCCACTCACTAAATCAGAGTTGCTGGCTTTCTACTTGGTGCTTTCCTTGCAACAGCGCAGCATTGGAAAGAGTAGCCTGTCATGTTTACTTCATTTCTTATGTTGCTATTTCTGATTTTGTTTTGTTTTAGTTCTTGCTTGAAAACAACCGAATGGTCAACATATTCACTGATCTTTATTACCTTACCTTTGTCCAAGAGTTGAATAAAATGCTACAAGGTTGGCAACCAAGTTTGCTTCCAAATGGTAAGTTCTTTGGATTTTCTATCTTTCGTATGTTTATCCATCTGCATCTATGCCTATCTTGGTAGAGAATAACCAATAACCAGAAGTGCCTTCAAAATGACAGTAGTTTTATTTAAGCTATGGCAATAATTGAAAGTACATACTTCCCGATGAACCTTAGTTAAATCAGTAACTGCTGTAGTTAGAGCACACGTAATCAAAATAATAAAGTAGGATTAGTCCATTTGTCTCATCGTGTTCTACTCTGCTGTTCAGGTATGATTATGGCTGATTTGATTGTGGCCTTAATTCCACTCCTGCTTAACACATGACTTTGGGCTTTTTTTCTTTCCTGGGATGCGAGAGCCACCATAAGGCTCATGGGCTTGTTGCCCATTCTCAATTGTCCATGATCTAATTGGTTTTTTTGGTCATATCAGAGGACAGTTACCTAATTTATGTTGGCCAGACCAAGTGAAATGGCTTATTTTCTGCACCAAAAGGGGCATTAATGAACTAGATGGGTTTTTAAAGACAATCAAGAATTGTTTCATTTCTCAGATTTGCTGTTTTTAAATTCCAGACTTAAAATTCCACCGGATGCTGTAATTGGATTTGAACTTTCCTCCCCAGACCAATTGTCTGGCTTGAAGATTCCTAGTTTAGTGACACCACCACTGTGTTACCCTGGGCACATTTGAGTAGATTCAGTCATTCAGATTCTACTGTTCTTTGGGGTTGAGAATTCCAGGGATTAGTTTCAAATATTTAGTGACTTGCTATTTATTTCCATATTTTTTTAAAATTTGATTTCTGTTATCTGATGCATTTTCTAAGTGTGCATGTGAATAATGTTTTGATAAAAGGTCACAGACCTGGAATGTTAACCATGTTTCTCATTCCACAGATACTGCCAGTTCTGTGTATTTTCCAGCAATTTGTTTGTATTTCATTTATGAATAATGTTCTTCTCTCTGTTGCTATTTATGTCTGTGTAGTTTTTTACGTGTTTCCTTTTTCAGCTGGAATATTAAATACATAATTTATTCCTTGATTTTACCTAACAAGTGGTGGTGGGGGGTTGTTTTTCAGTCTGGAGGCCTGTGACCACAAGGATCGGTGCTGGGTCCACTACTGTTCGTCATTTATATAAATGATTTGATTGTGAGCATAAGTTTGCAGATGACACTAAAATTGGAAGTGTAGTGGACAGCAAAGAAGGTTACCTCAGATTATAACGGGATCTTGATCAGGTGGACCAATGGGCTGAGAAGTGGCAAATGGAGTTTAATTCAGATAAATGCGAGGTGCTGCATTTTGGAAAAGCAAATCTTAGCAGGACTTAATACACTTAATGGTAAGGTCCTAGAGAGTGTTTTTGAACAAAGAGACCTTGGAGTGCAGGTTGGTAGCTCCTTGAAAGTGGAGTCGCAGGTAGATAGGATAATGAAGAAGGCGTTTGGTATGCTTTCCTTTATTGGTCAGAGTATTGAGTACAGCAGTTGGAAGGTCATGTTGCGGCTGTACAGGATATTGGCTAGACCACTGTTGGAATATTGTGTGCAATTCTCGTCTCCTTCATATCGGAAAGATGTTGTGAAAGTTGCCATCCGGATTGAAAGGGTTCAGGAAAGAGTTGCAAGAATGTTGCTCGGGTTGGAGTGTTTGAGCTATAGGGAGAGGCTGAACAGGCTGGGGCTGTTTTCCCTGGCTAGTACAATTGCAACATTTAAAAGGTATTTGGATGGCTGTATGAATAGGAAGGGTTTGGAGGGATATGGTCCGGGTGTTGGCAGGTGGGACTAGATTGGGTTGGGATACCTGGTCAGCATGGATGGGTTGGACCGAACGGTCTGTTTCCGTGCTTTACATCTCTATGACTGTATAAGTTAATGTCTTCCTGATGTTTTAAAAATGCCATTGAATGCGAGAATCTCATTTACTGAGTGTTCATCCTCTTGTAATGGAGAAGGACTAAGCTGATGAATCTTTTCTCTTTCTTTAAAGATATCATTTGTCTCACTTGTGTCCTTCTCTTCATGTGTCCTGTTATTTTATTACATTACAGATGAAAGAGGGTCCCCAATTTATGAATGCCTGACTTATGAATACAATCCCATACAAAAGTATCATTTTAAAGATCTGACATATTAATGTCTCCTGTACTTAAAAACGGTGACTTCATATTGTCACTGTTTTGTCATATTGTGTTCCAAGCACATTTGTTAATATTGTGACATTGTTTCTTCTCTAGGTTTGATATTCTCCCGGGTGGAGGAAGAGCATCTCTGGGAATGTAAGCAACTTGGAGTATACTCGCCCTTTGTTCTCCTAAACACACTCATGTTCTTTAACACCAAGTATTTTGGACTGAAGTGTGTCGAAGAGCACATGCGTCTGTCCTTCACTAATGTTGTTCGGCAGTCCAGAAAGTGCACAACACCCAGAGGAACCACAAAGCTTGTCAGCATTCGATACTACATGCCTGCTAATTATAAAAAAGGAAGGGATCAAAGTAAGTGTTTATAAAATATGCTTTATCTTGCAGGGATAGATGAAAGGAGGAACAACTAGGGGATGTAAATCATATAAAATGAGTATAACTCCAGTTTTGCTCCCAGTTGATTTCTCAACTACCATTCGTCCAAGTTTGGATTTGCTTGTTGTAGCCCACATGTTGAGAAAGTGACTGGCCTTCATGGTAATGTGACAATCAGAGCAAGTATGTTTGCTTTCTATAAAACCATACAGAATCAAAGCTTTTGTAAAGTCAACACTGTTTTGTGAAGGGTAGGTTGTGCCTCTCAAACCTTGTTGAGTTCTTTTGAGAAGGTGACCAAACAGATGGATGAGGGCCAAGCAGTTGATATGTATATGGATTTCAATAAGGCATTTGATAAGGTTCCTCATGATAGGCTGTTGCACAAAATACGGAGGCATGGGATTGAGGGTGATTTAGCAGTTTGGATCAGAAATTGGCTAGCTGAAAGAAGACAGAGGGTGGTGATCGATGGGAAATGTTCATCGTGGAGTTCACTTAAGAGTGGTGTACCTCAAGGATCTGTTTTGGGGCCACTGCTGTTTGTCATTTTTATAAGTGACCTGGATGAGGGTGTAGAAGGATGGGATTAGTAAACTTGTGGATGATACTAAGGTCAGTGGAGTTATGGATAGTGCTTAAGAATGTTGCAGGTTACAGAGGGACATAGATAAGCTGCAGAGAGGTGACAAATGGAGTTTAACGCCAAAAAGTGTGAGGTGATTCACTTTGGAAGGAGTAACATGAATGTAGATTACTGGGCTAATAGTAGGATTTTTGATAGTGTAAATGAACAGAGAAATCTTGGTGTCCATGTACATAGCTCCCTGAAAGTTGCCACCAGATAGGGTTGTTGAGAAGGCATACGGTGTGTTAACTTTTTTAGTAGAGGGATTGAGCTTGTGGCTCCAAACGTCATGCTGCAGCTTTACAAAACTCTGGTGCGGCCACACTTGAAGTATTGCATATAGTTCTGGTAACTGCATTATAGGAAGGATGTCGAAGCTTTGGAAAAGGTTCAGAGGAGATTTACTTGAATGTTGCCTGTTATGTGGGAAGGTCTTACGAGGAAAGGCTGAGGGACTTGAAGCTGTTTTTGTTAGAGAGAAGAAGATTGAGAGATGACTTAATTGAGCCATATAATCAGAGGGTTAGATAGGATGGACAGTGAGAACCTTTTGGGACCAATCAGCCACAGATGTAATTCATTTGTGCTTTGAATTTATTTTGAGAATTTTTCCCAGATTCCCAACATGGGTAGGTCTGTCATCAGAAAATGGCACACAAATCTTAGACTAACAAAGGCAAAGCTTGCACTTTAGAAGTCTAGTGTAAACAATCCCACCATTTGCCTCCCACACCTCACTGATTCCTACCATTTATTGTCCACATGGGGCCCTCAATCCCCTTTCACTGCCAAAAAATGCTGAGCAGTGAGAGGTGGATGTAAGTGGCAAAACCATTTTTTGCACAAGTTTGACATAAAATTCAGATGCATCAGGGGCACTCCCAACTATCTTACCTCTTGTTGTTTCTCCTTGCCTGACTTGCTATGCCCAGGGTCCCCACTAAACAAGTGAGGGACCGAGTTCAGCTGACCAGAAAGCCCAGAGGCATGAATTGCCTTTTATGAATGAATGCTAGCTCTCGCTCTAATCAGCTAAACATTTTAAAGGTGTTCAGTCTCCCTGCCCTTAATTATAGTCTTCAGTAATTTTTACATAGCAGATGTTATGCTAACTGGCTTATAATTCTCTGCTTGCCTTCTGTTACTACCCTTAATTAAGGGAAATAAGCAATTTTCTAATCTAAAGGAACATTTCCTGAATCAAGTGTTTGCCATAATTATAAACATTAAATTTTCCCACCTAATTCCTGGAAATCCGAGAATATCCTGGGTATTTGTCACTCTTTCTAATCTTTATTTTCTTCATCTTTACCCCTTTGCCTTTTTGAGTGCCTGACTCTGATTCAATATTAGTTTCCTTGGGACTTCTGGCATGCTGACCTCTTTCTGTATTGCATTGAAGTATTTATTCAACATGTTTGTTGGCTCATTATTTTAATTGAGAGTATCACCGTGCTCATTTCCAAGAGACCCAATTTGCTCCTGGTTGTTTCCATTCCCTAATCTAATTGTAAACAAAACCTGTTGACATTGATATTCTTTACAAGTTTTTCATACATTGTGTAGCTCTTATTATCTATTTTAACATACTCTATTGCTTTTCGTATCTTCACCAAGTTTTGTCATTTAGTCTGCATTCATATGGTTTGTTTTTAGTCTTGCCCCTTATCCCTGGCTCTCTGGGCCAGTGTTTCCCCTTGTCCCCTGCAGTTTTATTTCTGGTAAGTCATACTCTTGTCTTTTCAGGTTTTTGTGTGTCCAATTGATTTCTTTGCTGAATGCCTTGTGATTTTCTATTCTTTCTGTTAAGAAGTTTCCCATTTCGCTGCATTTAAAGCATTCCGTAACTTTCAAACCTTTGTGGTTGTTTTGTGTTGCTACCTTTCAAACTCTGTTGAACTTTATCATTCCGTGATCATGTGAACATATTTAACAAATAGCACTGTTACTTTGTTGACTAATCTTAATCATTGTCAAATTATTGGCCTTTTTGATTGCAAAAAAGATAAATTAAACACACTTCCCTGAAACTCACACTCATACTGCATTGTAGACACACAACTACAACCTATATCTTTGTTTAGATTATGTTTTATAGTTTATTTTTAACCTTCTGTATGCATTAAAATACTGGACAAAAATGATCTATCTTTAGCTTCCGTAAGCCACTAGAGGAGGCAAAGGGTGGAAAAATGAGGTAGTGGTGATATCACTGGACTAGTAAACCATAGACCCATGAAAGAAAAGGTAACAACTTATTTTCCCCTCTGCACTGTTCTCACCAAATGCAAACTTTTATATTCTGTTCTTGCTGCACTCCATTTACATTCACTCTCTGTCAGCAAATATTGTTTACTCTTTCATCTATTTTGAGCCATGCTTAAGTTACAAGTGATTTCTCAAATTTTCTTCTTGCAGTAAATAACACCTATTCAGTCAACCCCTTATAGCTGAATTAACAGTTTGCTATCAATAGCTTTGCTACCATGGGTTTGAACAACGTGGGAAAAATTGGCTGTAGTCAGAAATTCTGTACAACCTTCAGTGACTTCTGAAAAGTGAAGAATGAGTTCAGTTGAAAGGCCTTCAGGTGATACATTACTGCTTATTACGTCAATTCAAACCCTGAAGAGTGTTCATTTGGGAGAATTCCCCAATATCTCCCAGTGTGTGGAATTGTGTATGGCTAGAAATGATGTCCTGAAGATAGGAAGTAACAAAAAAACAGATTGTTAAAATTAAATATATGCTTTATTTTGTTTTGGTAAAAGGAAAATTCTGCACATTCTTGCAGCAGAAGAATTGTTCAGCTTTTAGACTGAGATATAGAAGAAAATTAGGCCATTTGACACCTTGAGTCTGTTCAGCCATTCAAACATGACTGATATGTTTCTCAACCCCATTCCTCTGTTTCTCCCAGTATCTCTTGATCCCTTTTACTTGTCAAGAAGCTATCTCTCTTAGAAACAACACTTAATAACATGAGTACCACAGATTCACCACTCTCTAGCTGAAGAAGTTCCTCTTCATCTTAGTCCCTTCATTCTGAGGCTGTGTCCATGGGTCTTCACCTCTGTTACTAGTGGAAGCATCTTCTCCACATTCGTTCTATCCAGGCCTCTCAGTATTCTGTAAGTTTCAATGAGATCCCCCTCACCCTTCCTCGTCGCTCTAGATTTGAGTACTGTGCTCAACTGCTCCTCATATGATAAGCCCTTCATCCCTGGGATCATTCTAGTGAACCTCCTCTGGAGCCCTTCCAACGACAGTATATCCTTCCTTAGATATGGGCCCCAAAACCGTACGCCATAATCCCAAATGCTGTCTAACCAGAGCCTTCTACAGCCTCAGCTGTACATTCTTACTCTTGTATTCCAGCACTCTCTAAATGAAAGCTGACATTTGCCTTTGTAACTGCCACTGAACATTAATGATGAGCTTAAGACAATGCTGAACTAGGACTACTTTGTTCTTCATATTTCTGAAGCTTTTACCCATTTAGAAAATTTTCTATGCCTCTTATGTTACGTTCTTTTCCTGAGGTTTCACACACAAGATGCAATTTGCATTCACCAACTTCTGCAAACAGTTAAGGTTTATTGAAGCTTGTACAAGCTAGGTGACCCCTTTGACCCCCTCACAGGCACGCGAGGTCGGGTCAAAGTGAGGCACTGAACAAAGAAAACACATCCCCTTTCTACAGGTCAGTTGGCCATGCTTATAGTTACTCTGGCTACTCCCCCATAGTCACATGCCACTCAAGACGACCCCCAGTCTCTCACTCAGTCACATGTTACCCCAGGTATAATGGTAGGATGAGATCATCCTCAGAGGTAATGTAAATGCCCCAATCCTAGAAAGCATTTCTGAATGGATGAGATTGAATGATAGCTTAATTTGATAATGGGGGAGTAATAGCAAATGATTGTCTAATTGGGGTGTGGGTGATTCACATTCTTGCATTGTCGCCCCCACTCACTTCCAGAATGTTCACTCAGTGCGGTTATCTCTTTAGTATTACATCAATGTATAGAGAGATATTCCAATTTAATCTTTTAATATTACACTTGTTCCTATCAAAGTGCATAACCTCATATTTTCCCATATTGTATTCCACGTGTCACTTCTTTGCCCACTCTACTAGCCTGTCCAAGTCATTCTGCAGCCTCCTGCCTCCTCAACACTACCTGTCTCTCCATATATCTTTGTGTTATATGCAAACTTAGTAACCATGCTACAGTCCCTTCATTCAGATTGTTAATGTATACTGTGACAATTAACATGGACCCCTGCAGAATTCGACTGCTGTTCTGAAAAAGACCCTTTTATTCCCTATGCATGGGGCAGTCACCTGGGTAATTTGTTTCTGTTTCTCCTTATTTACTGCACCTGACCTGAGTTACAGTTCTTAAACCAATTTAAAGGGTCATGGCTGTACCTTGTTCCCAACACCACGGGGTCTTGTATAGCAGCCTCCTGATGACCTTGTCAGAGGCCGTCAGAAAATCCATAAAGTTTACATCTACTGGCTCTCCTTTTGTCTAACTTGCTCGTTATCTCTGCAAAGAATTCCAACAGATTTATCAGCTGTGATCTCCCCTTGATGAAGCTGTGCTGACTCACCCCTATTTTACCATGCTGTTCCAAGTACTGCTCGATCTCATCTTTTATTAATGGACTGTAAAGTCTTACCAATGGCTGAAGTCAGGCTAGATGACTTAAAATTTCCTGTTTTCTTCCTCCCTCCCTTCTTATAAAAGATGTTATATTAGCCATTTTCTAATCCTCTGGCACCCTCCTCATCTCCAGTGATTCCTGAAAGATTGCCACCAATGCCAACACAATCTGTTCAGCTGTCTCCTTCAGAACCCTGCGGTGTAGTCCATCTGCTGTTGGTTATTTATCCACCTTTGGACATTCCAGCTTCCCCAGCACTTTCTCCTTTGTGGTGGCCACCACATTCACCTTTGTTCTTGATTCTCTTAAAGTTTTGGTATGCGACTGGTGTCTTTCACCATGAAGATTGATATAAAGTACCTGTTTAATTCATCTGTGACTACTTTGCTTCCAAATACTACCTTTCCAGCCGCGTTTGCCAGTGTCCCACTTTTGGCCCTCTCTTACTTTTTATGTATCTAAAAAACCACTTGTAATCTTCTTTTATGTTCCTCCCTAGCTTGCCCTCATGTTTCATGTTATCCCTCTTTATTACTTTTTTGCTGTTCTCTGCTGGTTATTAAAGGCTTCTGAATCCTTCAGTTTCCCTCTATTCCTACCACACTGGATGCTTTTTCTTTTGCTTTATTTTTCTCTTCAGATCCACATTACTGCACCTGACTTCCCTTAACAGCCGTGGTTGGCCTTGTCCTCCCCTTAGCACATTCCATCTTCCTTTGGATGAATATCTGCTGTGCCTCCCAAATTACTCCACAAACAACTGCTATTGCTGCTCCATCATCTTCCCTGCTAGGCTCTCCTTCCAATCCTGAAAATGTGTTGCTGGAAAAGCGCAGCAGGTCAGGCAGTATTCAAGGAGCAGGAGAATTGACGTTTCAGGCATGAGCCGTTCTTCAGGGCTCATACCCGAAACGTCGATTCTCCTGCTCTTTGGATGCTGCCTGACCTGCGCTTTTCCAGCAACACATTTTCAGCTCTGATCTCCAGCATCTGCAGTCCTCGCTTTCTCCCCTCCTTCCAATCCATTCTGGCCAGTTCCTCCCTCATGTCTCCCTCATTACTCAATTGTTTTCCCATTACATTTGATTTAAGCTTCTCCATTTCAAACTTCAGGGCGAATTCTATCATATGATGGTCACTGACCTCTAGGGGTTCCTTCACTTTAAGCTCACGAATCAATTCTGCCTCTTTACACACCACCAAATCCAGAATTGCTTGTTCCCTCGTGGGCTGTTCCACAAGCTGCTCCAAAAGAACTATCTCGTACACATTCCACAAATTCCTTTTCTTGAATCTGCCATCAACCTGATTTTTCTCAGTCCACCTGCATATTGAAGTCCCCTCCTCGATAGTACTGCTGTTCTTAAGTGCCGTTCTTAAATGCCCTTTCTAACTCCTGATTTATTTTCATCCTGACTATCTGCAAGGAGGTCTGTAAGTAATTCTGCTCAAGGTCTTTTTCTTTTGCAGTTCCTGAAGTCTAGCCATACAGATTTTATGGTTTCTGATTCTATATTGCTGCTTACTATTGATTTAATTTCATACATAGAGCCATAGAAATATCCAACACAGATTCCTCAGTCCAACTAATCCATGCCAACCAGATATCCTAAATTAAATCTAATCCCATTTGCCAGCATTTAGCCCATATCCCTCTAAACATTTCCTACTCATATACCCTTCCAGATGCCTTTTTAAATGTTGTAATTGTACCAGCCTCCTCCACTTCCTCCGGCAGTGCATTCCATAAACACAGCAGCCTCTCCGTGAAAAAGTTCCCAGTTAAGTCCCTTTTAAATCTTTCTGCTCTCTCCTTAAAACAAACAGCAAAGGCAGTTAGCTATGCATGTCACTGCTGAGTCAGACAGCTATGCAGGGTTACTGCTCTGTTTGAATCATCTGGTAACTGCCTTTGTCTCTCTTCCTCCTTTTTAAAGTGCTGTTGTTTTGATCTTTCTCCTCCCCCCCCCCCCCCGAAGTTCCAAAACAATGCAACAGCTTATAATACAGTAATTACTGCTCCTAGAATTGGAAATCAGCTCCAATGTTGAAAATACTTCAAAAAAGGAATCATGATTTGGAGATGCCGGTGTTGGACTGGGGTGTACAAAGTTAAAAACCACACAACACCAGATTATAGTCCAACAGGTTTAATTGGAAGCACACTAGCTTTCGGAGCGCCGCTCCTTCATCAGGTGATTGTGGAGGATACAATTGTAAGGCACAGAATTTATAACAAAAATTTACAGTGTGATGTAACTGAAATTATACATTGAAAAAAAACAAGACAATCAAGGTATTTTTCAATGTATAATTTCAGTTACATCACACTGTAAATTTTTGTTATAAATTCTGTGCCTTACAATTGTATCCTCCACAATCACCTGATGAAGGAGCGGCTCTCCAAAAACTAGTGCTTCCAATTAAACCTGTTAGACTATAACCTGGTGTTGTGTGATTTTTAACTCAAAAAAAGGAGCAGCTCGTACAGTCACAATTTTTTCCTGTCCTCCATTTTGGTATACCCAGAACTCAGTCTTACTAACAAGACAACTCCACCTCCTCTGCCGTTTTTGTCTGCCCTTTCAGTAGAATATCTTGGGTATTCAGTTTGCTCTGATCCCCTTGCAACCACATCTGTGATACTTTCACATACCAGCCAATTTCAATCTGCACTACAAACCCATTTCCTTTGTTTCATATGCTGTGCATATTTAAGCACAACACCTTTAGTCCTGCATTAGCCACCTCGCTTCTCAAAGTTGTCCTCTATCTGGTTAGATTCCTGACCCTTTCTATACTCTGCTTTATCACTTCTTCTGAAAACTTTAACCTCTGCTGAGCCCTCCACTCCTTTAGCTTTTGGGCAAAATTTTCCATGCAACTTAACTCAGTAACACCATTCATTCACACTTTCATTCAAAGCCCTATCTACAGACCTAGTTATGCGATATGCCAGGACTCTGGTTCCAGCACAATATAGGTGCAGTCTGTCCCATGAATTTGAATCCCTTTACTGTCATACTGATCTTTGAGCCATGTGTTTACTACTTGAATCTTGTTGACCTGATGCCAGTTCGTGACTCAGATTTTATTCTGGTTTCTAATTTAACTCCTAGCTGCTCATGTTCCTCAGCAGAATCACTTTCTTCTTTATACCTATTGTGTTGATAGCTAAATGGACCATGATAATTCACTGTCCCCTCTCATTCCGAAGTTCCTCTGCATCTCAGATGAGAGATCCTGAACCCAGGCAACATAGTATTGATCCTGGCCACAGAAGAGTGTTGATTCCCCTGACTATTTTATCCCCGAGTACAATTACATTTGTCTTTTCTCCCCCCATCTTGAATGGCTCTGTGTATGTGGTGCTATGGTCAGATTGCTTACCCTCCCCACAGCCTCCGCTTTAATCCTGTAGACAGCAAAAATCTCAAATCTGTCTGACGAGCTAAAGTCTAAGGCTCCTTCTGTCTAACCTCCCTGCCTCACTCTTAGTCACACCCTCCTGTCCCTGACCAAACACAAGGTAGTTAACCGAAGGGATGTGACTGCCCACTGAAACACACTGTTCAGGTAACTAGTCTTCCCTGATGTGCCACAGTGTTCAAAGCTCAAAATCCAGCTCATTAGCTCTGAGCTGCAGTTCTTCAAACAACCAATACTTGCTACGATGTGATCACTATGAACCACAGAGGTGTCCATCAGCTCCATTCCACGCAGATACAATATATCGCCTGGCCCTTTCTATTTGTTTTTATTATAGAATGTCTAATAGCTTTGAATAATGTGACTTGATGCATTCGCTATGGATATTGTTTGCTCAGGATAGTCTGAAATAAAATTTTATGCAAATCATTTCTATACTGTTCTGTACCACCAAATGATGCTTCAGTTCTTTCTCCCTTTTTTTATATATAGGCAGCACCATGGGGAAGAGGAAACGTGAAGAGGAAGTTGCTGTTTTAGAACAGAGAGAAAACAGAATGAATCCATTAAGATGCCCTGTGAAGTTTTATGAATTCTACCTCTCAAAATGGTGAGACCAGTAATTCCTTCCTGCTAGTATTTTAAACTTGCATTGATTTTTGTCATCAAGATGTACAGTTTTGATGAACAGTTTTGATATTGAAAATTTTCTAATTCTGCTGTCTATTATTATTTTCAGTTACTGCCTGGTATAACATAATTATAAGCAGAATGAAGCTGTTACCTATTTTTGTGATCTGTCCAGTGGTTTTTAATTCTAATTATTTTCTCAAGTTTTTTTTTGAAAAAGAGAATTAAGTTCAACTCTGTCTAATGTGCAGAGATGGTGTTGGAAATAATATTGGCTGATTTTAAAGTTGGTAAACTTGGGAGATTATGGTCTTGAGCCAGAGAGATAGGAAAATCTGAGACTAGGGTAATGAAGATTAATAGTCTGTGGACAGAGAGAGTGGTATTTGAGGTGGTAACGTGGATCCATTGTGAAGGGAAAAGCATTCACTTCCTGAGACCTTTTCCCTTTCTGACTTGTTACTTTGTGCAGGATACAACTATACTTTTATCTTGGTATTTTTATAAATAGATTTTAGTTTTTATTAGAAGGGAAAACTGACCAAGCCTTTATGTTAAAAACAAACACTATTCTTTTATCTGTTTGTGAAACAATGATATAGGGAAATGGAAAATAGGAGGAGTAGGCCTTTTGAGCCTGCTCCATTTGATATGGTCATTGATCATCAGCTGCAGTTCTCAGTTCCTGCTTTTTTTCCCCATAACCTTTTATTTCCTTGAATCCTAAGAACCTCCTTCTTAAAAACATTTAATTTGTTTTGGTCTCAACTACTTTCTGTAATAGACAATTCCCACTGTCTGGGTGAAGAACTTTCTGCTCATCTCAGCCCTAAATAGCCTACCCAATATCCATAAACTGTCACCTCTGTTTTTGGACTCCCCCTTCATTGTTAACATCCTTCTTGCATTTACCTTGTCTCGTCCTGTTAGAATTTTACAGTTTTCTATGAGATTTCTTCCCTCTTCTAAACTTGAGCTAATATAGTCTTAACCAATCCAATCTGTTTCCTTGCTTCAGTCCTGCCATCCCACAAATCAGTCTGGTAATCCTTTGTTGTACATTCTTCCTCTGGTATGGAGACTGAAATTGCTCACACCACTCTCGGTGTGGTCTCACCAAGGCCCTGTATAATTTCAGGAAGACATCCCTGCTCGTGTACTTCAATCCTCTCATTATGGATCCCAAGATGCCATTTGCTGCCTTCTCCGTTTGCATGCTTCGTTTCGTGTACAAGGACACCCAGGTCTCATTGCACTCCCCTTTTACCACTCTATCACCATTCAGATAATTTGCCTGTGTGTTTTACTGCCAAAGTGGATAACCCCACATTTATCCATGTGGTACTTTATCTGCCATGCATTTACCCACCAACTTGTCCAAATCACACTGAAGCATTTCTGCATCCTCCTTACTGTTAGCCGTCCATTCATTTATGTCATCTGCAAACTTGAAGATATTACATTTAGTTTCCTCAATTATTATATTTGTGGTTAGCTGGGTACAAGCATTGATCTCATGTGGTACCCTACTAGTCACTGGCTGTCACTTGAAAAATATTATTAATTTCTGCTCTTTGTTTCCTGTCAACCAGTTCTCTCTCCATGTCAGTACATGATCTTCAATCCCATGTGCTTTAATATTGTTTTGTAATCTCTTACTTGGAACCTTACTGAAAGGCCAAGTTAGCTATCTCCATTATCTCCCCCATATCAACTCCAGTAATTCCACCCTTAAAAAAAATCCCCAACATTTGTCAAGCATAATTCCGCCGCGCCCCCGCCCCAGTAAATCCATGCTGACTGTGCGGGGACCTGTTACTGTTTTCTGTCTTTAGGGAGAATGAAGAATGTAATGCACATTGTTCCTTTGTCACTTTTATAATCCACAATCTGCTTATTTTGTTAAAATGATACCTTGATGCAATATGTTACTTAGGCTTTTTGTATGATTGCTCTCACTTGGTTTCTTTAATGTGTTAACAAAACTTTACAAAAATATCCCAGCTAGAAGGTTAATTTCAAGTTACTTGCTCTTCAGCAGAAGTCATCTAAGTCACAGTGATTAGTCTCTGCACTTGACTCAGGAATCTCTCAACAGAATCTGTTAGTTTGAGTTTAGATTTTTTTTTCAAAATAACTTTGTTGATCCCTTTATGAAATACTTTCCAAAAGCTTATTTGCAAATTATCAATTTAAATATGTATTCATAAGCCTCAAAGCAAGTCGCGTAAAGCTTGGATATCTTGCATTTCAGAACATTCCCCTCTGATCAACTAACACTATTTGCACGTTCCATGACACCAAAAGGCTGCTGATAATGATGCCATCAAATAGAATCCACCCACTTTTAATTCATGTATCAGAATTCAAAGACACAAGTTTATTAAAAAGTAGCATCTATTTATTCACGTTTACACTGGAGGGGATGCAAAAAGGATTGACCAGGAAGCTTCATTTTAGCTATGAAGAGAGGTTGGATAGGGTTGGTTTGTTTTGTTTATAGCAGGGAAGCATGAGGGGGACCTGCTGAGGGGCATAGACAGGGTAAATAGAAAGCAACTGTTCCCCTTTGAAGGGTCAGTAATTAGGGGTATAATTTTTAAGATGAAGGACAAGGGGGTTAGGGATTTAAAGACAGCCTTTATTCACCCAGAGGCTGCTAAGTATCTGGGAATGCATTGGATGGGAGGGTAGTACAGGCAAGAAGCCTCGCAACCTTCAAAAAAAAACGTGGATGAGCATCTGAAATGTCATTACATTCATGACTATGAGGTTAAGTGCTGGCAAGTGGGATTGTGTAGATAAGTTCAGTGCAGATTTAATGGACCAAACAGCCTCGTTATTGTATGACTAGGAGAAAGTGAGGTGCAGATGCTGGAGGTCAGAAAGTCAAAAAGTGGTGCTGGAAAAGCCCAGCAGGTTAGGCAGCATCCGATGAGCAGGTGAGTCGACATTTCAGGCATAAGCCCTTCATCAGGAATCTTTACTGTATGACCCGATTAAAGGTCAGATTGTCTTGCAGAAAAAGGCTCTGGAATGTCCAACTTTCAATGAAGATGGTCCCCTTTTAAAAGGAGCACTGCTCTTTCCAATTGTTTGAAAGAGCTGATTTTTGTCAGTATGATTCCATACATCTCCTGCATCACAGTTTTTAACTGAATGTATGTCTGCAGAACGTTTGGCCAAAGGGGCTGCATGGGCAATCTGTTAACTGGAATATCCATCAATGCTATTGAGCTGACCAATGTTAGCCATGAGGCACGTATGTTTTTGAGCAAACAACAGTTTATACAGCAAACCAAGTCTATTCACAAAATCTATCTAAAAAGAATATCAATGATTCGAACGAAACTGTGACAAAAACCCCAGAGTTTCTCCCACTGAGGGCAGAATAATTTCTTGAGTAAAATGCAATAAATTGAAGATTGCAGTACCAAGTTGGGTTTAAAATCCACCCCAGACAAACAACACTGTGATCTTCAGGAAATTAGTTAATTGCTGCCCATAATAACTATGAACATGGATGCCATGTCATTATATTCGATTGTTGTTTGTGTGCAAAGGTTTCCATCAATAATTGCTGTGTCTTTGTTCACTTCGAGAACATTGAACAGTACAGGCTCTTCAGCCCTCGCTGTTGTGCTAATCTTTTATCCTACTCCAAGATCATACTAACCGACATACCCTTCATTGTACTATCTTCCATGTGCCTATCCAAGAGTTGCTTAAATGTCCCTAACATGTCTGACTCTACTACCACCATTGGCAGTGCATACCACACACCCATCACTCTGTGTAAAGAACCTACCTCTGACATCTCCCCTAAACCTTCCTCCAGTTACCTTAAAATTATGTCCCCTTGTGATAGTTATTTCTGCCCTGGGGAAAAGTCTCTGCTGAAGAGTAGGTAATTTGGGAATTAACCTGTATAGCGTTGTTCCCATTTGAAAAATTGACTCCAAATATCATCAAAATGCAGAGTAGAGGAGGTACAAGAGAAGTATTCTTGACTGCTTCAAGATTTGGTTCTCAACAGAATGAAATTTGAGTGGAGATGAGAACACCAAATAAAAGGTAATATTTTATGAATGATACTCATCCAAATGAATGTTTTGTTTCTTGTTTTGCTGCAGCCCTGAGAGTATGAAGAGCAGGAATGATGTTTTCTACTTGCAGCCAGAACGCTCCTGTGTGGCGGAGAGCCCCCTGTGGTACTCAGTCATTCCCATGGATCGGAGTATGTTGGAGAGCATGCTGAATAGAATTATGGCTGTGAAGGAAATTTACGATGACTATTCGAAGGATTCACTTGAAGATGATGATGTTGAAGGATGATGATTAGTAGATATTGTACAGAATTCCTTTACTTTTATTAGAAAAAAAAACAATGGGTCATTATAGGCTGGCCTACTTGGTGCTGCGGGAAGAAAAATTACTACACACGTACTTGCAGAGTCATGTGGCCTATTGTGAGAGCAGAGGTGGTTAGACTATTGCCATTGTTTAGAGACAGTATCCCTTTTAGCTTGCGTGCATTTGCTGACAGTCAGGTGTACGTAACATTTTGCAGTGACCAAAAGCTATAACACAAACCTTAAACTCCTGCAGTCAGTAAGCAAACAGCTTTGTTCTTGCTTTGAATGGAACAGACAAGATCTATAGTGGAATGCTCACTGCTGCAGTGGGAGAGTCCTCCAATTAATTGCAATCCTTGGGATTTTAAGAGTTGCTTAAAATTATTAATGTAATGAAATGATGGATGCTGCAAAATAGCCTGCCTTCCCATTGTGCTTCCATTTTGTTTTGAGAAAAAGAGCTTCAGAGGGGTAATGGAGAGCAAGGAGAGAGATTGAAGTTAAATATGTCTAGAAGTTATTGCCTTGCATACCTTTTCTAGGAGAATTTGAAGGTAAGCGGCATATCACTGAAGCACACCTGGATTTTAATCTCTAAAATATCCTTGCATTTGCTATTACATTACAGTTTAATTCTCAACTGTTCCCTTGTTGGAGCTTGGGAGAGGCATGAAAAGGGAGAAATGTATCCAAAGTGCATGAATAGAAATTTAAAAATATATTTTTATAATTAATTTGAAAGTAGAAAAAAAGTAATATCAGCGAGTCATCTAGCTCTTGAAAGGGTGTTTTCTGGTTCAATCTGCTAAGTCTGATTCAGATATCAGGGGTTGAAGATCTAAGTGAATGGTTGCTAGAGAAAATGAAGAACAGAAGAAACAAGGAACTTGAGCATCATAAATTGACACTTCTTTATAGCTCTTGTCTACCCCTCTGATGTGTTTGCTGGTTTTTGAATCTATTTTTTTAAAAATTATTTTATTTCATTTTTTATTATAACCAAAAAGGCTGTGAACATTTATAGGTGCTAGTTGTCACCATTTGTGCTAGTGCAGGGGATCTTGAAATATTGGAGACAGCAGGAAGGTTATCCAGAAAGTACTTTTTTGTTCCCAGTTTCTGAATTTTAATTTGTTGAATTGAGCCTTTTTAATTCCTTCATCTTTTCCCTCCGCTGCTATAATTAGGAGCATTGATGCTTTCACAGCATTTCCTATCAGACTGTGTCCAGCTAAATTTCTTTAGCCTCTCACATGGTAGATTAGAATTTGAAGTGACATTCAAAAATAAACAAAGATGTAGCTCATGCAGATAGCTAATGGACTGAAATATCTGCTTCTGATTTGGTCATTCATGGTTGATGCGGTTAAGGCAAGCAAATGGTGCTGCATCCTCATACAACACTTGTTCTATCTTTCTACTGCCAAGTGGTTCAACAGAACTGTTGGAAAAATTCAGTATGTGTGGAAACTCATGAGAAGGGGATCAAAAAGGGGATACTGTCTCTTATGTGTATTTCTGTAGTATATATGAATCTGTTTCAGTGAGCTAGATCAGTGTAAAACCAATCTGTTTTAAAATGATAAATATCTGCACAGTATTCAGTTGGTAAGCTGATGGTTTGCCAAGTTCTCTCAGTTTAATTTTTTTTAAAGAAAAATTTAAAAGGTGCTTATGCAAACTGGATGAACCATACATTGAGGGATTTACAAACTGCTGTACCACAATCATCAATTGTTAAGATTCCTATATCTAGAAGAAAGCAGTTGAGTTTCATTCAAATCATTTCAGGAAGTGTTTTTTTTGATGTGATGTAACATTTAGGGGGAAAAAAGTATTTACATGTCCGCAGTGAAGCATTTTTAGGGTATGTAGTGTAGGAACACTATAATAACCCTCTTATATCTTCCTTATGTTGAATTGTAATCTGTGAAGAACTATGTCTTCTCCACTTAGAGTGAAAGAAATTCTTGATAGATGGGTAATTTGAAACAATAAGAATCTTGATTTTATTACGTAGTATGGTGTATGCTTCCATGATGCTATCTTGTTTTGGAAAAAAGGGATTAGAAGAAAGAAGGTGGCCGAAGTTTGTTCCAGTGGACCCTGTTAAATGGTATCTGCTTCTAGAAATGCAATTGTATATTTGTTAGATTCTTTCTAATAAGTAATAACAACAGTAATATTCTGATCTGGGATTTAGTCCATTCATCCAATAATGGCCATTGGTTGTTTTACTGCTCCTAAGCCTAACCACACAGTCATTGTATAAATTGTTGACCAAAGCTGAACTATGTCATCTTATTTTATTGAAAAAGATTGTAGAAAAGTGGCTGAAAACATAAAGATTAATCGTGTTCTCCCCGTTACACTTCTTGTCTATTGTGCATTCATTGGTCCTTTTTAACTAGCTGTACAGAATCCCCAAACTTGACGCTTGACTTCGTTGTGATGAAAATGGTTTCTAAAAAAAAACTTCTGGTTTGTGGCTGCAGGCATTAGGACATTGAGCAAATGTTTGTAAGGCAGCCTTTTTCAATGTTTCTTCGGTAGAGTTCATGAAATGTTGTTGAACCATTGCAGCATACAGTAAGGGAAATGACTTCACTCTTTCATAAACCCTTTCTGTTCTGTTCACCCTCCACCCCGCCCCCCCCCCAGTCTCTTGTCCCATATCCCACTGTCAACCTATACTATCAACATACTATTTGTTGTATGACTGAGGTGATTTATTTCAAAAAGTGTAAATAATGTCTGTGCTCACTTTTTATATTTAGTTGTCAGTTTAGATTAGTTCTGTGGAGATTAACTATTCACGTCTATTTAAGTGGTTGATTTGCTGTTTTACAATATTTTAAAAGCATCTCTCAATGATTGGGAAGCAGAAGAGATGAGGTGGTGTGACACAATTGAGTATTTTTGAAATTCTTGCGATGGCCAATAAACAAAGGATAAATGAAAAAGTGTGACATTCCAAGAAAGGCTCACGTGATTGTTTTAGACTCCTCACCTCTTCACATAATTTCTGCACTCCTGAACTCTGACTCATTGAATACATTTTCATCATACTTTTGAGTGTGAACAACCTCATTAAATATTAGTAGGAACAGTGGCTTGGTCATTTTTACTCCTGATTTTCAATTCCATACATTTAACAGAGTTGGTGACTGTCTATTGCTTTGAAACTATTCATTTTTCTTAAAATTCCGCTGAACAAAAGAAATATTAGCGATTGGTGTCCACCAGGTGAGATCACTTAATGAAGCATAGGTTAGGCATTACACACTGGAGGTTTTGCTGTCTGTAACTCCATTCCAAACTGGATGCACTTTGCCAGCTGAGCCATTGGGAGACAAAATCTCCAAGCCTACATTACATATAATGTTGATGATGTGAACCATTTTTACAGCTGTTCAGTTTAAAACAGACATGTTGCACTTGAAATTCCATTTTTAAAATATTCCGCGTGGCTAATTGTGGATTGAGTGATATTGGTTTTTCAAAATAAATTTCTGGAACAGTTTATTTGAATTGCACTGATATTAGCTTTTGTAGCTATATGTTTTCCAAAGCAATAGTACTAGCATTTTTGTAAACTACGTCGACTGCCTCATTGCTATTTTGGGCTTGCAAAGTACTATTCAGATGTGTTGGTCTGTTTAGGATTGGCAAAAGTAAGCTATTTGGGTGAGAATATAGGTGGAAAATCTTGTCAGCTTTTCTTCCCTTCTGTCACCTTATTTGGTGCCTTCTCTTGTCTCCTTGTTGTTCACAATGAATTGATTTAAAGTTTGACTTGATTTGAGGCTCCAAACTACAGGATGCAGTTATGATTAAATGTCATTGGAGCTCAGATCTAATGTCTTTTAGGTCAGGAGTCTGAATATTAGTTACTGTGTAGTCACTTTGTTTGTTCTTATGGAATATCTATGCTTAATCTAACTTTTTTTTAACCCACCCCACACCCCTGACTGCAACTTGTAGGTCTCACTCCATGTCCTCGCTGAGAAATCTTGTCCCTTTGCTCTTGAGAACTTTGCAGAAAATTTGCTTTCCTGTACATGTTCTCCTTGCTTGCAGAAGTGTCCATGAACTTGAGACGAACCATTAGCTGTCTTGTTTCTACTGTGTTAATCTCAAATGGTGTAAATTACTGCATTTTACAATAATTTGCAAGAGATTTTACTGTTGGTTGAACCTCTCATACAATAAGCTGCTACATTAAACTACTGTGTTTGAATAAAAGTTGTATATACATCTATAAAGAAGGTGACCCTTGTACTTGGAGTAATACATATCAGCACCTTGCCAAATCCTTATTTCAAGGAGCCAAACTAGGTGACTTTTTTGCCACAACTGTAGCTGCCTACAAATAAATGCACCAAAAGTGTCAGAAATTCCACCTTCACTGAGCCAATTCCCTCAACTGCTGATTCAACAGTTAAAAAGTGGAATAAAAGGTTGCTGTTATTTAAAGAAGTAGTTTTTGTAGTTGC
The DNA here is from genome assembly GCF_047496795.1 of Chiloscyllium punctatum. Taxonomy (NCBI): domain Eukaryota; kingdom Metazoa; phylum Chordata; class Chondrichthyes; order Orectolobiformes; family Hemiscylliidae; genus Chiloscyllium; species Chiloscyllium punctatum. The sequence goes on along the minus strand of NC_092763.1, from coordinate 59,595,256 downwards.
CATTGGCCTCAACCATCTGGCAAGTTGGGGGTAGCTTTTTGCTTTCCTAACGTCTGTATAACTGTCACCAAGTTAAGGCAGAAGGGTGTTATCGAGCCACATTTGCTGTTTTGTGAGAATGATTCAAAGGAATCACTGAATCCTGGCTCTTAAAATTTACAGCTTAGAAGTTTTATTATAAGAAGCTTTCAAAAAGAGTGAAATGAAAACATGTGCTCCAGTAAAATTACTTGTAGAGTTTGGGAAGCTGTTTAAGTCCTTATGAACCTACTTTGCTTTTAAAGTCTAGTTCTACATCATTCAACAAAGTAACATTTTCAAAGATTTTGATAGTGAAATGAAACAAGTAGTAGTTCTACTCTGTTCAGTAATTCTTACATGATTGCATTGTGGAATCTGCACTTAGAATCACTCATCCAGAAGTTGATTTCAAAGATTTGTTTCCCCAAGTACAGTATATGGATAAGGTTTCAGATGAGTAATGACAGTGATGGTAAAGGTTGCAGCTTCATTCCCTAAAAGGACATTGGTGAACCAGATGGTTTTTTTTTCAACAATGGTTCAAAAGTAGCATCCATGTAATAGTCCACCCCATAAATTTAACTTCAAAACGTAGGCAAAAGAAATTTGCCTATTACTCAAATATGTATGGTAACAGTCCAATGATAATACCACTGGGCCTTTGTCACCCCTGACTTTAAGGTTAATATCTGACTTTATACGGTAAATGATATTGAAAAACGTTGGGAAATTGGCTCCAGAAAGGCTAATCTTTTGATCAATCCACCATGTTTTTCAATGCAGTCAAGTAGATTTGGCTTTGGGCGAGTGAAATCCTAGAGCACATCCACAGCATTTCAACTAGGGAAACTGGTAGATGAACGAATGATTGTTCAGACTGTAGATACATCAGGATAATAAATTTTGTTCATTTTACTGATCTATCTCTCAAAACAAATGCTTGAGGTTCATCCATGTAGTTTTGTTAACTTGTACTGCATGGCTAGTGTCTTGACATTCGTAAAACAACATGCCTTCGACGTTGAACACTTTGTGAAACACTTTGCAGTGTCATCCATTTTTGTGCAGACCCTCCGTGATAAATTCCTCGCTTTGTTTTTCACCTTTAATGTTTAAGATCTGAAACAAAGAATAGATGAAACAGAGCAAAACTACTGAAAAAGTTTTAATTCACATTCAGCATGTGAACAAGGACATTTTGTCATCTTTGCTAAAAGTTTGATTGTGGTTTGGTGCTCCGATGTGGCCCACCTCCACTCTCTTATTAATTGGTACAGTTACATGACAAGTGTACACGAGTTTGGCTAATGGAGAGTTACTCCTCCAGAACTTTTGTCTTCTGTTCTGCCATAGCTGACAACTTCACAGTCAGAGCTTTTGGTTTGCTGAGTTTGAATCTGCAATTTCACTGAAGCCTTAAAATACAATGAATATGTTCTGATTAAACTTGTAGCTTGTGCTGAATTTACTAATGTTGATTCCAACAGAGAGATAGACTTGACATAATTTTATATTCGATGAAGAACTTTCACAGAACTGTTAACTGGATAAATGGGCCCAATAGCATTCCCCCAAAGTTGTTTTGCTTTTAAGGCAAGGAAACAAATCAGTACTCGAGTACACCCTGAGATAAAAGTACACTTTACTAATTTGAGCTGTAACTGCATTCCTTTTACTGATCAGTTTGGAGAAAGTGAGGACTGCAGGTGCCGGAGATCAGAGTCAAAAAGTGTGGGAAAGCACAGCAGGTCAGGCAGCATTCGAAGAGCAGGAGAATCAACGTTTCAGCATATCAGGAATGAAGGGCTTATCACCAAAATGTCGATCCTCCAGTTCGGATGCTGCCTGACCTGCTGTGCTTTTCCAGCAATACAATCTCGACTCTTGATTAGTTTGTCCAAGCATTTCCTAATTGGGGGTAAGAGGTAGTTTAGAGCTGAACTGTTTACATTATTATGGGCAAATGCTGTAATAACACTGAGCCTATATCATCCCTACCATTGACTAAGGCCCATCAGTCCTGTGCTAACGTGATGCCTTTCTAAACTAAAACCTTTTTGCCTCTATGCAGTCTTTATCCCTCTATCCTTGCCGATTTCATCTATAAAGTGTCTCCTAATGTTGCAGTTTTATCTGCCACCATCACTGCCATCATATTCCACACATTTATCATCCTCTCGATTAAAAACAAAAACTTGCCTCATCTTTAAAATAACTTTTACTCATCTTTTGATGTTAAAGTGTAAACAAAACCAATTTTGTCCAAAGCCTCCTAATTGCTAATACCCTCAAACCAGGCAACATCTTGGTAAACCATTTCTGTTGACTCTCCAAAGTCTCTACATCCTGTTAGTGTAGTGACCAAAACAGTAGACAATATTCCAAGTGTGGCTTTACTAAAGTTCTATACAGCTGTAACATACTTGCCAACTTTTATACTCAATGCTCTGACTGAAGGCAAGCATATCACATGCCTCCTTGTATTACCACTTTTCAGGAAACTGTGGACCTGTACATCTGGATCCCTCTATGATGTTACCGAGGGTGCTGCTGTATACTGTAGACTTCCAAAATGCATCGCTTTATTTGTCCAGATTAAGCTGCATCTGCGATTTCTCCAGCCAAAATTTCAGCCTAAATCCTGCTGTTCCTTTAGCAATCTTCACTAATCTGGTTACAGATCTTGCTAAAGTCCAAAGACAACATTTACCACCATGTCTTCATGTTTGAGAAACATGACCTTTCCTAGGTCTATGTTTTCCCCAAATGTGAGTAAATTCTGTCCTTAAGAATCTTCTCTAATAGTTTTTCTGCCACTGATTTAAGGCTCACTGGCCTGTAATTTCCTGGGATTATCCCTGTTGCTTTAAGGAAAATCATCTGCAGTGCTCCAGAACAAGTCTTGTATTAAATCTTTGTATCTTGTTTAGTCACAAGTCCCCAGCAATTTCCTCATTTGCCTCCCTCAGCATTCAGGGATAGTTTACATCAAGTTCTTTAGACTTGTCTACCTTAATGCTTTTCAAATCAAGTATTTCACAAGTATGCTTATGCATGAGTGGGATGGAGGTGTGTAGTGCTGGGAATGTGGAGGGATTGATCAAAACTATGAAAAAAGATAAAATATGTTATTTCATATAAAGTAGCAATTTGTGTATCAACTATTAATGTCACTTGTGTTAGGAGGCCAAGTTTAAATTATGGATAGACCAAAGATGCAGCAACCTAAGTATTCTCAGCTAATTGCCCTATTGCTTGCTACTTTTAAAGTGTCTATCCCTTTACCATTAACTGGGTACTTGACCAGCACAGTTGCAATCACCTTCAACACAAGTTTCAGGAGCATTTTTCTCCCCCGTGGGCACGATAGCGTTTCTACTCTAAAAATGAGCACTCTTAACTACATAGACTTCTTTGCAGCAGATGTACCATACCTTAGTGTCAAATGGGGTGGGTTTTCATTTTGGGTGTTACTTTCCCAAGAGTGTGATGAAGCCCATGGTGCTGATTTTTCCCCGCTCTTGGCTTTATACTGAATTCTGATCACTTCATGTTGCTATCTTGCATTTGCAAAGTGTTTGGCAATTGGTAATCCACTTGAACAGTAAAAAGAACTGTGTAATTCATCTTTACAAGTCAAATTTGTCAAAAGAAGAATGGTTATTGTTTTCTTTTAGTATTACAAACAACATCCGCTCAAAAATCAGTACAGACCCAACCAAAAACAAATAAAGGTAAGTACTATATTGAAGTTCCAAGAATGGTAATCTTATTTCTACACCTTAATGCATTTCTTTCCTTCATCCTCATCCCCTCCTTCCCTGGACAATCACATTTAACTGTGCAAAATAGCTGGAATTAAACATTCTCAATGGGGGATGGTGTAAAAAGGCAGATTTTTAGTTTCTGTGGTTGGATCAGAATCTCATCTGTATGCAGTTTGTATTATTGTGCAGCCAGAAAACTTGCCAGCCTGTCATAGTTGTCAGCACTGAACAGACAAGGGAGTGGATGTGTTGCTGTATGGTACTGTGCTATATCAATATCACATTTAGACAGTGTTTGTGCTACAAACTGTTGTCTTATGTGCTTCAGTTAAACTAGCATGTCTGAAAGGAGTGAAGGAGAAGCTTTGATCAGTAAGGTCACACTCTTAAGGACACTTGGAGTCTCTCTCTAGATGTGTTTGGCTGTGATCAGCATCTAGGAATTAGGTCATCGTCGATCCTATACTTAAAGTCCAACCAGTCTGAGGCTTAGAAAAGTCAGTGAACTTGTAAAGCCCTCAAGTGTAAGGAGATGCTGGGCCATTGTCAGTCCTTGGGCATATTGCAGGGGAGGTGGGACAGGAAGTAGTTCCTCCTGTGTTCAACAAAGTGAGAAACTGAAGTGTAGAAATGGGATAAATTGTACCTAGGAGATAGATGGAATAATGACTGTGAAGGTGGTGATGTGTGTACACTGTTACATAATGCGGGTTACCAATAATTGGTATGGCAATGTGGTATGCCAAGGGCTGAAGTGGAAAATAGATTTTTACTGTCAGTAAAGAGGGTTATATGGATAATGTGGGCAACCTAAAAGCTGATGGATGACAGCAAAGCTACACAAAAAGGATATATGGAGTGGGTGAGGGAGTCATGACTTCTCCATGGTCACACTTAGGCAAGTGACCTGGATAGTGTGTCATCTTTGTCCAGACCTCAACTGTGCAACAAGGATAAAAAATGGCTGTATGCAAACAGTAGGTAGAGTAACAATTTGTGGGGGTGAGGCGAACTTATTTCTGATGAGGTCTGTTATGGGTCAATGCTTTAAATTATGACACCCGCCTGCCAGATTTCTCTGTGCAGCTTATGTATTGACCAAAAAGCACATCATCCTTCTAGCCAAGAATTATATCTACACCATTGATCATAACAGTTTAATTGTGGTATCATCTTTATGAAGTAATCTCAGGTGAACTTGTGTCATTTGCCATCACCAGTTCAACACATTCCAGTGGTCTCATTGCTATACCAGGGTTTGGAGCTGTTAATCCATTCAAGTGAACTGTTTGAATATAAGCACCCATGTTTTTTGATACTTAATTTATTGAGTTGTGTGGGTGGCAATGTGAATTATGCAGATTTATGCAACACAATCTCTGTCATAGATCCAGATGGAGGAATTACGTTGCCCTTCTTTGAGGCTGCTATACACTATTAAGAAACTTCATTTGTTTGATAGCAACAAATTCCTGAGACACGCGAGGAAGTTGTCCTGTATCTGAAATTCCTCATATAACACAAGGTGCCATTTTACTGTCTCACTTCCACAACAGCCACAATGCAGGAGGCAGGTGTTAGAAAAATAGCAGCAAGCCCAGAAAGAACAACATGTTCTACTGGTTGGCAATAGAGGTAAAGAACTGTGGTGTCAAGGAACCCTAACCAAACTGGGATCAATGGGAATCAGTGTAAATTCTACTGGTTGGAGTCATATGTGGCACATAGGAAGATGATTGTGGGTGTTAAGTCATCTCATCTCAGGACATCACAGTAGGAGTCCTCAGCAGCTTCTAAGGGCCAACCATTCTAAGTTGCTTCAGTGACTTTTCCCCTACCTAAAAAAGAAAGTTGTGCATATGACTCCATGTTCAGCATCATTAGGATTTCTCAGGCACTGAAGCAATCCATGTTGAAATGCAGTAACACCTGGACAATATCCATGTTGCACTGACAATTAACATTTGTACCTGACCATGACCACCCCTGGTAAGAGACCATCTAACCATCACTAAATCACTCCATTATCAACATCTGTGGCAGTTACTACTGACCAGAAACTCAACTGGAGTCACCAAATACTGTAAATAGTAGCTACAGGAGCACAGCAGAGGCTAGGAACATGGCAGTGAATAACTCACCACTTGACTCCCAAAAGCCTCTTCACCTATAAAGGCACAAATCAGTGTGATGGATTAGTTTCCACTTGTTTGGATGAGTGCACTTTCAACAACACATTGCTTGACACCATCCAAGACTTGATTGAATGTGATGTCAGTCAGTCTCTCATAGATGCGCAGTAGAGTGGTGTGTACTATCTACAAGATGCACTGCAGAAACTAACCAAGGCTCCCTAGATAGCACCATCCATACCCATGACCACTACCTAGAAAGACAAGGGCAACAGATATGTGGGATTACCACCAGCTGTAAGTTTCTCTCCAGGCTACTCACTATCCTGACAGAGAAAAAGGAGATTGCAGTTTGTTCAGTCACTGGGTCAAAATCCTGTCATGCGCTCCCTAATGGCATTGTTGGCCTACCTACATTGGCCATCTATTGCAATAGTTCACGAGGCTGCTCACCATCACTAGCGAAAGCACAACTTGGGATAGACAATAAATGCTGATCTCCCAAGAGTAAATAAAAGGAAGTCCATAACAAAAAGTTCCTACCCCATCTTTGTGGCTGTCAAAGGCAACCACAGTGCAAATTACAAATGAATGTACAATTAAGAGCAGTAGGCCACTCAGCCCTTTGAGCCTGCTCTGCCAGTCAGTCAGATTGTTGCTGCTTTAATTGTAAGCTCAATCCTATCCCCTCCAAAGAATCTACCTCAGTCTTAAACATATTCAAGGACTCTGCTTCCATTATATTTTCAGAGTTTAAAGAATTGATTTTGTTTTAAAGGAACACTAATAGGTGACCCCCTGATTTTTTTTAAAATTAGCAATCTGTAGTTCTACATTCTTCCCTAAGAAACCATCCTTTCCAAGACACATGATCTTGCTTATTTCAATTTGTCAAACCCTCTAAATTCCAGTGGATACAAGCATAGCCTTTAAGGTAACCACATCCCACCCACTTATTCTGGGTTTGAGTAGTAAACCTCCTGCAATTCCTCCACCACATTTCTATCCTTCATTTAAAAAATATATAGTGATCAATCTTTTGCAGTGGACAGACAGAAAACGAAAAGAGAGGGTACTCACAGTTTGGTCAGGAAGTGGGGGTGGGGAGGAGAGGAAGGAGGTGGGGGGGGGGGTGCGAGGGAAAGGAGAGAGGTGGAAAAGACAAAAGGGGTGAACCTTCTGCAGAACTAATTGTAGCTCAGAAAAGGATGATATTTATGAAGACGACTAGGAGTGCGAGGGGAAGGTGGTGAACAATAGGTGGAGGTGAAGAGCCCAGGGAGAGACAGCATTTGTGCAGAATGTTCATTGTCAAACACCAGCAGTGACAAGCTATTTACCAAAACTCACTTCAGACGGCTACATCATTCCTTGAGACCAAACATAACTTGGGGCACGTTTTGCTGAGCATCTCAGCTGGGTCCACAGGGGCCTATCTTAATTCCCCTTCCCTCTCCCTTTCTGACATGACCATCTTCAGCCTCCTCCATTGTCACAGCGAATAAGACTGCAAATTGGTGGAACAACAACTCATCTGCTGCCAGAGGACGTAACATTGGGTTCTCTAATTTCAAATAGCCTCCCTTCCCAGCCCCTCCTTTTCCCTTCCATTCCTGATCAACCCTTCTCTCCAATTACCAACCAGGTTGTACATTCTACTTATGTTCACCCATCCCTACCTCTCCACCCAAAATGCTTCCCCCCCCGCCAGCCCTGAAGAAGGGTTATGCCTGAGATGTTGACTTCTGCACCTCCTGATGCTGCCTGGCTTACTCTGTTCTTCCAGCCTCCTGCTTATCTATCTTGGATTCCAGCATCTACAGTTTCTTTTGGTTCTAACATCATTCCTCAGTGACTGCCTCTGGTAGAGACTCATCCCACGTGGATTCCAATTTGAATTTCACCATTCTGCCTTGTTTTCAATTCACCCAGGATCACAGGCATCTCCTGATGTTCAATGCTCCTCAGACAGCTGTTCTTGCCATACACTGAGGCCTTCACTCAGTGACACATATGCAGTGTCAACCTCCTTCTGCATTACTACTGCCTCATGCTCAGAGCTCTCCTAACATCTCTTTCCTCCCTCCCCCAACTCGACTCCACTTCACGCTCTGGCTTGTTCAATATTCTAACAAGAAACACTTCCTTTTGGGTATTAAGTAATGCCGGCTGCAAAAGCTCAGAGGTACCCAAACCCAGTAGAACATTCCTCCTCTCTCCATCCCTTCTCCTAACTCTACCTAGTCGGGTGGTTATCACCCCTCTGATGCTGGATATTATGAATTCAAAAGATCTTAGTTTTATCCCTCTGCACTTCAATGAATTTCAGGCACAACATGACATCAAACTCTTCCATTGCCTTTGACTCTGTGTCCATTTCTGAATTCAATAAAAGAGAAAGGTTCCACTCAGTATCCAACTGGTCTATGGTTTGATGTCATACCTCAAGAACTCAGTGCTGGTTATCCTGGAAGCTGCCGTAATGATGATATTCTCAATAAGGCTTAACTTCCTGCCTCATTTCAAGAGTCAAATGCTATATAAGGATGGCCGTTACACACCATGGCTAATCTGTCTGAATTTCTTGCCAGAACCTGCTGACTGAGGCAAAACATGGATACAATACAACCTAATTTTCCACTGGAGACATCATGGAACCTGAAGATGATGTTCTGATGCATAAATTGCTTGGGTTTTGCAGTATACTCCAGATATGAACTGCATAAACCTGGTCTGCTGTGCTCTGCACTAGTGGAGCAGGTAAAAAGAGGGGAAAAACAATAAAATGAATGCAGAGGAACAGAGAGTTGCAGCGATCCCCTAGGTAGAAGGATGGATGAGGCTGGTGATTAGGAGAAATGTGACATCGAGCATGATAGAATGAAGAGAAGACTTGGGTGAAGTCATCATCTCTGGAAAATGTACAAAGTGACTGCTTAATGCTGACATGGAAGCTCTGTTAGTAGAATGAGATTACAATGATTATTTTAATATAAAGGTTATTCATAATATTAAAATATTCAGATGTGACTATTGAAAGTGAATATATTTATTGTTATGAAATGGTATTTACAATGATGGGTAATGAGCATTTCTTATTTTCCTTGCCCTCCTGTGTTGAGGAACAGTTCTGGGATCTCCACTTGGGACGGAAGGAGCCTGCTTGCAATGGACTCCATTAATCTGGAAGGTTTAGGCCATGACCCTCATGGCATTGATGGTTAGATGACCTGACGTGGAGAATGTTCTGCCCAGATACAGGCTCATTTACAGGTGACAACTAATTCATCTCACCCAATAACTAAGCCCAAGACTGTTCTTTATAATTTAGTACAGTAACATTGTGTAACACAGTTCACCCGAAGCCAGCTTGAGTACGAGAAGAGATTTCTAACCAGAAATGTAATTATAAGTCGGCATACTCTCCATTACTATCAATTATTTAGTTTAGTTAGTGGTGATTTTTTTCTGTTTCACCTTTTTTGCTGATTTGAAGGGGAGAGACAGAGGCAATGAGGAATTTGCAATGTGATGGATGGCAGTTATAGGAAGTGGGGGGGGCAAGTGTCAGATACAGCCACATAGATGGGTTAACTCCAGGCAAGGTAAGAGAGGTAGGCAGCTAGTGCAGGAGTCTTCTGTGGATATCCCCATTTCAAACAGATATGCTGTTTTGGAAAATGTAGGGAGTGATTGATTCACGGGGGAACATAGCACGAACAGCCAAGTTTCTGGTATTGAGACTGGCTCTAATGCAACGAGGGGTACGTCAGGTTCTGAGAGATCAATTGTGTTAGGGGAGTCTCTAGTCTAAGGTACAGACAGACCTTTCTGTGGCCAGCAGTGAAAAAGCAGAATGGTGTATTGCTTCCCTAGTGCCAGGATCAAGGATGTCTCGGACAGGGTGCAGAATGTTCTCAAGGGGGAGAGGGGCCAGCAAGAGGTCACTGTCCACATTGGAACCATCAACATAGGAAGGGAAAAGATTGAGATTCTGAAGGGAGATTACAGAGAGGTAGGCAGGAATTTAAAAAGGAGGTCCTCAAGAGTAGTAATATCCGGTGTTATGAGCTAGTGAGGGCAGGAATAGGAAGATAGACCTGATGAATGCATGGCTGAGGACTGGTGTATGGGAGAAGGATTCACATTTTTGGATCATTGGAATCTCTTTTGGGGTAGAAGTGACCTGTACAAGAAGGACAGATTGCACCTAAATTGGAAAGGGACTAATATATTGGCAGGGAGATTTGCTAGAGCTGCTTTGACTTGCTTCTGTTCTCAACTGTACCAGTCTCAGATTGATCTCTTTCCTCACTATCTCCCTGGGTCCCACCTCCCCATCTTACTAGTTTAAATCCTCCAAACAGTCAGGGAAGGCAGGGACAAGGTAGGACTAATAAATTAAACTGCATTTATTTCAATGCAAGGGGCCTAACAGAGAAGGCAGATCAGCTCAGGGCATGGTTAGGAACATGGGACTGGGATATCATAGCAATTACAGAAACAAGGCTCAGGGATGGATAGGACTGGTAGCTTAATGTTCCAGGATACAAATGCTACAAGGAGGATAGAAAGGGAGGTGGGGGGGGGGGGGGGAGGAGGAGATGGAGGGGTGGCATTTTTGATAAGGGATAGCATTACAGATGTACTGAGGGAGGATATTCCTGGAAATACATCCAGGGAAGTTATTTGGGTGGAACTGAAAAGAAGAAAGAGATGATCACCTTATTGGGATTGTATTATAGACCCCCTAATAATCAGAGGGAAATTGAGAAACAAACTTGTAAGGAGATCTCAGCTGTCTGTAAGAATAATAGAGTGGTTAAAGTCAGGCATTTTAACTTTCCAAACATAACACTATGGCAGTCCCAGTCTAAGGGTTTAGATGGAGAGGAATTTGTTAAGTGTGTACAAGAAAATGTTCTGACTCAGTATGTGGATGTACCTACTAGAGAAGGTGCAAAACTTGACCTACTCTTGGGAAATAAGGCAGGGCAGGTGACTGAGGTGTCAGTGAGGGGGCACTTTGGGCCAGCGAGCATAATTCTATTAGATTTAAAATAATGATGGAAAAGGATAGACCAGATCTAAAAGTTGAAGTTCTAAATTGGAGAAAGGCCAATTTTGATAGTATAAGGCAAGAACTTTCAAAAGCTGATTGGGGGCAGATGTTCACAGGTAAAGGGATGGCTGGAAAGTGGTAAGCCTTCAGAAATGAGATAACAAGAATCTAGAGTAAGTATATTCCTGTTAGGCTGGTAGGTATAGGGAATGCTGGATGACTAAAGAAATTGAGGGTTTGGTTAAGAAAAAGAAGGAAGCATGTGTCAGGTATAGACAGGATAGATCGAGTGAATCCTTAGAGTATAAAGGCAGTAGGAATATACTGAAGAGAGAAATCAGGAGGGCAAAAAGGGAAAATGAGATAGCTTTGGCTAATAGAATTAAGGATAATCCAAAGGTTTTTTACAAATACATTAAGGACAAAAGGATAACTAGGTAGAGAATAAGGCCCCTCAAAGATCAGCAGGTGGCCTTTGTGTGGAGCCGCTGAAAATAGGGAAATACTAAATGAGTATTTTGCATCAGAATGTACTGTGGAAAAGGATATGGAAGATATAGAATGTAGGGAAATAGATGGTGAAAAATATTCATATTACAGAGGGGAAAGTGCTGGATGTCTTGAAATGCATAAAGGTGGATAAATCCCCAGGATCTGATCAGGTGTACCCTAGAACTCTGTGGGAAGCTAGAGAAGTAATTGCTGGGCCTTTTGCTGAGATATTTGTATCAACGCTAGTCACAGGTGAGGTGCCAGAACACTGGAGGTTGGCAAACGTGGTGCCACTGTTTAAGAAGGATGGTAAGGACAAGCCAGGGAACTATAGACCAGTGAGCCTGACGTCGGTAGTGGGTAAGCTGTTGAAAGGAATCCTGAGGGACAGGACATACATGTATTTGGAATGGCAAGGACTGATTAGGGATAGTCAACATGGCTTTGTTAAGTTCTTTGTTACTCCTTCAAAGAGGATTGATGAGGGCAGAGTGGTAGATGTGATCCATATGGACTTCAGTAAAGCATACGACAAGGTTGCCCTTGGGAGACTGGTTAGCAAGGTTAGATCTCAAGGAATACAGGGAGAACTAGCCATTTGGATACAGAACTGGCTCAAAGGTAGAAGATAAAGGATGGTGGTAGAAAGTTGTTTTTCAGACTGGAGGCCTATGACCAGTGGAGTGCCACAAGGATCGGTGCTGGGTCCACTACTTTTCGTCATTTATATAAATGATTTGGATGCGAGCATAAGAGGTATAGTTAATAAGTTTGCAGATGACACTAAAATTGGAGGTGTAGTGGACAGCGAAGAAGGTTACCTCAGATTACAACAGTATCTTGATCAGATGGGCCAATGGGCTGAGAGGTGGCAGATGGAGTTAATTTAGATAAATGCAAGGTGCTGCATTTTGGGAAAGTAAATCTTAGCAGGACTTATACACTTAATGGTAAGGTCCTAGGGAGTGTTGCTGAACAAAGAGACCTTGGAGTACAGGTTCATAGCTCCTTGAAAGTGGAATCGCAGGTTTAGGATAGTGAAGGCATTTGGTATGCTTTCCTTTATTGGTCGGAGTATTGATTACAGGAGTTGGGAGGTTATGTTGCAGCTGTACAGGACATTAGCTAGGTCACTGTTGGAATATTGCATGCAATTCTGGTCTCCTTCCTATCAGAAAGATGTTGTGAAACTTGAAAGGGTTCAGAAAGATTTACAAGGATGTTGCCAGGGTTGGAGGATTTGAGCTATAGGGAGAGGCTGAACAGGCTGGGGCTGTTTTCCCTGGAGCGTCTGAGGCTGAGGGGTGACCTTATAGAGGTTTACAAAATTGAGGGGCATGGATAGGGTAATTAGACAAAGTCTTTTCCCTGGGGTCAGGGAGTCCAGAACAGAGGGCATAGGTGAGAGGGGAAAGATATAAAAGAGACCTAAGGGGCAACCTTTTCACACAGAGAGTGGTACGTGTATAATGAGCTGCCAGAGGAAGTGGTGGAGGCTGGTACAATTGCTACAATTGCAACATTTAAGAGGCATTTGGATGGGTATACAAATAGGAAGGGTTTGGAGGAATATGGGCCGGGTGCTGGCAGGTGGGACTAGATTGGGTTGGGATATCTGGTCAGCATATACGGGTTGGACCAAAGGGTCTGTTTTTATACTGTGCATCTCTATGACTCCAGATAAGCTCAAGATAATGAGGAAAAAAACTAAAATAATATTAGATATTGCCATCCATTTGTGGATTCTCATTCACCCCATCAGTTACAATTGAAATGGAAGATAATGCAAGGCAGTTGGGGAATCTCCAATTAAAATAACTTTCATTGAATGTACCTGAAGAAAGGATGAAATCTTACTGATTACTGTTTGGGTAGATATTTCAATCCATTTGAATCATTTGTGGTATGCTCCTGGTTAATTAACAGTTTTCAAGATAGAAGTCCATGTAAACTGAGATTAAGTCAGTCAAGATCATACATTTGTGTACAGAAATAGAAAAAATGTTTTTAGAAGCAAGGTCCTCAATTTGTTATTTTATTGACAATTTTCTTAAAATCACTACCAGTTTTTAAAAAATGTTTTATCTACTAAATATTTAAATTTTAAGCAAACAAACAATTCAAAAATAATCTATTTGCAACACTCATTTAAACATTGGGTTTTATATTGTTTGGTGGTTATATACACCCGTAATATCAACTTCCAATTTTCTTCCCAGAAACATTTGAGCAAATTTTTAAGAATTAATTTAAATCCAGACTCTTGATAAGTGGAATGAATTTCTCTTCAATCTTTTAAAAATATCTCAATTCTTGTTAGATGAAATGCCTCTCTTGTTGGTAATGCTGACATTTGAACCAAAGTAGCAATTTCTGAAAATTAAGTAATATTAAAATTTTTTAAAAAAGAGGAACCTGTTGGGAACTGTATGGTTTCTGACTGGGATGTTTCTTAATCTCACTATGATGATTGAGAAAAATTATAAAGTAGATGTAAGAAAATCAAAAATCTCTAACAATTTGTTATGCATTTGTGTTTTGTGAAGCCTGTCAGAGCAAATTGTGCTACGCTTTCATACATTACTAACACTACAAGAAATACCAGGAGATTCTTACAACACATGCAGTACCATGTATTATGGCAGTCAGATCTAGCCCTTATAACTGTGACTGTATTCTACAAAAAAAAACTTTTCATCATCATAGTTCAGTGTTTTACAGAATGAGAAGTATTCTCAACCTGCTTGAACGTTTAAATTCACTGACCCACTATTCCAATAGCCTGGGCAAACTAGAAGAGCTGAGATTTTCATCTTGGCCTGCCAGTCATCTTGGCTGACTACAATAATGCCCAGGAAGAAAAAAGGGCAAAACAATTAGCCAGGATTCCAATTCAGAATCGGTGCTGGAAAGCATGTGGATGAGTGGTAAGGGCAGATTCAATCGTGGGTATGATTTTTATTGTCTTCAAGACCACCAATATCCAACACTCACTGCTTTACGTTTTCACAATAAGAGAGGCCAGGTGAACTGCCACAGCCTGATAAACAAAACTGGATTTTTCCGGCAACCAAAAGGGAGAAATACATGAACACGTCTTGCTAAAAGTATGTTTTTTAGTATTATATATTAAATACGAAAGTTACAGCCCAGAGGTTAAAATGCCAAGAGATTTGCAGGAAAAGAGATCAGAGAGAAAAGAGGTTAGTTTTTAAAAACATTATTAATAGGTGAAGCTGTGACCTCATCACAAGACAGTGGAGCAGAAGTAGGCTACTCAGCCCATCAAGTCTGCTCTTCCATTCAATAAGCCAATAGCTGAACTGAATCCTCAACTCCCATATCCTGACTTTTCCTTCAATTATTTTACTGATGAAAAAAGCTGTCTTCATCGGCCTTGATGATACTTCAAAACCCACCCATGACAGCCCTCTGTGGTGAACAATTCCAGTTCCACCACTAAGAAGAAATTAATCGGTCTTAAAATGTGTAAACCCTTATTCTGAGATTATGCTTCCTGATCCCAGACTCTCCCATAAGGGAGAAATGACCTTTCCTCATCTACCCTATTTAGTCCTCAAAGGAATCTTGAATGATTCAATAAAGATATATTTCTCATTCTAGAACTTTAATGAGTACAGACCCAGTCTACTCAACTTCTCCCCGTAAGACTATCCCTCCAAGTGAATCCTCTCTGAACTGCCTCCAATGCCAGTATCTCTTTCCTTAGCTAAGGGGGCCCAAAATTGTTCACAGTATTCCAGTTGTGTTCTGACTAGTGTCCTATATAGTTTTAGCAAGACTTCCCTACTTTTATACGCTATTCCCATTGAGAAATAATGGTCCCCGTTCCATTTATCTTCCCTATCACCTGTTGAAACTGGATGCTAGCTTCTTGTGAGGAGCCTGAATCCCCATCCTGTAGTTTTTTGCAGTCTCCATTTAAATAATGTTTCAGCTCCTCTATTCTCCTGCCAAAGTACATAACCTGTAAATTTTCCTAGATTAGGCTCCATCTGCCACATTTTTGCCCATTCACTTAACCACTCACTTGTCTTCCTAAACTCTGTTCACCTCACTACCTGTCTTCTTAGTCAGTCAACTGTAAACATTGTGTCTTGGCCCCATCACTCATCCATGTTTCACTCCACTAGTTATAGTTTGCCATCCTGAAAATATCTATCTGATCCAAAATCTCTCATTAGTTAGCCAATTCTCCATCTATTTGAATATACTACCTCCAACACCATGGGCTCTCATCTCAAGTACCCTAAAGTTTGGAACCTTATCAAACACCCAAAAATCCAGATACAAACACTTCTTCTTTGAGGTAACCAGCAGGATGGATGGTTTTTCTTCTCTCATTTTTAGAAAAACAAGAGGTGATCAACAAAAGAAAATTCCCCAGTCTTCTGGCTTATCACTAATGTGTGTCACATGGAAAGAAAAACATTCTATCCTCAACTTCCCAGGTAAACTATGGTTAGCTCATCCCCTTCCTGGAATTATTTTCTCAATGGGACACATCATTGTCAAGAGTCTTGACCTTTTTTTTAAAAAATGTCTGCCATTGTTCCTCAAATGGTCTTTGCTGCTAACCTCTTTTTCCAGTTCACTATAGCTTGCTCCATCCTCAGTCCTTTGAAATTACCCTTATTTATGCTTAGTACAGTTGTTTACAAAGTTTTCCCGTGCAGTCACTGATCTTGGGGTTTGTTTACTCTGACATAGGAGCAGAGGGTATTGATGCTCTGTAGAACCATACTATTCAAAAGTAGGACATGGCTCTTATCAGCCAGATGACCTGTGCAAAATTGAGTAACGAATAAAGCTTAAATAAAAAGAGATAGCTAACTCCAATTGTTGGCTTCAAAGCTTAAGAGTTGTTCTCCAATGTCTCATTGATGTTATAATGTGTGTTAATGGAGTGTTAGCTTAATTCACTGTAAAAAACACAAATGACTCTCAAAGGTTTGAGAATGAGTGAATCTCCTCCCTCAAAACAAGACAGAGCGCATACTTCACTAAAGGGCAATGCATTTTTGAAAAAGTTACTGTGGCATTTTTAAATGCAACAGAACTGATACTTTGAAAGCTCTGTTTTACATTCAGGGATGACACTGCTAACATTTAAATG
Source organism: Chiloscyllium punctatum (assembly GCF_047496795.1). NCBI lineage: Eukaryota > Metazoa > Chordata > Chondrichthyes > Orectolobiformes > Hemiscylliidae > Chiloscyllium > Chiloscyllium punctatum. The sequence continues at coordinate 59,578,645 of NC_092763.1, read as the reverse complement.
AATTACTGAAAGTTCTTAATGGCTATTGAATAAAAAGATGATGGTTCTTTTAAATCTGTGCTGCTGATATATGTGCCACATGACTGAACAAATCCTTTCATTACTTTACAACCCATTGAACTAGAGGAATAATGATCAGTTATCATTTATTCTTTAGTTATGATTCAACAGTTGTTAGCTGCAGAATGCTGCAATAAAGACATTGATGTCTTCCCACGTGAATCAAAAAAAAGCTTACAGGTCCAGCAAATATTAAACATGGCAAATAAAATGTCAGCCTTGTTTACAAGATAGATGCAGTACAATACATGACTGCCCAGCTACACTGTACTTTATACATTGCTGAGACCAAACAGAGCTTTGGCCTCTTTAAGAAATTAAAATGATACTGAACGCATTCAGGAGAACATTCATTAGGTTGATTCTTGGGATTAGGTAGTGGTCTTATGTGGAAAGTTTAAAAAAAATTGCACAATATCAGGTTATAGTCCAACAGGTTCCAACCCAGTCCAACACCACCAGCACCTCCACCTTAACAGGAAAGGTTAACATGTTGGTGCTATATTCATTGGGGTTAAGAATGAGAGCTGGCCTTACTGAAAACATACAAGCTTCTGGGACGAATGATAATGGGAAAAAAATGTTTCCTCTTGGGAAATCTAGAACTTGTTTGGGGGTGCAGAGGGGCGGGAGGGGTCATAAAGTAAAAGTTTTAAAACCGAAACATCATTGGAGAGACACTGTGTGTTTTAAAACTGAAGACTTTTTGTAAGTATGTTATTAGTCACAGCCACATGATACAAGTCATTGTTTGCAGACTGAAAAAACAATTTTCAAAAGTCTAGAGAAGTCTGAGCAAGGGCAAACTTCAGGGTGGAACCTCTGATCAGATTGCCCCCCGGGCTTAGTAAGCATTGGATATGTTGTTTCAAGTAATTGAAAAGAAAGCTTTTTTAAAAAAATCTTTTTAAAAGCTTTAAAAAGTATATCTTCCTTCCCTATGTTAAATATTCAAACCCAAAAAAGGGTTGTAGGGAAAGTGGAGAAGAATTAAAAACTAAGAAAATGATTTGAGTGCCAACAAGTATTTTTTGGTTTAAATCTCCCTTTCTTGATCTAATAATTTTTTTAAAAAATAAGATAGTCAATAGTCTATTTATTCAGCCAATATAAAAGCCGGAAATTGTACCTGTGTTGAACTTCATCCTTTTGATATTGTTGTTTGTGATGTTGGTAGGGCCAGTATTTATTGCTCATAGATACATAGAACAGTACAACAGAGGAACAAGCCTTTTGGTACACATCTGTACCAACTATGATGTTATTCTAAATTAACTCCTAAACAGTCAGGGAATAGAGAAATGTAGACCATGCGCAGGCAGAAGGTATCTAAATCCCTCAAACTTTGTTAAAATATCTGCTTCTACTACCTCACTAAACAGAGTTTTCCAAGTATTTACCACCCTCTCAAAAACCTGCACATCTTCGAACTTGCCCCCTCTCACCTTAAGCCAATGCCCCCTACCAAATGACATTTTCATGCTAATATCCACCCTGCAGTTGTCTCAATTTTACATACTTCTATAAGGTCACCTCAGCCTCTGACAATATCAAAAACAATCCACGTTTGGCTAATCTCCTCTTATTGCTAGTAGTCTCCAATCCCGGCAATATTCCAGTAATTCTGATTTTTTAAAAAATAAATATTCATTTGTGGGATGTGGGCATCACTGGCTGGCCAGCATTTATTGCCTCCCTAGTTACCTTTGAGAAGATGGTGGTGAGCTGCCTTCTTGAACTGCTTCAGTCGACCTGCTGAGAGAGTTGACCCACAATGCCACTAAGGAGGGAATTCTAGGATGTTAACCCAGTGACAGTGAAGGAACAGTGGTATTTCCAAGTCAGAGTGGTGAGTGGCTCGGGAGGGAAATGTTTAGGTGATGGTGTTCCCATCTAGTGCTCTTGTCCTTCTAGATGAAAGCGGTCATGGGTTTGGAAGGTGCTGTCTAAGGATCTTGAATTGAATTTATTGTCACATGTACCGAGGCACAGTGAAAAGCTTTGTTGTGTGAGCAATACAGGCAGATCAGAGTTAAGTAGCATAGATAGTAAATAATAGGTAAACAGCAGCAAAAACAAAAACACAAGTACAAGCAAATGTTAAGAGTTTGCGAGTCCATTAAGTATTCTAACAGCAGTAGGGTAGTAAGTGTTTCTAAACAGGCTGGCTTCTGTACCCTCTCCCTGATGGTAGAGATTGTAGAAAAATATTGCCAAGGTGGGATGGACCTTTGAGAGTGCTAGCAGCCTTTCCTTGTTGTCGGTTCCAGTTGTTCGTTGTAGTGGTCAGTATATTTGATCTAGGTCTATGTGCTTGTTAATAAAGTCTGTGGATCAGTACTGTGCTTTCAGAAATTCTCTGGCTATCCTGTTCAGCTTATCCTATGATCATTGTGTCGTCCTTGTCATCTGTGTACATGGCTACTAGGGACAGCTGGTCATGGTGTTTAGTGGCTAGTTGGTGTTAGTAGATGCAGATTGCTAGTTGTCTGCCTATTTGCCCTATATAGTGTTTCATTTAGTCTTTCCATGGAATCTTGTAACTTATATTAGTCTTGCACATGATGGGTGTAGGGTCTTTTTCCTGGTGAATTGTGGCCTGAATGGGTCTGTTGGTTTATAAGCTGTCATGAATCCCAGTGGTCAGAGACGTCTGGCTGTTAGTTCAGAGATGTTTTATGTATAAGGTAGAGTGGCTATTGTGTTGGGTCATGACACGTCCTCATTGCATTGTTTGTCTGCTAGGCATCTGCAGATAAAGTTGCAGGGATATCCGTTCTTGGTGAAGACTCCTTAGAGGTGTTCTCTTCGCAGATTGGGAGTGCTGCAGTGTGCTGTAGCCCTTTTGAACGGAGTCCTAATGCAGCTTCTCTTGTGCATTCAGGTGGGTGCTGTTGGAATTCAGGATCTGGTCCATGTGTGTGACTTTTCTGTACACTTTTGTAGTGCATTAGATGGGATGGTAGAAAGAACACAGCTCAAACAAAACCAAATTCAGAATCTATCCTGTACCTCCAAACCTGTGAATGTGGCTGTCTTTTAAACAGGAGAAAGTGAGGATTCCAGAACCTGGAGATCAGAGTCGAGAGTGTGTTGCTGGGAAAGCACAGTAGGTCAGGCAGCATCTGAGGAGCAGGAGATTGACGTTTCCAGCATAGGCCCTTCATCAGGAATGCCCGAAAGGTTGATTCTCCTGCTCCTCAGATTTTGCCTGACCTCCTGTGCTTTCCCAGCAACACACTCAACTCTGTCGTTTAACAGCCCTCTGGGTGATTAGGGACAATGCAGCAAGGCCCTCATCCCATGAGCAAATAAAGAAAAAGTAAAAAATCTCAAACATTAGAGGCCGATGTAGGGGGTGGGGGCAGGTGGGAAGGTTCCATCGTGAAGGGTTTTTATTCATTGTTGAAATTGAAATTTAGAGATTGCGGGCGAGGTCAGCTTTTTTTTCCTCACACACTAACAGAAATTATTGGAGAAACTCAGCAGGTCTGGCAGCATCTGTGCAGAGAAAGCAGTTCGTTAACGTTTCCGCTCGGGTGACCCTTCCTGGTTGAAATGTGGATATTATCAAAGAGGGCAGCCCCTTTTCCCCTTGCTGCTGGAGTCTCTGTGCTGAAGGTACCCCAGTGAGGCGCTGTAGATGGCGATCCGAAATTGTGGCTCACTGATGGAGAGGGGACTAAGCGGTTTCAATTTTCACGCATCCCCGTGGTGGATCACTCAAAACTGCGGGAACCCGAGCAAGTTCCACGCACTTAGACTGGGAGTTTAAACTCCCGATTGTGCTGCAGTCTGGGCACAGCTTTCTGTGTCTGTGAAAGGGGATGGCCATAACCACACTGTCTATAGTTAGTTGTTCTCTTAATTTTGTTCAGCAGAGAACTTCTCCTGCTGTGTTTTTCCGAACGTGCTGCCAAGTGCATCTACAATTAAAATTAGCTGTCTTAGCAATACTCCAGCACCTGCAGCAAGCCTGATAGTGGTAACCTCCAACAGCTCTCGCAACATTTCAAAGTGTTCACCACTAACACCACCCCACCTGCATTAATGCTCATTCTCGTCCAAACAAAAAATACCCTTCAGGAATCCCTGTCTGCTGTCCAGGCAATGTCAGAAGACTCAGGGAGTGTGTGCCCAGGAAGGGGAAGACTGTGAGGCTGTGTTGTGACAGTGATGAGACGTTAGTTTTGAAAACTCTGCAAGTAGATTAACTGAACACCGACCTCGATGTTTCATGCTGGAAAAGTGGTCACAGGTGTTGAAGTTCACTTCCCCCACTAGGCTCCCTTCCTCAATCTCATTGAGAATGGAGTCAAACTGGAGCTGGGATGGAAAGTGCAAAGGCCTCGATGCCTCCCAGTCCCAGGTTCGATTCCAGCCTCGGGCAACTGTCTGTGTGGAGTTTGCACATTCTCCCTGTGTCTGCGTGGGTTTCCTCTGGGTGCTCCAGTTTCCTCCCACAGTCCAAAGATGTGCAGGTCAGGTGAATTGGCTATGCTAAATTGTCCATAGTGTTAGGTGCATTAGTCAGAGGGAAATGGGTCTGGGTGGGTTACTCTTCGGAGGGTCTGTGTGGACTTGTTGGGCGGAAGGGCCTGTTTCCACACAGTAGGGAATCTAATCCTAAGTAAGGGGAAGACAGATCTCCTCTGTCCCATTCAGTAGTCTATGTACATTTCCAGGGCAGGGAGGGACTGGTGGAGAATCAGAGGTGGCCATATTGCTGTGCACCGGGTCTACAATAAAAACACGATCTACACCCTCCTTCCAGTTTGACTTGAACATTTTAAAACTACCACTAGCTTTACCAAAATATATCTATTGAAATAAAGTCACCTAACATTTGGGTGACAAGTGTAAACATTTGAAACCTTCACAGTAATTATTTAAACCTCATTACTGAAATATATAAAGTAATTGGTAGATTAATTTTGAATACACTAAACAGATACTCAAGCATTTGAAAGCCATGAGTGGCTCATATTGGATCTATACGGATTTATTAGATTCATCTAGCTGAATGTAACGAGCCTTTAGAGAACCATTCTCAGTAACATTCTGGAGTGGGGAAATCGGCAGCTCAGTTGGCTGGATGACTCGACTGTGGTGCAAGAAAAAGGCACAGGTTCCATCATCATCTCGGTTATGGTAATCCATACGAAACTCCCCACTTTAACCGCATACTTAGTAAATAGTTGCCCACAAGCTATACATAATCAATTGTCTAACGGTGACACGTTTGTAATCCTTTGCGGTATACGGTTCCATTTGAATAATAAGAACACATCCATATCTAATCTATCCTAGAGAAAAAAAGTCAGATTTAGTCTCTTAATTAGACTTCTCGATATCAAAACGCTTTTGAAGATTACAGGTTTCTGCTGTTCCTACTCCTCCTGCTGTTAGTATCTGAACAAAAACAAAACTTGCCTCGCTACTTGTCGGGCTCTATGTTGACTTCCACCCCGAATGCAAAGAATTCTACAGCGGGAACTTCAGACAATATCGGCCCTCGCTTCCGACAGAGACCCGGCAACTTTACTAATAAAGACATGTGATGTATTTCCTCCCCAGGCCACTGGGAGACCATTTAATGCCGGAGAAGCGACTCTGTGGAGCTGGGCTTGTCGACCACCTGTTTCCTATCTTTAACAAGATGCAAAATTATAAATCACACCACCCCGCCCAACCCACTGGGTTTTCATTTCGCTCTCCCTCCACTTTTGTGTTATCGAATCATCTATAATATACTCTGCATATAAATCGAACAATCGGAAACATGAGTGATTTAACGATGGTGGTTAATGGGTAAAATTTGCCGCAAGTGCTTGTGATGGGAAAAGGCGTTCGGTTTCGTGAGAAAGCACTTGCAGATACAAAAAATATCAACTATGCCTAAAGGGTAGCTCTTTACTTAAAGAAGCTTTTAAGTACAGACCTTTTAACAGTGTGTGCAGCAATAATGTTGACTATCTACTCTTCAATTTGTTCAAAAACACTTTTCTAATCAATGGTTCGTTTTAAAATGTTTTTTTTGTGTGTGTGCCTTCCTCGTAGTCCTGTGCCATAGTTAAGAATTGGTTATATAGTGGTTACGTTGCTGGATTTCTAATCCAGACTCTCAGACTGATGCCATGGGGGTACAGGTTCCAATCTCATCATTGTAGCTTGTACAATTTAATTCAGTTACTTAATTTTGGAAAATCTGGGATTGAAAGTTAGTCTTAATGGTGCTATGAAATATCATTTTTCTAAAAGAAACCTGCTTAGTTGATGCCATATCGGAAATCAAATCATTCTTCTGACCTGGTCTAGCTTACATGTGAGCCCAGATCCACAGTAATGTAGTTGACTCTAAATTGCAACCTAGAAGCTCACTCAGTTGCACCAGGCTGCTGGGACTGTGAGTGTATCTGCACCAGATGGACTACAGTGGGTGAAAATGTAGATTCACCATCACCTTGTTAAAGAGAATTATGATGGGCAAGAAATGTTGACCATGCCAGATATGCCCACATTCCATTAAATAATGTGTTTTAGAAAAGCAAGATATTTCAAGTTTTGATATGTGATCTGTCCAGATACTGGTAGTTCTCCTACAGCATGGTAGTTGCTTTCTGTGCCACTTGGTGTTATAGAAAATTGTGCAATCTAAATAATGGGGTCTATGGGAAAAACAGAATTAGGGTAAACCACCAAATGGATCAATAAAAATTGAAACAAAAATAGTAGTTAGCCTAACACAAATGATAACAGTCTTAAGTAAATCTTAAAATCATATTTTAATGAAATTATACAGTAAAATTCACACTTTAACACTTAAGATCACTGAAGCACTGTACCTTTCACAAAGCTCTCCACCAGAAAACACACGAGCCAACTGACCACGTGATAGCGACACGGAAGTCCAGGCCTGCTCAAGATTTTCCCGTGGTTTGATATAAAGTTGTTTCTGCATGTAAACTACAATTAAAGCTTGCAGAGGTGACTGCATTCCTGATGTAGCTGAAGACACTGAATTTGTATTTTGCAGACAGATGATCCTGAGGCTGGGTTTTGTTGTTCAGCTTGTGCAGGGATGGAATCGCGTAACAGCAAACAGCAGTACACTTTTAAAGAAAAGCTCTGCAATTCACTGATCACTTTACAACCAAATTGCGTTTAATAAACTACCTATATAGCTGCTTGACCGAAACACTGCTTACTGATTGACAATTGCAACAATGTCCAAGGCTAAGGAGGTTCCTGATTGCTGTGCTGTAGCCTGGGAGATCTTCTGTGAAAGAAGATCTCCTGCATAAACATGTGAGGGATTCATACACTGTAAACCATTTACATTTTACTGTACATACCACAAAGTTCCCTGCGGATGTGCAATTAATCTGTATGTGGTTTCCTTTTCAATTAGAACTTTGTTTATATAGAAAGTAAATCTGTTTGCCCATGTACCAGATGAGACTTCAACCTGCTAAGCAGACATTATGAACATTAAAAGATGTGATGTTTGCATTTTCCTAAAACTCCAGAATTTTCTGCAATTGCTTCAAGTCTTCTAAATATTGTATGCTCATACTATAATAAATTCAATGTAGAAGTGTTTTGTAGTTTCTTTATTAATTTCACCCTTTCGCTTTTTTCTTTACTCATTACCCGGATGAGGTATCACTGGCCATACCATTATTTACTGTCCGTTCCTACTTGTCCAGAGGGCAGTTAAGAGTTGCTGTGTGTCTGGAGTCACATGTAGGTCAGATAAGGCAAAGGTGATTCATTGCCTTCCCTAAGGGAATCAGATGGGTTCTTCCCCCCACAATCAATAAAAGTTTCATGGTCATACATTCTAGACTTTTAATAAAAAATGAATTCAAATTCCTCAATCTTCCATGGCAGGATTTGAACCCAATTTGCCAGAACATTCTCCAGGTTTCTAGATTACAAATATAGTGATAATACTACTGTGCCATCACCTTGCTATCAGGTGATCATTCTTCAAGACAGGTTTTTTTAAACCGTGCACCCCATGAGAATTACTCTGTAAAAAAGGTCTGGTCCTTCAGTTCTGCATGATTCTAAAGCAAGTTCTGAAGAATTACATAAAGAATTGAGGAAAAGTTCCATTTGGAATTAAAATCAGAAATTGATGGAAAAACTCAGCAGGTCAGGCAGCATAGAGTCATGGTCCAACTTGTCCATGCTGACCAGACATACTAAATTTATCTAGCATTGTTTAGTATCTTCCCCTTCTGCTGTTCCACATATGAGCTGCCTTGCTAAACTTTGAGGGGCTCTATTCTCTCTCTAGTTACCCTTTTATCCTGCATGTATTTATAAAATCCCTTTGGACACTTCTTAGCCCTATTTGCCCTCTTGATTTCGCTCTTAAGTATACTTTGACTGCCTTTTTACTCTTCTAAGGATTCACTCGATCTCACAAACCTCACTGAGTTTTTTGAGAAGGTAACCATGCATGTGGATGAGGGTCAGGCAGTTGATGTGGTGTACATGGACTTCAGTAACACCTTTGATAAGGTTCCACATGGTAGGTTTTTGGAGAAAATGCAGAGGCATGGGATTGAGGGTGATTTAGTAGTTTGGATTAGAAATTAGCTTTCTGTAAGAAGGCAGCGAGTGGTGATGAGTGGTTCAGCCTGGAGTCTGGTTACTAGTGATGTGCCACAAGGACCTGTCTTGGGACCACTGCTGTTTGTCAGTTTTATAAATGACTTGAACGCAGACATAGGTGGATGGGTTAGTAAGTTTACAGATGACACTAAAGTTGGTGGAGTGGTGGACGATGTGGAAGAATGTTGCAGGTTGCAGGGGGACTTGGATAAACTGCAGAATTGGGCTGAGAGGTGGCAAATGGAGTTCAATGCAGATAAATGTGAGGTGATTCATTTTGGGAAGATTAACAGGAAGGCAGAATGCTGGGTCAGTGGAAAGATTTTTGCAAGTGTAGATGTGCAGAGGGATCGTGGTGTCCATGTACATAGATCCCTGAGAGTTGCCACCCAGGTTGATAGAGCCGTTAAGAAGGCATTTGGTGTGTTAGCTTTTATTAGTCGAGGAATTGAGTTCCGGAGCCGTGATGTCATGCTGCAACTATACAAAACGCTTGTGCGGCCTCACTTGGAGTATTGTGTACAGTTCTGGTAGCTCCATTACAGGAAAGATGTGGAAGAATGGGAAAAGGTGCAGAGGAGATTTACCAGGATGGTACCTAGTCTGAAGGGAAGGTCTTATGAGGAAAAGCTGAGAGACTTGGGTCTGTTTTCATTGGAGAGAAGAAGGCTAAGAGGGGATTTGATAGAGACATACAAGATGATCAGAGGATTAGATAGGCTGGACAATGAGTCTTTTTCCTAGGATGATGACGTCAGCGTGTTTGAGGGGGCATAGCTGCAAATTGAAGGGTGATAGATTGAAGACAGATGTCAGAGGCAGGTTTTTTACTCAGAGAGTGGTAAGGGTGTGGAATGCCCTGCCTGCCAATGTAGTTAACTCAGCCACACGAGGGGCATTTAAACAGTCCTTGGATACGGATGGTATATGGATGATGATGGGATAGTGTAGGGGGATGGGCTTAGTTTAGTTCTCAGGTCGGCGCAACATCGAGGGGCAAAGGGCCTGTTCTGCGCTGTACTGTTCTATGTTCAATTTCTATCTCTGCAGTTTACACCTGACATATGCTTCCTTCTTTTTCTTGATCGAAACTTCAATTTCTCTAGTCATCCAGCATTCCCTCCACCTACCAGCCTTGCCTTTCATCCTAACAGGAACATACTGTCTCTGGACTCATGTTACCTCATTTCTGAAGGCTTCCCATTTTCCAGCCATCCCTTTACCTGCAAACATCTGCCCTCAATCAACTTTTGAAAGTTTTTGCCTAATACTGTCAAAATTGGCGTTTCTCCAATTTCGAACTCTAACTTTTAGATCCGGTCTATCCTTTTCCATCATTATTTTAAAACTAATAGAATTATGGTCATTGGTCCCAAAGTGCTCCCCCACTGACACCTCAGTCACTTGCCCTGTCTTAATTCCCAAGAGGAGGTCAAGTTTTACACCTTCTCCAGTAGGTACATCCACATGCTGAATCAGATAAGTTTCTTGCCACGTTTAACAAATTCCTCTCCATCTAAACCTTTAACACGATGGCAGTCTGTGTTTGGAAAATTAAATTCCCCGACCATAAGCACCCTAATATTCTTACAGGTACCTGAGATCTTACAAATTTGTTTCTCAATTTCCCACTGACTACTGGAGGGTCTGCAGTCTATAAGGTAATTATCCCTTTCTTATTTCTCAGTTCCACCCAAATAACTTCCCTGGAATTACTCCTAGGAATATCCTCCCAAAGTACAGTCATAATGTTATCCTTTATCAAAAACATGTCTCCCCCTCCTCTCTTGCCCCCCTTTCTAGCCATCCTATAGCATTTGTACCCTGGAACATTAAGCTGCCAGTCCTGCCTATCCCTGAGCCAGGTTTCTGTAATTACAATGATATCCCAGTCCCACGTTCCTAACCATGCCATCTGCCTTCTCTAGGAGAAAGTGAGGACTGCAGATGCTGGAGATCAGAGCTGAAAATGTGTTGCTGGAAAAGCGCAGCAGGTCAGGCAGCATCCAAGGAGCAGGAGAATCGACGTTTCGGGCATGAGCCCTTCTTCAGGAAGGGCTCATGCCTGAAACGTCGATTCTCCTGCTCCTTGGATGCTGCCTGACCTGCTGTGCTTTTCCAGCAACACATTTTCAGCATCTGCCTTCTCTGTTAGGCACCTTGCATTGAAATAAATGCAGTTTAATTTATCAGTCTTACCTTGTTCTCTGCTTTGTTCCTAGCTGCCTTAACTGTTTGATCTATCCCTTTTCCCAACTATATCAGTTTCAGACTGATCTCATTCCTCACTATCTCCCTGGGTCCCACCCCTACCTTCCTAGTTTAAATCCTGCTGAGCAGTTCTGGCAAATCTCCCTGCCAGTGTATTGGTTGCCTTCCAATTCAGGTGCAATCCGTCCTTCTTATACAGGTCACTTCTACCCCAGAAGAGACTCCGACAATTCAAACATGTGAACCTTTCTTCCCTGCACTAGCTCCTCAGCCACACATTCATCTGCTCTATCCTCCTATTCTTACCTTCACTAGCTCATAGCACCGGGAGTAATTCAGATGTTGCTACTTTTTAAATTCCTGCCTAACTTCCTACATGCTCCCTTCAGAATCTCATCCGTTTCCTTTCCAATGCTTGCAACGACCATCTGTGGAAAGAAAGCAGAGTTAATGTTTTGGGTCCAGTGACCTTTCTTCAGAACTCACTACTGCTGAGTTTTTCCAGCAATTTCTGATTTTTTTCCAACTTCCAGCATCCACAGTTCTTTGGGTTTTTTGTTTTCCATTTGGGATTCATGAGATTCTTGGGCGAAATAAAAAATGTGCTCAAGCAATCTTGCGGAAAATCTGTGTGTGTAATGGTTCTGGCGGGAAGAAAAATAATGTGGAAGGTAGGAAGGTAATCGCAAAGTGGAGAATAAATTACTAGGGCAGATGCTGTTATACAAACAGCATAAGTACCTATAAGTTCAAAAGACATTGACCTGGATTTAGTGAGAAACGTAAGGCTATTGATACTGACCACTATTGAAAATTAAATTAGACTACTTGCAGATACTCCATATCTGTGATTATGTGCAGAAAGAAGATGTTGTTGTCTGAGTTACTCTGCTTTTCCAGGCACTTTTCTGGAACAGTGTTTTGCCAACAAACTTGGAATTGAAAAGATATGGAATCATGTGAAATTACAGTACATACATGATAATCACAAATGATACCCATTATAATCACAAACAAAAAAAAAGGGGCTTGTGTATTTTAGTATAACAATATTTAATGACCTGTTCATTCTCAATTATTATCAAACAACCTCTCTGCCCCTGAAAATTCACTTTTATTCCCATTTTAAAAAATTTTGGGACACTGATAAAATTAAAAAGGAATTTAAAAATTTTTTATATTCCAGTTTTTTTATTTCTCGCTTTTAATCAGAGTTTCCTTTCCTTCATTTTATTTTATGTTCTGACAGTTCCTAGTTTAGTCTCTGCATGCTTCCAATGAGTTAAGGAAATAATAGTTCTACTTCATTTTTGCAAATTCCAGATCCACTGTATCAAAATAGCTTTCTCAAGCATCAATGCAAAATCCCCCAGAGAGTTCATTTTTTCCCTAATGATCAAAAAGTTCAGAGATGTTATGATACACTTCTTAGCATGTAGATCTTGAACCCAAAATACTTGGCTCAGAGGTAGGAAGATTACTATAATGCCACAAGAACCACATGCCAGTGAGTCTTTGGTCAAATTTAAGTGTAATGAATGACAACTGTGTTTATTCACTACTGACTGAAAGATCCAGTCCAATAAGACTTGAATTTGAAGAATGAAGCAAATCAAGTTTGTGAGGGAAGGGAGGGTATATCTATCAAAAGGGGTTATTGGATTAGGTCAAATGGCTTCTTCTTTTCTTGAACATTTTCATGATTTATGCATTTAAGGGGGCACAATCTTCATTGGAAAAGTTTTAGGGAATCATTTTGTTTTCCACCAATATATATATGATCATGGAAATTATGCCAAAGCTTGGCAGTACATTAATGTGATTGATAAGTAACAATGATTTAATTGTAACAAAAATGACAAATTCCAGTTGCCTCACATAAAGGAATTTCACAAACCCTTTTTGATTATGAAAATAACCCTATACATGTTTCAGGATTCATAGGAATTTTAAATAAAGTTTAGTCCTTTGAACTCCATGTGAACTGAGCATTCTTGATGAACGGAAACAGGGAGAATATCAGATTTTCCCATTTATAAAATCATGGAAACAAAGGATTTCTGAAATGTCACCTTTTCAAAAAGCAATTTTGCTCTATATATCAATGACACTAATGTTTTTATATGGAGAAAGCAAATGATTTTAACAATGCAATGCATGCAAATCAAATATAACTGACACCTTATTCTGGTGTTGATGTAAGAGCTTTGTATCTACTTTGTCATGTTGGTCAATTTAACACTTTGACAATTTTCCCATTGGTGGCTGGATTCAGTTTTGGGGGGTAGCTTCTCTTTTGAAATTCAAGTGGAATGATTTCTTTAGTCAGTGGCTCATCGTGTAAGCAGTCAGAAACTCAGATTTCTAAATCATCGGATCTGGTCCGATTGCTCTGCTTGCTCGTGTCACTATTCTTCCGTTTGTTGGTCACAGAAGCCTGGCTACTGGGAAGTGCGCTCGTCTCCTCCTGACTCTCCTGTTTGTCATCCATCATAGCAAAGTTGTCTTGGTTTTGCTTTGTTGCCCTGTTGCCATTGTAAGGCTGGGTCACAGAGTTTGTTTCTGTCAAGGGAGAGACACTGAACCCTGACTCCATCTTGTACAGTTGTGGGCCACCATGATTGGAAAAGTATTGGTAACTAGGGGCAGAGGGCCACATTCCCTCAAGTGAGAGCACCCCATTTTGCTTACAGGCCTTTGATTCGTGATTTTCCTTGACCCTATCTCTCAATTTTTTCACACCCAGATGACATACTTCAATTAGGTTCAAAAGAAGTGAAAGGCAAGCCATGGACAGCATGAATATGATGAAAATTGTCTTTTCGGTTGGACGGGAGATATAACAGTCAACGGGGTTAGTACAAGGTTGGTAGTTACACTTGTAGAGAGGTTTCAGCTCAAAGCCATAGAGATAATATTGGGCTAATATAAAGCCAATTTCAAAAATGGTTTTGAAAATAATGTTGAACAAATATGTACGAAGAAGAGCTCCTTGCATTCTAATTTTGCCATGTTCATCCAGCAATGGACATTTAATGTTCCCTGCATTCTGTTTCAATGCCTCCTTGTCTCCACCTAGGTATCTGCTCAGCTTCTCTTTCTCCTTCTGCTTCCGTTTCTCCTCCATTTGCACCAGATAGAAGATATGGCCCAGGTAGACGAGGGTTGGGGTGGACACGAAGATGATCTGCAGCACCCAGAAGCGGATGTGGGAGATGGGGAAGATCCTGTCGTAGCAGACATTCTGACAGCCAGGCTGTTTGGTGTCACATGTGAAGAAGGACTGCTCATCTCCCCAGACTTTATCGGTGGCTGTCCCTAGCACCAGAATGCGGAAGATGAAGAGACACGTTAACCACACCTTCCCTACCACAGTGGAGTGCTGCTGGGCACTTTCCAGCAGGTTCTGCAAGAAACTCCAATCTCCCATTCTTTCCTGTATTAGGTTAACAGAGAAATATGGGTGGTGGGTGAGGGGGGTTTGGTGAGTGGGGAGAGAGAGAGAAAAAGAGAAGTTAGTATGTTTGGCGTTCCATCTCAGTTTGTTTTTTAGATTAAATTATTTCTCACAGCATTTATCCCTGAATTTTCTCAAAAACGGGACCATTTTCTGCATCCTATAGGAGAAACGAACTTACCAGTTTTAAGTGGTTCTGATGAAAGGTCATTGACCTTTAACATTGGACAGAATCTTCCCAGTGGGGGAAAAGCCCAGATACCCAGGGAATGTTTAGCCTGGCCAGAAGGCTCAGTTTGGATGTGAGGCTATCCCTGCAATATTATAAGGAGGACGCATTCACAAGATGGCAGATTTGTGGAGGAGGTAAAGTAGACCGCGACAAAAAAAACTGCAGATGCTGGAATCCAAGATAGACAAGGAGGCTTGAAGAACACAGCAAGCCAGGCAGCATCAGGAAGTGGAGAAGTCAATGCTTCAGGCATAACCCATCTTACATGGCAGGTCTCCCATGTTGCCAACCCAATCAAAGACTGGAACCCCTGTAGCCTTGGCAATGCCACTGAACATCAGCAAGGAAAATGCCAGGGTGTTTCCCCTTTGAGGCACCCTCACCAAGAGTGAGAGCAAGTTGTACTTTTTGCTGAACCAAGCAGTCAGGAATTTGGGCATTGGTGGAATCCTCCTTGAACAGTGGGTCCCTGATTCCCCACCCAAGCTACTCAGAGGAGGCTATTGAACAACCTTTGTAGTAAGGGTGTGGCTTTGCCATCAGCAGTTTGCTAATGGTGCAGAAAAATGACCTTTAATTATTTAAATCGCCCAATTATCCATTGGTACAGCTGCATTGGGCGGGGGTGCATTTTATTAGCTCACCTGTCTCCGAGGCAGAGGATCTAGGACTGGCAAAGTTCTCTCCAGAGAGATGCTGAATGTTTTCACTATTCTCAGTTTTTAATTCTACATTTAGATGGTAAATATTCAGCATGGAGTCCAGTTACAAGTGGAGTTCCGCAGGGATCAGTTCTGGGCCCTCTGCTGTTTGTAATTTTTATTAATGACTTAGATGAGGGAGTCGAAGGGTGGGTCAGTAAATTTGCAGATGATACAAAGATAGGTGGAGTTGTGGACAGTGAGGAGGGCTGTTGTCGGCTGCAGAGGGACTTAGATATGATGCAGAGCTGGGCTGAGGAGTGGCAGATGGAGTTCAACCCTGCCAAGTGTGAAGTTGTCCATTTTGGAAGAACAAATAAGAATGCGGAATACAGGGTTAATGGTAGGGTTCTTGGTCAGGTGGAGGAACAGAGGGATCTTGGGGTCTATGTACATAGATCTTTGAAGGTTGCCACTCAGGTGGATAGAGTTTGTAAGAAGGCCTATGGAGTATTATCGTTCATTAGCAGAGGGATTGAATTCAAGAGTCGTGAGGTGATGTTGCAGCTGTACAGGACTTTGGTTAGGCCACATTTGGAGTACTGTGTGCAGTTCTGGTCGCCTCACTTTAGGAAAGATGTGGAAGCTTTGGAGAGGGTGCAGAGAAGATTTACCAGGATGTTGCCTGGAATGGAGAGTAGGTCATACGAGGATAGGTTGAGAGTTCTCGGCCTTTTCTCGTTGGAACGGCGAAGGATGAGGGGTGACTTGATAGAGGTTTATAAGATGATCAGAGGAATAGATAGAGTAGACAGTCAGAAACTTTTTCCCCGGGTACAACAGAGTGTTACAAGGGGACATAAATTTAAGGTGAAGGGTGGAAGGTATAGGGGAGATGTCAGGGGTGGGTTCTTCACCCAGAGAGTGGTGGGGGCATGGAATGCGCTGCCCGTGGGAGTGGTAGAGTCAGATTCATTGGCGACCTTTAAGCGGCATTTGGATAGGTACATGGATGGGTGCTTAATCTAGGATAGAAGTTCGGCACAACATCGTGGGCCGAAGGGCCTGTTCTGTGCTGTATTGTTCTATGTTCTATGTTCTATAACTGCTTTAATTGTATGGTTCCCACTACGTGATTACAATGAGCAAAATAAAGTTTTGCCTCCAGTTTTAAATCAACACTGCAAACACACAACCAAATATGCTCACACTAATCTACCTTTTCCCAAGAAAATCCAAAGAACAGTGTGGACAAAAGCAGTCACTGTTGCCAAGATGGGGAACAGGGCAGAAAAGTTAATTCAAGGTTGAAGAGATATTTTTAAAAGCACTGGACAAATGCTACCAATGGAAATGTTTATGAAGGGAGTTCAAAAGGAAAATAGCATCTGGTTGAAATAACAATGATGACAGCACGAAGAAACAGAAGCAGAGTGGTGATGTGTAGTTGGAGGAGATCAATAAGATTGGATGGAATGGACCTGGTTAAATTCACGGCAGCTGCACAATTATTCTTATATTGTTGTTTATGCATTGCATATTATCGATCTGCCTATGCATTACCATACTTCTAACATAAAACTTTCACTGATATCTTAATTGCCAAGAGTGTTTAAAATCTAACTGCATTGGCTGTTCAATGTTATTATACTTAGATGACAATTTTTAAGTCATAGAAATGAAGAAGTGATTACAATGTTTTGTCCTCGATAATAGTACCACAGCAGAGTTTATGCATTCTATTACTGTCCAGTTATGTGTGAAGTTGATGGATTTTCTTTACCAATGATTTGTTCAAATTCAGTCAATTAACAACAAGCTTTTGTGAATTTAAAAAATATTAAAGATTATCTAATATCACACACTCGGACATGCTTAGAGTGTGATGAATCACACGCACATATATTCTCTCACTCTCTCTCACACATTCATACAGAAATAAATTTTAAGAAAGCATTATTACAATTTGGAACTATTTTAGTTGTTTTCATAGCCAGCCTGAAATTCCTTTAGATCAATTGATGCTTTTTAGCTGAAGTGAAGGTTCTGTAAAAGCAGAAGATTCTAAGCATGTCATGAGATATCCTCTAATCAAATTAGCAGGATGTCCAGTTCTCAGGTGAACTTGCATTTGCAACAGATTGAAGGAGAATCTTTCTTCCCCACTTTCAAGGTGTAGTTATTGGCTGCGTAATAATCTTCCACCTGGTTCAATTATGTTAGGATGGCCTTTCTGTCTTAGAACAGACTCTGCTATTATTTTTAAAATCAGGCTGAAAACAATAGTTTGGACAACCACCTGATGAAGGAGTGGTGAAAGCTAGTGCTTCCAAATAAATCTGTTTAAGTATAACCTGGTGTTGTGTGATTTTTTTTAACTTTGTCCACCCCAGTCCAACACCAGCACTCCAAATCATGACTATTTTACATTGTGATTGATATGGTTTTGAGGTCAGTTAACTTAGATAAGTAGATTGTGGTGCAGAATGACACCAACAACAGAGGTTCATTATCTGCAATTGCTTTCTTAGTTCATGGAAACCTGCCTCCTTAATGCAGAGCAGAGTCTATCAAGTAAAATAACTAGTTGTCATTCTCATATGGAGACAGATGCCTATGGTCTTTGTAGACAATGGCTAACTACCTACACATTGACTATAAATGCTGGAGGAAACAACACAGAAGCGCTTCACAGGAGGCTCCCAAGCACTGAAGATGTCACCTAGACAGGGGACGAAACGTCTGCAACACAAATTCCCAGCTCAGCGAACAGAACCACAACAACGAGCACCCAAGCTACAAATCTTTTCACAAACTTTGAACACATTGACTATCTATTAAATGTTAAAGAGCAAAGTTTCAACTGTGTGTATGTTTATAACTGCACATCTAAATCCCTGTTACTGCGAATAAATGCAAAGGATAGCACAGCTTTCACCATATAATTCTTGTTGAGAAGTATCCTGCATTATAAAGCTTTAAAATATGTAAACTGCACAAGTTTTAATATTAAAGTACAAAAGGTCATACAGACAATGGAGTTGCAGTCGCAGAAATTGTTAGAAGTAAATATAGGACTGCAACACAATACAGCCCCTGGTGTAGAGAGATAGCAGACATTATCCAAACCAGATGACAACAAAATTAATTTCAGCAATAATCTGAGAAAGCCATCTTAAATGATTAGGAGCAGAGACATGGTAATAAGGTAAAATAGGCTAAAAACATTCATTTATGACCTTTCATACCAATGTTTGGTTATTTTCATATTTTTGGTTGGAATATTAAAGCTGACACAAAGTGGTACTTTGAATTATTATTCTTAGATATGAAGAATCTCTATGCTGCTTTTATGCCGTGATTATAACTCATTGGTAATTACAGAAGAATGCTGTCCTATGAGAAACAGATGGATATGAAACCCGCCAACCTGGGACTCAATGCAAGAGCCCTCAAAATATTCAGTGCTAAGATCAGAAGTATTTAAGAGAAATGGTGAAATAATCTCTTAGAATCACAGCCATGCTAATATTTTACCTCCTATACCATTAGCTTTTCATTTCTGCAATAACTTTGGATACAGCACTTTACTAAATGCCTTCTGAAAATCAAAATAAAGTACATCAACTGGCTCCACTTTGTCCACAGCACATGTTACTTCTTCAAAGGACTCCAATAAATTTGTTAAATATGGTTTCCCTTTGATCAAACCCTGTTGATACTATCTGATTACTTTGAGAGTTTCAAGCGCACAACTGTAACCTCTTCAATAATCAATTCTAATCAAATCAATCTTTTCCACAACAGACATCAAGTTAACTGACACATGGCTTCCTCTTTGCCACTGCTCTCCGTTATTGAATATATTATTTATATTCTGACCAATTATCTGACTTGCTACTCATCTTTGCACGGTTATATCCACTTTCCAAAAGTTTGATGCTTTCGCTAACTTTAGCCAATGCATTTACATCCTTCTTTACATAGAAGGCCATACTGTGGCCAGTACTGTGCACAGAATTCCATATGCAGTCTCATGTACTCTATGTATCCAATTCTCTTTTGATAAATGATAATGTTTTATTAGCTTTTCCAATTACTAGCTATACCTGTGCACTTGCAATTCAAACATGTGGATATCAAAATGCTTCCATGTCTTGGAACTCTGCAATCTCTCTCAATTTATATTGTTTTATTCCTCTTCACAAAACGGACAATTTCACATTTTTATTATACTCAATTTACCACATCTTTGCCACACATTTAACCCATCTATATCTTTTTCTAGCTTCCTGGTGTTCTCTTCATCGCTTACCTTTCTACTTACTGTTGTGATGTTAGCAAATTTGACAACCATATATTCCAACCCTTCAGCCGTGTGACCATTTTCTTGTACCACCCCCTCATGTGTGAAGATATTAATGCTTTCGAATCTATCAATGTGCTCAGTTTAAGAATCTGCTTAATGACTGAGCCTCCATAGCACTCTGGGACATAGAATTCCAAAGATTCATGGCCTCAAATAAAAAAAACTATTCTCTATCTCAGTCTGAAATGGCTTCCTCCCTGCTCTGAGACACGAGTCATAAATGGAAACAGGCCGTTTGGCCCAACTTGCCCATGCCAACTAGGTATCCTAAAAGGAACTAGTCCCATTTGCCTGCATTTGACTACTATCCCTCTAAACCTTGCCTATCCATGTACCTATCCAAATATCTTCTAAATGTTGTAATTGTACCAGCCTCTGCCACTTCCTCTGGCAGCTCATTCCATGTATGCATCACTCTCAGTGTGAAAAAGTTGCCCCATAGGTCCCTCTTAAATCTTTCCCCTCTCACCTTAAACCTATGCCCTCTAGTTTTCCCTGTAAAATTAAAGTGCATGGATAGAGAACTGGATGGCAGACTGTTCTCTGGTCCTAGATTCCCCTCTTCTACCCTCACACACCACAACCAGGCGAAACATCCTTCTTTCATTTACCCTGTCCATCTCTCTAATAATTTTGTATGTTTGAATGAGATCACCTGTCACTGTTTTAAACTCCAAAGACTACGTTCTGTTTATTTAATCTTTTCTGATAGGATGAAAGGATTGTCCTAGGAGCTAGTCTGGTGAACCTCTGTTGCACTCCATCGATGGCAAAAATATTGTAAGGAAAGAAGTAAGGCATCTTTACTGCTATATTTAACACCTCTTGTAATAAAAGCCAACATACAATTGGCCTTCTTGTCATTTATCTCTCCACCCTGCAGGCACACTGCCTCTATTCCTGATGAAAGGCTTTTGCCCGAAACGTCGATTTTCCTGCTCCTCGGATGCTGCCTGAACTGCAGTGCTTTTCCAGCACCACTCTAATCTAGCTTCTTGTACATTACAGTATGATCTGCGCAATGGTTGTGATTTTGAAGAAAAGAATTTGAATAATTCATGTTTATTATCTTTGAGAAAGACATTTTCTCAATCAAACTGAACAAGTGTCTTCCCTTACTCTACAAAAGCTCTCAGGGTACAAATAAAAGTAATTGCCTTAAATTATGGTCAAATTTTTCTGATTGCCAGGTAGTTGTTATTCCAGTGTAGAGGGAAGTCGCACATGGAATTCCCAGAATATCATATTCCGAAGAGATTGCCTGAGAAGTTGAAGATTCTGTTGGGCAACTTCTCTATTTCTGGAACACTCCAAAAGTCTTGACTTAAATCAGATAATTTGAGAGTTCTGATGAAATTAAGTAAAATAGTTAGTCAGGAAAAGTTAGACTACAAATTTAATAGTCTAGTAACTATTCAATACATCCCATACTTATACCTCATATACCCCGAACTAAAACTCCCCCAGACCCTTTACACACTGAGATTCTGACCTGATGCATCCTCCAACTCCTTTCCTCTGTGCTCTGCCCCACTTCCCCACCACTAGACCCTACTGGCCCCTCATCTACCCTCCCTTCCCAGCCTCACATCCTCCATCCAGAGCCCCCCGCTGCCAAATCTGACTTTCATGCCTGCCCCATTGGACTCCAGAAGATCTGACAAGACTCGACCGCCAGCCACCCCCATGCTGGAATGGACTAAGCTCATGCCCCTACCCCTACTAGATTTAAACTGACATCTCCTCCCTACCACTAGACACTCTCTGAACCACCTCCTCCCTAAACGCTGCATCTCTCATCTAGCCTCCTTACCAAGTTGCATCTTGGCAACCTTCACCCCATTTTACACCCTACCCAACTGGTACCCTATCCCTTACCATCCAGCATGCCACCCCCATACTCATCCAGCAGCCTAACTTCCAGCACCCTAACATCACACTTACTTTACGTACCTACAGTTCAATAGCAGCTGTCACATAGTTTACAGAAATGTCCAATTTCAGAATAGGACAGCTGGCTGCTATGAAGTTAGGGTCAAAATGTCTGCACTGGCAGCACCTGAGGAGCAGGAGAATTGACATTTTGGGCATAAGCCCTTCATCAAGAATGTGGGGGGGATGGGGGCTGAGTGATAAATAGGACGCTGAGAGTGGGTTTGGGGGGGAAGGTGGCTGGGAAGGCGATAGGTGCATGCAGGTGAGAGGTGACTTTGATAGGTCAGTTGGGAGGGTGGAGCGGATAGATGGGAAGGAAGATGGACAGGTGGGACAGGTCAAACGGGTGGTGCCTAGTTGGAGGGTTGATTCTGGGATGAGGTGGGCGGAGGGGAGATTTGGAAACTAGTGAAGTTGACATTGATGCCATGTGATTGAAGGGTCCCAAGGGGGAAGATGAGACATTCTTCTTCCAGTCATTGGGTGGCTTGGATTTGATGATGGAGGAGGCCTTGGTGGAGTGGGATGGGGAGTTGAAGTGGCCAGCCACAGGACAGTGGGGTTGTTGGGTGCGTGTGTCCCAGGGATGTTCCCTGAAACACTTTGGAAGTTGACATCCTGTCTCCCCAATGTAGAGGAGACCACATCGAGAGCAACAGACACAGTAGATGAGGTGGATGGATGTGCAGGAACATCTTTGCTGGATGTGAAAAGATCCTTCGGGGCCTTGGACAGAAGTGAGGGGGTGCAGGTTTTACACCCCTTGCAGTGGCAAGGGAAGGTGCCGGGTGTGGAGGGTGGGTTGGCGGGGGGTGTGGACCTAATGAGGGAATCGCAGAGGGAATGATCTCTACGGAATGGTGCATGGATTGCCTCTCTCTGACAGCTCACTGAAACAAGAGATCTGTTACAATGGAAGTACAGCTCTCCTGTCAGATCTGCTGACCTCCTGATCTCCCAACCTCCCTTCTTTTGTAAAACAGAAAGGCTGGAGCGGTAATCTATGTGTAATTACCACTCATCAGAAAGCAGTCCTACATAGGTTAATGTAAATAACGTAAATACTTTCTTGTACTCTGCTGCACATCAGCTACAAATGCCATGATTAATGATTGTGAAGAGTTGACGTCCAAAGTCTTTGTACAATTCCTTGTAATTCATCCTTTACGTAGCTTACTCCAGACCATGAGTTACTTTCTATATCATACAATCTAACCTGACTGCCATCCTCTACGAAATATGTTCCAAGTCAGTTCTCATTGACTGTATCAAACACTCAAGTTTATCTATGGATCTCATGCCACACAACCATTTTCTCCATTCAACAAACCTGGTCCAATGTTTTATTTGGAACTTGGACTGCATTTGTGCATTGGCAGCAAAGTTATAAAGTCTGCTGCTGAACTTAAAATCTTATTTCCTGTCATTGGATTATAATATCACTATATTTTTAAATGCTAATGTAGTTGCCACTTTTGATTTGTTAACTATAGTTGCGCTAATAATATAAATTTGAAGAGCTAGTCTCTTCATGAAACTGGATGCCATCAGTTTATTCAGGATCCGGAAAAAGAGATGCATCAAACAAGTCATGTGTTGTTGTGTTATTTTAATGTTATTTATGTAAGTTCATTGTGAAGTGACTTTTTTTCACCCTATCAAGTTACCAAACACAGATAAATGGACTTGCCACTTTTTGCTGCTTTTTAAAAAATAGGTAGGGCACACATTTGGGTGTAATCTGTTCTTGGACACTATGCCTATTGGCCAGACTTCATTTGTGAGCATTAGTAATCATTGTTGGGATACAGTGGCAAACCTTTCAATCAAAGCTGACAAGCACTTATATCCCATTCTTTGTTTCACAGGCAATTTAATAAGGTTTAGGACTCTGATTTCCAAAATAAAATATGAAATCCTGGAGAAACTTAGCAGGTCTGGCAGCATCTAAGGAGAGGGAAACAGAGTTAGCTGTTCTTTGGAACTGAAAGGAGCTGGAAAATGGTGTTTTTTTTATACTGTTGACAGATGGAAGGAGGAACAATGATGAGTGTGCCCAGACCAAAAGACAAAAGACAGTGATAGTGACTTTTACATTGGCAAGATCAAAGATAGATGGGGTGAGTGCTTTGTGGAACAACATCTGGATGGTATATGAATAGGAAGGGTTCAGAGGAATATGGGCCAAGGGCTGGCAAATGGGACTAGATTAGGTTAGGATGAGTTGGACCAAAGGGTCTGTTACCATGCTGTGCATCTCTATGACTCTATGACCTCTACTCTATTAGATTAGATTAGATTACTTACAGTGTGGAAACAGGCCCTTCGGCCCAACAAGTCCACACCGCCCCGCCGAAGCGTAACCCACCCATACCCCTACATCTACATCTACCCCTTACCTAACACTACGGGCAATTTAGCATGGCCAATTCACCTGACCTGCACATCTTTGGACTGTGGGAGGAAACCGGAGAACCCGGAGGAAACCCACGCAGACACGGGGAGAACGTGCAAACTCCACACAGTCAGTCGCCTGAGGCGGGAATTGAACCCGGGTCTCAGGCGCTGTGAGGCAGCAGTGCTAACCACTGTGCCACCGTGCCGCCCACTATCTGTAGGTACTCCACTATACATCTTCCATATAGCCCCAGCCATGTTTTGTTTTGTCTTATTGACTTTGTTTCCAGCAGTTCAGGCCCATTTTCTCTTTTTCACACCTACTTTACATATCTATTACTCCTTGACCATCATTATCACCAACATTGTAGTTTGGTCTGGTCAAGCTCACAATCTGTTTAACTTGCTCTTCCTCCTCTTTCTGTTAACAGCATAAAACCACCATTTTCCAGATCCTTTTATTTCTGAAGAAGAGCTGTACTGGACTCGAAACACTTACTCTGTTTCTCTCTCACAGCTGCTGCTGGAGCTGCAGAGTTTCTCCAGAACTTTTATTTTTATTTCAGATTTCCAACATCCAAAGCATTTTGCTTTCATTTAAGTACCAATTTTCCATCTAGTTAGTGAGACACGCTTAGTTCAACTTTGCGCTTATTTCTGTCCCAAATAAGATTAGCACATGTTGGGGAACGGGTTTAGTCTATATAATTTGCTTATGCAACTATTTGGTATGTCGTTGTGAATAATCCATGATTTCCCGAAAACAAAGTGCCTTTTTAGCACTGGAATTCTACTTTGTGTTAAACCATCATTTAGAAACAGATATTACAGATTGAGTTGCCATAGGTTTAAAGAATACAGACACATTCACTACCATCTGTCAAAAATTATTCACTCACTGAATGCACACAGGGTACATTAATGCTATCCTTTATATATATATATAATATATATATTTACTATATATGTGTGTGATAGAACATTAAGGCCTTGCTGTATGAAAGGCAAAAAATCTAATTTTCGATTAAACTGTTCACACGACAGCACATTATTTGAAACAAAGAGCAGATTATGAGGCTAAGAATCACAAGGTCCATCATGACTGAGTCACAATGTTCCACTTTCAAATTTAGAACTCTTTATCATTTAATCATCACAAGCGCAGTATTCATTTCCTTTTAAAATACTAGACATCCCTTCTGTTAACATTTCCCTTCCTGTGCTCTTCTGTTTTAGAGTTAGTGAATGACACTGAAAGGGACTGATTCATTCAATACCCATTTAGTAATTTCCATCTGATCTTTGGTGTGAATATCATTTCTGTATTAAAGTACGAGATTTGTTAGAGCAGATATTTCAATGCCAGTATCGATGGATGTTTGCTTAACATCTTCAGAAGTGAATAGGTGGTGCCCTCTCCCATGTCTAATTTCCTCTGGGGGCTCTCTTAATCAAATGGAAGGTTGAGGGTGGTGTCTGCACCAAATTCCCTCCACCATTCTGATTATGTCCATGATAGGAAGGCCTGTGGGTAACCTTCTGGTTCCATTATGAATTCAGACCCTAAGGTGGTAAATTAATACCTACTTAGAGGTATTTCTCTACTTTCAGCAGGTCCCTTTAGCACAGACATTAAAATACCACAATGACATATGATTCATCTAACTCAAGTATTTTGCCACAACCCAACCACAAGTGATGAAAATGTATGAACCTAGAGGTGGGCAGAGGGTACTTCTGGTGGGAAGCATAACAAACAACCCTGTGCCTGATCGAAGGTTTCAAAATCAGGAGGGTGGAGAATCATGCCTGTTGCTGCTGATTCCCCTCAAACCACCAGTCTTCCCCTCTTGCCATCACTCACCTCTGGAGTGGGATCTGGTGATGATCCCAGGCCTCAGTAGAGTGTTTTACGTATAGCAGCCTTTGCCTCCCTCATTGTGCTTTGACAAAAAGGCAGCTTTTGGCAGGTGGGATTCTGGAGGACTCCTGGCCTGTCCATTGCCCAAAGAACACATGATACAGCTGGCCTTCCCTTAAAGAGGCAGCATAAACTCTCACTGTTTCTCCAGCTGAAACCCCCCAATGTGTCCACACATTTCCAGCCTGTCTAATTTGTCCATGCAGATGTTAACATCCTGTTTTTAAACGACTTAGTACTGATACTTAAGTAGAAGCTGGAGCAATGTATGAAGTAATTCAGTTGTATTAGCTAATTTTGATAGCAGTAATTCAGGACTGTCATTATCAGGCTGAATTAACCTAACTTTTTTTTTCCCAGTTTTCTTGTACTTTCTTAATGGCTGAATTAATCACAACATTAGAATTTTCTTTGCAGAACGAGCAAATATTTTACTCCAAGTTTGGAGTTGGATCCAGTAAATGGCAAATACAAGACAAATTAAAATCTCTTCAATCTCACTTTTGTAATGAGGAAGAGAACAACGGAATTCCTTGTGAACCAACAAGACAAGAGAAAGCATAAGTAATCCATCAGATGTTATAATCCTAAAGATATTTTTTGACCAGTGTTTTTTTTTGCCTAGTTTTACAATTACCGTGGGTAAACCATGAACCAAAATAACCAAATTTTCTGAATGAATGAATATTTCAAATGAATAAATTATCAACAATTTCCACTTATGTAAATTTTACTTTAATGTGAATCAGAACCAGTGCAAATTGTGCATAAATTAAATGATACTTCAAATAAAAAAGATAAGTTTCACTTCAAGGAGTTGATATGACACAACTGCAGGTGTTGACATCGCGCCCTACATGCCCCCTCCAATGGCATTGTGGGTCTGCCTACAGTATAAGGACTGATGTGGTTCAAGAAGACAACTCACCATCATCTTCTCAAGGGCAACTAGGGATGAGCAAAATTATTGGCCCACAGCATTCATGTCCCATGAGCAAATAAAGGAGTGTCACATTATGTAGTTGCATAATTCCACAATATACTGTTCTTTGTCTATGCAGACTAGGTCAGGAGTCTTATCTCATACCTTTCCTCTTCAAGTTTTGTCAACAGCAAGGCATACCTCTACAAATTTCCTTGCTCTTGGTCCACAAGGTCCTGATGGTGCCACTTTATTACTTTTCAAACAACAAGGTGTTTATGTACAAGATGCACTGCGCAAACTCACCATGGCTCCCTAGACGGCACCTTCCAAATTCATGACATTTTCCATTGCGAGGGATAGGGCAGCAGATATATAGGAACACCACCACCTTCACGCCAGTCATCATCCTAACTTGAAAATACATCACCATTTCTTCAGTGTTTCTTGGGGAGAATCCTGGAACTCCCTTCCCTACTGGCATTGTGGGTCAATCTGCAGCACATATACTGCAGCAGTTCAAGAAGGCAGCTCTCCACCATTTTCTCAAAAGCAACTGCAGATGGGCAATAAATGCTTGCGCAGCCTGCAATGCCCATATCCCATGAATGAATAAGTCCCAGATTTTAGGATAACAGACAATGTCACTGTCTTAACTGGCCTGTAGGCACTTAGGGATGCACAATAAATGCTGGCCAGCCAGCAATGCCCATCTCCCATGAATGAATTTTATTAAAGCCAAAAGGATCTTTCTCGTCTTTGTTCAATAGCCATAGAGTCGGAATGCAGCTTAAGTTTCAGATATTCAAATACTTTCTCATTTATGCTTCAGAGCTCCTTGAAATGTCATACTTTCAATTTGACAAAAATTCTCGGACCAACTCCGGAGGTGGCTTTGTGTCAAAAAATGATGAGTGATTAAAATGGGAGGAAGGATCCTGCCACTCAGTAGTCAGGAGGAGAGATAGTGTTATGTTGAACTTGCAGTTTAACCAATGCCACTCATATGAGGACCAGGATTAAACAGTTGACAATGTGTGAACAAATGATACAAGAGGGGAAAAATAGAACATCATGCTGTTTGGCATGTCACAAGTCCTATGTCAGAGGTAGTTCTGAATCATTGGATGACATTACCTGAACACTTTTTTTGTGAGATCCTGTTTTCGAACATCAGAGTTGCGAATGCGTATCGATGGAACTACAATGAAACAAAGCCAGATTTTCCCAGCTCACTACACATGCCTTGTAAGAAATATCTTGAATGATGGGATCTTTGCTGTGGAAGAGGTAGTTATCGGAGAGCGTCAGGCCTGACAATAGGCTGCCAAGTGCCAAGACTGTCTTTTTAAAGGTTTCAATTATCTCAGACTTTGTTGACAGTTGTTTTCATAAACTTTAAGCCCTACAACTTTCATCTCTCACATCACATCATCCTGAACAAACTTCCTATGCCACCTCCATGCTAATGTCATGCCAGCCCATGGCACCTATTCATCTCATAGCCCTTTTAGAGCACCACTGCCAATTTAATGCCAACTCCTGTCAACTCACCCACCACAAACAACCCTTACACCCTATTTGCCAACACACCCAGTAGCCACCATGGACAGATTTCAGGAGCCATGTTGAGATTAAATAAAATTAACGTCTAGCCATTGATTACAGCCTTCACTGCATTACAGAAAAAACACAGATTTGTAAAAGCCTATTCCTCTTAGATCCATTCAAAGTAATGAATGCTTTATAAAAAATAAGCAAGGTTGTATTCTGATCCCTACATCAAAGACAGCTAATCTTTTAGTCACATTTTTGAACTGTTTGTCAAATTTCCAATCAAATGAATTTACAAGCTTCTTGCTAAGATAATTATTAGTTGTGGAAAGTACCCAAGCATGAATAATAACATCATGGTATGAAATTTCAATAAACAATTACTGCTCTTGAACAGATGTTTTTCAACTCTCACTTCAGCAAACAGCCAATTGATTTCTTTTTTTAACTTTTTAAAAGGCTAAGAATTTAAATAATTTCACACTTTGATGTTTAACAGACCATCTCCAGCCTTCATAAGCATTTATGTCTCCTACAAAATTTCATGGCTGCTCCATTGCAAATCAAGTATCTTATGACAGCATAATTGGGTGTTTGAACTCAACCAATTTTAAATGGCCATTTGATTCATATGTGCTGTTCCACATCTTGTTCCCACTCATCAGTTTTTAAAGGACCACTGAGTCTCCACAAAAACCCGTGCCTGCATTTTCAGTTGATAAATCTGAAGTTAGAACTGGAGATTGTACAGCTACCACAACTGAGCTGCAATAAATGCAGATTAGGTTAAAATCCTTAAAAGGACGATGAATTGATTCTTAATTTACCAAACAGTAGACAAATGTAATCAGCACTAAGACAGGAGCGAGATGCAAATGGTTCTGGGTAGTTACACAATGACCTGTACAATAATATAAGTTTCATAGACAGTATTTTATTTCTCATTTCTATCTTCCAATATTCTAATGTAGTCATTTGACAATAACACATGAAATATTCATAACTTAGATATTTATTTGCACTTGTATGGTACAAGTATAGCTCAAATGGAATCATTATGAAATTCATTTTGAAAAATCAACAACTATGAGCACAGATGAAATCAATAGCTTTCCAAATGAAATCAAACATGGGCAAGAAGGAATTCCCTTTGTAAAGTGTTTTATGTTGTTTTTTGATTCATGTTAGTTAGTAATATTGCTTCAGCTCATAACACTGCACTTCCCATTGTCTGATAAGCAAAACAGCTGTTGAAAGCCAGGCTATATATTCTTCTAATTGGAGGAGGCTTTTTGCTATAATAGCTGAATAGGAAAAGGAAGGAACATCTGAAGTTTTTAAAAAATTCTTGGGATGTGGGGATCACTAGTAGGCTAGCATTTATTGACTGCTCCCAGGATAAGGTAATAGTGGGCTGCCTTCTTGAACCGCTATGGTGGGGTTAGTCCACGTGATGTAGATAAAACCACAATGCCCTCAAGAGGGACTTCCAGAATTTTGATCCAGTGACAGTGAAGGAATGGTGACATATTTCTAAGTCAGTGACTTAGAGACAAACGTGCAGGTGGTGGAAATAATTTCCAAAATTAAAGTTGATCAAGAATGGCACCTGAACAATTCTATGTATTGAATGTGAGATAGGGAAATGGGTAGGGAATAGGAGATGGTAGTTGCATAATAATAGCTTCCTTCGCAGATATCCTCTACAAGCCATTGAATTCTTTTTATAGCTTTCCGTTAATTGGGATATTGGGAAACAGGCACTTGGTGCTGCAGTGGCTTCCTTGACAGCAGGTTGTGTTGTTTACAGCTTTTCTTTAAAACAATAGTTAGGAAGGAATGTTTTTAGTCTGTGTCCTCTAGAATCCTTGACCATGTCAACACTTTAGACAATTAAACCTTCTTTATAAAAAATGTTAAATCTGAAACATCCAGTACCTGCCAGGAAAACTAATCGAATCTTTCAAAAGATAGATTAACATTAATTTGTCTAAATAGAAGATGACTTTGTTTAGTGAGAAAGTTTTAAATCAATTTCATATGGTGATCCAATTTCAGCATCATTCAATGAAACAACATGCAACAATGCTGCAGTGTTAAATGTTTAAGTGTTGTAACAGATTCATAATCTATAGAGTGTTCTGGTTTCCTCCCACAATCCAAAGATGTGTAGGTTAGGTGAATTGGCCAAGCTGAATTGCCCATAATATTGGGGGATGTGTAGGTTAGGTGTATTAGTCTGAGGTAAATGTAGAGTGGGGGAAATGGGTTACTTTTCCAAGGGTCGGTGTGGACTTGTTGGGCCGAAGGGCCTGTTTCCATAGTGTAGGGATTCCATGCTATATGATATCGTCACTCATCATTTCACCATCACCACCACCTGCCTCCACTCACAAATTGGTAATATTCTTTTTAAACTGAGGTATGAAGGTAGCAAATCTAAGAAGCAAACACCATGTGTTATGTAGGACTGTCACAAAATTCCAACTTCTGCAACAAATATTTCAGCTGTGACACTGACATATTAAAAAATGGCTGCTGCTTCCCCAATGCTTTAATGCTGAACTCTTTAATTCTTCAGGGTGGTCACCTGATTGCTATTAATGTCAAGCAACACTATATCTTAAGTGCTCCTATGAGTTTTTATTTTTTGTCCAATTCATTTCATGAAATCTTTGATTCCAACTCTGTTCCTTTTGGCAACAGTCACTCTCTGATGTCTTGCAAAGTATCTGCTATTCATGATTAGTGCTGGCCAGTTGTCCAACTGTGGTTCATAATGTTAAACGTCATCCATTCTTAACTGGCATCCACTCTAGTTGAGGTTGTATATTGTAGCCTTTTTTTAATCCAGCTTAATTCTAGTTAGCAACGTGCCATTCAAATATCAACACTGACATGTTCATGTCAACAATGATATGTACTCATTTTTACTTGCAGGCCAAGCATTACTACATTTACAGGATCTTTTACTGTATTTTTATGCAACTTGTACTAAAGAATATGTTTAAAGTTAATGCCAAGTAAATGTTTTGGATGTATGCTCCTGTTAAGCAGTGAAATCTTCTACCACCCCTCTGACACTGACTGCAGCATCCTGACATTAGGTGTGTGCAGATTAGCACAAATATCTTCAAGGTGCAATCTGTTATCCAGGGTTTCAAGACACACCGACATCAGTGAGAATGTCGAATTCCCCAACCCAAGCCATTGTTAGAGACTGCATAAATTATATTGAAACATAATAAATAGCAAAAATAGCCCTGAAATAAGTTTGTAATCATGGAATGCTGTTAAATGATTAATAAGTACATGTTCAATTTTTAAATGTTCAGAATATTTTAGCTTCTCTCTTTACCTCATAGGTATGTTCCAGTGGTCAATTTGTTCTACATAATCAGTTTCAGTGTCTCTTTTATTATTTTGCTGCTTTTCTTTTCTGTTTGGTGATCTGTGAAAATCCTTTAATGTGATTGGTTGTGTTGTATTATTCCATAGATTCCAAACCCAGCAGACAGTGTACCTTTAAGACACGGCTATTGGATATCTTTAAGACAGAGCTGGATAGATTTGTTAGGCAGTGGAATCAAGGGTTATCAGGCTAATTTGGAATGAGAAATTTGAAATAAAGACTGATCAGCTATGATCTTATTGAATGATGGAGCAGATTCGAGGGCTGAATGATTTACATTTGCTCCTATTTTGTATGTCTGTACTCTCTGCAACACAGAGGAGAAAGTGAGGACTGCAGATGCTGGAGATCAGAGTTGAGAGTGTGTTGCTAGAAAAGCACAGCAGGTCAGGAAGCTTCCAAGGAGCAGGAGAATCGATGTTTCAGGCATAAGCCCTTCATCAGGATTCTCCTGCTCCTCGGATGCTGCCTGACCTGCTGTGCTTTTCCAGCAACAGAATCTCGACTCTCTGCAATGCTTCCACATGGTTTCTGAAATATGGTTCCTGGAACTAGATATATGTTCCATTTGAAGCTGAATTAATATTTCATGCAAGTCCATTATAACCTTATTGCTCTTGTACACTATGTCCCTGTTATAACCAGAATATTTTATCCTTTATTAATCTTTCCTGCCATCTTTAATGACTTACACATGCATATATTGAGTTTCCTCTGCTTGTGTGCCCATTTTAAATTTGTTCCCTTTGGTTTTAAATCATCTGTTCATGCCTTTCCCATCAAAATGGATCATTTCACATTCCTCTGTATTAATTTTCATCTGCCATTTGTCTACCTTTTACACCAAATTTTCTACGTCTTGTTAAAATTCTAAACCACTTTCATCACAGTTTGCAAACTTCTAAATTTTGTATTACCCACAAATTCTGCTTATTAAGATCCAGGTCATTAGTATATATCAGGAAAAGTAAGGATCCCAACACTGATCTCTGGAAAATGCCAACATGAATCTTCACCTAGCTCAAGGAACATCCATTAACCATTACTCTCTGTTTCTTGTCACTAGCCAAGTTTGCAGCCATGATGTACTAAGCCATAACTTTGCTCACTGTATCAAACCTTTTTCTGGAAGCCCACAAACACCATATCAGCTGCCTTGGTCTCATCAAGTCTGCTCCCTCCTCAAAGATCTCCAGCAAGTTACTTTAACATGTACTTCCTTTGCAAAATCCATGCTGACTTTTGTTAATTAACCATAATTTGTTCACGAGGCTATCAATTTCTTCCAAATCATTATTTATTGTTGTTTCCCCACAACCAATGTTGACCTGACTGTGCTGTGGTTGCTGGGCTTATCTTTGCACACTTATTTGACCAAAAGTATAACATTTGCAATTCTCCAGATAATTGACGGGGTTTTCAATTTTAAATTCAGACATTCCCAATCTCTTTCCCTTCAAAGTTGCAAATCTTTCTAGTGACTGAATTTCCTCCTTTTCTTCCAGGATCGATGCAGCATCTTCTTCCTTAGTAAAGACAGGTGGGAAGTACTAATTTAATACCTCAGCTATGGCTACTACCTTTATGTGTAATACTCCTGTTTAGTCTCTAACCAGCCATATCCTTCCTTTTAACACATTTTCATGGTCCATATGCCTGTAGTAAACTTTGAGGTTTCCTTTTATGTTAGCTGTCAGTCTCTTTTAATACTCCACCATTTTTTTCTCAATAGTTTTTCACCTCCCCTCTAAACTCTAATATTCAGGCTTGATTCTCAATTGTATTTTCTACCTGACACCAGCCTTAGTCACATGTTGAAGTTGTATTGAAGCATGCAAACAATGATGAGGTCCTGTATTGCTAAATTACGTAATCCAATGAATGAAAAGATTCAATCCTGTGTCTCAAAAACTTGTTTGATATCTGACTATAATATAGTAATCTCAATTATCATATACAGGATGGGGTGAATAGTTGAGATTGAGTTAAGTGAATAGTTTCTACTTTCAGAGTTTATTATTGTCATACTGTGATGAAAATTCAAAATCTTCTCATTCAAAAATCCGCCTTAGTATCTTCTGATTGCTATGTGATTATTGTTCACTCTATAATGATCTTTGACATAATCTTAACAAATAACCATGTTTCACCATGTTCATCTTATTGTTGGTTAGGAGCAATTTTCAAATAGTGACATTTGTCTTTTTAACTTTGCTTCTTGTTTTTTTCTGACCTATGGTCGTATTGTGTATCGCTAATCAAACTTTTTTTTCTTAATTTCTCTATTCTGTAACTAAGAATTGTACCTCGGTGCCTTTGTACTTAAGATGGCACTGTAATCAGCAATTCATAAACTTTTCACTGTACTCATTTGAGTACATATTACAAGAAAGCTAATTCAATTCAATTCAATTCAATTCAATTCAATTGGCACAAAGGTAGTACCTGTGAGTCAAAAGGATGTGGGTTAAATCCCACCATAAAGGTTTGAGCACAGAGTCTAGGTTGGCATTTAAATCCTTACTAGTAGGTGTTATCTTTCAGGTGGAATTGGGGTCCTATCAATCCCTCCAACTCTCCTGAGGAGTCCTACAACCAACACCTAAAACAGGTCATTTATTTCATTTCTATGCATGGGAACTTTTCATGTGCAAATTGTCTGCCACAGTTCTTGCTTCACAGTGACTAGATTTTAAAGATACTGAATTAGCCAAATAGTGCTGTGGGATATTACAGAGTTTTAAAAGATGCTATATAAATGTAGATCTTTATTTTCTTCCTTTTTTGCATAGAAATCATATTTTGAAGTGCTATGCACATACATGATTAGTGTCATTATTCTCCAATCATATGAGATTTGAAATGTATTGACAGATTTCTGAAACTGAACATCTTATCAAGATGGTGTCTTGTTATTAACTGTTCAGGGGAGAGTGAACAAATATTATCAGTAACATTTTGTTGTAATCACATCATTAGTCTTGTTTTTAGGGCAAATTAATTTAGTCTGGTGAAAACTAAATATATATTAGATGAGCTGTGTTAAATATAAATGGACTATCTCATTGTTTGCCATAAAACTAAGCTACACATTTGGGGTGGTCCCATTCTCATCTCTCGTTTACTGAGTTAGCAGGAGTAGAACTACTAACACTACAAATTGTTTTAGGATCCCTCATGCTAAGGAAAAGAGAAGATGATCTGAATTCTACATTCTGTTCAACACTCAGTGATTTTTCCTAGGATAAGGATTCAACTAGATGTTCATTGAAAAGACTTGGTTAATCACTTTCAGTATTTGATGCCTTGGATGCGCTTGAACGTTTTTCAACTGAACTCTGTACTTTCACACAGCAGAAGGGAAAGCACTCCCTAAGCGTGGTGGAAGCAGTTCATTTGGGGGTTTCAAGAGCAACGTGAATAAGCAGCTGAAGAGGAAGTAAAATGGAAGAATGTAGGGATCGGATGCAGTTGTGGTATTGAGTCTTTTGTTAGTATGGTGGGCTATCACTTTAAGGGTCCTATCCCACTATATTATAGGGGACAGCTTAGTCTGACCCTCCTACCTGAGGAGACAGCACCTCCATAATAACATTCCTGCTGTTGTGCAACAATGGGTGGTACGTGGCACGGTGGCACAGTGGTTAGCACTGCTGCCTCACAGCACCAGAGACCCGGGTTCAATTCCCAACTCAGGCAACTGTCTGTGTGGCATTTGCACATTCTCCGTGTGTCTGAGTGGGTTTCCTCTGGGTGCTCCGGTTTCCTCCCACAGTCCAAAGATGTGCAGGTCAGGTAAATTGGCCATGCTAAATTGCCCATAGTGTTAGGTAAAGGGGTAAATGTACGGGAATGGGTGGGTTACGCTTTGGCGGGTTGGTGTGGACTTGTTGGGCTGAAGGGCCTGTTTCCATACTGTAGGGAATCTAATCTAAACTTCTTCCTAGTCCCTCTTGGACTGTAACATGTGGGAGATTTGGCATGAACATGATGGGCTGAATCCTCATCTTTTGTTGCATAACCTCATCTCTTGTATGGTACTATGATTCCTCACCTGGATTTAGCTGGTTGGCTCAGCAAACTTGGCTCTTCACAATAAACGTCATCATTTCAAGTGCTGCTCTGCATAATGGAGTGGCTTGGTCATCTGCTCTCTGACTGGTCTGTGTTGGAGGCAAGCGAGTTGGATTGGGACTAGGCTTGGTAACACTAACCTTCTAGCCAACTCAAGTGTTTTTTTTAATGTTCAGCTTATTCCCTCTGTAATTGCTGTCTTAATTAATTTAACCGAACTCCAGTGTTGCTGTCACTCTCTGACCCACGATTGCAAACACTAACAGGAAAAGACACTTAGGACATGTAATGACTCATTTCAGGGACAGGTGGGACATGAACACAGACCTTTTGACTCAGAGACAGGAGCACTACCGGTATGAAACAAGATTCTAAACAGGAGGAGTAGGGACATGGAAAAAGAAGAAAAAGTCAAATAGAAGTGCATAAATGGAGCATCAGAAGTAAAAGGTGGGGGGAGGGGGAATTAAGGAATTGAGCTGGTGAGAGAATTCAGCAATAGAGAGGTGAAATTGTAAGCATTTGAATCAACCATTTAAATCTGAGGTCGATAATCTTTGTTAAGAATGGCATTAAGGGTTATGAGCCCAGAGGCAGGTATATAGAGTAAGGCCACAGATCAGCCGTGATCTTACCGAACGGAGGAACAGGCTTGAAGGGCTGAATGGCCTACTCCTGTACTGCTGTTCAGACATGTTGTGAGACATTTCCAGCACAGGGAGGACTTGAGCCCGGTCCACTGACCCAGAGACTGGGGCCCTGTTACTGTGCCACAGAGCTCTGTAAACTATGGAACACTTCACGAATTTGCAGGTCAATCCTCGCTAACCTTGTGTGTTAAAAACCACGTCCAATAGGTTCATTAGGAAGCACTAGCATCCTGATCAAGGAGCAGCGCTTCGAAATAAACCTGGTGTCGTGTGATTTTTAACTTTGTACATCCCAGTCCCACACTGGCATCTCCGATCATGACTTATCTGCATTGTTCTCATTTTAGTACATTTGCTGCCGAAGAGAACACCGGAGGTGAAATTGTGTGACTGGGTCGGAGCTGGATCACTAATTTGTTTGACTGAGAAACAAGGACTGGGGTCCTGTTCTGCCCAGTGTCTGGCTGTGACACATAGATTATATCCACTGCCCTTAAACACTGGAGACCCTCACGGATAAAATGTTTACCGTCGTCCTGGCCTGAACTGTCGAGAAGTTCACAGTCCCTGGAACAACATTAACTCACCTTGTCCCACAAACTGCGAGGAAATGCTGCTTGAGCGGAACTTTCTTTAAATAAAACTTGCTTCCTGTGTAGCACTCCGACAGTTCTAATTGTTTCTAAACATTGGATGAATAGTTGCAGTTAACCGGCGAACTGATTTTTTTTTTTCAAAATAATTTTAAAAAGCCCCATTCTGTCAAAACGGTCAGCTTTGACATTTTTCATGGAAGTGGCTGCTGTCCCCTGAAAATGAATAAAGGTCATTCGTTAACCACTCATGTTGGGGATGTTCCCGCAATGAGGGCGCAGTAAACGCTTCGAACGGAGAAATAAAACAGTCATAAAGAAAACAGTGGCCTTATTACCTTGTTACCAGAGGCTGGTTTTATTCCGAGCAGATCACTTGGATATATCTCACAGCAGCCAGCCTCCCCTGGTACTCTCCCTGGCTTCTTGACAATTATTTCTCTAATCTCATCGATCCCTTTGATCCTCAGCTTCAGTTTAAAGAGCTGTCTTTAACCGCGAAAGCGATATTCTTTCCGGCTAGTTTCTGCAGCTATTGAACAGGAGCCGGACAAGAAAGACATCTGCGCACAAACGCTGTCCCCTCTGCTCCCCTGCCCCGACTTTATCGCACACATGAACCCACCTGCTGGCTGCTGAGTGATCCGGCTCGGTCTGAACTCCAACTCTTCACACTGAAGCTGGGAAGTGAGTGAGCGACAGCAGCCAAAAGGCAGCGTTCCCCAGGCTCGGAGCCCTTTCTAAATATAAACCCGCCTTGCACTGCTTTCAGGGTGGGACTTGCCTTATCACGTTCCAGGGCTGGAATTGGCCTAAGCTTTCTGAGGGGCAGCAGTGGTTAGAATTTCTTGAAGACGAAGACTCACTTTCAGGTCTGAAGGGCTGTTCTGCACCAGCCCCCATTCCCGTTCGGCCAAAGGATAATGGTAAAAACAATGACTGCAGATGCTGGAAACCAGATTCTAGATTAGAGTGGTGCTGGAAAAGCACAGCAGGTCAGGCAGCATCCGGGGAGCAGGAAAATCGACATTTCGGGCAAAAAACCCTTCATCAGGAATAGAGGCAGGGTGCCTGCAGGGTGGAGAGATAAATGAGAAGAGTGTGGGGGTGGGGAGAACGTAGCATAGAGTACAATAGGTGAGTGGGTTGGGGATGGAGGTGATAGGTCAGGGAGGAGGGTGGAGCAGATAGGTGGAAAGGAAGATAGGCAGGTAGGACAGGTCATGGGGACAGTGCTGAGCTGGAAGTTTGGAACTAGGGTGAGGTAGGCGAAGGGGAAATGAGGAAACTGGTGAAATCCACATTGATGCCCTGGGGTTGAAGTGTTCCGAGACGGAAGATGAGGCGTTCTTCCTCCAGGCGTCTGGTGGTGACGGAGCTGCAGTGAAGGAGGCCCAGGACCTCCATGTCCTCGGCAGAGTGGGAGGGGGAGTAGAAATGTTGGGCCACAGGGCGGTGTGGTTGATTGGTGCATGTGTCCCAGAGACGTTCCCTAAAGAGCTCTGCTAGGAGGCGCCCAGTCTCCCCAATGTAGAGGAGACCGCATCGGGAGCAACGGATACAATAAATGATAATGGTGGATGTGCAAGTAAAACTTTGATGGATGTGGAAGGCTCCTTTGGGGCCTTGGATGGAGGTGTGGGCGCAGGTTTTACAGTTCCTGCGGTGGCAGGGGAAGGTTCCAGGATGGGAGGGTAGGTTGTTGGGGGGCGTGGACCTGACCAGGTAGTCACGGAGAGAATGGTGTTTGCGGAAAGTGGAAAAGGGTGGGGAGGGAAATATATCCCTAGTGGAGGGGTCCATTTGGAGGTGGCAGAAATGTCGTCAGGTGATTTGGTTTATGCAAAGTTTGGTAGGGTGGAAGGTGAGCACCAGGGGGATTCTGTCCTTGTTACGGTTGGAGGGGTGGGCTTTGAGGGCAGAGGGGCGGGATGTGGACGAGATGTGTTGGAGGGCATCTTTAACTACGTGGGAAGGGAAATTACGGTCCCTAAAGAAGGAGGCCATGTGGTGTGTTCTGTGGTGGAACTGGTCCTCCTGGGAGCAGATACAGTGGAGGTGGAGGAATTGGGAGTATGGGATGGCATTTTTGCAGGAGGTGGGGTGGGAAGAGGTGTAATCCAAGTAACTGGGGAGTTGGTGGGTTTGTGAAAAATGTCGGTGTTAAGTCGGTCGTCATTAATGGAGGTAGAGATGTCCAGGAAGAGGAAGGAGGTGTCAGAGATGGTCCAGGTAAATTTAAGGTCAGGGTGGAATGTGTTGGTGAAGTTGATGAATTGCTCAACCTCCTTGTGGGAGCACGAGGTGGCACCAATGCAGCCATCAATGTAGCGGAGGAAGAGGTGGGGAGTGGTGCTGGTGTAACTACGGAAGATGGACTGTTCTATGTAGCCAACAAAGAGATGGGCATAGCTGGTGCCCATGGCTACCCCTTTGGTTTGGAGGAAGTGGGAGGTTTCGAAGGAAAAATTGTTAAGGGTGAGGGCCAGTTCAGCCAAGCGAATGAGAGTGTCAGTGGAAGGGTACGTTGGGGACGTTGGGAGCAGAAGAAATGGAGGGCTTGGAGGCTCTGGTCATGGCGGATGGAGGTGTAGAGGGATTGGATATCCATGGTGAAGATGAGGCGTTGGGGGCCGGGGAAATGGAAGTCTTGGAGGAGGTGGAGGGCATGGGTAGTGTCTCAAATGTATGTGGGAAGTTCCTGGACTAGGGGGGATAGGACAGTGTCGAGGTAGTAGAGATGAGTTCAGTGGGGCAAGAGCATGCTGAGACAATGGGTCAGCCAGGGTGTTCAGGCTTGTGGATCTTGGGAAGTAGGTAGAACCGGGCAGTGCGGGGTTCCTGGACTATGAGGTTGGAAGCTGTGGGTGGGAGATCTCCTGAGGTGATGAGATTCTGTATGGTCTGGGAGATGATGGTTTGGTGATGGGGGGTGGGGTCATGGTCGAGGGGGC
Source organism: Chiloscyllium punctatum (assembly GCF_047496795.1). Classification (NCBI taxonomy): domain Eukaryota; kingdom Metazoa; phylum Chordata; class Chondrichthyes; order Orectolobiformes; family Hemiscylliidae; genus Chiloscyllium; species Chiloscyllium punctatum. Next base: position 59,538,638 of record NC_092763.1, on the reverse strand, counting down.
GGTAGGAGGAGGTGTCCTCGAGTTGGCGTCTGGCTTCAGCAGTGTAGAGGTCAGTGCGCCAAACTACCACTGAACCCCCGTTATCTGCTGGTTTGATGGTGAGGTTGGGATTGGAGCAGAGGGACTGGAGGGCTGCCCGTTGTGAGAGGTTGGAGTGGGGGAGGGGGGTAGAGAGGTTGAGGTGGTTAATGTCCCGGCGGCAGTTAGAAATGAAGAGATCGAGGGCAGATAATAGTTAGGATAATGGTTAGAGGTATGGAAGCTTTCTAGAAATTCTGCTCACCCATTAGTCAGAATCTAGGTGAAATCACTCCTTGGCTTCTCACCCTTTGAATTCTCACAATGAACCCCAATTTGGAATGTTTTGATACTCTGGAGCTTTATACTGTTTAAAACAATTAATCCCTTAAAGTCACATTCTGTTCCCACCACCCACCGCCCTACCCAACCCCCCACCCCCCCACCCCCCAACCACCAGCCCCCAGCCCAGGATATTTAACGAGCGATTTATAACTGTTCACGATAAATAGCATCTCCTTAAACATAGCACAGAGGAAGTTGTAGCCAGGCATTAATCTCATTAAGTGATACATGAACCAGCAAAGCTCAACTTGCAACATTTTAAAAAGGTGAAATGATGTGCAGTAGTTGCCATATGTTATTTTAATCGCCTACAGGCAGATCTGCAGAATCTGTCTTCAATCTCAGTTCAGGATGTTGTCAATAATGTAATGCAGGACATATAATATTGACATTCAGATGCCCATAGACAAGATTTATACTATTGAAGCAATAGAACATTATTATTACTGCTGGAACAGCAACTCTGTAAGTGTCTGTTGTCGTGAAATCTCTTTAGTCTAAGCCAATTGGTTGTTGGTTCAAGGATCAGACCAAAGACACAAGCATATTATCAACTCAATGCAACGCTGGGCTACTACACAGTTATCTTTCGGATGAGATGTTACACTGGTTTGGTTTTTGTCCCCTTGGCATATTAAGCAGTCCAACAACAATATTTAACAAAGAGCAGCAGAATTATCTCGAGTACTTGTTTCTTTTGTCCCTAAGCCAAAATCAATGTTTGTTTGAAAACATCCTGGAGAAACATTTTGGAATGTTCAACTATGTTAATGATGTTATATGCATATGAGTTGTCAGAAGTGTGTGCAGTTATTATCTCTTGCTCTTGATGGATCAATGTGTTGTACAAGTAGTTCTCCTGTGACCATAGTTACATTCCAGTCAAACCTCACTTAATAGAAAAATTGCTTAATAGAAATAATGGGGCCTATGGGAAAAGTGGGGTTAGGAGGGCAGACCAGCAAAAACATCACTTGCGATCACTCAAAAATCCCCCATAAGCTGAACACAAATTATAGCACAGTCTGAATAAAGGTTTACATCATATTTATTAGCAAAAGTAAATTTAACACATTACATTGAAAAAATATTGTTAATGCAAGGACAGAGGGTCATCGTCATCACCACCATCATCGGGTACACAAAGTTAAAAATCTCACAACACCAGGTTATCATCCAACAGGTTTAATTGAAGCACACTAGCTTTCGGAGTGACGCTCCTTCGTCAGGTGATGAAGGAGTGTCACTCTGAAAGCTAGTGTGCTTCCAATTAAACCGGTTGGATTATAACCTGGTGTTGTGTGATTTTTAACTTTGTACACCCCAGTCCAACACCGGCATCTCCAAATCATCATCAGGTGCAGTTGTGGTTGCAGAAGTAGATGGCTGTGGTTGATTGTCTTCTGACTGTTTCTTGTGGGGGTTGGTTGAGATTGTGTGGTATGCAAGTACAAGAACAAATTAGAAAGGCAAATGGTATGTCTAAGAGTAATGCAGTCCTGCAGGAATTATGCAGAGCTTGTACAGGAATTATACAAGAAGATTCTTGTCTCAGAGGGAGAGCGATGAACATTCATGAGTTTAATTTTTGAGAGGAAGCTGCTCAATGTATAGTACTGTACCTGTCACATGCTCTGATGGCAGCTAATATTGGCGTATGCATAGAACGGCGTATGTGGAAACTTCAGTGCTGACATTGGCGCATGTGTAGACTAAAGCATGAAAAGCAATCACTGCTGGAATTGCACTGTTGCAAACAGAGGTAAGCGTTCTTGAAAATACCATTCCCTAATTCTTCAGTAACCAATATAGCTATAGCCAAATCATGCTGCTGAAACACAATTTATATGAGAACCACCTGTACAAATTAGTTCTGCATTTCCTCTATTACAGCAGTGACTACACTACAAAAATACTCTATAAATGTAAGGAAACCCTCCTGCCTTTACCCTAAATTGCACTGAGTTCTGTTCACTCACCACCCAGTGTTCACTGACTTATACTGTCCCTCAGTTAAGTAATCCTTTGGTTTTAAAATTATCATGCTTTTTTTTCACACTCTCACCCCTCCTTTCCCATGTTATCTCCTTCAACTCTGTATCCATCTTCCTCTGGCTTCTCAAGCATCATGTCCACATCTCTGGAAATGTTCTCCCTAAATCTCTCTGCATCTCTATCTTTCCTCCTTTGGCCTCTTTTTAAAACCTACCTCGTTTGATCAAGTTTTTGCTTATCTGCCTTTTTATGTGACTGGGTGTTAAAATTTGTTTGATTACACTGTTGTAAAATGCTGTTACATTACAGCATGAAAGGCATTACATAAATATTGTTGTTATTGTAAAGTGTTTTGAACAGCCTGAGTTATGCAAATGTAATATATCTAAGTCTTTTCTTCTTCTACAGAGATGAATTGCTTTCTGTGGCAGTTGTAATTCACTTTAGGCTCTTCTTTTGCCAGTATAGATGCCATAATATGCATCAATTGTATGTATTGCCTATGACATCGACGTCTGATTAGATCAACAACTTGGATATGTCTATTGCAGATTCAGAGAATGATAATAAATTAGTGAAAATAATGTATTCAATATATACATTATAAATAATAGCCTGTATATCAATATAATGAAAATATTTTGTCTGGGATACCTCGATATTCTTAGATTGCAAAAATATGCTCAAACTTAATTTTGGTTGAAACAAGACAAACATCAATATTTCTTTTATTATCTCTCAAAAATGTTCAAATAAATACAATGTTTATTTTTTTAAAAAGTGTCCATTTTGGTTTCCAATATGTCCAACTCTTGTCTGCATTCCTCTCAGAGCCTCAGATATCAATATATGTTTTATGCATTTGTAAACAATACAGTAGATGCATAAGGTTATCTAAAATAAGCGAACTGCTGATGTTTTTGAAAAAAATTGACGAATAGCTCTCATTTAACTTGATTCCCAAAAACAAGGTAATTAATCTTCCTCTATTTTTGATTGTCCTGGGCTATGCCACCACTTGTGACAGTGTGCTAGATATACAAGACTTAGGAACCATGGTATGCATGGAATTATTACAGCGATTATATTTTCTCTTTTTCTGGTGTGCAAATAGTCAGCCTCCACTGAGCATACTTCTTGGTGACACCTGAGTGACTCAATGGAAAGTGCTTTTACCATCAAGTCAGACAATTGTGGGTTGATATCCTCTCCAGATCTTTCAGCACTAAATTCCAGACTCATGTTCCAGAATGGTACTGAGTGTGTGCTAGACTGTCAGTTGTACTGACTTTCACACAAAATGTTTGACCAAGAGAATTCTGTCCTGTTATGTGGAAGCAAGTCTATTTCAACAAAGAAATGGGGATTTAACACTGATGGCCTGGGTGGATTGTTACCCTGTCAACAGCTGAAAAATGTTATCTGATCATTATGTCATTGTAATGTTTGGAGCTTGCCATGTGTAAATTAGTTGATGTTATGAGAAACAAAGCTCACTCACTTCAATAATTTCAGTCTGAGACAAGATCTGAATCAGTAGTGCCATTTATTTTACACTTGCAAGTGGGTGTGATGTCCACTGTCTACAAGGCCGAGGACATACACACACTAAATTCAATTCATACACAACATTTATATGATTTGATGTCTATTGTTTTACACTGCTCCCTCCCCTGTTTACATCGTCCACTTCCCTAAGACCGGCCCCCCATTACCCCTGTTTATCTCTTGCCTTATCCGGCCTTGTCTGTGACAAAATGCTTATTTCTGGTCTCACAAGGCTGTTTGACCTCATCCTGCTGTAGGTCATTGTTAGGCATATTCTTTCTTCATCATTATCTACCCCCTTCATCTGTGCCTTTCCCGAGGCCGTTCTGATCCCTATGACCCTTTTAATTGGGGTTTGTTCCTGTGTTTTTGTAAAAGTGGGAAGCACATGTTTATATCTACTGTTTGTACAGGCGTATCTAGCTTAACTTCATCCCCTCACAACATCTTATCTACTTGCCCATAATGTCTACCTTCTGACATACAGTTTTAGCTAATACAAAAACAATTATATATTTCCTCCACATCGTTTCCATTCTTGTTGACTCAGCTCTTGGCTAAAACAATTACACACTGGTGTGAGTTCATTTTACTTTGTAAGATGGAATTGCAGAATTGCAGAAGTAACATTAATTTACCTACATCCCACAATGTGTTTTCTACACTATGCTATTGATTACATTTCATTGGCTGGAATGCAATTTTGGATACTCTGAGGTTGTGAAAGGTGTTGTACAAGAGTAATGGAGGTGGAGATGGTATAGTGGTAAGGTCATTGGACCAGCCGTTCAGGTTAATGCTTTGGGAACATGGATCCAAATACCACCAAGGAAGTTAAAAATTCAACTAATAAAATTCAACCTGTACTAAAAGCTTGTATCAGCAGTGGTAACCATGATAAAACCCATTTGGTTCACTAATGTCAATTAGGGAAGCTATGTGCCATCTTCATTTCAACTGGCCTCACGGGAAAAAACCTGGTCATCAGGTGTGAGGCACTGTCATTGCTGTTATATGTGGCACAGGTCTGGCCTATTCCCAGAACCCGTGCCACTGCAGTCACCCGGGCCATCTTCCAATTTATATGGAGGTCAAAGATGGACAGGGTCCGAAGGGACTCGATGTATAAAGATCTGGGCAACGGGGGATAAAATACACCCAATGCCACCCTCACTCTGATGGCCACCATTGAGTGTGGCTGCATCAAGTGTGTGTGGATCCCCGGTACGCAAACACCAAGTTTCACTACGTACTGAGGTTCTACCTGTCCCTGGAGCTGGTGCGGAACGCTCCGAGTAGTTGGACCGTTCCGTATCACCTGTCCTTCATGGAGAAGTTTATGAAGAAAAACACCTTTGACCACAAGTCCATCAGGAAGTGGTCAGCATGTAGTGCCCTTGAGACCCTTCGGGAAAAGGAGAGGGCGGATCCTATCGAGCGGTTCCCTGAGCAGACTGTCAAAGCCATTTGGCAGAATGCCTCATCACCAGAACTTTCCAACAAGCACCAAGACATGGCTTGGCTGGTGGTGAGAAGAGCTCTGCCTGTGAGATCCTTTATGCACGCCTGGACTCTCTCTCGCACCGCATGCTGCCCTCGAAGTGGCTGCGGTGGGGGGAGGGGAGGGGAACGAGACTGTCACACACCTCCTTCTGGAATGTGCCTACGCAGAAGAAGTCTGGAGAGGAATGCAGTGGTGTTTGTCTAGGTTCATCCGAGCAGCGCCGTGACACGGGGCTCCGTGCTCTACGGTCTGTTCCCCGGGACACACACTGAGACGAACATCAACTGTACCTGGAGGATCATCAAATCAGTGAAGGACGCTCTCTGGGCGGTCTGAAACCTGTTGATCTTCCAGCTGAAGGAGTTGACCCTGACTGAGTGTTGCAGACTGGCACATTCCAAGGTCCAGGACTACGTGTTGAGGGACGCGCTGAAGCTTGAGGCAGCTGCCCCCAAGGCGCGGTGGGGAAAGACCACAGTGTAACATCTGCCTGCCTAAGAAGAACAGGGGGCCCATGCAGTCAGTTGGACTCTGCTGACGCCTCAGCTAAATATATAATTGTACAGACCTGTATATATGAATGATTACTCTGTCTGTATACCAAGAAATGGAATGTTTATGGATGTATGGCATGACCAATTGTACAGATTATGAAAATATTTTATGAATAAAGTATATTTTTGAAATAAAAATAATCTTCATTTCAACTGGCCTACATATGATTCCAGATCAATAGCAAAGTGGTTGTATTTTAACTGCCCTTCTGAAGTGATTTAACAAGTCTCTCAGTGGGTATTCATGGGTTGTTAGGGATGGCCGATTTATATTGTTCTTGTCAGTGATGCATCCTATAAAAGAATAAAGTTACTAAGTCTTATCTTTTTAATGGTATGCTTTCCTTTATTGGACAGAGCATTCAGTATGGGAGTTAGGAGGTCATGTTGCAGCTGTACAGGATATTGGTTAGGCCACTTTTGGAATATTGTGTGCAATTATAGTGTCCCTCCTATCGGAACAATGTCATGAAACTTGAAAGGGTTCAGAAAAGATTTACAAGGATGTTGCCATGTTTGGAGGATCTGAGCTACAGGAAGAGGCTGAATAGGCTGGGACGGTTTTCCCTGGCGTGTCAGAGGCTAAGGGGTGACCTTATAGAGATTTATAAAATCATGAGGGGTATGGACAGGGTAAATAGTCAAGGTCTTTTCACTGGGGTGAGGGAGTCCAGAACTAGAGGGCATAGATTTAGGGTGAGAGGGGAAAAATTTAAAAGGGAGCTAAGAGGCAACTTTTTCACGCAGAGGGTAGTGCGTGTATGGAATGAGCTGCCAGAGGAAGTGGTCGAGGCTGGTACAGTTGCAACATTTAAAAGGCATCGAGATAGATATATGAATAGAAAGGGTTTAGAAGGATATGGACCAAGTGCTGGCAAATGGGACTAGATCAGATCAGGATATCTGGTTGGCATGGATGAGTTGGACTAAAGGGTCTATTGGAATTGGGGCTATGTGAACATTATAATAGCCTTCACTGTACCTGAGTTCCATCCTGAACCCTTAAGTGAGACCTGAATTGGTTCAGAGGCTAGAGCTCCTATTCCATTGAGCTGTATGACCACTGTCCCCAAGTTAGGCCTGGAATGCTAATATTTCACAATCACTGCAATTCCTGCTCATCTTTGCCATCCCGTGCCTCAGCTGGACAGTTTGCAGGGGGACTCCCATCAGGAATGGTACCTCCCCCATTGTTGAATAGCCTTATAACACTTGCTATTGAGGTTGACATGTCAGGACTTGCTACTTAGGTAAGGTAATAGGGAAAATCGGTATCCATAGAACTGAAAAAAATGAAAGCCAGCAGAAGAAAAAATACAGCTTTGGTGGCTAAAAAAGCAACGGTAAGACAAATTGTCACACCGGCCTAAGTGAGGAAGGAAAAGTGAGGAAATTAAAACATTGGGGAAGGGAGCCGATAGGTTGTAGATGTAGGTAGTGGCATGGAAGATTGATTTTGATGTACACATGTCTGGAATATGTGTAACTGCCATATAATAATTCTTTAGCAAAAATTAAAAATACTTTCATTGTGTCATCACAGTAAATTGTAAAACCACTAATATTCGCAACATGTGTGGTATGTCTGCTTTCAATGTGAACATTATTTTCTACACTGATTAAGCCTTCTGGTCTACCAAGCCCGGGGACCAACTCTCTGGGTTTTAGCATATTGGCTTGCTCAGTTTAGAAACATGAACATAGGAAAACTGTAGTTTCAATGTTATAAGATTAGATATGTTATTATTCATTAAAAATTTCAAAATAGCTGCATAAATAATGAAAAATCCCAACTTTTCAAAAAGCCTCTGGGTAAGTTAACATATTGTGGTACTGTCAATGTACTGTCAATGTGGTACTGTCAGCTATTTATAGAACAGAACAAGTGAAGTCTCAGGGAATAAGGGATATGGTATATCTCCTATCAGCTTCTTTGTCTCGCGATGCAAACAAGATCTAGTTGCTTTGTGGATCCTGATCTCCTATTCTATTGTTTCTGTTCCACCAGATGTATCTCCTGTTGTAGACCATGTGGTAAAATTCAGTTTTGCCCCTTCCAATTTAAAATTGCATCAGCAATGTTTTCTGTGATTATTTCTCACAGAATGTTGCTAAAAGGAATTGGCACGGTGTCCCTTTAAAAAAGATGTTATTCTCATGCTATTGTACATCACATAATCTGAGATAAAACACAGTGGTGATCTTATCTGTGTCTATTTGTCTGATGAAAATCACTGCAAGTTTTTTTTCTCTTAATGTCTTCCTGCCTCTCCGAAGAAACTAACTGATTGATCCTAGGCATCAGCTATGCTCCTGTCCAGAATCCAAGTCTGATTTTTTTTGTGTGTGAGCCTTGCAACAGCTGAGGTCGTTGACAAATCCAATTTCCTTCTCACCCAATAGGCACACCTTTTAGTGCAGACTACTGGAAAGTGAAAGTGGCTAGGTGTCATTCATAACCCAGGGATGCTGATGTCTAATGAATGCCTTCTCCTGCACCAGGTTGAAATCATTTACTCAGTACAGGCCAATACTTATTGGTTCTGACATTGAGCCGTCATGCAATTCTTGTGAATTTAGAAAAATCCATAAGCAAGTAGCAACAGCAGGACAATTAATGTGCCAATATTGGTTGAGGCATATGTGTTATTAAAAGGGAGAACTAGCAGAAAATAATTTGAATTATTTCCAGAGAATCATCTGGGGTCAACAGGACAGATATAGATACAGGCTCTTATGGTCAAAAAGATTCTGTTTCATAAGACATCAAGTTAATGCTTGTGTCACCAACTGTCAAGTGCAAAGGTGGAAGAATGGGATAATTGCAATGTTAATTCACTGAAGACTTTAAGACTGCTCTTCCTCATTATAATGTGTGCATCAGTCAGATCTGATGAAGGGCTCCTGCCCAAAATGTCGATTTTCCTGCTCCTCGGATACAGGCTGACCTGCTGTACATTTCCAGCACCACTCTTACCTTGACTGTGTGCATCAGTCAGTTGAGAGCTAGAATCTGGTCCTGATGATCATGAAGGTTAAATCTGGGCAAGTCTCACTCTTCTGAGGACAATTAAATCAATATTATATCATAGGTTGTATAAAGAAAATAGAGTATAATACATTGAAATCACCTCATTATTTGCCTTGGATATTCTTCTGTCCTTGATAATCAGTTCTGCTCTCCTTTGGACATCCAGGATGATGTTTCTTTCTTCCACATAACAAATATCCTGAAGTAGCAATGGCTACAATATGATCGAATTTTACATTTAGTTTGAAAGGGAGAAGACTAAGTTTTCAACTTAAATAAAGGCAGTTGTGTGGGCGTAATAGCTGAGTTAACTGAAGTGAACCAGCATATTAGGTGAAAGGAAAGATCAACAGAGACAATGAAATGGCAGCCATTTAAGGGTATACTTCAGAATAAGTAAATTTCTAAAGTACTGCTGCCTCACAGCACCAGAGACCTGGGTTCAATTCTCCGCCTCAGGCAACTGTCTGTGCGGAGTTTGCACATTCTCCCTGTGTCTGCGTGGGTTTCCTCCGGGTGCTCCGGTTTCCTCCCACAGTCCAAAAATGTGCAGTTTAGGTGAAGTGGCCATGCTAAATTGCCCATAGTGTTAAGTGAAGGGGTAAATGTAGGGGAATGGGTCTGGGTGGGTTGCTCTTCAGAGGGTCGGTGTGGACTTGTTGGGCCAAAGGGCCTGTTTCCACACTGTAAATAATCTAATCTAATCTAAAATAAAGAAAAATTCTAAATGGAGGGCCAATCATCCATTCCAAAGTGCAGAATGATTGAAGTGTTCTGGTGCATGAGTCACAAAATATTCGTATGTGCTTCCAACACACATTCAAGAAGGCTAATGCGATGCTTTCATTATTATGTGAGGAATTGATCATAAAAGCAAGGATGTTATGCTTCAGTTCCCCAGGGCATTGGGAAGACCATATTCTAATACAGTGTGCAGCTTTAGAGTTCTTATTGAAGAAAGGATGTAAATGCTTTTGAAGCAGAAAAGGAGTTGTTTAATAGATTGATATCTGGGACAAATGGGCCCCAGTTATGCCTGCCTCTTTGTGGGGTACATGGAACATTCTTGATTCTAGTCCTGTTCCAGGCCCAACCCACAAGTCTTTCTTTAGTATATCAATTAGCGCTACTTCCCTCTCTCATCCGGAATTGGAAAAGGTTTTCAATTTTGCTTCCAATTTCCACCTCATTCTCACCTTCACCTGGTCCATCTCTAACTCCTCCCTTCTATTCCTTGACATAATTGCTTGAAATCTAGAGCACAAATTGGCTGGGGGGGGCTCCAATTCTTTTCCCAGATTTTAACAGGCCAGTGGGAAAGTCCAACTTCTCAATTAAGAAGGCACTTAACTCTATTACTTTAAGAGCTTATACTTGAAATTTTGAATGAGGTCTTGGGAAAGAAGTTTCTGTCCTGTCATACGTCTGATGTGGTTTTGGCACTGGAACAATCTTTACCCTGGTATCTCAGAATCACTGCATTGTGCTCATTTCAACTTGGGTAGTGAATATGATAAAAATTTATAAAAGTAATTAACATAGTGTGATTGGTTATCGTAAAGCAAACCACAAGTGTTCCAGATCTCTAATTTGAACTAAACAGTTCAATTTACTAATTCAGACTGCTCATAAAGCTAACTTTATGAGAATCAAAATGAAACACTGGTAAATTGGAACTACTTTGCCAAATTTTGGGTGCATTTCTGGGGCAGTGGTGGACATTTAGTATGCATTTATCTTTGGCAGAAAATAAGAGAAAAAAAATTGCTATCTTCAGTTGTGATATCTTTCAACTTCATAAGCCCAAATATTCATGAAAGAAAGATAATATTGAGTAACTATAATATCACAGTTAAAGGATCCTCTCCTGGAATTTATTTCATCTTTAAGTATTTTCACAGGAAAATATTTTGGAGCTAATCTCAAAATCTACATCTTATCAACTCTGGCCTTAATTTCTTCAAGGCATTTCTAGTACTGCACTAATAAATTGCCTGAGTAAAAGTGCCTCTTTATTTCAAAAACAGCCTGCAGGCATAGAAACGTAACTGAGAAATGTTAATATTGGAGCACGAGTCCAAACACAATGGTATCCATTAATTCAGAAATCAGATAAGAATCACGGAACAATTTAGCATTGTTATAGTCTTACAGATGCTAATTTTCAAACTGGTTCTGAGTGAGAGTCTTTAATCAGCCGATCCCAAGATATTTAAAGCAAGAAATATGTTGAAGATTGGATTCTTTCTTCTAAGAGAACATGAGGACTGCAGATATTGGAGGTCAGAGTCGAGAGTGTGATGCTGGCAAAGTACAGCTGGTCAGGCAGCATCCGAGGAGCAGGGGAATTGATGTTTCGGGCAAGAGCCCTTCATCAGGAATGAGGCTTGTGAGCCGAGGGGACTGAGAGGTAAATGGGAGGCGGGGTGGGGCTGGGGTGAAGTTGCTGAGATCGCGGTAGGTAGATAGAGGTGGGGGTAAAGGTGATAGGTCAGAGAGAGGGTGGAGCAGATAGGTGGAAGGAAGCTGGACAGATAGGACAAGTCATGAGGGTGGTGTCAAGTTAGAAGCTTGGATCTGGGATAAGGTGAGGGGAGGGGAAATGAGGAAACTGGTGAAATCCACTTTAATCCCATGTGGTTGCAGAATCCCAAGACAGAAGATGAGGCCTTCTTCCTCCAGGCATTGGGTGGTTAGGGTTTGGCAGTGGAGGAGGCCCAGCAACTACATGTCTTTGGCCGAGTGGGAGGGGGAGTTAAAGTGTTCAGCAACGGGATGTGGGGTTGCTTCGTGCATGTGTCCCAGAGGTGTTCTCTGAAGCGTTCTGCAAGTAGGCATCCTCTCTTCCCAACGTAGGGGAGACTGTATCGGGAGCAACGGTTACAGTAAATTACATGTGTGGAAGAACAGGTGAAACATTGATGGTGTGGATGGCTTCTATGGAGCCTTGGATGGAGGTGAGGGGGGAGGTGTGGGCGCAGGTTTTACAATTCTTGAGGTGACAGGGGAAGGTGTCAGGAGGGGAGGGGAGGGGGCTGGTGAGGGCGGAAACCTGACAAGAGAGTTGCGGAGGGAATGATCTTTACTGAAGGTGGGGAGGGAAATATATCTATGGTGGTGGGGTCCGTTTGTAGCTGGTGGAAATGGCAGAGGATGATGCGATATATATGAAGGATGGTGGGGTGGAAGGTGAGGACCAAGACGTTCTGTCCTTGTTGCGGTTGGAGAAGTGGCGTTTGAGGGCAGAGATGGGGAAGTGGATGAGATGTGCTGGAGGGCATCATCGACGATGTGGGAAGGGAAGTTGTGGTCTTTGAAGAAGGAGGCCATCTGATGTGTTCTGTGGTGGAACTGGTCCTCCTGTGAGCAGAAGTAGAGGAGGTGGAGGAATTGGGAATAAGGGATAGCATTTTGGCACTGGAATTGTCCTACCAGTCCATCTTCCTTCCCACTTATCTGCTCCACCCTCCTCTCCAACCTATCACCATTACCCCTTTGATCTATCTATCACGTTCTCAGATACCTTCCCCCAGCCCCATGCCCCTCCCATTTATCTCTCAGCCCCCTTGGCTCACAAGCTTCATTCCTGATGAAGGGCTTATACTCAAAACATTGATTCTCCTCCTTCCTTGGATGCTGCCTGACCTGCTGTGCTTTTCGAGCACCACACTCTCAACTTCTTTCATCTAAGAACCTGTTTGGAGATCTGTAAATTCTTAAACATTTAAGTAAAAGTTATGATTTTTTCAAAATGAGGATGGATACCTACTTGTCATGAACAATCATATATGTAAACATTGAACGAGAAATAAATTAGTTGCTAGGATCTGAAAGAAAAAGAGGAAAAGCTACATAGATATTTTAGTAATAATGATGGATTGGGCAGATATGGAACATAGTAAACAGCTGAACTGGAAAATGTTCTTCTGCGATCAATATTTCACCTGGTAACTTTTTGTCCAGATGCCTGCAGAAAATAGCATTGAATTTTGATGAAGTTGAGCCAAGTATAGACTCCTTAGTAACTGCAGCCTTCAAATGAAGTGGTGTGTACTTAACCTATATAACGTGTACTGCAACCATTACATATAGGTCTGAAACATTGGATTCAACATGCAAGGCAATGGAACCTATAAAATAATGCATTTTATACTCACTATTTATTTAATTAGAATTTTCTTCCCCTATTTTATATCCCCGAATCAAGAATTATCTCATAATCTGAAACGTAGAAATTCTACTTTCTCTCTGTAAATGGTAATATATGAAATAAGTTGTTGCTGTTATGCTAGATACATTTCCAATTGAATGTTTTGAAAACATTTGTAGCTCAGGTTGAGGTTCTGAATGTAGGTTTGCTCGCTGATCTGCAAGGTTCATTTTAAGGCGTTTTGTCACCATACTGGTGACCCTCTGGATGAACATCCACAAATGAAGCTGCATTAGAACTTTATTTCAATGAGCCACCACATGCTGCAGCACAGAGGAACTACGCACAGCAGAGGAATATCACCTATGCAGTGTATTCAAAAAGAATGGGTACCCAGTGAAATGAGTCTGTCGATTTCTCAGCAACAAGCTCAAGCAAGCAGACAAAACAAGTCCAGAAACCTTAGCCATTCTCCCCTACATCAAAGACATGTACTACCAGACAACTCAGACTACCAGAAATGACTACCCCCAGACAACTCAGACCCCTTGGCATCATGGTAGCCCACAAACCCACCAACACACTAAAATAGATGTTAATGAATTTGAAAGGCCCTATACGGACAACAAGCAAAACTAATGTCATTTACAAAATACCTTGCAAGAACTGTAACTACATTAGACAAAAAAAGCAGAAAACTAACCACCAGGATACATGACCATCAACCAGCCACAAAAAGACATTACCCACTCTCACTAGTATCCTTACATATGGATGAGGAAGGACACCGCTTTCATTGGGACAACACGTCCATCCTAGGACAAACCAAACAGTGACATGCACGAGAATTCCTAGAAGCATGGCATTCCAACTGGAACTCTATCAACAAACTCATTGACTTAGATCCCATTTACCACCCCCTGAGAAAAAGAACAGGAAATAACATCACCACAGAAAATGATATCTCGACAGGAAATGACATCACCAACCCAAGGAAACCTAAACATATAAATAGAAACGGGCTACACCACCAGTTCTTCATCCAGAGGCTCACTGAAGATATTACCTAGTATGGTGATGAAACATCTGAAAACAAACCTTCCTGCTCAGTGAGAAAACCTACATCCACCTTTCCTCTAGGTTTTACCAGGGTTGTTCTGTAACCAGCTCTTTGGATTTCCACTGTAGCTTATGTATTGATTTTCTCTCCTTTCAGATATGGAAACCTCTACTCGGTGCCTCTTTTTGTTTGACAGATGTAAATTTAAAATTTTTAGTGGTATTGCCTCTTGAGACAACACATCGGAAGTCCGATATGTGGTTCCACTGGATCACATGGGTTTATTACACATGATCCTGGTCCAACAGGTAACTACAAATTCCAAAGAATCTTATTATGTTAATGCTAGTAGTTGAACACAGTTGTTGCTGTCATTGCAGACAAGCCTTCAATCGGTTCTGCCGTTGATTTGTGTACCATTATGGCCATGTTAGTGGGCTTTAACAGATATTGAATCTCACCGCAACAGTTGATATTTGGGAGGTGGATAAACTGATCAGAAAAAATGTTTAGTATTAGGTTTAAAAACATGCTTAATAATTCCTGCAAACATTGTTTATGTTAGAAGTCCTGCCACATATACCTCTGCTAAGTCCACCAATATGAACATGTATAACCTGTTAGTCAGTTTGATTTTATGACGATCTGCAGAGTAGCTGTTGAACAAAGGATAAATTTAATGGATTCTTTTGTTACAGTTGCTTTTCATTTGATGGTAAAGAAAGATGTAGATACTGTTAAATTTAATAAGAAAATAAACAAGAGGTTTAAAACATACAAATGATAAATGTGTAAATGTTTAAATTTTACCATTAGCTGCAATGTATTTGTGAACCTGCTATTGGAATGGAAGGTATCTCAAGAATATTAATAGAACAACGAAAATTAATATTGCACAAAAATGTCCCATGAAAATTGTTCAATGCACACAATTTGTTCCACATGTCCTCCTCACGGGTCTGCTGGCATGCTAACCACATCTATGCAGCATCCCCACCAAGTGGCCATTTTGAGAATATGTGTGAGTTCAGTTCCATAAAAAAAATTCGTCTTCATTATTTATTTATTAACAGAAGTATTATTCTGAAGTATTTTGAAGTTGTAAATTTTCAACGTTTCACATGACATTGTTTAATTCTTAAACACTATGGAACTCTCATCACGTAAATGAATTGCTTTGTTACAACTGGACAACTTCAGGAAGTCTGATCCAATGATACAATGTACTGTTGTGTTGTGCCATGCACGAAATGGCAGGAATAGGACTGGCAGCTGCAAGGGACTTTCCTCTCACATTCTACAGTGTTAACTTTCTAATGTCATGATGGGGTCAGACGTACACAAGAACTGGTGATAACTTTTGAATAGGAGAAAGAAAGATAAAAGAATCTCTTGCATTTATAAAGTACTTCACGGCCACTGGACATCTCAAAGTTCCTTATAGCCGAAGAAGCATGTTAAAGTAGGAACGACTGAAACATAGTAAATAATAGACTTACCTCAGATCCTACTTTGAGGTCCAGATGCAGAAATGGTAGAAGTCTTCCTTAATGGCTGCCTTTGTATTTGTTTTTTGTGGGATTTACTTACTACTTTTGGGAAGATGAAATTTCCATTGTCATCAATAATTTTCTTCTCCTTCCCTACTCTCCATAAAGCCATAGACTATTTCTGGTCAAAAAGGTGAGTAAATTGTGTTGATGATTGCACTAATGCTGTTCTGAATTAGACACAAATGCATATGGGGAAACATAGAGTGACTTGTCCACTGATATTTTCTTTCCTTCCCGGAAAGAAGGGCATTGTCACACTTGTCATCAAGGTTAACAGGGATCAGTTGCATGGGAAATCATTGACACAAATTTAATCCAATAGAGTCTCCAATATGATTTGGCACTGGACGTTAATGGGGAGTTCATTATTTTGTAAATTATTTGCAGATTTTATGTTTCATAGAGTCACAGAGATGTACAGCATGAAAGCAAACCCTTCGGTCCAACTCGTCCATGCCGACCAGATATCCCAACCCAATTTAGTCCCACCTGCCAGCACCCAGCCCATATCCCTCCAAACCCCTCCTATTCATATACACATCCAAATGCCTCTTAAATGCTGCAATTGCACCAGCCTCCATCACATCCTCTGGCAGCTCATTCCATACATGTACCACCCTCTGCATGAAAAAGTTGCCCCTTAGGTCTCTTTTATATCTTTCCCCTCTCACCCTAAACCTATGCCCTCTAGTTCTGGACTCCCCGATCCCAGGGAAAAGACTTTATCTATTTATCCTATCCATGCCCCTCATAATTTTGTAAACCTCGATAAGGTCACCCCTCAGCCTCCGATGCTCCAGGGAAAACAGCCTGTTCAGCCTCTCCCTATAGTTCAAATACTCCAACCCTGGCAACATCCTTTTCTGAACCTTTTCAAGTTTCACAACATCTTTCCAATAGGAAGGAGACCAGAATTGCATGCAATATTCCAACAGTGGCCTAACCAATGTCCTGTACAGCTGCAACATGACCTCGCAACTCCTGTACTCAATACTCTGACCAATAAAGGAAAGCATACCAAACACCTTCTTCACTATCCTATCTATCTGCGACTCCACTTTCAAGGAGCTATGAACCTCAACTCCAAGGTCTCTTTGTTCAGCAACACTCCCTAGGAGCTTACCATTAAGTGTATAAGTCCTGCTAAGATTTGCTTTCCCAAAATGCAGCACCTCGCATTTATCTGAACTAAACTCCATCTGCCACTTCTCAGCCTATTGGCCCATTTGGTCCAAATCCTGTTGTAATTTGAGGTAACCCTCTTTGCTGTCTACTACACCTCCAATTTTGGTGTCATAGAACATAGAACATAGAACAATACAGCACAGAACAGGCCCTTCGGCCCACGATGTTGTGCCGAACTTCTATCCTAGATTAAGCACCCATCCATGTACCTATCCAAATGCCGCTTAAAGGTCGCCAATGAATCTGACTCTACCACTCCCTCGGGCAGCGCATTCCATGCCCCCACCACTCTCTGGGTAAAGAACCCACCCCTGACATCTCCCCTATACCTTCCACCCTTCACCTTAAATTTATGTCCCCTTGTAACACTCTGTTGTACCCGGGGAAAAAGTTTCTGACTGTCTACTCTATCTATTCCTCTGATCATCTTATAAACCTCGATCAAGTCACCCCTCATCCTTCGCCGTTCCAACGAGAAAAGGCCGAGAACTCTCAACCTATCCTCGTACGACCTACTCTCCATTCCAGGCAACATCCTGGTAAATCTTCTCTGCACCCTCTCCAAAGCTTCCACATCTTTCCTAAAGTGAGGCGACCAGAACTGCACACAGTACTCCAAATGTGGCCTAACCAAAGTCCTGTACAGCTGCAACATCACCTCACAACTCTTGAATTCAATCCCTCTGCTAATGAACGATAATACTCCATAGGCCTTCTTACAAACTCTATCCACCTGAGTGGCAACCTTCAAAGATCTATGTACATAGACCCCAAGATCCCTCTGTTCCTCCACCTGACCAAGAACCCTACCAATCATCTGCAAACTTACTAACTGTGCCTCTTATGTTTGCATCCAAATCATTTATATAAATGACAAAACGTAGAGGACCCAGCACCGATCCTTGTGGCACTCCACTGGTCACAGGCCTCCAGTCTGAAACACAACCCTCCACCACCACCCTCTGTCTTTCACCTTTGAGCCAGTTCTGTATCCAAATGGCTAGTTCTCCCTGTGTTCCATGAGATCTAACCTTGCTAATCAGTCTCCCATGGGCAACCTTGTCGAATGCCTTACTGAAGTCCATATAGATCACATCTACTGCTCTGCCCTCATCAATCATGGTGCATGCTTTTAATGTTCAATAACAGAGGATTTCATCATTAGATCCCCTAAAGTATGGAAATAGACCCTTCGGCCCAGCAAGTCCACAACACCCCTCCGAAGAGTAACCCAACCAGACCCATTTCCCTGCCCTATATTTACCCATGACTAAGGCACCTGGCACTATGGGCAATTTAGCTTGACCAATTCACCTAACCTGCACAGCTTTGGATTTGTGGGAGGAAACCAGAGTACCCAGAGGAAACCCACACAGGGAGAATATGCAAACTCCACACAGACAGTTGCCCGAGGCGGGAATCGGACCTGGGTCCCTGGTGAGCCCCCATGTTCTTACTTCATGTATTATTGCCAGCAGATTATCCACAATCCCATTAAAGGTAATGTACAGCTCCTTCTACTCTGCCCCTAAAATGTTCATTGTGAGATAGTCATCTCTGATCTGGCATTTTTCAATTTTCTATGCTAGTCAATCTATGGTCTATTTGTATGAGACATGTGCTTAGTACTAGCAAATTAGAGGCACCATTATGTCATGGGTCAATCCTCAAAAAGAACTGGGTTAAACTATCCAAAACTAATTAATGTACTTACAGTCAGCAATGGAGAGATTCATTTCCTCAAACTAGATTTTAACTCATATCCCAGAGAAGAAAGTTCATCTCCTGTAAGTCCATCACATTACAAACTGTGCTTTTGTTTATAAATTCAGAATCCTGATTAAATTAAAAATGTGGCATTAATTCACACTGTCATTAAACAGTCTCAGAATTTCAGATCAAATTTATTGACTGAGCTTGAAAATTTTATATTATACAACAAACGAATTTCCTGGTCAAACAATATTCAAGTAGCATCTAATTGAAACCATTTTAATTGCATTGAATAAATATACCACATTTCACACATACATGTATGAGTGTGGTTAGTTTATTTAGTTAATAACTAGTACAATCGTCACATAAAAAGAAATCGGTTGACACGTATGAACACTATACACGGCATTCAGCATAATATCTGACATTTATATCGAGATTTTGCATTTTTCTTCACAAAAGTGCAGTGAGAAGGAAAGGATTTTAGTTGTCATATTTCTGAAATGTTGAATACAATTGATTTAATACACAAAATATCCATGGACTAATTGTATGTTAATGAATATCTGGACTTTTGAGCTGTTCAATAGAATGAACTACAAAGATGCTGCAGCATGTTTTGTTTAAACGCTATCCCTGAACAGCTTAGATCAAATCTCGGCTTCTTTCATATTCCGGCTCCTGGACCAATTAAAATTCGCTTTTGAGCATTTTCTGGGAAACGTAAATTTCAATCATCCAATCAGATAAAATTGCTCACAGTTTTCCAGCAAGATAAGTTCTTAGTTCAAATAAATTATGCATTTTAATCAAATATGTCAACATTTATAGGTAATTAGATTATTTTAATGCAGTCGTGCACATTCTGAAATAAAGACATTGCTAGCATTACTTCAGGATTCAATATTTTGCAAACAACGGGATTGAAAAGGAAGGTTATAGGAATAGCGCTCAGTAGTGCCAGTGGAAGACAAATGTAATTGTACCTTCTGCCAATGTTACTGTCTTAACATAATTCTTCAGAAGCAAAACCGGCGCATGCAGCACAGTGAGCATAGTATGGACGACATGAAAATAAATCACAGCTTCCTTTCCTCTGGTTTTTCGCTTAATATGTAACGACCCGGGTTATGTTTGAGGCCCGCAGGTTATTTCTTAAAACGATCTCTAAAGGTTACAGTCAAATATCCAGCCCCAACCCTCCACTAGACGTGGAGGTTTGGGGGTGGGGGTGGGGAGTGGAAACAGACTCAAGAAGTTAAAGTTAAAGCATGGCGTTAAGCTGGGAGTGTCGCTAACCACCTGTAAACCCTAAAATAGTTTGTTGCTGTTAAAACTGAGCCCTATTCGAGGTTTTAGTTAGTGATGTAAAAGAAGCAGATTATGACAATCTAGCAGCATGCAACAATAAAGATCCTTCTGTCCGGTGGGGACGACATATTTACCAATGAGGACAATTCACCCTTCGGGGCCACTTCTGACAAGGGAGATGAGCAGAGCATGGAAAAGTAGACTTAATAAGAACTGAATTCTTGAAGTGCTTAGACAACATTGTAAATCTGGAATAATCTGATCAGCCAAAAACAAATGTTTGGACCTTTAGTTCCATTGTAATACTGATTGGACTGTTTGTACAGTGACTGGAGAACATGAAGATGTGTTTTAGCACAGGCGTGTGCCTTCGAGCGGCACATACTGTTTGTGGTTCAGTATTCAGACGTGCCTGTCTGGGAGCTGGTATCCTCCACATGACTGATTGAAGGAGCGAGAAAGCTCGGACAGAAGTGTCCGTGTGTGAGAGCCTACGTCCATCTCTAGGTCTATGTTTGCACAACAATCCGTGTAAGATTGGTGTCCGAAATAATAAGCACGTACTGAAAGCTTATTCTCAAACATTAAAGAGCGGGAAACGAGGCAACCTAATCGCACGAAACCCTCTCTTTGCGTTGTCCATAGCGTGGACTTGTATCTAATGGATTGAATTTGCTGACAGAAGCTTCTGTATAAGGCGTCCCCGCTTCCAAAGGTCAAATCGTTTTTAGATTACTGTCCTCATTTTCGAGTGAAATTCATCTTTTTCCCCGTTCTTCCATCCACACGACATTTTCACAATGTTTCATGTTCAGTTTGAATCATTTGTGTGTTGCTTACCAAATTTGCCTGTGTCTGGGTGACACATTGCCTTGCATATAGTCTACGTCTCTTTCGCTCAAACTGATATGAAAACTAATCCTGCCGCACCCTCTGACAATCCCTCAGTGCTGCTTTGTCTGTACATTGTAGTATCTATCTTTGTAACGCTTGCCCAACTTGTTAATTTGTAGCCACAAGGTGTCCTGGCACCTGGCACAATTGCAAATCCACACTGTTATTTTCTAGGTTTTATGTCTGTACATTATGATTTCAACTGTAAGTATGGTATACAGCAGCTGCGAGAGTAATACTAGAGGAT
The DNA here is from genome assembly GCF_047496795.1 of Chiloscyllium punctatum. Taxonomy (NCBI): domain Eukaryota; kingdom Metazoa; phylum Chordata; class Chondrichthyes; order Orectolobiformes; family Hemiscylliidae; genus Chiloscyllium; species Chiloscyllium punctatum. The sequence goes on along the minus strand of NC_092763.1, from coordinate 59,517,527 downwards.
TGCAGGGTAACTGCGCAAAAATATCTATTCAGGCGGAGTCCAGACGATGATACTCAATGGGACGCTCTTTCTTCGTGAGAGCTCGGTTTGTAGGGGGGTGTGGTGGGGGAAGGGGGTGAGAGCGGTGGCTCAGGAAATAAAAACTCTCCGATGGCACATCGCAAGATCAAATGACCCCTGAACAGCGACATTAAGTGATCAATAGCTGCCAGCAGTGTTCTAATATGCTCGACTGGCCGGTTAACGGGAGGGTGGTCTGGTGAATGGAAATTCGGGAATTTAGAAAATCAAAAAAAAGGCAAAATAATAGCCGATCGGAGAAATGAAACCCAATAAAATTGACCACGGGGAGTAAATCAGAGATCTGCTCCACCGCCACTCTACATTGTGGTTTGAATTCTATCCATCTAGTTTGCTAAGACAGGTGCCCACAGTGTGGGGTTTCAGTGGTTTAACTATTCACGCGTCTCCTCGAAGGACATTGAAAGAACGTTGTCTTGACGATATCACACCGGATGAGGGAACAGAGTAGGGAAAGTCTTAGCAGGATCTTACTATCTCGTTTCTAAATCTCACAGCGATTACAGCTCGGCAGAATTGCTCCTCATGTCCTGGGACATGCAGACTGGGTGGGTTAGCTATGGGAAATGCAGGGTTATGGGGGTAGGGTAGGGGGGTAGGGTCTGGGTGAGATACGCTTGCCAGGATCGCTGTGGACTCGATGGGCCGAATGGCGTCCACACTGTAGGGACCCCGATTCTATTCTATGATTACATTTGACCTAGTTGTATTTTGAATGCGTGGTATCACTCAATCATTCAATAGCAGCAAATTCAAGTCATATTACAGAAGTCAAGACAAACGATCTATCAGTACAGATGTAAGTTTTACATTTGAGATATTAATATAATCTATTAAAAAACCAACGTAAATAACTGGTCAACTAACTTATTGATTAGGAATGATTTAAACGTATTTGAAGCCATGGAGTTGGCGAAGTTGCAATTCAGTTTTAAAATTCATACTCTCTTATTGAACCAAGAGTGGACGCGAACCCCGAGGGTTTTGTTTTTAACAGTCTTGAACCCAAAATCTCAACCGAAGCAAACTTTGGCCGGAACCGAAGCTTACCCTTAAAGTTCAAGTCCGTTTCCTTTAAGAACAAAGGTCCGTTGAAAAGGGCATAATCTCATTCAAATTTTTGAGATTTGATGCAATGTTAACTAAACGTGTCACCATAGTGTGAACGCGAATGGATATCTGTTGGAGCAGGTCAGTAAGGGAGGAGAGGACTGCAATGTTCCAGAGGTGAAATCATGGATATTAATCTGGGGATCCAGAGGAATGCATGAAATGGGAAGCTGTGATGACGAAATGTACTTAAGGTGAAAAATCTTGGACATCAGGCCGGAAATCCTGGAGTGTCGAACAACCTAAAGATCGAGCATTGATGTGAAAGCCCTTCATGGCGATTTAACCAAAAAAAAGACATTGGAGTTCTGACCAGGAATACTTGAACGTCTATCTACGTGGTCTCAGGCATCAGTCCGAGAAAGCCCGAGAATTTGATGAAGGAAACTGTAAAATGTCAATCAAGAAACCTGAAGTGGCTCACTGAAAGAGCATTGAGTGTGACTCCAGTCCCCAGAACCATTGGGATGAAGAGCTTCGACGTTCCTGATGGAAAAACGCTGAACTATTGTCTCGGGTCCTGGGGTTTCAACTGCAGAATCAAATCTTGGCCGATGAAGCAGTCTTCAGGCATCTGTAAATGGCAGGAGACCTTTTTCTTTAGAGATTAGTGTTAGATGAGTGGCTGACTGCGGGTTAGTCTGGGAATGCAGCATTAGTTTTTTTAAAATGTGCGTTGGGTGTCCGGTTGTGACACGTATACAATGCAACAAATATACTTTAAATGGTCATGAAAATGAGACAGATAAACCAGCTTTGGAATACTTTGGAATGTGAAGCCCACTGAGGGAATTGATCAGGAGGAATTCTCAAATCCGACTGTGTACAGAAGACAATTGTTAGACTAAAGGACTTCTGTTAGGAACCCCTCCTGTCCTGCTTCCCGGATCACCATTGCTAAAACAAACATTGCCACAGAAATTCTATGATCTATGATTCTATGATCTATAAAATCGATTTTAAGAGCAAAGGCTTTAAAATGATTCTGCAATAGAATCAACAATTGTTGGATGTTGGATTGATTATATCTTTGGGAGGAGTCCCAATTGTGAGACACTGTAGTTTCTCTGGTAGCTGCAACACAATACCTCATCTGAACTCCCCTTGCCAACCATTTAATCATTCTCAGAGTTTGGTGGGTTGGGGGTGAGAGGAGAAAGATGAGGCAGACTTACTTTGTAACCCATCAACTAAAGTGTCAGTGACAATAGTAGGCAGAACTATATAACCCTGTATTATCTGTCCATGTAACCCTGGCAGCACCAAACTGGTAAAAGGGAAAAAGAAGAAAATATCCTTCAAAATCAATAGTTAGTAATTGGGGCATGAACAGAACTATAGAATCACGTAACTGCAAGCAACTTCTGTTACAGTCCATATTTATGAAAAAGAAAGCAGAGGGTTTTATATTAAGGATATTTTCAAGGGCTAATTGTATCTCATGTAAAGATTCATGATTTTTAAAATTTTTGTTATTTGATGCAATTTCTTGAATAATTGACATGACATTAGAACAAAAGATATTTTGATTTTCCCACTCGTTTAGCCTGTTTACCTTAAGTAACTATTTCCACATCTTATTTGCAAATAGCACACCTTCAGTCATTACTACATCACAATAAATCTGCTTCATATCTGACTATAAAAAAACTTGCCAATTTTGTTTCTAATCACAATAAATTAAATTCAATAGCTTTTGAACTGAAACATCTTAACCCAGGGAGCAGTGACTTTCCATCACAGTTACCTTTTCCATTTTTGGTAATTATTGTCTAAACTCCAATGATCAGTGACAGTCGTGGTTATTGACAGCTATTTTGTAATTAAGGTGAAGGAGGAACACTATAAAAATCTTTCAATCATATGTAGTGCAGTTAGATGGCTAGTAATGGTTCTTTCATAATCTTCCAACAATAGATCCCAATTCACTAAGAATACCCTATTTTGTAGCAACATGATTTTGTTTGTGCATTTTGTGGTCTCTGAAGCAATACTACTAGTTTTGTGCTAATTAATGCCACATTAAGGGATTTTTGTACTGTGGACTCACAGAAACACTTTATTGTGATTGTCCTGACTCACTTCACTTTATAACTTTATAAGACCTCAATTCCTACATATTGATCATAATTGAAACTGGTTTCCAAAGATGAAGGGCCAGTCTCTAAGACAACAGACTTCCAAATTCATTTGGCATTGTTTATTAATATTACTAAGTCGTGTTTAATTTACTCAGCTAGTCAGAACACTTTAATTGGGCAATATAATTCTATACAATGCACAGAAAAAATATGGCAATTGCGATCTGTTGGATTAGTAGACACCAGGAGATAGTGAGGACTGCAGATGCTGGCGATCAGAGTCAAAAGGTGTGGCGCTAGAAAAGCACAGCTTTGTGATGTCACTCCTGATGAAGAGCTTATACCTGAAATATTGACTCTCCTGCTCCTTGGATGCTGCCTGACCCACTGTGCTTTTCCAGTGTCACATTTGTTTGACCAGGAAACAGGTTGCTTGTTGTCCATTGTGGCAAGAGGTGTGCAACATAGAGTCAGAAAAGAACAATCTTGAAGCCATAGAGGAAGGGGACATACAATACTTGGCTAATGGTATTAAAATGAAATAATAATAAACAAAGGAAGTCAGTGCATGAGCCAGTAAGGCCCATATTCTAATGGGCTGGAAAGTTCCATTTCTTTAAGTATAACATTCTGTTAATACTGAGAGTGTTTGATCTTGGTAATTGGAGCTCTTATTCTTATAGTTTCACCATAAAATATTTGAAGATCAAATATAGTACAGTGAGATGCAAAGTTAAACTCTTGCATTAACCCACCCTCAGAAGGGCCCTGTCCTTCTACGCTAATGTGGCACTTGTTCAATTTCTCATACCAATGATCCCGTTGATTCTGTTTGACACAACTAGGGAATTGTTTGCTTTATTCCTATTCATTAAAAAAATAGATTGAGGTGGCCAAAATAATTTACATAGGATGCAAAATTACAAAATGAATTCGAAAGAAGAGATTGTTATATTTTCTTTCACAACGGACTTTATACTTTCCTACTACAGCATTTATCTGTTTTTAAAGCATGTTTTGCATCTTGATTTCAACCACCATTCTTGAGAATCATTTACATTTCCTGAAATTGGTCTTGAACTTGCTGTTTGGAACCCTGAACTAAAGTCTTATTGCTTTAGACTGAAAACATTTTAAATTGTGTTCACAAATACGTACCTTGTAAAATTCAGACTGAATATGTGACTGGTTCAATATGTCAACCCATTGGGAAATATATGCAGGAAGGAATAGAAATTCTGATGTAAAAAGATACTAGTTGGTTTCTGTATATTACTGCCTATCTGATCCCTTATGCGCAAAGCATCATCAGTTTTGAGCTTTAAACTGGAATGGGAGCTTGGTTTTAAATCTCATAAGGATTATCCTCATCACAAAACATACATGATTTGATATCAAATGTAATGTTGCCAGTATTACTTTCATGACTATATCCTGTTTATTAGGATTTCCATCAAACATGTAACTCAATCTATGTAATCCAGTTATCTATCTCTCTGAATATTTTTTCTTTTTAAGTTTTTTTGTTTCAAACTAATGAAGACAATGTCTCAATTTCATGGATTCTTTTATGTAAAAGTAATTTTTAATTATGTACTTTACATATGTATGAAGCCTCTATCCTCTCAAAACAACTTTACATTACATCTTTACACCTCCATTGCTTCCTGTGACCCCAGCCTTGCTCCCCTTATCACCTTCTAACCAGGAGTGCCCATCAGCCAAGCTTTCCTGATTCTAGTCCATTCCTTTTTGGAAGCATGGTTTTGGTCTTAATGATAGTCTTAGCTGTCCATACACTACCAGAATGTGTTATAATGGTTGATGCAGGAAGCCAGTAAAAATACTTTTTCTGCAATTTTTCTATCATACTTCTTTGGAAAGTTGTTTTCTTGCTAGAATGTGGTTTCTCTAATACATTGCACCAATTTGATATCACTGATGCATAAATATTACCAACAGTGACTGCAAACTATTGATCAGTGCAGGCATCACAATAATTTAAATCCCACTTTCAATTAAGTTCTGTATACCTGCATTTCTAGCATTTTGTTGGATAGTGATTTGCTCTTTGGTAAGATAGAAACAACAAACTGTCACATCCCAAAAGCATTCTGAAATAGCTAACTCAGCATACACAGGTGAATTAAACCTAAGACTTTCTTCGCCTTTATAGCCTAGAGATGGTGTTTTTGCCTCTCAAAAGACCATGCCTTTGCCATTATTGATGATGATCAGTTCCCCTGTTGTATAAAATTTATTGTATGTTCACTGTATTGATATCAGTCTGCTCAATAGATATAACCTTAACAGTTAATCTGCATTTGTTTCTTCAGCTTTGTTGCTATAGATCCAATACTGATCAGTAAATTACTGCAGAAATGATATTTGTTTGTGCAACCAACCAACTCCAGTTCCACACTTAAAATCAATTTGAACAAGAGTTTTTAGAGAACACCTCCGGGACACCCGCACAAATCAACCCCACTGCCCTGTGGCCCAACATTTCAACTCCCCCTCCCACTCTGCTGAGGACATGCAGGTCCTGGGCCTCCTCCACCGCCGTTCCCTCACCACCTGACGCCTGGAGGAAGAACACCTCATCTTCTGCCTCGGAACACTTCAACCCCAGCGCATCAGTGTGGACTTCACCAGTTTCCTCATTTCCCCTCCCCCCACATTACCCCAGTTCCAACCTTCCAGCTCAGCACCATCATCATGTCCTGCCCTACCTGCCAATCTTCCTTCCCATCTATCTGCTCCACCCTCCTTTCAGGCCTATCACCTTCATCCCCATCCACATCCACCCACTGTACTCTTTGCTACCTTCCCCCACCCACCTCTCTGACCTTTCACCTTCATCTCCACCCCCATCCACCTATTGTGCCCTTTGCTACCTTCTCCCCAGCCCCACCCCTCTCCCATTTCTCTCTCCACGCTGGAGGCTCCCTGCCTTCAGTCCTGATGAAAGGCTATTGCCCGAAACACCGCTTTTCCTACTCCTTGGATGCTGTCTGACCTGCTGCGCTTTTCCAGCACCAGTCTAACCTAGACTCTGATTTCCAGCATCTGCATTCCTAATTTTTACCTTGCTCAATTTGAACAAGGACTACTTAGCTTTAATACGCAGTTGTGAAGACCAAGCAGTGCTACATAAATAGGCATCTATTACTTTTATTTATCAAAACAGTTCAACATAAAAAATAGCCATTTAATTTGTAAAATCTGTGTGTTCCAACATCTTCCCTAATTCCAGTTATGCTCAGTTGAGTGACACAAACAGGAAATGGAGGAAAGATTAAGATCACATTTTCGTGACTGTGCTGTAATTATTATTTGGGGATGAGCAGTAAATTGCAAAGGAAGTGGTGTTTACCTGAATCCATAAAATATGACAAAGTGTATATATTTTCTACTCATCTCTTCTCTCTTCACTGCATCACATACAATATCCCAAGTGAAACCTAGGTGTGCAGCACAAAGAGTAGCTGCTATTTTTTTGTAGTAAATGGATATCAGGAGTTATGCAAAGAGTAGCACTCCCATTTACATTTCCTCCCTCTTCTTTTGGCAAGAGAGTGACAAGGCTGGTGATAGCATCTGGTCTCTGGTCAATGGATCAATCTCACACTCAACAAAGTTAAAAATCACACAACACCAGGCAATAGGCCAACAGATTTAATTGGAAGTACTAGCTTTCGGAGTGCTACTCCTTCATCAGGTGGTTGTGGAGTACACGATTATAAGCAACAAAATTTATAGCAAATTTGTTGGTTATAAATTCTGTGTCTTACAATTGAGTACTTCACAACCACTTGATGAAGGAGAAGCATTTCGAAGGCTAGTGCTTCCAATTAAACCTGTTGGACTATAACCTGGTGTTGTGTGACTTTTAACTTTGTACACCCCAGTCCAACACCAGCATCTCCAAATCAGGACACTCAACAAAGAACTTGATGTATATTAATCTACAGATGATAGACACAAACTGTCACTGTCTGAGATTGTGACCATCTGTCATTCTAGTTGACCTTGAGATAAGATTCAGGCCATGTATCAATTACAAGATCACCTCCTCCTGCCTCTACAGCATTGTCCGTCTCAACCTTCACTGCAGCTCATTTGCTCTTGAAAATCACATTCATTCATTCACTTGTTATCTTCGTACTTTTTGACTTTAAATGGAATAATCCTCACTTGCCTGGATGAGTGCAGCCCCAACAACACTCAAGAAGCTTGACCCCATCCAGGACAAAGCAGCCTGCTTGATTGGGACTACGTCCAAAATCGTCCCCTCCCTCCATCACCAACAGTCAGTAGCAACAGTGTGTACTATTTACAAGATACATTGCATTAATTCACTAAAGATCCTCACACAGCATCTTCCAAACTCATGACCACTTCCATCTAGAAGGAGAAGGGCAGCAGATATATGGGAACACCACCACCTCCAAGCCACTCACCATCCTGACTTAGAAGTATATCACTTTTCCTTCACTATTGCTTGGTCAAAATCCTGGAATTCCCTCCTTAACAGCATTTTGGACAGAAGTGGTTCAAGAAGGCAGCTCACTACCACCTTCTCAAGAGCAACTAGGGATAGGCAATAAATGCTGACCCATCAAGTGACACCTCATTCCACAAATGAGTAAAATTAAAAATGGTGTTCTGGTTACCTTCATCTTCCACAATCTAAAAATCTGCACCAAATAATTTTAACCATTACAAATGAAAACAAAGTACAGCAGATGTTGGAGATTTGAAATAGAAATGGGAAAAGTTGGAGAAACTCAGCAAGTTGATAATATCTATGGAGAGAGAAACAGTTAACATTTCAAGCCCTTTTTAAGTCCCTCCATGGTTTTGCCACTCTGAAAGATTTAAAAGAAGCCCAAGGGACAACATTTTCACATAGAGGTTGTGTGTATGGAGTGGGCTGCCAGAGGAAATGGTAGAGGTGAATACAGTTACAACATTTAAAAGACATTTGGACAGGTACATGGACAGGAAAGATAGAGAGATATGGGCTAACTGCAGGCAAATGGGACTTGTTCAATTTCGGAATCCTGGTCAGTCTGGACAAATTGGGCTGAAGGATCTGTTTCTGTGCTGTATGACTCTATAATCCTATCCAGCCTTAAAACCCACTGAAATGAGGAGGAATTTCAGCCAGAGGGTTGTTAATCTGTGAAACTCATTGCTGCAGAGGGCAGTGAAGACCAAGCCATTGAGTGTATTTAAGACAGAGATAGATAGTTTCGTGATTGGTAATGGGACCAAGGGGAGAAGGCAGGAGAAAGGGGTTGAGAAACATATCAGCAATACTTGAATGATCTAATTCTGCTCTTATGGTCCTCCCATTTTTGTCTTTTACACACCATCATTTTCAGCTGCCATAATCTAAACTCCCTCTAAATTCCCTTCCTAAGCATCCTTCTCCTTTCTTCCTCTCCTTTAAAATACTTCCTAAACACTATCTTTCTGATCACTGACTCATTTCCATTATTAGCCAGCTTATTTTTAGCAGAGCAAAATACAGCTTTATGTACAATTGAAGATAAATACACCATCATATGTGTGGCACAAGCTAATGCCTACTTAAATTCTCTTGCCCAATTTAGTAATTTTTAGCAGCGGTGGGACACATGCATTTCTATGACAGCTTTATCATGACTGCCAATAGTTTTGCTTTGCAGAGTTGCGGGAGTCCAGAGACAGAGCCTGATTTAAATCTGAAGTGAAGGAGGGCTGGGCTACCTGGAAACTTGCTCTCATGCTGGTTGTAACACCAAATGAAGCGACATGTCGAACGAAGTTCAAAAATGCTCAAGGGATCTCCTGGGCATCATTGGACCTACCTACAGTTAGGCAATCCTCAGACTAGCTTCCATACTCCCTCAATGTTTCAACATTTACAAGTGGAATTCCCATAGGATCTTCTGATGTCACTTCGATGGAAGACCAGCAGAATCTCTCAAGAGACACTGCAAGTGGCTGCTTGCTCAGTAACTCCGGTGAGGACACTGATCTTCGGTGGAAGTAATGTCGAGCAATGGGCAGAAGTTGCTGAAATATTTACAGCAGTTAGTGTTATTTTTAGCTGTTGGAAGAGAAGCTCCAGCCAAAATTCTGATCCGTTCAACTCTAGTTGTGGTTGCATAAAGGCTACATACATTGAGTCCATTGGTAAGGCTGCAAGAGAATAGCTAGCTACTTAAATTACCTCAAAAATGCTGGGGAGCGACCCATTTGTTTAGTATCATGATTTCTTACATGAATTATATCGTGTCCACCTTGCAAACTCTCTACAACTCAACCAATGGACTAGTGGACCTTTTAAGATGATTCCACACCACAAACTGTTTTAGAGGTTATTGGGGAAATAATTGTAGAATTGAAGCAAAGGCTGCTACAGGGCAGACTTAGTCCAACACATCTTCTAGTGAGATGCATGCTATAGTGACTGCCCAGCAACATCATTAATCCTGGAATGTTAACAGGTTTAACGGCTTTAGAACAGAAATGGCACTGAAATCTGAGGGTGGGAAAGATGCATTCAAAAAAGATTGACGAGATTTTAATATTCAGTACAGTGCTATAAAAACGATCAAAATCAGGCGGTGGTGGGAGCAAAGGGCTTAAGCTAACTAAAACTGTTTTTTTTTCCTAAATCAAAATGCTTACACAAGGGAGGTCATGTTTAAACATTCAGGCGGTTCTACAAATATCTTTATTAGATGTACTTTTCCGCACAGCGTTCATTTTACTGTTTTTCAGAAATGCTGGTTCATGATTTGACAGCAACTCATTTATTTCATGTGGTCTGAATTGAGGAAACTTACGCCCGTAAAATGCACTTTTACTGGATCTGGTTTCTTTTTTCTGACACTGTCTCACACAAGCCTTGATGATCAAGTAGCCCACCTCTGCTATATTCAGCAGCACGCAGACGCCAGAGACCGCCAGCATGAAGATGGTGAAGATAGTCTTTTCGGTGGGTCTGGAGACGAAGCAATCCACTGTGTTGGGGCAAGGGTAGGCATCGCACTTGACCAGTCGGATCATCCTGAAGCCCGGGTAGATCATGTAGAAGATGTACAAGAAGGCAACTTCGAAAATCACCCTGAAGATAATACTGATCACGTAGGTCCACCAGAGAGAGCCAACGATATGCATTTTCCGCTTGGTCACTTTCTCTATGTCCATTTCCCCAGCTTCACCCGTGAGCTGCTTGATCCGGAAAATCTTCTTTTCCACGTGATGCTTATGGGCAACGTGCATGGCCACCAGGAGAGCAGGAGTGGCCACCAGAATCAGCTGGAGAGCCCAAAGCCTTATGTGGGAGATGGGGAAAAACTGATCATAACAGACACTGTTGCAACCTGGCTGCTGAGTGTTGCAAGTGAAGCCAGTCTTTTCATCGCCCCAGACACTTTCTGCAGCCACAACCAGCACCATGATCCTGAAAATGAACAGAACAGAGAGCCATATCCGTCCGATGCCAGTCGAATGCTTGTTCACCCCTATTAGAACAGTGTAGAAGACAGGCCAGTTCATCTCCACTCGGTTCGGGAAGGGAAAGTAATCAATTAAGGTGCCAATTCCTCCGTGTCAGCATCAACCCAACGCCTTTTGTAATTGGTGATCATATGGCCTGTAGCGTTCTACATATTACGTTTGCATACAATGATTCCTTTTATTGTACTAACAAAACAGTATTCAGTTCCGACTCCTTCATCTCCACCTACACTAGATAAAGGAATCTGTGTAGTCGCAGAGATACCATGTGCCTATTATTCATTGTTGTTCGCCCACGTTATCACTTTTCTCCCATACATGGACATTGTCTGTGGAAAGGCCTTACGAATGAAACAATTTTGTCCATTTTTTACATTCAACCATTTATACTTAAAATCAATTAAGAATATTCCTTATTTATGGCAATTTCTACAGGCTAGCAAAAAAGTATTTACATGTCAACAAGATTTAGTAAAATGAATGAAAGGAACTGCAAACTACTTTACAAAACAGCTCAGTTGCAAGGCAAAATGTTTTCTGGCCAGTATAATTTTTGCTTTAATGCAATAAAGTAAAAGTAGCATGTGTGCTTCTCCAATGGTCCAATGTAGTTATTAGATGAGTTAACCAAATAGGTAGACTAGAAAAAACAATCCACTTGACTTTCTAATCTAAGCTTGGTTGGCCTCAGCAAACAAGACTATGGTGTGCCACATTGTTTCTGATATTGTTGTAGTTAGAAAAGATGAAATCAACTAATATTGTCATTACAAGACACTATTCAACAACAGAGACTTGCCTTTATACAGCACCTTAAACATTGTAAATCGTTCAAAGTCACTTTGTAGGAGCAGTCAAAAAAGGTTTGCTCATCAACCACATAAGGTATTAGAATAAGTGCTAAAAGCTTTACAAAACAGGCAGATTATCCAGAATGCCTCAAAGAAGGAAAGAAAAGACAGATAGACTTAGGAAGAGCATTCCAGAACATAGAGCAGAGGAAACTGAAGGTAAGATCAGTCGTAGTCTAGATTAGAATGGTGCTGGAAAAGCACAGCAGGAGAGCAGCATCCGAGGAGCAGGAAAATCGACATTTCGGGCAAAAGCCCTTCATCAGGAATAGACTTAATGTATCTATTCCTGATGAAGGGCTTTTACCCGAAACGTCGATTTTCCTGCTCCTCGGATGCTGCCTGACCTGCTGTGCTTTTCCAGCACCATTCTAATCTAGAATCTGGTTTCCAGCATCTGCAGTCCTTGTTTTTACCTAGTAAGATTAGTCATAGTGGAGTGATCAAAATTTGGGATGTAAAAGAGACCAGAATTGAAAGCATACATGGATTTCAGTGGGGAAGTCATAGAGAAAGTCTCAATGAGGGATTTAAAGACAAGAATTTGAAAATTGAAGCATTACTTGACTGGAAGCCAATATAAAGAGCTGGTGCAAGGGAAATAGGGAAAGAAACAATGCAAGCTAGGATGCAGCTAGCAGAAGTTGAATGAGTTCAGGTTTATGGAAGGTGAAGGATGGGAGGTCAGTCAGGAGAGTATGGGAATAGTGACTGAGAGGTAACAAATATATGGGTGAGGATTTCAGCATCAGATGATCTGAGGCAGAGAAAATATGGAGGATGGAAGAAAAGCATTTGGTGGCCCTTTTAGGTACTTATCAAATCTTGTTTGATGACACTCTGATGAAATGCCTCAGAACATTTTACTACAGTAAAGCTGCTACTTAAATGCAAGATGTTACTGCATGCAAATTGTAAAGAAAAACAATGTCAAAGGGGCAGCTGATTCATCCTGCATCAAAACAAGGTTAATCTCCGCTTTCCCTTCAGTACTTGCCTTCACTTACACATAAGTTATATCAATGTATTCTCAATTTTTTCAACATGTATCAGTTTGCTGATCCACTAATAACTGCTGAAGACAGAATTCTGGTTACATAGACCCAAGTAACAGTGGCAGATTTTTGCTGTGGAGGTTTCAAGTCAGGATAGGGAAGCATGATGATGGGCATGTGATGACAGTTCCCTGTGCCTCTGGCAGCATTGGCATACAGTCATCCTGATATTCAATCTCTTTCTTATGCTGGATAGTTCATTGATTTCACTGAAGCTTTGCAATGTTTGTTGAAGAGTGAGAAGATATACTGCAATGGTAACTTTGCTCCATAATTTTCTTTTCAATAATAGTGAATTAAATATTGACCTGAAATACTGAGGAACTTAAACTTAGAATGAGGAGTGAATTCTTCCTGTTGATTTTAATTTTCTGAAAAACGCCCTTTTTGCATACTTTATTGAACAAATAATGGCCTTTTCTGTCATATCTTGGCATCAGAAGTATGTCATTGCTGTGATTAATCTGTGACACTCAGCTGACTATAGTGGGGAAATGTTTTGTACTGAAGCAATGCAAATTGTGTCAATAATAATGCTTATTCAGTCGACTGCCATCACATTTATGCCATAAATGTTTTTAGTGACGATAAGTGGCGTCTGATGTAGTAAATACCATTCCTTGTCAATAATGCCAAGTTGCATCATTTGTAGTCACAGTCACAGTGACAGAATTTCTTTTGTTCAATTTATTGTTTAAAACAAATCCTAGTCCTCTTTCATTTGTGTAAGACTTACCATATAGTTCAAGGCCTTAACAATTTGACATTTTTTATCATGCAAAAGTAATAAAGGGCAGCATGTGAACTTATGTTAATTTTACTGAGAGCTAGTATTTATTTAGATTTAAAACTGTTTAATTGTTTAATTTAGTTGCATTCAGGGAAAGAAAAAGGCCAGGTTAAAACTTGTTTAGTGGACTAGGAAATATCTTTCATTGTCCTTTAGAAATATGCTCTTTATCCCAATTTGGGAAGAATGAACATACTTATTATGGCAGGATTGAATTTTGATATAAATTAAGCATGAGCAAAGCTGACTATAAAACAAACAGTTCTTAATAGCTGGAAAATAATTTGAATGATAAAAAAGGACACCACAATGGCATGAAATGAACACAAAACATGCACTATAGACTAATCAGCACTGAGACAAAATATAGATATATTGTTTGAAGAGAACCTTAAATACATTTCACACTTTCAATATTTTAATTATATTTTAGCTTCTTACTTCTCAAAAGTTCATATGAAATGTAAGGAAGAAATTTAAAGCAGGACAGGAATATTTTAGTACCCTGTTTTACTTACAGCTTTTTGCAACTGTGGAACAAGACCCTGAAGTCATTAAAGGTTTCAAATCTATTAAAATTGCCATTGCATTTTGAAAATTCAGCAGTATTGGAGTCCAAGAAAAATATTTTACCACTACTAATATTCTTCACTTTGAAACTAAAACAATTTTAAAAGATGACCAGCATCCGATGGCATGCTTCACATTTCTGGAAACCAGAGTCAGCATTGGTCACACCCAACTCAAATGTATTATGCATTGATGCAAAATAAAGCATATTGCCCTAGATGCACCTCACTCCCAACTCTGAATAATTTTGTTCAGGATACCAGTATGGAGGAAAGAAAGAAAAATACTATGGAAAAGAAAGATGGAGGAAGTGAAACAAAAGGGGGAAGAGAAAGATAAACAAAGAATGAGAGAAAGTTAGAAGATTTCACCTCTTCAAGGTAACATTAATTATTGCACAATCAATGAACCAAGTACGAAGTGTTATTGTATTGGCAGTGAATTAATGCATGGCAAAGGCTATAGTATTGAGACGAATGACTCTTCTGATAGTGTTGCTTTTTCCTTTAACCTTTTCTGTTTTCATAACAGCTATCTTTGTGTCTCATTGGGTATATTGCTAGTTAGGAGGGAGGTACAGGGGATTCAGAGCAGGGAAGAGAGAAGCGAGACTGGTCATGTGGTAGGAAGAGAGGAGGAAAGAGATGACATAGAAGAATAATACCAAATGGAAGGGTTGGTGGTGGTGGTGATTGGGATTAAGTTGTAGGATGAGGGAGCGTGAAACAGATCACATACTGGGTGGAAGCAAAAGAGGCAGTATCCTCCATGACAGCATGACAGCATGACTCGTGAATGGAGCAAAGTAACTACTTAATGATCTAACAAAACATAAATAGACTGATTAGAAAATAAAAAAGAGAAAATTGGACATTAATAGTTTTTGTGTACACTTTTATATTTTCAGTTTCTGGTAAAAGAATAGACAACAAAGTTCCCTCTTCTGAAATATGGGATCTCCATCACCTCTGGTGGGAAACCACCATGTGAGTTGGGAAATGTTGGCTTTGTCACCTACTCCCACCTGGAAAGACTTGTTTGTATAGAAGTTGAGAGCCACAGTGACCTCAATTGACCCTGATAGAATTGTTCTTCTCTGATTTGGGCTTTGGGATCTGTTGAAGGATATGGCCCATTGCAACGAAACACCCTCCAAAACAGTGAGCTGTCTATCAACACATATACTGCAAACTGCCAATGTCGAAATAAGTGAATGCAATGCTTTGCCTTTGAATCAGAAGGCTGTGGGCTCAGAATTCAGTCTAAAAGGTAGGTTTGATACTCTAATGTAACACTGAGTGAGGTCAGTATTATTGGAGGTGTTACCTTTTGCTTAAAATATTTAATCAAGTAAATATTTAATCTTTACCCTTGAATGGAAGTAAAAGATCCCATGCTGCTACTTTGAAGAAGAAACAGGAAAGTTTATCCCAGCACCTTGGCTAAAAACACCCTTTAGTCAACATCACTAAACAAAATCGGATCATTATCTCAATGCTGTTTGAAGGACCCGTGTGTAACCTTGCTGCGGTTCTTTCTTCATTACTACACCTCAAAAGTACTTTGTTGCCTGTAAACGTTTTGGGAATGTCTTGAAACATACTACAAGGTAATGAGGCATAGATAGAGTAGATAGCAGAGACTTTTCCCCAGGGCAAAAATGGCTGTCATGAGGGGGTTATAATTTTAAGGTGATTGGAGGAAGGTTCGATTAGATTGCCTACAGTGTGGAAACAGGCCCTTTGGCCCAACAAGTCCACACTGACCCATTCTCCTACATTTACCCCTTCACCTAACACTACAGGCCATTTAATGTGACCAATTCACCTGACTTGCACATTTTTGGATTGTGGGAGGAAACCGGAGCACCTGGAGGAAACCCACACAGACACGGGGAGAATGTGCAAACTCCACACAGACAGTTGCTCGAGGCTGGAATCAAACCCAGGTCCCTGGGGCTGTGAGGCAGCAGTGCTAACCACTGTGCCACCATGCCACCCACAAAGGTATGGGGGAGATGTCAGAGGTGAGTTCTTTACGCAGAGACTGGTCAGTGTGTGGAATGAACTGGCAGCGGTGGTACTAGAGTTAGAGACATAGGGACATTTAAGTGACTGCTGTGTGAGCGTGTGTCTGTTGGAGCCTGTGTATGAGTGTCTGTCTGTGTGTATAGTGCAATGGGGTCACCTGCATTGTGACATGAACCCAAGGTCCCAGTTGAGGCCCTCCCTATGGGTACCAAACTTAGCTATCAGCCTCTGCTCGGCCACCTTTTGCTGCTAGGTAAAAACGAGGACCGCAGATGCTGGAAACCAGAGTCTAGATTAGAATGGTGCTGGAAAAGCACAGCAGGTCAGGCAGCATCTGAGGAGCAGAAAAATCGATATTTTGGGCAAAAGCCCTTGATCAGGGATAGAGACAGGGTGCCTGCAGAGTGGAAAAATAAATGAGAAGGGGTAGGGGTAGGAGAAGTTAGCATAGGGTACTATGGGTGAATGGGGGTGGGGATGAAGGTATAGGTCAGAGAGGAGGGTGGAGTAGATAGATGGAAAGGAAGATAGGCAGGTGGGACAGGTCATGAGGATGGTGCTGAGCTGGAAGGTTGGAGCTGGGGTGAGGTGGGGAAAGGGGAAATGAGGAAACTGGTGAAATCCACATTGATGCCATGGGGTTGAAGTGTTCTGAGGTGGAAGATGAGGTGTTCTTCCTCCAGGCGTTGGGTGGTGAGGGAGCGGCGGTGGAGGAGGCCCAGGGACTCCATGTCCTTGGCAGAGTGGGAAGGGGAGTTGAAATGTTGGGCCACAGGGCAGTGGGGTTGATTGGTGCAAGTGTCCCAGAGATGTTCCCTAAAGTGCTCTGCTAGGAGGCGCCCAGTCTCCCCAATGTACAGGAGACCACATCGGGAGCAACGGATACAATAAATGATAATAGTGGATGTGCAGGTAAAACTTTGATGGATATGGAAGGCTCCTTTGGGGCCTTGGATGGTGGTGAGTGGGGAGGTATGGGCAAAGGTTTTGCAATTCCTGCAGTGGCAGGGGAAGGTGCCAGGAAGGGAAGGTGGGTTGTTGGGGGGGGGGGGGGGGGGGGGGGTGGACCTGACCAGGTAGTCACAGAGGGAATAATCTTTGCGGAAAATGGAAATGGGTGGGGAGGGAAATATATTTCTGGTGGGGTCCGTTTGGAGGTGGTGGAAATGTCGTCGGATGATGTGGTTTAGGCGAAGGTTGGTAGGGTGCAAAGAGCGCACCGGGGCGTTCTGTCCTTGTTACGGTTGGAGGGGTGGGGTTTGAGGGCGGAGGGGCGGGATTTGGACAAGATGCGTTGGAGGGCATCTTTAACTATGTGGGAAGGGAAATTGCCGTCCCTAAGGAAGGAGACAATCTGGTGTGTTCTGTGGTGGAACTGGTCCTCGTGGGAGCAGATATAGCGGAGGAATTGGGAATACGGGGTGGCATTTTTGCAGGAGGTAGGGTGGGAAGAGGTGTAATCCAGGTAGCTGTGGGAGTCAGTGGGTTTGTAAAAATGTCAGTGTCAAGTCACTCATCATTAATAGAGACGGAGAGATCCAGGAAGAGGAGGGAGGTGTCAGAGATGGTCCAGGTGAATTTAAGGTTGGGGTGGAATGTGTTGGTGAAGTTGACGAATTGCTCAACCTCCTCGCGGGAGCATGAGGTGGCGCCAATGCAGTCATCAATGTAGCGGAGGTAGAGGTGGGGAATGGTGCCAGTGTAGCTACGGAAGATAGACTGTTCTATGTAGCCAACAAAGAGACAGGCATAGCTGGTGCCCATATGGGTGCCCATGGCTACCTCTTTGGTCCGGAGGAAGTGGGAGGATTCGAAGGAGAAATTGTTAAGGGTGAGGACCAGTTCAGCCAAATGAATGAGTGTGTCGATGGAAGGGTACTATTGGGGACATCAGTAGAGAAAGAAATGGAGGTCATGGCGGATGGAGGTGTGAGGGATTGGATATCCATGGTGAAGATGAGGCATTGGGGGCCGGGGAAATGGAAGTCTTGGATGAGGTGAAGGGCTTGGGTGGTGTCTCGAACGTATGTGGGGAGTTCCTGGACTAGGGGGAATAGGACAGTGTCAAGGTAGGTGGAGAGGAGTTTGGTGGGGCAGGAGTATGCTGAGACAATGGGTCAGCCAGAGTGGTCAGGCTTGTGGATCTTGAAGGAGGTAGAATTGGGCGGTGCAGGGTTCCCGGACTATGAGATTGGAAGCTGTGGTACATTGGCGCCACCTCGTGCTTCCGCGAGGAAGTTGCGCAATTCATCAACTTCACCAACACATTCCACCCCGACCTTAAATTCACCTGGACCATCTCCTGAGGTGATGAGGTTCTGTATGGTCTGGGAGATGATGGTTTGGTGATGGGGGGGTGGGGTCATGGTTGAGAGGGTGGAAGGAGGTGTCTTCGAGTTGGCGTCTGGCTTCAGCGGTATAGAGGTCAGTGTGCCAAACTACCACTGCACCCCCTTTATCTGCTGATTTGATGGTGAAGTTGGGATTGGAGCAGAAGGAGTGGAGGGCTGTGCATTGTGAGGGGGAGAGGTTGGAGTGGGGGAGGGGAGTAGACAGGTTGAGGTGGTTAATGTCTCGGCGGCAGTGGGAAATGAAGAGATCGAGGGCAGGTAATAGGCCAGCTTGGGGTATCCAGGTGGATGGAGTGTGTTGGAGGTGGACAAAGGGGTCCTCGGAAGGTGGGCAGGAGTCCTGATTGTAAAAGTAAGCACGGAGGCGGAGGTGGCGGAAGAAGTGTTCAATGTCACGGACTTTTTGCTGCTGCCTGTCCTGAAGTACCCCTTGGAGGATTTGCATCTGAAGGTCCGAGGTCGAATGTTCTGGACCACTGAAGTGTTGTCCAACTGGGAGAGAACAATCCTGTTAGTTGATTGTTGTTCAGTGCCCATTCATCTGTTGCCATAGCCTCTGCTTGGTTTCACCAATGTACCATGCCTCAGGGCATTCTTGCTTGCAGCGTATGAGATAGACAATGTTGGCTGAGTCACATGAGTACCTGCCACATACAGAGTGGGACATGTCCCCACGCAAAATGGTGGTATCCATGCCCACACTCTGCAGCATCTACCGTGACAGGGTTGTATGGAGTTGTCCTGAAATCTGAGTGCGGACTGAGGCCTGAGGCATGGTACATTGGTAAAACTGAGCAGAGGTTATGGCAACAGATGAATGGGTATCACACATGAATCAACAGACAGGAGTGTTCCCTCCCAGTTGGAGAGCACTTCATCAGTCCAGGACATTCGACCTCGGACCTTTGGGTGACCATCCTCCAAAGTGGACTGTAGGAGAGGCAGCAGCAAAAAGTGGCCGAGCAGAGGCTGATAGTTAAGTTTGGTACCCATAGGGATGGCCTCAACCGGGACCTTGGGCTCATGTCACATTACAGGTGACCACCATTGCACTACGCACTACACACACACACGCACGCATGCACCCTCTAACCAGACTTAGACTTCTTTACACTCTCTCACACACATATACATATACAGTCTGTCTCACAGACACTCACAATGCCCCCCCAAACCCACATACACATGTACGTTTGTGGGGTGAATTTGTACTTGCAGAGTTACATTGTAGTTTGCTCAAAAACTGCATGAATCCATGTGAGATTCTTAACTCATTTTTTAGATTAGAATCAGTCTAAACAGTATGGCACAGACAGCAGCACACAGGGGGCTAAAACCTTCAATACATTATCTGGGCTAACACCAATTGTTAAAGTTCACTTGAGAATGTAACTTTTAAAAAAAAAAGGTTTTGCTATTTACATATGAAAGAGGTGAAACTAACATGGTCATTCTAACAGATGAGAGACGTAACAAACAATCAAAGTATTTTTTGATGTATAATTTCAGTGATATCACACTGTAAACTTTTGCTATAAATTCTGTGTCTTTCAGTTGTGTACTGCACAACCACCTGATGAAGAAGCAGCAATCGGAAAGCTAGTGCTTCCAAATAAACCTGTTGGACTATAACCTGGTGTTGTGTGATTGTACACCCCAGTCCAACATTGGCATCTCCAAGTCATGTTTAAGTCTTTCTTTCAACTGAATATAAACTAAGCCTAACCAAATTGGTTTAGATACCGTTGTGGGTGTTGTCATTATTGTGCTCACCTCCAATCCAATATATACCAAGAAACAAACATTTTGACCCAAAGTACTTTTTCTTCCCAAGACCAGGAGTACTGAGGTTAACTGTGGTGGCCCCCAACTATTGCATCAAACAGACATCAGCTAACTCAACACAGATGGGGAAGAAAAATAACCCAAACCTTTATAATCAATGATACTGATCTATCCAATGAATCAATGAGCCAATAAGGGAGAACTTACATTATTCACTTATATCAAACTAATTATTTTGCAATGTTTTCTATTGGGTTTGTTTGTGAGTTTTTCCATTCTAATCCAGAAAGTGGCTAGGATTTCAGCAAAAGGAAGTGATGGCCAGTGGTATTGTCACTAGACTAATAATCCAGAGACCTAGGTAATGTCCTGGGGACCTGGGTTTGATTCCCACCACAACAGATAGTGGAATGTGAATTCAGTTTAAAAAAGAAATCTGGAATGAAGAGTCTAATGATGACCACAACTCCATTGTCAATTGTTGGAAAAACCCATCTGGTTCATTAATGTCCTTTAGGGAAGGAAACTGACAACCTTACCTGGTCTGGCCTACATGTGACTCCAGATCCACAGCAACGTTGCTAGCTGTTAAACTATCCTGTGGGGAATTCTGAATGAGTGATAACTGCTGGCCGAACCAGTGACACCCTCATCCTGTGAATGATTTAAAAATATTCAAACAGTACCAAGTATGCAGTACCAAGGCAATGCCACATGATGGCATTAAGTATCAATTTTGATTACACAATTATCAGCAGCCCACTGTAACATAAGTTAATTTAGCAGTCAACAATTATAGATCTATATATTAAAAGGGGCAAAGCAATGAAGAAGATGTCTTTTGCTGGTTAATGGGTAGGAAGGGAAATGGTATATGTTTTACAATTATGAGATTTAAAAGATTATTCCATTTTGGGACAGCTATATTTTAGAAAAATAGGAACAAGTAAACCACAGATTTGGTCGTCAAAGTAAGGTTACTAAGAAATGTTCCCTGAAATGCTCCATGATTTGGCATCCTGTCTCCCTTATGTACAGGAGACCACATTGAGAGCAACGGATGTGCAGGACGATCTCTGCCAAATATGAAAAGATCTTTTGGGGCCTTGTTTAGAGGTGCCATCTCCAGGACACATGCACCAAACAACCCCACTGCCCTGTGATCTCTCCCACTCCACCAAGGCCATGCAAGTCCTGGGCTGCCTCCACCGCCAAATCCAAGCCACCTGATGACTGGAGGAAGAATGCTTCATCTTCCGCCTTGAGACCCTTCAACTATATGGCAGCAACATCAAGTTCACCAGTTTCCAAAACTCCCCTACCCCACCTCATTCCAGATCCAACCTCCAACTTGGCACCACCTTCTTGAACTAACCTATCTATCTTCCTTTCTACCTATCCACCAACCTATCACAATCACCCCACACCTGTATCTACCTATCGCCTTCCCAGCTACCTTCCCTCCACCCCACCCTCCTATTTATTTCTCAGCCCCTTCCCCACTCTCCCACCCCAACACATTCCTGATGAAGGGCTTATGCCCGAAACGTCAACTCTCCTGCTTGGATGCTGCCTGACTTGCTGTGCTTTTCCAGTGCCACAATTTGACTCAATACGATCATAGTTTACCCTGCATTTAATGCTATATTCTCACTTTCTTCCCATACCCCTTGATACTTTTAAAATCTAAGGATTATATTAAAAAAAAACCTTTCCCCTTCCACCCGTGCTTGATTTTTGTATAGGACTATAAATGCTGTATGTTTCATAACTGGTTTCTACGCTGGCCATTCTATCCTGGCACCTGATCCTGAGGACCTAGCAGGAATACAAGAAACCTAATGTCCTCAAGCGGTTGGTCAAGATCAGTGGAAGTGTCTTTATACAACAGCACACAGCCACTACCTCTCTGTGTTCAATGCACCAGCATATACTTCTGGCATTCAGGATTTGAGACTAACATCCAGGTAACCCACCTCACTAAAAAACTCTCATATTCTAACAAACCAAATTCAACTGTTGCTCTCGCTATATTTTCAGCTGTGGCAGACATGTCAGCGTCACTCCAGCACCAATATTAAGCCCTGTCTCTTGACTAAAGAGGTCACCAAAAACAAAACACAGAGCATAGTAGAACTACTGGTGGGGGGATTAAAGACACCTGAATCTCAGGATGGCTACGGAATGGTTCACAGCAATGCTGGACAATGCCTTTGCTATCTGGTGTCACTAAAAACTTTTGGAGCACGATGGAATATTCCTACTTTTAGCCCCAGTTACCCTCATCTTGCCATCACCTGTCATTACTTGCAACTGCTAATAGCATAACCATGGGTGTCTTGCTATTATCTTACATCCCATTTACTCAAACCAAATTTCCTAATTGTCTGCTTTCAGGCACCCTAGAACAGTTAAAGGGCCCCATCACTTGGTCTGAAACTCAGACATTGGCACTCCACATCCTTTAAAGGTTAATAAAGAATGGGGATTTGCACATGATGAGTCACTGGGCATGCATGAGCTATGGCAAGATGAAAGGGTGGGGGAATACCTTGTGTGCTAGCTTGTGGGGCTACATACACGAGAATTTCGATGAGGATGCAAACCACATTGGAATGCACTGCCTCCCTAATCTAAACAGCCTCTTGATGCTGACAAGGAAAATGGAGATCTAACTTGACAGATGGCATCAAACAGGGCTCTCCCAGACTCAGGCCCATGTCCATGTCATATTGTACATCCAGATATGCTGCAACTTCAGCCACTGTGCCTATTACAGAATTTGTGTAGACAGAACATCCCCCAACCCAGCAAATCACCCCAACATCTCAAAAACATTCCACAGTATTTACGATGATCACAATAGCAGGCATCAGTGTAAACTGGGGAGGCAGTAGCAGAGTGGCATTGTCACTAGACTAGTAATCCAGAGATCTAGGACATAAACTTTAATCTCACTATGCCAAATGGTGAAATTTTAATTCAATTTATGTAATCTGGAATTAAATGCTAGAATATTAGCAAGCATGCACCAGTCAATTGCTTTAAAAATTAAATGGTTCACTAATTACCTTTTGTGAAGGAAATCTGCCATTCTTACCTGGTCTGGCTTATGTGATTCCAGATCTTCAGCAATAAAGTTGACTCTCAACTGCTTGAATCTGAAATAGCCGAGGAAGCCACTCCATTTGAGCAATTCGAGACAGGCAACAAATGCTACCTTGCCACTGACACCACATCCCAAAGAATGGAGAAAAATTATCAACTTTCATTAAGTTGGTTACCTGACCCTTTAAATGACATTAATAGTAGGCCCATCTTCCAGCTTTATTCATGTTTTTGGTGAGTGACATACAAATACGTTGACTGAACGTGTATAGTTCAAGTTTGTAAGTTACATGACAACGTATCAGCACATGGATAGCATGCTAGCAAAGGTCCTTCCTAGCATGATATGCCACATTAGAAGCAGCTGCCGGCAGATACACCTGTTGGCATAACATTGACTCCAGCAATATTACAAGTCTGAGTTTCACACCCATTGGAAGCATTGAAATTAGGAGTTAGAATAGGCCAGTCAGCCCTTTGAACCTGGTCATTCAAAAGCATAATGGCTGGCTTGCTAAATCAGTGCCACCTCCTTTCTCCCCAGTCCACTTGATAGATTCATAGAGATGTACAGCATAGAAACAGACCCTTCGGTCCAGCCCGCCTATGCCGACCAGATATCCCAACCCAATCTAGTCCCACCTGCTAGCACCCGGCCCATATCCCTCCAAATGCCTCTTAAATGTTGCAATTGTACCAGCCTCCACAATTTCCTCTGGTAGCTCATTCCATACATGTACCACCCTCTGTGTGAAAAAGTTGCTCTTTTATATAGACAATAGACAATAGATGCAGGAGTAGGCCATTCTGCCCTTCGAGCCTGCACCGCCATTCAATATGATCATGGCTGATCATTCCTAATTAGTATCCTGTTCCAGCCTTATCTCCATACCCCTTGACTCCACTATCTTTAAGAGCTCTATCCAATTCTTTCTTAAAAGAATCCAGAGACTGGGCCTCCACTGCCCTCTGGGGCAGAGCATTCCACACAGCCACCACTCTCTGTGTGAAGTAGTTTCTCCTCATCTCTGTCCTAAATGGTCTACCCCGTATTTTTAAGTTGTGTCCTCTGGTTCGGCACTCCCCCATCAACGGAAATATGTTCCCTCCTGCCAGAGTGTCCAGTCCTTTCATAAGCCTATACGTTTCAATCAGATCCCCTCTCAGTCTTCTAAACTCAAGGGTATACAAGCCCAGTCGCTTCAGTCTTTCCGTGTAAGGCAATCCTGCCATTCCAGGAATTGACCTCGTGAACCTACGCTGCACTCCCTCAATAGCCAGAATGTCTTTCCTCAAATTTGGAGACCAGAACTGTACACAGTACTCCAGGTGTGGTCTCACCAGGGCCCTGTACAGCTGCAGAAGCACCTCTTTGCTTCTATACTCAATCCCTCTTGTTATGAAGGCCAGCATGCTATTAGCCTTCTTCACGACCTGCTGTACCTGCATGCTTGCCTTCATTGACTGGTGGACAAGAACACCCAGATCTCTCTGAACAGCCCCTTTACCTAATTTGATACCATTGAGGTAGTAATCTGCCTTCCTGTTCTTGCCACCAAAGTGGATAACCAGACATTTATCCACATTAAACTGCATCTGCCATGCATCTGCCCACTCACCTAACTTGTCCAGGTCACCCTGTAATCCCCTAACATCCTCATCACATTTCACCCTACCACCTAGCTTTGTGTCATCAGCAAATTTGCTAATGTTATTGCTGATACCATCTTCTATATCATTTACATATATTGTAAAAAGCTGCGGTCCCAGCACGGATCCCTGCGGTACCCCACTGGTCACTGCCTGCCATTTCGAAATGGAGCCGTTAATCACTACCCTTTGTTTCCTGTTAGCCAACCAATTCTCTATCCAATCTAGTACTTTGCCCCCAATCCCGTGCGCCCTAATTTTACTCACTAACCTCTTGTGTGGGACTTTATCAAAAGCTTTCTGAAAGTCCAGGTACACTACATCCACTGGATCTCCCTCGTCCATCTTCCGAGTTACATCCTCAAAAAATTCAAGAAGATTAGTCAAGCATGATTTCCCCTTCATAAATCCATGCTGACTCTGTCCTATCCTGTTACTATTATCCAGATGTGCCGTAATTTCATCCTTTATAATAGACTCCAGCATCTTTCCCACCACTGAGGTCAGACTAACTGGTCTATAATTTCCTGCTTTCTCCCGCCCACCCTTCTTAAAAAGTGGCACAACATTAGCCGCCCTCCAATCCTCAGGAACCAACCCCGATTCTATTGAACTCTGGAAAATAATCACCAGCGCATCCACGATTTCCCGAGCCACCTCCTTCAGTACCCTGGGATGCAGGCCATCAGGTCCCGGAGACTTATCAACCTTCAGACCTAACAGTCTCTCCAACACCAAATCCTGGCAAATAGAAATTCCCTTAAGTTCAGGTCCTTCAGCCACTGTTACCTCAGGGAGATTGCTTGTGTCTTCCCCAGTGAACACAGATCTGAAGTACCCATTTAATTCCTCTGCCATTTCTTCGTTCCCAGTAATATATTCCCCTGCTTCTGTCTTCAAGGGCCCAATTTTTGTCCTAACCATTTTTTTGCCTTGGACATACCTAAAAAAGCTTTTACTATCCTCCTTTATATTCTTGGCCAGTTTACCTTCGTACCTCATTTTTTCTCTGCGTATTTCCTTCTTACTAATCCTCTGTTGTTCTTTAAAAGCTTCCCAGTCCTCCGTTTTCCCGCTTATCTTCGCTAAGTTATACTTTTTCTCTTTTAACCTTATATGTTTCTTTACTTCCCTTGTCAGCCACGGCCGCCCATGTCTCCTCCTGGGATCTTTCTTCCTTTTAGGAATGAACTGATCCTGCATCTTCTGCATTATACACAGAAATATCTGCCATTGTTCCTCCACGGTCTTCCCTGTTAAGGTATTAAACCATTGAACTTTGGCCAGTTGCTCCCTCATAGCTCCATATTTCCCTTTATTCAACTGAAATATTGTCACTTCAGATTGTACCCACTCCCTCTCAAATTGCAGATTGAAGCTTATTGTATTATGGTCACTACTTCCCAATGGCTCCTTCACTTCGAGGTCACTGACCAATTCTGGTTCGTTACACAATACCAGATCCAGAATCGCCTTATCCCTGGTCGGCTCCAGCACCAGCTGCACTAAAAATCCATCTCTGAGGCACTCCACAAAGTCTCTTTCTTGAGGCCCGATACCATCCTGATTCTCCCAGTCTACCTGCATGTTAAAATCCCCCATAACAACTGTAGTAACATCTTTGCGACAAGCCAATTTCAGCTCCTGATTCAACTTACCTCCAACATCCAGACTACTGTTTGGGGGCCTGTAGATGACTCCCATGAGGGTCTTTTTACCCTTAGTGTTTCGAAGCTCTATCCACACTGACTCTACATCCCCTGACTCTAGGTCCGCCCGCGCAAGGGACTGAATATCCTCCCTTACCAACAAGGCCACCCCACCCCCTCTGCCCGTCAGTCTATCCTTACGATAACACATGTAGCCTTGAATATTCATTTCCCAGGCCCTGTCCCCATGAAGCCACGTCTCAGTTATCCCCACAATATCGTATCTGCCAATTTCCAAAAGAGCCTCAAGCTCATCCACCTTGTGTCTAATGCTTCGTGCATTCATATATAGAATTTTTAATTTGTTACTGCTCTCACCCTTCCCCTCAACCCTTATTTCACTCAACTTTACAGCATGATGCCTTTTCCAGTTTTCTGCCTCCTTGATACAGTTGTCTTTCTTGACTTCTCTTGTTCTAACTACCCCTTCAATTTCCTTTTTAAACATCCAGCTTGTCCCCTCCCCCCCGCTACTTAGTTTAAATGTAGCGGTGTTGCAGCAGAAAACCTGCCTGCCAGAATGCCGATCCCTGTTCTATTAAGGTGCAAGCCATCTCTCTTGTAGAATTTATGGTTACCATAAAATATACCCCAGTGATCCAAGAACTTGAAACCTTGCTTCCTGCACCAGTTCCCCAACCACACGTTCAAGTCCATTATCTCCCGGTTTCTGGCCACACTAGCCCGAGGAACTGGAAGCAAACTGGAGATAACCACCTTGGACGTCCTGCTTTTTAGCCTTCTTCCTAGTTCTGCGAAGTCTCGCTGTAGTATGTTCCTCCTCTTCTTCCCGACATCATTTGTGCCGACGTGTACCACCACCTCGGGCTCTTCACCCTCGTCCTTGAGTATGTCCTGCACTCTGTCCGCGATGTCTTTCACTCTAGCACCAGGAAAGCAACACACCATCCTTAAATCCCGTCTGCTGCCACAAAAACCCCGGTCAGTTCCTCTCACGATGGAGTCCCCTATTACCACGGCTCTATGTGATGTCCGACTCTTCCGCTCTGCTTCTGCGGCAACTTTTGATTGACAAACATGGCCGCCTTGCGAACTGGTAGTGTCATCAGACTCTACTGTTTCCAAAAGCTTCAACTTGTTCCTGACAGGTACTTCTCCCGGCGTCTCTTGCACCTGTCTCCTCTCTGCCTTCCTCATCGTCTGCACTCTTCTGCTCTCTTCTGGCATGATTGGTGTAATAACATCACTGAAGGTCTTGTCCAGAAAGATCTCGTTCTCTCGGATGAGCCTAAGGTCTTCGAGTTCTTTCGTCAGTGCTGCAATATGCTCGGTCAATTGCTGAATGTGCGCACACTTTCCACACATATACGAGCCAGACACACCAGAGTCATTGACTTGCCACATCAAACACGTAGCGCACTGAACCAGCTGAGCAGTCATGTCTTCACCCTCTTCAACTGTGGTGTAATCTCTTTACTCAACCTCTTTATCAAGATTCCTGAGCTGAAGCCTCACTCTTCGATCTAAACTTCCTTAGACCGTCTTCCTATGGCAACTCTGTGGACTCTTAATTAAGGTTAGAGGAGGAGGGAGGGAGGGAGACCCTACTTTGTAGGATCTGGGGTTTAGAACACACCCACTCTAATAACAATCCCTTACCTACCCGACCAGCTTTGCGCTCCGTCTGAACTTCCGCCCAGCTCCCGCCGCTCTCTGCTGCTCACCTCTCACGCTAAACCTATGCCCTCTATTTCTGGACTCCCCAACCCCAGGGAAAAGACTTTGTCTATTTACCATACCCATGCCCCTCAATTTTGTAAACCTCTCAAAAGGTCACTCCTCAGCCTCCGATGCTCCAGGGAAAACAGCACCAGTCTGTTCAGCCTCTCCCTATAGCTCAAATCGTCCAACCCTGGCAACATCCTTGTAAATCTTTTCTGAACCCTTTCAAGTTTCACAATATCTTTCCGATAGGAAGGAGACCAGAACTGCCCGCAATATTCCAACAGTGGCCTAACCGATGTCCTGTACAGCTGCAACATGACCTCCCCACTCCTGTACTCAATACTCTGACCAATAAAGGAAAGCACACTAAACGCCTTCTTCACTATCCTATCTATCTGCGACTCCACTTTCAAGGAGCTATGAATCTGCACTCCAAGGTCTCTTTGTTCAGCAAAGATGCCTTTAAAAATTTTCTCTCTCTTTCCTAGACAATGTATATTCAGTGATGTGGCCGCCCATTGCCTTCTGTAGCAGAGAATTTTACAGATTTACAATCCTTTGACTGAAAAAAGATTTCTTTATCTCAATCTTAAACAGTCTACCTGTATCCTGAGATTGTCTCCCCTGGTTCAAACTAGTTAAAACATCCTCCTGTCAGGTTAGGCTGAATTAGGGCAAATAATATTTTGTTACAAAATGCTTTTTGTAGCAGTGTAGTAATGTATGAAATTGCATCAGTCGTGTGTGCTTATGTATGAACAGTTAAGTTTTTTTTAAAACTCACTTGGAATCCACTGGAGGATTAAAATAACATCAAGTTGGAATTTTGTACAGAAGCTGATGCAATGCTGTCTGAGGTTTCCTCAGTGCTGTAGCCACCACAGAAGGGAGAAGGAATGTAAGTTGATACTGGGACAGTGTGCTAAAAATATTTCATTCACACTGCCCAATGAAACAAAAACAAAATTACTGTGAAATGAAATGAAAATAACTATTTTATGGTAACAAAATTGTTGGTGTTGACTTGGTAACATTTTGGAAACTACTATCATACATCTCAGTAGCCTAAACATGTTCTTGCTGATGAAACTTTATTTAGTTTTAATGCGCACTTTTGACAGGTTGTTCTTCAAATTCTTAGGCTATCAGTATTTCGTGAACTCTCCTCTAATTTGCAAGTGTTACCAGTTAATATACTCAAGGCATGTCAGAAATAGCTGCATTCCCTTATTTGGGCATGATGCTGACATAGTCTATCCCATATGAATTATCTTTTGAGCAAATTACCTATTACTTCAAGTCAAATAGTGCAAGTAATCAAAGTGATCATTTAGAGGTTACGTATTGGAATATAAAAACTAAGTGACTTAGAGTTAAGACAGCTATCGTGCTATAAATTTTTCAAAAATAAGTGAACAAATAAAAATACAGCCCTAGAATTAATTCGTGAAAAACAACTCTCCCTGGTCTCTCTTCAGACTAATACAGGTAAAGACATCATTGTCCTACAGAACCATAGAGCTGCTCTTATATTAGACAACTAATAATGGTTTAGCCTGGAAGGTCACACGCCTCAGACAAGGGTAGGTTGAGATAACAACCTTAGCCTGTGAGATTCGGAGGTGCCGGTGTTGCACTGGGGTGGACAAAGTTTAAAAAAAATCACAAAACACTAAGTTATTGTCCAACAGATTTATTTGGAAGTACTAGCATTTGGAGCGCTGAATGAAATTGCATCAGTTGTTTGTGCTTCCACATGAACAGTTAAGTTTTTCTTAAAAGAAATCACTTGGAATTCACTGGAGAACTAAAATAACATCAAGTTGGAATTTTGTTCACCTGATGAAGGAGCAGTACTCCAAAAGCTAGTGCTTGCAAATAAACCTATTGGACTATAAGCTGGTGTTGTGTGATTTTTAAACTTTGCCTGTGTGGGAATTGAACTCTCACTGAGATCATTCTGCATTGTAAACCAGGCACACATTAGAAGAGCTAACCGGAAGACCCTAGATAGACAGTAAGATGATGTAATTGCATTGAATGTGCTCATGATATTAGTAAAGCATATGCTGGCAAATTCATATAAAATTCTTTGGTCTAATATTTAACAAAGGTATTTACTAGTGTTTAATTAACGCATTCAATAGAATATTGGGTATAAGAGTTTGGTATCAATGTGAGTTTGTTCTCAACAAATATTGTAAACATAATATCAAGGATTTAGCATGGTTTTGCAACAGCGGGACATTTAAGGATCAGCAATACATACTGGCCTTTCCAGTAATGCCCACGGCCCATGAATGGAGAAATAAGTTTGCTCTCTCGACAACAATATTGTCATAACCAAGTATGTGATCATTTGTATTGCTGCTGTATTGATAGGAAACCTTTGTCAAAAGTTTGAACAAATTAGGAATAAAAATACAATGACAAAATTTTCATTCTGGTTCCAATTCCAAAACTGTTTGCTAAATGAGGAATTAAATTATGCAAATTAAAGAAATGATCAAAGACAAGTCAATTAGCTGGTGTTTTCTAGTAAAAATGGTGACTTTTTAGTGCAATACTTTGTTCAGACTATACTTGTTAGTGCAAACAAGAGTTATATAAATTTGGCAAAGGTCTCAATTTAAAACATCTGGAAAAGAACACACATAATTGAAACTGTCTTTCATTCCTTAAAACTGAATTCACCAATTAGCTGTGGACATTTGACAATTCTTACTATCATCTCTGCATCAGCAGTGAGACAACATAGCAGATATGTTCACTAGAAACAGCTAATGCTGGTTTTCAGCCTTAAGCAGTATAATCCATAAGTGGCTATTATCTTTTCCAAAAATATATCCTTGCCTTCATTGCTGACTACATATTAAGATCATGATTCCACCAAGTATCTTAAGCCAATTTTTGTTTCTAAAACTCACTAGGCAATCTGAGTTGATTTCAGCTTTTCAGCCTTAAGACTTGCCTTAATTTAAAAATAATTGTATGTTAAAAATGCATATTGAAACAACACATCTATATGGCATCTTTAGTGTAACAAAATGCTGCAGGATGCTTTTGTGGATTATCATAAAGCAAAGTTAGACACTGTAACAAAGGTGATAGCAGGACAGATGACCAAAAGATTAAAGATGTAACTTTAAAGGAAGAAAGAGAAGTAGAAAATCAGATAAGATTTAGGGAAGGAATTCCAGAACATAAGGCCTTAACAGTTGACAGTGTGGCTTCCAATAATGGAATTAATAAAGCTCAAAAGGCAAGAATTAAATGAGCACATATTTCACAGGTTTGAGAGATGGGAGGGATTACAGGGAGAAGGAAGAGTAAGTGATGCAAGGCATTTGAAAAGAAGGATAAGTTTTGAATCATGTCATCACATGATTGGAAGCCAATCTAGTTCAAAGATAACACAATGGACAATGGCTACTAGATATTTGTGCATAGCGTGAACTTTGCCTTCTTCCAATGTGCTATCACACCATCTGGGATTTCAACACTATTATCAACTTGATCTGATAATTACCAGAAGTCTCAATCTGTCCAGCGCTGTTCACACATGTACAAAGAATGCCATGCATAATGACAAACATCAGAACTTTTCAGCTCTTCAAGAACCCCTTAAACTCTATCGTTCACTAGGTAGACTGACAAAGGTGTGAAAATCACTGCAGTTAATCTTCAAATGATGCTGCAGTAATATAGAGTGGAGGATACAATCAGACTGGCCATGATTTTACTGAATGGCAGAGCATGTTCAAAGGGCCAACTGGCCTTTAAATGCTCCTAACTTACTTGCTTGTATGTGTGCAAAATCTGGAAAAGGAACAAGCAGATTGCCACACATCATCATATGGTTTCAGAATCTCCAAAGCAGATGCTAATCCTGCAAACAACATATCAGTAGAAACCATCCTGCACCAACAGCAAGGGACAACTTAATGAGTGGCAGGCTGGTTTAGTCTCAAGCAAATGGTGAATATAGCTAGGGAGTAGACTTTGGAGTCAGCACCAAAGACAATAGCATTAGTATTCCAACTATTTAATTGGACAAAATGTTCCTCATTGAGTCATAAATATCAAATAAGCAGATGAATAATTTACTAACAGTGAAAGGATCATGAATGAGTGGTGAGCTGCACGAGAGTACCATCAATGCACAAGTAAAAACAAATGATCTTTTAAAATGATCTAGTCAAGGCATAACATGTAGATTGAAAAACAGGAAGGGAACAAGGATTAATGAATGAAGGAAACAGGAATAATTGGTATGGGCGAGGGAAGAGAAACAAGTGACAAAATAAATCCAAGGGACTATGAATTGGTGTACAGTATATTGATTATATGCTTTACGTCAGCAACGCACATGAAACAGACTCTCATACATTCCTCTTCTCAAATGAGTTTATTAATAATTACCTGTTGATAAATATATCATGCATGAGATTACACCATGAATCTTCTAGATTCACTGAGCTAATTTCACAATTAGCTTCAGCATCTCTAACCTTCAGACAAAAATGACTGACACATTCTCTGAACTCCTTTGAAATTTAGTGAATGTAGTATATGGAGACTTTCAGAAAACTTTTGATAAATAATGAGAGGGTAATGGGGGAGATTAACAAACACAAGATTAGCAGAAAGGTAACAAATTGGTTTACGAATTGACAAGAAGGGAATCCTGACATCACCTCTTTAATTTCTCTGTTCTTCTCTATTCTGGCATATGGCTAATGGCCATCTGACTGATTTCCCTCATTCAGGTATCCATTAATGTATTTTCAGAGGTGGTTAGAGATTGACAAGTGGCAATCTTTAGAACTGATGTCCAGATTTTCAGATCATACTATAATGAGGAACATTATAAGCAGTGAACAGTAAAAATGCAGTACATGACTGAAAAAAGACCAGAAGTATTACATAATAATTTTAGCTTATTTGGAGCAGCAGCAGGAGAGGAGTGGGTGGAACCTGGGAGTGAATGGTAGCAGCGGAACTTCTGGATAAAAACCGGAGGAACAGGGCCCAGATCAAGCTCAGTCGCAGCAGCAGTGGAAGAGGAAATGAGTGGGTAGAATATTCACTTAATCCAAAGGCAGAGCTCTTGAGGCGATGTCAGAGTTTAAAAAGTGATGTATGACAAGAGGATTGGTTGCTTAGGAACCAGCTTTAGGGGCCAAAAGAGTAGTACTGGAGAGAGAGTAGATGTAAAGTCAGGAGCAAGTTCCATTCAGAAAAAGAAGGAATACTATGACAATACAGTCAGCAGAGAACACAAAGGCACATGGGAGGTCTGGAATGCTGCTCAGAGTACTCTAGTTGCAGCTGCACCAATACCTTGCAATAAGACTTCCTTATTTTCTTGCTCCAAACCCCTTCATGATTACAGTGAGAATTCAGGGCCAGTGTGCTTCTCCAAGAGTGATAGCAAAGGCAGGATGTTCAAGGCATTTTAGGAGTAGATGTAAGGGGATTATCAGTAAAAGAGTGGGACTGATTGGAGATCAAAGCAGCAATTTATGCATGGAGCCAGTGAATATGAGTGAGGTCTGAAATGAATACTTCTCATATATATTCACAGAAAAAAAACATTGTAGCTGGGGATTTCAGTTGGGATGGTGAAGTTGTAGAACATGTTAAAGATTAATACAGAGGAGGTATAAGATAAATAAATTTCCAGGGCCTGATGAGATGTATCCCAGGTTGCTATGGGTGGCAAAGGAGAAGATTGCTGGGGCCCTGGCAGATATATTTAATACTTTGCTGGACACAGGTGAGTACCAGATGACTGGAGGATAGTTAATATAGTTCTTTTATTTACTAAGGGCAGCAATGATGGGCCAGGTAATTACAGACCTGTTAGTTTGACATCATTGGTATGGAAATTACTGGAAAAAAATTCTGAAAGGACAAGATTAAACAATATTTAGGAAGACAAGGATTGATCAAGGATAGTCAGCATGAAGTTTTGTAAAGCGAGATCCTGTCTGACTAATTTAACTGATTTTTTTGAAAGGTTGACTTAACACATTGGTGAGGGTATGCCGTTGATGTGGTTTACATGGACTTCAGCAAGACCTTTGACAAAATCCCACATGGAAGGCTGGTCCAAAAGGCAACTGCCCATGGTATCAAGGCAAACTGGAAAACTGGATCTAAAATTGGCTAATAAATATATGAGGCAGAGGGTGATGGTGTAGAGTTGTTTGTGTAATTGCAAGCCTGTGATCATCAGCATACCGCAGGAATTGGTGTTGGGACCCTTGCAGCTTGTTACATACATTGATAACTTGGATGTGAATGCAGAGGTTTAATTAGTAAGGTTGCAACTGACATGAAAATTGGGGGTATTGTTGATAGTGAAGACGACGGTGCCAGGCTAGCTTGATATTGCTCAGCTGGTAAATTGGGAAACGCAATGGTAGATGGAACTTTATCCTGATAAGTGCAAGCTGATGCATTTTGTGAGGTCTAATGAGGGAAGGATATCCACCAATAAATGGTAGGTCCCTATGGAGCACTGAGGAGCAAAGGGACTGTGGCATAAAAGTCCATAGATCCTTGAAGGTGTCAGCACAGAGTCAGGATTGTGAAGGAGGCAAAAGGGATACTTGCCTTCATTAGGTGGGGTGCAGAATATAGAAGCAAGGAAGTCTTGTTTCAGCTTTTTAAAACATTGGTTAGGTCACACATGGAATACTGTGTGTATTTCCGGTTGCCACTCTCTTGGAAGGACATGATTGCATTGGAGAGGGTGCACAGAAGGTTCATCAGATTGTTACCTGGCATGAGGAAAGACCAAGTAGGCTGTGTTTATTTTCCTAGGAGCAGAGAAGGCTGAACAGTTATCTGATTGAGGTATAGAGAATTACGACAGGCATAGTAAACAGATCAATGGAATTTCCCCATGGCAAATGTGGAAGACCAGTGGGGAGAAGTTTAAGGTGAAGAGCAAGTGGTTTAGAGGATGTCTGAGGATAAAGCTTTTTCACCCAGAGGTTGGTAGATGTATGGAACCTGGTGTCTGAAAGGGTAGTGGAGACAAATATTCTAGCAACATTTAAGAAGCATCTGGATGAGTACTTAAAATGTCACTGCACTGTAGGCTATGGACCAAGTGCAGGTAAATGGGATGAGTGTATTGTTGTGTTTGTTGGTCGGTAAAATCATGGTGGGCTAAAGGGCCTGTTGATTCTTTACAGCACTGGTTGGTTATTGGGAGAATGCCAAAAATTGGGATCAATTAGGAAGATTTGAATACATACAGCAACAAAGGAAACAGCTCAAGGCCATAATAAAGTTAATGGAATACTGAGTTTTATACTGAGAGATACAGAATGTTAAAATTGAGATGTACCTGTGCACCTCAATAGTAAGACCATCCAAAAATGTGCAGGTTAGTTAGATTGGTCATGCTGAATTGCCCATGGTGTCCAGAGATGTGGAAGCTAGCTGGATTAGCCATGAGAATTGCAGAGTGATAGGGTAAGTGGGGTGGGGGGTGGGGATGGGGATGGGATGGTATGCTCTTTGGAGGGTCGGTGTGGACTCGATGGGCCAAATGGCCTACTCCACACTGTAGGGATTCTAGAATTTTGTATTCAAGAGTAATATTGCACTCCAGATTATGGTAAACATGGGACAAATAAAAGGTGCATTGTTATTACTAGGATTCTGCCTATTACAAGGAATATAATTCTTAAGACTTAAAAATTCAGGCCTTTTTATTTTAAAAGAAAACAAGGAGGACAGTTTGATAGGACAGAGTAGACAGAAACAAATGGTTTCAGTTGATAAATGAGTAAATTCACAGGGAAAGTTTTTTTTAAAAAGTCAGTGTTGTGAAGCTGAAAAATAAAATGGCTAGAAGAACAGAACAAGCAGAGTATCTGGAAAGACTAATGTCTGGAGGATAAATACCAACAAAGTCATGTCATAGTTGAGTTGCTGCATAATTCTATGTAACTTTGCAGCACAAAATTAACTCATTAATGTGTTCAAGAACAAGCTGCTGCTACCAAAAATGACCCAGCTGGCATTAAAAAAATTAAGGTAACATCAAACCAATCATCATAACTACACCAAATCAATATTTGTATTGACAATGAAATAGTCGATGGCATCAAGTACTCTAAAGCATAAATCTAACTATTATTCTTCAGTAACATTTTTTACTTTTGTCATATGTGAGCCATTTGTTGCTCATTTCTAACTGTCTTTGAGAAAACAGTTACAATTCAATGTGTTTTCCACCTCTGCATTCTATTCTAACATTTTGATCAAGTTTTGTCAATAAATAGATTGTATAATGTGTTCATGTAATACTCAAAGGAATTTTATGGCAATCCATTGACTGGTATACTGCCAACTGAAACCAAATTCCAAGCTGGAAATGAAGAAGTGCTGAGCAATTCAGGTTCTCTTCTTGAGCCTTTCTTGATGCCAAACTCAAATTCAACAATGTCTAGACCATGCAAAGGAAAAAAGATAAAAGTTCAAATTTCTCTACTAATACATTAAATATTTAGTTGTACAGTTTTATATTACAACTGTTATTTAAGACTGCTCGAAATTGGAGCAGGAGCAGGCCATTATGACATTCCTCACATCCACTTACCTGCTCTTTCCCCAAAACCTTTGATTCCCTTACTGCATCAAGAATCTCTCAGCCTTACATATGTAGAGTCACAGAGTCATAGAGATGTACAATATGAAAACAGACCCTTTGGTCCAACATGTCCATGCCAACCAGATAAACCAACCCAATCTAGTCCCACCTGCCAGCACACAGCCCATATCCCTCCAAACCCTTCCTATTCATATACCCATCCAAATGCCTCTTAAATGTTGCAATTGTACCAGCCTTCACCACTTCCTCTGGCAGCTCATTCCATACACGTACCACCCTCTGTGTGAAAACGTGGCCCCTTAGTTCTCTTTTATATCTTTTCCCTGTCACTGTAAAGCTATGCCCTCTATTTCTGTACTCCTGACCCCAGGGAAAAGACTTTGTCTATTTATCCTATCCATGCCCTTCATAATTTTGTTAGGGATTCCAAAGACTCACATCTCAAAAAATTCTTCCCCATCTCAATCTTTAATTGGGTCATCCCTTAATTTTGAGACCATGCCCTCTGGTACTAGATTCTGTTATGAGGGGAAACATACTCTCTACATTTACCCTGTCAAGGCCCTTATTAATCCTGTATATTTCAATGCGATCACCTTTCATTCTTCTGAACTCCAGTGAGTAGAGTCCCAACCTGTTTAGCCTTTGCTCACAAGACAATCCCTCCATACCAGGGATCATCAATCCTAGTGGATATTCTCTGAACTGCCTCCAATGAAAAAATGTTTTTCCTTAAAAACTGACCAGAACTGCTCAAAGTAGTTGAGATATAGCATCGGCAATACTTTGTACAGTTACAGTAACACTTCCTCACTCTCATGCCCCGAACCCCTTGAATTCAAGGCCAACGCTCCATTAACTTTCCCAATTACCTGCTGTACCCTGTACACTAGCTTTGTGTTTTGTGCACAAGTACCCTCAAGTCCCTTTGTGTTGCAGTTTTTCTCCATTAAATAATATTTTGTTCTTTTATTGTTCCTTCCAAATAAACAGCTTCATATTTTCCCAAATACTCTGTCAATATTTTACCCACTTACTCAACCTAACAATATCTCTTGTAAACTGTTTACATCCCTCTCACAACCCATCTTTCCACCTATTTTTGTGACCTGCACAAATCTGGTGACAATACATTCATAGAATTCCCACAATGTGGAAAACAAGCTATTCGGCCCAACAAGTCCACACCAACCCTTGGAAAAGCATTCCACCCAAACCCATGCCCATCCTTGCATTTCCTAGTAGCTAATGCACCTAACCTACACATCCCTGACCACTATGGGCAATTTATTATGGCCGAGCCATCTAACTTGCACATCTTTGGACTGTGGGAGGAAACCTGAGCACACGCCAGAAACCACGCAGACATGCAATCCCCACACAGCCAGTCACCAGAGGTTGGAATCGAATATGGGTCCCTGGCACTGTAAGGCAGCAGTGCTAACCAGTGAGCCACCGTGCTACACTTCCTCCAAGTCATAAACAACTGTGGTATCAGTACTATCACTTCCATTCAGAGGAAAGGTTAATCAACCTGAAACGTCAACCCTGATTTATCTCCTCAGATCTGCTGAGCTTTTCCATAAATCTCTATTTTTGTTACTGATCCCTGTGGAACTGCACTGGTTACACCTCACTAACTTGAAAAAGAACCCCTTATTTGCACTCGCTATTTCCTATTCACTAGTGAATTCACTATCCATGCCAATAGACTACCTCTAAAAACCTTGTCGAA
Source organism: Chiloscyllium punctatum (assembly GCF_047496795.1). Lineage (NCBI taxonomy): Eukaryota > Metazoa > Chordata > Chondrichthyes > Orectolobiformes > Hemiscylliidae > Chiloscyllium > Chiloscyllium punctatum. The sequence continues at coordinate 59,478,782 of NC_092763.1, read as the reverse complement.
CACCTTCTGGAAGTCCAAATACAACACACCTACTGGTTCCCCTCGATTTTCTCTGGATGAGTTCGTCAAAAAATTTTAATAAATTGGTCAGGCATGATTTCCCTTTCAGGAACCATGTTGACTGTGCTTGATTAGATTTGATTTTCCAAATGCTCTGCTATTACTTCCTTAATGACTGATTCCAATACTTTTCCAACAATAGACGTTGGGCGAATTGGTTTAAATAGTTTTGCTTCCCTCCTGTTTTGAATAGAGATACCACAATGGCAGTTTTTCAATCTTCTGGCACTTTGCCAGAATCCAAGGAATTTTGGAAAACTACAACCAATGCATCCACCAACTCTATAGCTACTTCTTTTAGGATTCATGGATATAAACCATTGGGCCAGGGGACTTATTTTAGCTGCATTAGTTTGTTTAATATCACTTCTCCAGGGATGTTGATGGTAATTAATTCTTCCTCTGTATTCCTTAGTCTTAATACTAATGGCAAGTTCAAATTATCTTCCACCGTAAATTTAGTACAATACACTTACACTGAGAATAATCACTCATGAGGTTTATAATCCCAGAATTTGTTGCTGCATCTTTTTAAAAAATACATTTCATATTTCATTTATAGGTAAAATTTTGAAGAGTGCACTGAAAGCTAACATTAGGGTACTGGATTCTAGTGCCACTCATTAGGGACAAATGTTGTCCTAGAACACTATCTGAACTACCTGACATTTTACTAGCTGTAACATCTCCAGCTTCTGATTATCTATACAATCACTGCACAACGGAACATACCTAGTCATTTTCTCAAGTTAGTTGGTTGTGACAGTAACTGTACGAGACGTTGTTTCCAGTACAGCGGAATACTTGCTCCAGTTTTGGGTGAAGCTTTAAGACAAATCAAAAACAAAAAAGTCACCCTTAAGTTGTTTTTCCACTATGCTATAGAACCATGAAAACAATAATAGTATTATTATTCATGAAAAAAATTTAATGCAATGTAGTGTAGATTTGAATAACAGTTTACCCTTGTATCCAAGTGGTTGATTGCTGAACCAGTACATTCACACCTTAATGTTGAAGTTGACCAGAGATAATCTTGCAACCACACAGTCCACTCTATTAACATGACTGCCTTATTTTACCCTTGTAACATCACCTGACTTTGCTCATCTGCTGTTGAAATTTGCATCAATATCTTTGTTATCTGTAGGTTTATCTATGCTCTTCTAATTAGACCCACAAATTCCAAACTCCACAAAACTGAACTCACTAAAATATTGCTATCTATATCCAAAGTCACATCTCTTGTTCACTTGTTACCCCTGTGCTTGTTGACATAGTCTGACACTGCCTCAATTCTGCAATTTTTAATCTTGTTTTCAAATCCATCCATGGCCAAGATCTTCCCTGCGCCAGCTCCACTAGCCTCCAAGATATCTGAACTTTTGCAATTATGGCATCATGTGTTTCCCCTAATTTTAATTGTTCCATTCTTTCAACCAACAACTTCCAAGAACTAGAATTTTCTTTCATATCTTTCCTTTCTTTTCCTTCTTTATTATACTCCTTAAACACACCTCTCAGCAAGCTACTGCTCAACTGTCCTTTAACCACCCCTTACTTTGCTCTGTGTCAAATACTATTTAATAAATCTCTGTGAAGCATCAGAGATGTTTTACTAATTTATATAGTATATATTTGTATAAATCCAAATTGTTGTTGATACAGAAAATAATAAGGCCATACTGAACAATAAGGTCTCTTGTTCAAACCATAATCTTTGCAGTTAGCTGATCTTAGCTGGAGCAATGGCAGATGTGCGCCAATATATATTAGTACTCTTGTAATTAGGAATAGTAAAATGCTGCCACTTTATAAAAACCTCTGATGGGAGGTGCAGTTTACCTACATTAACAGTGGCCCTTTGTGAAAGGAGCAAAAACGGGTGGGTCAGATGAATAGTGGTATTATACACTAAAAATATTATATGGGTAACCAATACTGATTTACAGCATGTGATGGTGAGGCAAGAATACACTTGGCATTTTTTACAAAAGCGAAAACTGTCGAAGTTAAAGTTCACTTCCGCAAGTGGAATTGTTATTCTTTTGAAATTTCATACAGGAAGCATTTTTGACGTTATTTAATCCACGGGCTGTAACACTTACCACAATTACCTTCTGAATATCTTGCAAGCCCAGCCGCTACCATCTTTTGGGAAAGCTTAGATCCTCTCCTAAAGGAAATAAAATGCTTAAACAAGAACAACAAACTAAACTAACAAAGTTAAAGAAAGAGAACTTATGCTGTAGAGGCTTTACCTTTTGACTGTTAAATGAAACTAGACTAAAATTATACACCACTGTGAAAAATAGAGAGATTATACCTGAGATAATGGCTCTTTATTCACCACATATTCCCATCTTCAGGTAAACTGGCATAGGGTTAAAAATCAATGAGTTAAATGTGGATAGAATGTTTCAGTTCATGGGATAATGGCATCATTACTGGGGTAGAAAAGAGCGGTTCCAAAGGGTTTCACTTGACCCAGACTGAAGTAACTCCAAAGAGGCCACTATCTCATCATCAAGTCACCGTTTATTTATTCACAAACAATCTGTGACTATGGTACTGCCTCAGTGTCAGACATCAGAGTGTCAGTATCTGACACTTATCCTTTTCACATATCAGTCAGGTTCCTAATTGGACAAGATTAACAGCTCCAATTAGAAAACTCATATCCCATGAGTTTCAACTGAAAGGGTTCAGAAAAGATTTAAAAAGATCTTGCTAAGGTTAGAGTTGAAACCAGAGGGAGGGGCTGAATAGGCAGGGGCTGTTTTCCCTGGAGTATCAGAGGCTGATGAGTGAGTTTATAAAGGTTTATAAAGTCATGAGGGCATGGATAGGATAAATAGACAAGGTCTTTTCCCTCGGATGGGTAAGTCCAGACTTGAGTTTCAGGGTGAGGAGGGGAAAGATATAAAAAGGACCCAAGAGGAAACTTTTTCACACAAAGGGTTGTGCATGTATGGAATGAGCTCCAGCAGAAGTGGTGGGGGCTGGTACAACTACAGCATTTAAAAAGCATCTGGATAGGTATATGAATAGGAGGGGTTTAGAGGGATATGGGCCAAGTACTGGCAAATGGGACTAGATTTGGTTAGGATATCTGGTTGGCATAGACAAGTTGGACCGAAGGGCCTGTTTCCTTGCTTACGTCTCTACGACCTTGTTACAATCACTGCACCTACTGAGACCAGTGTCCTGACAAATCGAATAACTATAGCCATAGCAAGGGCTTTAAAATAATTAGAGGAGCTGGAATGGAGAGTGTGTGCAAAGTAGGAATGTCAGTTTACAAATCAAAAGGATATATTAGTTTGGGAGCTATTTGGATAATGGGACAGGAGGGGATTGAGTATATATACACAAAAACAGCAGTTAAACGGACAACATTTTAATGACTCTTTATTTCAATACATGTAGGATGTGGAGCAAAATAAATAAAGAAGCTAAAGGCGCAAATAAGGCTAAAGGGTATGATCTTATAGACAGGGTTATAAGCTGATCAAAGTTGGGAACGAAATATCCAGGGGTATGTGACTTTTTGAAAGGACAGGCAGGAAGGAAAGTCTGAAGGGGTAGCTTTGTTAATATAGGATAGGTTACAAGAGCAAGAATTAAAATATGTATAATCCATATGGATTGAGATAAGAAATAACAAGGGGTGAAAACAATGGTGAAAGTAGTCTATAGCCCCCCTATTGACAACTATACTATAGGACAGAGAATACATGTAGAACAGGCAATCAAGGGTGATTTTAACACTTTATGTAGATTGGGAAAATAAAATTGACTGCCATGACTCATGAGTAGCCACGAGTAGGAATTCGTAGTATATTCAGAACGGTTTTCTGGAATTATTTTAGACCTGGTAATGTGAAATGAACTTCAATAAATTACTTTAGACTAAAAGATCATCTATAAAATAGTGTCCGTAGCATTATAGAATATAGCATGCAGTTTGAGTGTAAGAAAGTTCAGTCAGAACTAACTGTGTTAAAGGAGAACAAGTTGGCATGGATAGGGAAAGGAGTTTACCAGCAAAGATGGTCAAAGAACAATGGCAGACTTTTGAGAAAATAGTTTATTGCTCAAAACAAAAGATATGTACCAGTGAGAAGAATTCTAGGAAGGGGAAAAGACAACAATGGTTAACCTTGGAAGATAAGAATAGCATCAAATTTTAAGAAAGAAAATCATACAACGTGGCAACGCTAGAGAACTGGGACAGTTTTAAAAACTAATAAAAAATGACTAACATAATAAAGAGGGAGAAAATAAACTTTGGGGTAAGCTTGCAAGTAATAATTAGACAGATAGTAAGAGCTTCTTTGAATATGTAAAAAGGAGAGGTCAACAATAACGATAACCCCTAATAGAATGAGGCAGTGAAATAACAGAATAAGGAAATGGCAGAGAAGCTGAATAAATACTTTTGCACCTGTATTCGTGGTAGAAGACAGTAACAGTATTCCAGAAATATTCAATAATCAAAGGGTAAAAGGAGAAGGTTGTTGGATTTATGTCCTATCACTAGAGAAAGTATGTTAAGGAAACTCATGGGTTGAGGGTTGATGAGTCGCCATGACCAATGGTATTCATCCTAGGACACCAAAAGAAGTAGCTACAGAGATAGTGGATGCGCTGGTTAAGAATCTTTCAAGAATCAAGAGGTTCTTGAAAGATATTGAAGGATTGGAAAACTGTCAATGTAATATCCGCATTCAAACTGGGAAGGAGACTAAGAACAGGTAAATATAGCCCAGTTAGCTTAACATCTGTTACTGGACAAATGTTAGAGTCTATTATAAAGGATGCAAAAGCAGAACATTTAAACATAGGTAGTAAGATCAAGTGACATCATCTGGTTTCATGAAGGGGAAGTTACATTTATTAGAATTGAGGAAGCAACAAACATGATTGATAAATTGGATATATTTGGATTTCCAGAAGTCGTTTGATAAGGTGTTACACATTAGGCTACTTAATAAAATAAGAGATTAGACAATTTTGGGGACAGTATATTAGTATGCGTGAAAAACTGAGTTGACGTGAGTGAAAGGAGGACTTTGGAGTCCTCATGCAAAATTCACGAAAAGGTGGCATACAAGACAGCAGGTAATAAGCAAGGCAAATAGAATGATGGCTTTTATTTCAAAACAAGTGGAATACAAACATAGAAAGGACCTGCTAAAATTAGAGCACACCAATAATACTGTGAGCAATTTTGATCCCCTTATCAAAGGTAATAGCAGAATTGGAGGCAGTCCAGAGAAGATGCACTAAGTTGATTCCAGTTATGGAAGGATTGTCTTCAGATTGAGGAGAGGTTGAATAGGTTGCCAATCGCATAACTCAGGCTGTGGATAGAGTTTAAAACTGATTAGTGAAGATAGGGGGGATTCAATTGCATGGAAAAGTATGGAAAAGCTTAAGCACGGGGAGAGCTTTCAGTTTAAGTTTCAAGAACAAGTAATAGGACAGAGTGTATACAAAGGGATGGAATACAGTGTGGGTAAGTGTGAAGTTATGTACTTTGGTAGGAAGAATAGAGGTGTTAACTATTTTCTAAACATGGAAAGGTTTCAGAAATCTGAAGGACAAAGGGACTTGGAAGTCCTAATTCAGATTTGTTTTAAGATCATCATGCAGGTTCAGTTAGTCTGGATAAAGAGATATATCGGGCATAAGTGGTTCATGCATAACGAAACAGACTTTTACCTGGTCTCATTAGTACGACTTAAAATAAAGTATATATTTAATTAAGATAAGAACATCACAAGTCAAAAGGCATATATGGATGTCTTGCCAGCATACCTCATGATCCCTATTTTCCCTCTTTCACTAAAAAGTGCCACCGTCATAATGTTCGATTTTTGATAAAGTCTTGCAAAAAATGTTTTGTTTTTCACAGACTTCTTGAACCAGTTTATCTCTAATCTGGACCAGGTCACACCATGCATTGGAGAAACCTGTAAATTTGAGAAGATATTGTTTTATTTGCATCTGTACCCGCCACCTCAATTCCCAACTAAGCTCAACATAAGACCATAGGAACTCCTGTGGTCTCTGAAGCACACCAAACCATTCAGAACAATAATTGCTGGTCTTCTTCCTCAACTCCAATTTCACACATACCTTGAGAGACCAAAAACGTATCTGTTTCATCTTTTAAATCTATCATATGCTCATTGTGAAACTTATATTTTACAGTGCAATGTGGACAAATTGGTATATCATTGTCAGCACCTGATAAGCTTAACAGTTGAGTTAAAAAGCACTACACATTATGGATGTCTATGGACTGCCATAGTCCCTCTCTTCAGGTACCACGTCATAAAAGGACACAGGTGACCACAGACTCCCATCAGAATGGTTTATGATTATGTGTGACAAAATACTGTAGTGCTTCGCCTTTGCCATTTATACCCTTAATGCCATCATATATATTGGAAGGATTTACAGGCTAATAATCAACCTGTTTAGCTACATCATGAATGCACCCTCCTTCCAGTACAGAAGCAGGATTTTAATGGAGGGCTTTTACCATTGCACTATATTACATTACCATTGCACCACAAGATCTTCTCATGGTCTAATTATGAAAACTTATTTCATTATAGAAACTAAACAACACTATTTATGCCATGTTGTGTTTCAATTTTTAAAATGCTCTTTTTGTTAATGAGAATAACAGTGTCTCAAAGAGTAGGGAGAACTTGGTTATGGGAAGCAGCAGCAGTCAATATCAATCAAGTTATATTCTATCATGCCCAAGGCACTGAGCACTGGTGCAGCACACTTGCAACTCCCAAGCTTCTAAATTTAGCATTTAATAAGTTTTAGTTCATCTGGTATACATTAAAGCTAAAAAAGGGCTTAAACAACATCATTGGTCTTGGTTTTATTAGGTATAATAAAACCCTCCATGTTAAGAATTTTAGTAAACTTCACATCCGTATATACTTACGTTTGCTAAAGACACACACAATGCTTGCTGGGGAAGGACACAATATGCTGGAGGAAGAGGTTTTAAATAACTTAATGAAAGGCAAGCAGAAAATCCATAATCTACACATAACACTTCCAGTAGAAGGTGTTGATGATCACCTGCAAAACAATGTCAAAGTTAAGAATTTCTCTCTTTGATGTGAATCAATCTTTCAAAAAATGAATGCAAACAGACTGCTCGATTCAGAGGGAAACAGCTTTTCAATAAGTTCCTGAAAATATATTGGTCTTAAAGTTGGTGTATCGTAGAATGTAAGTGACTAAGCTCATTTCTGATTTATGTAAATTTTATCCAAGTGGATAATCAAAGCTTTTAATAGGTTGTATTAGAGCTTCAGGAACACAAATGGTATGTCAAGCTAACCCAATGTTTCACATTCCCAAAACTTTATTAAGGTAACTACCTGCTATTGACTCAGCACGTAATGTGGGAAGTGATCATTAAAGAAGAAATAGTGAGACTTCTGGATGGAAAGGGTTCCATCAGGCAGATGCAGCATGGATTCAAGGAGGGAAGGTAGTGTTTGACAAACTTATGGGTGCTCTTTGAGGATGTAACAAGCACAGTTGATGGTGGAGAACAGGTAGATGTTGTATACTTGGATTTCCAGACAGCGTTGGAGAAGGTGCCGCATAAAATACTCATCCATAAGAATGCATGGAGTTGTGGGGAATGTACTAGCATGGATAGAGGAATTGTCAACCAATAGAACGCAGAGAGTTGGGATAAATGGGTGTTTCTCTAGTTGGAGACCAATGGTGAGCGGGGCACCGCAGGGGTCGATGTTGGGCCCACAGCTGTTCATGATACATATAAATGATTTGGTAGGAGGAGACAGAGTGTAACATATCCAGGTTTGCTGATGAGGACCAAACTGAGTGCTAAGGCAAACTGTGCAGAGGATGTGGAGGATCTGCAGAGAGATTTAGATAGGTTAAGTGAGTGGGCAAGGGTCTGGCAGACGGAGTACAATGCTGTAAATGTGAGGTTATCCATTTTGGAAGTAGAAGTATTAAGTCAGAGTATTACTTAAATGGTACAAGATTGCAGAATGCTGTTGTGTAGAGGGACGTATGAGTGCTCATACATTAATTGCTAGAAGTTGATTTGCAGGCATAACAGGTAATCAGGAGGGCAAACGGAATATTGGCTTTCATTGCTAGAGGGATTGAATTTAATTGCAGGGAGGTTCTGCTGCAATTGTGCAAGGTATTGGTGAGTCAATATCTCATCTCTTGACTCATCTCCAGCATGTGTAGTACCCACTTTCACCAAGGTATTGGTGAGGCTGCAACTGGAGTACTGTACACAGTTCTGGTCTCCTTACTGGAGGGAAGATATACTGGCTTGGAGGCGGTACAGAGAAGGCTCACCAGCTTGATTCCGGAGATGAGGGGGTTACCCTATGAGGAGAGGTTGAGCCCCCGGGACTGTACTTGCTAGAATTCAGAAGAATGAGAAGGGGTCTTAGAGAACCATAAAGAATTATGAAATGGATAGGCAAGTTGTTTCGACTGGTGGGTCAGACTAGGACTAGGGGTCATGGCCTCAAGATTAGGGGGAGTACATTTAGGACAGAGATGAGGAGGAACTGCTTTTCCCAGAGAGTGCTGAATCTATGGAATTCTCTGCCCAAGGAAGCAGGCAGCTTAATTAAAAATATTCAAGACACATTTGCATGGTAGGGAAATTAAGGGTTATGGGGATAATGCAGGTAGGAGGAGCTGAGATGATGGATTGTTCGGCCATGATCTTAAGGAGTGGCAGAACAGGCTTGACGGACCAATTGGCCTACTCATATTCTATTACTATGAAACTATGTAACAACACATTGAACAATTTTGCCAATTTCAGTTGGGATCCAGTTTTATGCTATAATTGCATGGATTAGGACCTCTGAAAAGTGAATATATATAAATGTTAATGACTGGCCAGTTAGATTCTCACAAGAAGACAGACTGTCCTGAAGGATTAGCAGACCAGAGATGTTACCTCTACCTACTCTCCACAGATACTGCCTGCTCAGTTTACCAGCAATTTCTCTTTGTTTTGAAAAAAAAAAGACCACTTATGCTATCCTTTTACTCCATCAAAAAGTATGAATTGCACATTGACAAAAAAATTACTTGAAACCATAAGATTTGTACTTTCTTGTCTTCAATGTCCACTTATTTCATCCCAATTTGTAATACATTTTCTAGCTCAATTGGCATACAGCCTATGTGCATACCATGTGTTGCTACATCCCCCACAATTCTGATCACACGAGACCGATACCACTGCTTGTTTTCAGGGAGCCAAGCACACACGTAGGAGTTGATCATAGGGATGGAACTCAATGTAGCAGAATTCCTTGAGCACTCAATGCTGCAATAAAAAATACAACCCAAATGTTAGTTTTGGTAATTGGCTCAGCTGGTGAGGAGGAAATGGATAGCATGGTGAGTCCACAGAACAGAATAACTATGGTCTCAAAAAAGCCATAGTTATAAGACCAATACATCAGATATTGGGATTTTGCAAGTGACAGAATCTAAGCATACTTCAGCATTTTTCATTCTCACATTGTTGGATGGTAAAATGCTATCTTTGAATTGAGGCAGGTGGCTTAGTCCATGCTGGAGAAATAACTTCTTTACCTATTTTTCATCCAATATAACAAGGTTACTAAAAACCTCAGGAATTCTGGTCATATCCATGGCCTGAAATCCAAACCAAGGACTCATTTGTCTTCTCCTGCAGACCATGCAACCTCTAACTTAGCACATTTGCTTGCAAACATATACAAAATTTCATTTGGGTTGGGAGCCAATAATTTTCTTTAAAATTAATTTAAAAGATGTGGGCATCACTGACTAAGTCAGTATTTATTGTCCATCCCTAACTGCTTGCGATGATGGTGTAGAGCAGCCTCCTTAAAACACTGTAGTCCTTGAGCTATTGGCATACTGTGTGTGCTATTAAGGAGTTCCAGGATTGATTCAATAAGTGAAGGGATGAGCAATATGGTTCCAAGTCAGGATGGTGTGTGGTTTGGAGAGAACCTGCAGCTGTGATGTCCTCACATATCAGCTGCCCTTATATTTCTAGGTGGCACAGGTCACAAGTTTGCAAAAGCTGTCGACAAGCTTTGGGGAGTTGATGCGATGCAAGTTGTACATGGTACTGACACTGCAGTGTTGATGATGGAGAGTGACTGTTGAATGTGATGGATATAGTGCCAATTAAGCAGGCTATTTTATCCTGGATAGTACTAAGCTTCTTTGAATGCTGTTGGAGCTGCACTCATCCAGACAAGTAGGAATCATTCCATCACACTCCTGACTTGCATCTTGTAGATGATAGACAAGCTTGGAGGCGTCAGGTGGATTACTCATTGCAAAATTACCAGCCTCTTATCTGCTCTTGTTACTACCATTTGTACATGGCTGGCCCAGACCAGTTTCTTGTCAATGGTAACCACCAGGAAGTTGGTAGTGGCGACTCAGCAATGATTCAGCCACTAAATGTCAAAGGGTAACAGTTAGATTCTCTCTTATTGGAGACTGCCATTGCCTGGCACTTGTGTGTCATGAATGCTATTTGAAACTCATCAGCCCAAACCTGAAAATCCTCTACATCTTGTATTTGGATATTGACTTCATGAGTATCTAAGGAGTCAACTGGTACAAAACATTATGTAATCAAAAGCTAGTATCCCAAGCTCTGAACTTATGATGGACGAAAGGGATACAGAAGCAGCTGACACTACAATAGCCTCCTTGGGGAAATATCTTATGGCTGACTTTCAACAACCACAACGATCTTCCACTATGCTAGCTATGACTGCAACCAGTGGAGTGTTTTGCCAGATTTGCTGTCAAAATCAGTTTTGCTGGGGTCTCCTTGATGTATTATTTGGTCAATTGCTGTTTTGACCTCAAAGGCAGTCACCCTCACTTCCCGAGTTTAGTTTTTTTGTCCATGGTTATTTGGTTGCAACTGAACTTCAGTATTGTTGAAAAAAAATACATTGTATCAAAGCATCTATTCTTGCACTCAGCTGGACATTTTGCAACAATATAAATTAAAGGAGAAAACAAGCATTTATACTGTAAGACAGGAGCGTGCTGATTAGTTGGCAAGTGGACTTTTGATAGATAGATGAGTTTTCATGGACAATGTACCCGTTGATGTTGATTGACAGATGACAGTTGAGACTTGTTAGATTTTAAAGCAGACATGTTGACTTTAATTAGTTCGGGCAGTGCCCTGTAAAAATGGAACAGTGAGTGGCTGTCACCTGTTTTGTTACAGGTGCAGTGTGTGGACATGTTCTGTCAGCAAATAACAGGGTACTGTGATTTAATATATAGCTACCATTACAGACAAATGTGTTATATTGAGAGCCTGATTAACAATCATAAATTTGTTTGCCATCATACATCCTGGCATATTCAGGATTATCTTGTAAATTTCGTTCAAGTGCAGAATCACATTTAATTTAGGCACTATGTTGCATGTTTTGCAAACAAGGACTAGTTGGGTCCTATACAGCCACAACATGACCTCCCAACTCCTGTACTCAATACTCCGACCAAAAAAAGAAAGCATACCAAACGCCTTCTCCACTTTCAAGGAGCTATGAACTTGCATTCCAAGGTCTCTTTGTTCAGCAATGCTCCCTAGGACCTTACCATTCAGTGTATAAGTCCTGCTAAGATTTGCTTTCCCAAAATGCAGCACCTCGCATTTACCTAAATTAAACTCCATCTGCCACTTCTCAGCCCATTGGTTCATCTGATCAAGATCCCGTTGCAATCCCCCGCGGTAACTTTCTTTGCTGTCCAGTACACCTCCAATTTTGGTGTCATCTGCAAACTTCCTAACTATACCTCTTAAGCTCACATCCAAATCATTCATATAAATGACGAAAAGTAGTGGACCTAGCACCCATCCTTTGGCACTCCAGTGGTCACAGGCCTCCAATCTGAAAAGCAACCCTCCATCTGTGTTGCACCTGTATCGTAGTAGCGGGAAACAACTAGATTCACCTTTGCTCAAAACTGTGGAGATTATCCTACCAGGGTATTCCACAGTTCAATTCCCGCCTCAGGCAACTGACGGTGTGGAGTTTGCACATTCTCCCTGTGTCTGCATGGGTTTTCTCAGGGTGCTCCAGTTTCCTCCCACAGTCCAAAGATGTGCAGATCAGGTGAATTGGCCATGCTAAATTGCCCATAGTATTAGGTGCAGGGGTATGGGTGGGTTGCGCTTCAGCGGGTCGGTGTGGACTTGTTGGGCCGATGGGCCTGTTTCCACACTAAGTAATCTATTCTAATCTAATCTAGATTGAGCACTTTTCAAGACCAAGACTGAGATTCCATGAGCTTTTTTGATATAAAATGAGAAATTATCTGATGAGAATAGGCATTATCTCCAAGGATAGCTTTGAAGTACCCCATTTCAGCAGCATGAACAAACAGCTTAAGTCCTATCTATGCGGTTACTGATAAGGTCAGTCCTACAGTGCATAGGTCTTTGGAATCCTAACATGTATACTTACTCGTGAAGGTACATTTGTGGTAAACACTATTACAGAATTCCCTAAACAACTGTTCAACAACAATGTCTGGGTAAGAGAGCTCATTTCAAATGTGAATTTAAGTGCATGATGGAGCCCATTAAGACAAATAAATTCTTACAGTCAATTGCAAATTCAATTTATCAGAAATGTGCAAGAGATAGAAGGTCCTATCACATCTCTCATGGAACCCAACATGGATTTTTTGAGATCACTGGGCCTAGTGGGGATCCCACAAAAACACTATCTATTTGGGCATACATGTTGGAAATTGAATTCAACTATGTGAGTTGCTGACTTCATAAGTTCAACAAATACTGATTCACACAATATTGGCAAATCTAGATCACCATGTTATTATGCTACATTTGCAAGTTTTGAGCAACAGATGCAGTTACAGGGGCACAATCCTTTACCTGAAATGCTCGGGACCAGCTGGTTTTCAGAATTCAGAATTTTTCAAATTTCAGAATAAGTGGCAGTTTGATGAAGTTTAAAAATCTTTCTGAAGAATAGACTTACTGTGAGTAAAATGGGTCCAGATACAAAACTGGGCCTCTACTGTAATAAGGCTATGTCAGGTTCCACGTGATCGATTGTAATAGGGACTCTCTAGGCTGGATCACAGACAGATGTTGCTGCGGCCATCAGGATGGTGTGTTGCCTCCCTGGTGCCAGGGTCAAAAATGTCCGAAAGGGTGCAAAATATTCTGAATGGGAAGAGTGACCAGCAGGACGTTGTGCATGCTTGTACCAACAACATAGATAGGAAAAGAGACGAGAGAGAGAATATAGGAAACTAGGCAGGAGGTTAAAGAGGAGATCCTTGAGGGTAGTAATATCTGGACTACTAGCGATGCCATATGAGAGTGAGAGTAGGAATAAGAAGATACAGCAGATGAATGCATGGCTGGAGAAGCTGGCGCAAGGGGAAAGGATACACATTTTGAACTATTGGGATCACCTCAGGGGTAGAAATGACTTGGATATGAGGAATGGGTTCCACCTGAATTGGAAGGGGACCAATATCCTTGCAGGGAGATTTGCCAGTGCTACTCAGGAGCCTTTAAACTACTTTTGCGGTGTTGGGGCAGGGGAGGAGGAGAGAAACAAAAGCAATAGAGAGAAAAGAGAAAAGGCTGGAGGCCAGTGCAGTACATAAGAGGAGCAAGTCGAATAGTAAAAGCAGACATGGGCTTGGCAGAGAAGGTAAATCTGATAAATTAAACTGAACTTACTTCAATGCAAGAGGCCTGACAGGTAAGGCAGATGAACTTTGCGAACAAGGGATTGGGATACAATAACTATTACAGAAACATGACTCAGGAATGTTCAGGACTGGCACATTAATGCTCCAGGGTACAGATGCTAAAGGATGGATAGAAATGGAGGCAAGAGAGGAGGGCTAGTGACGTTTCTGGTAAGGGATAACATTACAGTTGTACTTAGGGAGAATACTTCTGGAAGATATATGGGTGGAATTCAAGAATAAAAAAGGGATGGTCATATTATATATATTACAGGCCCCCCCAATTGTAAGTGGGAAATTGAGAAGCAATTATAAGGAAATTTACGAAAGGTATTGAGGAAACCCCAGGGAACTATAAACCGGTGAGCCTGACATCGGTGGTGGGCAAGTTGTTGGAGGGAATCTTGAGGAACAGGATTTACATGTATTTGGAAAGGCAAGGACTGATTAGGAACAGTCAACATAGTGTTGTGCTTCAGAAATTGTGTCTTACTAACTTGGTTGAGTTTTTTGAAGAAATAACAAAGCAAATTGATGAGGGCAGAGTGGTGGGTGTGATCCATGTGGATTCCAGTAAGGCGTTTGACAAGGTTCCACATGGTAGACTGCTTAGCAAGATTAGATCACACAGAATACATGGAGAACTGGCTATTTGGATATAGAACTAGCTCAAAGGTAGAAGACAAAGGATGGTGGTAGAGGGTTGCTTTTCAGACTGGAGGCCTGTGACCAGCAGCGTACCACAAGGATCAGTGCTGGGTATACTGCCATTTTTCCTTTGTATAAATGATTTGGAGTGAACACAGGACGTATGGTTAGTAAGTTTCCAGATGACAGTAAAATAGGAGGTGTAGTGGACAGTGAAGAAGGTTACTTCAGAGTACAATTGGATCTTGATTAGTTAGGCCACGGGCCGAGGAGTGACAAATGGAGTTTAACTTAGATAAATGTGAGGTGTTGCATTCTGGTTAGCCAAAGCAGAGTAGGACTTATACACTTAATGGTAAGGCTCTGGCAGGATGAAAGCAGCTTTTGACACGCGAGCCTTTATCATTCAGTGCATTGAGTATAAAAGAGTTGGGATGTCATATTGTGGTTGTACAGGACACTGGTCAGGGTCCTTTTAGAATATGGCATACAATTCTGGTCACCCTTCTATAGGAAGGATGTTGTTTAACTGAGAGAATGGAGAAAAGATTTACAAGAATGTGCTGGGACTGGAGGTTTTGAGTTATAGGGAGAAGGTGGGTTTTTATGCCCCGGAGGGTCAGATGCTGAAGGGTGACTGTATTGAAGTTTATAAAATCATGAGAGGGATGTTTGGTTGATGCAGATGAGTTGGGCAAAACGGTTTGTTTCCCTGCTGTATGACTGTGGCTCTATCTGTAGATTAATCTTCAAGTTGCTAAGGAGTATTCTAAAAACCAAACTAAGATTATTAGTTGGGCTTATAATGTAATGCACTTGTTTGTATTGGAAGCCACATATACAAAGGGCTCAGTTCTTTGCAGATGAAAAGAACATGTACATGCATGGTGTCTATTTCAACTCAACATAGTAGGTGACAGCTATTCAGTTGTTCATTTTTCAACACAATGCCT
The DNA here is from genome assembly GCF_047496795.1 of Chiloscyllium punctatum. Lineage (NCBI taxonomy): Eukaryota > Metazoa > Chordata > Chondrichthyes > Orectolobiformes > Hemiscylliidae > Chiloscyllium > Chiloscyllium punctatum. The sequence continues at coordinate 59,463,291 of NC_092763.1, read as the reverse complement.
GGATTAGTCAATCTTTCCTCGCGATGGGGAGGTAGTGGTGTAATGGCAACGTCACTAGTGTAGTAATCCAGAATGTTCTGAAAACATATGTTCAAATCCCACCATGCAGATTTTAAGATATAAACTCAATTTTTAAAAATCTAGTCTGATGATGATCACGTAACCATTATCATCTGCTATAAAGAACCATCTAGCTCACTGATGTCTTTTTAGGGACAGAAATCCAGGTTTGGCCTACATATGACTAGACTCATTGCAACGTGGTTGACTCTTAACTGCCCTCTAGGCAATTAGGAATGCTGACCCAGCCAGCAATGCCCACATCCCATGAATGAATAATTTAAAAAAAACAGCCAAGTTTAAAATTAACAAAGCCTGAGTGTTATCTGTCAATAAGTGCATAACAGTTTAGCAAGTAACAAGAAAGGCAAATAGGTTACTGGCCTTTATATCAAAGGGAATGGAATGTTAGAGTAATCTTGCTAAAACTACACAAGGCACTGGTCAGACCACACCTTGAATTCTCTCTGAATAGGTTTGGTCTGGACTTACCACATCAACCGATCAGATATAAAATCTGTACATATTCTTTATCAACTTTACATATAACAAATTTTATTGCCCAAATTTATAATGAACATCCCTTTAATAAAGCCCTGTCATGTTGCAATTACACTATTTTAGCAATTGAAGCATTGACGTATCATCACTGAAAAGAAGGATGTCATTATGCTAAACTCTTATTAGTAGCTTTTATTATAAATTTGGATGGTTGCATTTACAATAATATCAAAAGGATAGAAGTATAATTTTAAAATGGGAACTGAATTATGCCTGGTCCCCTGACCCAATTAATTTCCTGCCTCTTGCTGTCTTCATCCAACACTCAGTGTTGACTCCATTTGTGCAATATTAGAGAGTTTACAGATATAGTAAATTTTAAATCAAATGCCAGTCCAAGATGCAGTCCTTGTTGTCGGAGGCAAGAAAAAACAATACTATTAAGTCTATGCCCCACAGTATGTGTTGTTACCAACTAAGAGTTGCTGTTGCCTCATTAACCTCTCGGCATCTTGGCAATTTGTTCTTGTGGTACTTTGCTCCCCTTTCGAAAGGGATGATTCTTTTATGGCACAAAGTAGGAAAATCCTTTCATGTACTTACTTGAATTGTCTCATCAGTTCTGGTAGATCCTTACCAACGTGCTGAATGTAGAAACAGTGTGGATCGATTGCATAACTGACCCTTATCTCCATCTCCTGCCACCGACAAAACTGGAATTCTGAGATCTCACTGGCTACAGGTGGTTCCATAACCCTTCCAAATGATGAATTTGAAAAATGACTCCGATTTAATGGTTCCAACATACAGTTTGAACTCACATATTGTTCTGGTGAAACTACACAATTTCTTGAGGTTGCCACTTGTTCAATTGCATTTGGGAAGCAGAAAGTATCATTCGGATTCAAGGGCTCTTGAGGTGAAATGGCATCAAGAGTTGAGATCAGCACTTTTCCATTACATGTCTTTTCTTTTTCAGGGCTAACCCAGCAATTAGTATCACTGTCCAATGTGGGGAATTCAAAAGTGTCCCAAACTTCCCATTCCGATCTAACAATGTATGTTTGATTAACATGCAGAGACTTGCTTTTGCTGGAAAGGATATGTGGACCTTCTTGCTTCGAGTGCAGGCTTGTGCAACTTGGATTTTCAGTAGTTAATATGTCCGCTACTGTTTCCACAATGAGTTCATTGCATAGATTTGATGATTCAATTTCTTCTGGAGGTTGGTCCACTTCTGAAAACTGACTGTTGAGAAAAGGGGAATGCCTTAGTGATTGCTCTTCCTTTTGCAATTCAGATTCTGATATTATGTCCTCACAAAATGCACCAACTACTCGGGAACTATTTGTTTTGGAAATGTCAAGCTTTGAACTACAGATGCCAGGTCCTTCATGAATATGTACACATACATTTTGTTTAACACCTGTTGGAAAATCTTCTGGAGCTAAACCATTAGTATAATTTGTAGAACTAAAAGCAGGAACTCCAAAAGGAAGAGGTTTCTCTGTTGCAGTCTGTTGTCCAGTTGCCACAATTCCTACTTGAAACAAGATGCCTGTAATGGTAGATAAGGCCTTAGTGAGGAGCAGAAAAATAACTTTAAAGAAACATCTAATCTTTGTTAAATTCAGGCATGATCTTTAAATATTTATGCCCCATCAATATGCTTTGACAATTTAAAGTACTGGAAAGTAATTTCCTTTAATTTCCTATGAGGGCTTCTGAAAAAAATTGTTTACATAGTAACTTGGTATAACTGATCTCAAACTTAAACTCTAATTACCCTGCAGAATGTGAAATGACAACCTACAGCTATCAACCAAAACCAGTAATCAAGTATGAAGAATAATTAGACTAGTATGTGCTTTGAAGTTGAATTTCCAACTTTAGTATATCAGATAAATGAATGTCTTAATTTGAGAACTTTCTGTAGTGTCACACCTCTCAAAGACTTTAGAGGTACAACGCATTAAGGCAGGTTAAGAGTAACCAAATAACAACCAATTTGCTAAAACATTAACAACTAAATCTGAAAGCACTAAAAAGGTGAGACAGTGAAAAAGAAGCAGACAGTTAAAGAATTTTCAAAGCTAATGTTGACAAACCAATGAACAACTTTTTTCAAGTATAGACTTTATCTTTGCTCAGTTAGAAATACAATATGCAACATACATTTAAACAAAATAAATAAATTTTATGAAAAATCAATTACTAGTCTCTAGATTCACATTTCTAGTGTGTACCTCCTACAAGTTTAGGAAAAAGCAAGATTTTTTTTGATGCAGATTACTATTTGAGATTTTACAGATTTAGTTCCAGATGAGGATTTACCTGCTTTAGTTTCTTGAAACATTTTGTATAATTCTTTACTTAAATTGTATAGTTGACTTAGTTGACCAAAGACAACTTCATAAATTTTGCAGAGATCTTCTTTAAAAGTAATGTTCTGAATATTCAATCTGACCTGTAAAAATATATTTTTACCAGTCAATTTTTACCAACAATTCACATTCCCATTGTACTTCTACATATAAAGCACCCTAAGGTGCTTCTTGGCAACACTGTCAAACAAAAGTGATCGAGAGTCACATAAGGAGATAAGAGAACAAGTCAAAGAGGTTAGTTTTAACCATTAGAAATCTTAAGCATGATATATGTAGAGACTCAGACAGGTTTAAGAATTTCAGGATTTAGGGTCTGAAAGCATGATCACCAAGGAGGTAAAGGAAACAAAGATGCACAAAATGCCATGCTTGCAGAATGTTGATAAAACATTGCAGCAGGAGTAGGCCAATCTTGACCCCATTCAACCTCTCAAGCCTATTCCACCATTTTAGAGATCATGATTGATCACTTAGCTTAACATTTTCCTACACTATCTCATAATTCTCGGTTTATTGATTTCTCTCAGAACATATTTTATGTCTGACCTTCCTCAGTTCTCTGGAGGAGAGAATTCCAAAGATTCACTGCCTGCAGACTAAACAACTTTTTTGTCAAATGGAACTATTGTCCTTTATTCTGAGATTGTTTTCTCTGAATCTATATCACCTAAAAATTATAGAAATTAAGGCCAAATCTTCTCAATCTCTCCTCATAGCTCAGTCCCATCATTTATTCTGGTGCACTGACACTGTCCTCCCTCTCTATGGTACATAGATCCTTCATTAGATAAGCTATTGTAGTGCTTAGGAAATGTTCCCTGTGAAGATCACTGTATAATCTGGAAAGTAAAAATATATTTTGCAATTCCCTAAAGTCAAAGAAACATGGAATGAGCATAATAGCTTCCTTCTCTTTACGCTTATGTTTTCATTATATTCTAATGCCTGATCATAAACTCCATGTCACCTGTTTACAGCCATTTAGAATATTCTATGTATTCACATTTTAAGTTTCAAAAGATAATTAAGTACAATTAAGCATCTACATCAGTGTTTAACTTTGACTGGATACGCTGCACAACTGCTAAAATCACAAATATGTAGACCTAGAAAAAAGGAATATTTCCTATTCAATCTATCAAATCTGCTTCACTGTTCAATACGATCATGACTGATCATTCTACTCAATACCCTGTTCCCACTTTCTCCTCATACCCTTTGATTCATTTAGCCCCAAAAACCAGAATATCTAACTCTTTGAAAACAGTGTTGATTAGATTAGATTTCCTACAGTGTGGAAACAGGCCCTTCGGCCCAACAAGTCCACATCGACCCTCCAAAGAGTAACCCATCCAGACCCATTTCCCTCTGACTAATTAATGCACCTAATACTATGGGCAATTTAGCATTACCAATTCACCTGACCTGCACATCTTTGGATTGTGGGAGGAAACCGGAGCACCCGGAGCAGACACGGGGAGAATGTGCAAACTCCACATAGACAGTTGCCCAAGGCTGGAATTGAACCTGGGACCCTGGTGCTGTGAGGCAGCAGTGCTAACCACTGTGCCACAATGTTGTGGCCTCAAATACCTTCCCTAGCAGAGAATTATATTTGTATCCTAGGGAACATGTAACTATTTCTATCCTATAGTATTCTGAACTACTGGGATGTTAAGACGGAGCTGCTTTCAAAATAAAACAAAACCAGCAGAGAATGGAGGATTTTGCATATAACAATTAAGAGTATGGCTTGTACACAACATATTGACCATATTATTACTAGGACATTAACTTGATTGAGTCTGTGGAAGTATGCCAAAACTGCACTCAAACTGTGTAAAATCTATGCGCTATTAATCCTCGTCAGGCACAGATTAAAGACTACAAGAATCTAGGACTAAGTAGTAAAGACAGTATGTTCCTATCTGCGCTTTTTCTCTATGACATGTAGTGGATTACAAAGAAAAGTTTCTTTGATACTCTGGGAGTACTTACACAAAAATATCATTGTAGATATAGGACGGGGGAGAGATCTACCATGAAACCAATAAGTGGTAAGCCTTGACAACATCCTAACAGAGACGATCATGGTGCAGATGTCAACTAAACTACATAATATCAAGAGAAATTATCAGCAAGCTCCTGATATTACAGTTTATCTGTTTTTAGAAGAGTTGGGCATCAAGCACATAAATAGAAATTGCAGGGCAAATAAAACAAGCTTATGAACCAGGCTAAGTGTGCAAGTTTACATTTCTCTATTTTCATTAATCAAATAATATAGGTCATGCAAATAGACAGTGAGAATTTATTTGTGCTACTTTGTGTTGAGATTTAAAACCACTAGGAAGAAAAGTAAATTATCTTTACTGATAATTGTGCCTGTCTTAAAATGGGAAGACTTGGAACCTATTAACTGGGAACATAAACCTGATGCAAAAACAAACTCAAAAATCATGTTTGTCCATTTTCATTTGAATGTAAAGGAATTACTGCAATGCGGTATCTTGAAAATATAAAGATATTAATATTACAAACAAATAAAAAGATTTACTGCTGTAAAAAATCAAAACATTCCATTCCTTGGGAATACATGCTTGATTAAACATTACAGTAACGTACCCATTCAACGAGTGGCCTCAGCTCTTTGCTAATGGCCTTCTGGTAATTTTCAATCATCATCAGCTGGTAGTACAGATACCGTTTCATTTTTTCTATTGTAGGAGCATGCTTCTGTTCCATATGCACATTTTGCTAGTAAAATAAAGTGTTGAAAATACATGGCATTATGCATACTTTTAAAACTGTACATATATATTCAAAAATCTAAAACCCTGCCTGCACATACCACCTTCCATGTAGCATAACATCAAGTTTCACAGGAATGCTGACTATATTAGACATTGAACTTCACAAAGAAACATTCCACCAAACGACCAACAGCGTGGTCAGAGGTAAGATTTAAAGAGGCAGAGAGGCCGAGCAAAGGAATTTCAGTGCTGTAGGTCCAGGCAGTTGAAGGAGGAGAAAGTGAGGACTGCAGATGCTGGAGATCAGAGATGAAAATGGTGTTGCTGGAAAAGGTCAGGAAGAAGGGCTTATGCCCGAAACGTCGATTCTCCTGCTCCTTTGATGCTGCCTGACCTGCTGCGCTTTTCCAGCAACACATTTTTCAGGCAGTTGAAGGCACAATCATGTTAGAGGGAACAAAAATCAGAAATATCAAAGTAGCCAGAATTGGTGGAAGCCAAAAGAACCCCAAATGTTGTAACCTCCTGCAGTCCTACAACATTAGGGAAAGATCAGGCTATTAAAATCTGAACAAAAGCAGAGGCTTTTATAATCAAGGTATTGCCAGTCCAAAGACAACATAGGCGAGCAAGTACAAGGATGATGAGGTAAATGAGGCTTTGGCAGAAACTTCAATTTATGGAGGATTGGAAGTTGGTCAGGACAGCATTTTGTCAGTCAATTTTAGAGGGGACGAGGGTTTCAGTAACTGATGAGCTAAGGAAGGGCAAACACAAGAGAAGTTATATAACGTAAATAGGAAAGGGAATGGAGAAGCAATGAGAAACTACAATAACCATGTGCTTTAAAATTTAGCCAATTACTCAAAATATTTGTGCCTAATGTTTCATTACAAAGATTGAATAATTTGATCCTAGTTTCTTATTTCAAATTTGTAACTGCAGTTTAAAAAATGAACAAAGACTTTTCAGATGGCAGGACAGACAACTTTATCTTGGTGGTGAAATCTTATCTTCATTCACTGAAGCATGGTATACATATTCCAGCAAGGTCATGTTCTGCTGTTAGTACGAAAGTCATCCTTTATTAACTGTATGGCATAGTAGTAAGAAATTACCTGCCAAAGATGTGTACAAGAGACATCCACTTGACCAAAGAGGGGAAGGCTTATTAACCTCATTTGCATCATTCTACAGAACAGTCTTAGGAAACACTGCAAAAACGGCTGGCTTGCGAGATGAAACCATCTTCAGATCAACATGGGTAGAGGATACTCGAGGACTCATTAGCTTGATCATAGGTAACAAACACTGATAGCAATGGAGAGGAGGTACTTCACTTTCCACCTAACATGGATGTTTCGCAGAAACTTTCTTACCTCCCTCCTTTTTTCCAGAGATACAATTCAAGCATACCTGATAGTGTTTTCATAGTTCAAGAAGTCCTGCAAGACCTTTCAAAGAAATGTAATGGTCTCAAACTGTAATACATCGGAAAAAGAACCTGTAGCAGCAATGAATTAAAAGGGGTTGCAGAAGGCAAAATTGCTTTCTTTTAATCTTCAATAAGCTGCAACTGAAGATGATATTTCTGAAATGTCATCCAGGGAAAATATATGGGTTGAAATTAAAAATAAAAAAGGAATGATCACCTTAATGGGATTGTTCCATAGACTGCACCCCCCCACCTGCCCATTAATCAGAGGGAAATTGAGGAACAAATAAATAGAAAGATCTCATATATATGTAAAAATAAGAAGGTTCTAATAGTAGGTGATTTTAATTTTCCAAATGTCGACTGGGACTACAACAGTATTATGAGTTTGGATGGTGAAGAATTTGTTAAACGGTGTTCAAGAAAAATTTCTTTATCAATATATCTGATCAGGAGTACCCTAGAACTCTGTGGGAAGCTAGAGAAGTGATTGCTGGGCCTCTTGCTGAGATATTTGTATCATCGATATTCACGGGTGAGGTGCCGGAACACTGGAGGTTGGCTAATGAGGTGTCACTGCTTAAGAAGGGTGGTAAGGATAAGCCAGGGAACTACAGACCAGTGAGACTGATGTCGGTGGTGGGCAAGTTGTTGGAAGGAATCCTGAGGGACAGGATGTACATGTATTTGGAAAGGCAAGAACTGATTAGGGATAGTCAACATGGCTTTGTGCGGGGGAAATCATGTCTCACAACCTTGATTGAGTTTTCTGAGGAAGTAACAAAGAGGATTGGTGAGCGCAGAGCAGTAGATGTGATCTATTTGGACTTCAGTAAGGCGTTCGACAAGGTTCCCATGGGAGACTGATTAGCAAGGTTAGATCTCATGGAATACAGGGAGAACTGGCCACTTGGATACAGAACTGGCTTAAAGGTAGAAGACAGAGGGTGGTGGTGCAGGGTTGTTTTTCAGACTGGAGGCCTATGACCAGTGGAATGCCACAAGGATCGGTGCTGAGTCCTCTACTTTTTGTCATTTACATAAATGATTTGGATGTGAGCATAAGAGGTTCAGTTAGTAAGTTTGCAGATGACACCAAAATTGGAGGTGAAGTAGACAGCAAAGAGGATACCTCAGATTAAAAAAGGATCTTGACTAGATGGGCCAATGGCTGAGAAGTGGCATGTGGAGTTTAATTCAGATAAATGAGAGGTGCTGCATTTTGGAAAAGCAAATCTTAGCAGGACTTAAACACTTAATGGTAAGGTCCCAGGGAGTGTTGCTGAACAAAGACACCTTGGAGTGCAGGTTCGTAGTTCCTTGAAAGTGGAGTTGCAGGTAGATAAGATAGTGAAGGCGGCATTTGGTATGCTTTCTTTTATTGGTCAAAGTATTGAGTACGGAAGTTGGGAGGTCATGCTGCGGCTGTACAGGACATTGGTTAGGCAACTGTTGGAATATTACGTACAATTCTGGTCTCTTTCCTATTGGAAAGATGTTGTGAAACTCGAAAGGGTTCAGAAAAGATTTACAAAGACGCTGCCAGGGTTGGAGGATTTGAACTATAGGGAGAGGCTGAACAGGTTGGGGCTATTTTCCTTGAAGTGTCAGAGGCTGAGGGGTGACCCTATAGAGGTTTACAAAATTATGAGGGCATGGATAGGGTAAATAGGCAAAGTCTTTTCCCTGGGGTCGGGGAGTCCAGAACTAGAGGGCATAGGTTTAGGGTGAGAGGGGAAAGATATAAGAGACCTAAGGGGGAACTTTTTCACACAAAGGGTGGTACATGTATGGAATGAGCTGCCAGAGGAAGTGATGGAGACTGGTACAACTGCAACATTTAAGTGGCATTTGGATGGGTATATGAATAGGAAGGGTTTGGAGGGATATGGGCCAGGTGCTGGCAGGTGGGACTAGATTGGGTTGGGATATCTGGTTGGCATGGACGGGTTGGACCGAAGGGTCTGTTTCCATGCTGTACATCTCCACGACTCTACATAAACATTCCTACTAGAGAGAAAGCGCTAGCAGAACACTTTGGATCCAGTGATCATAATTCTATTTGTTTTGAAATAGTTAAGCCTTCCATAAAATTGAAGCTTTTAATTGGAGTAAGACAAATTTTAATGGCATAAGACAAGAACTTTCAAAAATTGACTGAAGTATTACATGTAAAGGGACTGGAGTCATTATGTTCTTGTTATAGAGAAAGGTGAGACTTGTACGATTAGAGAACAATGAATGATTAAAGATTTTAGTCAAGAATCATGTTAGTTATATACAACGGTGTTCAAATGAATCTCTGGAACAGTATAAAGAGTGGACGAGAATTTTTAAGAGGGAGATCAGGAAGGCAAAGATAGGATGCGCGATAGCTTTGGCAAATAAAGTTAAGGATAATCCAGAGATTCTACAAGTACATTAAGAGCAAAAGAACAAGGGAAAGTAGAAACCTTTAAAGATCAAAGTGGTCATCTTTGTGTTGAACCTCAGGAGATGGGAGAGATATTAGATGAATATTTTGCATCAATTTTACGGTGGAGAAAAATATGGAGGTTTGAGAACTCGGGGAAATATTGATGTTTTGAAAACAGTTCACATTCTAGAAGAGGAGGTGCTGGAGGTCTTAGAAAATATAAATGTGGGTAAATCTCTGGGACCTGATCTAATGTATTCCAGGACATTGTAGGAAATTAGGGAGGTAATTGCAGGGCCTCTTGCAAAAATATCTATATCATCTATAATTACAGCTGAGGTTCTGGAGAACAAAAGAGTGGGTAACGTTGTGCCACTGTTTAAGAGGAGATGAGAGGAGAAGCCGAGAAAGTAAAGACCTGAGACTCTGACTTTGATGGCAGGTACGTTATAAGAGGTTATTTTGAAAGAAAAGATTCATATGCATTTGGAGAGGTGAAGAATGATTATGGATGGTCAATATGGTTTTATGCAAGAGAAAACATGTGTTAGTGAGTTTTTTGAGGAAGCTACCAGGAAGGGTGAAGAGGTAAGAGTGGTAGATATTGTGTACATGGACTTAAGAGTCAGAGCGATGTACCAGCATGGAATCAGACCCGTCGGTCCAAATCGTCCATGCCGACCAGATATCTCAACCCAATCTAGTCCCACCTGCCAGCACCCGACCCATATCCCTCCAAACCCTTCCTATTCATATACCCATCCAAATACCTCAAATGTTGCAATTTGCCAGACTCCACCACTTCCTCTGGCAGCTCATTCCATATACGTACCACCATCTGTGGGAAAAAGTTGCCCCTTAGATCTCTTTTATATCTTTCCCTTCTCACCCTAAACCTATGCCTTCTAGTTCCGGACTCCCCAGCGCCATGGAAAAGACTTTGCCTATTTACCCTATCCATGCTCCTCATAGTTTTGTAAACCTCTATAAAGTCACCCCTCAGGCTCCGACGCTCCAGGGAAAACAGCCCCAGCCTGTTCAACCTCTCCGTATAGCTTAAATCCTCAAACCCTGGCAACATCCTTGTAAATCTTTTCTGAACCCTTTCAGGTTTCACAACATCTTTCCAATAGGAAGGAGACCAGAATTGGATGCAATATTCCAACAGTGGCCTAACTAATGTCCTGTACAGCTGCAACATGACCTCCCAACTCCAGCACTCAGTACTCTGACCAATGAAAAAAAGCACACTAAACACCTTCTTCACTATCTTATCTACCTGTAACTCCACTTTCAAGGACCTATGAACCTGCACTCCAAGATCTTTGTTCAGCAACACTCCCTAGGACCTTACCATTAAGTGTATTAGTTCTGCTAAGATTTGTTTTCCCAAAATGCAGTACCTCGCATTTATCTGAATTAAACTCCACCTGCCACTTCTCAGCTGTTGGCCCATCTGGTCAAGATCCTTTTGTAATCTGAGGTATCCTTCTTCACTGTCCACTTCACCTCCAATTTTGGTGTCATCTGCAAACTTACTAACTGTACCTCTTATGCTCACATCCAAATCATTTATGTAAATGACAAAATGTAGAGGACCCAGCACCGATCTTTGTGGCACTCCACTGGTCACAGGCCTCCAGTCTGAAAAACAACCCTCCACCACCACCCTCTGTCTTTTATCTTCATGCCAGTTCTGTATCCAAATGACTAGTTCTCCCTGTATTCCATGAGATCTAACCTTGCTGATCAGTCTCCCATGGGAACCTTGTGGAACGCCTTACTGAAGTCCATATAGATCACATCTACCGCTCTGCCCTCATCAATCCTCTGTTACTTCCTCAAAAAACTCAATCAAGTTTGAGAGACATGATTTCCCACGCAAAAAGCCATGTTGACTATCCCTAATCAATCCTTGTCTTTCCAAATACATGTACATCCTCTCCCGCTGGATTCCCTCCAACAACTTGCCCACCACCGACGTCAGACTCACTAGTCTAAAGTTCCCTGGCTCGTCCTCACCACCCTTCTTAAACAGTGGCACCACGTTAGCCAACCTCCAGTGTTCCGGCATCTCACGTGACTATTGATGATACAAATATCTCAGCAAAAGGTCCAGCAATCACTTCTCTAGCTTCCCACAGAGTTCTAGGGTACACCTGATCAGGTCCTGGGGATTTATCCACTTTTATGCATTTCAAGACATCCAGCACTTCCTCCTCTGTAATCTGGACATTTTACAAGATGTCACTATCTATTTCCCCACAGACTATATCTTCCATATCCTTTTCCACAGTAAATACTGATGCAAAATACTCAGTTAGTATCTCCCCCATTTTCTGTGGCTCCACTGATCTTTGAGGAGCCCTATTTTCTCCCTAGTTACCCTTTTGTCCTTAATGTATTTGTAAAAACTCTTTGGATTCTCCTTAATTCTATTTCGCAAAACAATCTTATGTCTCCTTTTTGCCCTCCTGATTTCCCTCTTAAGTATACTCCTACTTGCTTTATACTCTAAGGATTCACTCAATCTATCCTGTCTATACCTTACATATGCTTCCTTCTTTTTCTTAACCAAACTCTCAATTTCTTTAGTCATCCAGCATTCCCTTTACCTACCAGCCTTTCCTTTCACCTTAACAGGAATATATTTTGTCTGGATTCTCGTTATCTCATTTCTGAAGGGTTCCCACTTTCCAGCTGTCCCTTTACCTCCAAGCATCTGCCCCCAATCAGCTTTCAAAAGTTCTTGCCTAATACCATCAAAATTAGCCTTTCTCCAATTTAGAACTTCAAACTTTTAGATCTGGTCTATCCTTTTCCATCACTATTTTAAATCTAATAGAATTATGGTCGCTGGCCCCAAGTGCTCCCCCACTGACACCTCAGTCACCTGCCCTGCCTTATTTCCCAAGAGTAGGTCAAGTTTTACACCTTCTCTAGTAGGTACATCCATATACTGAATCAGAACATTTTCTTGTACACACTTAACAAATTCCTCTCCATCTAAACCCTTAACACTATGGCAGTCCCAGACTATGTTTGGAAAGTTAAAAGCCCCTACCATAACCACCCTATTATTCTTACAGATAATGGAAATCTCCTTACAAGCTTGTTTCTCAATTTCCCTCCGACTAATAGAGGGTCTATAACACAATCCCAATAAGGTTATCATCCCTTTCTTATTTCTCAGTTCTACCCAAGTAACTTCCCGGGATGTATTTCTGGGAATATCCTCCCTCAGCACAGGTGTAATGTTATCCCTTATCAAAAATGCCACCCCCCCCCCCACCACCACTTTGCCTCCCTTTCTATCCTATCCTTCCTGTAACATTTGTATCCTGGAACATTAAGCTGCCAGTCCTGTCCATCCCTGGGCCTTGTTTCTGTAATTGCTGTGATATCCCAGTCCCATGTTCCTAACCATGCCCTGAGTTCATCTACCTTCCCTGTTAGGCCCCCTGCATTGAAATAAATGCAGTTTAATTTATTAGTCCTACCTTGTCCCTGCCTGCCTTGACTGTTTGACTTGCTTCTGTTTTCAACTGTACCAGTCTCAGATTGATCTGTTTCCTCACTATCTCCGTGGGTCCTACCCACCCCGCCCACCTTAGTAGTTTAAATCTTCACGAGCAGCTCTAGCAAATCTCCCTGCCAGTATATTAGTCCCCTTCCAATTTAGGTGCAATCCATCCTTCTTGTACAGGTCACTTCTACCCCAAGAGAGATTCCAATGATCCAAAAATATGAATCCTTTCCCCATACACCAGCATCTCAGCCATGCATTCATCTGCTCTGTTCCTGCCTTCAACAGCTCGTAGCACCAGGAGTAATCCAGATATTACTACTCTCAAGGACCTCCATTTTAAATTCTTGCTTAACTCTCTAATCTCCCTTCAGAATCTCAACCTTTTCCCTTCCTATGTCAAGGGTTCCAAAGTGGACAATGACCTCTTGCTGCCCCCTCTTCCCCCATAAGAACATTCTGCATCCTCTGAGACATCCTTGATCCTGGCACCAGGGAAACAATACACCATTCTGCTTTTTTGCTGCTGGCCACAGAAATGTCTGTCTGTACCTCGAACTAGAGAATCCCCTAACACAATTGATCTCTTGGAACCCAACATACCCCTCGCTGCATTAGAGCCAGTCTCAACACCAGAAACTTGATGGTTCATGCTACGTTCCCCTGAGGATCCATCACCCGCTACGTTTTCCAAAACAGCATACCTGTTTGAAATGGGTATATCCACAAAAGACTCCTGCACTAGCTGCCTACCTCTCTTACCCTTCCTGGAGTTAACCCATCTATGTGACTGTATCGGAGACTCTTTCTCCCCCCCCCTTCCTATAACTGCCATCCATCACATACTGTTGCAAATTCCTCTTTGCTTCCAACCATCTTTCCAACCGATCCATTCAATCTGATAAGATTCGCAGCCAGCAGCATTTATGGCAGATATAATCCACAGTAACCCTTAAACTCTCTTTAAACTCCCACATCTGACAAGAAGTACATATCACTCTATTAAAGTCCATTTTTGCTCCTTCACAATCTACAGACCCAGAAAATAACACCATCTTATTCCTCTACAAACACTGCCCCAGGTTAAACTAAGTTATGGTTTATGTCCCTTGATTAAACTTTATATGTTTTTGGAGATCTATTTTATCAAGAAAGAATCTACTCTACTCACTACTGCAGATTCTATGTAGACCACACTTAAAACAACAATTAACTTATCTGATTCTGTGCTGTGAACTTCACCCAACAGTTCCTCCAAGATGAGTTGTGAATTTCACCGTTTGATAATTTTCCCAGATGCACTCCGATGTCCAGCTATACACAAATTCAAACATCAAAGGCAGTAACTGTGCAGGTTGTCTCTCGCTCTCTCCTGCAATGACCTCACCATGTGCTTCCTTTTTCTGTTCTTCTCCCTTTTAAAACTGCTGTTGTTTTGACTTTTATTTTCCCAAAAGTTCCAAAACAATGCAACAGCATGTGAAACAGTAATTGCTGCTCCTGCAATTCGAGGAAATCACCTCCAGCACCTAAAATACCTCAAAGAGCAGTTGTTACAGCCAGAAATATTTTCCAACTTTAGTAAAGCCTTTGACAAGGTTCCGCATGGTAGACTAATTAGTTAAGTTAGACCACATAGGATTCAGGGTGAGCTTGCCAATCGGATATAAAATTGGCTTAACTGGAGACAAGTGATGGCGGAGGAATTGTTTTTCAGACTGGAGGTCTTTGACCAGCAGTGCTCCACAGGGATCGGTGCCAGGTCCACATTTTTTAATCATTTATATAAGCAATTTAGATGAGAGTATAGAAGGTATAGTTAACAAACTTGCAGATGACACCAAGATTGGTGATATAGTGGATAATTGAGGATATTTAAGATTACAAACAGATCTTGATCAATTGGGTCAATAGGCTGAAGACTGACAGTTGGAGTTTAACTTGGACAAATGCAAGGTATTGCATTTTGTTAAGTTGAACAAAGGCAGGACTTAAACAATAACAATTGGGCCCTGGATAGAACAGAGAAACCTAGGGGTTCAGGTACATAATTCTTTGAAGTTTGCATCACATAGGTGGTTAAGAATGCATTTAGCACACATGCCTTCATCATTCAGACCTCTGACTATAGGAGTTGGGATGCCATGTTGAGGATGTACGGGATGTTGGTGAGGCTTCTTCTTGAGTAGTGTGTCCCGTTCTGGTGGTCCTAATTTAGGAAGGATATAATTAAGCTGGAGAAGGTTCAGAAGAGATTTACCAGGATGCTGCTAGGAATGGAGGGTTTGAGTTATAAGGAGAGGCTGGATAGGCTGACTTTTTTCACTGGAATGTAGCGGGTTGACAGGAGAACTTAGAGGTTTATAAAATAATGAGGGGTATAGATAAGGTGAATGACAGGTGCCTTTCCCCTAGGGTGGGGGAATTTCAAAACTAGGGAGCATATTTTTAAGGGGAGAGGAGAAAGATTTAAAAAGACATGAGGAGCAATTTCTTTTTATAAACAGAATGGTGCATGTGTGGAATGAGTTTCCAGAGGACATGGTGGATGTGGGTACAATTCCTGAAGAAGGGCTTATGCCTGAAATGTCGTTTCTCCTTCTCCTTTGATGCTGCCTGACCTGATGCGCTTTTCCAGCAACACATTTTTAAGCTGTGATCTCCAGCATCTGCAGTCCTCACTTTCTCCTAGACACAGCATATACCAATAAAATAGTGAAAGTGAAAATGTAGCGGGGGGCTGTGAAGGTAGGTGAGTGGATGGTGTATGGAGGCAGTGGGTTTGGATGTTTTGACCCCTTTGACAGTGCATGTTTTGTATGACAATACCTTATAGGCAAGAGTTCATATGGCAAGACATCAGGGTGTAAGCACAGTTTACAACCACAGCTCAGGGAAAAGGATAGCCATCCTGCTAAAGGGAGAGTTCTCCTACAGAGAACTCAGATGAGGACAAGTTACATAAGAAAATTTATGGATAAGCACAAATAAATATTTTGTGCATTTGGTTTATGTACAACATTTAGGAGTGTGGAGGAGTTCAGCCCTGATTTAGCATGGGTCTATGCACAAAGTTTGGAGGCTATCCGTTCCAGCAAAGAACTTGCGACCAATTTCAATAACACTTTGAGACCCAGTCAAAATTGAGCACCCGCTGGTCAATGTCACAGCTATCATTGTACCATAAGCAGCAGTTCAGGCTGAAATCATGCAAGGCCATGCAACAGAATGTTTGTCTCAACACCACAACAGTCTGCTCTATTGCACTGAAATAGTTTCATTGCACGCAAGCTGGCATTAAGTAGAAGGGTGTACTGGATTCGTGAGCTATATTGTCATTACTGCTAAGTAGGCACAATCTGCTTTGCAGTGGTAGTTTAAATTGTAGATGGCACGATAGACTCCCACAGAAGACATTACGACAGCTGGCAGGCATTCACCTCCAAGACGGTGTATGGTCAGTCGTGTATTTAGTACAGTCCCTTTCAGCTGCAGTAAGTTTCTGAACTGACGCACAACACCTGTATAAAATGATGCATAAAATAGTCAATAATTCCTTAAAAAAAAAAAGAAGCCTGCAAACTTCATGAATTCATGTGCTTCTGCCATCTGCTCTCTCAAAATACGGTACTTTAGTGATGTTGCAGCAAGGCTTATGATACAAAGCGAAGTCAAAACAGAATCACGTGCAAGTGTGTCCCTAACTGACGAGCTCAATGCATTCTACGCTCACTTTAAACAGTGAGGTCACTTATCCCAACAGCCTCAGATGTACCTGTACCCTGGGTCATCACCACAGATCAGCCTTAAGGGTGAAACCACTGAAAGCAACCAGCCCAAATGGAGTCCCTGGCTGTGCACTGAGATCCTACACAGACCAGCTGACGAGATTATATGCAGACATCTTCAACCTCTCCTTACTGTGACCTGAAGTTTCGATCTGCTTGAAAAAGACCACCAACATCCCAGTGCCAAAGAAAGATCATGCAGCGTGCCTCAATGACTGGTGGTCAGTGGCTCTGACATCCATAATTATGAAGTGCTTCAAGAGGTTGGTCTTGGCTCACATCAAATCCAGCCTTTCAGACTGCCTTGATCTCTTGCAATTCACCTCCTGGCGCAATCTGTTCACAGCAGACATCTCCCTGGCCCTCCACTCATCCCTAGAATATCTGGAAAACAAGAATACCTACACTAGGCTCATATTTATTAATGAGAGCTTAATCTGCAACACCATAATTCCAACCAAACTCTTCCACAAACTCCAGGACCTATTTCTTTGCTCCCCTCCTCTGTAATTGCATTTGTGGCTTCCTGACCAGTCAGTAAGGATAGGCAACAATGCCTCCTCGATGATAATCCTCAATACCGGTGCCCCAAAAGGCTGCGCCCTCAGCCCCCTACTGCACTCCTTATACATTCAAGACTGTGGGATCAAATTCCATACCAACTCCATTTACAAGTTTGCTGACAAAACCAACACCGTAAATTAGACCTCAAAACAACAATGAAACAGTACAGGAAGGAGAGAAAAGAGTGCTTAGTGGCATGATAAAAAGCCAACAATCTCTCCATTAACGTCAGCAAAATGAAGGAGCTGGACATTGACTTCAGGAAGCGGTATGGAGGGCATGCCCCTATCTGCATCAACGGTGCTGAGGTGGAGATGATCGTCACAATCAATTTGTCCACCAACATTGAAATTATTGTCAAGAAAGCACAGCAATGTCTCTACTTTCTCAGTGACGTAAGGAAATTTGGCATGTCCATAAAGATTTACAATTTTTTATAAATGCACCATAGAAAGCATTCTATCTGGATGCATCATGGTATGGTATGGCAACTGCTCTTCCCAAGGCTACAAGAAATTAGAGAGTTGAGTCCATCATGCAAACCAGCCTCCCATCCACTATACTTCCCACTGCATTGGGAAAGTAGCCAACATAACCTAAGAGCCCTCTCACCTTAGTTATACTCTCTTCCACCCTCTTTCTTTGGGCAGAAAGTATACCCATATACGAACAGCTTCTTTCCTGCTGTTATCAGGCTTTTGAATGGATCTCTTAAATGTTAATCTCTTTCTGCATCTTCTTGGCAACTGTAAGATTGTATCCTGCACTGTGTTGTTACCCTGATGCATATGTATAGTACGATCTACTTGTGATGCACGTAAATCAACACTTTTCATTGTACCTCCGTACGTGACAGTAATAAATCAAATCAACATTTGAAAACTGCAAGGTGTTATAAATATTGCCACAAATATCTTCACCAGCCCTTGACAATACTATTAACAGCCCTACACTGAGCAGCAACAGTTGGCAGGTTTCAATGAGAATGTCCCTTCTGAAGTACAATCTGGCACAAAGATTCTCTAAGTTTTGAATGGGACACGACTTTCTGAACGTTACGTGGATATTGTCTCTTCTGACAGAGATTCTTCTCACCCACCCCCAACCCTTCACGCATCTTCTCTTGCCCTGTGTCACCATTGCTCTTCACCCTTGTAATGCAGTCCATGTGGATGTAGATTGTTGCACCCACATTAGGTAGCAAGTCATGTGTGCAGAATTGATGAAGTCAGGGCAAAATGCATGTAGATTTTAGCAACATTAAAGAACACAACCAGCATCTACAATCAGGGTGTTAGCCAGTAGAAATCAATGAGCCACTAATCTCCAAGTAGTTGGTGATCCACCTAAATAACAGATGGGGGAAGAAGAGTGTCCTTCCTGCTGTTGAACATAGTTCAGTTGTACACGTTGAAGGGAGTGTCTGGAGTTCCAAAACATTGACAACCAAGAGTCTTGTGGCACAGTGATAACATTGCTATCTTGGAGTTTGAAGCTCTGGGTTCAGGTCCCTCCTGCCCTAGGAAGTGTACGATAACTTGACTGAGCAGTTTGATTTGTAATCTATGGCCCAGAAGGTCAGGGATCATGTCTCACCTGCCCTGTGAGGGGTGGGACTGTTGTTTAATAAGTCTGTACAGGTTGGCCAGACTTTTTAAGCTGCAGGAAGTAGCTCCGAGAGATAGTAGACTAATGATATTACTCGAAACGTCGATTTTACTGCTCCTCGGATGCTGCCTGAACTGCTGTGCTCTTTCAGAATAATGATATTACTACTCCAATATTAACCAGAAACCCCAGATAATGTTCAAGTCTCACCATGGCAGATGGTGGAAGGTAAATGCAGCTCCTGGTCATGTCCATGTTAGGTAAAGACACTCTCACCAGGAGGGCATGCGCGCACCATTTTGAAAATTAACGGTTCTTGGGCCAAACGCGTGACTTTTCGCCTCTCGATGAACAGCTGCCGCCGAGAGAGAAAACACCAAGAAACAACAGCAGCAGGAGGCCGTTCAGCCCTTCCCGACTTATCGGGCATGACGCGGGCTACACAGACCGTGAGGGTAGCTCAATGGGAGGTAGGGCATGGCATGAGCACCGCCAAGAGATGTCGAGTGTCGCCGTCACCTCGGAGTTAGGGAGCCTTCCCTCCTTCCCTCCCTCCCGGACCGTCAGCTGGAAAATGGCGGACACTCATCATTTCCCCCACCCTCTGAGGGGAATCGCGCTTCTTAACACCTCGCAGTTTCTATTAATTTAAATCGGAGCAGTTGTGGCGCCCTTTCACCCTTCGCGGATCTCACCCATACTTCGACAACATCTACTTTACCTCCATTATTCCCGCCACCTGCAAGCACCACCCCTTCCTCCAACCGTCAGACCCTGGAATAATGATTGACAAGAAGGTTCTTGGGCTGCAGACAGCTGCTGGACGGTGGATCATCAGTCAGCAAACCAATCATTTCCCACAGCTGCTGGACGGTGATAACCCAGTGCACAGTGGAGTATCAGTCAGCAAACTGATCATTTCCCACAGCTGCTGGACGGTGATAACCCAGTGCACAGTGGATCATCAGTCAGCAAACTGACCATTTCCCACTGCTGCTGGAGGTTTGTAACATACTGGATCTCTGGGGTTGTTGTGGCATGTGTGCTAGTGTCCCTATCTGGGCCAGGAGGCCTGGTTCAAGTCCCACCTGCTCCAGAGAGGTATAGTAATTAGATTAGATTACATTACAGTGTGGAAACAGGCCCTTCGGCCCAACAAGTCCACACCGACCCACCGAAGCGCAACCCACCAATACCCCTACATTTATCCCTCACCTAACACTACGGGCAATTTAGCATAGCCAATTCACCTGACCTGCACACCTTTGTGACTGTGGGAGGAAACCGGAGCACCAGGAGGAAACCCACGCAGACACGGGGAGAACGTGCAAACTCCACACAGTCAGTCGCCTGAGGCGGGAATTGAACCTGGGTCTCCGGCGCTGTGAGGCAGCAGTGCTGAACAGGTTGATTAAGAAAATAGGTTAATTTTAAAAAGACTCTGGATCACTGGGGGTCTTGTAGCACAGTGGTAGTATCTCTACCTCTGAACCAGGAGGCCTATGTTCAAGTCCTTTTGCAGAAGTATGTAATAGCATCTCTGAACAGATTGATTGATTAGAAAATATCCAGCAGGTTGGTTATTTTTTGCAGATAGAGGCTAGATTTTTTCTAATCCAGTGCAGAGTGGATCATTGAAGTATGCATGTCTACTCCTTGAACAAGCTGCAGTGTAAACAATGAGTGTCAGGTAACTTGCTTTTAAAAAGTGCAGTAATCATTTGTACAATTGTTGTGTTTTAAAATAGTCCTCTTCGCACTTCAGTCAAGTGGTGTATATAAGTGAAAATTCAGCTAACATTATTAGCCGATTGGTCTGTGGAATGGTGATCAGTTTTTGATAATAAAGGGCTTTTGCTTATTGACAACTATGTGATTGGTTTCCAGGTAGCGGAACAGCTTGTGGGTGTGAATGATTGGGAGAAAATCTATCAGACCTCTGAAAAAGGAGCTTTTTCCTTTCCTTGCAGAAAGCACCTCAACTCTAATATTGGTATTATTTCTGGACTGTTAATTCAGAGCCCCAGATAATGTTCTAGGGACCCAGGTTCAAATCCTGCTATGGCAGATGGTGAAATTTGAATTCAATAAAAATCTGGAATTGACAGTCTAATGACTACAAATCCATTGTTGAATATCAGAAGAATCTACCTGGTTCACTAATGTCTTTTAGGGAAAGAAACTGTCATCCTCACCTGGTCTGGCCTACACGTGACTCCAGTCGAAAGGTATGGCACTGGAAAATAACAGCAGGTCAGGCAGTGTCCAAGGAGCAGGAAAATCGACATTTCGGGCATTGGGCCTTTATCAGGCTCCACATGCTCTTCCACACCATCAACACTGTTGGACATTATTCTGTTCTCCCCATTTAGAATACATTTTATCCCCAGAATTGTGATGGTCTTTTTTCCTCTGATTTATTAGAAACATAAAAGATAGGAACAGGATTAGGCCATTCAACCTCTTAAACATGGTGTGTCATTCAATATTATCATGGTTGATCATCAAGCTCAGTACCCTAATCCTGCCTTCCTCCTGTCTCCCTTGATTCCTTTAATCACATGACCTCCTTCTTGAACATGCATAATGTTTTGGCCTCAAACGCTTCCTGTGGTAGTGAATTCCACAGGCTAACCACACTGGGTGCAGAAATCTCTCCTCATCACAGTTCCAAAAGGTTTACTCCTTATCCTTAAATATGACCTCTGACTCCAGGCTTTCCCACGATCAGGAACATCCTTCCTGTACCTAACCTGTCTAGATCTGTTGAAATTTTATAGGTTTATGTGAGATTCCCCCCCCCCCCCCCCCCATTCCCCCCCATTTTTCTAAACTCCAGTGAATACGATCTTAACCAACTCAATCTCTCCTCATCTGTTCGTCCTGCTTTGCTAGGATTCAATTTGGTAAACCCTTGTTGTAGTCCCTGTATAGCAAGGACACCCTTCCTCAGATAGGAGACCAAAACTGTTCTCAATATTCCAGATGCCACCCCCGTATAACTACAGCAAGACATCCTTGTTCTTGTACTCAAATTTTATTGTTATGAAGGCCAACATACAGTGTGACTTTTTATACGAAAGTAAAACAAAGAACTGGGGATGCTGGAGATCTGAAACATTAACTCTGCTTTTTCTCCACAGATATTGCCAGGTTTGCTGAGTTTCACCAGCAGTTTCTCTTCTTGCTTTATTCACTGCCTGTTGCACCTTCACACTTACTTTCAGCAACTGATGTATGAGGTCACCAGGTCTCATTAAACATTCCAACTCTCAATTTATAGCCATTTAACAATAATCTGCATTCCTATTTTTGCTACCAAGGTGGATAATCTCATACTTATCCATTTATACTGCATCTACCATGCGTTTTCCCATTCACTCAGCCTGTCCAAATCAGACTGCATTTTCCTCCCAGCTTTGTTATTTGCAAATTTTGAGATATTACATTTAGTTCCCTCATCTAAATAATTAACATATATTGGGAACAGCTGGGGTCCTTGTACTGATCCCTGTGGTATCCACTATTCGCTACCTACCATTCAGAAAATAACCGATTTATTCCTACTATTTGTTTCTTGTCTGCTGACCGTCTCAATAAACTACTTCCCCATTACATGCTTTAAATTTACACATTAATCTCTTCTGTGGGACTTTGTCAAAAACCTTCTGAAAGTCCAAATAAACTACATCCACCGGCTCTCTCTGATCAGCTCTATGACTTACATTGATGAAAATTTCTAGTAGATGTATCAAGTATGATTTCCCTTTCGTAAATCCATGCTGTGTCTGATTCTACCACTGTTTTCTAGTCCTCTTCTAGAAAATCTTTGATAATGCGCTCTAGTATCTTCCCCATTACTGATGTAAGATTCATTGATCTATAGAGTCATAGAATCGTACAGCATGGAAACAGACCCTTCAATCCTAGTTGTTCATGCTGACCAGATATCCTAAGTTAATTTAGACCCATTTGACAGTATTTGGCCCATATCCCTATTCCATATCCTATGGCCAATATAATTCTCTGTTTTCTCTCTACTGTCCTTTTTGAATAGTGGCATTTCATTAACCAACCTCCAATGTGCAGGAAACCAGCGGAAAGCTTTCCCCATTGACTTTCGAAGATGAGTGTGCCAGAAAGTTCACCCTTCCAGTCAGAGACAAATGGTCATTTAGACTGATTATAGGTGCTTGCTGAGGACGTTCATCAGATGCTAATTAGAATCATTCAGGTAGCATATGGGCCACACACCTAGGCTGAAAGTAACTGAAAGAGGAATTGGTTGCCCAGCAGCAGAAGACTGGAAGCCAGTGACGTTTCATTTCATCTTCTATTCTTGACCCCAGCAGCTGTGATTGCCAAAAGGCACAACTTGGCTGATATTTCATTCCTACTATGGCATACAGTAGTAGTGGCCAAAATCAAACACATCATTTCTTACAGGTATTTTTTTAAAACATCAACTAAGTGGCCATTTTTTCAGATCTGAGTATGGACAATAAGTGTAAGCAGACCTTGGGTAAAGGGTATTATGGCTAAGTCATATTTCCTCCACACGTGTGCACTTTGTACCAGGAGACACTGATCAGTAATGAAGAATTGAATCATAGTTATAGAACATAGAACATAGAACAATACAGCACAGAACAGGCCCTTCGGCCCACGATGTTGTGCCAAACTTCTATCCTAGATTAAGCACCCATCCATGTACCTATCCAAACGCCGCTTAAAGGTCGCCAATGATTCTGACTCTACCACTCCCACGGGCAGCGCATTCCATGCCCCCACCAATCTCTGGGTAAAGAACACACCCCTGACATCTCCCCTATACCTTCCACCCTTCACCTTAAATTTATGTCCCCTTGTAACACTCTGTTGTACCCGGGGAAAAAGTTTCTGACTGTCTACTCTATCTATTCCTCTGATCATCTTATAAACCTCTATCAAGTCACCCCTCATCCTTCGCCGTTCCAACGAGAAAAGGCCGAGAACTCTCAACCTATCCTCGTACGACCTACTCTCCATTCCAGGCAACATCCTGGTAAATCTTCTCTGCACCCTCTCCAAAGCTTCCACATCTTTCCTAAAGTGAGGCGACCAGAACTGCACACAGTACTCCAACTGTGGCCTAACCAAAGTCCTGTACAGCTGCAACATCACTTCACGACTCTTGAATTCAATCCCTCTGCTAATGAACGATAATACTCCATAGGCCTTCTTACAAACTCTATCCACCTGAGTGGCACCAGAACTGAACACAATATTCCAAGTGTGGTCTAACCAGGGCTCTATAGAGCTGCAGCATAACCTTGCGGCTCTTATGCTCAAATTCCCGCTAATGAAAGCCAACAAGCCATATGCCTTCTTGACAACCCTCTCAACTTGGGTGGCACCTTGATGGATCTATGGGACGTGGGGTGTTCATCCATACTACCAAGAATCTTGCCTTTAACCCTGTATTCTGCATTTAAATTCGACCTTCCAAAATGGATCACTTCACACTTTTCCAGGTTGAACTTCATCTGCCACTTATCAGCCCAGCTCTGCATCCTGTCAATGTCCCGTTTC
This sequence comes from Chiloscyllium punctatum, assembly GCF_047496795.1. Classification (NCBI taxonomy): domain Eukaryota; kingdom Metazoa; phylum Chordata; class Chondrichthyes; order Orectolobiformes; family Hemiscylliidae; genus Chiloscyllium; species Chiloscyllium punctatum. Next base: position 59,438,682 of record NC_092763.1, on the reverse strand, counting down.
CTGCATCCTGTCAAATCCCGTTCCAACCCACAAGAGCCCCCCATACTATCCATAACTCCACCAACCTTCGTGTCATTGGCAAACTCACTAACCCACCTTTCCACTTCCTCATCCAAGTCATTTCTAAAAATCTCAAGGAGCAGAGGTCCTTGAACAGATCCCTGCGGAACACCACTGGTTACCGAGCTCCAGGCTGGATACTTTGCATCTACTACCAAAGTGTAGTGGATAGAAACAGTAGGATGAATGTGGGATGACCACGTGGCTGAAAGAATGGTGTGAAGGGGAGGGTTTCAGATTTGTGGGGGCCTGGGACCAGTTCTGGCAAGGTGGGAGCTGTACAAACTGGAAGGGTTACACCTGGGCAGGACTGGGACTGATGTCCTTTGCAGGGTGGTGGTGGGGGGTGGTTATTGGTAATAGAGTGGTTGGGGAGGGTTTAAACTAGTATGGCTGGGGGATGGGAACCAAAGGAGTAGGACAGTGGATGCCGAAATTGAGGGAGAAATAGAAGTCAAGGCAAACATGACTAAGAACAAGAACAGGCATGGAAATAGTGCTGAAAAGAGTGGGGAGGTGGTCTGCAATGCAAGTGTTGCAATGCAAGAACTATAATTGGCAAGGTAAGTGAACTCAGTGCGTTGATTATTACAGTCAGTTCTTCTATATCATGATAGTTGCATTCTTGTGTAACCCTGTGTTATAGAAAAAATGTCTTTTAGAAACAGCACTTAATGTGCTAGTGATATAATCGTGTAACAGCCAGCACATATTTTAAAGGTTTGTGCTTTAGAAACAGCTTCCCCAATTCCTCAGTTGTGTTATAGCACATTCACATTGACAAAATGCGTGTTATAGCAGAACGACCTGTATTTGGAGCTATAGATCATTGCGATTCCGGACACTTGGCTGAAAGAGTGACAGGACTGGCAGCTGAATGTCCCAGGATCTAACTGTTTCAGATGTGATAGAAAGGGGTATAAAATGGTTGGGGGAGTTACATTACTGGTAAAGGAGTATCTCTCAGCTGTACTATGGGAGGATACACCAGAAAACTCGTGCAGCGAGGCAACATGGGTAGAACTCAGCAATAGAAAAGGTGAAATTACGATGCTGGCAGTATACTACAGGCCTCCCAACAGCCAGGGGAGATATAGGAGAGAATGCATAGACAGATTTTTGAAATATATGAAAACAGCAGGGTTGTTGTGAGTGATTTTAACTTCCCCATATTGACTGGGACTTACTTCATGCTAGGGGCTTAGAAGGGGCAGAATTTGTAAGGACCATTCGGGAAGTTTCTTGACACAGTATAACAGTTCAACCAGGGAAGAGGTTATATTGGACCTGGTTTTGGGAAATGAGCCCAGCCAGGTGAGTGAAGTTTCAGTGGGGAAGCATTTTGGGAGTAGTGATCATAATACCGTGAGTTTTAAGATACTCCATGGATAGGAATACTAGTAGTCCTTGGGTGAAGGTGTTAAATTGGGGGAAGGAGAACTACAACAATATTAAGCAGGAATTGGAGAGGTTTGATTGGAGCAGCTGTTTGAGAGTAAATCCACACTGGATATGTGGGAGTACTTCACATAACAGTTGATAAGAGTTGAGGTGTGGCACGTTCCTGCGAGAATGAAGGATGGGTATGGCAAGTTATGTGAGTCTTGGATGACTATGGATGTCAGGACCTTAGTCAATAAGAAAAGGAAAGCATATGTAAGGTCCAAGCAGATGGGAACTGAAGAAGCCCTTGAAGTATGTAAGGAAAGTAGGAAAGAACTTAAACAGCAAATTAGAAGAGCTAAAGGGGATCATGAAAAATCGTTAGCAAATGGCTTTAAGGAGAATCCCAAGGCTTTTTATACATATATTAAAAAGCAAACAGGTAGCCAGGGAAAGGCTTGGCCCTCTCAAGGACAAAGGAAGGAATCTAGGTGTGGAGCCAGAAGAAGTAGGTGAGGTCCTAAACAAATGCTTTCTATTGATATTCACCAAAGAGAAGGATTTGATGAAGGATGATCTCAGGGAAGGGAGTGTTGAATATCTAAGCCAAGTTGCTATTAAAAAGGTAGAGGTGTGTCCTAAAAAGTATTAAGCTAACTAAGTCCCTGGGTCGTGTTGGGATCTATACCAGAATATTGAGGGAGGTGTTCTGGACCAGGCCAGACCCCTCAAAACATTTCAGGAAGTTAGCCCAGACCCTAACTTTGCTAGTTGGTTTAAGCAGGTGTAAAGTGGATATTTCAGGAGAAATGCCACAGGTCAAACCATTTAGTTTTATAGAAAAACAATTTATTTACAAGATTACTGAATGAAACGCAACCAACAGAAGAAAGTATACTGAATAACAACCTCTCTGAAAACCCAACAAATCATCCCAACTTAATTATGCTGTTCCAAATGCTTGCAAAAATCCCAACAAACACCTTGGCACAAAAGGTAAAATTATCATAGGTTCTTACAGGAGAGAAGTCAGAGGAAGTGTAATGGACAACGAAGGAGGTTACCTCAGATTACAACAGGATCTTGATCAGATGAGCCAATAGACTGGGGAGTGGCAGGTGGAGTTTAATTTAGATAAATGCGAAGTGCTGCATTTTGGGAAAGCAATTCTTAGCAGGAGTTATACACTGAATGGTAAGGTCCTAGGGAGTGTTGCTAAACAAAGAGACCTTGGACTGTAGGTTGGTAGCTCCTTGAAAGTAGAGTTGCCAGTAGATAGGATAGTGAAGAAGGTGTTTGGATAGCTTTCCTTTATTGGTCAGAGTATTGAGTATGGGAGTTGAGAGGTCATGTTGTGGCTGTACAGGACATTGGTTAGCCACTTTTGGAAATATTGTGTGCAATTCAAGTCTCCTTCCTATCGGAAGGATGTTGTGAAACTTGAAAGGGTTCAGAAAAGATTTACAAGGATATTGCCAGGATTGGAGGATTTGTGCTCTAGGGAAAGGTTGAATATGCCAGGACTGTTTTCCCTGGAGTGTCGGAGGCTGAGGTTATGAACCTTATAACCTCATAGAGATTTATAAAATCATAAGGGGCATGGATAAGACCTTTTTCCTGGGGTGGGTGAGCCCAGAACTAGAGGGCATAGGTTTAGGATGAGAGGGGAAAGATATAAAAGAGATCCTAAGGGGCAACTTTTTCATGCAGAGGGTGGTGCATGTATGGAATGGGCTGCCAGAGGGAGTGGTGGAGGCTAGTACAATTGCGACATTTAAAAGGTATCTGGATGGGTATATTAATAGGAAGGGTTTGGAGGGATATGGGCCAGGTGCTGGCAGGTGGGACTAGATTGGGTTGAGATATCTGGCCAGCATGGACGAGTTGTACCGAAGGGTCTGTTTCCGTGCTGTACATCTCTATGACTCTGTGACTCTATGACCTGCCTCTTTGGGTTCAGCAGTTTTTTTTCCACACTACTACTAATACCAAATCAAGCCAGAGAAAACCTGAGCTAGGCGAATTGGCCGCTCCCCTTTCATTGTACAAGTGTTCTTTTTTTAAAAATTGAAAGCCTTCTGTCTGAGGCAGTATCTGTTAGCTATTATCAAATTGATCCTAAAACCCTTCAACCCCAGGCTTTTCAGAGTCTGAGTTGTTTACAATCTCTCTGAAAAAAAGGCAAGGACAGTATAACCTTGTTAAAGGAGCAGCTTCATCACAGAGGGAAGAGAACAAATTTCTGAGCACAATGGCTCAGTGGTTAACACTGCTGCGTCACAGTGCCAGGGACCCGGGTTCGGTTCCAGCCTTGGGTGACTGCCTGTGTGGAATTTGCTCATTCTCCCTGTTTCTGCGTGGCTTTCCTCCAGGTGTTCTGGTTTCCCACCACGTCCAAAGATATGCAGGTTAGGGTGGATTAGTCATGCTGAAGTGCTCATAGTGTTCAAGGATGTATAGTTTAGGTGCATTAGTCAGGGGGAAATGTAGAGTAATAGGGAATGCGTGTGGGTGGGATACTCTTCGGAGGGTCAATGTGGACTTGTTGGGCCAAAGGGCCTGTTTCCTCACTGTAGGGATTCTATGCAATTCTATGAAATTGACAGATATCTTTGTGTCCTCTTTGACCACAAGTGAGGTCCCAAGGGACTGCAGAATAGCCAGTGGTTATTCCCATTGTTTTAGATAGATAACTGGAATAATCCTGAAAATCACAAATGTGGTAGGGAAATTATTGAAAAAGATTCTTGTGGATAAGATCTATACATGTTTAGAAGCAAATGGACTTAATGGTAGACTGCATGGTTTTGCATGGAGGTGGTCATACCTCACTAACTTGATTGAGTATTTTGAGGAGGTGACAGAGATGATTGATGAGGGAAAAGCAATTGGTGTTGCCTACATGCACTTCAGTAAAGCCCCTGACTAGGTCCTCATGGCAGACTGGTACAAAAGTTGAAGAAACATGTATCAGAGATGAGCTGGCAAGATGAATTCAGAATTCATAGAAGACAGAGGGTAGCAGTGGAAGGATGCTTTTCAGAATGGAGGGTTGGGATAGTTGTGTTCCACAGAATCAGTGCTGGTATCTCTGCTCTTCATGATCTACGTAAATGATTTGGAGAAAAATATAGCTAGCCTAATTCGTAAATTTGCAGACAATACAAATGGTGGTGTTGCGGATAGTGAGGAGGAAAATACGGCAGGATATAAATCATTTGAAAGCATGGGCTAAGAAATGGCAGATGGAGTTTAATCCAGACAAATGTGAGGTGACACATTTTGCAAGGGCAAGTAAGATGGAAATTCTACAGTGAATGGCAGAACCTTTCGAAGTAATGATATGCAGAGAGATCAGGGTGTGCCGGTCCACATATTATTGAAGGTAACAGTGCAGGTAGATAAGGTAGTAAAAAAGGCCTATGGCATGCTTGCCTTCATTGGAAGGGGCATTGACCAAAAGGATAGATATGTTATGCTGCAGCTTTATAGAACTTTAGTTAGGCAACACTTTAGAATATTACATACAGTTCTGGTCACCACATTACCAGAAAGATGTGGATGCTTTGGAGAGGGTACAGAAAAAGGTTTACCAGGATGTTGCCTGGTATAGGGAACTTTAACAATGAAGAAAGGTTGGATGGACTAGATTTGTTTTCACTGGAATGCAGGAGGTTGAGGGTTGACCTGATAGGAATTTATAAGATTGTGAATGGCATGCCTAGAGTGGAAGGTATGAGGCTTTTTCCCAGACTGGAGAGGTCAATTATTAGAGGACACAGGTTCGAGGTGTGGTGGTGGAGTGGGGGGAGGAGGGAAGTTTAAAAGAGATGTGCAAGGAAAGTTTTTCACATGAACGGTGGTGAGTGTCTGGAATACACTGCCAGAGGAGTTGGTGGAAGCAGACACAATAGCAGCATTCAAGAAGCACCTGGACGAATACATGAATAGGAAGTGAATAGAAGGACATGGATTCTGTAAATGAAGACAGTTTTAGTATGAAGGGCAATATGTGTCAGTGCAGGCTGAGAGGGCCGAAGGGCCTGTTCCTGTGCGTATTGTTCATTGTTCTTAAAGAGCATGAGTGCTATGCTCCAGTCCTTTAGAGTGGCAGAAATAAGTTGTGCATGCCTCAAAAGCATACCAGTGAACAGGGATCATTGCTATCCATGACCTTCGCCTCGAGTTTGAGGATTATGGTCCTCAAAAACTCTTTTCCTCAGTCAGGCAAAGGCTGTGTGAGCTTATTGGATATGATGATAATTTTAATTGTGTATGACTTCACTGAGAGAAGAAAGCTCCCAAGATCTGGTAAATAATCCAAAGTCATAGAGATGTACAACACAGAAACAGATCCTTCGGTCCAACTCGTCCATGCAGACCAGATATCCCAACCTAATCTAGTCCCATTTGTCAGCACTTGGCCCATATCCCTCCAAACCCTTCCTATTCATATACCCATCCAGATGCCTGTAAATGTTGTAATTGTACCAGCCTCCACCACTTCCTCTGGCAGCTCATTCCATACAAGCATCACCTTCTGCATGAAAAAGTTGCCCCTTAGATCCATTTAAAACTTTTCCCCTCTCACCCAAAACCTATGCCCTCTAGTTCTGGACTCACCCACCTTGTCTATTTACCCTATCCTTACCCCTCATGATTTTATAAACCTCTATAAAGTCTCCCCTCAATCTCTGACGCTCCAGGAAAAACAGCCCAAGCCTATTCAGCCTCTCCCTATAGCTCAAATTCTCCAACCTTGGCAACATTGTTGTAAATCTTTTCTGAACCATTTCAAGTTTCACAACTTCCTTTTGATAGGAGGGAGACCAGAATTGCTCACATCATTCCAAAAGTGGCCTAACCAATGTCCTACACAGCTGCAACATGACCTTCCAACTCCTATACTCAGAGCTCTGACCAGTAAAGGAAAGCATTCCAAATGGCTTCTTCACTATCATATCTAATTCTGGATCTCACTATTGATCTTTGTGGATGGGGAGGTTTTTGTAACTGTTTGGGAGAGAATCAGTTTTCTGGTTTGTTGAAAGTTCTGTTTTGTAATCTTCAGAGAAGGAGTCAAAAATAGTTGGAGCTTAGTTTCTGAGTGGATGCCCACACAAGCTTAATGACTGAAGTCATTTTGGTCTGGATTGATGGCAGTTTAGGTGGAACTGTTTCCTGTCTTGTAAATTATCTGCACGACTACAAGTAAGAATTTGCTGGAGATGAGGTGTGGTGATGCTTTGAGAAAGATAGAGACGAGGGTTTGTGCGATGATACAACCCTGTTTGACACCAGCTTTCATTGCGATGAGGACTAGCGTGGCTTTAGGTGAGGATTACAGGTATATGGCACTATGGAGTGAGCAGCCAAATTTGAGGAAGATAATCCGTGAAGGTGACAAAGGATTTTTCGGGTGAGGTTAAAAAAGAGCGATGTGCAGAGGTTAGTATTGATGTTTGTGGTGACTTTGGTGGGCACAAAACTACACTAGAATTTAACCAGACAGAACATTCACACATTGACATTTTGAAAGCTCGAAGTCCTCAGTCCTTTGCAGATAAGTTATTTATTTTAAATGAAATGCCATAATTTTCTTTGTTGTGGTGTCCATACTCCCAACAGTACATTCATTTTAATAAAGTATGCTATTATACGCTTAAAACGTAATCTAGAATTGTATTGTGTTGATTGAGAGTGCACGTGGTCGAGGTAAAGAACATCTACATTTTGGAAGTTAAAGAGTCAGTGTAAAATAACTAAGTGCAGATGTGAAAACTGACGGATATTTTTTAACTGCCGACGTGGCAATTCCCGGCGTGAAGCCTGGGGGTGGTGTATCTATGCTTAACTGCTTATAGTGGAAAATCCTGATGGGCTACATCTAAATGCAAAAAATACTACAATTATTTTTTCCCTGAAATCACACACAAAGCAAAAGTATGATCAAACTCTCGTCATAATTAAAGTTCATGTGCCATTTTCCTTCTCTTATCGATCTGACAATCGTTTTCTTTTATAATACTGTTACAAATGTTTGTTTTAATTTCTTAGTACGATGTCATGACTAAAACGTTAAAGGCGTGCTAAAAGCACAAAATATTGGAACCTTTGGTTTAAAATACCCTATTTGACCAGTTTAATAAATTCATGAAGAGAATGTGGTATAAATCACAACCTTGATATGTAAAACCTTGCACTTCAATTGCTAATTGCTAAAACATAAAATGTAAAGTTGGTAATATCATCTTGACCTGTCCAACTTCATTGACCATTCAGTGATCTGTGGATATGTACTTCCCTCTGCATCTCTCTATTTTTTAGTACTAGAATAAAGCGAAAACAACAGAAGTGAAATTTCTTTTTAATGCATTGATTTCCGGCTATCGTATTAGATTTTCTTTATTTACCACAATTTTTTCTTTCAATTTTATTTACATAAACTGCACAGAATAGAAAATTCAAAAACCTGTCCACCACCCCCACCCCAATAAATGTTAAATGTGTTCTGTTGATTTCCCCAATTAAGTTGATCTTGTTTTTATAAACTCTTGCAAACTGGATCATGAGGATATACACTACTTTTTTCAATGTAGGCGGTTCTGCGGGCTCGGGTTTCACATACGTTCAGCGAATTCTTTCTGGATCTTTCCTGCGGTTGGTTATAAAATGGGCGAGTGGTCTTTTGTCTGTTTGCATTGAATGCGTGGAGCGGGGTAGAAGTGGTGTTGGCTTTATCACTGCTCCGCTGTCTGACCTGAGCAAGCCGGAGAGTGAAGGTAAGAATTCCTCAGTCACTATGGCACAGCTACCTGGCTTCATCTTTTGGAAAAACCTTAGTAATCGCAAGAGCTAAGTCGAGGGGCGTGCTATGATGTGGTCCACCTTATAAATAACATCAGATGGGAGAGAAATTTTCAAAAAGTTACTGGGTAATTGTTCCTCTTAGAGGACAATAAACATGTTCGATTTAGTACAATCAATATGGCAATATTTTAAGTATTGATTGATATATGGCACGAAACGCTAAGGAGGACATTAAGATAGTCTTCAATCGAATATATAAAGTACAATCGCTGAAAAGTGCAGGCATTCTTTAGAAAACATAACGTGGAGAAACTGCCACGCATGCAGTTTATCTGTGGGAAGAGAAGTATTTTTACGTAGTAAGATTAGATACTGTACTCCAATTCTGCGGGAGGCGCTCCTACTGCCAGCGTGGATAGATTTCGAGAATTACAAGCGTAAGGCGTAGAAAAAAGTAAAAATGACGATAGCATTTGTTTATATTTGCAATGTAATCCCAAGCGGTTTATAAACAAATACATGTAAAATGCGGCTCTTCTGTTGAAAACATCCAAAACATTCGTTTTCTGCGGATACTTTTTGAAGATGATTATTTAGGTAATTATTGCAAAGACTGCAAGTATACAACGAACCCTTGATAAATTAGATTGATTTTTCAGAGATCTTCCCAGCTGGGGTTTACATTAGACGTCTGTAAATTGAAGGGGCTCATTTAACGTCTTTCAGGGATGATTTTCGCTCTGCTTTCTTCCAGAAATCTATGCCGAAGGTCATTCGGCCTATCGTAGTTTTGGCAGCTAAAATGAGTTATCCAACCAACTTTCATTTTACAGCTTGTCACCAGTCTTGTTAGTTACAGCACATTAAGTGCATTATCCACGAACTTTCCATGTGAAGTGCGGGTTTCTGACTATATCCCACTGTTTTAGCAGTGAGCTCTAGACCTTTCACATCGTCTGGATTTGAAAAAAAAATGTAATCCGGTTATCAATTACTTTAAATCCATTGACCTCCGTGTGAAAAGAAACGTCATTACTACGCGCTTTATCAGAGCCCTTCCTAGCATCTCAATTAAATAATCTCTCAGTTTCGTCTAGTTCAAACAAAGGTGTTCATTGTTTTCTCATGGCAAAGCTTTTTCAGTTATGGAAACATCTTTGTAATTTTCCTTTATAAACTCTCCAGTACAATCACATCTTTCTGTAAAGTGGTAACTAGAATATTATGCACGACTGTACCTGTGACCTAATCGGTGTTTTACTGAGTTCTCAGCTAAGAAAGCTGTTCTGTCTACCGTATTATCTTGACCACCTTGTACAATTGACCCATCATTTTCAGTGATCTGTGGACATGCACTCCCAAGTTCCTCTGCACCTCTACGTTTTTCAGTGTTCTACCATTTATCGTGGGGTTTTTTTTGCCTTTTCCAAAGCCATTATCTCATGTTTCTCTGACTGAAACTCTATTGGCCATTTTCCTCCCTGATGGGTTAATTGATATCTTCTTATAGTCTACAGCTTTGTTCCTTACTTTACCCACCTAACCTTTTTCCTTATTTCATCCGGAAACCTCCTATCTGCAAATTTAAATCATTAAGATACATTACAAAGGTCAAGGAACCTTCACAATACATTAGATCACTGGAAATGATCTTGGAATCACAAGAACACCTTTCCCACAATCATTCTTTGCTTCTTTCTAACTTTAGATGCAACTTGACACATTTCCACAGAATTTTATTATTCTGACCATTTCCTCATGTTGTGACTTTTTAAAAAGCCTTGCTAACATCTATGTATTCTATACAAGATATGCTGTCCTCATTGATGCTCCTTATTAGCTTCTCAAAAAATTCCTTCAACTATTCAGTAAACCTGCCTTTTACAAGGCTAGGATGGAGTGATCCATGCTCTCCTAAATGCAGATTAATATTATCCCTAATTTTTTCCTGCTTATTTGCCCACCACTGAGGTTAGGCTTATTGCAGCTGGCCTTACTCCCATTACAAGTCTGTGTTTTAAAAAAAAAATGCCTTGAGACTTTGGTGCTGTGGGCTAGGCTAGCATTTATCGCCAATCTCTAATTGCCCTTGAGAAGAGGTGATGGTGATGAACTATTTCCTTTCATATTTCTGCTGAAACACTAGGGGATGTACATGCAGAGATGCACACCAGTGTCAATTTTTAAAATAACTTTTAAATGCAGATCTGCATTTTGTCACTGAATTAGCTATTTGTTTTTGCAAGATGGTGTTTTACAACTGTAATAACAACAAAATCAGTTAATGGAAAAATAAACTACCAAGAAAGCAACTATTTTAATTGTCAGATTCTTGAAATCCAAAACAATTTTTTTTTCCTCAGCATCTTATTAGAATGGGTGAGAATCAGTCTTGGAAATTCCAGATCCCTGTGCAAATTCAACATTGATAAAAATCATTAACTTTAATGGAGCTCAAAACAATGAATTTGGGAATAAATGTCTGACTTTCTAACATTGAGATAGCTCTGTCAGATCTTGTTGCATAAAATCTTCCCAACTTGTTTCAATCAAATACATAAAGTGTGCATTCACAAATATTGATGATGCCTCTTTGGTTGGTGGCTGGAGTTAAGATTTAAAGAATGATATATTATTAACAAATCTCCACTATTCTAGAAGTACCTGCAAGAAGAAAGAATTGTCAAGGACCTCTGCCATTTCCTTCCTTGCTTTCCTACACAGCCTGGAATACATTTCATCTGGACCTAGCAACATATCTACTTCTGAAGATGCTAACCCCTAAATATTTTCTATTTATTCTCAGTATTTCTTGTTCTTCTTCTTTAATACAATGCTTAAGCAAGTTGTTCTGATTTTGGACTCTTGTTCTACTTCAGTCACTTTTAAGCAGTCTTTATATCTTGTTGCCATTTATCAGGATAATGCTTCTGGATTGTTAATGCCCTATAATCCCCATGCATTATTTGACTTGGCCAGTGTAATGGAGCTTTCATGTTTGCTTTTATAAAGGGACCTTGCCTTGCCATCTGATTTTCATTATTCATCACAGCTTGGGTGAAAGCGATCCAGTTTCTTGAGATGGCATAAACATGTTGTTCATGTTCGCAAATATAATGCTTGATTATAAAATGCTGACCCTCCGTATATCCAATGCATCATCCTTAAACACTTCCACCAACTCCAACTAGACTCCACCACCAAGAACATCTTTCCCTCCCCACCCTTCTCTGCCTTTCGCAAGGACCATTCCCTTTGACAGTCCTTGGTTCGCACCACTCTCCCCACCAACTCCCTGAACACCCAAGTACCTTCCTGGCAACTGGAAAAGATGCAAAACCTGCTGGTACACCACCCCCCTCACCTCCATCCAGGGCTCCAAACAGTTCTTCCAGGTGAGACGGAGGTTCACCTGCCTCTCTTCCAACTCAGTTTACTGCATCATGTGCTCCCAATGTGGTCTTCTCTACATCGGGGAGACCAAACTTAGGGAATGATTAGCTGAACATCTCAATCGGGCCTGCAGGGGCAGACTGGACCTCCCAGTCATCACCCAGTTTAACTCCCCTTCCCACTCCCTTTCCGACATGACCATCCTTGGCCGCCTCCATTGCCACAATGAACCAAACCACAAATTGGAGCAACAACATCTTATCTTCCAGCTGGGCAGCCTACATCCCGGAGCACTCAACATTGAGTTCTCCAATTTCAAATAACCTCCCCTCCCATCCCTGACTCCCTTTCCAGCTCATGCCCCTCCCTTCCACTCCTCCCTGCCACCAACCAGATTTATTCCTCCCATTGACCAACCAGGTCATAACCACTACCTGTCTTCACCTATCCCCACTTCACCACCCTGCCGCCACCACCCCCTTTATCTGGAGCTCCCCCTACACACACCATGAGTCCTGAAGAAGGGCTACTCCAAAAACATCAACTTCTCCACCTTCTGATGCTGCCTGGCTTGCTATGTTCTTCTAGCCTCCTGCCTGTCTACCCTATATATTTTGAGCTTGCTTAGCAGACTATTGGTGCTGTTGTACCAGAAGCATAAATGGAAGTTGCCAAAGTCAAACTGTGGTAATTCTGCAAGCTGCTTGATGTAAGTTGTTCAATACATTGCCACAGGTCACATGTAAATAACTCAGGAATCCCAGTGTGTCCCTCATTAGTGCATTGTCACTGATTTTGTGGGTGTGATCTCCTGGCATATGCATGTGCACTTTGTTGGTGCAACTGTTCAATGAAAGACAAAGTGTTTTTACAATTGTTGAGGGCTTTAATTCTTTGGCCAAAATATCCTGGAAAACTCTTGGTAACAATATGTGTGGAGTACATTTACCTGTATTGTAGATGTGAGTAAGGTGTTTTTACAAAAAACATGCATGTAGTTAAGGTAGTTTGTAATTTCTGTTGAACAGCCTTAAAGTAGAACTATTAAGTTGAAGGCCTAATATTTCTTAAAAAAAACTGAATTGTTTGAATCTTGGTAGATCTTGAAATGAGTAAGGCAATTGTATAATTTGATTATGTATTATCAATGTAACCAGTTTCTATAATTTAGATTTACAAATGTTTCGATTAGATGTGTTAAGAGTTAATACATTCAGAAGGACATTAGATAGTTGTGTGATGACTGAGATCAAAATTAACTAGAATCCTGTTTGCATGAAACACATAGGCAGAGAATGAAAGTTTTTTTTGGGTCCATGCTTCTCCCCTTCCATGCAGTGTAATGCATTGCTATAATAGACAATAACTGAATGAACTGTATAGCCTTCATTTGTATCTATTATATCTTTCAGAATGAACTTGGCAAAGATGCACGTCCCTTTGAAAAGATTTCAAGTCTGCAAACTTTCGATTACCCTATGTACGGGTTTGACTGTTAAAGTTCTGAGCAGCGTCAGTAACATAAATGTTAGCCATCAGTTTGTTTTGCTTGATGGTGATTTAATCCATGTCTTACTTTACTAATCTTGCAAGAAAAGGCTGGGTTTTTATTGGACTGGAGCTTGTCAATTTTCACCAAGTGGATCAGCTGTAAGCAGAAACATCAGAGGCAGTTAGTCCCAGTTCAACATACTTTATTTTCTCCCATTGCTTAATGAGTGTGAATGGGAAGTATAATTTTTTTGTACCAATTGTGATTCAGGAGTAGTACTTTCTGTGATTTCAAGTCACATTGAGAAAAAGTCTAGCCTGACACCCTAGCACAGTTCTGCAGAATGTTGTGTTTCAGGTACACGTGTAACTAAGGTCTCATCTTCTTCCTTCTTAGCTGGATGTAGTAGGATTTATAACATTGTTTTGAAATCACACCTTGAAATAGATGATCTAGTCACTCTCCCATTGCTGTTTGTAAGATCTTAATGTGTGCAGTTGGCTTTGCAATTCTTACATTGCAACTACAATTTAGACGTACTTAACTGAAAGTGAAATATTTTGATATATCCTGAGGTTTGAAGGAATACTGCATATAAGAAAATTTTTATCTATCTTTTTTAGGAGAGCTGTGACTTTATGAAAGTTATGGTTAAGGTTGAGTTTGGTATTGTCTTATATAGAAGCCTTCTAGATTAATAAAATAAGAATTTTTGAGATTATGCAGACATATTCAGCCTTGAGAACAATTTTTTTGAAACATTCTATCATTTCAGCAATTTTAAAGTTTGAACAGATGAGCTTTACTTAATTTTCAAAATTCATGCTGTAGTTTCCATACTTTGCACTTTATTATAATTTACTATTGGTATTTTCATTTCTATGTTTTTGGAGGGCATAGTTTTTAAAGTTACTTTTAATTGCAAAAGGTGTTTTAAATTTATTTCATCTTGTCGATTATGTGGAAATCAGGGAAGAATTTTCACTGCATTTACTGGCACTGTCAACATCTAGGTAAATGCAGGGATTAAATGGTAATGATCAGTCATTATAGAATGGTTTACAAACATTAAAATGAAGGGAAACAGTCAGTCAGATACATACGAGATCACAAAATTCAAGAGACCACTGCTTGATCCTATAACCTTATTTTTCTGCACTTTACATTTCTTATTGCTGATATAATTACTATAAGACCATAAGAAACAGAGCAGAATTAGGCTACTTGGCCCATCGAATCTGCTCTGCCATTTGATCATGATTATTTTGTTTCTTAACCTCAATCTCCTACCATCTCCCTGTAACCTCTGATCCCCTGACTAATCAAGAACGTATCTATCTCTGTCTTAAACACACTTAATGGTTTGGCCTCCACAGCCTCCCGCTCCGATAAATTCCACAGATTAAGCACCCTCTAGCTGACAAAAGTTTCCTCGTCTCACTTATAACGGGTCATCCATTCATTCTGAGGTTTTGTCCTTTCACTAAGATACAAGCAGGCAATACTACAGATTCAGGTTTAACAATAAGAGATAAGTTTTTAGTCAAAAGAAACAAAACAAAATAGAATAAACCAACTATTTAAACATATCACATACTTAAAGATCTCCAAACTCAGTAAAAATACAATCCCATTAATTCCAACAATATCCCAATAAGGTAGTCAAACACCACAGAGAATGCTTTTCTTGATCCCACATAAGGTTTGACTGAGCTATTGCTTCAATTCCAGGCCATGAGAATCTGGAAGCCTCTTCCTTGATTTGTCATAAAACTGAGCCTAGAATTATTCAGCTTGACATAATCATTTCAAAGCTTTAATCAAATACTCAAATAAAAGCAAAATACTATGGATGCTAGAAATCTGAAATAAAACAGAAGTGCTGGAGAAACACAGTCAACCCAGTTGTGAAGAAGTCATATTAGACTTGCAATGTTAACTCTGTTTCTCTCTCCATAGTTGCAACCAGATCTGCCAAGTTTCTCTAAAACTGCATGTTTTTATTTTAACTAACATTTCTGCAATGGATATTTTTAAACTTAACGCCTTGACTAAAGTAACCTGTTTTTATCAAATCTAAGCTATCTTCTCCCTTTCTCGGTAGCAATTGTATTACACATTCAGCTTCAGCTAAGCATCCTGCAGAACTGTTCAACTGAATCAAAAAAACCCTTTTTGTTTCAAGCTATGTTGTTTCCCCCAAAAATCAATTGCTGGCTCTTCTTCTAAATGCCTGATGTATTATATGTTTACCTTGTTCATTTGCAAACTCTCCCAAAGTAAACAAATTCTCATTCTGCTCCAAAACTGTCTTTCTCAGACTTTTTTAAAAGGACATCACCATGGCTAATAAAATACTTACAACTTAATCATAAACTCCTACAGGCACACAAAAATATCAAGCCAGAAGTTCAAAGTCAAAACTCCAGTGTCAGAAATAAACAATATTATAATATATACAAAGCACACTATAGATACGCTATTTCAAAAAAAATATTTGTTTGTTGATAGAATTCCGGTTGGAATGCCATGCTTCTAGGAATTCTCGTGTGTGTCTCTGTTTGGCTTGCACTAGGATGGATGTGTTGTCCCAGTCGAAGTGGTGTCCTTCCTTATCTGTATGTAAGGATACTAGTGAGAGAGGGTCATATCGTTTTGTGGCTGGTTGATGTTCATAGATCCTTGTGGCTAGTTTTCTGCCTGTTTGTCCAAGGTAGTATTTGTTACAGTTCTTGCATGGTAATTTACCACCCCTGAGAAAAAGAACAGAAAATGACATCACCATTGGAAATGACATCACCAGTCAAAGAAAACCCAAACATATAAACAGAAAGCAGGAAACATCAGCAGTGCTTTGTCTGGAGGCTCACTGAATATGTTACCTAGTATGGTGATGAAACATCTGAAAATGAACCTTTCAGCTCAGCGACCGAACCTCAATCTGAGCTACAAATCTTCTCAAAACTCACTAGTATTGCACCTTGCTGAATGGGGTTTAACTGGATTTTAGCAATACACAAAATTCATAAGTAGGGTTAAGCAACCTCACTGGTCTTTAAATAGAATATTTTTACATTGGTTGAATGTCAGTTGTCTTTATTACGAAATAAAAGCACTGATTTTAAAAAGATTAGCTTCGATCTTTATTTATATATGTTTGTCCCAATCATTTCTTTCACTATCAGTAAAATTTTAAAGTTAAAAGTGAAGGGTTTTACTTTCTTTCATGTATGTGAGAATTCTTCAAAGTGAGGTTGCTTACCCTGCTTGATGTCTTCTACATTGCTAGATGTCTACAAGTCCATTTGACTTGGCACAGATGTTAGGAAAGAGGAAGTCAGTGCTCGATGATTTGCCTGATCTTTAAATAGCTTGCTTCGATGTTACCAGCAAGTCCCACTCATTAAAAATCCATCTCAATGTGAGGATGTTAAGTACTTGCTCAGCAAGGTTATTAACAGTAACATCTAGCATTTAAAACATTTTTGTAGTTTTAAAGATGGAAGTTATTTGAAACAGCACATTGACTGGTACCTAAATGAGAATGAGTCAGTTTAATTATTGGAGTCGAGATCAAGGCTAAATGATCCCTCATGCCAGCATGAGTGCTAGATTCTCAACTGGAATCAGCTGCTGAAAAGCCATTTCTTTGTTTTTCTCATTTCCATTATATTTTTTTTTCTCATGTTTGCCGAAATTCCCAATTAGTATTCTGCAACAATGACGAATGGCTCATTACTCAAATAGTTAATGCTCCTTTGCTTCTGTGTTGCCAATTTATGGAAGTCTCTTTTGATGTTTATCATGGTTAAACCCTTCAAAACCAACAGCATCTTCCAAATCTGTGATCTATACTACTTGGAAGGATAAGGCCAGCAGATTATAGGAATATCACCATCTGTAAAATCCTGTCCAAGCCACAAACCATCTTGACGTAAAACTATACCACTGCTCCTTCACTTTTTTTATTAGCTGATGGGATATGGAAAATGCTAGCTAGGTCGGCATATATTGTCCATCCTTAACTCTCTTGAGAGGGTGGTAGTGAGCTGTCTTCTTGAGCTGCTGCAGTCCATGGCGGTGTAGGGAGATCCATGTAATCATGTGAGGAAGAGAGCCCCAGGATTTTGACCTAGCAACAGTGAAGGAATAGCAAAATAATTCAAAATCATTACTATACCTGGCTTTGAGACTAATTTACAAGTGGTGGTTGTATCTTGGACCTGTGCTCTTTTCATTCTAGGTGCTTGTGGATTTGGAAGTTGGTTTTGGATGAACCTTGATGAGTTACTTTGGTGCATCTTGAAGATGATACATGCTGTTGCCACTATGTTGGTGCTGAAGGATGTTGTGGGATCATACTCTTAAAACTTCCCTTCCTAACAGTCCTATGGGTAGACCTAAACTCAAGGTCTTTCATTTATTCAAACATTCATGTGATGGATGTATCGCTGACTGGGCCAGCACTTGCTGTCCCTAGCTCCCCTTGAGAACATATAAACAAGGAATAAGGGTAGGCTAACTTGGCCTTTGAGCCTGCTCTGCCATTCAGCTAATCTGATTTTATGCCCAACTCTATTCCTACCTATCTCAGTAATCTGGAATTTATCTATGTCTTAAACATATTGAAAGATTCTGTAACCACTTCCTTTTGAGGAAGGGAATTCCAAAGACACTCAATCTTTTGAGGGGGAGAAAAGTTTCCTTGTTTCTGTTTAAAATGAGCACCCCTTTATTTTTAAACACACAATATTCTTTCAATATTCACACTGTTAGGTACTCTTAGAATCTTGTGATTCAATTAAATTACCTCTGACTATTCTAACCTCCAGAAGATATTGGCCTAGCCTGTCTAGCTTTTTTACTCATAAGGCGAGCTAATGTCCTTTGGGGAAGGAATCTACCATCCTTACCCGGTCTGGCCTACATGTGACTCCAGACCCTCAGTAATGTTGTTGACTCTTAACTACCTTCTGTACAAATTAGGGATGGCAGTAAATGCTGCCTAGCCAGTGGCGTCTACAGCCCGTGAATGAATCAGGAAAACCACTCATTCTAAGTCTATGGACTTCTCTGGACTGCTTCCAATACATTAATATACTTCTTAAAGTATGGTGATAAGACTTCAAGTGTGGTCTTTCCAATGCCAGAAAGTGGGAGTAAACCTCTGCCATGCATGCAATGTAGGTTAAGAGAGTTACAGATATTTATTGAAGGAATAGTGACTTATTTTCAAGAATGTGACTTGGAGAGGTAATTGAATGTGGTGATGTTCCCATGTATTTGCTGATCTTGTCCTTCTAAATGGAAGTGGTCAAGGGTTTGGAAGACGTTGTCTAAGGATCCTTGTTAAATTTACGCAGTGCTTCTTATAGATGTTATATACTGTTGTTATTGTGCATCGGTGGTGGAGGGGGTGGATGTTTGTGGTTGTTGTACCAATCATTCACAGTGCTTTGTCCTGGATAGTGTTGGAACTGCACTCATCCAGGCAAATGGAGAGTTTTCCATCACACTTCTGAGTCATGGCCTTTAGATGGTGGACAGGCTTTCGGGAGTCAGGAGGTGAGTTACTCTCTGCAGGAATCTTAACCTCTGACCTGCTCTTGTAACCAATATATTTATCTGGAAAGTCCAGTTAAGTTTCTTGTCAGTGGTAACCCCCAGGATACTGAAGATGTGGTATTCAGTGATGGTAACACCATTGAATGTCAAGGAGTTTTGGTTAGATTCTCTACTGCTGGAGGTTGTCATTTCCTGGAGTTTGTGTATCACAAATGTTACTCGTCACTTTTTGACTCAAACCTGGATAATGACCATTTGCTGTATTTGGACACTGGTCCCTTCAGACTGCAGCAGTTCAAGGAGGCAATTCACTATCATCTTTTCAAGTGCAACAAGAGCTGAGCCACTTAATGCGAACAAATAAATAACAACCTCACACAATGCTGCTGGATGGACTTCCTTGGTTTTGACTCTGTTTTCTTGTTGCTGCACATTCCACACCATTGTTCCATACACAATTTCCCTTGCGATTTGGAAACCTTCATAATGATGTGCTAGTTTTCAGAAAATTGGCAATAGTCCTATGAAATGCAGGTAATAAAACATAGACCATGTAACAATCATAAAGTGAAAGACAATTTTGGTATTTGATTCATTTTAGATAATTAGTGGAAGATGGATGAGCAAATAAAATAGCCCAAACTACTTATGTAGTCTGAAGCTGCTAGGAACTGACCAGTATTATTTTAATTTACTCAATTGAACAAGTACTAAGGACAATAGTTCATAGTCAATAGTTCTCTTTTATACATACATATCAGGTGCCGATGATGTCATGGACCTAACTGTTATCTTTGTTAAAATAAGAGCAAAATATTGTGGAGACTGGAAACCTGAAATAGCAACAGAAAATGCTGGAGGAATTTGGCAGCATCTATGGAGAGAGAGAAACAAAGATAATCAAAAGTTTGAATAAAAAGACTCTTCATAGAATAGAAACTTTAGAATCCCCACAGTGTGGAAACAGGCCATTCAGCCTAACAACTCCACACTGACTCACCAAAGAACATCTCATCCAGACCCACGCTGTCACTCCACCAAACCTTACACACCCCTGGACGCTATGGGCAATTTAGCATGGCCAGTCCACCTAGCCTGCACATCTTTGGACTGGGAGAGGAAACCTGAGCACCCAAAAAAAAACCCACACAGACATGGGGAGAATGTGAAAACTTCAGTCACCCGAGGCAGAAACTGAACCCAGGCTCCTGGCACTGAGCCAGTACTGGTAACCACTGAGCCACCATGCTCAGTGTGCTTTGTTTGCCAAGTGAGGATTTTGTGTTTTGACGTATGTTGTGCCATATTATGAGCTAAAGTAACGATCCTAATTCGACATCCAGTGTAATTCTTTGCACGTTCAGGATTATATAGTGGATGTTATGCAATTACAGAATTGCATCTAATGTTGGTTACTATATTGTAAACTTTGCAAGTGCAAATGTACAAAGAATTACACATTTTCTATTTTTTCTTACAATCCAGATTGGGAAATGGCAGAGAGTTTCTAATCAGACCAACCCAGTAAAGTGGCTGATTCTTGCCTGAGGAGGCCCATAAAGGCAACATTTAATTAGCTGTATTTTATATTTCTTTGTGGGGCTCAGCTGGCACAGTCTCATTTGCAAACCCTGCACCTTTCCCCAGTCACCACAACAGGATGTAGCTGCTGTCACAATGTAACTGCTATTTGAGGGCATCCTCTGGGATGCATGATTTTCTGTCATGTCCAGGATAGGTTGGAAGTTGATGAAGGGATGAGGTCAATTCATACAATTTAGCTAGATTGTCCTGCTGGAAATTTACAAGAAGTTGAAATCGGGCCTTCTGAGAAATCATTGCATTTTTCAATTTGTAAATATTCTTAATATTTAAGAATAGGCTTTATGTATTTTTAAACTCTGTACTTCAAAATAATTGTGTTCCATTCTCTATCCAACAGTTCTACTAACTTGTATTTACTGGACAAAACCATGGAGTTAAAATTAGTGGTCCTCAGCCTGCTACTTGCTGTGGTAACAGCAGATCCTATGATGTTGAAAGGACATGGCTCCATGCTGGCAGACAGCACTATAAACCTGGCCCTTAATCTTTACAAGACAATAGCTAAAGATCGGAAGTTATCATCTCAGAACATCCTCTTTTCACCCGTGGTGGTGGCTTCCTCTTTGGGGGTGATGTCTCTGGGTGCCAAAGACAAAACAGCCAACCAGGTGAAGTCCCTTCTCAACATTAACATGCGCGATGATGTTTTTCATCCAGCATTCTCAGAATTGTTTAATGAGGTCAGCAATGAAACAACCCGCAACACCACTTGGAAGATTGGCAGTCGCCTCTATGGACCAAGTTCAGTTAAATTCAGGGATGACTTTGTTCAGAAAAGCAAGACGCACTACAGACATGATCATTCTAAGATAAACTTCAGGGATAAGAGGAGTACAATCCAATCCATCAACGAATGGGCCTCTCAGACAACAGAGGGAAAGCTAGGAGAAATCATAAAGGATATGTCTAATGTTGATGGTGCCTTATTTGTTAACGCCATGTACTTTAAACGTAAGTATTGTATTTAGTATTAAAGATTTTGTATTAAATGGTGACAGTATTTATATATAAATATTCAGTGACTGTGTACTTGACTACAAACTTACTTGTAATTATTTTTTTCAGCACACTGGGACGAGAGGTTTCATGACACCTTGGTTGATAAAAGAGGTTTTATGGTGACTAGAACCCATACTATTTCTGTACCTATGATGCACCGTACAGGCAAGTGTTAGAAATTTGAAATATGTTTCTGAATCTCACAGCCTAGGACAGTCCTAGATTTGATCCATAAAGATTTCGTAGCCTTGGTGACTTTATGGGTGTTGCATTTAGTTCCACTGCTGTGAGTTAGAAACATTTCTCAGGGTCTTAGTGAGAGCAATTTCAACTGAAAATGTGCTTGTTTAGACAAGAAAGGAGAAAAGGTGAAGCTTGACAGATATTCTTTAAAGTCTGATAACTTTGGAATATTAGCTGAGAAAGCTGACGTATGAATGATGGCTACCTGGGCAAGATATCAAAGTACACCAGACAGTTTTAACACCTCCAATGATGTAACTGCTTGCAGTAAAGTGGAGAATACTTGCAAAATTAAAAAGATATGTGTATATTTGTGGAGAAGAAGTTTTGTACTTTCCATTAAATTTTTTATATCAAGATACTCTAAAGTGCAACGAAATAGAGCATTAATCCAAATTATTCCAACTGCTTTGTGTTAAAACCTGTCTTTTGTTTGGAATTGTAGATCTTATGTTATTTATCTACTGGGTCTTTAATTACAATGATAATTTAGAGCTCTGCATTGAAGTGCTTGTCATTTTTGACATGTGACTACCAATTAATTTTTCAGGTCTGTATAATTACTATGAAGATGAGGTGAATAAAGTACAAATTCTTGAGATGCCTCTGGCTCACAAGTTTTCCAGCATGATTTTAATACTGTCTCATCACGTGGAACCTCTGGAAAGAATAGAGAAGTTACTAACAAAGGAACAACTCAACAATTGGTTTAGCAAGATGCAAAAACGTGCTATTGGTATCTCTCTTCCCAAAGTCAATGTTGAAGTCAGCCATGAGCTACAGGTAATATCTGAAAATTAATAGCTTTTGCTTAACTAACTAAATTAATGAAAATTTGACTTTGTAGATAATTTACGATTTTAAAAATATCATGTAAATTTAACATAAGAAATTAACATATTCAATTAAGGACGAATTTTACTCTTTAAACTTCAACAATTCATCGCTAGGTATATATGTAAAACACTATGGGGCCTTGCTCACTGCTCAAAGATTATTCTGGAGAACAAGCTTCTTTTTTCCATGAAACCCCTCCCTTTTTAAAATCTGTTTATGCCTTCTACGTCCTCACTCACTTGCAGAAGGAGCTATTTGATGTCTTTATCACGAAGAATTATACATCTATTCAGCTACCGTTGCCACATTCTTCCTTCCCCTTGACAATTATAAACTTTCAAGGTTCATTCTTTTATTTCTTATCTGAAAATTCTGTTCTATATTGCCTCATGACCTCTCCAAACTCAAGCTGTTCAAGAAATTATTCCTTAATCCTTTGTATAGTAAACTGGAGACCACAAGATACTTCTTTCTGAACCTTAGACTAGCTGACATTTCAATTTTCCTTCTCAAAACTGACAAATAATTTCCCAAATCAAAAATAACTTGCTCTGTCTTGTCAAATCTTGTCTTTTCAAAGTTTGTGGCCTGTTATCAAATCCATAAAATACCATCATTTCTGACAAATCCATGTTATATCTTCCAATTGTACTTCACACTTTACTACAGATTAAAATGGCGCATATAAAAGTCATTAATTGCATGCTGTTCCCTTGTTCTTCGTAACTTTAATGCTGCCTTTGATGTAGCAGCATCTTTGACCGACGCGCCTCTTCTGTTATCCAGCTCATTGGGACTGCTTTTACATGGTTCAACTCTTGTCTGTTCTGTCATAGACTGGGAATACAAAATGTTTTTATTGCTTCCAGACCTTAATCATTGGAATTTCTAAAATATTTAGAAAAAAATATTCTGCCTTTTGGCAAAATTATCTGAAGAGAAATATGGTGACCTTTCTGAATCTCTCCATTATTTATGTGTTTTCAGATTACTTGTACAACATGCAGCCATGAATAAGTTGCAATTTCTTGCAGTTAAACTTTTGAAAGCCCAGAGTCACAGGCTCTGGCTCTAGCCACAAAGTATTTTTCTGGCAACTCAAAAACCTGTCCATCTCCATTGCCCTCTTCCTTTTTAATATTCTCCTTAAATCAAACTTTTTGGTTAATAATTTAAACTGGCCAGAAATGGGAGTAAAATAAAGTTAATAAACTATGGATAGCATGATTAACAGAAAAGGATGATTTGTGGGATCCAATGGCCTAGCTTTTTCTTCATGTTCCAGTTATCCTACAAAGTAGTTTAGATTGACAATCAGGTCCACAGCATACATTTGGTAATATGTTCATAATAAATTAGAATATTACTTTTTAAACACATTTTACATAGAAAGCCTTGCAGCTATCAGATGCTGAGATCTATTTTGTTTATTTTAACTGGATAGTCAGTATAGTTAATGTTGGACATATGGTTAGTATGTTTGCACTTTACACAAAAATTGGAGGTGTAGTGGACAGTGAAGAAGGTTACCTGAGAGTACAATGAGTTACCTGGACCAATGGGCTGAGGGTGGCAGATGGAGTTTAATTTAGATAAATGTGGGGTGCTGCATTTTGGAAAGGCAAATCAGAGCAGAACTTAGACACTTTTTAGTAAGGTCTTAAGGAGTGTTGCTGAACAGAGACCTTGGAATGCAGGTTCATAATTCCTTGAAAGTGAAGCCACAGCTAGATAGGATAGTGAAGAAGGCTTTTAGTGTGTTTGCCTTTATTGGTCAGAGCACTGAGTATAGGAGTTGGGAGGTTGTGTTGTGGCTGCACAGGACGTTGGTTAGGCCACTTTTGGAATATTGAGTGCAATTCTAGTCTCAAGGATGTTGTGAAACTTGAAAGGGTTCAGAAAAGGTTTACAAGGATGTTGCCAGGGTTGGAGGGTTTGGACTATAGGGAAAGGCTGAATAGGCTGGGGCTGTTTTACCTGGAGTGTTGGAGGCTGACAGATGATCTTACAGAGGTTTATAAAATCATGAGGGGCATGAATACGGTAAATAGACAATGTCCTCTCCCTGGAGTGTGGGAGTCCAGACTAGAGGGCATTGGTTTTGGGTGAGAGGAGAAAGGTTTAAAATGGACCTAATGCCAACTTTTTCACCCAGTGGGTGTTACATGTATGGAATGAGTTGTCTGAGGAAGTGGTAGAAGCTGGTACAATTGTAACATTTAAAAGGATGGGTATATGAAAAGGAAGTGTTCAGAGGGATATGGGTCAAGTACTGGCAAATGGAACTAGATTAGTTTGGGATATCTGGTAGGCATGGATGAGTTGGACTGAAGAGTCTTTTTGCATGCTGTACGTCTCTATGACTCTACGGATTGAACTTTAGATTATTGATATGAAGAGTGAGTCTGCACATTCTAGCTTTTGTTCTTGAAGTCACTGACATAAATACATTTTTGTTATTATTAACTCACTGATATAGCCACCCCCATCTCTTCGTTCAGCAACACTCCCAGGAACTTACCATTAAGTGTATAAGTCCTGCTCTGATTTGCTTTTCCAAAATGCAGCAACTCGCATTTATCTGAATTCAACTCCATCTGCCACTCCTCAATCCATTGCCCCATCTGATCAAGATCCCATTGTACTCTGAGGTAACCTCTGCTGTCTACTACACCTCCAATTTTGGTGTCATCTGCAAATGTACTAACTATACCTCCTATGTTCACATCTAAATCATTTATATAAATGATGAAAAGCAGTGGACCCAGCACTGATTCTTGTGGTCACAGGCCATCAGTCTGAAAAGCAACCCTCCACCATCACCCTCAGTCTTCTAATTTGAGCCAGTTCTATATCCAAATGGCTAGTTCTCCCTGTATTCCATGAGATCTAACTTTTCTAACCAGTCTCCCATGAGGAACCTGGTCACATGCCTTATTGAAGTGCATATTGATCATGTCTACCACTCTACCCTCATAAATCCTCTTTGTTTCCTCTTTAAAAAAACTCAGTCAAGTTTGTGAGACATGATTTTCCACGCACAAAGCCCTGACGATCCCTACTCAGTCCTTGCCTTTCCAAATACATGTACATCCTGTCCCTCAGGATACCCTCCAACAACTGATGTCAGGCTCACCGGTCTATAGTTCCTTGGTTTTTCCTTATCACCTTTTTTTAACTAGTGGCATCCTGTTAGTCAACCTCCAGTCTTCCAGCACCTCACCTGTGACAATCAAAACTACAAATATCTCAGCTTCCCACAGAGTTCTAGGGTACACCTGATCAGGTCCTGGGGATTTATCCACTTTTAGGCTTTTCAAGACATCCAGCACCTACTCATCTGTAATATGGACATTTTTCAAGATGTCACCATTTATTTAATGCTTCCTACATTCAGTTTAACAGATATGTCGAGCACATAACCCGATGGCTTACTGAATGCTTGCAGTGGAATAAAGTGAAGATTTTTAAAAAAGCGTATATGAATAAGATATTGTTCAGATAATGCTTTTACTTTATTTTCTAGTGACAAATTTATGTGTTTATTTATAGCATAACTAGTTTTGCTTTGCTTATGGTTGTTTTCAATTTTTTGAAAATCTTCTTTCTTTGTTTCTTAGAAACATCTGCAAGAGCTTGGTCTGACTGAAGCTGTAGATAAGAACAAAGCTGACTTCTCTGGTATCACAGGGAAGAGGGATCTACACTTGTCCAACATGTTCCATGCTACTGCTATTGAATGGAATATTGAAGGAAATCCTTATGATACAGACATACATTCCCATGAGGCAATGAAATCACCCAAGCTCTTCTATGCAGATCATCCCTACATCTTCCTAGTCCGAGACAAGAAAACCAACTCTATACTCCTTATTGGAAAGTTAGTTAAACCAAAAGGCAATGACCATGATGAGTTATAAACTCAATTGAATAAATGCAGCAATATTCTGTATGTATATTAATGACCTCACATTTAGATTACTTATGACATGGGGGTGGTGTAAGAATCATTCCTGTTATTGTGGTTCCATAATGTTGACCCTGTGGGGTAAAAAAGTGTTGATTGTGTTGAATTCTAATGCCTGTGATTATGGCAGTAGACAAACTGTCCAAACAAATGCATTTTGTTCCACAAAAAATAAGAATATTTAAAATCAAGACTACTAAATGCATCTTAATGGCATCAGAGTTTAAGGAATTTACCAACTTATAATGATATATGATAAACCTATTATCATGGGATCAATCATTACACACACAATTCTATTACCTGTTCCTGTCATTTTGTTTTCATTTGAACAGCTTTGTAGATCCCTAAATATACTATTTGTAAGATCAAGAGAACAAAAAATTATAATCTATATGATTCATATCTTCATTTCATGTAAATTAATTCATGAATATTTTAGTCATTCTCTTCTTCAACAACAGATACTACCTACGTGTGCATGAGTTTGTTTAGGAAGTGAGGTTGTTAATATCACCAAGGAAAGAATACTTTCCTTCTGTGGAACATAGTCTGTTCGTAAGTGAATACAATTCTTCAGCAGACAGTGTTACATCTATTTTTCCACATATTTTGGTAGGCTGGATCATTCAGAATAACCTTGCCTCATTTTTACCATTCTTAATAAAAGGAACAAATAGGTTACTGGCCTGCCGTGTCTTTTCAAATTATAGAAATTGAATGCACCCTGTATATATATTGGTGTAAGGTAAGATAATTTAACATTCTAAGCAAAAGCTTTAAAAGATATCAAGAAAGGGTGAAGTTTAATGGTCAGTGGCACTACTGTATAAGGATGGAATGAGTTTTATTTCAGGAGCAGTGCATGTCCTAAGTGAACTTGTGGGAATTTTCAAAAGTATTGAATATATATAGAACCATAGAAACATTATAGCATTGAAAGAGACAATTCAGCCCACTATGTCCACATCAGTTGAAAAAGAGAAAAGAAAGACCTAACTGCTTGTTTTAATTCCACTACCTGTTTCATTGCCTTACAGTTTATTGCACATCAGGTGTAGATCTCATTATCTTTTAAGCGAGTTAGGGTTTCTGCCTCAACAACCAAGCCAGACAATGAATTACAGATACAAAAACAAATTGCTGGGAAAAACTCAGCAGGTCTGGCAGCGTTTGTGGAGAGGAAAGGCAGGAAAGAGATGGTCATGTGAGGGAACCTTGGTTGACAAGGGAGGTTGAATGTTATAAGATGATCAGAGGAATAGATAGAGTAGACAGTCAGAAACTTTTTCCCTGGGTACAACAGAGTGTTACAAGGGGACATAAATTTAAGGTGAAGGGTGGAAGGTATAGGGGAGATGTCAGGGTTGGGTTCTTTACCCAGAGAGTGGTGGGGGCATGGAATGCGCTGCCCGTGGGAGTGGTAGAGTCAGAATCATTGGTGACCTTTAAGCGGCATTTGGATAGGTACATGGATGGGTGCTTAATCTAGGTTAAAAGTTCGGCACAACATCGTGGGCCGAAGGGCCTGTTCTGTGCTGTATTATTCTATGTTCTATGTTCTTGTAAAGAGGAAGAAGGAGGCTTACATAAGGTTGAGGATACAAGGTTCAGACAGAGCGTTGGAGGGATACAGGATAGCCAGAAGGGAGCTGAAGAAAGGGATTAGGAGAGCTAAGAGAGGGCATGAAAAATCTTTGGCGGGTAGGATCAAGGATAACCCCAAGGCATTTTATGCGTATGTGAGAAACATGAGAATAACGAGAACGAGGGTAAGTCCAATCAAGGACAGTAGTGGGAGACTGTGTATTGAGTCAGAAGAGATAGGAGAGGTCTTGAATGAGTACTTTTCTTCAGTATTTACAAATGAGAGGGACCATATTGTTGAAGAGGAGAGTGCGAAACGGACTGGTAAGCTAGAAGAGATACTTGTTAGGAAGGAAGATGTGTTGGGCATTTTGAAAAATTTGAGGATAGACAAGTCCCCCGGGCCTTTTGGGATATATCCTAGGATTATGTGGGAAGCAAGAGACGAAATTGCAGAGCTGTTGGCAATGATCTTTTCGTCTTCACTGGCAACGGGGGTGGTACCAGGGGACTGGAGAGTGGCGAATGTTGTGCCCTGTTCAAAAAAGGGAATAGGGATAACCCTGGGAATTACAGGCCGGTTAGTCTTACTTCGGTGGTTGGCAAAGTAATGGAAAGGGTACTGAGGGATAGGATTTACGAGTATCTGGAAAGACACTGCTTGATTAGGGACAGCCAGCACGGATTTGTGAAGGGTAGGTCTTGCCTTACAAGTCTTATTGAATTCTTTGAGGAGGTGACCAAGCATGTGATGAGGGTAGAGCAGTGGATGTAGTGTACATGGATTTTAGTAAGGCATTTGATAAGGTTCCCCATGGTAGGCTTATGCGGAAAGTCAGGAGGCATGGGATAGAGGGAAATTTGGCCAGTTGGATAGAAAACTGGCTAACCAGTTGAAGTCAGAGAGTGGTGGTAGATGGTAAATATTCAGCCTGGAGCCCAGTTACAAGTGGAGTTCTGCAGGCATCAGTTCTGGGTCCTCTGCTGTTTGTAATTTTTATTAATGATTTGAAAGAGGGAGTCGAAGGGTCGGTCAGTAAATTTGCAGATGATACGAAGATTGGTGGAGTTGTGGATAGTGAGGAGGGCTGTTGTCGGCTGCAAAGGGACTTAGATATGATGCAGAGCTGGGCTGAGGAGTGGCAGATGAAGTTCAACCCTGTCAAGTGTGAGGTTGTCCATTTTGAAAAGACAAATAAGAATGCGGAATACAGGGTTAACGGTAGGGTTCTTAGTAAGGTGGAGGAGCAGAGGGATCTTGGGGTCTATATTCATAGATCTTTGAAAGTTGCCACTCAGGTGGATAGAGCTTGTAAGAAGGCCTATGGTGTATATGCGTTCATTAGCAGAGGGATTGAATTCAAGAGTCGTGAAGTGATGTTGCAGCTGTACAGGACCTTGGTTTGGCCACATTTGGAGTACTGTGTGCAGTTCTGGTCGCCTCACTTTCGGAAAGATGTGGAAGTTTTGGAGAGGGTGCAGAGAAGATTTACCAGGATGTTGCCTGGAATGGAGAATAGGTCGTACGAGGATAGGTTGAGAGTGCTAGGCCTTTTCTCATTGGAACGGCGAAGCTTGAGGGGTGACTTGATAGAGGTTTATAAGATGATCAGAGGAATAGATAGAGTAGACAGTCAGAAACTTTTCCCCCGGGTACAACAGAGTGTTACAAGGGGACATAAATTTAAGGTGAAGGGTGGAAGATATAGGGGGATGTTAGGGGTAGGTTCTTTATCAGGGAGTGGTGGGGGCATGGAATGCGCTGCCTGTGGAAGTGGCACTGTTAGAATCATTGGTGACCTTTAAGCGGCAATTGGATAGGTACATGGATGGGTGCTTAAGCTAGGACAAATGTTCGGCACAACATTGTGGGCCGAAGGGCCTGTTCTGTGCTGTATTGTTCTATGTTCTATGAATCAGAGTTAACATTTCTGGTTGAGCAAGGTTTCCTTAGAATGACAGATGCTCACTAACTTGTTCTTTGTGTCCATCAATTCCTTAACCATCACGTCAAATCTACACAATCTGGTAACTGACCTTTCATAGAGTCATAGAGATGTACAGCACAGAAACAGACTCTTCAGTCCAACTCGTCCATGCCGACCAGATTTCCCAACCCAATCTAGTCCCACCTGCCAGCACCCGGCCCATATCCCTCCAATCCCTTCCTATTCATGTACCTTTCATCCTCTCCCTATAGCTCAAACCCTCCAACCCTGGCAACATCCTTGCAAATCTCCTCTGAACCCTTTCAAGCTTCACAACATCCTTCTGATAGGAAGGAGACCCAGATTGCATGCAACACTCCAAAAGTGGCCCAACCAATACAGCTGCAACATGACCACCCAACTCCTGTACCCAATACTTTGACTAATTCGTGAAAATCAGCATTTCCTGCCTATTGTGTTTGGCCCCTCATAATTTTGTACACTTCACTTGTCACTCCTCGGCCTATATTGTTCTGAGGAAAACAACCATAGCTTATCCAATCTCTTAGCTGCAATTTTCAAATCCTGGCAACATTGTTGTAGGTCTCCTCTGTCCTCTCTCTGGAGCAATTCTGCTCTTCCTGTGATGTGAAATTCCAGCTGTTGCTTAGCCTGTATTTAATATAATCCCAACATTAGAGCCAGATTTTGTACTCTACACCCTTTTCAATAAAACATTTCATATTTTTAACCATATTAAGCACTTGCACTGTCACTGTCAGGGACCTGAAGACATATATGCCAAGGTTGCTCATTTCCTCTAACCATCTCAATATTCTTTACTTGATTTATATGCTTTATTTTACCTCACCAATTGCATAATCTTCCAAATTCTCCAGATTGAATTCCATTTGCCACTTTACTGTCCACCCAACGAAACCATTGACATCATCCTACAGTCAACAGCCATCCTTTTCACCATCTACTACATGACCAGTTTCTGTATCATCTGCAAATTTCCCAGTCATGTTTTTCACATTTAAGTATATACCACAAATAGCAAGGATCCAACACTGAGTCTTGTGGACTGCCACTGGAAACCATTTACCATTTGGAAAAGCGTTTTGCAATTATTACCCTTTGTTTCCTGTTGCTGAGTCAATTTTGCATCCAATTTACCATATTCCTGTTTCCCAAAGGATTTTATTTTTGTGACCAGTCTACCGCATGTAACTAACATGTACAGCGATACTATCATCAATTCTCCTTGTTATTTTTTCAGAAATGTCAGCAGTCACAATCTTTCCCTATTAAAGCTTCACTATCCTAAATTTGCTATCCATAGTAACTACACTGATGAGCTGTAATTATTTTACTTAGCACTTGCACTCTTTCTAAGTAATGGTATAGCATTGCATGCTTCCAATCTTCAACACATCTGCACCAATTGACGATCTTCCTTAAAGCCTTCATTATTTCCTGAATTGCTTCCTTTAACAGCCTAGGATACAATCCATTTGGCTCTGGTAATTTATCCACTTTCATGGATATCTCTCCCTCTAGTAGTTCCTCTCTTGTACTCATTGTATCAAATATTTTACTCTCCTCAAACTAGAATGCCTGCATCTTTGTCTCTGTCTTCAGCAAGGAGAGGAAATTACTCACTGAGAACCCTGCATGGATCTTCTGCATCAGTGATTACCATGTGCAACTTTGATAGACCTACCCTTTCCTCAGTTTTTTCATGCTTTTAAACGATAAAGCATCTTTGGATTTTCATAGATTTTACCTGCCAATGATTTTTCACATCCTATCTTTGCTTCCTAATTTTTCTTTTTTAATTTCACGCTAATGTTTTCATTACTCCCCAGATATTTCTTCATATTCATTCACAGGATGACGACTTCATTGGCTGGATCATTATGCACTGACCATCCCTAAATGCTCGTGAGAACGTGGTAGCTGCTTTCTTCAACTGCTGGACTCCAGTTGGGTGAAGGTATCCAATAGTTCTGTGAGGGAGGCTGTTTCAGGATTTTGACCCAGCGACACTGCAAAGGTTAACTTTGTGATTGACTCGGAGAGGAACTTGGAGACTGTGATGCCCCTATGTGTCTGCTGTATTGGCCTTCCAAATGTAGGGATTGTGGGTTTGGAAGCTACAATCAAAAGAACATTAATTTCTGCAGTATATCTTGTAGATGGTACACTCTGCTGCTGTTAAGCAAAAGTAATGGATTGAATGCATGTGGGTGTGTCAACCAAGTGGTTTCCTTTGCGCTGGATGATGTTGAGTTTCTTGTGTGGAGATGCACTGATTCAGGCAAGTAGGAAGCATTCCATCATATTCCTGACTTGTATCTTATAGATGATAGACCAGGTTTTGGGATTTAGGTGACTTACCACATAATTCTTAGCCTCTGACCAGCTCTTATAGCTGCAGTATTTATATTGGTAATCCAGTTCGGATCGCAGTCAATGGTGACTTCCAGGATGTTGATATGGCCGAAACCTACACTGGGTTTGAATTCCATCACAGTATTGAATTTAAATTCAGTTTTAATAAGTCTGGAATTACAAGTCTAATGATGATTATTTGACAATTGTTGGAAAAAATATCTGACTCTTCTGGAAGAAACTTACCTGGTTTAGCCTACATGTGACTCCAGCTCCCTGAAACAGCCCAGCAAGCCATTCAGTTGCATCAACTAGAAAGGAAAAAACACCTGGATGCATCACCTGACATCAAGTAAGGTAATAGAAATGAGAACAGCGAACACAGATTTGCTAACCCTGCAAATTCTCCTTTGTGCTAAAATTGGATGAATGGTCTCACAGACTAGTCAGGCAACACCCTGACATAGTTAGACCCTTGGAATCATACATTGCACACAACAATCCAGGCAACACCATCACCATGTCTTGTTCCAACAGGATGGACTCAGCAGAGGTGGGAGCAATGGTATACAGTCAGAAGGGAGCTGCCGTATGAGTTCTCTACATTGACTCTGGATCCCATGAAGTCTTATGGCATCAAATCAAACACGAGCAATGAAACCTCCTATTGATTGCCATGTACCATTTCCCATAATTAACAAGTCAGTACTCTTCCACATTATACAGCTTCTTTCAGGACACACTGGGGGTGGTAAAGATCTAATGTTCTCTGGGTGTGGGACCCAGAGAGCTTGGAAGCACTATCAGAGATTGAGCTGGATGAGTCGTCAAAGACACATCTGCTAGATTGGGTCTGCAGCAGGTGGTGAGGGAAACAAATAAGAGGGAAAACATACTTGACTTCATCCTCACCAATCTGCCTGTCTCAGATGGATCTATCCATGTCAGTATTGCTGAGAGTGACCAGTGCAGAGTTATGGAGAAAATGGCCTGCCTTCCCGTTGAAAATACTCTCCAACATGTGTGGCTCTATCACCATACTAAATTGGACAGACTTCAAGCAGATCTAGCAACTCAATACTGGGCATCCATGAGTCAAATAGCACTCCAACACAATCTGCAATTACATAGCCCAGCACATTGCCCACTCTATCATCATGATGGCAGTTTCAATATCAGTTCAAAGGAAAGACTGCAGGAAGGTAGTAGAGCGCAGCAGTACCAGGCACACCTAAAAATATGACATCAAGCTGGTAAACTAACAAACTGGGATTAATTGAATGCCAAACAGGATAAGAAGTAATAGACAGTCAAGTGATTCCTCAATCGCTCAGACTTCAACTGGTCAGTGCTGCTATATCCAGTCATGAATGGTTGTGGACTGGAGGACAAGGCTTAACAAATATCCCCACCCTCAGTGGTAGCCAACCACCAACCCAGTCTACTTTTGATCATCAGCAAAATGATGGAACGTGTCATCAACAGTGCTATCAAAAGCACTTGCTTAGCAATAACCAACTTACTGATGTTCAGTTCAGGTTCCAACAGGACAACTTCACTTCTGACCTCATTACAGTTTTGGGTAAAACATGGTCAAAACTGCAGATTCCAAAAGATTAGAGATGAGAGTGACAAGCCTTTTCATCAATGCCACATCTGACCACATGTGGCATCAAGGAACCCTACCAATCATAGAATCAATGGGAATTGGAGCAAAGCTCTGGTGGCTGGAGTCACACCTTGCACAAATGAAGCTGGTTATACAGCTTGAAGGTCAGACATCTCTGCAAGAATTCTTAGGGTACTACTCTCAGCCCAAAGCTACTTCAGAAATGATCTTTCCTCAATCATAAGGTCACAAGTGGGTATGTTCACTGACGACTACATTATCTTCAGCACCATTCACAACACATCAGTTGCTGAGGCACTTCATGCCCAAATGCAACAAGACCTGGACAATTTCCAGGCTTGGACCAACAAATGGCAGGTAATATTTGAACCACGTAAGTGCCAGGCAATGACCATTTCCAATGAGAGAATCTAACCATTGCACCTTGAAATTCAATGGCATCATTATCACTTAATCCCCACTAACAACATCCTGGTGGTTACCATTGTAGTGAGCCACTCAACTCCTGACTCTCCAAAGTGTGTGTACCATCTACAAGGCAAAAGTCAAGAGTGTCATGGGATACTCCCCACTTGTCTGGAGGAGCGCAGTTCAAAAACACTCAAGAAGCTTGATACCATCGAACTTAGTTGATTGCTTTGTTTGTAGATATGGTAACATTCAGCCCCTCCATATTCAACATTCAGTAGCAGTAGTGTCTACCATTTGCAAGGTGCATTGTAGAGATTCGCCAAGATTCTTTATGCAGCACCTTCCAAACCCATGACCACTTCCGTCTAGAAGGACAAGGCATTAGGTACACATGAATAGCACCACCTGCAATTTTCTCTTCAAGCTATTGACCATCCAAATTTGGAAATACATCATTGTTCCTTCAGTGTCATTGGATCAAGATCCTGGAACTCTCTCCCCAAAAGTATTATGGGTATACCTACACCAACTGGAACTCAGTAGTTCATAACAGCTCACCACCACATTCTCAAAGGTAACTGTGTTTGGGCAATGAATTCTGGGTCAGCCTGTGACCTCCCCCACATTCCAAGCATGAATTCAGAAAAAAAGAATATTGCTATCATAAGTCACTTAATATTGGCACACTGTCCATTTGTGCTCTGGGTCAGTGAACCACTCTCAACTGTTGTAGATTGCATACTTTGCCTACTTACTTAGCTCATGTACCTTATATAAACTAGCCTTATATAAACTTATATAAGATGTTATGCACGAGGCCAGGCCCTCTCAGACCAATGCAAGAAAGTAGCCTGGACCCTGGCTTTGCTAGTTGTTTTAAGCAGGTGTAAAGTGGATATTCCAGAAAATCAACTGGTCAAACCATTTAGTTTTAAACAAAACAGATTTTATTTACAAGGCTACTGAATGAAACACGAAGAACAGAAAACAGAATACAGAATAGCTTAACCTATCCGAAAGCCCAGCAGATTATCCCAATTTAATGATGCTGTTCCAAATACTTGCAACAATTCCCATAAACACCCATTGGCACAAAAGGTAAAATCAAACACAAGTTCTTACAGGAAAGATGTCAGAGAGAGGGACCAACCTGGACCTGCTTCTGGGTCCGGCAGATTTTCCACACTACTGCTAAAAAGAAAACCAAAACCAGAGGAAAGCTGAGCTGGGAGAACTGGCCATTCCCTTTTCATTGTATAAGTGTGTTTGTTAACTTGCAAGTCTTCTGCCTGTGGCAGACTCTGTAAGTTATTATCAAGTTGGCTCTAAAACACTTCAACCTCCAGACTTTTCAGAGTCTGTGTCATTTACAACCTCTCTGAAAAAAAGGGCTGCATAATTTTGTTAAAGGAGCAGCTTTGTCACACCTCCCAATATCCAAAGATGGCTTCATTTTAAAACCCCATAAAAAGTTTTGTTAGTACTCTAAAACACACATATTTGCATTGACCAAATGCATGACTACATTCCGTTTCAGTCTGTTGTACTCCTGCCACTGAATGCTTCCATACCTCATTCGAAATTTGACAATGCATCGGCAATCACGTTTTCTCGTCCTGCCACATGCACAATTTCAAATTGAATGACTGTAACAACAAGCCCCATTTTTGTCCTTATATTTCTCCACAAACATCAATGGGTTATGATCAGTGTATATGACTGTCTCAGATACTTTACTGGTAACAAACACTGATCTGTTGCAATGCCAACACCAAACTCAAAGTCTCCTTCTCAACTATCAAATATTTCTGCTGATGAATGTTCAACTTCCTGGAGAAATACCCAATAGGTCTTTCTATCGTCTTGGTAAAAACAATGACTGCAGATGCTGGAAACCAGACTTTGGATTAGTGGTGCTGGAAGAGCACAGCAGTTCAGGCAGCATCCGAGGAGCAGCAAAATCGACGTTTCGGGCAAAAGCCCTTCATCAGGAATAACGGCAGAGAGCCTGAAGCGTGGAGAGATAAGCTAGAGGAGGGTAGGGGTGGGGAGAGAGTAGCATGGAGTACAATAGGTGAGTGGGGGAGGGGATGAAGGTGATAGGTCAGGGAGGAGGGTGGAGTGGATAGATGGAAAAGAAGATAGGCAGGTAGGACAAGTGATGGGGACAGTGCTGAGCTGGAAGTTTGGAACTAGGGTGAGGTGGGGGAAGGGGAAATGAGGAAACTGTTGAAGTCCACAATGATGCCCTGGGGTTGAAGTGTTCCACGGCAGAAGATGAGGCGTTCTCCCTGCAGGCGTCTGGTGGTGAGGGAGCGGTGGTGAAGGAGGCCCAGAACCTCCATGACCTCGGCAGAGTGGGAGGGGGAGTTGAAATGTTGGGCCACAGGGCAGTGTGGTTGATTGGTGCGGGTGTCCCGGAGATGTTCCCTAAAGTGCTCTGCTAGGAGGCGTCCAGTCTCACCAATGTAGAGGAGACCACATCGGGAGCAACGGATACAATAAATGATATTAGTGGATTCTTGTCATCCACTGGCTTTGCATAATTAGGCATGATTACTACCAGAGCAGTGGTGAACACAGTTTTCAGGCTGTCAAATGCCTTCTGACAGTCCGCTGTCCACTGAAATGTCCTCTCGCTCTTCAGCAATTCAGTAATTGAAACAACCACACTGCTAAAAATTGGTACGAATTTTTCATAAAATCTACTCAATCCCAGGAACCTTAGTACTGTTCTTTTTGTTGATGGCATGGGAAAGTCCCCAAATTATCTTTGTTTTTGCACTACGTGGGTCCATTTGTCCGTGTCTAATACTATAGCCCATTCCTTAAAATTTAACACATAGTCCAAATATGTGGTTTCTGAATTCTGACTTACCAATTTCTTCTTAATCAATTTTAATGGTCCTCTCACTTCATGCCCAAAAACTAATTCAAATGGACTGAATTTGGTTGATTCATTTGATGCACCTCCGATTGTTAAAAAGCACAAATGGAATTTCCTTATCCCAATCACATGGATAGTTTTAACTACAAGCCCTCAACATGGTCTTTAATGTCTGATGCCACATTTCTAGCGCTCCCTGCGATTCTGGATGGAACGCAGTAGATTTGAATGGTTTTGTTCCTAAGCTGTCCATAACTTCCTTGAATAATTTTGATGTGAAGTTGGACCCTTGATCTAACTGTATCTCTGCCAGTAGTCTGTATCTAGTTAAAACATTTGTTAATCCTTTACAATCCTTTTAGCGGTAATATTGTGTAACGAAACGGCCATGAGGAATCTAGTTGACACATCCATAATTGTTAACAAGTACTGATTCCCACTTTTTGTTTGAGGTAGAGGACCTATGTAATCAATTAAAACACTTGTAAAAGGCTCAAATTCAGATATAGGTATTAAAGGTGCAGCTTTATTACTGCCTGTGGTTTTCCAATTACCTGACATGCAAATGTTAACTACATCCTTGTGCACTCCAGGCCAGTAAAAATGCTTTTGCATTTTGGCTTGTGTTTTCCTCATTCCTAAATGACCCCAAGTGGTAGGTAGCTCATGTGCTACTCACAACACCTCCTTCCTATACCCCACTGGCAAAATGATTTGACAAATTTCTGCTCATTTCTCATCTGCCTGAATGTGAGATGATCTCCATTTCCTCATTTAGACATCAATTTAAAGATAATATTCAGGGATACATTCAGATTCCTTTTTTGTGTATGCCTTTTGATACAATTGCTTCACTTTTTCATCTTCCCACTGTAACTCAGTTAATTTATCAGCGTTAAAGATGTCTGCATTGGCATCAATCTGCTCCTGGTTTGTGCCAACCATCTGATCAAACCAGCTCTCTGCTAATTCCACTTCAACTTTCTTATCTGTACTCTTTGATCTCTCCTATTTCAACTGGTGACTTTGTGACCTCGTTATCACAGCCAGGAAAAAGTTCCAGACACGTCCTGCAATAATTCAGTTGCCTGAGTTTCCACTGGCGTTTCAACCACAGTAGGCAGCACTCCCACTGGTGAATCAGCCATATCATCCAGGAATACAAATTGTAATTCCACTCTTCTTGGACACTGTAACCTCACTTCACACAATTGAGCGCATTTTGTCTCATCATAAATTCCCATTACTAGTACCTTTTCTGGCAATAATCCTTCACAAGTACATCTCTCCTCATCTTTCTGCATCACAGACTGAGAAAATCCTGTGTCTCTTAATATTATAACCTCTTTACCTGCTGCTCCTGTCCTATGCAAATAATCTTCATCATTGCAATCATGTGGTTTAAGATCTCAACTTCCTCCTTAACCAACCTCCAGCCAGCTTGTACATTCTGGTACCGCTGTTTAGCCTCTACTGTGCTTTCTGTTACCACTCCAACAAAATTCACTGGCTTATCCTGTTTTCCTATATCTAGCTTCCCAGTGCTTCTCTTAACCCATCACTGATTTCATTTGGCCTACTTTATTGCATTGAAAATATCAGAGCTTTTTATCTTCTCTGTCCCCTTCAAGGGTTTCCTTTTTACCCAGTAGTAAGTTATCTTTATGATTTTCATGAAGACCTACCTTACCCTTTCCAAGTGGGGATTTCTCTTTTCCCCAATTTCTATCCCTCACCAATTGAAATTGATTCTGGAAACCAAACTTTGCTTTATTGATCTACTCATGATCATCAGCCATTTCAGCTGCTAGTCTTGCTGCTTTAACTCTCTGCGCTTCCATGAGTTCTCATTACGTCTGAAAGTAAACGTTTGAACTCCTGCCTAAGTGCCAATTTCCAAAGTTCGAACTCTCTCTCTTCTGCTTTTAAGCGTAATTCATTGTCTTTTGCCTCTAACTCAAGCTGCTTTATTTTCAATTGAATTTTAGCCATCTAAAGATTCTGATGGTGTTTCCAGCAAATTTAAATGCTGAGCTACTGCTATAATTATCTCTCCTTTCCTCATGCAAGGAGGCAGCTCCAACTCCAGCTTGTCTGCTAATTCCAACAACCTAGCCTTTATCACCTTTTGTAAAACCCCCAAGGTCACTTCTTCCACCTCCATAAAACTCTTGGCAACTGAAAGAACCATTGCTATCCTAAGTACTGTTTAAACCAACCAAATTCAACACCTGGAATAAAAGACACCAATATCCACTTAGAGTGAATATCCATTTTAGAGTCCAGAAACTCTAATCCCAATTTGGAATTACAGAATAAATCTCACAAAGAGCCCTCAATCTGTTATGGACCAGGCCAGACCCCGTCAAGACATTGCAAAAAAGTAGCCCAAACCCTAACTACTAGTTGTTTTAAGAGGCGTAAAGTGGATATTCCAGGAGAGAATCAGCTGGTCAAACCACTTCATTTCAAACAAAACAGAATTTATTTACAAGATGACTGAATGAAACACAAATAACAGAAAACAGAATTCCAAATAACTTAAGCAACCAAAAGCCCAACAGACCATCCCAACATAACGATGCTGTTCCAAGCACTTGCAACAATCCCCTTTAGTACGAAAGGTAAAATCAAACTCAAGTTCTTACAGGATAGAAGTCAGAGAGAGTACCAGCCTGGATGTGCTTCTGGGTCCAGCAGCATTTCCATACTACTGCTAAAACAAAAACCAAAGGAGAGCTGAGCTGGGAAAAATGGCCGCTCCCCTTTCATTGTACTCGTGTTTTTATTTCTTGAAAGCCTTTTGCCTGAGGCAGTCTCTGTTAGCTATTATCAAACTGGCCCTAAAACCAGTCAACCTCCAGACTTTTCGGAATCTGTGTCGCTTACAACCTCTATGAAAAAAAACCCAAGGACTGCATAACTTTGTTAAGGAGCAGATTTGTCACATCGGCAATGATAAATTGTCAATGATTAAAGAAATCAACCATTCAGAAGAGCAGGGTTTGTTTTGCTGTAGGAAAAGTTCAATAACTGATGAAGAGAGTGAATTTTCTTTTATTTTGCAATATTTGGTTTTCAACATAGGATTTTTAAAAATTAAGTCAATTCCAAGGACTCTGAAAGAGCAGTAAAACATTTTCGACAAATGCTAAATTGAATACAGACAGGTTACATGAATTCATGTGACAAAAAAACTAATCAAATCAGGGATTAATTATAGCTTGAGAATTCATCTGGTGCATTTAGTTTTTTTTAAACACCACTCAGGAAAGTTGCCAAAGAGATCTGAACTCCTAATTTGGAGAATGAAAACAGTTAGGAGCTATAGATTAAAATGTATTCAATGTTGTTAATATTACATTTAGCAATTGTACTGTATTTATATAATTGCAACTCAGAAGAACTCCACTAAGGCAATTACTTATGTAAACATCTCAATAAGTGGCAATTACACATCTGTGCAGTATACACATTTCTCACACCCAAAGCCATTCCTCCATTTATCTTTCCATACACTGAGAAAATGCAAGTTTTAAATGGCATAAAGCAACAAGTGCCTGACTGTTAACAGTTAAGCATCACAATACTGTCACCGAATTGTTTTTAAAGCAGCAACAACATAATTGCTGATAACTCAGAAACCAGTGACATTGTCAGACAAGAGACAGAGGAATATACTCTGCATGGTTGCCAAATCCATTTGAGCACTGGTGCAAGATCCGACTCTCAGTGCAATTTCACAGGCACCAAAGAAAGCAGTGTTATCTGAGTAGAAAGGCTAGCCCATGTTCTGCCTGTTGCCATATCCACGCCTATGCGTGTCCTTCCAGTCATCCTTGTCACGTGCGATTTTTAAGGCCTGTTCATCATCACTCTCATTATCATTCTCTGCCTCTTGATCTTGATTGCCCTCTTCACCTGGAACAAGAAAGTTTCCAACATCAATTTGACATCTATCAACTACACCAACAACATAAGTTAAATGAACTATACAACATGGTTCAAATAAGTATAAAGTTGCAAAGTTTAGAATTCCATTGTTGATCTGGACTGAGATAACTAAGCCAAACCCACGTGCCTCTCGATAAGGGAAGACTTTATAGAATTGGAATAATATCAAAAAGGCCCAGAAGAACTAGAATCTTGAAAGCAGAACTCTGAGGAAGGTGACCCCAATATCCAGCAAAACTCTGGAAGCATCTGGAGTGTTGCTGGAATCTCAACAGTACTGGAAACAGCTGCACCCAACACATTTGTGGGAAAGGGTTGCAAGCATTACCAATTTAAGTGTTATTGGCTCCTTTTAAACTTCTGTCTTCCAATTCCTGAATGGCTCATACTACAATCACTACTTTGCCTAACATTGGCTATTCCATATTGCTATGCTTTAGTGCAAGAATTTAATGTTCTCCTCAAAATAACATATGCTAAATTCTGTGCTGCATTTTTTCAATTTCCTACTGTATACACACACATGCCAAACGCTAACAGCACATTAGTGAGGGTGCTGATCTATATGGCTTATAATGGATATAATCTTACATAAATGGAAAAAATCCATATACATTTCAATGAATATTTAAATAAATAGGTTTGACCAAAAGAAATCATAGGATCTTTCACAAACACTGCCTCCTGTGCCAGAGGAGTATATCTGGCATGGTGAATTCAAAACAGCAGTTGGTTGGCTAAAACATCCAATCTCTCAATCAAATAAATCAAAATATCAGGATGCGACCAGTGGGGTTCCAAGAGGATTTGTGTTAGAGAATCAATTATTCACATTCTTTATTAACAACTTGGATAATGGCATAGAAACTCATATAGCCAAATTTGCTGATGACAAGTTAGGTGGCACTATAAACAGTGTGCATATAGAATCATGGAGGATGGAAATAGACTCTTTGGTCCAACAGTTCACACCATGTTCCCAAATTAAACTAGTCCCACTTAAAATTACTAAGGCACATTGATAGATTAAGTGAACAGGCTAAATTGTGGTAGATGGAGTTCAATGGAAGCAAGTAAGAGGTTATCCATTTTGTACTGATAAAAGTATAGATCAGGGTATTTGACAGATAGCATTAAGTTAAATATAGTGGATGTCCAAAAAGACGAGGTTCAGAAGCATAGATCTTTAAAATATCACAAACAGAAAATAATTTTAAAAATTAAAGGAATGCTGGCTTTTATATCTAAAGGATAGGGATACAAGGATGCAGAAGTTATGCTGTGGCTTTAAAACACCCTAGCTAAACCCCACTTGGTGTACTGAGCAGATCTGGGCACCACAATTTACAAAGGATACACCGGCCTCGAAGGGAGTACAATATAGGTTTACAAGAACGATACCTGGACTTCAGGAGTTATATTTGAGGAGAGACTATGTAAATTAGGCCCATTTTCTCTAGAATTCAGAAGGGTAAGGGGGGATCTGATTGAGCTACAGGGCTGAGAACTTTAAGATTTTGTGAAAAAGTGAGATTTTCGAGAAAAACGAATAATTAAAGGTAATGCTACAAATATTGTTTCCTTGTAACAAGTAATTTTTAAATTTTATCTTCTAAGTTTCTGCTACTCATTTTAAAGTTAGATAGATTAAATTTATTCTGCTTAAAAGTACTTAGAGCAAGTTAACGGAAAATCTTGTGGTTAGATTGTAGTCACATTAGGAGTTTCCTTGGATAACACTCACTAGTATTGTGGGCACTTGTCTTTACAGAAGGAGCATGAAACAGATAGACCATTATGTTGAACTTGAAGAAGAAAATCTTGTTGAGAGACTAGGAAGTGTACACAGATATAAAATTTTGCAACACAAATATGCAAGGCCAAGAAAGGTGTAAGGAGGATGGGCGTGTGGACGAGGAGATGTAAGGGATGTCTGCAACTGGCAGACCTTGGTGTGGGGGCATATTATGGAATGTGGACTCTTTAGAGAGGCACCTCTGACCCTCTTTCTGCCCAAGTATGGTAACTGCTAGGTTTCTCTCTGCCATGAATCTTTCCTGTCAGCCTCAAATCTAAAGTCACTCTTAAGTTGTTAATAACTGGTCACTTAAAGGCCTTAGCTAATGAGAGGATGGGCATTTACCTGAACTATCTCTGACACCTCGCTCCCCTTCCTGGACCTCTCCATCTCCATTAGTGACGACCGACTTGACACTGACATTTTTTACAAACCCACTGACTCCCATAGCTACCTGGATTACACCTCTTCCCACCCTATCTCTTGCAAAAATGCCATCCCGTATTCCCAATTTCTCCGCCTCCGCCGTATCTGCTCCCAGGAAGACCAGTTCCACCATAGGACACACCAGATGGCCTCCTTCTTTAGAGACCGCAATTTTCCTTCCCACGTGGTTAAAGACGCCCTCCAACGCATCTCGTCCACATCCTGCACCTCCGCCCTCAGACCCCACCCCCCCCAACCGTAACAAGGACAGAACGCCCCTGGTGCTCACCTTCCACCCTACAAACCTTCGCATCAACCAAATCATCCACCGACATTTCCGCCACCTCCAAAAAGACCCCACCACCAGGGATATATTTCCCTCCCCACCCCTTTCCGCCTTCCGCAAAGACCGTTCCCTCCGTGACTACCTGGTCAGGTCCACACCCCCCTACGACCCACCCTCCCATTCTGGCACTTTCCCCTGCCACCACAGGAACTGTAAAACCTGTGCCCACACCTCCTCCCTCACCTCTATCCAAGGCCCTAAAGGAGCCTTCCACATCCAAAGTTTCACCTGCACATCCACCAATATAATTTATTGTATCCTTTGCTCCCGATGTGGTCTCCTCTACATTGGGGAGACTGGGCGCCTCCTAGCAGAGCGCTTTAGGGAACATCTCAGAGACACCCGCACCAATCAACCAAACCGCCCCGTGGCCCAACATTTCAACTCCCCCTCCCACTCTGCCGAGGACATGGAGGTCCTGGGCCTCCTTCACCGCCGCTCCCTCACCACCAGACGCCTGGAGGAAGAACGCCTCATCTTCCGCCTCGGAACACTTCAACCCCAGGGCATCAATGTGGACTTCACCAGTTTCCTCATTTCCCCTTCCCCCACCTCATCCTAGTTTCAAACTTCCAGCTCAGTTACTGTCTCCTTGACTTGTCCGACCCGCCTATCTTCTTTTCCACCTATCCACTCCACCCTCTCCTC
The DNA here is from genome assembly GCF_047496795.1 of Chiloscyllium punctatum. NCBI lineage: Eukaryota > Metazoa > Chordata > Chondrichthyes > Orectolobiformes > Hemiscylliidae > Chiloscyllium > Chiloscyllium punctatum. The sequence goes on along the minus strand of NC_092763.1, from coordinate 59,394,316 downwards.
CTTGACCTATCACCTTCATCTCCTCCCCCACTCACCCATTGTACTCTATGCTACTCTCTCCCCACCCCCAGCCTCCTCTAGCTTATCTCTCCATGCTTCAGGCTCACTGCCTTTATTCCTGATGAAGGGCTTTTGCCCGAAACGTCGATTTCGCTGCTCGTTGGATGCTGCCTGAACTGCTGTGCTCTTCCAGCACCACTAATCCAGTATTTGGTTTTCAGCATCTGCAGTCATTGTTTTTACCATGCCATTCTAGACCTCAACCGCTTCACATGAAATCATGAACAGGCTTGGCACGCATGGAATTGCATCAGGAAAGACAACTGGGAAATTTTACCACTCACTCCATCTGCAAATCTGCCAATGGGACACAGTGAAATTCTAGCCAGCGGTTTTGATGTTACTATTCAGCATGAAAGTCAGAAATCAATTGTGAAATGCAAAACTGTTAAATTACAGACTATTGAAATTTTTGGTTAACATATCCGTTGCATTAGGATCTAGTTGAGAATTTTAACATTAACATTTTAAGACTATTTTTTCAACTCAACTTTTGTTTCATTCTTAGGTGATAAATAAAGAAGAAAAAAACCTTGAATATGCAGTGTTACTGCATTATCACAAGGTAAGTTACACAGAATCATTTGCAGGTCTTCAATATTTGTGGTTCTATAATATTTGAGATCAATAAAGCTCAACTGCTGGTATTTTAGAAAAGGTATTGCACCAAAAATTATGCATCAAAACGGAAAGGATCAAATTATTCCATATCAAAACACGTGACAGGACTATTCCTACCTGGACAGCTTCTTGGAATACCCTGATCAGGCAGAGCACCCTGCTTCTTATGTTGTTCATACCAATCATCAACAGTCATAGTAGGAAGACTTGGGTAACCAGCACCAAACACCCTGAAACAAATCAGAATATTTATGAATGACAATTATGAAAATACAGGTTCAACTGGAATTGTCATTAAGTATACATCATTTGCAGTGGACTTTTTTCAGCTGAAAGCCTTGTTCACACTAATGTGCTATATCTCTATATCTATTTGAGCAATATTGAAAATAAAATTAAACAATGAACAAATATCACGATTTAGAGTTAATGCTTCCATATAGAATACTGCTAATTTGGTGGCCCTTAGCAGATTTCATAGTTTACTATGCAACCCTGAATGTTTACCTTTTGCCACCAAACTAAATAAAATTAAAAACATGCATAGCATGTTAAAATTTCAAAGAAACAACTTTCAACCAAGAAAACTAGTTTGGAGGTGTGATACCAGATGCATTAGTCTATCATTATGCGGTTCCTTCCATGCTGTAGCAACTATTATCCAAAAGTGATTTTACATTGATGTAATTGGGTAATAAATGATGGTTTAAGCCAGTGATGCCCACACTCCATGAATGAATTAAAAAAAACTTTATGAACTGCGGTGTCTAGTATGTGTTAAGCAAACATTAAGTGCTTCATATTTCAATGTATACTGCACAGAAAGATGTCCTTTTTATAAAAAAACACTCATTTGTGGAAATTGCTGGCTACACCAACATTGGTAACAAGGCACTTGCAATCAATGTTAAGAGGGCAGGCATTAAGAGTCACTTACATTATAGAGCTTTGGAATCACTTGACTGGCCAGTTAAGGATGGCAGATTTCCTTTCCAAAAGGACAGGAGTTTTTCAATAGTGGTTACATGGTTAGCTTTTTATTCTAGTTTTGTTTTATTGAATTCAATTTCCCCATCTACAATGGTTGGATTCAAACAATGTCTTCCAAACATTAGCCTGGGCTCTTGCGTACCTGGTCAGTGACTTTCGCTAGAATAATCCAAACACTCCTGTAGTGTATACTACAAACATTTACTTAATCCTCCCTTAAAAGATTAAATGGCCTCAACCACTCCTGTGGTAAAGCATTAACATTTCCATTTAGCCTTTGCATAAAGGAGGTTCTAATGTTTACCCCTTCATGCAGAACACCGTGGACCAGGTTAATAGGGGTGAACAGATTGATATTAGGAAAGTGGATGTGCTGGAAATTTCGAGAAGCATCAAGATAGATAAGCCCCCAGGGCTGGATCAAATATATTCAAGGTTACTGCAGGAAGCGAGGAATGAGACTGCTGCACCTTTGGCAATGATCACTTTTGCACCCTCACTCTCCACGGGAGTAGTACCGGATAATTGGTGGGCGGCACGGTGGCACAGTGGTGGCACAGACCCGGGTTCATTTCCTGCCTCAGGCTACACCAGTAAGTTTCTGCGTGGAGTTTGCACATTCTCCCCGTGTCTGCGTGGGTTTCCTCCGGGTGCTCCGATTTCCTCCCACAGTCCAAAAATGTGCAGGTCAGGTGAACTGGCGATGCTAAATTGCCCGTAGTGTTAGGTAAGGGGTAAACGTAGGGGTATGGGTGAGTTGCACTTCAGCGGGTCGGTGTGGACTTGTTGGGCCGAAGGGCCTGTTTCCACACTGTAAGTAATCTAATCTAATCTAAGTAATCTAATTGTGAATGTTGTTCCTCTGTTCACGAAAGGGAAAAGGGAAATTCCTGAGGATTACAGACTAGCCAGTCTTAGTCTGTGGTAAAGTACTGGAAAGGATTTATGACTATTTGGAAAAACAGTCTGACTAAAGATAATCAGCACTGCTCTGTGAGGGGCAGGTCATGTTTCACAAATCGTTTTGAATTCTTTGAGGATATGATAAGACAGTTGACGAAGGTCGAGCAGTGGATGTGGTGTATATGGATTTCAGTAAGGTATTTGATAAAGCTCCCCATGGTAGGCACATTCATAAAGTTAAGAGGTATGGGATACAGGGAAATTTGGTTGTTTGGATACAGAATTGGCTGGCCAAAAGAAGACAGTGAGTGGCAGTGGATGGAAAGTATTCCGCTTGGAGGTCGTTGAACATTGGTGTCCTGCAGGGATCTGCTCTATGTAACTTTTATAAATGACTTGGATGAAGAAGTGGAAGGATGGGTTAGTAAGTTTCTTGATGACACAAAGGTTGGTGGTGTTGTAGATAGCCTCGAGGGCTGTTGCAGGCTACAACAAGGCTGACAGGATGCAGAGCTGGACTGAGAAGTGGCAGATGGAGTTCATCCTGGATAAATGTGAAGTGATTCATTTTGGAAAGTCGGATTTGAATGCTGAATACAGGGTTAAAGACAGGATTCTTGACAATGTGAAGGATCAGCAGGATCTTGGCGGCAACATACATAGATCCCGCAAAGTTGCCAACCAAGTTAATAGGGTTGTTAAGGCGGTATATGGTGTTTTGGATTTCATTAACGGGGGGTGGGGGGGGGTGGGGGGGGGATTGAGTTTAAGAGCCGCAGGGTTTTGCTGCAGCTCCATATGACCCTGGTTAGGCCACATTTGGAATATTGTGCCCAGTTCTGGCCGCCTCATTATAGGAAGGATATAGATGCTTTACAGAGAGTACATAGGACATTTATCATGATGCTGTCTGGATTGCTGGCTTGTCTTATGAAGAGAGGTTGAGTGAGCTAGGGCTTTTCACACTGGAGAGAAGTAAGAAACAGAGGTAACTTGATAGAAGTGTATAAGGTAGTAAGAGGCATAGAGAGAGTAGATAGCCAGAGGCTTTTTCCCAGGGCAGAAATGGCTATCACGAAGGGTCATAATTTAAGTAGATTGAAGGAAGGTATGGGGAGATGCCAGAGGTAGGTTCTTTACGCAGAGAGTGGTGGGTACGTGGAATGCAATGCCAGCTGTGGTAGTAGAGTCAGAAATATTAGGGACATTTAGCGACTGCTGGACATGCATATTGACGGCAGTAAGTTGAGGGCTGTGTAGCTTAGGTTGATCTTGGATTAAGATAAATGCTCAACACAACATGGTGGGCTGAAGGGCCTGTACTGTGCTGCTCTATGTTTATGATACCTTGCCAATGATTGCTAAAAGTTGAGGAAGAGATCTTTTCAATGATTTAAAAAATATCCATCCTATATTTTTCCTTAGCTATCTCCAGTCTCAGGAATGTAGCCCTGGCTGTTTAGTCTTTAGTTTCCCATTCTGGCATCATCTTGTTAAACATATCATAAATGCTCACTTTGCCTTTTATGTCCTTAAAATGGAGTACCAAAAACTGCACTTGATATTTCAATTATGGTTTAACCAATCCATTGGCAAAATTAGGATTACATCCTTTTATTGATATACTTTTAGGATCTATGCTCCTTTAAAAAGCAATCCAAAATACTGCTGGCTTGTTTTATTTAGTTATGTCTTAGAATCCCAATGTCTCTGCACATGTTTGCATCTATTGACCACATGCTCACTTTTTGTTTTACCTCCCAAATCAAATTACCTGACATTAAATTATATCTGCCAGATGTCTAAAAACCAAAAGAACTGTGGATGCTGTAAATCAGAAACAAAAACAAAAAGCTTAGCAAACCTGGCAGCATCTGTGAAAAGAAATGAGAGTTAATGTTTTGGGTCTGGCAACCCTTCCTCAGTACTACCTCCTAAATTTCTGAGCCCTATTAAGCCAATTGATTTAGCCATGAACTGTTTGGAGGAAGGGTCACTGGAACCGCAATGCTAACTTTGATTTCTCTCCACAGATGCTGCCAGACCTGCTGAGCTTTTCCAGCAATTTCTATTTTTGCTCCTGCTGCATGTTTGTTCATTTTGCCAACTTGTACACCCTTGAGGTGCATTTTACAGTTCTCTTTACATTTCTTTTAAGATTCTTGCTTGACTTGGTCTGGACAAATATAGAAAACATAAAATTCAACACATGTATGTGAATATCAATTCAGAACAAGACTGAGTTTGACTCTGCTGTCCTCCTTTTAAGCAAGAAGGAAAAGTGAGGACTGCAGATGCTGGAGAACAGAGTCGAAGAGTGTATTAGTGTATTCACCCCATCCAAATTTTCTTCCTAAAAGAATAGTGCACATTACCATAACTCCAATGTCCAACCCCCTCACCCCCTAGCCGCCACTTTATCTCAGCAAAGCGGCCATTCTTCACATTCTGAAGAGCAGGAGAATCAATGTTTCAGGCATTAGCCCTTCATCAGGAATGGTTTATGCCCGAAACATCGATTCTCCTGCTCCTGGGATTCTGTCTGACAGGCTGTGCTTTTCTAGCACTACACTCTTAGTCTCCTTTCAAGCAAACCTGATGGTGAATTCCTAATCACTTATAAAGAACGGCTGCTTTGCTGAGATAAAGTAGCTGGTGGTAAGGGGAGGTGAGTGGACATTGAAGTTATGGTAATGTGTACTATTCTTTTAGGAAGAAAATTTGGATGGGGTGAATAAAATGACAAGAAAAGAAAAAGCTATTCACAAAATTATAAGCTTTTTGGTCACAGAATTTAGAGTAGATATTAGATTTTCAATAGCACTCTGGTTTAGCACTTACTTGGCTTGGACTGCATCTTGTGTAAGGATAAATGGTTTCATGGGAGGTCTTTGTGGTCGAGTGGCCTGAGGCTGAAAAAGACCATTAGTTTTATGTGGGTAGACAGAATTGTCTACAAGTATTGTAAAATAAAATTTCAAATCCAAAGTCATTGCAAATATTCAAGTTCACAACTGTACTTATTTATATCATGAAAGTAAGAAACTGCCTGTTAAAATACTCTCAAAACACCAAAGTTTTGCCATTAAATTTTAAATGTCAAGTTTACATTTTGTTAAAGAATGCTTAAGGATGCTTCCAGAAAGTGTAACGTTTGCAATGAATCTATTTTTTATTACAGTAAAACATACACCAACAGATTCAAAAGCCTAGGTACATTAGAAATACGTGCACGAGTGGGCCATTCCACCCTTCAAGACAAATTGGAGACAGTGCAGAAGCATCTTACAGGAGGGATGAGAAACATCAGTTATGAGGATAGACTGAAGAAATTGAGACTGTTCTCCTTAGAGAAAAGGAGATCTGATAGAGGTTTTCAAAATTAAGAATGGGCTGGATACTGTAGATCAATCCATATAACAGAAACAATAATGAGAGAGCATAGACTTTAAGTGATTTGAAAAAGCAGCAAGATTAATACCAAAAAAAAGTTCTCATTCAGCAAGTACTTAGGATTTGAAAGGATTACCTGGAAGTGTGGTGGAGACATGTTCAATTGAGGCATTCAATACAGCATTGGATGATTATTTAAATAATTGATAGGTTTGGAGAATGCAAGCTGTAAATACATTGCAAGGTTCTTTTATGGTCAAGTAGACATTGTAAGTTGAAAGTTTACATCCATATGTTTTTAAACTTTGTGACATATATTACAGCACCCCTTCAAATAGGCAACCATGAACTCACTTCACGAATTCTGCATTTTCAGCTATGTCACTGTGATACTGAGTAAATGACATATTATGCAATTGCCTATTTTGCATTTATCCTGACAGCCGTTATGCTCATGGAAATCTAGAGGGGAGGGGATGTACTTGAGTTCTTGTCACTACCAGTGCAAACAAATAGGCAAGCTTATAACCAGCCCAGCAGTGCAACTGGAACTTCGACATCTATGAGCTGTACCTATAGACACAATCCAAGGTTCTGTTTCAGATCTTCTTTTCAAGGGCAACTACTTAAAGACAGAGAACTTTAATTAAAGCACCAATATCACAACAACAGTTCCAGATCAGAATCACTCGTGTTATTGTCTTTAAAAAAAGTAATATTTTGTCTTTTCGCAAGTCACTTTAAATCTATGTTGTCTCATTCTTGATCCTTTCATAAGCAGACTCCCTAGCTACTTATTCCAGGCCACTCATTTCTGAAAAGAGCTACTGGACAATCCAGTAGAAGTTATGTCACTAAAGAAAATAGTTTCAACCTCGCCAATCTATCAAACTGCCAGATTAAATGGAAGAAAGCCATGTGACTCAAACAAATGGTGTAAAATATATTGCAAGAGCTACTACTTCTAGTCTTTGTTATGTAACATTTATTTAGAAAGAACCTTTAACACAATAGAATGTTCCAACACACTTCATGAGAGGATTATCAGGCCAATAACCTGATACTAAAATAGTCAAGCATCTGAAAGGAGCAAGTTAGACAGAAGGTTAGGCAGTTGAAAGTACAGTTGCCCTTAGTAGTGTGATAGAAAGCAAGGATGCTCAAGAGAATGGAATTAGAGGAAAACAGATGTTATGAGATTGTTGGACTGGAGGAAGTCAGAGATGAGGTGGAGTAAGGCCTGTACATTAGAAATAGGAGCAAGATTAAGTCACTTGGCACACACAGCTTGTTTGCCATGTAGAGTAACACCGACAGCAAAGATTCAATTCCCGCGCTAGCCGAAGTTAGATTGAAGAACTTGCCTTCCCAAACTCACTGTGGGTGTGGTGTCCCTCAGATTAAACTCACCATCTGTTGTCTCTCTAATGACAGAACAGCCCTATGATCCTCTGAAACTAGTGACTTTACCTTTACCTACCCTGCCATTCAACAAGATCGTGGCTGATTTGCCCCAAGTCTCAACTTTTTTGTGCCATCTCATCATATAATTTGTAGTAGAGTAGAGGTGAAGACTATTTAGCCCTTCTCTAAATACTTTGTAATCTAGCCTTCACAATTTTATGGGAAGTACTGAATTGCAGATATTCATCCCCTCCAGAAGAAATTCCTTCACATCTCAGTTTTAAATGAGTATACTCAATGCTTCGCACTTACGCCAACCTCTTCTCCATCCACTCTGTCAAGCTCTCTCAGAATCTTTCATGTTTCAATACGATCACCTCTCATTACTCTAACTCTAATGAATAAAGGCCGAATTGGCTTAGATGATCTTGATAAGTTAGCCCTTCATCCCTGGAATCAGTCTTGTGAATCTGGCTTTCAACTACCAGAATATCCTTACTTAAATACAGGAACCAAAACTTACAAAGCACTCCATGTGTAACCTCACTATCAGCCTGTGCAATTAGAGTCATCAAGTCATACAACACAGAAACAAACCCTTTGGTCTAACTTGTCCACGCTGACCAGGCACCCTAACTTGACCTAGTCCTATTTGCCAACATTTCACCCATATCCCTCTAAATCGCTCCTATTCATATACCCATCTAGACCCCTTTTAAATATTGTAATTGTATCCGCCTCCACCACTTTCTTTGGCAAATTGTTCCACCCTCTGCATTTAAAGGTTACGCCTCATATCTTTTCTAAATCTTTTACCCCTCACCTTTAACCTATGCCCTCTAGTTATGGACTGCCCCAGCCTAGGAAAAAGACCCAGGCAATTCACCCTATCCATGTCTCTCATGATTTTATAGCCTCTATAAAGGTCACCCCTCAGCCCCCGTCACCCCTCAGCCCTCTACATCTCAGGGAAACTGACCCGATAATTCAAACATCAGTCCCGGCAACCACAAGATGGTTGGGTTCAAATAGTGGATTTCCTATCTGCTGGAAACATAATACAATCCAAAGACTTCTAGAATATTTCAAACAATGCCTCCACTATTTCTGCAGCCACTTTCTTTAAAATCCTGTTTCTTGTGATATAGACTTTTACTAGATATTTCCTCCCACTAGCAATCTGTTATCTTTGGCATGTTTACAGTGTCCATCTCTGTCCTAAAAGGCCTACCTCTTAGTCTTAGACTGGTGATTTGTGGTCTTGGTATGTCCAATCATCGAGAGCATTCTTTCTACATCTACTGTCTAATCTGTTGGAATATTACATATTTCTATGACATTCCCCTTCACTATCAATGATGTGGAGGCGTTAGTGTTAGACAGGAGTGGTGGACAAAGTCAAAAATCACACGACACTGGGTTATAATCCAACTTGTCTGAGGAACAAGCAGGGGGTACGAAAGCTTGTTTCAAAGAAACCTGTTGGACTTTAACCTGAGGTTGTATTATTTTTGGCTAAACAATCCAGTCTCTGCCCAGCATTTCAGTCCTGCCATCCCAGGGCTCAGTGTAATAAACCTTCTTTGCACTTCCTCAATAGCCAGAATATCCTTCCTCAAATATGGAGACCAAAGCAGGACAATACTCCAGGTGTGGTCTTCCCAATGCCTTGTACAGTTGGAATAAGTCAAACCTGCTTGAATCATTTTGCTATGAAGGTCAACATACTATTTGCCTTGCACTTTCAGCAAATGGTGTACTTGGACACAGAGGTCTCATTGCATAACCCCTTTTCCAAATCATCACCATTTAGATATTAAACCACTACCAAAGTGGATAACCTCATACTTATCCATATTATACTCCATCTATCATGTATTTGTCCACTAACCAAACTTGTTCAAATAACACTGAGGCTTCTTTGCAACTTCCTCTCAGAACATTTTTCCAGCCAGCTTTGTCATCTTCAAACAAACATCGAGCGATGACACATAGTTCCCCCATCTAATTAATACATTATCAATAACCGGAGTTCAAGCACTGATCTCTACGATACCCCACTAGTCCCTGCCTGCCACTCAGCAAAAGACCTGCTTTTTCCTACTGTTTCCTGTCTCCCTGGTTCTCAGTCCATTTCAGTAACGAACTACAAGCCCATTCGCTTTAATTTTGCAAGTTAATCTCTTATGTGGAACTTTTGATAACCTTCTGAAAAATTCAACTAAATGACATTTACAGGCTCCCACTTATCCACTCTACTAGTTACATCCTCAAAACATTCTAGCAGATTTGTTAAGTAAGACTTCCCCTTCATAGATTCATGCTGACTCTATTGCATCCATCATTACTTTCCAAGAGCTCAGCTATTACATCTTTTACAACGGACTCAACATTTTTCCCACTACCAATGTCAAGCTAACCAATCTACAATTTGATGTTTTCTTTCTGACATCCTTCTTAAATAATGGGGTCACATTAGCTGCCCTCTAACCCACAGGAATTGTTCTAGAATCTATAGAGTTTTGGATGACCATTAGCAGATTGCCTATTTCTAGGGACACTTCCTCAAGTATTCTGGCAGTTTCAGGCCATGGGCATTTATCTGTCTTTTATCCTCAATTCCAGTTTCAATTCCAGCTACCCCCGCCGACACCACAACCATGTGCTCCTCCATATTTTGGCAAGTTATTTGTGTCTTCGTCTGTGAATGCAAAACTATAGTATGTAGTTAACTGGTTTGCCATCTTTGTTTCCCACTATAAATTCCTGTCTTTAAAAAAAGCTGTAGGGGTAATATGCTGTTTTTTTTTATCTTCATATATTTATAGAAGCTTTTATTATTGGTCTGTCTATTCCCTGCAAGCTTACTCTTGTAACATTTTCCACCTCTTAATCTTCTTTGTTTCCTTTTGCTGGAATCTAAAATTGTCCTCAGGGCTGTGTGTTTTGGCTAATTTCTGTGCGTCTTTCTTAGATTTAATATTAAGCCTAATTTTCTTTGTTAGCTACAGGCTGCTAAACTGAGATGAATAACTGTTGCAGTTCACCCGTGCACACCTTAAATGATCTTCATTGTTTATCTATCTGTATATGCTAAAGTAAAGGTCGATGAATAATGACACCCAACTTGTCATAGCGAGTTTGCAACTAACACCATCATAATTGCCTTTATTTAAATTCAAGACCTTAGTGTCAGAAACAAGTCGCTCTTCATCTTAATGAAGAATTCTATCCTATTGTGGTCACTCTTCCCAAAGGCCCACACACAACTGAATTGTCAATGATTTCTTCCTTGTTACAAAATACCCAGACAAGGAGAACTTTTTCTCTAATTGGTTCCTCTAAATATAGATTTATAAAACTATCCTGTACATATTCCAAGAATTCCTCCTCTACAATAGTGCTACTTATTTGATTTATCTAACCTACATGCTGACTGAAGTCACTAAATTACAACCATATCTTTATTACTTGCATTTCTATTACCTTCTTAATGCTTCCCCAATAGATTGGGAATCAAAATCCAACTCCTATCATTTCTGCCCCTTGGTGTTTCTAAGGTCAACCCAGAGATTCTATTTCTCTGGAGTTAACATCCTTGCTCACAATCACATTAAATTTTATTTTTAAATCAGCAATGCTACCCCACCTTTCCCTTTTGTCCCCTTTCTGGAAACTGCAAACTCCTGGATACTCAGTTCCCATTCCCTGTTACCCTAGAGTGACATCTCTGCAACTCCTACAATATTGTACCTAATTAGCTCTATTTGTGATACTAATTCATCCATTTCATTGCAAACATCTGTACATTAAGACCTTGCTCTTCCCTGGAATTATCTGCCTGTCACCTTATTTCCAAATCAGTGTTTTATTTTAGACCTTACTATACATGCTAGAGCAAAAGTTGATCTCATGTAAAAGTTCTTCGCAGATCAAGATTTGAGAGTCAAGGTATTATCTGTACATAAATGTTATGAGGAGGAAATGAATTTTTCTCATGCTATTATGTTTTGATGTACAATTCACACCAACTTTATGCTACGGACTTCTTAAAATTATCAAATGAACACTGTGATTAGTACAAACAGTGTGCTACAAAGTTTATCACATTATTTCCTATATAAGATAGGCCTATATGCATTTACTTCACTACAATTACAGTGCAGTTGTTGACAATTTTTCATGGCTACAATGATTGGTGAGACTGTACGAGAATCAAATGTCTGACAACTTTATCAGAAATAAAAGCTTAAAATATTAGTTTGAAAAACTAATACAAAAGTAGACGAGAGAAAATGGTGGGAAATAGAAGAATTTGTCGTGCAAGTCAGAGTCAGGTGACAACCTTCCAATGTGTGCAGCTCAGTTCCCCTGTAGCATTATGGAATTATTGTGATACATACTGTTTCTTTTCTTTATTCATTTAGAGATTACTTGGGCTTCTGCAAATGAAACAGTACTTTGGACTGTAGCACGACTTTCAGCTTCTCAAAAGTAGTATCCATGCAATAGTTGACCCCGTAATTTTAACCTTAAGAAAAGTCTAAAAATTCGACTTTTACATGACTATGTACAGTATTTCTTGTCATCTGTCTCCTGAGGCTCCCAACCGTACCATTTTAATTTAAACTCTTCCCAACCGTACTTACAAATACACCCCTAAGATATCAGTTCCGGTCCTGGATAGGTACTACTCATCCAGCTTGTACTGATGTTACTTCTCTGAGAGATGGTCCCAATACCTCAGAAATCTGAAATGCTCACCTTGCACCATCTCTCCAGCTACATATCCATTCAACATATTCTACTATTTCTATTCTAACTAGTACGTACAGTGGTAGCAATCCTGAAATACTCTTTGAAGTCCCTTTTCTAAAAACTCTTGAGGCATCATCAATTGGATCCACCCCTTGAACTCCAAATTCCTCGCCACTCCAGAACAGACGTTCTGAAATCCAGCATTAGGCAGGCAAAATAACCTTTAGGAATCTTTGTTTTTGTTTCAGCATCTACTATTGCAGAACAATGAGGGCTAGCATCCCCGAACTATGCTAGCCTTAATGCTGTTTTTTCTTTTCTCCCAGGCACTTAATTGGTATTTTTGGCCACGATGTAATGGTCAGTTAACTTATTCTTCCTGCAGTCTATGCCCTCATCCACACTGGGAGTAACATCACAAGAATTAACCATGTTATATTTGAGATGATCCAAGTCTGCTCAGTAACATTCCTATTACCTCAGTTCTTCTACACACGATGTCCGTAGTTGTAAAGTGTATAAAATGCAGAGATAAAAATAAATCACATACCCGTTTCGTTCCCTCCATTCTTTTCAAAATTTGAATTTCTTGCTCTATACTCTCAATCTCTTCTAGACTTGTGCTTATCCAATGCTGCAAATTCAGTAGATAGAATTTTCTCGTTTGCTCATCATCTGCCTTTCCACTGCAGATAACAGATTTAATCTCCTTCAATTGGGCTTCAGTTTCCTTCTTCATATTATATCTGTTTGGAATGCATTACAAAAACTTTCAAAGCACTGTTAGGTAATCTGCTTTCAAGCCTCATTTATTCCAAAGTTATTCCGTTAAGCACGAAGAAATGTATGAAACTCTTACCTTTCAATTTTAGCCTGTCTTTTACTTGCCATGGAGAGTAAACTGGATTGACTGCAGACACCAGGACTACTGGGAACATTTGACTCATTATGTTCTTCGTTGTTCTCTACTTTTTGAGGGATTTCAAATTTCATAATATTGTAATCTTTGCAACGCTTTAAGAAGTCCATGTAATAGACCTGGGCTTTCTGTACATGTTCCAGTCGCTTAGCAGAATTTCCTAATTTCATTGTGAGAGCTCCCAGGAGCACAGGCAATAACAGATATTTAACATCTGCAGTGGCTATTTCTTCCAGCTCTTCATTTCGACTGCAATTCAATGAAAGAAAATCTAAACATAAATTCAAATACATTAAGCAAAAACTTTCAATTTTGGTATTAAGTCAAAACTAAAAAAGTTAACTGATAATTTACCTCAGTGATGAATGTAGAAATTTGCTGTGTTTGCCCACAAAGAAAAAACTACATTTAAAGTTATCAATGGTGTTTAATCTGAACTGATGAGATCAGAGACCTAAATATTAGCTCTGTTTCTCTCTGTAGATTTTGACTGACTTGCTGAGTGTTTTCATCATTTTTGTACTCCCCTACAATCTGGTTTAAAGGAACACTGACAAGACATGTTTAGGAAGCTTCTCATTTATATTTGACAGTGTTGCTGATGATGACAATGCAAAAGTAAAAAAGCAATGCTGCTTCAGTCAGCAGATCTGAGTGACCCAAATGGAAATTTTTGTTCCAAACTTAAATTGACAGAGCTATTGCCAGGAATTGGATGCCTCCTAAATTTGAAACTAATAAGCCAATTGATTTAGCCATGACCTGTTCTGAAGAAGGGTCAATGAACTCGAAATGCTAACTCTACTTTCTCTCCATATATGCTGCCAGACCCGCTGAGCTTTCCCAGCAATTTCTGGTTTTCTTTCTCTACAAAGCCCTTCTCATCAAAATCTGTGACTGATGTCCAAGTTGAAAGGTGCTGCCCCAAAGATTAATGTGACATAGTTATACTCAAAATGTTAAATTCAACAGCCAACATTGCCAGGCATGCTCTGCTCCAGGCAAAATTGATTCAAAGGTGGAGACACTATTAAAAGTAGCCCTCTGAGTTCTCAATTTAGATTTTGGATTACTCAAACATGGAAACAAAAGTAGTCATTCAGCCCACCAAGTCTGCCCCGGCATTCAATACATATGTTCCCGATCGAACACTAATGCTTTTTATCCATACCATTCCCATTACCCTGTAGGCCACTGAAAAGCATATCTCTTCTTCTCTGCTTTAAACATACTTAAAAGTCTGAGCGTTAACAGCCCACTGTGATAAAGAATGCCAAAGGTTCTGGTAAAACAAATTCTCCTCATCAGATGCAATGGCATCACATTTTTTATATTGTGCCTTCCAGATCTAGAGTCCCTATCCAAAGGAAACATCTGACCTGCATGAATCCTGTCTACCCTTTAGGTATTTTCTAAATTTTAATTAGATCATCTTTCATTCTTCAAAATCTTAAACAATACAGGCCCAGTTTTCCCAATTCTCTATTGACCAATTATAAATCCACGTCAATAAATCATCTCCCATCACAGGTGCTTTAACTTTTCAAACCAGCTTCCAGTGGGCAATTTTATCAAAAGCCTTCTGAAAATCCAAGTATAAATGCACATTGACCCTACTTTATAAATTATTTTAGAAACATCTTCAAAATCAAAACTCCAAGCTCAAACGCTATTTCCTATTTGCAAAACCATATCAACGATGCCCAATCAGATCATGATCATTAATTATCTATTCATCTTATTCTTTTATAATAGGTTCCAGTATTTTTTCATTGGGCACCTCTGGTGCAGCAGTAGTGTCCCTTCTTCGTACCCAGGAGTCTGTGGTTCAAGTTCCACCTGCTCCAGAGATGCGCAATAACATCATTGATCAGGTTAATTAGAAAATATCTAGATTCCAATATTTTTCCTTATTAGTGATGCAAGGCCAACAGGTCTGTAGTTGCCTGTTTTTCATCTCACTCACTTCTTAAAAAGTGTAGTAATATTTGCTATCTTCCAAGCTGCAGGAAATGATTCTAGAATCTAAAGGATTTTGGAAGATAATCCCAATCAATTGACCACCTCAATAGCCACCTTCTTCAGTATTGTAGGATTATAGAAATCCTTGGAATTTATCAACCTTCAGACCTATTAAATTCTCCAGTACCATTTTTGTATTAACACTAATTTATTTTAACTTCTCATTCTTTTTAGCCACTTGGATCTCTAGTTCTGGGAGATTTCTTGTATGTTCCTGAATGAAAACACTTAAAAGTAATGATTTAGCTTCTCCATTGTTTCTCTATTCTTCCAAAATGAATTCTCCTATCTGTTATAGAATCATTGCATTTTAGCCAATTTTTTGGCTTTTTTTAAAAACATACCAATAGGAGCTTTTTCAGACAATTTTTGTTTTTTTGCTAGATTCCATTCCTATTTTATTCACCCTTTCCTTATCAATTTCTTGGTCTTCTTTTGCTGTATTCTCAAAACTTCCCAAATTTATTGAAATTCTGACAATTTTGTAGGCCTTTTCTTTTGATCTTATACAATTCTTAACTTAATTTGTTCGCGACCGTTGACTTTCTTTGAGTTTGCGTGCCTTCAAGGAACATATCTGCTGTCTGTCATGTAACAGTACTTTGAAGACTGATGAAGGAGCGAGGCTCCGAAAGCTAGTGTACTTCCAATTAAACCTGTTGGATTATAACCGGGTGTTATGTGATTTTTAACTTTGTACACTCCAGTCCAACACCGGCATCTCCAAATCATTGTCTCTGGCATTTAATGTGTGTTCCCAAACAGGAGGTAAAGGTGACCACGTAATTTGAAGTCAAAGTCACTTTTGAAACCTTACCAACAAAAAAAAAACAACTTATTTTTCCACAAATGCTTCCTGATGAACTGAAAATTTTCAATTCCTGTTTTTACTTCACTTTTCCACTATCTCCTCTCATGGAATGGTTACCCCCAAGTAGTCCAAATTAAGATCAGATTAACAGAAACTGAGAAACTATTGAGTTTATACACCATAATAATCTGTAATTTTACATCTGGTAATAACCTTCAACCTTGATCATGAAGTCAGGAAATGAACCTTGATTCAATGCAGAGTATAGAACGGTCTGCCACTAGATCAGAAGTGTGAATATTAGCGTTTAGTGCAATGTTTGGCAGATTCAGAACCCCTCTGATTACAAAGCAGCCCATGTCTGCTCACAAGACAGGAATAACACAGTTAACACAAGTTAGCTCTTTCCAAAAAGGAAGACAGCCGTTTCGATGTGTCTGTGGACTCGGAACTTTATTTCTCTCCGTAGATGGTACCAAACCTGCTGAGTTTCTCCAGCATTTTCAGTTATTGAAACAACACCCCCCTCGGTCCAGACAACAGGCTGCAGGGCTGTGCAATTGTAGCCTACTCTAGCCAATGATGAAAGATGGAAAAACGTGAGTAACATTAAAGCACTTAAGAGTGATACATGTTGTAATAAAGCCCAGACTGCAGGCTCCTCTGGTTACCTGAAAAGATCCAGTTGGTTGACCATTCGGGTGGCCTGCTCCAACAGCTCCACCCCTCGCCGCACTTTGCGTTGGTAGGTGTCAGAGTTGGACGGCTCGTTGCTGCTCTCGGCCTCCTCGTGCAGTTTCCAACCGCTCTCGAAGATGTCGGACAGCTTTCGGGACTCGGCCGGCTCTGCCTTAGAACAGGTCGCGGACGCCTCTCCCTCTTTCTCGGGCTCTGACATCCCCACCGTCGCCATCACTCAGAGGTAGAAACGCTCCCCCGCCACTGCGTCTGTCCGGAGGGGAGGGAAGGAGAGCGGGGAAACGCTGCCCCGCCGCCCTGGCGGTGGGAGGACCGCCTTCACGTCTTCCAACCAACAGTGCCGAGCGACTGTGGCGCTGCCCTGGCGGTGGGAGGACCGTGTTCACTGTTTCCGTCTGAACACGCCTCTCGCCCTCCGAAACTGGTTGCTTGACCGCCACCAAGCGGTAGGAGAATGGCATTTCCAGTTTTCGATAACCTTCATTCCTGTCCCTTCCGTGCAGTTGCAGCGTTATCTCCTGGTGCAGCTTTGAACATGAGTTCAGTAGATCTTTGGGGTGGGGGGGGATTCACCTTGAAAACACGTGTGAACAACAAATTTGGAAATGTGGGTACATGTATTTATGAGAGAAAAATGAGCAACACATAGGATGAATACTTCACCAGAAAAATAAATGTAAAACTATGTTTTTGATTATCATTGGAATGCCTTTTAACTTTACGGCTAGCACGTTTATAACTTAACATATATTACATTAATATCTGGAAACACGTAAACTGAAGACTAAACTTAAATGCTAGCACGCTATTATCCCTTCCTCCCTGTTGCATGGCCCAGAATCGTAATTCTACTATGGAAAATGCGTCAAATTCACCTGAGGACTCCCATGAAAATTCAACAGTTAAAGAAATTCACTAACAACAAAATATCCTCTATTGCGTTGTGTTCAACAGCACAGATCATTCAATTTAGATGGCCAAACATGGAATATTGCCGAATCCTTAAACCATACTTCTGTGAAAAGGCAGTTGTGTAGTGGTAATGTCACTGGACTGATAATCCACAAGGACAACTTGTGTTCAGTAAAATATTGAAAATGATTGAGTACATAATTAAAAATGTGTTGTTGCATTTGTAATAGAGCCCTGGCAAACCCTCACCCAGACTATTGAGTAGTTTTAGTCTTCTAATGAAGAGTGTACTTCCTGCGGAGGGAATACAATAATATTCTAATTTGGAAAGAGGAACAGTTAACTAGTCCCTGGAATGTCAGGATTATTTTAAGAGAACCATTTGAGGAAACTGGGCCTGTATTTTTTTAGACTTTCAAAGGATCTCATTGAAACTTACAAAATTCATGGAGGGTGTGACAGAATGAATGTGGTTAAGATGTTCCCTAGCTGGTGAGTCCAGCTTTAGGGTCACAGACTGGATTTTACCTGCCCCTGTCAGGTGTATTTTCAATTGATGGGGGGATGCATTTCAGTGGAATGGGTGCCTAGCCCGCCATCTTTCCAGTGCAACCAAATTCACCCCCGTAACCGAGGGAGAATGTGAATATGGTTGAAAATAAGTGTGGCACCTATTTTATATTCACCAACTGCACCATGTTAATGTGAATGAAATAGATTTAAAATATACTTTTAGTTACACTTGATTTTGTTTTGCTTGATAGGTTTCTGATTTAAACTATGGTGGAAAGAGACAAAAATTATTTTCCAGCTTGTTTTGGCACCTACATGGCATATTCAAGAATCTTCAGCATCAAATTACTATTGCCATGTTTAAGAAATGAAAACTGCAAAAGGGAGAAGGGGAGAGAGAGAGAGAGAGAGAGAGAGCATAATTTGTTATGATGTGATTGCTAGTATGATTGCTGTGGTATATGTATCAGGCAGCCTTTGCTCCCTAGGCATTTCACTATATATTGTGGTACTGTTCGCCGAGCTGGGAATTTGTGTTGCAGACGTTTCGTCCCCTGTCTAGGTGACATCCTTAGTGCTTGGGATCCTCCTGTGAAGTGCTTCTGTGATCTTTCCTCCGGCATTTGTAGTGGTTTGAATCTGCCACTTCCGGTTGTCAGTTCCAGCTGGAACCACTACAAGTGCCGGAGGAAAAATCACAGAAGCGCTTCACAGGAGGCTCCCAAGCACTGAGGATGTCACCTAGACAGGGGACGAAACGTCTGCAACACAAATTCCCAGCTCGGCGAACAGGACCACAGCAACGAGCACCCGAGCTACAAATCTTCTCTCAAACTTTGAATTTCACTATATGCTGATCTGATAGTTACATCACTGGGTTAATGGTCCTTGTAAAGGGAGGTGAGGACTGCTGGATCTGAGGTTAAGCAACTTTCCACTTAGCTGATGGATTCAATTTATAGATTAAGTTTACCAATTTCACCACGTGCCTCCATCCCCGTGACTGGACACCCCATACCATCTCCCTTCTTTGATTCTTGTGAGGTCTCCACTGATGAGGCTTCTGATCTCCCTGGAACCTGGCTCCTCATCTACAGCTTTTGACTTCTCCTCTGGTTTCTAATCTTCATTCTGGATCCAACCTTCTCTTTGCTTCAGCTCCTGATTTTCTCTATGGATACATCTTTCGCCCATCTCCTTTACTATTGCTCTGCTTTTCTCCCCTGCTGCCACCTTTAAATAGACTGCTCACTGGCAGAGACCTGGAATATGACACTCCAGCCATGTCTTCTGCCCTTTCAAGCCTCTTGCATACACAGATGGAAAAGTAGCTACAAGACAATCTAAAATTGACTGGATGTTCCGAACAAGAATCATGTTGGACTTGAACGGTTAACTCCTCTCTCTGAAGCTGCTCCCAGACCTGCTGAATCTCTCCAGCACTTTTTTGTTTGTATTTCAATCTCCGGCATCTGCAGTACTTTGCCCATAACAAAACCTGATTAAGCCCCAATGTGATTAATTAAATAAGCTCAGAGCACTGCTTTTGCTTGTGCAATTATATTAATGTCTGTACATTACTCTGATTTCTGCTGGATATCAGATTGGAGAAATTGTGACTGTTCCACTTGTAGAAGAGAATGTTGAGGAGATTTGCTGTGCCACTGCTAATCCTGCCAAGAGTACTGCTGCCATGCTATGTCATGCACATCCTCACACTCCCACTGTAGCTTATCTTCAACCATTCTGTGGTGACCATCATCCACGACACAAAGGCTGACCTGCTCAATTTTGCTGACATTTATTTTTTTCTGCCAGAAAGGATCTCTGTGGTTTTTCAGCAATGATCAAATGGCTGAAATACTGATGTTTTGGCCCCAACTTTTGTTCCCAGGTTGTGTGCAGAGGTGGTCTGCTTTGTGAACCTGAATTGAAAATGACCACATGCTCTATCCATTTTTGCTCCAAGGGCATGAATTGGATTGGAAGCAAGGCCAGGTGATTCAGAATCTGAGGAGTCTGCCAGTTATCAAAGTAGACTGGCGTTGCCTCAGGGCTTCAGTGCTGCACCTAAAAATTAAAACAATGGATGTGGGCATGAAATATTCCTCTGACCTTCAGTTGTCAACCCATCCTCATTCCTCTTTAGTCCCATATACTCGCTATATATGCAATCTATGCCAACCCATGCTCTCCACCTGAAGATCTCAACACATGGGAGAGGTCTCTCGGTTCTGTGATTGGTCAATAAACACTAGCAATTTGGCCTGGTTCTGTACAATTTCAAACTTTAATTACGGCAGGGCACAGGTTGTGCAGCAACTCAGAGGTTAAACATTTCTGTGTCCCTAGGAGAAACTGAGTGCATGGCTTAAGACAAAGACATTTTTTTGAGAGAAGTGTAGGGCATCATTACAGAAGACATTCAGCTGACTTTAATAAATTGGCTTTACTGACAGCAACTTAGCCCAATGGTATTTCCTGGGAACCAACCTTCCACATTGAAGCATCCCTATCTTCTTTGCACCTGCACTTGCAAGGTCATTTAGGATGGCTAGTAATGTCTTATCTAGTCTAGTTATTTCTATGCTGTAAAGGAAGCATTGTCTGCTAATCTTTGTTGAGGCACACTATAGCTAGTTCAGGAATGCAGCTTTTAGCAGGGTTAAAAGCTATATTATACAGCTTTTAAGCAGAATTGTCAATTTGCAGCCTAGAAGCCGTTTTGTTACATTATTTGCATTAAGAAACCATATTTTTTAGATTAGATTACTTACAGTGTGGAAACCAGCCCTTCGGCCCAACAAGTCCACACCGACCCACCGAAGCACAACCCACCCATTCCCCTACATTTACCCCTTTACCTAACACTGCGGGCAATTTAGCATGACCAATTCACCTAACCTACACATCTTTGGACTGTGGGAGGAAACTGAAGCACCCGGAGGAAACCCACGCAGACACGGGGAGAATGTGCAACCTCCACACAGTCAGTCGCCTGAGTCGGGAATTGAATTTAGGTCTCTGGCGCTGTGAGGCAGCAGTGCTAACCACTGTGCCACCATGCCACCTATTGCTGCCTATGTTAGTAAGGGCATATATTAAGTGGTTGTTTCAGACTACAACTAGTTACTTCAGCTTGTATTAAGATTTCAGATCCTTATCTCCCCCCACTTTGGTCTTCCATGACCACACCAGAGGATGGGAGGGCATAGATTAGATCAGTCCAATTGAATGGGCACTCAAGACTTCCAGACTTCCTTCTACTCTTGGGAGGAAGTAGGGGTAGGCAATCGCACCTCCTCATCTTCACTTGGATAGAGAAGAAGCATTGGGAGGGGCGTGGGAACCGATGCTGTCAACAGAAGCTATTAACTTAGTAATAATACATTTAACAATAGTAATACCAGCAAAGAGACAAACTAAAATAATACCAATATACATGGTCAGATTTATCAACCAGTTTTACCATGAGCCAAAGCCCCAATCTCCCCTTCTCACGCCTTCTGTCATTTGACTGATGAAGGTGCGGGTGTTATCTACATGTCTGGTAATATTCTCGATGACCTCAATCATACATTTGCCTTTAACTATGGTGCAAACCCCACCCTCTTTTGTAAGAAGGTAATCGAGGCTGTACCAGTTTTGTTGGGAAAATATGCATAATTCTGAAAGAATGTCTTTAACTCCTGCTAAGGCTGAGGCTGTCTCGTTGCCCAAGAGGGTGAGACCGGAAACAAGAGAATTTTGGGTTTGATGGCTAATAATTCCTGCAGACCCTCCTAAGGAAAAAGTACTAAGAAATGCGTACCCCACAGACGGAGCTTTTGTGGTGTCGAAAGCCTTAGCCTCCAATGTGTGAAGAATTCAGGTGAAACTGAACATTTGGCAGAGAAACTCCAATCCCATTCCTCAGGTAATTCGACAGGGAACAGTAGTTGGGAAAGGTGTCCCTACAGCTACAGCATGGGAGTACTTATTTCATCAAGGGCAAGGAAGTTGGTTGCTTTGCCTTGGCTGAAAAAGTAGTAACCAGGTTTAGTACAGATAATGGAGGGAGCTTCCCAATAAGAAGCAGGTCTGTTGTTGTGACTTCCCCGAACATATGGGTAGTCCATTGCTACAAAGTATGGTTGTCCTGAGTGCTTAGGGTGAAAGCTGCTCAATAGAAAGAAGTGGGTCTTTTTGGTAGAAATATGTTTAATTATGCCAGAATGGTTCCTTCCATTCCACAATTGGGAAAATGGAGGTCCCGTTAGGGGTCTCATAGTGCAGGTGGGTGCCATTACCCATTCCACGAAGGGCCTGAGTACCAGCAATAACAGAGCCACACTCCTCCTCTAGGCATAACCACGATATGCGAGGCCCTACAGGGGAGCAGTGGCAACTGGTACATTTGATCATAGTGCAGGGAATAGTCTTAGTCACATTCAGGTAAGTGCACTCCCTTCCCTCACCATTGTAACAGTTAGAATAGGCTACTCCAGACTTATTAGGAAGTCCATAAGCAGCTAGCAGGTGGGGATAAGTAATAGTCAAAAGAAATATTATGTCCAATAAATGCCTTAGAAGCGTTCCATACCTCTTCGTTGGGATTCAGGAGGGGGAAAGGGGTCAAAGTGTCTTTTGCTGATGTAAGGACATAACAGACCACTTCATCCCGAACCAATATTTTATTATGACTCTGAAGAAACAGATTGTTAATGAAAGATAACATTTCCCCTTTTTCTCTTTTGTGACATGCAGATTTAGACCTATTTGAACGGGGGCAAGGCTTACCAGGGCTGCCCATAGCACAACTGAAATCAAACTGGCACACAACACCCTGACAGGGTAAGGACCATTTAGGCTTATTCTGTAACTGAACTGTCCGATAATCTTGATGCAGTTGACTATTGCGACAGTCATTCTTGGTAATGTTCCAATGCATCGAAGGAATCAGTCTCTTGGCACACAAGGACATTTTTCTGGCATAAGTGATACACAGTCTCTGGCTGCTCAGGATCACATGGGTAAACAGTCCTTTCTTGATTACCAATGCTGGCGATGACCAGTCATTATAGCAGGGTAAGTTCGATCTTGAGCCTTGTGGTCATTTCTGGAGCAAGGATTAGGATATCTAAAACAGAAGAAGAATTGCTTCTTCAAAACATGCAGCTATATCTTAGAAGTCTGATTCCAGTTCCACTCTCAGTTACCCATCGTCTTCATCTCCATCATCTCCCCCCTTGGAAGGGGCTCGTACGAAGACCTTGCAATGTTGGAGATGAATCCAGGCAGAGTGCCCAATGACCTTAACAGCAGTCGTGGTGGTGAGGAGGGCCTGGAAGGGTCCTTCCCATCGAGGTTGGAGGCCGTGACAATTCCAATTCTTGATGAGAATGGAAGAGCCTGTTTCAACAATGGGAACACTGTTGAGGGAGGGGATTTTCTTGTGAGCAGCACGACTTGGGAGTGAAGACCTGGCAAAATTTTAGTAAAGGAAAGGACAGAGGTGGACATGTCCTCAGTCATGTGGGGGAAGTGAATAGGGGAGGAAGCATCATTCCAAGGTGTGCGGAAAGCTCGACCATAGATGATTTCGGCTGGGGACAAACGAGTTTTACCAACAGGAGTGCAGCATAGGTGGAACAATACCAGAGGCAATTTGGCAACTTTAGTTTTCAGAGTCTGAATACAAAGCTCCATGAGCCCTGCAGCACATGGGCGATAAGCACAATGAAGTTGGTGGCAGATGCCAAAATGAGAGTATAATTCCTTGTGAATGTCGCCAATAAAATGAGGACCATTGTCAGAAGACAGGCAAAAAGGAATACCAAAGCGGGGAATAATCTCCTTAAGTAAGATATTTACAACAGTTTTGGCAGTAGCATTAGAAGTGGCGTAACCTTCAACCCATTGAAGAAAAAACATCAACATTGACCAAAACATAGTGTTGACGCTTTGGTATCTCAATGAAGGATTTGGAAGGGCCCTTCAGGGAGGAGTGTCTGCCCCACCAGGGAAGGCACACCATTGCCCGAGTTGTGTTCTTGGCAGGTGAGGCATCGAGCACTGACACTTTGGGCCATCTGCTGGAGGCGAGGGTACCATCAAGTGGTCAAAAGGAGGTCAGATATCAAGCGATCACCGCAGTGTGTCGCATTGTAGAGGCAGTCGACTATCCATGAAGCAAGAGCATGTCTGTCCAGCCGGAGTGGTCCATAGTTTAGTAACAGGATTACAATAACAACCAGCTTTGGACCACAACTGTCTTTCACAATCAGAGGTGTCCCCCTGTAAGGTAACAACATCTTTAACGGTTGGCACTAGTTTGTCCAAGGTTGACCCACTCTTGTCGGAGCTTTCAGTCTGGCTCATCATTATAGACACAATCATAAGATGGTCATGACCGGTTTCTTTTGTAGTGTCATCAGCAGCGTGGTTACCAATGTCAACAGGGGATTGGCCAGTAGTATGGGCGGCACATTTGATAACAGAAACCGGTTTTGGGAGCAGGAGCGTGGTTAAAAAATCTGAGGCAAGTTGGCGGTGGGAAATGGGAGTACCATATGATATCAAAAATCCTCTGCTTCTTCAGAGTTGTCAAAAGTCATGCACAACCCCAAAAGCCTATCGGGAGTCAGTGTAAATGTTAACACAAAGACTCATCCTGAGGATGCAGGCACGGATGAGGACAAAAAGCTCAGCTTATTGGGTGGAAAAGGGAGTCTCAAAGGCAGCAGACTCCAGGACAGAGCTATGGTCATCAACTATCACATAGCCTGAAAGGCAAGTACCTGTATGGTCAGTAGAGGAACTACCATCCGTGAACATATTAATATTGGGGTCTGAGATAGGGGCGTCAGAAAGATCTGGATGTCTTCATTGATGAGAAGAAAGCAATCATGGTCAGGAGTGGATAAGGGTGAAAGGGGATGTGGAAGGAAGTCGGCAGGATTAATGGTGGTGCAGTACTTGAAGGTCAGTCTGGGATTGTTCAGGAAGTAAACCTCATAAAGGTTTTGGTGAGCTGCAGTCAAATGCTGAGTTTGCAATTGTCCTAACAGGGCGATCACCTCATGAGAATTGTAGAGAAGTGTCCTTTTGAGGTGTGAGGTTTTCTACAGACTGCAAACTAAGATAAATAGTGGTTAGGATTTGGGTTGATCAGGGATGTCCTAAAGCAACAGGGTCAAGTTTAGTAGAGAAATAGGCGACTGGGCGGTGTCAATCTCCATGTAGTTGAGTGAGAACGGAGGAAGCACGGTCATCTAGAATGGTGTAGCGTAGTTGGAAGGGTTTGTCATTGAGGGGTCTTCCCAAAGCTGAAGCTTGTGACAAGGCTTGCTTAAGTTCATTGAAGGCTTGCTTTGCCTCTGAGGAGAGGTCGAGGGTACCTTCATGGGTGGTAAATGGGGTTGACATCTTAACAAGGAGACCAGCGTACTATTTTTGTGGTTGTTTGGACTGGAAAGTTGACAATAGGAGTGATGCACTCTGTTCAAGAGAGCATGAGTCAGCAGACAGGATGAAACCTAGAAATTTTACTTGATGTTGTACAATGGGCCGCTTATTTGGGGAGACTACATGGCCCAGGCGTTTCTGATAGTTGAGGAGGAGGACGACATAAGAGTGGTTGGATTCTTCATCCAGACTGGCAATAAGGAGGTCAACTACATATTGTATCAGTGCAGATCCACCTTGAGGGTTAGAGATCCCAATTGTTTCTACAAGGTCTGAGAGACAAGGTTGGAGTCTTGACATAGTCGAGTTCACGAGGCTGGTGTCCATTAAAGGTAGAGGCGAACAGGTGCTGACTACTGTGAAGACGTAGAGAGTAAAAGGCATGTTGCAGGTCAACAACAGCGAAAAAATTAGCACATGTCTTAAAACAGTTAAAGGTGGATAAATCCCTAGGACCTGATAAAGTGTATCCGCGAACTCTGAGAAGCTAGAGAAGTGATTGCTGGGCATCTTGTATCATCAATAGTCACAGGTGAGGTGCCAGAAAACTGGAGTTTGGCAAATGTGGTGCCACTGTTTAAGAAGGGCGGTAAAGACAACCCAGGGAACTATAGACCAGTGAGCCTGACCTCAGTGATGGGCAAGTTGTTGGAGAGAATCCTGAGGGACAGGATGTACATTTTTTTTTGGGAAAGGCAAGGACTGATTAGGGATAGTCAACATGGCTTTGTGTGTGGGAAATCATGCCTCACAAACTTGATTGAGTTTTTTGAAGAAGTAATAAAGAAGATTGAGGGCAGAGCAGTAGATGTGATCTATATGGACTTCAGTAAGGTGTTCGACCATGTTCCCCATGGGAGACTGATTAGCTAGGTTAGCTCTCATGGAATATAGGGAGAAGGAGACAGTTGGATACAGAACTGGCTCAAAGGTAGAAGACAGAGGGTGGTGGTGGAGGGTTATTTTTCAGGCTGGAGGCCTGTGACCAGTGGAGTGCCACAAGGATCGGTGCTGGGTCCTCTACTTTTTGTCATTTACATAAATGATTTGGACGCGAGCATAAGAGGTACAGTCAGTAAGTTTGCAGATGACACCAAAATTGGAGGTGTAGTGAACAGCGATGAGGGTTACCTCAGATTACAACAGGATCTGGACCAGATGGGCCAATGGTATGAGAGGTGGCAGATGGAGTTTAATTCAGATAAATGCGAGGTGCTGCATTTTGGGAAAGCAAATCTCAGCAGGACTTATACACTTAATGGTAAGGTCCTAGGGAGTGTTGCTGAACAAAGAGACCTTGGAGTACAGGTTCACAGCTCCTTGAAAGTGGAGTCGCAGGTAGATAGGATAGTGAAGAAGGCGTTTGGCATGCTTTCCTTTATTGGTCACAGTATTGAGTACATGAGTTGGGAGGATATGTTGCGTCTGGACAGGACATTGGTTAGGCCACTGTTGGAATATTGCATGCAATTCTGGTCTCCTTCCTATCGGAAAGATGTTGTGAAACTTGAAAGGGTTCAAAAAAAGATTTACAAGGATGTTGCCAGGGTTGGAGGATTTGATCTATAAGAGGCTGAACAGGTTGGGGCTGTTT
Source organism: Chiloscyllium punctatum (assembly GCF_047496795.1). Classification (NCBI taxonomy): domain Eukaryota; kingdom Metazoa; phylum Chordata; class Chondrichthyes; order Orectolobiformes; family Hemiscylliidae; genus Chiloscyllium; species Chiloscyllium punctatum. The sequence continues at coordinate 59,367,271 of NC_092763.1, read as the reverse complement.
TCCATGGAGCGTCGGAGGTTTGAGGGATGACCTTTGAGAGGTTTGCAAAATTGAGGGGCATGGATAGGATAAATAGACAAAGTCTTTTCCCTGGGGTCGGGGAGTCCAGAACTAGAGGTCATAGGTTTAGGGTGAGAGGGGAAAGATATAAAAGAGACCTAAGGGGCAACTTTTTCACGCAGAAGGTGGTACGTGTATGGAATGAGCTGCCAGAGGATGTGGTGGAGGCTGATACAATTGCAACATTTAAGAGGCATTTGGATGGGTATATGAATAGGAAGGGTTTGGAGGGCTATGGGCCGGGTGCTGGCAGGTGGGACTAGATTGGGTTGGGATATCTGGTTGGCATGGACAGGTTGGACCGAAGGGTCTGTTTCCATGCTGTACATCTCTATGATGGCACCGAGGTTAGAATATGAGTTGGACTTGGGACCAGGGCATGAAGAGGCTGCACAATGGTGTTGATAGCTTTTAAGTCTTGAACCAGTCTATACTGATCTGGCTTGCTAGGTTTTGAGACAGCCATAATTGGAGTGTTACAGGGTGACTGGCAAGGGACCAGAATGCCTTGATGGAGAAAGTTAGAAATCACATAAACCTGTTGGACTATAACCTGGTGTTATTTGGAAGCACTAGCTTTCTGAGCGCTGCTCCTTCATCAGGTGGTTGTGTCAGTTTAGCTGATGAAGGAGCAGTGCTCCGAAAGCTAGTGCTTCCAAATGAACCTGTTGGACTACAACCTGGTGTTGTGTGATTTCTAACTTTGTACACCCTAGTCCAACACTGGTGTCTCCAAACCTCGATGGAGAAAGTCATTTAATTAGAGCAGTAAGGCTCGGTATCACTTATTGTTTCAGCAGGTATTGGCATTTGGATGGTAAAGTAACATTTGGTTTTAGGGCAACCTGAATGGACTCACAAACTGTGAACCCAATGTGGGAGGATGTTTCGGCCCATACATCAAGGTAGATTAAATCAAGGATATCCCGATTTTCATGTTGGTACAGTGTGGCATAGTGAGAGATATGAGTTGGATAGTAGAGGGTAGTCATCCCTCCTTGGAAGGTTTGCAGTTGATAACAGTGTGGATCAGCCCTGGTGACTACATGGTGGACCAAGGGGCCCAGGTCCTTAGCATAATGAGGTGGATTAACCTTCCGAGTGATGTGAGGGTCTGAGGTGTCTGCTTGTAACTACAGATGAGAGGTATTTGAATGAAATCTGCTTTGCTTTCTGGGCCGGTGACCCAAACCAAGATCTGTATAGTCCATTCAATATCAATCAAGTCTCTAAAGAAGTCTTCAAGGGATTTGTCTTAGCCTGTCCGATCATAAGCAAGGGTGATGTGGCTTCCAGACCTTTTGGGGGTCAAGGACAAGTGATCACCATTGGGGTTCAGTGGACACATACAGTTGGCGTTCAACTGAGTCAGAATCAAGTTGAACACATTAGGGAAGCAGGTGAGTTTAACTTGGAAGGCACAGAGCCGGTCTCATCCCTTTTTAGATTGCAGGATAATGTGGTAGTGATCATAACGTGGTGGTCAGGGAACACCCTGGAAATAGACAGGGACTGGATAAGAAAGTGGATATTTGTGAGTTTCTCCTTGAAAGCCAGATAATGTCTTTGTCTCTTTAGAGATTGGGAGGTTCAGGTTGATTTCACAGAAGACATTGAGGCCTCTGTGTCAATCAAAATTTTCAATTTTAAGTAAGACTGTGGGTTCCTGCTTCTAAGACACAGATTGTAAAGGAAAATTACTTAATCATTGGGAAAAAGGGCTATTTTGTGAAACATACTGACTCGTCCTCTGCCTCTCGCTTGTAGCCTCTCTGTTATTAGAGAGTCTCCCCCAGTTGTCATAGGGGTCCTGTGGGTAATTTCCATAAGTGCTTCCTTGGTTCCCCCCCCGTTGCTCCATTAGGGCAGTTAGAGAACCAATGAAGAGGGTGCCCACAATTAAAGCAGCCTTGGGTTGGGCAGTCACAAGCCCAGTGATGTGGGTTGCCACAATTAAAACAGCTCTGAGGGAGCTGCCTGAGAGGGGCCCCTTGGCCACACCCATGACCATGACCATGAATGGGTGCAGGGCCGCCACTGAAATGCGTAGGTAGTTGTTGAGAACTGTCCTCCTAGACAGCAAATGCTTGTCGGTTGGAGCCTTGTCTTCGCTGTGATGTTTCCACAAAGCCTTAACAGAACGGTGGAGTTGATTAGGATTAGTGTTGACCCAGTCCAGGTTGTTTGTCTTGACTGCTGTGGCAACACCGGATGGCAAACAGTTTTGATAACAAAGTTATATTTAGCATTGACAGCATGGAAAATCCAAGCTCAATACCCAAAATAAGACACATAGCATTCTCGAAAATTTTCAAGGAAATCTTCAGCAGACTCCTTACTATTAGTGCGAAGTTTGAGGGTACGGGACAGATCAATAGGATTTTGCCAGTATGGGGGATGCAGCATCAAGGATATCATTCTGTCACTGCTGATCCTGAGCTATAGCATTGGAGAGGGCAGTGAAATCATTGTAACCAATGTATTCAGTGAACCAAGCATATTCAGTACAGGTAAAGATTTTTTTGAATACTGGCCAAAATGTCCTGGGCAGTGCCATCATAAACTTTAATTGTGGTGTTTAGAAAATTAACAAACCATTGAGGAGCCTTGTGACGGGGGTCTGGTACATTACTGAGAATGGATGTAATTTCATGGGGCTTCCAGGGACAATAGACAAGGGTAGTGGTGTTTTGACTGGAAGTGCCAGCCTGTGGATTCGGCAGTTCTCTCATAGGGAACATACCTGGAGCGGGTATTTCATCTTCTGAGTCCTTGGAAGAGGAGCTCAATGGGGTTTCTGATCGTTGAACAAGTTTTCTTTTAGAAGATGGTGAGATTTTTAAAAATAAATTATTTTTATTGAAAACTTTTAAAAAAATCTTTTACAAAACATTTATATAAAAAAGAATAACACCATCAAAATAGAAAAAAAGACAGTACAACAAAGCCATAACACAGTGCTATTATTAATGAACAACCTACTCTTCTACTAGAAAAACATATTTACTTAACTTAAACTGAACTTCAAACATATTAAAAAATACTAACAAACTAAATTCAAATAAATTAAATAATATCTCACTACTTTATTTTATCTCACTCATCACACCCAACAGAGGCTCCCACCCTTGGGAGCAACATCTACAGTACCCGTATTCTTTATCGCCAAATCTCCTCTTCCCAGGGCCCCACAGATACCCATACTGATTCCCATGGCTATACCACGGCCCTAATTAATGTTGCTGATAAGTCAGCATCAATCTAATTTAAAAAGGGCCTCCATATCTTGTAAAACCATTCTGTTTTGTGGTGCACCATATTTGTGAGGTGGTCTTGGGGGAGATGTTCCAACACCAGCCTGTGCCACCCCATAGGACCTGGTGGTTTTTCTGATGTCGAATTCAGGAGAATGTTCTTCCTCACACAATGGGTAAGAAATTTGCACAATCTCTTCCCGTGTTCCCCCAGAGAGGGCAAATTTGGCAACCCCAAAAGAAGAATTATCAGATCCACATTAATTTCAATCCCCATGATGTCCTTTAGCTTCCTTACTATAGCATTCCAGTATCTCTGGATCCTACAACATGACCAGTAGCAGTGTGTGAGAGTGCTTATACTAATGTTACATTTGGGGCACCTTGATGACACTCCACTCTTGAACTTAGCTAGCCTCTCTGGCACCATATGAGCACTGTGTAAGATCTTCAATTGCCTAGCCTGCTTTCTGTTACATACTGAGATTTTTCTTACATTCCCCCAGATGTCTTCCCATATCTCCATGAAATATCCTCTCCTAAATCTTGATTCCACATCCCACAGAGTGCTTCCATGTCCACCAGGGTGCGATCTTTCGTAAATGATATAAAGTACTGAGTGAAAGAGCACCCGTACACTGGAGTACTCTTTTCTCCATGTCTGATTTGTAACACTGGACCAGGAGCGTGGTCCTCCTTTGTATATAGTCCCTTATCTGGAAGTTTCGGATTAGGTCCCTATTAGACAATCCATATTTCTGACTTAACTGACTAAGTGACAACAGGACCTCCCCTTGAATATATCTCCCAGATAGAAGATTCCCTTATTCTCCCATGCCTTAAAGCTGGAGTCCATTGCCCCAGGTTCAAATCCTTGGGCTCCCACCAGTGGGGTAAATGGCGAAGTCATAGACCATTTGTCCTTGTCTTGCCTCATTATCCTCCAGGCTGTCACCATATTTAAAATAATTGGACTTTTACACTGCTGGGTCACGGATTTCATCTTGTCCATGAATAATAAATTAATTAAAGGACATCTCGACTGTGAGGCTTCAATATCAAGCCAAATCGACTCTGAATTCCTCCTTACCCAGTCACCAACATACGTTCACAGGGCACTTATTTGGTATTTCTTCAAATCTGGAAGATCCACCCTTCTCTCAGCCTGCAAAAGCTGACAATTTAGTGAATTTAGTTAGAACTCCTGTGGCACCAAATAACGGACCCTAGCCAACCATTTAGCCTCTGTAACACTTGTCTGGGTAACAACGGGAGCATTCTCATGGGGTACAGCAGTCGAGGAAGAACATTCATCTTAATCAAGGCTATTCGGCCCAACCATGATAACGATAACCCCTCCCATCACTGCAAATCCTGTTTTATCCTCTCTAGTAGTTGTACGTAGTTAGCTTTATACAGCTGGTGGAAGGAAAGGGTAATAAAAATTCCCAAATACAAAACATCTTTTGATGACCATCTAAACGGGAATTGCATTCCATCCTTCAGATTAGGCACCTCCACTAATCCCTCCACGGGATGGCTTCCAATTTTGTAAAATTGATCCTGTAATCCAAGAATCCACCATATAATTTAATTGTTTGAATCAGTCGAGGAACAGACTTCTCTGGATTGGCCAAAAATAAAAGGATGTCGTCGGCATATAGGGTGATCTTATGCTCCCCCATTCCCACCTTTGGAGCTACTATTTCAGGATCCCTCCTGATAGCTTTGGCTAACGGTTCAAATGCCAAGGTAAATAACAACGGTGATAGAGGACCCCTGTCGACTACCTCTTCCAACATTAAAGTTATTTGACTTAATATTGTTTGTAATGACTGCCGTCTTAGGATCATTATACAGTACTGCTACCCATCTGGCAAAGGATCCCTCCAGACCAAAGCGCTCTAGGACCTCAAATAGATATGGCCATTCTATCCAATCAAATGCCTTTTCTGCGTCTAGGGAGACCAACAAATCTGGAATCAATCTTTGTTGGCATACTGCACTGTGTTCAGGACTCTCCAGATATTGTTGGCCCTTAATAAAGCCTGTCTGGTCTTCTTTTATAATATCGGGCAGGACCTTCTCTAACCTTAGAGACAGCATCTTAGATAAAATTTTGAAATCTACATTCAACAGTGAAATTGGTCTGTACGAAGTACATACTTCGGGGTCTTTCCCTTTCTTTAAAATGAGGGAGATATCAGCCTTCCTAAGAGAAGGCGGCAGACAGTCCTGGGTGTAAGAATAGTTACACATCCCCAGAAGTGGCTCCACTAACATGTTTATGAATTCATTATAGAATTCAGTTGGGAATCCATCTGGCCCCGGTACTTTGCCACCGTGGAGATGCCTTATTGCTTCCTGCACTGATATAGGTGCGTTCAAAAGGGAAGCCTGTTCTGTATTTATATTGGGGAGATCCAGATTTTCAAAAAAGGACTGCATTCCCATTGTTCACTCCACCCTCTGACTGACTGATATAGCTCTGCAAAGTATTCCCTAAACCTAACATTGATCTTCTTCAATTCACGGGCAATCGTACCAGCCGTCTCCCTGACAGACATAATAGATTGGGAAGCTTTTTTTCCTCCTAGTCAAATAAGCCAGAAATCTACCAGGCTTATCTCCAAATTCAAACAATCTTTGTTTGGCAAAGGAGACCTCTTTTTTTAGCCACTTGTGTGTGCAATGAGACGAGCACAGCCCAGAGAGCTGTGACCCACTGCAGCTTAACCAATGATTGCCATTATAATATGTTTTCTCAGCTACCTTCAGCTGGGCCTCCAGCATCAATCGCTGCTCCTCCCTCTGCCTCTTTCTCGTTGTCGAATATGAATGATCAGGCCTCATAAATATGCCTTAGTGGCCTCCCAAAGGCCGGATAACTCGCCGTACCTGAGTTGATATCCCAAAAGGTCTTGAACTCTCTTGTAATATACTCAACAAATTTGCTATCCCCTAACAAAAATGGATCCATGTGCCAGTGATGTACATCCATTCCACTACCCTTGATTTTAACATCTAAATACACTGGCGCATGATCTGAAATAACTATATTCCCAATTTTGCACACCAATGTTCTGTCCAAACCGTCAGTTGGCATAAAAATATCAATTCGTGTATGGTACTTGTGGGGGTTGGAATAGAACGTGAAGTCTCTTCCATTGGGGTGGAGGTACCTCCACACATCCACTAGTCCCAACTTATCACACATTTCCACCAACTGTTTAGACTGTGCGGGCATACCTGTCAGGCCTTTTGGCACCCTGTCAATCTCTGGTTCTATTAGGCAATTAAAATCCTCCTATAATTTTTTTTTTGATTAGATTAGATTCCCTACAGTGTAGAAACATGCCCTTCGGCCCAACAAGTCCAAACCGACCCTGCGAAGAGTAACCCACCCAGTCCCATTTCCCTCTGACTAATGCACCGAACACTATGGGCAATTTAGCATGGCCATTTTTACCTGACCTGCACATCTCTGGACTATGGGAGGAAACTGGAGCACCTGGAGAAAACCCATGTAGACACGGGGAGAAGGTGCAAACTCCACACGGACAGTCGCTGAGGCTGGAATTGAACGTGGGACCCTAGTGTTGTGAGGCAGCAGTGCTAACCACTGAGCCACTGTGCCATCCCAAATAATTATATGGTGTACCCCAAGATTGATTAACTTCGCCACTGCATCAATTAGAAACTTAAGAGGGTGTGCTGGGGGACAATATACATTCAAAACGCTATACTCTTCTCCATGTATTAGGGCTTTAAGAATGATAAACGGTCCATGTTAATCCTTAATCTGCTCAATTACCTGGAAATGAAGGTTCCTTCTTCCCAGTATAACCACTCCTCTACTCTTAGAGCTGAACGATGAGAAAAATACCTTGTCATAACCTTCCCCCACCTCCCACCACCGCCCCAGCTGCAGTTTCAGATGTTCCTGATCAGTTAAATGCATCTCCTGCAGCAGGGCAATGTCCACCCTTTCCTTCCTAAGGCTTGATAAGAACTTTCTTTCTTTTAACAAGAGAATGGCTCCCTTTTTTAATTCCAGATGGTCCACCTAAACAAATCACTAGCCATGGTCGTCCAGGACAGTCTGTGATTTCCCAGGAGAAGGGAACTTATCTGAGGTGTGATGAGCAACAAAGATATTAACTCTATGAGAACTAAAAGCTACTCCTATAAAAATAACTAAACTAAAAAAAAAACTACACTTAACTGAAGCAAACTCCCAAATATTCCCCAATTTGCTCGAGATCTTCCCCTTTGCCCATACGGAGCACCCCTCCCAATCCTTACTACCATCTTAACTTCCTCTAGCTGAGGCTGCTCCCTAGTCCCAGGCAATTCACAAAAGAGGAAAATCTGTTATTTACATTCTGAAAGCTAACAATGGATACCCATTCCCCCCCATCTTAACCACAGATATAGCCACCCCAATACAAAATCAAAGGGACAGCAGTAAAAATAAGGAGCCCTAGATAATACCCAAATGACCAATATCTAAAATAATCCGAATTTTACAATTTTACAACAAAACTGTACATATAAAACCAATAACCACAAAAAAGAAAGGAGAAGAGGGAAGTAAAAAAGGGGGTAAGAAAAAAAAATCCTACAAACCATTGTCCACAATGATGCCCCATCCCACCCTGACTCAGGTCTTTCAATTCAAAGACTTCATAAAGTCCTTTGCTTTTTCTGCGGAGTCCAACTTATATATTGTGTCCCCCCCACCATGGGCGAATCGCAACACAGCCGGGTACCTCAAGGAGTACTGAATATTCAGGTCCCTTAATTCTTTCTTGATATCATCAGATGTCCTTCTCTTCTTATTTAGGGCTCCTGAAAAAACATTATCTTTGAGCCTTTATACTTTAATGCTTGTGAATTCCTTCCCAGTCTTCTTGCTGTTTCAACTAATAATTGTTTTTCCTTACAACATAGGAGCTGCACTTGGACCACGCGAGGGCACGAGTCCGGCCCTGACCTGCGCATTGTGATCCGGTAGGCCCGCTCCAAAGGTGCCGCCCTGGGAGCTTGAACACTGGCTGCAGGCACCCCCGATGCAGTAGGGGAGTGCCCTGTCTTCTGTACTCCTTTAGACCCCTTTCCTTCATTCAACTTCATCTTGGCCTTAAAGCTGTCCCACACAATTCCAGCAGCTCCAAATAGTCAGTAAGTTTAAGTTAATACTTTTTTCTCCTTGGGGTGGTAAAGGTCCACCTTGCCTGGGGGTATGGCACAGAGCCCAGCACAGCAGACCACTCAGACTGCCGCCATCTTGGATGTCCCCAATTGGTGAGATTTTGATTTTTGTCAACTGCGAGTGTTCTAAGCAACAGAGTTAGTAAACTGAGGAGGAGGTGGGGGAGCAAACATGGCTACGGCAGCAGCATATGTCTGAGGACTAGCTGCAGCTGCCGAGCTAACAGGAACCTGAGGAATTGGAGAAAGAGCGGCATTAGCGGGGGACAAATCCAGGTGGGAAAAGTACAGGGGTCGGTGACAGAGGAACAAGGGGAATTTGAGGGTTTAGGTGGAACAGCAGTTTGATTATCAGGAGGTTGGACAGTCCAGGGGGAAGGGTGAGGGCAGGGGGCGTTTGGGGCTTTGGATTTGCTGATCCAGCAGGGGCTTGAGTAACAGGGGGCGCATTCAGGTTCACTTGGGGATAGATGGGAGTGGGGCAGGTGATGGCAGTGTGAGACACAGATAGGAACACCAATCATAGGTCCAGGCAGAAGGCAGTGGAGGGGGTAGTTAGGGCCGACTGCCTGCCCCTCTTCCGCGGTTACGTTAGAGCCCGGGTGTCTCTGGAAAAGGAGCACGTGGTGTCCACCAACACCCTGGAGTTGTTCAGGGAGAGGTGGGCGCCGCAGGGAGTGGGATGTATTATTTCCCTCTCCAACTCTATTTTGTTTTAACCCCTGTCCTCCCCTTCACTGTTTGATCACACAGCATTGCCCTTTGATGTGAAGGGCACTGCTTGTCACTGGCCACTCGGGTGTTTCCTTTCTTCCGGGTGGTGGAAACTGAATAAAGATTCGTACACCTTGTGTCTTTCACTGTGTCCCACACCTGCGCACACACACAACATGGGTGCTGGGGAAAGAATAAGCACTACCGCAGTTAAATAAAGAAAGGGAAAAAAAAGAAATAAAAATTTTTTAAAAAAAACAGGAACACCAATCATCTAGGTCTGAATTTTCGTTGTCTCCTATATCCAAGCCAAAGCCAAGCATCGAACTACACAATTCTTTTTGTTTACCAGTTACCAGTGACTTTTCCTTTTGTTTCTGTTGACATTCAACTTGAGCACATTAATTTTTGAGGATCTCAATAGATTTCATGGTACCATAATTAGTTAATTCAATTTCCAACTTGCTGGCAGTATCCTGCCACGAGCGCAACACTGATTCTTTGCGGCTTTCATCACAGAATTGCCGCCACAGTCCAATCAATTCTTTCGTTTTAGAGCCCAGGTTTCATCACCAAATCAATTGCTGGGCTGATTTAACCAATTGAATACTTTTAGGGCCATTTAGTGGCCACTGCTCATCACCCAATGTCTTGGGGAGGCAATGGCCTGATGGTGTTGCTGGACTGTTAATCCACCGACTCAGATAATGTCTTGGGGCACAATTAATTTAAAAGGGCACTTGGGGACTAAGAACCAATTAAATTCAAATCAGATGGTGTTGACAATGGGTTTTGAATGTTTGATACTTCTTGACTGGTATTGACAAATCCTCATAACAGTTCTGGACAAGTTCGATATTTATTTACAAGTCCTGGCAGTTAACAGGTCTTGACACTGCCTGACAAGTTTTGACATTTGATAGGTCTTGACCTTTCCTCATAGGTCTTGACCCTTGATAGGCTGACATTTCTCGACAGACAATAGACAATAGGTGCAGGAGTAGGCCATTCTGCCCTTTGAGCCTGCACCACCATTCATTATGATCATGGCTGATCATCCTCAATCAATATCCTGTTCCTGCCTTATCTCCATAACCCTTGATTCCACTATCCTTGAGAGCTCTATCCAACACTTTCTTAAATAAATACAGAGACTAGGCCTCCACTGCCTTCTGGGGCAGAGCATTCCACACACCCACCACTCTCTGGGCGAAGAAGTTTCTCCTCATCTCTGTCCTAAATGGCCTACTCCTTATTTTTAAGCTGTGTCCTCTGGTTCGGCACTCACCCATCAGCGGAAACATGTTTCCTGCCTCCAGAGTGTCCAATCCTTTAATAATCTTATACGTCTCAATCAGATGCCCTCTCAGTCTTCTAAACTCAAGGGTATACAAGCCCAGTCGCTCCAATCTTTCAATGTAAGATAGTCCTGCCATTCCAGGAATTGACCTCGTGAACCTACGCTGGTTTTCCTCAATAGCCAGAATGTCTTTCCTCAAATTTGGAGACCAGAACTTCACACAATATTCCAGGTGCGGTCTCACCAGGGCCCTGTACAGCTACAGAAGAACCTCTTTGCTTCTATACTCAATCCCTCTTGTTATGAAGGCCAGCATGCTATTAGCTTTCTTCACTACCTGCTGTACCTGCATGCTTGCCTTCATTGACTGGTGTACAAGAACACCCAGATCTCTTTGTACTGCCTCTTTACCTAACTTGACTCCATTTAGATAGTAATCTGCCTTCCTGTTCTTGCCACCAACGAGGATAACCATACATTTATCCACATTAAACTGCATCTGCCATGCATCTGTCCACTCACCTAACCTGTCCAGGTCACCCTGTAATCTCCTAACATCCTCATCACATTTCACCCTGTCACCTAGCTTTGTATCATCAGCAAATTTACTAATGTTACTATTAATACCATCTTCTATATCATTAACATATATTGTAAAAAGCTGCGGTCCCAGCACTGATCCCTGCAGTACCCCACTAGTCACCGCCTGCTATTCCGAAAGGGAGCCGTTTATCACTACGTTTTGTTTCCTGTCAGCCAACCAATTTTCAATCCAAGTCAGTACTTTGCCCCCAATACCATGCACCCTAATTTTGCTCACTAACCTCCTATGTGGGACTTTATCAAAAGCTTTCTGAAAGTCCAGGTACACTACATCCACTGGATCTCCCTTGTCCACCTTCAGAGTTACATCCTCAAAAAATTCCAGAGATTAGTCAAGCATGATTTCCCTTCATAAATCCATGCTGACTCTGACTTATCCTGTTACTGCTATCCAGATGTGTCGTAATTTCATCCGTTATAATTGACTCCAGCATCTTTCCCACCACTGAGGTCAGACTAACTGGTCTATAATTTCCTGCTTTCTCTCTCCCTCCTTTCTTAAAAAGTGGTACAACTTTAGCCACCCTCCAATCCACAGGAACCGATCCTGAATCTATCGAACTCTGGAAAATAATCACCAACGCATCCACGATTTCTAGAGCCACCTCCTTCAGTACCCTAGGATGTAGACCATCAGGCCCCGGGGACTTATCAACCTTCAGACCTAACAGTGTCTCCATCATCAATTCCTGGCAATATAAATTCCCTTCAGTTCAGGTCCTTCAGCCACTGTTACCTCTGGGAGATTGCTTGTGTCTTCCTCAGTGAACACAAATCTGAAGTACCAATTCAATTCTTCTGCCATTTCTTTGTTCTCCGTAATATATTCCCTTGTTTCTGTCTTCAAGGGCCCAATTTTAGTCTTAACCATTTTTTTTTCCCTTTCATATACCTAAAAAAGCTTTTACTATCCTCCTTTATATTTTTGGCCAGTTTACCTTCGTACCTCATTGTTTCTCTGCGTACTTCCTTCTTAGTAATCCTCTGTTGTTCTTTAAAAGCTTCCCAGTGTTCCGTTTTCCCACTTATCTTTGCTATGTTATACTTTTTCTCTTTTGACTTTATATGTTACTTAACTTCCCTCATCCTAGGATCTTTCTTCCTTTTTGGAATGATCTGATCCTGCACCTTCTGCATTATACCCAGAAATATCTGCCATTGTTCCTCCATTGTCATCCCTGCTAAGGTTACCATTGAACTTTGGCCAGCTCCTCCCTCATAGCTCCATAGTTCCCTTTATTCAACTGAAATATTGTCACTACCAATTGTACCCTCTCCCTTTCAAATTGCAAATTGAAGCTTATTGTATTATGGTCACTACCTCCTAATGGCTCCTTCACTTCGACGTCCCTGATCAATTCTGGTTCGTTGCACAATACCAGATCCAGAATTGCAGAATGACTACTGCAACACCGCTACGTTTAAATTAAATAGCTGGGGGGGGGAGGGAGGGGACAAACTGGAAGTTTAAGAAGGAAATTGAAGGGAAAGTTAGAACAAGGGAAGTCAAGAAAGACAACGGTATCAATGAAGCAGAAAACTCAAAAAGGGATCATGCCGTAAGGTTGAGTGAAATAGGGGTTGATAGGAAGGGTGAGCTCCAGCTAGTAGGCTCCAGCACCAGCTGTTCTAAGAATCCATCTCGGAGACACTCCACAAAGTCTCTTTCTTGAGGTCCAATACCATCCTGATTCTCTCAGTCTACCTGTATATTGAAATCCCCATAACAACTGTAGCAACATCTATGCGACAGGCCAATTTCAGCTTCTTATTCAACTTACACCCTACATCCATACTACTGTTTGGGGGGCTGTAGATAACTCCCAAGAGGGTCTTTCTACCTTTAGAATTTCTCAGCTCTATCCATACTGATTCTACATCCCCTGATTCTAGGTCCCCCCGCGCAAGGGACTGAATATCATCCCTTACCAACAAGGCCACCCCATCCCCTCTGCCCATCAGTCTGTCCTTACGATAGCACGTATAGTCTTGAATATGCATTTCTGACGTCCTGTCCACTTGAAGCCACGTCTCAGTTATCCCCACAATATCGTAGCTGCCAATTTCCAAAAGAGCCTCAAGCTCATCCATCTTATTTCTAATACTTCGTGCATTCATATACAGTATTTTTAATTTGTTACTGCCCTCACCCTTCCTATCAACCCCTATTTCACTCAACCTTACGACATGATCCCTTTTTGAGTTTTCTGCTTCATTGATACCGTTGTCTTTCTTGACTTCCCTTGTTCTAACTTTCCCTTCAATTTCCTTCTTAAACTTCCAGTTTGTCCCCTCCCCCCACCCAGCTATTTAATTTAAACGTAGTTGTGTTGCAGTAGTCAACCTGCCTGCCAGAATGCTGGTCCCCAACCTATTAAGGTGCAAACCGTCTCTTTTGTATAATTTATGCTTATCACAAAATATACCCCAGTGATCCAAGAGTTTAAATTCTTGCTTCCTGCACCAGTTCCCCAGCCACACATTCAAGTCCATTATCTCCCTGTTCCTGGCCTCTCCAGCCCAAGGAACTGGAAGCAAACCGGAGATAACCACATTGGACGTCCTGCTTTTCAGCCTTCTTCCTAGTTCTCTGAAGTCCCACTGTAGTATGTTCCTCCTCTTCTTCCCGACATCATTTTTCCGATATGTACTACCACCTCTGGCTCTTCACCTTCGCCCTTGAGGGTTTCCTGCACTCTGTCTGCGATGTTCTTAATCCTGGCACCAGGAAGGCAACACACCATCCTTAAATCCCGCCTGTTGCCACAGAAACCCCGTTCAGTTCCTCTCACTATGGAGTCTCCTATCACCACGGCTCTGTGTGATGTCTGACTCCTCGGCTCTGCCTCCGCGCCAACTTTTGATTGACAGGCCTGACCGCCTCGCAGACTGGCAGTGTCACCTGTCTCTACTTTTCATTTTTTGACATGTTTGAAACTTCTTAACTCTTCTTGACAGTTCTTTTAAAGCCTTGACAAGTGATTTAAGGGTGTTTGGTTCCCCATCAAAGGTTACCTGAAATCCCTTCCCAATGGATACCTTGCTCTACTTCCAAGGTGTCCTGGGACCATCTCCACAAAGGTACTTCAGTTCTCCAAAGGTGGACCCTGACTATCCAAAGAAAAAGTAAGAATAACAAACCTGATCTTACCTAGTCTAACTTCAACACTCTGGGTTTCAGATAGTAGAAGTTTCGATATCTAATTTGTCTAGAAGTATGTTATTATTTAAATGGCCAAACGCCTTTGTGAACTGCAAATGCATGAACTACAGTCCTCCCAATTGTGTCCCTGGCTGTGAGACAAGTATTCTGTCATTTTTATCATGACAGAGAGCTTTCTTTGTGGTCAAAGTCTGGGCCTTTCTTTTCTAGACATCTAGACATCGCTTTTTTAGAGTAAATTTTGCACTTACAATTTTAAATATCTCTTTATTTCTCTTGAGGTCTTTGAATGCAATTTTCAACACATATCTTAGCATCTATATTTCAAAGTCATCTTTTGTCTTCCACAGATCTAATTGCTCAGGTTTCTGGGACAGACCGGAAATGGAAAGAAAGAAGCACCTTATGAAAGCTTACCTTGTTATAATTTTCAATTTTCTTGTTAGCACATCTTTCATCTCCACAAAATTACTTCTGGCTGACCGCATCCTTCTTCGAACTTCTATATTATACCTGCCATCTTACAGTCATAGTGTCAAAGAAGTCTCCACAACAGGAAAAGGCCCTCTAGCCCATTGAGCCCATTAGGTCAAAAATTAAACCACTGAACTATTGTAATCTTATTTTCCTGTACTTGATCCATACCCTTGTATGGCTATCTAAATACCTCTGAAATGTTATGTGGGTTTCTGCTTCCACCTCCCTTACAGGCAGTGAGTTCCAGAGTCTCACCACCTGCTGAGGGGTTAAAAATTCCCCATGTCCCCTTTAAATCACCTGCTCCTTCCCTTCAATCTATGCCCCAATCATTAATCCATCTATCAAGGGCAAGTATCTTCCCATCTACCCCATATCCTTCACACTTTTACATATCTGAATCATATCACCCTCTTGGATTCCTCTGCTCCAAGGAACATAAGAACATAAGAAATAGGAGCAGGAGTAGGCCATCTGGCCCGTCACACCTGCTCTGCCATTCAAGAAAATCGTGGCTGATACTTTTGTGGATGTAGCTCATCATAACTCTTAACTCTTTTCTGTTCAAACATCTGTCTATCTTTAAAACGATTCAATGAGGTAGCCTCAACTGCTTCACGAGGGAGGGAATTTCACAGATTCACAACCCTTCGGGTGAAAACATTCCTCGTCAACTCAGACCTAAATCTGTTTCCCCTTATTTTGAGGCAATACCCCCTATATCTAGTTTCACCTGCCAGCGGAAACAACCTCCCTCCTTCTAATTTATCTATTCCCACCATAATTTTATGTGTTTCTATAAAATTCCCCCTCATTCTTGTAAATTCCAATGAGTATAGCACCAGTCAGGAAAACATGCATACCAAGGTCCCTCTGATTCTTGTTGCTTCCAAGAGTCCTATCGTTCATTATGTATTTCCTTGCCTGTTTGTCCTGCCCAAGTGCATCATATCATGCTTACACAGATTGAATTTCATTTGTCACCGAGCTGCCTGTCTACTTCCCACTGTAATCTTAGACAATTCTCATGATTGATCACCTCAACAAGTTTCATGTCATCCGCAAACTTACTGATCAACCCTCCTACATTCAAGTCTAAATCATTTATATTTGCCATAAATAGCAAGGGCCACAACACTGATCCCTGTGGAATCCCACTGGACATGGGCTTCCAGTTATAAAAACATTCCTTGACCATCATCCTCTACTTCCTTCCCCTCAGCCAAATCTGAATCCAATAAGGCAAATTTTCTTGGATGATGTGGGCCCTTACCTTCACTACCAGTCTCCCATGCAGGACTTTCTCAAAAGCCTTACTAGAGCTCAGGTAGACTACATCAAATGTATCTTCTGCTATGATTTGTCCTAAGTAGATAAACAGCCCATGTGTTTCAGTGCAACATCATCCATTTCATCCCCATTCTAGTCTTCTTTAATGTATACCTTCTCACTATCATTGTTTTTGTCTTTTTGGAGTTTGTATTAAATTTACATTCGAAAAAATCTAGATTTTATTTGACTTACAACATTTTGTATGGCCTCTTCTAAAGCTTCACATCATGCTGCACCATCTGTGGACCACATGTTTATTATGCTCTTGCCTTTAATTACTTCTGGGAATAGATGTAGTTGTCTGAATATTTGTCCCAATCTCCTGCCAAAGCACTGAGACAGGAAGCTGGAACAATTGATGTTGTCATTGTGTTGCTATACCATACTGGAACCAGAAGTTGGAATTGGAACTAGACATTATATGCCCATCATTACTGCTACTCCCTTTCCAGCCCATTCTCCTCTCCCTCAGTGCCCCGCTCTCCTCCCTACTTGCCGCTCTGATCTTTTCTCCCCTCTGCTCTTCTCGTTGCTTCATTGTCCCCTCCCTATGCCGCTGTGCTAGTTTCCATTTTCCCCCTGCTTCATTCTCCACTCCCTCACCAACTTGCTTGCTTTTCTGCTGCTGCTGAGTTCTCCGCTGTTCTCGCCACCCTTCTTGCCATTTCTCTTAATGCCCCACTTGGTCTTTTTCTCACTGCACCTCTTGCAGCTCTGTTCTATTCTCTCCTTACTCTTCATTCTCTAGTTTTGGTGTTTACAAGGTACAGCCCAACTCCTTCAGCTAAACTTTGTAATTCCTACATGAATAATGCTATTTTAAATACTTTAAAGAGAGGAGAATAGATTAGATTGGTTATCTCAAAGAATTTTGCAGTGCCGATTCTGAGAATGAACAGATATGGTGTTCTACAAATTGTCATTGGTCCAACTCATCCACGCTAACCAGATAGCCCAACTTAATCTAGTCCCATTTGCCAGCACTTGGCCCATATCCCTCCAAACCCTTCCTTTTCATATACCCATCCAGATGCCTTTTAAATGTTGCAATTGTACCAGCCTCCACCACTTCCTCTGTCAGCTCATTCCATACATGCACCACCCTCTGTGTGATAACATTGCACGTAGGTCCCTTTTATATCTATCCCCTCTCACCCTAATGCCCTCTAGTTCTGGATTCCCCCATCCCAGGGAAAAGATCTTGTCCATTTCTCCTATCCATGCCCCTCATAATTTTATAAACCTCTAAAAGGTCACCACTCAGCCTCTGATGCACCAGAGGAACAGCCCAAGCCTATTTAGCCTCTCCCTATAGCTCAAATCCTCCAAATCTGGCAACATCCTTGTAAATCAGAACAGAACCTTAAAGTGACAAACCTGGCAGCTGCCAGTAGTTCCAAAGTAGGCAACTAAATTTTCATCTACTCAATTTTCTATGAACAGGTAGGGTTAATTTTTACCCTGTATTTGAGCTGGCATCAAATACCCACAATTACTGTGACAAGGATGGAAAGAATTGTTAATAGGTTTAGATACTTGAAAGTACAGTTGTATTATGTAAAAGTGACTATTGCTGAGCATTTTGATTGCCTCACTGTAAGCTATGTCTAATAGCTAGAGCATGAGAAACCTGCTAGCACTTTAGTAAGATGAAGATTATCATCAGAGCTGCTATGCATTTATTAAGAACAAAGAACAATACAGCACAGGAACTGGTGGTGTGGTGACGAGAACTGTACGCAATATTCCAATTATGGCCGAACTAAAGTTCTATAAGATTGCAGCATAACTCATCTATCCTTATACTCAATGTCCCTTCTGATGAAAGCAAGCATGCCATAGGACTTTTTTACGACCATATCTACCTGCACTGCCACCTTCAGTGATCTGTAGATCTGCACATCCAGATCTCACTGTATATGAATACATCTAAGGGTTCTGCCATTCACTGTATAATTTCCACCTGTACTTGATTTTCCAAAATATATCATCTCACATTTGTCTAGATTAAACTCTATCTGCCATTTTTCAGCCCATGCATCCAACTGATCTATATCCTGCTGTATCCTCTGATAATCCTCCTCACTATCCACAACTCCACAAATCTTTATATCGTCTGCAAACTTATTAATTAGAACAGCTACATTTATGTAGATCAAAATCAGCAGAGGTCCCAGCACTGATCCCTGTGGAACACCACTAGTCACAGCCCTCCATTCTGAAAAGCATCCTTCCCCCACCACCCTCTGTCTCATACAACTAAGCCGTCTTGTCAGCTCATCCCGATACCATGTGACTTCATCTTTTGTACCAGTCTGCCATGAGGGACCATGTCAAAGAATTTACTGAAGTCCATATAGACAACATCAATTGCTTTTCCCTCATCAGTGATCTACATTACCTCCTCAAAAAACTCAATCAAGTCAGTGAAACATGACCTTCCCATGCTGTCTATCGCCCATTGCTTCTAAATACGTAAAGATCTTGATTCTGAGAATCTTTTCCAATAATTTCCCTACCACCAACGTGAGACTCACAGGCCTGTAATTTCCATGATTATCCCTGCTGCACTTCTTAAACAATGGGACAACATTGGCTATTCTCCAATGGCTGACTTCTCAAGTAAAGTTGACTAACCCCAAATGAAGCTGCTCTTTTGATGGAACAGTGCCATTTATAAAGAAAAATAGGCAAACTTTTATCACGTTTCTAAAAAGCAGATATTGTACTCAATAGCGTGATGTCAATAAAAGGCAGTGAACATTAATTAGAATGTAGAGGGTGGAGTAAAAACTGGAAGGGAATTACGTTTTGTGGAATCTGTCATGCACTGTTGTGATCATTGGTTATAGAATGGCAGTGACAGAGCCTAGAGGAAAGTTCTTCTCAGCTCTTTGGATTAGCAATGGTATATAGTACACAATCTAATTGCAATTGTATAGTGTCTTGCTGAGATTTAAATTTGATTAATGTGCACTGTTTTCTTCTCCTTATCTAATGAAGTGTATACTTCCCATTGAGGGAATTCAATAAAGGTTCACCAGTCTAATTCCTGGATGGCAGGATTGCTGTATTAGCTAAGATTGGGAAACCAGGTCTGTATTCTCTAAAGTGTAATTGAAAAGTTCTTTCGGATAGGATGGATAAAAAAATTTCTCTTCGGTATTGAGTTTAGAATTATGGGACATCATCTCAAACTAATGGTAAATCATTTAAGATCATGTTGTGGAGCAATATCTTCACTCAGACCATGGTGAATCTTTGGAATTCTTTACCACAGAGGGATGTGGTAACTCATTCACTGAATGTATTCAAGTCAGAAATCTATCGATTTCTGTAGACTAATGACATCAAGGGATTTGGAAATAGTACACGATGTGATGTTGAGAGTGGTGATCAACCATGATCAAATTGAATAATGGATCAGGCTTATAAGCCTGAAAGACTTGCCCCTGTTCCTATGTTTCTCGATTTTGGACACACCATTGGAGTAAGTCTTGAGTGTGCAGAAAATGATAGCAAGCTTCACTTTCCTCCAAGTAAAGTGAATGATTACAGAGTATCAGAGCCAGATTAGATACTATAAAAATTCACCAAGGTTGACAACTAATTTTTTAGGTATGCCTGATGCTGTCTTGCAATGCCTTCCTGTTCATCTTATTATACCATGGTCAATCTCCCTACCCTAGCTTGATGGTAATTGTGGGGTGTGGGATCTGCCAGCTATGAGACTACAGATTATGATCAAACACAATTCTGCTGCTGCTGATGGCCCACAGCACATCATGGAACCCAATTTTGAGTACCAGATTTGTTCAAAATCTATCTGATTTAGCACAGCAGTTGTGTACATGACATGATGGAGGATTTCCTCAGTGTGATGACAAGACTTTAGGTGATTACTCCTAATGTCATGTCAATGAGGCTGAACGTCCAAACACTAAATTACTAATTACATTTTTACTTACAATGTTTTCTTTACAAAAGGGACATACAAGCTAGAAGATATTTCTGATGTAAATTTAGTACCTATCCAGGGGTGGAGGGCAAAGGAGAGAGAGAGAGAGAGAGACTGGATTGATATGCCTGATGAGGTCAAGGAAGCTTCAAAATGTTGGAATTAAAATTGAAAAATTCATTACAAACGGAATTGTAATCGTCTGGGAGTTATCACAGACTCTGAATATGGTATGAAAACAGATAGCAGTCTGATTGAAAGATATATTTTATGTCATCTATTTTCAACAGTACATAAGGCCAGATATTAAAAATTAGTTCAGATCTACTGCCCTTGTCCTTTCAGATGGTAGAGATTATGAATTTGGAAAGTGCTTTGAAGGAGCCTTGCTTGATACTGCAGTGAAACTTGTAGATGGTATACACTGTTGTGTTAGTGTGTCAGTGGTGTAAATTGTGATTATTAACCATAGGGAGTTAATCAAACAGTCCACTTTATCCAGGATAATGTTGAACTTCTTAAGTGTTGTTGGAGTTGAACTCATCCATATAAATCATACACTTGATTTGTGCCTTATAAGTCATGGACAGACTGGACAGACTGTGGAAAGTCAGGAGGTGAGTCACTCACTGTAGAATTTCCAGAATTTGATCTGTTCATAGCTGCAGTTTTTATATGGTTGAATGACCTTGCTATAGCTTTGTCTTGTTGCCATTCCTCATACTGCCTGCCCAGCTATAAGCTACAGCATCAGATTCTGACCTTTACCTCAGGATCCAAGACCTCTTCTTGAAACAAACACTTTTGATTGTTCAGGGATCTAACAGCCTGAACCCCATGTTAAATTCTGAAACCAGATTTAATTCCAGTCAGTTATGTTAATTTTACTAAATGACCTTTTTAATAAGATCAGTTACCTTCCTGCAGCTTCTTTGAGGTGCTACCTCCTACCACCTATTTGAATCAGATCTATGTTTTGTGTGTCAGTCCTGACATGTGGAGGTAATGCATTTGGGCAAGGCTAACAAGACAAGGGAATATATAACATATGGTGGAATAATGAAGGGTAAATGAGGCGAGGGATCTTGCTGTCCATGTACACAGAACCCAAACGGTGTCTGGAAAGGCACTATCCAAGGGCTGGATAGTGGGATAAGGCTGGATAGCTACCATGCAGGCAGTATTGACAGGATAGGCTGAATGCCACCCTTCCTTGCAATAAATGTATACTATTTTTATGATACTCTGACTTTTCTATGAGTATGTAGGAGTGAAGTCATTAGGGGAGAGACAGAGGGAGAGGAGAGAGGAAGTTGTAGATAATATAAGAAAAGTGATATTTTGAAAGGACACTAAACATTTTGTATTTAAATGTTCAGGGCTCACAGATTTTAATGAAAAGAAAATAATGCCAAAATAATTAAGGCTATTGACATAAGATGTTTATTTTATAAAATCTGTGCTGGGTTGCTGTAAGCACAGATCCGATTCCTATGAACAAGCATTTCCCTTGAAGCCAAATCTATGTTTTCCTCCAATCCCCACATTGGGGGGAAAAATGTCTTCCCTTAATGATTCCAGCTATATTTCAGTGTTTCCACAAAATAATACCACACAGAAGCTCTCCAATTGCTTGAATCTTTAATAAGTGGTGGTGGTGTGAGTGACAAAATGATAAAATCAAACAAAGTTTTTTTGGTTGCCAATGGCAACACCATTATCTTCAAATAAGCTCATATCTGAAGACAGCAGTGCTCAAAACCTTTGAGAAAAATCTCTTAACGAAGAAATCAGCTGCTCACAGTCTACGCCAGGCAGAATATTGATGAGAGACTAATTTGTTTTTCTTATACTGTGTGCTTAGAAATGACACATTCTAAACAATGCTACCTTTTTAAATAATCACTGATTAAATGATGCCAGTAATCACTAATCAGATTCAAGCAGAACTGAGCAGTAATGTGTGTTTGCATATATAATTATTATAAATTGTAAGAACAAACTAAAGGCTTAATATAGGTAGGCTATCTCCTGTTGCAATCATCTGACAAAATGGTCGAGCAGCAGAATTCCAAATATTTCCAGCAAATTAGACACAGAATAATGTAACTCTTGTGAGAGGCGACAAAAACAAACAGAATTGCAGTTTGGTCTGAAATAATTTTGGCATCAAATTTACATCTCAGGCTGTATTTCATATTGGATATGATTATCTTTCAACTGCTTACAACATTGTGTCATCATTATACTGATAAATATATAATAGTTTTAAGGAATTAAAAGAAAATTGTCTTCAGAGAATAATGCTGATTACAAACTGCATTTTTCTGTCTTTCATGCTCCTTTCCATGTGTAAATAGATTGTATATCAGAAACAAAATAAGATGCTACTTACAAAAGCTTCTAATGTGATGGGTTGATTAAACAGCAACACCAATTTTGCCAAAATATGTAATATCCACATCAGTGTCTAATGTAGATCCTTGGCTATCACAGTAGCGATATCAAAAAAAGCTACAAATGATGTTAATATGAAGTAAAACCGGAAAATGCTGGAACCCAAGTCCACTTGCAACTATAGTTTCACTTTCTATGGAGCTTCCACATGTATCATTGAGGAGCATATCACAGATATTGCCCACTTCGCACTGACACAACCCCGAATGTGATTGCCATGTGCCTAATTTACATCATGCATTGCGGCTGTTCACAAAAACATCTTTGGAAGCATCTCATCCCTAATGTCAGCCTGGCAAAACTCCTGTCTACTCTGTCCAAAGCACACTTTTTAAATTATGGTACCCAGGGTTGCACATAATTTTCCAGTTGAGCTCATAATCAATATTTTATTATGACTTCCTTAGATTTGTAAATCGGGGCATTGACTTTAGAAGCAAGTTTCCTGTGTTCTTTTTTAACTTTCTTGTCATTTTTAATATCACCTTCAAAGATTTCTGAACTTGCAGAACAGATCTTTCTCTTGATCCTTCCTCTAAAGAGTAACAATTTAATATTCTACTTGCAGATTTTTTACATCTGTGATTATCACATTGACTGATAATATAGAAGATCCTTTTTCCAGAATGAACAGAGGTAGAGTTCAAAAGAACTGAACACCTGTATCTGTCTCAGACAATTTGGTACAAGTTGCTGCATACTTACCAGATCATAGAATTACAGAGTTAAAAATTACACAACACCAGGTTATAGTCCAACAGGTTTATTTGGAAACACTAGCTTTCAGAGTGCTACTCCTTCATCAGTTGGTTGTGTGGCGCTCCAAAAGCTCGTGCTTCCAAATAAACCTGTTGGATTATAACCTGGTGTTGTGTGGTTTTTAACTTTGTCCACCCCAATCCAACACTGGCTCCTCCAAGTCATAGAATTACAGAACAGAGCAGGAGATCATTCAGTCCAATGTGCCTGTGCCGGCAGTTTGAAAATGCTCTTCAATTAGTTCCTCTCCACCATGTATTTCAAACTTTTCTTTCTCATGCACATATTCAATTTCCTTTATAATGCATAACCAATAAAATCATTGGTGAAGCTCCAAGGCAACTAATTTCCTGACCTTTAGGGATACTCTGGGCCTTTAAATATTCAGTTGCCAGAATAATCAAGATATTGTTATGATGCATGTTTGTTTTCTCTTTTTGGTGGAAGCCCTGTCAGCAACCTGCTTATACATATATCACCATTACCTCAATGGAGCTCCAGTTATAGTAGGTTCTGAGAGATGGCCATAGGTTCTGCTATGATGAATCTGGATTAGTGGTGCTGGAAGAGCACAGCAGTTCAGGCAGCCTCTGAGGAGCAGTAAAATCAACGTTTCGGGCAAAAGCCCTTCATCAGGAATAAAGGCAGAGAGCCTGAAGGGTGGAGAGATAAGTGAGAGGAGGGTGGGGGTGGGGAGAAAGTAGCATGGAGTACAATAGGTGAGTGGGGGAGGGGATGAAGGTGATAGGTCAGGGAGGAGGATGGAGTGGATAGGTGGAAATGAAGATAGGCAGGTAGGACAAGTCATGGGGACAGTGCTGAGCTGGAAGTTTGGAACTAGGGTGAGGTGGGGGAAGGGGAAATGAGGAAACTGTTGAAGTCCACATTGATGTCCTGGGGTTGAAGTGTTCCAAGGCGGAAGATGAGGCGTTCTTCCTCCAGGCGTCTGGTGGTGAGGGAGCGGTGGTGAAGGAGGCCCAGGACCTCCATGTCCTCGGCAGAGTGGGAGGGGGCGTTGAAATGTTGGGCCACAGGGCGGTGTGGTTGATTGGTGCGGATGTCCTGGAGATGTTCCCTAAAGTGCTCTGCTAGGAAGTGTCTAGTCTCCCCAATGTAGAGGAGACCACATCGGGAGCAACGGATGCAATAAATGATAATGGTGGATGTGCAGGTAAAACTTTGATGGATGTGGAAGGCTCCTTTAGGGCCTCGGATAGAGGTGAGGGAGGAGGTGTGGGCACAGGTTTTGCAGTTCCTGTGGTGGCAGGGGAAGGTGCCAGGATGGGAGGGTGGGTTGTAGGGGGGGGGTGGACCTGACCAGGTAGTCACGGAGGGAACGGTCTTTGCGGAAGGTGGAAAGGGGTGGGGAGGGAAATATATCCCTGGTGGTGGGGTCTTTTTGGAGGTGGCGGAAATGTCGGCAGATGATTTGGTTTATGCGAAGGTTGATAGGGTGGAAGGTGAGCACCAGGGGCGTTCTGTCCTCTGCTATGATGAACCCTGCCTTTGGGAGCAATACTCCGGTCAGTTTCTGTATGGTATTGATTTGAGCAATGTTTCTTCTGCTTCTTTCATTAAATAAACATCTTCTTCCATTGTGTTCTTTGAAACACATATAAAATAAATTAAGCATTGGTAGAAAGTATGTGTTAGTATTACAACATAATGGATAAATTGTTATCCCAAAAATGTATATTTAAAATATTCTTGTTTCAAAATAACAAAGTGCATTGGCATTACTTGCAAAATAAGTCTTTTAAAATTACAAGTATTGTTTCTTTCCCTTTGAATTAAACATTGAAATAATTGTTTCAATAGCAGGTTTGTTGACTTCTCCTAAAGGTTTTTGTTAACATAATAGATGCATACGTAATTGACTTCCATTCAGATTTATTCAGGCATTCTGCTCAAACAGAAGTAACTATGTGGCAAGTAATTGGAGACTGAAAGAAATGATCCCTTGCAGTGTTTTAGTAATCACTAACCTGTATCTCAGCAGTGGGTATTGGTTGGAAAAATGACAATATGAACCTCGAGTTACAAAAATGTCCAATTCAATTCACAGGTTGTGTTGAATTAGCTTACCTCTGTCGGAGTGGAAGCATGGCTTCCAGAATTCCCAATGAGTCATATTGTCCTTAGGCAAGAGAAAATGAAGGTGACTAGCATTACCACCCCTAATCATTATTCAACCAAACCTTGAAACACATGTGTGGACATCAGGGTGACTTAGAATTGAACTCATCTGCAAAGTCCTTCAGAAGTAAGCAGATTCTTGCATTTTAAATACATGAGCGGTGTCAGAGGGTCATTGTTGATTCTGGTCCATATCCAGTGAGAAATGAATGCTTTCAGAAGCAAAAGGGCAAAGTTGGAAGAAAATATTATTGAAGAACAGTAATTGGATTTATGGTGCTGTCAGTAGATTTGCAATATGAACATATATTTATGTTAATGATTGTATAAATACATTCTTCAGTCTCTATGAATGGCATGTGCTAGCCAAACCATTTTATTTAAGAAGCCTATTCAACCATTCGATCATGTGTAAAACTGTAAACAGTCAATTCTTTTTCATTGCTATCTAAGCACAAATTGATTCTTACACATAAAGTACTTTAACATTGTATAAACCAATTCTGGCTGCTTATTTCTGCAGAGGCTTTTAGACTCACACTGCATATTCAACAAGAATAAAGATTCTGCCTTTGGATATTTATTAACTATGTATTACCAACGAGGTAAAAACAATGACTGCAGATGGTGGAAACCAGATTCTGGATTAGTGGTGCTGGAAGAGCACAGCAGTTCAGGCAGCATCCAAGTAGCTTCGAAATCGACGTTTCGGGCAAAAGCCCTTCATCGGGGCTTTTGCCCGAAACGTCGATTTCGAAGCTACTTGGATGCTGCCTGAACTGCTGTGCTCTTCCAGCACCACTAATCCAGAATATGTATTACCAACTCCCATCAGCCCTTCCTGATGAAGTGTTATACCCAAAACATCGACTCTCCTGCTCCTCAGATGTTGCTTAACCTGTTGTGACTTTCCAGTGCCACACTTTTTGACTCCCATCAGAGTTATACCAATATGCTGAAGTAGAGCTCCTTCCTGCTCTGGTAAGCACTTTCAATATCTGCCTCCATCCCAAATAGAAATTTGAAACAATATCAATAGAAATCATGTCAAGCTGATTTGGAAATAAATTGAAATGTATTGAAGTCCCAACATGCAAACTGTTGATTGGCACCTCACCAAGTATACAGACTAAAGTACCCTTGCCTCTAGACTATTCCCCAGAAACCACACTTCGCAAATTGAACAATCAATGTATTATGTCACATAATTGAACACTTCTAACAAATACGCTGCACTCATGAATTTGAAGATAGCAAACAAAATTTCATAAATTGTGTTCATTGAAGTCTGCTGTACAGGTATTAGTCATTCAATTGTGCACTTTTCTGTAAAGCATGCATAACGGGACCATAGAAGGTAGTGCTGACAGACAACATCGAGCATGGTTTCTCAAGCATCTGTGTCAGGACCTCCACCTGTGGCTGGTGACCTGAAGGAAGGCACTGGCCAGGTCAGCTTGTTTAGTTAAAAGGAACCACTCTGGAGAACAGGGTGCCTTTGGGTAAATAAACAATAGACAATAGGTGCAGGAATAGGCCATTCGGCCCTTCGAGCCAGCAGCATCATTCATTATGATCATGGCCGATCATCCACAATCAGTATCCTGTTCCTGCCTTATCCCCATAACCCTTGATTCCACTATCTCTAAGAGCTCTATCCATCTCTTTCTTGAAAGTATCCAGAGATTTGGCCCCTACTGCCTTCTGGGGCAGAGCGTTCCATTTATCCACTACTTTCTGTGTGAAGATGTTTCTCCTCAACTCTGTTCTAAATGGCCTACCCCTTATTTTTAAACTGTGTCTTCTGGTTCTGGACTCACCCATCAGCGGAAACATGCTTCCTGCCTCCAGAGTATCCAGTCCATTAATAATTTTATACATCTCAATCAGATCCCCTACCATCCTTCTAAACTCGTGTGTGCATAAGCCCAGTCGCTCCAATCTTTCAATTTATGATAGTCCCCGCCATTCCGGGAATTGACCTTGTGAACCTATGCTGCACTCCCACAATAGCCAGAATGTCCTTCCTCAAACTTGGGGACAAAAACTGCACTCAATACCTTAGGTGCGGTCTTACCAGGGCCCTGTACAGCTGCAGAAGGACCCCTTTGCTCCTATACTCAATTCCTCTTGTTACAAAGGCCAGCATGCTATTAGCTTTCTTCACTACCTGCTGTACCTGCATGTTTGCTTTCATTGACTGATGTACAAGAACACCTAGATCTCGTTGTACTTCCCCTTTACCTAACTTGACTCCATTTAGTTAGTAATTTGCCTTCCTGTTCTTGCCACCAAAGTGGATAACCACACATTTAGCCACATTAAACTGCATCTGCCATGCATCTGACCACTCACCTAGCCTGTCCAAGTCACCCTGTATTCTCATAACATCCTCCTCACATTTCACCCTGCCAACCAGCTTTGTGTCATCAGCAAATTTGCTAATATTACTTTTAATGCCTCCATCTATATGATTGATCTATATTGTAAACAGTGCTTTCATCTATATCATTGATGTATATTGTAAACAGGCCTCATGGGGTGAAAGGTCGGGCAGACAAAGGACTTCCTCAACCTGACATAAAATGCAGACTTAATTCCATTAATACTGTGTCGTCTGTGTTTAACCGTAAGTTTTCTTTAGGTTTATAACGACTTATGCCAGTAGAATAAAAAGCCTCTGCTTCCTGACCTTTGGGCTGTCAGTGTGTTCAAATCTCATATTACATAAGTTTGTTGATATCAATATTTATCAATGCATTGTTCAGGATACTGCAACATTTCATCTATTTTCCCAAAAGCTTGATAGGGCAGTGCAAAAGATTATCTGTTTCACAACTGATGTAAGATGTCACTTCAGTGTTGAGGCAGTCTTACCAGAAAAATGAATGAGTCAACACTGAGAAATTCACATACGTAAACTGGCAGCTTTTCATCTGGCTTTATGGGCAATACGGTGGCTCAGTGGTCAGCACCACTGCCTCACAGGGTCAGAGACCCAGGTTTGATTCCAGCCTCAGGTGACTGTCTGTGTGAAGTTTGCACATTCTCCTTGTGTCTGTGTAGGTTTCCTGTTGGTGCTCTGGCTTCCTCCCACAGTCCAAAGATTTGTAGGTTAGGTGGATTGACCATTCTAAACTGCCCAAAGTGTGTGGGCTAGTTGGATTAGCCATGGGAAGTGTGGGGTTTGGGGGCAGGTCTGGGTGGAATGGTGTTTGGAGGGTCTATGTGGACTCAATGGGCCTAATAGCCTTCTTCTACACTGTAGGGATTCTATGATGATCTGCCATACTATACAGAAATGCAACTCACACTGAAATATATATGGAAGATTTTTACAACATGAAATGTAAATGGTTATTTTTCCCCACTGTACACTGTGTAATTAGAATCCTTATTCATAAATATTAGAAATAATACAGAAATTAATGTAAATATTAGAAAATCAACATAATGACAGAAATTAAATTCATGAAGTGTTTTCAGTATGCTGAACATCTGTGCACATTTTAGACTGACGGCTCAGTAAATGACATTGAAGCAATAGAGTGATGACAATTAATCATTGGCTGTTGACAGTGCAGACATGAAACCTGGTAAGACGTCTTACTTGGATACTGGGCAAACTGGAAAATTGTAGGTGTGCTGCCCTAAACCTCCATAAATGGTGAATCAACTTATTACACTGCAAAGCAATTGGGCAAATTTCCCTGTCAGTAGTGTATGTTTATAAGATCAATACTGATTTTCACTTCTTTAGAAACAGTCCATAGGAACATATGAATTAGGAGCGTGTGGGCCACTCAGTAATTTGAGGCCTGCTCCACCATTCAATAAGATCATGGCCAATTGCATAACTCCATTTTCCTGTTTGCCCATGAGAACATTTCACGCACTTAGAGTCATAGGGATGTACAGCATGGAAACAGACCCTTCAGTCCAACTTGCCCATGCCGACCAGATATCCCAACCTCATCTAGTCCCACTTGCCAGCACCCAACCCATATCCATCTAAACCCTTCCTATTCATATATCCATCCAGCTGCCTTTTAAATGTTGCAACTGTACTAGCCTCCATCACTTCCTCTGGCAGTTCATTTCCATACACATACCAGCCTTTGCATGAAAAACGTTGACCCTTCAGTCTCTTTTATATCTTTCCCCTCTCACCCTAAACCTATGTCCTCCAGTTCTGGACTCCCCGACCCCAGGGAAAAAACTTTGCCAATTTACCCTATCCATGCCCTTCATGATTTTGTAAACTTTTATAATGTCACCCCTCAGCCTCCGACGCTCCAGGGAAAACAGCTCCAGGCTATTCAACCTCTCCCTTAAGCTCAAATCCTCTAACCCTAGCAACATCCTTGTAAATCTTTTCTGAACCCTTTCAAGTTTCACAACATCCTTCCGACATGAAGTAGACCAGAATTGCATGCAATATTCCATTCTGAAATTGGCCTAATCAATGTCCTATTTAATCGCAACATGACCTCCCAATTCCTGTACTCTTTACTCTAACCAATAAAGGAAAGTATACCAAAGCCTTCTTCACTATTTACCTACGACTCCACTTTCAAGGAGCTATGAACCTGCACTCCAAGGTCCCTTTGTTCAGCAACACTCCCGAAGACCTTACCATTAAGTGTATAACTCCTGCTAAGATTTGCTTTCCCAAAATGCAGCACCTCGCATTTATCTGAATTAAACTCCATCTGCCACCTCTCAGCCCATTGGCCCATCTGGTCCAGATCCTGTTGTAATCTGAAGCAACCCTCTTTGCTGTCCACTACACCTCCAATTTTGGTGTCATCTGCAAACTTACTGACTGTACCTCTTATGCTAACATCCAAATCATTTATGTAAATGACAAAAAGTAGAGGACCCAGGACCGATCCTTGTGACACTCCACTGGTCACAGGCCTCCAGTCTGAAAAACAACCCTCTACCACCACCCTCTGTCTTCTACCTTTGAGCCAGTTCTGTATCCAAATGACTAGTTCTCCCTGTATTCCATGAGATCTAACCTTGCTAATCAGTCTCCCATGGGTAACCTTGTTGAACGCCTTACTGAAGTCCATATAGATCACACCTACTGCTATGCCCTCATCAATCTTCTTTGTTACTTCAAAAACTCAATCAAGTTCATGAGGCATGATTTCCCATGCACAAAGCCATGTTGAATATCCTTAATCAGTCGTTGCCTTTTCAAATACATCTACATCCTGTCCCTCAGGATTCCCTCCAACAACTTGCCCACCACCGACATCAGGCTCACCGGTCTATAGTTCCCTGGTTTGTCCTTACCACCTTTCGTAAATAGTGCCATCATGTTAGCCAACCTCCAGTCTTCTGGCACCACACCTGTGACTATCAATGACGCAAATATCTCAGCAAGGGTCCCAGCAATCATTTCCCTAGCTTCCCGTAGAGTTCTAGGGTACACCTGATCAGGTTCTGAGGATTTATCCACTTTTATGCATTTCAAGACATCCAGCACTTCCTCCTCTATAATATGGACATTTTTCAAGATGTCACCATCTATTTCCCTACATTCTATATCTTCCATGTCCTTCTCCACAGTAAGCACTGACGCAAAATACTCATTTAGTATCTCCCCCATCCACTGTGGCTCCACACAAAGGCCACCTTACTGATCTTTGAGGGGCCCTATTCTCTCCCTAGTTACTCTTTTGTCCTTAATGTATTTGTAAAAACCCTTTGGATTATCCTTAACTCTCTATTTGCTAAAGCTATCTTATGTCCCCTTTTTGCCCTCCTGATTTCCTTCTTAAGTATACTCCTCCTGCCTTTATACTCTTGTAAGGGTTCACTGGATCCATCCTGTCTATACCTGACATATGCTTCCTTCTTTTTCTTAACCATACCCTCAATTTCTCTAGTCATCCAGCATTCCCTACACCTACCAGCCTTTCCTTTCACCCTAACAGGAATATACTGTCTCTGAACTCTGGTTATCTCATTTCTGAAGACTTTCCATTCTTCTGCCTTAATAAGGCGCAAATCTTTGTTTCCAGCTCCCTTTGAGAAGAGGGTTCCAAATACTCACGAACCTCTGTGATAGTACATTTCACCTCATCTCTGTCTTGAAGCGTGACTAGACCTTGAACCTCACACAGGAGGAAACTTACTTTTCACAGATGCTCTATCAGGTCCCCTCAAGATCTTATATATTTCAATCAAAGTATGTTAAATGATAAGAATGATCAAAGGGTAATTTTCAGGATCAAAGAAATTAAGGGTGTTTAAGATTGCATGATTTCAAATATTAAAATCTTCTTTTGATGAAATGAATAACTTTGCCTGTTGTTTTTACAACCCACTCAAGTATTATCCGACCAGCTATAGATCGGGGTAAAGCTTCATTCTCTGTATTTGAATAGGCTATGTCTCCATTTCTCACATTAGCTACCCTGCAGCTTTCTGTGTAAGACTGCCTAATTTAGTGCTACGGATCCATGACTACTGAGAATTGAAATTGGAACTGGAATTGCAATTGAGCCCAACTTAATTTGACACAGTGTGCTATCAAATTGGTTGAGGTTCCAAGGGCAAATGGTTATTGTCCAATCTCAACATCACGCTAATTCTTTGTTTTTCAGGTGCAGCACTGATTAGTGTGACACACATTTGTTGTGTTAAACTTTTTGATATTTCAAAAATATCCAAGAACTCACTTAAGTAAGATCTGATCAACCCTATTTATAACAATACAAGAAAGGTTTAATAGCTTTGATAGTTCAACAGAAAATTCACTTATTTTGTTTTTTAAAACTTACGAGCTATCTCATTTGCAGCATTATTTTGAGCAGCAATGAACATATGAATGAAAGCCAAACATCTAATATCTTTTATAATGTAGGAAATTTCTGTGCTGAATAATATAAATTGACAGTTGAATCTCCAAGTGTTGTTCTTATACATGAAACAATAGTCTAGGCAAAGAAATGAAGAGAAATACAGCACATACCATATGGATATAATTTATCTTTCTGTGTGAGGTGGATTAATATCAGACCGAACTAGATTAATGCTAGAAATATCTTGCCTAAGACTGCATGCCATAAAATTTCTGGTTGATAAATGGAGTGTGGATATTGGAGATCCAATCTAATATATTTGTAACTATATGAGATAGTCCAGAATGAACTGCTGAATGAACATAATTTTGTTCACTGTAGCATAACATGAGACAAAATTTGGCTTTTATTTCACCTGCATTTCTCTACATGAATTGTAACTGTGAAAATATAGTAGGCTTATAACATTTCAACATTTTTCTTCTTTTCCTATTTCCTATGGGTGATGTTTTAGAATAAAGGTACTGCAAGTTGAAGAAAGTCTAGGGAGTCAAGTAACTGCAACAGATGTATAAAATAGTGAAAGACAACGCCTAGAGACTGGTTTAGATATATAATTTCTTGAGGAATTATGTTATTACTCAAACAAAAATAAAAGAAATGGCAATTGAAGATTACTTCATGATCCATCATGAAAAAACAGAAAGACTGTCTTTGGTGCAATTCATTTTACTAAAGGGACAATGAAATTTGGTTCGCCAGTGAGTGGATTGAGAGCTTGGAAGTTGAAAGCAATCATAAACTGTTCAATACAATCAATTTCACTGTATTTTTGGAGATTGAAATAAATTATAAAATTACAAATTAACAAAATACATTAACCTGGGAACATTTATGATATGTTAAATCATTTAGCATTCCACAAAATAAACTAGGTAGTTTATGATATTTCAGTGACTCAACTGAGACTAGATAAATGATTTGAAACATGAATGAAAGAACTTAAGAAATAGGAGGAGGAATAGTCCCTTCATCCTTTTCAGCCTAGCCTGCCATTCAATATGATTTTGCTGAGCTATCATCGCAATTTCAAAATTTTGCTCTTTCCTCATATTCCATAATTTTCTTCGTCCAAAAAATCTTCTGATGCCTGTCTTAAATATATTTGACAACTTAGAACTATCCACTGGAAACCAAACTAGCAAGGATCTAATAAGACAGATGAAAGTCTCCAAAGTTTCAGTCATAGGATGACTGTTAGCCACTCACAAATGTAAGTGCACTCTTCAGCCAAGGTTTGCTATTGCATTTTGATTATTTCTTCTGTTGGTTCATTTATTACTTCTAGAGTAGGACAGCAGAATTCATTAACTCATCCCAGCAATGAATTAATCTGAATTAATTAGGTGAGTCCAATCCCTCTACACCTCCATCCACCATGACCAGGGCCTCCAAGCCCTCCGTTTCTTCCTCTCACGACGTCCCCAAATTTACCCTTCCACTGACACTCTCATTCATTTAGCTGAATGGCCCTCACCCTTAACAATTTCTCCTTCGAATCTTCCAGATCAAAGGGGTAGCCATAGGTACCCGTATGGGCCCCAGCTATGCCTGTCTCTTTGTCGGCTACGTAGACCAGTCCATCTTCTGTAGTTACACCAGCACCACTCCCCACCTCGTCCTCCGCTACATTGATGACTGCATCAGTACCACCTCGTGTTCCCACGAGGAGGTTGAACAGTTCATCAACTTCACCAACACATTCCACCCCGACCTTAAATTTACCTGAACCATCTCTGACACTTCCCTCCCCTTCTTGGACCTCTCCATCTCTATTAATGACGATTGACTTGACACTGAGATTTTTTTCAAACCCATCGACTCCCACAGCTACCTGGATTACACCTCTTCCCACCCTACCTCCTGCGAAAATGTCATCCCATACTCCCAATTCCTCTGCCTCCGCCGGATCTGCTCCCAGAAGGACCAGTTCCGCCACAGAACACACCAGATGGCCTCCTTCTTAAGGACTGCAATTTCCCTTACCACGTGGTTGGTGATGCCCTCCAACGCATCTCATCCACATCCTGCACCTCCACCCTCAAACCCCACCCCTCCAGCTGTAACATGGACACAACCTCCCCGATCCTCACTTTCCACCCTACCAACCTTTGCATAAACCGCATCATCCGCCGACCTTCTGCCACCTCCAAACGGACCCCACCATCAGGGATATACTTCCCTCCCCACCCCTTTCTGCTTTCTGCAAAGACCGTTCCCTCATTGACTACCTGGTCAGGTCCACACCCCCCCAACAACCCACCCTCCCTTCCTGGCACCTTCCCTTGCCACTGCCGGAATTGCAAAACCTGTGCCCACACCTCCTCATTCACCTCAATCCAAGGCCCCAAAGGAGCCTTCCACATCCCGCAAATGTTTCACCTGCACATCCACCAATGTCGTTTATTGTATCCGTTGCTCCCGATGCGGTCTCCTCTACATTGAGGAGACTGGACGCCTTCTCGCAGAGCGCTTTAGGGAACATCTCCGGGACACCCACACCAATCAACCCCACCACCCCGTGGCCCAACATTTCAACTCCCCCTCTCACTCTGCCGAGGACATGCAGGTCCTGGGCCTCCTCTACTGCCACTCCCTCACCACCCGATACCTGGAGGAAGAATGCCTCATCTTCCACCTCGGAATACTTCAACCCCATGGCATCAATGTGAATTTCTCCAGTTTCCTCATTTCCCCTTCTCCCACCTCACCCCAGCTCCAACCTTCCAGCTCAGCACTGCCCTCAAGACCTGTCCTTACCTGCCTATCTTTCTTACCACCTATCCACTCCACCCTCCTCTCTGACCTATCACCTCCATCCCCACCCCTATTCATCTATTGTACTCTTTGCTACCTTCTCCCCAGCCTCAACACCCCCCGCCCCATTTATCTCTCCACCCTGGAGGCTCCCTGCCTTCAGTCCTAATGAAGGGCTTATGCCTGCTCCTCGGACACTGCCTGACCAGCTGAGCTTTTCCAGCACCATTCTAATCTAGACTCTGATTTACAGCATCTGCAGTCCTCCCTTTTGCCTAGTTGTACTTTTTAAGTCAGTCCCACAGCCAATTGTTCAGAGCAGAGTGCTCTAGCCCAACTATAGACAAGAATGGTAGAGTAGAGTCAAATGGTGAAAACATATTTAGGGGCAAATTACTGCAGATATTGGAATCTGTACCGAAAACAACAAATGCTGGAGATCATAGTAGGTCAGATAGCATCCCTGAAAAGAGAGCAAGCGAATCTTTTGAGTCTAATGACTCTTCATCAGTGCCTTTTGAAGAGTGATAGAGTCATAGAGATGTACAGCACGGAAACAGACCCTTCGGTCCAACTTGTCCATGCTGACCAGATACCTCACCTGCCAGCACCTGGCCCACATCCCTCCAAACCCTTCCTTTTCATATATCCATTCAGATGCCTCTTAAA
This sequence comes from Chiloscyllium punctatum, assembly GCF_047496795.1. Taxonomy (NCBI): domain Eukaryota; kingdom Metazoa; phylum Chordata; class Chondrichthyes; order Orectolobiformes; family Hemiscylliidae; genus Chiloscyllium; species Chiloscyllium punctatum. Next base: position 59,331,540 of record NC_092763.1, on the reverse strand, counting down.
TGTTGCAATTGTACCAGCCTCCACCACTTCCTCTGGCAGCTCATTCCATACACGTACCACCCTCTGTGTGAAAAAACTGCCCCTTAGGTGTCTTTTATATCTTTCCCCTCTCACCCTAAACCTATGCCCTCTGGTTCTGAACTCCCCCACCCCAGGGAAAGAGTTTGTCTATTTATCCTATCCATGCCCCACATAATTTTATAAACCTTGATCAGGTCACCCCTCAACCTCCGACGCTACAGAGAAAGCAGCTCCAGCCTATTCAACCTCTCCCTATAACTCAAATCCTCCAACCCTGGTAACATCCTTGTAAATCTTTTCTGAACCCTTTCATTGAGACTCAAAATATTAGCTTGCTCTCTCTCCACAGATACTGTCTGACTCATTGTGATCTCCAGCATTCGTTGTTTTCAGTGAAAGAATATTTCATTTTCACTCATGGTGGCAGTCAGCTTTTGAGAACAGCAGAGAAGGCTGAGTTGGTTGGAAATTCTTCAGTCAAAAGTATTGAGTGGAGGATTAAACTTGGTCTGCTTTCAAAGTTTCCACCATCATTGGCACGAGCCAATTTGATTCACTCCACATGAGATTAATAACAGTTAAGTGCATTATGCAGAGCAAAGTCTTTGTGCCCTCACAATATCCTTTATACAGTGATGAAAATCTATGTTTGAGAGAGTGGTGCTAGAAAAGCACAGCAGGTCACTTCAACTCCCCCTCCCACTCCACCAAGGACATGCAGGTGCCTCCTCGATCGCCACACTTTAACCACCCGACGCTTGGAGGAAGAACTCGGTTTCCACATTGGGACCCTCCAACCACACGACATCAATGTGGACTTCACCAGTTTCCTCATTCCCCTCCCCCAACCTCATCCCAGTTCCAACCTTCCAATTCAGCACTGCCCTCATGACCTGTCCTACCTGTCCATCTTCCTTCCCACCTATCCACTCCACCCTCTGCTCCGACCTATCACCATTACCCCGACTTCCATCGACCTATTGCACTCTCAGCTACCTTTCACCCAGCCCCATCCCCCTTTCATTTATCTCTCCTCCCCCTCGGTTCACAAGCTTCATTCCTGATGAAGGGCTCTTACCCGAAAATTCGATTCTCCTGCTCCTCGGATGCTGCCTGATCTGCTGTGCTTTTCTAGCACCTCACTTTTGATTCTGATCTCCAGCATCTGCAATCGTCACTTTCCCCTCATCTATGTTCTAGTGCTAGCTTTTCTCTGAGCAGTTATGATAGTGATATTTATCCTAAAATGGTGTAAATCACCCAGGAATGCTCTAGCTACAAAATTAAATAAATTTGTCTAGTTACCAGCCTTGCAGTGTAACCATTGGAGCAAGAGCAGGCCATTGGGCTCATTGAGGCAATTTTACCATTCAACAAATCATGACTGATCTGACTGTGGTCTTACTTCCAGTTTTCTGCTTGTCCCCATAACCCTGAACTCCTTTGTGATCAAAATTGTATCAGCCTTGCAATATATTCAATGACTCCACTATTTTATGTGCAAGACCTTCTGGAAATGAAATTCCTCCTCATTTCTGCCTGAAATGTGGGATACCTCATCTCTAAACCTTCCGTCCTGGTTCAAGATATTCTGACTAAAGGAATCACATTCTCAGAATCTAGCTTTTTGAACACCCTCAGAATATTGTATGCTTTAATAAGCTCACCCCTCATCTTACTAAATTCTAATAATTACAGATCAAATCTGCTCATTCTTTCTTCATGAGACAACATATTCAGTCCAGGAATCAAGATAGTGCATATTATCTGAATAAATTCCAATGCATGTCTTTCACTCCTTCACTAAGTGACAGAAATTTGCAAAGTATCTAACTGTGACCTGCTCAATAATGTGTATGGTTGCAGCAAGGCATCTGATGGTTTTACTCTACCTGTTAAAGAGACTGATATCCATATGTTGTATTAGACAGCAAAAAGCTTCCAGATATTTACAAGAGTTTTGTTGTAAATCTATAGCCTTGCACAAACAATACTTTCCACCTTTCCCTTCTGGACATTTTTCCTGTCTCAAATGGGGAAGAACCCAACTCTTGATACATTGACAATAAGCATCACTTACTCTCCATCAACTCAGAAGCTATTCTGGTTTACCCTTAAAGAGACCTGCAATTCTAACCCTGACACTACTACTCTTACAAAAAAAGGGATAATGTTCTGTTTGCCTTCCTAATTACTTGCTGTATCTGCACTATAACTTTCTGTGATTGAACCAAAAGGACACCAAGATCCATCAGAACTGCAACATCCTGCAATCTCTCTTTGCTTAACTAATAGAGTGCGTTTCAATATTTCCTGTCAAAGTGCACAATCTCACATTTTCCCACATTATATTTCATCTACTCATTTAAACTGTAAATATCACTTTCCAGGTTACTTGTATCCTACTCAAGACTTTCTTTCCTACCTATCTTTGTATCATCAGCAAACTTGACTGCATGAGTGTCTGCCCTTCATCCAAGTTCTTATTCTAGATTGTAAATAGTTGAGGCCCAGTATTGGTTGTCGCGGAGCTCCACTAGGTACAATTTGTCAACCTTAAATAACCCATTTATCTTAGCTCACTGTTTCCTGTTAATTTACTAATCATCTCTCCATATTAAAACATCATTCCCAACACCTTGAACTCTTACCTTGCGCGTCAACCTTTAATGTAATATTTTAATGAATGCCTTTTAGAAACCCAAGTATCTATTGGCTCCTCTTTGGTGACCCTGCATGTCAAATTTGCAAAAAGTTCCAATTAATCTGACACACATGATTTCCTTTCATTAAACTATGTTGCCAGTAAGTATTATGATATTCTAAGTGAACTGTGACAATCCCCTTACTATTCTAGTGTTCCAGCATTTTTCCAACGACAAATGGTAGACCAACTGTCCTATACTTACCTGCTCTCTATTTCCCTCTTTTCTTGATTAATCGTGGTCATTTCTGCTTTCCAACTGGCTACCTGGGATCTTTCCCAATTTCAGGGAAATATGGAAAATTACAATCATAAAGGTATTACTTCTGTAGCCCTTCCTTTAGATCACAGGATGCAGTGTTATGGAGAAAATATAGAGAATCACCAGGAGACGCAGAGAGTTCTTCAAGAAGTAGTCCTTTATTTGCAAACAAAAAACCGTTGAGAAAGCAGATTCTCGAATGCCCACGAACCTCAGGGTCCGTGGATTTTTCTATCTTTTTTTATCATGTTTCTGTCAGCTTATCAGCATATCCAACTATGGGCAAAAGTTACAGCTAGGGGAAAGGCAATTACAATGCGATTAGGCAAGATTTAGGAAGCATGGGATGGAGAAGGAAACTGCAGGGGATAAGCACATTAGAAATGTGAAGCTTATTCAAGGAAAAGCTACTGTGTGTCCTAGATAAGTATGTACCTGTCAGACAGGGAGGAAGCTGTAGAACACGGGAGCTGTGGTTTACGAAGGAAGTGGAATCTCTGGTCAAGAGGAAGAAGGTGGCTTATGTTAGGATGAGATGTGAAGGCTCAGTTAGGGCGCTTGAGGGTTACAAGGTAGCCAGGAAAGACCTAAAGAGAGAGCTCAGAAGAGCCAGGAGGAGATATGAGAAGTTGTTGGCGGATAGGATCAGGGTAAACTCTAAGGCTTTCTATAGGTATTTAAGGAATAAAAGAATGACGAGAGTAAGATTAGGGCCAATCAAGGATAGTAGTGGGAAGTTGTGTGTGGAGTCAGAGGAGATAGGGGAAGCACTAAATGGATACTTTTCAACAGTATTCACTCTAGAAAACGACAATGTTGTTGAGGAGGTTACTGAGATACAGGCTACTGAACAGGTGTGATTAAGGTTCACAAAGAGGAGGTATTAGAAATCCTGCAGAGTGTGAAAATAGATAAGTCCCCTGGGCCAGATGGGATTTATCCTAGGATCCTCTGGGAAGCCAGGGAGGAAATTGCCGAGCCTTTGGCATTGATCTTTAAATCGTCATTGTCTACAGGAATAGTGCCAGAAGACTGGAGGATGGCAAATGTAGTTCCCCTGATCAGGGAGTAGAGACAATCCTGATAAATATAGACCAATGAGCCTTACTTCAGTTGTTGGTACAGTGTTAGAAAAGGTTATAATAAATAGGATTTATAATTATCTAGAAAAGAATAATTTGCTTAGGGATAGTCAGCACGGTTTTGTGAGAGGTAGGTCGTGCCTCATAAACCTTATTGAGTTCTTTGAGAAGGTGACCAAACAGGTAGATGAGAGTAAACTGGTTGATGTGGTGTATATGGATTTCAGCAAGGCATTCGATAAGGTTCCCCACAGTAGGCTATTGTATAAAATGTGGAGGAATGGGATTGTGGGAGAGAGAGCAGTTTGGATCAGTAATTGGCTTGCTGAAAGAAGACAGAGGGTAGTGGTTGAAGGGAAATGTTCATCCAGGAGTCCAGTTACCAGTGGTGTACCGCAAGGGTCGGTGTTGGGCCCACTGCTGTTCGTCATTTTTATAAATGACCTGGATGAGGGCGTAGAAGGGTGGGTTAGTAAATTTGCAGACGACATTAAGGTCGGTGGAGTTGTGGATAGTGACGAAGGATGTAGTAGGTTACAGAGAGACATAGATAAGCTGTAGAGTTGGGCTGAGAGGTGGAAAATGGAGTTTAATGCAGACAAGTGTGAGGTGATTCACTTTGGTCGGAGTAACCGGAATGCAAAGTACTGGGCTAATGGTAAGATTCTTGGTAGTGTAGATGAGCAGAGAGATCTCGGTGTCCAGGTACACAGATCCTTGAAAGGTGCCACCCAGGTTAACAGGGTTGTTAAGAAGGCATACAGTGTTTTAGCTTTACATGTGTAGTGTCTCCCACCCTCCCTCCTCCTCTAACCTAAAGAAAAGGACTCAGGCGACTGAACAGGTAAGCTACTTAGTGTTCTTGTTTTGGAGACTAAGTGTAGAGTTATGGCACTGATGATGCCTTTGTGGCCTTGGGAGAACAATTAGATGCTATTACTAAAATGACATGGCAAAACAGACAGGCCTTAGATTGGATACTTGCAGAAAAAGGCAGGGTTTGTGTGATGTTTGGGGAACATTGCTGTACCTTTATACCTAACAACAATAGCCCTGGGGGATCTTTTATGAAAGCAATGGCAAAACTAAAGAATCTATGATGGGAGCCAAAAGACAATGCAGGGTTTGGTCATCAGGCTTTTAATTGGCTGAATAAGATATTAGGGTCTTACTGGTGGACCACAGGGTACTATAGCCACACCACCGTTGGAGTTGCTGCCTGCCCACATCATCCTGCTGATAGAACAAAGAGGCCTGAAGTAGGAGGCACCAAAACAGCAATGGAATTGCCTGTAAGTTGATGAATCATCTGGGTTAAGAGATCGGCTAGAGTCCTGCAAACGCCATTGAGTACAGGTGGTCGAGTTATAAGGCATGGGGACAAAATAGTATGAGGGGTTGCCTTTGTACACAAGAAACAGTCCTGTCTAGCCATCATTACGGCCGTATAGTTTGCTCATTGATACCTGTGATTGTCATGGGCGCGTACCCATGTTAGGGCAGCAAGGTCTGCACTTGTAATATTTCTTTGCCTCCCAGTCTGAATGGCCCTGGCATTACTAGTCCAGGTCTGTCAAGTTAATGGTCTCCAAGTTTGAGTATGCAGGCCTGGCATCAGAGAGGGGAGTATCAGGGGCATCCCACATGTCTTCCTCATCCCTGCTGCCAGGAGAACTATGCTCCACATCTCCATCACAATCATTTCTGGAATGATCAGTATCCCCAAGAACTTCACCTGTACCTTATTCGGAATCCTGCTGAGGGGTACTAGCCTCCTGTGTGCCCAGCCCATGTCCAAGTTCCTCGGCCTCAGCTCCACTTACCTCAGTGTTTGAGTTAGCTTGTGCTGGTGGGAGAGCTTTAGTATAATGATTAAGGTGGTACCATATTTGTCGTCCTTCTATTTAGATGGCAATAGGTGATGCCTTAGTCACTACGAAAGGTCCCTCTCTCCTCAGCTCATTTCAGCATCTTCGAAAAACCCGCACGTACACCTAATCCCCAGGTTTAATAGGTCCTTCCCTATTAAAGGGAAGTGCTACAGCGGACGCACAGAAAGGGGAGCCGGAAGGTAAGCGGAGACTAGTTTAAATTAATGTTTTTCTTTTCGTAGTCTGTGTTTTTTTTTCAACTAGGAGCGGGAACCCGGAAGTCATCAACAGAGGCTTCTGGGAAGGTAAGAAGTTTGAGTGGAGAAGGAACCCGAGACACTACACGTGTAGTGTCTCCCACTCTCCCTCCTCCTCTAACCTAAAAAAGGACTCAGTCGGCTGAACAGGTAAGCTACTTAGTGTTCTTGTTTTGGAGACTAAGTGCAGAGGTATGGCAGCGCAGGCAGTGGAATGTTCCTCCTGTAGGATGTTTGAGGTAAGAGTGACCACTGATGCTCCTGCTGACTTCATCTGCAGGAAGTGCAGCCAGCTCCAGCTCCTCACAGACCGTGTTAGGGAACTGGAGCTGGAGTTGGATGAACTGAGGATTATTCGAGAGGCTGAAACGGTGATAGATAGAAGTTACAGGGACATAGTTACGCCAGAGAACAGAGGTAGCTGGGTAACAGTTAGAGGTGGGAAGGGGAGGAAGCAGGCAGTGCAGGGTTCCCCTGTGGTCATTCCCCTCAACAATAAGTATACCGCTTTGGACACTGTTTGGGGGGACGGCCTAGCAGGGGGAAGCTGCAGTGACCGGGTCTCTGGCACGAGGTCCGGCTCTGAGGCCCAGAAGGGAAAGAGGGATAGGTGGAGAGCGCTAATTATAGGACACTCTATAGTTAGACGGACAGACAGGCAGTTCTGTGGACATGGGCGAGACTCTCGGATGTTTGTTGCCTCCCGGATGCCAGGGTCTGAGACATCTCGGACCGTGTCTTCAGAATCCTTAAGGGGGAGGGTGTGCAGCCAGAAGTCGTGGTGCACATTGGCACCAATGACATAGGTAGGAAGAGGGGTGGGGAGGTCATTCAGGAGTTCAGGGAGTTAGGCTGGAAGCTAAAAGCTAGGACGGACAGAGTCGTCATCTCTGGGTTGTTGCCGGTGCCACCTGACAGTGAGGCAAGGAATAGGGAGAGAGTGCAGTTGAACATGTGGCTGCAAGGTTGGTGTAAGAGGGAGGGCTTCAGATATTTGGACAATTGGACTGCATTCTGGGGAAGGTGGGACCTGTACAAGCAGAACGGGTTGCACCTGAACCAGAAGGGCACCGATATCCTCGGAGGTAGGTTTGCTAGCACTCGTCAGGGTCGTTTAAACTAATTTGTCAGGGGGATGGGATCCGGATTGTAGTCCAGCAAGTAGGTTAGCTGTTTTTCAGGATGTCCAAGAATGTAGGGAGGCTGTGGAGAAGGTAGCACTGACAGGGAATACTTGCGGACACAGAGATGGGCTCAAGTGTGTATACTTCAATGCAAGGAGTATCAGAAATAAGGTGGGTGAACTTAAGGCGTGGATCAGTACTTGGGACTATGATGTTGTGGCCATCATGGAAACGTGGATAGAAAAAGGGACAGGAATGGTTGTTGGAGGTTCCTGGTTACAGATGTTTCAGCAAGATTGGGGGGGGGTGTGGTAAAAAAGGATGGGAGGTGGCGTTGCTAATTAGAAATTATAATGGCTACAGAAAGGCAGTTTGAAGGGGATCTGCCTTTGGAGGTAGTATGGGCTGAAGTCAGAAATAGGAAAGGAGCAGTCACCTTGTTGGGTGTTTACTATAGGCCCCCCAGTAGCAGCAGAGATGTGGAGAAACAGATTGGGAAACAGATTTTGGAAAGGTGCAGGAGCACAGGGAAGTAGTCATGGGCGATTTCAAATTCCCAAATATTGATTGGAAGCTCTTTAGATCAAGTAGATTGGATGGGGCGGTGTTTGTGCAGTGTGTCTAGGAAGCTTTTCTAACTCAGTATGTAAATTGTCCAACCAGAGGGGAGGCCATATTGGATTTGGTATTTGGTAACAAACCGGGACAAGTGATGGGCGTGTTAGTGGGTGTGCATTTTGGTGATGGTGACCACAATTCTGTGAGTTTCACCTTGGTTATGGAGAGAGATAGGTGCGTGCAACAGGGCAGGTTTTAAAATTGGGGAAAGGGTAAATACGATGCTGCAAGACAGGATCTGAGGAGGATAAATTGGGAGCACAGGCTGTCAGGGAAGGATGTCGTTGAAATGTGGAATGTTTTCAAGGAACAGATACGATGTGTCCTTGATATGTATGTACCTGTCAGGCAGGGAAGAGATGGTCGTGTGAGGGAACTTTGGTTGACGAGGGAGGTTAAATGTCTTGTCAGGAGGAAGAAGGAGGCTTACTTAAGGTTGAGGAAACAAGGTTCAGACAGAGCGTTGGAGGGATACAGGATAGCCAGGACCAAGCTGAAGAAAGGGATTAGGAGAGCTAAGAGAGGGCATGAAAAATCTTTGGTGGGTAGGATCAAGGATAACCCCAAGGCATTTTATATGTATGTGAGAAACATGAGAATGACAAGAACGAGGGTAGGTCCGATCAAGGACAGTAGTGGGAGACTGTGTATTGAGTCGGAAGAGATAGGAGAGGTCTTGAATGAGTACTTTTCTTCAGTATTTACAAATAAGAGGACCGTATTGTTGAAGAGGAGAGTATGAAACAGACTGGTAAGCTATAGGAGATACTTGTTAGGAAGGAAGATATGTTGGGCATTTTGAAAAACTTGAGGATAGACAAGTCCCCCGGGCCTTTTGGGATATATCCTAGGATTATGTGGGAAGCAAGAGAGGAAATTGCAGAACCGTTGGCAATGACCTTTTCGTCTTCACTGTCAATGGGGGTGGTGCCAGGGGACTGGAGAGTGGCGAATGTTGTGCCCCTGTTCAAAAAAGGGAATAGGGATAACCCCGGGAATTACAGGCCAGTTAGTCTTACTTCGGTGGTAGGCAAAGTAATGGAAAGGGTACTGAGGGATAGGATTTATGAGTATCTGGAAAGACACTGCTTGATTAGGGACAGTCAGCACGGATTTGTGAGGGATAGGTCTTGCCTTACAAGTCTTATTGAATTCTTTGAGGAGGTGACCAAGCATGTGGATGAGGGTAGAGCAGTGGATGTAGTGTACATGGATTTTAGTAAGGCATTTGATAAGGTTCCCCATGGTCGGCTTATGCGGAAAGTCAGGAGGCATGGGATAGAGGGAAGTTTGGCCAGTTGGATAGAGAACTGGCTCACCGGTCGAAGTCAGAGAGTGGTGGTAGATGGTAAATATTCAGCCTGGAGCCCAGTTACAAGTGGAGTTCCGCAGGGATCAGTTCTGGGTCCTCTGCTGTTTGTAATTTTTATTAATGACTTGGAAGAGGGAGTCGAAGGGTGGGTCAGTAAATTTGCAGACGATACGAAGATTGGTGGAGTTGTGGATAGTGAGGAGGGCTGTTGTCGGCTGCAAAGGGACTTAGATATGATGCAGAGCTGGGCTGAGGAGTGGCAGATGGAGTTCAACCCTGTCAAGTGTGAGGTTGTCCATTTTGGAAGGACAAATAAGAATGTGGAATACAGGGTTAACGGTAGGGTTCTTAGTAAGGTGGAGGAACAGAGGGATCTTGGGGTTTATGTTCATAGATCTTTGAAAATTGCCACTCAGGTGGATAGAGCTTGTAAGAAGGCCTATGGTGTATTAGCGTTCATTAGCAGAGGGATTGAATTCAAGAGTCATGAGGTGATGTTGCAGCTGTACAGGACCTTGGTTAGGCTACATTTGGAGTACTGTGTGCAGTTTTGGTCGCCTCATTTTAGGAAAGATGTGGAAGCTTTGGAGAGGGTGCAGAGGAGATTTACCAGGATGTAGCCTGGAATGAAGAATAGGTCGTACGAGGATAGGTTGAGAGTGCTAGGCCTTTTCTCATTGGAACGGTGAAGATGAGGGGTGACTTGATAGAGGTTTATAAGATGATCAGGGGAATGGATCGAGTAGACAGTCAGAAACCTTTTCCCCGGGTACAACAGAGTGTTACAAGGGGACATAAATTTAAGGTGAAGGGTGGAAGGTATAGGGGGGATGTTAGGGGTAGGTCCTTTATCAGAGAGTGGTGGGGGCATGGAATGCGCTGCCTGTGGGAGTGGCAGAGTCAGAATCATTGGTGACCTTTAAGCGGCAATTGGATAGGTAGATGGATAGGTGCTTAAGCTAGGACAAATGTTCGGCACAACATCGTGGGCCGAAGGGCCTGTCCTGTGCTGTATTATTCTATGTTCTATCTATGTTCCTCGTTGACAGGTGTTGGTTCCCTTTGTGTTTCCTGCAGGTGGATTGCCTCATGTATCATAGTTAGCTGCTGCATATATTGCTTAAGTTCTAAGCTTAACTATTCCAAGCTAGGCCCTTCGTATGGGCCTGTCCATCTGGGCACTGGCATAGGTCTACCTGTGAGCATCTCATGCGGTGTTAGGTTGGTCATGTGATTAGTCTGCATGCGATAACTCATTCCGACGGTATATCAAACCTTGGGATAACGTCATTCGTCAGAAATTTCACTACTGTCCCAGCTCTTGGTTTCAACCTTATTTCCACTAGGCTAGCTGATTTCACTCTCCCCAGATCTGTATCATGCTGTGGCCACAAAGTGGCTGGTAATGCATCCAATTGCTCATTACCATATTGATCCCCCCCTCCACTGTCACTGGCATGCTCCGCTGGGGTGTTACCTTGACTTCCTTCGGATTTCTTGTCAAGTTGCAGCATGCTAGGATTTTAATATAGCTGCCATCCCTGGATTCCCAAACTCCTGTCGTGAGCATAGCCATTCCCTAACTGTTTCTACATGCCTGGCCATAGGTCCTAAGTCTTTAGATTGATATCCCTTATTTACCAGTAAGGTTACATGTGGTGCGGCGCCTGATATACGATACCACTTTTCCAGGAACACATTTCTCTCTATTTGCAGGATCACTCCCTGCTCCCCTAATACTATTGCTTCACTTCTCAAATGTCATGGAGCAGTGACTTCCTGCTGCCACTGCCTCTCTAACACTGCATCCTGTGACTCATCAAATATCACTGTACAGTGCAGCTCAGACTTAGGTGGTCTTGATTTAGTCAACATCGTCAACACTTCTGCTTCCCTCATCCCCCAAATGTCTTGACTATCACTTGCTATATCCCCTATCGAATAAACATTAACATCTTTAACTTCTTGCATCACTAATTGTATATTGGCCTTTTCTATGACCAAGCTCTGCTGTGTGCACTCCAATCTTACCTCTAACTGTAGTAAAGCATCCCGACCTAACAAGTTAATTGGCATCTCTTTAGGCACTAATATTGGCAGAACTATCTCCCTACCTTCCATTTCTAATCTTATTGCAGCTGTAAATCGAGTTAAATGTAATTTCCCTGAGAACCCTACAGTTTTAACAAATTTACTTGGCATGGGAAGGTGAGAGGCATACCGCGGCTGTACACAAGTGTATGTAGCTCCAGTATCTATCATTACCGGTGTATGCTGCCCTTCTATATTAACATGTATTACTGGTTCTTGATCAGCATCCCATGCTACTACAGGGTAGTGCCCCTTCCCACCCAGGTTCTCAGGGCATCTCTAACACATCCCATACAGGTTAACAGGTCCTGCTGGGCCTTTAGGTGTCTGGGAAGTGGCCACTGGGGATTCCCGCTGTCCAGCCCGCTGTAGAGCAGAGAGGGCCCGGTCCAATAAGGGCAATTACTCCTAAATTGGCCTGGTTGATGGCATCCCCAGCACATCATTTCTGGCCCCACCTTGAGCCTGATTATTTATCATGTACCTCAGTCCCCCATTCCTACGTCCCTGTCCTTTGGGACTCCAGTTCTGTTTAGGCTGTCGTTTGAATCTGCCCTGCCCCGGATACGTCACCTGCAGGAAAGCTTCTCTAAAAACCTCCATTGCTGGCATGGGACGTTTTGGCCCCTGTATGGCTACCTGATATGACCCACCTTGCGCCGGCACTTGGATCACACCAATGTTGATTTCTGTGTCGGTTCTTACTGGCAACACCTTTTTAGCCTTCTCTTTTTCTTTCTTTTTAAGATCTTCGAGTTGCATTTGTGCCAGCTTCCTTTGCACCTTCTCCTGCTGTTCAGGCAGTTTCTCTTTGTCTTTTTGAAACCTTTCAACTGCATGAGCTACATGATCTCTAAATTTCTGGTGGCTCATTGATGATGTCAGACTCACCACCTCCTCCAGTCTTGACCTGACTTGGGAGGCCATTGCCTCGATGATGGAATTTCAGAACATTGTTGTCAGCAACTGATTAGTCTCTATGTCTTGCTCTGTTTCCAGCCTCCACTTCTTTAATTGTTTCTCCAAGTAGGCAGCCAGGTTTTCACTTTCTCCCAGTGGATCCCCTCTCAGAGCCTGGGAGTCCATTTTGGGTGGATAACAGTCTCTTAAGGCCTGCCATACATTCTGTCTCACTTGATCAGACCTGACCCCATTAATCATTGGATTGTCTGCCGCAATTTTCAAACCGGCTCGGACCATTATTTCCTTTAACTTCTGGAGTCCTACCAACCTCACCAGCAGGGCCTTCATTTCCTATAGCCAGCAATTGCCCTGTGGTTTCATCTTCAACAGCCCTGATCCACTTTCTTGCTCCCTCATGTAAAGTGGGCAGCGCATTCTTCAGGGCAAAAGTGAGGACTGCAGATGCTGGAGACCAGAGTTTAGATCAGAGTGGTGCTGGAAAAGCACAGCCGGTCAGGAGCATCCGAGGAGCAGGAAAATCGACGTTTCAGGCAAAAGCCCTTCATCAGGAATAGAGGCAGGAAGCCTCCAGGGTGGAGAGATAAATGGGGGGGCGGGGGGGGGTGGGCGGGCTGGGAAGAAGGTAGCAAGGAGGATAATAGGTGAATGGGGGTGGGGATGGAGGTGATAGGTCAGAGGGGAGGGTAGAGTGGATAGGTGGGAAGGGAGATTGGCAGATAGGACAAGTCATGAGGACAGTGCTGAGCTGGGGGCAGGGGAAATGAGGCAACTGGTGAAGTCCACATTGATGCCCTGGGGTTTAAGTGTTCCAAGGCAGAAGATGAGGTGTTCTTCCTCCAGGCATCAGGTGGTGAGGGACCGGTGGTGGAAGAGGCCCAGGACCTGCATGTTCTCGGCAGATGGGAGGGGGAGTTGAAATGTTGGGCCATGGGACAGTGTGGTTGATTGGTGCGGGTGTCTCAGAGATGTTTCCTGAAGCGCTCTGCAAGGAGGCGTCCAGACTCCCCAATGTAGAGGAGACCGCATCGGGAACAACGGATACAATAAAATGACATTGGTGGATGTGCAGGTGAAATGCAGGCGCATTCTTTAGCCCTTCCAGATCCTGAGTTCCCCCAAGAATGTACTGTGGGCTTCTCCCCTCTTTTATAAGGAGCGGTAGCATCCTTCCCTGTTGGCCCTTTTTCCCTTTACCAACACTACTTCTCAATAAATCTGCCTCAGGCTCCGAGTCCGATACTATTTCTAATTCCTCCCATTCTTTAGGTACTAGGGCCTTTTTCTTTCTTTGTCTCTCATCATCCCTTTCTGCTTGCTATGCATCACTTTCACTGCTTTTCTCTTCAGTCCTTCTTTCGCAATGAGTATTCCTCAATTGTTTTTTGTTCCCTTCGCCCACGCAGCACAATAATCTCATGTTTCAGCTTTTCTTGCTCTCATTGTACAGCTTCTATTTGCTGCTGCCTGTCCCTTTTCTCTCTTTCTCTTCTTTCCCTCAGTTCATTTTTGTCTTCTGCACTTCCATCCCATTCTAACTGTCCCTCTATTTCTACTGTTCCCTTTATTACTGGACACTGCTTCAATACTTCTTCATTAGAGTAGGGAGGATGTCTATTCAACTCCTCCACATCTGGGTATAGAGGGAGCGGGGTTGATTCCTGCTTTTCTGTTTCCTGTAACTGCTCAGCTTGTTCTTTTGTAGCCTTCCTAGTCACCACAGGTGCCTGACAAGCTACCTTCAGTTCCTCACCCTCTTTTCTGAGAAGTTTCAATATTTCCATTTCCTGATCCCTCTTTTGGTTTCTATTTTTAGATTTATCTTTTGTCTTATAGTTCTTAATTAGTCCTTCCATCTCATTGCACATATGTATATCAAAGGTACCTTCTTTTGGCCATTTAGTCAATAAATCCTTCGTTTTTTTTTCCCATTTCTCAGAAATTGTTACTACCACTGGAAATTTCTTACTCAGTATCTCAACTGCAGTCCCTTTGTCCATCTTATGATATATTTCAGTCCAACTAATGTATTATCTTTGCTCTCATAAATCACTTCCTCATACCATTCAAGTCTGGTAGCGCATTATCAATAGTATAAGCAATCCCTAACTTTATTATTTGCAATTGTCCCTTACCAATCTATCAAATCCTAAGTGTCCGCAATTGCAGCTCGTTAATACAAACAACCTATTCTCATTCATTCAGCCTAAACCAATCTAACACTGGACCTTCAAAATGCACCAAGCACTAACGGTTTCTTGAGAAAATTCTCTCTCAAAAAAAAACTATCTTAAGATCTTACAGTGCAAAATAAAATCAAAATACCCCTGGATCTTGAGCTCCAGGGAAACAAAACACAAACATTTAACCACCAACAAACAATTATGCATACAAATCAGATCACAATGACTAAACTATACACACACACACACACACACACACACCAATCTGACAGCCAGAGCCTTACTTAAACAGACCCTTTGTTCATTTCCAAAAGTCCTATCATCCTACAGGCCTTATCTAAATCATTTAACAGTTTAGTAACACTATGACTATTCTCTGCTATTTTACTTTTAATCATCCACTACCAATCTGCCAGCTTTCTAAACAGCTCTATCAGCACTTCCAGTAAAACAATTTCCCCTTATTTATTCTGCCCTATCTATGTATAGGGTCTTATATTTCTGCCCTATTTATCTATAGGGTCTTAAATACACCACGTGGACTTTTTACTCAGACAATTGCTATGTTCTATTCTTAATCACCCCTTACCCCACTGCACAGTTTTCTTGACCAATTCTCCACGTCTTCTTCAGCAGCAATTTACCCCTTGCCTTTGGATCTTGGATCGGAGAGACCCTCCGGCTGGTTCCCGCACCTCCGAGTCCCTAAGGACCATTCCAAGCCAACAGAATATAGTCCGAATTCACAGCAAAAATGCTAACCATTTTTTTGTTGGGCACCCTTATTCTGTCAGTCTCGGGAATGCCCCCGGTGCACCAAGAAGTGCCCTGTTACTGTCGCCCTCTGTCTGGGTGGATCTCTGCAGGACCCTGCTTGCAGTGCCAAATTTGTTGTGGAGAAAATGTAGAGAATCAGCAGGAGATGCAGAGAATTCTTCAAGAAGTAGGTCCTTTATTTGCAAACAAAAAACCGTGACACTCAGAACGCAGATTCTCGAATTCCCACAAACCTCATGGTCTGTGGATTTTAATTTTTTTTTATCATGTTTCTGTTAGCTTATCAGCATGTCCAACTACATTAATCAAAGTACCTCACTCTAGCTACACAATAAACCAGTGATGTTAGTTCCCATTATCTCTTTAGTTGTACATTCTACTTAATGTTATTCTAATATCACGGTAAGATATTTATTGCTCACTCTGCTACAGTGATCTTCCATTCCAGACTAACCTGTCATGATAGATATTTAGCTATTCCATCTATTACAATAGTCTCCTGTCTCAAGCTGACTCTACTAACTATTAATTAGGTATTTTAATGTCATATCCTAAATATTTATTGTCCCAATCTTGTCACAATGATACTTAACAGAGAAACTTGCTTTATTAATTGTGTTATATCATCTCGCTGTAGTGACCTTTCAGCCTTAACCTTACTCTGCTAATTGGTGTAAGAGCATTCCATTATTCTTATCCCATCCTGCCTTCCACAGACCACAGATTGCCAGTGGTCTTCATGCTTTAACCCTTCCCATGCTTTCATGTTCTTTATTTTCCATAGCAGTCCATCAGGTCCACAGCAAATTATCAGTCTTTAATTCCATTAGTTTTTCTGGTTCTACTTTTCTCTAGTGATATACTGGAATGGAAGAAGTCAACACCAGTATGATAAAGCCATAATCAATTGCAAGGAGCCGACACAAGCATGTTTAATTTAGTTTCTACCAGGAAAACACAGCTCTAGATCTCATTCAAGCCTGTGCATGGATTTTGCAAGGAAATGCTTGGATTTGCGAAAACTAAATTCATTTTTGAACTCCATCTCGACAATATTTTGCCTCCGTCTGCTGACAGAGAGAGTTCAGGTTTTTGAATAGTATTGTGTGGTGGAGGGAATGGGAAGGAGGTATCTGGTTAGAAGGTTGCCTCAGTTCTCAATTACAGCAACCTAGCTCCTGACATTCTTCTTATTCTTCCTAAATCTCATTCCTCAACCTCTGATTCAGCATCATTCTGCCCTTATAACCCCCTCATACACCCTATGACCCCTCTGTATCCTTTTATATCCCATGCAATTCAATGACATTCAAACATTCCATGTCCCCTTGAAACCACTCATATGTCATGCTCCCTTATACTCTCATTTACCATTTGTGCTTCTCATATATTTTCCACAAATAGTCATCTACGATCATTTATGTGAATGTCTCAGGACGTCCTTGAAACGGATACGAACACATTTCATACCCCCCAAAAAACCCTCATTTATCAAAGTCATTAAAAATATAAATCCCTCAAGTGTTCATTTAAAATACTTATTCACTAAACGCATCATACATACATGCACCTTTAAGAATCACTTGAAACTGCTAATCAAAATAGAATTCCATACTGAGATAAATGGTTCTGTGTGCTTTTGAAATGCCAACAGTCATAGCAGAAACACCTATAATTATCAACCTTTGGAAATCTAAAATCTATTACAACTGGAAAACAAATCACATGGCTCTTTAAAATGCAGGTTATGTTAAAGTTACATTTTTAAGAAGATTTCCCTTAATCAAACAATGGTAAATGTGCTTAAAATGATTTGATCTTTAACAGCAGGGCATACTTTAAAAGCTAATGATCGCCTGACGTTTCAATTTCAGTCAAAGGCAAGACAGATTTCATAATATATTTTTCTCCGGTTTTGAATGCAATTTGGCAATTTTGTAAACAAGAAAGTCCTCCAGTGATTCACAATATTTAAACAATATTGTTTGAAGTAATAGTCAATTTTATCTTTGGAGGCCTGAGTCTTTGCTGAATCACTGCAGTTGAAATACATCTAAATTATAACTTGGCTCTTAACAGCCTTCTGAAATGGCCCATCAAGCCACATGGTTGTATCAACCTCTAGAAAGTCTCAGGCATGAACTAAGGCATCAGAAATGACAATGCAAACATAACCCTGTCGATCCTGCAAGGTCCTCCTTACTAACACCTTCGGGGCTGGTGTTAAAATTGACAGTTGTCTCACAGATTAGTTAGTCATGGCCAGAAAAGGATATGGAAGATATAGACTGTAGGGAAATAGATGGGGACATCTTGCAAAATGTCCATATTACAGAGAAGGAAGTCCTGGATGTCTTGAAACAGGTAAAGGTGGATAAATCCCCAGGACCTGATCAGGTGTACCCTAGAACTCTGTGGGAAGCTAGAGAAGTGATTGCTGAGCCTCTTGCTGAGATATTTGTATCATCGATAGTCCCAGGTGAGGTGCCGGAAGACTGGAGGTTGGCAAACGTGGTGCCACTGTTGAAGAAGGGTGGTAAGGACAAGCCAGGGAACTACAGACCAGTGAGCCTGATGTCGGTGGTGGGCAAGTTGTTGGAAGGAATCCTGAGGGATAGGATGTACATGTATTTGGAAAGGCAAGGACTGATTGGGGATAGTCAACATGGCTTTGTGCGTGGGAAATCATGTCTCATAGACTTGATTGTGTTTTTTGAAGAAGTAACAAAGAAGATTGATGAGGGCAGAGCAGTAGCTGTGATCTATATGGACTTCAGTAAGGCGTTCAACAAGGTTCCACATGGGACACTGATTAGCAAGGTTAGATCTTACGGAATACAGGGAGAACTAGCCATTTGAAAACAGAACTGGCTCAAAGGTAGAAGACCTGGCTCAAAGGTGGTGGTAGAGGGTTGTTTTTCAGACTGGAGGCCTGTGACCAGTGGAGTGCCACAAAGATCAGTGCTGAGTCCTCTACTTTTTGTCATTTACATAAATGATTTGGATGCGAGCATAAGAGGTACAGTTAGTAAGTTTGCAGATGACACCAAAATTGGAGGTATAGTGGACAACGAAGAGGGTTACCTCAGATTACAACAGGATCTTAATCAGATGGGCCAATGGGCTGAGAAGGGGCAGATGGAGTTTAATTCAGATAAATGCAAAGTGCTGCATTTTGGGAAAGCAAATTTTAGCAGGAGTTATACACTTAATGGTAAGGTCCTAGGGAGTGTTACTGAACAAAGAGACCTTGGAGTGCAGGTTCATAGCTTCTTGAAAGTGGAGTCACAGGTAGATAGGATAATGAAGAAGATGTTTGGTATGCTTTCCTTTACTGGTCAGAGTATTGAGTACAGGAGTTGGGAGGTCATGTTGCGGCTGTACAGGACATTGGGTTAAAAACAATGACTGCAGATGCTGGAAACCAGATTCTGGATTAGTGATGCTGGAAGAGCACAGCAGTTCAGGCAGCATCCAAGTAGCTTCGAAATCGACGTTTCAGGCAAAAGCCCTTCATCAGGAATAAAAGCTTTTATTCCTGATGAAGGGCTTTTGCCCGAAACGTCGATTTCGAAGCTACTTAGATGCTGCCTGAACTGCTGTGCTCTTCCAGCACCACTGTACAGGACATTGGTTAGGCCACTGTTGGAATATTGCGTGCAATTCTGGTCTCCTTCCTATTGGAAAGATGTTGTGAAACTTGAAAGGGTTCAGAAAAGATTTACAAGGATGTTGCCAGGGTTGGAGTATTTGAGCTATAGGGAGAGTCTGAACAGGCTGAAGCTGTCTTCCCTGGACCATCAGAGGCTGATGGGTGACCTCATAGAAGTTTACAAAATTATGAGGGGCATGGATAGAATAAATAGACAAAGTCTTTTCCCTGGGGTTGGGGAGTCCAGAACTAGAGGGCATGGATTTAGTGTGAGAGGGGAAAGATATAAAAGAGACCTAAGGGGCAACTTCTTCACACAGAGGGTGGTACGTGTATGGAATGAGCTGCCAGATGAAGTGTTGGAGGCTGGTACAATTGGAACATTTAAGAAGCATTTGGATTGGTATATGAATAGGAAGGGTTTGGAGTGATGTGGGCCGGGTGCTGGCAGGCGGGTCTAGATTGGGTTGGGATATCTAGTCGGCATGGTCAGGTTGGACCGAAGGGTCTGCTTCCATGCTGTGCATCTCTATGACTCTATGACTTACAGATTACCTTACAGATAATTTCCAAGACACCACTACCTTTGTCTTGTCAATGGAACAGACTATCCCCAACAGAACCATGGCACAGAGCTATCTGGTCAGGAAGAAGTTGCCCTGAGAGTCATCAACAATAAAAATTCATGGCAACAGTTCAAGCTTGGGCAAAGAAACCTAATTATCACCTACTGTCCACTCAGCAGATGAATCAGTACTCCTTAATGCTGAACACCAATTGGAGTATGTTCTTTGCCTTTGCCACTCCTTGTGTTTTCTCCAAGTGGGGGACTTCAATTTTCACCTCAAAGTCAGCTCAGCAAAACCTCGACTGATCAAGCAGATCGAGTCCTCAAGGACATGGCCGCTAGTTTGGGCCTGTGGCAGGTGATGAGGCAATCAGCACGAGGGAAAATCATACTTGACTCATCCTCGTTAATCTGCTTGCTGCAATTGCATCTGTCCATGATGGTGTGGTATGACTAATCACTGCACAGTCCTTGTGGAGACTAAGTCCTGCCTTCATGTTGAAAGTGTGGTGATGGAAAAGCACAGCAGGTCAGTCAGCATCCAAGGAGCAGGAGAATTGATGTTTCGGTATAAGCCCTTCATCATGGCTTATGCCCAAAACATGGATTCTCCTGCACCTCAGATGCTGCCTGACCTTCTGTGCTTTTCCAGCACCACACTCACGACTCTGATCTCCAGCATCTGCAGTGCTCACTTTCTCCTTTGTGTTGAAAATGTCTTACACCATTTTGTGTGTCACTATTACAATGATAAATGTGAGAGATTTCAAAAATATCTACTAACTTAAGACTGGGCATCCATGACGCAATGTTCGCAAATAGCAGCTTACTGAATTATGCTCCAACCTTGTCTACAACCTTACAGTTTGGCACATTCCCATTCTGCCTTTATCAAATCAAGGGATCAACTCTGTTCAATAAAGAATGCAGGAGGGCATGCCAGGAAAAGCACCAAAAATGAGAGTCAGCCAGGTGATGCTACAAAGCAGGACCACTTCCTTGCCCAATATTCAGACGTGGCATTCACAGGGCTAAGTGATTACACAATCAAAAGGACGGATCAAGGCTCTGCAGTCCTGCCACATTTAGACATGAACAATGGAGAATGAGTAAACAACTCTCTGGAAGAGAAGGCTCCTCAACCATTCAGATACTTAATAATTGAGAAACCAACATATCAGCATAAAAGGTAAGACTGAAGCATTCTCAACAGATTTCCATAAGAAGTGCCAAGCATATAATTAATCTCAACCTCCTCCAGAGGTCCCAGCATTACCTACGACAGTCTTCAGCCAATTTGATTCACCCTGACTGCTGTCAAGAAACAGTTGGAGTTATTGGATATTGCATTGGCTATGAATCCTTACAATATTCTGACAATAGTGCTGAAAATTTGTTCTCCAGAATGTGCCACACCTTTAGCCAAGCTGTGCACTACAGATACAACACTGGCATCAACGCAGCAATATGGAAAAATGTCAATGTATATTCTGTACATAAAAACCAAGAGGTCAAATGCCACCTGGTCAATTACTATCCCATCCGTCTACTCTCAAATTATCAATACAGTGGTAGAAGTAGTCATCAATTACGCATAGATTCTAAAAGGTAATGAAGAAAAATACTTCATTGAGTGTTTTTGAGATAACAATAGGATATTGGTTAGGCCACTGTTGGAATACTGCATGCAATTGCGATCTCCTTCCTTTTGGAGAGCTGTTGTGAAACTTGAAAGGGTTCAGAAATGATTTACAAGGATGTTGCCAGGGTTGGAGGATTTGAGGTATAGGGAGAGGTTGAATAGGCTGGGGATGTTTTCCCTGGAGCGTTGGAGGCTGAGGGTGACCTTATAGAGGTTTATAAAATCATGAGGAGCATGGATAGGATAAATAGACAAAGTCTTTTCCCTGGGGTGTGGGAGTCCAGAACTGGAGGGCATAGGTTTAGGGTGAGAAGGGAAAGATATAAAAGAGACCTAAGGGGCAACATTTTCATGCAGAGGGTGGTATGTGCATGGAATGAACTGCCAGAGGAAGTTGTGGAGGCTGGTACAATTGCAACATTTAAAAGGCATCTGAATGGGTATATGAATAGGAAGGGTTTAGAAGGATATGGGCCGGGTGCTGGCAGATGGAGCGAGATTGGGTTGGGATATCTGGTTGGCATGGACAAGTTGGACTGAAGGATCTGTTTCTGTGCTGTACATCTTTATGAATCTATGACTCTATAATAGTCCTGTTGAGAATGTTAGTGGAAACAGCAAGGCTAGTACTATATGGGTTTTCTTTGCACTCATGCAGGCTTTTCAGGACAATTAATAATAAAAGGAATTTCAATACTTTTGAGTATAGGAATATCCAGGTTATAAGAACATATTATGTTTCTTTTGTTTTACTCCCACAGCATGGATTTGTCACAAACAAATGTTGTCAAATAAAATAGTTAGATAATGATATGGGAAAATATAACTGGACAGGTCAGAGTTAAAATGGGGTAAGTATTATTTGAGTAAGCATCAAAGTATTTGACAAGGTACCTCATACAAGTTAATTCATAAGATAAGCGTCCATGGGGTTGGAGATGTTGAATTTGACATGGATAGAAAATTGCCTCATAGACTCTCTGACTCGATGACTGGAAACACTGAGTGGGGATAAGGGATTCTTTTTCAGTTTGACGACCTATGACCAGTGAGTCTCCACGGGAATCAGTGCTGGGACCACAACCGTTTGTTAATAACTTGGACAAAGGAAACAATGCACCATAGACACTTTTGCAAAAATAGGTGGAAAGGCAGGTTGTGAGACAAATACAAATAGTTTACACAGCGATATTGATAGTTTAAGTAAGTGGGCAAGAAGTTGCGAATTGCGGTATAATGTGAGAAAATATAAGGTTGTTCATTTTAGAAGAGAGAACAAAAAAAACCCAGAATATGATTGCGATGGAGAAAAACTGAAGAAAACTGCAACTCAAAGGGACTTGTGGGTACTTGTACAAGAAACACAGAAAGCTAAAACACAGATGCAGCAGGTATTCAAGAAAGCTAATGGAATATTGGCCCATATTTCAAAGGGGCTAAAGTATAAGAATAGGGAAGTCCAATCGTAACTGTACAATCTGGAGGACTGTGAGCAGTTTTGATCCCCATATTTAAGAAAATATATCATTTCATTGGAGACAGTCCAGAGAAAATTCACTAGGACGATCCCTAGTGTGGAGGAATTGTCTTTTGAGCAAATGCTAAACAAGTTGGACTCTGCTCACTGGAAGTTAGAAGATTGAGAGGTGATATCAATGAACCGTATGGGATTCTGAAGGGGCTTGACAGAGTAAATGCTGAGAGAATGTTTTCCGTCATCGGAGGGATGACAGGGCACAGCCTCAGGATAGTAGGGTGCCAATTTAAAACAGGTAAGGAATAGTTTCTTCTCTGAGCGTTGTGAATCTTTGGAACTCGTTGTGACAGATAGCTGTTGGAGCAGAGTCCCTGTGTATACTTAATGCTGAGGTAGATCCTTAGTCAGGACGGATATCAAGGGTTATCAGAAAGGGCAGGAAAATGGATATGAGGAATATCATGATCCTACTGAACGGCAGAGCACAACATAATCCTGTTCCTATTTCTCATGGCTTCACGGTCTGCATACGCATATAAGGAATTTATGTTTTTTTCCTAATCATTGATTACATTCAATGTTATTGCTCCCATTTTACTTCACACTGTGTTACTAACAAAAAAAACCCAAGAACCATACAAATTGGTGATGAATTTGTTGCTTCCACCAGGTTTTCCTGGCGGAGAGCTGCATTGCCCTTTTAAGCGTGTGTGTGTGTGTGTGTGTGTGGGGTTGGCGGGGAGGGGGGGGGGAGAAGGTGGTCCGGGATGTCAGCCGCATGCGCGCTGCCCATTGCGGGCAGCGAGTTGGTTCTCACCAGGACCCAGATGCGGCAGCTACAGGTTCGCTTCCTCGGCCAGCATCTTCAGGAAAGATGAAGGTGCCTGAAGGGAAACGCATCCTCAGCGATCAGGTATCGGGGGTTTAACCTGCCCTCAAATCTGTACCAGACCACTGAAGCAGTAAGTGCACCAGGTAAAAGAAAAACCCATTCGCCTGTTGTCTGTTTAAACACAGATCACAATGGCTGCAACCATCTGCGCCAAAGCTGAGCGAATTAATAAAACCAAACCCCACCATTGCAACTGTTTCCGAAAGCATGGAAAAATAGCATTTAGAGAGAAAGATAGAAGTGATGTGACGTTGAGAAGCTGAATATAGCTTCAATTCGCTGTGGACAATGAAACCAAAAGGCAAATCGTCATCACCGCTAGTATTATAGGCTGGTACTTAATATTTATTGGTTTCCAACAACCGTGGTGCTAGAATTTGAACTGGACAGCTCAGGATTCCAGGTTGGCAGCAGAATACCTCACCCGTTAGAGATATATTCAGTGATTTATTAGCTTCTGTACTTCACTAACTTTGAAGCTTAAAAAAAACTATTTGAATTCTGCTTTTTATGCAGCCAGTGGCTGTAACAGTTTAAAAGAAGATGCTTTAGCATTTGTAAGTTGGTGGAGTGGGCGGAATTAAGTGATAATACATTTATGGTGATTTGTTCAAATAATCCTCTTTGTAATCATGCAGTCTGGTGAATACCATCCGAACTTCAGTTAAGATTCATTGTTAGTTTAAACTAATTTTAGGAAATGTTGGAATGTCATAACACAATGTGCTACAAAGGTTGCTACTGGACTGCGTTTGATCCAGCCTGTTATATTTTTGCATGCTGTTTCTGAGAATTGTTAAGGTTAAAACTGAACAACAGGATCCTGCATCTTAAAATTGTGCATTTTTGGCTGATTGAATAAGTTAAGTCTTGCATCTTCTTGCATAGAGAAATTAGAAATTACGGTTTTAATTTGTCTTCAGTTTGCAGAAAATCAAAACATTAGTACTGGAGCTGTGTTCCCATCCTTTGCACATGCCCTATTTGATTCCTATACTTATTTTGACTTGGCAGAAGATGGTCATGTTATGCAGTAACTGAGATATGCAGAGAAGTGAGACATGGCAACCTCTCCCTAACCCTGATGGAAAGTAACAGTTTAAAGTTTTTGTATCTCAAACTTGTTCACTTGATTACTGAAATACACTGAGTGAAAAGTGAACAAATATAATGTAAAAGAGTGCAGTGCTGAATTTTGTATATTAAATATAATTAAATATTTTTGACAGAAAATTCACTGCTTTATCCATACTGTATACTTCTGTGACTCTATACTGCTTTTAATTGAAATGTTTGTATTCCCTAGTCTTCTAAAGGTTTGCTTTACAGAAAATGTTTTAAACTTGCCTTGACTTTTTGTATTTTTAGGGTAAGCGCACCGTTATTTTTATTTTCTTATCCTTGTTTGTCACACTGAATAAGGAGCAGTGACTTACGGTAGTAGACTTACTGGTGCAATCTCAATACCTGCTGTCATGGAAACTGGGTCAGGCTGCTGAGTGGCAAGAAACAGAGCTGCAACTATATATATTGACACTGGCCTAAAATCGTAGGCTTGCTGAGTTATCATTTTAAGAAAAGATTTGCTTATACAGTTATATAATATTTTGTGTACATATGCACATGTAATGCTTTGGATTTCGAGACTGAGCAGAGTAGAACTACTGTTACAGTGATTCTTTAGCTACCGATGTAGAAATAACCTTCATTGGAATCAGAGATCACAGCTCTCTCAAATTGGAAAACACGGTATAATTGTCAATGAATTGCAAAACAATAAACCAGTAGGAAGACTTGCATGTCACATGTCACAGTATAGCAACTTTGGTAGTTTTTGTTCATCTCACACTGATCTCCATCTTGGCAATTGAATTATGCTTAATTCATTGGCAACTGTATTTACTTATTTTTTTTTGCTAGTTTAAATAGATATTGTTGGCAGTGATAAGCTTTGATTTTGCAGTTATTTTTATCACAGCATGTAGTGCTAGTCTTCATAAGATGAGACTTTTATACTGATTCACTCATAGCTTTGTTATCTCTTGACTTGACTATCCCAATATATTCCTGCTTGACTCCTCACATTTTAACCTCTAAATTTGATGTTATCCGAAATTCAGCCCATGAGTTAACTTGGAGTTTACTCCATCACCTCTGTAATTGGTTCACAGGCAAGCAGCCTCTTGGTTTCAAAATTCTGTTTCTATAATTTACTCCACCCACACAATCTTCTGATATGGCATTTCTTTCTCTGGCTTCCTGTGCACACTCTTTTCCACCATGTAATCATGTCTTCAGTTGCTTACTTTTCAAGCTCTAGAATACCTTGCAAAATATTTTTTGTCTTTCTACCTTGCTTTCCTTCCTTAAAACCTACCTCCTTGGACTAACATTTGGTAATTTGGTCTAATATTTTCTTACTTTTTTTTGTGCTCTACTTTATGCACCTGTGAAATGCTTTGAGCATTTCATTACATTAAAGATGCTGTATAAATATATATTGATGGGTGCTGAGTAAAACCCTGTAGCACAGATCAAAACGCCTATTGTCTCTGAATTGTACTATCTCTAACCTACACTTATGAAGGAAGATTTATGCTGTAGGCAAGCATCATCTAAAATTAGTGTTCTTTTTTGTTGTTTAATTGGGCAGATAGTGACTGCTTGTGAAAGAAATTGCATTAATAACCTTTATTTGATAAATTGCCCTTTCTCATTCTGTGACAGATGCATGAAATGTTAAGTTGCAGTTCTGTAGACAATTTGCTAGATTGGTTGAACATTTATAATAATAATTATTAATTTATTTAGCATACTAATCAACATATCTTGAGGGATGATGGTAGTGTCCCTGTCCCTGCCGGATGTTTTGAGTTCAAGTTCCACCTGCTGTGGAATGAGTCATAATACATCTGACCAGGTGATTTAAAAAAAACAAGGTAAAGTACAGAACTACCTAACTAGTATTGCATAGCTATTCTTAATACTCTCAGGTTTTATTGGATAATTTATCACCTAAAATTGCCAATTGCTTTGCTAATAAATATGACAAAGCAAAGCTTAATTTAGTAGTACCTCTCTTACCAATCTCTGAGCACTTTGTAGGATGGAAAAGAAATCAAGATGATGATTAAAGAGTAAGAAGATAAAACAATATTTTGGGTTCTAAAGATACAGAGGAAGAAAAGGCATTTTGTGAAGTGTTAGACTATCTCATCGGTGCTTTTTCCCGAGGTGTAACTTGTATTGGCCACAAGATTATATTTGTTAAATGAACTGTTTCAGTTTGATAATTATTTAAATTTCTGTTCTGATAGTTTTTGATGGATGATTTGAACCCAAATCAATCAATCTTGTTTGTTAAGCATTTCAGTAAATAATTATTTGCCTCAGACATCACATTATTTACTTAAATAGTCTTGTGTATTTTATTTATATTTTATTGAATACTTGCCCATGACTATAACACCAGAGAAGTTCATAACACAGAAAGAATTCTTTCAAGCTGTTATGTGCCACTTTTTTGACAGGAAAATGTAAAATTAATTCCAGTGCTTTGCTGATTCTCATATTCCTGCATCTGTTTCTTTTATACCTAATCTGGATTATTTGGTGACTTGGTCCCATAAATTATCCTTTAATTTCTCTTGATGACAAAAGCTAATGATAATGGTGAAGAAATATCGGAGACTCACCTTGCTCAATATAATTTTGAAGGAAGAAAGTAGTTAACTATTTTTTCCATTAAAAATTAGAAGATAGCTTTAAACATTGTCATCTAACAGCAGTAAATTAATGAAACTTTTGAATGTTTTGATATAGTAAGAAGAGCAAAGTGTCAAAGTGCAGAAGTGGAGAAACTGAGAACACAGGTAAAAACCTTTACATAATACAATTTCAGAGGTAGGTAAGACTTATGAAAGGCAAATACTAATTAACTGCAGGTTAAATATTTTACAACTGAGGTGCACAAGCTTGAGTTTGGTTTGGTATATGCGCATGGTGGAACTTCAGGTGCTACTCATTAATTTGCAGGTATCTGAAATTATCTGTGCTATTTTGTTTTGATATTTCTAGGCAGTTCCATGTAACTGATCTTGGTGGTATGGAATTCAGTTACTCAAAAATCAGACTTTACTGATGTTCCAGCCCTCAAACTTCAAATGACTGAAAATGAGAAATACAAATGCATATATCTTTGTCTTTGAGGAATTGATTGCAAGGACTTGGTAGAAATTTGACAACACTCTTCTAGGGCACACACAGGGTAAATTGCAATCATAGGTAAAGTAAAATGAGATTCTGACTGGTAAAGAATTGGCTGTTAATCTTGGTTGTTGGTGTTATGAAATATATTCTGTTGATTTCTTTTCTGTCAATGGTTATGAAAATGTTAAGGCTTTTTTTTATTTCTTTAAGGCACTTTAAGTCATAGAACCGGCTCACCTTGTCATAATTTCCTCAGTTAAGAACCAAAGGAAAACAAAGATGCATGTAGATATAATCTTACTGATGATACTGTGGGCAGCACGGTGGTACAGTGGTTAGCACTGCTGCCTCACAGCGCCAGAGATCCGGGTTCAATTCCCGCCTCAGGTGACTAACTGTGTGGAGTTTGCACGTTCTCCCCGTGTCTGCGTGGGTTTCCTCCGGGTGCTCCGGTTTCCTCCCACAGTCCAAAGATGTGCAGGTTAGGTGAATTGGCCATGCTAAATTGTCCGTAGTGTTAGGTAAGGGGTAAATGTAGGGGTATGGGTGGGTTGCGCTTCGGCGGGGCGGTGTGGACTTGTTGGGCCGAAGGGCCTGTTTCCACACTGTAAGTAATCTAATCTAATAACGTGAATTTCTTCTCTCTCTCGCTTTCATTTTTCTATTAATAAATAACAGACGTGGAGTGATTGTAACAAGGTCAGCCAGGTGGACCATATAGATTATTAGTTCCCTGATTGGACCAGATTGACAGCCCCAATCAGGGAACCCTGGCTGACAGTAAGGAAGCTTGATCAGTGGCAAGGATTCTTCATGTGTAAATAAAGAACGATGGCATACTGGCCTCTCTGGAGTTACTTCAGTGATGATGAGAGAAAAGCACGCTCCTGAAGAAATTCAATTGCAGCAATTGTCTTTGAGGTGGGGTAAGCATTTCTGGCATCATGCTGTTATTTGGGAACCTTGACTCGCATGATCCTGCTGTCGAAGATTGGGTCCAGTATGTGGAAAGAATTAACATTTTTTCCTGACAACTGACATTGGGACAAATGAAAAGCAATGAGTAATTCTCCTGACAGCATGTGGACCTGCAGTATTTTTGGTTATTAGGAGTCTAACTTTCCCTGAGACACCAGATACTAAAACCTTTCAAGAGTTGGTGGATTTAGTTAAGGAATATTATTATGACCCCTAAGCCTCCTCAAATTCTGAGATGCTATTGGTTTTACTTGGCAATTCAAAAACCAGGGGAGTCCATGTTGGGATTTTTGACTAGGTAAAGACGACTGGCAGAGGCATGTGACTTTGATTTAACCCTTAATGAGATGCTGAGAGACCGTTTTATATGTGGGATTAAAGATGGAAGTATGCAAAAGCATCTAGTAGCTGAAGCCCAACTGGACTTCTAACAGGTAATGCAACAGGCTTTATCTTTGGAAAATGCAGCAAATAGAGCATATGATTTGCAAGGTATTCCAATGGAAGTGGATACCCTCGCCAGTCCGAATGAGCTTGGGGAACACCACTTGAGTGAAGGCAATTGCATAGCCTCACTCCAGATATGTCCTGAACAGAGAGAGTCTAGGTCAGCCCACATCAAAACCACAAAGCAAAGCCAAGCCTTAGTCAAATGTTTAAGGTTTTCTTCATTATCCCAGCCGGAAAGCCATTGTAGTTGCTGCTGCTATCCAGACTCAAGACAGCAAAAGAGTACCATTAGACCTAAACTGAGCAAGAGAACTCATAGGTCAGTATCCAGGAGAGTGCACATGCTAGAAAGTCGACCCACACCTGGGTTTGGAACAGTTAACTCCACTGGCAGATACACCACTAGTGGTACCACCACTGGAAGAGTCAGCAATGGTATTAAATTGTCTGGATGCACCTCCAGTCACAGCTGACAATATCAGACTTTGGTTGCATAAAGATCTGGTCCTAAAACTCAAACAGTGGATGCAGATGGGGGGAATCAAAGGGCCATCGCAACCAGAATTAAAACCTTTTTGGACCCGGAGAGACCAGATTACAGTAGAGGGCGGCATATTATTGTGGGGAGCAAGAGTGATTGTCCCGAGCAAAGGTCACCGCTAGATACTGACTGAACTCCTCCAGGGTCAATCAGGGGTTTCCAAAATGAAGATGTCGGCGAGAAATTATGTCTGGCGGTCAGGGTTGGATGCAGATATACCTGTATTGGTGAGGCAGTGCCAACAAGGACCAAAATTACCACCATCAACTCCTCCACATTTGTGGGAATGGCCGGGTAAATCCTGGACTCAGTTACAGGTGGACTGTGCAGGTCCTTTAATGTGCTCAATCTTTTTAGGCTTTTTGGAAGCCCACTCAAAATAGCTGGATGTGCACAGAGTTCATTCATCAAACATGGAAATATGATAGAAAATCTGAATTCATCTTACACTGTCTCCTGGAAGTATTGGTCACAGATAATGGGCCATCGTTTACCAGTGGGGGATTTGAGTGTTTCCTAAAATCAAATGGTATTCACTATATAAAGACAGCTCCATACCATCCATGATCTAATAGTCTGATAGAAAGGGCATTCTAAGCTTTGAAGGCAGGCTTAAAGAAATAGCTTATAGCTTCAATATATATCAAATTGTCCCAGTTTATATTTGATTTTAGGATCACCCCTTCTGCAACCACAGGGATAGTTCCAATAGAGTTGCTAAAATGGAGAAGACTCCATGCCAGCTTAAATCTCATCTTCCTCGACCTGGGAAATGGCATCAGGATCAACAGTGCTGGATATGAGACTCCGCTAAGCGAAAGAGGCAGTTAACTTTAGGAGGTGATGTTTGGTGTAGAAACCACGGGAATGACCCTACATGGGTTAAGAGGCACGCTTGGCATGAGGTCAGGTCCAGTGATATATAAGGATCAGGTAGGTGCATGGAAAAGGATATGGAAGATATAGACTGTAGGGAAATAGATGGTGACATCTTGCAAAATGTTCAGATTACAGAGGAGGAAGTGCTGGATGTCTTGAAACTGTTAAAGGTGGATAAATCCCCAGGACCTCATCAGGTGTACCCAAGAGCTCTGTGGGAAACTAGAGAAGTGATTGCTGGGCCACTTGCTGAGATATTTGTATCATCGATAGTCACAGGTGAGGTGCCGGAACACTGCAGGTTGACAAATGTAGTGCCGCTGTTTAAGAAGGGCAGTAAAGACAAGCCAGGGAACTATAGACCAGTGAGCCTGACCTCAGTGGTGGGCAAGTTGTTGGAAGGAATCCTAAGGGACAGGATGTACATGTATTTGGAAAGGTAAGGAGTGATTAGGGATAGTCAACATGGCTTTGTGCGTGGGAAATCATGTCTCACAAGTTTGTTTGAGTTTTTTTGAAGAAGTAACAAAGAGGATTGATGAGGGCAGAGCAGTAGATGTGACCTTTATGGACTTCAGTAAGGCGTTCGACAAGGTTTCCTATGGGAGACTGATTAGCAAGGTTAGATCTCATGGAATAAAGGGAGAACTAGCCATTTGAAAACAGAACTGGCTCAAAGGTAGAAGACAGAGGGTGGTGGTGCAGGGTTGTTTTTCAGACTGGAGGCCTGTGACCAGTGGAGTGCCACAAGGATCGGTGCTGGGTCCTCTACTTTTTGTCATTTACATAAATGATTTGGATGCAAACATAAGAGGTACAGTTAGTAAGTTTGCAGGTGACACCAAAATTGGAGGTGTAATGGACAGTGAAGAGGGTTACCTCAGATTACAACAGGATTTGGACCAGATGGGCCAATGGGCTGAGAAGTGGCAAATGGAGTTTAATTCAGATAAGTGTGAGGTGCTGCATTTTGGGAAAACAAATCTTAGCAGAACTAATACACTTAATGGTAAGGTCCTCGGGAGTGTTGCTGAACAAAGAGACCTTGGAGTGCAGGTTCATAGCTCCTTGAAAGTGGAGTCGCAGGTAGATAGGATAGTGAAGAAAGCGTTTGGTATACTTTCCTTTATTGATCAGAGTATTGAGTACAGGAGTTGGGAGGTCATGTTGCGGCTGTACATGTCATTGGTTAGGCCACTGTTGGAATATTATGTGAAATTCTGGTCTCCTTCCTATTGGAAAGATGTTGTGAAACTTGAAATGGTTAGGGAAAGATTTACAAGGATGTTACCAGGGTTGGAGTATTTGAGCTCTAGGGAGAGACTGAACAGGCTGGGGCTGTTTTCCCTGGAGCGTCGGCGGCTGAGGGGTTTACAAAATTATGAGGGCATGGATAGGATAAATAGGCAAAGTCTTTTCCCTGGGATCGGGGAGTCCAGAACTAGAGGGCATAGGTTTAGGGTGAGTGGGGAAAGATATAAAGGAGAACTAAGGGGCAACTTTTTCACGCAGAGTGTGGTATGTGTATGGAATGAGCTACCAGAGGATGTGGTGGAGGCTGGTACAATTACAACATTTAAGAGGCATTTGGATGGGTATATGAATAGGAAGGGTTTCAAGGGATATGGGCCAGGTGCTGGCAGGTGGGACTAGATTGGGTTGGGATATCTGGTCAGCATGGACGGGTTGGACCGAAGGGTCTGTTTCCATGCTGTACATCTCTATGACTCTATAACGTTAAACATGCGAACCATATGAAAGTTGCAAATACACAAACAGTGCGGGAGCAAAAACATGCCCGGCTCCTCGACTGCCTTTCCGACTGTTCTGGAACTGATGGGTTCTCCCTCTTCGAGTGTTAAAGATATCTTGGAATCTGAGATGGACACTGTAAATGTCGTTGCCTTGATGCTTTTGAAGAAGAGAATGAATGCTGCGTGTGCAAGAAGTGAGCTATTGTGCATAACATGCTGCCATATCAGAGGCAGATTTGGAGGAACCTGTCCCAGGAGGAGCTACAGAAAAAGAACCAGCCAATGTCCTCTGACTCAGAGGGGAGGGAGCTAGTGATTGTAACAATGCAGCCGGATGGCCATCATAGAATATTGGTTCACCAATTCGTGCTGTTAATATATTTGGAAGAAACATGATATCACTTGCCTTATCAGTTATGCATTAAAATTTAATAAATATATCCAATTAACTCATGTTTTTTTGAGTACCTTTGCAATATTTTTTGTTGTCAGTGATTGAAAACAAGGGGCTAATTCACGACGGCTGACAGATATGAAGAGGAGTGTCAGGGGTTCTGTTGATGCTGAGGGCTGGCTCTGAGGGAGCTGGATCAGTGTTAAGCACTCTCCAATTGTAAATGAAGAGTGACTTGGTTGTGGGTTACCGGCCTCTGTGGAGTCATTTCAAGAAGCCCTTGAAGAAATCTGCTACTGTAGTACTCGTATGTAAACAGAATAATCAAAGCTTTGAGTCATCTGTTAGCGTATTATTTCTTTCAACAAATATCCCCTAGGTGGTAACCCTAATCAAGTACAGATTATAGTTAATACAATACATTAATTGTATTTGAATGTGATAATATGAAGTCTGTAACACACTGTGAGGTGAGCTTGTTTATAGTGTCATCTGTGGCTCTGGGCATATTTTTACCTCCTGAGTTAGCAGGGCTAGAGGCCAAATTTTAGGCCGACATTCAGTTGCATTTGCTGAGGCAGTGCTGTGCCATGCAAGGTGGTCTCTTTCTTAAAGCCCTCTCAGATGGATGTGGATGATTCTTGTCACTGTTTGAAGAAAAGCAGCGTTTTCCCTGATGCTGTGGCCAATGTTTATCTGTCAACTACCACAACTTAAAACAGATTATTTGGTTATTATCACATTATTGTTTGTAAAATCTTTCTCCATGCTCCCTGAGCATAATTTTCAGTTGGGAATTGTAGCATTGTGATTTAGCCCACCCGACAACACCAAAGTTATTGCAAAGGTACTCAAAAAAACACGAGTTAATCAGATATATTTATTAAATTTTAGTGCATAACTGATGAGGTAAGTGATATCATGATTATATATTTAAAAAAGTAAAAAAAATTGAGTTAATCAATTATATTATTGATTTAATATATCTATTTAAATTTTAGTTCATAACTGATAAGGCAAATGATGTAATGACACTTCCAAAGCTCATGGTTTCTGATGACAGCAGTAAAGTTAAGGTTGATTGTGTAATGACCTTTTTAAGGTGGTCTTTTGTTTCACTATATTAAGGGCCTTTTGGTCATCTTGGACACCTGATCTTTGCTTTGAGTTTACCATCCTCTTATATGATCCACATTTGTTGAGGTTGAGATGGTGTGATAGTGCAGAGCATCGCATTTTATGATATCCATCATGACAGTGTGAGCTACATATGCTTCTAGTAGATGTTATTGTATGCTACTCTGCAAAATTATACTCTGTTCATTATTTTGAGAAACTATACCAAGGAACAAAACATCAGCGATTGTACATAGAAGACAGATGTTTGATTCAAAGCCCCACCTGCCTAATTAAAGAAAAATTACTAGTTATTGCAAGCATATCTTTGGGCTTTTTGACTTTCGCATTTTTTCTCCCTTCATTAGTTATTAGCATTTCTCTTGACCCAGCCCAGTGCATCGCTTTTGCATCACATCAGCACTAATATTCAATTCTAAATGGGTTTGAAAACTTTTCTGCTGTTGAGTGACTGTAAAGAGGGAGAAAAAAGTATATTCTCTGGTAAAGTGACAAAATGAAAGTGCACTAAGGGAGAAATAGGTGTGCACTACAGTGTGGAAGTAGACCATTCAGCCTGTCAGGTCTCCACCTACCTTCTGAAGAACATCCCACCCAGACCCACCTCCCTACCTTACCTGTGTAAACCCGCATTTCCCATGGTGAACCCACCTGGCCTGTACATCCATAGACACTGTGAGCAATTTTTCATGGCCAATCCACCTAACCTGCACATCCCTGGACACTATGGGGCAATTTAGCATGGCCAATCCACCCTAACCTACACATCTTTGGACTGTGCGAAGAACACCCATGTCAATCTTCCTGCAGGCTGAGAAAATTCCACCTAAACCCATCACATTCCATACTCTAATTCCTCTCATTCTGTTCAAGAAATTCAACCACAGAACTCTTTGGATACATTAATTTTAGCTTCCCAATGAAATACATGTTGTTACAACTCAAGATTAATGTTCAAATTTGTCAGAGATATTTCCTGACTTGTTTCCATTTTCAACTTGTTTCAGAGAAACACTTTAAAAAAAAATCCAAAGCTGAAATTTAGAAGAATGCAGAAACATTCCAAGAATTCTAGATTAAAAGGAAATGAAATCTTCACAGAGTATTGTGGCTGATAAACCGAGGGGAAAGGTGCAGATTTAATTATGGAATTGAAAGTGATAGATGAAGGCAAATTAAGTTATAAAGATTTGGAACCTCAGTCTTGTGTTTCATATATATCATTAGGACACCTAAAATTAACATATATAAGGATTTCCAGGGCTTGAATGTCTTGGATAAAGTGGCAGAAATTAAGACATGGAATGTGATGGGTTTAGGTAGATTCTTCAGTGCTGGCAGGAAGCATATGGAATTCTGGGCATTATAGATTGGTTCCTAGAGGAAAAGAAACTAAATAAAAAATTAAAATGCTCAGAAACTAACATCGAACATAGAACAATACAGTGCAGAACAGGCCCTTCGGCCCTCGATGTTGAGCCGACCTGTGGACTTTTCTCAGCTCGTCCCCCTACACTATCCCAAAATCATCCATGAGTTTATCTAAGGATTGTTTAAATCTTCCTAATGTGGCTGAGTTGACTACCTTAGCAGGTAGGGCATTCCACACCCTTACCACACTCTGTCTAAAGAACATGCCTCTGACATCAGTCTTAAAGCTATCACTCCTCAATTTGTAGTTATGCCCTCTTGTACAAGCTGACGTCATCATCCTAGGAAAAAGTCTTTCTCTGTTTACCATATCTAATCCTCTAATCATCTTGTATGTCTCTATCAAATCCCCACTTAACCTTCTTCTTTCCAATGAGAAAAGACCCAAGTCTCTCAGCCTTTCCTCATAATACCTTCCCTCCAGACCAGGCAACAACCTGGTAAATCTCCTCTGCACCTTTTCCAATGCTTCCACATTCTTTTTGTAATGGGGCAACCAGAACTATACACAATATTCCAGTGTGGCCGCACCAGCATTTTGTATAGTTAAACATACTAAACACACTGGAGTATTCTTTAAATGATGTAGAATTGAAGCATAATGCAGTGTAGAAGGACTTGGGTGTCCTTGTGTATGAATCACAAAAGGTTAGTTTGCAAGTGCGACAGGTAATTAAGAAGGCAAATGGAATATTGTTCTTCATTGCTGGAGGGATGGAATTTAAAAGTCGTGAGGTTACACTGCAGTGTATAGGGTGCTGGTGGGGCCATACCTGGAGTACTGTGTACAAGTTTGGTGTCCTTACTTGAAAAAGAATGTTCTGGTACTGGAGGGGGTACAGGGGAGGTTCACTAGATTGATTCAGAATTGAGAAGTTTGACTTATGAGGAGAGATTTAGTAGATTGGAATTTAGAAGAATGAGGGGGGATCTTATAAAAACGCATACAGTAATGAAGGGAATAGTTAAGAGAGAAACCGAGAGCTTGTTTCCACTAGCATGTGAAACTAGAACTAGGGGACATAGCCTCAAAATAAGGGGGAAGCAGATCTAGAACTGAATTGAGGAGGAACTTCTTCATCCAAAAGGTTGTGAATCTGTGGAAATCCCTGCCCACTGAAGCAGTGGAAGCTGCTTCCTTTTAAGGTAAAGGTAGATTTTGTGAACAGTAAACAAATTTAAGGGTTATGGTGAGTGGGCAGGTAAGTGAAACGAAAAGATCAGCCATAATTTTATTGAATGGCAGAGCAGGCCTGAGGGGCCATATGGCCGCCTTCTACTCCTATTTCTTATGTTCTCATATTCCATTTGCCAAGTTTTTGCTCACTCACTTAACCTATCTGTATTCCTTTGCAGATTCTTGTATTATCCCCATCACTTCCTTTCCACCTATTTTTGTGTCACTTGCAAATTTGGCTCAAGTACATTTAATATTCTTATTCAAGTGATTGATTAAGATTACAAACAGTTGTGGCACCAGCACTGATCACTATGGTATTCCACTGGTTACAGGTTACCATTCTGAAAATGTCCCCCTTATCCCAAATCTCAGTCTTCTAGTATTTAGTCAATCTTCTGTCCATGCTAAAAAAAACTACCTCCAATACCATAGGCTCTTATTACCTAGCAAGCAGAATCTGAACCATAATTTGAGGTCCATAGAGAAACATTTATGTTTGCAAAGACCCTAACAACATCTGAGGAAATGGATCAAAGATATTATTCATGCATTTGAGAATATGAATTGGGTGGAAGAGGACTTGTTCACGCATGGCAAATTGACAGGTAGAACACAGGAAATCTACGCTTTCCTCATAGAAAATGCGTTTCAAGATTATGACTTAGTGATGCAGTCCTTACTATCTCCAAGTGGCTGAGAACTATATTGACTGTATATTGGAAGCATAAAGGCAAAGGTTCTGGAATTTAACGAAACAGCTGGACAGACCAATATTGAATCAAAGACCGTTGGAAAAGATAATTTTGACAGATGAATATGAGTGTTAAAAGCTGAAACTCTTAGAGAGATTATTCTCTTGGAAGTATTTAGAAAAATATTTTCTGTAATCAAAACACATGCTGAGGACCAAAGAATTGCAACTGCTGGAAGTTGGCAATAATGGCTGACAATTTAGTTAATCTGTAAAACTAAATCTTCTTTCTGACACATTTTCTACTTTCAAAAGGGAAATAAGATAAGATAGTGAAAAGAAGGCAAGTAGTCAAGGTAAGGAATGGTTAGCTAGGAGCCCGCCAAGATTATCTCCTCACATCAGAACGAAAAGTACTGAGGTAAAAATCAGAAGTCAAGTGGCTTCTGTGGTAACAAAGTGGGACACATTCATTTGGAATGTTGGAATTGAAATGGAAAGCTATGGAACTTATTGGAATTGGAAGAATATGTCCAAAAAAGAAACTTAGAAAGAAAAGACTACAGATTAGATTGTAGCTTTAACTACAAATAAGAGACTGGGGGTAGACACTCTGGTGAATGTAAAAGAAGTATTAAGGGTAGATGAGAGATATGAAGGGTTTTAAAAAAAATGATAGCTATACATCTCCAAAAACAGCATCCAAACCAATAATTATTGAGAGATACAGGGTCCAGGAAAACTGTCTTCCTGGATCAGGTTTTAATTTTCCGTCCAGAGAGTCCAATGAAAGCCAAAGTGTTGGTGATGGAAAAGGTGGAAGATATATCCCACTTCCACTTTACAGGTCCTGTAGGAGTATGACATGTTGTCTCAACTAGTGGTAGTTGAGTTAGTTAAAAAATTACTGGTAGATGGAGTTGATTTATTTGAGGGAATGATTTGGCAGGAGAGTAAGTCACACTTCACCTATAATCATGGAAGTCCAGTTGAGGCTAAAAAGATGAATGATTGCAGGAAAAGATTCCAGGTATTTTTATATGATGTCAAACGACCATGTAGTAGCCAGATCACTGACTTAACCAAGTCATCGCCAGAAGTCACAGTAATTCCTAATGTTAGAAGGAACTTCCGCTGATGACCACTGCAGTGCCCTGACAGGCTCAAGATTCACAGACAATATCTATCAGAAATGATTCTAACAGTACATCTCTGTGATTCTATGACTCTATATGTGATATTGGAGTCTAGCAATGAGAAGGGTTGCTTAATAGAACAAGTTTCTCCTGAGTTCTGTAGCAGCACATCAAATGGTTGAAATGAAAGGCTCCATCTGAATTGTCATGTATTCTATTTTTTAAACTTTTTAATGAAGACTAGTGAATTATTATAATATTTCCCTGTTACCATGTTGGGTATAGACTTTAAAATGCTGAAGGGCTAACAACAATCTCGAAATCTCTTCTACAGTAGAATACTTCTTCTGATACTGGTTTAGTTTCTTGGAGAAGTACTGCACTAGCATTTCTATTCCTGACACAACATCCTGTAATACGAAAGCACCGACATCCAAACATTAACGTCGACTGCCACTTTGAAAGGTTTGAAAAAATTAGGAGCAATCAACAAAGCTTCATTTTTAACGATTGCCTTCAGCTTCTCAAAAGCTAATTTGCATTCTGTTGAGCATACCACTTTTGCTTTTTCCTTTAAAAAAATGTGTGAACGACACAGTTATTAGACTGAAATTATGCACAAATCTCTGGTAAAATCATACATTCCAAAAATCCTTGTTTAGTTTTAGGAAGACTTTCACTTGTGCTGTCCTTGGCAGGAACCTTAGGTTCTCTTAATTTTCCAATTTGACTCATTCCATGTGATATCAAAAAAATGGCTGAAGGCACTTGATGTTGTAGAGCCTATAAGTCCCGACAACATTCTGGCAATAGGAATCATGAGGGGCATGGATAGGATAAGTAGACAAAGTCTTTTCCCTGGGGTCCAGAGCTAGAGGACATAGGTTTAGGGTGAGAGGGGAAAAGAAGAGACCTAAGGGGCACCTTTTTCATGCAGAGGGTGATGTGTGTATGGAATGATCTGCCAGAGAAAGTAGTGGAGGCTGGTACAATTGCACCATTTAAAAGGCATCTGGATGGGTATATGAATAGGAAGGGTTGAGAGGGATATGGGCCAAATGCTGGGAAATGGGACTAGATTAGTTTGGGATATCTGGTCGACATGGACGAGTTGGACCGAAAGGTCTGTTTCCGTGCTGTACCTCTCTATGACCCTCCGATTTGAGGATACGTGCTCTGGAACTTGCTGGATCCCGAGCCAAGGTGTTTCAGTACAACTACAACACTGGCATCTACTTGATAATATAGAACATTGCCCAGATATCTCCTGTGTGCAAAAAGCAAGACATATCCAGTCCAGCCGATTATTCTATTGTTAATAAAGTAATGAAAGGGTTCTTGGACAGTCTGTCAAGAAACACTTGCTTAGCAATAATCTGCCCATGGATGCCCAGTTTGGGTTTCACCAGGGCTAGACATGTTTCAGAAGTTGACAAAAGAGCTGAATTAGTAGGTAAAGTGAGAGTGACTGGTCTTGACATCATGGCTTCATTTACCTGAGAATTATATCAAAGAACCCGAGCAAAATTAGACTCAGTAGGTATCAGGAGAAAACACGTCACTGGTTGGAGGCACATCTAGCACAAATAATGTGCATTTTTTTCATCCTAGCTCCAGGGTATCTCTGCAGGAGTTCCTCAGGGTAACACTCCAGATCCAACCATCTTCAACTATTCAACAATTTTCCCTCCAACAGAAGTGAAGTGTTTGCATAATGTTCAGTACCTTTCACAACTCCTCAGATGCTAAAGTGTTCCATATCCAAATGCAACATGACCTGGCTGATAGCCATGTTTGAACTGAGAAGTGGCAAGGAGCATTCACATAACATCAGTGCCAGACAATAGACAATAGGTGCAGGAGTAGGCCATTCTGCCCTTCGAGCCTGCACCACTATTCAATATGATCATGGCTGATCATCCTTAATCAGTATCCTGTTCCTGCCTTATCTCCATAACCCTCGATTCCACTATCCTTGAGAGCTCTATCCAACACTTTCTTAAATGAATCCAGAGACTGGGCCTCCACTGCCCTCTGGGGCAGAGCATTCCACACAGCCACCACTCTCTGGGTGAAGAAGTTTCTCCTCATCTCTGTCCTAAATGGTCTACCCCATATTTTTAAGCTGTGTCCTCTGGTTTGACACTCACCTATCAGCGGAAACATGTTTCCTGCCTCCAGAGTGTCCAAGCCTTTAATAGTCTTTTCTGTCTCAATCAGATCCCCTCTCAGTCTTCTAAATTCAAGGGTATACAAGCCCAGTCGCTCCAGTCTTTCAGTGTAAGGTAGTCCCGCCATTCCAGGAATTGACCTCGTGAACCTACGCTGCACTCCCTCAATAGCCAGAATGTCTTTCCTCAAATTTGGAGACCAGAACTGCACACAGTACTCGAGGTGTGGTCTCACCAGGGCCCTGTACAGCTGCAGAAGAACCTCTTTGCTTCTATACTCAATCCCTCTTATTATGAAGGCCAGCATGCTATTAGCCTTCTTCACTACCTGCTGGACCTGCATGCTTGCCTTCATTGACTGGTGTACAAGAACACCCAGATCTCTTTGTACTGCCCCTTTACCTAAATTGATTCCATTTAGGTAGTAATCTGCCTTCCTGTTCTTGCTACCAAAGTGGATAACCATACATTTATCCACATTAAACTGCATCTGCTATGCATCTGACCACTTACCTAACCTGTCCAGGTCACCCTGTAATCTCCTAACATCCTCCTCACATTTCACCCTGCCAGCCAGCCTAGTATCATCAGCAAATTTGCTAATGTTATTACTAATACCATCTTCTATGTCATTAATATATATTGTAAAAAGCTGTGGCCCCAGCATTGATCCCTGCAGTACTCCACTGGTCACTGCCTGCCATTCCGAAATTGAGCCGTTTATCACTACTCTTTGTTTCCTGTCAGCCAACCAACTTTCAATCCAAGTTAGTACTTTGCCCCCAATACCATGCGCCCTAAATTTGCTCACTAACCTCCTATGTGGGACTTTATCAAAAGCTTTCTGAAAGTCCAGGTACACTACATCTACTGAATCTCCCTCGTCCATCTTCAGAGTTACATCCTCAAAAAATTCCAGAAGATTAGTCAAGCACGATTTCCCCTTCATAAATCCATGCTGACTCTGACCTATCCTGTTACTACTGTCCCGATGTGTTGTAATTTAATCCTTTATAATATACTCCAGCATCTTTCCCACCACTGAAGTCAGACTAACTGGTCTATAATTTCCTGCTTTCTCTCTCCCACCTTTCTTAAAAAGTGGTACAACATTAGCCACCCTCCAATCCGCAGGAACTGATCCCGAATCTATTGAACTCTGGAAAATAATCACCAACGTATCCACGATTTCTTGAGCCACCTCCTTCAGTA
This sequence comes from Chiloscyllium punctatum, assembly GCF_047496795.1. Lineage (NCBI taxonomy): Eukaryota > Metazoa > Chordata > Chondrichthyes > Orectolobiformes > Hemiscylliidae > Chiloscyllium > Chiloscyllium punctatum. Next base: position 59,289,923 of record NC_092763.1, on the reverse strand, counting down.
CCCTGGGATATAGACCATCAGGCCCCGGGGACTTATCAACCTTCAGACCTAACAGTCTCTCCAACACCAATTCCTGGCAAATATAAAATTCCCTTAAGTTCAGGTCCTTCAGCCATTGGTACCTCAGGGAGATTGTTTGTGTCTTCCCCAGTGAACACAGATCTGAACACAGACAATAGCTACCTCAAATAAGAGAGAATCTAACCTTTGCTTCTTGATATTCAATTGCTTTACCATTGTTGAATCTCTCACTGTCAACATCCTGGGATTACCATTGTTTAGAAACTAAACTGGATTAGCCATATAAATACTGTGGCTACAAGAACAAGTCAGAGGCTAGGAAACTTGCAGTGAGTAACTCCCCTCCTGGCTCCTCAAAGCCTATGCAAAGTCTTCAAGGCTCAAGTTAGGAATGTTATGAAATACTCCTCACTTGCATGGATGGGTGCGGCTCCAACATAACTCAACAAACCTGACATTATCCAGGTGAAAGCAGCCTGTTTCATTGGCACCTTGTCCTTAGACATGCTCTGTCTCCCCCACCAAAGCTGAGAGGCAACAGTCTTGGTATCTATACGTTGCACTGTAGAAATTCACCAAAGCTCCTTAGGCAGCACCGTCCAAACCTATGATGACAAGGGAAGCAGATACATGGGAACATCACTGCCTGCAAGTTCCCCTCCAAGCCACACACCATCCTGATCTAGAAATATCACTATTTCTTCACTGTTGCTGTGTCAAAAAGCTGGTATTTGTCCCTGAACAGCAATGCGAGCATAACTACACCAAATGGATTACAGCAGTTCAAGAAAGCTGTCCACTACTCCCTCTTCAGGGCAACTAGTGAAAGTGATAAATGTTTAGCTAACTAGCAATACCCACAGTACATGAAAGAATGGAAAAAAATATTCTTGTATCCTGTATGGCAGTGTAAAATAAGGCTAAAACAGTTTTCCATTTTTGGAAATTATATTTAACTCTTTGAATTTGGAAGATAAGGGTTATTGAACAGAAGACTAGTGTTTGCCACCACCAAAGAAACCTCAGACTTAAGACAAGGTGAAATAATTTTTAATACCAATCAATATTAGGTCAAACTATTTTTCTCCAGTTGGTTTTTTTTGCAAATTTTCCTTCTGAATTCAATAACCTTGAGCAATGTAAGGAAGCTATTAATTATTTTGGTGGGATTTATAAATAATTGTGTTTAGGATGAATCTATTCTCATATTGTTTGACAAAAGATTTGTTTAGCAAGCACGTTAAATTGAGGACTCCTTATGAAAATTATTGGTTGCCTGCCTATGTGTTTATTAATAGCAGTTGTTAACATAGTGATGTCGAGATAGATAGTTACAATGACTAAAATTTCATGAGAGTAGACATTAACTCAAGATCGCCTATTCTTTTTAATGGATGATATTTAATGCTGCATTAGTGCCTATGTTACAAGAGCCCCAAAGTCCTAAAATGGGGGTGGGGTTGGGGGGGGGGGGGGGGGGGGTGGGTGCCATCTTGTCAGGCACTCATTCTGCATTCTGTGAGGTCCCCTGTGTAACACAGCACTAGCTCAAATATACTGTACATTTACTAAGGGAGTGAGGCGATTTCTGATTGGTGTTATCAGCCACTTTTGACACACATCACTCAAAATTGGTGTGTAATATGACCACTTAACTCCCATGCCAATCACTATCATCCGAGCGTGCATTCAGAAGCAAATGAAGCCCTGTAATAACCTAGTTAAAGGGCAAAGGTCCAATTCTAAAACTTACTACTTATACCAAAGCAGGTGGAAGTGCTGTAGTATTGTTTTGGATGTTTTGTGGTGAAAGTGTTGCAGATATTGATGGAGGCCCAAGGACTTGATGCTTCCAGTCTGCATGAGAGATGTGGATTTGTGGTTGCATTTACTTTGAGTCCACAACATTGACAAGAAATGGTTTATGCATAGTAGAGATGGAACCTCTGCAAAGAAGGGCCCACAACTCACCATGGCTTTTTAGAAAGTACTTTTTGTGCTGTATTTAACCCAGGATGATCAGCCAATGGATGATCACAGAAGCGTACTTTCAATGCAATCTGAAGATTCATGTTGGGGTGAGGTTGGCACTATTGATGTCCGTAAAAGATACTGTAGAATTGATCTTCTACCTGGTACCTGGTGTTTGGTTCTTATTTCAGATGCTAGAAATCTAAAACCTTTTGCTTTCTTTTCCATAGGACAGTTTCTCTTTGGAACCACCATCTGTCCTTCCCCCATATAACATTGACTTTAGACACTCCATCTCGGCATCACCTTGGCTAACAAAACAAAAACAAACTAAAACCATTTCATCAACATTTTGTCCAAAGATAGATAACTGAACAAACAAAACTGACTTGTTAATCTGCATTGTTCTCCTGGGGCCTGTCCTGTACTGTATTATCCCCTTATCTGCAACATGGCTGAGAATAATGGCTGCCATTCACTGAGGGAAGATAGGTAGTGTATTTTCAAGCAGCTCTGGGCCTTAAAAGGTCTGACTTTGGACTGCTGACATGATATGGGTGACAGCCATCTGAGTTGAGTGACTGATAAATTGCAGCAAGTTTGTAGGTGGAGTGGTGGTGATGGGAACATGAAAGCTGTTACTCAGAGAGAGGACAGCATGTTAATGCTCCATGGAACCACTGTCACCTCAAGGGGGAGGAATCTCATCTATCCCAGACCTCTTGGAGGACAGATTGCTGGACTATATGCAACCCTGGGGTTCCTTGGGCACTGATATCCGCAGTAATAATGGTATCAAGTTTAATCAAATTACCTGCATGAGCACAGACATCAATCTCATTGACTTGTCTGAGCTCCCATGGAACCAAATAGATATTGCATGGCTTTTCCCTGTTCTGCAGTTAAAGCTTATGGAGAATTTAGATAGTGCATTACAAGTAGATTTGCTAATGTTATCATTGAGTTGGCAGCAACTAGCACAGTGAAAAGAATGTGCTCCAAACTCTGTGCAATATCCTCCGAGCTGCGCTTCACCATGCTTCTTGATAGAGGCAAAGGCTGTCAGTCTGCGGCAGAACTTGTCTTTGATCTTGTCTTTCAGTAAATTGACTTATGAGTTATTCTTTACTTTAGTTGCAAACTCAGCTCTGGCAGATTCCAATGCCATGCTGACCTCCAGGTTATGCACAGTCCTAATGTTGGTGGTAGTCCAATCGAGTCATTGTGCCTCTTCTGTCTCAAGTCTGAAACTTGCTGTCTCATTCTCTCTCTCTCTCTCTCTCTCTCTCTCTCCAAAAGATAGAAGGAGAGGGTTGGAATGGCAGGAGGCCCATGGTCACCTGCAGCTTGGATATCATTTTTAAAAATTCTTTCATCTTATGCAGGCATCATTGACAAGACTGGCATTTGTTACCCATTATTAATTGCCCTTTAATTGATTTGCTGTCTGGGCCATTCTACAGGGAAGTTAAGAATCAACCACAGTGCTCTGGTGCAAGAGTTACATGTAGGCCAAACTAAATAAGGATCGTTTTTTATTCATTCATGGGAAGCGGACCTCAGTGGCTGGGCCAGCTTTTATTGCCTATCCTACTTGCTCTTGAGGAGGTCGCAATCCATTTGGTGTAGGTGGACCCACTGTGCTGTTAGAGAGTAAATTCCAAAATACACTGAAGGAACAATGTTATATTTCCAGGTCAGGATGGTGAATAGCTTGAGAGGGAATTTGCAGGTAGGGGTGTTCCAATGTATCTGCTGCCCTTGTCCTTCTCAATGGTAGTAGTAGTGGGTTTGAATATGCTGTCTGAGGAGTCTTGGTGAATGGTAAAAGATGGCAGATTTGCTTCCCTAAAGGACATAAGTGAACAGAAGTTAACAGTTGACAAATAGGCATTATTTGTCTCGCTTTTACTTCCAGATTTTATTGACTTCATATTTCACCATCTGTCATAGTAGAATTCAGACTCAAGTCTCAGACCATTCTGGATTGCTAGTCCAGTGACATTATCAATATACCACCACCTCCTCTATGCTAGATAGCAGGACGAGAGTGAGGTAAGAGTTGAGAAATATCATGAGGGCATTCTGTCCTTTTAAGTGCCTTTGGCAATACCAAGTGAATGAGCTGTGCTGCAGCCAGTCCCATGACGTTGAATACTCCCGTCTCTGCTGAACACAGAGGAAGACGGCCTGGCTCTCTGGTTCTCTGCAGCTCCCTATGATTATGGGTTACCTTATCTTGCAATAGGGAGGTTAAAAATAATAGTAACTTTGAGTCAGTATTTGGGCTATGCAACTTCTTTAACTAAAAAACTGAAGTTATGTGTCAGCAGGGATAAGTAGATAAGTGGCTGACATAATTGAAAGGTTGTGGAGGTGCAGTTGGAGGTTCAGAATTTCTGAGTATTAGGTATGCATGCTGAGTGCTAGGGCATGCTACTGGGTGCATGGACAGTACCTGCATTAAGCAGAGAGAGAGAGGATGAAAGTACATTATGTCATGAAAATCAGGAAGAGATTGTTTGACCACCTGCAAGAAGTCTTTAAACCCCTTGCAAACTTGTTGCCAGGTCCTCAGGGGCTGGATCTCCTTGATCTCCCTAGTTCGCAGTACCCCATTGCTTTCAAAGATATTCTTTGAGGCCCTGCTGGCATCTTGCTGAGACTGGTGTGTCTCTTTCTGACAGTCTCTATCACTAAGGTCACTAGCACTCAATGTGAACCAAGCTGTCCTCTCTGTGCTTTTGTGTTTTAGCTACCCTGTCTTCAGTTGTTGCAGTCTCCAGTTCCTTGATTGATTACAGTTTCTCTTTAAGAAAAAAATATTTCCAGCTTTTTACTTAAAACAATGTGGGTTAGCGCTGCTGCCTCACAGTTCCAGGGCCTAGGTTCGATTCCAGCCTCGGGCGACTATGTCTGTGTGGAGTTTGCACATTCTCCCTGTGTCTGTGTGGGTTTCCTCCGGGTGCTCCAGTTTCCTCCCACAATCCAAAGATGTGCAGTTTAGGTGAATTGGCCATGCTAAATTGCCCGTAGTGTTCAGGGATGTGTAGGTTAGGTTCATTAGTCGGGGTAAATGTAGGATAATGGGGAATGGGCTTGGGTGCGATTCTCTTCCGAGGATGGGTGTGGATTTGTTGGCCCGAAGGGCCTGTTTCCACACTGTATAGGGATTCTAAGAATTTGTCAATCCATCAGTAACAAATGTTAGGCCCCTTGTGTGGAGCCAGCAAGTAGCATGGTTTGAGCTAGGCTGCAGAAATGATGATGCAGCAGCAATTTTGCTAGTTACCTAAATCAATGAGAGTGGGCTCAGGGAGAGAGCAAATTGTGATCTCTGCATCTGTAAGTAGCTGCATACCAATTTTTAACCCTTCACCTTTTTTTCATGCTGCCAGCAATTACTGTCATTGTCTGAAAAGGAAATGCAACCTTTATTGCATAATACTTACCTGAAGGGATTGGTTCAAGTCTACACATTTGATCAGTGAAGATATGAAATGTTTAAAGGGGAGTCTATGAGTCGATGGTGACAAGAAGAATGGGACTGACAATTGTGAGGCCAGAACCTGGAATATTATACATAGTTTTGGTCTCCTTATCTGAGGAAGGATATTCTTTATAAAGGGAGTGCAGCAAACGTTATTGTTAATGGTTTGCATAACAAACAATCTTGGAGGAATATTGAACTATCATGAATCAGAGTCATACAGTCAGTTTTTTGGGATGGAAAGAGACTATTTGGCCCACCATGTCTGTGCTGGTCATCTATCTATGCTAATGCCATTTTCCAGCACTTGGTCTTTAGCCTTGTTTGGCATTTCAAGTGCTCATCTCAGTAGTTCTTAAATGAATGGGTTGGTTTTGCAAGTTTCAGTTCAACTAGTGTTTCTGCTCTTGCTGCTGCTCCCACCTCTCAGTAATACTGCCTCCTGCAGGCGTGCTTTCTCGTTCAGCTGGGAGACCAGGATTATATAGGTCTTCTGGGGAGAAAAGAGCTTGGACAGAAAACAGAAATAATCAATTTAAGAACATTTATGAAGACCATAAACATAGAAACATGGAAGTTGGGCGCAGTAGGTCATTGGACCCACTGAGGCTCTGTCATTCTGTATGATCATTGCAATCATCAAGCTCAATACATCTAATTTCATCGTCACCTCTTATATTACTTGGTCCCTTTAGCCACAAGAGCTATATTTACCCATTTCTCAAAAAGGTCTTGACCATGTTCTTTGACTGTGAATTCCACAGTCTCATCCACTCTCTGAGTAAAGAAAGTTTTCCTCATCTGAGTTCTAAAAGATTTAGCCTTTATCCTTAAATTATGAACCTAGTTATAGACTCTCCCAACATTGGAAACATGCTTCCTACCTATCTTGTCCAGTATGAATTTTATAGGTTTCTATGAGATTCCCCTCATTCTTCTAAACTCCAGAGAATGCAATCCTAACCTGTCTCCTCATACGTCAATTCTGCCATCTCCCGAGAGTCAGTTTGCTAAACCTTTGCTGCACTCGTCTTAGATAAGGAGACCAAAACTGCTGTCAACATTCCAGGTGTGGCCTCATCAATGCCCTGTATAATTGCAGCAAGACATCCTCGTTCCTGTACTCGAATCCTCTCGCTGTGAAAGCCAGCATGCAGTATGCCTTCATTACTGCCGGCTGGACCTGCCTGTTTACTTTCAACCACTGGTGGATGATGTCTTATTGAAAACTTATCCCTCTCAATTACAGACATTTAAATAATAATCTGCCTCCCTAATTTTGCTACCAAAGCAGATGGCCTCAAATTTATCCACTGCATCTGCCATGCATTTGCCCATTCACTCAGCCTGCCCAAATTCTACTGCAACATCTCTGCATCCTCCTCACAGCTCACCCTTCCACCCAGCTTCGTGTCATCTGCAAATATTTAGATATTACATGTAGTGCCCTCATCTAAGTCATTAATACATATTGTGAATAGCTGGGGCCCTACTACCTGCAGTACCTCTGTAGTCACTGCCTGCCATTCCAAAAAAAACAATTTATGCTTACTCTATGTTTCCTGCCTGCTAACCAGTTTTCCATTCATCTCCAATGTGCTTGGATTTTATGCATGAATCTCTTTGGTAGGACTTTTTCAAAAGCCTTCTGAATGTTCAAATAAACCACGTTCGCTGGCTTCTCCTGATAAATGCTACTAGTTACATCCTCAATGAATTCCAGCAGATTTGTCAAGCATGATTTTCCTTTAGTAAATCCATGTTGACTGACTGATTCTACCACTGGTTTCTAAGAGCTCTGCTATAAAATCCTTGATAATGGATTCTAGCATCTTCCCCGCTACTGATGTCTGTAACTTCTTGTTTTCTCTCTGCCTCTCTTTTTAAATAGTAGGGTTACATTAGCTGCCCTCCAATCTGTAGGAACTGTTTCAGAGCCTAAAGAAACTTGGAAGATGACCACCAATACCTCCACAATTTCTAGGACCACTTCTTTAAGTACTCTGGGATGTAGATTATCAGGCCCTGGGGATTTACCAGCCTTCAGTACAATCAGCTTCTGCGCCATCATTCTTCCACCAATATAGATTTGCTTCAGTTCTTCCCCCTCACTAAACTCTGTGTTTGCCATTATTTCTGGTAGGTTATTCATTTCTCCCTTTGTGAAACCAGATGTGAAGTACGTATTAGTTCATCAGCTAGGTCCTTACTTCCCATTATAAATTTCTCCTATGAGAATAACCCACATGGTCCTGTTCAAAAATCAGCATGCATATTACATTTTCTGAGCCTCAGACTTTGAAATCAGAATCAGTGTTTCCTATCCAGTCACATAGGGAAATAATTTTATTCCAGGCTAATGCAGACAGGAAAGTTAATGCCATTGTAGGATGTATGAAAAAAATCATAAAGCATTGTATTAAGTCATGTTGAAAATGGTCATGCAGAATATGAGAAGGTCTTTAGTTAGAGGTGAATAAAGAATTGAATTTACAGAGAGAAAATATTAAGCATCAGAGCAGCAATATTATGCAGTGTTGTTTCTTTGCCAAAGCAACAAAACCTCTTGGAATTTTATTGGATTTACTGGTATGATTTTTAGTGTGCCCTGCAAAAGAGTTTAAACTAAAAACTGTAATGCTTAAAGGCAATAACATATTTAGAATCATTATCAGTTTTTGTTATTTGCAGATTTCTTTTTACATACATTCTGAGTCAGCTTAAATGTAATAAAACAGTACAATAAACAATGGTTTAGTAGATTGGTGATGTTTAAAATATTGGATTTTGATTAAAGCTAGAAGTCTGTGTACTTAAAGAAGCTATGAGGACTGGCATCATGATGAAAATTAGTGTTGAGAGTGTGGTGCTGGAAAAGCACAACAGGTCAGGCAGCATCCGAGGAGCAGGACATTAATGTTTCGGGCGTAAGTCCTTCATCAGAAATTATGATGAAGGGCTTATTCCTGAAATGTCGATTCTCCTACTCCTCAGATGCTGCCTGACCCGCTGTGCTTTTCCAGCATCACACTCTCGATTCTGATCTCCAGCATCTGCGGTCCTCACTTTCTCCATCGTGATGAAATTAACCAGGAAATGCATCGAGATGGACTTCCACTGAGCATACTTTCAATCTGTGCCACACCATTAGGAGTAGATTTCTGGAAACACAAGACAAATGGTGTAACTTACCTCAGAATTATTATTGAGATCAGCTGCATTTACAATATTAGGGGTTTTCATAAATGTCCATGATAGTCTAGTGGATAAAGCATCACCATATGTGACATTCATATCCAAAGAGTAGCTGAAAGGTACACCTACATGCAACAAATAAGGGCATGAATGGTTCAACAAAAAAACTCTTGCAGTTGAATAATTTACTAACACTCAGCATCTATCCTCAAAAATAAGCAAGTGATTTGAAGAGAAACGCCAGCTGTGTTGTAGCATATGTCATCATTTTGAGGGAAAGATGGAGTGATTCAGGGTAAACTAAGTTATTTTGATTTACTCATGGCGAGGAGAAATTCACTTGAAAGACTCAGCAGATCTGGCAGCATCTGGGAGAGAAAGCAGAGTTCTTATTTTAGGTCCAATGACCCTCCTTCTGAAGAATATCTGAAGAACCATTACTGGACCTGAAATGTTAACTCTGCTTTCTCTCTACAAATACTACCAGATCTGCTAAGTTTTTCCAGCAATTTCCTTTTTTAATTTCTGATTTGCTGTATCTGAAGTTCTTTGGGGTTTTATTTTGTTCAGGAGAAGTTAATTCTGTTTCTAGTCATTTTTCAGACAAGTCCCTATGCTAAAAGCACATGGTGTTCCATCCCTTTAATATCAGTTACATTTACTTTGAAGAATTAACTAATGGAATATTATTACAAATTTACCAAGAAATAGTTTTTGGTTGATTACTTGAAAAATGCACTGAAATGCATCATCTGATACTTTGTCCAAAAAAAAGGTGATTTATTTTTTAGCCATCAATGCAAGGAAGTTAGAATGAGATGAAAGCTCATGTTAAAGTTTGTTTCATTGGTGTAAGTGTAATGAGGTTAGCCAGGTAGACCTCCTAGAATATGAGTTCCGTGATTGGGGTTGTCAGTCAGGGATCCATGGCTCACAGATAAGAATAGGAGTGTCAGAGGTTCTGTTAACTCTGGGAGCTGGATTTGAGGGAGCTGAGTCAGTGTCAAGGACTCTCTAAATGTAAATAAAGGGTAACTTGGTGATAGGATACCGGCCTCTATGGAGATATTTCAGTAAGTGGCAGTGCTTTGAAAGCCATGAAAGAATGTCAGATTAATGCTGTTAACATAACATGCAAGATACCTAACTCAGGCAAAACGGCACCATTAATGTAACATTTCACCCCTGAACTAATTGTGGCATCCTTGAGGAAGTCTTGCAACGCCTTGTGAAATGATTCTGGAACCATACTCCAGCATCTTTGACCTCAATATGCTGAAAAAATGATTCATGGTGCTGTTATTTTTTTAAAGCTGCTTTGCAATGGGAGATTTCTATGCCGATGCTTTGCAAGTATTCAACACTGCAATGAAAAGCTTTAAAATTAGTGGCAGTAATGTCCTTGCTCAGGATTTTGGAATGTGTGTATGAAGAAGGTTGAGATGGTTAGGAACATTTAACAATGTTTTACAATTGTCTATGTTCAATATGTAATTATACATGAAACAGAATTTGTGATTTACTGCATGGAAATAGTTTGTGGTATATCTCTTTGAACAAAATAATGAGCCAATGCTTCATATTTTCAGGCTTTAATGAGCTGAACAGTTGGCCCTGAATCACAGATACAAATTTAATAGTAGCTTGTGGCCATTATAATGCATTTCATCATTCCTAACGCATGTAGGTCAATAGTTCATGATCTGCATTTTAACTGCAGTTGCTATTTGCATAATTTATGTACATGTCTTAGATAGATAGTTATATGCATAGTTATAACTTACAAGAAATATAATTCAATTATGGGATATTTGTGGGGGTAAAACATTTCTGTGCTCTCTTTACATTGACTAAAATTGTGAAAGAGATGAAAGGATAATAGATTAATATAAGGACTTCAGGCTTTTGTCTGAGATGCTTTGCACATTTCCAATGTATTCAGTCTATGTTTTAATGATTGGGCTGATACATGTCTTCAGATTGTTTGCTGGTACAGTCGGCCTGCCATAACCCATGTTTCTTCAACATGAATTGACTATAGTGCGATTGAAAAATTTAGACCATTATTTGTAGACTGCGAACATTCCTTAATTGTATTGGGTGTAACATGATTCCGGTTCCATTAATTTAAATGGTGCTGCTAATACGCAATTTCTTATATTGCAGGATTGCATGGGAACAGAACTATTGTGATAGATCAGAATAGACTGTATAAATACAGGTGGCGTTTGCTAGTGCACAGAGCAAGTAGCATTGAGTACACCTACACAGGGTACTAAACATAGAATTTGGTGAATGAAAGAATTTTGTTTAGTAATGGAAGAGGTGCTGTTCTGAAGGCAAGGAGGGTTCTGAGGCAGAACAGGAGACAATAAGTTCTTCAAACTGAATTCAGAGGCATTAATGAAAATTGTTTAACAATGAGAATGGATCTTGTTTTGCAGGCAGCTGAGGCCTGTTGCTTACAATTCCCACACATTTTAGATTAGATTAGATTCCCTACAGTGTGGAAACAGGCCCTTCGGCCCAACCAATCCACACCGACCGTCCGAAGAGTAACCCATTTCCCTCTGACTAATGCACCTAACACTACAGGCAATTTCGCATGGCCAATTCACCTGGCCTGCACATCTTTGTACTATGGGTGGAAACCAGAGCACCCAGAGGAAACCCGTGCAGACACGGGGAGAATGTGCAAACTTCACACAAACAGTTGCCCGAGGCTAGAATCGAACCTGGGACCATGGTGCTGTGAGGCAACAGTGCGAACCACTGAGCCACCGTGCCGCCCTGTGGGAACATCAGACGAAACATGTTTTTTGGGAGGCCACTTGTGGAAATAAAACCCACTTACTTCAATAATTTCAGTCCGAGACAAGACCTGAAGCAACAGTATCGTTTATTATACGCTTTGTGCCTAAAATAGACATGCAGAGTTTAGCAAGTACATATCTTATATAGGATTCGTTTCTCTTTCCCTCCTCCCACTATTCTAAACCCAGCACCCTTTACTATTGTTTATCTCTTGCCTTATCCGGCCTTGTGCATAATAAAGTACAAGTTTTACTTGGTCATTTCACCACATCCTGCTGTGGTCCATTGTTAGGTAAATCCTCTTTCACTACCATCTGTTTCCCTGGCTTATAACATTTCCTCCCATTCCTCATCCATACTGAGCCTTATGACCTTTTAATTGTGGTTTGTTTTGTTTTTGCAGAAATGGGAAACAGATGCTTATAACTACTGTTTGTACAGGCATATCTAGCTTAACCTACACCCCCTCCCCTCACAGCACCTTATCTATTTGTCTGTAACATCTATCGTTGTTTGCAGGCACATTTCATTCTTGTATGCACATTTTAGCTAATACAAAAACAATTATATATTTCCTTCATATAGTTTTCATTCTTGTTGACTCCGCTCTTGGTTGAAACAATTATACACTGGTGTGAGTTCATTTACCTTGCATAAGTAATTATGATTGCAGAAGTAACACTGCTTTGCCTATATCCCACACACTCATGCAGGAAATCTCTCTAACTGCTCAAGCTTTGGGTTTTAAAGCACAGTGGACCAATGGAGTCATCACTACAGAGCATCAGGGAGGCTGAGTGTTCTGGATTGAACATTTCAAGTGGGGGCCACCTCGCTGGCAGAGCATTCAGGAATGAAGATGGGTGACCATCTGAAGAGTAGAAAGAGGCACGAAATGTAGGAGTCTTTGCAGAGAGTACACCTCTTAAACCCATTTGCACTGGATACTATTGGGAGTGATGCCAGCTTGAGGGAGTCCTGTCCACACTGTGGCAACAATAGCCAAGGGATGTACAGGGGGAGCAGTAAAGAGTCCAACTGCTGTGATGATTGTTAAGGCTAATCTTACAGAATTGAGACTTTTTGTATACAAATGTCAGTGTCAGCTTGGGTAAAACATTTGGCTTTAGAACAGTAAATTATTTGCATTAATTGGATAGGGAGGAGGTAAATGGGCAAGTGTTGCACCTTCTGTAATTGTATGGGAAGGTGCGGTGGGCTGTGGGGAGGTGTTGGGAATGAAGGAGGAGTGGACCAGTGTGTCCAAGAGGGAACTGTCCACGTGGAATGCTGCCAAGGAAGGTCAGATATGTATCTGCTGGAGGTGGCAAAAATAGTGGCTTACAATTCTTTGGAATCTTTCAGTGGGAAGTGAGGATTGTGGGAGGAAAGAGAAAGAGTGAGGGTAGAAGTGCAGGAAACTGGATATGGCTAATGACCCTGTTGACCATAGTGGAGGGGAACCCTCGGTTGAGAAAAAAAAGAGTCTCCTTGTGGAAGATGGCATCTTTGGAACAGATACAATGCAGAAGGAGAAACTGGGAGAATGGAATGGAATCTTTACAGGAAAGCAGGATTTGAGGATGTATAGTAGAGGTAACTGTGGGAGTCGATGAGTTATTACATTTCAGAGGCCTGTGAATCTCCAGAATTGGAAACAGAAATGCCAAGGAAGGGAAAGGGGGAGTCAGAGATGAAACAGATGAACGTGCGAGCAGGGTGAAAATAAAAATAAAAATTGATAAATATTTCAATTCCAAGCAAGAGAGAGAAGTAGTATCGATGATGTCATTGATTTACCAGACAAAGAGTTGTGGGGAGGGAGCTGAGTAGGGTTGGGACAAGGAATGTTCCGCTTTTCCCACAAAGTGATAGGCATAGCTGCAGGTACCCATGGCCACAGCTTTGTGGATCTGGAGAAAGTGAGAGGAGTTAATGGAGAAGTGGTTCAAAGTGAGGACAGGTAAAGGAGTCTAGTGGTAGATGAAGTAAAAACAATGTCTGCAGATGCTGGAAACCAGATTCTGGATTAGTGGTGCTGGAAGAGCACAGCAGTTCAGGCAGCATCCAAGTAGCTTCGAAATCGGATGGTTAAGGCAAATTTCTAGGAAGCAGTGGATAGTCCTGAGGCCATCCATTTTGTGTTCCTTTGTGTCGAAAAGGAAAATAAAAAGTTTCTTTTTCGAATGTCGACTGAGCCAGAGGATGAAGTGGAATTGGGCAGCTCTCAGCATGCATGAGGCAGTGCTGTTGGAGAGAGAGGTCAAGAGTGCACATATGGTAATACACATCTTAACATAAGCTTCCAATTACATAACCATCACATCACTAAGGCCACAGATTTCTAACTCTGTAACATTACCCAATTTTCCCCTGCCTCAGCTTATCTGCTGGAGCCCTTGTCTGTCCTTTTGTTGCCTTTAAACTTAACAATCCTGTCACTTCTGACTCCCCTCCTAATTTATGCTCCACAAACTTCCTGGTGTCCATTCCTTACGCACAACAGATCTCTGTGCTGACTGAGCTTGATTAACTTCGAGTTAATAGTACCTTGATTGTAACATTCTGAACGTTATTTTCAAATCCTCACATGGTTTTGCCCGTCTCCATCTATGTAATCTTGTCTAGTCCCTCAAATCATTATGTGCTGGCAGTGTGTACTTTGAAAAAAGATGGACTGACACTTGCCTAGGCTCCTTCAGCAGGCCTTTTGCAAGCTAGCAACCTTTACCACTGAGAAGAACAAGGACAGCAGATTCATAGCACTCACCATCCTGATTTAGAATTGTATCCTTCACTGTCACTCGGTCAACATGCTAGAGCTCCCTAACAACAGCGTGTGGACTGCAGTGGTTCAAGAAGGCTGCTCACCACGATCATCTTCAGGCAATTAGAGATGGATCATACATGCTGGCTATCTAACAATATTCCATATACTGTTAAAAAAAAATTGGATATCTATGCTTTTCTGTTTCTGGCCTCTTGAATATTTCCATTTTAACCTGCTGCACACTTGGTGGTTGAGCCTTCAGCTGTCAAGGCCCAAGTTTTTGCAATTCCTTCCCAATAACTCTGCCTCATCCTTATTCCTTCCTCCTCAAAAAGTCTCTTTACAAAATGTCTCTTTGAAGCTTTTGATCACGTGCCCAAATATTTCCTTGTGTGGCTTGGTCAAAGTTAACTCTATAATATTCATGTGAAGCACCTTGGATGTTTTCTGATATGATTGCAAGTTGAATTAGTCTTTCTTTCTGTGCAGCCTTGCCCAGCTTCTGCTTAGCAGCTTCTAGATTGATTGAAATATAATATGTTAGACAATATAGGCATTAAGGCATAGTTTTAACTAACCAGTTGGACAGCCTGCTTAATTTTACTCTATTTATTTCAAACACCCCTTTCGAAATTCCCAGTTGGTGGGTAAGAGAGCTGTGAGTAATGAACATTTAGTGTAAGATTTTCATAAGGGTAATGGCTCTCTCTGGGTGCTGTGTTCTTGCAAAGCCAGGAAGACCTGTTAATACTGTGTTAAATGTAAAACTGTGTTAAGTGTCAATCTAATTAAGCAACTTAGCAATTGAGCAATACTTTAATAGGCAACTCAATTCTCTCAAGGCGAATTGTATGTAAGTTGTCTAATGCTTTCATGCTGTAGGTTGAAGTCAGTGGCTTGAAGCCAGCATCTTAATGTCCTCTCATTTTTGCTGGATTTAATTCCTCACCTGCACACAAACCACACGCTCCTATAGACTTAAAACTCCCCCAGAAACCTTTTGAAGCCAGTTTCTGTACTATGACCACAACAGAATGCTTGTTAGTGGTTTTAATATTCTATGTCATTTAAAGTTTTTTAAATGAAGTAAAATCTATGAGATGTTAATATAAATTTCATTAACATCCCCCACTTGACAAATACTCTGAGATTCACAATCAAATATTATTATTGCACTATTATTTTTTAATATGAGATGAATTCACATGAAACTATGAACATATAATCAAAGAACAAGAGTTGGCCACTAGGCCCATCAATAAAATCATGATCTGATTTTAACCTCAACTCCATTTTCCTGCATATCCCCTGCTAATCTTCCATACCCTGGTAATTCAGAATCTATCAAATTCTGCCTAAAATTATTTAAAGATTCTACATCCATTGCCTTTAGATAAAGGAAATTCCAAAGACTGTTAACCCTCTGAAAGAAGAATGTTTCCTCATCTCTTTTTAAAACGGACAACCCCTTATTTTTAGATTTTGAACTCGTGGTTCCAGCTTCTCCGACAAGCTACCATGTCATTGGCTCTTGCATCCAAATCATCCATATAAATTTGCATAGATTTGAGACCACCCCCTCCCCCCAGCACTCAACCCTGTGACATACCACTCGTGACATCCTGAATAAGATCCATTTATTCTTTCTGTCTGCTGCCTGTTAGCCAGTCAATTATCTCTGTGTCATTATGTTACTCCCGACACCATGGGCTTTTCATTTCTGCAGTAACCTTTGATGTGGCACTTCATCATAATTCACAAGCTGTTCCCCTCATTACTCGTGTAGAAGGGGCAATCTGCATTGAATCCATACAGATGATTCATTCCCTAATGGTACTGGCATAACTGATTTCAGCAATGGATGTGGAGAATGTGGAATTTGTTATAAGTCAAAAATTTATTGCTCCTCCTACCACTATTGAAGTAAACATGAGAAAGTGCAAGAGTATCTTATCATTTATAGGATAATGGGACAAAGATAAAAGGGCAACAAAGATATGATAGTAAAGGATCTGAAATAGTTTTTCTGGAGTGCACTGCAGAGACATTTGTCACAATGCATAATCAAGATTTCTTGATATAGATGCAGTTAAGTGCATTTTTCACATGGATGTATTGAAATGGTTATTAGACCGACCTCAAGGGAAATATGTTGCATGAAATCAATTTTCTGTGGTCAAATTATATTCATAATTGTGCATCGCTTCAATGCTATGTTGGACATGTGCGGAGAGCACATTATTAGTAGGATTGAAAGTTGTATGTAGTTATAATTTGATGGCATCTAGAGTCAACAAAAGTTGACTGGAACAACAGCTGAAACAAAAGTTCTTATATTCTTGGAGCTCTCTGAAGGTGCTTAACGGAGTTCTAGCCTTTGCTAAAGCTGAATGGGGTGGGCATTAAAATTTGACAGAAATGAAGAGAAAGCCTTTTAAGTTGTTGTTTGGATTAATGATATAGACTTGATTTTAGATACATAATGGAACAGCCTTTGTGCAGTTGGCTTAAAGAAGATGACTTTCTAGTTTTCACTTTATTAGCTAAAACCCAATCATTGCTTGAAGTAGTTGGAAGGGGAAAGGAACAGGACATCTTTTTGTAAAATTCATCAGAATTTTGAAGTGCTGATTGCTGTAGTTGGTACATAAATAGATTATTTAGATGAATACAGTTGACATATTGGAACAAGGAGATCAATGTATAATAAGGGTACAGCATTTTCTGGTAAGTTACTTTTTCCTGAAATGGCAACGAGGGGTAAAGGTTGAAATGTTTCATAGAAACTCCACAACAAGCTTTATATTTTACTAAACATAACAGCCTATCTACTACAATCAATTCTATCCAGTACTTTCCTAGTTTATAGCGCCTCCTTTCTCTTGCTTTTTTCCAAAACCATTCAATGAAAATTTATTTCTTAGCTAGCAAATTCCAATGCCCAGTTTGAAAGTGATGGAACGGAGTTGTGTTTTGGCTTGACACTGTTGCTTATTGTTATATGATGTTCTCCAGCTGACTTTGCTTTATAGTAAATTGTATTTTTCCTATGTTAATTGTGCCATTTTATCATTTCAAATTATGTTAATATTTCTGTGAGTATGTTGACTTTACAGATTTCTTTTGTTCTAAAAGCGTGTTTTCAGTTGAGCAAGGGTAAAGATGCTCTTCAGTAGTGGCTGCTGTTTTGGTTGTGATGTTGTCATGTTGATTTTTTTTTTGTTTTAAAATCTGATGCTCAGTGCCTCCCACATCTCTCTTTGCTTCTCATTAACTCATGTCCTTTGTAATTGCTGCTGCCTCCCCCTACGCCTCCCCACCCACCTCCAGTTATTCCCTCCCACTCACAAAAATGCTTTGCTCTCAATGCCCAGGAGAGTTGGTGGAAAGGAAGTGAAAGTGAGCATTGGATGGAAGTTGTGAGCGGGAGAGTCAGGTCAGTGTGAGGGTTGGAAAGGGAAGTGATGAGTGAGAGTGCCAGAGAAACATGGTAATGGAAGAGCAGGAGAAGGAGTAAGTATGGATAGTCAAGAGATGTTGAGAGCTGGAGGTGGGAATTGTGCAGTAGGAAATTAATTGAAAGCATTAGAACTATGAGTTGAGAGTTAATGAGTTACTAAATTTAGTTTAAGGATTTTTGGGATTGTCAGATTCAAAGAAACCAATAATTTTTTAATTTAACATTGCAGAATAGTTAGTGTAACCTAAGCATATTTCATGTTTTCTTATGTAAATCAGATTTTTGTTCAACACGTTTTGGTTAGGACGTTGTCTTTTTAAAAATGCATTGGGAGTACTAAACAAAGGATACTTCCTATAGTTTTAAAGATGTAGACTAAAAGAACATAAGATATAGGAGTAGAATTAGGCCATTTGGTCCATTTGAGTGCGCTCCACCATTTGATCATGGCTGATATGCTTTCCAACCCCATTCTTCTGCCTTCTCCCATAACCCTTAATCCTCTTACCAATCAAAAACCTATTTATCTTTGTCTTAAATACACTAAATAAATTGGCTTCACAGTCTTCTGCAGCAATGAGTTTCACAGATTCACCAACCTCTGACTGAAGAAATTCTTCTTCATCTCCGTTCTAAAGAGTCATCCCTTCACTCTGAGGCTGTGCCCTTGGGTCCTAGAGTGTTCTATTGTGGAAACCTCTTCTCCACATTGACTCTATCCAGGCCTCTCAGTATTCTGTAAGTTTCACTCATTCTTCTAAACTTTATCAGGTACAAACCAGAGTCCTCAATTGCTCCTCATATGACAAGCTCTTCATCCAGTAGATTACTCTCATAAACCTCCTCTTTATTACCCTCCAATGCCAGTTCATCCTTCCTTTGATACAGCATCCAAAACTGCCCATATAATTTTAAATGCAGTCTGTCTAAAGCTTTATACAGACTCAGCCGTACATCCCTGCTCTCATAATCTAGCCCTCTTGAAATGAATACAAATGTTACATTTGCCTTCCTAACTGCCAACTTCCTAACCTGCATGTTAACATTAGGAGCTCTAATTAAGGATTCTTTTAAATCCATTTGTGCTTCAGAATTTCAGAAGCCTTTCTCAATTTAGAAGATCGACTTCATCTCTATTCCCGACCAAAGAACATAACCTCTCACTTTCCAATATTGTATTCTATATACGCCACATCTTTGCCCACACTCCTAGCATTTCCAGTGCCCTTCTGCAGCCTCTCTACTTCCTCAGCACTACCTGTCCTTGTACCTATCTTTGTGTCATCTGTAAACTTAGCAACAATGCCCTTGGTTCGTTTGTCCAGATTGTTAATGTATAACGTGAACAGTTGTGGTTCCAACACTGACCCCTGCTGAACTCCACAAGTCACTAACTGCCATCCTGAAAAAGATCTCTTTGTTCCCACTCTTTGTCTTCTGCCTGTCAGCCAATCCCTTGTCAATGCCAATACCTTGGCCCTAACACCAGGAGCTCTTATCTTATTTTGCAGCCACCAATGCAGCAACTTGTCAAAGGCCTTTGCCTTTCCTTTGCCTCTCCTTTGTCTAACTTGCTCATTACCTCATCAAAGAATTCTGACAGTTTTGTCAAGCATGACCTCCCCTTGATGGGATTTTTTTGATTTTTTTTTAGGCTACTGTTTGGATTTCTGGGTTGCCTTCTTGATTCTCACTAGCTCTCTTATTCAGTGATGCCACACATTTCTGCCTTGTTGATGTATAGACACTCAAACAGAATTAAGTATATTTTTAACATCCTCAATAGAGATCATCTCTCCATTAAACCTGAAGCCATAATATACATTAATTTCCTAAATACTAATACTGTGTTTAAATTAACACAGGATACAGGCAAAAGCCAACAACAAAAGATTTTTTCAAGGTTACACTCTATTGTATGGACTCACAAAGCTCTCATTCTACAAACTATCTGCCACAGACTGGTAAGATCATAGCTTTTGCTATTTCATTGTATATGCAGAAAGTCAAAAGATTTTTTGGGTCTAATTTTTTAACTGAGCTAGTCAACTTTCTATTTTGAAATGGTTAGTATCAAGACCATCATAATCCAATAGATAAACCCTGTTATATGCCAAATGAAGATACTACTCAACAAGTCAGATCCTAGTATGAAATGCAGCTTGATAGATCATGTATTTTATTTAGTGTGGTGATCAT
This sequence comes from Chiloscyllium punctatum, assembly GCF_047496795.1. Lineage (NCBI taxonomy): Eukaryota > Metazoa > Chordata > Chondrichthyes > Orectolobiformes > Hemiscylliidae > Chiloscyllium > Chiloscyllium punctatum. Next base: position 59,270,003 of record NC_092763.1, on the reverse strand, counting down.
TCACTGTAATATAAGCACACATGGCTGAAGAGTTTCTGTAATTTACTACGTAAAAGGGAAAGTGATTTTATTAAACTCTGCTGTCTAAATGTAGAACACAGTTGTTATGACACAGGGTAAACACCTTCTGTTAATTTTAAACCAGCAACACGGAAAAGATTTATCCCCTGCAATAATCTGTGCAAATTTGAGACACCAAGAACTAGTTAAAGTAAAAAGTAACAACTTTATTTCTTAAAGTATAACAGAGAATAATTAATTAATAACTATTTACAATCCTATCTTTACTTTCCCTTCTATAATATTGGTCCGATAAATCCCCTGATTAATATTTACCAAAATTCAAATTCAAAACTAGCCAGCTGTCGAATCTTTTCTACATCCTCTGTAGATTTTCTTCACCTTGGGGATTTCTGTTTCACAGATCACTGATTATGAAGGTGCCTTTAAAAGAGTTACTTTTCCGGGCAGTCTGCAGATGTTGGAGGCTTGGCAGTTCTCTCTCAACTGTTCATGTTTTCCCGATTTTATACCCCTAAAGCATCGGATTGTGTCATTGGTTTTTAATGTTGTCAATATACTAAATTCAAACTTAATTGGAGTTTGGTGTTGTTTTGGGGGTATAATTTAAACTGATTGGCCTAATTTAAATTTGTTTTTGTCTCCAGGCAACCAGCTACTCAAGCTAATGGATCAAAAAGTTACATTATATCTTGTTTAGCACGTTTGGTGCTGTCAGATAGTTCTGCTAACTTTTAACTTTCTTTAAGATACAGTACACTTCTACATCTTCATAAAACAGTTTAAATAAATCTTATAAATCACAGAAAAACTAAATCTTTACCTTACTTCCTAACGCATCACTTTACAGAAATACATATCAAGATAGATTATTCCTCTATCTCAAATCTTTAGGTTTGATGAACTGGATTCTTCTCAGGTCCCTCCTGAATATTGTGAAGTCTTACATGATTACTCTCAAGACTGAAAGCTTAGACTTTCTCAGTCTTTTAAAGTCTAGATTTCTAACCAATCACTCCTGTTGGGGAAGTTGCACAAACCAGCTTTATATTAAGGTAAATTCTTTCCTGAGCTGTTAAATTCCTCTCTCTGAGATAAATTATATTGTGTTTCTTATCCCGGTTAGATCTCCTCTGAACAGCTCAAAACTTCCAATCTCTGAGTTTTTAAAACTAAAATCAATCTTTAATCAAAAAAAAACTCCATCTGTCAATGGCCCTTTCCAATATTTTTTCAACAGGTCAGTTTTGATAATGAATAATCCATGTTCAATTCATTCAGTGCAATCCTTCAGTCTTGGAATAGGATATGAATCTGTTTTTGTTACTGTGTTGACTTTGCAATGAACAAAATCTATGATTTTGGCATAATAATGATGTGTGAGCTCCAGCTACTATAACGTAATTGTTCATCATGAATTTCATCTCTTTGCTCACTTGAGTTTGTTTCCCTGGATTGAGTCTGTAAAGATGCTTTTCATAGTTAATGCATTCCCTCCACTGATGTAATGAATAGCAAAGGCTGTTTTTCCTGACCCATTCACACAAATTTATTTATGAGTCTGTAAATTTACTTTATAAATCATTTCAGTCGTCTGCTGGAATATAAAATATTATGCTATGCACTGTTTTAAGCACATTGGTATTAGCCAATATGATTGCTCGTGGATCCATGTTTGAATTTTGAATTTCTGATTCATTCTCCAATTGTTCTGGAGCTTTGTCTTCACTCCCCATTTCTTTTACTACACTTTTCTCCTGATTATCTTTCCTATCATGATATCTGTTGAACATATTAACATAATACTCTCACAGATTATACCTTCTGTCTAGATTACTCACTACATAATTCACACCATTGAGTTTCTTTTCTCATTTGATAATGCCCACTAACTTTTGCTTTTAATGATTCCCCAGGTGTCTTTTCTCCAGTAGTAAAATTTTAGATTTTGGCCTTTTTATCTACTTGTGTTTTTATTGTCTATTGAGCACTCTGCAATCTTTTTTTGGCAAACCCACGTACTTTAGTTCATTTCTGTCCTTAACTCAAAACCGAGGCTGAAAGTGTAGAGCTTTGATTTACCAGTTTTTCTTTAATCAATTTGATTGGTCCTTTTCATTTCATTTTTGTATATCAGTTCAATAGGATTGAATCCAGCGTACTCATTAAGAAGCACTCCTAATGACTAGCACTAACAGTGAAATTTTGTTATCCCAATCATTAGGATATTCTTGACAATAAACTCAAATTATACTCTTCAAAGTTTGACACCATCCTGCGTGTGACCTGTTGAAAACAATTTTTTTCCCCAATTATTCATCATTTCTTTGTATATTTGTAATAATATTTGATATGCTATCTGTCAGGTTAAACTCACCACTAATCAGCTCTCTCCAATGCTAGAGTGATCTGCTGGAACTGTGTTATAATACTGAATTATTGATTCAATTTTTGAGTAGGCATTTTAATAACACTCTCCATTCGGAATCCATTTCATTTCCATTAACGAACGTGGGTGAAACGTGCCAGCCTCCTTCTCTTTATCTTCATACCTTTTGTTTCGATTTTTAAAAGCTGCATCTGATAATTGAATTTTCGTACCATCTTGTTTTTCATAATTGCGTAATTTTAAGGTCACGACATAGTCAGGAAACAATCTTATGATGTTTCATGTGTAGCATCTCCATTTTATTCTACCTGTGTTAGATATTCCATAAGGCCAATGTTTGTGAACCAGCCAGGCCATTTCCCAAAATAAAATCTTTACCTTGTGACTTATTTCAGTACTCCCAGAATGAGTTCTCCATTTGTTAACTTGCACTTTAATCCAATTCTGTATAATGGGACTGGTTTGTCAACTCCACGTATACCTGCAACTAATATCTTCTCTTAATTTAGCCCTTGGGAAGTAAAATTGTGGCTGAACCAGCATTTATTGCCTATCCTAGTTGCCCTTGAGAAGGTGGAGGTACCTTCTTAAACCACTGCAGTCCATGTCCTGTAGATGCACAATGCCTCTGGGGAGGGAATTCCAGTATGTTTTTCCCATTGACACTGAAGGAACAACAATATATTTCCAATTAGGGGCAATTGCATGTGGTGGTGTCCCAATGCTGCCCTTGTCCTTCTAGATGGTCATGGTGGCTGGTTTGGAAGGTGCTATTTGAGGATCTTTGGTGAATTTTTGCAGTGCGTCTTGTAGATATTACACACTGCTGCTACTGAGGATGAGTGGTGGAAGGAGGGAATATTTATGGATGTGGTGCCAATCAAGCAGACTGCTTTTTCCTGGATAGTGTTGAGCCTCTTGTGTGTTCCTGGAACTGCACTCATCCAAGCAAGTGGGAATATTCCATCACATTCCCAGCTTGTGCTTTGTAGATGTTGAACAGGCTTTCGGGAGTCAGGAGATTATTTATTTGTTGCAGTATTCTGAGCCTCTGACCTGCTCTTTCAGTGTATATAAATATTATCCAGTTCAGATTCTGATGAATGGTTGAATGCCACTGAATCGACCATCTCCAATAAGAAACAATGTCACTTGCCACTTTTCAGTCCATACTACTGTTGCTTTTGAACATGGGCTGCATTAGCATCTGACAAGTTTCAAATAATGATGAACATTGTACAGGCATCGGTGAACATCATCACTTCTGACCTTATAATGCAGGGAAAGTCAGCAATGATGTCTGGTCCTAAGATAATACCCTGAGAAATTCTTGTAGAGATATCCTGGAGCTCAGATTATCTGATCTTCTGCGAAGCGAATCATGTTCCTAAGTGCTAGGTATCACTTGAACCATCAGCGAGTTTTCCCCCTCATTCCCACTGACCCCGATTTTTTTTTTTGCCAGGTCTCCTTAATGCCATACTCTGTCAATGGCAGTAGCTCTCACCTCCCCTGTTGGTATCAGCCAGCATCTGTGACTGATTAACTGCAGTGCCTGTCAGCATCTTTATCGGTTCACTTGCTTGATTGGAAGCATTAGGAAATGTATCCGGGTAGAGTTAAAATATAGAACCTCCAACGATCTGATGCTCTTCATCAACGTTTGAAGAAACATTTTCACGCCATTTCTGAGACAACTGCCCGTTTTTAGCAAATGCTGGTGGAATCTTCTGTTTGTATTACTGCTATGGTTTTAATACCTATTAACTTTCCTCATGCTCCCTTTCCTGAAGATTCTGTGGACATCCCTGCTACAACATTCAGTCTCTGTCTTAACTTCCAGCAATTGACTTTGTTACATCCAGTCTTATTACAATGGAAGCATGTTGTTTTCTTTGTATGATTTATTTGGTTCCAGCCTTTCTTCTTTACTGCTTTGGTGTCTCTTCCACCTACTGATTTTCTTTTGTCTGCTAATTCTCTCAATTTAGCCTTGTGAAAGATTTCAAATAATTCACTATTATATCTTTTACTCCGAGAAAATTTTTTGGAACATTCAAAGCCTTTTCTGAAACCCAATCTTTAACAATAAACTTGATCACAGCATATTGTGTTATGTTCAGCACCATGACGTAACTGTTTCTTTTAAAAAAAACACACATAGATCTGTCTTAAGTTCAAGGCTCTCCGATCACAGCAAGAGCCACATTTGTTGTGATCCCACCTGATGGGACTGCTAGATGTGTCAGGTCACAGATTAATGGGTACTGCCACTGTCATTGTAGGGGATCATTCAATTGCAATGCAGAGGGTTGGCTTGGTCAGACTGGGGATTTGTGCCCTTGCAGTCTGGGGTTTGGTCTTAGGTCACTCTTTGAGGTGTAGTGTAAGCAGGCCAGCATTTTCATTTACATTAGATGGGGTGCTGTTAAAGGTTTGGTCCAGTGTTTTACCCATAGTTACACAGGACTATCCTGGCAAAATAGTCCAGGGTGTAGGACACAGTCAGTAATAGGGTTTCGGTCAATGTTGTTTAGAGTTCATGTCCGTGGACTCCTGGAGAAATAAAGCACCTCAAATGTAGGAGTGGGCTTCATTGTGTTGGGTTGCTGAGAGAATTATGACCATAATAGGGGAAGTTGCAGACAGTAGGGCAGGACTTCATAGGGGACTGGAACTCTCACAGGGATGCTCTAAGTAGGACAGGGTTAACTTGACTCTGTAGGTGGATGATGTAGTGCCAGCAAGGGTATGGTTCCTTCAGGGTTCTGGGAATAGAGCAAGCAAATTAATCATGATTGAAAGGGGGCTTAACAAAAATTGGGAGAAGTGGTGGGGAGACTGGAGGGTCATTGGGACCACAGGGACAGCAGCATAAGAGGGAACATGAATGGGGAGACATTTGTGGGTTGTCAACAGGGCCAACACGTCACTGAAGTGAACTTAAAGTTAGGACTTTGGCATATCTGAACAAGTTATGCAATAAGTTCCCAAAATGGCTGTAATTGCATGAAAATGAAGAGAAGTAAATTCCTGTTTTCTTCTATTGACTTTGTAATTGTGCCATTTACTTTTGAGGCTTTGCAAGAGGTAGTTGTAGTAATCATGCATTCACTACTCAAAGTTAAAAATCACATGACACCAGGTTATAGTCAAACAGATATATTTGGAAGTACAAGGTTTCGAAGGGCTGCTCCTTAGTCAGGTAGCTACCTGATGAAGGAGCAGCGCTCCAAGAGCATGTACTTCCAAATATACCTGTTGGACTATAACCTGGCATCATGTGATTTTTAACTTTGTCCACCCCAGTCCAACACCAGGACCTCCACTTCACTGGTTGGGCAATACTTACCCATCTACCTTTAAACCTCACTTTGTCAGGAAGTCAACAATTGTCAAAGAATGCAGATAACAAATTATGGAGTCAAATAATCATGAGCATTACATTTTACCCACAAAGACTGCCTTGTTGTCATGTAAGTTCAGCAAGTCATCTTGTAACAAGGAACTTCAAAGCTGAAACTGATTTTCCTATTTGACATATACTGGAAGGTAAAGCATAGCAATTGCCACACCCTTACAGAGAACATTAAGTCTGCAAGATCTGTGATGTGGCAGGATTGCTTGAGGGAGAGATCAAGGTGGGGGCCTGCTGGCAGAAGTCCATGGTTGTCCTGGTAGTTCACCTACTTCACCTTACCGAGGCATGATGGTGATCTCCTTGGGAAGTTTCCATGCCATCTGTGTGAGGGCATAGCATACAGCTTGATGCTTTGGCTGAGAGATCTTAGGCATCACTTCAATAACACTGCCATGATCTCTTTGACTTTCCCCAGAGATTATTCACTAAGAGAGCTTAAAAAGTGAGAAGCCACACCTATTGCTTGTGTGAAGCTGCTACTGAGAATTTATAGGAGAAGGGCACAACAGAGACAAGAGCTTCAGTAAGCCCAACAAAGGACAGTAACTTCCAGCAGCTGCCAGTCAGCCTCCAGAGGGAGAAGCTACAGGACATGATCCGCCAAAGCAGACAGAGGAGGACAGAGAACCAGGGTTTATAGGTTTTCTCGCAGTCGTGTGGAAGTGTTGGCAAGTCAACACCGCAGAAGATTAAAGATATTCTGATCCATCATGTCAGCTATATCTGCTGCCAGAAAAGGACTTGTAATCCTGAGGACTAGTTATAAATCAGTCCAGGTGCCCTTCATTTTCAATCTTAGTGGCTCATTTCGGGGAACAACTGGTGAACTCTACCATCTCTGAATCCTTTCTTAATATATACATCTGGGGTTTTACTGATGCTGCTAGTTTCATAATAGTCCACCGTCTCATTTACCTTCAACCTGAATGAAGAGAGTCAAATTGCTAGGGACTTAGGATTCTTGACCATCACTAGCTTCCCCACGTATAGGATGCTATTGATGCACCCATGTTACTTTTGAGAGTACCCTCTCACCAATTAGTGATATTTGAGAAAGGGCAGGATTTCACTCCCTTAATGCTCAACTAATTAGTGACCATTAAAATGTCATTTTAGAGGTCTATATCAGGTATCCTGGGAAATGCCCTGACACTCCTCATATTGTAGCACTCCTTCCTTCCAAAGTCCTTAGCCATGCAGAGATGGCTATTGGGAGTCAAGAGGTACCACCTCCAAACCTGGTCAGGACATCTGTAGGAAATATACAGATGGATGCAGAACCAATGTATAATGCTGTACATGCTTCCACTAATGACATGGTGAAACTGAAAAGAGATCTCCTGAAGCCGATGTTTCTACACTTCGACCTCTCTGATGTAGCTTTGCAGTATATTCCAATCCAAGTGTTCCACATCATTCTGGAACGGTGTGCCCCTCATAATTTTCATAGACAAACAGGGAAATATCCTGGATGCACTTGAAAAAGTCGAGAGATACCAATTTGGCTGAGGATCAGGACATTAACCCAGAGAGAATGAGAGAGTATTGGTTTGGAGAAATCACAAGGTCGCAGGTCAACTGTATTGCTAGCTGCTTCAGGATGACTGAGCAAGCTGGTATAGACTTTGATTTTTTTCCAATATCTAAGTTGCTTATCTAGCTGGTAGAACCTTGCTTGGTATGAAGGACATGTCTATCACCTTTTTTTATTGCAGATTAAATGTTGTACATGTCGATGTGTGAGTTATATCCTCAATTGAACCAAAGTTAAAGTTGTCACATAGACTCTGCCCTATATCAGCATTAGGGAGAAAGTTGCAGTGAGGTGGCACTACACTTGTTTCACTCAGAAACCATCCATGAAAATCTGATATGAATCACTTTCCCTCATGAGAACCAGCTGGTTAACACAAATTCTGAGGAAGCTCCTTTCGACTCTTCCTTCATCTCTATCCCTTCATCAGGTCAGGACGTGCAGAGGTTGTAGCATTGCCTTGATAATCTAGAACATCCTTAATGACCTGGGTTTAACCTGCGAGAGGCAGCCCATTGTGTAACTTTTCTCTCTCCAGACCAGTGCTTTGTGAGGTATTGTGGACACGTGACCTGCCCATTGAACATCTCCAAGTCTGGAATGTCACTGCCAACCTTGCAACCTACTGACATATGTGGAACCATCACTGATCCTGTTCTCCCACACATAAGGTGGGTGTCAATGTTGTAGGATGTTTGCAGGCATATCCTCTAGACATTGCCTTTTAGGCTCAGTGACCTCCACATTGAAATGCAATGCCATGGCTCCAGTTCTCAACGTTTGAGGTTCCTGCATTGCTGATGGATAAAGCTTTCTGCTTGTAAGTGATCAGCAATGCTTGGCAATTGCAACATTTTCTGTGTTTGGCATCTATGATGAGTACCCTTGTCCCTCACAGGGTCTGATTTAATAAGATCCAAAAACAAAAATAATACGACAGCAGACATTTAGAGTCATAGGGATGTACAGCATGGAAACAGATCCTTCGGTCCAAACCGTCCATGCCGACCAGCTATCCCAACCCAATCTAGTCCCACCTGCCAGCACCCGGCTCATATCCCTCCAAACCCTTCCTACTCATATACCCATCCAAATGCCTTTTAAATGTTGCAATTGTACCAGCCCCCAACACTTCCTCTGGCAGCTCATTCCATACATGTAATACTCTCTGCGTGAAAAAGTTGTCCCTTAAGTCCCTTTTATACTTTTCCCCTCTCACCCTAAACCTATACCCTCTCGTTCTGGACTCCACCACCCTAGGGAAAAGATTTTGTCTATCCTATCCATGCCCCTCATAATTTTGTAAATCTCTATAAGGTCACCCCTCAGCCTCCGACACTCCAGGGAAAACAGCCCTAGCCTGTTCAACCTCTCCCCATAGCTCAAATCCTCCAACCCTGGCAACATCCTTGTAAATCTTTTCTGAACCCTTTCAAGTTTCACAACATCTTTCCGATAGGAAGGAGACCAGAATTGCACGCAATATTCCAACAGTGGCCGAACCAATGTCCTGTACAGCCGCAACATGACATCCCAACTTCTGTACTCAGTACTCTGACCAGTAAAGGAAAGCATACCAAACGCCGCCTTCATCATCCTACCTACCTGCGATTCCACTTTCAAGGAGCTATGAACTTGCACTCCAAGGTCTCTTTGTTCAGCAACACTCTCTAGCACCTTACCATTAAGTGTATAAGTCCTGCTATGATTTGCTTTCCCTAAATGCAGCACCTCGCATTTATCTGAATTAAACTCCATCTGCCACTTCTCACAATAGACAATAGACAATAGACAATAGACAATAGATGCAGGAGTAGGCCATTCTGCCCTTCGAGCCTGCACCGCCATTCAATATGATCATGGCTGATCATTCCTAATTAGTATCCTGTTCCAGCCTTATCTCCATACCCCTTGACTCCACTATCTTTAAGAGCTCTATCCAATTCTTTCTTAAAAGAATCCAGAGACTGGGCCTCCACTGCCCTCTGGGGCAGAGCATTCCACACAGCCACCACTCTCTGTGTGAAGTAGTTTCTCCTCATCTCTGTCCTAAATGGTCTACCCCGTATTTTTAAGTTGTGTCCTCTGGTTCGGCACTCCCCCATCAACGGAAATATGTTCCCTCCTGCCAGAGTGTCCAGTCCTTTCATAAGCCTATACGTTTCAATCAGATCCCCTCTCAGTCTTCTAAACTCAAGGGTATACAAGCCCAGTCGCTTCAGTCTTTCCGTGTAAGGCAATCCTGCCATTCCAGGAATTGACCTCGTGAACCTACGCTGCACTCCCTCAATAGCCAGAATGTCTTTCCTCAAATTTGGAGACCAGAACTGTACACAGTACTCCAGGTGTGGTCTCACCAGGGCCCTGTACAGCTGCAGAAGCACCTCTTTGCTTCTATACTCAATCCCTCTTGTTATGAAGGCCAGCATGCTATTAGCCTTCTTCACGACCTGCTGTACCTGCATGCTTGCCTTCATTGACTGGTGGACAAGAACACCCAGATCTCTCTGAACAGCCCCTTTACCTAATTTGATACCATTGAGGTAGTAATCTGCCTTCCTGTTCTTGCCACCAAAGTGGATAACCAGACATTTATCCACATTAAACTGCATCTGCCATGCATCTGCCCACTCACCTAACTTGTCCAGGTCACCCTGTAATCCCCTAACATCCTCATCACATTTCACCCTACCACCTAGCTTTGTGTCATCAGCAAATTTGCTAATGTTATTGCTGATACCATCTTCTATATCATTTACATATATTGTAAAAAGCTGCGGTCCCAGCACGGATCCCTGCGGTACCCCACTGGTCACTGCCTGCCATTTCGAAATGGAGCCGTTAATCACTACCCTTTGTTTCCTGTTAGCCAACCAATTCTCTATCCAATCTAGTACTTTGCCCCCAATCCCGTGCGCCCTAATTTTACTCACTAACCTCTTGTGTGGGACTTTATCAAAAGCTTTCTGAAAGTCCAGGTACACTACATCCACTGGATCTCCCTCGTCCATCTTCCGAGTTACATCCTCAAAAAATTCAAGAAGATTAGTCAAGCATGATTTCCTCTTCATAAATCCATGCTGACTCTGTCCTATCCTGTTACTATTATCCAGATGTGCCGTAATTTCATCCTTTATAATAGACTCCAGCATCTTTCCCACCACTGAGGTCAGACTAACTGGTCTATAATTTCCTGCTTTCTCCCGCCCACCCTTCTTAAAAAGTGGCACAACATTAGCCGCCCTCCAATCCTCAGGAACCAACCCCGATTCTATTGAACTCTGGAAAATAATCACCAGCGCATCCACGATTTCCCGAGCCACCTCCTTCAGTACCCTGGGATGCAGGCCATCAGGTCCCGGAGACTTATCAACCTTCAGACCTAACAGTCTCTCCAACACCAAATCCTGGCAAATAGAAATTCCCTTAAGTTCAGGTCCTTCAGCCACTGTTACCTCAGGGAGATTGCTTGTGTCTTCCCCAGTGAACACAGATCTGAAGTACCCATTTAATTCCTCTGCCATTTCTTCGTTCCCAGTAATATATTCCCCTGCTTCTGTCTTCAAGGGCCCAATTTTTGTCCTAACCATTTTTTTGCCTTGGACATACCTAAAAAAGCTTTTACTATCCTCCTTTATATTCTTGGCCAGTTTACCTTCGTACCTCATTTTTTCTCTGCGTATTTCCTTCTTACTAATCCTCTGTTGTTCTTTAAAAGCTTCCCAGTCCTCCGTTTTCCCGCTTATCTTCGCTAAGTTATACTTTTTCTCTTTTAACCTTATATGTTTCTTTACTCATATGGCCCATATGGTCAAGATCCTGTTGTAACCTAAGGTAACTTTTTTCGTTGTCCACTACGCCTCCAATTTTGATGTCATCTGCAAACTTACTAACTGTACCTCTTATTCTCACATCCAAATCATTTATGTAAATGACAAGAAGTAGAGGACCCAGCATCAATCCTTGTGGCACTCCATTGGTCACAGGCCTCCAGTCTGAAAAACAACCCTCGACCACCACCCTCTGTCTAACAATTGGAAAATATATTGGCAAAAGTGATGGCATATTTACAATGATGTAGCGCCCATGCCACCCATGTACCCTTGGTATGTTTTCTTCTCCTTCCCCCTCCCATTATGTCTAGTTGCACTGCCTGGGTTCTGCAGCTGGGTAAAGGTGTTAGCTCTGTAGTTAGCCCTGTTGATTTGGACGACTTGGCTGATGATCCTCTGTTGCTTTATGACTGAAATGGTCCAGGCCTGTTGAGGATCTCCCCCCAAGATGCAAGGTTACCCTTCTCAGCTTGTGCTGCTGCATGCTTTGGAAACATAGGCAGGGACATGTTGGAGGAGCAGGGCACCTCCAGATTGCCCTAGAAGAGGCTTCTGGCACCATCTTGTCTTCCAGAGGTCAAGTTTTTTTTTCCACTTTGGCTTGCCATTGATGCTGAACACCGGTGGCCAACACCGGTAGTCTCAATGGGGTGAATGGCCTGCTCCTGTTTCTCTGTTTCGATGCCTACCTAGCCAGCATGATTACCTTCTGCCCACATTGAGGATGATATCCTCCACGCTCATACTTTTCTTGGAAACTTAATTGTGGTTGTGGATCTGTTTTTCTTGCAAGGAGAGAGAGAATGATGGAGTGTGGTGGAAGTGGGTGCGTGAGCAAGAGAGGTGATGAGCTGTCCCCAGTGAGTGAATAGGAAGCACAGAGGGCACAAGGGGTTAGTGGTTGTAGAGGTGATGAGGTGGGTGTGAGCCCTTGTATAGATATGATGTATGTATTGCTAAGGATTGTAGTCCATCACATCGGCAGTGGCAGGGAGAAGATGGTATGACTCTGTCTCTCGTGGAGCACAGGAGATTACTGAGTTCTGTTGGCACTGCTGAGTGATCCTTTTAACAGCGGAGACTGCATTGAGCCCTATGGCTGATCCTGGGTTGGATGTACCTGGTGATGTAGCCTCTTGTTGCAGTCAGTCAGGATGACCTACTCTCCACTCACCGTCCTTCAGCACCTTAAGATCTTTCTCTACAAAGTGGTGAGCTCATTTATAATTTCTCTGTGCGATGTGTGCACCACAGTGAGCACTTTAGAAGTGAGCACCACAATGTGAGAAAAGATTACTGGCCAGCAACAGCTGATGTTGTGTCTAGCTGGGCTTTAAACATAGCAAAGGAACCTTAAAAGCTGGGAGGTCCCAGCAGTGGCGAGCACTTCCATCTCACTGCTTACATGGTTTGCCAAGTAAATATACCCAGCATCTTTCTTGCATAAAAAATGAAATGGATGATTGTGCAAGATAATTCATTTGCTTGCCACCATTCTTTAGTTTTAAAAGGGAAAAATCTGCCCTTTCTATCTTCTGTTATTATCTATGTGACATCTTCACTGTGAATGGTGTTCGACACACTCTTCCAGCTATTAACTCTTCCAAACCCATATATAACATTACCTTCCATTTTGATATTTGTTTTGCTAATTAATCTGTATCTGGTTTTCGTATCTTTGTTTAATTCAAACAAAGCTGTCCTTTATTCTGCTATCTCCTATATTCTTAGACTAAGTCTGGTCCTTTGCTTTGCTTCTTTACTACAGCAATTACCACTACCTTTTGGTCTGTGACTGTTCCTGGCCTTCCACTTTGTTCTGTGTTACCCTCCCCAGCTTTTCAACTTAATAAAACCCATCTTTTTTTGACTTCTCTTCAGTTCTGAAGAAGAATCATATTGGACTCAAAATGTTACCCTCTCTCTGCAAAGATGCTTCCTGACTTGCTGAATTTCTCCTGCACTTCGTTTTTTTTTTCTGAAGAAGACTCACATTAGACTCAACACTAAACCTGTTTTGTCTTCACAGATGCTGCCAAACATTGACTTTTACCAACACTTTGTTGTTCTTTCTGAAATCCAGCAACTGATTTCCAGCATTTGTAATATTTTGTTTTTATGTCTGGTATCGAGTGTATTAAGATTTTCCAGAGTCATGGCTTCACCTTTCAGTATTGTAGCACCATTCTAATGAATCGGGATGGGACCATTCGCCGCCGCCGATTAGTCACTGCCCTTTCATTGCTGAGGACAGTTTGCCACCGTCCATTGGCCGCTGAGGATGATTCGCCACTGCAAGTGTTTGTAACTCATTTTTATGTATAAACCAATAAAATCATATTTTATTTCACTTTTTTTTATCAATATGTAGTATGTAGTTGTATAAATAAAGGGGGCTGAGATGTATGAAAGAACAGGCGGGAAGGAAAACAATCAGTACATATATAAATTTCTGGTGGCGAATAGTCTCTAGAGGTCAAATGACCCCAGTGGAGAAACGCTGGTGGAGAACTGGCAGTGACTAATCAGCAGCGGCAAATGTGAATGTGCCATGGTGAATCTTCACCAACCCTCTATGAATGCATGTCTTCTATTCTTCATTCCTATGTACAGTCATAGAATCATAATCATAGAGATGTACAGCACAGAAACATTCCCTTCGGTCCAACTGTCCATGCCGACCAGATATCCCAACCCAATCTAGTCCCACCTGCCAGCACCTGGCCCACATCCCTCTAAACCCTTCCTATTCATATACCCATCCAGATTCCTTTTAAGTGTTGCAATTGTACCAGCCTCCACCACTTCCTCTGGCAGCTCATTCCATACATATACTACCCTCTGCATGAAAAAGTTGTTTCTTAGGTCTCTTTTATATCTTTCCCCTCTCACCCTAAATCTATGCCCTCTAGTTCTGGATTCCCCCACACCAGGGAAAAGACTTTGTCTGTTTACCCTGTCCACACCCCTCATGATTTTACAAACCTCTATGAGGTCACTCCTCAGCCTCTGACACTCCATGGAAAACAGCCCTATTCAACCTCTCCCTATAGCTCAAATCCTCCAACCCTGGCAACATCTTTAAATCTTTTCTGAACCCTTTCAAGTTTCACAAAATCGTTCCTTTACAATTCAATTAAATTTTCTATGTCATTGATCTTCTCATGAATGTAGTTTATTAAATTGTTTTGTAATTGCTCGTTTGGTATCATCTGCAAACCAGATCACCATGCATGGAGTTTCTGAATCCACGTTATGCATATATTGCTGGTCCCACCAATGAACTGTGAAATGTGCCATTCAGTAATTACCCACTCTTCGTCTGTCATACGTTTTAACAAGGCTTCATTTCCAATCATGTAGCAAGTTTATTATGCATTTAATCCCCATCATTTTGACCTTTCTAGTCTTGGTCATTTGGAAGCAATAATCATAGCATTCAGTTGATAAATAAAGATTGCTTTCACGACTCAAGACACCACAAATTAGATTACTGCTAGATAATTATGAACAGACATCCATTACTTTGTAGCTCTTTTGCAAAAGTGAGTATTAATGCTACTGCATCAGTGACTGAGTTTGGAGATTGGGGCAACTTATGACAAGATTTACAACGGACATCTTGTTTTACAAAAAAGTCATCATAGTTAGCAGACAGTAAACAGAGCTTATTTAAACAGCACAAGACAGCCGACAATTGCCTTAACTCAAGGGAGTCTATTTTAATAGTCTGTGATCTGCAACAAACTGAACCGTCATTTGAAATGGTATCAAAGTCTCCCAGTAAAAGAACAAAGGTATTTCTTGAGCATAATGGAATGAGTATAGGGCAGTTACATTATACAAATTGTGTGCATGAAATCACAAAATATAATAGCAATTGATGGGAGCAGAGTGGGGGTGTAAGGTTTCATGGTCAAATCTGTTTTTGGTGGGACTAATGGGTCCTGACATTTTGTGGGTTGGCGAAAAGAAAATGGGTACATCTTTGCATGGTAGTAGAGATTGCAATGGCAGAATCTCAGTATCTTACTGAAAGAGAAATTTACATTTTTGTTTTTAAATTCAGAAATAGTTTTACTTAAACTCAAGAAGGTTCAAAACGTTTAATTTTGTTTTGTTTCATTTCAATGCAGAAATTGTTTTATTTTAACTCCAGAAAATTCAAAAACGTTTACATTTTTGTTTTCTTTTAAATTCAGAAATGGTTTTATTCAGACTTGTGAAGGTTCAATGACAATTACTTTAACTCTATTTCTCAGTTGGCAGTTGAGCAGTTTGTGAGTGGGAAAGCCAGCTTTAGAAAGTTGCGATGGGGACCAACGGCAATTAGAAATGGGTGGGAGGAAGGGGTCAGCAGATTGCGGAGGTTGAAGCCTTGGTTGGGAGGCACAGGGGGGTTTCAGATTATTGGTTGGGAGGGAGGGATTGCTTTGAAGGAGACCTTGACTTCCAGATCTGGGTTGAGTGAAGATGCCAGACCACAGGTTAGACAGTTGATTGTGGCAGAAGGTTCACTTGAGCATCCGGGGAAAACATTTCTACTGCTCCTGGCCCTAATGCGTGCTGGGAAGATTTATCTGTTTGATGTAGCTGGTGCCACTTTAAGTTATCTGTTTTTTTCTGAGCCCTAGAAACACAACCAATCAACGTTCAATTTAAATGGCTCCTAAAGTCTGAGGAACTTGTTGCTATATCACACACCCACTTCTCTGAAATGGGTTACCGGGATGCTCCCAAACCTGCTTCAGTTAAGATTGATATAATGAATGTATAAATATGCTTATAGTGGGTTGGAATTTCATGTGTTTTTACAAATTAATACCCCCCCGACTCCTCCAAAAACCACCAACAACTGTCTCCTATGTGGTGTGAGGATGTGCTAGAATTGCTCCTGTGTTGTCACTTCAGTTTCTAAAGGCTGCACCTGACTAAAGAATGAGAAGGGAGGTCCACTGACTGCTTGTCTATTAGCAGTTAAGAGGCTGAACGTGGGGTTTCTGCCCTTCTAGATCAGGATGACATACATCAGAGACCCTACCAGCCAATCAAAGGCTGGAAGCTCCCCAGCACTTGGGGTCAGTGCCATTGGATTAGGATTTGGATCGGTGTTTCAGGGTCTTGACAAATGGGCAGGCCCTGGTGAGGGTGTTGGGGGTGTATTAGGGTTTGAGAGACCAATAGAAGAGGGGAGTATGTGACTGTGACACTTTGGTGGGGTGGCGCCCTGGGATCAGGGAACCTTTGGTATGAGCCTTTTCTGCTGAGAGGTAAGTTCTGACAATGGTTCAACCGGCCCACTTGGCATTGCTTGTATAAGGGCCATGGGAAAGTGTAAAATCCAGTCTACAACATATTCTTTCACTTAAAGAGCAGGTCTTTACAGCCAGTGTTGATGGTAGAATTGATGTTAATAATAAAATAAAATAGATGTTTTGGTTCCTTTACCCTTTTCCTCTTCCAAATATAAGACAATTAGTTGTAAGTGAATATGCATTTGGGTCAATAATAAAGCTGTGTATGCTATCAGGATGCATTGGTTTAAATAAGAAAATTAGAAGTACAAATGGGATGCCTTTAATTATTGATGAATACTTGTAACTGTTTCTACAAAGTGTCATGTCTCATTAGCTGTATCATTAGTGTATCTTCCCTATGGAACTTTACTCAGCTTCCTGTATGTGTCGTATGAAACTGAAGGTACACTGTGTACTGACACTGTCCATTGACAAAGGGAGAAGATTAAACACTGTCTGTGATAAACCGCTGAGTCTGATTATGTCATCACCTCACATCATGTCCAAGCAAAGCAAGCCTGCTTGACGTGATTAAGAGAAGGAACCTCTGATGATTTCCTCCTCCTTAATCTGGTGACAGTAAGGTGAGTTGTGATGACTTCACCATTGCCACAGCTTTGATCAGGTAACTCTGCATAGACTGGTTGACAAACCTATTGATTTTCTGATCTGAATACTGCAGCTGCTCACTAAACAAAGTATTTCAAACACTGAGGATTGTAAATCCATTTACTATTTGACTTAGCAATTTTAATGATAGGACTCTAATAAGACTCAACTATAGCAGTATTCCTACATTTTTATGTAGAAACAACTCAAAACCTTTAAAACCTAATTGTTAATTTCTTATGATGTTTATGATGCATTGAAATGCTGGAGCTGGTATTTTGTGTTTGCTGTAGGGAGTTGGTGACTGGAGCAGATGTATAGTAGCAGCTGTTCACCGCCCAAATTGTGCATGCTCCATTGGAGATGCAGAGCTTTGCAGCTCTCACGGATGCGGAATTGTGCACAACCACTGAAGGATGTGAAATCTGTGTACAGCCTGTACACATGGAGAATTGTTGCCTTCCCTCTACAGATCATTGGAGTATCTTCAATGTGCATGGCACTCTGAGGAAAGATAAACATTTTAAAATTAAATTGTGATTGCAGAAGAGTTGAATCACTACCTCATTTAAACAGAAGGAGCTGTAATTAGATTTGAGGGATGAACATTCAAAAAGACTATATTTTTAAACAAATTAAATTATTAGTTTTAGTGGCTGCCATTTTGTCAGGCTGGAAATGTGGGCTACAGTTTTATATGGTAAATAGATGTATGCAAACTTTAAAGTCCATGTAACTCATTTTAATGTTTATTTGTGAAAACAGGGAGCATTTTCAGCATATTTTCAAAAGAAATAACATAGTGCCCAACCTATGATACCATACATGCTGTGTGCTGACATCAGGAAGATAGTATTGCATATGCCAATGGTATTTCCACTCTGTGTGCAAAATGAAGTTGACTGTGTTTGAAATGTTGTCAAATAACACGTTCCTTGTTGTGGTACAGCACATATCCTTTTCTTGGCACTTGCGCAGAATTACAGAGATCAGGCTACGGATGGTTGGGGATATGCAGTCTCTTTTGCTTATCTACATTCAAAATGGATACATGTGCACACAAATAGTTAGCAGAATCTCCCCTGAGATACTTGAAATTAAATCCAACTGGAAACCCCAGAACTCTGTACACATACACATTTCAAAGCAACCTCTTGAATTGATCTTGTAGCGTAATCAACTAAATCTATCTGCGTCTTGAAGCACACATCAATATCTGGCTTAACAAAGACTCTTCATGTAAGCATCTGTACAAGTAAGTAAGGCTACTGCCCACTGGTTAAAGCACATTGTTGAACAGAATGGATGACATTTTCCTATATTGCCGATACCTGATTTGAGAGGACTTGATGTTGGGGACATGGAAATGTGACAGGAAAAACAAATTCTGCTTTCCAACACTGGCATCCCACAATTTTTGGGTGTGAGAGATTACCTCTCTAGTATTAATTTAGATGTGCTTGTGTGTAGGTATATAGGGAAGTGATTTATTGCAAGACAATATAGGCTGATGAAGCAGCCGCTTTTGAGGCAACTTCCAAGCCTTATGTGATTTCACAAAAATGGTTTTGATGAAGAAAGTTTTTTGACTGTCTGCCAGCAATTTTTGTTCTGCCATTGACCTTTTGTTTTTAACATCCACTGTTCAGGAAAGCCAAAGGCTTGAGGATAGAGGAAAGACTATTAATTACTTCTTATTGTGGCAGCTTAAGGCAGTCAAAAGCAATGTGACACATCTTGCAAAGTTATTCCAGCAGATAAAAATATCATAATTTCCAACAAATGTGGTTCAAAGATTGTTTAGTTTCTTAACTAACTGTTCCACTTTCTTTGTTACTCTACTATAAAGGTTCATTGGCTTGAAATAAATGCTTGCTCTGTCATTGATAGAGTTGCATAATGTAAGAAAGCCATAAAAGAAAGAATAAATAATACTTTATATGTTTAAAACCATATACAATAAAGGATTTGAGGAAGCAACTATCACTAGCTCTGTGCTTCTGGTAATATGAGTCTCTGCAGAGTAGTGATTAATGGGATATATGTAATCTCCAAATACTGTTCTCACTTTTCAGTGTACCGATATGTCATTGGGCATGTTGGAGGTGTAATAGAAAGAAAGTGATTGTTTCCTATGCCTCTGACCTCTTCTTGCAGCCAAAGAAGATTTTGAGTGTTTAGAAGAGGACTCCAGTACACAGAAGGTAGACTTAAAGGTCTCTTCATCCTACCTGTTAGCACTGTTGCCTCACAGCGCCAGGGTCCCAGGTTCGATTCCAGCCTTGGGCGACTGTCTGTGTGGAGTTTGCACATTCTCCCCGTGTCTGCGTGGGTTTCCTCCGGGTGCTCCGGTTTCCTCCCACAGTCCAAAGATGTGCAGGTCAGGTGAATTGGCCATGCTAAATTGTCCGTAGTGTTAGGTAAGGTGTAAATGTAGGGGTATGGGTGGGTTGCGCTTCGGCGGGGCGGTGTGGACTTGTTGGGCCGAAGGGCCTGTTTCCACACTGTAAGTAAGTAATCTAATCAAGTAGTAAAAGTAAGTAAGTAAAACCTCGTTATAATTCCTTTCATTGCTAGGTGTAGTGAGGATCATGAATAGTTTTGGGGATTTTGTCAGATTTACATTTATAGCAAAATTTAAACAGTTTTTTTTCTAGGAGCACCCAACTCTTTGTCAGGGTGAGTTTTTCATTTCTATATGACCCATTATTCTTGCCTGTCTGAGGAAGATTGTTATCTTGTTTGGAAAACTATAGGATATGACAATGCAGTGTTTATGATACTGGACTGGTAATTCAAAGTACTCACCTAAGCGTTCATAATCCCATTTGGCAATTGGAAACTTTAAATTCAGTTTAGAAAACCTACGGAAAAAACTAACCATGACAGATGTTCATTAAATTGCCATTAAATCAATATATTAAATGATATTTTTATTTGTTCGTTTAGCAGAATGATGGTATTGCAAACAAGGCCAGAATTTACTGTCCTGGTTTTGAGAAGCTAACCAACCATTTTGGAGAGCAATTAAAGAGACAGACACACTGTAGTGGGTCTGGAGTTACATTATAGACCAGATCAGGTAAGGGCAGCAGATTTTCTTCCATCCATTGTCATGAAAGCCTATCTCGTTCACTAAAGCAGTATGAGGATGCTTGTGGCATATTCTTATTACTTAAGAACTTCAATTCAGAAATGGAGAAAAACTGAATTTCACTTCTCAATTCTACAAAGGTGACATTTTATTAAAGATCTGAAAGTAATTTTGAACAGTGAACAGAAGAAAACAATTTTTAAAAATGACAAAGTGCTTTAAATGACTCCATTGAATTTCTGAGCAGTTTTTTTTACTGAATGTTTACAAAATTGAGTTTTATGATACAGTAATTCACCTCCTGACTCCTCAAAGCCTGCCCACCATCTACAAGATACATGTTAGGTGTGTGATGGAATATTCCCTACTTGCCTGAATGAGTACAACTCCAACAACACTCAAGAAGGTTAATACAATCCAATTCAAAGCCTGCCTGATTGGTACCAGATCCACAAACATCCACTCACTTCAGCACCAACATTCAGTAGCAGCAGTGGGTGCCATCTACAAGGTGAAAATGTGTTGCTGGAAAAGCGCAGCAGGTCAGGCAGCATCCAAGGAACAGGAGAATCGATGTTTCGGGCATCAGCCCTTTTTCAGGAATGATGCCCGAAATGTCGATTCTCCTGTTCCTTGGATGCTGCCTGACCTGCTGCACTTTTCCAGCAACACATTTTCAGCTTTGATCTCCAGCATCCGCAGTCCTCACTTTCTCATCGACCATCTACAAGGTGCATTGCAGGAAATTCACCAAGTCTCCTTAGACATCATCTTCCAAACCTACGACCACTTGTCTTGAGAAGGGCAAGAGCAGCAGATACATTAGAACACCATCACTTGTGAGTTCCTCTCCTAGCCACACACCATCTGACTTAGAAATATAGGCAGTGGATTAAGAGGGAATTAAAGGAGAAATATTTTTGCCCAGACGGTGGTGGGACTCACTACTGGAAAGGGTGCAAGAGGTGTTGGCTATCACATTTAATAAGTATTTCGCTAAACACTTGAAGCATATACAAGTACTGGGAAATGGGGCTTGAGTGGTGCTTGATGACTGGCACAGACATGATGGGCTAAAAGGCCTCTCTGTGCTATAGTATTGTATGATTCTTTGATGCTTCATTGAAGTTGAGCACCTGTAGGATTTAAATGTATTTGGAAATAGCAAGGACGGATTAAGGATAGTCAATTTGGCTTTGTGCATGGGAAATCGTGCCTCATGATTTTGAAGTAACAAAGAGGACTGATGAGGACAAAGCATTGGATGTGATTTATATGGACGTCAGTAAGGCATTCAAAAAGGTTCCACATAAGAGACTGGTTAGCAAAGTTAGAGTTGAGAGTGTGGTGCTGGAAAAGCACAGCAGGTCAGGCAGCATCCAGGGAGCAGGAGGATCAATGTTTCGGGCATAAGCCCTTCCTGATTGTCTGAAATGTTGATTACCTGCTTCTCTGATGTTGCCTGACCTGCTGTGCTTTTCTAGCAGCAGACTCTCAACTCTAATCTCAAGCATCTGCAGTCGTCATTTTCGCCTGGTTAGCAACGTAGATCACATGGAATAGAGGGAGAACTAGCTATTTGGATACAAAACTGGCTCAAAGGTAGAAGACAGAGGGTCATGGCGGAGGGTTGCTTTTCAGATTGGAGGCCTGTGACCAGAGATGTGCCACAAAATTTGGTTTTGGGCCCAATGCTTTTTGTCATATAAGTGATTTGGATGTGAACATAGGAAGTATGGTTAATAAGTTTGCAGATGACACCAAAATTGGAGGTGTCATGAACAGTGAAGAAGGTTACCTCAGCATAGAGCAGGATCTTAATCAGATGGGCCAATGGGCTGAGGGATGTCAGATGGAGTTTAATTTAGATAAATGTGCGATGTTGCATTTTGGAAAAACAAATCAGGGCAGGACTTATACACTTAAAGGTGACGTCCTGGTTCATAGTCCCTTGAAAGTGGAATTGCAGGTAGACAGGATAGTGAAGAAGGCCTATAATACGCTTGCCTTTATTGGTCAGTCGATTGAGCATAGGAGTTGGGAGGTCATGTTTCAGCTGTAGAGGACATTATTTAAACCACTATTGGAATATTGCATGCAATTCTGGTCTCCGTCCTATAGGAAGGATGTTGTGAAACTTATAAGGGTTCAGAAAAGATTTGCAAGAATGTTACCAGGGTTGGAAGATTTGAGCTACAGGGGAAGGCTGATTAGGCTGGGGCTGTTTTTGCTGGAACACCAGAGGCTGAGGGGTGACCTTATAGAGGTTTATAAAATCATGAGGGGCTTGGATAGGGTAAATAGGCAAGGTCTTTTCCCTGGGATGGGGAGTCCAAAACTACTGGAGGGCATAGATTTAATGTGAGAGGGGCAAGATATAAAAGAGACCTAAGGGGCAACTTCTTCACACACAGGGTGATGCATGTATGGAATGAGCTTCCAGAGAAAGTGGTGGAGGATAGTACAATTACAACATTTAAAAGAGGGGTATATGAATAGGAAGGGTTTACAGGGATATGGGCCAAATGCTGGCAAGTGGGACTAGTTTTATTTCAAATATCTGGTCAGCATGGACGAGTTGGACTGAAGGGTCTGTTTCCGTGCTGTATATCACTGTGACTCTACAACTCCATAACTGTAAAGGAAATAGATGGGAAAATAGTTAAAGATTTTTTTTCACAATGTTAATTTGTTATGTTTATATTAAGATCTTTTTGAATTGTCATAAATTGGTTTTGCTTTTTCCTTTTGTGTAATAAACATGTGTTATTTTGTTAAAAGAATATTGGCAGTCATGAGTGAACCTGCTCAGTAACTGACCACCAGAGTAACCAAATTGCAAAAACAAATCTCAGTCTACCAAGCCAAGGTTTGCTCTGGAATCTGACTTATTCAGTATTATCATCAGCTTGAATAATAATAGGTTATTATATATTCTGTTCCAAATTTATTCATTAATTACATGTAAAACTATCTGCTGATATGGTGGGATTTGAATTTACTCTTGAGATCATAAGTTTTCGTTTAAGGACTTATAGTTCTGTAATATAATCACCAATCATTCATTACTGTAAAAGATATTGGACATATTATTTCCAATAATTTGACATAATGTTGATCTGCCTGACTTGCTTACATTGTATATTTTGTTTTAGAAGTTTGATGTTCTGAACCAAAGATGCCGCTCATCAAGAGGATCATTGAACCTCGGCATCTGTGTCATGGGGCTTTACCAGAAGGTGTCACCAGTGAGTTGGAATGTGTGACAAACAGCACATTAGCTGCCATTATAAAGCAACTTGGCAGTCTCAGTACGTAACTATGATTTAATATTTACTCTATTTTCTGTAACTTTTCTTGCAAGTTTTATCATTTTTTTAAAAAAAGTGCATTTATGGTTGAAGTGTGTGTTAGACTGGGTTTGCTCTCTCAATGTGATGGAAACTGGCCATTACTTGATATCTTAAAGGACTTAGTTTACATGGGTTTGGTTAGCCTCTACCAACTTCCACCAGTAAGTGTGGGCTCAGAATACATAGTGTAGGAATGGAAAACACCGCCGCATAAATGTTATGGGTGATCTTCCCTCCCCCATAAGGACAGAAGTGAGGATGATCACCAATGGTTGCACAATGATCAGCACTATTCATGACTCCTCAGAGACTTAAGTAGTCCATGTTCAAATGCATCAAGATTTGGATAATATCTAAGCTTGAGCTGATAAGTGGCAAGTGACATTCACACCACACAAATGCCAGGCTCTGATCATCACAATAAGAGACAATCTCACCATTGCTTCTTAATATTCAATGATGTTACCATTATTGAACCCCCCCATTATCAACATCCTGATTTGGGGGGGGGGGGGCAGCTGTAATTCACCAGAAATTCAGCTGGACTTGCCACATAAACACAGTGGCTACAAGAGCAGATCAGAGCAAGCTAGGAAAACTGGTGAGTAACTCACCTCACACCTTGCCTACATCTGCAAGATATAAGTTAGGAGTGTGATGGAATACTCTGAGTGCAGCTCCAAAAACACTCAAGAAACTTGACACCATCCAGGAAAAGGCAGCTTAGTTGACTGGCATTACATCCACAAGTGTCCACTCCCTTCTCTACCGACATTCAGTAGCAGCAGTTTGGGGCGGGAGTACATCTGGAAGTCCACCTTTAGAGTTGCCAGCCAATTGGAAGCCATTATTCTTCACAGTGGCAGTGCCAGTAGGACCACCACAAGCCAGTTCTGTAGGTGGACCCTGAAGGTACATCCGGGATGTGGTCACTGTGGGTTCTGTAGGTGGACCATAGAGGTACACCCGGGATGTGGTCACTGCCAGTTCTGCAGATGGCTCATGGAGATGCAGCCGGAATGTGGTCACTGCCAGTTTTGAAGGTGGCCCATGGAGGTGCATCCAGGATGTGGTCACTGCCACTTCTGCTGGCAGCCCATGGAGGTACATCTGAGATGTGTTTCCATGGCTCAGCTCCTCTTTTCTTGTGTTTATACAAGCAGTCTAGTTCTGTGCACTGCTTTGTCAGCCCTGGCCTGCTATTAATTCTGTATTCCTTCCAGTTTCTCTTTCCAAACCTTTCTCTGAACTGCTTTAAAAATATTATAACTGATTTTACACCCCACTCCCAGATGTCCTGTGTGTTGCTCCAGCTTCTGCTGTTTTTTCTGGCAGCTTAAGGATTGGGTTGAACTTCTGACTAGCCTCCTTTCCAACCTCTGCACCATCCTGAAAACAATTGTGCAATTCGGTTTTATTTGTTTCAGACAGCCTTTGAACCAAGTAATTTCAGTAATGAAATAGGTGCTGCTGCCGGATGAATAGCAATGATTCAAGGTAATGAGCAGAAACTGTGATAGCTGCACAGAATACTGAATCACAATGGTCGTGACAGAATTCTCAACTTGCTGCTTTTATCATTTTGTATTGTTTCGTGAATGTTAAATTAAATGTCCTGAGACTTGACCCCTATGATCTCAAAAGGTAGAATATATTTAAAATAAGATCCTAGAAAACAGTAAGTGTTTTTTGGAGTATAAGATGTTTGTCTAATTCTTTTTTTTAAAAAAAAGGAACATCTGTGTTTGATTAATATACAACCAATTAGTTGTCAAAAGAATAGGGTACTTTTGCTAACTTGCATTGTCCTGTGAGAACAGTCTTGTTTTGAATGAAGATCCACTGGGGTATGATCATGAGTGCCAAAGCTTATTTATTATTGGATGACCTCACAGCTAATTCAGAGCTGATGCTGTCCAATGTCTACATGCAGAACATTTTCTGGACGATTAGGAGAAGTTGTTGAATCTGATTGTCCTCCCTGTTTCTAATTAAGGGTGAATGAGGTCAGTTATAGCATTTAACTGTTACCTCTGGTGGAGATTGGCTATTACAGCAAAGATTAAATTTGATTCAGAGACATTTTGGTCCATCAAAGTCTTGCCTTGTGTATTTCTGTTTGACAAATGTAGTTTTCCATCTACACGTATGGAATCTGAGGTGCAGATGCAGACTATTTGGCCAATTGGTGTCTGCGTTGGTGTTTTTCCCCATGTGTGATCACCCACCTAATTTGTTCAACTTCTTTTTTTCTCTCTTGTGCATATTTGTATCCTTATTTGTATCAATGCCATTTGCTTCAAGTGCTCCTTCTGCTAGTGAATTCCATAGCCCATCTTCCTCTGTGAGGAAGTAGATCCCAGTTCCTTATTGGAATGATTGGTGGCCGTTCTATATGTGTAGTCCCTTTCTGTGACTTCCTGATAACTGAGAATTTTGTTACAACTATTTCTTTTAAATGCCTTCATGGTTTTAAAGACCTGTAGGTTTATTTTCCTTCCTAGAGAAAAGAATCCCAGTATGTTATGTCTATTCACATGGGGGATTTTCCATTGAAATTATTTATAGTCATGGAGGTTTACCACACAGTAAAAGGCCCTTTAGCCCATTGAATCAGTGCCAGACAAAAACAACTACCTATTCTAATCCCATTTTCCAGTACTTGGCATATAGCCTTCTATTCATTGGCATTGCAAGCCCATATCTAAAGGCATCTTATATGGAATGAGAATAAGGGTTTCTGACTCTACCATCCTCACAGGCAGTGAGTACCAGACACCCACCACACTGTGAGAGAAACACACAGTGAAAGGTTCATTCCTGTCCACCTTATCTATGCCCCTCATAATGTTATACACCTCAAAGCCCCCTCAATGTCCTTTATTCCAAGGAAATCAGCCCCAGCCTATCCAATCTCTCCTCATAACTAAATCTCTCCAGCCCAGGCAACATCTTGGTAAATCTTCCCTATACCCTCTCCAGTGCATTCACATCCCTCCTACAATATGCATTTTAGAACTGCACACAATACTCCGGCTGTGGCCTAACCAACATTTTATATAGTTTCAGCATAACCACCCTGTTCTTAAACTCTATACCTCAGCTAATAAAGACAAGTATCCCATATGCATTCTTAACCACCCCTTTGTGTCTCCTTTTGACAATCATTTCTGGACCTCCCATTAGTATAGCAAAATTACTTGATTGAAATGAATGAGGAAAATCGATTCTGTACTGCAATTGGTTAATAATGTTCTTTAGTTACCTAGTTTGCAACTTACTGTGCAAAATTGTCATATTGAAACAAATTCCCACACAGTTTGTTGGATTTGGCCAAATGGACTCTTGAATAAGTCTTAGCACAGTCATGACATTCCTTGTAATGCATGCATGTATTACTACACCCAGCTTCCCATTCCAGACTGTATGTAATTTCCTCATCCTGCTTCATCCTTCCAAACTCATTCTACAGATCAGCAAGATTTATTTCCACTGTTGCAAATTATCGACCTTATCCTCAATACTGCTGAAGCCGCCATCCCTGTCTTCACCTTTAGGCTCATTCTGTCCATAGTCATTGGCCTCATGAAATGGCCTATCTCATATTCTGAGTCTGTGACGCCTTATTCTAGATCCCATGGCCAGCGCTGGGGAGAGAATGTCCTTCCTGTATCTAGTCTGCTCAGCTTTATCAGAATTTTATACTTTTCAATGAGATCCCCACTTGTTGTTATAAACTCCAGTGAACACAACCCCAGCCAACAATCTCTCCTCAGAAGGAGACAAATATGCCCTCAGTCTAGTGAACATTCACTGTACTCTTTCTAATGCAAGTGCAATTTTTTCTTGGATAAGGAGGCTGAAACTGTACAGGAAACTCCAGTTGTGGTCTCACTGAGGCTCTGTGCAGCTGCTGCTATACTCAAACCTCCTTGCAATGCAGGCCAACATACCAGTTGCCTTCCTAATTGCTTGCTGCTGTTTCTTACTCCTAGGAATCAGTATATTACAACATCCAGGTCTGTGTATATCTCAACATTTCGCAATCTATCACCATTTAAATAATACTCTGCTTTTCTTTCTATCAAAGTCGACAACTTCACACTTATCCATGTTATTCGCATCTCGCATGTTTTTATCCATTGACTAAACTTGTCTAAATCAAGAAACCTCTTTTCATCCTCTTCACCATTCACACTTCCACCTAACTTTGTATCATCAGCAAACTTTTGACTCCCTTATCTAAATTGTTGATATATATATTGTGAATATCTGGGGCCTAAGCACTCATCATTGTAGTACATCATCTGTCACCTCCTTCCACTCCCAGAAAGAGATTTATCTCTGTTCTTTTGTTTCTTATCCACTAATCCATGCCAGTATGTTATCATCAATCCTACATGCTTTTATTTTGCACACCAACCTCTTCTATGGGACTTTATCAAAAGCTTTCTGAAAATCCAAATAACCAAATCCACTGCTTCTCTCTTGTATGTTCCACAAATTATGTCCATAAAGAAACTCAATATATTTGTCAAATACTAGTTCTCTTTGTGTAATGCCTTTGGTGTTTTCTAAGTGTCCTATTATCACATCCTTTATGGTAGACTCCAGCATTTTCTCTACTGTTGACATGAGGCTTCAATTCCCAGTTTTCTCCCTCCCTTCCTTTTTTAAATGGTAGAGTTACGTGTGCCGTTGTCCAGTCTGCTAGGAATTGGGGGGATGGAGATCCTTCCTACATTGATGTAATAGCCCAGCGCAAAGAAAAGATGTTTGAGGCCAATCATCTCCACCCTGGTCATCAGCAGGAGTTCCTCAGGATAGTGTCCTAGTGCAAGCATCTTCAGTTGTCTGATCACCTTTTCTGTCATAAAATTAGAAGTGTGGATGTTTGTTGATGGTTGCACAGTACAAAGTTTGACTCCTCCAAATACTGAAGCAGTCTTTATCCATATGCAGCAAGGCCTGGACAACAATTAGCCTTGGGTGATGAATAGCAAGAAAATTCCATGCCCCTCTAATGCAAAGCAATCATCATCTTTAATGAGAGAGCATCTAACCATTCCCCCTTAACGTTAGTACCAAATCTGGAAGTTTACCATTGAGCTAGATAAACACTGTGGTTAGACGAGCAGTTAGAGACTAGGAGTTTTGTGGCAATTAACTCACCTTCTGCTTTGTTATACATCTCCTGTCCACTGTCTACAAGGCACAAGACATGAATGTGATGGAGTACTGTTCACTTTCCTGGATAATTGCAGCTCCAATGGTGCACTGGAAGCTACAAACCATCCAAAGAAGTCTGTATGATTGACATCCTGTCCGTCACTTTCAGCATTCGCTCTTTTTAACACTGTGCACAGTGTAGTACTATGTACCATTTACAAGATGCACTGCAGAAAACCGCAAAGCATTATCAACAGTGGCTTCCAAATCAGTGTTATCCGCCACCTAAAAGAACAAGGGCAAATAGCTTCAAGGCAACACCACCACCTGCAAGTTTACCTGCATTCCTATCATGGAACCATGTCGCTGTTCCTTCACAGTTGCAGGGTCAGTATCCTAGAGCGTCCTAACAAGTGTATGGAAGTCCCTCAACCCCATGGACTGCAGCAGTTTGAGAATTTGGCTTGCCACTACCTTCTCAAAGGTAGTTGAGGATGAGCAACAAATGATGGCCTTGGCAACGACATACATATCCCCGAATTAGCTTTTAAGAAATAATTCTTCTTTGAATCTCTGTCTTATGTCAGCCATAGGTCGAGCAGCTTCAATGGAGCTTACAGAAATTAGTAAATATTTCCTGAGAAATGCCTGAGCTGGTGAGGAAGAAATTTACTGATCTGCAGTTGTCAAAGTATTTTTCACATCTTGCTTGGCTTTTCAAGCTCTCCTTAGAGATTGTTAACAAAAACTGAAGTGACAGTAAATTGCATAATAAAAAGTCCTTATGTGCTTCAGAAAGGCATTCTAAAGCAAACTACACTGCTAAACCATGTAATCAGTTACAAGGTCAGATAGTTAAAAGCATAG
This sequence comes from Chiloscyllium punctatum, assembly GCF_047496795.1. NCBI lineage: Eukaryota > Metazoa > Chordata > Chondrichthyes > Orectolobiformes > Hemiscylliidae > Chiloscyllium > Chiloscyllium punctatum. The sequence goes on along the minus strand of NC_092763.1, from coordinate 59,240,416 downwards.
TCAATGTTTTAGGGAGTAACAGAAAGAAAATAAGGTAGAGAGATGGAGAAATTCAGGAAGGGGATTCAGAGGCTTGGTGTGTTGCTAATGATGTAGTCACCAATGGTAATGAAATCTAGGGATGCTCAAGCAGCTGGAATGAACAGAGCACAGATATTCTGGAGAATTATGGGGCTGGTGAAGATTAGAGATTGGGTGGGGCCAGATTATTAAGAGATTTTGAAAGTGCTTTTTAACTGGGTGCCAATGTAAATTGAGTATGAGAGGATGGGTAAACAGTGTAAGATATGGACAGAAAAGTTTTGAATGAGCTCAAGTTTGTGTAGGTGGAACAATGGAGGCTGGCAGGAGTATTTTAAATTAACCAAAGTGGAAGTAGTAAAGGCAGAATTAACAGCTTCAGCAGCTGAAGAAGTGAATTGGTTATAGATAAACAACGTTACAGTCGTCCTCATGTCACGCGTATAGTGAACAATTGGAAGAATGAAATGTGAAAGATTGAGGTCAGAAACTTCCATACTCTGTGCTATGTGTTTCTGTTCTTCTTTATCATTCTACAAATTTTGACATTATCTCCAGCAACCTAGCACACAAAATCTTGCCATGTACAGTAAACTGTACTTTTATCTCCTGGCAGCATCAAAAAACAAACTGCAATTATCTGAGGGGTCATGGTGCCATTCAAAGGTTGTGCACTCATATTTCAACAGAGTTGAGTTTTGGGGCAGTCTGGTGGCTCAGTGGTTAGCACAGTTGCCTCAGAGCGCCAGGGTTCTGGGTTCAATTCTACCCTTGGGCAACTGTCTGTGTGGAGTTTGCACATTCTGTCCATGTCTGTGTGGGTTTCCTTTGGATACTCCAGTTTCCTTCTACAGTCCTTAAAAAAGTGCAGGTTAGGTGGGTTACCCGTGGGAAATCAACGAGGTAAAAACAATAACTGCAGATGCTGGAAACCAAATTCTGGATTAGTGGTGCTGGAAGAGCACAGCAGTTCAGGCAGCATCCAACGAGCAGTGAAATCGACGTTTCGGGCAAAAGCCCTTCATCAGGAATAAAGGCAGTGAGCCTGAAGTGTGGAGAGCTCCTCTAGTTTATCTCTCCACGCTTCAGGCTCACTGCCTTTATTCCTGATGAAGGGCTTTTGCCCGAAACATCGATTTCGCTGCTCGTTGGATGCTGCCTGAACTGCTGTGCTCTTCCAGCACCACTAATCCAAAATACCCGTGGGAAATGCAGGGTTACAGGGATGGGTCTGAGTGGATGCTGTTCAGAGGTCAGTGTGAGCCTGATAGGCCGAATGGCCTGCTCCCACACTGTAGAGATTCTGTTCTATCTTTGTTGCCTACAGTTTCTTCTCTATATTCAGGTTGCATGTTAAGTTGTTTATTTCTCATTAAATTGGCGGCATTCAAAATGGATGCCTTGACAGTGTTTCTAACTGGCATGCATCATCTTCTCCCTCACAGGTAGACATGCTGAAGATATATTTGGCGAGCTCTTTAATGAAGCTAACAATTTCTGTATGCGAGTTAATTGTCTCCAAGAGAGAATTGATTGCCTGGCAATTAAAGTCACTCAACTGGACTCCACTGTGGAGGAAGGTGAGTGAAATGAGAAAGTGCGATGCAGACCAGTGCAAACTCAAACAGTTGCACTGAATTGCACCCGCAGGGTTTTATGCTGTGTGGTATGTTTGTGTGTGTTGGCAGCGAGATTAGTTAGATTGAATGCACATGGCCAAAAAGCGCAATGAGAAACAAAGAAGCTGTAAAAAATTTAATAAAAAGCACAACTGAGAATATAAGGAAAGGAAGCTTCTGTTCACATTGGGCTTGAAAAGTGGTTCTTGCCAGATTATATAATTTCCAGCCTTTTCAGGACTAAATTGCTAAGTATATTTGTATACTGTTACTTTTAAGTATGAAGGTGAATTTGGATGACAAAGCTTCCTTTCCCATTTGACCTCAATCGTACAAAATGCTAATCCTACTGACATTTCATTGAATAGTTTAATTTAAAAAGAGTGAGTAAAGAATCAAAGAACACATACTACGAACTTGTCACAAAATATTTTGTCAAAGACATTTGTATTTAATCCTGATTATACATTGGCCAACTTTCCAAGTTCATAGATCAGGCTTGTTTCGTAAAATGTCTACTTGCTCCATTTGCAGAAACCTAATTGTATCCTTTCTCTTAACACAGTCAGAACTTGTCCCTTACCCCTGCTGTACTGACTTTAGTGAACAATTATTGCTGTGACAAATTTACAAATGTATTCTTAATTTCTCTGTACTGATGATTGACAACAACTCTCTTGAAATCAACATGATCTCAAATCTTCTCTTACCCGAAAGACAATGTCTGCAATAAATCAACTGATTTGTATAGCATTGCAGTGGTTTTTTTGGTTCTGGACTGCAATGGGTTCAAACTGCAACATGGCAAGCTGTCAAGCTGCACTTTAATTGGATTTTTTTTTGTGTGCCAACACCAAAAGTAATGAAAATGTGTTTGCCACCTGGACGTGGTCTGACCTATCTTGTTGGCTATTAATGCTCTCCAGTGTACAAACAAGGCAAACTTTTACAGGTTCAGGAAGATAACCTTTAACCATTTTCCATTTCCGTGAAGATAATGTTCAGGTCAAAAATCTTGCACAGTGTTTGTCTGCTTGATGCTGAGTTAAGTGAGTAATTATGGCTTGACTGAGAAACCATTAAGGATTAAGTTGATGGTTTGTTTATTTCTCAGAACAAGATCTGTCAAAATTGAGATTTCTAAATTAAATATTTCAAAATCATATAGTCTCACTAATTCCTGCCGTTTAATCTGAATTGTAACACTAAAATGTCATTGCTGTGAAAGACCTTTTTTCCTGCAGCACTCTCTAACATGGCTGCTATGTTTTGGGTCCTTTCAAGCCATCTTCACAGTTTATTTCTGTTTTTACATCCTCAAGCTCTACAGTTCTCCTGGGTTAAATTGTAACTGTCCATGCTTTGGAGACTGTCAATGATTGTCATGATGTCTATATAAACATTTGATTATACATTCAGGAAAGTAAATGACAGCTTGAATTCACATAGCACCTTTTAAAGTGGCAAGGTGTTACTCAAAGACGTAATTGTACAATATAAAAGCTTTGGTGTGTCTTTATTTTGTTCTAAGGTACAAACTGCATTTTTACAGCACCTTTATAGCTGAAAAAAACTCCATGGCACTTAAGAAACCGCAGAGATCTGTGATACCTGGGTGGGTGGTTGATTATGATGCTGCCTGTAAGAGTGAGAGCAGTTAAAATAGGAGAACAGCTATTAAAATTCAGACTGAGATTAAGCCTCAGAGCTTGTGACCCCTCTTGGGCATCCTGACCTTCATTTTGGAAAGCTCTCATTTAGGACCTCCACAGCAGATGCCATGGCTACCTGTGTACATGAAAGGGGTCTAGATGCTAAAGAACTTGGAGTTATGATGGCATTGTAAGTCTCAAGGTAGTAACAGAATAAGAAAGATGAAAGGCTTGACATGAAATTGAGAATTTTAAATTGGAGTCATTGGGCTACTCCGAGCCAACGGAGAGAACCAAGGTTAAGTATAACAGGCCAAAGAGACATGTTGCAGGATAGGATACATGGACAATGTTGTGATACATGAAGAATTGGTGGTGTGTTTAAGAATATTGGAATAGTCAGGTTTAAGGATGATGAAGGTTTGAATTACTGTTCAACAGAAAATGGGCTGGTGCATGAGTAGAAGCAAATGGAGTTATGGAATTGGAAGTAGATGTGATTTGTTGTCAGATGTTTAACAGCTGATTGAAAAAGATGAAGTTTGTTCATGCACTCCTTCACCTGAGTGGTTGAGGAGAAGGATGAAACAGGACCAAGTGTATGGAGCTTGTGTCAGAGGCCGAAGGTGATGGCTTTGGGCTTCCTGGTTTTAACAGGAAAAAAATTGTGTGTAATCCAAGAATAGTTATTGTAAAGGTGCCTGACAGTTCAGTGTCATCAGCATACGTGAATAAACTGACATACCTGTCTGAGTGAAATCATAGCAAAAGGTAGTGGAGATATTAATCTCGCTCCTGAAAAGTCTGTGAATGCTGGAATGATTGAAACTTTCAAAACTGAGGTTAATCGTTTTTTTTTTGGTTTGGTATGGTACAAAGAGATGTGGATCAAAGAGTAGTAAATGGAGTTGAGATACAGGTCAGCCATGATCAAACTGTACATGGAACAGGCTTGAGGGGCACCTGTTCCTATGTTTCTACTTTCCCATGTGATACTGACTGTGAATGGTTAATGCAGATGGTGTTAGACCATTTTTAAAAGGTGCTAGTTGCAGCAGGTGTTTTGCAGACTTCTATCAAAAGTCACATTTGAAAGTAATATCCTGCCTGGGAGCTACTCTGCGGTTTGCAGCAGCATCATGATGCGTCACAGAGGGGAGATCCACAGATGTCCTGCACTGCGGGGCTTCGCTTTTGATCACGGTATGCCAGTTCAAAAGCAAATATCTCCCACCTGTCCTTCATTTTGGACACAGCACTCAGGTCCCCTCTGGTGACTGTGAAAGTGAATTTGCCCTCAACTATGCTTCCTCCCCGTTCCCACCAAACATACAGTGGAAGTGTTGTAATACTGAGTAATGCCCTGTAGATCTCTCTGTCCCCATACTTCAGCTAACAGATGCATTTGTGCCCACATACTCCCCCACAGCTTGTTAACACAGGATGTTAATTCTGGTAGAAAGCATTTATCTTCAGCTAAAAAGAACAGTGTATAAAATTAACCCTGTCGGGTGAATAATTTTCTTACAATATCAACTAATATGTTAAACCTGCAGCCTTTGCTGGTTTACTATAAACTTGGTGTGCTTGGGGATTATCTGCATTTATGTATATTTATATAAATGTATTATTTAAATGTGGCCTGGTTCCATTTCTTGCTGCATTTGTCACTGGTTCCAGACCTCCACTGCACCCTCCCTGTCCTCTTATTAATATCAAAACTATGGTTTCAATGCTACTGCATTAAGGGAAGGTGGTCAGTTTAATGGCTGGGTGCAGCTTTATCTTGGTCAGTGAAGTAGCAAAGATAACTAAAATTTCTATCTTGAGTGTAAGAGCTCACCAGGCCTTCTCACTTTTTGTTGGAGGGACGAAGAAGGCAGGTCAGTGTAATGTTTTGCACTACACCTGAAATCCCTTCATAAATGTTTACTTCCGAAATTGAAAACATTTTCCAATCCAAAACTCCTCCTGTAAACTGAAAAAAAATCTCTGTAGAGCAGAAGAAAATATTAAGGAAGGGGGCGTAGAGAGAGAAAGTAGATAATCTACTCAGCATCTCGTGGATAATGGAATGAATAACTTGTTAGATGGCTTAAATCTAATTCTAATGAGGTAATGAATGCCTATTGGAAGAACAGAAGAATGAGTAAAGATATTCAAGAAAGCGATAGATAAATGTTTAGATTTTAAAGGCATCAAGTGATATGGGGAGAAAATAGGAATGTGGCATGTAGATAGATAACCAGCCATTGTCATGTTGAATAGTAGAGCAGGCTTGAAGGGTCACATAACCGACACTGAAACAGAGAATGCCAGACAAACTCTGAGTCTGGCAGCATTTGTGAAGAAAGAAATAGAGTTAACATTTCAAATCTGGTATGACTTTTAAACTTACGTTTTTTCTTGATGCACTTATTTCTATAAACTCTGCCGCTTTTTCAGATGTTCAGCTTTCATAACTTTTCTTCTACAGTTAACTCCTTTGATTTATTGCCATGTCCATCTCCCTCCACTGGCAACGTAGAATAGATTTTGTTCAGCTCTTGGCTATGATTTTCATTTGTCTCCTTCATCCAGTCTTATCTCTTCTTGAGAATTTCAGATGATGGAATGCTTCTACCATTTCCTGTTTATTAACTCCTGTTTTCTGTTTAATTTGTCCCCCACTTTTCTCCATTTTCCTTGTATGGGCCTTTCCAGTGTTTTTGTTCTAGGAGGGTTAAATTGGACAACCCCTCAAACTCTTACAGACTGAAATGCAGGGAGCAAGCTCACTTTGTGTTGTCTGCTGATCAGATTAGCTACGCATGTTTAACATGCTGTTTGTTAGCTGCATGCATCAGCAAGGAGTTTGAAACCATAACTTCCCAGCACGATTTAAAGTTAGGGAAGGTGCAGTATGGCTGGAGCAGTTGCAGACAATCGTGTAGGAGCTGAATATTTCTTGGGAAAGTCAGAAGAAGGGCATGGAAAAAGTACGTTCTGAGTGTTTCCAACATTATGCTGTAGGTCTTGCTGGAGGATATGAAAATGAGAATAGATACCCTATATCTTCAGGAGGCCCTTTTGACGAATAGCAAAGGGTTACAGAGGTCTCTAAGAACCCTTTCATTATCTCATCAGAATGAGATTTAAACCAGTTAATAATTCCTTGCAAGTTATTCATTCCATTGTCCTCTAGTTGTTGAGTAGATTATCTGTTTTCTGTCTCTCTACATCCCCTTCCTTGACACTTCCTTCCACCCTACACAGGGTTTTTCTATCAATGCCAGGAATCTAATCCTGAGAACTGAGATGGAATACCACAACAATTTCTGTGACTGCATCTGAGCTAGCTTGGCTTGCTGAACTGAGCAGCTTTCTGCTGTTCTGAAACCATTTGGTATGTCTTCAAATGGCATAACCCAGCAGCTCCAACACCAAACAAATAACAGAATATTGCAGATATTGGAAATCTGAAATAAAAAAACAGAAAATGCTGGAAATACTAAGCAAGAGCGAGAAATGTATTAATGTTTCAGTTCAATGACTTTTCATCCGAACTGGGAAAAGTTGGAGATATGTTAGATTTGAGCAAAGTGTAGTTGGGACAAGGGCAAAAAGAAAATCCTTGATAGGGTGTCCATAAAACATCAGAGCAGAAGTAGCCCATTTAGTTCATCAAGTCTGTTCTGTCATTCAATGAGATCTGATAATCCTCAACTCCAATCTTCTGCCTTTTCCCAATAACCCTTGATTCCCTTACTGATTAAAAATTTGTATATTTAATGACACAGCCTTCATTGTCTTCTCTGGTTAAGAATTTCAGATGAACTATTCTCTGAGAGAAGAAATTCTTCCTCATCTCTGTCCTTTATGGTGACCCCTTACTCTGAGAGTATGCTGTCTGATCCTAGACTCTTCCACAAGGGGAACCAACCATTTCACATTTCACAAAGACATCTGCTAGGAATCTTTGTGTGTGCAAATATGGTCACCTCTCATTCTTCCAAACTCCAATGAGTTCTGGCCCAACCAATTCAGCCTCTTCTTTTAAGAGAATCCCTCCATTTCTGGGATCAGCCGAGTGAACCTCCGCTGCAGCTTTCCAAATCCAGGGCCTTGTTACCCACAAAGTCAAAGATCTGAGTTGTGAGAGATATTAAATGATTATTTTGCACCAGTTTTAAATGGAGACGAAAGAGCTCAGGGGAATAAATATTGATGTTTTGGAAACAGTTCACATTACAAAAGAGGAAGTGTTAAAGCTCTTAAAAAACACAAAGGCAGATAAATCTTGAAGAACTGATTGAGTGTATCCCAGGAAGTGGTGGAAAGATAGGGAGGAAATTGCAGGGCCCCTGGCAGGAATATTTGTATCATCTATAAACACGAGTGAAGTACCAGAGGACCGAAGGGTGGCTTACGTTGTGCCATTGTTTAAGAGAAGCTGTAAGGAAAAGCCTGGAAACTGTAGTCTGAGAGTCTGATGTCAGTGATGGGCAAGTTGGAGGTGATTCTGAAAGATAGCATTTACTTGCATTTGGAGAGGCGAAGATTGATTGGGGTAGTCAGCATAGTTTTGTGCGAGGAAAATTGTGTCTCAAACTTGATTGAGTTTTTTAATGGAAGTAACCAAAATGATTGATGGCAGAGCAGTAGATGTTGTTTACTTGGACTTTAGTAAAGCCTTTGACAAGGTTTCACATGGTAGACTAATTAGTAAAGTTAGATCAGATGGGATTCAGGGTGAGCTTGTCAATTGGATCAAAAATTGGCTTTACGATAGGAGACAGAAGGTGGTGGTGGTGGTGGTGGTGGGTTGTTTTTCAGACTGGACACCTGTGACCAACTGTGTTCCACAGGGATCAGCACTGGATCCACTTTTGTTTGTCATTTATGTAAATATTTTGGATGAGAATATAGGAGGCACAGTGAATAAGTTCACAGATGACACTAAAATTGGTGGTAAATAAGGTTATCTAACATTACAAATAAATCTTGATCAATTGGGTCAATGGGCTGAGGAGTGGCAGATGCAGTTTAATTTGGATAAATTTGAAGCATTGCATTTTGGTAATACAAACAAGGACATGACCTCTACAATTAATGGGAGGGGCCTGGATAGTGTGGTAGAACAGAGAAATCTAGGGGTTCAGGTAAATAATTCTTTGAAATTTGCATCACAGGTAGACAGCATGGTTAAGATGGTATTTAGCACACTTGCCTTCATTGCTCAGACATGTGAGTGTAGGCATTGGGACGTCAAGTTGAGGTTGTACAGAATGTTGGTGAGCCTCTTCTGTACAACTCTGTGCAGTTCTGGTTGCCCTTTTATAGGAAGGGTATTAAGCTGGGGAGGGTTCTGAAAAGAATTACCAGGATGTTGCCTGCAATGGAGGGTTTGAGTTACAAGGAGAGACTGGATAGGCTGGACCTCTTTCACTGGAGTGTAGGAGGTCGAGGGGTTATGAGAGGTTAGTAAAATCATGAGGGCCATTGATAAGGTGAATGACCAGGGTCTTTTCCCTAGGATGGGGTGAGTTCAGAATGAGGGGCATATCCTTACAGCAAGAGGAGAAAGATTTGAAAAGGACATGAGGGGCATCCATGCAATGGCTCATGTGTGAAATGAACTGCCAGAGAAAGTGGTAGATGCAAGTACAGTTACAACGTTTAAAAGACATTTGGATAAGTTCATAAATGAAAAAGATTTGGCAGGATATGGGCCAAGCACAGGCAAGTGGGACTAGTTTAGTTTGGGGACATGGTTGGCATGGACTGATTGGACCAAAGGGTCTGTTTCCATGCTGTATGACTCTATGTACACAAACAAGAAATGAGGGAGGAGAGAAATTGATGGAAAGTGAATGGAGGGGGAGAAACTATTGAATAGAATCTTTGGAGTTCTCATAAAGAGAACAGTGACTAAGGCTGCTACTGAATCATCATAAAATCTAATTGTATTTAACATTCAGTGGTAATGAGAAGCTCAATGTGTGGAATTAAAATTAGTGCAAAAATTGTGAAATGTTTCAGAAGGACATTTAAATAGGGATAAATTGAGGCCGAAAAGTATGTTCTCTTTCCTTGTAAATTGTAAGTTGAATATAGGTGGATTTTGTGTTTCAATAACCATATATTTGTTTTTGTTTGAAGTGTCACTTCAGGACATCAACATGAGGAAAGCATTTAAAAGTTCAACAACACAAGATCAGCAGGTGGTTTCACGGAATACTATTCCAAATCCAGTATTGGAAATGTTCCAACAATGTGACAAACCGCCACCTCTCAACATCCTGACACCATACAGGTAAGATTTTATTTGATGCTTGAAAATACACTCAAATCTCTGTAATATGTTAGAGGGGAAAATTGGTTTCCTTAACAATCACTTTTTATTAGCAAATTAAATTCTTTTCCAAAAGGTTTTGTGAATTTTTGTACATGCATCAAGGTGACATTATCAGTATGTAGTGTGGCCGAGTCAGATATGACTCAGACATGATAAAAAGCAAAACTCTCTGTACTGAACAGTGGCCCCGTTATTTATAGAAAGAATGATGGCCTATAGCAGCCATATGGTGATCATGGAGTTCAGGTGAAGTTTTCTGTTTCCCAGCTGGGAGAAAGTGAGGACTGCTGATACTGGAGATCAGAGTCAAAAAATGTGGTGCTGGAAAAGCCCAGCAGGTCAGGCAGCATTCAAGGAGCAGGAGAATCAACGTTTCGTATACAAGTTCTTAATCAGGAATGTCATTCCTGATGAAGAGCTCATGCTCAAATTGTAGACTCTCCTGCTGCTCGGATGCTACCTGACCAGCTGTGCTTTTCCAGCACCACACTTTTTGACTCTGTTTCCCAGCTGACCTGGTTGAGCATTTAGCTAGCTGTCCCACAAGCAAACCATTGGTAGTAGATGGCAGCGTAGATTCAGAATGGAAGGGTGGAAGTGTGAAAAGATTATGTGAGATTGGGAGGAGAGGGATCTCCAGGAAAACTATTACAGATGGGTTGGGAATGCAGCGGATCATTGGTGTTAGATTGTGGTGTGTTGCATCATGGGGCAGTGATGGGGTCGAGGAATGGGAGCGCTGGGACATATTGAGGGTTTTTGGATCACAGCTAGGGGTGGGAGAGCAAATGTCAGGTTGGTGGGCAGGAGGTGGGGGGATCTGATTGTGGGATTGGATAATGTTACTTTGTACAGGGCTCCAGCAGATTCAATTGCGTGGACGGTAGCAGATTGAAACAGGTTGGTGTTGGAGGGTCACAGGGAAGTACTGGTATTTCTCTTGACCCACAAGCAGTGCTGCAAAAGTGTTTACCTGTTTGACCTAACAGCAAAATACTGCAGATGCTGGAAATCTGAAATAAAAACACAAAATAATGGAGCAATTCGGCAGGTTAGCACTGCTGCCTCACAGCGCCAGAGACCTGGGTTCAATTCCCGCCTCAGGCGACTGACTGTGTGGAGTTTGCACATTCTCCCTGTGTCTGCGTGGGTTTCCTCCGGGTGCTCCGGTTTCCTCCCACAGTCCAAAGATGTGCAGGTCAGGTGAATTGGCCATGCTAAATTGCCCGTAGTGTTAGCTAAGGGGTAAATGTAGGGGTATGGGTGGGTTGCGCTTCGGCGGGTCGGTGTGGACTTGTTGGGCCGAAGGGCCTGTTTCCACACTGTAAGTAATCTAATCTAATCTAATCTAATCTAATCTAATCTAATCTAATCTAATCTGTAAGTAATCTAATCTAATCTAATCTAAGGTCTGGCAGGATCTGTGGAGAGAGAAACAGCGTTAACTTTTCGAGTCCAGTCTGAATTATATTCTGAAGAATAATTATACTTGGCACAAAGTTAACTCTACCTCTACACAGATGTTGTCCAACTTGCTGAGTTACTCTGGCAATCCCTGTTTTTATAATCTGCCTGATCTGCTAGTTTTGACCCTCCTTGAACAGCTTGACATCCTGGGTCTTGGGAAATGCAGCAAGTAGCGATTTCATACAAATGTTCATTAAAATCTAAAATACGGAGCCTTATTAAGATAATGCATGTCAGTATGGTAGCAAGCTTTCTGCTGAGTCAGAAGGTTGAGTTCGAGTCTCACTTCAAGATGAGGTTGATGGCATGGTGTGATCATTTAGACGAGACATTAAACTGAGGCCCACCTGTCTTTGCAGATGGAAGTAAAAGACTAAATAGGGTTAGAGAAGAAAAAGATAGTTATCTCCAGTGCCTTCCAACAGTATTTATCCCTCGATCAGCACCATAAAAACAAATTATCTGGTCATCCTAACATTGCTGTTTATTGCTGTGAATTGCTCTGCTTAAATTAGTTGCCATTTTCGTATATGACAACAATGAGTACATTTTAAAAATACCTTGTTTGCAATAAGGTGTGTTGTGACTTCTGCTGCCCTTAAAGCGCTATATAAATGGAGGTCTTTCTTCTTACTGTAGTTAAATTATTGACAAATGAGTAGGTTACTCACTGTTCCAACCTAGGAAACTGGAAATAGGCACAGTCAGAATAGGATTGAAATAGACTGTGATGGTGGCCTTAAAGTTTCACCCAGTCAGTTTCTGACCTAGGGTAAAAGTAGCTGAATTAAAACAGTATGATACTTCTCTTTCCTATATTTATCATTACTGTAGCCTGAGTGACACTAAACTTAGTGTGAAATCAAGCAAATTTATGGCCTGTGCCTAAACCAACTGTACTGCTGACTGTTCTCACAATAGGGTTACTGCACAGAATGAGATCATTTAACTCCAGTTAGCTCCGAGAATCCTAAACTGCTTCCAGTGCCATGCCTTGTTTCTACAACACTGTATTTTTCAGTGCTTCAAACAATGATCAGTTTTTTTTTTAAAGAATATAACACTTCCAGATAATATATTCCACACAATAAGAACTCTGAAGAAATGTTTTCTAATTTCTCTCCTCAAGTTTTTAATAATTTTAAATTGATGACTTTATCACTGATACCCCACCATCTCTTTCAGTTTTAAAATCCTCTTTGAAATCTCTTTTGTGCTAATGGAAAAGGCTGTCCTATTGCCAATTTGTCATATTTAAATTTTGCCACCTTGACATCATCTAGATGAATTTACATTTCTAATTCTCATGGTTTTAAGGTCCCTTTTATGATGGAGGTCCAAACTTGAAACAGAACTCTAGTTTTATCTCCTGCAGTATCTGCATAGTTAAGAGAGGCCAGTTTTATCTCAGCAAAATACACTGAATATAATCTAAAGGTGAATTGTCCCTATTATATCTTTTGATCCTCATGTATTATGTGCTCATTCTTGAGAAGGTGATGGTGAACTACTCTTTTGCACCACTGCAGTCTGTATGGTGTAGATACATAGCTCTGCAGCCCTGCTCCATGAAGGAGTTGTTCGATACTCCTCAGAGTAAGGTGTTTTGACTGTTCTTTTGCCAATGGGACAGTTCACTCGTTCTCATCTATTTTGTTCACTGTTTCTGAATCTGTAAAGCAGCAAATTATTCTGTCGACTACTGAACTCAATATTTTGAATAGTTTCTGTTTTTACTTGTTGCGGATCTATAGTTTAATTTTCTGTGCAGTACTTTTCTACATTTAGACATTTTTGTATGAAAGTGCTATATTACTTGTACTAGTAAACTTGTACTAGTGGAAGAATGAAGTACTAAGTAAGGAATAATTTATTCATTGACTAAATTGAAAAACTCCTCTGTTTAAGGCAAAGGAACAAAATGGGGTGTTACATTAACCTCCTATATTGCTAAACAAGCTGCAGGAGAACAGTAAACAATAGAATGGAATAAGTCAATTTTGTTAGATTTGGCAATATGATTTGTATTTAATCAAATATTGAATGGAGTTCAAGTCTACTTTGTACAACCAAATAGAATGAATCTCACAAGTTAGTATATTGTGATAGAAATTGGAAAATTAATAATAGGCACTTGGAGCAGACGAAGTATCATGTAAAATAAAGTGGGGTCCAGATAGGAGGCCATGATCATTATATCATAAGGTTCAAGATGATGGAGAATGACTTTGGTCAATCCAGAGGAAGAAAATCAATCGTCAAGGACTGACTTAAATTGGATAAGGGTGAAGCTGGGCAGGGTAAACTGGAACAAGAAGTTGATGGGAGAAACTGTAACTGAACAATGACTGTGCCCATCGTTCTCTTGGATGGCTTGGGTACAGTCATGGAATATTCTCTCAAATGGGAAAGGTATGACAAACAAATCCAGAGCTCACTGGATCAAAGGGAATAGAAAATAAGATAAAAAAGAAATAATATGCTTGTGTCAGATAGAAAGTATAGATGAGAACCAAGAGGAATGCAGATGGTTCAGAGAGGAAGTGGAAAAGCAAATAAGAGAAATGTTGAGGAATCATTAAAGAGAAAAGATGTAACTAACAGAAATGGCTGTCCCAAAATCTTCTGTACTCACATAAAAAATGAAACAGTGATAGAATGAAGAGTAGGGCTAATGAGAGCAAAAAAGGGATTTACACATGGAGGCAGGGCAAATGGCTGAGGTTCTAAATGAATACTTTTCACCTATCCTTATTGAAGAAGAAGGTGCCATCTATACCATGTGACAGTGGGGAAACCGCCACTAGCAGAGTGTTCACAATTGATAAGGACAAAGTCTTGGGTTGTTGATACTTATGTTGACAAGGAGCGAGGGATGGATGAGATGCATCCAGAGATATTGAAGCAGATGGTACAAATTGCCAGGCACTGACCATAATCTTTCAATCTTCTGTATACTTGGGGGAAGTGCTAGAAATTTGGGGAATTGCAAAGATTATGGCCTTGTTGAAGACAGTTGTAAGGATAAACCCAATTACAAATCTGTCAGTTTAACTTCAGTGGTGGGAAAACTTCTAGAAAGAATTATTTTGGATAAAATTTGTAGTCACATGAAAAAAAGCTGTGTTGATTAGGAAGAGTCCTTGACTAACTTGCTGGGGCTTTTGAAGAGGTAATAGAAAGACTTGATGAGGTTAACACTGTTAATGTGATGTATGTGGACTTACAAAATAAACTTGATATAGTGCCACAAAACAGATTTGTAAGGAAAATAGAATAAAATAACTGTAGCCATGGAATACAAAAGACAGAAGCAATGTGGATACAAAATTGCACTTAGAATATTGTGAGCAGTTTTGGGCCCCATTTCTGAGGAAGGATGTGCTGGTTTTGGCGGGAGTCCAGAGGAGGTTCACAAGAATGATCCCAGTAAAGAAAGGCTTATATGAGGAGCAGTTGAGGACTCTGTGATCGCATTGAAACTTATAGAATACTCAGAGACCTGGTAGCATAGATGTAGAGAAGCTGTTTCTGTTAGTAGGAAAGACTAAGACCCAGGGGTCCACATCAGAGTGAAAGGCCAACTCTTTAGAATTGAGGTGAGGAGGAATTTCTTCAGCCAGTGGGTGGTGAATCTGTGGAACTCATTGCCATGGAAGGCTATAGAGATCAATTTATTGGATACATTTAAAACAGAGATAGAAAAGTTCTTGATTAGTAAGGGGACAAAGGGTTACAGAAGAAAGGCAGGAGATTGGGGTTAAGAAACCTATCAGCCATGATTGAATGGCAGAGCAAGGTGAATGACCTAATGCTGCTACTTTATCTTCTTGTCTTATGATCTAAACCTAGCTGAATGATGGGATAGTCAATGGATTTTCTTTGGACTGGTGAAAAGTTTGTTCCCTGGGGTCAGTATTGGACCCTTGCCTCTCCTGATACATGTTAATGATCTAAATCTTGGTGTGCAGGGGTCACTTATAGAGCTTGCAGCTGACATGAAACTTGGAAGAATTATAAACTGTGAGGAGGAAACGGTATAACTTCAAAGGAATATAAACATGTTGGTGAACAGGGTGGCAGATGAGATTCATTGCAGAGAAGTGTGAGGCACCATATTTCAGTAGAAAGAATATTGAAGGTCAGTATAAAATAGGGGGTACAATTCTTAAGGGATGCAGGAGTGTATATGTGCACAGATTGGTGAAGATGTCAGGACAGATAGAAAGATTATTAATAAAGCATACAGTATCCAGGGCTTTATTAATAGAGTTATAGAGTACAAGAGCAAGGAGGGAATGTTGAACTTGTATAATCTTGTTAGATCTCAGCTGGAGTATATTTGTACCACACTAAAGGGAGGATGTGAACGCATTGAAGAGAGTGCAGAAGCAATTTCCAAGATTGGTTCCAGGGATGAGTAACTTCAGTTATGAGGATAGATTGAAAAAGTTAGGACTGTTCTCCTTGAAGGGGAGAAGGCTAAGGGGGAAGCTGACAGAAGTTTTCAAAATCAAGAGCAGGCTGATGGGGAGAAACTGTTCCTCATCATAAAAGGAAATAGAATAAGACAGCTTAGATTAAAAGTGACTTGCACAAGGAGCAGATGTGCTGTGAGAGAAAACATTTTCATTCGGTGACTAATTAGGATATGGAATACACTGCCTGGATTTGTGATAGAGACAGATTTAATTGAGGCATTCAAGAGGACATTAGATGATTATCTGGATAGAAATAATGTGCAGGAGTATGAGGAACAAGAAGGAGATTGGCAGTAATGATGTTCATTTGAAGAGCTGGCTTAAACACAGTGGCCCAAATGGCCTTCTGTACTGTAACAGTTCTGTGGTTCTGTGATCTTAATTTTCCAAAGCTGAAGACATTTCATAAATTCAACTTTTATGAGAAACTGTGGGCATTATAAAATGGAATGAAAATTTAATAGAAGTATTGGAGAGAGCAATGAAGTTGTCGGTTCTACCCGAAGATAGATAACAAGAAATGTATTGCAACTTGTTCTGACTTCTGACTTGAAGGGTAGTTGTGATCATTTTAAAAATATTTGCAGTGTCATTTCTGCAGGACATTCCTGTTTACATTTTATATTGTGAGCATAGTTATGCTCTTTGAAGGACTGGGTAAAATAATATCTTGGGAATATGTTACTGGGTGTCCTGCCCTGTTCTATAACAGATTTTTGCTTTGCTCTTTGCATATATGTTGTAGGGATGACAGAAAAGATGGGCTGAAATTCTACACCGATTCCTCGTATTTCTTCAATTTATGGAAGGAAAAGATGCTGCAGGCTACAGAGGATAAAAGGAAGGAGAAACGAAGACAAAAGGTATTACAAAGAGATTATGTTCTACGTAATTAATATCCCACGTATAGTCCATTCACTCTGATTTGAAGTAGATGTAGAGGGCAATACATAATGATGGGCAAAACTTCAAATTCCAAACCAAGTCTGCAGAGTTTGGCAGGAAATACACTACTTAGAACAAACTGATAATATCCATCATAATCAATTGATTTTGTTGGGCATCCAAGATTGAGGACATTGTGATCAACTATTGATACTTCCGGCTACAATTTTGCAGACTTCTGGAAAAGATTTGGGAAGTAGTTGGCCAGGAAATTGGTGGGGGCTGTGTTGGGATAGCACTCCATGGAATTCCTACTATCAGGATGTTTCCTGCAAGGAGGCGGGTGGCCAATTAAGATTATGAATGCCCCAGTTGGGCCAGTTTTGCAGCTGTGAAGGCATTTTACTGCCAGTAGATTGCCCACCTTGTGCCACAATTGCATCTTGAAAGCTGCCTCATCAATAAATGGTTTGAGAGGCTTTTCAAAGTCAGAGGCTATGTGCCCAATAACAGGGATGTGGGCCGAAAAGGCTATATTCGTGTCTCAAACAAATCCTCTGGAAGGATGTCCTCTCCGCTTCGAGGGCCCTTACTACTTTCGATCCTGGTCAGATTTTAAATATCTGAACATTTCTGAGGATGACTCCATGTTGAGACACCCTTGTGGTCCCTGGTCTCACTTTCCCATGAGGCTGCATAATTAAACCAGATCAATTGTTTCATGCTGTTGAACAGCCTGGACATGGGAGACGTCGGGGTGAGGGGAGACAGGAGAGGTGAGTGGGTAGAGCAAGACAGAAATATAGCAGGAGATGTAATAAACCAAATATCACCTAGTCAGAAGATAACATTATATCATTTGTATCTAAACGGTGAAAACCATATTTAAAATATTGATGGAAATGTAGTTTCAACATTGAACTTTGCAAAGGAGTTTCTGACGTGTGAGGGAACATTGTTCGCTACTTTGCTGGTAGAATGCTGGTGATGGTTGCTGATCAGTCAGTAAAAGCTGAGCTAATCTGGAGGTGAGATTGGTGATGTTTGGAGAAGCTGCAGAGTGACACCTTCAAATGATCTCACAGATCCCTGAGTTGAGTGCTGTCCTGAAGTAAGAGGATCTGGCTATCCTGAATACTGAGATAGCTCTGTCTTGCTTGATGAGACATTTTATACTTAGCCACAGCAATGAGATGATTGAGAAAGGTTTGACTTGAAACTTAAAAGTTAGGATCAAATAAATATTGTTGTAGTTCTAAGATGGTGAGTAGCTGTAATCACTGAGAGCTCTTATTACGACAAAACTACAGCAGGTCCCATTTCTTAATGATGCTGTCTTGAGGGATTAAATAAACAGCTGCTAATAACAGGCAAAGCTCCAAGGCATAAATCAGCTCATTAAAGTGGTTTACACAAGATTCAAAAGGTGATGTCTCTAATATCCAAATTCTATCATTAGAATAAAAACATCAATACATCTATGCCAAATGATCTCACTCATTCATTGTATTGAACTCAAACATAGACATCATTGCAATCTAACTGAGCAGTACAACTCAGTTGGCTTAATTATACTAGAAAGATACTGGATTCCTCTCCTCGCCCTTTCCTGGCCTTCGATGTTAGCAGGAGCCCACTCGAGGGAACACCAGCTGCCCTGCATCCACATTAATAGCTTGGAAAGAGGAGGTAAAATCTGGGCTTAAGTAAACCCATCTGTGTGTTTTCACTGTGTTCTGCATTGTGTGCCTCACATGTATGGAAAGATGAAAATCCATAGCAAAGTTATACATTGGTCAGTTGTGCATCATGAAAACTACAATCGATTGTGTTAGGAGTTTGGGTGTGGAAGTTGTTTGGTCAGGCAGTCAGTCTCAGTTCTCCAACACAGCAGCCTAGCTTCCAAAATAGTTTAAGGGCCCCTTAGATCTCACTTTTCAATCCCTGCACCATCCCCATCAATGCTACCCATGCCACCTTGCATTCATCCATGCCCCCTCAGAATTCCCATGCCAGCTAGATACTTCCCAATTATCTTCTGTAATCATTCACCCAGTGTGCAATATGCACAGTGCCCAGGAACCGAGGAATGGGAATTATTTAAAAATGGTTAGAGACATAGCAAACCTCTCATAATCTACAAAAAAAACTGTATTTAAACGATTATTCAAATTGGAAGGGGAAGAAAGTTGAAATCTTTTGAGTACCTATTAGATTTGTGAACAAACAAGAAATGACATCAAAAAGAGATTTTGTTATTACAAGTTTGGAAAAGTTTAAATTGTTCTTCAAGTAATTATATCACTGAATTGAATCTTTCGAAACCCAGCCAAGCATTTATAACATTGATAGCAAAAGTTTCCAGCTCCACTGACAGAACAGATATCCATTTTAAAGATATCCACTGTCTCTCAATCAGTGTGTGTGCCTTCTGAAGCAGGATTTTTTTAAACAACAGCTTGTCCTCCCAGTCCGATTACATTAGAGCATAAAAACATGACAGCAGAGGACTTTTTCAATAGAAATTATGGTACATTCCCCAGCAATTACATAATGCTGGTCTAATGCCCTGTATATAACTAAAGCATAACCTCCCTATTTTGTATTTAATTCCCTTCACCCTAAAGAAGAACATTGTGTTAACTGTCCTCATTAATTTCTGTACCTACATACTAACCTTCTATGATTCATGCACTCGTCCATCCAGATTCTTATGCATCTACAAACTCTAATCATTCACTATTTAGATAATGCTCGATCTCTATTCTTTTTGTTCTACTTTTCTGCCAAAATGGATAGTTTTATATTTTCCCCACACTCCCATTTACCAGGTCTTTTGCCATTCACTTGACCTATTTATGTTCCTTTTGTAGCCTCCTTTTATCCTCTACAACTTACTTTCTATGTTCTGTGAACAGATTTAACAAACGTACCTTTGGCTCCTTCATCCAAGTTATTTGTGTAAATTGTAAAACATTGAGCACTGATACCTTTGACACTCTGTTCATTACATCTTGTCAACCAGAAAGTGACACGGTTATGCCTACTCTCTATTTGTACTTAGCTAGTTGATTTTGTATCCATGCAAATGTGTTACCCCCTACACAACAGTTGTGGTCTCCATATCTAAGGAAAGGAATACTGGCACTGGCAGCAGTTTAGAGAAGGTTCATCAGATTGATTCTAGGCATGAAGATCTTCTCATGAGAGACTTAGTTTAGGCCTGCACTCATTGAAATGTATATTTGTCTTAAGGGGTTTGATAATTTAGATGCCGAGAGGCTGTTTCTTCTTGTGAGAGGGTCTAGGACTAGAGGGTATAATCTCAGAGCTAGGGGCCACTGATTTAAAACAGAGATGAGAAGTATAGTGAATCTGTGCAATTCTTTAATGCAAAAGGCTATTGAAGCTGCGTTGTTTGATCTATTCAAGGCTGAGATAGATAGAGTTTTAATTAGTAAAGGAATCAAGGGTTATGGGGATAAAGCAGGAAAGTGGAGTTGAGGATTATCAGATTAACCATTATCCCATTGAATGACATGGCTTACGTCTGCTTCTACATCTTATGGTCTTACAAACTATATTTTCTGCAATTACTTATGATGTAGCACCTACCAAATGCCTTGTTGAAATCCAAGTATAGTACTTCCACCAGTTCATCCTTATTCACTGCACATTTTCCTTCCTCATGAACAGACTGATTAAATATGATTTGCCTCCTCAGATACTGCCTGATTACCTTGAAGCATTGTAACCCGCCTTCAAGAGTGTCTTTAATAATAACTTCTGACATCTTCCCTATTGGGGATTTTAAGCTAACTGGCCTACAGTTTCTTGCTTTCTGGCTTTCTCCCCTTTTGAAAGAGAAGTTACATTTGTTCCTTTTCAATCTAGTGAAACCTCCCCTACATTTAGGAAATTCTGTAAAATTAAAATCAATGCATCAATGATCTTGTTAACCATTTCTTCTCCAACTGTGGGATGAATTCCACCAGGACCAGAGGATTTATTGACCAGCAGCTCCAACAATTTGCTCAGTACCACTTCCTTTCTGTAAGTCTCTTATATTCCTCTGCTGGAGGGAGATTTTAAAGAAGAGTCTCAGTGCTGTGTTCAGGAGCACAATCCAAACTTCATTTGATGCCCCTGACAAAACAGCCTGGAAGAGGTTACCTGAGACAAACTCTCAAGATAATTCTCCCACCTCCCCCCAGTAAAGTACAGGATATTATACATTCTGTGTTACAATGATTATATACATGATTGATATCAGCGCTTGCCACCTCCCCTCTCACCATTATATCCCTCCCTGGACATTTGTCAGCTCCATTATAGGTTCTGTTTGGTACCTTGTGAAACTGCGATTATTTATTTTCCCAGGATCCTACTGAAGTAATGTTTTGCACTTTCCCCCTCACAATCCTATCTGTTTTCTGGTGTCCTTTCATGAAGTTCTGTTTACATCCATCGTTGTGCATCATTCAGTCCTTTGGTGTTTATACCATTTGTCCTTTAATTCCCCACTGCTAACGGATGGGTTTTTCCACAACCGTTTGTCTCAATGCTTTAATGTTAGTTTGTTAATTGCACTTATACTTCCAGTATACCTGCGTGTATAATATGTAATGGGCAATTACTTTAAAAAAAAACCTTTGATTATGATGAGATCATATTTTCTCTTCTACACTTTACTAAATACGTTTTCTCTTTCCCAGTAAGATTTCTATGAGGCACTTCATTATCTTATCTGGTTGCCATGAGTATGAAAGCCATGATTCTGACTATGGAAACTACTGCCTCAAAAAACAATTCTGCTCACTCATGAGCATCTCCAACATCCTCCTTACCTTCCATTTACTGCTCTACAGCTATTTCTACGATATTACTTTCTTTCCCTATTGCAAATATTGATACAAGATGCCTGTTCACTTTATCTGATATCTTATTTTTCATCATGAAATGCCCATCCTCACTTTTCAAAGGACCAACACCTACACTCTTAACTTTTTCTAGACATCCACAGAAACTCTTACTATCTATTTTGTACTTCTAGTGAGCTTTCTCTCATACTCAAGTTGGTCCCTCCTTCTCTTTTAGTCATTTTTTAAAAACTCTTTTCCTTATCCTGTCAAATTTTCTGATCTATCTTGCACTTTCACACACCTATATGCATCTTTAAATTTTTAGTTTACCATGGAAATGGTTCCTTTCCATAGATGTTTTCTTTCTTATTGTAATATAGTTATTCTGTGTATCCTGTAATATCTTCTTTAACGTTTGCTACTGCATCTTCATTGGCCTGCACCTGAAACTAATTTACTCATTCACTTTAGCTAGTTCTGCTTTCATGCCCATGGTCACTCACTTGTATGTTTCATTTTGTCCAGAGTAGAAAAGTCTGCATTGTGAGCAGTGGATAGAGTAGACTAGATTGAAAGGAATACAAGAAAATTACTGCTTCATCTGAAATATCTGTTTGGGGCCTTAGACAGTGAGGAACATAAAGGAACAAGTTTAATATCTTTTGTGATTGCATGAGATGTCATGCGGAGCTGCTGAGAATGACGTCAGGACCAGGATATTGGGAATAGTCCCTGTGGAATACTGACAGGAGGAGCAGGGTGAGGAAGATATATTTGGTGGTGGCATTCTGCTGGAGGTCACAGAATAGGCAGAAGGTGATCCTTTGAATGTGGAGACTGGTGATGTGGAATGTGAGGTCAAGGGAAACCCTATTGTTCTGGGATGAATTAGAAGGGGTGAGGCCAGAAGTGTGTGGGAAATGTGTCAGAAATGGCTGATGGTCATGCTGGGGGTGGGAATAATCTCAGGAGAAGAGAGAACATATTGGAAGCACCTCTGTGGGATGCTGCATCATTGGAACAGATGTGATGTATTCAGAGAAACTGGAAGCTTGCAGTGGACTCTTTACAGGAAACAGTCTGCAAGGAAGTATAGTCAAGGGAACTGGGAGTTGATTTGTCATGGATATTGGTGTACAGCTTATCCCACAAAATGGAAACACAGAATCAAGGAAGGAAAGGAAAGTGTCAGAGATAGATCAGCTGAAGGTGAGGGAAGGATTGAAATTGGAAGCAAAATTGATGATTTTTTCTGGATGAGAATAGGCAGTAGCATTGACACACACATTGATATATCAGATAATGAGTTGTGTGAGGGAGCCAAAGAGGTTGTGAAACAAGGATGATCCACATACTTCACAAAGAGGTGAGAGTAACTGGGACCCTTGCAGATACCTATTGTGACACATTCTACTTGGGGAAAATGAATTAAAGGAGAATTTGTTCAAATTTCTCCTTGAAAAAGACTGGTGCAATTTCCCTTCCTTGTGTATGGAAGAAGATTCCCTTGAGGCATTGAATTGATTTTTTTTTAATAGGTTCCACAGCCTGGATCTTGCCTTCGCCTGCCTCTGGTTAGTTTTCATTACAACTGACAGCTGCAGTTGTGGTGCAATGTGCTGTAACAGGACTATATGCAATTAATGGACCAAAAGGGAATAGAGAGGGAAATGTGTGATAAGCTTTAAATAGAAAAAAAATGCAGGGGTATTGGGGTGAATTAGAATTCTATATAGTGTTGCACTCTTAAACAAAATTGATGCCTTCCCCTTCCTCATATTTATTCACTAGGACATAACACTTACAGTATTATTTTTTGGTAAAGAGACCATAAGAATTAGAAGCCATCATCATTCACACTTCATATATCTTCTTTCTGCACCTGAAGCCTGCTTTTCAGTTAGTCATTTTTTTTTACATTTAATTTTGTTCTTCCAAATAACATGTCTTTCTGACATTCTGAAATTTAATTCCACAGCATTTTAATTTTAACAAAATGTTCTGAAAGTCTTTATTGCAATTGACTGGCCTCTTAATTGTTCAGGCCCAGGGTCAGAGGTTACTTCAGGGTCTCTGACAATAGAGGTTCTGGTAACAGGGGGTTGATATCAGGTTGGGTGCCTGGGTCAGGAGCAGTATAGGGGTCTGTGATTTCCATTCTTGTCCCTGCTGCTAAGAACCACTACCAGATGTTAGCCATGGCTGAGTTGCTAGCACTCTCAACTTTGAGATAAAAGCTTGTCGTTTCAGGTTCGATTCTCACTCTATTTGGTACTGAGGGAATGCTGCACAACTGGAAATGCCATCTTTCAAATCAGCATTCATTGGAGGCCCTAAGTTCTAGCTTAGGAGGATGAATGTAAAAAAATTGGATGGTGCTATTTTTAAGAAGGACAAGGGAGTTATCTTTGACATTTGAACAATATTTATTTCTCAATCAAGATCACTTGAAAAGAATGATCTGGTCATATTGATATTGCAGTTTGTAGGAACATTCTGTGTGTGAATTGGCCTTCGTCCTTTCTATGCTACAATAATGGTTGCATTTGAAAAGAACTTCATGGACTGGGAAGGCTTTGGAATGGCCTGAGTCCTTTTCAATAATAACATAACAACACCTCAATAAATCACAAAACAATCACAAACTTATTAAGGTGGGCTCCAAAATCTTTTAGTCCCCATTCTATACCTTCACCAGCTTGCACAAACTGCATGATGTTACTGACTTAGCTCTTTGCAAATGTCATGCTATGTTTAGCAATCACCAGCTGACTCATACGTTTGGAAGGCTCCTTGCATAGAATCTGAAGTCAAAGCATGCACTGTTTTGATGAGCATGACATATCAAGGTACTCTGAAACACCATGTGGCTAGTGTCCCTGTGAACATTGAAGAGTTCTGTTTTATTAGCTTATTCCTTTCTGGCCTTTATGGAGCAGATTCACAGAATCACAGTTATTATGGTGCTGAAAAAGGCCATTCAGTCCATCATGTCTACATTGGTTTGCCTGGAATTAATCCCAGTTCTTCCAACTCCTCCAAGGCTGGTGCCATCCGCATTCTGGTTAGTCACAATACTACAGACTGCTCCATCTTGGGATTCCCCATTATCAGAACAGATCTTTGTGAAAAGAATGATATGGCAATCCATTAATGTTGGGCTTTTTAAAAAAAAGTTCTAAAATTAATCTGCCTGTGGTGTGGCCTGAAGTGATGTGACTAGTGTTTTGGAGGCTGCGTTTGAAATGTATTCTTATCCTAAAATTGTAGAATGCCGACAGCGCAGAAGGATGCCATTTGACCCATTTGTCCATGCACACACTCAGCAAGAGCAACTCATTTGTCTCCACCCCCCCTCGACACACACACTTTGAAATAAATCTTCGGATAATTATTCAATTCTCGTTTGAAGGCCTTTATTATATTTCTAAACAGAAGTTTACAAAGAACACCAGCAAATTAATTTTTAAATGCCTGATTTACAAAATAAATTTTTGTGGGTGACAGGAGCAACCTGTGGGGTGATGTGTACATTTTCATGGATTGTTGAAGTACATTTTTTTTACAGTGACCCATTTTCTCCCAATGTTTCTGCTTTGGTGGGAGGAGCTGGAACATTGTGTCTGTATTGCTGAAGCTAATTTTTTGGACATTGTACTGGCAACCTGAGTAAAGCCAGCTTACAAAGCAGAATCTGTGCTTGAACCTGAGAATTCTTGGTGAGATTTGCCTTTCAAAAATAATATGATTCCCTGAAGGTTTTGTTCCACATGTTTGGTTCCAGGTTCTTGTCTGATTCATTCTGATGTGAAATTGACTTGCCTACCCAGGCAGCAAAGCAACTAGACTTGTTAACAAAGGAGATTGAATGGAGTAGCACAGCTGCAAGTCTTGAGTCTCACATTCAATTACTGGAAGGTCTGTTTAGATTGATGTGGGAAGTGCAATGTGGAGAGAAATGTGAGATTTTCACAAAAGTAGTGATTTGTAGCTGTTGCATTTGCAAGCTACTGTTATGCTCATAGCTGACACTATTAATCAGAAATCAGAAACTGTAAGACTGGTAATCATAACTTACTCAGTGGGAAAGATACTTATCACAAATGATTGGCATTCTAGGCAGTCTTCATATGTATGGGGATAACCAGAAATGTTAGTGCAGCTTATTCTGGAGAAAGCTAGATACCAAAACCATTGATGTAAACATTCTTTTAAAAATTATTTTAAAATTTCTTTAAAAATTCTTTAAGTTCATTGGAACAAATTTGGTTATTAGTACTACTATAGTAAGAGTTTGATGGAACAGTCCATTTTCCGCAATTACATTGGCACCATCCCCCACCTTTTCTTGCGTTACATTAATGACCGAAAAGGCGCTACCTCATGCTCCCGCAAGGAGATTGAACAGTTCATCAACTTCAATAACACCTTTTACCCTAACCTTAAGTTCACCTGGACCATCTTTGATACCTCCCTTCCCTTCCTGGACCTCTCCATCTCCATCTCCAGCAACCGACTCAACATGGACATCTACTTCAAACATACCGACTCCCACAGCTACCTGGACTACACCTCCTCCCACCCACTCCTCCTATAAAAATGCGATCACTTACTGCCAATTCCATCACCTCTGCCATATCTGCTGTCAGGAGGAGCAATTCCACTCCTGGACATCCCAGATGGCCTACTATTTCAAGGACCATAATTTCCCCTCCCACATGATCAACAATGCCCTCAACACAACTCCTCCATTTCCCACACCTCTGTCCTTGAACTCCACCCCTCCAATCACAACAAGGATCGAAACCCACTGTTCTTCACCTTTCACCCCACTAATCTCCAGATACAGCGCATTATTCTCTGCCATCCCTATCTGTGTTCCGCACAGACTATTCCCTCCATGATTCTCTTGTTAGGTTCATTCACCCACTAACCAACCATCCACACCCGCCATCTTCCCTTGCCACTGCAAGAGGTGTAAAACCTGCACCCACACCTGCCCCCTCACCTGCAACCAAGGCCCAAAGGATCTTTTCACATCCAGCAGAGATTTTCCCGCACATCCACCCACCTCATCTACTGTGTCCGTTGCTCTCAATGTGGTCTCCTCTACATTGGGGAGATAGGACGCCAACTTGTGGAGCGTTTCAGGGAACATCTCTGGGACACATGCACCAAACAACCCCAGTACCCTATGGTCGAACACTTCAACTCCACTTCCCACTCCACCAAAGACATGCAAGTCCTGGGCCACTTCCACAGCCATGTCCAAGCCACCCTATGACTGGAGGAAGAATGCCTCATTGTCCGCCTTGGGACCCATCAACCATACGGCAACAACATTTGACTTCACCAATTTCCAAATCTACCCTCCCCCAATCTCATCCCAGATCCAACTGTCCAACTCAGCACCACCCTCCCGACCGAACTATCACAGTCACCCCCCCACCACTGCTCCATGGCTAAACACCGACCAATCCCACCGTCCCATGGCTGAACACCAACCAACCCCACCACCCCGTGGCTGAACACCAACCAACCCCACCGCTCTGTGGCTAAACACCAACCAACCCCACTGCCCCATGGCTGCAAATTTCACCTCCCCCTCACACTCTGCCTAGGACATGCAGGTCCTGGGCCTACTTCAATGCCATTCCCTCACCACCTGACGCTTGGAGGAAGAACGCCTCATGTTCTGCCTCGGGACCCTCCAAACTCATGGCATCAATGTGGACTTCACCAGTTTCCTCATTTCCCCTTCTCCCACCTTACCACAGTTCCAATCTTCCAGCTCAATACTGCCCTCATGACCTGTCCCACCTGTCAATCTTCCTTCCCACCTATCCACACCACCCTCCTCTCTGACCTATCACCTTTACCCCCACCTCCACCAACCTATTGCGCTCTCAGCTACTTCTCCCCAGCCCCCCCCCCCCCCCCCCCCCCCCCCCACTCCCATTTATCTCTCCACCCCCGAGGTTCTCGGCTTCATTCTTGATGAAGGGCTCTGGCCCGAAACGTCTATTTTCCTGCTCTTTGGATGCTGCCTGGCCTGCTGTGCTTTTCCAGCAATACACTCTCAACACTCTTCTCCAGCATCTGCAGACCCCTCTGGCCCCCACCTTCATCTGCCTATTCATCTTCCCAGCAACCTTCTCCCAGCCCCACCCTACCCTCCGACTTATCTTTCAGCCCCAGTCCCTGATAAAAGGCTTATGCCTGAAACGTCAACTCTCCTGTTCCTCGGATGCTGCCTGACCTGCTGTACTTTTCCAGCACCACACTTTTCGACTAGTACTGCTATAGTGTCAACCTTAAAAAGCTGATGTTGGACCTTTGCATCATATGGCATCTTATATTTGCAGTAGAAGTATGGAGGGTGCCATGTTTTCTGTCTGCCACCTGCTAACCAATATCGAACAAGCTATGAAAGTACACCAACAACATGAATGCAGTGCCTAATGTATCATACACCCACAACATGAGTGCAGCACCTAATGTATCATAAAACCCAGGTTCTATTATGAATAAATGGCCATTTTTAAAATTCCAAACAAAATAGAGAATTTCCCTAGGGCCTACAGATCACACCTGAATTCCCACTAAAATTAGTTATACCTTATGCATCCTTGCTTGCTGAGTGTTTACCCGAATAAAGGTTTGCGTTTGCTTCTTTTCACCCTCCTTCCTACTTTATTCTTCATTCAGATCCAATTCATTGCTCAGCAGAGTTGAGGCTAGGTTGTTTAACAATTTCTGAACTTGCGCTCCTTTTCACTTAGGAGCAGAAACTGGTGGAAGACGCCACTCGTGAGGTGAAGAAGGTTCGTAAAGCTCGAACCCGACGACCAGAGTGGGATGTGATGGGACGCGATAAAGAGTTTCGAGCTGATCACAGGTTTTCTCCATCACCCTATCACGTAGCATCTTCTGAAGGTTCAGTCTCACCTGATACCAGGTACAACTCTTCCAACATAATAGCAGGAGCTCTCTGTTGCCTTTTTTCATTTGTTCATGGGGTGTGGAAGTCACTGGCTAGGTCACTGTTTATTGACCGTCTTTAATTCCCTTTGAGTAGGTACTAGTGAGCTTTGTGAACCCTTGGGGTGTAGGTGCACAATGCCTTTATGAAAGAACTTTCAAGAATTGGATCCAGCAACACTAAAGAAACAATGATAATAGTTCCAATCTGGATAGTGTGTGACATGAAGGGGAAATGTCAAGTGGTGGTCTTCCTAAGCATCTGTGTGGCAGAGGTCATGCTTTGGTCAGTTACTGGACCATGGATTAGCTTGGATATCATTCTGCAGCAGATGGTATTCACCCACCCCCCCCCCCGCCAAAAAAAAAGGTTAATTCAAAGTATTACAGTATCTCAGCCTGATAGTTAAGGAAGTGTTTGAAATCAGTTCATTACCCATGCTAGTTTGGTGCCATCAGCAAATTTGATCATATATTATTAGACTTTTGAAGTCAGGCCATTTATATAAATTAGATACATCAGTGGTCCCAGCAGTTGGTTTTGTGTATGCAGCCAGTCTTCAGAATTCTTTCCTCTATAACACCTCAGTGATGTTTCCTACTCTTCTGCCAGGCTTTTCTTCTTTATCCTCCTTTGTCATGATCTCCAGCAACTTCTGAGTATAACTCACAGTCTCTGTTTGAAGTTCAAACATACGTTTGAAGTTGAGATACACCAAGTTGAGATTGTCACAGTCTGTTTGAGCTGTCAGTTCTTTGAAGATGTTGAGGAGTGGGATCTGCCCCACGATATCACCACTAAGCTGATGTAATGTAGAAGTTTGGAAAGTTTTCTAGTATCTGCACTAAGGTGTAGGAATTGGGTGGATATTCTTTTATTTGGAAAAAAAATGTGTCTACATCAGGACTATGGACTACAGCTATGTAGCACAGTTACTGCTGGCAGAACTGGGTATATCAGACAAAATGAATTTTATTCCTTGACTCATTCAAGATAATTAATGTGATATTCTCAAAAGCCTTTTTAGGAGCAATGGAAATCATTTAATATTATCTAATAATTATGTAATATTATTTAATATTTTGCATTTAACAGCTTGAGGAATGCACATAGTGTACCCATCATTGAAAAGAAGAGCAAACTAAGGAAAATGGTGGGCAGAATCTCTGTTGTATGCTCTTCAAAGAAGTTTTGAGGAAGTGAAGTCAAGAGTATAGAGGAATGAATCAGTGTAAATATAATTTAAGAGGGGATCAGGCAAGTCGATATATTTTGATCTTACACATACTCGGTCACAGGAAGTAATAGACATTCAGTAAGGATGAATGTCAGAATAATGAGAATAATGATTGGGATTTGCAAGAATTAAATTAATAACTGAAAACTTAAGAAGGCCTAAGAAGATTACAGGAATTGATTGTAGGGGGCCGCTGCATAGTATTTCCCATTCCTATTCCCATTCCCAGTCTGCTGGTAGGAACACAGGTCAGGAACTCACTCTGCATATTCAGTGAAATCATAAAAGAACAAAATCCACCAGATTATAATTCTGCTACTTCAAGGTATAAATTAGAAAATTGGACTTTGACAAATCATTAAAGAATCATCAGGTATGGGCATTGAAAACTACACATATATCATTGGAGTCCTTTGGTTTATGTTAAGGAATGATCCATGGAGTTCTTCTGCTGCAAAGTGTCTGGAAGTTCTTTGAACTGTTATAGATGGTTTTTTATGAGTTATTGGACTTGAAGGACAGTACTGTTGCATCCTAAAGATAGGGTGGGACAGAATGGAATGGCGATCTGTCCACAAAAAGGCAGCATAGGTAACTGTAGCTGTGTCTCCTGCAGGATGGGGAGATGCAGTAAAGATCTTGAAGAGGGAAATCTCTGTGTTATGTCCTCTGGCAACTTCGAGCTGGAGCAGGCTGGCCAATGCACCCAGCAAGTCAGTATTCATTCCCATCAGCATTCTCTTGTGTGCCAGTCCCCATTGAAGCCCTCATCTGAGTTCTTTGTAGGAATACTGATCTGCCACTTCACCCTCCAGTAAGCTGGCAATGGAATCACATTTTACCACTTGCATGGCTGCAGGCCACTTGTGCCCAGATAAGTCTCAATGTGGTAATCCTAACTTAAGCCTGGAGTTCAGGTTTTGTGCAATATCGTTATCTGAGCTGGTGGCTGAGAGTATCACATCAAGTGATCGTGCCTTGCTGTTACACTCGCCTCCTCCTCCTCTTGAAGCCGCTGTTCCTGGGCAAGCAGGCATTTCCAACTGTTTGAAAAGCAGATATTTAGAACTGAGTTGGGAAGAAGGAGATCAATGGTCACACCATGAATATCTTGCACATAATGTTTGATAGCAGGCTGAGAGTGAACCTGGATTTGAGAAGGGGAAAAAGGCATGGACCTGCCATTGTTGTTCGTGATCTAAGTGATGAGCAGCATTTTGGGCCATGCCACAACTGGCTCAGTGTTCTTTACAGGAACTAGAAATACCCTGCTAGTTCTACTGTGCACCATTCTATTCTTTGCCTTGTTCTGTGTAAGAGACAAAACCACATATCAGTGATGGTGTTTTGCTGGTATGGATGATCTGAATAGAGAACATGCATAGGCAGTGATTAATGCTTGTGACACTAGCAGCATTTGATAAATAGTGTGAGGATGAGGTAGTTGGGTACGTGGATAATGTGTTGGTGGTATGACGGGCAGGAGAAGACATATAAGGATGCATTCATGACCTTCACACCCACATGAGGTAGCACTGTTATGAGGTTCTCAGGGTAAGGCTTTGGGAGTTGATATCACTGAGTGATTTGTTACTACTCCCTTCTGAAGATGCTGTATCAGTGTCCCTCAGACTTTTGCAGAGCCATGGATGCTGCTCCTCCCCACCTGAATCCCCGAAGCCTGCAGCACTGCATCCATCAAAGAATAAAAACATCAGTCTGGGATCCTCCTGTCTGTTCTGGAATTCACCTGCAATTAATTGCACTACAGCAATATTTATGTCCAACTTCCCTTTATGATGTAGCCTGTCTTTAAGAGAAGCAAAATACTATACTGTGATTGACAAGCAACACTGCTAATCCTCCAAGCTGCCTGTGGCCTCTTTGCAGCGAATCAGAGATCAGTGCGTGAGCTGCTGGGTCTTTGCTATAACAATGCGGATAAAAGTGACTGTGACAAAATCACATGGATTTCATCGCGACCAACAAGGATCAAGTC
This sequence comes from Chiloscyllium punctatum, assembly GCF_047496795.1. Lineage (NCBI taxonomy): Eukaryota > Metazoa > Chordata > Chondrichthyes > Orectolobiformes > Hemiscylliidae > Chiloscyllium > Chiloscyllium punctatum. The sequence continues at coordinate 59,208,874 of NC_092763.1, read as the reverse complement.
CTGCACCTATAAAACTCAGCAGTTCAGTTGTTTTATTCCCCCACAATTCTCAAGAACATAGCATTTTCTTGTATTTATATTCTCTACAGGTCTTATGTATCTGATGTTGGAGAGCTTTCGTATCCTGCTAGCCCCAATCATCCAGTTCAACAGTCAGCCACCTCCGTTTCCTATGTAGTACCTGATAACAAAGAGGTCTTGTCAGCTGTAACCCAGGCACAGGATCGTGCATACAGACTACCTGCCACAAATGTTCGGCAAGGCTCACTCACCAGACCACAGCAGCCCCATCTAACACAGCCTACTGAAGCTACACTGAATGGACCAAGACCCCAGCTAGTTAAAGACTACAGGTAAACAAGATTGTGCTGAATATTTAATATTGGATTGTAGGGATTAATACAAGGGAAATGTGATTCACTAAGCACTAGAAAGGGAAGATTATACTTTGGACTGTTGCGTTTGCTTGATGTTTATCAATGAGAATTTCACATTGAATGAGGATGATAGTTTATAGTATTTACCAAGCCAGGAGGAGATCCCGAGAAGAATTAAACTATATTTTCCCAACTACAAGGTTCTGCCCCAGTCTAGTTAAACATGGACCATTCCATGGGAAATATATTTGGATCAATTAAAGATGGCCTATACTTGTAAAAATGTCTGCCAGTGCCTTTTGTGTTGTGCTAAGACTTAGGGCATCAAGTTGTAAATCTCAAACTGAACAATCTCTTTATTCTGCAATATTCAAAGCAGGAAGCACAGACTTGTTCAATTATAAGCCAGAATAGTGTTTCCCCTTGACTCTACATTTAAAAAAGTGGTCTACTCCACCCTCAGTCCTCACCTTCCTATAAATACATTGATACATATTTTCTCTTGATGGACACTGATGCCCACCCAATAGACTTTGATTGCCCATTGGATTTTCCATACCAACTGCCACCACATTCACTATCTGATCACTAGTAGTACCACCCTTATTACGCTGATCACAGCTACTTGGTCACCTGAGTTGTTTGCTCTTCCCCCTGAGATTCTAGTACCTTAAATAATCATGGTTCACTACTGAGCTGCCTATTACTCTGTGCGTTGCTAGCTCCATGAAAATGAGACCAAAGACCAAAATCATGGTGCCTTGGAGCTTACTATTTAAACACAGGTTTTGATCTCTGCGCTTTGTCAATCTCAAAAATGGGTGTGCCTGAATTTCTACACCCAGATTTCTTCAGCTCATATTCGCACATATGTAGATTAATCCCATTAGTTGCTTTCGTATTACATTCCTCAATTCTTTCTCTTATCAGAATTGTCCCCGAACTGATTTATGCCATTCTACTGGTCACAGGCCTCCAGTCTGAAAAACAACCCTCCACCACCACCTTCTGTCTTCTATCTTTGAGTCAGTTCTGTATCCAAATGACTAGTTCTCCCTGTATTCTATGAGATCTAACCTTGCTGATCAGTCTCCCATGGGGAACCTTGTTGAATGCCTCACTAAAGTCCATATAGATCACACCTACTGCTCTGCCCTCATCAGTCTTCTTTATTACTTCTTTAAAACACTCAGTCAAGTTTGTGAGACATGATTTCCCAGGCATAAAGCATTTTGACTATCCCTAATCAGACCTTGCCTTTCCAAATACATGTACGTCCTGTCCCTCAGGATTCTCAAGTTGCCAACAACTTGCCCACCAGCGATGTCAGGCTCACTGGTCTATAGTTCCCTGGCTTGTCCTTACCACCCTTAAACAGTGGCACCTCATTTGCCAACCTCCAGTCTTCCAGCACCACACCTGCGACTATCAATGATACAAATATCTCAGCAAGAGGCCCAGCAATCACTTCCCAGCTTTCACTTCATTGTAATTTTCTCAGTTTATTCCATTTTCTCTGATATTTTGCTGTCAAGTAAGTGTTGACTAATACTTTTACTGTTTGGTTTTACAGTGCACAGCCAGTGCAGTTGGCAGAGTACTATACACCACCTGCTCCTGCTCCTCCTCCACCACCCCCTCCCCTCATCCCTTCAGCACAAACAGCATTTGACAGTCCAATTTCTGCACCTCCACCTCTTGCAGTCAGTTCAGTGGCAGCAGTGGGCCGCACGTATACCCCTTCCCCTCCCCCGCCTGCACCTCCATTGTCTTATACACCACCCCCTCCTGGTCCCCCTGCTGCCCCCCCTCCTCCTCCACCTGGTCCACCCCTTCTAGCCCCATCTCCGCTGCACTCTGCTTCACCACCCACTGCAATTGAAATAAAGAAAGCCCAAGCAACTCTGATGCCAATTAGTGATGCTCGAAGTGACTTGCTGGCTGCTATTCGAAGAGGTGAGTGGTATTTCATTTCAGATATATTAAGTTATGGTGGGCTAAGTTGATTATTGGTTAAAAAATATTTCTCTCACAGGCCATGGCTACTGTATAAGCCATACATCGTTTGGTATTTTAACACAGCTGGATAGTTCTTTTTTTAAAAAGCACCGCTCAATGTAACTATTAACTTTGACATTCTTGGCTTTGCTTTATTTCTGTTTCAATTTTAATGTTTTAGCTTAGGTTGTGAATTTGGGCTAAATTACTAAAGAAGGCACCGCGGCATTATTCAATCTGACAGTTCAGTCCTTCTATGTCAGCACAGATGTATGTCCTTCTTAACCTTGAGGACCTGTGAGAAATTGATTTTATTTGAACTGTTGGACAGTTCTCCTGGCCAATTTGACCAGTTGGGTTTGAGAGCAGTTTGTCCCCATCAGAAGCATATTTCTGGTTGGAGTTAAAGATGAACACCTTCAAACCAGTCTGCAACAGGAGAAAAAGATGCCTGGTTCATTTCATATAGAATAGATACTTATTGATCAAACCTTTGGTTTGCTTATATTGAATTTGACTCAGGCTGTCATCTGATTTGGAAGACCATGAATTCAGATATGTGGTTGTGTAATCTTGCTTTATTAACAGATTATAACAGTTTGTCAATTTTTAGGAACAGACTCAACAGGTTTGTTTCATTTTGTTTCATTTGACTGCTTTCTTACTATATCAGTCAAGCTGTTTGTGTTGAAGGGCTTAGAAAAAGGCTACATTACATTTGAGCTCATTTATATTATCTATAAAAAGACCTTGCTAAGCATTTTATTTTGCAATTCTCTTGCAAATGTTATGCCAACAGTTTCCCCAATCTATTTTTTTTTCCTAATTTATTTTTATATTTAACTTCTTCTTTACTAATTGAACCCTTCACCTTAGTGAATAATCTGCCTGAATGAAAATCTCAAGGGGCACTCCTAACAAAACAAACCTATCTTCTTTAACGTTTCCTCATAATTCAAATTCAGTATCATTTTCACTCCTTTTTTTATAATTATCAATCGTTATTAAGTTTATACTTTAAAAAAAAAATTAATGTACTTTTTGTGCATTTAAATTTGCTGAATTTAAAATTGTGGACTGAAGCCTTGTAATCAGAATGAATTACGTGTTGCAGGAATTCAGCTTCGAAAAGTACAAGAACAACGAGAGCAAGAAGCAAAAAAGGAGCCCGTTGGGAATGATGTAGCAACCATTCTGTCCCGTCGGATTGCAGTGGAATACAGCGAATCTGATGATGACTCAGAACTGGACGAGAATGAGTGGTCTGATTAATAAGTTGATTCAGTAATGTTCTATGGAATGACCCTGCCAACAAGTTTTATTTTGTTTGTTTCTGATGAAGTGGAATGGTTGGTAATTGCAGTTACATTTACATGTCTTCAGTTAATGCATCAGGTTAATGACACTCAAGCAAAGTGCACATAAAAATACGTAAAATAAATCATTGTTGTTCATCAGCTTGCCTCTGGTGTAAGATGGTACATGTTTTTTTATGGGCATGGCTTTGGTTCTTTTCCATGATTTAGACTAAGCTGTTGTGAACTGATCATAAAATTGTGTATTTCTAATGATGTACACATTCAATAATATTTGATATATTTGAAACAAATGTCTACATGTTGCTGAAAAGGGAAATTTATATTGCTGAAGCTTTTCCTCATGCCTCTCTGTTCAGCAATATACAAGTTCTGTACTACCAAGTGAAATGTCTAAATCTAATAACTGGCTGATGTAGTGTTCAGGAATTTTGGTTGACCTAAAATCTATGGAACATCAAAAAAGTGAATTTGATCCTGCATTTCAGCCTTCACTTGTCAATATTCTGTCTTTTCCTCAAAAAGTAAATTTATAACATAAATGTGAAAGGGATTTTTTTGTACTTCATTATAAAGAATACTTGGTAAATGTTAGAGATTCTAATCTATATATCAGTATTCCTTGATCCTAATGGTATTATTTGATGTTCTACATTCTGAGAATGCTATTATTTGTGTTATAGATCAACAACATTACAGACAGACAATCTAGTGATAATTTTGTTTCACACTTTGCTGTGTGAATATGCGTACCTGATGCTGTTTAACTAATTTTAAGTAGTCCAGTCAGTGAGGTCAGATAATCAATACAAATTACTCGAGTTTTGCTCTAATTTGCTGCCTTGCAGTGGCAGGAAGATATTTACATGTGTTGCTGCAAAATACCAGTTCTAGTAAATGTTTGAGGGGAACCAAAATGCATGCATTATAGGACCAAGATCCCAGATAATGATTTAAGAGTCAACCACTAAATTTGACACATTAATAATATTAGTATAAGAGAGTCCGATGGTCCGGCCTATCAAAATAGTAGCTCTTTCATAGCTCAATGTTTGGGATTGTTAAACAACAACCACTTTTTAAAATCTTTATACTGTGCACACTATGCTACTTAGTTGGATTCACATGGCATGTTTTAAAATAATGTTCTGGATATACCCTTTTGGTATTGCTTAATATTGTGTGTACCTCTATTAGGTTGCATACTTTTTCATTTCTTTTCAGGGCCAAACAGCCCAAGTTTTGTCATGCATTTATTTTGATATTTGTTTCAATCTAATGAGTTTACACTTTATATTTTGCTTATCTTTTGATGCCCAAAGCAGGTTGCAGGTCCGTAGCTGGGATCTGACCAGAATATTGTTTACTTTTAGTGACACCATTTGTTTATATTCTTGCTGGTCTATCAGTATTCTGTTTGCTTTATTGATGGCCAATCCTCATTGACTGAGCATCTGAAATACCATGGTAAGGAAATGGAGGAAGCAAATTGCTGGCAACGTGCTGATAATGATGATAATGCTTCTTTTTGTAAATAACTGGGATTGATTCCAGGAATGAGAAAATGGATAAGGAAGACTGTATTGCATTTTAATAAAATGGGAATCATACGACAACTGAGGAAGGAAGTTGTTAAATAAGATTAAAGGAGGGCAGGGCTAGATTCCATTTTAAACCAATTCGAACTCATTTCAGTAAAAGGCAAACTGGAAATTAATAATCCAAAGAATAATACCAATTGCACCTTTTCAGAAATAGCCAGTTCAATAGGAAAACCAAAAAGGCAGAATTTCTCATTAAGGGATATGCACATGAATGCTAAAAACATGCATAATACGATGATGAACCAGAAAAGATTGTAGCAATGGAGAACATCAGTATAACAAAGGCATAATTTATTCCAGAAGATGTAAACTGACATATATATTAAAAAAAAGTGTAGAACATTAGAGAAAATGGAATAGCTAGAAAGGAAAGGTGTATTCTATGAAATGCTAAGTTCTGGAAAGGCAGGGGAAATAGATTTTGTGGAAGGCGAAGCTATTCTAGCTGGAGATTGATAAAACAGTTTTGGAGCAGGTTGAGGGAGAGTGGTGATGATTTACTATAGATCACCATCTCAATAAGCAGGGTTGATCATAGTGAACAAATAGACTCGGCCAAAACCTGCTGTTTTCTTCATGGGCAACTTTCAACCACAAGTTGAGTTGTGATAGTCCAAATTACTTAGAACCAGAATTTGTAAGTGTAGCAATCTGGACTTTCAGGTTAGTGGCAACAACAGCAGTGTTCAGCATTTTCTTTGAAGAAAGCTGTTCAGACAGATCTAACATTCTGTATGATACAGACTTCCCCTTTCATGTCAACAATTTAAAACAGGTGCTAACTTAAGGGGATATCCAAGCCTGAGGCAGTGATTCTGCCAACAAATTAAGTAGCAGCAATTTCACTTTTGAATATTGTTTTTTCTTCATTCATTCATGGGATGAGGGCATCACTGGCTAGGCATCATTTATTGCCTATCCCTAATTGCCCAGAAAGTGGTAAGAGTCAACCATATTGCTGTGGTCTGGAGTCACATGTAGGCCAGATCAGGTAAGGAGGTAGTTTCCTTCCCTAAAGGGCATTAGTGAACCAGATGAGTTTTTCCAATCATTGGCACATGGTTGTCAGTTGATTCTTAATTCCTAATATTTATTGAATTCAAATTCCACTATTTGCCATGGTGGGATTTGAACCTGGGTCCCCATAGCATCTGGGTCTTTGGATTAATAGACCAGCAATAATACCACTAGGCCATCACCTCCCCCATTATATTGATACAGACAGCAAACCAAGAAGTTAAAAGCACTGAATCTCTTTAAACTAAAAATTTCAGATGGTGAAATGATTGAGTATGATTGGAATAATATGGAAGCCAAAATAAAGATAAACTTTCAAAAGTATATTATTTTAAAAATTTATGGACTTTGTGGATCATAATGGAGAGGTTTTCTATTCCATCAATGTTTCCATGTCAGTGAGGTTGTTTATTGGTGGTAATGAGCTAATATTCCATTTAAAAAAAAACACTTTTAATAACATGCACCTTTCCCAGGAACGTTTAACAGTTAAAGATTAACAGTCTAATAGTGAAAGTTTCTGTCAATGCAAAAAAATCCCATTGCTTGCAGTTTGAATGCTCCAACATTATATCCTCTGGAAAGAAGATTAGATTAGATTCCCTACAGTGTGGGAACAGGCCCTTCGGCCCAACAAGTCCACACCAATCCTCTGAAGAGTAACCCATCCAGACTCATTTCCCTCTGGCTAATGCACCTAACACTATGGACAATTTAGCATGGCCAATTCACCTGACCTGCACATCTTTGGACTGTGGGAGGAAACCGGAGCACCTGGAGGAAACCCACACAGACATGGGGAGAATGTGCAAACTCCATACAGACAGTCACCTAAAGCTGAAATCGAACCTGGGTTTCTGGCGTTGTGAGGCAACAGTGCTAACTGCTGAGTCACCATGTTGGATCATTGACAGTAGTTGCTAAATTTCCGTGATATTCTGTGTGAGTGTGGCTGCCTGATGCTTGGAATCTAGTTGTTCACAATATATATCAATGTGTGGAGCACTATGTGCAGCTCAATCTCCTTACCTGAGGAAGGATATTATTGCCAGAGTGATTATGCGAAGCTTCACCAGACTTGTTCCCAGGATGGAGAAAGTGAGGACTGCAGATGCTGGAGATCAGAGTCAAAAAGTGTGGTGCAGGAAAAGCACAGCAGGTCAGGCAGCATTCGAGGACCAGGAGAGTTGATGTTCCGAGTATTAGTTGTTCCACCATCTAAACCTATCATCCATTTCCTAAGGATCTGTGTCCCTCTGGTCCCCACCTCCTCATGCGTGTGTCCAGATGCACCTTAAATGAATCTACCGTGCCTGCCTCTGCTGGCAACACGTTCCAGGTACCTACCACCCTCTGTGTAAAGTACTTTCCACATGTATCCCCCTTAGACTTTTCACCTCTCACCTTGAACACGTGACCTCTCATTATGGAATCCCTCACCCTGGGAAAAAGCTTATCTCTATCCACCTTGTCCATACCCTTCATGAGGAGAAAGTGAGGACTGCAGATGCTGGAGATCAGAGCTGAAAATGTGTTGCTGGAAAAGTGCAGCAGGTCAGGCAGCATCCAAGGAACAGGAGAATCAACGTTTTGGGCATCAGCCCTTCTTCAAGCAACACATTTTCAGCTCATACCCTTCATGAATTTGTAGACCCCAATCAGGTCCCTCCTCAATCTCCTTTTTTCTAATGAAAACAATCCTAACCTACTCAACCTCTCTTCATAGCTAGCACCTTCCATACCAGGCAACATCCTCGTAAACCTTCTCTGCACCCTCTCCAAAGTGTCCACATCCTTTTGGTAATGTGGCGACCAGGACTGTACACAATATTCTAAATGCAGCCGAACCAAAGTCTTATACAATTTTAACATGACCTGCCAGCTCTTATACTCAATACCCCTTCCGATGAAGGCAAGCATACCATATGCCTTCTTAACCACTCTATCCACCTGTGCAGCCACCTTCAGGGTACAATGGACCTGAACTCCCAGATCTCTCTGCTCATCAACTTTTCCCAAGGCTCTTCTGTTTACAGTACAGTTTCCTCCAGAATTAGACTTCCCAAAATGCATCACCTCACATTTGCCTGAATTGATCTCCATCTGCCACTTCTCCGCCCAACTCTCCAGTCTATCTATATTCTCCTGTATTCTTTGACAGTCCCCTATGCTTTCTGCTACTCCACCAATCTTCGTGTCATCTGTAAATTGATCATGTCACCAATGCCCTCTTCCAGATCATTTATGTATATCACAAACAACAGTGGCCCCATTACTGATCCCTGTGGAACACCACTGGTCACTTTTCTCTATTTCGAAAAACTCCCTTCAACTACTACTCTCTGCCTCCTGTTGCTCAACCAGTTCTTTATCCACCTAGCTAGAACACCCTGCACACCATGTGACTTCAACTTCATTTTCTCCATTAGTTAACCTGGGATAGATCCCATACGACCCTGGGGATTTGTCCACCTTAATATCCTTTAGTTTACACAACATATCCTCTCTCCTTATGTCAACGTGATCCAGAGTAAACAAACTTCTATCTCTGATTTCAACATTCATCATGTGCCTCTCTTTAGTGAACACTGATGCAAAGTAATCATTGAGAATCTCACCAATTTTGTCAGGTTCAACACATAACCAAGTAGGCAATGGGTCACAACCTGCTTCCTTATCCATGGTAATGAAGTGAACTGGCATTGGGAATGAAGGAGACACTCCCAACGCGGTCCCTTTTGGGACCATAGAAGACCTGCCCCAGGACTCAGGTGTGAAAAGAACTTGAACGGACTGATTCAGGAAAATTTCTCTACACACACCTCAATTTAACGCAATTAGAATGTCTCTGAACTTTTACTGTAAGGTAAACAAATACCTAAGACAAGCCAAACTTTCAGACCATTTTAAATAGGGTGACAAGTCATTCCAAACTAAAAGAAGAAGAGAAATGGATCACCAAATTTACAGTGTGGAAGGGATTTGGGGTTGTTCTGCTTGGGAAATTACAGAAACTTCTGAAGCATGTCAAAAAATGACCAGAGGACAAAAGAGTGTGTGAAAGTTGTTCATAGTTGCTGGCACTAGACACAGCAATCAAATCTCTTTTTCATTTTGATTCTTTCGTGGGATGTGAGCACTATGGTAAAGTTTTTTTTATCATTCCCAACAGCTGTCAAGAAGATGGTGCTGAGCACTGTTTTGAACAGCTGCAATCCTTATAGTGTTGGTAATCCACTGTTTAGGAGGGGAGTTCTAAGTTTTTAATTCAGTGATAGTGAAGGCATGGCAGATTTAGTTCTAAGTCAGGATGGAGTGTGACCGGGAGGGATTTTGCAGGTGGTGTCGTTCCATTCATTGACTGCTCTTTTCCGTCCAGATTGTCAAGGTTGCAGGTTTACAAGATACTGCTGAAGGAGCCTTGGTGAGTTGATATAGCTCATCTTCAAGATGGTAGATGCTGGTGCTGTGTTTTTGTGGTGGAAAAGGTTAGTGTATTAAGGAAAGATGCAGTGCCAATGAAGTGAGCTTCGTCCAGGATACTGTCAAGCTTCTTGAGTGATTTTTAAACTGGATTCTCCTAGCAAGTTGACAGTATTCCACAATGCTACTGATTTGTGCCTTGACGATTGTAGACAGGCTTTGGGAAATATGAAATGTGTTAGTTGCCACAGAATTCCCAGGTCAAATCTGTTCCTGTAGCTGGTCCAATTTCTGGTGAATGGTAACTGTCTTGGATGTTAATAGTAGGAGGTTCAGTGCTGGTAATGCCATTGAATATGAAAGGAAATTGTTGGATTCTACCTTTGGTCATGCTTCCTGGAGGAAGAGTTGAATCTTAATGAATGACAATGAAGATTAAAATGAAGATTTAATATACTCAAAGTATTTTCTTCCGATATTCCATTTGGAAGATTAAGATTTCAAGATGAACAAAGTGAGGCAGTAGATATGCTTAAATAAAGAATAACCAATAGTTTTCCAAAATTGAAAAGGAAATGTTTTCTGACAAGACCAGTTAGAATTCAGACCATTTTAAGTTATAAATTGAGATATGGAAGAGTGACACCTAGTGTCTGTATTCAGAATGCAGTTGGACAAAGTCAAGAGAAGGTTTCCATCAGTATGGGGACAACATAACTGCACCCTCTGAATGGTAAAAGTGACTGTATTTAATATACTACTAGGTGTATGCACAGGTATTTTCAGAGTGGTGCACAATGCATTTTGTTCTAAAATATGTATATTTCTCTCTTATTTATAGCTTACCACTTCACTCTCTGAAAATGAATCCAATTAAATACCACTTACACCTCAGAGTTTCATCATTATTAACAGTTAGAACTCCTAATCAAAATCAGCAACAATTCACACTTTCAAAGCCACTATCATCTGAACTTTTAGCCATAATAAAATTTTCTGGTTCACTTATCCACCATTACTGTTCTTTTCTGGGTGTCACTGCTCACTTGGCATTATTGCCTGCTTATTCATCAGTTTTGTTGAAAGTGGCAAACCTGCTGCAGATTTGTTTGTTAATTTCAAAGCTATGTCTTGCAAGCTGCTGGTTTGGTTTCCTTGAAATTTCTCATGTGGGCAAAGATGTTTCTGCATGCTGAATGCACTGTCAGTAAATAGCTACTTTACCTAGACGTGATACCACCATCATGTTGAAAGTCAAAGAAACTTGCTTGGGTAACATAGGAGCTGTATTTTGGCCTCTTCTCATTTAAGAGAAGCAAACACCTTGGATCCATAGCATCTGTTGAAACACTGAAGCTGAGTTAGCAATAAAAGTGTCCTTCAATAGTGGAGAAGTCCAATTCATGTAATATTTATCTAAAAGTGAGATAAATTTAATCTGTGCAATCTCACAGTCCATCAGCCTTTTATTAATAATTGACATAACAGTGGAATAATTTTCTATTGCTTTTAAATCTTTTCCGGCCCTAAATATTACATTCCCCTTGTTGACTAGTCAAAATTTCTTATCTTTTTTAAAGATGGGAACAGTTTCAGCTGTGTTCCTGGAGAACAAACAGAGAAATCTTTCTGTTCTTTATTTTTAGCAACATCATAATCCTATGCTTCCATAAAAGTGCACCCTTATCTTTTGAGCTCAAAATCTTCAGAACTCATTTTGGTTTACATCCTCGTACCATCTTACAAAAAAAAAATGCATCTTTCAAAGTAATTGTATTTACATGCAGATTTACATTAAAAATCTTTCTATATTATCCCTTAAAAGAAAATATAGCTACAGCTGTTTGGATATATCCAAAATAATTATCAGCATTCCTGCATCTGAAGGAATGCAGACTACATTTTAAAAATAACCAGCTGTCGTACAAATAACTGAACCATCAGTTGTTGTTTGAAAATAGCTTGATTTTTATTTCTTTGCTTTGGGGACAGTTGATTAAATTTGAAGCATTTGAATTAAGGTTAGCCTAGGGGAAGGTTTTGTCTGAAGCTGTCTTTTAAATTGCTTAACATATTATAGCTGATTTAAAGGACCAGGCCAAAATTATGTCAACAAGACACTTAAAATTTAATCATATTGATTTCAGAAGTAGGATCACCTGTGTGATAATATTGTAAATAGCTGCCAATTCTGCTTCAGAGGGAAAGATATTGTCTAACCAATTTTTAATACAATTAATTCATGCTGGAAGATGCTAACAATGAAAAAGGCACCCTGTAGTGGGTTTTGTCATTTAATTTCTGATTTGAGTTAGTTTACTTAAATAACAGCAGTCCTGTGGAAACATAACACAAGCTTCATACTTCATATGTGAGTCTACATAATGAGCATTTATGACATTCTTTGGTGACACAAAATGTTAATAGCCAAGCCCAATTTCTGTAACGCTCTTACTTGCACTTTCCAGTAGAAATGGTAAGCACTGCTGCCTCACAGCATTAGAGTCCCAGGTTTGATTCCAGCCTTGGACAACTGCCTGTATGGAGTTTGCACATTCTCCCCATGTCTGCGTGGGTTTCCTCCCACAATCCAAAGATGTGCAGGTCAGGTGAATTGGCCATGCTAAATTGCCTATAGTGTTAGGTGCATTAGTCAGAGGGGAATGGGTCTGGGTGGGTTGCTCTTTGGAGGATCGGTGTGGACTGGTTGGGCCGAAGGGCCTGTTTCCACACTGTAGGGAATCAAATCTAATCTACTCTAAATTACTGGGAACAGGAACACTTCAAAATTGATCTCTACTGATAGTCTAGGGGGCTGAAGCCAGTAATTCTACACAACTTAAAATTTCTTCAAATTACTTTTTGGCACATCCAAATGATTTTTTTTAAAATTAAAAATATGCTAGGAGTTCACTTCTGTCTCAAGTTTTTGACTTCAGTCAAAAATAGAAACATGTAGATAGGAATGCAAGGCTAGTAGAAAGCTATGTTTTCAGTGAATGGATTTTTAATTATTGATTTAAATTTTTATCATAAACACTTATTTCACAAATTTCAATACTGTAATTCAATTTTGAATAATGAGATGCACATCTTTTAAAAATAGAAAATGATGGCCTTGGAGGAACAAGTATTTGTGTCAAAATTGGTTTCCATGATGGGAATAACTTTATGTTCAACTCTTAACAACCCCAATAGATCCAGAATCAGTACAGGTAATTGAAGAATATAGGGTTGGACTCAGTTGATTAATGTGTCATTTTTAAGGATGAAATTTATGATCCAAACATTTCTAGGTTAGGATGATTTACTAGTTTGCTAAAACCTTAACTTCTGGCCCTGATTTAAGTATTGTATCTCTTGATTTAGAAAATGTTTTATTCTTAATTTTACCTTAAACTGTGTTAGCTTGGCTTAGCTAATGGAATTCATCCCGAACTTGAAAGATATGGAGATAGATTTAACAGGCCACCACAGGTAAAATAGGATACCCTGCCATTAGTGACATACCCATCCCTAACTCAGAGACCCTTACTGTGATTTTCCACTTGTTGAATGAGGGTGCCAATGGACTGTCAACTTGTGCCTGCTTGAGGCCCTTAGGTGGAATTAAGACCAATTTAAGGGTCTCATCGTACCATTGGTTAAATTGAATGGGCAACAGGAGATGATAGTTGGTTGAAACAGTGAGGCAGAGAGGAGGTGGCCTTTCTCCTACATTTATGCTGGGGTGCAGGGAGCCTGTCCCTGATATATAACCAAGGCATAGGTTTAAGCCTTAAATTGTGATTTGAAATAGTAGATTTAGGTTAGTAGCTAGTTCCCCTGATGCTGTAAAAGAGGATCTTCTGTGGTTAGTACAAATGTAAGTTGTAGGAACGCAATTGTGAGCTGTATTCTGTGCCTTAGTGTACTAGACCTGGGAATATTTGATGCAAATATAGATTTATTTGGTTAATAAGCACAAAAACATGCATGATGGAAGTTGAGAAAACATCCTTTAACTACATAATACAACACAATAAACTTATTTCCTACCCATAAGAAGAAGAAAATGTAGTAAACAAAATAAGGGTCATTGTTAATCAGGGTTTGAGTCAAATTTTAGATAAAGTGTTAGCTAAGATATGACATCAATAAGACACCAATGCATTTCAGAATGTTGGATTATGTTCTCCCAACATTCTCTGTCACTGCTACACTCTCAGTCAAAGCTGGACTTGTCTAGGATTCTGCTGAATGGAAGCTATCCTCACAGGATTGAGGGGGGAAATCCAGCAGCAAAGTTTCCTTGCGGATGTCTAGGATAAGAATGCTGATTCTGTTATCTGGAATATAACTTGCAATTAATATGCATATACCTGACCTGACATCACCATTCATTTCCACTTTCTACCCTGATCTCATTTGATTCAGATCCAGCAAAGAATTGTGCTGCTTGCGTTGATTTCTATGTTTAGAATTAGAAACAAAATAGTGATGCTCAAATCCTGCCATTGTTTTCCTTACACATACCAGGATTAGAGATGCATTTCCATATGGTTGTATGCATTATGGTATCTTGTATCCTGTATGTGGTATAGGTCCAAAACTAAGACTCAGCTGAAATTAGCTTAAAAGGAGAAAGCACTGAGAAAAGTTCAGAAAAGCTGTAAATATTACAGTCTCCTGTTACTGTAGCAAATTCATTTGGTTCAGTCATGGAAATTACACTCTCAAACAAAAATAAAAATTGCTGGAAAAGCTCAGCAGGTCCTCCATAGTTCCGAGGAAGGATCACTTTACCCGAACCATTAACTCTGATTTCTCTCCGCAGATGCTGAGCTTTTCCAGCAACTTCTGTGTTTGTTTCTGATTTACAGCATCCAGAGTTTTGGTTTTTATGGAAATTGCACTATTGTTTCCTTTTATAGTATGTAATAGCACAGAAGGGGGCCATTGAGCCTTCAAAGTTATATGGCTTGTGCTCTTCATTCTCAGTTGTAGTTAATTTGGCTAGCAATTTAATTTTAGACTGGTTCTCCTGATGTTTGAGTCAATTAGTGACATATTTCTCCTGATACCTTGATGCTCATCTTAGTGCACATTTTCGATGGTGGGCTTGTAAGTTTTCAATGAACTTCCATCATCAACAAACCTCAGAACTCAATTCACAGTACCTACCCAGTCACAACCTCAATTGCCTTTATGATTCAAGTTTGCATTCTATAATTCTCTTTTTAAGATTATGTATTTTGGATACTGCAGAGTGTATGTGCGTAGTTTAGATATTTTATATTTTATTGGTGTTTTGTGTTATCGACATGTATATACAACCTTAGTATGGTGAGCCTAAATATCGTAAGCAGTGAATGGTCACTATTCTTAAGTAAATTTCACCTTCATTAAGAAATCCTTTCATTCTTCTGCAGGACTAAAAGCATTTGGGACATAACATCAAAGAAGTAATTTGTCTTTTATAATTTGATAATTTTAAATTTGAAACTTATCTGTTAGATGAATAACCACAACATATGAACTCACATATTGAAAGCATAATAATAAAAATATGCAAGACCATTTGTAACACTTGCACAGCTGAGCACTAATGTAATTGGTGCTTCCTTTCCAAGGGGTCACCATTACCTTTTTGTCTTTGATAGTGATCTATGTAGATCACAGTATAATTCAATAATCAGTAGATCACCTGTAGCTTGTTGCCATTTCAAAGGCAAAGTAAAACTATATTTAAAGCATAGGATTACCTTATTTACACATTCATTTTTTATTGACTTATGCACCATAGTTGGCTAGTGCTATGTACACAAAAATAAATGTAGATTATTGATTAAGAGAGTACACTTGCTTTCTCTGCAGTTGGAGCCAATCTCACTGCCTAGGTTACTAATTACCTTAATTCAAAACAGTGAATACATTTACTGAGGTATTTTGCATGTGCTCCAAATTCTTCTCACAATTACATCATGTGGAAGTTTAATGTAGTTATTGTTGTGGTTCTGTTCGCCGAGCTGGGAATTTGTGTTGCAGACGTTTCGTCCCCTGTCTAGGTGACATCCTCAGCACTTGGGAGCCTCCTGTGAAGCGCTTCTGTGATCTTTCCTCCGCCATTTGTAGTGGTTTGAATCTGCCGCTTCCAGTTGTCAGTTCCAGCTGTCCATTGCAGTGGTCGGTATATTGGGTCCAGGTCGATGTGCTTATTGAATGAATCTGTGGATGAGTGCCATACCTCTAGGGATTCCCTGGCTGTTCTCTGTTTGGCTTGTCCTATAATAGTAGTGTTGTCCCAGTCGAATTCATGTTGCTTGTCATCTGCGTGTGTGGCTACTAAGGATAGCTGGTCGTGTCATTTCGTGGCCACGAAATGACACGACCAGCTATCCTTAGTAGCCACACATGCAGATGACAAGCAACATGAATTCGACTGGGACAACACTACTATTATAGGACTAGCCAAACAGAGAACAGCCAGGGAATCCCTAGAGGTATGGCACTCATCCACAGATTCATTCAATAAGCACATCGACCTGGACCCAATATACCGACCACTGCAGCGGACAGCTGGAACTGACAACCGGAAGCGGCAGATTCAAACCATTACAAATGGCGGAGGAAAGATCACAGAAGCGCTTCACAGGAGGCTCCCAAGCATTGAGGATGTCACCTAGACAGGGGACGAAATGTCTGCAACACAAATTCCCAGCTCGGCGAACAGAATCACAACAACGAGCACCCGAGCTACAAATCTTCTCACAAACTTTGAATGTAGTTATTAACTTGCCACAGTTTCACAATTGTGGTAAATGTAAAAATAACAGTTTGTAAATTTTATTGTTCATTAACTTAGAACATGATCAATAGACATCTAAATACAGCTTGTGTTTTAAAAGTGAGAATTTTTATTGGAGGCAAATAGTAATATTTATGAGTGGTGTGGGATACTAGTAAGGTTGAAGAGAATGTCAGAGAAGACAAAGTAAATTAAGATAAGGCAATTAAGTGATTTTAGGTAGAAAAGGGAGGCATTCCAGCGTCATTTTATTCTGATTATGAAATATATTACAAGCACTGCAGTATCTACCATTATACTAAAAAAAAGTAAAGGTGCCATAATCATAGAATCATACAGCATGGAACCAGACCCTTTGGTCCAACTCATCCAAGCTGACCAAGTTTCCCAAACTAAACTGGTCCCCTTTGCCTGCATTTGGCCCATGGGCCTTAAATCATTGCTATTTATATACCTGACCAAATGTATTTTATATGTTGTAACTGTACCTGCATCTACCACTTCCTCTGTCAGGTGATTCCACATACGAACCCACTCTCTGAATGTAAAAGGTTTCCACTCCGGTCCCTTTTAGATCTTTCTCATTTCATCTTAAAATTATGCTTTCTATTTTTGAATTCCCCTACCCTACAGAAAAGATGTTTGCTATTTACCTTATCTATGCCCCTCGTGATTTTATAAACCTTTTATGAAGGTTACCCCTCAACCTTCCACACACCAATGAAAAATGTCCCAGCCTGTCCAGCCTCTCCTTATAACTCAAATCCTCCATTCCTGGCAACATCCTTGTAAATCTTTCTTGCACCCTCTCCAATTTTAAAAATATCCTTCCTATAGCAGGATGACCAGAACGATACACAGTACTTCAAAAGAGGCCTCACCAATGTCCCAACTTCTACACTCCATGGTAATGAAGGCAAGCATGCCAACACCTTCTTTATTAACCTGTCTACTTGCAGACCATGTGGCTGCTTTTGTATTAGAGAGACTCTCACACACAACTGGTGGTTGTTTAACCTGTGGGATACCATGCCTCAGGTGAGGAAAGAAGAAAGACTTTGAGGAGGAGAGTCCTTCATGGTAACCTCATTGAGTGTGGGAATCGAACCCATGTTTTTAGTCTGCAACATAAAACCTGCCATCCAGCCAATTTAGCCAACCAACCTCCATCACCATGCTGTATGTAGCATTATCATCTTATAAACAGTTTCTAATTTTGATGCATAAACATCGTTGGAACTGAAGCAGAAACTAAGCAGTTCTTTAGCTAGCTTAACGTTAGCTATCGGTTTTACATCTGAAATTTGTAATTGATGATATTGTAACTAGCTTGCCAGCATCTTGGCCAGCATTCCTCAACATCTACTGATTTCAAGGAACTGATGGCTTAGTGGCATTATCACTGGACTATTAAGCAAGAGACCCCAAGTATGTTCTGGGCATCCAAGTTCAAATCTTGTCATGGCAGATGGTGGAATTTGAATTTGGTAAAAACATCTGGAAATCAGTGTCGAATGATGACCATGAATCCATTGTCGATTGTTGGAAAAACCCATCATCTTCACTAATGTTGTTTAGGGAAAGAAACTGGTACCTTTACTGGATCAGGCCAATGGCAATCTGGTTGACTTTTAACCGTCCTCTGGGATGGACAATAAATGCTGGCCCAGCCAGAGACGTCCTCATGTCATGAATAAAAAGAAAGTCAGTTTCTATTGCTAGCAGTGACTGGACACAAACCAAAGCGCACATGTTATATCAGCAAGCTGGTGATTTAAATAACACCATCTTTAACAGTACCTAGAAACTAACAAGGTGACATTTTAGATTATTTAATAGCCTTAAAAAGTGTCAAGGTGAGAAAGCACCATCACCTCTAAATTCCAACTCTCCTCACTTTTCATGTGTTTGAAGATAATAATTACCAGGTGTCAAAGGATTGTCAATGTTGTATCCTGAGATAATTTGAGACTAGATTTGTTACTGTTCATGGTATTTATATATAACTTCCAGTATGTCATCCTGCTGTAATTCTGTATGCACAATTACACCAACATAATGCAGCGCTGAAGTGGACATTTGTCATTTAAATCACATATCATTTACTACTTGAATGCGAGGCATTTTTGAGATGTTGAAATTATTTATAAAGCTCTATTTTTATAGCTTGTAATTTGCATAATGTTTTGGTGTAAATAATGGATCCCTGTGGCAAATAATTAATCTTTTGCCAAAGAGATCAAAATTAATGGCCTGATGCAATTGGACAATAGATATTAACTGTTATGTTGCAAATGTTTTTGAATGTGAGAGTGTTATTCAAGTAATTGATCAAACTATTCAGCAGCAGGCTAGCTTTTCTCTGTTGTTTGGCTTCTCTTCGCTTCTTCACTATAGCATGCACACATGTATGTAATTTCATCATAACAGTACTGTTTTTTGATCCAGTACAGTATTTTCTTTGAACCGTATTAAGGAATCTGGGATTCTCCTGAGAATAGCATGGGATACAGTGAATACTCATGGAACATAGTGAAGACTGAGTTCAGTAGAGCATCATCAGCTGGACTGTGCCAACGAAATGTCAAAAGAGAAAAAAAACCTGCGTTTATGTAGCACCTTTCTTGACCTCAGGAAACCCAAAGTGCTTTACAGCCAATTAATGTGTTTTGAACTGTAGTCACTGATGCAGTTTAGGAAACATGGCAATGAAGTTGTGCACAGCAAGGTCCCACGAAATGCAATTAAGTAAGTGACCAGATAGTCTGTTTTGGAAAGTGTTTGACAGAAATGTTGCCTCGGCCAGAAGGAGAGCTCCCTTGCCCCACTACTTTTCAAGTAGTGTTGTGAAATACTTACCAGCTTCCTGAGAGGATTAACTAGCCTCACTTTAACATCAGTTCTGAAAGATAGCGCCTCCAACAATGGGATATTCCTTTGGCCTGGAGTAGATCTTTGTCGTTGAACTTGGTTCCAAAACCTTGTGACTCAAAGTGAGAGTGGCATCACGGACTCAAGGCTGACATCTAGTAGCAACATGTAGTCAGAGTTTTATCATCATTGTGATTTGTGGAACACTTGAAGAAATGCAGTGCAGTACAGTACATCCTCACTTAAAGTTGTGGTTGGCTTCTTGAAAATCATGACTTTAAGTGAAACATTGTTCCCAATAGAAATATTAGCTAGCACTAAAACTGTGATTAGGTTCTGTATGAATTTATCAAAAAAAACATTAAAACATTTTATCTTCAATTAACGTATTTAAAATTGCTAAATTCCTACCTTAGTAATTGAAATAACATTTTAAAAACAAGTTTAAAAGTATAGAAGATATAACCTATTTCCATTAACTTTGCGTTAATGATCCTGCTTCCCAAAATTCTACTTCCTAATCCTACTGAGCAGTGCAGACTCCTGCCATTTCTCAACTCTGAGATGTGAACCAACCTACCCCCCCCCCCACCCACCCCACACCCACTCCCTGACCTCTGAGTTGTGATCTGTGCAACTCCTCTGAACCATTCTCTCACTGCTTGCTTCTCCAGACTATTCCCATTCAACAACCAGATTCAGTTTCAAGCTGGAACTCTGATGTCATAGAAGCATAGGAAACAGTAATAGGAGTAGGCCATTTAGCCCTTCAAACGTGTCATTCCATTCAATGTGATCATAGCTGATCATCCAAATCAGTATCCTGTTCCCATTTTCTTCCCATACCCATCTAGTCCTAAGAACAATATTCAACTTCTTCTTAAAAACATACAGTGCTTTGGCTTCAATTGCTTTCTGCGGCAGAGAATTCCACAGGCTCATAACCCTCTGGGTGAAGAAATGTTGTGAAAGTGTGAGTCTGATGGTTCTGGTGCACTGCGCTTTTATAATCCAGCATTTTTAAAAAATGCTACTGCTTCCTTCTCCTGAACTTAGAGGTAGGAGCAGTTTTGAAAGTCATTGGGAAAAAAGATGTGGGCAAGGGACCACAACTATTGAGTTTGGGGAGCAGGGGACAGTGTTTTCAAAAGTCTTGCAATGAATTACAGGCCCCATTCATTTACCAATGTTAATAAACAGGACAAGTTTGAATGAGGACTTAATGACCAATAGCATTTTTTTCTTGTTAGTCAAGTTAACAGTCATTGCTGAGTGAAATTGTACCATCACAATTTGCCTGAAATAGGCCAAACCAGTGAAAAAGGTTGTGGAGTTTTAAGTGCAAATTACTTATGTGAAAATTAAGTTTTTGTGATGTCTAATGTTGGAACCTGGCCTAGCCATAAAACTAGTCATAGCCCAATTGAAATTATTAGCATAATTAATTTGCACTTATTGCACCTATTTATAGCTGTTCAAGGAGGCTCCTGAAGTTAAGCTTGCTTTTATCGTTGCACAGAGACTAGAAGACACGTTTAATTCATGAAGAACTGACAAAGGTACATGAGTGAAGTGATTCAGTATAGTTTTTCAAAGTAATTTTTATTTATTTAAATCTGGTTACTCTCAACTGTTGAATTTTCAGTTATATTCATAAAATAACAGTTACTGCTTTTAAGTGCATTTTTTATGAAATATTGTTACTAAATAAAATAAACAGTTACATTTTAAAACAGTGGACAGTGGAAGATTTTACATTTGTGATTCTGCAATGAGTTCAGGCAGAAACATGAGTCGTAAGTTTCTTTTGCAAAGGTAATGCAATTTCTAACCAGATTTTTCAACTGTGCACAAGGTGGCAATTCTGACTCACTCTGTGTCGTAGGACCTGGCTCTGCAATTGGAACAGTTCCATTATTAATATGTCTCTAATGCAAAATCAACCTTTAAGCTTCATTTAATTTGTTTTTGGAATGAGTAAAGTCAACTGTGTGTATGCTAACATGAAGAATGTAACTGGCTTAAGATACTCTCGAGCAGATCATTTTCCTTTTGTGTAAGTAAGCATGTACAGAATTCCACTTCACCCAACCAGCGATAAATCCAGGTCTGGCAAAGTAACTCCATGTTGCCTCCTCATACTGATGTGTCAAATCAGTACTTGTTGTGTAGCACAATAATTAGTCTATGAACATTGTCATAAGTGAGTAATCAAACAAATGCTTAAAGCTTCACTTTTATTTATTAAATATTTAAATACAAGTTGAAAGAAATAAATTCTCAATTGTTTTGTAAGTGATTTGACATTTTAGCAAACATTGGGGCTGATGTAAATATTGTGGTGATAATATAAAGGTTTAAACGTCTTGTTTTAGAAATTAATCAGTGCTTTATTGGTACTGTTATCATGATGCTTGCTTGTACACAATTTTCATGTGCTCTCTGACTTGTGACAACTTTAAATTATAATCTCTGTTTGCTTCTAATCATGGAATAGTAGAATTGTTTCAATTCTGTCACACATTTCTTCGAATTATTTGTAATTTCTCCTAGCCACCACTAGGAATGCTGTCATGGAAGACCACAGTTAGACCCTTAGATCATACCATCCAGATCTGCCATATGCCAGACTGATTTCCTTTTACAAGTTTCATTTCTCTTTTCAGAAATGCATAGTATTTTTTTTAATATATAGCTACTTAAAGAAACAGTTTGCCGACTTCTCCATAACTTCCGGAGTTAACCAAGCAATGCCAACCTGTATGGGAATCAACAGAGTTGCACGAAATAGTGCCAGTTATCCTTCCAGGAGAGAACTTAGATTCAGGGGAAAAAAAATAGCAAAGACAGTCATGAGGAAGGAGGTGCAAATACCCAACAGAACACTAAAATGTTCAATCATTCATCATTTAGCTGTGGTTGGCTGTAATTTCATCATCATTCTCCCAACTACCATCCTACTATTCCATAGAATATTTGATTACCTCAATCAGTATCCAATCCTAGAATCTCAACTGATGCTTCTAGCCAAATAGCTATCTGATTCCGTATGACTGAGATGAGCAAGTCTGCCTTGACTAATTTTTCTGGATTGGTTAGCCAAATTTTAATTTAATTTAAAATTAATTTCCTTCTGTAAGATAATTTGGGCAATTTATTTTGTTTTGATGTTTATTTAGTCTCATTTAGTTTTTGAAGTGACAGGCAAGAAATTTGCATTTTTTAAAATAAAAATGAGCCTATTTTATATTGATTACCAATATTCTTGAGAAACTCAGAGTGGAGTTTTGGAGATTTCTATTAAAGAAAATATGTTATTTTTACAATTTTATTGACCCATCTAATTATAAGATGCAAAATAAAGTCAACACAAATGACTTTTCTATATTAGTTTCACAAACATAAAATTGTAGCTTGAAAAAAATATTTAAAATGTGTAAAACTGCCTCTAAGCTCCTGCCCAGAAATTTTGGAGATTGGTAAATTTTCAGATTTAGATTTTCAGATTGTGGAGTAGAGTACATGAAAAGGTTTACTGCCTCTTTAATTACTGCAACACGAAGTAACAGATAACAAATTGACTCAGTTGATTTGCCCATTGTTTTGTACATATTTGGACAGGATTCATCATTGCTTCAGTTTACATCATCATATCAGTAGCTTATCATTGGAGTTTTGACAGTATTGTGTCTTATTATATTTCATGAGATGGGTCATGATGATGTAAACCTTAGTGATTTTTAACTGTACATCGTCTTTAAAACTGAAATAAATATATGCTCCATATTAGTCTCTGTGAGATTGCGTTGGAATGTTTTTCATTGCTATTAACTCTGTATGCCACCTAGACACAAGTCAAACATCACACTATAATCTTGTTGTTTTATTAGCTGGATGGTTTAAACATAAGTGTCACAAAATCCAACTTTGTAAGCAACCCTTGGCATCAAGGGTGTCATTCGCACCATGTATTCACTCTTCTGATATGGGCCACACTGGGTGATATTTTGGGTGGGTGGGTAACAATGGCACTTTGGAGTTGGTGCAAGAGATATCCAAAGCAAACAGATCGTGTCAGCATTACACCTTGACTGACACAATCAATGCCATTTTCATTTTAAATAGTTCAGCTAATTTCCTGTCTTAATCTTGCACAGCTGGAAATATGTTCAGCAGCAAAATGAACCTTATTTCACTGTGGCACCTCTCACAAACAGCACTATTGAAAGGTATCTTGCACTGATTGCTGACTGACGTACACTGACAGACGAGAGATAGGAGACCAAGATACATCTGGTGCATTCCAGAAGTAATGGGAGGGGGGAAGATGAGAGGACAAGTGCAGTCATGTGTACAATGCCCAAGATGCACGACAGTAACTTAACTGGGGCGTGCTGGCAGCACCTTCTAAATCCATGGCTTTTACCACTGGGCAAGGATAGTAATTTCATTGGAATACAACCATCTGTGAGCTTCCCGCCAGGCTGGACACTATCCTAACTTGGAATAATTTCACCGTTTTGTTGATGTGTCAAAATCCTGGAACTCCCCTGACAGCACTGTGGGTGTACCTTACATTAGATGGACTACAGTGGTCCAAGGATGGCACACCACCTTCTAAGGAACAATTAGGGATGCACAATAAATCCTTACCAGTAGTGATCACATCTCAAGAATTTTTTAAAGTGCAATTCTCTTGCTATGGCTGTACAGATCTGAATTAGAGGACTTATTCAGTCCCATGCAACTGGTGGAGAAGAGTAAAAGAAATTGTACACATTTGTCTATATGGCTGCAGAGAGATCAAGACCGATGAGTTAGAGGATTTGTTTGAATTTCACAGTCATTCATATACTGTGGCTGAAATGGAAATCTGACTGTAGAGATGCTTCAAAATTCAATATGACAAAATGGCATCTAGTGAAGATATTGAAAAAAATATTAGGAAGGATCTCATTATAGCATAGCAGATGTTTGCAACAACTTATCAAATGGTTAACAGCAAAATATCTGGATCACTTCATCATATGCCATGATGGGAGGATTCATATACTGAAGGAAAAGAAAAACTGGAAATCTCTGGAATCATCAGAGAAACAGTAAAAGCTGTAAAAAGCTGGATCTCTCTGGAGCTATACACACAAATAAACACAACTTGTTTTACTCTTTTTTTTCATCAGCTACATGGAACTGAAACTGCTTCTCTCACTCACGTTTGTGCAGTAAATGTCAGAAAATTGCACTTTAAAAAAAATCTTGAAATGTGATCACCACTGGCAAGGATTTATTGTGCGTCCCCAATTGCCCTTTAGAAGGTCAGTCAGCCTCTGTGATGTGGATGCATCCAAAATATGAAAACATTTCTTCTACCCACAGATATTTATTATCCTGCTGTGTACTTCCAGCAGTTTTATTTTTAATACGCTAAGAAGATTGGATTTATTGGACCGACGTCCATCAAGTGAAGCTGACTTAACTGTTCTTGCGTTCTTACAGCAAAACAGAAATTCTATTGGATGCTTTAAAAAAAACCCAGACCTCTGCACTTCACAAGGTATTTGGGTCCCAGTGACAAGCTTTAGCTCGTAGTCGGGGCTATGTAATATTAACCTATTTGTTACAATAATGTTTTTTGCCAAGTTCATCATCTCGTGACCCTAAGTACTACTCAATTTTGTGTGTGTGTGGAAGGAGAGCTAAGAATAACTACCCACTGCAGGAAATGATAGAATGAAATTCAAAATACTCTTTAAGTTCGCAACCAAAGGATAAATAGAACCACAGAACAGTTACAGCAGAGGAAGAGACCAATCAGTCCATCATGTTTGTGCCAGTTGAATAAATAGTTCCTCATTTTAATCCTGCTCTCAAGCACCTGCATGTGCAATCAATTTTAAAGCTGTTGGCAAGGGAATGAGAGGATAAACATAAATACATGAAACAAAGGAAGCTACAGGGCTATGGGTTAGAGCTGAACACTGAAATCAGATCTGTGTTGTTTGAGAAAAGAACCAGCTCAAACACAGGGCACTTTTGAGTTCTGTAAATGCGAAAGATTCTTTAAACTTTTTAGTAAGTTGTTGGGCAATTTCAAATCTATAAATAGGTTTACAATCATAAAAACACTTCATGAATTAGTTTTCATGCTTTATATTGTTGAGAGTTATATATATATATATTGAAACATGATAATATTCCTTGCTCCAAAACTTGACTCTCAGGATTTCACACAATCATTCTCAACAGCAATGCACCACAATTTTCCATATCCTGTCAAAGCTGTTAGGTGCTGAAACAGAACTAGAAACAAAGATATGGTAGTTTAATCAGTTATTTTTATGGTTGCATTCTTGGGAATTTCCTGTGTTTGTTATTTGACGACAGGGAGTTATTAATTTACATCAGTGTTGTCTAATGATATGTTTATCAGTTACAGAAGATTGCACATTGACCTATGGTTGGAAGGTAGGCATTTTGGGACTACAATCTGAACATGAAACCAATTCTCCTCCTTATTGGAGACGGTAAAAATAGCTGTAGCTATACTCGACTGTGATGCTTATTTCTGCTCCACTGAACTGGGTGCAATTCCTTCGAAATGCTATGACACATTTTAACCACATGGTGGCAATATTCCATTTTTTTCCTTCAGTGATTAATTTTCATCCTTATAATTTATGGGATTTGAGCACAGTAACAAACACATCTTGCTCAGGGGTTCTTTTCAATTAAAATAATACTCTAGGTAGTTCATTAAACAACAACCTGGTCTCTTGCACAAGCTAACCTGAAAATAACCAAAATGTTGCTCCTGATAAACAAAAAAAATGGGAGCTGTTTGGAAGTAAATGTGGCATTGCTGTTAATTTTGAGCATCACTTTAAAGGAATATGCACTACTTAACCTCATTATTTACACTGAAGGGAATCGCTAACATTGGGAGATTTTCTGGGATAGTTTGGCAAGACTCCAGCAACATTTATTCCAGAGATGGCTATGTCTCCTTATAGAGAACTTTCCAGGAGGCACCATAAAGCAGCACTTTATCACAGGCACCTTGATAGAGAAATGCCTTAGTCTGCAGAAGGAATGGGAGCATGACATTAGGATTGGCAAGAGAGAAGGACAAGGTGGCAAGTAAGGAGACACATCACGCTTCTCCACTGCAGGTACAGGACATTCTAAGTCCTGACTACCAAGCAGTTAGTCTTATTAACTCATAACCATTTAGCATTTTTAAAATTTTTTGACAGAAACAACACTCTTCGAGTAACCCTGTATAAACTTATGAGTCTAATTATTTTTTTCTACAGATGTCGATTTAATCTTTTGGCTCCTACTGGTTCAATAACTCCTCCTAACTGGTGTCTTGTGTGGCAATATAGTCTTCACTACCTTAACAAAAATAAATAAGATAAGAAATCAAAGTAGAAAAGAAAATCTATTGATTCTAATAATTGATTTTTCAAAGAACCATTGATGGTAGAAATGTGCTCAACACCATTGGTAAACAAAAATGGTAAGGTCCCAAAATCCTCAACCAAATCCTATACACCCACATGCATCATTCAACCCGACTACGAAAAAGCTAACTTTTAGAAAGATATAGAAGAAAATGTGGCCAACTTCATGAAAACCTCTGAGAAATTCTTTAGCCATTTCTTAAGAATATTTAACAGTGTCTGAGAAACCCACACTACTTCTCTGGTCACTATGGCATATGCAATTTATTTAGAGACATTCTACAGCTTTTCGGTGCCTAAAGGAAAATGGCCCTATTACATTGAAATTTCACTTTTTTTCCCCTGAATTATAGGGAAGAGCGCTTCATGGAGAGTTCACCACTTCATGTCATTAATTTGTTAATGAAGAATCAAAATTCTATTTGTTTTCAATGTAGAATGTTCAAATAACTCAAGAAAAACGGAATCATCCGTGCCACTTCAGTTCAAAAATCAACACCCTCTTCTCATGTTGCAGAAATTATTGTTTCATTTCCGAAATTGGTTATGTTTCAGTCTGAGTACAAAATGAAAAACTTCGACTTAATGCCTCTTTTTAACAAAAAAGTATTACTATGGCCAATATAGAAATGTATGATTAGTGTCAAATATTGTGCTCACACTTAAAATGTAGAAAATCCTTTTTATATTGCAAAATTTATAACCCCACCCCACATGCAGCATTCCATACTGAGAATGTTTAAATATTAGAATTCAGTTCCATACAATGTTAGCCACCCATATTTAGTTTATTCACACTTAGATGGTGAGTGCTGACAAATCATTTTGCCACGGATTGGGCAGGAATCATTTATGGCCAACCTGTACCTGTTTTAACACAGTTGTCCACTCCTCCCGCTACCATACAAATCCCATCTAGATCCCAAACCAGTGACACTCAAATCTCTGAAATTAATAATAAAAACTCTGAACCACCTCTGCCAGGACCCCCACCCCCAACACATGCACACTTCCAACAGGGTTAAAAATCACACAACACTAGGTTATAGTCCAACAGGTTTAGGTTGCTAAATAGTGATTTAGGTGCAAAAACCCTGTTATTTTTTTCATGGTATTGGTATCAAGGGTAGCATTGGCAATCTATGAACACCCCAATAAAATTAGCTTTCGACATAATAGTGGAGTCAGTCAATATTAAATGTGGTCTGAACTTGCAATTCATTTTTCTAATTTTGAATGGGTTAGTTGAGAGAAATTGCCTTTACCATTAAATCACATGTAAGTGCCTTTGTCCAAATTATTTGTTGCTACTTAAAGCGTGCATTCCAGAAAATGCTTTCTTGCTCCAAAAATGCATTATTGAACTCAGTTTTTTTAAAATAAAAGATGGCTCCCTTCCCAATGATCTATGCAATAAAACATTGAATTTGATATAACTAAATTATTTTTTCTTCATGGGATGTCGGCATTGCCGAGTCATTTTCCATCCCTATATTGTTTTGTAAAATATAATTTATTAATAAATTATCTAAAATACAAATGTTCAGAACAGCCCATCCCTAGTTGCCCAGAGGGAATTTAAGAATCGATTACACTGCTTTACACATTTTCTTCTCTTCCTACAGTTGCTACAGTTAGGTTTCTAATTTCAGGTTTTTAAAATTGGACTTAAATTTCACCATTGTGAGAGTCGAACCTTTGTAGATCTTTAGACTAGGGACAATACCACTGCGCTACCGGCTTATTTAAAATGCTACTTGGCATTCGGTAAAATACATGACCTCGGTCGAAAGCTGCGGTATCTATTATAGAGCCATTCATGTTTCATCTCTCTGTCCTCAGTTGAAAGTCAAACACGCACAAGAAGAGATCTCAGCTTTCTGGACTTCAAATGACTGAGGACAAGAAGGGGCGGTAGGTGGGCACTGAATCTCCGGGCGACAATAATCAAAGGCTCAGGGAATGTCCGCAAGTAATTTGCAATGCGCACAGGGTACAAGTTAACACGGTTAACATGGTTTCACATCTGAAGTCTGCCCGCGTTGCCAACACTCCCGGGCCCTGGCTGAATTGACGTCAGTCCAGAGTGGGTGGGGAGGGGGAACACGTTCCGTATATGGGAGGCTCTGTCTTCAAACGGGAATATTTATCCATTCGGAACTGACTGCGCAAAATTCTCGAGGTTGCCCACTGAATATCATACCTTATGTATTCCTGACGCGCTTAGCTGATGGGCACTCCAATCAGCCTGGCTTTGACCTAGCGGTTTGGCAATGAGGCCAGAGGATCCGAGATGGGAACAGGAATTTGACTAACTATACGAAGGCTCCTGGAGTCTGACTCGGGCGATAAATCAGCATTGCAGGTCGTTACAGCAATTCAATGCGCAGCCTCCAATCATGCAGACTGCTACCCACTTGCAAACAATCGACAGCAGAGCGACACAGAACAAACGGTTGATTCCTAAAATATTGTTTATTTTAATCCAATTTACCCTTTGCAAAAAGGTGGTTAATGCTGTTTACAGTCATATGTAACAATAACAAAATAAATCCATCTCAGCAGATAAATAGGCTTCTCAGACATTTGACAGTGCAGGAAGTGACATTTGTCTTTAAAAATTTACTCTTGTTTGATAAAGTGCAATTTTAAGGTGGGGGTGGGGAGGAAACATCTAGTTCAACAAACCTACTCGGGCAGGTTCAAAACCGTTGGCAAATACTGACTGAACTGTAGCTCTGAGTATGGGGCTCCTCCTTCAGAGTGGTTGAGTATTGGCAAAAGGACTTTATATTTACAATTGTCTCTACTGATAAACGGACAGAATTACAAAGTGCACGATGACTCCTGGGAAAGGATCTATCTGTATCCATCAGGCTATTTTCAGAGGGTAATCAATAGTGTGACACTGGATGAACTTTCTTGTGCTAATTTATTAATTATTAAAAACTGCCATTTCGAGTGGGTTTTCTACTCTGGTCAGCTCCCACCCCCTCCAAAAGGCAAGGGATTACGCCCACAGGGTGACGTGAACTCTCACAATTTGAGGTCTTGGTACAAATCAGAAAATAAAAGATACTCCAAATAAGAAACAGAGGAGAAAAGAGCTGCAGTAAGGGACCAAGGTGCGCTTGAAGATGAAACTGCACTGCTGCGGGATAATGCTCACTGCACCAGACCACATCACGCTCAGGGATCAACTGGAAAATACAGTAAATCATCCTGACACTCTCACGATCTTGTGACCAATATAATGCGCAGTTTCTATTGGATGTGAACAGTTAAATCTCCACTGTAGAAAATAAAATCCCGTCACAGTGGGAATTTCAGGCTTCAATTAATGATAAATAGTGGATGGGTAGGTGTGGGATTGACAGGTGGACAGATACATTTACATCAATAAATCATGTTGTTTTCTTATCACAATACACTAGGTAGATCTATAAAGACGTTTGGAGCACTGGGCTCTCAATTTAGGTAGTTTAAAGTGCATCACAGACCAATAGTGCTTTAAACTGGAGGCTAGTAACCATTAGTGTTCATGGACCGCTGGGGAAGGTACAAAGTGACCCTTACAACATTCCAACAATATCTACCTTTTTCCTAAACATGGCCCGTATCTCTAAGTTGAAGACTTTTGGGGGGGAACAAAATAACATGTTTTCCCCCCACACAGGGCTATTTCATCAGTGGATATGTTGTATCTCTACATCAATTCACGTCGCATTTGCCCCGTCTGGAATAATGCAGTTTCTCATCACAATTCTACTGGAAACCGCTGGGGGCGCATATCACGAGAATGCACTGATGTGGAAAAAGCTGCTCTCGGAAAGCACACTTTCCCTTGTTGGACATGGTTTATAAAGCGGGCAAAATTAAAAAAAATGTGTACTTCTTTGAAAATAACTTCCAGTAAAAAAATAAAAATTACAAATAATAATTGTTTTAAAAAAAAATAAAATCCCACGAAACAGAAGACACTATACGTCACTGGACGATCTTGGTCTAAATGAGAAATTAGATGAGATACAGCCACAACATGCGACCCAGAGCGATTTCTGGATGTCAGGGTTCCGGTATGCATAAATAATAGGATTAATCACTGAATTGCAAGTCGCCGGTAGCACGGTGACATAGGTGTAAATCAGCGGATAACTGGAGTCTGCAATCAAGCAGTAGATTGCAAAAGGGACCCAGCAAACAGCGAAGGTGCCGAGGATGACCGACAACGTGGAGATCCCCTTCCTGGTCGAGGTGCTGGAGGTGGCCACAAAATGGTACTGCACAGCGATCTGCTGAGCGTGCCTGAAGGCGATCTTGCAGATTTGAACGTACAGTTGCAACATCAGGGCGAAAATCAGCAGAAAGGAGACCGAGAGGACAGCGGCGTTGTTCTTGGTGATGGGTTTGATGACACTGCAAGACGTCTCGTCTTCCAAGCAGTTCCAGCCCACGACGGGAAGTGACCCCAGACTGATGCATGTGACCCAGATGGCGAACAGTACAAGGTAAGTGAACGTGGTGGTCCTTTCTGTGTGGTATGTCAGTGCGTTATACAGGGACAAGTAACGGTCCATGGTGATGGCAAGCAAACTGCAGACTGAAGCCGAGAAGGAAGCGATCAGAAGGGCGGCCGACACCAGTCTAGCGGCTTCGAAGTTCAGCAAGTAAAGGAAAATGAAATTGAGGATCAGGCCCACTCCTCCGAGGAGATCAGCCAACGCCAAGCTCCCGATCAAGATGAACATTGGAGTCCTGAGGGTC
The DNA here is from genome assembly GCF_047496795.1 of Chiloscyllium punctatum. NCBI lineage: Eukaryota > Metazoa > Chordata > Chondrichthyes > Orectolobiformes > Hemiscylliidae > Chiloscyllium > Chiloscyllium punctatum. The sequence goes on along the minus strand of NC_092763.1, from coordinate 59,177,254 downwards.
GGCGTGTAGAAGATCACAGCCACCACGATGGCATTCTCGCAGGAGATGACAGTCCCCACCACACACAGGGCGATGTCCCACGGATTGACTGTCTCGGTGGCTAGGTCGGAGGTTGTGACTGAGGAGTTACTGTTGTCTGAGGAGAGCCAACTGAGGGACTGCTTCGAGTTGTTTCGGGCCTGACCATTCATAACTGGAGGCATGAAAAGCATCATCTGAGGACAGGGGAGAACAAACGCAGATAGTTCAAAGGCAAAAGGGACAAGGCATCTAAAACACACTTGCTTGCCAAGAATCCAGCCCTGTGCTGCAGCGGGTTGTGTATGAACTGGCAAACATTTATTGACAGTTGTTCCCACAATAAGAAAGACCCGTTAAAATAGAATTCATAGTGACGTAGCAACTGCCTGGTGGAAAAGGTGCAAATTCCCATAAGCACCCATTTACAGTAGCAGGGAGTTAGACTCCACGGTGTGCATTATAAGAAAGGGGACTAATAGAGAGTGAAGCCAGCTTAGTTTAAACTAAATGGTGGCACGAACAAGTGCAGTTTTACTCAACAACGTGAAAGCAGTCTAGATTTTCAAATGCAGATAGCATGACAAAATTCAACATACAATTTAAAAAGCCTCTTACATTTTATACAGAATCTATACTGTACAATAATGATGATTCACAAACATTGTTGGATCCATGTGCAATTCATAAGTACCTTAAATATACCGGCACTTCATATTAAACACGAAAAGGTTTTGCAACCATCTCTGCTGTAAAATCTTATACATACGTTTTTGATGCTTTAATATAACAGCGGAATTGAAATAGAGTTAAGACGTGTTTATAAAAAGATATATAACGCTATATAGTTTGAAATCTTACATTTCTCCGTTTAGCCTCCAATGTTAATAACAGGACAGAAACTGGACTAAGTCTTACCGGCTCCTGTGCTCCGTTCTCGGTGCTGGTAGTCTGGGCTTTAATCGGTTCTGATGGGAAGGATCTTTGCTCCGGATTGCAGGTTTATTCAGTGGCTGACATTGCTAATCAAACACTAGATTTGGTGAATTGAATGCGGTGGATGCGATGCCCAAATGGGGTGGTGATAAATCTCCGCTCTGACGTCAAAAGTATACACTTCTTGTGATCAGCTCCCTGACTGAATCACAGGCTGTGATGAGAATATCAAACAGACAGACACACACACACACACACATCAGAACCAGCCGAGCTTCATTCACAAGATTTCTTAACCAGACGCCCATCCTCTGCAGACACATCCCAAGGTCATTGAAAGCAGCCAGGTAGCAAATAGATTATCCCCAGGAATAGCTCCTGCACCGAATACAGATGGAACCATTCCACTCGCACCCATTCTCTCTCGTGTGTCTGTTTTCTGTTGTTGCAAACCACAATTTAAAACGTACCGCAAACAATTCGCCACTGGTTCTTTCAAAGGGCCCGTTTATCGCGCAGTTATGAAGTGGCATTTTTAGTATCATTCTCAATCACGAAGTTTAGCCAACTCGAACGCCCGGTAACAGATTGTCGGTCTGAAAGGGAGGACACGCAATGATTATACACGGGGATTCCAGGTTACTTTCCCCCGCGGTTCATCCTAGTCTCGGATCCAGCTCATTCTTTATTAGTGCAATTATTTATGAGAGAGCCTATCCCCACCCAATTTCTGGCACGGAACCCAGTCCAATAATCCCGGCGCCCGAGCCCCTTGTCTTGCTGCAGAGCAGAGACCAGCAATGTCCTAAGTAAAACCTGTGTGCAAAAACAGAAATATGCAGGGTTGCTGTATTTGAACAGGGTACCTTCAGACAATCGGAAGAAACCACACTGCAACAATCACTATGAATGCCTAGAAGATTGAGGATTAAATATTAATTTTCCTGAGATCACACATATTCACTCAGTGCGAATTTAATTTTAGATTTGGGTCTGCAGTTCAGTGAGATGACTCTGCTTAAAGGGAAAGGGCAGAGATGTCGATTCACGGCCCAAGGCATTACGGACAGTTAAAGCAACAGAGGCCAGTAGGATACTGTGAATTGCTGGCTAGGCTTAGGACTTAGGTTAGCAGGTAAGACCAAATCTTTATTTTGAGCTTTTTATGCACCTTTGTGTCAAACAGAACCAATGTCGTGTTCGAGAGAAGGCCCCAGGTGCTATGTGAATGCTGATCCAGATCTCTCCACTGCTGACTTTTGAAGGGTGGTAAGGACAAGCCAGGGAACTACAGACCAGTGAGCCTGACAACGGTGATAGGAAGGATGTGCATGTATTTGGAAAGGCAAGAACTGATTAGGGATAGTCAACATGGCTTTGTGTGTGGGAAATCATGTCTCACAAACTTGATTGAGTTTCTTGAAGAAGCAACAAAGAATTGATGAGGGCAGAGCAGTAGATGTGATCTATATGGACTTCAGTAAGGCATTCGACAAGGTTCCCCATGGGAGACTGATTAGCAAGGATAGATCGCATGGAACACAGGGAGAACTAGCTGGTTGGATACAGAACTGGCTCAAAGGTGGAAGACAGAGAGTGGTGGTGGAGGGTTGTTTTTCAGACTGGAGGCCCGTGACCAGTGGAGTGCCACAAGGATCAGTGCTGGGTCCACTACTTTTCGTCACTTATATAAATGATTTGGATATGAGCATAAGAGATACAGTTAGTAAGTTTGCAGATGACACCAAAATTGGAGGTGTAGTGGTCAGCAAAGAAGGTTACCTCAGATTACACAGGATCTTGATCAGATGGGCCAATAGCTGAGAAGTGGCAGATGGAGTTTAATTTAGAAAATACGAGATGCTGCATTTTGGGAAAGCAAATTAGAGCAGGAATTATACACTTAATGGTAAGGTCGTATTGAGTGTTGCTGAACATAGGATCTTGGAGTGCAGGTTCATAGCTCCTTGAAAGTAGTGTCACAGGTAGATAGGATAATGAAGACAGTCGGTATGCTTTGCTTTATTGGTCAGAGAATTGAGTACTGGAGTTGGGAGGTCATGTTGCGGCTGTACAGGATATGGGTTAGGCCACTGTTGGAATATTGTGTGCAATTCTGTTCTCCTTCCTATTGGAAGGATGTTGTGAAACTTGAAAGGATTCAGAAAAGATTTGCAAAGATGTTGCCAGGGTTGGACGATTTGTGCTATAGGGAGAGATTGAATAGGCTGGGGCTGTTTTCCCTGGACCATCAGGGGCTGAGGGGTGACGTTATTGAGGTTTATAAAATTGAGGGGCATGGATAGGATAAATAGACATAGCCTCTTCCCTGGGGTGGGAGAGTCCAGAACTAGAAGGCATAGGTTTAGGGTGAGAAGGGAAAGATATAAAAGAGACCTAAGGGGCAACCTTTTCACGCTGAGGGAAATGAGCTGCTAGAGGAAGTGATGGAGGCTGATACAATTGCAACATTTAAAAGGCATCTGGATAGGTATATGAATAGGAAGGGTTTGGAGGAATATGGGCCACATGCTGGCAAGTGGGACTAGATTGGGTTGGGATATCTGGTCAGCATGGACAAGTTGGACCGAAGGGTCTGTTTCCGACCTGTACATTTCTATGACTCTATATGTGCAGATTTAAAAAGTTTTTCCCGCCAACATGGTGACTAACTTTGCGAAAATGAAGCTTTAAAAAAATAAAGCTGGAGAGAAAGAAGTGGGAGGAGCACTCAAACGGAAGGATGAAAGTGGACACAGACTGGACAACATGAACAACTGTGCACTGCTTGATTTGTTTAGTTCAATTAAATCAATAAAGTAACATTATTAGAAACATGATTTGGAGGTGCTGGTGTTGGACTGGGGTGGGCAAAGTTAAAAATCACACAACACCAGATTATAGTCCAACAGGTTTATTTGTAATCACTAGCTGCTCCTTCATCAGGTGGTTGTCAACTAATGTTGTGTGATTTTTAACTTTATTATAAATACTAATCGCGATTTGTTCCATTGACCCAGAATTGTCAAATCAACTGACTTAAAATGAAATTAGCAAACTCTGGTCAAATCAAATCCTGCTGAAATACTACAGAAATATTACATGCCATGCTATGTACAGGTCTTTGAAATGCACACCTATAACTCTGTTCCTAAGTTGCTTTTGTCGATCATTTCTGACTGAAGCAAAATATAATGAGAATTCAATAGCCAATCATTTGTTATATTTCTTTAATAATTCAGAAAGCTTAGCTTCTGTTACTCCTTATTGACTTTTCTGTCTTTCACTTGCTGATAACGTTCTTTTCAGAATTAATCGTATTTGCCTTATCTTTGAATCTCACTTTTGTTTTATTTCCCTTTTATTTTCATTTGAGTTCTACCTGTTTTATGCCTGCTCCTGTTTTTCTTTTCTCGCTGATTTCTACTCTTCTTACTTGTTGACTCCATCACTTGCTTTCATATTATTATGTTTTATCTGGATTTTCAGTCCATTTCATTATTTTCATTACCTCTCTTTCCCAATTGCTTTTCACGTCATTTCTATTTATTTTATTACGTGTACTGCTTCACGGTGATTTTCCTTCCTTTATCCCTGACCATTTGCTTCCCTTTCATTGCACTCAACATTTGCCTTGTGTTTTTTCTTGCTCAATGATCGATCTTCCATGAATGTATTTTCTTCTTTCTTGTTTAGTTTTTCTCCTGTTTTACTTCTCTTTCTTTGTAACTGTATCTTTGTTGTCAAATTTGACCTCCAACTGACATTCTGAGCGCATTCTACAGCAACAAGCATTGACAATGCTCAAAACTGTAGGTTTCTTTTTAAATGTTAACGGCACTTTTTCAGAATTTTAAGCAAAGCTTCATCATAGTTGAGTCACTGTTCTAACAGAATGAGAATCTATGTCATGTTATAAGTGCTGTTGGTTATAGGATTTTAAAAAATTATTTTAAAGTATTTTAATCTTTTTGTCAATTCTTTATAATCTTGTTTTAACATTACATCATCAGTTTTGAAAAATATTTTTTCATAATACTCAGTATATTTGTAAATTTGCAAATTAAGTGACAAGCTGCCTTTAATCCTGAAGAAACAATTCTCGGATTCTAATGTCCATGAGCATGTTTGTGGCTATCAGAAGCATTGACTCAGATCAGAATCCCAATATTCTATCATGAAAGCAGCATTATTCATCCTGTTCTCAAAATGAATACTAAAATTTTATTTACCTTCATAACTGTCATCTGAACCTGCGTGTTAACCTTAAGAGAATCTTGAATTTGGACTTCCAGTCCCTTTGTACTTTAGCTTTCCAAAGAGTTTCCCCATTTAGAAAATAGTCTATCCCTCTATTCTTCCTACCAAAGTGCATAAGCTCACACTTGTATTCATAGAGTCATGGAAATGTATAGCACAGAAACAGACCCTTCGGTCCAAATTGTCCATGCCGACCAGATATCCCAATCCAATCTAGTCCCACCTACCAGCAGCCGGCCCATATCCTTCCAACCTTTCCTATTCATATACCCATCCAGATGCCTTTTAAATTTTGCAATTGTTACTAACCTCTACCATTTCCCCTGGCAGCTCATTCCATACACATACCATCCTCTGCATGAAAAAGTTGCCCCTTAGGTCTCTTTTATATTTTTTCCCTCTCACCCTAAACCTATGCCCTCTAGTTCTGGACTCCTCAATCCCAGGGAAAAAAAAATTGCCTATTTATCCTATCCATGCCCCTCATGATTTTATAGACCTCTATAAGGTCACCCCTCAGCCTCCGACACTCCAGGTAAACAACCCTAACGTATTCAACCTCTCCCTATAGCTCAAGTCCTCCAACCCTGGCAACATCCTTGTAAATCTTTTCTGAACACTTTCAAGTTTCACAACATCTTTCTGATATGAAGAGGACCATAATTGCACACAGGATTCCAACAGTGGCTTAATCAATGTCCTGTACAGCTGCAACATGACCTCCCAACTCCTGTACTCAATACTCTGATCAATAAAAGAAAACATACCAAACACTTTTTTTCACTATCCTATCTATCTGCAACTCCACTTCCTAGGAGCTATGAACCTGCACCCCAAGGCCTCTTTGTTTAGCAACACTCCCTAGGACCTTACCATTAAATGTTTAAGTCTTGCTAAGATTTGCTTTCCCAAAATGCAGCACCATGCATTTATCTAAATTAAACTCCATCTGCCATGTCTCAGTCCATTAGCCAATCTGATCAAGATTCCTTTGTAATCTGAGGTAACCTTCTTCACTGTCTACTACACCTCCAATTTTGGTGTCATCTGCAAACTTACTAACTGTACCTCTTAGGCTCACATCCAAATCATTTGTATGAATGATGAAAAGCCCCAATCCTTGTGGCACTCCACTGGTCACAGGCCTCCAGTCTGAAAAACAACCCTCCACCACCACCCTCTGTCTTCTATTTTCAAGCCAGTTCTGTATCCAAATGGCTAGTTTTCCCTGTATTCCATGAGATCTAACCTTGCTAACCAGTCTCCCATGGGAAACCTTGTCGAATGCCTTACTGAAGTCCATGTAGATCACATCTATCGCTCTGCCCTCATCAATTCTTGTTGTGACTTCTTCAAAAAACTCAATCAAGTTTGTGAGACATGACTATCCCTAATCAGTCCTTGCCTTTCCAAATACATATACATCCTGTCCCTCAGGATTCCCTCCGACAACGTGCCCACTACCGACATCAGGCTCACTGGTCTATAGTTCCTTGGCTTGTCAGTGGCACCACGTTAGCCAATCCCCAGTCTTCTGGCACCTCACCTATGACTATCGATGATACAAATATCTCAGTAAGAGGCCCAGTAATCACTTCCCATGCTTCCCACAGAGATCTAGGGTACGCCTGATCAGGTCCTGGGGATTTATCCACTTTTATGCATTTCAAGATATGCACTTCCTCCTCTCTGATATGGACATTTTTCAAGATGATGAAGGGCTTTTGCCCAAAACATTGATTTTCCTGCTCCTGGGATGCTGCCTAACCTGCTATGCTTTTCCAGCACCATTCTAATCTTGATTTTTCAAGATGTTACCAACTATTTCCCTACATTTTATATCTTCTATGTCCTTTTGCACAGTAAATACTGATGCAAAATACTCGTTTAGTATCTCCTCTATCTACTGCGGCTCCACCCAAAGGCTAATCTTGCTAATCTTTGAGAGGCCCTATTCTCTCCCTAGTTACCCTTTTGTCCTTAATGTAGTTGTAAAAATCCTTCAGCTTCCCCTTCACTCTATTTGCCAAAGCTATCTCATGTCCCCTTTTTGCCCTCCTGATTTCTCTCTTAAGTATACACCTACTGCCTTTATACTCTTCTAAGGATTCACACAATCTCTCTTGTCTATACTTGACATATGCTTCCTTTTTTTTCTGAACCAAAACCTAAATTTCTTTAGTCATCCAGCATTCCCTATACCTACCTTTCCTTTCACCCTAACAGGAATATATTTTCTCTGGACTCTTGTTATCTCATTTCTGAAGGCTTCCCATTTTCCAGCCGTCCCTTTACCTGTAAACTTCTGTCCCCAATCAGCTTTTGAAAGTTCTTGTCTAATACCATCAAAATTGGCCTTTCTCCAATTTAGAACTTCAACTTTTAGATTTGGTCCATCCTTTTCCATTACTATTTTAAAACTAACAGAATTATAGTCGCTGGCCCCAAAGTCCTCCCCCCTGACCACCTCCGTCACCTGCCCTGCCTTATTTCCCAAGAGTAGGTCCAGTTTTGCACATCCTCTAGTAGGTATATCCACATACTGAATCAGAAAATGTTTTTGTACATATTTAACAAATTCCTCTCCATCTAAACCCTTAACACTATGGCAGTCCCAGTCTAGGTTTAGAAAGTTGAAATCCCCTACCATAACCACCCGATCATTCTTACAGATAACTGAGATCTCCTTATGATTTGGAGATGCTGGGATCTCCTTACAAATTCTGTTTCTCAATTTCCCTCTGACTATTAGGGGGTCTATAATACAATCCCTATTAGGTAATCATTCCTTTCTTATTTCTCAGTTCCACCCAAATAACATCTCTGGATGTGTTTCCGGGAATATCCACCCCCAGTACAGTTGTAATGTTATCCCTTATCAAAAACGCCACTCCCCACTTCTCTTGCCTCCCTTTCTATCCTTCCTGTAGCATTTGTATCCTGAAACATTAAGCTGCCAGTTCTGCCCATCCCTGAGCCATGTTTCTGTAATTGCTATGAAATCCCAGTCCCATGTTCCTCACCATGCCCTGAGTTCATCTGCCTTCCCTGTTAGGTCTCTTGCATTGAAATAAATGCAGTTTAATTTATCAGTCCTACCTTGTTCTCTGCTTTGTCCCTGCCTGCCCTGACGGTTTGACTCACTTTCGTTCTCAACTGTACCAGATCGCTTTTCTCACTATCTCCCTGGGTCCCACCACCCCTATCTCACTAAATCCTCCCAAGCAGCTCTAGCAAATATCCCTGCCAGTATATTAATCCCCTTCCAATTTAGGTGCAATCTGTCCTTCTTATACAGGTCACTTCTACCCCAAAAGAGCTTCCAATGATCCAAAGATGTGAATCCTTCTCCCATACAGCAGCTCCTCAGTCATGCAGTCATCTGCCCTATCCTTCTATTCCTGCCATCACTAGCTTGTAGCACTGGGAGTAATCCAGATATTACTACTCTTGAGGACCTCCTTTCTAAATTCCTGCCTAACTCCGTGTAATCTACCTTCAGGATCTCAACCTTTCCCCTTCCTATGTCATTGGTTCCAATGTGTATAATGACCTCCTGAGAACATTCTGCACCCTCTCTGAGACATCCTTGATCCTGGCACCAGGAAAGCAACACACTATTCAGATTTTTCTCTGCTGGCCACACAAACATCTTCTTTACCTCGGACTAGAGAGTCCCCTAACACAATCGATTGCTTGGAACCCGACATACCCCTCATTGCATTAGAGCTATTCTTGATACCAGAAACTTGACTGTTCATGCTATGTTCCCCTGAGAATCCATCACCCCCTACATTTTCTAAAACAGCATACTTGTTTGAAATGGGGATAGCCACAGACGACTCTTGCATGAACTACCTACCTCTCTTACCTTTCGTGCAGTTAATCTTTTTATGTGACTGTGTCTGCAACCTTCTCCTTCCTATAACTGCCATCCATCACACCCTCTTGCTCTTGTAAATTCCTCACTGCCTCTAACTGTCTCTTCAAACAATCCATTTGATCCAATAGGATTTGCAACCAACGGCATTTATTGCAGATATAATTCTCAGTAACCCATAAATTATCCCTAAACTCCCACATCCGACAAGAAGAGCATATCACACTACTAAAGGCCATTTGTGCTTCTTTCAATCTACAGACCCAGAAAACAGCACTGTCTTCTTCCTCTGCAAAACATTGCTCCAGGTTAAATTAATATTTATGGCTTATATTTTAAGTTTAATCAAGAGACATATCTCAATAAAACATATAATTAAGAAAGAACCCACTCTACTCACTACTGCAGACTTACTGTAAGGCCACACTTAAAAGATACCTTCTGCCAGTCAGCCAATCCTTGATCCATGCCAGTATCTTGCCCCTCACAATATTGGCGACTGTATGGCACCTTGTCAAAGGCCTTCTGAAAATTCAGATAGATCACATCCACTGGCTCTCCTTTATCTAACTTACCTCTTCAAAGAATTCTAACTGATTTGTCAGACATGACCTCCCCTTGATGAAGCTGTGGTGAGTCAGCCCAATTTTACAATGCACTTCCAAGTACTCACAATCTCATCTTTAATAATGGACTCTAAAATCTTACCAAGGATTGAGGTTAGGCTAACTGGCCTTTAGTTTCATGCCTTCTGCCTCCCTCCCTTTTTAAATGTGAATGTTACATTAGCCATTTTCTAGTTCTCTGGGACTCTCCCTGACTCCTGTGATTCCTGGAAGATCACCACCAATGCCTCCATAATCTCTGCAGCTATCTCCTTCAGAGTAGTCTGTCTGGTCTGGGTGATTTATCCACCTTCAGACATATCTACTTCCCCAGCACATGTGTTTTAGAGATTGCCACTGCCTCACCTCTGCCCTGACTTTCTTGAAGTTCTGATATGCTACTGGTGTCATCCATCATGAAGGCTGATGCAATGTACCTGTTCAGTTCCTCTGCCATTTCTTTGCTCTCCATTACTACTTCTCCAGCCTCATTTTGCAGTTCAGTCCAATGTTCATTCTTGCCTCTCTCTTAACTTTTAAATATCTGAAAGAAAAGAGTCTTGCAATCTTTTACAATATTACTATTGAGCTTGTTCTACAAATTTATCTTTCCTTCCCTTACTGCATTTTTGGATTATTCTCTGCTGATTTTCAAAGGTTTCTCAATCCTCTGGCTTCCTACTAATCTTCAATTTTTAATTGAATGGTTTGGCTGAGGATAAAATTATTCCTAAATCAAACATAATATATAGCCATAAATCTAGTAAAATACTTCTACAACTCAAAAGTTTTAAAAGCAAAATGTGGAGTTTTTTCTCTGTAATTTGTGACTGTCCAACAAAATATGCTGCTTGGGAAAAAAAAGTTGTGAATTAACATCTCAATAAATACAAGTAATATACACAAGAGAAAGGACAAAAGGCTGATCCTGGTTATTAACAATAACCATCAGCATTTATATAACACCTTTGACATAGTAAAATGTTCTAAGTTATTTTGAAGGAACATTATGGACAACAAATTGACACATGGCTACATAAAGTCAGATGACCAAAATCTTGGTCAAAGATACAAGGAGCATCTAAAAGGAAGGAAGAAGGATAAAGAAGTAAAGAGATACAGAGAATTAGAGATATCAAGAATTTAGTGCTTAGGCAACTGAATGACTGCCAACAGATGAGTGATTAAAATTAGGAATGCTTAGGAGAGCAGAATTGGCATAGTAAAGAGATCTAGGGGGTTTGTAGGGCTGATGGAGATTATAGGGATAGACGGGTATGAGGGCATGAAGGAATTTTTTTTTAAAAATGAGAATTTTGGAATTGGGGTCTTACTTGACGGGAAGCCAATGTTGATTAGTGCACAGAGAAACAGAGGCTGAATGGGACTTACTACAGGTTAAGATATGGACAGCAAAGTTTTGAATTACCTCAAATATACAGAGGCTAGATGGGAGGCTGACTTAGAGTGCATTAAAACAATCAAGTTTAGAGGTATTGAAAGAATGAATGAATGTTTGAGCAGTAAAGAAACTGAGGGAGGTGTGATTTGCCAGTGGAGATGGTAATAGGTAGTGATAGTGACAACATGGAAGACTGATAGCAAGTTCATTTCAGGTTCAAATATAAAGACCAAAATTGGGAACAATCTATTCCAGCCTTGGAGAGTTGGCAAAGAGAGGAATAGAATCAGGGTGCAAGGGAACTCAATTTCTTATAAGAACAGGAAATAATGGTTTCTGCCTTTCTAATTTATGTCTTACTAATTGCAGGAATTTTCTTCTCATCATGCTGGATATTGGATGAACTCTCCATTAGCATTCATATGGTCATATTTTCTAACCAACCTGGTCAGAGATGTTATTACACACCTCTGGTGCAGGTGGGTCATGAAGCCAGGCCTCCTGACTCAGAAATACAGACAGTGCCACTACACCACAAGAGTCCCAGGTTTCATATGGAAGTTGACATCTTGACTTTGAATGAAGTTGATTTTGAATGAAGAAGGTAGTAAATGAGTAGTAGAAGGAGTAAAAATTGATACTTGGTGATGCCAAATGCAAATCATTAGAGTGAAAAAAGAAGCCATTTGTAAATGATTCTCTGGCTCTGAAGGAATAGATAAGAAAGGAGCCAGGGAAATACTATTGCACTGAAGTAGACAATGATAGAAAGGTGCAGAAGAAGAAATTCATGGTCAGTTATGCCAAAGGTTGTGCATAGTTTGAAAATAATGAGGTGGGATAGTACACTTCTGTTGCATTCAACCAGGATTTCATTGTGATTTTGGTAAGAGCCACTTTGACACTCTAATGAGGCTGGAAACTCAATTGTAGTGATTCAATAAGAAGTTCTGAGGAAGATAGGCATGGATTTGGGAAAGGTTAGCATATTTAAAGTGGTGTGGGGTGGTTCAAGATGGGGCAGTAATTTGCAAGACACAGAGCTCAAGGATTGTTATTTTGAAGAGAGGGACAATGATGGTGACCTGAATGGCAAGACACAGCATCTGAGGAGAGATGAGTATTAGTAACGTTGGCTACCATGGAAGCCAGGAGAGGAAGCTGAGTTGTTAACAGTATAGCAGGATTAGACTCTCAGGAGAAAAGGTGAATCTGGAGCCATCTGCTCCAGAGGTGTGTAATAACATCTCTGACCAGGTTGGAGATTTAGGGAGATGGGAATGAAATGAATAGAAAATGCAAATTCAGGGTTAGGACAATGGAGAATCTTAAGTTAGGCTGGTGTGTTAGAGGAAGGGAGGGAAGGAGGAGATACAGCAGCATACAGTAGAGTCATAGAAATGTACAGCACAGAAACAGATCCTTCAGTCCAACTCGTCCATGCCGACCAGATATCCTAAACTAATCTAGTCCCATTTGCCAGCATTTGGCCTGTATCTCTCAAAACCCTTTCTATTCATATACCCATCCAGATGGCATTTAAATGTAATTGTACCTGCATCCATCACATTCTCTAGCAGTTCGTTCCATACATGCAACATGCTCTATGTGAAAATATTGCCCCTTAGGTCCGTTTTAAACTGATCCCTCTCATCTTTAACGTATGCCCTCTAGTTTTGGGCTCCCCTATCCTGGGGAACAGATCTTGACTATTCACCCTATCCATGACCCTCATGAATTTATAAACCTCTATAAGGTCACTCTTCAACTTCCAATGCTCCAGGGAAAACAGCCTCCGCTTCCTTTGCTCCAACTCCAACCTACTAAACCCGCCGATAAAGTGCAGCGCAGTGGAATTATGGTGAACTGACCTCTACATCGCTGAGGCCAGTCTATTCAGCCTCTCCCTGTAGCTCAGACCCTCCAATCCTGGCAACATCCTTGTAAATCTTTTCTGAGCCCTTTCAAGTTTCACAACATTTTTCCTGTAACAGAGAGACCAGAATATTACACAATATTCCAAAAGTGGCCTAACCAATGTCCTCTACAACTGTAACATGACCTCTCAATTCCTATACTCAGTGCATTGACCAATAAAGGCAAGCATATCAAACATCTTCTTCAAAATCCAGTCGACCTGCGACTCCATTTTGAAGGAGCTATGAACCTGCAATCCAAGGTTCCTTTGTTCAGCAACACTCCCCAGGACCTTACCATTAAGTGTATAAGTCCTGCCCTGATTTGCCTTTTGTAGCACCTCACATTTATCTAAATTAAGCTCCATCTACCACTCCTCAGCCCATTGGCCCATCTGATCAAGATCCCATTGTATTTTGAGGTAACTTGATTCGCTATCCACTACATCTCCAATTTTGGTGTCATCTACAAACTTACCAACCATATCTCCTATATTCACATCCAAAGCATTTATATAAATGATGAAAAGCAGTGGACCCAGCACCAATCCTTGTGGCACACCGCTGGTTACAGGCCTACAGTCTGAAAGCAATCCCAAGTCACTTCTTCAAAAAAACCAATCAAATTAGTGAGACACGATTTTCTACATGCAAAGCCATGTTGACTATCCCTAATCAGTCTTTGCCTTTCCAAATGTAAATCCTGTTCCTCAGAATTCCATCCAACAACTTACTCACCACTGATATCAAGCTCACCAGTCTATAGTCCCCTGGCTTTTCCTTACTACCTTTCTTAAATACTGAGCTGCGTGAACCAACCTCCACTCTTCCAACACTTCACCAGTGGCTATCAATGATACCAATATCTCAGCAAGGTCCAGGGAGATGGTGAAAACCCGGCTGCCAGTTCTGCTAACATTGAGGACCATGTGGCTGCTACATCACATCCCCCCAGACCTCCCGCTCACTGAGGTTGAGCGGTCAGTCTTCAGTAAAGGGTTCATTTTCATTCCATTTCACCCAGACATAAACATATTCTGCACACGTCATGATGTCAAGCTCTTTTTCTGCCACCTTCACACCTATTTCTTTGAACAGGAATCTAATCCACTCTTTAACAGCCCCTTCTCCCACCTCCAGCAAAGTCTATCCTCCTGGACACCACTCCCAGCCTCCTACACTCCCTCAACTCCTTCATCTCAAACTGCCGCCTCTCCCTCCCTCTCAATTACTCCTATCTCTTTCCATCGGAATGCGCAGCCCTCCACTTCCTTCGTTCCACCTCGAACCTACTAAACCTGCCGATAAAGTGGAGCGCGGTGGTAGAATGGTGAACTGACCTCTACATCGCTGAGGTCAGATGCCAACCTACATCGCTGAGGTCAGATGCCAACTCTCTGACTCCTCTTACCGTTCCCTCATTTATGACTCCACCTCTGATTACCAAGCCATCATTGCCCAGACAATGAACAACCTCATCAGATCTCCTGTCCACAGCCTCCAATCTGATAGTTCCCCAATCCCTCACTGCCCATTTCTATCTCCTACCCAAAATCCATAAACTTGACTGCCCCAGTTGAGTTTTTGTCTCTGACTGCTCCTATCCCACTGAGCTCATTTCCTCCTACCTCGACTCTTTTCCTCTTTGGTCCAGGAACTTCCTACCTACATTTGTGACAAAACCAATACCCTCCACCTTTTCCAAAACTTTCAATTCCCTAGCCTCTAAAACCTCATCTTCACCATAGATGTGCAGGCTGTTTACATCTGTGTCCCCCATATAGACCCCACCATCAAAAAGAAATTTCTTTGTCAACTCTTATCCACGTTCTGCAGGGACAGTTCACTCCCTCGTCAGCTCTAAACTTCCCACCAGCTTCTCCACCAGAAAATTCAAGAGCTCGTGAAACCTATTGTTGGAAGGGTAGGTGGAGGAGGTAGAGGTGAAGTGCTGTCATTGCAGAAGGAAAAGCAAATTTTTTTGAACTGGATGATTGTTGAATAGTTACTATTTTGTATTGCGATTAATTATTAATGACTTGGATAATGAAAGTGGATGTACTATAGACAAACTGTGGATAACATAAAAATAGGCATGAAGGAAAATGGTGACTTGCAAAGAGTCTACATGGGAATTTAGCCAGATTAAGTGAGTGGGCAAAATCTTGGCAGATGGAATACAATGTGTGAAACAGTAAAGTTATGCATTTTGGCAGGAAGAATAGAAGAACTAAATATGGTGAGATATTGGAGTAAACTGCAGCACAGAGGGAATTGAGGGTCCTCATGCATAAATCATGAAAAGCTTGTATACAAATTCAGTGGGCAAGAGAGAAGGCAAATGACTATTGGCTTTGATTTCAAATGGAATGGAGTACAAAATGAAGAAGTCATACTAAAGCTATACAAGTTACTTGCCTGATCACACCTAGAATACTTTGAACAGTTTTGGTCCCCTTAACTTGCAAAAGATACACTGCTGTTGGAGGTAGCCCAGAGAAGATATTAAAGGTTGATCCTGGGCATGGAGGGATTTTCTTATGAGGAAAAGTTAAGTAGGTTGGGTTTGTACTCAGTGGAGTTTCAAAGAATGAATAACATAAGATTCTGTTTTAAAAAGTAAGTTTCTTAGGGTGCTTGACAGGGTAGATGCAGAGATTATTTCCTTTTGTTGGAGAGTCTAGGACCACAGGGCGTTATCTCAAAATAAAGGCTCACCCCATTACAACAGAGATGAGCATGAAGTTCTTCTCTCTGAGATAGCGATCTTTGGAATTCTTTACCACAGAGGGCTATCAAAGCTGAACCATTAAGTTACATTCAGGATTAATAAAGACAAAAGTTTTAGTCAAAGGTTATGGGGAAGATGGCAGGAAAGTGGGGTTGAGGATTATCAGATCAGCCGCAATGTCATTGAATGGCAAGCAGATATGCTGTACCAAATAGCCTTCTTTAGTACCTACATCTGACTGTCTTAAGGTTTATAATTGGAAATTATAGTGATAAAGAGCATTGCTTGAAAATTCTGTTAATGGTCTATCCAGGTGCTGCAATGAAGAGTTCAACCAATTGTTCATCAAGCACTTTCAAATCCATGTCTCTTGGACATATAAGAATGTAAAAGAAAGGTATGAGGGGAATGATTAGTGCAAGGAAACAAAGAAGTCATAGTGGGGGCAAATGCATCAAAGTTTGAGAGAGTTTGATTTAGCAAATAGCTGCTGAAATTGCCTGATGAATTAAAGGTTAAAGATGAGACAGTTGGCCATTTAAAAGTGCAATGGATATTTACTTGTGGGAGAGGCTTTTTTCCAGATTTGGGGACAGAAGCTAGTGGGCTTAGGAAGTGGGAGGGGATTATGAATAGAACATGATACAAGGAACTAATCGATGGCCTATTATAATGGTACCAAGTCTGCACAGGATGACAAGATGAGTGTCCATATAAGTGAGCAGAAGCGTTTATACGATGGGTGAGATTTTGGGAGGAAACAATGACAGTAATCTTTGAGGACAGAGGATGGAAGAGTTGAGAAGGCAATTGATATTATTGAAGCTGAGAAGTCACTCAGCAAAGAGTCAGTTGGCCATTTAAAAGTGCAATGGATATTTACTTGTGGGAGAGGCTTTTTTCCAGATTTGGGGACAGAAGCTAGTGGGCTTAGGAAGTGGGAGGGGATTATGAATAGAACATGATACAAGGAACTAATCGATGGCCTATTATAATGGTACCAAGTCTGCACAGGATGACAAGATGAGTGTCCATATAAGTGAGCAGAAGCGTTTATACGATGGGTGAGATTTTGGGAGGAAACAATGACAGTAATCTTTGAGGACAGAGGATGGAAGAGTTGAGAAGGCAATTGATATTATTGAAGCTGAGAAGTCACTCAGCAAAGAGTCAGTTGGCCATTTAAAAGTGCAATGGATATTTACTTGTGGGAGAGGCTTTTTTCCAGATTTGGGGACAGAAGCTAGTGGGCTTAGGAAGTGGGAGGGGATTATGAATAGAACATGATACAAGGAACTAATCGATGGCCTATTATAATGGTACCAAGTCTGCACAGGATGACAAGATGAGTGTCCATATAAGTGAGCAGAAGCGTTTATACGATGGGTGAGATTTTGGGAGGAAACAATGACAGTAATCTTTGAGGAGAGAGGATGAAAGAGTTGAGAAGGCAATTGATATTATTGAAGCTGAGAAGTCACTCAGCAAAGAGTCAGTTGGCCATTTAAAAGTGCAATGGATATTTACTTGTGGGAGAGGCTTTTTTCCAGATTTGGGGACAGAAGCTAGTGGGCTTAGGAAGTGGGAGGGGATTATGAATAGAACATGATACAAGGAACTAATCGATGGCCTATTATAATGGTACCAAGTCTGCACAGGATGACAAGATGAGTGTCCATATAAGTGAGCAGAAGCGTTTATACGATGGGTGAGATTTTGGGAGGAAACAATGACAGTAATCTTTGAGGAGAGAGGATGAAAGAGTTGAGAAGGCAATTGATATTATTGAAGCTGAGAAGTCACTCAGCAAAGAGTCAGTTGGCCATTTAAAAGTGCAATGGATATTTACTTGTGGGAGAGGCTTTTTTCCAGATTTGGGGACAGAAGCTAGTGGGCTTAGGAAGTGGGAGGGGATTATGAATAGAACATGATACAAGGAACTAATCGATGGCCTATTATAATGGTACCAAGTCTGCACAGGATGACAAGATGAGTGTCCATATAAGTGAGCAGAAGCGTTTATACGATGGGTGAGATTTTGGGAGGAAACAATGACAGTAATCTTTGAGGACAGAGGATGGAAGAGTTGAGAAGGCAATTGATATTATTGAAGCTGAGAAGTCACTCAGCAAAGAGTCAGTTGGCCATTTAAAAGTGCAATGGATATTTACTTGTGGGAGAGGCTTTTTTCCAGATTTGGGGACAGAAGCTAGTGGGCTTAGGAAGTGGGAGGGGATTATGAATAGAACATGATACAAGGAACTAATCGATGGCCTATTATAATGGTACCAAGTCTGCACAGGATGACAAGATGAGTGTCCATATAAGTGAGCAGAAGCGTTTATACGATGGGTGAGATTTTGGGAGGAAACAATGACAGTAATCTTTGAGGACAGAGGATGGAAGAGTTGAGAAGGCAATTGATATTATTGAAGCTGAGAAGTCACTCAGCAAAGAGTCAGAAGAAAGATGGTCAAGAAGATATGTCAGTGAGAAATTTGGAGTGATATTTAGAGGGTGACACAGAACTGATTTTAAGTGAGAAGTCTGTAGGATAGAACAAGGTGAAAAGCTCAAAGGAGGAAAAATTGCCAGTAGTGAAAGGAGAAAGACCAAGGAATGATTTAGAGCACTGCAAATGTTTCAGCAGGGCAACTAGCAAAAAGTACAATGAGTTGAAGAAGCTTCAGTTAAGGGAATGGTGCCATTATCCCTCAGCCATGTATCGTCAAGATTATAAGCTCAATGTCATTATCCGCAAGAAATTCATGACAGGCATGTGAAGGATGTAGATGTGAAGGATGTACCAGTATCATAGAATCATAGAATCCCTACAGCATGGAAACAGACTATTTTACCCAATGAGCCAACATCAACCCTCCGAAGAACATCCCACCCAGGCCCACCCCCTTACCCTATCCCTGTAACCCTGCATTTCCCATGGCTAACCCACCTAACCTTCACATCCCTGGACACTACAAGGTAATTTAGCATGGGCAAATCACCTAACCAGCATATCTTTGGACTGTGGGAGGAAACCCACATCGACATGGGGAGAATGTGCAAACTCTATACAAACAGTCACCTATGGGTGAGATAGAACCTGAGTTCCTGGTGCTGTGAGACATCAGTGCAAACCACTGAACTACCATGCAGTATCCACTACTGTTGATCCAGTCAAGTTTGTGGGGTTAGTGGGAGATCATGCCACCTCTAAGTGGCAATAAGGTCCATTATTATGACAGACACTTTCATTAAGTTGCCAGAAATTTCAGCAACTGTGTTTCTTTAGACAGGCCCCAAGTCCTCAGCCAAAGTCAATGTGTTTGTTGATAGAGTTCCGGTTGGAATGCCATACTTCTAAGAATTCTCATGTGTGTCTCTGTTTGGCTTATCCTAGGATGGATGTGTTGTTCCAGTCAAAGTGGTGCCCTTCCTCATCTGCATGTAAGGATGCCATTGAGAGAGGGTCATGCCATTTTGTGGCTAGTTCATGTATCCTAGTTTTCTGACTGTTTGTCCAATGTAGTGTTTGTTACAGTTCTTGCACGGTATTTTGTAAATGATAATAGTTTTGCTTGTTGTCTGTATAGGGTCTTTCAAGTTCATTAGCTGCTGTTTTAGTGTGTTGGTGGGTTTGTAGGCTACCATGATGCCAAGGGGTCTGAATAGTCTGGCAGTCATTTCTGAGATGTCTTTGATGTAGGGGAGAGTGATTAGGGTTTCTGGGCGCACTTTGTCTGCTTGTTGAGGTTTTATGCTAAGAAATCGGCAGACTGTGTTCATTGGGTACCCGTTCTTTTTCAATATACTGTGTAGGTGATTTTCCGCTGCTCTGTGTAGTTATTCTGTGCTGCAGTGTGTGGTGCTCATTGGAATAATGTTCTGATGCTGCTTCATTCGTGGATGTTGGGATGATTGCTTCTGTAGCTTAATATTTGGGCCAAATGTGTTGTTTTCATGTAGATGCTGGTTTGAAGTTCCCCATTGGCTGTTCGCTCTACTGTGACATTTAGGAATGGCAGTTTGTTGTTGTTTTCCTCCTCTTAAGTGAATTTTATGCCAGTAAGGGTATTCTTGATGGTCTTGAAGGTTTCCTCTAATTTGTTTTGTTTAGTGATGACAAAGGTGTCATCCATGTAGTGGACCCAAAGTTTGGGTTGGATGGTTGGCAGAGCTGTTTGTTAGAGTCTCTGCATTATTGTCTCTGCTAAGAACCCTGATATCAGAGATCCCATGGGTGTTCTGTTGGTTTGTCTGTAGGTTTTGTTGTTGAAGGTGAAGTGGGTGAGAAGGCATAGGTCCACTAGCTTGACGATACTGTCCTAGCTAATGAGGTTGGTGGTGTTTGATGCATGTGTCTTTGGGTCTTCTAATAGTGTCATAAGTGTTTCTTTGGCCAGGTTGATGTTGATTGATGTGAACAGGGCTGTTACGTGAAAGGAGTGAAATTGACGTTTCGGGCAAAAGGGCTTTTGCCGGAAACGTCGATTTCGCTGCTCGTTGGATGCTGCCTGAACTGCTGTGCTCTTCCAGCACCACTAATCCAGTATTTGCTTTCCAGCATCTGCAGTCATTGTTTTTACCTGTTACATGAAAGGAGACCATTATTTCATTGTCTTCTATCTTTGTGTCTTTGATGGTCTTCAGGAATTCTTGGGTGGAGTGGATAGGGTGGTGTGTGTCTTCTACGAAGTGTTTTTGTCTTTGGTGTAGCTCCTTAGCCAATCTGTAAGCTGGTGTTTCAGGTAGCAAGACTATGGGTCTAGGGGGGTTCTGGAGAAATAAATTAGACCAACTTCCAAAAAATGAAACCAAACGGATCCAACATACCATGCTTGTACCTAAAATTCACAAACCAGGAGCCCCCCTTACATGCATGTCATTTATATCAGTGGTGGAAAGAGTGAATGTTGAAGGTGGTGGATGGGGTGTCAATTGTTAGAACCATAGCTGATTTTTCAGCTTTTAAAAATTATTTTTATCAATTTTGTTTGGAGCTGTGAACTGGGGAATTGTGAGTTGAAGATGGCTTATTGACTTTGGGAAACAACCTGTGGTAAAATGAAAAGATAAAACAAGCTTTTTTTTGTTTGTGAGGCCAGGTCAGGAGGTTAATTGCAGACTGATTCTTGACTAAAAGAGTTCCTAGATGCACTACAATCTGTGAAAGAGCATTGTGTTTGAACAGAAAGTAGAAGTTGGCTATTAGCGAGATCAGTATCTAGGAATTGGTTATTGGCAAGTCTGGGAGAGACCTTATATTCAAGAAAATGAAAAAGTGGAATAGTAATTGAAGCCTCAAGGAAAGACAATCAGTCTTTTGGGGCAGAGCCAGAGTTGAAGCTGTTTGTTTTGAATTGTGTTTTCTGGGAAGGTGAATTTGCCTGTTGCTGAAACAGCATGAAAATCTGAAAACTCCCTGCCTAAACCCCCTCACTGGCTTCCAGAAACCCAAAGAGCAGAAAGCAGAGTTAGTTGCTGACATAGCTCCACAGAGGCTGGTATCCTGTCACTGAGTCACCCTTTATTTACATGTGGAAAGTCCTTGGTACTAATCCAGCTCCCCCAGAGCTAGCTCTCAGCATGAACAGGATGTCTGACACCCTTGTTTATATCTGTCAGCCAGGGCTCCCTGATTGCATGAGATTAACAGCCCCAATTGGGGAACTAATATTCTATGAGGCCCATCTGGCAGACCTCATTACAATCACTACTGATGCATCACTACCTTTACCAGAGTGAACTGAAATGGTGATCCTTATTGATGTCTCCAGATAAGCTACCAAGGAGTCTACAACTCTGCCTATGAAACAAAGCATCATGAAAGCCATTATGTGATCTGATCAATTTGTGTTTTTTCACATCTATCCCTCAATTGTGTTCATTTTCCAATCTGTCTTTTGTGTGAATGGGGGCTGAAAACAAATGTTTCAGTTTTAAAGCAGAGACATGAATTAGATTAACTTATTTAACATTTCTCTGCTTAAGCGATGACATATTTAATAAATTGTTAAGTCTTTTGTTTGAAATACAAAACTGGTGTCTGGAGTTAATTATTTGCAAAGTCTGAGATTAGTTATGAAAAAGTCAGTTTAGGAACTATAGGAGTAACTATTGGGGGCCTTTGACAATTTTAATTTTAATATGTTGCAAATACCAAGGCAGAAAGACTAATTTGGTTTGGCTGCCTGTCTCCTTGTAACATAATTGCATGTTTTGTCCTGGCTGGCATAAAGCTTCTTGAGTGTAATTGGCAATGTGCCCATCCATGGAAGCAGGCAGTAATCCATGAAACATCTGACTCATGTCTTGTTGATGGTGGAATGCTTAGGGGAGACAGGCAGTGAACTACTTTCCACATAATGGCAAACCTCTGACCTCCTCCTGTAGACTAAGTATTTGCAAGGCCTGCTTATTTTAGCTTCAAGTCAGTGGCAACCTCCAGCATGTTGATAGTGGGGACTTCAGTGATGTTAATGTCATTGAATATCAAGTTCAAGAACACCAAAATGGTTTCATTGTCTCTTATTGGAGAGGAGTTGCATGGATTTCCACTAGGTGCTCTGGTTTCCTCCCACAGTCCAAAGGTATGCAGGTTATGTGGATTGGCCATGCTAAATTGCTCTGCACTGTCCAGAGATATGTAGGCTAGGTGGTTTAGCCATGTTTAATACAGTTATGGGTCTGGGTGGGTTTCCCTTCAGACAGTAATGTAGACTTGATGGGCTAAATAGCCTCTATCCGCCCTGTAGGGATTCTATGGTTATTGCATGGCAGTTGCATGGTATGATAGATTAAATACGGCACCATAGAGCAGAGAGCTAAGTAGCAGTGACAATTGAAGTACTGTTAATACAACAAATTTGCTCTTGTTTTTAACAGAGGGCAGAGCAATTATTATATCATGGAATTATAGAATAGTTAAAGCACAGAAGGAGGCCATTCAACACATTGTGACCCTACTGGTTTACTGCAAGAGCAAGAAACTGGGTTATAATCAGATAAATATTTCCTTTTTAGATGATGATTCAATTCATTTTTGAATGCCTTCATTTTTTGGGCAAAGCAAATGTCAGAGAGTTATGTCAACCATTTGCACCATAATTTGCTCAGAATTTGAGCCATAAAATCACCAAATGTGGATGTTCAAACCTCCAGGAAATTGTAAGCCAGAATTTCATCTTGAATATAACTGCAAATTTTGCAACCATGTACTAGATGATTCATTGGTTTGAAAACTCCTGAACAAAGTTTTTTTTGTGAAACCAAAAAGATTTTAAAATATTGTTGCTATCCTTACGGGATTGGTTTGAAGGATTAATGGAGTTTAACAGTGGAACAGCAGTCAACAGATAAAATTCACTAACTAATCTAAAATATTTGATAATCTTTATTTCAGCATTGTTCACTTCCCAGTGTCAAACATTGGGAGCAGTTGGTTTCTGCCTACTATGTCTCACATTGACCTAAATGACTGAAGAATTTGGATTTATAGCACCTGTTTCTCTTTGGCATTGTGGCGCTTTGATGACAGAGTTGCTACTACAGGACCATAAGAAATAGGAACAGGAGTGGACTGTTTGGTCCCTTGAGCTTTCTCCACCATTCAATAGGATCATGGTTGATCCAACATTCCTCATGGCCACTTTCCTGTGTTTTCCCTTTAAGCCTTATTTCCCCTTCTGATCAAGAATCTATCAATCTCTGCCTTAAATATCAAAAGGACTTTGTCCCCTGCATTTCTCTGTGGCAAGGAGTTCCAAAGAGTCACAACTTTCTGAGAGGAGAAATTCCTCTTCATCTTAGTCTTAAGTGGTGTCCCTTTCCTTTCATGTCTTCTGGTCCCAGATTCTCCCATGAGGGGAAACATCTTCTCAGCATTTACCTTGTCAAGCTCGTTAAGAATCCTATATGTTTCAATGATGTCACCTCTCATACTCCTGGCAGTAGTTATGATCTCTTCATTCTTTGGCAGTCTGCGTTTGATACACCAAAACAAAGGGTAGTCACTGGATTAATTGCTAATCATATTGCTAATACAATTCTGGTCGACAGCTTATATATAAGCCATGTTTGCATACAAAATGTGATATAGCAGGATATTTTGGTGCTTCAGCAATGCTTCTGTTGCTTGGATCATGCTTCAAAACCTTTGAAAGGGTGCAGTCCTTGTCACTTGACATATTGTCACTGAAGTGGAAAGTAAGAGAAGGTAACAATGAACACATACCCCTTTTGAAGGTTGCACATCCGAAATATTATTTCACTTTCCCTCTGTCTTCACAGATGCTACTTTAGCTGCTGAGTTATTTCAAAACTTTGTCTTTCTGATCCCTTTAATTCCATGATCTAATTACTGTAATTGTCAGTATGACCCAAATTCCCCATTCAACAGCAGTCTGAAACCACCCCGTCTCTCCACTACCGACCATTGCAGTATCTTTCTGACTACAATACCTTGGTCCTAAAATGACTTGCTTTGGACTGCACCAATTCAGCATGGGCAGTAACAGCCTAGATGGCTGCCTGGTAGGAAACAGTAAGGATACCAATGGAGAACAAAAGTTCTCACTCTAAGAAAGTTCAACAATATCCTCTTGCTCCATTTTGCCTCTGCTATCTCTACCTCATGTCCTGCTCGGGGAGGCACCTCAGCAATCTGAGGGTGTTGTTGCGTCATGGACAGAATTTATATGTCACATTTTGCTGCCTGTGTTAAACATGTAAATACATAAAAAAAAGTGTATTTTCTTACCCTCAGAGTGAATGTCCCAACTAAATAATTTCAGCTGCAAAGTTTATATAAGTTTTAAAATAAGGAAGGTTATCACTATACACACCCTGATTTATAAAAGGTAATATCTCACTTGCTTGAGATTTTCATGCAAAATGTAGGTACAGACAAAGGTAAACAACATGCATGCAACTCATAATTGTTGCAGTTGGTTTTGTGGTAGGCCTGTAGTTTCTTAGATGAAAGTAAAGGGTTATGACACAAGGTAAACCATCCAGCTTAATTTAAAACAGCAACACAGAAAAGATTTATCCCGCACAGTAATCTGTGAAAATTTGAGAGGCCAAGAACTATTTAAAGTAAAAATTAACAACTCTATTTCTTAAAGTATAACAGAGAATAATTAACTAACAATTATTTACAACTCCTTCCTCTAACCTACCTTTTACTAGTAATACTAGTAATACTAGTCCAATAAAAACCCCCGATTAAGATTTACTAAAAATTCAAGTTTTCAAAACCAGCTAGCTGTTGGATCAGCTACTTGGATCTTCCTGTGTCTTCTTTTCTTCTTGTTGGGGATTACATTTCACTAGTAATGGATCGATAAAGGTACCTTTAAGAGAGCTAATTTTCAGGCAGTCTTTGCATGCGGTGACGTGGCAGTTCTCCTTCGTCTGTTCAATCTTTCCCGGTCCTACACACCCAAAGCATTAGATTGTCATTGGCTTTTAAGATTGTCAATATACTAAACTCAAATTTGATTGGAATTTGTATATTTTGGGGTATAATTTAAACTGAATGGTCTAATTTAAATCTGTTTTTGTCTCCAGGCAACCAGCTACCCTAGCTTTTGACCAAGTGTTACATTGTTACCTTATTGAGAACACTTGATGCTGTTAGGCAGTTCTGTTAGCTTTTAACTCTCTTAAAGACACAGTACACCCACAACTTCATAACAAAGGCTTTGAAGTTGATACAGTTGTTTGGTGTAGCAAATGATTTTCAGTAATCTGCAAGGTTTCTTGTCATCAAATTTCCATGATATTGATTCTCAAGTGAACTTAAAATTGAAACAGGTTGGGAAATTCCTTCTCCTACTTTCAAGGTATTGTTTTTTATTAACTTGCCTGGCAAGATGACTGGATGACTTCCAGCTATTTTGATGACTTCCAGTGAAAGTCTCTGTCTACAAGCAGTGTCTGCTGATTTTAAGAACAGACAACAAAAATGACTTTTTGTCGTAACACATCCGTAAGTTCAATGTTTTTTTTGCCAAATAATGGGTGGTGTGTGCCTGTTGATTCCAATCATTCTGTGTAATCATTTAACACCTTAGGACTTTGAATAACACATTCAAGTAAAATTAGCATATTGATTTAGATCCAGGAAGCACTTTGATTCAATATTAGTCTGCCAAGTTCCTCTTTTGTTCCATTTTTGAATTGAATGATTTATTGTCACCTGCATTTTGTAGTGAAGTACAATGAAAAGCTTCAACTGTTGCCACAGTCTGGTGCCATTTTGACTAGTTTAAGAATAAGAAGAGGTTTAAAGATATAACTGAGAAAGATTCTCTCTTTGTTCCACCACCTCCACCATGAGCCCTGAGCCATTTCACCAGCAATGTCTGTGCTGCCACCCCTCCTCCACCGCCTGCACTGGACCCACCAATGTAGGAGTTGTCACTGTTTAGGTGCCATCTCTTTGCTGCTGGGCCTAACTTGTCTATGCACTGCCGAGTCCAATGCTGAACGCACAGTCACCCTGAAACCAGAAGTCCCCAGCTCTGCTGCCACCTCAGTGATGCCAGGACAACCCTCTCTGAGCATCCACCTCATTAAGATCCAGGAGTCCCTGCTCTGGGCCTATTTCAACCAGAAGTCCCTGGCTCTGCTGCCAGTTCTAGGAGTCCCCGCTGTGGGCCTATTGCAACCTCGAGTCTCTGGCTCCACTGCCAGACCAGGAGTCCCTGCTCTACCTTGCCAGCTCCTGGAGTCCCCTGTTTATTGCAAACAGATGTCCCCGGCTCCGCTGCTTGGCCAGAAGCCTCCACTCTGGGCCTATTGCAAACAGGTGTCCCTGGCTCTACTGCCAGGTCAGGCAACCGCCATACCAAGAGTCCCGCTCTGGCCACTGGCTTTGGAGATGTAACTTTGTCGGTGTTGCCACCTTGCAGAGTCCGCTGCTGCTGCCGCCCTGATTGCTGGAAGATGTTTGCCGCTGCTGCTGCTGGCCCTGAACACTGGAGAATGTCCTTGCTGCCGCTGCCATCACCGTCTCCAATCACCGGCAGGAGCCGTGTCTGCTGCTGCTACCTCTGACCACTGGGAAGAAAAGATCAGAAGTGAAAAGAAAAAAGAGGAAGAAAACAGGTGGGAATGGAAGAGTCCCTACTCCACCACCATCTTGGAGGGGATAAGGAATAATTTCATCCATAAAAGAAGTCAGGTGACCCTGGGGGAGCCATACTTTGCAATCTTTTGTTCAATTTTTAAAAATGTAAAATGCCACAACATAATGTAACATGACAGTTGGAAGACAGAGTGGTGGATTGCTGAGATACCCTGCTAGCTTCTTGTTCGTATCTGCAGCTATAAGCTTACATGACAGCAAGGCTGAGCTTTCACGGCAACATCCAAACATTGGTTAGATTCTGCTTGTGTTGCAAAGGAACCGTGACATCAATCATTAGATGCTGCATTGTGATGGTTAATAATGTTCACAACAAACTGCAGAGGCTGAATGCTAAGCTCTGTGCCAAGCCTTGTCCCAAGTTGGTGCTGGATTACTCCATGTTTCTTGACAGTGATTTTAAGTTTTCTGACACGTTTGTCAATGCACCAAATATTTGTTCATGTATAGTCATCAGCCATCATCTCTCAGCCACTTCATCAAAGTCCTCATTTGAGTCTTTTGTGTTGGAACTCCTATTTTGCCTCACACACCTTTGTCCCTTCCCCTGGCTCAGCCTTGCTGTCATGTAAGCTTATAGCTGCAGATACGAACAAGAAGCTAGCAGGGTATCTCAGCAATCCACCACTCTGTCTTCCAACTGTCATGTTACATTATGTTGTGGCATTTTACATTTTTAAAAATTGAACAAAAGATTGCAAAGTATGGCTCCCCCAGGGTCACCTGACTTCTTTTGTGGATGAAATTATTCCTTATCCCCTCCAAGATGGTGGTGGAGTAGGGACTCTTCCATTCCCACCTGCTTTCATCATCAGTGCAAGTCCCATTGTATGCTATCCTCTTAATGTTAATGTCTGAGCTTGTGTCTGTGAGTTTGAGAGTGAGTGATGGTGTTTCTTCTTCATCCCATTCTTCTTGCACACTCATTTCTTTCTTTTCTAGCTGGTGGTACCTCTTGGATATCTGAATGGAGAAAAGTACAATTGCTCTTTTTTTAAGGTGACCAATTAAAATCCACCAATGGGCTCCCTCCAATTAGGGAGAGTAGACAGGATGACATGGCTAATTTGTCAAGGAGTGGTTTCTGCTCAAGCCAACCATGGCACATTGTGCAGAATCTCACCCGTAGTTGCTTTTATTCGACTTGCACAATCAGAATGGAGAAGACATCTGTGAAAGCTGCTCTACAGATCTCTCCTTCTTGCCTTGAGATTCAGATGAGTGCACTCAGGTATATTAACCAAAAAAGAAAGGTGGAAGAGGACAGCCTCTCCAATCACATGATATCTGGTTGGTATGGATGGGTTGGACCAAAGGGTCTGTTTCCATGCTGTACATCTCTATGACTATGACTCTATGACTATAAGTGAGAAGCAACATGGTGTCCTATTCATCTTGGAGACTGGGCATCAAGGCCTTAAGAGTGAGATGCCAAGTATCAAACTCTGACTTGCTCTGAATTTCCTTGAACAACTCTGCTTGGGTCAACACAACTTGCTCCTACACTCATTCCTGTCCCCACAATAACTAAATATCCCCATTTGAACAGCCAGTGCTCACAGCCACCCTCAGCTTCTTACCCTCTCACAGCCATAGTCATTCTCTTTCAAATGGCCACCTTCACTCCTCTGCCCAAAGTCATTATGACCACTCAGCCATCCTTATAGTTGAGGAGACCACACAACTTCGTTAGGGGTAGAGATGCATGATTGTTAGAGGTATGGGTGAGTTGGCCTCTGATTGATGGGCAACTTGTATCAATCTGTGCCCAAATAGTCCAAGTATCTTGAGAATTAAAATATTGGCTGTGACTTGCCACAAGAGCCTCCTGAGACTTTGATGCTTCTATATGTCTAGATAGTTGGTGCTATGCATGCAGTCTGGCCTGGGCACTGACTCCTTCAGGCTGGATCACATTAACCATCCCCTCTGTCTTGTGAAAGGGCGTATAGATGAGGAGGAGGCAGCTGATGCTTCTTCTAGTAAGGTTCCTGCTGCAATTGGGCAAATTGCAAAGGAAA
Source organism: Chiloscyllium punctatum (assembly GCF_047496795.1). Taxonomy (NCBI): domain Eukaryota; kingdom Metazoa; phylum Chordata; class Chondrichthyes; order Orectolobiformes; family Hemiscylliidae; genus Chiloscyllium; species Chiloscyllium punctatum. Next base: position 59,148,333 of record NC_092763.1, on the reverse strand, counting down.
TCCCCTTCCCTAGATCTGCATTAACAACGATAGCACTCTGAAGGCTACTAGCAATGAAAGTAAATGAGGTACTGATCAGATGAAATGCCTTCCAAAGATCTGGCAATCACCTATCACAGAGTAATAGCACACTCTGAGTGATGAAATGTTTTGCTCACAGCAGTCTCTCACTTGACCATGTCCAGACTGCATCAATGGAACTGACACATGCTTTCACAGCATATCCATCACACTGAGAATATCCCTCCCACTGTTCTGCCATCCCTGACTTGCTTGACGGGAGATTATGTGTGGGACTGCTCCCATTTTGAGAGACAGAGATTCAATGCACAAAACCCCTCCTAATAATCTGCTTAACAATTTTAATTATTTAACCCTGTTTGCTAAGTAGGCTCTCCACTTCACCTCCTACCTGCTCTGGGCAAGGTGGAATGAGATGGGAGTATGCTGCTATTTATTTCTTGTAATTTTCACAGCCCATCCACCTCTCAAGTTGCCTTTAGCAATCAGGGAAAATTTCTGCAATAGTCTGCCTGTGGTGAGCAGAAGGATGCAAAGCAAAGGGTGTATCTGATACTTGTAAATCCGGAGCTTGTGGGATAAAAGGAAAGTGGAATGTTAGAAAGATGATGTGTCTACATTCACTTTTGATTTTTTCAGCCTCATTTCCAGTTATTGGGTGAGTTATAGCCGTCAAAATGCTATTCAGTACTATCTCCATAATGGGGGTGGGGGTGAAGGTGGTAAGGAGATATAACCATGCCTGTTCCTCATCAGTTTGCTGCCTCTGCTTCCAATTATTTGCCAACAAGTTATGCAAGAAAAAGTGAAGTGTGCCAATGAATGTGGTGTAATTTATTTGGGTGTTATGGCTGGCAAAGTTGAGTAGCTGGCGGTGTGTGGGAGCTGTGTTACGTGGATGTGAGGGTTGCAGACATGCTATGTGTGATACGGTGAAGTGTAGCCATAAATCCTAGGTACAAGTTGTGATTGATAGTGTTTGTCAGTGAGTGAGAGGAATGTGTTGAATTGAGCAGTGTCTGAAACTAATGGCTCAGTTGGTACGATATTTCACTTGATGATGTACTGACATTGGTGACCCATTGGAGGTCATTGACCTTCTTTCTAAACTGCATTCAGATGGTTGGGGATAAACTTGGAGCATTGATTGTGATAAATACCTAATTTATCTTTGCGATGTCTGTCTAGAAGATCTCTGGGCCTCCTCTCGATGAAGGACATCTCTCCTCCCTTCTACTTTCCCACTAAAGCCTTCAGTACTGTTGCTGAGAACAATGGAGCGTATTCTCTTATCTATCATGCAATTATTCACTTTCCTTATTTGTCACAATCCTCTCCTCTACTACCTCCAGGGTCTAGTGGATAAGGAATGCACCTTCCCTCCCTTCAAGAAGTGTCTGTCTGACAGATAAGTTCTAAGTATTGCTAGCTGTTGTATGCTACAATAATTTTAATGAACAAGAAGCACTAACTTTGCATGTTGCTTGCATTGAAGCAATGTAATTAGTTGCTAATTGTCTATTGTGATCCATAAGTCCGTTTTCTGGAGCTGATTTATCCCTATGCCTTTGTGCCTTTATCTCTCCACCCTGGAGGCTTCCTGCTTTCAGTCCTGATGAAGGGTTTTTGCCTGAAACGTTGATTTTCCTGCTCCTCGGATGCTGCCTGACCTGCTGTGCTCTTCCAGCACAACTCTAATCTAGACTCTGATTTCCAGCATCTGCAGTCCTCACTTTTGCCCTTTGTGTCATAAAACCTACTCCTCATATTGCACTCTTTGTTTTTATTGCATAAGATCACGGAGCATATACAGTATTTAGGATAAATAGGGTATTTTTCCCAACCAGTCCAAGCTGGTGGTTATGCTTCACTTGAGGCTTCTGACATAGTTTCCCATTTAAATCCAGCATTTTAACCTTTTACCTCAAATGCTTGTCTAGCTTTCCTTTAATACAGTTCTACTATTCGTTTCAACCATTGGCAGTGGTAACGAGTGCCAGATCTTTAAAACTCGTCCTATTAGATTTATTGAAAGCTGGCTTTTAATGATAGCCTTTGGTTCTACATTTGCCCACACAAAAAGGAAACTTTCTCTCTGTGTGATCTTATTCACTGACCTGCTTTTAATATCTTGTGAAGCTGATACAGATTACAAATCTGAAATGTTAACTTTTATTTTTACCTCCACATATACTGCCTGACCTGCTGTATATTTCCAACATTTTTGTCTTTCTGGCCAAAGATTACCTTGGCTAGCTCTGTCATGTATTTTAAAATGTGTATTAATTGGCCACTATCCAGTTTTCTGATACATATATACCCTTAATAGAATTCTGAAAAATAATCCCCAAGGTGCCCATTATTTGATCCTTATTTTCTGCAAGATTATTAGATCTAATGTGCTCTCTTAGTTTCACTAATTCTCACACTATCTTTTTCTTAATTTACTGTACCTTTCTCCTTGATGTCAACAAATTTAAAACTTAATGCTTGTTTGCTATTGCAAAAGTTGAAATTAGGCATAATGTCTAATGCACAGTCATGGAATCAAAGGTTGGCTATGTGTAAATTTTGTGAAGTTTCTAGAGGGTTTCTCACAACAGGATCTACTGATATTTCTTCCCAAATCTTATCAAAGTCACATTATTAACTATGTATCCTATCCCTACAGTGCAAGTATTGCCCAAACCCCCAGCACCATTCTACCATTCGTCATAATTAGAGCAACTTGCCATTCAAAGGAGATCCCGGAATTCCTTTCTTTTATTTATTCACAGGATGAGAGCATCGCTGGCTAGGCCAGCATTTATTGCCCATCACTGACTGCCCAGAGTGCAGTGAGTGTGGTGTCACATGTAGGCAGACCAGGTAAGTTTCCTTCCCCAAAGGACATTAGTGAACCAGATGGGTTTTTCCAACAATTGGCAATGGATTCATGGTCATCATTAGACTCTTCATTCCACTTTTTCATTGAATTCAAATTCCACCATCTGCTGTGGTGGAATTTGAACCTAGGTCCCCAGAACATTACCTGGGTTTCCAGATTAACAGTCCAGCGGTAATACCACCAGGCCACTGCCTCACCATGTTCACCGACATCTGTGGCACCAGTACCAATCTTAAAAAGGTTTTTGTGCACTCAGCCAAGTAATGTTAGTCTGGAACTGCCTTGCATGGTTCCTGATTATTTGCCATGGAAATAGCAGAGATGGGGAGATTGGCACCCCGCTTTGTGGGCAGGAACTTGGAGGTCCTGATGGATAGAGTAGTGCAGAGATGAGGCATCCGCTACTGCCTGGAGTGGCAGTGGAGGCCTCAACAGCAAACCATGCCACCCTAGTCCAAGGTTGGCCCTGGGACAGTTCATTCTCAACTGTCTGGAGGAATGCAAACAGAGTAGGAAGAAAGTCAGTCACCTTCCTCACTCTGCCCAATGTGTCACCATTGTCTAATACCTAACATGTTCTCTCTGAAACTGTACCCTCCTCCCAGGTTCACCACTCTGTTGCCTAGAAAATGCTCCCTCACTTGCTGTCTCCCACCCAACCCAAACCCTGACAGTATTAACCCTGCATGACGCCCTCTGTGCTGCCTAATCACTTGCTCGGAGTACCTTCCCACCTATACCAAAAAGGACTGCTGTGCCATCCACTTTCATCACCGTTAATACCTGCCTCTCTCTCATTCCAGGAGGAAAACAGCCCACAATATAGCAGAAAGAGACAAGATTATCTAAGGGAGGCAATGGCCTAGTGGTATTACCACTGGACTGTTCATCCAGAGACCCAGATAATGTTCTGGGGATTCAAGTTTGAATCCTACCTTGGCAGATGGTGGAATTTAAATTCAGTGAAACATAATCTGGAATTAAGAGTCTAATGATGACCATGAATCTATTGTTGATTGTCGTAAAAACCCATCTGGTTCACTAATATCCTTTCGGGAAGGAAACTACCATCCTTATCTGGTCTGGTCTACACATGACTCCAGACCCACAGCAATGTGGCTGGCTCTTAACTACCCACTGGGCAATTTGGGATGGACAATAAATGCTGTGCCTAGCCAATGATTACCTCATCCCATGAATGAATAAAGAAAAACAAAGATGGGTGGCAGACTACTGACATTCGGCTCCTCACCCCTTTATGTGGAGAGAATCATACCTCTAACTACCCCAGGTAGCTGACTGACTGTGTCCAAGCCCTTGGAGTGGTATTGGAGGCTACCCTTCACTTAAAGTCATAGAGTCAAAGAGGTGTACAGCATGGAAACAGACCCTTCGGTCCAACCCGTCCATACTGACCAGATATCCCAACCCAGGTAAAAACAATGACTGCAGATGCTGGAAACTAGTCTAGATTAGAGTGGTGCTGGAAAAGCACAGCAGTTCAGGCAGCATCAAAGGAGCAGTAAGATTGACGTTTCGGGCAAAAGCCCTTCAACCTGATGAAGGGCTTTTGCCCGAAACGTCGATTTTCCTGCTCCTCGGATGCTGCCTGAACTGCTGTGCTTTTCCAGCACCACTCTAATCTAGACTCAGATATCCCAACCCAATCTAGTCCCACCTGCCAGCACCTGGCCCATACCTCTTCAAACCCTTCCTATTCATATACCCATCCAAATGCACTTGCTGTGCTGTAACCACCTGACTGAAGGCTATCTACGTTGATTTGACTGGATGCTGCTGGCAATCATGATGAGCTTCCTGGCTTAGTATTTGCCCGAATTGGCAAGGCCATAAATCAGTAGCATGAGCCTGGCATCACTGGCTGAGAGGCAAGGCAGAGGAACTATGAGCATCCAAGTAGGCATAAAGTGAGCGAGCGTTAAGAGAGCAAGCAAGCAGCCAAAAGATGCAGCTTAGTCCAAACCATGAGTTGGGTGCATGTCTGTGAGCACACAGTGTCCTTGCTGCAGCATTACAATGTCAGCTGTTGTTGCATCCTGATGTGCAACATTGAACTGCAGAAGTGCACTGTTGGTGGATTGAAGACATGTCAGGAGGGTTCGTAGACTGGCATATGTCATATGCCAGTATCTGTTGATGTGGGATGCATGCAGTTATTGTTCATAGAGTGTGCCCTGAGATGTTTGTGCTTGGTGTTCAACTTGAAGATTCTTTAGAGCAAGTCGCCAATTGAGGTCACCAGATACCCGTACTGACTTCCATGTCGAGAATTCTCAGCATCTTACAACCAGAGCTAGAATAAAGAGCTGTGTATTAATGAGGCAAGATCTGCAGTTACTAGGGTTGTGAACAAGCAATAATTCTTCTTCAAAGACAACTCATGGTATCTAGTGACAATCTTGCCTCAAATGTCTGGAACCCAGCGAAAAGATGTAGTGAGTTGATCCTGATGTTCAAGATGGTTTCATGTGATTATGCCAGATTTCTCAATGTATCCTATTTCATTCAGGCCCCTATAAGCTCCTGCTAATTTATTCTGTTTCTTTTTACGGAGATGCTATGTGACCTATTCAGTATTTTTATAACATTTTCAGTTTTTATATTGGATTCTTGTTTGCTTCTGAAATGATCCAACACACAGGCTATTGGTTAGTCTTAGCTGTGAAAATGATCACGTTCAGTATTCACAAACAAAACGTAATGAGAACTGCGTTTTGACCTTTACTTTAGATGTTGTGATGCAATTACATGAATTACAAGTTCTTTTAAAAGCACCGTAGGTGATTCTCTTCAGAAGCTCTCGTTATGGGCTTTGGTCTTGCATTCCTCTAATGAGTTGTTTGGCGTCAATGTTTAACTGATACAGTGACTACATTTTTTTCTCTCTGTTTCGGGATGCATTGACTCTTGATTATTTACCAGCTCTGCATTCAGATGTTGCGAGTTTATATTTATCTCCTGAATCCTGTTACTCCTCTCTCCTTGCTGTTCCTGTTCAATTTCATTTCAAAATTTTGATAGACTTTACAGCTGTACCAACAGTCCTGAAGAAGCGTCACTGGGCTCGAGACATTAAGTCTGCTTTTTCTCCACAGATACTTCCAGACTTACTGAGTCTCTCCAGCACTTCTTGTTTTTTGTGTCAAAAAAGGATTTAAATATTCCTGAATGCACAATGTTAAGAAAAGATAAGGGAAGAAGGAAAGTGAGAAAGATGGCAGTATTAGTTGAAAAGAAAATGTACAGTGCTGCAGAGAGAGGATATCTCAGAGTGGACAGGGACAGAATCGTTCTTGTTACAGCTCAGAAACAAAAAAAAAATGCAGTTATATTGTCCAGTTTAGTCTCTAGAACATCAAGTAATTTTCAAGAAAGTTGCAAGAATTATTGAGCTTTTTAAAATGGAAGACTTTAGATATTTGATTTTACACTGAGATAGTAGTAGCATAAAGGGCAGAGAAATGGAAGAGTTTCTAGAATGTGTTCAGAAAAATATTCTACAGTGGTATGTCTCCAATCCACCAAGAAGGGAATCATTGTTTGACCAGCATCTTGGGAATAGGGTGAGCCAAGTAGATTGTGTTATTAGGAAAATATTTAGAGGACAATGATTACCATATCTTAAAGTTTAGTTTGGTTATGGAAAGCAGAAAAAAAGTCTAAGTAAACAAAAATCATTTGGGGTTAATTCAACTTCAATGGGTAAAATTGGGCTAGATAAGTTGGAATAAAAGGTTGGCGGGCTATCGTAATGAATAATGTTTGCCTTTAAAGGGGAAGTTTTTCAGACTCAGTCAAATATTCACATGAATGGAAAGGCAGGGGAAACAAATCCAATTTCAAAATTTGAGGATTATAGAAAACTTGGCAGCATTGCCAACTGTGAGGCAGACAATGTGGAACCTCAAAAGGTCATAGATAGGTTTGTAGAATGGATGGACAAGTGGCAGAGAAATGTAAAATAATTAATTTTCCTTGGAAGATCATGGGAAGACAATATTGAAAAAAAGGTACAATTCTGAAAGGGGTAGAGGTCCAGACAGACCTGGATGTATATTTACATACTGGATTAGTGGTGCTGGAAGAGCACAGCAGTTCAGGCAGCATCCAACGAGCAGCGAAATCAACGTTTCGGGCAAAAGCCCTTCATCAGGAATAAAGGCAGTGAGCCTGAAGCATGGAGAGATAAGCTAGAGGAGGGTGGGGGTGGGGAGAGAGTAGCATAGAGTACAATGGGTGAGTGGGGGAGGAGATGAAGGTGATAGGTCAAGGAGGAGAGGGTGGAGTGGATAGGTGGAAAAGAAGATAGGCAGGTCGGACAAGTCAAGGAGACAGTAACTGAGCTGGAAGTTTGAAACTAGGATGAGGTGGGGGAAGGGGAAATGAGGAAGCTGTTGAAGTCCACATTGATGCCCTGGGGTTGAAGTGTTCCGAGGCGGAAGATGAGGCGTTCTTCCTCCAGGCGTCTGGAGGTGAGGGAGCGGCAGTGAAGGAGGCCCAGGACCTCCATGTCCTCAGCAGAGTGGGAGGGGGAGTTGAAATTTTGGGCCACGGGGCGGTTTGGTTGATTGGTGCGGGTGTCTTGGAGATGTTCCCTAAAGCGCTCTGCTAGGAGGCGCCCAGTCTCCCCAATGTAGAGGAGACCACATCGGGAGCAACGGATACAATAAATGATATTGGTGGATGTGCAGGTAAAACTTTGATGGATGTGGAAGGCTCCTTTAGGGCCTTGGATAGACGTTAGGGAGGAGGTGTGGGCACAGGTTTTACAGTTCCTGCGGTGGCAGGGGAAAGTGCCAGAATGGGAGGGTGGGTCGTAGGGGGGTGTGGACCTGACCAGGTAGTCACGGAGGGAACGGTCTTTGCGGAAGGCGGAAAGGGGTGGGGAGGGAAATATATCCCTGGTGGTGGGGTCTTTTTGGAGGTGGCGGAAATGTCGGTGGATGATTTGGTTGATGCGAAGGTTTGTAGGGTGGAAGGTGAGCACCAGGGGTGTTCTGTCCTTGTTACGGTTGGGGGGGTGGGGTCTGAGGGCGGAGGTGCGGGATGTGGACGAGATGCGTTGGAGGGCATCTTTAACCACGTGGGAAGGGAAATTGCGGTCTCTAAAGAAGGAGGCCATCTGGTGTGTCCTATGGTGGAACTGGTCCTCCTGGGAGCAGATACGGCGGAGGCGGAGAAATTGGGAATACGGGATGGCATTTTTGCAAGAGATAGGGTGGGAAGAGGTGTAATCCAGGTAGCTATGGGAGTCAGTGGGTTTGTAAAAAATGTCAGTGTCAAGTCGGTCGTTGCTGAGCTCCGTGCCACACCGCAAGCGGGGCCAAGTTCTAACCCACATTACCCGGACCACAGCGATATCCTGAGACTCTGGAAAGGTCGTGGAGTCCCTGGAAAATTTTAAAAAGCAATTTATCTCAATTTTCGCCATCCAGGGATGCTGAAGAAGGGAGCAGATATGTCTGAGGCTGGGCTCATGGCCCAGCCTGTAGGATCCTCATACACGATTTCCTACCAAGTCCTGGTAAAAGACATCGTGAAATCTCGCAAAATGTTGGGCAAGTGGGTAGAGGAGAAGCTGGCTCCGATCTCTATTATGCTCCAGAAGCATGAACAGTAGCTGGGAGACCTGGAGAAAGGGACGGATGAGGTAGAACTCAGAGTCACAGTGGTGGAAGCTGATATCGATTCCTCCAAGGATAGGATCCAGGCCCTGGAGATGCAGGCCCGAAATTTGCTTGACCAGGTTGATGACCTTGAGAACAGTGGCTGGAGAAAAAATATTTGGATCGTCGGTCTGATGGAAGATAACGAAGGCGACCAGTTGAATTTATTGAAGACAGCTTGTCAAAATTCCTTAAATTGGAGACTGGAATGGGAAGCTTGAAGATTGAGAGGGCTCACCAGGTTACGGCTCGGAGGTCAGGTCTGGACCAACGTCCTTCTCCTATCTTGCTGCGGTTTCATCACTATACAGATAAGGAGAGAATCGCGGAAGTTTCTAGAATCCAGGGGAAGAATCTGAAGGCCCTAGTATATGAGGGCTCTAAGATCATGTTCTTCCAGGACTTCTCAGTGGTGGTGATCCAGAAAAAGAAATCCTGTGGTGGCATCAAGAAAAGACTGAGGGAACTTGGGATTCAGTACTTTCTGAGATATCCGGTGGTGCTTCAGATCACTTTAGATGGATCTATACAACTCTTTGACATGTTGGAGAAGGTGAGAAACTTTGTGGACAAATTGACTTAATCTGAACAATTTAGTACGTACAAATAGTAGCGTTGTTTGGGTATGTCTCTACTTTTCTTTAATAAAAAGAGGAAGTCCGATCGGGGCTTTCTTTTTTTTAATTGGTAACAATCCAGTCTAAACTATTCTTGGGGGCAGCTGGAATGTTTACCTTCAATTTCTAACTTACTTACCCTTTTTTCTAAATTTTCTTTGTTCACATTGTTATTCCATGGTGTATTTTCTTTCTTTGCTGCCTGTGTTTGTGGTGCAGTGCTAGCTAGGAGGAGAGAAAATGGTTGGGATGGCTGGATGTCTACTTACGCCCAGTTTATGCCCGGTTCAGGTATTTAAGTGCCTTGGCTGCTGTATTGGCAGCAAGATGGGAAGTTGGGTTCTGGCATATGCAGATGCCCATGTTGGGCAGGGGTGAGTTCCCCTATTTAGCACCCTTGGTGCTTTATATGTTGGGTTCTTTTTGGTTTTTGTTGTATATAATCTTTGATAGCTTTGTAGGTTTGTTAATGTAGTGGGTTTAGTTTATGTAGTTTTTACATTCAATGAATCTTGTGATATTAAGGCTCAGTGATTTGTAATTCGAGTTCCTCCTCTCTGGAACCTAAATGTTACGGCGGAAGGTTATGGCTAATGACTTGATTAAATGGTGTACCTGGAACATCAAGGGGATTCACTCATCAATTAAGAGGAAAAAGGTACTTACGAGTCTTAGAAAGGAAAAGGTGGATATTGCTTTATTACAGGAGACACACTTGGATGATAGAGAGCATTTGGAATTACAGCAGAATGGCTTTGATCGGGTTTACTTTTTATCTTTTAATATCAGAAGTAGGGGAGTGGCTATATTGGTTAGGAAGAATCACCCATTTAGGTTACTAGAGTGAGTTGCATAAACCGGGCATAAACTGGGCATAAGTAGACATCCAGCCATCCCAACCATTTTCTCTCCTCCTAGCTAGCACTGCATCACAAACACACACGGGAGGTTTGTAATCCTCAAAGCCCCGATAAACAGGGAAAAATATAGCATTTTAAATGTTTATTGCCCTCCGGCCCGTCGCCTCAAATTTCTGGTAGATGCATTATCTAAATTCGTCAGTCTTGAGACCCGGCAAATCATTTTAGGGGGAGATTTTAATTGTCTTATGGATCCTACAGAAGACAGGTTGCCCAAGGGCCCTCCAATACCCTCCGTACAAACTGAACAATTAGTGGATCTGTGTGTGGAGTTAGGAGTTGGTGGACATCTGGAGGTGTCCCCACCCTACAGGGAAGATTTCATGGGTTTTTTTCCAATCCATACAGATGTCACACCCGGATTGATTTATTTCTGACCCCCGTGGCAACCCTGGACTTGGCAACTTGAACAATTGGAAATATTACCATCTCCGATCATACTCCAGTGTACCTGTTGGTTAAAATTAAGGATGTTACAGTGGGCCTGAGGTACAGGTGAATGGATCCCTTTATCCTTAAGGATAATAAGTTTGTGGAGTACTTCTCTAAGGAACTTAAGGCATGCCTAGACATTATCTCAGGCTCGGTTAGTAGCCCGTCCGTTCTTTGGGAAACTGCCAAAGCCTATGCCAAGGACTTCGTTATTTCCTACTCTGTCAGTAGGAAGCGGCAGAAGGCCAAGCAGCAATGTCTCCTTGAAGCACGATTGAAGGCAGCCGAGAAGGCTTAATTTGACTGGCCCTCATTAGCCAAGCTACAGAAAATCGTGGTGCTATGATCTGCATTCAATTTTGCGCTCACGCAGGCAGCAAACAAGGAGCTTACTTTCATAAAACAAAGGTTGTATGCACATGGTGACAAACCAGGCAAGTACCTCGCATATCTTGCCAGGAAAAGAGTGCCCCTCAAGCCATCACAACAATTAGGAAAGGGTTTGAGGACCTAACGTGTGATTCCAAAATGATTAATGCGGCATTTCAGAGATTTTAGTCTGAATTATACTAACCTGAGGGTTGTGAAGAGGAGTGGGCCAAGATGGAATCCTTTTTCAAGGATCTGGAGCTCCCGGGTGTGACCCCCGAATAAGAGTCTTTTCTCATGCCCTTTTTTTCAGAGCAAGAGGTGCAGGAGACTGTGAAGCAGCTTCAGAGTGGAAAGGCACCCAGTCCTGATGGACTTCCCAGCGAATTCTATAAGGAATTTATAAGCATTTTGTCAGGCCTGATGCGCAGCATGTTCAATTACTCATCCAGTTATGATCATCTCCTGCCATCTCTAAGAGAGGCCAATCTTTCAATTATTCTTAAAAAAGTGAATGTCCTGGAGGACTTTGCTTCTAATGGCCCATTTTACTCTTAAATATTGACTTTAAAATCCAAAGTCTCTTGTGTTAAGACTGGAAACTGTCTTACCTTCTATTGTTAAAAGGGACCAGATGGCTTTCACAAAGGGCCACAGATCCTCCAATAATGTTAGGAGGTTGCTTAATGTAATTCAAGCGTATCAACAATAGCCAATACAGGGATTGGTGATTTATCTAAATGCAGAGAAGGTATTTGACTGAGTTGAGTGGCCTCACCTTTTTTATATTCTAGAGCAGTTTGACTTGGGCGAAGCCTTTCTAAGATGGGTGAAGGTTCTCTATAGTGACCCTCTTGCTGCAGTCATCACCCATGGGGTGCAATCAAGCAATTTTAACATTTTTAGGAGCAGGAGACAGGGCTGTTCTGTTTCACCATTGCTTTTTACATTGGTGATTGAACTGTTGGCGGAGGCCATTCGTAGAAATCCCAATATATCGGCTTCAGGAGTGGGGTCAAAATTACATAAGATTTTGTTGTACACAGACAATGTCCTCATTTTTTTGTCAAATCCAGCAGCTTTGGTGCCTCACCTGATACAATGCATCAGCATGTTTGGCACCTTTTCAGGGTACAAGATTAATTTTGCAAAATCAGAGGCTATGCCTATGGATGGTCTTATGAAGGTGCTAGGTTTTGAGGGTGAATATCGATTCCCATTTAAGTGGTCACAGTGGGGTTTTATGTATTTGGGTATATTCGTCACTCCAGTTCTTGATCAGTTGTTTAAAGCTAATTTTGTTCAATTATTCGACAAAATTAAACAAGACCTTCAAATATAGATACCACTATTACGCGTGGGAACACCTCCCACCTTGTACATGGCAGGTACTCATGTGACTCAGCCAATGTTGTCTATCTTATACGTTGCAGGCAAGGATGCCCGGAGGCATGGTACATTGGGGAAACCGAGCAAAGGCTACGACAACGGATGAATGGGCACCGCACAACAATCAACAGACAGGAGGGTTCCCTCCCAGTTGGGGAACACTTCAGATGTCCAGGACATTCAGCCTCGGACCTGCGGGTGACCATCCTCCAAGGTGGACTTCGGGACAGGCAGCAGAGGAAAGTGGCCGAGCAGAGGCTGATAGCTAAGTTCGGTACCCATAGGGAGGGCCTCAACCGGGACCTTGGGTTCATGTCACATTACAGGTGATCACCATTGCACTATACACACACACACCAATATTCTACACATACACATGGACACAGGTACACACAGACGCGCACACAGACACCCACACACACCCTTATAGACACATACACTCCCACACTCACACATGCACCCCCTCACAGACTTAAGACACTCTGCACTCACTACACACACACGCACTCACTACACACACACGCACTCACTACACACACACACACACACACACACACACACTTTCTCACACTCACAACCCCCGCCTCAGACAGACAGACAAAGACCCACATGCACACATATATTTTGTGTGGTGAATTTGTACTTGCAGAATTACATTGCACTTTGCTCAAAAACTGCATACATTCATGTAGAACTCTGAGCTCAAAAACTGCATGAATTTATGTAAAACTCTGTTATCTCACTTTTTAGATTAGAATCAATCTAAACATCAGGTCATAGACAGAGAACACAGCGGGCTAACACCTTCAACATATTGTCTAGCTATCACCATTGTTAACAGCTAACCCGAGAATGCAACTTTTAAAAAAAAGGTTTTGTGATTTACACATGAAAGAAGTGAAACTATCACTGTATTCTAACAGATGAAAGGCTTAACAGACAATCAATTTTTCAATGTAAAATTTCAGTTACATCACACTGCAAATTTTTGCTATAAATTCTGTGTTACGATCGAGCCCTCCACTATCACCTGATGAAGGAGTGTCGCTCCGAAAGCTAGTGCGCTTCCAATTACACCTGTTGGACTATAACCTGGTGTTGTGTGATTTTTAACTTCAAATATGGGAGGTGCTTTTGGTCTCATGGTTAGGTCGGATAGCTCTTATTAGGATGAATATTCTCTCCCGTTTGTTGTATGCTATCGGGATGCTCCCCTGATTTTCATTAAGCAAATGTTCAGGACACTGAACGTTGGTTCAACTCTTTTATTTGGCATTGTAAGTGGCCCCTCATTAAATTAGCTAAACTGCCATTGTCTCACAGTTTGGGGTGGTGGATCTCCCGGACATTAAAAATGACCAACTAAGCTCGCTTTTATCTTAAGCGTGTCATCAGGCTTGTGGGAGCCCTCTTTCAATATGGTTAGATATCAAAACCTCTCGGGCAGGGTGCCTCCTTATTTGCTTGCTGTTTTTGGACAAAATGAGGACAGTTAAGGAATATTGCCATAACCCAATAGTTATCAATACTGTTAAAGCAGAGGGAAGGCAATATTGGCAAAACATCTTTCCTTACACCTATAGCGAGCATGCCAGGTTTTCAACCGGGGATGATGGATTCGGGATTCAAACATTGGGCAGCTAGGTGTCTTGCATGGGTGATTTATTTGAGGGAGACACAATAATGTCCTTTGATCAGTTAGTGCAGAAATACGAACTACCTAGTAGGGACATCTTTTGTTCTTTTCAAGTGAGGGATTTTATTCAAAAAAAGAGTACTCTTTTGACTGATCCCTACAAATCCAACAGAGAGCAGGGTGCTCAGTGCTGTGAATATACTTTCTGTCAGCCCTTTATATCATTAACTGGGGGGTGGGGGTGACACCCCCAATGAGTTTGATCAGCTTTGCAGGGCGTGGGAGAGAGAGCTAGGCATTGAGGTCTCCTCAGAAAATATGTAGGAAAATGCAAGAAAGATATCAATTTGCAATAAGGCCCATGCTTTACAGTTGAAGATTCTCCACAGGGTCCACTTGGCTTTGGATCGTTTGTCAAAGTATAAACCAGGAGTATCTTCAACATGCCCCAAAACTGAATGTAAATGGGCACTCTTACCCATTGTCACTGGTCCTGTGGTAGACTTCAAACATACTGGAGTGCTGCAGCAGGTGTAATTGAGGGGATTTTGTGTGTAAGGGTGGAGAAGGACTTGATCTCTCTTCTTGGCCTGCCCAGTGTGTTCCCTGTAGATGCGCATGAGAAAAAAACTTTTCAACATCCTCACTTCCTGTGCAAGGAAGAATACCTTGTTAGGTTGGGTATCCGAAATTTCCCCGGGCTTGTCAGGTTGGCATAAGACTGTTATGGAGTATATCCCCGTGGATTTTCTTACAAGTATGGTATACCACAAGACTGAGAATTTCTATAAGACATGGCAGTCTTTTTTGGAGTACCTTGACACAGATTTGTCTGCCACACTAATAAGGGCTTTTATATAGCTGTAATGATTGTGCTTAATGAGTGCAGTATCCAGAGAGGGGGAGCTGTGAACGTATGAGTCTATGAAAATTAATGCCCGTGATATTCGAGAGTGAGTGTTTTGTTTTGCTGAGCTGTATTATTATTATTTATTAGTTTGCTGTTAGTGATTATTTATTTAGTTAAGTAGTTAGTTGTTTTTTTTAAAATATATATTTTAATATATATTTATACATTTGTACATGAGGATGGTTTGGGTTTTAAAATTTTTTTGTGTTCTTCTTTGTATTGTTTTGTATTTGCTGTAATATTAAAAAATCTATTTTTCAATAAAATATGTATTTAAAAAAAGGAATGTTTGACCATCTTCCGTCTGACAGTAGCAGAAACAGAGATTTGAAGCTTACCAAAGAAATGTAATTATGCTGTGACCAAACATATAAACACTGAAAAGATATTAATTTCCCCAATTCTGATCAAAAGCCTAACAACAATTGCATGATGAATTATGTGCTGTGTGTATGTGTGTAATTTAACTGAGAAATTTTGAGAAATATGGAATATTATCAAGAAGACGTAAGGTTTCCAATTTTGTCAGACTTTAACCTTCAGTTTATCATCAGCGTTGATGTGATGTCTTGCCTCTATCTGCTGTGAAATGAGGCACATCTCCTGGTTCACTTTTCCTCTGACCACCAATTTTGTACATATTTACAATACCATTGAATCATAGCATTTGAAATTCTGACTGGCATTGCAACTAATCATTAAAACCTACATTTGGGAAGAAATTAACTGAAGCATTTCTGAAAATTGAGTGGAGCAGCAAATTAGTCATAGTCCCACGGTATTGAATATATTATACTAAATGGGAGACACTAGAATAACCAAAATGTATTAACCAATAACCCTCCCACATGAGTTATATAAGTAGCATTATGCTAGATGTATTTGGATGAAAATTCCAAAACTGATTCCTTTGGAATTTTTTTTAAAAGAACTGTGGCATATTCAATCCCCCTACTGTTTTCTTTCAAATTGTAATGTACTAATATGCCAATAAGTCAGCACTAAGGATCATATTTACAGTGTTTACTAGTAAAGACGTAATGATTAAGCTGCTTAGAAATAGTCTAAGGATCAGATGCACTGAATTCAGTTAAGACCACCAAGAGATGGCAACATCAAGAAAAAAATGCTTTGGGTGAAATTTTTGATTAGGAATGGATTTGTTGTAAGTTTGATAAAAATTGAGCTATGCTGTAATATGCTGAAAATGTGTTGCTGGAAAAGCACAGCAGGTCAGGTCGATTCTCCTGCTCCTTGGATGCTGCCTGACCTGCTGCGCTTTTCCAGCAGCACATTTTCAGCTCTGATCTCCAGCATCTGCAGTCCTCACTTTCTCCTATGCTGTAATATGGAATGATATCCATGTAGTTGGCATTTATAAATCATAAGCAGTTATTCTCACTCAAAATGATGAATTTATTATTGAATACCTTATGACAACAGATGCTAAGGAATAGAATTATTCTGTGTGACTACTCTCATCTGTGCCTGTCATTGGGTAAATATTGAGCCAATGTCAGATAATAGCCCAGATATTTTGCTGAGAATAATGGTGCTCACTGTTTATCTGTATTAATTTGGATAGCAAAGTTTATAGTAAACTCACGAACAGCTAAAAAGCCGAAATTCAGAAGGTAACTCTGACCTACCAGCCAGAAATTCTGAGCTACCCTGCTTCTCTGCAGACTGTGTGAAAACAGCACCTCAATGATACTCTTGTCATTAAAATCAATGCTAGGTCAGGAAGTGGTTCACTCACGTCTTTTAGCAAAGGAAGTCTTTCATCCTTACCTGGTCTGACTTACATGAGACTTCAGAAACGCAGCAATATGTTTGACTCTTAACTGGCCTCTGGGCAATTAGGGATGGGCAATAAATGCTTGCCTTGCCAGTGACAAATAATCTTTTAGAAAAGTGGTGTCCCTTACCCACTAGTTCCTCACTAAAATGTCAGAGAAGGTTTGGGTTGCTCTATTCAAATATATATGAACTTCTGACTATGTGATAAATGATAATGATTGCACTTTGACTCCAAAAATAACATTTTATAATGTAATTTTTCATTCCTACAGAATTTTATTATTGTTGGAGATTTAAAAAAAAATAATCTTCTTCCTTTATGCTTTTTAACCTTACTGTCTTTTATTCTTATTATTATAGAATCCTTACAGTTTGGAAACAGGCCTGTAGGCCCAACAAGTCCACACCAACCCTCCGAAGAGCATCCCACCCAAACCCATTCTCCTACATTTACCCCTGATTAATGCACCTTACCTATACATCCCTGAACACTATAAGCAATTTAGCATAGTCAATTCACCTAATCTGCACATTTTCGGATTGTGGGAGGAAACCAGAGCACCTGGAGGAAACCCATGCAGAAATGGGGAGAATGTGCAAACTCCACACAGACAGTTGCTCGAGGCTGGAATTGAACCCAGGTCCCTGGGGCTGTGAGGCAGCAGTGCTAA
This sequence comes from Chiloscyllium punctatum, assembly GCF_047496795.1. Taxonomy (NCBI): domain Eukaryota; kingdom Metazoa; phylum Chordata; class Chondrichthyes; order Orectolobiformes; family Hemiscylliidae; genus Chiloscyllium; species Chiloscyllium punctatum. The sequence continues at coordinate 59,130,994 of NC_092763.1, read as the reverse complement.
CCACCGAGACACCATGCTGCCCCAAATGTCTTCCTTTCCCAATTGTTGGTTTGCCTTCTCACACGATTTACTCTTTTTTAAACTTCGTGGCTTTTATTTCTTGGTTTAGAATCTTCAGGGAAAATTTTATCTAAAGTGACACTGACACAGGTGGGAATTAAAGAGCCATAGCACTGGAATTCCCCAAACAAGTCCCTTGACTGATCAGCAAGGACATGTGAGGTGATGTAGCAAGGCTGTCAAAGGAAGGTTTTTGTTTAGTTAAAGAGCCCAGGAAAGGTTCACAATTGCTGAACCGTGCCTTGATTCCTCTGATTTTAGTAACCACAGGAATACAGAGAAAAAATTGGGAGGATTGTCTCTCCTGTTTCAGAATCTTACCTGGACATTCTTCTGCAGGAAGTAGGGGACTGAAATAACATGATATTTTCCAGGCTGTTAGAAAGAATCCAGCCTCTGCAAGCAAGAAAATGTGGATGGAGCAAAATACCAAGCAAGTAAACGGCAGGAGTGTGGCTCCTCAAACCTGGAGACAATGCCGTAAGTGTTTCCAGCTCAGCTGGCATTGTGAACGGCTAGCTGCAAGGTGAATGCTGAGCTGCATTTACACATTTCTAACTATAAAATCTGGGCAGTCATTTCATTTACAAGGAGGAAGAAAAAGAACTAATGGACATGCCAATGTATTGCAGTATGATACATCTGGTTACCAATGGGTGCCAGGTTACTTAGTCACCATTTCCAGTAGCTGACATGTGGTGCATGGCAAGGGAAACCTAAAAGATAAGAAAGTAATTCAACTAAGAAAAGGCAGAAACAAAATACTTAATTTTTTTTAAAATCAGTTTGAAATGTTTGATGTTTTCTATTCTCCTGTGGCTATTTTGCACAGCAAGGCTGTTTGTGCTATGCAAAAATTGGATTCTGAAGAAAGAGTGTGAGAGGATAATAACTTTTGAAATGGCAGAGGATGCTGAGAACCAGCTGGATGGTGAGAAAGACAAATGAGTGAGCTTGACAGAGTAGATGTTCTGGAAATAAAAAGGTTGTTAAATACCCTTGAAGAGACAAAGATAGTCAAGTAAGGAAAATCAAAGTGATGGAAGGTGACATCTAACAGTGCTGTCAACTGGCACCTGCTCAGGAACAACCGGCTCAGTGACGTCTAGTTTGGGCTCCGCCAGGGCCACTCAGCTCCTGACTATATTACAGCTTAGTTCAAACCTGGACAAAAGGAGCTGAATTCCAGAGGTCAGGTGAGAATTACAGCCCTTGATATCAAAGCCACATTCAACCCGAGTGTGGCATCAAGGAGCTCTTGCAAAACTGAAGGCAATGGGTATCAGGAGAATATTCTTTGTTGGTTAGAGTCATATCCGACACATAGGAAGATGGCTGTGATTGTTGAAGATCAATCATCCCAGCTCCAGGACATCTGTGCATGAATTCTTCAGGGCAGTGTTATTAGCCCAATTGTCTTCAGCTGCTTCTTTAATGACCGTAATAATGACTCCATAATAAGGTCAGAAGAGGAGATGTTCGCTGATGATTGTACAATGTTCAGCACCATTTGCAACTCCTCAGATACTGAAATAACCTATGTCCAAAATAAGCAAGATCTGGGCAATATCCAGATTTGGGCTGAAAAGTGACAAATAACATTTGTCCAAATGCCAGGCAATGACCATCTCTAACAGGAGACAATCTAACCATCTCCCCTTGACATTCGATGGTATCAATATCACTGAATCCCCCATTTCAACATCCTGGGGATTACCATTGATGAGAAATTCAACTAGAGTCACCATATAAATACTGTTGCTACTAGACCAGGCCAGAGACTAAACCATATATATAAATCCACAAGGGAAAAGTTAGGAATGTGATTGAATTCTCCCACTTGCCTGGAGGACAGCAGTACAAATACAACTCGAAAAGCTTGGCACCATTCAGGACAAAACAGTTGGGAGATTGGTACCATATCCTCAAATATTAATTCCCTTCACCAGTGATGCTCAGTAGTAGTAGTGTGTATCATCTACAAAATGCAGAAAATCATCAAAGATCCTTAGACAGCACCTTCCAAATCCATGACCACTACCATATAGAAGGATAAGCGCAGCAGATATATGGGAACATCACCACCTGCAAAATCTCTTCCAAGACACTCAACATTCGGACTTGGAAAACTATCACAGTTCCTTCAGGGTTGTTAGGTCAAAATCCTGGAATTCTCTCCCTAACTACAACAGTTCAAGATGGCAACTCACCACCATCTTTGTGAAAGTAACCAAGGATGGACAATAAATGCTGGCCCAGCCAGCAAAACCCATGTCCAATGAATGAATATTTAAAAAGTACCTCTGATTCTGCTAAGTGAGTTTGCTGTCAAAAAGTGTTTTTTCTACCACAAAGCCAGAGTCACAGTACCAGTGGCAACAAATGAATGAAAGTACACTCTGCTGCAACTGCATGCCAGTAATAAGGGTAGTAAATTTTGAAGGTGTTGTCTGGGGTGTTGATTAATTGGGCCTTTTTGTTGAGATTTGTGAGAAGCTTTTTCAGTATTGTTGGAGCTGCACCTATTAGGCAAGTGGAGAGCATTCCATAACATTCTTAACTTGTCCCTTTTAGTTGATGGACATGCTTTGAGTCAAGAGGTGTGTAACTGACATCAGACCTTCCAGCCTCTGACCTGCTCTTGATAGTATTTATGTGGCTGCTTCAGTTAAGTTCTTGCTCAATGGCAACTCTATGATATTGATGGTGGGTGATTGAATAATCCATTGATCAGTGATGTTTAGGTTCTCTTTAGTTAGATTTGATCATTGTCTGGCAGTTGTGTGCCACCAGATGTTACTTGCTACATATCTGTTCAAACCTGAATATCTGCTGAAACCCTTCTTGCTACCACTAGCAGTTATCAGAGGAGGTATTAATGACAGAGAACAATGTGAAGCAATTAGCTGACCTTATACTGGAAGGATAATCATTGATGAAGCAGTATCAGATGTATGAGCTAAGGTTGCTAACTGTAGGAACCCTGGCAGCAAAGGACTTGAACTATGATAATTGACCTCCAACAAACACAACCATCTTCCTTTGCACTAATTATGGTTTTAATTAGTTGATTGCATTGAATTCCAGTTTTTCAAGGCTGCTCAATGCCAAAATTGATCATCTGCTGCCATAATGTCAAGTACAATAACTCCCACCTCATTTGCTGATAATATTCTTTGATCTATTGTTGGTAAATTAGGAATCAGTTGACCAATATCAAATATGGTTTATGGAGTCATAGAGTCATACAGCACGGAAACAGACCCCTCTGTCCAACTTGTCCTTGCCAACCCAAATATCCTGAATTAATCTACTCCTGTTTACCAGTACTTGGCCCATATCTGTCTGAACCCTTCCTAGTCATATATCCATCTAGATGCCTTTTAAATGTTGTTACTGGCAATCAGCAGGCAAAAACTGATAGACAACTCAGATTCAGAATTATTTTTGTGACATGTATTCTTTCAGATTAGTAGTGCATAATTACAGTCATAAATGGTTTGGCTGTATATCAGATTGCTAGGGAGAAAAACAAGGGAGAAAGATTCAGCAAAACTGAAGTCAGTGAAAGAGTAAGAAAATTAATGATATTTCTGAGAATGTGATACAACCTATTAGACATGCCACCATATAAGAAATACCTGGACATTCTGAGATTTGTCTAATGTAGCATGATATATCAAGATAGTTCAATGTTCAAAATCATTGTATATTATCATTTTATCACATGCATGTTAGTTGTTCCACTTTGTCCTTCTAGCAAGAACCTTGCACAATCTATTTAAATCAAATTCTGCTTACTTATTTGTTTGATGTATTTTGCATATTCTTTCTTCATGTGAAATATTAAATTCAATATTTGTTTAGTACTGTACACTTCACTCTTACACCCTCAGATAAATCTTTAACCACTGTGGTGGAACACAATGCCAAAGATTTTGACTGTAGGCGTAAGGGTCAATTTTTCAGTGCAAAGCAAATATCGAAATTAGTTTTCATGTGGGCAATTTCTTGCAAATACTGCAAGTTTTTATGTAGAGACTGAAACAAAACACTGACATTTTTAACAATAGTGTATTTAAAATAACTTTAGTTTTGTACTAAATATTTAATGCTGTAATATTCCCTGAAAGTGCAAATGTGGATGTGTAATGCTTTACATTCCAGGAAAAGTACAAATAAAATATTTATTAGTTCTGTAGTATTTTTAATACTCATTAGATTTGTAATGTAAACACTAAAATATTTATTGTCCTTCCAATCAGACTTGGCTTGCTGTGTTGTTGCTGTGTTAACAGTTTGTGACGTGGGCAGCATTAAACTGCTGTACTGCAAAGTTTTGCTTGTGAACAAAACAAGCATAAAAGAACATGAAGTACAGAATGAGAAAATATTTAAGCCATTAAGACATTCTCTTTCCAATAGACCACAAACATTTTGCCTTGTCAGAAACTCTTCCAAACTTACTTAATAATCTAAATAAAAGTTGAAGTTTCTATCTCATTCCCAAAGCTTATGGAAAAACAAATTTCCAGACCATTAATCCAACATTGATCAGTTAAAATCTGCTGATGAGTTAACCATCATTTTGCAGAATATCTGATTACTTGTGTTGTCCTTATAACCTTCAGTTTTCTTCTGATCTGATATCAATCCAGTTGTTTTTGGAAATGTTTAAAATGACATTGAATTTAATTACTAATCTTTCTTTGGAAACAAGCCAAAAATCTGTTGAAAGTCTAAATAAACTGCATCACTGGGAGCTCATTGATTTTTCTATATACATGAATTTTGGGAATTTTGTCAGGCAAAGTCTTCCAATGTTATTTTGTACAGGTATTCCCGCAGCCCCTAAAATAGTTTCCATGACATTTTGTTTTACTGCGATCGTGTTACTAAGCCTGTGGTTACCTTTACCTAAGGAACTTTGTCTTATTGTCTCTGCTAAGTATTATATCTTCTTGGCAGCAAATTAATTTCCAATGATTATTCGATTTCCTGTCAAAGCTATTTCAGAATTATAGGATGGTATATCATCTGACCCTGGTGATATGCTAGCCTAATGTAATTTCCATAAGCAAGCCTAAAACTGAAACTTGCATCCTACCTTCTATCATTCTAAGTGAGTGTAACTGAGGTCTACTATTTAATCTTGATCAAGTTAAATTGGAGAGAGGAAGTGAGAAGGCAACTATGTTGTCTACCAGCCTAGACTAGGCAAAATATGACAATCTTAAAATATTTTTAAGATTTTTATGACAATCTTAAAATATTTTTCACTGCTTGAATTCTAAGTCATTAGAATGGTTTATAGAAACAAAAAAAAAACAATGGAGACCAAAATAGGAAATAACATAATAGGAACAGGGAGAGGTGAAGATGCTGGAGGTGGTGAGAATGTTACAGAGAGTGGTCAGGGTATAGAGAACTGAAAATAGTATATATAGCTCATTCTCTTCCTCTGAGAGCTGCTGTGTTTCATACACAGCAGGTCTTTGGTGTCTGAATGGAGAAAGTCAGAAAAGGAGTTTGGGGAGTGAAGGACATTGTGGGGTGGAAAGCAAGAATGTCATGGTTACAACGTCAGCAATTTATATCTCATACCAGATTAAAGAATGATGGTGAAATTGCAATTGAGAAGGGGCATAAAAAGAATAGCATACCATCATCAACAATGCTCTTGATGATACTGGTTGCAGTGGGCTTGTTAACAGCTCCACAACATCAGAGCCACCTCCTCCATAGGTCACAGGAGCTATAAGTGTAGCCACCACTGGTATTCTCTGTTCACTACAATTGCATGCAACCTTGATCTGCATGAGAGAGGGAAAGAATGTTGCTGATGGTTTTGCATTGTATTCAGGGATACCACTGCCCTTCTAAATAGCTGAATGCAGCAAGAGGTGGAAGTGAGCCTAGTATCATTAGGAGATGTGTGCAGGTAATGAAAAAGTGTAAATGAATGTTCTACCTGTGTCTTGACTGCCATGGGATACCGTACATAGGGGTGGTACATTGCACAATACATGGGGTATTGATGGTGCATTGGGTGTGAAACGCAATGTGAAGATGGATTCACCAACTTTGATGAGATGTGTTAGGTCATTGAACATTTTGGAGTATCTTAGCCATGTTCATGGGACCTGACTGTGGGATTTGACTTCCCTGGTCACCTGCTTCCTTTGCCTTAGGAGAGAGTCTCTAAAGGGCTTCCTGGCTTCCATGGATACATGGATTCTCTCTTCCTGGCATTTTCTTCACTCAGGTCTCAAGAGCAGCATCTGTGACCCTTCAAGCCTTTGTCTCCTTGGTGCTCCATTTATTCAACTTGTACTTGCAACGAGTCAACAGCAGTTTCCCTACATTGAGTACATTTCTCTTTTTAGAGGGCAGATTACTCGTAAGACTTGGACATGTGTTGGCCACGGACTCTATTAATCCTACAGGTAAATGTTCAGCCAATCAATAACATAAGTCACAGTTGGCTGATTGCTCCAAGTTGGCATACAAACCATCTCAACTAGAGTAGCCATGGGTAGATCCCCAAAGTAGAAGGAAAGGAATCTTTAGCTTTTCCAAGTATTAGACCTTCTGTGGCTTCAGTTGAACAATCAAAGAATAACGCCTTCCGTTTACCATAAAGTATCCTGAAATGGAGGAGTTTCTTGACTTGAAGTAAACAAAGCTTCTCTTGTTCCCTGGTAAAAGATATCCAATATTGTATTGTATAAAGTGGCATAATAATTGACTGATGTAATGCATAAACACCAATTGCTAATATAAAGAAATAGATTCTGAACAATTAATTCAGCTGTTAGAATAGCTATTAAGGTCATTGAAAAAGTCTGATGTCTCATTGAACATGGTGCTGTTAATCATGAAGGAAATGATGATCTTCAGACATGCACAGCTTCAAAAAACCAGGAAGCCCCTTAGAGGGTCTCTCCTAAGCCAAAAGAAGCTGGTGACCAGGAAAGTCTAATATGTATATCTTTACAATAAAGTAAACATATTTACACCTGTGCTTCCAATATATATTCCCTTATCCTCAATTGAAGATGTCTTTCCACCATGGTTCAGAAGGTCTTTAAGAATGTAAGTCTGATTTTCTGCACTTCTTCCTGCACCCTACTTCTCCCTCCAAGAGCCACAATGGGATTCCCTTTGTCCTTACATTATGACCTACCAGCAGTCACATCCGATAGCTCTACCCTGGCCACTTCTCCTACCTGCAGTGCGATATGATCACCACACACTTTCCATCCTTCTCCCCTTTTAACTTTCCAAAGTAACCATTCCTTCTGTGATACAGAGGTCAATTTTAATCACTTCTAAAGCTTGTCCTTAAAGGAACGGTTAGAGCTGAGAAAAGAGATTATGCGCTTGCAGGACCATTGAATGAGGCCATATAGGTTGAACTAAAGACCAAATAGACAAGCATGTAAGTGCATAAATGACTGAGAAAAGCCATAACAATGGACTGAATATTCCCACCTTTCAATTGTCAATTTTGGGAAATTTCATGGAGGCCCCCTCTACTAACATGAGCCCACACAATTTTCTCACACAATTCTCAGCTCAACTATTAAGTACGCACCCTGCCCTGCCGTCCACAGCCCTGGTCCTGTACAATCTTGCCCTTGGCAGTGACAGAACTGACAGCTCTCTGGAATTAGCTCTTCCAGTTCTATGTTCAAACTTTAGCTGCACCCCCTTTATACTTTGTCACTACAAAATTCTAAAAGAGATGGTGGAGAAAGGCAAATTATCACCCTGCTATGCTAATAGGAACCTATAAGTCCTGGTTAACTGGAGGTACAGAGGAAGACTGGTAGAGGAGATCCTGATATCCAATCCAGGAGCCTGCTCTGAAGTTGCCATCTGGGTCAGTGCCATTCCCAAAGAATATAGAACATATACCATAGAACAGTACAGCACAGGAATGGGCCCTTCATGTTTGTATCAATCATGATGCCATTCCAAAGTAATCTCATCTCATGGTCCATGTCCCTCTATTTCTTTCCTGTTTGTGCATCTGTATTAATGCCTCTTAAACTTCTACAGCCTCCCCTGGCAGCATGTTCTAGGCACCTACCTCACTCTGTGTAAAAAAAATGCCTCACACACATCTCTTAAATTTTTCCCACCTCACTTTAAATGTCTATCCCTTAGTATTTGACATTTCTATCTTGGGAGAAGGACTCTGATTATCTACCCAATCCATGTCTCTTCCACTCAGCCTCTGACACTTTAGTGAAAACAATCCAGGATTGACAAGCTCTCCTTATTGCTAATACTCACCAAATCAGGAAACATGCTGGTAGACCTCTTTTGCACCCTCTCCAAAATCTCCACAACCTTCCTATAAGTGTGGTGATCAGAACTACATTCAGTACTCCAAAAGTGGCCGAAATAAAGTCTTATACAGCTGTAACATGACTTGCCAACTTTTATAAGTGAAAGTGAGGAATTCCTGATGAAGGGCTCCTGCCTGAAACGTTGGTTTTCCTGCTCCTCGGATGCTGCCTGATCTGCTGTGCTTTTCCAGCACCACTCTAATCTTGCCAACTTTTATACTCAATGCCTCAATCAACGAAGGCAAGCATGTCATACACTTTCTTGACCACAATATCCACTTGTGTTACCACTTCGGGGAGCTATGGACTTGCACCCCAAGGTCCCTCTCTATATCAATGCTCCTAAAGGTGCTGCTATTTACTGTATACTTCCCTCTTGCATTTGACCTCCCATAATGCATCATCTCACACTTGTCTGGATTAAACTCCACCTGCCATTTCTCCGCGCAATTTCTTAACTTGTCTATATCCTACTGTATCCTTTGACAGCCTTCCTCACTATCCACAACCCCACAATTTTTGTGTCATCTGCAAACCTTCCAATCAGACCATTTATATTTTCATCTAAATCATTTTTATTTATTACAAACAACAGAAATTCCAGCACTGATCCTTGTGGAACACTACTGGTCACAGACCTCTAGTCAGAAAAACACCCTTCCACAATGATCCTCTGTCTTCTATGACTAAACCCATTTTGCACCCATAGATTCCATGTGACTTAATCTTCTGTACCGGCCTACTTGAAGGACCTTGTCAATTGCTTTAGTAAAGTCACCCATTGCCCTACTCTCTTCAATCATATTCACCACTTCCTCAAAAAAATCTCAATTAAATTTGTGAGGCAAACACTCAAATATGTGAGACTGGAGGAATGGGCAACGCTGCAAGAAGGTCAATGACCTGTACTCCGCAAGTGGAAGCACCATCATCTTCTCTGCTACCTCATGCTCACTTCAATGCCACTACCCCATCCACCTCCCAACAAGGCTCATGGTCTTTTCACTATTGTATAAAGCACCTTCACTCAACACTCTCTCCATCCCTCCAATCTCTTAATCTTTCCTGCCATTCAGGCTTCCTAATCAATCACTCAGGACTCCACACCACCTTTCCTGCACTACACTAACATTAACAGCTGTGCCAGGCACATACATCTCAACTTGATCCTTTACTTTGTCTCATTGCAGAAGAAAACAGTCCATAATATTGCCAACTGTTGAGGTTGCAAACATTTACCTCCTCACCCCCTGAGAGGAGAGGATTCTTAAGTTCATGGGAGAGAATGAATCTGGGAATACTAAAAGCCAGTAAAACTCATTGCGATGTGCTGTATTGCACCCCCATTACTGACATGTGAACATATTCATACCAAGCTCAAGCTTTTGCCTCTGTTGCATAAATCATTCCCTCTCCTGTCTTCTGGAGGCACAAATGGTACTCGCACACTTTTCTCCCACAAAAGACCAGTCCCTCAGGCAACCAACTCCTCTCCAACTCTGTGGTAGAAGCCATGGACCCATCAGGAGAAGCACCAGTAAGGTTTTCTCCTGCACTCTCCACCAGAAGCAGGAGCACATTCTCTTCTTCTGTGTCACACGTTTCTACAATTCTACTTTACCAGGGAATAAGCATCTGACGCTGCAATCTTCACAGCATATTATTTGGTTTGCATCAACATTTATACATTGTTTCCGAGTATGTTGGAATTCTAGCCTGACCATCCTTTTGTATTTTATTTTACGATAGAGTTGTCTGTTCTGTATATTTTGATATACCACATGCACTTAGTTGTGTTTGTTCTAATAGACTGAATCAGCTGAGAAAGGTTGCAGCATCATCTCTGGGTCAAGAGAGATGATAAATTATTCATAGACTTTACCAAAGGTTGCAGTGCCATCTTTGGTTCAAGTGGGAATAAACAGTACTGCCCTTACAGCATTACCAAGTGAGTTCAGGGGTATGACAATTTTACCAAGCTAACGACTATTATGTAGGTGAGAGATAAGCTTAAATTCTTTAGTCTTGTCCACCTGTGTATTGACTATGTTGAGTAATGTTTCTCCATTCCCAATAACAAAGGTTAACAAAAGTAGGAGAAAACAGGGCAGAAAATTTCAATAAACAACCTATGTAATTTCTGGGCTGGGAGAAGAAGAGCCTTAAAGCATACAACTGATATGTAATGAATCAATTATGATGAGCAGAGACTTTTTATGAAGCGTAGAGATCTTGTTTATGTGAAATTAATTAGAAAATAGTAAACAGATAATCCTGAAATAGAAAGGCAAAATTCAAACTGATGAAAATATTGAAAATCAAACTCATTGCCTTAAATCAGAGGCTGCCAACTGCTGAATTCTGCTCGAAGTAACCACCCATTCCTCCAGTCTCACACATTTGAGCCAGGCTGAAGTATAGGGTTACGTTTTTCTAAGCAAGGCAATGGTTCTAAAGAATCAATGCTAAAGGTCTACTAGCTCCCCCCAAGCCTATGATATCACACACAGTCATGGGGTGGAGGCAGTGAGTTTCACACCCACCTTCATAGGGAGCAAGTGCATTCTGTGCAGGTCCTGAGAGTCCTCGTAATTATGCCTGACTTGTAATATAGTTGTACTTATTGCTGCCATGTAATAAACCATATTATCAAAGAACATGCTGCTTTTGTATAGAGTGGTGTAGACTCTACCACCGATCATGAGACAGAATTGAGACCAAGTAAAGGTAAATGAGAAATGAGGTACTGGTGGTGGGAATCAGAATAATACCACAAGTCCTTTGGACACTCCAAATTGCTTTAGAGTTAATGGATTTAAGAAGTAGTTATTGTTATGTGTGCAGTTTGCGTACAGCAAGCTGAAAGATAAATATTGACAGGAAACTGAGACTAGGTAATAATTTTCCACTCCTCATAGGAACTTTTACATCCATGCAACAAGGCCTGAGTTTAACATTTCTGCTGAAAGACAATAATTTCAACAATGCAGCATTTCCCTGACGTAGTACTGCCAAGTGGAGAGTCTGTGCAAGTTTTCCTTGCACCAGTTAGAGGTGGTCAAAAATCACACAACACCAGGTTACAATCCAACAGGTTTATTTGAAAACACTAGCTTCTGGAGCACTGCTCCTTCATCATTGTAAGAGAGAGAGGAAGGCCTTAGACACAGAATTTATAAGGAATGATTAAAAGGTCCTACAATGCATGCGAATGAATTGAATACACCTAAGATGGCTCTTAAATCTTTAATCAGATAGAATGGAGGTGCAGGTTTCAATTGATTAATATGCAAATCCCAGAATTTCTTTCAAGTCACTGCCCGAGATAAGGTGCTATCAACATAAAGCAGGTGACATCTCTGATCAGATAATTTATTTTAAGCATGAGTTTTTGTTTGGAGTCTGTCTCTGTCTTAACCTAGAGTCAGACTAGTTTTATTTCCAAAGTAGAAGTTTATAAAATGGCACATTGACTGACTGTCTACAAATTGTGTATTTTTTAAAGAAAAAGTAATGTATCTGCAAATGCAAACAAACAGATTTACAGCTACGTGCATGTATGTGTATGTGTGTTTGAGAGATAGAAAGTTTGTGTGTGTGTTTAAGAGAGTGTGTGGGCAGTGACTTGAAAGAAATTCTGGGATTTGCATATTAATCAAAAACTGCACCTTCATTCTATCTGATTAAAGATTTAAGAGCCATCTTAGGTGTGTTCAATTCATTCGCATGAATTGTGTGATCCTTTGATCCTTTCCTTATAAATTTTGTGTCTGAAGTTTTCCTCTTTCACTCACATCTGATGAAGGAGCAGTGCTCTGAAAGCTAGTGTTTTCAAATAAACCTATTGGACTACAATCTGATGTTGTGTGATTTTGACCTTGTCCAACCCAGTCCAGCACTGGCACCTCCACATTACCGTTAGGGGTAGTTGGTGTACCTATGAAACAAATTCTAACAAATAGGGCAGGAATTAGGTATGAATTAGGAACCCAACAATGAATTCTGGGTGGTAACCACACTCAAGCTACATCATTATTGTGATGCAGTTTTAAAGTATAAATGGCCTAAATGACCATGCACAAGGCAGGTTTGACACTCAATAAGAAGTACCAAGCATCTGCAAGAGGCAGGAGCGGTCATCCTGGTGGCAAAAGCAGTTGTCAACCATGTCAGGGGCTCCTGCAGCTTTGATGATTAATGTACTAGATCCTTGGAAGTGGAACAAGGCAGCTTTGTGGCCTTGTACAACAAGGTAGGGCCAGTACTCATGCTGGTCTGATTAACCTGAGAAACCTTTTGAAAAGAGTGCTGCAAATAAAATTACTTGGCCTTTGTGGCAATCTCAACAGTTGTGCATTGAGGCATACAAGTATTGTTCGGCTAATATACAAAACTTTAGAAATTTCTATTCTTCTCCAGGTTATCCCCTTAACAAGCTACCTCAGGAGCTTAAGGGGCTGTGAGTTGGTGTGATTCTTCCCATACACAGCACCATTTCTTTGAAAATCAAAAACTGTCCCAGAGATGCTTGGATCTTGACCCTTTCTCTCACATGTGTGCACACAAGCACACACAGACACACACACACTTACAAAAAGTGATATTGTCTTCTATTCCATGGAAGAGAAGCAAGAATAATTTGTGTGAGGAAAATCCATTCCTAAATTGACTCCACAGGCTTGCAGCTTATGCAATTTCTTGACATTAAACATGGAGAGAAACTTTAATAGCAGAAATATTATTAATTCTCATGCACCATCTGTTTTTGCAACTATTTCACAATTACCTTAACAAATTCTAGTTGATAACCTCTTCTGTCACAAATGTCACCCTGATCACTGTGATTAAAATCTTTCTAATTTATTCTTTTTTTTGTGGCTTTTGAGCTTCATGTACACAATCCTACATGTTTTTCCTCCTCCACATGCATTGTGCTGAAATCATGGCCCACGGCACAGTCTCCCACACTTGAGCAATGTTTCTCTGACCATAAGCTTTGAAATCTCAGTCTATCTTCCCTCCTACACGCTACAACCTTTTAAAACCCCAATTTGATTACCGCATATTTTAAAACTGTTCTGTGTTGGGTTTGCTGGGGAGACCCTAGAAATGCCGTCTCACTCCCAGGGTCTCTTATTTACAAATGACAGTCACTCATGTCCAAGATTCAACCAAAGTAATAGTTCTGATTTTAGCTGGGATCAGGAAGAGAAGGTGAACATCTAATATCTCCTGGTGTCAGAAGCTTGGTTGACTATAACATCCACATCCATATCTGCAAGCTGCCAGTAAACTGACCAAAATGGTTAGAGGAGAGGCAATCGGTTAGGAGTGGAATTTAAAATATCAGGAGGCTACTAAGAGGCATCAAGTGGTTACCATAATCAAGGCAAATATCAGTAAGTGTCTCACTGGAAGGAAGGAGACAAGCTGGGATTCTGCTGGTCCTTCTATTAGCACAAAGAAGGCTAAAAATAGTTATTCTTCTTGCTGTCTTTGCTTGGAAAGAAAACCACTTCCTTATAGCTAGAATTAAAGTTGCAGTCAAAGGTCAGGGTCACTGACCTTCATTCTTAATGAAGAGCAATGGAGCAGGCTCAAATCAAATCAAAAACAATAAATACCAATGTCTTAAACATACAACCGATTTTAATTAAACCCATCTGACTTCGACCAATCGGACATGGTTAAAAGAGCGCCTAATATATTTTAACAGATACAAAAAGAAGCAGAAATCAAATAACAGTTGACCTCTTAGATACATACCCACCGACTCCCATAGCTGCCTGGATTACACCTCTTCCCACCCTATCTCTTGCAAAAATGCCATCCCGTATTCCCAATTTCTCCGCCTCCGCCGTATCTGCTCCCAGGAGGACCAGTTCCACCATAGGACACACCAGATGGCCTCCTTCTTTAGAAACCGCAATTTCCCTTCCCACGTGGTTAAAGATGCCCTCCAACGCATCTCGTCCACATCCCTCACCTCCGCCCTCAGACCCCACCCCTCCAACCGTAACAAGGACAGAATGCCCCTGGTGCTCACCTTCCACCCAACAAACCTTCGCATAAACCAAATCATCCGCCGACATTTCCGCCACCTCCAAAAAGAACCCACCACCAGGGATATATTTCCCTCCCCACCCCTTTCCGCCTTCCGCAAAGACCGTTCCCTCCGTGACTACCTGGTCAGGTCCACACCCCCCTACGACCCACCCTCCCATTCTGGCACTTTCCCCTGCCACCGCAGGAACTGTAAAACCTGTGCCCACACCTCCTCCCTCACCTCTATCCAAGGCCCTAAAGGAGCCTTCCACATCCATCAAAGTTTTACCTACACGTCCACTAATATCATTTATTGTATCCGTTGCTCCTGATGTGGTCTCCTCTACATTGGGGAGACTGGGCGCCTCCTAGCAGAGCGCTTTAGGGAACATCTCCGAGACACATGCACCAATCAACCAAACCGCCCCGTGGCCCAATATTTCAACTCCTCCTCCCACTCTGCCAAGGACATGGAGGTCCTGGGCCTCCTTCACCGCCGCTCACTCACCACCAGATGCCTGGAGGAAGAACGCCTCATCTTCCTCCTCGGAACACTTCAACCCCAGGGCATCAATGTGGACTTCAACAGCTTCCTCATTTCCCCTTCCCCTACCTCATCCTAGTTTCAAACTTCCAGCTCAGCACTGTCTCCTTGACTTGTCCGGACTTGACCGACCTGCCTATCTTCTTTTCCACCTATCCACTCCACCCTCTCCTCCTTGACCTATCACCTTCATCTCCTCCCCCACTGACCCATTGTACTCTATGCTACTCTCTCCCCACCCCCACCCTCCTCTAGTTTATCTCTCCATGCTTCAGGCTCACTGCCTTTATTCCTGATGAAGGGCTTTTGCCTGAAACGTCGATTTCGCTGCTCTTTGGATGCTGCCTAAACCGCTGTGCTCTTCCAGCACCACTAATCCAGTATTTGGTTTTCAGCATCTGCAGTCATTGTTTTTACCTCTTAGATACATAACCTTGTAGACCAATTACTGCGTTTTGATTATCTCTTTTACCCTATTCAACCTGCATAACGATCCTGGATATCTCAATTTTTTTTAAAATTACCAACTTATAAGTTGTCATCTTGAATGAATAATCTCCTGAAATCTTCATCATTCTCAGCACTTACTTCCAGCCTCCATTTTTCTTTGCTTGCAGTGAAGCTTTGGAATTCTCATTAACAATTGATTACAGCAGTACTGGGGCCCTTACAAACAGGAATCCAGATCCAACCAGCAGACAGACCAGATGTGCTGAGTGCAGTTCTACAGCCACCAGCTTCCCTGTGGGAGCAGAGATCAGATTACCCCATCCAGACTGAAGATCAAACCTGTTACAATAGCACCTTGATCCATATGAAGTTCTGAGATACCGGGCTCCTCAAAGTCTGGCCTTTTGCACATGCCTCAATTTTAGTTGCTGCAGGACTGGCAGCCATGGTTTCAGCTGTGTAGATCATAAACCCTGAAATTCCTTCACCTTCTCTGATTTGGTACCACTCTTTCCTCCCTTAAGACATTGCTGACTTGTTATTCTTTAATTCAGTAACACAGTGAGCAGTGCATTCCTTAAACAATTTATTACGGAGACAGCCATGCTCGTTTCATCTTGAAATCCCTGGGGTTATGTGCAGAAGCTCAATGGCAAGTGTCCATTTCCCCACTAGTCGTCTTTCCAGTGAGAAACTGCAACATGTGATGTTCTTTTCAGCTGATGATTGCAAGTGTCAAAAGTAATAAACCATGTTTGAAATAGTATTACAGCAATTAACTAAGTCAAGAGCTAAAATTTCCAACCATTGATTGAAAATAATGGCAAACTTTTATATTTCTTAAGAATTTTCAATTAAGGTCAAATGCAATACTTTGTTGTATTCAGCTTATTTGAACACGGGGATTAGAATTCTGTATAACTACAACTCCTCTTTGAGCCTCAAACTATGCAGAATCAAGGAGATAGGCAGCTAGTCTGGTCTTAAACCTTTACAAATGATTCTAGCAGTCAGTCACCCATTGCAAGGGAGTCTATGTCTAGCATAAAAGATTTTCATTTTCTTTTTGACTTTCAGTCAGGAAAATGCCTCATACCTGCTTGTTATCTACTAACTGACTATCTGATAAATTGCAGCTGCAAATCTTCACAGTTACTTTTCTATCACGCAGTGCACAAACATATCAATCTGATAATGATAACCCCAAGTTTTTTAGTTTTCAACCTATTTATTCTTTCGTAGGTCATTGCTGGCTAGGCGAATATTTAGTGCCTATCCCCAATTGCCCTGGTGAAGTTGGTGGTGAACTGACTTCTTTAACTGTTGTAGTCCCTGTGCTGTTTGTGCGGCCACAATGCTGTCTGGGAGGGAGTTCCAGGATTTTCACCAAGTGATACTGAAAGAATGTTGATATAGCTCCAAATCAGAATGGTGAGTAACACAGAAGGGAAGCTGAAGTGGTGATATTCCCATTTATCTGCTATCCTTTTTCTTTCAGGTGATTGAACTTGTGAGTTTGCACAGTGCGTGGCTTAGAAAGGAGCTTGCAGGTGATGGCATTCACAAGCATCAGCTGCCTTTGTCTCTCTAGTTGCTACAGGTCATATATTTAGAAAGTGCTGTCAGAGTCATCTCCGAGAGTTATTACACTGCATCTTATAAGTGGTACCCATTGTTGTCTCTGTGCAATGGTGGTGAAGGGAATGAAGATTGAACATAGTGAATGCAGTACCAATTAAGCATGCTGATTTTCACTAGATGGTGTTAAGCTTCTAGACAGGAGCTGTAGGAGGTGCACATATCTGTGTAAGGGTATTCCAATACACTCCTGATGTATATTTTGAATGTGGCAGACAGACACTGGGAGGCAAGAGGTGAGCTAGTGGAGGATTCAGTGGTGGTGATATTGCTGAATGTAAAGGGGCGATGATTAAGTTCTCTCCTGTTGGAGATGATCATTGCTTTGCACTCATGTGCTGTTACTTAAAACATGTTAGCACAAACCTGGATATTGTTCAGTTGTTGCTACATTTGGACATGGACTGCTTTAGTTTCTGAGAAGTCATAAATAGTGCTCAACATTGTGCAATCATCAATGAAAATCTCACCTTCTGATCTTTTCAGGAATGAAAGGTCATCAATGAAGCAACTGAAGATGGTTGGGCCTAAGAGAGTTCCCTGATTTCCTTTGGAAATATCCTGGGGTTAAGATGGCTGACTTCTAACAATCATAACCATCTTCCTTTGTGCCAGGCATGACTCTATCATCTGGATAATTCCACCCTGATTCCCACTGCATTTAGTTTTGCTTTGGGCTGCTTGATGCCATTCTCAGTCAAATGTGGCCCTGTTATCAAGATAGACAAGCCAGAGGCTGGAAGAATACAGCAAGCCAGGCAGCCTCAGGAGGTGGAGAAGTCAATGTTTTGGGTGTAACCCTTCTTCAGGACTGGGGGTGATGTAAGGGGTGCTACAGGTTAAGGGGGGAGGGGATGCAGAGCAGTGAGGTAGGGATAGGTGAACACAGGTCACGATGCATCTGAGATATCAAGGACAGTCACCCTCATCTCATCTCTGGAATTCAGCTCTATTAGCCATATTTGAATTCATGCTGTAAAGAAATCAGGACCTAAGTGGCGATGGTAAAACCCAAAATGAAAGAATAAATGAATAATTCATTGTCATAATAAAGTACCAGTGAGTAGGCCAGTGCTACTTGACATCATTATTAATGGCACCTTTCACCAGGGTAGTTGACTTCACCAGTAAGAGTGCCCTGGTGGCATAACTTGCCAATCTGGATGAGTCCTAAAAGGCATAGCTGCTGCACCAGGTCTGTGGAGATGGAACCAAAAAAAAGGGAAATCTTACTTTACCTCACCCTTACCAATCTATTTGTTGCAGATCTACTTGTCCATGACAATATCATGAAGAGTGACGGCCGCAGAATCATTTTAGAGTTGGGGGTCCCATCTTCATTTTGAGGATATCATCCATCATGTTGTCTGGTGCTAAAGAAGTGTTAAATGGGATATCCTTTGATCAGATGACAGAACTCAGAATTGGACATTTATAAGGTCCTGTAGCCTAACAGTAGCAACAGAATTGTATTCAAAAGCAAGAAGTAACCTGTCTTTCCTCCATTCTACCATTATTATCAATTTTGGAGGTCAACCCTCATTCAATGACAAGTGCAAGAGAGCATGTCAGGAGCAGCATCAGGCAGGAGGTGTCAACCTGGTGGAACTTCAACGCAAGACTGCTTGCATGTGAAAGACAAAGTTAAGTGATCCCACAACCAACAAATCAGATCTAGGCACTACAGTGCAGATTGATGCATTCATGAATGACGTTAGACCATTAAACAACTAAGAGGAATGGAAGACTCTCCAAATGTACTCATTTTCAATGACTGAGGAGCCCAGTACAAAAGCATTTGATATCATTTTCAGTCAGAAGTTCTAATTGGATGATTCATCTTGGCCTCCTCCTGAGGCCCCCAGCATCACAGATACATGACTAGTCTTTAGTCAATTTGCTTCATTTTGAAGAAAAGACTGTGTGCTTTTGACAACATTCTGCCAATAGTACTGAAAACTTGTGCTTCAGAAATAGCTGTGTCCCTAGCCAAGGTGTTCCTGTATAGCTACAACACTTGCTTCTACTTGGCGATGTGGAAACTTGCCCAGGTATGTCATGTTCATAAAATAGCAAGAGAAAATCCAGCCTGACCAATTTTTACCCTATCAGTATACTCTTGATCATCAGCAAGTGATAGAAAGCGTCATTGACAAAGCTATCAAGCAGCACTTGCAAATAAATAATCTGCTCACTGACCTTCAGTTTGGCTTCTGCCAAACCCATGTAGCTTCTGATTTCATGGAAATCATTATCCAAGCATGGATAAAAAAGATAAATTCTAGAGGTGAAGTGAGGTGAGAGTGACTGCCCTTGATATCAAGGCAGCATTTAACTGAGTATGGCATTGAGGATTTCCAATAAAACTGGAGACAGTGGGAATCAAGGGGAAATTTCTCTTCTTGTCAGAGTCATGCTGAGCACAAATGTTTGGAACTTCAATATAGTTAACTAATAAATTCCATGAAAAATTTTCCAATAGTTATGAAGTTTTTGCAGAAACAACAGTTTAAATAAAGCATATGACCATGTGACAATTGAGGATGGCTCACTGATATCAGGGAACAAACAGTGAAAGTACAGTGATATATTTCCAAGTGAGTGGCTTGAACAGGAAAATGCAGCTGGTGGTGTTCCCATGGATCTGTTGCCTTTCTCGTTCTAGATGGAACAAACAGATAGTTGGCACTGAGTGCATCATCTCATTAAAGCCCCTTGCTTTCTAGCTGACATGTTAGTGGACTCTCCAAGCCTTCCAACAATATCTTCTGTTCAATATGAAGATAACTACCTGTCAAGGATTGCCACTCATACTAAACAGAAAACATTAGAAAAATTCAGTTTGAGAGGAACCCCAATTTCTAACACAAAGGAAGATTGGTTGTGGTTGTTGGAAGTCAACCATCTCAGTCTAAGGACATTTCTGAGGAATTGTCAAGGTAATATCCTCAACCAAAACACTTCAACGTTTACATCAATGACTCTCCTTTCCCTCAAAAAACAAAAGATGGATGTTCACTGGTAATTGCAAACTGTTCAGCACAATTTTCAACTTCTCAAATGTTGAAGAAGTCCATGTTCACATACAGCAAGATTTGGCCAGGTCTGATAAGTGGCAAGTAGCATTTATGCACATGAGACATGCTCTGACCATCTCCAAAATGAGAGAATCTAACCATTATCCTCTGACATTCAATGGTATCACTATCACTGAATCTTCCATTATCAACATCCTGGGGTTATCATTGACCAGAAACTGAACTGGACTAGTCATATAAGTACTGCGGATACTAGAGCAAATTAGAGGCTAGGAATCTTGCAGGGACTAACTCACCAACTGACTTCCCAAAGCTTGTCCACCATCTGCAAGGCACAAGTCAGGAACGAGATACAGTACTTCCCACTGGTCTGGATGAGTGTAGCTCAACAGCACCATGGATAAAGCAGCCCGCTTGATTGGCACCACATTCAGAGACATTCACTCCCTCCACCACCAATGCTCAATAGCAGCAGTGTTTATCATTTACACGATGCATTGAAGAAATTCACCAAGTCTCTTTAGACAGCACCTTCCAAACCCACAATCACTATCATCTAGAATGAGAAAGGCAACAGATCCATAGGAACATCACCACCTGTATTTTCCTGTCCAAGCCACTCACCATCCCGCCTTGGAAATATACCACCGGACCTTCACTGTTGCTGGTCAAATTCCTGGAAATCCCTCTATCAGCATTGTGAATACCTAAGCCAAATGGTTTGCAGTAATTCAAGAAGGCAGCTCACCAAAACCTTCTCCAGGGCAATTAGAGATTTGGAATGGGCAATAATGATAGCCCAGCCATGGATGCCCTCAACCCATGAGTGAACGAAAAAAACACAACATTCTGTGCCCTTGCAACCCTTAGTACTTCTTTCAAGTTGTGTTCAATATGATTAATCAGCCAAAGAGGAGTGGTAGGTGGTAGTCAGAAGGAGGTTTTCTTTCCCATGTTTGACTTAATGCCATGAGTCCATGCGGAACCTTAAGTCAGTGTTGAGGTCTCCTGAAGCAGATCCCTCTCAACTATATACCTTTTTTTGCTACTATCTTAGGGATGCTGATAGTGGGAATGAGACATTATCTATAGGATATATCTGAGAATAACAATACAATGCTTAATTAGTCTGAGGGGGACAGCTCACCCAATTTTGGCACAAATGAATTTTAGTGAGGTGAACTTTGTGGGCTTGATAGGGCCTGGGCATTTTCTGTGCCTCAGTTGATGTCAGGTGGTCTATTGGATTTCATTCCTTTCTTTAGGCTTTGTGTCAGTTTTTCACACAATTAAATCAACCACATTGTCATCACATGGAGACTAAATGTGGCCCCCTAAAGGTTATTTATGACAAATAGTTACGTGGTCAATTTTAATTCCAGAAATGTTTTATTGAAATCACATTTCACCATCTGCTACAGTGTGATTGTAACCCATGTCCCCCAAATATTAGCCTGGGGGTCTGGATTACTCATCCAATGACACTAGCACTATTGCCATCACACCCCCCCCATTTATAATGAATACATCTAAGCTTGCCAATTATGATTCCAAAAAGCACCTACATAAATATTTCTATCTCTATATATAGATAAATACAGCAAATCCAGATAGGGATCAGAAGAGAAATGGTGCAGTTGTTCATCTCAGAGAAATAAGCACATTCCTGCTGTTCTTTTATTGAGATAATTTATCTTGTGCAAGAGGTACTATGGAAATATTCCACTGTCACGTTGTTCTGCTCAGAGAGAAAGGTCACAATCTATAGCCAGGACTTCTCTTGTTAAATGGAATAGACGGCTCCTGAAAAGGCAGGTTTGCTTGACATTTTCTGATAGAAATCTTAAGGGAGCAGTGATGAATATGTTTAGTTTTTAACACTTGCATTGCTAGAATTGTGCCAAAAGCAGACTTTGTCCTACCAAAGTGAAATTAGCAAGAACTGCAAATATGAGCAGCATGAAAATAGATGAGTTTGATTTTTGAAACAAGATTTTAGACCTATTAAACAACATTTGAACAATGCAGGATGAAAGGATCAGTGATCACAGCCTAGCAAATAAGTGAAGAACTTTTAATAAATCATCTATTAGTATGAATGGGATTCATATTACTGAATTATGTAGGAGATGTTTTCCTTTGGGATATAATATTGTGTAGAATTAATGACGGTTAGAAGTTAATGGGTTTAATCAAGTACATTACTGAAAAGTCCTATATTATATATCGGCTTTCACAACTTCAAGACATCCAAAAATACTCACATTTGTAGAATTAGAAACAAACACCTCCATTTGTCTATGATTTTAAGAACAGAAAATGGCAGATTTAAAGCTGAAATATTTCCACTGGTTGGAGATTCTAGAACCAGAGAACATAGTTTAAAAATTAGGATCAGACCATTTAGGAGAGATGTTAGAAATCACATCCACACACAAAGGTTGGTAGAGATTTGGAACTTTCTTCCACAACAGCAGTTGAAGCTGAAGCAGTTATTAATTTTTAATCTGAGACAGACAGATTTTTATTAAGCAAAGCATTAAGGGCCAAAGGCAGGTATATGGAGTTAGGCCACAGATCAGCCATGATCTTACTGAATGGCAGACAGGCTGGAGAGGCTGAATGGTAGCTCAATGGTTAGCACTGCGGCCTCACAGTGCCAGGGATACAAGTTCGATTCCACTGACTGTCTGTGCGGAGTATGCACATTCTCCCTGTGTCTGTGCTGGTTTCCTCCTACATTCCAAAGATATGTATGTTAGAAGGACAGGCCATGCTAAATTGCACATAGTGTCCAGGGATGTGTAGGTTGGGTGGATTTTCCATGTGAAATGAGGGGTTAAAGGGATTGGGAGTGGGTCTGGGTGGGTTGCTCTTCAGAGGGTCGATGCATACTCAATAGGCTAAATGGCCTGCATCCATACTGTAAGGATTCTAAGTTATTCCCAAGAATTCATTCCCAAGAGGTTCATTCCCAAGAAAAGAAAGATTAACCGGGGAGGGATTAGACAACCTTGGCTGACAAAGGAAGTCAGGAAATGTATTAAAGAAAAAGAGAGATCCTATAAAGTGGCTAAGAACAGTGGGAAATCAGAAGATTGGGAAGGATACAAAAGCAAACAGAGGATAACAAAGAGTGTAATAAGAAATGAGAGGATCAAATATGAAGGTAGGCTAGCCAGTAATATTAGAAATAATAGTAAAAGTTTCTTTCAGTACATAAGAAACAAACGACAGGCAAAAGTAGACATTGGGCCACTTCAAACTGATGCAGGGAGCCTAGTGATGGGAGATAAGGAAATAGCAGGAGAACTTAACAAGTACTTTGCGTCAGTTTTCACAGTGGAAGACATGAGTAATATCCCAAAAATTAAAGGGTGTCACGGGGCTGAGTTGAGTATGGTTGCCATTACGAAAGAGATAGTGCTAGAAAAGTTAAAAAGTCTTAAAATTGATAAATCTCCTGGCCCCGATGGGATACACCCTAGAGTTCTGAGAGAGGTTGCTGAGGAAATAGCAGAGGCATTGGTTGAGATCTTTCAAGAGTCACTGGAGTCAGGAAAGGTCCCGGATGATTGGAAGATGGCTGTAGTAACCCCCTTGTTCAAGAAAGGATCAAGGCAAAAGATGGAAAATTATAGGCCAATCAGCTTAACCTCGGTTGTTGGTAAAATTCTAGAATCCATCATTAAGGATGAGGTTTCTAAATTCTTGGAAGAGCAGAGTCTGATTAGAACAAGTCAACATGGATTTAGTAAAGGGAGGTCATGCCTGACAAACCTGTTGGAATTTTTTGAAGAGGTAACAAGTAGGTTAGACCAGGGGAACCCAGTGGATGTGGTCTATCTGGACTTTCAAAAGGCCTTTGATAAGGTGCCACACGGGAGACTGCTGAGCAAGGTGAGGGCCCATGGTGTTCGAGGTGAGCTGCTGGGATGGATTGAGGATTGGCTATCTAACAGAAGGCAGAGAGTTGGGATAAAAGGTTCTTTTTCAGAATGGCAGCCGGTGACGAGCGGTGTCCCGCAGGGTTCGGTGCTGGGGCCACAGCTGTTCGCATTATATATTAATGATTTGGATGAGGGAACCGGGGGCATTCTAGCGAAGTTTGCCGATGATACAAAGTTAGGTAGACAGGCAGGTAGTACTGAGGAAGTGGGGAGGCTACAGAAGGATCTAGACAGGTTGGGAGAGTGGTCCAGGAAATGGCTGATGGAATTTAACGTGAGCAAGTGCGAGGTCTTGCACTTTGGCAAAAAGAATATAGGAATGGACTACTTTCTAAATGGTGAGAAACTTAATAAAGCCAAAGCACAAAGGGATCTGGGAGTGCTAGTCGAGGATTCTCTAAAGGTAAACATGCAGGTTGAGTCTGTGATTAAGAAAGCGAATGCAATGTTGTCTCTTATCTCAAGAGGGTTGGAATATAAAAGCAGAGATGTACTACTAAGACTTTATAAAGCTCTGGTTAGGCCCCATTTGGAGTACTGTGTCCAGTTTTGGTCCCCACACCTCAGGAAGGACATACTGGCACTGGAACATGTCCAGCGGAGATTCACACGGATGATCCCTGGAATGACAGGTCTAGCATATGAGGAACGGCTGAGGATACTGGGATTGTATTCGTTGGAGTTTAGAAGATTAAGGGGAGATCTAATAGAGACGTACAAAATAATACATGGCTTTGAAAAGGTGGATGCTAGAAAATTGTTTCTGTTAGGCGAGGAGACTAGGACCCGTGGACACAGCCTTAGAATTAGAGGGGGTCATTTCAGAACGGAAATGCGGAGACATTTCTTCAGCCAGAGAGTGGTGGGCCTGTGGAATTCATTGCCACGGAGTGCAGTGGAAGCCGGGGCGCTAAATGTCTTCAAGGCCGAGATTGATAGGTTCTTGTTGTCTAGAGGAATTAAGGGCTACGGGGAGAACGCTGGCAAGTGGAGCTGAAATGCGCATCAGCCATGATTGAATGGCGGAGTGGACTCGATGGGCCGAATGGCCTTACTTCCACTCCTATGTCTTATGGTCTTATGGTCTTATGGTCTTATGGTTATTATCAGTGTGTGGGAAGAACTTGATGGAAACTAACATATGGCAGCATTGCATCCAACAAGCCACAGTGTAGTTGGAAACTGTCGTCTTAAATTCTTCTGTGGAGAAGTGATGAAAGTGAAACCATAGTGAAAAGCAGAATGCTAGATTGTGAATACCCTTCCTGGGCCAGCCCTTGCAGTTCTGTCAAAAGATCTGTGGCTCCAGGATTGGCTGGCTAAGTTATTTGATGATACATAATACCTGGTCAAACTCTTGTGTTAAGTTTCAAGAAAGACCAAGCAGCTGGAGCTTTATTATGGAGGTGTTTACTCGAGAGGCAGTAGGGTTATTAAGCTGTTTCCTGCCCAACATAGCCAATGATGCCATAATTACATCACGTGATCAGTCTTTTAATATTTCGGTCCACCATCCTTACACAATAACAGAGTATATATTATCCCCATTTCAAGAGTGTGCTGATAATGATGGTTTCTTGTGCATAGATACATATGAACATGCATGTGAGCAAGGAATGAGAGTAGGCCACTTGATCCATTCAGCCTGTTCTGCCAGTCAAGAAAATGATGTCTGATCTCCTTTTATACTCAACGCGACATTCATGAACATTCCTGATAATCTTTAATCCACTTGGTAATCAAGAATCTATCGCTGCCTTAAAAATATTGAAAGATTCTGCATCCACTGCCTTTTGAGGAAGGGAATTCCAAAGTCTTATAACCTTCTGAGAGAACTTCTTTTCTTTACCTGTGTCTTAAATAGGTGACCACTGATTCTCCTTTCCAAATCCACCTCGTTAAGTCCTTTAGGAGCTTATATGTTTCAATTATTTCTGGCTCTTCTAAACTCCAGAGGATACAGGCCTAGCCTGCCTAACCATTCCTCCTAAAGCAATCTGGTCATTCCAGGTATTAGTCTGGTAAACTGTTTCCAATGCATTAACATTCTTCTGTAAGTATGGTGATCAGTACTCTACACAGTACTCCAGACCAAAACGTCGATTCTCCTGCTCCTTGGATGCTGCCTGATCTGCTGCGCTTTTCCAGCAACACATTTTCGGCACAGTACTCCAGATGCAGTGTTAACCAAGTCCTGTATAACCGAAACATAATTTAGCTACTCTTGTATTCAATTCTCCTCACAATAAAACATAACCTTCTATCAGCTTTCCAAGTTACTTGCTGCAGCCGTATACCAACCTTTCATGATTCATGCACTGGGACCCCCAGATCTCTCTGCATCTTAGAGCTCTGCAAGCTCTCACCATTTAGATGCTCCGTTTTTATTCTTTCAATCAAAATTGACTATTTTCCAATTTTGAACTTTATACTCCAGATCATTTGCCCACATTTGCCAGATCTTTTGCCCACATATATCATCTATCCATATGCCTTTGTAGACTCCTTATGTCCTGTTCACAACTTCCTTCCCTACCTGTCTTTGTAACTTCAGCAAATTTACTTACCATACCTTTGGTCTCTTCAGCTGAATTATTTGTATAAATAATAAAAAGAACTGAAGTCCAGGACATATTCCTGTGGCACACAACTCATGACATCATGCCAGCCTGAAAGAGACCCACATATTCCTACTCTCTGCTTCTTCTTAGCCAACCATTCTTCTACCCATGTCAATATGTTACCCTATAAACCACGAGCTTTTGTTTTCTGCAATAACCTTTGATATGGTACCTTATCAAATGCCTTAGAGTCATAGAATCATAGAGATGTACAGCACAGAAACAGACCTTTTGATCCAACTTGTCCATGCTGACCAGATATCCCAACCCAATCTAGTCCCACCTGCCAGCACCCGGCCCAAATCCCTCCAAACTTTTCCTATTCATATACTCATCCAGATGCCTTTGAAATATTGCAATTTTTACTAACCTCTACCACTTCCTCTGGCAGCTCATTCCATACTTATACCATCCTCTGCATGAAAAGGTTGTCCCTTAGGTCTCTTTTATATATTTCCGCTCTCACCCTAAACCTATACCCTCTAGTTCTGAAATCCCCGACCCCAGGGAAAAGACTTTGTCTATTTATCCTATCCATGCCCCTCATGATTTTATAAACCTCTATGAGGTCACCCCTCAGCCTCCAACGCTGCAGGGGAAACAGCCTAAACTTATTCAACCTCTCCGTATAGCTCAAATCCTCCAACCCTGGTAACATCCTTGTAAATCTTTTCTGAGCCCTTTCAAGTTTCACAAAATCCTTCCGATAGGAAGGAGACCAGAATTGCACACAACATTCCAAAAGTGGCCTAACCAATGTCCTGTACAGCCGCAACATGACATCCCAACTCCTGTACTCAATACTCTGACCAATAAAGGAAAGCATACCAAACACCTTCCTCACTATCCTACCTACCTGCGACCGTACTTTCAAGGAGCTATGAACTTCTGGAAATCTACTGCCACTGGTTCCCCTTTATTTACAGCACAATTTATTTCTTAAAGAATGCCAATAATTTAGTTAAACATCATTTCCATTTAACAAAACCATGTAGGCTCTGTCTGATTACATTGAACATATTCAAGTGCTCGATTATAACAAGTTTAATATAAGTTTATAGAATTTTCCTGACACTGAATGTTCAGGTAACTGGCCTAAAGTTGCCTACTTTCTGCCTCCCTTCCTTTATGAATAAAAGAGTTACTTTAGTTATTTTTCAACCTTCCCAAATGGATTTTGGAAAATTAATATCAATGCACCAACTATTTCACCAGCTATTTCTTTTAAGGCCAAATCAGTACCCAGGAATTTGTCAGCTTAAAGTTCTAACAACCTAGTGCACCTTCTCTGGCAATTGTAATTTTCTTGAGTTTCTCCTTCCCTTCCAATTCCTGGAATGGAGCTATTTCTGAGATGTTACTTGTGTTTTCTTGAATGCAGATCAATGCAAAATATATAGCAAGCAGTTACTGAGATTGAATAACTTCTAGATTTCTATTATAGGAATTGAATTTAATTTCTGCCAATTCCTACCTTGGGAACCCATCTCCCCAGGACATTAGTTTGGACCTCTGGATTATTCATCCAGTGACATTCCCACAATACAATTGTCTCCCTATAGATAATTTTGCCTGTTGTCACAATATTTTTCATCACAATTTTCCATCAGTAGAAATATACATGGTCATTTGCAGGTATTTAGAGGCATTTGGAAGGAAGTTATGAATTGAGTTAATGCAGTCAGACATGTCCCTTGTACCTTGGCTGCAAATGCAGTTCAACATGATATCGGGGGGAGGCAAAAAGAGGGGTGCTCATTTTGTATAAATTTTATGTGGTGCTCTTTAAGCATAACACACATCTAACCTGGAAGTTCTACATTGTCTGGGAGGTAGTGGAAGATTTGCAAACAATCATTGCCCTTTTGCTATTTCTGAAAGTAGTTTTCATCTCCCAGAAGTAGTAAATTGGAGGCAAGAGGACTCTTCATTAGATTGGGTACTGGCCAGCGTTCTCTCTAACTTCATTTTCTTCTGTGCAGATGTCCAAGGCACGGGTATGGTAGTGACCTTTGCAAATGGAAATCACTACTACGATCTGGATCGTACACTGCAATTGGCCATTTGTGGATCATCAGAAGAGCTGAGCGTATGTGCAGCCACACAGCTTCGAGAAAATATTGGTGGTGGCACTTCTAAACTCTGTCTCCAGGAAAGATGTCATGTTCTGGGTGGAAAGGTCTCTGATTGCCCTTCATATACTACCAATTAATGACCACTAAAGAATCCTAGCTTGACACCACTGGTGTTAATCCAGCTTCAGGTGGGTTTGTCACCATGTAGTAATCATTACATGCCCTCTTGGTAATTTCTCACCTTGGCAGGATTGAATATCAAACAAGACAGTGCCCCGGGAGCCAACGTCCTGCCCTTATATCCTACCCCTATATCCTACCCCCTCCATTGTATCCTCATGATAACTAGCCCAATTTTTCCACACACTTCCCCAAATAGCTTTCCTGTGTCCAATACCCTCAGGTTCCTAAGACTCTGGGGGTGCTGTTCTAGCTGAGAACAAACACAGTTAGCCTCAGATTGACTGGCAGCTCTCATTAGGCAGGACATCTACCCTGCAACCTTAATTTTTGAGGTAGATGTACCAGTGATACATCCACTGTCTGACTGGAATGTGGTTTGGTTGACCTTTCTTGGAAGAAGCACTGTGGGTGTTGTACAGGCTCTCCAGCCAGTTAGCAAGACCCTGACCCCCCAAAAAATTCTGTCTCTTCTTCCATTTTCCAACAGATTCTTGACTTTCTTTCAAGTATTCAAGCCCAGGGGATTTTAATTGTTCAAGAATCATGGCTTCAAAATAAGGGTGACTTCTTGCTGATATCATTCCTCAGAGTTTAATTTCCTTTAAGTAATGTGGACAGCGTGAACTTCAACCTAATGAAGGCATGATGGTTTCTTTGTGGATGGTGATCTATTGTTAAAAACAGTTATTGATACAGAAATATCTGAAAGTTAATTGACTGTAACTATTTTCTGTTCGTAAAGATCATGGATGAATTTGAAGAGCCTCAATTCTTCAACATCCAAATTCTAAATGCAAGTTATCTTGTAGCACATGATACAGATCTCTGGCAAATTTCATGTGACACACAACGGCTTAAAATTCGTAATTGCTGATAAGTCCCAGCAAATATGCAGGCGTCTGTTAAGAGGACTCTGGGATAGTGACGTGTGTGGCAAAAGATGTTTGGAGGGTAATTACACTTCAAATTTGCAGGTCCCTTGTGTGATTTATTTCCTCATCTAAATTACGTGGCACAATCAGAACTCACAAAAGAATACTCATTCTCATTACTTTTATGATATTATTTGCATGGAAATTCAGAAGTGTAAAGGGAAGTATCGACAGGAACTCCAACCCCCAAAAGATACATAATAATGATGATTTGTCTGAAATAATCTATTAATGCATAGGGCAAAATGCATTAAAATATAACTGCAAATATAAAACACGTAGAACAATATAATGTCAGCTATGGAATAGTTATCTCCTTATATGAAACATGTTTGAGCTGATCCAGATTGCGTCCTTGTAATATAGACAAGATTAGATTAGATTCCCTACAGTATGGAAACACATCCTTCGGCCCAACAAGTCCACACCGACCCTTTGAAGAGTAACCCACCCAGATCCATTTCCCTCTGACTAACGCACCTCACACTATGGGCAATTTAGCATGGCCAATTCAGCTGACCTGATCATCCTTGGACTGTGGGAGGAAACCCACACAGACACGGGGAGAATATGCAAACTGCACACAGACAGACACCCAAGGCAGAAATTGAACCTGGATCTCTGGTGCTGTGAAGTGACAATGCTAACCACTAAGCCACCATGCCCCCCCCTGAATTTTCCGAGAAAGCATTTCCTAGAACCTTACCCAAGGGTACCAAGACAGCCTTGCAAAGTCAGGTCTATTAATTTCAATAGCATGTAAATTCCCAAAACTAGCTTTTCCATTTGCTGACTTATTTGTCACATTTTTCAGATCATGGATTATAATCATGGAGTTCCTAAATTATCCAACTGATAGACTGATGATTATCTTAATATAGCGATAATACCTATTGTATGCAATGGAAGCACTGACAGATTACTTGTAAATACTGAGAAATTCTCAGAAGGAAAGATCTGTGATCATGTTTAACATGGAGGCATGTTTCAAAACTTTGTTATTATTTGAGTATGCACATGTATGCAGTGCGTTGTGCATTCTGCATCATGCATTGCACACTTCAAAGAGTCTTCAAAAACAATTTGAGAGATTAATTTTACAACAGGTGAGGTTGAAATACATGATAATATGTACAAGTGAGTAGGATCCATAGCATTATTAAGCAACAAACATGATCTTTTCCAAACTTTATTTCATTTAGCTAGGTAATAAATTACACATTAGCATACAACTGAATCTAAGCAGGTTCTTGGGTAATATTTAGTACCTGGTAAAATATGCTCAGTGATCTTAATACTTGTGAAACTGTAAAACAAATGTCGCACAGTAACTAGGTAGAATGTGTTTAAAATCACTGCAGAAACTGCATTTAAAGAGCAAAGTTTTCTTGAATATTAATATAGGTGAAAATAAATTTGTGAGGAATCAAAAAAGATACGCTATTGTATTATTTGATCATAACAAATATGTTGGACGCTAGGCACAAGTAATCTCACTGGACTACACAGATGGATAGGAAATAATTTTCAAAACCTTCCAGCCTGCCGCACACAATAGACAGTCAAAAAAAGTATATACCATGCTATTTGAAAAGAACAAGCATTCTCCTGGGACAGACAAAAGAACACAGATAAAAGCCTCAGCCAAATGTGGAAAATTTCTCTATTCCTCTCTACGCCAACTTAGACAATAAAAACTATTCCAAGAGATCTGAATTCCTGGAAGTGTCTACACTTAGTGGTAGGTGATATCCACCTTAAACAGAAAAAAAACAATTCAGTGCTGCAGTGTCCATACAAGACACAGAATTGCTGTTTCCTTTATTTAAGGAGAAAAAATTACCGGCATCTTGAAGCTACCTCCTAACATTTGCAGCCATTCTAAACCTATTAAAAATGTAGGGACTACATGTGGTTTCATGCAATTAGTACTCATTTAACTAAAAAGACCAGATACTTACAACATATGAGAAATAATACTCCTTTACAGTCAAGGTGATATTTAATCAGTATTAAAGATGGAAGATTTATTAATACTACGAACTGTGCTACTTATATATTGAACAGATGAAAATAATTGAGAGATTTCTATTACATCCAGAAAACAGGAAATAGTCCTTTATCTTATGCATGGATTTAGGAGTGCATCTTCAAATCAGCATCAAGTGAACAGTGCGGCTCTCTTAATCTTAAGAAAACCTTTTACTGCACAAAGTAGTATTTCATTGTTAGTCTCAATGGTGATAATATAGAGGAGGTAAAGTCTTATTTTAACAGAAGTTCCACTTAACATAGCATCCAATGAAATATTTACAGATAGATTTAGAATTTATTTGCTAATGGAGAAGTTTCATCTGTACTTCTGTTCCACGAGTTCTTTCATATTACATCTTGATAAAAAGGTGGCACAGTGGTTAGCATTGCTGCCTCACAGCACTAGGGGTATTCAATTCCAGCCTTGGGTGGCTCTCTGTGTGGAAGTTGCACATTTTCCCTGTGTCTGTGTAGGTTTCTTCCCACAGTCCAAAGATATGCAGGTTAAGTGTATTGGCCATGCTAAATTGCCCATAGTGTCCAGCAATGTGCAGGCTAGGTGGATTAGCCATAGGAAATGCAGAGCGACAGGGATAGAGTAGAAGTTGGGTCTGGGGGAGGGGGGGGGGGATGCTCTTCAGAGGGTTAGTGTAGACTCAATGGGCCAAATGGCCTGTATCTACACTGTAGGAATTCTATGATTCTAAGTGCATTTGCTGCACAAGCACATTTCATTACAATATAAAATGATTTTCTTCTGTTGATAAGTTGTGATTAGATCCTGGATGGTTTTGTGATTTGACATTCCATCCAATTTGCAGCTTCACTTGGTGTTGTGAATTGGTTCATTAAAGTCAATTGAGAGGAAGCTTGGGCCAGACATCTTAGAATCGTAGAATCCCTACAGTGTAGAAACAGGCCCTTCAGCCCAACAAGTCCACACCGATCCTCGAAGAGCATTCAACCTAAACCCATTACCCATAATGCATGTAACCTACACATCCCTGAACACGTTGGGTAATTTAGCATGGCCAATTCACCTCACCTGCACACCTTTGGATTGTGATCCCTGGTGCTGTGAGGCAGCAGTGCTAACCACTGAACCACTATGCTGCCCCATTTGTCATCTCATGATGACAATTTTGCTCATGTCCATGTTACTTCTATCTGCTAAGGTCATTAAAGTGGTTGAGAATAAAAAGAGTGTTCTAAAGTGGGATTGCTAACTCACTATTGTCTGCACATTTTGTTTCATTTCAATGTGATCACAATCAAGTAGGATTACCAACAGTGGAAAAACTTGCTTCCTTATCCACTGTGTTTAAAAAGCCACTAATTTTGAATTACAATCCACATCTAGATAAAATGTAGTATTTGGTCAGTAGTCCTATAAATTTTGCTTTCTTCATGACAGTCATATACAATGTGTCCTTGCTGTCAGTTGGTGGCTCCATTGGGCACAGTTTGCCTGAGCATGAGGATCTCAACCAGGATAGTGGTAGGCTGCTGAGGAAATTCCTGGCAGTATCCTGACATGACATGGCAGTGCCCCCCTCAATATTACAAGTAGAATACTAGTAAGCAAAGATTACTAGTAAGCAAAGACCCTCAGTTGGTCATTAATTGACTCTTGGAGGTCTCAGTTGGTCTCCTGGTTGGAAGACCAGCCTTGATCCTTTGTGCCCTGGACTTAACTGAGGATGGCTGAGAAGGTAATGGGCAGTAGTCCATGCAGCTAGTGGTTGCCTTCTCTACAGTTTTCAAATCTCAAAATCACTGACCCTTTAATTGCAGCTTGACCAAAGAAAAGGTTGCATGCTTTGTGTTGTCAACAATTTTCTTGTAAAAGCACGGAAGCGCTGTGCACTTTAGCTACCAAAGCAACCTAGTTTGTGCTATGTATACTTGCTACAGGAAGCAGCATTTTCCCAGGTTTGTCAATTTCCCAGATTTCTTCATAGAGGAACATTCTGCCAACTATCTTACGGCAGATGGTTTAAATGACTAGAAAGTGTGTCTTGAGTGACAACTAAGCCAACCTTATAGTCAGCAGTGCCTCAATAAATGCATCAGGCCCAGCAATATCACACCATTTTGATCATGTTCTCTCCTTTCCAGTTCCGAAATAAGTCTTTCTGATCCCCAGGCAGCCTCTTGTGGAGGATGGAAGTATTCAAGAATATGAATTTGGATTTATCTTGCTATCCCCAAATATTTTAATTGTTTTTGAATGCTCACTACATCCTATTATTTTTAAAAGTTTAATGAGTGAAGCATTTATAATACTCAAAATCATGTCAGTTATACAGACACTATCAGATCTTCTAGCCTTGTCATCAATGCATGGCTTCTGCAAAACCCTAGCAACAAAAAAATGAGGTCTAAACTCAGAATTGAGTTCAAATACCCCTGCTGAGTTTCCAAATGTGTGAAATAAGCCACACCCTCTTTCCACTGTCAGCAGAAAATAAATCTGTCATACAAAGGGCCAAGACTTCCAAATCTGGGTTTTGCCCTCCATTTTTAAAGGCCACAGGATCTCCCTGACTTTGCACAAATATAACACAAATTCGTAAAAATAGGAATGACATAAACAAAATGTATTAGAATGGTCTCCCCATCCTCTACCCACCTCCCCCCACCAAAGCTGTGGATATTAAAACAACTAAAGTTCTGAAATGAGAGGTTTTGCTTGGTAAGGGCATCAAGGGATAACTGGCTCCTCTTTTCTTAGCTCTTGACATGCACATTTTTGTAGCACAATCAACACAGTGTGTAGTAGTTGAAGTTAAAGGCCCTTTGCCACTTTCTTAGCTGCACAATAAATCAGCATCACTCATATCTTATCAACAATTGGAAGTAAAGTAAGGAAGTAGTAAATGAATGGCCTTAAGATCTGAAATATTCTCCTTGTGATAAGAAATTCCATTATAATACCGTATCATTTCTTTCATCTCATCTATTTACAATTTATTTTAAATTGTCACTTGCCCTTTAAAGATACTATTTTTATTTCATTTGAACAGCATAAAATAATCTACTTCTCTATGACATTTATTCAGAAACTAGCAGAATCTCCACTTGCAGTTACATATAACCTGTGCATACATGTAAAACTGAGAATTCTATGCTGAGCTGATGATTTCATGATAATACAGTTTACAGCAAAAGTTAAGAAAATAAGACTACTGAGAAATTTAATGTTCTTTAATCAATAATTTAGTCAGTAATTATAAAATCTGATCTCTTGAACATCCCAGTTTTATTTTTAGAGAAATACATTTATACATCATTTTGTTGCCTTGTCACATTCATGTGACAATTGCCTCCGTTGGAGTTTGGCTGACTTTACTTTGTGGCAACCCGTAAATACTTCACATGAAACACGATATCAGATGTATGGAGCTGAGATTAAGTGAATTTTCTGTAGATGGGTGAGACACTGTAACTAAAAAAGCAAAGAATTTAAACAGCAACCTTAAAAATTTGAATTGCTGGGTGGTCAGAATGGCTACGAATTTTCCACTCCCAGCCACTGTGGCATTGAAATGAGATATGACACAGAGAGAGCTGAATTTTTCTCATTGTTTGGCAATGAATTTTTCTTGATGAGATTAATAGCTAATAATCCACCATTGCCCATATTGGCCTTTTTCATGTCATTGTGATCTCTTCAGCTCATTAATTATGTAACTGGCCAATACAGTTCTCAGTTCATGGGTTTGAGCAGTGAGGGAGATGGGTATGCTCACCGCTGCTGGTAAATTGAAAATTGCACTGCCAACAAATTTTAACTCTGCCTCCACAGTGCTTCAGGCACAGTAAGACATTAACTCCCCATCACAGTGTGCTGTTTGACTATCATCAGTTATGAGGACACTGGATAGAAAGGCAAGTTAACCCCCCTCTTGCCAGAAGGGACCTGAGGATTCCATCCTTACAGTCATACAGAAAACATTTAAAAACAGAAGTGTTCAAGGATTGCAGAAATAACCTGGTTTACAAGTACTTCAAACCAGCCAGAGACTATTTGCAACATAACCAGCAGAAATTAACACAGCCCAGCTCATTCATGCTGGAAGTAGATTTCAATGAGGTTCTCCAAATTTTCCCATGTTCTACAGAGCATAGCCCTATGGTGGACACTTTTAGGTTCTGCCTGATCAATGTCCTCAACCTCATCCTAGGAAGGTTGTTCTTAAGCCATCATTTTATTTGCTTTCAGGACATACCCATTCATTAGCTTTAGTAGTGAAAGCATACCATGCCATAAAGATGTGGCATCCCCTTTCTAGGTTAATATTACAAGACTTGGCTGGAGTGTGCAGCCATCAAAACCTCATGTTAAGGAGGCCTATGGTTTGTTGTGCTATGGTAAATGTGTGAGCTGTATTGTATCTCTACTCTGTGGGTCTATGTGAAGGTTTCATAATTGAATTATAAGGCAAGTTTGAAAGGTTTTATGAATTTCCTTGTCCCCCAGAAGCTCTGTCTAATGGCAGAGGGCTTTGTGTCATTATTGCACAGTTGGCCTTGGATTGAAAGAATTAAGGTTTAACTTTGTCTCCTTATCAGTGATTTTCAGGCTTCACTTACAATGAATGATGATACCCCCTAACCTTCAATGACCTTCCAAGCTCCCTATGTTTCCATTCATCCCCTTTATATAACCATTAATGTTCCAAAATTCCCCTGAGCTCACATCTTTGTGAATTGCCACACCCTCATTTTGAATGATGACGACTTGGCATGACAGTCCTGATTGAGAATGGCCCAGTCCCAAGATGGATGTCTCTACAGCCTCCTGATTAATGTACTTATAATCCCAGACTGATTGCAGTCAACCTGCAGGACTGTCCATGCCCAATCCCTGGACTGCAAGAACATGGAACCCCAAACTCTGGTAAACTCAAGTGTTTAACTGATCCTTTTGGACAGAGCCCCTTGAATGACTGTGATGGCACTCCCTGACTGACCCTGATTTCTCTTCACTCCACTAAAGACCGGTTCCATTTGACTGTCAGACATGGCCAGTTGGTTGAAGCCCATGCAGTATGTTTTCTGTGTAAAGTACTGGCACATGTTGCAGACATGATATTGA
The DNA here is from genome assembly GCF_047496795.1 of Chiloscyllium punctatum. Classification (NCBI taxonomy): domain Eukaryota; kingdom Metazoa; phylum Chordata; class Chondrichthyes; order Orectolobiformes; family Hemiscylliidae; genus Chiloscyllium; species Chiloscyllium punctatum. The sequence continues at coordinate 59,093,966 of NC_092763.1, read as the reverse complement.
TGTAGCACAGTGCCATACAGTAACATGTCCAACTCCTTTACCATTCAGTGCTCTGGGTGTCAGCAAAATGCCTGCCTCTCCTTCTGCTCTAAACAGCAATGCAAATCATAGAGATGAACAGCCAATAAGTTAGGACTGAAGAGCCTATGCACGAAAACCAAAGCCTGCAGACTCTAATTAAGAACAAAGTGAATGAGTGGTAAGAAAATAATTTGTAAGTCATAAGATGCATCCTGTATGCAATTATGAGATACATGTTTGTCTTACGTAAAATCAAATGGCAGAGGCATGAAAATTTTACATGCTCTTCAACTCCAAAGCTCTGTTTAAAAAAACCTCTCTATTTAAACCCTAAGGGAAAATTGTAATTCTGTTTCTCAACTTTGGAAATCTGATGTTTTGATTCCAATGATATTTTTCCGACCTGCTCACCATTGCTTATACTGCTGCAGGGAGTGGAAAATTCTGCCTTTAATTGGAAGTTTTTGCAGTCTCACTGGCAAAACAATGAAATGTGACAGAATTAATTTTTTTAAAAACTCATCAAATAAGAGGAGCAATTCAGTTATCAGTGCTGGCAAATGTATCACAAGTTATATTGCACACCCTAAGGAACAAAAACCCCATACAAAAGATATTTGAAGACTTTGAATACTTACTTTGAACCCTCTAATAATGTTACTTATGAATAGCATATGTTTATCATCAGAGCTTGAGGGAAAGGCAAAATATTTATCACTCTGTAACAATACCAACAGATTTATCTGAACCTTGGAAGAATGAACAACTGAAAGCTGGCCTCATCAGAGATAAGATTGTTTTAGACATTAGAGATCCTAGTGTGACAGCATGTCACTGAAAGAGTAGAAATGTGCTTTCAAGAAAAGTATCAACTTGTGCAGAAGCTCTGAAGTTGTCAGTCATTGACTACATTACATTAAGGGCAGCACGGTGGCTCAGTGGTTAGCACTGCCACCTCACAGCACCAGGGTCCTCGGTTCAATTTCAGCCTTGGGTGACTGTCTGTGTGGAATTTGCACATTCTCCTTGTGTCTGTGTGGGTTTCCTCCCACAGTCCAAAGATATGCAGGTCAGGTGAATTGGCCATCCTAAATTGCCCATAGGGTTAGGTGTATCATTCGGAGGGAAATGGGTCTGGGTGGGTTACTCTTTGGAGGGTTGGTGTGGACTTGCTGGGCTGAAGGGCCTGTTTCCACACTGTAGGTAATCTAATGGAAGAATAAATGAGGCCCTGCATTATGTTGATTGGCATTCCAGGCTGAATGAGACAGCATATTTGAAAAAAAAGGAAAATGTATTTGCATAAGGACCAGCAGAAAGAACAAGGCCAGAATACAGAATATAACTATTGCAGAAATGAAAAAAAACAAATCTAGTGTGGGAGAAACAAATACCCTTAGTGGAAGAAGCCAAAATACTTTGAATGCAAATGTTTAACTAGAAATGAGTAAAACAAGCCTATAAAGCTGGTTGCTGGAGAAATGTCAGCTAAATATTCTGATGAATCATTCTACACCATATGATAGATTCACATCGTCAATCTAAAGGTGAAAAGTAGTTTGTGACTGTTAGAATGATGACTACAAAAGGAGTGCATCAAGTGTGTGTGAAGTGTTAGATAAATACTGGTGCTTCATGACTGTTATGAGATTCACAGACCTATGTGAACTGGCTTATGATGGTAACCAGAAAATTAAGCTTTCAAGGATAACATTGATAGAATGACACTCATCCCAAGAGGATAGATGAAGCTGAGAGTCCAATACAATGGGAAGATCAAAGATTGAAGCATACTTGATGTTAAGAAGAAGCTTTTCCTTGAATCACCCAGCTAGAGATAATAATGCCTGTCCTGAGGTAATGCAATCTTCTTGCAGTGAGACGTGAGTGAGGTAGGATCTGTCAAAATCCTTAAGCAACAAGGACAATCAATAACATTGTACACAGTGTGCTAATGCAAACTAACTGGTGATAAGAGTAAGAAACAGTGCCTGGCTATTGTATTTGCTTGTAAGCATTTTAATCAATACCTGTTTGGGAGAGACAGGAGGTGTTATCTTCCCAATTTTTCACTCTGTGCAAATCGTGTCGGGTTTGGTGGAGTGATTTTCATGCTGAGGTCAAACACATTGTCTCACCACACCCTTACCAAATTCACCACTTTGATTGCTGTTTGAAGCCTTTCAGCGAAGTTGTACTTCCACCCACCATATGCCATTCCTGAAACAATTCACCACTCATTAGAGATTATGGAATTGACTGGAATCCTGGTGCTGGTGACATTTTTAAAAGACCATTGTGCATTTAGACATGCACTATTGACCTCTCTGAATGTCATTTAGGGAAGGAAAACTACCATCCTTACCTAGTCTAACCACCATGTGACTTCAGACCCATAGCATTGGGTCTATTACATGGTGTCTGAAATGATCTTGCAAGCCATATAGTTCCTGGGCAGTTATGGATGGGCAACAAATGCTATCCTAACCAGTGATACTCATTTCCAATGAAAGAGTAAAACATAACAATCAACCAACAATAATCCATATGCATGTCATTAAAGGAACTGAATACTTTAGAGATAATGAGGACAAAATCCAAAATACAGCGACTGAAAAAAAGAAGGTCAAGTTAGAATTATCACAGTTTTAGTCACAAATAATATTTTTTGTATTGGCGATGTATATTAGATAACTTGAAAAACTTATAAATGACGACTGAAAGTTATATCAGCAGACATCAACAATCACCAGTGTGATTGTAGGATGTTTGAAAGTACATTTCAGTCATAACAACATTCTAGATATTGTAATAAACAAAAATGATCTTGCATTCATGAAACAAGGAAATCAGGGAAATGCATTTGTATATAGTATATGTTTAAAACATGTTTCGATAAGTTTGTGAATAAGAAATGTTTGGAAGAATATGGACCAAGCATAGGCAGGTGGGACTAGTTTAGTTTGGGATTATGATCAGCATGGACTGGTTGGACTGGTTGGATTGAGAGGTCTGTTTCCAAGCTGTGTGACTCTATAATTCTAAACTACTTGGCCTCTCTCCTTTGTTAAAACCCTTCGCAAGATTACTATCTTTGTCTAAGCTTTTGACTAAATACCCCAATTTTGCTTTATATTGTGTACTTCTAAGATGTTTTATTATATTAAAAGTGTTATAGAAATACAAGTTACTAATGTTCTGCGATTCAAGTAAGTATTGGGTAATAAGTTGCTTGTTCATTAGACTGAAGAACCTTCTCAGAAATCTGCACTACAACACCAACTTACAGTTATATCACAACTTTAACGATTGGTGGAATAGATAATGCTTCAAATATCCATTGGAACATATTAAAAACATTCATTGCCAAAAGTATGGAACCATCTGCCTTGCTCAGTAGCACTCTCTTTCTAAAATTTATGTGTTAACCAGAAGTGATCTTTCCTTAAGAAATTGCCTTTGATGGGATGACATGATGCTTGAGGCCAAGTTCATTCCCAAAATAACAGAAGAAGAGCCTCTGGGACTCACTGTAGGAAATATTTTGAATCTTAAACAGTTGTGAAAGCCTTTGCTTCAAGTATGCGGGAGAAGGAATGCATATTTAGTTTCTCATTATATTCTCAATGAGGTGGTCCACTCTGCAGTGTTATACGTAATTTAGGTTTCTCCATTATATTAAATATATTTATACTTATCACATTGGAATATATTTTGTAGTCAATGTAAATCTTGATTTCAATGCTTAGTGCCAGTTTTCTGTCAGATGAGTGAGAAATGCAAAGAATTGGAATGGTCTGTGCTATTATCTTACTCCCGTGCTGCAGCATCCAACGGTTTCCAACAGCATGCCAAGAAGCCCCATTCCCTGCAGTGATGCTATATCCAGCAAGCATTATTTTCAAGTCAGGATTATATCATGCTTGTCATTCTGGTGAAGTCGACTGGCCTTACAATCTTTTCATGCATGTTTAAAGGCATCTCACACAGACAGCCTCCAGGTTAAAAAGAGATAGATTTGTAATTCTTTCTCCCTCCCCCCTACCCCACCAAGATGACAGCAGTGCTCGAAGGAAGGCTTTGAATATCTGCAGGGTTAACAAGAAGTGGCAGGAATGCAACCTCAGAATTCTAATTCATCACAAGTACTGTATATTATTAGCAGCCTCTCCTCATAGAAGGAAGTAATCATGACATCAGTCGAACAAGAACACATGCCCTTAGACATTTTTTTGCAGATTTTGGTGGATTAGCAGTACTATTTTACAATTTATCTAATATCAGATATTTCTATATATTTCTGTTCAATGAAATGTTTTGACATAAACACTTCAAAAACCAAGTGATTATATTTTCTCTTTGTCCTCAGACTGTGTGGGCAATGCTGGCAAATGTTGCATTTATTGATCTTTTCTAGTTATCCTGATGGAATGCAGGAGTGGAAATTTTTCTCAAATAGTTGCAGTACTCACAGGAACATTGAATCATAGAGTCAATACAGCATGGAAACAGACTCTTCGGTCCCATCAGTCTATGCTGACCATAATTGTAAACTAAACTAATCCCACCTGCCTTCTCTTAGCTCATATCCTTCCTACTTCTTATTCATTAACTTAGTGAAGTGTCTTTTAAACATTGTCCGCATCCACCATTTTCTCTGGAAGTTCATTCAACATAGGTACAAACCACTCTCTGAGTGAAAACATTGTCCCTCATGTCTTTTTTAAAACTTTGTCCTCTCTATCCCCCTTGTCTTGAAATCCCTCATTCTAGGGAAAAGACATCTGCCATTCACCTTATCTAGACCCCTCATTATTTTATAGACCTCTGTAAGATTACCTCGCAACCTCTTATGCTCCAATGAAAAAGGTCCCAGTCTATCCAGCCTCTTCTTATAACTCAAACCCTCCATTCTTGGCAACATCCTGGTAAATCTGTCCTGAACCCTCTCCAGCTTAATGATATCTTTCCTATAACAGAGAGACCCAAGCTGGACACAGTACTCCAGAAGAGGCCTCAGTAATGTCCTGTACAATGTAACAGTGCACTCTTGATTGTGTTAGGCAGGTTATCCCTGAATTTTGAAGCAGTAATGATGTCATAAGCCCAAATTAGGATGCAACTTGACCCCGAGTGGAAATTTGGACTGATAGTGTTCCTTTGAAATTTCTGCTCTTGTCCTTCTTTGCGATAGTGGTTACAGTGAGCTGCTCTTAACGTAAGCTTGGCGATTGTCATTGTATATCCTATAGATATTGCAACCTGGTGGTGAAGGAGTGGATATTAAGCTTTATGGTAGAGAGGGAATCATGGCCAAATGATAAAAGCCTGATCTCATCTGGTTTCAGAAGTGAAGCAGACTCAGGTTGGTGGAGTTGCTGATTGTGCCAACAAATATGAAAGGATACAACAGGATATAGATAGATTGGTGACTTGGACACAGTGATGACAGATTGTGTTTAGTCCAGACAAATGTGAAGTGATACATTTTGAAGGATCAAATTTAGGGATGAATTATACTGTAAATGGCAGAACCTTTAGAAATATTAACAGATAGATGGATCTCGGTGGGCAGGTCTACAATTCCCTACAAGTGACAACACAGATGTACAAAATGATTAAGAAGGCATTTGGCATGCTTGCCTTCATTGGCTGGGGCATGGAGTAGAAGAGTTGGCAAACCATGCTGTAGCTATATAAAACCTTTGTTAGGCAGCATTTGGAATATTGCATGCTGTTTTGGTTGCCACAATACTAGAAGGACGTGGAAACTTTGGAGAGAGTGCAGAGAAGGTTCACCAGCATGTTGCCTGGTCTCAAGGGCACTGGCTATGAGGAAAGGTTAATAAGACGAGGATTGTTTTTGTTGGAAAGACAGCGGCTGAAAGGCGACGTGATAGAGGTCTACAAAAGTAAGAGAGGTATGGATAGGGTGGATAGCCAGAGGCCTTTTCCCAGATTTGAAGTTTCAATTACAAGGGCGCACAAATTCAAGGTGAGAGAGGGAAAGATTAAGGGAAGCTTTTCATGCAGAGAGTGGTAGAAGCCTGAAACGTGCTACCAAAAGAGGTAGTGAAAGCAGCATATTGGCAACATTTGAGAGGCATCTGGATGGTTACATGAATAGGGAGGGAATAGAGGGATATGGACCAAATAAGTGCGGAAGGTATTTTTTAGTTTAGTCAGGACATGATGATTGGCACAGGCTTGGAGAGCCGAAGGGCCCTTTCCTTTGCTGTAATTCTTTTTCATTCTTTTGATTTCTTCAGGTCATGTTTGTACTTAGATGAGAGACAATCTGGGAATGCCAAGTGCAGTAGAAGCTGCTCGTGTCACACCTCTGCAATCATATTCTGGGGTCTTGTGGTACAGTGATAATGTCCTATCTCTAGACCAGAAAGTTCAGGTTCAATTCCCACCTTGCCAGGAGGTATGTTGAAACATGTCCAAATAGGTTGCTTTAACAAAATAACTACAGGGTATTGTGACAAATTCTGATCTTATCAAAAGAAGGGGTCATTGAGTTGGAATGTTAAGTATTTTTGTCTTCACAGATCTGATAGAACTGCTGAGTACTTCCAGCATTTTCTGTTTTTTTTTAAATTTTCTGGTATTTCCGCAGTATTTCACTTTTGTCTAATCTTACCTCATTCAATATGCATGTGCATGAGTGGAAATCATTGTGTTAAGCAAGTGAGAGAAGACTGGCTGTGTTTTGCTTTCCCTCTTCTGGAGAGTTGAGGGCAAACATATTGACCTCACTGCTGTTCTGCCTGCTATCAACGTACTGAGCATAGATAACAAACTAAATCAGTTCCATCTGATTCCCAGCACAGTGAATTTAGAGAAGGCAGGGGGATGCAGACTGAAGCCTAAGCTTTAACGAAAAGCTTTGATGATACCATTCAATGAAGAACTTTCATGTAAATTTAGGACCACAGTCTCAGATAACACTACTGTTGAGGAATTTTTCTTTTGTTGTGTAACTTTATGCCTATATGTAAGAGTTTGGGTTCAAGACAGGTTGAGAAGAAGATCAAGAACCATGTTTAGGCTTACGCTCTTTCAGTTTGCTGCTCAGTGTATATTATTAATAAAGGGGAGAAAGTGAGGACTGCAGATGCTGGAGATCAGAGCTGAAAATGTGTTGCTGGAAAAGGGCAGCAGGTCAGGCAGCATCCAAGGAACAGGAGAATCGACATTTCGGGCATCAGCCCTTCTTCAGGAATGAGGAAAGTGTTATTAATAAATACAACTATATTATTAATAAATACAACTATACATGGTGATCTGAGGCATACCAGCCTGTTGCTTTATTAAGGCATTCTCTACATGCTCTTCTCTTTTCAAGTCTACTTTTTATCTATCCAACTAACTCTGCCCTGTAGGAACAGCTGCACTGTAGGAACAGCTTTATATCATCATCGCAAGGTTCATCCAATGTCCCTCACACTATAACATTCTTCAAATGTAATTGTATTGCAATCATTGATTATAGTTCACATACATTCTCACATTACTTACTTGATTATTTATTTTTACATTTACTGTACATTTTTAATTTATCTCTTACCCACTTCAGGTCTTTCACTTAAAAGTTCAAAAGTTCTGAAGAAAGGCCACTGGGCTCAAAACATGAACTCTGTTTTCTATTCATAGACCCTGACAGACCTATAGACTTTCTCCAGAATTGCCTGTTTTTGTTTGTTTCAGATCTTTAGTATCTGCAGATCATTGCTTGACTCCTTTACCAAAATGGCTGAAAAGGTTCCAAAAGATCTTTGGGTAGAAACTTACTTTCAATGACTTCAATCCATAAGATTCATTGATTAGTTTTGACTGTACCAAAGATGGCTGCCGTGATGTCCTTTGTGCTTCCTTTTTTCTGCATCAGTTATTTTTGCACTGCATTTGACATTATGTGATTAAATTTGTGCCCTTTTTCTTTGTCTCCGATGTCATTTTTTAATAATTAAAATTGATAAAACAGTTTAGCTACATAATAGTTCTTGCACTTCTTGCTCAAAGAATCATAATAAATAAAGGTTTACTTAACTTCACTTAGGGCCCTGTAGGTTCAAATTCCAAACAACAGTTCTCCCTCCCTTTTTTTCAAACCTTTTTCTGAAGGTCTTTGTTGATAAATTTGCCATTGAGAGATCAATCTAAAGCTAAATTACTGCCAGAAGGTTTAACTGTGCTCCTCAACATAGCCTTTTGGATTTTTTCCTTTAAAGGACTGAATTTGCTTATTGTCTTGGTTATCAGCTATTATTCATGGGTGCTTGATCGAGTTTAATCCCTTTTGTTACAGTTGGGCTTTTACTAAAGTCATTGCCTTTTCTTTCCCTGTAAAAGCTGATTTCTCCTATTACTGGCTAGAAAGAACTTTTAATGGTAACTGTAAGGGTTTCTCTGCAGGAGCTTTCTGTTCAGAGATTTTTCTTTCACAGCAGCTGTTCAGCTTTGTGGTTCTTCTAGGTGCTAGCTGTTCTCACAGCTGTCCTGATGGTTATTTGCACAAATTAATTTTTGAGTTATTTTCTTCTGCAGGTTTCATTTCTATCTGATGATCTTCACTACTGCCATAATTCTTTAGCTAGAGCATCCCACCACTCTCATCATCTTTTGTCATGCCCAAATCTAAGATTTTGTGTTCAGGGCATACTATTCAAAGAAATGGAAGGTCAGGAAAAATCTTTAGGCTTAGCTTATTTTTTAGACATTTGCTTATTAGTTATTAATACTAAACTCGACTATACATGGTAATCTGAAATATACAAGTCTAGCCTTATTGTTACAATGTTAAGACTATTTTGTGCTTCTCTCTACAATTCTATTTTCTATCTATCTAACTCTGTCCACATTGTGCTATTTATGCCCAATGGGCAGTAGCTGCATGACATAATTGCAAACTGACACCAGGGTTCTAAAACCCTTACACAACATTTTAGTGCAGTCATTGCTTTCTGAAGTAGTCATGTAGTGCTTGAACAGATGCAAATTTCAAAACATGCTAAGACGTAATCTATTGGAAGGGTGCCTTACAGGTGCCTCCAAAGGGTTAAAAAACTGCTGAAGTGGGGGTAGTCAAACACATTTGTAGATAGCTTCTTTCAACTCAGAAATCTTGAGCTGAGCGGTTATGGAAGGCCTTAATGTAGCCATCTAGTGAGCAAAACAATACCCTTTGAAAAAATATTTTACACAGTAGGAAATTCTATTACCATAGACTGCAATGACAACTTGCATGTTTGTCCGTGAACAACACTGGAATGATCAAGTACATAGAGAAGAATGAAATTCCTTCAACTAACACACTTAATGTATTGGCAGATTTTTAAAAACATGTTATTAGGATATTTAAGTCTAGAGATATTAACAATTCAAATCGTAATGCAATAATAACATTATTTTAGCCATTATTTCAATGGAAGACTTAATTTGTTTAATACATAACAACTAATAATAGGATGTAAGTACAAAATTAAAGCTGTCCAGAGGTTTATGAAACTAATACCTGGGATGGTCATGTTGTCTTATGAGTAATGTTTAGTCAAGCAATGATGCATCCTATGGAATTTAGAAGAGTAAGAGGTAACTTGATTGAAACAGAAAACTTCCTAAAGGGTCTTGACAGAGAGCAGATGGAAAGGATATTTCATCTTATCAGAGAATTTAGAACCAGGGATCACTCACTTAAGGCAGAGATAAGGAGATTTTTTTTTCTTACAGACTGTCAAGGAACTTTTTTCCTCAGAAGATGGTGGCAGTGCAATCCTTGAATATTTTAAGGCAGAGGTAGGTGCATCCTTGATAGACAAGGAGTTGAAAGGTTAGTAATGTAGGCAGGAATGTAAAATAATCAGATCAGCTATGGTTATTGAACGGTGGATCAGGACAAGAGGTTGAGCAGTTTACTCCTGCTCCTATTTCAGATGTATGTTGGTATGTCATAAAACAAAACTCCCTTAAAGAACAAATTGTGCTCATATAGCAACAGTAAGTCAAAAGACATTCAAGGTGCTGTCGGACTCTGGCTCAATCTACTAACTTACTTTCTTCTATGTGTGAGCCAAGTCCTGCGTGTTCTTTAAATGAAGCAATAGGAGAAGATATTCGGTCTCACACTTTTAGTTTATTTTAGCAGTAAATGGATAAAGCATACAGAGCTCTGGGTCTAGACCTTTCTGTCCCTGACAAACTATACAGTGTGTCGGTTCAGAAAAAAATACACACACTTGTCCCTGACCCAGTCTTTTTATATCGTAAAAAACATCATGCAATCACTGAGGTGGGATTATCTTCTGATTGGTTGTTGATCTGACTCCATTCTCCACCTCCTTGCGTTCCAGGATGTTCGACCCCACATGACCTTGTTTTGCCCGTGAAACGGAGTACCACGTGACCCTTGCACGCCTCCGGCGCCTGAAACAGAGCATCACATGACCTCCCCGCACGCCTCTGGTGCGTGAAACAGAGCATCACGTGACCTTGTTTTGGAATGGAGCGAAGCACCACGTGACCTTGTTCTGCGCGCGCCCATAACAGAGCCTCCCCAAAGGCTTCCGAATGCCGAGTATATTTACAGTGGCAGCCAGCCATATATTTACAAGTCCCCCTTTTGGTCTCATGAAAATGAGACCAACAAACCAATTTTATACATCATTGTCGGTCTCCAATGCATAGTCATCCTTTCTTGCCAGAGCCATGGTTTCCATCTCCATCTGTGACATCTGATAGGGCGGAGGGGCCTTCCCTTCAATTGCTGTAATGATAACCCTGTTCAACAAAGATCTAATGCAGGGGATACAACAACATCCTCACAGCACTAACACAATAACCATACCAACGAGGGACAGAAACACAGACACAATTAGTCCTTTCCATTTCCCAAACCATGAGTTGAAAATGCCCCCTAGAGGGTTGTCAATACCTGAATGTTCATGCATTTCTTCAGACAAGATTCTTAGTCCTTCCAGGGCTCTGGTTACTGAGCCATCAGATGCCGTATTGTTAGGGATGAACGTACAACATTGATCTCCAAACATAGAGCACACTTCCCCCTTCTCTGCTAACAACATATCTAAGGCCATTCTATTTTGTACCGTCATCAATGAGGTCACTGCCAATTGTTCGGAGAGTCCTGCCACCGCATCTCTAGTTCTATTGGCTAGCCTGAGTACATTGTAATGTACATAATTAATGCGGTCGATGTTCTTATTCGGAGTGACTGGGAATAGAGCACTGATAAGTGGGAGATTCTCAAATCCTGCTGCTATCTGGTCTGCCAATTTATATTCATCCGGTACACCACGGGGAACACCTATTACATCTATGTAAGTGGTTGAGCCCGATGTGAGGAATACGGAGGATGTTCTTTTGACTTAATATTGCCCGTAAAACAGCAGTGGGCTAAAGCTAGAATTCAGTTAGTTAGTGGGGTTGCGAAGGATAAACAAAAAACAATGATGGAGAAATATGATAAGATTTGGGACGAATTACAACAACAGGGCAAAGTCCCTAAAGATGAGGAGAGGGAGAAATTGTCACCGTTTTTAGGAAAAGCAGAAGAGCAAGCTAAATTAGAAGTTGAAGAGCACATGAAGGGAAAGAATGGGTCAATATTAGTTAGAAGAAAGTGGACAAAAGAAGGTGAGGAGAAAGAAGAGAGGAGGATTTATCTGCATAATATGACGTTAGCCTGTATGACGGTAGAAACATTACAAAAGAGGGTGGGTGGTACCTCTGAACCAAATCTGGCGAAGGAGATAGAAAAGCCACGACCATCCGCGTCATTATATCCTAAATTGCCTGGGGTACAACCACCGCCCCCATATCCTGTAATACAAATGCCACTCATGTATGTTCAAGAAGGGGTGTTGGATGTGCAAGAAGTAGGAACAAGAGAGTACGAAGCAGTAAAAGAGAGACTTGCAGAAGCAGCAGAAGATAGCATTAGAAAGGTAGAAAAACTAACACTAGAAGCTGCACAGAGAGTTAAAGAAGCGGAGGAGGCAAACAGGGTGTTAATGACGCACAGCAGGAACAATGAACAGCTGAAACAAGGGAGACATTCATTATTGGAAGAGCCAGATGCTCACTCTACACCGTATAGTGTTGAGGGCGAAAGGAAGGGAAGATTACATAATTCAGGTCAGTTATTAGATGATGGGTTCTCAGACAGAAGAAGGAGAGGTTTGAGGGAACATCGACATAGAGACAAATTGGATGGGGGGGATTCTGAAAATAGTACAGATATTGAGGATGCAGAATCCCTGACAGAGGATGACCCACACAACTACCCCGTCACTTTGAAAAGCTCACTCACAATGCATGCTGAACATGGCCCTCCAATACAGCCCCTATCTGAACCAGGTTACAGCCTGCGTCCCAGAGACACATTACGACAGTCCGTACAGTATCAGCACCACCAAATGCCATTAATTTACAGAGGCTCTTATTTGGGGAATGTTTGTAAGCCCTTCACATTTACTGATATGAACTGCATCCTGGATAAAATGCCCCCACCCATGGAGGGAGGTGGGCCTTGGATGACTAAATTTTGCCAATAGACACTAGGGTACAAGTTAGCTATCGGCACGTGACCTTGTTTTGGAACGGAGCGAAGCACCACGTGACCTTGTTCTGCGCGCGCGCATAATGGAGCATCCCCAAAGGCTTCCGAATGCCAAGTATATTTGCAGTGGCAGCCAGCCATATATTTACAAGTAAGCCATATATTTACAATGCTTAACAGAGAGAATAGTAATATATATTGATAATTGCCAAAAACAGATTCAGAGAGAAGATAGAAGCCATGTTCAAAATACTTCAGTGAATGGGGTATCATCATACAGGGGACAGACATAGTACTTGATTGTCAAAGGTCCCAAAATGACAAAAAAAACCTTCAAAGGTAAAGGTGAATAATTCACTGAAGTTTGCCAGGCAAGCTGAAAGACCTGTTAAGATGGCTTCTGGAATCATTGGTCAGAGGCATTAATAAATTGAGGCATTGACTATAAAAGCAAGGAAGTGGTGTTTACCTCAACAAATCATTGGTCAGACCACATTTGTAATATTGTGTTCAGTTTTGGGTACCTTATTCAAGGAAGAATGGTAAAACCTTGAAGAGAGTGCAAAGGGAACTTAATTTACATACCAAGAATGAGGTATTTCGATATAAGGAAAGATTAAGGAAACTTTCTTTGGAGCAGAGAAGGTGCCCTCATTGAAATCTTCAAAAATATGAACAATTTTGACAGGGTAAAGAAGGATATTCTGTTTCCACTAGTTGGTATGTCAGTAACTAGGAGTCACAATTTTAAGGTTGTCAGCAAGATAGTTGGGAATGAGATGGGGAGAAACCTCTTTACTCAGAGAGTTGTTAAATGTGGAACACATTGCCTGTGAGAGTGGATTCCTTAGTAAGTTTCTAAGGAGAGCTGAATATGTATTTGAAAGTGATTAATTTAGAGGGATATGGAGATATGTGGAGAATGGGACTAGTTGGGTAGCTCTTTCTGGAGCTGGTAGAGACATGATAGGTTTAATGGCCTCTTTCTATACTGTAAAATAGTATGATTTTATAGTTCCTCTATGATTTGAAGTGAAGTAAGTAGGGAATATAGAGGTGGTAATTATTCTTTTGGGAGAAGTTGGGACCTCACTCTCATGTCAAACCAAAAACAAAGAACAATTTTAAAAAAAAATTCCCTTCTAAATTACAGCTTAGTATTTCATTGCATAATTTCTACCCTGATGTTTGGCTAGGCTAATTGAGTTAGCATTTTAATATTAATAGTCACACATCCTACAAAAATAAATGTGAAAATAAAATCCTTTTAAGATATTTTGAAGTTCAATAAGTCATCTGGAAATGTGCATTGTTGGAATTTTAAATAATGTGATGCACTTTGCTGAGGCCTTCATTGACATTTAGCATTGATGCTGTTTGTCAAGTGGTAGCTTGAATATACGCAATGTTTTGAAAAGCACTTGGGGAAATAGAAAGCCTCAGAAAGCCCCAAGAAATCAAAGAATATATGATGCCAAATTGCAATGGCAAATGTCAAATCTGAATAATCCTCATAATGAGAAATTATTGTTATATGAGAATTAGATTAAAGCTATCCTCTGATTTGACACATAGAAGTGTATATATCCTGCCACTTGTTGGGTTTCATTTTCCACTTTTATTCTGTTTTTTGTGTTGTTAGGAACAATAAATACAATAATAAGTTTGACTTCTATTTTAGCATTGCTGAAAAAAGACACATCTTGCTGAAGGTATTCATCTGCTGCTCATCAGAACAATTCACAAGAATACCAATTTAAGGGTCAGATAATATTCATACTGTATGAGGGGAGAGTGCTGATTAGTTTGAAGTGGATTCTGATGGATATAGGCATTGTCTGGTGAATGAGAAATGAAACAGTGATTGACTGTCACCTATTTTGTTGAGTTGAAGCAGGTACAGTGTATTTCTGTTTGTAAAGAGTGGGGCCTAAAGCATTAACATACAGCTTCCAGAACATGGAAATGCACCAACCTGTGAGCCAGACTGACATTCCTTGATGTGTTCTCCAGTCAATGCCTCTATCAATCAGAATTTACTTGCCAATCAATCAGTATTCTTCTCTCATAGAGTATAAATGTTGGATTTCGCCTTAAATTTATATTTTGTCAAATTATCCTGATGATACAAAAACAAAACGCTTCAACAAAGTGTATCCTTTCTCAGCTATACTCAAATTCTGTATTATCAAATGACAATTTATATTTAGTGTTTTATAGAATAGAATAGAATCCTACAGTGCGGAAGCAGGGCATTTGGCCCATCAAGTCTACACCAACCCTTCAAAGAGCATCCCACTCAGACCCACCCCCTCCACCCCTACATTTTTCCCATGGCCAATCCACCTAACCTGCACACCTTTGGACTGCCTTTATGAGGGCAGAATTTTCTACACTCATAAAGAGTTTTTAGACAGATGGATAGAGGAGCTTAATTGTGTGGAAAGGAGACATTCAGTTTCCCAATGACAGATTTAAATATAGGTATTAATTTTTCTGAAACTGTCAAGTTGGTTGGCTTTCCCAATCTTGATGCTGGGAAACTCTTTTGCACTCAGTAGCATCATAACAATAATAAATTACACTCCAGCCTGCTGGAATTACATTCAAGGTCACAATCTTGATAACCAAGAAGAAGACACAAATTTGTTTACAAACCCGACTCTATGTGTGAAGCATGTAGCTAAGGGGCTGGGTGGCATACTCCAAGCTCTGGTGAATACAAACTTCTTCGGTATTTGGTTCCTTCATAAACAAGGCATTGGAACCAGAGCACCCAGAAGAAAACCACTCACAATTGGTCCCCACATCTAAACCATTTATATACATAATTGTGGACCTAGCTCTGTGGTACCCACTAGTATCAGCCAATAATCCTGAAAATAATCTATTTATTCCAACACTCTGCTTTCCGCCTTTTAACAAATTCTCAGGATATATTAAATATGCTACTGCATGCTCTTACAATTACATTTACATGCTTCTTAGTTTGTTTACTAATCCCCTGTGCTGTTATGACCTATTGGGGTAGTGCTCAGCAAACCAAGCCCCACTATTTCTGGAGTCGTATAAAATGTTAAAGTTTTGTTTAAGGTCTGCACAATACCCCAGTTTATTTGACTTTCAGATCAAGTTGATAGAAAAGTTTCTATAGATCATTGAAGATAGTAAAGTACAGCACAGAAATGGCCCCTTCGGCCCATGATTTTGTGCCAACCATGATGCCAAATCAAACTAATCCCTAATGGCTGCCTTTCATCCATATCCCTCTATTCCTTGTACATTCATGTGCTTTTCTAAAAGTCCCTTAAATGTCCCTATCGTATTTGCCTCTACTACCACCCTGACAGCATGTTCCAGACTCCTACCACTCTCTGTGTAAAAACCTTGTTCCTCATATCCCCTTTGAACTCTCCCCTCTCACCTTAAATGCATGCCCCTTAGTATTAGAATTTCAACTCTGGGAAAAAGATTCCGACCATCAATTCTATCTATGTATCACAGAATTTTATAGATGCCTATCAAGTCTCCCCTCAGTCTCCACTGCTCCAGAGAAAACAACCTGAGCCTCTCCTTATAGCTCATACCTTCTAATCCAGGCAGTATCCAGGAGTAAACTTCTCCTGCATCCTTTCCAAAACATCCATATCCTTCCTGTAATGTGGTGACCAAAATTGAACGCAATACCCAAAGTCTTATAAAGCTGCGACATGACATCCTGACTCTTGTACTCAATCCCCTGACCAATAAAGGCAAACATGCTATATGCCTTCTTTACCACCCTATCTACTTGTGTGGCCACTTTGAGGGAGCTATGGACTTGAACCACAAGATCCCTGTTTCTGTACTGAATAAGAATGGTTATTTATTTTAAGTAATTAGATGATAGCTACAGATAAACAAGCATAAGCCATTAGCATATTGCACTATAAACTAAAACTCCAATCTCCTTATAAGCTCCCTCGCTACACACATAGACATACAAATAGAGAAAATTGCTTATTGGCGGAGGTTGAAGAAACTGTAGAGCTAGTTCAGTGGACTTTGCTTCCTGAATCCAAAATTGGGTTGACCTGTCTTTGCCCAGCCAGGCTCTTGGTGGTTAGTTGTCTTCCTCTGGAAGCCTCCACAAAGTTGAAAGAAGTATAAAAAGACTGATATACTTGGAGAATGTCTGATTTATCAAATCAAAAATCATAGCTCAAAGCAGCTGCCGCAAGGAAGGTAACAGATTTTCTTTAAATTTAAAGTGAGGTTTTGTTTGGGCCATGGACAGTTGTTTAGACCATAAGACCATAAGACATAGGAGTGGAAGTAAGGCCATTCGGCCCATCGAGTCCACTCCGCCATTCAATCATGGCTGATGCGCATTTCAGCTCCACTTGCCAGCGTTCTCCCCGTAGCCCGTTTATCTGCAATGCAAGTCCCTGTCTCAATGGGAACTGTTCCATTCCACCAAAGGTGACTTGGTTACATGACTCCCATAGCACTGAACTATATAATTTTCAAATAGTATTAATTAGTAGGTCAACACCATTTCATACAACAGACAATATCAATACTCTTAATTCCAGGCTACAAAGGAAAAGCCTCCAGTCTATAAAATACAATCAACAACCTGTATTTGTGCCCTCTGGAAGCAATCAATTTTTCTTTCATCAAACCAGTGAAACTGAAGTTACATTTCAGCAATATTCTTCAGGAAACCTTTGAACCATTTTTTAAAAAAGAAGAAACTGTCTTTGAGATGTTCTTTGAGATGGTGACCAAATAGGTGGATGAGGGTAAAGCCATTGTTGTGGTGTATATGGATTTCAGTAAGGCGTTTGATAAGGTTCCCCATGGTAGGCTATTGCACAAAGTACAAGGCATAGGATTGAAGGTGATTTAGTGGTTTGAATCAGAATTTGGCTAGCTGAAAGAAGACAGAGGGCGGTGGTTGATGGGAAATGTTCATCCCGGAGTTCAGTTACTAGTGGTGTACTAAAAGCATCTGTTTGAGGTCACTGCTGTTTGTCATTTTTATAAATTACCTAGATGAGGGCGTAGAAGGATGGGTTAATAAATTTGAGGATGGCACTAAGGTCAGTGGAGTTGTGAATAGTGCTGAAGGATATTGCAGATTATAGAGGAATATAGATAAGCAGCAGAACTGGTCTGAGAGGTGGCAAATGGAGTTTAATGTGGAAAAGTGTGAGGTGATTCACTTTGGAAGCAGCAACAAGAATAAAGAGCGCTGGGCTAATGGTAAGAGTCTTGATTGTGGAGACGAGCAGAGAGAGATCTCGGTGTCCACATACATAGATCCATGGAAGTTACCACCCAGGTTGATAGGGTTGTTAAGAAGGCAGACAGTGTGTTAGCTTTTATTGGTAGAGGGATTGAGTTTCGGAGCTACAAAGTCATGCTGCAACTGTACAAAACTCTGGTGTGGCCGCACTTGAAGTATTGTGTACAGAACTGGTCACCGCATTATAAGAAGGATGTGGAAGCTTTGGAAAGGGTTCAGAGGCTGTTGCCTGTAAGGGGGAAAGGTCTTATGAGGAAAGGCTGAGGGACTTGAGACTGTTTTTGTTAGAGTGAAGAAAGTTGAGAGGTGACTTAATTGAGACATACAAGATAATCAGAGGGTTAGATAGGTTGGACACTGAGAGCCTTTTTCCACGGATGCTAATGGCTAGCACCAGAGGATATAACTTTAAATTGAAAAGTGGTAGATGTAGGACAGATGTCAGAGGTAGGTTCTTTACTCAGAGAGTAGTAGGGGCATGGAACGCACTGCCTGCAACAGTCGTAGACTGGCCAACTTTAAAAGCACATAAGTGGTCATATGAATGAAAATGGAATAGTGCAGGATAGATAGGTTTCAGATTGCTTCCACAGGTTGGCGCAACATTGAGGGTCAACGGGCCTATAATGTTCTATGTTCTATGTCCATGACTCCTGAACTGACAGCTCATCAATCAGCTACCCCGACAAAGGAGTTTTCCACTGCTAACTCCAGCTGTGTACTTTTGGACTCCATTGGAAAAGCAAGGATAGTGATAAGCTGGTATCCCTTAGCTGTTTTGTACTTAGATTATACTTTTTAGTTCAATTGCTCTTGTCTGTGTATGTGTGTGCATGGTTGCATTACATGTCCAAGATCATGTGAAACAAATCCTACAATTAGTTTAATGTTACAATGGTACTGTTACAGACCTTCTAAATCAGAGTCCACCAAGAGAGAGTGAGGAAATGCACCATCACTATTTTAAGGGAAAAAAAATCAACCTTAATCTATTCATGGATAAGTGGTGAGAGAGGTTCTTCTAAGAACTTGTAATTTGTCTGTACCATAATAGGGAATTCAATTGGCTCTTCAATGATGCTCCTCCCATCTCCTCTATTCTGGAGGTTATCTCAATTCTTAATCATTCTTTATATGAAGAGTTTCTTGATTTCACTTCTAAATTTGCCTCTTTCTAGTTTGAACTTGTGGTCCTTTCTTCTTCTCTTGTCATTTATTTCAACATAATTGTTTGGTTTTGCATTTTCCACACCACTTGTCAACATATATACTTCTACAAAATCCCCTATCAAATGCCTGATGCCAAGAATAAAATGTTGATGCCTCTCCAATTTTCTCTGCTTAGTTACTAATCATAGAACAACATTGCTTGAAGCTTAGCAACAGACTCCTTCTTAACTCATTTGAGAGAGAACTGGTGTAAGGTTTTAAAGGGAAACAGAAAACAAAAATATGGGCAAAATTTAAAAAAATGCTAAGCCTGTGTTAAATTTAGAAAACACTGCTTGAGGCTGCAACTAATTCTGCTTTGCTGTCCTGGAGACTAAATAGAGGGCTTCTGGGAACCATCCTTAGAAAATTGCAGCACTTGCCTGAGTCCTCCAACATATGGAAACATTACTTTGCAGATGTCTGATCACAACCTGCAGAGTTCGTCAGCAGAAAAAGCTTCACTTTATCAATGTTCAACTTATCTGTGACCATTGACATAAGGCTTAGGAAGTCTGTGCCCAATATCTTTGGAGCTGCTGTGATATGTACATGTTGGAGAATTCACAGGTTCTTATCTACTTCCAGTATTTCCAGCCATACAGGCAGATCATACCATACAAAGTGCGTCAGGGGAATAGAACAGAGCGAGGAATACAAGGTTACAGCCGCAGGGAAGGTGCACAAAGAGTGAGGTCACTATTAAATTTAGAAGTGGAGAGGTCCATTCAGAAGTCTAATAACAGTAGGGAAGAAACTGTTCCTGAACCTGTTGAGATTTGTGTTTAAGCTTTTGTATTGTACGCAAAACAAAACTTCTCACTGTACTTAGATACATGTGACAATAACAAATTAAATCAGAACACAGTGATGGCTGTTGGATATAAAGGACTAACTACACTGTTCAAAGGTGGCTAATTATACCTTTATAAAACATTCTTTCTGATGCAGAACAGAGATTCAACATAGTTCACACTTCCACAAGGATTATAGACCTGCTTAAGATAGGGTTTCGATCTCTGGCCTGCTTTGGCAGAGCTTTGCAGTGTAACCCAGAAAGGGTGTGCCACATCATCATGGCACATTCTGCCCTTACTGGGGCTGATGAAGGGGCATGCCCTAGATGCAGACTAAATGGTGTACAGGCAGCAATCTTATAAGGATTCAGGTGAGAATGATGACCAAGACATTTACCAGCAGGGTCAATAAGAAAGCATAAGAGTGCAAGAGGCCATTGAAACCAATTTCCACCAAGCATGAGCTGTGTTTTGACTTTGTTTCTCAAAGTCTTCTATTGGCATATAAATAGCAAGAGTGATAAAAGGAAGAGTAGGGCCGAGTATGGACCAAAAGGAGATTTACACCTGAAGGCAGTTGCATGGCTGAGCTGTTAAATGAATATTTTGTGTCTGTCTTTAACAAGGACTAGATGTTACCCAGATCATGGTGACAAAGGAGGAACTCTGTCACTAGAAGAATTCAAAATTGATAAGGAAGAAATGTTGGATAGATTGTTGTATCTTAAAGGTGTCAAGAAATTGGGATCAGATAGATGCATCCATGCCAACTGGAGGAAGTTGAGTGGATATTGCAAGGGCATTAGCTACAGTCTTTCAGTCTTCCCTAGACTCAGGGCAGGTGTCAGTGGACTGTAGAATTATATCATATCCTTCTTCAAAAAGGTTTCTAAGAATAAGCCCGGCAATTTCAAGCAGGTCAGTTTAGTTTCAGTGATGAGAAACTTCCAAGAAGCAATGATTTGGGATTGAATTAGTAATTATGTGGAAAGGAATGGGTTGATCCAGCATGGATTTCTGAAGGGGAAATTTTGA
Source organism: Chiloscyllium punctatum (assembly GCF_047496795.1). Lineage (NCBI taxonomy): Eukaryota > Metazoa > Chordata > Chondrichthyes > Orectolobiformes > Hemiscylliidae > Chiloscyllium > Chiloscyllium punctatum. Next base: position 59,073,034 of record NC_092763.1, on the reverse strand, counting down.
TCCTTGGATTTTCTTGAAGAGGTAGCAGAAAGGGTAGATGAGGATGATGCTGTTGTTGTGGACTTCCAGAAGGCATTTGACACAGTGCCTCCAACAGACTTGTAAGAAAAGTTATAGCTCATGGAATAAAAGGGACAGTCGTAACATGGTTACAAACTTGGTAGAAACAAAGGCAATGGCTCATGGATATTTTTCAGGCTGGAGGAAAGCTTGTAGTCAAGTTCCCCAGGGATTAATATTTGTTCCCTTCCTCTTCCTGATGTATATTACTGATCTAGATCTTGGTGTGCAGGGGACAAACTTAAAGTTTGCAGACAATATGAAACTTGGAAGCATCATAACCTGTGAGAAGACTGTAAAACTTCAAAAGGAAATGAAAGTGAGCAGATACGTGGCAGATGACATTTAACACAGTGAAGTGAGAGGTGATGCAATCTGGTAGGGAGAGTATGCACTAACAACATAAAATAAGGGGTGTATTTCTAAAGAGAGTGAAGGAGCAGTGGGATCTAGGTGTGTATATTGCAAACATCATTGGCGTGGCAGGAAGACTGTAGAGAGCAATTAATAAAGCACCCAGTATCTTCAGTTTTATTAGTAAGGGAATGGAGCAAGGAGGTGATGTTGAACTTGTTAGACCTCAGCTGGAGTATTGCATTCTGGGTGCGACATTATAAAAAGAATATGAATGCATTGGAGAGAGTGCAAAAGAGACTTATGAGCCTGGTTGGAGAGATGGAAAACCTAACTTATGAGGAGTGATTAGAGACATTGCAACTTTTCTCTTTGGAACAAAGATGGCTAATCTGATAGTTGTTTTCAAAGTCATGGTGGGGGAGGGGTGAGGCATAATAGAGTAGCTAAGGAGTTAGCATTCCTGTTCATAAAAAGATTTGTAAAAGATATGATATGAGAAAATAACATTTTGATGCAATGAGTGGCATGGGTCTGGAATGTGCTACCTGGAAATGTGGCAGAAGCAAACTTAAAGCATTCAAGAGGGCATGAGATGATTACAGTAAAAACAAGGTGCAATGGTATGGAAAAAAAGCAAGAGTCATGATACTCAGTTGGAGACCTAGTGCAGACATAACGAGGCTGAATAGGATGCCGTAACCCATCTATGATTCTTTCATTATGCGACTTTCCATTTGTTACATGGTAAGTAGCCCTTTGTCAGTCCCCAGTCAATGTGCCTGGAGGTTCAATTTCCAAACAACAACTCTCACTCCCTTTTTCTCAAATCTTTTTCTGAAGATCTTAAAGTTTTCTGATGATGAATAAGTGTTTTCATATCAATATGATCCTATGTGTAGTACCTTCAGGTGATTCAACCTTCAAGAATGTACATTATATAGATTCTATTAACCTTTAGAGAGAAAACAGCATTCAGTGAGACAAGGCATTAACATTCCCGATGAAGGGCCGCAATGTTGATTCCTCGGATACTGCCTGACCTGCTGTGCTTTTCCAGCACCACACTTTTCGATTCTGATCTCCAGCATCTGCATTCCTCACTTTCTCCTAGGGAATGAACATTGTATAATGTTATCAACATATGATATCTGTGTGTTGTAGAGTGCAGTCTCTGATGGTTGGTAACAGTTTGGGAGCAATGCATAGATAGCTCTTTTTCACTATTCTATAAATGATTAGCTTTCAACATTTCAGAGTTTGCATAGGCCGCTAAATTGCCATGAAATGCATGAGCAGCCTAAAGGACAGCATATCTTGGCAGACTAATGCACTATGAAGGACAGTGAGGTGTGACTTCCACTTGTACATCTCCCAGCCTTGAATGACATTATGCCCTCTTCAGAAGCTGATAATCAGAGAGAAATTGTCCCTCCAGACATGTAGACAATCGTCTCTGACTCTGTGCTCTCTCACACTCACTGAAGGGGATGTTAAAGGGGAGGTTATGTAAGTGTGAATAATCTGTGCAAATCTACCATATTCCTTGCAAGTTGTTTGTAGCCTCAGTGTTGTTAACAATTAACATGCAACATTTGGGCTTCACTCCTCAAAGTCATCATTAAAGGACCCCTGATGTCTGAAGCTGTCTTTAGTCAAGGAGTCAGTTGCTTTTGAGATCTGAGTAAACCTTAACCATAACAATTTCTGTCATCCTTGGGATATCTGAAGGGGCTGCTCAACTCTCAAATGGATGCGCCTTCACTAGGTCTGAGAACAACAAAGAGGCTAGAGGAGATATTTCAAGAGTTAAAGTATTAAAGTGAACAAATATTAACAAAAATGCTAGAAATTTTAAAATGAATTGTTGTCCATGCTACCCATGTGATTTCAATATGTTTCTTTTTTTTCTTTTCACTTCCATTGCATCTAAGTGCAGTCCCAAGGTCTGCAATTGGCATGGAGAGAACACCAAATTGTGCTCCTAATTCAGTCTCTGAGCTGAGGGCGGATGCAAGTACTTCCTTTGAGGGTTCAGTGACCTCCTCCTGAGAGGTAGATGTGAAACTGAGGGACTACAGTGTAGCTTCTTCTGAGCAGTGGTTCACTGGGTCTATGAGGGATAGAAACTGCTGCAAATTAAGAATTAGTTAGCACTTGTAGTAATGGGAAAGCAGCACAGAGAAATGTAGTTCACTTGGATGATTGGTCATGGAAGTGTCTGCACCCCAATATCAGTGGTCATGCTCTTCTCTGACAAAATCCTACATCTTTTCCTGATATGTTATGAGAGGTATTAAGCTCTTGGCCAGTCTTCAAACTCTCTGCCTGACAGAGGATTGGTTTTTCTTGCAGTGAAATAAAATGAGAGACTGGGTATGATGGAAGTGGATAGAAGAGCCATTCATAGTGATAGAAGAACAGCAGAACATGGTGCCATTATGTAAGATAGGTGGTAAGGAAAAGCCAGGGAACTATTGACTGGTGAGCCTAACATCGGTTGGAGGCAAGTTGTTGGAAGGATTCCTGAAGGACAGGATTTACATGTATTTGGAAAGGTAAGGACTGATCAGGGCTAGTCAACATGGCTTTGTGTGTGGGAAATCATGTCTCAAGAACTTGATTGAGTTATCTGAAGAAGTAACGAAGAGCATTGATCAGGGTAGGGCAGTGGATGTGATCTATATGGGCTTCAGTAAAGCATTCAACAAGGTTCCTCATGGTAGACTGATTAGGTTAGGTCTCATGGAATATAGGGAGAACTAACCATTTGGATACAGAACTGACTCAAAGGTAGAAGACAGAGCATTATGGTGGAGGGTTGCCTTTCAGACTGGAGGCCAGTGACCAGTGGAGTGCCACAAGGATCGGTGCTGGGTCCACTGCTTTTCGTCATTTACATAAATGATTTAGATGTGAACAAAGGAGATATAGTTAGTAAGTTTGCAGATAACATCAAAACTGGAGGTGCAGTGGACAGCAAAAAAGGTTACCTCGGAGTACAACAGGATCATGATCAGATGGGTCAATGGGCTGAGGGGTAGCAGATGGAGTTTAATTTAGATAAATGTGAGGTGCTGCATTTTGGAAAGGCAAATCTTTGCAGGAATTATACACTTAATGGTAAGGTCCTGGGGAGTGTTGCTGAACAAAGAGACCTTGGAATGCAGGTTATTAGTTCCTTGAAAGTGGAGTCGCAGGTAGATAGGATAGAAGAAGACATTTGGTATGCTTGCCTTTATTCATCAGATTATTGAGTATAGGAGTTGGGAGGTCACATTGAGGCTGCACAGGACATTAGTTAGGTCATATTTGGAATATTGTGTGTAATTCTTGTCTCCCTCCTAGCATAAGGGTGTTGTGAAACTTGAAAGAGTTGAGAAAGGATGTTGCCAGGGTTGGAGGCTTGAGCTGTAGGGGGAGGCTGAATAGGCTAAGGATGTTTTCCCTGGAGCATGGGAGGCTGAGGGGTGACCTCATAGAGGTTTATAAAATCATGGGGGCATGGATAATATAAATAGACAAGGTCTATTCCTCGAGGTGGGGGAGTCCAGAATTGGAGGGCATAGGTTTAGGGCAAGAGGGGAAATATTTAAAAGGGACTTAGGAGCAACTTTTTCATGCAGAGGGTGGTGCATGTATGGAATGAGCTGCCAGAGGGAGTGGTGAAGGCTGGTACAATTACAACATTGAAAAGGCATCTGGAAGGATATATGAAAAGGAAGAGTCTAGAAGGATATGGGCCAAATGCTGGCAAATGGGTCTAGATTAGGTTAGGATATCTGGTTGGCATGGACAAGTTTGACGAAGGGTCTGCTTCTGTGCTGTACATCTCTATAACTATGACTGTAAATGGTGAGATGGGGTTCCCAGTGAGTGAATAGGAAGCACAGGGGTTAGGAAGAATTAGTAGTTTGGGAGGATGAAGTGGATAACAGCCATTGAGCAGACATGTTACTTGCAATAGTAAAAGTTATAGTCAGTGAACCTTAGTGAGCAGCATGTGCAGTGGCAGGGTTAGAGTGAATGCTGAGCCTGTGATTGTGAGGTAGCTGAGAGCAGATAGTGGCACTTATTCTTAAAAAGCACAGAAGATCACGGACCCTCCTTTTACACCGCTGGGCATTACTTTCAACATTGGCCACTGCACAAACCTGGGACAATATCTCATTCTGTGCTGGCTGAGTCTGGTAGTGTGGCCTCTTTTGCAGTCATTCAAACAAAGTTTAGCCCTCCACTCCAGCACATTTCCCATCAGCACTTCCAGGTCTCTGATGGAGAAGCACAATGCCTGCTTCCCTTTCTGAAACATGTCCTTCGTACTCACAGTGGAGCACCAGAGTTTGAAGGGCAGCTCTTGGCTGCACCATCTGAAATGGTTTAAATTTAGCAGTAAGAGCATGAACTTTGTAATGTTCCTGAAGCAGCAAGCACCTTCGCCTCTCCTAATGCACAATACCATGAATGGGTTCCAAAAAGGCCAGCTGCGTAACTAATAAGATGACGAGTGGACAATTAAATGAAAAAGGTCACATGGACTGGCAACTGTCGAGAGTTGGAAAAGCACAGCAGATCAGGCAGCATCTGAGGTGCAGGAAAATCGATGTTTCGGGCAAAGTCCCTTCATCAGGAAGGGCTTTTCCTGCTCCTCGGATGCTGCCTGACCGGCTGTGTTTTTCCAACACCACACTCTCGACTGTAATCTCCAGCATCTGCAGTCCTCACTTTTTCCTATGGACTGGCAACTGTCAATCTTTAGAGACAGTCAGTTCATTGTTCCTTTTAACCTGACAATCTTTGATTACAATTTACTTAGGTCAATCCCATTCTTAAGCCATTGAACTTGGCTTATCTTCAATTAAACATTTTTACTTTGGACTACTCCCCCATTTCCTCTTCCATAATCAAGGTAATGATATGATGATCATTGTCTCTTAAGTATTCAATAACTGTTCTCTAGGATATTCTCTCTTTTCGACACTGTATTATCCTCTTAAATTAATACTCCTAACTCACCTCCTTTCTTTCCTTTACTGGTTGAGTGAATCACTGTATCGCTTATCACTTGACTGGAACAGGAAGTCACTGCTGTTTGCATCATCATTGCATGGCTCCACCACTATGTACTTCAATAAGTAAACCTTGCGTCTTAAACCTCTGATTTAAACAAACCGTGCTTTCTGCGGTATAATTAGTTCCATTTCAGTGTTCTTTGATGTAGAAAGCTACATGCAGTCCCCTTCACATCGACATCACAAGTCCTGTACTGTGACTGCATGTGTGGTGTGTGCACCCCCTGGAGTTGCAGTGGCAGCAAACACAACCTTTATTACTTTCCGTAGCTCGCCTGCTAACAGTTCTCAGGGAAAGAAAACGTACACTGTGGAATTCCAAAAGTGGTGAAAAATAAAACTCATTTTTGAAAAAGGAGCAGTTAAGTTTGTTTTCGCACTTTTTAATTAGACATTGGCCATATCAGTAATGAGCTTCCTGTCTTGCAACTGAATAATTTAATACAACTCTGATACTTGTTTTTGATGAAGAAGAAACCAATTTTCACAATATATTTCCACCTCCAAAACAGGTTTTGAGAGCTTGAAAACAGGAAAATGGTCATGGAAGGATTTAGAAGTTAATGTTAAAGACAAGATGCTCAAAATTATGAAAAGACAAAGATGAGAGATCCATTACCATCTTATTGACAGTAATCCAGCTGTGCTTGGCTGTTAGTAATGTTAACTCCTAGGTCAAGAGATCGTCAACCAGAAGGGAAAATATGTCACAAAAGCTGTACTTTCATGGCTAGCTGCCCTTAATTATAGATTCCCAATAGAGTGGAAGCAGGCCATTTGGCCCACATTGATCCTCTGAAGAACATCTCACTCAGACACAACCCATCCCCCAACCTATATTGTAAACCTGCATTTCCAGTGGCTAATCCAACCAGCCTGCACACAATGGACAATTTGCCATGGCCAATCCACCCAACCAGTACATCTTTGGACCATGTGAAGAAACTGGAGCACCTGGAGGGAACCCAGGCAGATATGGGGAGAATGTGCAAACTCCACAGCCTGAGCGTGGAATCAATTCTGTGTCCCCAGCACTCTGAGATAGCAATGCTAACCACTGAGCCACCGTGGCACCTCCAAATAGTAATTAACAATTGCCCCAGTTGAGATAAGTCTAGTGATTATGATTTGTGACAATGACTGGAAAATGACTGTACCAGAGATAAAAGAAGAATTATATAAATATATGTTCTACAAAGCAAGTCATTTAGATAACCAATGTCAGGCTGAATGAGTGTCTGTTGTATCCAGTTATTTTTATCTGTTATCTTCATTGTTCCACTTTTTGCTTTGTGTCATTGTGAATCATTGTCTAGGCAATGTGGGTGAGAGAGTTTGGCTCCAGGGGTTGTGAAAGCTCTTTACTGATCATCTGGGATTGGGCACAATCTGAGCAGAGTGAGCTTAACAGTATTATATCTTCTACATTTCCCTAGTGACATGTGTTCGTCTATCTAAGGTCGAAAACTGACAGGACTGTCACCTCACCACTTTGATCAACAAATGCTGGCAACTACAAATAGAATACAGCCTTGGGATTCCACACAAGTCTCTGGCTGTCACAAATACCAACTCCTATTTATCAATATTTCTTCTTCCCCCACAATCATGTTTTCCATGCCTCTTAATTCTGTTTGAATGTTGCTGTGTAGAGTCTTTGATTTCCTGTAGTTTTGTTGTTTTGTGATACGGCCAACAAGATCCACTCTTATTGGAGTTTGAGATGATGAGAAGATACCAGTGGCCATTTTCACTTCTCAAAATATGAAGCTTTTGAGACAGTAGGCTCAACAGGTAGGCACTGATGCTTGTAGAACACCTTGTGCAATGATGTGGATGTGATACAATGGCATAGAGTTTTAAATTGCTTCAATTAGTTTGTGCTCTGATGCTGAAAATTAAATTTGGTGTTGTTGGTGCTTTACTAATTAGTACAATCTAAATTCACTGCAAATATCTAAGAAGAGAAAGCCTCATCAACTGTAACTTCAAAACTAAAGAACTATGTTTTAGTTTCTCCTGTTAGAATTCCCAATGATTGGATTGAACTTTTAGTTATGTTGTGCTTCTTAACAAATGTTTCAACAGTGATTATAATTTGCACAGACATTTATAATGTAGTGGCTATATTGAAAGTCCTTATTAGTGTATGTGTTATGGGTGGTATGTTATGTTATGGTCTCAGAGTTATGAAATTATGAAATCAGACAATATTTTAGCACAAAGATCATGGGTGCATCAATTCTGTGATTCAATGATTCATATGGTCTAAATTCACTCCCCTATTTAATCTTCTTATACTTGACATTCATGTTTTTTGAGTATCAATAAAAGCCCCCATCTTGAATCTTGAGCAAGAATCGAGCAGAGACAATTGAGAGGGTAGGGGTGGGGAGGGGGCATTATTTTAGGTCCACATACAAGGTTTCATTCACTTCTCTTCAGTTTTGTGACAACTGTTTCCACAATACCCATAGCAGCAATAGACCTTGGGCTCATGTCACATTATAGGTGACCCCACTGCACTACACGCACACACACACACACAGACAGAGAGACATGCACAGACACTCTTACAGACACACACACACAAACATACTCACAGACAGACAGACATGCACAGACACTCTTACAGACACGCACCCGCACAGACACTCTTACAAACACATACATGCGCGCACACATACACACATGCACACACACACTCCTACAGACCCATACACTCACGCAGACCCTCTCTCATACACAAGCTGTCTCTCATATGCTCATACATACACTCCCACACCGACACACACCCTCTTACAGACTTATATCCCTTTACACTCACACTCATACACATACACATATACACACTCTCTCACGGACACTTATACCCACATGCACACCCACACCCACTTGCACACACACACACATATAAGTTTGTGGAGTGAATTTGTGAAATGCAGAATTTCATTTAATTTTTCTCAAAAACTGCATGAATCCATGTAAGATTCTGTAAATCCCTTTTTTAGATTAGAATCAGTCTGAGCGTTGGGGCACAGACAGCCTCACACAGGGCACCTCACACCTTCAATGCATTATCTGGACCGACGTGGCACCTGTTGTTAAAGCTCAGTTGAGAATGTAACTTTAAGAAAGTATTGGGATTTACATGAGAAATCATCATGCCTATTCTAAAAGATGAGACACTTAACAAATAATCCAGGCATTTTTCAATATATGATTTCAGTTACATCACACTGAAACTTTTGCTATAAATTCTGTGCCCTACGATCTTATACTCCATAACCACTTGACGAAGGAGCAGTGCTCTGAAAGCTAGTATTTCGAAAAAAACCTGTTGGGCTATAACCTGGTGTTGTGTGATTTTTAGCTTTCAATGAGTTAAAAAGGTTTTCTAATTCTTTCTTTCTATTCCCTTGGATTCAGAGTACTATAGCCAGATACCTTTAAATGCCTTTGAAGTCTAAAAAAAATCTGTCTACAAAGGGATGCCCATGCTCTGGAGAAAATAAGAATATTAGAAATAGGAATAGGAGCTGGAACAAGCCATTTGGCCTCCCAAAGCTGCTTTATCACTCAGACTGGTCTGAGTTTGGCCTTAACTTCAGTTTCTTGGCTGCTCGCCAATAATCCTGGGCCCCTCTCTGGGATCAGAAATCTGTCTAACTCAGCCTCAATTCCACTGCATTCTGGTGTAGAGAATTCCAAGAATTAGCAACTCTCTGAGGAAAACAAAACCCTCTACATCTCATCCTTAACGGTGAGACCCTTTATTTTGAAACTGTGTCCTCTGTTTCTACATTTCCCATGATGGGAAACAAATCCTTTAGAAGCTTTTTTGTTTCATAAGATCACAATTCAGATTTCTTAATCCCAGGAACTGGCTTAGTCAAGTTTCCCTGAAATGCCTACAATGCAATTATATCTTTCCTTCAACAAAATGACCAAGGTTGTATGTAGTACAGGTTGTTGATACACCACCCCTCTGTACAGGTGTAAGTCTCTCCTACTTTTATACTCAATTCCTCTTGCAGTAAAAGCACCAAACTTTATTACTGGGTTGTGTGGGAAGTGATCTGAGGTGAAGTTTTGTCAGGTAGTTACTCTATTCCGACAGCTGGCATCTCTTGACAGCGTTTTTCTCATTTGGCTCAAATCCACTTTAGGCAAGTACTACCTTCATGAAATCTTTTAATTAAAAAGCTGTTTTGACATTTATAGTTTCTCTCTGCTGCTTGGCCAGTTGTAAAATACCACTATTTAGTAGCAGAAGGTTATTCTCTGTAAATGTGTTGGTGATAAATAAACTAATGGTGGGAATTAGATATTGGATAAATTCTGTATTGTAAGTAGAGATTCTTCGGAACTCATTTTCAATTGTGAACTGTTCCATTCAGCTTTCACAACTATGGTAATAGATGTAATGCCTTGAGTTTTACAGTCAATGATTAAGCAACAGCATGCAATGTTCAGTACACTAATAACTGTGCACATGAAGATGCACTATTCTGTACACTGATAACTGTGTACATGTGAACACATTATTTTGTACATTGATAGCTACATACATGAGAACACTCTATTCAGTACACTGATAGCTATGCACAAGGATATGCTATTCTCGACACTGTGAGCTTGCACATGAGGACACACTATTCTGTACACCGATAGCTGTGCAAATGAGGACACGTTATTCTGTATACTAATTGTTATGTAAATGAGAACACACTATTCTGTAGAGTAACAGCTGCACATATGGGGCAAATTATTGTGTACAATGATAGCTGCATGGAACATTTATTATGTTACTGTAGGGTTTTATTCCATCGTCACTGGGATTAAGACAGCAACAGAAGAGGTCAGGTAGTGAGCCTAGCAAGTTTCCCTGCGTGAGCTGGGGTGAGCAGGGAGTAGTCTTTCTTAACTAGTCCCTTGGAACATCAGAAGGCCCCACCCCAAGACGTTACACTCCCCCAAATTCTATTTCCCTCTTGATGGTCAGAATTCTTGCCCCCAAACTATTAACAGGCGATTTCACAAGGCAGGTTCCCACCCCTTGAAGTTGTGGCTGGTGGCTGCCTACTAAACAATGGCCTGGTTATTCATCCATTGAATGCTCACATGGATGTACCCTATTTCTAGGGGCTGGTTATAATGTGTCACTCACCTGTTTAAACCTTTCTATTTGATGACTATAGGCCAAATACCTGTCAGAATGATTATCTCTGTCCATCATCCAGTTGAGGTCAGTTTTTAGTTCTTTCTAGCCATTTGTATAGTAAGGCAAGAAATGTATACAAGGGGCCAGATAATACTCTGATGTCACTTCAGGATTGTAGTGACCTCAGTAGTGATAAGACATGGTTTTTGTGATTTTTATCTCCATAGAATTGCATGTATCTTTTCAGGGAGAGAAATTCAATACCATAGCCAAAATAAAAAAAAGCAATGTGGATGCTGCTGGAAATTTAAAACTAAAAAGCATTATTAGTTAAGTTCATTAAAAAAGTTCCTCAATTACATGAAATGTAATTTTATTAAATATTCTAATTTCTAACAGCCTCCAACTCCATGTTTGCGTGACTAGATAGATTCAAAGAAGAAAGAAGCACAAACAGTACAGCACAGGAACAGACCCATTGACCTACCAAGACTACATTGATACATAATACCTTACCAAACTAAAAACCTTGTGCCCCTACATTGCCCATATCCGTCTATTCCTTGCTTATTCATATATCTGTCGAGATGGTTCTTAAACATTGTTATTGTATCCACTTCCACAACCTCCTTGGGCAGTGCATTCCGGGCACTGAGCACCTCTGTGTCAAGCCCTGCCTCTCACACCTCTTGCAAACTTACTACGTTTTCACGTTAAACTTATGTCCCCAAGTAATTGACATTTCTACCTAGGAACAAGACTCCGACAATCGATTCTACCCATGCCACTGAATAATACTGTAAACTTTTATCAGGTCACCTATCATCCTTTGACATTAAGTGGAAACAAACCACGTTTGTACAATCTCTCCTCATTGCTAATACTTTCCAAACCAGGCAACACCCTGGTAAACCATTTCTGCATCCTGTCCAAAACCTCCACATCCTTCTGCTAATGTGGCGGCCAGAATTATACACAATGTGGCCTAATTAAAATTCTATATGGCTGCAACGTGACTTGCCAATTTTCATACTCTATGCCCCGACAGATGAAGGCAAGTATGCCATATGCCTTCTTGACCACCTTATCCACTTGTATTGCCACTTTTAAGGAACTGTGGACCTGTCTGCCTAGATCCCTCTGTATGTTGATCTACTAAGGGTTCCAACGTTCTGTGTATACCTCCCTCCTGCATTAGATTTCTTCAGTCCACAGCATCTAACCAGGAAGTTAAAACTAGATTAAAGTGATGCAACATATTGGAACAAATTTGGGGGAAACAATAACAGGATTAAAAGAAAGAGAAATAAAGCACACCAAAAGAAAACAAAATAAAGTAAAATTGAGAAACGTATTCTTATCTTTTAATAAATAATCTCTGCTGTTAATTGAATTTTAATGGCATCAAGCTATATACTTATAAAATGAACTTTTCAGGGTCAAAAATGTTATATGTGGTAATAAAGATGTTACACATTAAATAGGCACTTACTGCTCAATCCAGAAACCCTTCTGTGTTTAGTGTGTCACGAATGGGTAAATACTACAACTTTATGCCCTTACATTGGTTTTAATGCCAAGTCTTGATAGTAAATACGGTTATAGCATAGATAGTGGAGGAATAGGGAAGATTGGAGTGCAAAATCTGTATCTAAGTGATTAATTGCACGTGCAGAGTCCATCATTTGCTACCTGATTTACTTCATAGTAAGACTGAAAACCATTTATTTCCTGTTATTTTCAATGTAGAATACAAATTGAACATATGATCTTTAGCAAGACAATGATTCTGGCTGCTTCATCCTTCTAATTTTCTCTCTATTCTCCTTGTGATTTTAAGATTGTTTTTGGTTTCTTGGCTCAAATAGCTCCCATAATAAACATAGGCCATTTAGCCTGTCTTTTATAATTAATTAGATCATGGCTGATTGGTACTTCAACTTCATTTACCCACCATTGATCTGTATATCTTGAAATTCTCACTTAATAACAGTCTGCCAATGTAAAACACGAACATTTCAATTGACCCAGTGTCTACAGCCTTAGGGGTTATAAAATTTCAGACTTCCATTTGTTTTTACGTGAAAAATTTTTTTTCATGATTTCATTTCTGAATTATATGGCTCTAATTTTAAGATACCATGTGTTCTGAATTTTCTCTTTAGAAAAAAAATAGTTTTTATATTTTTCTTGATTTAAACTTTTTAGTCATTTAATACAATGTACTGTGAACATCTTTCATGTAAACGATAAGATGTATAAGCAAATTTTACGCAACTAACCTTCCTTAAATACTGTAATTTGTACTGTATGCTTTCTAAGATAAATATGAGCTCAAAACTATTGAATTTATGAAGAGTGACCCAAAGCTTGGGCAAACAGGTAGGCTTTGAAAATGGTCTCGGAATAGAAAGATAGTTTTAACTTTATAGAAAATATTGATTTTTGTACTTTATGCATTTCATACTTGAAAACTTCTCACTATTGGTTTGTTGGTCTTTTTGCCACATTTTTGCCAATTAATTTGAGATAGATCCCTTTATTTTGATGAACTTTGTTTCTTACTACATTGCCCTTTCCTGTTCTTACTTACTGATTCACAGTGCTAATGTTAATAAACTATTATCATGGCAGATTGCATGCATTAGAGACAGAGTGGGTTAGGGGTGCTGAGGCATTTTAGCTGGGATTGCTTCTAGTTATGACTATTAGGTAGATTGCTAGAGAATAAGATTAGTTTATATGAGCATATCCCAGATTCCTAGTGCTTAACGATTCTAGGTACCAATTCATTTCAGGTTTCAAAAATGTTTCAGTCACAGCTTTGATGTAGGTACAGCACACCTCCATTGCAGAGTGTCAATGCGTTGTCATGCATATAACAGCAAGAAACATAGTAGCTTGTTTGTGATTATGATCTGGGCGGTGTGGTGGGCTTCGTATTTAGTGAGCAAGCTGAGAAACCAGGAAGCTGATTCCTCTGTATTCAAGGAAGCATCCATTTTCCTAGTGATCTCCCAGAATACTGCTCAAAGTTGCTTGATGCATAACCTGATAAAGGTAAGTTTCTTATCACAGCCCCTCAAACAGTGGTCTGAAGTGGAATATATAAAAACAAAACGTGCTGGAAATATTCAGCAGGTATGGCAGCATCTGTAGAAAGAAACTAAGCTCGTGTTTCAGGTTGTTGATTGTTTCTCAGAAGAGCCATGAAGTGAAATTTTTAAAAGTCCTAGATGCATTACCAGACAGGTCCAGATGAAGTGAACTGTTTTATTTTCATTTTTATGTTTTAACCATCAGATTTTCACCCTCACATTACTATCTATGACTTATGGTTAATATAATTTTATAATCATTAATCTGTAGCGTTGCCATTATTTCCAAATGACATGAATGGTCAGTTAATCTTTTTTGGTGGTGCTATTTACAAAAGGAAGGTCAGTCAGCAGAACAACCAGTTCTTCTTTAAATAGCTTGTTGAATATTTAACATTCCACGAAAAAGGCAGACTGGGCCTAAGAATAATGATGTTCAATATTTGAAAATGACATTGTATTAAAATAATCTATTCAACTAATACATTTTTAAGGACTTTATTTGTTGAGTGTGGTAGAATGCATGTGAACATCTTTGAATGTATACTTAGTTAACATATCCATCACCTATTTGTTTCTCATGTTGTGAATAAACAAATGCTGACAGAGTCAATCTGACTTCAATTAATACTGGTCTATAATATCAAGCACTTGCTGAATATGGAATGAAGTGACACTAACTTAGAAATCTCACTCATAGGGTCACACATAAGTCAAGTTGTTTTAATTTATTTCTCAGGGGGGCATGTTTCCAAAGCAGAATTTTGGCATGAAGCTCAAACCAAATTTGAACTGATGCAGCAATCTTTCCCAAAGGGAGGCAGTTAAAATAGCATAATGTCACAAACATATGATGATCAGATAGATTGCATCAAGGCAAATTCTGTAGTCAGTGTAGGGAGTGATTTTTGTATCTGTCTTTGGAACATTTGATGCAAAAGGACAGAACCTTTTATTTCCCACCAATGTCATCACTGTTTTTGGCAAGTTCACGTTCAGATACAATGGCAAAATTTCCCAAAATACTTTGAAAAAAACAGGAAGTTATAACTAAAAAGAAACAAACACAAATACAGACTTTGGGCAGACCTTAATGATCGTGGTTTCACAGAGAAATGGATGGAATTGCAGAATGTAAACCTCAAAACACTAGGAAAACAAATTTCACAAATACATAACAAAAGCGAAAATTGATTTATTTGACCACCATAAACTAACAATTCCAATTTTGAATAGTCGGTATTGTCTACTGGGAATAAAAAAATCTGAAAACCTCATACAATTAACACAGAGCTGATTCATTCAAATATACAAAACAATTGCCTTGCCAGTGGTATTGAGGATTTTACATGAACCCGCTCTTGTTACTTTTTTTTAGATTACATACAGTGTGGAAACAGGCCCTTCGGCCCAACAAGTCCACATCGACCCTTCAAAGAGCAACCCACCCAGACCCATTCCCCTACATTTACCCCTTCACCTAACACTATGGGCAATTTAGCATGGACAATTCACCTAACCTGCACATTTTTTGGATTGTGGGAGGAAACCGGAGCACCCGGAGGAAACCCACACAGACACTGGGAGAATGTGCAAACTCCACACAGAGAGTCACCTGAGACGGGAAATGAACCCGGGTCTCTGACTCATCAGAACACAGGTTCAGTGGTTCCCACAGTATAGTTCACACTTTCACCAGTATAGGTGCCAGTGCCCCATGAATCAAAATCCATTTCTTACTCACCAATCTTTGAGTCACGAATTCAACTTTCTAATTTCATTTACCCGATGCTAATTTGCTGGTGTCTCTGGTAGTAAACCCAAGATTATTGGTTTTGGGGGATTTCTAAACTAAATGGAATCCCTACAGTGTGGAAACAGGCCATTCAGCCTATTCCAAACTTCCAAAAAGTGTCCCATCCCACCCCATAGCCCTGCATTTCATATGCCTAACTCACCAACTTGCACATCCCTGGACACTACAGGCAATTTAGCATGGCCAATCCACCTAACTGGCACCTCTTTGGACTGTGGGAGGAAACCAGAGCACCCAGCAGAAATGCACACAGACATGGGGAGAACATGCAAACTTCACATAGACAGTCGCTCAAGACTGGAATTGAACCCAGGTCCCTGCCATTGTGAGGCAGCAGTACTAACCATTGAGCCATCATGCAACCCAACTAAGAACTTCTGAACTCAGAACAAGCAAATGGTCTTCCATACATGTTTCCTGCATATGTTGTAAACTCTACAGTATAAACATCTTGTTCTATTAATGTTCCAGGACTTCAGCATTTTTGCTTGATTGACAATTCTATGAGTAGGAATATGAATAAATGTTTCGAAGGCTATTTTGAAGGGATGTTTATTGGATTAATGAACACTTGAGTGGAAAGTTTATTTTTTTCAAGGGAACATTCAATGGCTGTTGTAATATTGACATTTTATGGGATTCCAAGAGGGGCAACTTTATTTACCTGGAATTTGAATGATTTTCCTTTTACTTCATTAGCATTTCAAAGACTTACCAATATTATTATTTGGGATATGGGTTCTCTACTTTATGGATACTGGATGAGTGAAAATGGAGGATGCATAGATGTTTGGAATAGCGAGGGATTCAAGAAAGGAGATGGGGTTGTAGTGGTGCATAAAGATGTGGCTATGCATAGAACATGGAGAACTAGAAGATGAGTGTGTTATTACTGGGTTTTTGGAGGATAGTATTGAAAAAGCATGAAGGCAGCCTAGCGAGCATGGAGGATTGTGATGGAGTGAAAGCCATTAGGACTAGGGGCCTAATGACCATGTAGAGATATGGCAAATGTCTCGGTGAATGGAAGATGGCCATCTAACCTGGTAACATTGCCATCTGCCCAACCATGCTCCTTCTTCAGGCCTGCTTCAGGAAACAGTGGCCACGACTCCAACCCAACACAATTCCATATGAACAAACTGACATTCAAGAGTGAAGAATGCAACATTGGGAAATGACCCAACTCACAAGTCTTGATTCAAAGAAAAAATTCTAACCTTTGAATTCCATTTACTTGATAGAATAAGACTCTGCAGTTTAAATTGTTCGATATCTAGACCCAAGGCTAATTAGAACTGAGTTATAAGATAACATTCTTCCAAATATATTTGTGCTATTAATTACCATACTTGACTTTCTGTGATGTGCTTAGTCATCAGTTAATGTGAAAATCTAGCAGTTTTTAAAATGACATAGATGTTAGGCCTTGAAGACACCTTTGTAGACCGGCATAAATCGAACAGTAATTTCTGTACATTTACAATTTTCAAGATATCTCTGAATCTCTTAAATGGGTCTGTTCGAGCCACCCTTGATATTTCCTGTAAGAAATTGACTTCAGAAGTAAACCCCCACTCTCCAGCAGCAGAATCAGACCTGACTGTCCAGTAGCAGTATTAATCCCTGACTCTCCAACACCAGGCCCATCTTCCAACTAATAAAGTTATCTTAATGATTAATTAAGGCCCCTTCCAGTATGCAAGATATCTATTGGAATGAGAGTAAGTGTTAACCTTTAATCATTATTTTTTCTATCTAAACAGTTTAGATTAGATTCCCTACAGTGTGAAAACAGGCCCTTCGGCCCAACTGACGAGTAACCCACCCAGGCCCATTTCCCTCTGACTAATGCACCTAACATTACGGGCAATTTAGCATGGCCAATTCACCTGACCTGCACATCTTTGTGACTGTGGGAGGAAACCCATGCAGACACAGGGAGAATGTGCAAACTCCAGACAGACAGTCACCCGAGGCTGGAATCAAACCTGGGACCCTAGCACTATGAGGCAGCAGGGCTAACCACTGAGCCACTGTGCCACCCTAAGATTAAGGAATGTTTCTTTAGTTTTGCTTATACCTACACACACACACATTCTCTCTCTCTCAATTATAAATACTGTACTGTACTGAAGTTACATTTATTATTATCATTACTGTATTATTATATTGAAGATGTTTTAGGTAAAATATATACTATGTACTAAGACAAACATTTGACTAATTGACGCTGGATGCGAACCGTGCATAACTGTTCCTACTTACATACAAATTCAACTTACAAACAGACTTAAAAATGGAACTTGTTCATAACCCAGGGACTTCCTGTACAGTGAATCAAATAATACCAACAGAAATAAAAATTAAACAGATGTACAATTGGCTGCTGACTCATTTTACACTGTCAAAATCAAGACATATACCTCTTTGGGTCTAATAGAAATCATACTAAAAAAAAATTGAACCTGTTTTATTTGTGTTTCTTTTAGAATAATGTCATGTGGAAAAGACAATCAACATAAAACAATATAATTCGAGAATTAGACATTGCCAAGAAAGCAATTGAATTTTTCTGTGGAGACTGTAACAGTTGTAACAAGTCATGAAAAGAGATTGCTTAGGAACCTGCTGATGTCTGAACAATCCCTGCCATTGCTGATCATGTTGGATGAGCCCTCTGTACTATTGCTCACTATATCACTATGTTGCCATCATCTTCTTTCAAAGTAGTAATCTACAGAGTCTGTTGGTCCTTTATGGGAAGGGGAAACCACCAAGCTCTCTAAAGTGAAGAGGTTCTAGCCTTAAGTAAGCTGTAGTTTATTCAAGATAGCAACTGTGTACAAATAACACTGATCTGATAGATACTGTTGCAGAGATTATGGGCAAAACCTAATTGGTAGGTTTTACTCCTTCGAGGTCCTAAGCTGTTCTCCTACTAAGTCCATATGACACCAATATAGTGGGTAGTGCTTAAGGTAGTCTTCAGCATTAACCTTTTCAGCCCCTTACACCTCTTCACACCTCTGTGACATTCATAGATTTCTTGAAAAAACAATTTAAAACACTGTTCTCTAAAACAATGCTATTCATTTTAGAAAAGAAGGTTGAAGAATAAAATACATATTACATCAGGCTTGTTTCTTCTACATATGAAAATTCTGAACATGTAATATTTATAAGAATTGATCTGAAGCTTAAGCAGCATTCTCAATAGTTTAATACATACGTTTTAAATTGCTGTGATTAAAATAGAAGTGGCTCATTCTTTCTCATAAATCAATGAAAGCCTAGTTAACAATGAAGCTGTGGGATTACTTGTGGTGCACAGAAGCATGAACACTGTAATGGAAGTACAAGTGGAAGGAGCAGAAAGTAAGAATTTCCTGTTGAGTACTAGAGATTACAATGTTATCTCTTGCTCTCTTGTCCAATTGTTCATTCTCTTCTCTTAAAAGTTCTGAGGGTTATTTTTTATCAGCTGGACACTGCAGAAAATAAGACAGTATATTGATCATTTTTATAATAAAAATATCCTACTGCTCTCTCTCAGCGTGAGTGCAGTTTGATCTACTAGCAAAACAGATGGCCAGCACTGCCAATGCATCCTTATTTATATAGAGTTCCCACGTTACAGATATTTGGTAATATGCCAATAACAGAATACTTCACAAGATAAAAGGTTATGGTTTTGGAGCTCATCTACCAATATGGATATAGGGCTGATTAGCCAACAGGCAGCAAACAGTTGGGCTTAATCAGTCATTTTCAGGATGACAAACTCTAACTACTGGAGTGCCTCAGGGATTAGTGCTGGGACGTCAACTATTTGCAATTTATATCAATGACTTGCATGTAGTGACAGATTTCTTTATAGCTAGTTTTGTTAAAAACAGGATGATAGGTAGGAAAGCAAGCTGTAAGGAGGATATAAAGAGTCTGCAAAATGATACAGATAGGTAAAGTGAGTGAGCATAAATTTGGCACATGGAATAAATTGTGGCATTCTACATTTTTATAGAAAGGTTAAATGCCAGAATATTATTTAAATGGAGACAGGTTCCAGAATGCTGTTGTACAAAGGGATCTGGGTGTCCTTGTACATGAATCGCAAACAAAAACTGCAGGTACACTGTGTAATCAGGAAGGCAAATTGTACTTTGGTCTTTATTACAAGGGGTGAGGTGCAGCATTGAAGTGGGAAAGCCTTGCTATAACTATAAAGCATATCAGTGGGACCATCCTGGGGTACTGAGTGTAGTTTTGGTCACCTTACCTAAAGATGAATCAACTTGCATTGGAAGAGTTCAGAGAAGGTTCCCTAGGCTGCCAGTCTTGTCTTGTGGGGAAATATTAAGCATGTGGACATACAGTCATTGAATGATAGCATCCCTGTAGCGTGGATACAGGCAATTCTGCCCATATCAATCCTCCAAAGAGCATCCTACCAATACCACCCCCTACACTATAGGTGCTGCATTTCCCATGGCTAATCCACCTAACCTGCACATCTTTGGACTGTGGGAGGAAACCAAAACACCCAGAGGAAAACCACGCAGGTATGAGAAAACATGCAAACTCGACACAGACAGTCAGCCAAGAATGGAATCGAACCTGGGTCCTAGCCACTGAGCTATCATGCTACATGGTTGAAGTTGAGCAGAATGAGAGGTGATCTTGTTAAAAATATAAAATTCTGAGTAAACTTTACAGGGTAGATGCTGAGAGATGTTTACTCTTGTGTAGGAATCCAGAACTAGGGACAAAGTTTAAAAATAAGGTATCTTCTTTCAGTGGGTCATTAGCTTTTGTAACTCTCTTCCCCAGTGAGCAGTAGAGGTTGGATCACTGAATATATTCAAGGCTAAATTAGACAGATTATTGATTTACAAAGGAGTTGAAGGTTAAGTGTGGGGGATGCAGACAGGAAAGTGCAGTTGAGGACATTATCAAATCAGCCAGGAGCAGGTTCAAGGGAATAAATGGCTTACTCCTGGTACTGTTCCTCATGATTTCATATATTTTCAGCACTAATTTGAAACTCATGGGTACTGATTTGGTAGAACATCCATTTCAGCAGTCCTAACAGCATCTTATAAACTCTTATCAATCTTGTTACCCACTGCTGGCTATTCAAGAGCATCCCTTTGAGATTGCCTTCTCCTCCTTTAAAGCAACACCTTTCTTCATAGTTCCCATTTGACATTTTGACTTTGGTAGCAAGTTACACGAAACATTATGTTTAGGACCATAGTTCCCAATAAGGTCTGTAACATGTTGAAAATAAATAGGCTAATTACTTTGTTAACATTGGCAGTAAAGGAATATAACTGAAATACAATACACCTAAAGTCCATCGGCTTTATTAGCCATGTTCACATCAGGTAAACACTACTTCACAATTTGCTTTAATTTATTTTAACATTTTTCAATTTTGATTCAGGATTCAGAATTCAGGATTCCCAGCTAGAGGGTGCAGAAGCAGTAGAAATCTCAACTCCATGAACCCAGCTGTTAAAAATGACCATTCTTCTTTTTGATTTTCAGTCTGGTGAAGTGGACTGGATTGGGCCAGGCAAACTGAGAAAGAGCGTAAGTGAAAGCTAGTTTCAGAGGCGGTCTTGGTTGAAAGCTTGTCTTGGTGCTCCTGCACTCTTGTCAATGTTTAAAGATAAAGATTAACATATAAAACATCCTCCTGCTCACACCCCCTCACCCCCACAGATTCTCATCCACCTGTCTCTGTCCACTATATGTGAACAGTAGACTGCTCCCAAACCTGACCTCACAAAGATGCTGGGTTTGGGAAAAAGCCTTGGTATTTGCAACTTCTTCCAGCATTTTAACTTTGGTGCAAACAATCTCTGTTGTGGGAAAAATCAAAGCCTTAAATGATTCAATTCAATAGTATGTGATAGCCTCTAGTACAGCCTTATTCGTTTACATTCTGTTTCATTTACTCTATTCTGAATTCAGATGATCTGTTAATTGATTTACGGTGCACAAATTTTCATTTGTCTGTGCTATTTGGTTGGTTTAATTTAATGACCAGCAAATTAATTTCGTGACCGCGAGAAAAAAAGACTGAGTTTAAACCAAAAGTTCCTTTCCCGAGTTTACCCAATAGATAGATCACAATGTGTTCTGGCAACAGCTGGATAGACAAAAGGTGTTGTGAATGTTTGTTTAGCAGAAATCAATAGTTCTACTTTAATAGAAGAACCAATACAAGGATCCCAGCAAAATAACTAATTGTCACCACTTCTGCTGTTACATGGTACAAGAAATTAAAGCCTATTTCATCTCTGTACAATGCAGCGAAATCAGTAATAAAGCAGTAAATTATACAACCAATTCATCAGCAGGGATTCAGGATTCAGGTCTGATATTAAGCTCTTCAAATATTCAGCATTTTATTTGCTTTCCTATTCTTTCTCACTGTTAGGCCAGTGAGATGCATTGTGAACCTACTGATAACCTGTATTAGTGACAAGATGTGTATGAAATTAAAGATTAACATTAGGACATATATAATTCAGCAGTTCCATCATTTAACACGAAAGCAAAGAATGTGTGCTGACTTTCTGATTCCTCTTCAGAGCTGCAGAACCTGAGTAGTCATAGAAACGTAATGGACAACAAATCTACCAACTTTTGAACCCAGGACAAAAAAAAGTTCAAATGAAATATTTAAAATCTAGCTGATGCAGCATTCAAACATTTCCTACATGGTATGTTGTCATAATATTTTGAGAATATGTTTAACATTTGTAATCTTTTGTTTTCTTTAGTGGTTAATTCACCTTTATGAGAAGGAAGATACAGGAATCCTTGTTTAGCTTTGAAAAGAGTTCATAGATCATTTATGAATAGATAGGTGCACAACGTTCACAAATGTACTGGGTCTCAGAATGTAGTACTAGTGTCTTGCAGCTTGCCTCACCTGCCTTTGTTGCACTGTGTGTGGTTTAGTTCCTCAGAAGGAAGATGACAATGGCTCATGACAAGAAATTAAGCATGGAGTATGTTAATGTAGGAATGCTGCCACAAGGTTCTGGGTGACCTGGAAACTCTCCTGATTTTAAGGGTATCAGAGGGTTTTACCAGTTGGGAACCAACATGTTTGGCTGTACTATGGCAGACCTTTCATGATCATCAGGGCCTGAGGTGATATTTGAACATGGAGCTTCTGACTTAGAGTTAGTACACGATCATTGTGCCACACGACCCACTTGGCCCTTATTGTACTTTCTCTTGCCATCAAGAACTGAATTTTCTGATTGTGAAATCTGGAGGAGAGTAGAATACAATGCCATTTCATCACCATTTCTTGTTCTTTGGCAAAATAAGGAAACAAATGCTTTGGAGACAATTATCCTCATCGCATACACTGTAATAGCGCCTTTGTTAAAATATAGAAATAAGGCTGGTGAGCAGAAGATACAAATAACTATTTGTTATGTAGTTGCCATAACCAAGGCCTGGCTGACAAAAAGGAAATATCAGATGTTTAGTAGACCTGTATAAAGACATGGAAGCAAACAAAGAAGGGGCAGCAATTTTGATCGTAATAAAGATTATAATATTGGATAAGTAAAATATCCTTCAGGGTTAAAAATCAGAATCTATTTAGTTAAGTAACAATATGGGAGTTATTCCAATACCCGCTGTATTCCATAGACCAGCAAAAGGAGTCAGATGAGCAGATTTGTAAGATAATTATTAAGAAGTGCAAGAACTAAGGAATACTGATAGTCAGAGACTTTAACCAAGTTTATATTGAATGAGGTAGTGATCGTGATATGCAAAAAGAAGGGAAGCATTTCTGAATACTGAAATGGATATATCGGTTCAGGTACTAGTCAATGGTTATTAAGTGGACTCTTCAGTAGGAGATTCAGCAATGGCAATATCATTCATTATGATGGTTAGATTCTCTATTGTTGGGGATAGACATTGCCAGGCACCTGGGAGTGCAAATGCTATTTGACACTTATCAACCCAAGCATGGATGTACTCCAGGACTCACGAAATATGAATATAGATACCTCAGTATCTGAGGGGTCATGAATGGTGCTAAATGTTATGCAGCAAATGCAGTGCATGTGCTTCAATCAAATGGCTACCATCATTCAGGTGTACCTCCACAGTTTGTAAAGTATCTCATCCAATTTCAGTTCAAGGGATTGGTCACTAAGCATTCTAGCAAGTCAAGTTCAACCAGTCTGGGGCTAACAATTACATTAGTCAGGATGCTTCGGAGACAACTCTCTAGAGCTGGGCCTTTCTCATTCAAAGTTGGCCTGCCATGGTAATCCAGGAGGTGGGTCCTGATGAGTCTTGGAGGTGTATCATGAGGGAAATTCATAGAGAGTCCAGTGGAAAGTGAAAAACTCAAGAGTAGCAATAGAGTTTATTGAACTGGGCCAGAAAGTTAATGATTATAGTGAAATAGGGCAATTCAAGAAAGAAGTGTGAGATTTCATAGAGTATGGGGGAGAATGGGGAGCTCTGGGAGGGAGGATGGGTTCATATTTCACAATCATTTTGGCCTCTACATGACGGCAGTATATGGCCAACAAGGGCATGGCAATTTGCAAAGTTGAGGGCTGGGGAGACAACAGTTACAAAAAGGGGTGGAAAGGAAATAGGGGGCTGACAGATTATTTTGCATACACGGATAGCATCACAAAAGGGAACATGAAGGAATGGGGGAATTAAGCTATATCTCAGGAATAATCTGCAAGTTCCTCACAAGAACATCAAGTTAAAACCTTGCTATCTTCAATCCAAGGTCAATTCATGATAATGATACATAAAATGTCTGCCAATGTATGCTGGTTTTCTCTTTGGAATGGAATAAAATTGGTTTAATTTAAAGCACAGCTGGAGCAATTGAATTAATCTCACATTCACTGATTCAGCAAGGCCACCCATCTGTCTTTTATCATGTGATTTAATGCTTTACTATGAGTTTGAATTTAAGACACAAGGAAAAGTGAAGAAATGTTTTCAGGCTTAGACATCAAAGTACACTGTTTGTTACAAATTCATCCTCAATATTGCTCTATATGGTCATCATAAAAGTAGCAGGATCTGATCTTATAGTTACATTCAGTGTGAGATGTGAGAGCTCAAGTGTAAAGTTTCTGAAATGATTTTCTCATTCTGAAAATTCCCCACAGATAATAACCTCATGCATCTGACTAGGAAGTCACCATAGGTGGAATCCTTATGGTTTTGTTTCAATGCAAAGACAATGTTGAAGGATAGAGCAATTTCAATGGAAAGAAAAGCAACCTCCAGTGACTGGAGGCAGCCTCCAGAGGGAGGAGCATGAGGTGAAGACCCCCCTGAGGAGGCAGAAGAGAAGGATGAGATCCCAAACCCACAGGCCTCGTTGTCATTTCTACATCTCTTAGGATCACAGTACAGATACAGGTTACGTCTGTGAGATTTACCTTATTCCATCCTTTTTTTAATTTGGACATTGAATTTATGCCTTTTCTGTTTAAAATTTCCACCCGTGATATTCCCAAAAAATTGTTTGTTTTGCCTATCTGTCAGTGTTATGTGTGAATGAATGTGTCTGTGTGTATCTGTTTGAATTTAAAGGAGATACTAATTAGTTTTTAATGATCCGTTTCTACCACACGTTAGAGGATAAGCTTGTTATAATAAATAAGTTATTTTCTTGTTCACTGATGAAACCTGTTGTGAGATTAATTTATGTTAGACCATAATTGCAGTCAAGCATTAACCACTCTGGAAAATAAATTGGTCATACTTTAAATTTCTGATGACCTGTGGAGTAGTGGACATTAATTTCCAATACACTATTCCAGCTCATGATAATGCAGGTGAGTAGGAAGAGCAAAAAGCAGGAAGGGTTACCACCTTGGCAGGATAAGATGGGTGAGAACTACATGATGGACATGATGCTTGCAATAATGGGAGCTGTACTGCATAAGCCTTGGTGAGAAGCTTGTGCAATGAGAAGTGCATGGTGATCCTGGGAATGTGAGGAAGTGGAAAGAAGATGGTGGTATTTAACCTTTGCAGAGCATAAAACGTTAACCTTCTTCCTGCACTGCTGTGCATTGTTTCACCAGGACACTGCATTGACTCATGCCCCTATATTTGTCCAGTTTGGTGGAGTCTGGTGGCATAGTCTATGATGTTCGTCAGATGGAAAATGCTCAGTCCAACCAGCCTCCCCTACCACCCCATCCACTGGTATCTCCAGGTCCCTGTCTGCGAACTGGTATGTTTTAGGCATTTCCTGGATGATACCAGTGCAGGACCACAGTGTGAGGAGTAGTTCCAGATTTGAAGCATCGAAAATGCTGTGGAGCTGAGGTTTGAATATAGCAGCTGCAGCATGCATGGTGCAGAGCCCAGCGAGTTCTCCATGATTGAACAATACAGGCACAACAGAGAATGACTCCCCAATCCATGAGATGAAGGATGGAAGACTGCATGAGAAAAGTCCCCATGTGCCATGGAAGACTGGGCACCTTGAATCTCACTCAAAAGAATACTCAGCAAAAGAAAAAAATAAGAAATTGTGTCCAATGTTTCCGATGACTCAAGTGTTGAGAACCAGAAAACCCAGATTTTAGGTAATTGGCAAAAGAAGCGGGGCAACGTGAGGAAAACATTTTTATGTACATTTGGATTTAGAATCTGATGCTAAACCAGGTGGGTGGATACAAATTCAGTTGCATACTGGTAATATCTCTGAACTAGCAATCCAGACCTCCAGTCTAATGTTACAAGGACATGGATTGAATCCCATTACGACAAATTTGAATTCAATAAAAACAAAATTTGCAATCAAAATCTAGCCTAACAGTGACCATGCAACTACTGTGGACTGTCATATAAAAAAAATCTGGTTCATTAACATCCTTTAGGGTCAGAAATCTGTTGTCCTTATCTTGTTGGGCCTACATGTAACTCTAAATCTACAGCAATGTGGTTGACTCTTAATTCATCTCAAGGGAAACTAGTGATGGGCAATAAATGCTGACCTAGCCAGTGACATCCATATGCCATGAACGAATAAAGAAAGGAAAAGTAACTTTCAGAAGAGAATTGCATAAATGCTTGAAATTTAAAAATGCAGAAATTGGCAAAGGAGCAGAGGAGTAGACTAACTGGATTGCTGTTTGGAAAAGCCATTGTAGATGCAATCAGGCAAATGATTTCCTTCTGTGCTGTGTTTTCTATAATCCTATAACCCTATATTTGTTACCATGTCAGAAATCAGGAACCCAGTTATTCTCCATCACTATTTAATGTATCTAACAGCTTTCTTGTAAGTAGACCTTGTGCAAAACAATGAATGGAATAAGATAATAGACAATAGACAATAGGTGCAGGAGTAGGCCATTCTGCCCTTCGAACCTGCACCACTATTCAATATGATCATGGCTGATCATCCTTAATCAGTATCCTGTTCCTGCCTTATCTCCATAACCCTTGATTCCACAATCCTTGAGAGCTCTATCCAACTCTTTCTTAAATGAATCCAGAGACTGGGCCTCCACTGCACTCTGGGGCAGAGCATTCCACACAGCCACCACTCTCTGGGTGAAGAAGTTTCTCCTCATCTCTGTCCTAAATGGTCTACCCCGTATTTTTAAGCTGTGTCCTCTGGTTTGGCAGATTGTAAACACAAAGTTAGTGCATAACACTACAGTAACGTTTATTGTCAAACAAAGACAAAAGCTGAAACTTGCAAGTTGCATTTGTCATATCTAATGTCCATGGGACTGTGACATTTTTGGTTAATCCTTACACTTGAAAGAAAATACTTCAATTTCAGTAGAGGAAGGTAACTTAAGCTGATTGCTAAAAATCACACAACAGGTTATACTCCAACAGGTTTATTTCGATGCACTAGCTTTCAGAGCACTACTCCTTTATCAGCTGGTTGTGGAGTATAAGAACGTAAGACATAGAATTCATAGCAAAAGTTTACAGTGTGATGCAACTGAAATTATATATTCGATTGTTTGTTGAGTCTCTCATCTTTTGGAATCACCATGTTGGATTCAGTTCTTTCATACGTAAATCCCAGAGCTTTTTTAAAGTTACACTCTCAAATGAACTTTAACAATAGGTGCCATGTCATCTCTGATAATGCATTGAAGGTGTGAGATGCCCTGTATGAAGCTGTCTGTGCCCCAGTTCAGACTGACTCTATTTCTAAAAAAGGGATTTACAGAATCTTATATGGATTCATGTAAGTTTTGAGCAAAATAAAATATAATTCTGCAAGTACTAATTCACCCCACAAAAGCATATGTGACTTTGTACATGTGGGGGTGTGTGTGTGTGTGTGTATGGGGGTATGAGTGTCTGTGAGAGTGTGTATGCGTATGTGTGTGAGTTTCAGTGTAAAGGGGTATAAATTTGTGAGAAGATGAGTGTGTGGGTGTGAGTGTGGGAGTGTGCATGAGTATGAGTGTGTATGAGAGAGAGATTGTGTATGAGAGAGGGTCTGTATGAGTGTATGGGTCTATAGGAATGTGTATCTGTGTGAGGGATAGAAAGAGTGTGTGTGCAGTGCAGTGGGGTCACCTGGAGTGTGACGTGAACCCAAGATCCCGGTTGAGGCCATCCCCATGGGTACCGCACTTGGCCACTTTGCATTGTTGGCTGTCCCAAAGTCTGCCTTGGAGGATGGTCACCCGAAGGTACGAGGTTGAATGTCCAGGAATGCTGAAGGTTTCTCCGACTGGGAGGGAACACTCCGGACACCACACAACAATCAACAGACAGGAGTATTTCCTCCCAGTCAGAGAACACTTCAGTGGTCTGGGACAATTGACTTCGGACCTTTGGGTGACCATCTTCCAAGGCATACCTTGGGACAGCCAACAACACAAAGGGGCCACTCCTACAGACCCATACAGTCACACAGACCCTCTCTCATACACAAGATCTCTTTCATATGCTCACACATGCATTCCCACACTCACGCCCACACATGCAGTCTCTCACAGATTTATACCCCTTTACATTCACACTCACACAAGATTTGGAGATGCCAGTGTTGAAATGGTGTATAGAAAGTTAAAAATCACACAACACCAGGTTATAGTCCAACAGGTTTATTTGGAAGCACTAACTTTTGGAGTGCTGCTCCTTCATCAGGTGGTTGTGGAGTATAAGATCATAAGACACAGAATTATAGTGTATGTGTGTGAGTGTAGGAACCTATTCCAATCATGCACCACAGATATGTCTTGTATAAAATTACCATTGAACAGGCTCGTAAAAATAGTTTCCAAAAATGTGGAAAGATTTTGAAAATTAGTGCTTCCAAATAAATCTGTTGGACAATAACCTGGTGTTGTGTGATTTTTAACTTTGTACACTCACACACATACACATACACACAATCTCTCACAGACACTCATATGCCTCCCTGCCCACACGCACAGGCACACATATAAGTTTGTGGGGTGAATTTGTACTTGCAGAATTATATTTTATTTTGCTCAAAAATTGCATGAATCCATGTAAGATTCTGTAAATCCCTTTTATAGATTAGAGTCAGTCAGAACACTGGGGGACAGACATCCTCACACAGGGCACCTCACACCTTCAGTACATTATCTGAGACTACATGGCACCTATTTTTAAAGTTCACTTGAGAATGTAATTTTTATAAAAAGATTCTGGGATTTATATATAAAGAACTGGAACCAACATGGTCATTCTAAAAGATGAGAGACTTAACAAACAATCCAAGTCTTTTTCAATATACAGAGGCACCTCGATTATCCGAATATCAATTATCCGAATTTCGGTTTATCAGAAGGAGATCTCAAGGTCTCGATAGTAACATTACATCAAAGAGATGTTTCATCACTGACCGAGTCTTTTGTTTACAATGAATAAAAATGAACACGGCTTACAGAAATGCAGCCGAGAACAGTCCTGAATATCGATGGAAGTCCAGGCACTGTCTCTAAATGACTGACCACCCAACCCCTCTCTCTCTATTCCCTCCCACTCTTTAATGGAGTTCTACGTAGAGGTGTACCCTAAACCCCCTTCCCCAGGTAATTTCTCCAACTGTCCTGTACAGGACGAAGATGGAACTTAGAACATAGAACATTACAGAGCAGTACAGGCCCTTCGGCCCTCGATGTTGCGCCGACCTGTCATACCAATCTGAAACCCATCTAACCTACGCTATTCCATGTATGACCTTGTCAATGTGTGTGTGTGCGCGCACGCGTGAGTGCTATTTTGTTACTCATTCCCCCAAAGGCAGCAGCAATCTTACTGTTGGTGTCCAGTCCGGCTGCCCAGGAGAGGGGCTGGGGTGGTGGTGGATGGGAGGGATCACAGGGCTGACAGGGGTGAATTCGTATAGGGGGCGGTGGTGCGGAGTGGCCGTGTTGGACGGGGGGGGGCAGGGGCATGGATGTGGGTGCAGACAGTGGGTGGGGGCAGCTGGGGGGACAGTGTTGGACTGGGTTGATGGGAGCTGGTGTGGGAGCAGACGGGGAGTGGAGTTGGATGGGTTTGGGGGGTGGACAGTGGGTGAATGGGGATGGGGGTTGGACGTGGTTGAGGGAGGACAGGGGATGGGGGTGGGTACAGATGGGGATGGAGTTGGACAGGCTTACAGGTATGGTTGGAGCAGGGGTGCGGGAGGATGGGAGCAGGGTTGGACGGTTTTGGGGTGGCAGATGGGGGAAGGGTTGGAGGGGTTGAGGGTGGACGGGAACAGGTTGAACGGAATTGGGGATAGAAGCGGGAGGGGTTGGATGGGGCTCGGGGTGGACGGGGAGAGGTTGGACAGGGTTGGGGGTGGACGGGGTTGGGGGTGGTAAAAACAATAACTGCAGATGCTCCCGATGTGGTCTCCTCTACATTGGGGAGACTGGGCGCCTCCTAGCAGACCGCTTTAGGGAACATCTCCGAGACACATGCAAAAAATCAACCAAACCGCCCCATGGCCCAACATTTCAACTCCCCCTCCCACTCTGCCGAGGACATGGAGGCCCTGGGCCTCCTTCACCGCCGCTCCCTCACCACCAGATGCCTGGAGGAAGAACGCCTCATCTTTCGCCTTGGAACACTTCAACCCCAGGGCATCAATGTGGACTTCAACAGCTTCCTCATTTCCCCTTCCCCCACCTCATCCTAGTTTCAAACTTCCAGCTCAGCACTGTCTCCTTGACTTGTCCGGACTTGTCCGACCTGCCTATCTCCTTTTCCACCTATCCACTCTACCCTCTCCTCCTTGACCTATCACCTTCATCTCCTCCACCACTCACCCATTGTACAATATGCTACTCTCTCCCCACCCCCACCCTCCTCTAGCTTATCTCTCCACGCTTCAGGCTCACTGCCTTTATTCCTGATGAAGGGCTTTTGCCTGAAACGTTGATTTCGCTGCTCGTTGGATGCTGCCTGAACTGCTGTGCTCTTCCAGCACCACTAATCCAGGGGTTCGGGTGGATGGGGTGGGGTTGGACCAGTTTGGGTGGGCAGATGGAGGCTGGAGTGGGGACAAATGGGGGTTGGTGGAAGGTGTTTGGGGGCTAACGGGCGGTGTGCTGGTGCCTAGTTTTCTGAGTGAGGAGTGGACAATCCCATTGAACTGATTGTGGGGGTGGGGCTTCAGCAATGCTGCACATCCCTTACTCACAACCATGTCTCTGCTCAGACACAAACCTTGAGACAGAGAGAGGGAGCAAGGCAGGGAGACGGAGGGAAAAGGAAACTTCAGAAAACTCCGAGCCCCAGAGGAGAGGCATTGAATCAATTACAGAGGAACCTCAATTATCGGAACACCAATTATCTAAAAATCGGATTATCCGAAGGAGATCTTGAGGTCCCCATTGAAACATTGCATCAAAGACATGCTTCCAACAGTGATCACATCTTCTGTTTACAGTAATTAAACAGGCACCGTCTCCAAATGACTGTCTGCCCACCCTCTCTCTGTCCCTACACTTTCCCTGGAGTTCTAAACCCTGTCCCTAGATAATCTCTCCAACATTGCCCTGTACAAGTCAAAATGCTGCAGTAAACAGTTGCGTGTGTGGCTATGGCAGTGTGTGTGTGCGCGCGCTATTTGGAGACTGACCCGACAAAGGCAACTGCAGCAGCAGCAGTCTTGCTGTTCTTGCTGTTGGTGTACAGTCCAGCTGCCCCGGAAACGGGGTGGGAGTGGATGTGGTTGGGGGGGTGGGGAGTTTTGCGGGTGGGGTGTGGTATTGGATGGTGTTGGGAGCAGTGTTGGACAGGGTTGAGGGGAGGGGGTCGGTGTTGCATGGGATCGGGAGCAGGAGGGATGGTGTTGGGCGCGGTGTTGCATGGGGTGGGGAGCAGGGGGTGTTGGGAGCGGGGGGCTGTGTTGCATGGGGTGCGGTGTTGGGGCGGGAGCTGTGTTGCACAGGGTGGGGAGTGGGCGGTGTTGGGAGCAGGGGGCGGTGTTGCACGGGGTGGGGAGCAGGGGAGGCGTTGGGGGCGGGGGCTGTGTTGCACGGGGTGGGGAGTGGGGGGGGTGTTGGGGCAGGGGGCGGTGTTGCACGGGGTGAGGAGCAGGGGGGTGTTGGGGGCAGGGGGCAGTGTTGCACAGGGTGGGGAGCAGGGGGGTGTTGGGGGCAGGGGGCTGTGTTGCACAGGGTGGGGAGCAGGGGGGATGTTGGGGAGGGGGCGGTGTTGGGGGAGGGGGCGGTGTTGCACAGGGTGGGGCTGTGGGGGGACAGTGTTGGATGGGGTTGGGGCGGGGTGGCGGTGTTTCATGGGGTTGGCGCGGTGTTGGGGTGGGGGTTGCTGGGGGCAGTGGGTGGTGTTGCACAGGAGCAGGGGAGGCGGGGGTGGTGTTGCATGGGGTTGGGGGTGGGGGGGCCCAGTTTTGGGGGCAGGGCAGTGTTTGATGGGGGTAGGGCCTCACGCGCTGTGTACTTCTGCAGTCTCCTGAATGTGGAGCAGACTTTAAAAACACCAATCCCCAGAGGAAAGGCATTTAATCAATTAACTGAATAATCAATTAGCCAAATGAAATAGTGTCCGCCCATCTTGTTCGGATAAGTGTGGTTACCCTGTAACCGAATAATCAATTATCCCAACGAAATTGTCCCCACCCATCTCATTCAGATAATTGAGGTTCCTCTGTACATTTTCAGTTGCATCATACCGTAAACTTTTACTATAAATAAATTCTGTGTCTTATGATCAACCACCTTATGAAGGAGTAGCGCTCTGAAGGCTAGTGCTCCGAAATAAACCTGTTGGACTATAACTTGGTATTGTGTGATTTTTAACTTTGTACATCCTAGTCTAACACTGGCACCTCCAAATCATAAGTTAATTGCCTGATTAAAACAAATGGAATATAGTACACACTTCACACATTCAAAAAAAAATCCAGTTACTTCTGCCAGTAACTAAGACAAAGATTTCCATTTTTACAAAACTGTTCAAGGGTA
Source organism: Chiloscyllium punctatum (assembly GCF_047496795.1). Lineage (NCBI taxonomy): Eukaryota > Metazoa > Chordata > Chondrichthyes > Orectolobiformes > Hemiscylliidae > Chiloscyllium > Chiloscyllium punctatum. The sequence continues at coordinate 59,039,999 of NC_092763.1, read as the reverse complement.
ATTTTATGCAAGACATATCTGTGGTGCATGATTGGAATAGGTTCCTAATAAATTAATGAAAGCAAGACAATTTCCCTAGAATTGCACATGTTTTTGGCTTTTGGCTAAGCCTCATCTTTGTCAAATAACAGCAATTCCTTTATTTGCTTCTGTGCATCTTCCAGGAATTATTTGGGTGCAATAACAAGTATGAAAAATTATTGTTATGTTATTTTTATGTTATTCAATTTGAAGCAAAATCATAGACTTTCAGGTGATTATAACATTGCAGGCTAAACTTTTCCATCTGTCAAAATCTTTCCACATTTTTGGAACTTTCAAATTCTGGTCAATTCCTTCTATTAATTTTCATGATATTTAATTTGTAAAACTTCCAATACATTTTGCAGAATGTAGCTAGACAAAAGTTCCAAAATGACAAATACGCCAATGTGTTTTGTGTTTTATAATATGACTATATATATAGAAATGCATTTAAGGCTTGTAAGCCATTAACTAAAATTGAGGTAGATCAGGTTGATCCTGTAGGGATCGCAGTGTGATTCCATGGTCAAATGTTCCAAAAATACCATTGCATTACGCATTGTTCTTCATAACTATTACAGTGGACTTCATTTTCATTGGTTAACTGTGCTTTCTATTCATTATGTGTGCTTGTATGATACACAATCTTCCTCTACAGCTGAATTCTGAAGGATCCAAGTGGTAGTTACACATTTAGCAACTTCTGCACTGGCTACATGAGAAACTTAACAAACATCAACAGGGCGAATTTCTGCAAAGGTGGAAAAGGCTCTTCTATAAAACCCAAGCAAAATAATGGTGTCTGAATCTTACCAGGAATCAGCTTAGTATCAGTTTTGACAAGGTTAGATTACATTACTTACAGTGTGGAAACAGGCCCTTCGGCCCTACAAGTCCACACCGACGCGCAACTGACCCAGACCCATTCCCTTATATTTACCCCTGCCTCTAACACTACGGGCAATTTAGCATGGCCAATTCACCTAACCCACACATCTTTGGACTGTGGGTGGAAACCGGAGCACCCGGAGGAAACCCACACAGACACAGGGAGAATGTGCAAACTCCACACAGTCAGTCGCCTGAGGCGGGAATTGAACCTGGGTCTCTGGTGCTGTGAAGCAGCAGTGCTAACCACTGTGCCACCGTGCTGCCCAATTCCCATTCTTGGCAGGTTTCTCTCCATGAGCCCTAGAATGTTTTCTGATGCTTTTCTTTGCAGCTTGCCTCATTACTCATGCCCTGTCTTCTATAGTGCCCTACTCATCTATCTTCCCTTTTACTCATAGTGAGAATAGCAATTGCAAGAGTGCCAGTAGTGAGATTGCTATATACCGTCAGGACTTTCAGGAATTCTTGGCGCTGGCCCAACAATGCACCAGGTTAAGTGGTGCCAGCCAGGAGCTGCCCTTCACAGTGTATGTAATGGGGGGAGAACCAATATAAAGCTTTTCTGAATGCACATCTCAGCATGAATACAAATACACATTCATAAATGTATTACTACTTAAGAATCAAGCTACGCATTACCTACCCTTACCATCTCCGAACTCTGTCTGAGGGACTGTGACTCTTTCTCCAATACCCAATTTAGTCTAGCATTTTCTGATTCAATGTGGGACCATCACATACTGGAAATGATAAAACTTTTTTGAAAATATTCAGTTTTATTCAGCAAGAGCAAAAGCAAAAAAAAATCTTAAGCTTTATTTGCTTCTGGGAACAGTCATGGACTGCTTGCCTTGTGAGCAGCATCAAATTTGCAGATAATGAGTCATAACTCACCCAACTCATTTCTATCAGAATTGGGTGTTAATTATTTGTAGCTGCGACTGTACTCCATCATACAGAAGATGATATTCCTCCTACTGACTCTCCTCACCTTCCTGTTTGGATGACAGGTACTGCATTCTCAGCTCTACAGCATCCATCTCATCTCCTCGTCGCCTGCTCAAGTTACGCAGAGTACAGCATATTACGATTATGCAACTCTAAAGAAGACATCAGCTATGGTTGCAGGAAGTTGCCGTTCCCTGTTATCCTTGTATGGCACTGGCCCTTGACAGTTTAGCATACTCTCCATGTGGTGGGACACAAAATACTCTGATAAGAAGGGCCATGGAATGCCTCTACACAGACCTTTGATATAGGAACCTCATCCTGACAAATGCAGTAAAAGCCATGTTGCTAGGAGATTGCAAATGCTGTTTGATTATTGAAACCTTGACTCCCTCACTCTCTACATCATCCAAGAAAGGCAGAATTGCATGTAAGAGCATGTTGGTGAATAAATGACGTTTAAGGGAGGGCATGCCCTTTTACAACTGATGAGATTTTAGATTGTCCGTGTGAATTGTGGCCTGTTGGTGCCAATGTTCAGGTCACCTGTGATTGTTTCTTCTTCACAGAGATGACTATCTGCAACCTGCAATGACCAACATTATGGTCAAGATTACTAGTGACCAGGATTTCTTGCCTACACTATAGGTCACTGCTTGCATTTCACATGCAGGGTATTATGAAGACAATTGCCTTCATCTTGTAATATGAAAGTGCCTGATTAATGCACTTACCTTTCAAGGACCTCACGGTGCTTCCAAGTAAAGCCCACATGATCAGACAGAAGAAAACATCTACTCCACCCACCTCAGGTGTGGTCACAGATGTTTTCCATTTCCATGGCACATTTATGATGCATGAAGCCATGGTGTGGCGCAGTGACTTGTACACACAGCCTGATAAACAAGGGACCCCTCACTTCAACTTCCATGTTCCTTACTCCTTCATATTCTGTGTCGATCCTGTCAGCATTGACCTTCCACATATTCCCATATACTCCTTGAATTATGATTGTCACCTAACATTACCCCCTGAGCCTCACCCCTTTAACTTGATCATGCCAACCATCATCCTGCCCTTCATCCCCATCAAAGTCTGGATTGTGGATGTTGATGACTCTAATTACCAATAGTAAATCATGTCCTCCAAAACAGCATTGTCTCTCCCCTTAGATGTAAAGTATCCCACCCTTCATGATTATTGCTCTCTCTGCATCATCTGCATACTGCCTCCAATCCCCAGAACTGATTCCCCCAACCATTCTAACCCAGCAGTGATGCCTGGTATTTCATCAAGCTGATCCCTAGAACTTATTGTGGTTTACTCCCTTCCTGACTAAATTGGACTGCCAGTCCCGATTAATGAGTGACTGGACCCCTGACTGATCTGTGTGCAGGTCTTCAGCTGGCCTACCACAACTTCCTGAACTGATTGCACTAGACTGCAGGGCAGACCATGGCCCCCTCCCAGGACTATAATGTTATGGAGCCCCCCCGACCTTGGACAGTCCAAGTGGCCCACTGACTGTATCCAAGCTTTGGCACTGATGACTTGAAGACTGCCTATGTCTTTTAGACTTTGAGACATGGCCACTTGGTTGATGCACAGGCAATATGTTTGCCATGTATGCTGTTGCTAGGTATGAGATTGAGATATGTTGATTTTCCAGCAGTATGTCTACCCCATTGACTGATCATTGCTGACAACCACAACATGGAAAGGCAATGTGAGTTGCAAGTATGGTGAGCCTTTAAACCCTGGATGAGAGGTAAAAACACAAAAAGGCAAGGTAAGGCAGTGATATTGCAAGTGTCCAAGTACGCACATATTGAGCGAGCAGTTAGAAACCAAGAGAGGAGCCCTGAGATGCAGCCTTTTCCAATCCATGGGACAGTCCTTGTCCTTGTGGGCAAAGTGATTTGGCAGCAATGTTACAATGAAAGGCGCTAGTGCACCTGAAAATACCACCAATCTGAAAACAACCTGTAATATATAGTCAAATTCGTAGCTATTACTGACCAAGGAAACTTATGGCTTACCTGTGATGTCATTCCTTTGTGCTGGGCCCCCTGATCCCAGCTTCAATTTATCTGTTCAGAAAAACCTACAAACTATGAGCTAAAAAACAACCAAAAAGAACATTTTCCCCTCTGTGCTAAATTCCCACATTGACTCCAAATTCCCTGAACTATGTACTCACTCAAGCCACGTCTCACTCTGATGTGATCTCTTCTTCCTGACCATGCAAAGCTAACTGAATAATGCTTTGTAATGCTAGAAGGCATTGAATCAGGCTGTGTGGTTAAAATTGTAGCTGGAGCCTTAATATAATTTAAGAGACCCTTGGAAAAAATGATTGCAAGGAGATAGATGTGAGCAAACCACACCACGTAGTATGAAGAATGAATTGATTAAACGGGATTAAAATATAGGATGGTAGTTATTTAAGCAATAGAAAATATTTCAGAATTATTTCACAATTTGTGATAAATATACATTCCCTTAAGGAATTAAAGTACACCCATAAGAAAACGGGTCAAGCTTTTAATAGTGGTATTAATTTAAAGGAAGAAGTTTATAAAGTTACAGAAAAGAGAATACAGTATGCCTGATGATTGAGAGACCTTTGGAATCCAGCAAAAGATGGCCAAAAGATTGCTAATGAAACAGAAAAAAATGTGTGCAATCTAGAGAGAAATATTTGAATAAAGGAAATAAGGGAAAGGCAGAGACATTTTGACACTTGGTATCTGTTATCCTCACAGCCAACACAAAAAAGTGTTGAAATGGCAGGCAACTAAAAGTCCAATGAGAACAAGGAAATTAATGATCTGGTGAAGGGGAGTCTGTCTCTGTCCATCTCTGATTCTCTCCTTCACTTCCTTGACTTCACTGTTTACACTTCTGGGAATATGCTATCCATTAATATCCATTTTCAAATCCACTGACTTCTATAATTATCTAAACTACATTTACTTGACTCTGCTTCCTGCAGACTCCATTTCATTCTCCGAGTTTCTTTGTCTCCCTTGCACCTGTTCCAGTGATGCCACCTACCTCTCACTGGGGATGAACAAGGGAATCACAGCCTTAAGATAAATGATTGACCAGTTAGGACTAACGAAGCAACAATTGTTTCTACACAAATGATTGGAAGTCTTTGGAATTCTCTACCCCAGATAGTGATGGTGATGGTTGCTCAGTACTGAGTAAATTCAAGATACAGTTTGATTGAATTTTGTGAACTAAAGGAATTGAGGGATATGGGGATAATGCAGGAAAGTGGATGGAGAAGATCAGCCATTTGCTTTCTGAATATGTGAGTGAACTCAAAAGGTTGAAAAGCCCTCCTTGTTCCTCTTTCTTATGTCTTTACGTCAGCCATTACAAATGCAATGTGACATGTCCCGAGGCTTGATTTTGTGTCAGAAAACAGGAGGGAACCTTGTATCTTTTTGTCACTTCAACTCCTGAAGGAAATAAATTTTTACTGATTCACCACCAGGAAAAAAGACAGTATTAGTCAATGGGAAAGCTGTTAAAAATCTCCAAGTGTACTTGCAAATATCATCATTAAAAAATTCATTACTTAATATGCTTGAAATCATTTAGGAGTCAGAGAGGAATAACTTTTGACTTGGTGTACGCTATATTGACTGCCTGTATCATGACTTTAATGGAAAATATAATCAAGTAGGATGTATAATGGGCACCCATCTGATACTACCACTTTTGCATCTCTGCCAAAACTGGTATTAACCCTAAAGAGATATTCATATTAATAGATGTATTATATCACAAGTGAGTAAGTTGCAACAATTAAATTGATGACTGAGAACGCATTATTGTAGCTCATATGATTCACTGCAGGAAAATGAACACCAGGAGGCCCACTCTGTTGCTCATTTAGTGCAGCCATCAAATTGTGGCAGTATGTCTCTCTGTAAATTTTGTGGTGGTTGCAGAAACATCTGGATTTCAAAACTACACTTTAGCAAATGCATTCTTGTATTACACCTCTTACCACTTTGTGCATTAGATCAATTGGCAACATCATGAAAATATGTAAAGTGCCCATTTATATACCTGCATTTTGAGGTCAAGGCAAATGCTAGGACAGGCTCCTAGTAGCTCAGTGATGAACTCACCCCTTCTAAACTGTTGGAAAAAGCCCCTAAGTAACAATATTTCACAGCTTGCTATTGTTCATATGCTTTTGTTTATTGAAACAGTGTTTAGGTGATGTTGCCAATTAGATGCAATTTGCTGAATCATATGCTCATAGTAATCAAACTGGCCCCAGGTTCAAACTCTATGGAGTTATTTAATCACATTTAAGCTGGTGCCCCTGAGTTCATAAAACATTGCCCAATGTAATGTTTATTGCAGTGCTTGCAGGGTATTTTGTGTATAACCAAAAAATCCACGTCAGATGCCATGTCATTTGCCCTTCACTCCTGCCTAGAACATCTTGACACCAAGAACAGCTATGTAAGAATCCTATTCATTGTCTACAATTCAGCCTTCAACACTATTATCCCATCAAGACTGATTACTAAATTTACTGATCTCGGACCAAGCCCTGCTCTCTGCAACTGGATCCTCAGTTTCCTGACCCACAGGCCACAATCAGTGAAGACTGGGGACAATTTTTCATCCTCACTAGCAGTCAACACTGGAGCCCCCAGGGGTGCATACTCAGCCCCCTACTGTACTCACTGTATACCCATTACTGCATCGCTAAATACCAGACTAATGCCATTTACAAGTTAGCTAATGACACCACAATAGTCGGTCAAATCTCAGATGGTGACAAAACCGACTACCGACGGGAGTTGGAAGATCTGGAAAAATGGTGCACTGAGAACAACCCAGTACTCAATGCCGGCAAAACCAAGGAACTCATTATTGACTTTAGGTGGGATGTTACTCATGCCCCCCTACACATTAACAGCACAGAGGTGGAACGAGGTGGAGAGTTTCAAGCTCCTGGGAGTGGTCATCAACAACAAGCTTTCTTGGACTCTTCATGTGGACACATTGGTTACAAAGGCCCAACAACGTTTCTTCTTCCTCAGGCAGCTGAGGAAATTTGGAATGACGGCAGATACCCTTGCCAACTTTTATAGGTGCGCCATCGAGAGCATTCTGTGTGGATGTATCACTACCTGGCATGGCCACTATGCCACTCAAGATCGGAGATGGAAACAGAGAGTGGTGAACTCGGCCCGGACAATCATAAAGACCAACCTCCCATCTATATAATCCATCTACCAGGCCTGCTGCCAAGGAAAGGCCGCCAGCATTCTCAAAGATCCATCCCATTCTGGCAATAATTTTCTACAACCTCTACCATTGGGAGAAGGGACAGAAGCCTGAACATATGCACCAGCTGATTTCAAAATATTTACTACCCTACTGTTGTTAGAATATTGAATGGACTCACAAACTCTTAGCATTCGCCTATACCTGTGTTTTGTTTTTTGCTGCTGTTTACCTATTATTTACTTATCTATTCTATTTACCTATGTGATCTGCCTGTATTGCTTGCAAGACAAAGCTTTTCACTGTGCCTTGGTACACGTGACCAAAAATTCAATTCAAATGACATTTGTTCTGCTGGTTTATGGTATGGGAACCTTTGAATTATTAGGAGCTGTTTCAGTTTGGTGGTAGGTTTATGGGCTACCATGATGCCTCAGGGCCGGAATAGTCTGGTCAAACAGGAGGGAAACTAGCTCCAGGATACATGAGCACCAACTAGCCACCAAAAGACATGACTAACTATCAATAGTATCCATACACATAGACAAAAAGGTACTGCAGTTCAACTGGGACAATATATCCATTCTGGGACAGGCTGAACAAAGACATACACAGGAATTCCTAGAGGCCTGGCATTCAATCTGGAATTCCATTAACAAACATGTTGATTTGGATCCCATTTACCAACCGCTCAGAAATAGACCTGGAAATGATATCACCAACCACAACAAACTGAGACAGATAAATAGCAAGTGGCACAGAATACCAATGCTTCACCAGAGACTCACTGATGATATTACCTAGCAGAGTGCTGCAGAGATGTCAGTCCAGGGTCTGGCCCATTCGCAGTTGAGTCTGTTCTGTCTCTTTTGTTGCACTTAGAGTCATAGAGTCATACAGCATGGAAGCAGACCCTTTGGTCCATCTTGTCCATGCCAACAACTTTCCCAAATGAACCAACCCCACTTGCCTGTGTTTGGCCCATATCCTTCTAAATCTTTCCTAATCATGTACCCATTCAAATGTCTTTTAAATGTTGCAACTGTAACTGCATCTAACACTTCCTCTCATTCAAGAGATCATTGGATATCTATTTGGATAAAAATAATGTGTAAGGATATGAAGAAAAACTAGGAGATTGGCCGTTAGTATTATTGCCCATTTAACGAGCTGGTGGACACACAATGGCCCAAATGAACTATTTCTGCAACATAGTTCTCCAAGATTCTGTGAACATTAAAGTATATTAGCTCAAAAATGCACATTTTCTTAAAGTATTCTTAACGTATCCAAAATTAGCATTACAGAGGAATGCAATCAATTTTAAGACATTCAGGAAAACCTGATCTACTTAATTCAAAATCTATAAAGAGTCAATCTGCAATTATCATTACCTTATTACTGGTTGATGCAATTATTTTGAAATGAGCTGACAAATAACCCATACTCATTGCATTAAATCATAATGGGTACTTCAAACTTGTTGTTGATTTGAAAAAAAAACAGTGGTTTCCTAGTTGACTAACACTTTTGTTCCTTAACACCTTTACTTTACTAATTAGTGAGTGCATTCCTCTTCAATTTTAATCTATTTTTGTCTTTATGTATTGTTAAGGATCTTTAGACATATCAGCAAAAAGATTTGCCATGTAACATTACATCATTTGACAGGAAGAGTATTGTTTTCTTCCAAGTAACAGCAACAGTATAATCCAGTTAAAGACAAGGCGTTATTTTTCAATAAAATAACACCCTGTCAAATGTACAGGAAATATTTTCTAACTTCCAGTAAAACCCTCTGTGGTATAGTAACCATCAATGATCTATAATATCACTGTACATTAAACTGCAATTTTCAAAGATAAAAGTTTGATGATGTATATGAACACATGAGATGTGTAAAGGTGCATGGCTATAATTTGTTACTGCTTAAAGCAATTCTTTAATGCAAAAGCAACTTTCCAGATGAAGCATTTTACAAATCAAAAATAATAGAGAATTCACATTGCTTTCTCCATGTTACTGTTAGAATTTTAAGTATTGATCTAACATATTCTTTGATCTCGAATTGTTTTGAAGTAGATGTTGAAAAACAATTTTTGTATAAAGTGTCAAGAGCCAGTGATCCAAACAAAACTTGTAGGTAGGGCTGGTGAGGTCTTTGCATCACTATCAGATTAGGTATCTGGGGAGTTTGAGGAGGTGAAAAAGCCATCTTAAATGCAAATGAGCTTGTACTGGAAGCCTATAGACAACTTTCCAGGAACCTAAGGAGGGACCTTGGTCAAACCTATATTGAGTTTGAAAGGATCAAACAGAGTAATTTTGACAGATGGATAAGAGCTTGAAAAATAGAGCAAACCTACGATGCCCTTAGAGAGGTAATTGTTTTGGAGGAATTCAAAAATTCACTGCCGGAAGCAGCGTGAACCCATGTGAGAGAGCAGAGAGTTAGATGGCATGGTTAGCAGCTGAAGTAACCAATGATTATGAGCTGGTCCATAAAACACAGTTTGGTTTCCAGAATCAATTTCCGTGCATGAGGGATAGAAACTGGGGCAAAGAGGAATCCTCATGTGGAAAAGGTAAGGTAGATCTCAGTGAAGATCATAAGGAGAACTTACCACAGGGTAAAAAGGAAACCCTTGAAGGGGACAAAGAAGTTAAAAAGCTCTGGTGCTTTCATTGTAATAAAGTGGGCCATATGAAATCACAGTGTTGGTGGGCTAGGAGAAAGCCAGATGTAGGAAAACAGGACTAGCTTGGAGGTTTTGTTGGCATGGTAACAGAAAGCCCAGCAGAAGCTAGAAATCTGAATCAGAGGTTGTTTAAGGAGGAAGTGCCAGATCTGCTTAAAAAATATACATGCCAAGGTAAAGCTTATTCACATAGTCCAGGAGTAGCAGGTAAAGAGGTTGCAACATTAAGGGACATAGGATCTTCTTAGTCTGTGATGCTGAAGGATGAGAAGATATGTACTCTTAAGGGTCTATTGCCAGAAAAGGTACTGGTAACAGGAATCCATGATGAGACAAAAGGTGCTCAATTATGTAAAGTGAGGCTGGAGTATCCAGAGAAGAGTAGAGAATTTGTGGTAGGTGTACTGGACAACTCTCAGCTCCAGGAATACAGTTTGTCTTACAAGTGATGTAGCAGATTCATCGGTAGGCATGCTGCCTACCCGAGTTGAAAAGCCAGTGGAGACTCAGTCAGGAGTCTTATTTGGAAATTTTCCCAGATTGTGTCTTAATGAGGTCACAGAGGCAAAAGCTGAAGCAGAAGAAATCAAAATGCACAGATAAGGAAGCTGAAATAGCTTGATAAAAGACTGTTTTTGATCGAATAAGTGGCACAGAGCAGTAGCAAATAGGTAAACATGTAAGTATCTTTAGCTCTGCTGAGCTTATTGAGTTACAACAGAAAGATAAAAACTTAAAACTGTGTGTTATTTCTTAACAAATGATGCCTTAATGAGGAAATGGAGACCATCACATATTCAAGCAGATGAAAAATGGACAGAAGTTCATCAGCTTGTTTTGTCAGTAGGGTATAGAAAGGAGGTGCTGCGAGTGGAGCATGAGCTACCACTTGGAGGTTATTTAAGAGTGAGGAAAACACACGCTAAAATACAAAGACATTTTTACTGGCCTGGGCTACATAAGGAGGTAGTTGAATTTTGACAGATGTGTCACACATTTCAGCTAATCGGAAAACCACAGGCAGTAATAAAACCTGCACCTTTAATATCTATTACAGCATTTGACGAACATTTCACAAGAGTCTTGATAGTTTGCGTAGGTCCCCTACCTCAAACAAAATGTAGGAATAAATATTTATTAAATAATGGATGTGTTGACTAGATTACCAGAGGCAATCCATTATACAATATCACAGCAAAAAGGGTTGTAGAAAAATTACGCAATTTTTTAAACTAGATATGGACTACCATAGAGATCCAGTCAGATCAAGAGTCAAACTTCACATCCAAGCTAGTCAAGGAGATTATGGATAATTTGGGAATAAAGCAATTCAAATCTACTGTGTACCATCCAGAATCGCAGGGAGTGCTAGAGAGATGGCATCCAACACTAAAGACCGCGTTGAGGTCTTATACATAGAACATAGAAAAGTACAGCACAGAACAGGCCCTTTGGTCCATGATGTTGTGCCAAGTTTTAATCCTAATGTAAAATATAATAACTTAACCTACGCACCCCTCAACTCACTGCTATCCATGTGCATGTCCAGTAGTCGCTTAAATGTCCCCAATAACTCTGCTTCCACCACTACCACTGGCAACGCATTCCATGCATTCACAACTCTCTGCGTAAAGAACCTACCTCTGACATCTCCTATAAACCTTCCTCCTAATATCTTCAAACTATGACTCCTTATACCAGTCAATCCTGCTCTGGGGAAAAGTCTCTGGCTATTGACTCTATCTATTCTACTTATTATCTTGTATACCGATGGTCAGGTCTATCCAGATGATTGGGATAACGGAGTTCCGTTTGTACTTTTTGCGAACAGAAATGCATTAAATAAATCGACCAAATTCAGCCCATTTGAATTAATATTTGGGTATGATGTAAGAGGACTGTTAAAATTGATTAAGGAGAAATTAATAAATCAGAATTCAGAGATCACCCATTTGGATTACGTGTCAAATTTTAATAAGGGGATTTAGTAAGGGGAGGTCATGCCTGACAAACCTGTTACAATTCTTTGAAGAGGTAACAAGTAGGTTAGACCAGGGAAACCCAGTGGATGTTATCAACCTAGACTATCAAAAGGCTTTTGATAAGGTGCCTCACTGGAGTCTGCTGAGTAAGGTGAGGGGCCATGGTGTTCGAAGTGAGCTCCTGGCATGGATTGAGGATTGGCTGTCTGACAGAAGGCAGAAAGTTGGGACAAAAGGTTATTTTCAGAATGGCAGCTCGTGACAAATGGTGTCCTGCAGGGTTCAGTGTTGGGGCTGCAGCAGTTCGCTTTATATATTAATGATCTGGATGAAGGGAATCGGGGCATTCTGGTGAAGTTCGCTGATGATATGAAGTAAGGTGGACAGGCAGGTAGTTCTGAGGAGATGGGGAGGCTGCAGAAAGATTTAGACAGTTTAGGAGAGTGGTCCAAGAAATGGCTGATGAAATTCAATGTGAGCCAATGCGAGGTCTTGCACTTTGGAAAAAAAGAATACAGGCGTGGACTACTTTCTAAACAGTCAGAAAATTCATAAAGCCAAAGTACAAAGGGATCTGAGAGTGCTAGTCCAGGATTCTGTCAAGGTTGACTTGCAGATTGAGTCCATGGTTAAGAAAGCAAATGTAATGTTGTCATTTATCTCAAGAGGCTTGCAATATAAAAGCAACGATGTGCTACTGAGACTTTATAAAGTTCTGGTTAGGCCCCATTTAGAGTACTGTGTCCAGTTTTGGGCCCCACACCTCAGGAAGGACATACTGGCACTGGAGCATGTCCAATGGAGATTCACACAGATGATCCCCGGAATGGTAGACCTAACATACAATGAATGGCTGAGGATCCTGGGATTGTATTCATTAGAGTTTAGAAGGTTGAGGGGAGATCCAATAGAAACGTACAAGGTAATGCATGGCTTAGAAAGGGTGAATGATGGGAAGTTGTTTCCATCAGGTGGGTATACTAGGACCTGTGGGCACAGCCTTAGAATTAGAGGGTGTCAATTTAAAACAGAAATGAGGAGACATTTCTTCAGCCAGAGAGTGGTGACCCTGTAGAATTCATTGCCACAGAGCGCAGTGGAGGCCAGGACATTAAATATCTTCAAGGCAGAGATTGATAAATTCTTAATCTCGCAAGAAATTAAGGGATACAGGAGAATGCAAGTAAGTGGCATTGAAATGCCCATTAGCCATGATTGAATGGCAGAGTGGACTCATTGGGCCAAATGGCCTTATTTCCACTCCTACATCTTATGGTCTTAGATTTTAGAGAATAATTAAATAGAAATGGAGGGTTGGCTAGACAAAAATTAAAAGTATCACAGCATACAATGAATCAAGAAGCAGATCAGAAATCAAAAATTCTCAATTTTGCCATTGGGGATAAGGTATTGGTGTAACTTCCAGAAATAGGTGAACCTTTAAAGCAAGCTTTAGTGGACCTTATCAAAGCGAGAAGAAATTAAGTGAGGTGAACTACTTGATAAGGAAGAAATCTCACAAAGTGTGTCATGTGACTATGCTCAAAAGGTATTTTGATAGGGAAGGAAAGCAAGAGGAGAAGGTGTTAATGATTACAGCACAGAGAGAAGAACCAAGTCCAGAGGATTCTGAATTGGACATTCATCAAATCAAATTGGACAATGAGGAAGTTGTAAAAAATTGGGATAAATTATTGAGTTAACTTCCACAAGAAAACGAAATGACCTGAAAGAGTTATTACTATCACATGGGGAGATATGTGGAAGTAAACTGAGAAGTATTAACCTAATTGTGTATGATGTAGATATAGGCGATGCTGTTCTGATTAAGCAACATCCTTATAGGCATAATCCTCTAAAGTTGGCACAGATTCAGAAGGAGATAGAATGCATGCTCCAAGATGGTATAGTCAATGTGAGTTACAGTGACTAGAGCTCACCCATAGTCATGGTGCCAAAGCCAGATGGTACCCAACAGTTATGTGTGGATTATTGCAAAATCAACGCCATTACAAAGACTGATGCGTATCCAATTCCACAGTTGGAGGACAAAAGGTGGGACAAGCAACTTACATTTTCATGTTGGACTTGCTCAGAGGCTACTGGGGTAGCTACCTCTGTCAGAGAGAGCAAAAGTGATGTTGGCGTTCGTAATGCCAAATGGACTATATCAGTTCATAGTCATGCGATTTGGTATAAAAAACGCTCCACCACATTTCAGTGACTAACTAATTAGGTCATTGCCAGATTATCGAACTGTATGGCATACATTGATGACCTGGTGATTTTTAGTAACTTATGGAAAGAACATTTACAGCATGTATTGGACTTTTTTGATCAACATTGGAAGGTAGGCTTTGTGGTAAACCTAGCTATAAGTGAATTTGCCAAAGCCCATGTAATTTTACACAGACAAATGGCCCCATGGGATGCTAAAATGAAAGTAATTGGAGATTTTCCCAGATCATTGATGAAAAGAGCAGTACTATGGTTCTTGGGATTGAGTGGATTTTACTGAAAGTTTGTGCCAAATTTTAACAGTGTGGCTGCTCCACTCACGGAATTGTTAATAAAGGGCAAAATGTTTCAGTGGACAGCAGACTGTCAAAAGGCATTTGACCGCCTAAAGCCTGTGTTAACCACTGCCCCAGTATTAGCTACACTGGATTGCACATGCCTTTCAAGTTGGTAATTGATGTTAGTGATGTGGGTGTCGGTGCGGTGCTCCTGCAGGAGGATGGCGAGGGGATAGAAAGACCCATCGGGTATTTTTCCAGCAAGTTAAGTATCCATCAACAGAAATATTCAACAGTGGAGAAAGAGACTGTGAGCTTGATATTGGCATTACAACATTTCAGTGTTTATATTACCAGCAACACATCTGAGACAATCGTATACACTAATCATAATCGATTGACATTTGTGGAAAAATTCAAGGACAAAAATGCCAGATTGTTTAGAAGGAGCTTGTTGCTGCAGCCATTCAATTTGACAATTGTACATGTGGCAGGTCGTGAAAACGTGACCGCCAATGTGTTATCGAGACTTGAATGAGGTACGGAGGCGTTCGGTGGTGGGTGTGACACAGCCTGAATTCACATGTGATTGTTCATGTTTGCATGTGTATAGTTAGTATTGTGTACATGTGTGTTTTAGACTACTAACCCACATTTGAAGGGTTTTAAAAATGAAGCCATCTTTGGATGTGATGGTTAATTTTTGTTAAGGGGGAGGTGTCACAATGCTGGTCTTTTTTTCTAAAAGCTGTTTCTTTTCTCAAGGATTCTGTATCCTTGAGAGTTTTCAGCGGGGTTGTAAACCACTCAGGCTCCAAGTCGACTGGTTTGGTACAGAGATAAAAGGCCTTTTTTTTATACATAAAGAGATGAGACATTAGGCCAAAGCTTTTATGCTTTTAGAAGTAACCTATATAAGTCAAGGGGGTGTGGCCAGCTCTCTAGCTGAACAATTTAGTTCAGAATTTTAATTAGCAGTTCAGCAGTGGAGCTATATCGAAACAGGCTGCTAAACCCTCGCTCTCTCTTTCTGCCCTTCTAACTTCAACCTGTAAGACTTTGTTTCAATTTTTTGCTCTGTGTTTAAGGGGTTTGTTTATTGGGACTGTTGTGTATATTCAGAACAGCATAATTAAGTCTAGTTTGGGATAATCTGAGTTATGAGGGTATTCTATATTCTGCTCTTTGCGTTTCATTCTGTAATTTTGTGAATAAATTTTTGTCTGTTTTAAAACCTGGTAGTCAACTTAGCTAACTTACTCTGTGTAATTTTCATTGTACACTTACCAAAACAAATTGCAAACTTACGGTCTTGGCTGCCTGCTTAAGAATGTTTTGAGTGGTCTGGCTTAGTCCATAACAAAGGCTTTTATTTTCCACAAACCATATCTGAAAAGAAAATCAGTGCAATTTACATTAAACAATATTCTTAATCGATCTGGGCTTTATATAAATATTTGAGTTTTGCAAATCAGTTTAGTGTTAACAATTATAAAATACACACGCCACTTCTGTTCTGCTGCTGAGGACTAAGAAACACAAGTTTAAGTTGTGAGCATCAAAAGGATATACAAAATATAAACAACTTAATATAATAGCAAAAAACAAGTTGATTATTTTATAATCAGGCATTGTAAAACTGAAAATCATGATGAGGTTATAAATACAGTTTTGACTGAATTCCCATCATAAAATATGTAGATAGATTAATAATAAATAACCTGATGTGTTTGAAAGGATAGGTCAGATGCATTCAAATTTCTCTTGCTCAGAAAATAATGTCACTGTGATCTAGACTTTTTATTCAATACAAGCTTAAATTATATTGCCAATCAAGTGAGTTTCTTGATGATAAGAAGGAGAATTGGAAGAGACTTAGGTAGTTTGTTAGCCCACTCAATTAGACAGGAAAGTTTTAAAAAGTGTGGAAATTTAAAATGTGGGGTCAGAGGGGTGATACTGGTTAAGTGTGCTCTGAACCATAGCCTAATAAATGAAAAAAAATTAAGAAATAGATTTCCAAACAATTTTTTCATGTTTCTTAAAGAAGCAATTTAATTCAACTGTATTTGCAAATGTAATTTGTAGAAAATGTATTTTTTTCTAATTGGACGGTATATTGTGAATGAATAAGAAGATTACTTTTTAAATGTTTTGTCTCTCATTTAAAGTTATGAAAGCTAAGCTAAAGTAATATCCAATGAGATTTACAAATGCATGGAAACAAGAACAAAAATACACAACTTCCATAAGGAAGTAATTTTGCAAAGAATAAATTAAGAAGGACAGGTCTAATGTAAGTTTTATTACTATATACTAAATATCAAATATTTGTCTTATTATTAAGTTGGTACTTGTTTCTGTCTAACAAGTTGAGGGATGTTATAGTGGAGAAATGGAACACTTTTCTATTTTAGGCTTGTGGCATTCATCAACCACTTTAATTAACTGTACTGTTGCTTAGCAATCATATGAAGTTTATTCAATTTTACACCATTAATGCAATTTTATAAAACAATATCTTCATCACATTGTATTGAAAATAACAAAATTGGCATTTAAAATTTTACCTGGTCCTGTAAACCATGGCAGAAGTGTAATTTTCTATGATCTCTTTTAGGTTCAGTTCACAAGAAAGAGTCCTGAGACTTGTTTAAAACTATCAATTCACTTTAAAAACTCTTAAATTAAATTTGACAATGCATAATTCATTAAAGGAGTGTAGAATTCCCAAGAAGTAAACATGATATTGTATACATCTGTTCCTTCTTTGTATGGATGAACAGCACTAATACTCAAGATTTATTTGGGATTAGATGGAATCTTGAAGTCAGATACTCAGATTATTCCACTAATATCTTCATGTTGAGCACAGTCCACTTTTACCCCCTCTGGATCCTTAAAAGTAATAGCTTGATCTATAGGATTGTCTGTGGATCAAATTCTGAGCAATAAGGACAAGGAAACCTGGAGTCTGGTTGGCCCAAGTGCCTGTCTGACCATGGCCAACTCCTTGAACTGTAATTGGATGAGTCCATTGAGTGACTGTATTATAATTCCCTGACTGACCATCGACACCCTTTGCCCATGAAGGACTGCTCCTTGACTTTCAGACATAGTCATTTGTTTGAAGCACATGCAATCTGCTTGCTGTAAGCTTCTGGCTCACTTTGCAGGTGTGATATTGATGAAACATGATGTCATTCAGTAACATATCCACCCCGCTAACTGTTTGATGCTTTGAACCATGACAGGTTACCTTTCTCTTGCTCTGGTCTAAAAAGCAATGCAAGCCACAGAAGCTGACAGTCTGTACCTTAGCACTGAAGTGGCTAGACACTGAAAAGCAGTGCAAGGCACAGATGGTGACCGCCCCTAAGAGGGTTATGAAGATACATGAAATGCCTGTGTGTCCCGATATGGAAAACGACCTGGCAGAAGCATGCAAGTCAAAAGTGTCCCTAAGCTCCAAAATAATGTCCTGAAAGGCTGAGATAGTGTGCGAGTTGGTCAGAAAGCAGCAAGAATGTTGTGATGAGCTGGTAACTTGATGATACTCACTTGAGTTAATAGAGGATGGAAGATGATAGTATCTGGAAGTATCTACAAAGACATTGTGATGAAGATAGATTTGACTGTAGGCACAAAAGAGGCAAGCAGCAAGATACTGCTGCCAGGTAGTCACTCTAACTTTCATGTCAGGGAAGGAGAGGAAATTTGGGAGTTGCTCAGAAATTAGGCAAGTTTAGTTAACAATGCAATACATGAATAAAGACAGTCATCAATCATTCACAAAATTCTGAGCTTGTTGTTTAAACCTTTGGGGGAAATTCAAATTTTTTTTTCCCAACAGCAAGAATCTGATTTTTTTCATTTCGTTGTAGTTTCCCAACTTCCTTGCTATTGCTTAGCCTGCTCAAGGGAAAGGAAACTTCTGCCTGATATTACACACAGTGATTGGAATCTGGTTTATGCTGCTGAGAGTGTGATGGAAGCAGATTCAAGTGTGGCATTCAAAAGAGAATTGGAGAATTATTTGAAGCGAAAGAATTTATGGGACTACAATGAAAAGAGGTGGAAATCCGACTAGGTGAGTTCGTCTTTCCAGGAACCAGCATTGACATGATGGAGTAAATGGCTTCCTTTTGTGCTGTAACTATCTTATGACTGTATAATGTATCTAGAATCTATTTATAATGATCTCATGTGGTTCATTAATTTATTTAATAAATTTATTTCTCATTTATCTCTCCACTCTGCAGGCACCCTGCCTCTATTCCTGATGAAGGGCTTTTTCCCGAAACGTCGATTTTCCTGCTCCTCGGATGCTGCCTGACCTGCTGTGCTTTGCCAGCACCACTCTAATCTAGACTCTAGTTTCCAGCATCTGCAGTCCTTGTTTTTACCTAATTTATTTAATAAACTTTATTGTCTTAATATTACATGCGTTTGATAATCCTGATAAATGAGATAATCTGATTAATGAAATACCGCTAAAGCTAAATAAATGGAGCTGACTGCAGATTTGATTTTGTAGACCAAGGTACATTTGACAAGCAAGTAGCTGGAAGAAGGAAGAAAAGATGCCTAAGAGAGAAAAAAAACAGGAAAACAAGAAAGGACAGCCAGGAAGGAAAGAAATAAATTCAGTATAAATCTTATTCCAAAAGTTCCCTGAAGTTTGATCATTCCTGAACTTAAACTGTTCTGGTACCTTGTCCACCAAGATGCTAGAAAGACATAATGAACTCACTGTTGCATATTCAAAATGAACTGATCATCAATCATTTTGTGAGATGACAGTTTGCACTTGGAGTGTTCTCTCTAGTGTGCAAGCTTGTGCAATGTTAAAAACAGAAGCATCCGGAGCAGCAGTAAGGTCTTTCATTCTTTAGACCTGCTCTGCCTTTCAGTAAATTCATAGCTGATCTCAATGAGGTCTCAACTCCATTTCGCTATTACTCCCAATAACCTTCCACTCCCATGCTGAACAAAAATCAATCCTAGCCTGGAATATATTCAATGAGCCAGCCTCCACTACGTTCTACAGGAGAGAATTCCATAGACTAGTGACCTTTCCTCAGAGAAATATTTTCCCTTAATTTCCATTTTAAATGGGAGGCACCCAATGTTAAGCTGTGTTCCCTAGCTCTCCCAAAAAGGGAAACATCCTGTCAAGTTCTTTCAGGGCTTTATATGTTTCAAAAAGATCACCTCTCTATTTTCTTACTTTTTAGTATTTTTTAGCTCAACTTACTCAACTTTTCTTCATGAGCCAACCCCTTTATTCCAAAACTCAGTCAAGTGCATCTATTCTGAACTGCTCCTCATGCAACTGTGCCCTTCCTTAAGCAAGGAGGCTAAAACTGTACAGTACTCCAGCTGCAGTCTCACTAAGGTCCCACAACAGATGTAGCAACACTTGGCCACTTCTACACTTTTGCAATAAACAACACTCTGTTGGCCTTCCTAATCACTTGCTGTACCTGCTTATAGTAATTATTTGTGATTTATGTACTAAGGCATCCACAGCCTTCTGTACTGCTGAGTTCTGCATTCTCTCTCCATTTAAATAATATGCTGCTTTTTCATTTTCTCTTGTGAAACAGGAAAAGTTTGCAATGCCCCACATTCTTCTCTATTTGCTAAATTTTAGCAATTTATCTCAATCTCTTTGAAAACTCTTTATGTTGTCTTGACAACTTACTTAACAGCCATCTTGTTGTCAGCAGCAAATTTTACTCCCATAGTTGCAGACCTAATCCTGACCCTTGTGGTACTCTGTTAGTTACAGCTTGCTAACCTAAAAATGATCCAATTATTCCCACTTTCTGCTTCCTGTTAGCTACCTAATCCTCTGTCCAACAATGCCTTCAGTATTCCCATTATGTAATGTGAGGAAACCTCTGCTCATCCAGTGCTGGATGTTGGATAAACCATCTGATGATTTAGTAACAATGGAAGAGTTAAGAGAGGTGGGGGGGGAGGTAGAACCAGCTGTTATAAGCACACATGAAAACTAACATTGTGCTTTCAGATGTTGTTTCACACGTCAGGGCTTTCCAGTGTACCCCTCTTAACCTTCCTGATTGGGTCCAAAAGAATACAGAGCTCTATAACTTGCACTCGCTTGGTTGCAGGAGATACCCGAAAGATCAGTTAGTTTGGCACCAATCCACTGTTGGCTCCACTCCCAATTTTTTAATCTGAGTTTACTCCCCATGCAAAGCTTTAAAAATATGTCCTTAAACTATCAACTTCATTAAATTGTCTTCTATAATTGATAGATTCTTGTTGTCTAGAGGAATTAAGGGCTACGGGGAGAACGCTGGTAAGTGGAGCTGAAATGCGCATCAGCCATGATTGAATGGCGGAGTGGACTCGATGGGCCGAATGGCCTTACTTCCACTCCTATGTCTTATGGTCTTATGGTCTTATAAGATTCAGGTCTTTTAATTTAATTTTTGGTAGTTTTCATGCTGTTAACACTTTTAGCGCCAAAAGAGTTTCCCTGCTTTTCTACACTTATTGACTTTCTCACATTGCAATTTGAAGTCTTATTCCACTTTATGAGCCAACTATTTTGCTTTTAACAATTACAGTGTGTTTACAGTGTGGCTAGATGTATGTGTCTCAAATTGTTGTTTTCTGAGCCCTTGCTGTGCACAAATTGGCTGTCACATTTTATTACAATGACTGATTTCAAAAGTACTTCATGTTTATTAAGTTCTTGAGAATTGAGATTGTGAAAGATGCAATATAAATCCAAGTCTTCCTTTCTAATTTTCTCTAATATCTCTTATTTTGCCCTTGCTGGGTCTTAAGCAGAATCATGACCTCTTCTAAAGGAGGGAATGGAGATTTGATGATGAATACATCTGAGGCCAGCTATAATGTTACAATATCAATGCTCATCATTCATCCATCCTCTCACAACTTCTCAAGGGTTAATAGGGCTTTGTGTTTTTGGTGGTCCAATGCTCATGAAAGAAGATTGAAAACAGAAGGCCATCAATCAACAGAACATGAGACCTGTATCCAGTCAAACCAGTGTTGCTTTTGAGCATCTTAATAGAACATAGAACATAGAACAATACACCACAGAACAGGCCCTTCAGCCCACGATGTTGTGCCAAACATTTGTCCTAGCTTAAGCACCTATCCATGTACCTATCCAATTGCCGCTTAAAGGTCACCAATGATTCTGACTCTGCCACTCCCACAGGCAGCGCATTCCATGCCCCCACCACTCTCTGGGTAAAGAACCTACCCCTGACATCTCCCCTATACCTTCCACCCTTCACCTTAAATTTATGTCCCCTTGTAACACTCTGTTGTACCCGGGGAAAAAGTCTCTGACTGTCTACTCTATCTATTCCCCTGATCATCTTATAAACCTCTATCAAGTCACCCCTCATCCTTCGCCTTTCCAATGAGAAAAGGCCTAGCACTCTCAACCTATCCTTGTACGACCTATTCTCCATTCCAGGCTACATCCTGGTAAATCTCCTCTGTACCCTCTCCAAAGCTTCCACATCTTTCCTAAAGTGAGGCAACCAGAACTGCACACAGTACTCCAAATGTGGCCTTACCAAAGTCCTGTACAGCTGCAACATCACTTCACAACTCTTGAATTCAATCCCTCTGCTAATGAATGCTAATACACCATAGGCCTTCTTACAAGCTCTATCCACCTGAGTGGCAACTTTCAAAGAGCTATGAACATAGACCCCAAGATCCCTCTGCTCCTCCATCTTACTAAGAACCCTACCGTTAACTCTGTATTCCACATTCCTATTTGTCCTTCCAAAATGGACAACCTCACTCTTCACAGGGTTGAACTCCATCTGCCACTCCTCAGCCCAGCTCTGCATCATATCTAAGTCCCTTTGCAGCCGACAACAGCCCTCCTCACTATCCACAACTCCACCAATCTTCGTATCGTCTGCAAATTTACTGACCCACCCTTCGACTCCCTCTTCCAAGTCATTAATAAAAATTACAAACAGCAGAGGACCCAGAACTGATCCCTGCGGAACTCCACTTGTAACTGGGCTCCAGGCTGAATATTTACCATCTACCACCACTCTCTGACTTCGACCGGTTAGCGAGTTCTCTATCCAACTGGCCAAATTTCCCACCATCCCATGCCTCCTGACTTTCTGCATAAGCCTATCATGGGGAACCTTATCAAATGCCTTACTAAAATCCATGTACACTACATCCACTGCTCTACCCTCATCCACATGCTTGGTCACCTCCTCAAAGAATTCAATAAGACTTGTAAGGCAAGACCTACCCCTCACAAATCCGTGCTGGCTGTCCCTAATCAAGCAGTGTCTTTCCAGATACTCATAAATCTTATCCCTCAGTACCCTTTCCATTACTTTGCCTACCACCGAAGAAAGACTAACTGGCCTGTAATTCCCAGGGTTATCCCTATTCCCTTTTTTGAACAGGGGCACAACATTCGCCACTCTCCAGTCCCCTGGTACCACCCCCGTTGACAGTGAAGACGAAAAGATCATTGCCAATGGCTCTGCAATTTCCTCTCTTGCTTCCCATATAATCCTAGGCTATATCCCAGGTCCGGGGGAATTGTCTATCCTCAAGTTTTTCAAAATGCCCAACACATCTTCCTTCCTAACAAGTATCTTCTCTAGCTTACCAATTCGTTTCATACTCTCCTCTTCAACAATATGGTCCCTCTCATTTGTAAATACATGAATAGGCTCTAAACCACTGCTTTTGTTCGATAACCCCTGCTTCTTTCAAGTTTTGTTTTTCTCCTACATGTTCTCCTAAGCTTAATAACTTCTGTAAAACCTGTCAAAACGCGTTTGTACTTGGAATGGGTCTTGTAACTAATCAGGACTGATAAAGTTTAGATTAGCTCTCTCTCAAACACAATTATAATTGACATAGGTCTAACAATCAAAGTTGAAGTGCGTCCCTAAATCCTACACCAAGGGAATAGCAGTATGTATACCAATCAACAATTCTATGTTCACATAAATATGACAAAGGCAGGAATGCCTTCTATTTTATACAGTATCTTAGTTAAAATAATTCCCATCTCTGCTCAGTTAAGCTGTTGCATATCAAACTGGATAGAATATGATTTTATTTTGTAGGGTGTAATCTGTGGAAACCAGGCCTGAAGTCTGTGATGTATTCTTCTTCAGCCATCTTCAATGAGTGCAGATCCCTGAAAACACAGCCAATGTTTCAAGTCTCTAGTGAAAAAGGAATTGCAGTTTGGTGAGCACAAAGCGTCAGTGACAATGAATCAGCAGCTCATTTTACACAGCACCTAATATTCTATTCCATTGAAGTCAATATAAAGTGGGCTTTTGATCATCATCAAAGACTGGTTTCAGTCCCATTGAATTTAGAAAAAAATTATGTCAAAAATTGGACACAGAAAATAGCAACTCAGAATTGATAGAGGCATCTCTAGAAGACAGCACTTAAATTGATCACTTTGGAGTGTATCGTGAAATTCTTTAACCCCACATCATGAATAAAGGCAACAACAGCTGTCTATCTGCTGACTGGTAGAATATTTGTTAGAGGAACTTGAAAATACCATTTTGCTTCTGCACACGAGGAAATCCCTGACAGACTGGAGCTGGACGCTGACCTACAATGGCATGTTTCATTAATCTATACCGCAGCACATGGATTCCTTTGTTCCCATTGAGTCTGAAGCAACAGCGATAACAACCAGCACTTATATATGTGAACAAGATGTTCCAAAGTATTACAACTGGAATTTATCACCAGTTGTTTAATACTCTCACGTTTTCATGCTGTTTTTGTTGGCGTTATTTGGTCAAAGTTTTATTTGGAAGGGCTACTCCTCTTCTTTATTCTGTGATGAAAGGGCATGGGTAATGAAGCCCACCATTATTTGGGATACCTCCAAAACAAATATTTGTTTCTGTAATGCCATCTTCACAATTTATGTCTTCAGTTCTGCAGTTAAATTAAGCTTATATTACCCATGCATCTTACTAATAGATTATTCTTAATGGCAGAAACACAGTATTTCAGTAAGTTGATGGACTTTTATTGATCAAGGTGACTTAAAGCTGTATGCTGCACAGATGCATAACTGTGAAAGACCAGCTCACCATGAAAAGAAGAAATTTTCTCAAAGAATGCGTGATTATGATCAAGCAAATAAATTGTGGGTCTTCTTTTGCCTGAGACAATGTAGTTCTGTTCAAATCCTTTTTACCTTTTAAAGCTGGTTTCAGTGCTCAGCAAATAACACATTATTCTGTCATAATACTTCTTAAAGCAAGCAATAATAACTTTTAAATTTGAACTGTTATTTTCATCTTGGTTGGTATTTGACCTTTTGACTGATTCTGAACTAAGAATTGCAAAAGGACCAATCAGTCCTTGGGCAATCTGGTAGTTTTTACTTTTTGTAACTAACCCAGAGCGACAACTGCTCCCAAAACACTGATTTGATTCTAATATTTCCTCATAAGAGCCTAAGGCCACAACATTTTGTTGACATGGTAACCCAGGTCAAAACTCTTGGTGGAACACTGTCAGTGAAGAGAAATATCTTCAGTTAAAACTCTTTCCAGAGTTTCCCAGAAGTCACATGTTTTGTTTCTGAAATTCACATGGGAAATCTCTGGCAAACCAGTTCTCAAAATTGTACACTAAAGGGCTGAAAATACAGGACCTAACAGAACTATGCTACTTGAATGCCGGATCTTCTAATAGTAGTCTCTTGATAAATAGAGTGAGCAGAATACAAGTTATTCATGTTATTAATGCGCATACATAGAACCTATGGCATAGGATAAAGTGTGACAAAGTTAGCTAATTCCAGGTTACCTACAACTACATAAAAAGCTTTTACCTTAACTACAAGTTTTAGTAACTAAACCTCAGCTGAAATGGGAACATGTCTGCCATCGAGATCAAAAAATATTACCATACTCACTATCCAAATGTAGCAACCTCAATTACATGGTCAAAACCTTGGAATCCTTGGCTTACATTGTGGAAGTGCTATCAGCACAAGTTCTGCATCAGCTCAGAAACAAAGATTAGAGTGGTGCTGGAAAAGCACAGAAGGTCAGGCAGCATCCGAGGAGCAGGAAAATTGACGTTTCGGGCAGCAGCCCTTCATCCAGGCTTCTGCCCACAATGTTGATTTTCCTGGTCCTCGGATGTTGCCTGACCAGTTGCGCTTTTCCAGCATTACTCTAATCTTGACTCTAATCTCCAGCATCTGCAGTCCTCACTTTCACCTAGCTCAGGAAGAAAGCCTACTACTCTCAACTCTAAGTAACTAAAGATTGTGCTAATAAAGTCAACAGCTTGAGACTTTTTTTATTAAGTGCGCAGGCAAAGTAAAACCTCATAACATTTGATAGACAATAGATAATAATTCAGCATCAACTTACTATTGAATTTCTGTTCTGCTTCTGTAAGTTGATTTTTCTCAGTCATCATGTGAATACAGAAGAATCAAAAAACAATTAGTAAGGGAAGGAGATTTAAAATGGTGAGATACTGCCAAAATTATGTTTATGTACTTGATACAGTAGCACACAATTTGATGAAATATGCACCTTACTAAATTCAACATATAATAATGTCATTGCTAATTTTCTAAATGGGCACAATCATCACACAATCCATCTGTAAACTTTAATAATTTCTGAGACACAACAATATAATAAATCACTTCCAAACACATCACTGTACAGCTTGCTGTTGAAATGAAAACATCTCAAAGGCAGAGGTTTTGATGCACATCTTTCCACATGGATCATAATCTCTGTAGGATAACAAAAATAAACTTTCCGGTCTCTGGATCATTGCAGACTAGAGATATGATCAAAAATATGCAGCAAAATCTTGCAGAAGTGCGACGTGCTGACCTCTGTGGGAAAACCTCAGGAAGTTTCAATTTCAGGTGATTACTTCCCATGCTTCCTCAGATCCTGCCTGTGTGTCTCTGAGTCACAGTTGCAGTTCTAAACTCTGGATATCTCATTCTACAGAAGGTCTTTGGAAATACAACCATCTTTTAACCTGTGGATGTGTCCAATTCACCTCTGTTTAATTAGTGATGATACACTTGGGAACACTGTCTTTGGGGTGTTCATGATTTTGTCCTGCCAGAATATACCTATAATGTGCTGCAGACAGTGATAGTAGATATTATTGAGCTTCTTTTACCAGTTGCTGTACTTTGCCTATGTTTCATAGCTTTACAAAATGGCACTGAGAATACAGTCTTATATACCATCAGCTTGTGAGTATAATATTGGTTAAATAAATTTCAGAGGTCAATCTGTTGTAAAGACTATGTTGTTTGCTTGCTTATTTTTGATTGTGGACTAAAATAGGAAACTGACTGTTTTAAAACCAAGAACTTTGAAAGGAATTGTTGCACTTTAAGTTGTGTTTACATTGTTACTTTGGAAGCAGTGAGGGACGTGAGAAAAGGCACCATGTCCAGAGTGGATGTCCAAAGTGAGATATGTAAACTGATTGCTGATTGCTTTATGTAATCATGACTAATCGTGGATTCCCGAAATTATCAGCTTGATGATAGCTCTCTGATTGACTCCTGTACAGGTGAACAGCTTATGTGTTCAGATAGAGGAAGAGAAGCCTCTGGACTGCTGATGTGGCAAGTTCTGTGCCTCTGTCTCCCTGCAGTGTAAGTAACTGAAGCCTGAAGAAAGCCAGGTATTTATCTCTTACCAGTTACTGTAGGTTGTTGCCTTTATCCAGTAATGAACAGAATTTGCACTAACCTACCTGTGTCTCCTGCAAATAAGTAGAAGAATCCAGACAGCGATCAGAGAACTGAAGGTTTTGGGAAGCAAAAGTAGTATCTTGTCAAATTCTGTGGACTGGTGCCTTTGAACTATGTCTCCTCAGTATTTTTCTCTTCACCGTAGCACTTTTTTTTTGGTTTGTCTGTGTCTGTATATTGGTGGTTGAAGACAGTGATGTGTTTCCAAGGCAGAGTGGTGGCTTACTTGGAAAGCAACATAGAGGTGGTGGCCTTCCCTTGCATCTTCTGCCCTTTTCCTTCTAGATCATCGAATTCCTACAGTGTGGAAATAGGCCATTTGGTCCATCAAGACCACACAGACCGTCCAAAAAGAATCGTACCCAGACCAAACCCACCTACTCGAACCTATTCCTGTAACTCTTAATTTCCCATGGCTAATCTGCTAGCCTGGACACAACAGAGCAATTCAGCATGGTCAATCAACCTGACCTGCACATCTTTGGACTGTGGGAGGAAGCTGGAGCGCCCAGAGGAACCCATGTAGACACGGGCAGAATGTGCAAGTGCCACTCAGACAGCCAGCCGAGGGTGAAATGAAACCTCAGTTCCTGGCGCTGTGAGGTAGCAGTGCTAATCACTGAGCCACCATGCCGCCCTAGATGGTAGTGTTTTTGGGTTTGAAGATGCAGTCTAAGGAGCCTTAGGGAATTTCTGCAGTGCATTGCATAGATGATACCACTGCTGCACCCTATGCAAAGTAGCGCAGGGAGTGAACATTTGTGGATGTGGTGACAATCATGCAGCTGCTTTGACCTGGATGGTATCAATCTTCTTGAGTGCTGTTGGAGTTTGTAGATGGTAGATAGGCTTTGGGGAATCAGGAGGTGAGTTACTTGCTTCAGGATTCCTTGCCTCTGACCTGCTCTTGTAACCAGATTGACATGGCTAGTCTACTCTAGTTCAGTTTCTGGTCAATGGTTACTGTGTGAGTAGGACGTCTAGTTGGATTTTACCTGTTTGTAATAAATACTAATTCTTGTTATGTACAACAAACTGGTCAATGTTTTATGTGTTTCAGATAGGTAAGCAGGGGATTTAGAGTATCTTGATTAAGTCATTATCTTTTATGACAACCCGGGAAATAATAAGGCTTGTGAAATGGGTTGGGACACTGTGTTACATTGAAAGTTTATCACAACTTTTATATCAGAAGTAACACTCCTGGAAAGATATTTCATTCTGTGGAGGAGACAATGACTTAGTAGCATGATCAATAGACTATTAATCCAGGAAATTCAGTCAATTGCTAGGGACCCTGCCTACCACACCAGAATTTAAATTCAATAAGTATCTGGAATTAACAGTCTAATGGTGACAATGAAACCACTATTGAAAAAAAAACCCATCTGGTTCATTAAACTAGGTCATCTTTACCTGGTCTGGCCAATGAGTCAGGCAGTATCCAAGGAGCAGGAGAATCGATGTTTCGGGAATAAGCCCTTCATCAGGATTCCTGATGAAGGACTTATGCCAAAAACATCAATTCTCCTGCTCCTTGTATGCTGCCTGATTTGCTGTGCTTTTCCAGCACCACACTCTTGACTCTGAACTCCAGCATCTGCAATCCTCACTTTCTCCTGGTGTGGCCAATGTGTGACTCCAGAGTCATACGGCTACACATCTTTGGACTGTGCGAGGAAACCGGAGCACCTGAAGGAAATCCACACAGATATGGGGAGAACATGCAAACTCCACACAGACAGTCACCCAAGAGTGGAATCAAAGCTAGGACATTTGCATTGTGAGGCAGCAGTGCTAACCACTGAGCCACCATGCAGCCCTAGGTGTGGTTGACTCTCAATTGCCTTCTGAAATGATCTAGCAAGCCACTCAATTGTATTAATCACAATGAAGAAAGAAATTAAACTGGATGAACCACCTGGCACCTGGGCACTGGAAATGACAACACTAAGGAGAGCCAAATAACCTAAAATGCACCTCATTATCATCTGGGGGCTAGTGCCAAAATTGGGAGAGCTGTCTAGGAAATCAACAGCTTGACATTGTCTGTCGGGTATGATTCTGTGAGTGTGACTATGTCCCAGACACCATTATCACCATCCCTGGATATATTCTGTGCCACCAGGACAGACCCAGCAGAGGTGGCATCACAGTGGTATACAGTCAGGAGGGGATTGTCCTCGGAGTCCTCAACATTGACACCGTACTCATGAAGCCTCATGATACCTGATCAAAAATAGGCAACGAAACCTCCTGCTGATTACTGCATAATGTTCTCCCTCAACTGAGGACTCAGTAGTTCAATATGTTAAAATAAACACTTGGACGCAACATTGAGGGTGCAAGGGTACAGAATGTACTCTGGGTAGAACATAGAACAATACAGCACAGAACAGGCCCTTCGGCCCACGATGTTGTGCCGAACATTTGTCCTAGTTTAAGCACCTATCCATGTACCTATCCAATTGCCGCTTAAAGGTCACCAATGATTCTGACTCTGCCACTCCCACAGGCAGCGCATTCCATGCCCCCACCACTTTCTGGGTAAAGAACCTACCCCTGACATCCCCCCATACTTTCCACCCTTCACCTTAAATTTATGTCCCCTTGTAACACTCTGTTGTACCCGGGGGAAAAGTCTCTGACTGTCTACTCTATCTATTTCCCTGATCATCTTATAAACCTCTGGTGGACTCTGTGGACTTTAATGTCCACACCAAGAGTGGCTCAGCTGCAATACTACTGATTGAGCTGGTTGGGTACTAAAGGACATAGCTGCTCAACTGGGTCTGTGGCAGGTCGTGATGGAACCAACAAGAAGGAGAAACATTGTTGGCTTCCTCCTCACTAATCTACCTGCTACATGACAGTATTGGTAAGAATGACTACCCTGCAGTCCCTGTCAGTCCATCACATTGATAATACATTATTTCATGTTGTGATATCCGCGATGGAGGGTGAGAAAAATTTCTGGCTGCAACAACGGCTCCTTTGTTGAGGTATTTTAGATGTTGGAGGTGATTTCCTCGAATTCCAGGAACAGCAATTACTGTTTTATCTGCTGTTTCATTGTTTTGGAACTTTGGAGAAAAAGAAGTCAAAACAACAGCACTTTTAAAAGGAAGAGGGACAGACAAAGGAAGCACATGGTGAAGTCAGTGCAGAAGAGAGAGGGAGAAAGAAACCCACATTGCTAACTGACCGAGTTAGCAGTTACTGCCTTTGCTGTTGAATTCATGTATCTCTGGACATTGGAGTGTGCCTGGGAAAATTAAAAAAATAGCGAAATTCACAACTGATCTTGGAGGAACCAGTTTGGGAGACATCACAGCACAGAAACAGATATGGGATTTTAAGTGTGGCCTTAAAATAAGTCTGCAGTAGTGAGTAAAGTGGATTTTTTCTTGATTATATGTTTTATTGAGCTATGTCTCTTGATTAAACTTAAAATATAAGCCATAAGTATTTAATTTAACGTGGAGCAATGTTTTGTAGAGGAATAAGTCAGTGCTATTTTCTGGGTCTGCAGATTGAAAGAAGCAAAAATGGCCCTTAGTAGAGTGATATGGTCTTCTTGTCAGTTGTGGGAGTTTAGGGAGAGTTTACAGGATACTGAGGATTATAGCTACAATAAATGCCGTTGGTTGGGAATCCTAGCAGATCAAATGGATCCATTGTAGAGGCAGTTAGGGACAATGAGGAATTTACAAGAGCAAGGGGATGCAATGGATGGCAGTTATTGGAAGGGGGGAATGTCTCGGGTTCAGTCATATAGATGGGTTAACTCCAGGAAAGGTAATTGAGGTAGGCAGGTAGTGCAGGAGTCTGCTGTGGCTATCCCCATTTCAAACAAGTATGCTGTTTTGGAAAATGTAGGGGGTGATGAATTCTCAGGGTAACATAGCATGAATAGACTGGCTATAATGTAATGAGAGATACATCGGGTTCCAAGCGATCGATTGTGTTTGGGGACTCTCTAGTCTGAGGTACAGACAGACGTTTCTGTGGCCAGCAGCAAAAAATCAGAATGGTGTGTTGCTTCCCTGGTGTGAGGATCAAGGATGTTTCAGAGAGGGTGAAAAATGTTCTCAAAGGGGAGAGGGGCCAGCAGGAGGTCATTGTACACGTTGGAACCAATGACATAGAAAGGGAAAAGGTTAAGATTCTGAAGGGAGATTACAGAGAGTTAAGCAGGAATTCAACAAGGAGGTCCTCGAGAGTAGTAATATCTGGATTACTCCCGGTGCTACGAGCTAGTGAGGGCAGGAATAGGAGGATAGAGCAGATGAATGCATGGCTGAGGAGCTGGTGTACGGGAGAAGGATTCACATTTTTGGATCATTGGAAGCTGTTTTGGGGTAGAAATGGCCTATACAAGAAGGACGGATTGCACCTAAATTGGAAGGGGACTAATATACTGACAGGGAGATTTGCTAGAGCTGCTTGGGAGGATTTAAACCAGTTAGGTGGGTTGGTGGGACCCGGGAGATAGTGAGGAAAGATTTCAATCTGACATTGATATAGTTGAGAACAAAGGCGAGCCAAACAGTCAGGGCAGGCAGGGACAAAGTAGAAGACTGGTAAATTAAACTGCATTTATTTCAATGCAAGAGGCCTAACAGGGAAGGCAGATGAAATCAGGGCATGGTTAGGAACATGGGACTGGGATATCATAACAATTATAGAAACATGGTTCAGGGATGGATAGGACAGGCAGCTTAATGTTCCAGGATACAAATGCTACAGGAAGGACAGAAAGGGAGGCAAGAGAGGAGGAGGAGTGGTGTTTTTGATAAGGGATAGCGTTATAGCTGTACTTAGGGAGGATATTCCTGGAAATACATCCAGGGAAGTTGTTTGGGTGAAACTGAGAAGTAAGAAAGGGATGATCACCTAATTGGGATTATATTATAGACCCCCTAATAGTCAGAGGGAAAGTAAGAAACAAATTTGTAAGGAGATCTCAGTTATCCATAAGGATAATAGGGTGGTTATGGTAGGGGACTTTAGCTTTCCAAACATAGACTGGGTCCGCCATAGTGTTAAGGGTTTAGATGGAGAGGAATCTGTTAAGTGTGTACAAGAAAATTTTCTGACTCAGTATGTGGATGTACCTACTAGAGAAGGTGCAAAACTTGACCTACTCTTGGGAAATAAGGCAGGGCAGGTGAATGAGGTATCAGTGGGGGAGCAATTTGGGGCCAGCGACCAGAATTCTATTAGTTTTAACATAGTGATGGAAAAGGATAGGCCAGATCTAAAATTTGAAGTTCTGAATTGGAAGAAGGCCAATTTTGCCAGTATTAGGCAAGAATGTTCAAAAGCTGATTGGGCGCAGATGTTTGCAGGCAAAGGGATGACTGGAAAATGGGAATCCTTCAGAAATGAGATAACGAGAGTCCAGAGAAAGTATATTCCTGTTAGGGTGAAAGGGGAGACTAGTAGGTATCAGGAATGCTGGATGGCTGAAGAAATTGAGGGTTTGATTAAGAAAAGGAAGGAAGCATATTTCATGTATAGACAGGATAGATTGAGTGAATTCTTAGAAGAGTATAAAGGCAGTAGGAGTATACTTAAGAGAGAAATCAGGAGGGCAAAAAGAGGACATGAGATAGCTTTGGCAAATAAAGTTAAGGAGAATCCAAAGGGTTTTTACAAATATGTTAAGGACAAAAGGGTAACTAGGGAAAGAATATGGCCCTCAAAGATCAGCAAGGTGGCCTTTGTGTGGAGCCACAGAAAATGGGGAGATACTAAACGAGTATTTGCATCAGTATTTACTGTGAAAAAGGACATGGAAGATATCGAAAGTGGTGAAATAGATGGTGACACCTTGAAAAATGTCCATATTACAGAGGAGGAAGTGCTGGATGTCTTGAAATGCATAAAAATGGATAAATCCCCAGGACCTGATCAGGTATACTCTAGAACTCTGCGGGAAACTAGGGAAGTGATTGCTGGGCTTCTTACTGAGGTATTTGTATCATCGATAGTCACAGGTGAGGTGCCGGAAGACTGGAGGTTGGCTAACGTGGTGCCACTGTTTAAAAAAGATGGTAAGGACATGCCAGGGAACTATAGACCAGTGAGCCTGACGTTGTTGGAAGGAATCTGAGGGAAAGAATGCAGATGTATTTGGAAAGGCAAGGACTGATTAGAGATAGTCAACATGGCTTCATGCGTGGGAATTCATGTCTCACAAACTTGATTCAGTTTTATGAAGAAGTAACAAAGAGGATTGATGAGGGCAGAGCAGTAGATGTGATCCATATGGACTTCAGTAAGGCGTTCAACAAGGTCTCATGGAATACAGGGAGAACTCACCATTTGGATACAGAACTGGCTCAAAGGTAGAGGACAGAGGGTGGTGGTGGAAGGTTATTTTTCAGAGTGGAGGCCCTGTGACCAGTGGAGTGCCACAATGGTCTGTGCTGGGTCCACTACTTTTCATCATTTATATAAATGATTTGGATGTGAGAGTAAGAGGTATAGATAGTAAGTTTGCAGATAACACTAAAATCAGAGGTATAGTGGGCAGTGAAGGAGGTTACCTCAGATTACAATGAGATCTTGATCAGATAGTCAAATGGGCTGAGAAGTGGCAGATAGAGTTCAATTCAGATAAGTGCGAAGTGCTGCATTTTGGAAAAGCAAATCTTAGCAGGGCTTATATACTTAATGGTAAGGTCTTAGGGAATGTTGCTGAACAAAGAGACTTTAGAGTGCAGGCTCATAGCTCCTTGAAAGTGGAGTCACAGGTAGATAGGATAGTGAAGAAGGCATTTGGTATGCTTTCCTTTCTTGGTCAGAGTATTGAGTACAGGAATTGGGAGGTCATGTTGCGGCTGTACAGGACATTGATTAGGCCACTGTTGGAATATTGCGTGCAATTCTGGTCTCCTTCCTATCAGAAAGATATTGTGAAACTTGAAAGAGTTCAGAAAAGATTTACAAGGATGTTGCCAGGGTTGGAGGATTTGAGCAAAAGGGAGAGGTTGAATAGGCTAAGGCTTTTTTCCCTGGAACATCGGAGGCTGAGGGGTGATCTTTTTCGAGGTTTATAAAATCATGAGGGGCATGGATAGGATAAATAGTCTTTTCCCTGGGAGTCCAGAACTAGAGGGTGAGAGGGGAAAGATATAAAAGAGACCGAAGGGGAATGAGCTGCCAGAGGAAGTGATGGAGGCTAGTACAATTGCAACATTTCAAAGGCATCTGGATGGGTATATGAATAGAAAGAGTTTGGAGGGATATGGGCCAGGTGCTGGCAGGTGGGGCTAGATTGGGTTGGGATATCTGGTCAGCATGGACGGGTTGGACCGAAGGGTCTGTTTCCATGCTGTACATCCCTATGACTCTATGACTGACTGGAAGAGCTTGGCTAGGGGAGTGGCAAGTATGTGAGCACAAGTCCTCAGTACTACAGCTTTCTTGTGGTCAGAGCCCATAGCTATTGCAGTATCCAGTGTTTCCAACCATTTCTGATGTCACGTGGAGTGAAACAATTTGGCTAAAGAATGGCATCTGTGATGCTAGGGACCTCTGGATGAGGCCGAAATGGATGATCCACTCAGCATTTCTGGCTGTTGATTGTCAGGATCACCATGCAAAATGCGATAGGGCAGCACGGTGGCACAGTGGTTAGCACTGCTGCCTCACAGCGCCAGAGACCTGGGTTCAATTCCCGCCTCAGGCGACTGACTGTGTGGAGTTTGCACGTTCTCCCCGTGTCTGCGTGGGTTTCCTCTGGATGCTCCGGTTTCCTCCCACAGTCCAAAGATGTGTACGTCAGGTGAATTGGCCATCCTAAATTGCCTGTAGTGTAGGTTAGGGGTATGGGTGGGTTGTGCTTCGGTGGGGCGGTGTAGACTTGTTGGGCTGAAGGGCCTGTTTCCACACTCTAAGTAATCTAATCTAATCTAAACTGATCTAGCAACCCAAGGATGGACATCCACAAAGCACTGTGGGCCATCATCAGCGGTAGAATTGTACTTCAGCACAAACTGCAACCTCATGGTCTAGCATATCTCTGACTCAGTCATTACCATCAAGCCAGAGAATCAACCCTGGTTGAATAGAGAGCACAGGAGGACAAGGCAAAAGTGAGGGCAGTGGAGGCCCAGTCTCTGGATTCACTTAAGAAAGACTTGGGTAGAGCTCTCAACGATAGTGGAATCAAGGGTTATGGAGATAAGGCAGGAACAGGATACTGATTAAGGATGATCAGCCATGATCATATTGAATGGTGTTGCAGGCTCGAAGGGCAGAATGGCCTACACCTGCACCTATTGTCTATTGACTGCAGATGCTGGAAACCAGAGTATAGATCAGAGTGGTGCTGGAAAAGCACAGCAGGTCAGGTAGCATCCGAGGAGTAGAAAAATCGACGTTTCAGGCAGAACATGCCAGGAGCAGCACTAGGCATACCTGAAAATAAAGTAACAACCTACTGAAGCTACCAAACAGGACTACTTGCATGTCAAACAGCATAAACTGGAAGTGACAGACAAGCTAAGCAATCCCACAAGTAACTGTTCAGATTGAGGCTCTGCAGACCTGTCACATCCAATCATGAAAGGTGGTGGACAATTAAACCATTCACTGGAAGAGGACACTCCACAAATGTTGCCATCTTTAATGATGGTAAAGCCTAGCACATCAGTGCAAAAGCTAAGTGCATTTGCAACAGACAACAGCCAGAAATGCTGAGTGGATCATCCACTTTGGCCTCATCCAGAGGTCCCTAGTATCACAGCCAAATTGCTTCACTCCACGTGACATCAAGAAATGGTGAGAAACACTGGATACTGCAATTGCCATGGGCTCTGACTACAAGAAAGCTATCGTACTGAGGACTTGTGCTCACAAACTTGCCACTCTCCTCACCAAGCTCTTCCAGTCAGTCACAATATTGGCCTGTCCAGACAATTTGGAAAATTGCCCAGGTATGTCTCGTGCACAAAATGCAGGACAAACCCAAGTTGGCCAATTAGACTTCCATCAGCAAAGAGGTGGAAGGTGTCCTCAACAGTGCTATCAGGCAGCACCTGCTCCGCAATAACCTGCTCAGTGCTGCCCAGTTTGTGTTCTGCCAGGGCCACTCAGCTCCTGACCATATCACATGGCTAAAAGAACTGAATTCCAGAGGTGAGGTGAAAGTGACAGCCCTGGAGTTCCGCAGGGATCAGTTCTGGGTCCTCTGCTGTTTGTAATTTTTATTAATGACTTGGATGAGGGAGTTGAAGGGTAGGTCAGTAAATTCGCAGATGATACGAAGATAGGTGGAGTTGTGGACAGTGAGGAGGGCATTTGTCGTTTGCAAAGGGACTTAGATATGATGCAGAGCTGGGCTGAGGAGTGGCAGATGGAGTTCAACCCTGCCAAGTGTGAGGTTGTCCATTTTGGAAGAGTAAATAAGAATGCAGAATACAGGGTTAATGGTAGGGTTCTTAGTCAGGTGGAGGAACAGAGGGATCTTGGGGTCTATCTTTGAAAGTTGCCACTCAGGTGGATAGAGTTTGTAAGAAGGCCTATGGTGTATTATCGTTCATTAGCAGAGGGATTGAATTCAAGAGTCGTGAAGTGATGTTGCAGCTGTACAGGACTTTGGTTAGGCCACATTTGGAGTACTGTGTGCAGTTCTGGTCACCTCACTTTAGGAAAGATGTGGAAGCTTTGGAGAGGGTGCAGAGAAGATTTACCAGGATGTTGTCTGGAATGGAGAATAGGTCGTACGAGGATAGGTTGAGAGTTCTCGGCCTTTTCTCGTTGGAACGGTGAAGGATGAGGGGTGACTTGATAGAGGTTTATAAGATGATCAGAGGAATAGATAGGGTAGACAGTCAGAAACTTTCCCCCCGGGTACAACAGAGTGTTACAAGGGGACATAAATTTAAGGTGAAGGGTGGAAGGTATAGGGGAGATGTCAGGGGTGGGTTCTTTACCCAGAGAGTGGTGGGGGCATGGAATGCGCTGCCCGTGGGAGTGGCAGAGTCAGAATCATTGGCGACCTTTAAGCGGCATTTGGATAGGTACATGGATGGGTGCTTAATCTAGGATAGAAGTTCGGCACAACATCGTGGGCCGAAGGGCCTGTTCTGTGCTGTATTGTTCTATGTTCTATGTTCTATGACATCAAGGAACCCTAGCTAAACTAGAATTAATGGGAAACAGTGAGGGGTGTGGGTAAACTCTCCAATGCTTGGAGTCATACCTGGCACATAGGAAGATGGTTGTGGTTGTTGGAGATCAGTCATCTCAGCTACAGTACATCTCTGCAGGAGTTACTCAGTATCGTGTCCTAGCCCCAAACATCTTCAGCTGCTTCATCGATGACCTTCCCTCCATCATAAGGTCAGAAGTGGAGATATTTGCTGATGACTGCACAATGTTCAGCAATATTTGTGACTCCTCAGATACTGAAACAGTCCATGATCAAACGTAACAAGATTTGGACAATATCTAGGCTTGGGTTGAAAACTGGCAAGTAGCATTCACAGCACACTAAAGCCAGGCAATGACCATCTCCAATAACTGACAATCTAGCCACTGCCCCTTGACATTCAATGCCATTATCATCACTGAATATCCTGCCATCAACATCCTTGGGGTTACAATCAACCTGAAATTGATTTAGGCTCACAATGTAAATGCTGTGGCTACAATGATCTGAATCTAAGAATAATGTAGCGAGTAATTAATCTCGTGACTCCCCTAAGCCTGCCAAAGGCTCACCATATGAATACAATGGCTACAAAGATTAGAGCTAAGAATACTGCAGCAAGTAATTCACCTCCTGACTCCCCAAAGCCTGTCCACCATCTACAAGGCGCAAGTCAGCAGTGTGATGGAATACTCCCCTCTTGCCTGGATGAGTGTAGGTCCAATATCACTAAAGAAGCTTGACACCATATAGGATACAGCAGCACAGTTGATTGGCACCACATCCATGACCAATCACTCCATCACTGACAATAGCTTCTGTGAATACTGTCTACAAGATGCATTGCAGAAATTCACCAAAGATCCTAGAAAACACTTTTCAAGTCCTGAGCAATTCTATCTAGAAGGTCAAGGGCAGCAGATATATGGGAATACTACCACCTGGATCTTCCCCTCCAAGCCACTCACCATCCTGAATTGGAAATATATTGCCATTCCTTCACTGTGCTGGGTCAAATTTGTGGAATTCTCTCTCTAACAGCATTGCGGGTCTACCTACAGAACATGGATTACAGCGTTTCAAGAAAACAGCTCAAGCCACTGCCTTCTCCAGGGCCAACTAGGAATGGGCCATAAACGCTGGTCCAGTCAGTGACATCCATATCCCATGAGTGAATAAAGAAAACTCAATATTTTTCTCCATTGCAATGTTTAATATTTGTACAAATTGTGATCTTTAGTAACAAAGCCGAGGCAGTTTGATTGCGTGATTCCTTACATAAAACTGGATTATTTCAAAATATTGATCTTAGATCTGACAGCCCAGGAGCTTAAAAATGACACGAATGAAAAATGGCATTAGACAGACCTAGCATCCAAGCCTTCTGCAGTAGTGAATTGCCAGGTTCACCAGACCCTGGGTGAAGAACTTCCTTTTCATCTCAGTCCGAAATGGCCTACCCACGTTTCTTGAGACTATGACATCGTGTTCTGGACTCATTCCCCAACCTGTCCAAGAGAAACACCATCCCTGCAGCCAGACTATAAAGCTCAGTCAGAATTTTGTATGTTTCAATGCGATCTCTTAGGCTTCTAAACCCCAGTGAAAATAAGCCCAGTTAACCCAATCTCTCCTTCTATGAGAACACAGTCATCCTAAGAAATCAGTCTGGATATACCTGAGGTTGATTATAGGTCGGCAAATTTCAAATTCCAAGATAATTCCAATCATGCCTACTCTAACTTTATATGAGAGTCTCCTGTTTTTGAAATGTGATACTCAGTTAATTACTCTGGTGTGTTATGGACATACACTAGTCACAGACCTTTGTTTTCTTGATTCACCACTGAGCTAGCTCATTGAGTTGCTCATTTTTGATTAAAGGACATCTGCTTAATGTTTCTAATAAAAAATATAAACTCATCTTTTAAATCATGACAATCCAAAGAGGTTGTACTTAGGCGGAATTGTGAGTCACCTCATAGTTTGAAGGAAACAACAGTGCCATCTACTGGACAGCAATTATGAAAGAAAAGGTTGGGACGTAAACACTGATAATGCAAGTTGCAGTTCAGAGACTGGCACAATGGGTCCTTTGGGAAGCTCACAAGTATTAGTGTATTGGAGAAGGGGGCACAGATACAGCATGGCTCAGGAAGGAAATTGCCAAAGGAAAAACACTTAGAATCAAAGAAAATAGAAGTAGGCCTTTCGAACCTGCTCCATCATTCATTGTGATCATGACTGACCATTGAATCCAAAAACCTATTTATACTATTCCTTCCCTTTCCTTTGATTTTTTTTATCCCCGGATGCTGTGTCCAACTCCTTTTTGAAAACATATGTTGTTTTGGCCTCCACTGCTTTCCACAGGCTCGCCACTCTCTGGGTGAAGACATTTTCCATTATCACTGTCTTAAATGATTTTCTCTATATCCTTAGATTGTGACCCCTGGTTCTGGACTGCCCTGCCATCGGGAAAATCCTTTCTACATATATCCTGATAGTATTTTATAGGTTTCTATGAGATTCCCTCCCTTGTTCTTCTGAACTCCAGCAAGTATGAACCTGACCAATTCAACCTCTCCTCATAGGTCAATCCTGCCTTCCCAGGGATCAGTTTGGTTAACATTCACTGCACTCTCTCTACAGCAAGAATATCCTTCCTCAGATAAGGAGATCATAACTGCACACAATACTCCAGGTGTCATCTCATCATGGCCCCTTTATAATTGCAGCAAGACATTCCTGCTCTTGTGCTCAAATCATCTCACTATGAAGACCAACATATCATTTGCCTTCTCTACTGCCTGCTGCATGCTTACCTTCAGCAACTGGTGTACAAGGACAGCTAAGTCTAATTGGACATTTCCCTCTCTCACTTTATAGCCTTGCAGCTAATAATCTGCCTTGCTGTTTTTGTTACCAAAGTGATGACTTTTATCCACATGATATTGCATCTGCCATTATTTGCCAACTTACCTAACTTGTCCAAATCACACTGAAGCATCTCTGCCACTTCTTCGCAGCTCACTCTCCTACCTAGCTTTGGGTCATCGACAAATTTGAAGATATTCAATTTAGTTCCCTCATCTAAAACATTTTTATATAATAGCCTTACTGCAGAGACCACAGGTGAAGATCTTAAGATTGCAGTCTACATAAAAGGCAAGTGATTCTACATTAATGAATTTTTAACTAATTTGCACATCTAGGCACCAAGCATGGAGCATTCAGCCCTTATGTGTGTAGTGTTGTCCACAGGTTTAAAGCAATTCAGTCAAATATAGAGTATTTATTTGTTAATGCTGCAATGGGACACACAATATTAGAATTTCTGTTTTCCACATTACATCACAGCAACATTTCAAAACATTTAATTAGCTGTTGCTATGACCAGATTCTGGCTGGGTTTTTCCAAGTTATTATGGTTCCATATTGGATATCCCAAAATGTCAATCTGCTGGGTAATGAGGGCTGAACAAGTGCCCCTTTACTATTGAGCCATGCTGCAGGTGATCATTGCAAAGTTCATTTAAAGAGGATCTCCTCTCTTGTGGATATCTTTCTCCCAGGCCAACTGAATTTATGTTTTAAAAGGAGCCAATTGAACTATGATTTGGAGATGCCGATGTTGGACTGGGTTATATAAAGTTAAAAATCACACAACACCAGGTTATAGTCCAACAGGTTTAATTGGAAGCACTAGCTTTCGGAGCACTGCTCCTTTATCAGGTGGTTGTGGCTTTCTTGAATTAACAAAAGGAAGGGTTTACTCATCACTAGAAATGAAAAGAAGTAATAATGCAACACACACCCATTATTAGAAATTAGAAATAAATCCCAAAAAAGATAGATCTTACAAAATATACGATCCAGTCTCTGGGTAGTTCATAGAGTAGATAGTGTAAAGTTGAATGTTAAGCAGTTGGTTTTGAGATTTCCAGCTTTGCAAGTTGAGTGAAGTTCTTTTGACTTGGATGTAGGTTTAATCGCTAAGTTGGAAAGTTCATTTCCAGACATTTCGTTACCCTAATAGGTAATATCTTCAGTGAGCCTCAGGTGAAGCAATGCTGAAAATTCCTGCTTTCTATTTATATGTTTGGGTTTCTTTGGGTTGATGATGTCATTTCCTGTGGTGATGTTATTTCCTGTGGTGAAGTCACTTCCTGTTCCTTTTCTCAAAAACTTGTTCTTTTGTCTGTTTCTTTTTTATTGACTTGCTAGCTAGTTGGCTTTTAGCACTCAGAATGAGATAGATGTTTACCAACAACACTAGATGGGTGATTGGTAGGTGGTGTTTTTATCCTGACCTTTACAGCATGTTAGTGCTTGAATCCAGGCTAGTACATATACATGTCTCACCTCACTAGCACATTTTCTTGCATTACCACACACAGACAAGGATTGAACTGACTGATAACCCCTGTATTTGTGTATATTCTCAAAAGGAGGAGATTCAAACATATTATTTCTTACATCATGTTCTTAATATGAGATAAAGCCCAGGAGATTACAATTCATTTTGTAGTGCACTTCTTTTTTTCACCATCCCTTTGAAGCCTCCTTGATACCATGTCAGATGTAACATTTCAGAGTCTATGTCTTTCCAGTCAGCAACTCAGTTTATATCGGCACTCATTTTGGCTGTGTCAGTCTTCTTTCTTAAAAAAAGTACATTGATGATCTAAGGTTAGGGTCCATGATTATGACACTGTAAAGCATTTGGGGCATTCCCTAGGCATATAAAATAAATATTTTTTCCAATAACAGATCTGACAGTTTTACTATGAATTAAAATATGTTTCTGGGTTTAATATCTCCATAGCCTTCCAATGCAGGAAAGAGAGCATGGATCTGAGTCTGGAGTACATTTTTAAACTAATCTCAGAGTGTTACTACACTTCTTTGTTCTTTACTCAGTTCAGGAGTGTACAGGTTCTGCTAAGTGACAATGCCATAGGAGAGGTGCCAGCCAGCCTCTTACATAATGCTTTGATTTGATTCTGCACATCCTGCTGGCCCAGACTGCCTTGGCTGACAGCAAAATACAATGCTCTGCAGCCAGTACCTCAAGGACCAGAGGTACTTGAGGTCATTCATGCCAACCGTACCAAGTGCCCTCAGTTGACGGTGAAGATTCTTCCCGGTCCCAGGATTCAGTAGCAAGCAAACCACCTTGAAGGATCACTAGAACAAATGAACAGGCAGTAAGGGATTATCCTCTGGTGATTTCAGTACTGTAGTCAAGAGACACGGTGGGTCAAAATGGCTCAAAGCTTTACCTGTCAGGAGCTCAGGATGAAACTGGTCATCTCGACAAGTTCTAAATTAATACCTGAGGCAGATTGGAGCATTCTGAGTCACTGTTGACAATAATCCATGCAGTCCAAAATGGGTAATGGAACCTGAAATGCAGATCTGTCAATGGATGGAGGATAATGTAGGAAAATATGAACTTTTCCATTTTGGCAGAAAGAAGGAATAACAATATTTTATTTAAACAAGGCAAGATTGTAGACCACTGGTATACATAAGGATTTGAGTACTCTAATACATGAATCATAGAAAATTAGTATTCAGGCTGCAAGCAATTAGGAAGGCCAATAGAATTTTGTTTATTATGAGCGGAATGGAATCTAAAGGGAGAGTTGTTCAGGGTTTGGGTAAGACCAAATCTGAAGCACTGGGTATGGTTTCGGTCTCCTTGTTTAAGAAAGTATATAAGTGCATTAGAAACTGTTCAGCAATTGCTCATTCAACCAATTTGTAGGATGGGGCTATTATCTTATGAGTCGATAGAGCTGGTAAAACACAGCAGGTCAGGCAGTACCCAAAGAGCAGGAGAATCGACGTTTCGGGCAAAAGCCGTTCATTGGATGTTTCCTGGCCTACTGTGCTTTTCCAACACCACACTATTGGCTCTAATCTCCAGCATCGGCAGTCCACCGTTTCGCCTATTATCTTAAGAGTAAAGGTTCGACAGTCTGATCTTACTGAGCATAGAAAATAGAGGTGATCTTACTGAAACATGGAAAATCCTAAGGGGACTTGACAAAGTGAATGCTGAAAGAATGCATCCCCTTGTGAGAGAGACTAGTACTAATTAAGATGAAGATCCTGTGGGAATACAGATATATTTATGGACTATGTAAAAAACTAGAAAGTATCAAACGGTTTGGATGCTTTCTGGGTTCATTGCCCTTAATTGTTGGAAAAACCCGCCTCTGTGAGATTAGTTCCTTAGCAACCCTTACTGGGTTTGACTTCTGTTTCAGGTACCTGGGAATTCAGAGAAGGGGAATTAATAGTAAGGATCAGAAAGCTGCAGAGTATCTTTCTCTCTCTCTCTCTTCTTTTCTCCTGGCTGAAGTTTGGGAGCCTCCTAAGGTCAACGCCTCAGTACTTTGCAATCCTGAGAAGCTGAGCTATGACCACTTTCCAAAGCTTAACTTTCTTTCCAATGAAATACCCAAAGCCTGAAGAAAGTCAATTTATTTTCCATCACCAATTGCTGTTAGCTGTGGCCCTTAACCATTAACCAAGAGACTTTGTAGCAAATGTACCAATCATCTGTGTCTCCTGCAAAGCAGTTTAAAGAAATTGGAGAAAAGAGCTTGAAGAACAGGAAATCTTGGCAAGCAAAAGAATCATCCCAGAAAACCTTGTAGATAGGGGGCATTGAACTGCTTCACTATGTTTTACCCTTTTTTTGCCTGTATGTGTGTCGGACAGGCTTTCAGAAGA
This sequence comes from Chiloscyllium punctatum, assembly GCF_047496795.1. Lineage (NCBI taxonomy): Eukaryota > Metazoa > Chordata > Chondrichthyes > Orectolobiformes > Hemiscylliidae > Chiloscyllium > Chiloscyllium punctatum. Next base: position 58,995,960 of record NC_092763.1, on the reverse strand, counting down.
GGTTTAGAGTTTTAACAAGTAGAACTATATGTTGACAGCTTATTGTTATTAACCTATGTTTAGAATACAGATATTTGTAACAAATGATAGTTCTAGTCAAGTACAGAAACCTGGTCTGCATTTTCTGTTAGCCTTTGTCCACCTGACAGGCAAATTCGCAAATTTTGATTAAATAATTTACGCTTTTGATGTCTCCTGGATTAACAGGGCTTGATTTCCAATGCACTACTGCAATGAGGTGTGATATCAACAAGAAGATCAGTGGACAGTCAGGACTCAAGGATCACTGTTCTACCAACCATTGGTCAATAATGATGTTTTCCCTTCTGTTTCAGCATTTAGTGCAACCCTGTGATGTAGCACAATTGCCAAACTTGCTGAAATACATATCCAGTAGTTTAAATTTCATTCTATTTCCTAGGTGATGTTTTGCAGTTGTATGTCTCCACTCTGTGCCTGTGGAACATACATTGCCAATTGCTTGTTACAGAATGTTCTGCTTTAAGCATTCTAGGAAAGTAGGTTTAAAATGATTACTTAAATATGCAGTGAAGTTATTTTAAATCTGGTGAATAAGGTTACACTGTGCTTACACTGCCTCTTTCTTTCATCATTGCCCTTCAGTCTGCCACTATAATATGTGCACTGAGCTATTTTTTCACAGGTTGCATCGCACATTCCAGGCCCTTCAGCAACTTTCCAGAACCTCAGAAAATCCCACCATGCTTTACTGCCCATGAAGTACATTTGGTAGCTACTGTTGTCACATATAACAGGGAGCAGTCAGTTTACACACACCAATGTGACCATGATGACAGACATGATCTGTCTGTAGTGATGCTAGTTAAAGGCTAATTTACACCAGTTTTACATTGAATTTCAGCTAAGTGCTGCCCAATGGCTTTAATGACCTTTCTATAAATGCATTATCCTGACAACTGTTGGGAGTAAGTCTTTTTTAAAATTGTTTAACAGCAGCGCGTTCACTATTTTAATGATTTCCCTGAAGTATCAGCAGTTCAAATCCAAGAAATCTCTTCCTGATGTATTGCAACACACTCTGCCTTAATTATTTGCCTTTTAAAGTATCTTTCTTTCCTACATCACATGCTTGCAAAAAGAACCTGCTGAACAATAAATACTGCAAGTATTGCAGCAGATTATGGAGAGTTGTATAACACCATGTTTGAGAACTAGGAATATATATGTTGCTGTATATGGGACTGAAAGGGTTAACACTTGATTGAGTGCAGTAAACATCACCCAGTGTATGATGAAGTCATGAGGACATGGTCAGAGTAAATAAGGAGCTGATAGGAGACAGACCTGAGGCTACAGTGATCATTACAGTGTCCGTAATAACAGAGATCACATGCATGTAATTTGTAAATGGAATAACCTTTATATTGTTTATTCAACAAGGCTCTTTTTGTTAGACTGGAAGGGTGAATGTTCTCATCCACTTCAGGCTTCAAGGAACACACATACATAGTACATGAATCATACCAAGTTTTTCATATTACTCACTGTAATTTTTTTAGATCAAAGGTAGTGTCACGTAAATGTGATTGTATTAATCATCTGCTACAATGAGCGTTTGAAACCTACCTGAGAGTTCATTAAATTCATCATGCTCTTAATAAAATTTGGCTTCCTCTGAATTTGAGATGGAAAATACCACCGCAATCATTACTTGTAAATGGGCTATAAAATAAAACCTTCAGTTAAGTATGCGGTGATTTAATGCTACAGTAGAGACAGGAGGTTAAATCTGCCAATTCAGGCATGTTCAGTTACCATGGTAACAGCAACAGAAGGAAACTACCCTGGGGAGCATTTGATCAGTTCCACCAATCCTATTGTTTGGTATACCTAGGTATAGTTCATGTTTATTAAAAGAAATTTGTATTGAATAAACAATATTTTCTCTAAATCTGATTAAACCTATTGAAACCTTATAATGGCATATCACTCTTATTATGGATTTATACCTTTCCCTCAATATTTTTTCATAAGATCCATTTCTGAATTGAAAAATTGTCATTAACCCTGTATCTAGTTAGAAATGTTAGTTATCTTAATTCCCTTTCATCTTAAAAGTAAATGGACAGTTTACAACAAGATCAGAAGGAACTTTGTGTGTATGTCCACTGATTACTTAAAGTATCAAGTCAGGTGGCTAAAGTGGTTAACAAGCCATATGGCATACTTGCCTTTATTAGTCAAGACATAGTGATTAAGAGCAGGGTGGTAATGCCAGAACTGTACAAAATGGTTAGGCTACAACAAGAGTATTGTCTGGACTCTTGAATCCACATTATAGGGTGGATGTGATAGCACTGGAGTGGCTGCAAAGAAGATTTTTGAACGGAGAGCTTCAGTTATGAAAAGAGATTGGACAGACTGGGGTTATTTTCCATAGTGCAGAGGAGGTTGGAAGGGGACATGATTGAGATGTATAAAATTATGAGGAGCATAGATTGCGTAGACAAGAAGAAACTTTTCCCCTTGATGGAAGGATCAATGACCAAGATCATAGATTTAAGGTTTAGAAGAAATATGAGGGAAAACATTTTTAGAGGGAGTCTGGAACTCACTACCTGTAAGGGTGGTAGAGGCAGAAATCCTCATAACATTTAACAGATATTTAGAAGTACACTTGCGAGGCGAAGGCATGCAAGGCTATGTGAAAGTGCTGAAAAATGGGTTGCTTTTGAACAGCACAGAAATGATGGGCTGAAGGGTTTTTTTCTGTGCTGTAGGTTTCTATGACTCCATGACTGTCTAAGTGTTTACAACTCAATATCTGTGACACTTAGATCTTAAAAGAATGACAGTCTACTCATTGTAAATCCAGAAACTGCTATCATTTCAAAAGTACCTAGAGAACTCTTCTCAATGAAATAATCTAAGCGTTTCCTTGATCACTAACAATCAAACCACCGAGGGTTGCTGTAAGGCTGACTGTGGAACAGGGGTAGCACTGCTGCCTCACAGCATCAGTGAGCTGGGTTCGATTCCAGCCTCAGGTGACTGTCTGTGTGGAGTTTGCACATTCTCCCGTGTCTGCGTTGATTTCCCCTGGGTACCGCGGTTTCCTCTCACAGTTCAAAGATGTACAGGTTAGGTGAATTGGCTGTGCTAAATTGCCTATAGTGTTCAGAGATGTGTAGGTTAGGTGCAGTATTCAGGGGTAAATATAGGACGGGGGAATGGGTCTGGGTACGTTACTCTTCAGAGGGTCGGTGTGTACTTGTTGGGCTGAAGGGCCTGTTTCCACACTGTCAAGATTCTATCTAAAGACCCACATCTATTTACCCTAAATTTAAAACTATAGTCCAAACAATAATAATCTTATAAACTTCACAAGTCTCCAAATTGTAGCTTTGTTGAATTTGTGCCTCATTAGTAGGCATGGCTGGTGCTTTTCCTGGAATGTTATCCAGCACTTTTCATTTAATCATTTTGATTGCTTGCTTGACTGGCAAGTGAGTGAGTTTAACGCACTGACCTCTACACCGCTGAAACCAGGCGCCAACTTGCAGACACCTCCTCCTACTGCCCCCTCGATCACGATCTCACCTCCCATTACCAAACCATCACCTCCCAGACCATCCACTCATCACCTCTGGGGATCTCCCATCCCCAGCCTCCAACTTCATCATCTGCAAACCCCGCACCACCCAATTCTACCTCCTACTGAAGATTCACAAACCTGACTCCCACGGTCGACCCGTTACCTCAGCCTACACCTGTCACACTGAACTCATACCTTGACACCATCCTGTCCCCCTTAATCCAGGAATTCCCCACCTATGTTCTGGACACTAACCACATCCTTTATCTCCTCCAAGAAATTCATTTCCCCAGCCCCCTACACCTTATCTTCACCATGGACAGCCAGTCCCTGTACACATCTACCTGCCACAATGAAGCTCTCAGTTTCTTCCTCTCACACCATCACAATCAGTACCCTTCCACTGACATCCTCATCTGTCTGGCTAAACTGGTCCTCACCCTGAACAATGTCTCCTTCCAAGCCTTTCACTTCCTCCAGACCAAAGGGGTAGCCACGGGCACCCACATGAGTCCCAGCTATGCCTGCCTCTTTGTCGGGTACATGGAACAGTCTATGTTCCACAGCTACACTGGCACCATCCCCCACCTTTTTCTCCGCTACATCAATGACTGGATCAGTGCTACCTCACTAACTCATCAACTTCACTAACATCTTTCACCCTGCCCTCAAATTCACCTGGACCATTTCGGACACCTCCTTCCCCTTCCTGGACCTCTCCATCTCCATCTCCGGAGACCGACTAACCACAGACCTCTACTACAAACCCACAGACTCCCACAGCTACCTGGACTACACCCCCCCCCCCACCCTGCCTCCTATAAAAACACCATCCCTTATTCACAATTCTTCTGCGTCCACCTTATCTGTTGCTAGGATGACTATTTCCACCATAGAAAATCCCAGATGGCCTCCTTCTTCAAAGACTGCAATTTACCCTCCCATGTGGTCGACGATGCCCTCCAGCACATCTCCTCCACTTCCCACACCTCCACCGTTGAACCCCACCCCTCCCAATGCAATAAGGACAGAACTCCCCTGGTCCTCCCCGTCCATCCCACCAACCTCCGTATGCAGGGCATCATCCTTCGCCACCTCCAAACAGACCCCACCACTAGGGATATATTTCTTGCTCCACCCCTATCAGCGTTCTGGATACACCATTCCCTTTGCGACTCCCTTGTCAGATCCATGCCCCCCATCAGCCCTCACCTCACTCCTGGCACCTTTCCCCGCCACCGCAGCAAGTATAAAGCCTATGCCAACACCAGTCCCCTCACCTCCATCCAAGGTCCTAAAGGATCCTTCCACATCCGACAGAAATTTACTTCCACCAATGTCAACTCCTGTATCTGTTGCACCCGATGTGGTCTCCTCTACATCAGGGAGACAAGACGCCAACTTGCAGATTGTTTCAGCAATCATCTGTGGGACACCTACACTAACAAACCTCACTGCCCCATGGCTGAACACTTTAACTCCCCCTCCCACTGCACCAAGGATATGCAGGTCCTGAGCCTCCTCCATTGCCAAACCCTAACCATCCGATGCCTGGATGAAGAATGCCTCATCTTTCACCTTGGGACCCTCCAACAACACGGGAATAATGTAGATTTCACCAGTTTCCTCATTTCCCCTCCTCCACCTTATCGCAGTCCCAAGCCTCCAACTCAGCACTGCACTCCTGACCTGTCCATCATGTTTTGCATCTATCTGCTCCACCCTCCTCTCTGACTTATCACCTTTCCCCCCCACATTCATCTACCTACTGCATTCCCAGCTACCTTCCCCCAGCCCCAACCGCACCCCTCTCCCATTTACCTCTCGGCACCTCCGGCCCACAAGCCTCATTCCTGATGAAGGGCTTATGCCTGAAACATTGATTCTTCTGCTCCTCAGATGCTGCCTGACCTGCTGCGCTTTTCCAGCACCACACTCTGTAGACTGAAGGATATGTCAGGCTATTGTTATGGACCAGGCCAGGCTCCCTCAAAACATTTCAAGAAAGTAGCCCAGATCCTAACTTTGCTAGTTGTTTTAAGCTGGCATAGGGCAGATTATCCAGGAGGGATGCAATTGGTCAAACCACGTAATTTCAAGCAAAACAGAATTCATATACAAGATTACCAAATGAATCACAAACACAAGAAATAAAATACTGAATAAGTACACCTCTCTGAAAATCCAACACATCATCCCAACTTAAAGATGCTGTTCCAAATACTTGTGTCAATCCCCATAAACACGTCTTGACACAAAAGGTAAAAACAAACACATGATCTTACAGGAGAGATGTCAGAGAGAGAGGAAGGGTCAGCATGGACCTGCTTCTCTTAGGTCCAGCAGCTTCACATCTGCCTGACTGCTTTCAGTGAATAGCCAGACTGCCAGCTCAGCTCGGAGAACTGGTCACTCCCTTTTCATCGTACAAGTCATTTTTTAATCTTAAAAGCCTTTTGCCTGAGGCAGTATCTGTTAGCTTGAATCAATTTGCCCTAAAAGCCTTCAAATTTATACTTTTCAGAGTCTGTGTCTTTCATGACCTCTCTGAAAGAATAACCAAGGACCACATCACCTTGTTAAAGGAACAACATCGTCACACTACCAAGTTATTCAACAAAGAATCTCGAATCCTGACAGTGTGGAAATAGGCCCTTCAGCCCAACAAGACCACACTGATGTTCTGAAGAGTAACCCACCCAGACTCATTCCCCTATATTTACCCCCTGCCTAATGTACCTAACCCACACCCCGAACACTATGGGCAATTTAGCACAGCCAATTCACCTGACCTGCACATCTTTGGATTGTGGGAGGAAGCCCACGCAGATACGGGGAGAATGTGCAAACTCCACACAGACAGTCACCCAAGGCTGGAATCGAAGCCAGGTCCTTAGCGCTGTGAAGCAGCAGTGCTAACCACAGAACCACCGTGCCACCCCCAAAATTATAAATTGAGGATGAATACATTGTGGACAAAAGGGTAACTAGGGAGCAAATAGGGCCTCTCAAAGATCAGCAAGGCAGCCTTTGTGTGGAGCCACTGGGGATGGGGGAGTATTTTGCATCAGTGCTTACTGTGGAGAAGGGCACAGAAGGCAGAGAGTGTGGCGAAATAGATGGTGTCATTTTGCAAAATACCCATATTACAGAGGAGGTGGTGCTGGATGTCTTGAAACATATAAAGGTGAATTAATCCCCAGGACCTGATCAGGTGTATCCTAGAACTCTGTGGGAAGCTAGGGAAGTGATTGATGGCCCCCTTGCTGTGAAATTTGTTTCATCGATAGTCATAGGTGAGGTGCCGGAAGACTGGAGGTTGGCTAATATGGTACCACTGTTTAAGAAGGGTGGTAAGGACAAGCCAAGGAACTATAGACCAGTCAGCCTGATGTCAGTGGTGGGAAAGTTGTTGGAGGGAATCCTGAGGGACAGGATTTACAAGTATTTGGAAATGCAAGGACTGATTAAGGATCATCAACATGGCTTTGTGCGTGGGAAATCATGTCTCACCAACTTGATTGAGTTTTTTGAAAAAGTAACAAAGAAGATTGATGAGGACAGAGCAGTGAACGTGATCTATGTGGACTTCAGTAAGGAGTTTGACAAGGGTCCCCATGGGAGACTAGTTAGCAGCGTAGACCTCATGGAATACAGGGAGAACTAGCCATTTGGATACAGAACTGGCTCAAAGCTAGAAGACAGAGGATGGAGGTGGAGGGTTGTTTTTCAGACTGGAGGCCTGTGATCAGTGGAGTGCCACAAGGATCAGTGCTGGGTCCACTACTTTTCATCATTTATATAAATGATTTGGATATGAACATAGAAGGTATAGTTAGAAAGTTTGCAGATGAGACCAAAATTGGAGGTATAGTGGACAGCGAAGAAGGTTACGTCAGAGTACAAAGGGATCTTGATCAGATGGGCCAATGGGCTGAGGAGTGGCAGATGGAGTTTAATTCAGATAAATGCGAGGTGCTGCATTTTGGGAAAGCAAACCTTAGCAGGACTTCTACACTAAATGGTAAGGTCCTAGGGAGTGTTGATGAACATAGAGACCTTGGAGTGCAGGTTCATGGTTCCTTGAATGTGGAGTTGCAGGTAGATAGGATAGTGAAGAAGGCGTTTGGTATGCCTTCCTTTATTGGTCAGAGTATCGAATACAGGAGTCGGGAAGTCATGTTGCAGCTGTACAGGACATTGATTAGGTCACTCTTGGAATATGAGTGCAGTTCTAGTCTCCTTCCTATTGGAAGGATGTTGTGAGACCTGAAAGGGTTCAGAAAAGATTTACAAGGATGTTGCTTGGGTTGGAGGATTTGAACTATAGGGAGAGGCTGTATAGGCTGGGGCTGTTATCCCTGGAATGTTGAAGGCTGAGGTGTGACCTCAGAGATTTATAAAATCATGAGGGGCATGGATAGGATAAATAGACAAAGTCTTTTCCCTGGGGTGGGAGAGTCCAGAACAGAACATAGGATTAAGATGAGAGGGAAAGAAATAAAAGGGACCAAATGGGCAACTCTTTCACACAGAGGGTGGTACATGTATGGAATGAGGTGCCAGAGGAAGTGGTGGAGGCTGGTACAATTGAGGAAGGGCTAATGAAGACTCCTGATGAAGGGCTTTTGCCCGAAACGTCAATTTCCCTGCTCCTCAGATGCTGCCTGACCTGCTGTGCCTTTCCAGCACCACTCTAATCTTGACTCTGAGTCCTCATTTTCTCTTAGCTGGTACAATTGCACCATTTAAAAGGCATCTGGATGGGTATTTGAACAGGAAGGGTTTAGAAGGATATGGGCCAAGTGCTGGCAAATGGGATTAGATTAGGTTGGGATACCTGGTAGGCATGGTCAAGTTGGATCAAAGGGTCTGTTTCCGTGCTGTACATCTGTATGACTCTATAACTATGTTACTGCTGATGGCATGTTAGACTTTATGGGTGCCCATTTTTGAGCTCTATATGAATTTACAAATGATGCAGTAAGAATTAGTAAGAAAATGAGGAACCACGTCTGACAGTGCACGGTCCTTTGTATGTACAAAAGCACAACATGAAAAAAGACCATTTGACATGTGCAGAGAATTGATATGTGTTGAGGATATTCCATTATTGTTATCATCTAATCTGACATCTTTCATTATACATCCTGGACAAGTTGCTTTCCTCGGTTCGAGATTTTCACAGCTTGTGCAGTGTGGGAAGGATAATATTTCACAAAGCATTTGATTATCTCTGTTTATAATCTCTATAATCCTCAATGCTTCTGTTAACCTGACATGTGTCCAACTCTATTTACAGACATTAAACAATGTAACATTACCTCTTTTATCTTGAAGCTTATTCTAAACTCTAAGCAGTCTAAGAATAATGGGTAGCCATTCAAAACTGAGATAAGGAAGAATTTGTTCACTCAGAGTTGTAAACCTATAAAATTCTCTTCCACAGGAAGCTGTTGGGGCCAGTTCATTAGATATGTTCAGGAGGGAGCTGGATGTTGCCCTTGCGGCTAAAGAAATCAAGAGGTATGGAGAGAAAGGGGGAGTGGGATACTAAAATTGCATGATTAGCCATGATCATATTGAATGGTGGTGCAGACTCAAAGGGCCGAATGGCCTACTCCTGCACCTATTTTCGATGTTTCGATGTTTTTAAATTCATCCAATCACAAATTTGACCTTCATATCCATGCAGATGATTCAACTGCATCTCCATCATCATAGAATCTTTGGGTGAATGCCCTATTGTATTGTTTTGACCATTGTTACATTCTTAAAAAGCAGCAAGATAGTCCCCTTTCGGAATCTCCCAAATGGTCGGTCCGAAAAGGTCCTGAGGTTTAGACTGGTCTTGATTTCTCAAGTGACAAGCATGAAATACAAGTTTCATTCATTTTTATTTTGTTTTTGTGCTGCATATTGGGTTCCATATTGCTGACCACTTCCATAAGTGACCCCTTTACCCAACAAATCAGAATGGACCTTTACCTGGCCCAATATCTATGTAGTAGGACCAAGAAGTTGACCAAAGGACCCTAACATCTGGATTCCAAGATCTTCTCATTTTGGGAAAGTGAAAAAATATGCTCAATTGAATGCAATTCAGATTGTAAATCAACAAAAAGTCTTTAGCTTTAGCATACCTGGGTTCAAGTTGCACCTGGTGATATAGAAGTGTATGATAACATTTATGAAAAGGTTGTTTAAAAAATATCTACATTACAAAAAGTATATTTACAATAGTTAGGAATGTTGCTTTCCTCACCAAATAACAAAACAATAGATTTCCTCTTGTGCTAGCTCTCAAACAATATTTGATCCTGAAATAGATGCGTTCATTTCTTATGTGAAGAAATACTCCTCTCAGCTTCTGAAGAATATTTTATCAACCTAAGGCAAACTGGTGAGCAAGTGCAGACCAACAAACATGACCTTAGACTAGATATTCTTGGCTAGCATGCTATCCATCAACCAGACTTCAAAGAGTCATTTATTCCATTCCTAAAGACTTCACCAACACTTTTACTGTGTGTGATCATTCAAATCACTCGTGGATATGGTAACAAATGACTTGTTACTGAACTAATAATGCAAAGAGTGAGTTAGAATTCCACCAAAGCAGTTTCATTCACAACCCCCTACCCTATTCACCTACCAATAAGCTTTTTCAAGTACAACTCAAACCCAACATTCACTGTCTCACCTCATGTTCACACGCAGCACTGCTGCAAGCCTTATGTCTACAGTTCACAACTTGTACACAATGTTAGCAATGACAGGTACATAGCCCAAAGACATTGCATCACACTCACTGATACTCACTCCCACTCTTGGTGGACAAGGTTGCTCATAATCAAAAGCAGCATCTAATGGGCAGGGGATCAGCATAAGATCGTAAGAAATAGGAATAGGTCGTAACTCAATAAGATTGCAGTTGATCTGGTATTGGCCCAAACTCCACTATCCTGCCTGTCCCCAATAAACCTGGCATCTTGCATCCATCAGAAATCTGTCTAATCTTTCAATGAGCAAGCTTCTACAGCTGTCTGTTTAAGAGAATTCCAAAAACTGAGGTATCTGACAGATAATATTGTTCCTCACCTCTGTCGCAAATGGGAGATGTTTTTTTTTAAACTGACCCCCTTGGTTCTGGAATTCCCATGGTTGCTGTCACTCCATCACAGAGGTCATGCCAGCAATCACTGCTGCAGCCATGACCAAGGCTGTGACCAGCTGCTGGACTCAAACAATAGACAATAGACAATAGGTGCAGGAGTAGGCCATTCTGCCCTTCAAGCCTGCACCACCATTCAATATGATCATGGCTGATCATCCTTAATCAGTATCCTGTTCCTGCCTTATCTCCTAACCTTTGATTCCACTATCCTTGAGAGCTCTATCCAACTCTTTCTTAAATGAATCCAGAGACTGGGCCTCCACTGCCCTCTGGGGCAGAGCATTCCACACAGCCACCACTCTCCGGGTGAAGAAGTTTCTCCTCATCTCTGTCCTAAATGGTCTACCCCGTATTTTTAAGCTGTGTCCTCTGGTTCGGCACTCACCCATTAGCGGAAACATGTTTCCTGCCTCCAGAGTGACCAATCCTTTAATAATCTTATATGTCTCAATCATATCCTCTCTCAGTCTTCTAAACTCAAGGGTATACAAGCCCAGTCGCTCCAGTCTTTTGGTGTAAGGTAATCCCGCCATTCCAGGAATTGACCTCGTGAACCTACGCTGCATTCCCTCAATAGCCAGAATGTCTTTCCTCAAATTTGGAGACCAGAACTGCACACAGTACTCCAGGTGTGGTCTCACCAGGGCCCTGTACAGCTGCAGAAGAACCTCTTTGCTTCTATACTCAATCCCTCTTGTTATGAAGCCAGCATGCTATTAGCCTTCTTCACTACCTGCTGTACCTGCATGCTTACCTTCATTGACTGGTGTACAAGAACACCCAGATCTCTTTGTACTGCCCCTTTACCGAAATTGATTCCATTTAGGTAGTAATCTGCCTTCCTGTTCTTGCCACCAAAGTGGATAACCATACATTTATCCACATTAAACTGCATCTGCCATGCATCTGACCACTCATCTAACTTGTCCAGGTCACCCTGTAATCTCCTAACATCCTCATCACATTTCACCCTGCCACCCAGCTTAGTATCATCAGCAAATTTGCTAATGTTATTACTAATACCATCTTCTATATCATTAACATACATTGTAAAAAGCTGCCGTGGTCCCAGTACTGATCCTTGTGGTACCCCACTGGTCACTGCCTGCCATTCCAAAATGGAGCCGTTTATCACTACTTTTTGTCTCCTATCAGCCAACCAACTTTCAATCCAAGTTAGTACTTTGCCCCCAATACCATGTGCCCTAATTTTGCTCACTAACCTCCTATGTGGGACTTTATCAAAAGCTTTCTGAAAGTCTAGGTACACTGCATCTACTGGATCTCCCTCTTCCATCTTCAGAGTTACATCCTCAAAAAACTCCATAAGATTAGTCAAGCATGATTTCTCCTTCGTAAATCCATGCTGACTCTGATCTATTCTGTTACTACTATCAAACCATGGAGATCTTTTCCCATCTCTTTTCTCCCTCATTTCACAATTTCTTTCAATTGACAGCTTGCAAGATGGCATAAAGCTGTGCTTATTCCAACCATACTCTAACATCTACAGACCTGCCGATGTGGGAAGCGCAAGAGGAACAGGACTGATGATGATGAAACACCATCACTCAATTTGACATTCATAACCATCAACTCAGATACTGCCAAGCACAAACTTTAGAGGGTAGCATGGAGGCACAATTTGCACGTAATAAGTCGCTAAGGTACACATGACCTCTGGACAAGGGAACAGAACAGTGTAAATACCAACTCATCAGAGGGCAAGGGATTGCACACAAATTCTGCTTAGGAGAATTCAGTTGAGACTTTGATAATATAATGCACACAAGAAGGGGATAAACATATATGTCAGTGAATTCTTGGTGCATTGACAGACTGACTAGAAAGTGTGGTGCTGGAAAAGCACAGCAGGTCAGGCAGCATCCGAGGAGCAGGAGAATTGACATTCCAGGCAAAGGCCCTTCATCAGAAATGAGGCTTTTCCACACCACACTCTCGACTCGGATCTCCAGCATCTGCAGTCCTCACTTTCTCCTAGACAGGCTGGAAAGGTCACTATCACTGTCAAGGAGCACAGAAGGGTCCAGTTGCAAGGTTGCACAGAGCTTTTCACAGCCCACTCTTTTCAGCATGGAAGTGATGGTTAACTCTATGAAGACTTAACCACAAGGCAGCATCTGATGACCAATTTTTCAGTTTCTTTTGCAGCACAACCTGAAACCAGTGAAAACTCTGACTGAGGATGTCAAATCTAAGCTTGTTGCAATACTGTTTATACTGCTGCTTATGGCCACAGAAATCAATACTCAAAGAGACCATCAGGGACTCATAACAGTCCAGTCCTACAGCAAATTATTAGGATTGCTGATGCTTCCCTGGAAATTTGGCAGAGAATCCATAGAGAGCACAAATATACCATCCTCTCCCGGGAATTTAGTATTTATACTCTCACCACTGGCAGTCCATCCTTGTTGCCTGACTAGCCATCCCAGACTGCTGCCACCCATACAAAGCTGTTTCATTCTGAAGATTTCAAGCTCAGAGAGCATATTTTTTCGATTGGATTACTTACAGTGTGGAAACAGGCCCTTCGGCCCAACAAGTCCACAGCGACCCTCCAAAGAGTAACCCACCCAGACCCATTCCCCTACATTTACCCTTTCACCTAACACGATGGGCAATTCACCTAACCTGCACATTTTTGGACTGTGGGAGGAAACCGGAGCACCCGGAGGAAACCCACGCAGACACAGGGAGAACGTGCAAACTCTACACAGACAGTTGCCTGAGGTGGGAATTGAACCTGGGTCTCTGGCGCTGTGAGACAGCAGTGCTAACCACTGTGCCACCATGCCACTTATATTGTAAGGCCATCCGTAAATCCATCTTATTCAAAGTCAGCAGCCTTACTCTGGATGGGCTCTAGCTACTGGGATATTACTGCATGGGTAGACCAAGATAGAAAATGGTAAGAGTGCCACCATGGAATCATAGAATGATTACAACACAGGGGACGACATTTAGCCAAATCATGTCTGTGCTAGCTAATTTGGCTAACCTCGCTCCTCATCATGTATCCCTGCAATTTTTTCCTGATAGAATAACTATCATAGCCCATTCTGAAAATAGAATCATAGAAAATTTATAATGGCTAAAATGATGCACAAAGTTGATTTGACTTTTGTAAGAAATATTGAATGGTTTATTGGATACGGTTGGAATGGAACAGTTGTTGCATGGTGCTTCTCGTTTTGGGATGTTGTGATGAGTTCATCACAGAAGGAGAGTAAGGTTGGAACTGATATCTAATGGAGATTTGGCATTGTGCTCAAGGGAACACAGGGGAATATGATAGAATATGGTGGTCAATCCAGTCGGAGCAGGAATGTCCCAGTAGTCTCCTTCCTTTCTCCTTCTATTCCTGAGCTACTTGCCTGTTGTCTGCTCTTTCATGATTGCCAAAATGTGGTAGATACAACAAAGCATCACAAAGTCGGACACGTGGAATGTCAAATACTGCAGGGTGCTTCCACAGCAGAAAGTAGAGTCATTTCTTCTGCAGCTTAATTGTTCACTTTAGGTCCATTGTCTGCCACGCAGCATGGCTGTCCATTATACACATATTGTTTCCTGCATTGTTGCACTAATGAAGGGATTATTTAACTAGAGGGATAGTTAGTGAACAGTCCTTGTCATCCAGCAGTCACCCCCTGGTGTTTTGCAGTGGCTGACTGACTGAGGGAATAGTGGACTGGTACAGGATAAAAGGATCATAGTTGGTGGTAGGATAGGCATCATTCAATAGCAAGATCAACTGAGAGCTATTGCACATGAAATGCACATTCAGCAAGACACAACCTTTGCAGTTGTGACACATCTCAGCACTTAGATATTACATTTGCAAAGTCACATGCATGTCATCAATGAAATTCTATGTGAAGTGCACTATCTTGGCACTGTAAAGCCACCTGGATACTCACCTGATTCTATTTGTTCAGAGAAAACAGAATCATTGTTGCCTTCATAGCATTTATCCCTTCTAATGCAGGAGTGGACAGCGAACTGGGAGATTTTACAGGTCAGAGATCCCTCATTATGATGGATCCAGTAACAAAATTCAAGATCACAGTCACCTTCGTAACCTCACCAAATGTGTTGTCCTAGCCTTGTGCTAAGACTGCAGCTTATTTTGAGACATGATAGATTTCTATAAGCCTTTTCTTGGTAAAATTCAGACAATGCATAAACTGCTTGTGGTTTAAATGAGGATAAGAGAAATCTTTCTAGAACATACAGATAGGATCTCTTGTCAATAGTCTGCTTTTTTTTCTCTACTTCCTTCTGTGAGCAGCTTGATCTCTTCTTTCCTGCTCTCATGCTGTCCAGGTGCATTTGCATCTATGACACCCATGACTGGGACAATTCCTCTGAGCAGTGTGCTTGCAGTCACAACCACGGCCTTGTCCACATGCAGCACCACTCCCTGCAGACTCCTCCAGCTTTAACCAACTCCACAGACCATTATGCACTCCCACAAAATCAAACAGAGCCAGTAGAAATTAATTTAATTACTAATCTGCATATTGTTATCAGATACTGAAGCAGCCGGTGTTTAGATGCAGGAAAACCTGGACAACATCCAGTTGTGGATTGGTATCTCTGGCTGAGGGGCAAGGTGCAAAAAGACAATGTAATAAGGGATGCTATGAACATGCAGGTAGGGTCGGTGAGTGTGTGCCATGACAGATGGCAATGAACCCCTAGATCTGTCTGGTCCTGTCATGAACCATGTGCATCTATCTGAGCATAGTGTCCTTGCTGCAGCATTACAATAATGACTGCTTTAGTCTCCCCAGGTACAGCATTGAAGTGCAGAAGTGTACTGGTAGTGGATTGGAAATGTGCCATGAGGAGTCTTATTGGTTAGCACATTTGGGTGGCAATGTCTTGGATCTGAGTGCATTTATTTGGTGCCCATGGAGCATGCCCTGAAGTGCTGTTGCATGATGAGCAACATGGAGGTTCACAGCCAGTGGTGAGCTGGAGTTGGCTAGTGCCCACTCCACAACTTCAATGTTGAGAATTTTGCATCTAGTTTGCTCCTGGTGGGTGGTAAAATAGAAAGGTGCATATTAATGAGATGCAATTTTACAGTTAATTAGGTCATTAACAAGTAACAATCCCCCTTTAACAAGCAACTCACCACTGCTTTGCAAGACTCTCACGTCAGATCTTAGTTAAAAGATGCAATGAATTGTTGCTTATGTCAAGATGGGTCTCGATTGTGTTGTTGTGTGATTCTACCATATTTCTCTCCATAGTCCACATTGCTCAGACTCCATCCTCAATCATAGAGTCCTACAGCATGGGAGTCCTACACCCTTCCATCCAACTAGTCCATGCGGATCATTTTTCCCAAACCAAACTAGTCCCACTTGCCTGTGTTTGGTCCATAGCAGTGTGCTAATGATCATTCACTCAGATCTGAAATACAAGAACTTGTTTTACATTTTTTCTAAAATTACAAATGGTGCACATTTAGTGAAACTGTTATTTTCCTCCAATTTTTTCAAGGATGCAACAGCCCCCCAATAACCTGTCAAAGAGCTGTTCCACATGCACGTGTTCCGATGGTGGATGCCATTCTTCTCCACATCCTGCTCTTGTTGTGTCTGACCCAGTAGTCAATAAATTATGCAGTGTGCCTCAATAACTGCCCAGTGGCTCTGTGAAGACTTTTACTAATTCTTATAGATGAACCACAGAAAGCATCCTATCCAGATACATCACAGCAAGGCATGGCAACTGCTTTTCCTAAGATTGTAAGAAACTGCAGAGTTGTGAACACAGCCCAGTCCATCACACAAACTAGCCTTCCATCCATTGACTTCTTCCGTATTTCCCACTGTATTGCCTCGGAAAAGCAACCAACATAATCAAAGACCACTCCCACCCTGAGTATACTCTTTGCCACTCTCTTCCATTGGGCAGAAGATATAACTGTTTGAATATACAAATGAACAGATTGAAGAACAGCTTCTTCCCTGCTAGTTATCAGACTTTTGAACGGACTTCTCAAATGTTTCTTCTGATCTCTCTCTCTCTCTCTCTCTGTACCTGTAACACTATATTCTGCAATCTACTCTGCTGCCCTGATTCACAATCTGCCTGTATAGAACATAAAATAACAATTTTCTCTGTATCTCGGTACATGACCAGAAAACATTTTTCAGCAGCGTTGGTATTAGCAGGGTATTGATATTAGGCTTCATCACCTCCCATTTATTCTGTAAAGTTTTCTTTGAGGATCTGTCTTATTCCATGTCAGGAAAGGATTCCTCATCTGCTTTATTTCATTCTTCAACAGTGCACCAAAGGACTTGCTGCTTGCTTACAGAACTGACAGCTTTTTCTTTGCAATACACTGTTTCCATGCTCCTCAGCCACTTGTTTAAATGGGTACCCATTTGTGATACTTGAGGCCCTTAAATCCAGCAGCAGTAAATATTCTGTACCACAGTATTCCTGATAAGTTATCAATGAAATATATTCCTACAGTCAGAGGTTACTACCAATTATTTAAATTACACTAACTCTGGAAACTACATCAGGCAAGCAATTTTGTAGTATTTTTATGACTCAAACGGTAAGTGTGTATCAATAATCCAGCCCTAGCCCCACTATGCAACAAACCATCACAAATGTGCAACTACTCAATAAAACCACCAAAGTGATCAATTTGTCTGATTGACTGCTATTCAGGAGAAAAGTAACTCACATGATGTTCTATCAGTAACAAGAATTAACTATTTATTGCAAACAAACTTATTTTTAACAAATGGCAAAACAGGGTGACTAAATTCCTACCATGCTATTTAAACCATTCCTCTTTAAAACAACAAATATACATGAGATGGACAAAATACCAATGATTTGACACAAATATAATGGATGGAATATTATAGATAGCAAGAAACAAATTCTGCAGTTCAAGACTCCAGATCACAAAAGGGAGTTGGATTGTTTGACTGGTTGTTAGTTATGCATGAATTGCAACTTCTACAAATGACCAGACAGACTGATACAATCCTTCAACCTGGCCGAGTAGCATTACTTTTGATGGGTTTCTCTGTAACAGCTATGCTATGCAGTCAAAAGAAACTTCACTGATTCATAGAAATAGTAAATGGGTTTGATGGACCGGAATTGTGTACATCAGATATCATTATGCAGGATTAGATATTTTATGGTATAAAAGTATATAACCTCTCTTAAAATGTTTCCAGATGACCAGAGGATTCATTAGTTACATAACCCATTTCAAATACTGCAAAAATAACCATTGGCAAAAGGCATTTAAATAACAGCAAGGTCACTCAAGATGGTCTATCAGATTATTCTTTATAGGTCACATGGAGGTAACAGCTCTGCAATAAATAAATCATGTCACCAATGATCAATATATTTAGCACTATGTCACTTTTTGAATCATTCTCATAGCATTATATACAGCATCCATTTTTGTCAGAAAGTATTTACATAGATAAAATCAGCAACTCTGAATCGCAAGTATAGGTTCTAATCATGTGTCTCTTTCTCTTTGTTCAAAGCCATCTATGAAATAGCATACTTGAACACATTCAAAACCATGGTAAACAATGTAGGATAGAAATATAAACCTAAATCAGACACACAAACACATGTTATCACATGCTTCCATTTTTGTAAGAATGGTAATAATGGGGTTAAACTGGTTAGATTTTCTAAAAAGGTCCTTTAAGGTAGAAAACCTGCCATACTTAACTGATCAGGCAGAGATATGCCTCCAGATCCACATCAATGTCATCAATTCTATGCTCTTTGAGCAAGCCACTCGGTTATATCAAACATGAGTGATCTTGCTGCTTTAAATCTCTTTTGCCAATAATTATTTTTGAAGTAATTAAAATCAATTATGCAACTCATGAATCCACTTGTCATAGAGGAACATTTTAAGAGAGGTTATATATGTTTATACCAGAAAAAGTCAAAAAAGAAAATTATACAGACCATTCAGCATCACCCTAAGCACTGAAATTAATGAAGGGCTTATGCCCAAAATGTTGATTCTCCTGCTCCTCAGATGTTGCCTGACCTGCTTGCTTTTCCAGTGCCACACTTTTCGTCACTAAAATTGATTAAGTCATGTCCTACAGTTGCCCATGCAAAGACTCCTTCACTAACATTTGGTGATTTGTGCCAGAAGTGGGAGAGTTATCTCAAAGACTAGTCATGCAACAACCTGAGTTACATTAATCAAATCTTACTTTAAAATGTCCTTCACTCCTTCATCACTATCGGTAAGGGTGTCTTATTTTACTAGCAAGACTTGCCCATGAGGCATGGTGACTTGGTAAGTAAAGAGGTCTTGGGAAAGTGTCCCTGATAATCCTCAAAATCAACTCTGGATCAATTGGAATCTTGTGGTATCAGGTAGAACACAGACACAGACATCTCCTATTGTTTACCATCCAACACAATCAATCAGTACATCCCTTTGAACACAACTTAGAAGCAATGGGTAACAAGAGAATAATCATCATCAAATACAACACACATGAAGAACTTTCTCATTTCTGCTTATGATGGCCAGCATAGCTTAAATCTACCAGTTATCTTCAAGTAACAGCTGCAGCAATTGTGTATTTGCTCATTCTTAGCTCCTGAATATAGACATTATCTTTTTCAGCTTTCCCAGTATTACATCACTTGATGACCTGAGCAAAGGAATACATGACATTGCTATCATTTTAAAAGGTTATTTTGTCCCTTTTTTCTGAAGAGAGGTTGTAAGGCAGAGGTGCTGAACTGACTACTTGAAGCTGACTTAAGTAAACAACTTGTGAGGCTTTTAAAAATAAAGTTGGAACAATGGAAGCAGCCTGAAAGGGTGCGACCAGCTTTCAATAATTTCTGGGTTATGGTTTTTTCAGTAACAACAGAAGCTATTTGGGGTCTTAAAGGAGTTGGAAACTTCAGTCAATGTCTGCTACATGCTTTGAATTTTCTCAGGATGTTTCTTCCTCCTGGAATGGAGGCCTGCAAGTAAGAATCTGCATCTGAATTGGTCTTTTCGCTAAGAGGTGTGTTATGGGATATAACAATATTGGAACAGTTGATAGGTACTGCATCTACTATTCGGTTAAGTTTTCCAATTGTTGAGATGCTAAATTCCTCTTTTTTTTGATGATATTTTATCTATAGTGTTTAAATAAATTGTTTTGCTCAATATTGAATAGTTTGACCAGTCGCATCACATCTGCAAGATCCACTTCATTTCTACGTTTAAAATAAGAAAACAATTAGGGTCTGCATTGCCTTCTTAAAATATTTTGAGGGGGTCTAGTCTGGTCCATAACAAATACCTTAGATGGCACTGTACCTCTGGCCTCCTTATGCCCAAATTGACTTGTGAACATGATAAAAATTATTCAGGACAATGAATGTTGCTAAAATAATCTTCAGCATTTTGCAGATCGCTATTTAACTAACAACATTAAGCATCAGTAATCAAGAAAATAGTTTATGGTGAGGTGCCTCAAGCTAAGCCAGCTTTTGTTGCCCATTCCTATTGAACCTTGAGGAGGTGATGATGAGCTGCCTTCTTGAACTGCTGCAGTCCTAAGGATATATATACCCACAGACATGTTAGTAAGGGAAAGAAAATTCAGATTAAAAAAGAGCAAACAAATTAGCAAAACTAATGTGAAGAAAAATATAACTTCAGATGTAAAGCAAACATACATTACCAGCAACTGGAACTGATTTTTCTTTATACTTTTTTTTGGGTTTGGCGGGGGGAGGAGGGGGGGATAGAAGGAGGAGATATTACAACTTCTGAAGCAACTATCTGCATCTATTGGGTAGGCAGGGTGCATGCTTTTGGCATGATAATTTTTGTTTTCACTATTGAAAGAATAAAAATAACAAAGGAAGTATTTTCCATAAGACAAACTAGTCTGGAGAAGTCGTCATTGAAGATAAAGAGATGGCAGACAATTTGAACAGATATTTTGTTTTGGTCTTCACTAGCGGGAATACAAGTAACATCCTGGAAATAGCTGTAAATCAGGAATTGAAAGGGAGGGAGGAACTCAAAAACATTGCAGTCACCGAGGAAGTACCAGAGTAAGTTGTTGAACTGTAAGTTGACGAACTGTAAGTTGACAAGTTCCCAAGTCCTGATGGATTTTATGTGAGGGTCTTAAAAGAGGTAACCAGTAAAATAGTTGATACATTAATTCTCCAAAATTCATTAGATTCCAGGCAGGTTCACTGAGAGTGGAAAATAGTTAATGTAACTCCTTTATTCAAAACAGGAGGCAGACAGCAGGAAACTACAGGCCAGTTACCTGTCATTAGGAAAATATTACAACCTATTGTTAAAGATGACATAACAGGAACTTGGATAAGTTCAGGTTTATTGGATAGAGCCACATGATTTTGTCAATGGGAAATCATGTTCAACTAACTTATTGGAGTTCCTTGAAGAAGTAATCCATGTTATAGATAAAGCAAAATAGGTTTCCCGAAGGAATTTGAAATGATGCCACATCAAAAAGTTTGTGTAAACTAAAAGCTCATGGTGTAGGGGTGGTATAATGCTATGGATAGAAGATAGGCTAATTAACAGGAACTGTAGGAATGAGTGGATCTTTTCCAGGCTGGCAGGATATCATGAGTTGTGTGCCAGAGGGTTTAACTCTACTATTTATATAAATGATGTGCATGAAGGGATCAAAAGTATGGTAAGTTTGCTACAAAGACATTTAGATAGGTTAAATGAATGAGAAAAGATCTGGTAACGGAGTATAATGTGGGACAGTGTGAAAAAGTCCATTTTGGCAAAAAAAGAATAAAAGAAACGCATGTTGTCTGAATGGTGAGAGATTACAAAGCTCAGATGCAGAGAGATCTGCATGAACCACAGAAGGTTAGGATGCAGGCACAGCAAGCAATCAGGAAAGCTAACAATATTAATGCAAGAGTAGGGAGGTTAACTTCAGTTATACGGAGCGTTTGTAAAACTTCGTCTGAAGTACAATGCACAGTAAAAAGTCATCATAATCCTACTACGCCTTAGGGCTACTCTCTAATTAGAGGGACTACTTAACCAGAGGTTTACCACTCCTCAGGTGAGGGGAGAGATTGAGAAGGTAACTTCAACTAGTGCAGGAACTGAACCTATGCTGTTAGCATTATTCTGAATCACAAACCAGCCGTGTATCAACTGAGCTAACTGATACCTGGCATGAGTGGATTGCTCTATGTGGAAAGGCTGGACAGGCTGTATCCTCTGAAGTTTAGAAGAGTCAGAGGTGACTTAATGGAAACATACACGATCCTGAGGAGTCTTGAACAGATGGATGTTGAAAAAGGTTTTCTCTTGTGGGAGAATCTATAACTGGGTGACAATTTAAAAAGTAGGGGGTGCTGATTCAAAAAATGGCTCAGGAAACTTTTTCTTCTTCTTCACAGATAATGTCTTTGGAATTCCCTTCCTCAAATGGCAGTGGATGCAGAACCTTAATATATTTTTAAGTGACAGGTAGATATATTCTTGATTACCCAAGAAATGGAAGATAATCAAGCATATGAAGGAATATAGAGTAGAGGTTAAAATCAGACCAGCCGTGATCTTTTGAATGGATCAAAGGGCCCTACTTTTGTTCTACTGCTCATTCCTCATCATGGTATTTTATGAAATACATACTCAACAAACAGGACATTCTTACATATCCAATTTTATGCTCTGGACTACTGATGCGGCCTCTCAAATTTCTGCATGCTCTGTTACTAAATATTAAAAGACTGGAATTTCCTCTTGTGGTTGTCAGGTCCTTAGTTGGCAAAAGTGAAATGGCTTCCAAAGCCTCCTAACGAGCACTTATACCCCAGCAATGTGATCACTGGATGTACTTCATGGCATTCACATTAAGATAGTATAGGAGTTAACTACTTTCAATGTTTGCCAATATGAATTTTTACAAATTTATTCTATCAAATTGATATCATCATTAAAGAGACTCATAACAATCTTTAATTCTAATGTCGTAAATCCTAAATGCTTTCAATAAAAACAAAGCAACAGGTAATCCTTAAATTCTACAGCTGAGCATTTTCCTTAATCAAGCATGAAAATTTCATAATGTCAGAAATGCACTTCACAGAAATGTCAGAAGCAATACTGTGACTTAATACATTTGCCAGCGTCTTAGAGTTAACTGATTTATTGAAAAATAAGGTAATTTATTTATTTATTCTTATACTGTTTAGACCAATGATTTATTGTCATATAAACAAGATAAAGTTTATAAAGTATGCCAAAGCTCAACTAGAAATCAAGTAGACTACAAGAAAATGAACAAATCACATTTCTTAGAATGGATTAGATTGTTTTTAATGGTGCATATAAACTGCTTAAAAGTTTTTTAAAAGCTCAGGTGAGGTTAAACTTTATTTGACTGGGTTGAGAAAAATATCCAAAAATTCTGCCGTAGTATTTTCTTGAGATTTCACTTGATGTTGAAGACTGTTCATGCTGTAAAAAAGTCAAATAATTAACTGTTACACAACTTTATTAAATATATAGAAAAAAAAGTTAAATAAGTCTGAACAGCTTGATGTTCCTGGAATAGAAATGTAATGTGTGCATACTTTGTACACCCCAGACCAACAGCGGCACTGGCAAGCCATGACTACCATCGACACCATTAATTATCAGCTCAAAGTGGAGAGGATCTCCAAGAAGATCGCGATATGGAGTCAGACATCAAGTTTCTGCAGAAATGCAGGAAAGCAAGAAGGATCCCAAAAGGATTAGGGATTAAGAACCCACTCAAGTCAATATATAATTTCAGTTCCATCACACTTTGTAAACTTTTGCAGTGTCTTACAATCTTATACTCCACAACCACAAGGAGCAGCATTCGAAAGCTAGTGCTTCCAAATAAATCTGGTTATGTGCGATTTTTAACTTTGTACACCCCAGTCCAACACCAGCACCTCCAAACCATTCCTTCTCACAACAGTGTTGCCAAAGATCTGAAAGCCTATTAATTCATTACTTGAATTTCTTTATCCCAAACTCAAAAATAAACATGAGAAGATTAAAAACGATAGCAAGTGCCATGGGTCAAACAAAAAATATATTTTTTTCAACATTTACTTGAGTGTGGCATACATAGAAGTAATTTTAGATTTATTCATATTCAGTGCTTTTGGCAGTTAAAACATATTGGTACTGGTTGTTATTTCATCTCATGACCTTGAATTGTACACAAAAACCTAACAATGGCAAGCAATCAATAAATGAGCCACTGAAGGAACTTTGTGCTGGGAAAACAATGTGCAATTTCTCACAAGCTGCTATTTCAGTGGTATCCTTCTACATTATTTGCTTTAAGTCAGACTACATGATTGGGCAGCTTTGGGCTTTCTAGAATTCTCAGGAGTGTTGACTGACCAATGTTGCATGTATGTCTATTTATAAGTCTCAATAGATCTGGTCAGAAATATACAGGTCTCCTTGATGCAGGAAGTTTCAGCTAGTTTTATGCATCATTAAAAAAAAATTGAACACCACAAAGAAAACAGCTGTGAACTGCAGCTTTTCATAGTCGTTAAGCCTTTCATCAGACACATTATTAATTTTTTTTACAAATGGAAACTAGGCTAACAAAGCACTGCCGTCTTGAAGCCATAATTTGAGTGATTAGATTAGATTCCCTACAGTGTGGAAACAGGCCCTTCAGCCCAACAAGTCCACACTGACCTTCCGAACAGCAACCCATCCAGACCCATCTCCCCCTGACTAATGCACCTGACACTATGGGTAATTTAGCATGGCCAATCCACCTGACCTGCACATCTTTGGATTGTGGGAGGAAACCGAAGCACCAGGAAGAAACCCACGCAGACACAGGGAGAATGTGCAAACTCCACAAAGACAGTCGCCCGAGGCTAGAATTGAACCCAGGTTCCTGGTGTTGATAGGCTCAGTCCTAACCACTATGCAATTACATCAGAAACTTATTTCAAAATTTAACAGCAGTTGAATATGCAAAAAAAATGCTCTATTTATAGATGTGAGTGGAAACCAAGAGCTTAGAATAGCAACATTTATAGATGTAGTATGTATGGTGGGAAAATAAATCAGAGCTCCTACTATAACTGCGTTCCTCTCCAGTAAAGGCAAAGAGAGATCATGTCAAGTAGTATGTAGACAATGTAAATTGAACAATTACATTTGACAGAATGGAGCTACACATACTAGCTTACCAGGGACTCCGTTCAATACTTATTTTGTTGCTGCAGCCCTATAAACTGCTTGGTGCACATTTTCAGAAGATGAGATTGCCTCTAGGATCTAATCTAATTTTCAGCTGAAAACATCCCCACATACTGTTAGTAGATTTAGGCAATAATCACTAATTCAACTATCCCCAAGAGACTTTTTTTTAAAAAAGATTGGTGATTTGACTCTTTCTTCTACTACTTATATGGACTCCAACAAAATCAGCTACATCTCCAAAAGGGAAAAGAAATTGAATAGTGTTAAAAAGCTTTATAATTAGAGAAAAACAACATAGTTTTTAGCTTTTACTTCTGTCAACTGGTTCAAATGTAATTGAAAGTCCTGTGTGTCTGCTTTAAAGTAATGACAATGGATATGGACACAATGTGCAAAACTTTTCAAAATTAAGCAACAATTAGCTGTCTGGCCAAAGGCGGCAGAACAAGGACTCAGAAATGAAAATGAAGCACTCAGTCTTAATTTAGTTTTAATCATCAAAAGTCGTTCAATTTAACGTTTGATTCTGATTGGAGGGTTTGGATCATGAGGAGAGCCTGGATAGGTCGGCAGCTTATTTTTCTACAGGAGTGGAGGAGGTTCAGGAGTGAGCTTATAGAAGTTTATGAAATCATGAGGGGGGGGTAGGTAAGTGATTAGCAAAGGTCTTTTCCAGAGGGTAGGGGAATTCAAAACCAGAGAGCATATTTTTAAGGTGAGAGGAGAAAGATTTAAAAGGGACCTGAGGGGCAATCTTTTCACAGACGGTTGTTCGTATGTGGAATGAACTGCCTGAGGAAATGGTCGATGTAGGTGCAGTTACAACATTTAAAAGACATTAGAACAGGTAATACAAAAAGAAAAGGTTTAGAGGGATATTGGACAAACGCAAGCAAATAGGACTAGTTTAGTTTGGGAAACTTGGTCAGCACGGACAAGTTAGACGAAAAGGTTCTGTTTCTGTGCTGTATAACTTTTGACTTTACATATCTGTGTATTCCCTTATACTGTGGCAGAGTTGGTCCAAGGTTGAATAATCAACATGATTATTGGTATTTACATCAACATACTTGGGTTGGGGAATTGAGGGCAATTCAGAGATGCACGTTTCTAATTCCTTGAAAGCAAAATACCAGCCTTTAAGTCTTTCCAGAATCTTGAACAGCCAATAAAACTGATCCCTCATCATTAATAAGTTGCTAAAAACATTTGAGACAAATGTGGAAGATGCAGCGACTTCAAAATATAAGCACCACAACCCCCATATATCCTGTTGCCATGGTATGCTGACGGCAAGGATTTGGGAAATTGCTCAACACATCATCTAAATGTGACAGTAGAAAAGTAAACAGAAATGAATGTCACTGCAAACACAGCAGAAAAGCATACATTTTTAAATAAAGTTTACCTTCAAGATCATACACGAGTTCAAACCCTTTTCACTAACTCTACTTTTGAAGACCTGCTGCAAGAAATTTTCAGTTCAAGTGATTTGGGACTGTCAGATCTGTGTCTGATGAAACAACTCAATTTTCATGGCTATCACAATAAACATTATAGTTTGCAACACACCTGTTTAGGGAGCAGCTTTAGATTGCAACACCAGGAAGCAATTGATTATGATGATAAATCAGTATTTATTTGTATTGATATGATTAACATGACTTATCTTTGAGAACCAATGAAGGAAGTGACTTAACACATAACGGTGAAAACTCAAACATTTAAGATTAATTAGGTGGCAAATGATATCCATACACTATTCGGAGATACACTGCGGAAGAGTACACATTTGAGAATATTCTTGAAATGACTAAATATACACAAAAGACCAAATGCAAGAACAAGTTATTTGTTTTGCAAACATGCAAATGAGTTGCAAACATACCTATTTTACAAACAGGACCAAGATCTGATGAGAGAAAATCATTTTAAAAACTAAACTAAAACTTAAATTATACTGACAGCAAATAATACAGGTCCAGCTGGATGTTAAAAGCATAATATCCAGTGCCTGTTTATGTTTTATTCATTCATTTTAAAGTATAAAAATAAGGGCAGCTATTTTTCTGACAATGTATGGAACAATAAACGGCACTAATTTATTGTCAGGTTTTAAATAGAGACCTGTGGCTCAGCTGACAATGTAAAGACCATTAATTCCATTAAAGTTTGATGAAAGACAAAAAAAAGACTTCCGGAATAATACCCCAATTCCAATTTTTATCCGAGATCAATTTTATCAAATGTAGAACAATATCACAGCAAACCTCTTGTACCCAATAGTGTGATATATTATTCATTCGTTTGCATTATATAATGTGAATAAGCAAAGATGTACATTTTATCCTGCCTAGGTACAACTGGAAGCAGCATTTACCACTAAACGCTCATTCCAAATCAATCTCCTTTACCCCTTTGGTAGTCTGGAGAACGGACCTCTACATTGCAAAGGCCAAATGCCAACTCTCTGACACTATATCCTACCTCCCCCTTGCCCATGACCCGTGCCAAAATCACTCACACACTCCGTGCCCTCATTGCCTCCGGTGATCTACCCTCCACTGCCTGGTTCTACCTGCTCCCCAAGATCCACAAGTCCAACTACCCAGGCCAACATGTTGTCTCAGCATGCTCCTGCCCCAGCGAACTCATCTCTTCCTACCTCGACTCCATTCTCTGCCCCTTTGTTCTGGCACTTCCCACCTACATCCGCGACACCAATCACCCCCTCCATCTCTTCAGTAACCAGTTCCTTGCCTCCCAGTGCTTTACCTTAACCATGGATGTGCAGTACTTATACACATCCATGCCCTCCCCTTCTTCTTCTCCAACAGACCCATCCAGTCCCCCTCCACCAAGCAGAACTGGACCTCAGCCTTGATAACTTTCCCTTTAACTCCTCCCATTTCCTCTAAACCAAGGTGGTGACCACCGGCAACTAGATGGGCCCCAGCGATGGCTGCCCCTGTTGGTTATGTTGAACAGTCCCTCTTCAGTACCTACACAGGCACTGTGCCCCAACTTGCCCATTTAATCGATGACTACATCTGTGCAGTGCCATAGAATTAACCCACAACTTCTACTCCACCCTCAAATTCACTTGGTCAATCTTGGACACCTCCCTCCCTTTCCTTGAACTCTCCATTTCCATTTCTGGTAACAGTCTCCAGACAGACATTTACCACAAACCTACAGACTCCTACAACTCCCTGCACTACACCTCCTCCAACCCAGTATCCTGCAAGAACTCCATTCCAATCTCCCAATTCCACCAGCATCTGCTTGGATGAGGGGACATTTCACTTCCAAGCATCCCAGATGCCCACCTATTTTGTACAATGTGCTTTTCCTCCCTCTGTCATCCAGACAGCCCACCACTGCACCACCTCCATTCCCCGTCCCACTGCTCCAAACCCCCCACAAATGACAGAGTCCCCTTGTTCTAACCTACCACCCAACCAGTTTCCGCATCCAATGGATCATCCTTAAAACTTGCCTGCCAACTCCAACTAGACCCTACCCCTCTCTGCCTCCCACAAAGACTGTTCCCTTCGACAACCTTCGTTTGAGCTACTATTCACACCAACCACCCACTCCCACCTCCCCCGAACCCCCAGGTACCTTTCCCTGCAACTGGAAAAGATGGCAAACCTGCTGGTACCCCACCCCATCACCTCGATCCAAGGCCCCAAACAGTCCTTCCAGGTGTGAGAGGTTCACCTGCCTCTCTTCCAATCTAGTTTACTGCATCCAGTGCTTCTGATGTGGTCTTCTCTACATCAGAGAGACCAATCGTAAACTTAGGGAATGGTGCACAGAGCATCTCAGCTGGGCCCGCAGGGGCTGACCGGACCTCCTGTTTTAATTCCCCTTCCCACTCCTTTTCCGACATGACCATCCTTGGCTTCCTCCACTGCCACAACCAAACTGCAAATTGGAGGAACAACATCTCATCTTCCTGCTGGGCAGCCTACAGCCCGGAGGACTTAACACTGAGTTCCTCAATTTCAAATAACCTCCCCTCCCATTCCCTGACTCCCTTCCACCTCTCCCAGCCATCAACCGGATTCATTCCTCCCATTGACCAACCCAGGTTGTACCCTCTGCCTGTCTTCACCTATTCCCACTTCACCACTCTGCCCCCATCACCCCCTTTATCTGCAGCTCCCCCTACACCCACCCCCAGTCCTGAAGGGTAACACCTGAAACGTCGACTTCTCCACCTCCTGATGCTGCCCGCTGTGTTCTTCAAGCCTCCTGCTTGTCTATTTACCCCTTTGTTAGCACCATCACAATTGTTATTTATTACAGACAAAAGACATTCAAAAATTTACATCAGTTTGATTAACTGTACACATCACAAGTTAACGTAAGAGTTTAACACAAAAATATTCAGTGTGATACAGTGTGCCAGATCTTCAATGGTCTGCTCCACATAGTGGACAAGGTCAAAGTTTACAACCTGATTCTCACATGACAAGTATCTGCTATCAGCAATGCAAACATGAGGAGGTAGCTAGGTCCATTGTGGGAAAGCTAACCATCAACCCTTCTGAGTGAGTCTCTTGTTCATCCATGCAACAGTTCTCAAGTTACAGTGTAAGGTATTTGAGAGCCGGTTGGCTCTGCTGTGCACAGTACAAGGCACAAAGGCTAATAGAATGGAACTGAAGCAGGATTAAAACAAACAAGAAGCCAAATTATTACCCAAAGCTAACTGAAGTCTACTCATGAAACCAAGGCTGTATATGTAGAATTTTATACATTGTACTGTAACTCACAGAACCACTACAGCAACTTCTTTGGCCCATGTGTTACCTTTATTCAGGCAGAGTCTCCAGAATACAAGACTGTGTCAAAACACATCTCATAAGTTATGCCTGTCCAGATACTCAAATCTGTATTAAAAGTGCACTTTGTAATCAACATTCTCTTGAAGGATTCTGATGTTTCGCATACAGCAAATTGACGTGCTGCACGGATCACAGCATTGACTTCAGTTCTGGAAGTCAGTGCAGCACACTGACTTCAGAGGTCCACACAAAAGAGAAAAAAAAGGAGAATGCTATTTGTAACAGATTTCCGATCAATAGCATATGTCGTGGAACACAGTATATCTTGTAAGTTTTCAAATCTCTCACTTTTTGTTCATAAAAATGTTGAACCCAATATACAAAATATGTATCTCTAATGACTGGAATAACTTTCTGTTGCAGAAGTTTGAGCTCATGGTACTATTACTAACACTGTGTTTGGCCCACTGATCACCAATAGAGTGTTCATACATCAGCGTGCAGGAAGGAGGGTTGGGAGACAGGTGAGGATCTAACCTAGTTGGAGTTGAGGTGGAGTAAAATAAACATTGAATTAACGAACACAAAATCTTAAAGTTCCTTCTAACTTTAACAGATTTTAAAACCTCATCTAACTTCTATATAAGTATGCATAATGTATGCAGTTTGTGCAACAAAAAGGATTCAACAGCACCTGTTGTCAAATCTAGCCCTGATCGTGAGTTCCACTGCAAGCTACTTGCTGTGCTTAGCAAACATAAGAATTTAACAGTAATCATAACTTAATTCAACCCCCACTTTGTCTGGGGAAAAATAATACAATGCCTTCTTTAGAAATAAAATTATATCCTTAAAAAGCTGCCAGAATTAGAGCTTTTTTTTTTTAAAAATCAATGTTTTGCCTTATCAGAATGTTTTTAAACATTAAATCAATCATAAATAGTCAACTAAATTTACAGTAGTGTAAAATACAATAAAAATTTTACAAATCATATGATAGCACTGAAAATTACAAAAAAGCATTTGGACCAATTTTGTCATTTTCTTTCTTCCCACAATAGAGTACAATGATTTTGGAAGATAGTACATGGTAACAGGAAGAATGTTGTAAGGAACACCAATATCTTGTGGCCTCATGCTGTCAGCATACATTCACGTAACCAACTTGCATACCAAAAAAAAACTTGCAGTATATCGGCTCTTCAGTTAAATCCTGTCCAACTGCCTCTGTGAGAAATGCCGCTGAGCACCAGCTTCCTTTAAGATGATTAGTAATTCCTACTTCAAATTTCTTAGTCCCTTGATTGGTAGAAAAGAATATAACCTGATTCAGAGTTTTTGGAGATGTCTGATGTTAACCCATAGAATTCTTCAATAGCCTGGGCATCTATTTTCTGAAATTGGAAAGGAACATTTAAGCTTAAAATTGAAATGTTTAGCATTAAGCCATGATCAAATTTATGTTCCAGTGTTACAAAAATGCAAAAAACAAATAAAAAATATTTCAGGAAGGAGCTGGGAATGGATATGCGGAAACAATATACAATCATAACTATTCCAATTCAAAAAGATACATGATATGTCAACTCAACATAAAACACATCCTAGTCTTCACTGAAACAAAGTAGATATCAAAAGCTACACAAAAAAAGAAATTTATTAATGCCTTTTTGACGGAAAATACACAGCATTTTAAGCAGGCTGAGGAGGAGCTACAAGTTCAGCATTACGACTACATTGCATTTTAAAAAAATAGTTTGAAATTACTAATTGTAAGATTTCTAACTTCATATATTGAAAGATGAAAATAAAAATACTTGAAATACATGGTAACTATCAATGTCTGGGCATCTGGGAAAATTAACAATGAAATTCACAACTAATCTTGGAACCGGTTTGGGCGAAGTTCACAACACAGAATCAGATAAGTTAATTGTTGTTTTATGTCTGTCCAAGAGAAGGGCTGTATTAGCGAGTATAGTGGGTTCTTTTTTGATTATATGCCTTTGAAGATAAGTCTCTTCATTAAACTTAAAATATAAGCCATAGCTCTTAATTTAACCTGGTGTAGTGTTTTGTAGAGGAATAAGACAGAGTAATTTTCTGGGTCTGTAGATTGTGAAGGAGCAAACAATGGCCTTTGCAGTGATATGTACTTCTTGTCAGATGTGGGAGTTTAAAGAGAATTTAAGGGTTACTGTGGATTATATCTGCCATAAATGCTGTTGGAACAAGTGGATCAGTTGGAGAGACAGAGAGAAGTGATGAGGAATTTGCAACAGCAACAGTATGTGATGGATGGCAGTTATAGGAAGGGGGGCAAGTCTCAGATACAGTCACATAAATGGGTTAACTCCAGGAAGGGTAAGAGAGGTTGGCACCTAGGATATGCCCATTTCAAACAGATATGCTGTTTTGGAAAATGTAGGGGGTCATGGATTCTCAGGGGAACGTAGCACAAACAGCCAGGTTTCTGGTTTTGAGACTTGCTTTAATGCAACGAGGGGTACGTCGGCTTCCAAAGAGATCAATTGTGTTAGGGGATTCTGTAGTCAGAGGTACAGACAGACGTTTCTGTGGCCAGCAGAGAAACAGCAGAATGGTGTGTTGTTTCCCTGGTGCCAGGATCAAGGATGTCTCAGAGACGGTGCAGAATGTTCTCACAGGGGAGAGGGGCCAGCAAGAGGTCAGTGTCCACCTTGGAACCAACGAAATAGGAAGGGAAAAGGTTGAGATTCTGAAGGGAGATTGCAGAGAGTTAGGCAGAAACTTAAAAAGGAGGTCCTCAAGGGTAGTAATATCTGGATTACTCCCAGAGTTATGAGCTAATGAGGATAGATCAGATGAATGCATGGCTGAGGAGCTAGTTACGGGAGAAGGATTCACAAGTGACCTGGACAAGGAGGACGGATTGCACCTAAATTGGAAGGGGACTAATATACTGGCAGGGAAATTTGCTAGAACTGCTTGGGAGGATTTAAACTATTAAGGTGGGGGGGGACCCAGGGAGATAGTGAGGAAAGAGATCAATCTGAGACTGGTACAGTTGAGAACAGAAGTGAGTCAAACAGTCAGGGCAGGCAGGGATAAGGTAGGACTAATAAATTAAACTGCATTTATTTCAATGCAAGGGGCCTAACAGGGAAGGCAGATGAACTCAGGGCATGGTTAGGAACATGGGACTGGGATGTCATAGCAATTACAGAAATGTGGCTCAGGGATGGGCAGGACTGGCAGCTTAATGTTCCAGGATACATATGTTACAGGAAGGATAGAAAGGGAGGCAAGAGGGGAGGGGGAGTGGCATTTTTGATAAGGGATAGCATTACAGCTGTGCTGAGAGAGGATTTTCCCAGAAATACACCCAGGGAAGTTATTTGGGTGGAACTGAGAAATAAGATAGGGATGATCACCTTATTGGGATTGTATTATAGACCCCCTAAAAGTCAGAGGGGAATTGAGAAACAAACTGGTAATGAGATCTCAGCTATCTGTAAGAATAATAGAGTAGTTATGGTAGGGGATTTTAGCTTTCCAAACATCGACTGGGACTGCCATAGCATTAAAGGTTTAGATGGAGAGGAATTTCTTAAGTGTGTACAAGACAATTTTCTGATTCAGTATGGGGATGTACCTACTAGAGAAGGTGCAAAACTTGACCTATTCTTGGGAAATAAGGCAGGGCAGGTGACTGAGGTGTCAGTGGGAGAGCACTTTGAGGTCAGCAACCATAATTCTATTCGTTTTAAAATAGTGATGGAAAAGGATAGACCAGATCTAAAAGTTGAGGTTCTAAATTGGAGAAAGGCCAATTTGACGGTATTAGGCAAGAACTTTCGAAAGCTGATTGGAGGCAGATGTTTGCAGGTAAAGGGACGACTGGAAAATGGGAAGCTTTCAGAAATGAGATAACAAGAATCCAGAGAAAGTATAATCCTGTTGGGGTGAAAGGGAAGGCTGGCAGATATAGGGAATGCTGGATGACTAAAGAAATTGAGGGTTTGGTTAGAAAAAGAAGGAAGCATATGTCAGGTATAGACAGGATAGATCGAGAGAATCCTTAGAAGAGTACAAAGGAAGTAGGAGCATACTTAAGAAGGAAATCAGAAGGGCAAAAAGGGGACATGAGATAGCTTTGACAAATAGAATTAAGGAGAATCCAAAGGGTTTTAAAAAAAATATTTAGGACAAAAGGGTAATGAGGGAGAGAATAGGGCCCCTCAAAGATCAGCAAGGTGGCCTTAATGTGGAGCCAAAGAAAATGGGGGAGCTACAAAACAAATATTTTGCAACAGTATTTACTATGGAAAAGGATATGGTAGATATAGACTGTAGGGAAATAGATGGTGACATCTTGCAAAATGTCCAGATTACAGAGGAGGAAGTGCTGGATGTCTTGAAACTGTTAAATGTGGATAAAATCCCCAGGACCTGATCAGGTACACCCGATGACTCTGTGGGAAGCTAGAGAAGTGATTGCTGGGCCTGTTGCTGAGATATTTGTATCATCGGTAGTCACAGGTGTAGCGCCGAAGACTGGAGATTGGCAAACGTGGTGCCACTTTTTAAGAAGGGAAGTAAAGACAAGCCAGGGAACGATAGACCGGTGAGCCTGACCTCAGCAGTGGGCAAGTTGTTGGAGGGAATCCTGAGGGACAGGATGTACATGTATTTGGAAAGGCAAGGACTGATTAGGGATAGTCAGCATGGCTTTGTGAGTGGGAAATCATGTCTCACAAACTTGATTGAGTTTTTTGAAGAAGTAACAAAGAAGATTGATGAGAGCAGAGCAGTAAATGTGATCTATATGGACTTCAGTAAGGCGTTCGACAAGGTTGCCCATGGGAGACTGATCAGCAAGGTTAGATCTCATGGAATACAGGGAGAACTAGCCATTTGTATACAGAACTGGCTCAAAGGTAGAAGACAGAGGGTGGTGGTGGAGGGTTGTTTTTCAGACTGGAGGCCTGTAACCAGTGGAGTGCCACAAGGATCGGTGCTGGGTCCTCTACTTTTTGTCATTTACATAAATGATTTGGATGCGAGCATAAGAGGTACAGTTAGTAAGTTTGCGGATGACACCAAAATTGGAGGTGTAGTGGACAGCGAAGAGGGTTACCTCAGATTACAACAGGATCTGGACCAGACGGGCCAATGGGCTGAGAAGGGGCAGATGGAGTTTAATTCAGATAAATGCAGGGTGGTGCATTTTGGGAAAGCAAATCTCAGCAGGACTTATTACACTAAATGGAAAGGTCCTAGGGAGTTTTGCTGAACCTTGGAGTTCAGGTTCATAGCTCCTTGAAAGTGGAGTCGCAGGTAGATAGGATAGTGAAGAAGGCAGTTGGTATGCTTTCCTTTATTGGTCAGAGTATTGAGTACAGGAGTTGGGAGGTCATGTTGCGGCTGTACAGGACATTGGTTAGGCCATTGTTGGAAAACTGCGTGCAATTCTGGTCTCCTTCCTATTGGAAAGATGTTGTGAAACTTGAAATGGTTGGGAAAAGATTTACAAGGATGTTGCCAGGGTTGGAGGATTTGAGCTACAGGGAGAGGCTGAACAAGCTGGGGCTATTTTCCCTGGAGCGTCGGAGGCTGAGGGGTGACCTTATAGAGGTTTTCAAAATTATGAGGGGCATGGATAGGATAAATAGACAAAGTCTTTTCCCTGGGGTCAGGGAGTCCAGAACTAGAGGGGCATAGGTATAGGGTGAGAGGGGAAAGATATAAAAGAGAACTAAGGGGCAACGTTTTCAAGCAGAGGGTATACGTGTATGGAATGAGCTGCCAGAGGATGTGGTGGAGGCTGGCAACATTTAAGAGGTATTTGGATGGGTATATGAACAGGAAAGGTTTGGAGGGATATGGGCTGGGTGCTGGCAGGTGACAATAGACAATAGATGCAGGAGTAGGCCATTCTGCCCTTCGAGCCTGCACCGCCATTCAATATGATCATGGCTGATCATTCCTAATCAGTATCCTGTTCCAGCCTTATCTCCATATCCCTTGACTCCACTATCTTTAAGAGCTCTATCCAATTCTTTCTTAAATGAATCCAGAGACTGGGCCTCCACTGCCCTCTGGGGCAGAGCATTCCACACAGCCACCACTCTCTGGGTGAAGTAGTTTCTCCTCATCTCTGTCCTAAATGGTCTACCCCGTATTTTTAAGTTGTGTCCTCTGGTTCGGCACTCCCCCATCAACGGAAATATGTTCCCTCCTGTCAGAGTGTCCAGTCCTTTCATAATCCTATACGTTTCAATCAGATCCCCTCTCAGTCTTCTAAACTCAAGGGTATACAAGCCCAATCGCTTCAGTCTTTCCGTGTAAGGCAATCCTGCCATTCCAGGAATTGACCTCGTGAACCTACGCTGCACTCCCTCAATAGCCAGAATGTCTTTCCTCAAATTTGGAGACCAGAACTATACACAGTACTCCAGGTGTGGTCTCACCAGGGCCCTGTACAGCTGCAGAAGCACCTCTTTGCTTCTATACTCAATCCCGCTTGTTATGAAGGCCAGCATGCTATTAGCCTTCTTCACGACCTGCTGTACCTGCATGCTTGCCTTCATTGACTGGTGGACAAGAACACCCAGATCTCTCTGAACAGCCCCTTTACCTAATTTGATACCATTGAGGTAGTAATCTGCCTTCCTGTTCTTGCCACCAAAGTGGATAACCAGACATTTATCCACAATAAACTGCATCTGCCATGCATCTGCCCACTCACCTAACTTGTCCAGGTCACCCTGTAATCCCCTAACATCCTCATCACATTTCACCCTACCACCTAGCTTTGTGTCATCAGCAAATTTGCTAATGTTATTGCTGATACCATCTTCTATATCATTTACATATATTGTAAAAAGCTGCGGTCCCAGCACGGATCCCTGCGGTACCCCACTGGTCACTGCCTGCCATTCCGAAATGGAGCCGTTAATCACTACCCTTTGTTTCCTATTAGCCAACCAATTCTCTATCCAATCTAGTACTTTGCCCCCAATCCCGTGCGCCCTAATTTTACTCACTAACCTCTTGTGTGGGACTTTATCAAAAGCTTTCTGAAAGTCCAGGTACACTACATCCACTGGATCTCCCTCGTCCATCTTCCGAGTTACATCCTCAAAAAATTCAAGAAGATTAGTCAAGCATGATTTCCCCTTCATAAATCCATGCTGACTCTGTCCTATCCTGTTACTATTATCCAGATGTGCCGTAATTTCATCCTTTATAATAGACTCCAGCATCTTTCCCACCACTGAGGTCAGACTAACTGGTCTATAATTTCCTGCTTTCTCCCGCCCACCCTTCTTAAAAAGTGGCACAACATTAGCCGCCCTCCAATCCTCAGGAACCGACCCCGATTCTATTGAACTCTGGAAAATAATCACCAGCGCATCCACGATTTCCCGAGCCACCTCCTTCAGTACCCTGGGATGCAGGCCATCAGGTCCCGGAGACTTATCAACCTTCAGACCTAACAGTCTCTCCAACACCAAATCCTGGCAAATAGAAATTCCCTTCAGTTCAGGTCCTTCAGCCACTGTTACCACAGGGAGATTGCTTGTGTCTTCCCCAGTGAACACAGAT
The DNA here is from genome assembly GCF_047496795.1 of Chiloscyllium punctatum. NCBI lineage: Eukaryota > Metazoa > Chordata > Chondrichthyes > Orectolobiformes > Hemiscylliidae > Chiloscyllium > Chiloscyllium punctatum. The sequence goes on along the minus strand of NC_092763.1, from coordinate 58,958,524 downwards.
CTGAAGTACCCATTTAATTCCTCTGCCATTTCTTCGTTCCCAGTAATATATTCCCCTGCTTCTGTCTTCAAGGGCCCAATTTTTGTCCTAACCATTTTTTTGCCTTGGACATACCTAAAAAAGCTTTTACTATCCTCCTTTATATTCTTGGCCAGTTTACCTTCGTACCTCATTTTTTCTCTGCGTATTTCCTTCTTACTAATCCTCTGTTGTTCTTTAAAAGCTTCCCAGTCCTCCGTTTTCCCGCTTATCTTTGCTAAGTTATACTTTTTCTCTTTTAACCTTATATGTTTCTTTACTTCCCTCGTCAGCCACGGCCACCCATGTCTCCTCCTGGGATCTTTCTTCCTTTTAGGAATGAACTGATCCTGCATCTTCTGCATTATACACAGAAATATCCGCCATTGTTCCTCCACGGTCTTCCCTGTTAAGGTATTGAACCATTGAACTTTGGCCAGTTGCTCCCTCATAGCTCCATATTTCCCTTTATTCAACTGAAATATTGTCACTTCAGATTGTACCCACTCCCTCTCAAATTGCAGATTGAAGCTTATTGTATTATGGTCACTACTTCCCAATGGCTCCTTCACTTCGAGGTCACTGACCAATTCTGGTTCGTTACACAATACCAGATCCAGAATCGCTTTATCCCTGGTCGGCTCCAGCACCAGCTGCTCTAAAAATCCATCTCTGAGGCACTCCACAAAGTCTCTTTCTTGAGGCCCGATACCATCCTGATTCTCCCAGTCTACCTGCATGTTAAAATCCCCCATAACAACTGTAGTAACATCTTTGCGACAAGCCAATTTCAGCTCCTGATTCAACTTACCTCCAACATCCAGACTACTGTTTGGGGGCCTGTAGATGACTCCCATGAGGGTCTTTTTACCCTTAGTGTTTCGAAGCTCTATCCACACTGACTCTACATCCCCTGACTCTAGGTCCGCCCGCGCAAGGGACTGAATATCCTCCCTTACCAACAAGGCCACCCCACCCCCTCTGCCCGTCAGTCTATCCTTACGATAGCACGTGTAGCCTTGAATATTCATTTCCCAGGCCCTGTCCCCATGAAGCCACGTCTCAGTTATCCCCACAATATCGTATCTGCCAATTTCCAAAAGAGCCTCAAGCTCATCCACCTTGTGTCTAATGCTTCGTGCATTCATATATAGAATTTTTAATTTGTTACTGCTCTCACCCTTCCCCTCAACCCTTATTTCACTCAACTTTACAGCATGATGCCTTTTCCAGTTTTCTGCCTAGGTGGGACTAGATTGGGTTGGGATATCTGGCTAGCATGGACAGGTTGGACTGAAGGGTCTGTTTCCATGCTGTACATCTCTATGATTCTATGACTGATATTTCAAATGAAGTTACATAGGATTACATTTGATATTACATATGGAGACTGCTACTTGGCAAATCTTTATGCTAGCCTTCCAGAAGTAGCCTTAAAGCTCTATAGGAGAAACATTGATAAATGAAATTTTGTTTCATAAAATAATTATTACTCAATGTTAACCTGCCATTCACCAGGCACATAGTGAATTTCTTAACTAGCTCCACTCTTAAATTTCCTGAAGCTTGAGCATGGGCTAAGACGTTAAATATAATCTGACTAACCTAAACATGGATGAACATCCAACTAGAGATACCCAATAGGAAGATAGTTCTTTGATTCACAGAATCAGAAACATTCAGCATAATAGGAGACCATCAGTCCATTGAGCCTGTGCTGACTTCTTGAAAAATCAGTTCTGCTTAATCACACATCTCTGCTTTTTATCAATTACCTCGTATATTTGTCATCCTCAAACCTCTGCCCAAATCCCTTCCAAAAATATTTATGAAATACACAACCTTTGCAGAGAGAACTTTCCAGTTCTTAACAGCTCATTTATCGTGAGATAATCTGCCATTGATTTTGAATCGAAGACTCTTGAATATTAACCATGGTGGATGTTATTAAATATTTTAGCTTGAAAACCTCAATTAGATCTCCTCTTACCCTTATATTCTGCAAGAAATACCGTAACTTAGCTAACTTTCTCCTCATAACTGAAGTTCCATAACCCCTATATCTACAAAACTGGCTTTTAAAACATATTTGCGAAGCTTTTAAGGGCGGCATGGTGGCTCAGTGGTTAGCACAGCTGCCTCACAGCACCAGGGACCCACGTTCAATTCCAACCTCAGACGATATGTAAGTTAGGTGCATTAGTCAGGGGTAAATATAGGATAATAGGCTAGGGGAATGGGTCTGGGTGGGTTACTCTTTGGAGGGTCAGTGTGGACGTGTTGGGCTGAAGGACCTGTTTTCACACTGTAAGGATTCCATGATTCTTTTCTATGATTTTAATTGACAAGTTAAGTGCCCAGGGTGGCATGGTGACTCAGTGGTTAGTACTGCTGTCTCACAGCAACAGGGTCCCAGGTTCGATTCCAGCCTCTGGTGACTGTCTACGTGGAACTTGCACATTCGCCCCGTGTCAGTGTGGCTTCCTCCAGGTGCTCTGACTTCCTCTCACAGTCCAAGGATGTGCAGGTCAGGTGAACTGGCCATGCTAAATTGTCCATAGTGTTAGGTGCATTAGTCAGAGAGAAATGGTCTGGGTGGGTTACTCTTCAGAGGGTTGGTGTAGACCTGTTGGGCTGAAGGGCCTGTTTCCACACTGTAGGGAATCTAATCAAAGTTCAGCACAGGTACTGCTGCACAAACAATGTTGATTTTTATCCTCCAGGTACACTATCAAGCATTTGTTATTTATTTTTTACGGAGCAGAAACTATATAACAGCTGCAAAATGACTTTTGAAGGTGGAAATTAATTGCTCCATTTTTAGATTTGCTTTGTGCAAGATTGTGATGGCAAAGAAAAATAAAAAAAAGACTAAAAATTGTAAGCAGAGAATTACCTCCACAATATCGTCATCAAAGAGCAACCAGAAACCATGGCTCTTTACAATGGTGATATAATGTCCACGATTAGGACCACTAGAAGGAAAAGCATTATGTATTATTATTAGTGAACCTAGTTGCACTAAATCAGATTACAAGTGGTGTAATGTTAGAAATGTATAACATGTCAAAGTGATGAATAAAGTTATTGTGAATTCATAAAAATGACAAAATGCAAAGCTTCAAAGTGCTGGTGATAACTACAGAATAGCTACAGTCAGAAAGAGGACTTTTAGCTAATGAAGAGTCATCTGACTCAAAACATACCTCTGCTTTCTCTCCACAGATGCTGCCTGACTTGTTGAGTTTCACCAGCAATGTGTGTTTGGATTTCAGATCTACAGCAGTTGCAGTTTTATTTTATTTTTGTGAGCATCTTGGCTCTTTGCAAGAGAAATTCAGCTAGTCCTACTCTCCAGTCCCTTCTTGCAGTACTGCAAACTTTTTCTCTAGATGCTTTTCAAATTCCATTTTAAAAGCAATGATTGAATCTGTCTCCACCACACACTTGGGTCCATGATTCCAAACCTAACCACTCGCTGTCAAAAAAATGTTTTCCTCAAGTCACCATCTTGCTTTTTTGTCACTTACTTTAGATCTGTGGCCTCTGGTCCTTTGTTATTTTTTCAAGAGGGGTCATAAAGCAGAGGTTATGATACATCTGGAAATATATCTACTTGTAAACACTTTAAAGTTTTTTTTGAAACACTTGTACAATGAAAGGGGTGTGGCCAGTTCTCCTAATTCAGGGTTTTTTTCTGGTTCAGTCTTAGTAAGCAGTCGGTTTGAAACTGCTGGTCAAGTTTTAGCTAGGGACTCAAAGCCCCATACTGATCCTCTCTCTTCCGCAATTTCTCTCCTGTAAGAACCTGTTTGATTTTGCCTTTTATTGCCAAGGGAGTGTTATGGGATGTTGCAGGAAATCGGAACAGGTCTTTGTTAAGTTGCGTTTTCATGTCAGTTGGGTTTTCAAATAGTTATGTTATTCTAAATTTGGTTTTCTTTTGTTCGTGTTTTGTTTAAACCTGAGTGATTTGACCAGCGACGCTGCTCGTAAGGTGAATTTTCACCTTACACTTGCTTAAAATAACAAGAAACGTTAGGTTCTGGGCTACCTTGAGGGGGTCTGGCCTGGTCCATAACAAGCAGTCACAGGTCAACTTTGGCCACAGGCTGTAATGAGGTCAGGAGACGAATATTATTGGCAGAATCTAAACTGACCAGGCTATTGTTGTGGAAATGCCACTAGATAGGATTTTCAATGACACCCTTCATCACTCTTCTGGTGACCAAGAGAAGACCGATGGGACTGTAATTGCCCAGATGAATTTGTTCGGCTTTTTGTGGACAGGGCATAATTGGGATATTTTCTACATTGTCAGATAGATACTAGAACAGCTTTATTTGGGATGCAGCCAGTTTTGGAGAACAGGCTTTCAAATACTACAGGTTGTTATCAGCATTCACAGCCTTTGTTGCATCCAGTGCCTTTAACTGTTTCTTGATTTCATGTGGAGTGGATTGAATTGACTCAATATTAGCATCTTTGATGTTGGAAACTTCAGGAAGAAGCCTAAATAGATCCAAATAATTCAGGCTGGTCTCTTGCTCTGATGTACTGGGCTCTTCTATCAGTGAGGATAAGAATATTTCTGCAGTCTTCTCCAGTTAGTTACATAATTGTTAAGCCCCATTTATGAATGTATGCGCCAGGTATGCAGAGTTTTAAGCTGATCTGTTGACCGTGGGATTTTATAGCTCTGCCTATTGAATGCTGCTGCAGTTAGTTTGCATGCCAATTTTCTGGTGTTGTAGCTTCATGAGGGTGATACTTTTTTTTAGGTATCCCTGGTGCTGCTTCTGACACTTTCCCCATTCAAAGCAGAAATAGATGAAAATGTTTATGCAGGAATAACAATGTTGAACTCCTGAATACTTCAGCAGTATTACAATGCTTATTTACCATATGCTATTTAAGGCTGCTGCTTATCATCTTTAATAATGATCTTGTGTAGACAACTTAGCAACTTCTCACTAATAACTTGGTAATTGGATTCTAACAATTGTGCAAATCCTGTGCACCCCTTTGTCTTGTCACTTCATTAAGCTGACAACCAAGAGATGAGTCTCTCTGCTTTGTGTCTGGCTATCTGAAAATGCACTAAGTTTCCTTAAATGGGAAATATGGGATATCAACCCAGGTGCTTGTTTGCATCCAATGATTCATGCGTGACTTCTCATTGCTTTCCTTTCTGCCATCAGCCAACTGAAGAGATGACTATGAGAAAGCTGTACTAATTTGGGAATATATGCTACTTTAATCATCTCACTGTAGTCGACATTCAAAGTTTGGGAGAAGATTTGTAGCTCGGGTGCTCGTTGTTGTGGTTCTGTTCGCCGAGCTGGGAATTTGTCTTGCAAACGTTTCGTCCCCTGTCCAGGTGACATCCTCAGTGCTTGGGAGCCTCCTGTGAAGCGCTTCTGCCGGAGGAAACAGCACAGAAGCGCTTCACAGGAGGCTCCCAAGCACTGAGGATGTCACCTAGACAGGGGACAAAACGTTTGCAAGACAAATTCCCAGCTCGGCGTGTAGTCTATATACTTGGAATTTTGTTGCAAGAATTCAACTCTATAACAATGCAAGATTGGATCACAAAATAATCTAGCAAATATCTATACTGACTAAATAATGTAAATGTAAACGATTAGAATTCACCCAGTACATTGTTTCCATTTACATGCTCATGTACTTGCTTGACAATGCAGGTTAAGTATGACCCAAAAAACAGAAATTGCTGGAAAACCTCAGCAGGTCTGGCAGCATCAGAATTAATGTTTGGGGTCCGGTGACCCTTGCTCAGAACAACTGGAGAGAGGAGCAGAACTTCTTCAAGGTGGGCATGCCTAGAAGAAATGTAGCAGTGAGTTCAATATGAAATAAAAACCGGAAGAACTACAGATGCTGTAATCCAAATTGATTTACAGCGTCCACATTTATTTCGGTTTTGATTCAGATTAAAGTAGGAAATGTTTTACTACAACAAAAAGAATATTCAATGTCAAAATGGAACGTGAATAAAACCATATCAGATAATTGCAACAGGTTTTACAAAAGAGATAGTGGGACAGAACCAAGCAGTTAATTACCTGCCACAGTGAACAACCACAGCTACAAGATCATACATTCGGTCTGGATTAGTGGCATCCCCTGATGTGTTAAAGAGTCTCAACTCCAGGGGAAAAACCACCCTGTAAGAGAGTTTAGTGTATCTATGGAGCTGATCCATGTACTTGAATCTTTTCAAATGCAAAGCAAGAATCATTGGAAGTTTCTTCACCCTCATTCTGCAAAGAATGGAAAAATGTTGTCATTTCGCACATTTTAATTTGCAGCATAAGTGAATTTAAAAGTTCCAAATTTGCTTTGCTACTAATTAAAATTTAACAAAAATCATAACTTTGACTCTGCCAATCTAATCCCAAAGCTTTCATAATTAGGTTGAAATAATTTCAGGTATCATGGACATAACACAGTAAAAAGATGTATAAACTTTAAAGGAAGAAAGTAAGGCACAGTTAGGATTTATCTACAGTATGTTCAGAAAATTCATTTATCACTTTTCTTCAAGTAGCTTTATCATTAGTAAGCCAACCATTTACTTTATTGTTTAGAAAATTAAAGTGTTCACCTCTTTTGTGCTTCCTGCTTACTGCGACACTGCTCACAGTAGTATTTATATTCACTGCAGAGCGTCTCAGTGTTGCTGAATCCTCTGTAGAATAAACAAAATTACTTATTAACAGAGGCACACTTTGGATACATCAAAAAAGTTCTGAAAATTATGAAACACTCTTAATGAAATTAATAAGAAATACTGTTACTACTTTGAAACAAAGAGTCTGACTGTATGATTAGCTGCTGTCATTGTTTTACACGTACCCCATTTTGTTATATCTTTCCCCCAGAAATCTAGATGAATTACAAATCTTGTATAATATGCCAGGTAGTGAGTGCTGGCAAATTATTTGAATTCAAGAGATATCATAGCTGAGCTCAATCCTCACCTAGATTGTCATTAACATTCATGTGCACTTCTAACCTAAATAACTTTTAAGATAAACTTCACTTCTTCATATCTCCAATCTAGTTTGCTGAAGATTCATTTTTGTTTTTGATAAAGAAGTATCCAAGGTCCTTATTATGAATCACATTCAGTTTGAATATAATTGCAAAGGTATTTCAGCAAATCAGGTTAGAGAGTCTTGGTGATATCAAGCTTAAGATGTGAAAGCCCACATAATGTTGGAGATGGAAAGAGTGAAGGAAATAATAAGTTCCACAGTTCTCAACTACTGAAAAGAGAAGTAATTTGAATGAATAGAATGATACAAGTCTTGGCGTCAACACAATATGGGGTGCAAGGTGTAGGATTGCATACTTAAAGTGCAAAAGATTTAAAAAAGCAAAACTCAATGTAGCAATGATGTTATGAAGTTGAAGGCATGTCGTGTACCTTTAAGAGAGAGTGAATGCTGTTCTGAACTGAAAGCTCACAAGCGTCTATTTATTTGACTAGATGGAAGTCCCAGAGTGTACTGGAAAAGTGAAGATATGTAACACTGGCTGTGAAATGGATACCCGAGTTGGTTGCTGTTTTGACAACAATTTGAATTTAACCAGTTTAAATTATGCCCCAGGATACTAGTTTGAATTTATTGTTTTGCCAACATCAGCCCAAAGAGGAGATCCAATGTTGGGAGTATAAAAATGTGGGCATTTTGAAAATTGGAGAGAGCGCAACTGCTATCAGGACAGATCCAAGAAATTAATAACACTCGCTATTAGAAAGTACCGTTTCATATGAAACATACCCACAGTAAAAAGAACGGTGACCTAGAGAATTCAGCAGCCGGAAGAGCAAAGTCACAGAAGATTACAGCGGCTGCTTGGTTTTGAAATTAACTTGATGTAATTTTAGTAAGTGTCCTATTGGAGCTGCATATTGTTATTGAGTTGGAGGTAAGTGATAAGCAGTTAAGAAAAAGGGGGCTTAGAGTTGTGAATAGTTGTTTAATGTTCACTTTTAGAGTTTAAAAAAATAAATTGCTATTATTCTCTTTAAGTAGTGGAATTTGGAAGTTCTCAGGTTATGGGGCGAGGTGAGCTTTTCTGGGTGTTTGGTTTATTTAACAGAGGGGTTCACTGCCGTGTCGTAACAGTTTGGGGACTCAGTTCTGAGATTTGGATAGATTTGGACAGGTTTAGACAGATCCAGTCTGAGATTTAGACAGATTTGGGGTACAAAAGGTGCCAGTAAGTTTAAACATCCTAGATCTTTAAATAAGACTTCCCAAATTTGCCAAGAAAGTTTAGAAAGACAGAGGAAGGGCATACTTTTAGAATTAGCAAATAGAATTGGATTTAACCAGGGACAAAAGGAAAGCTGAAATTACAATGAAATTGGTCAAGCACTTGGGTATATCAGAGAAACAGACAAGCGTGGTAGAGTTAGAAAAATTGACATTGCAATTGAGGCAAATAGAGTTAGAAGGTAAAGAAAGGGAAAGAAGAGTCATGTGAGGAGAGAAAAATAAAGAAAGCAAGAGAAGGTTTTTAGCTGAGCAAACAGAAAGAAAAAAGAGAAAGGGAGAGAAAATTTGAACCTCAGAAGTTGGAAATTTGTCAGAAAAGTCAAGTTAACAGGATGGAGATGGAGCGAGAAGATGATGATATATATAAATATATTAAAACATTGCCACATTGTGAAGAGAAAGATGTCAAAGCTTTATTTCATTTGAAAAATTGGCTAAGCAGATGGAGTGGCCAGAGAACTTGGGGTAATGCTAGTTCAGACTAAGCTGGTGGGCAGAGCTAGTGAGGTACTTGCAGCACTGTTAGATGAGGGGTCAAGAGATTATGCAAATGTCAAACTACTTTGACATACTTATGAATTAAGTGTATAGACAGCGGTTCAGAAACAAAGGAGGAACCAGTTCAAATTTATGTTGAGTGCAAAAAAATTAAACATTGCAATTTTGATAGTTGGATGCAGGCCTTAAAAATAGATAAGAGCTTTGAGGCTCTAAGATTATTCTGTTGGAGTTTAAAAACTCACTTCCAGAGATGATGATAATACCTGCGGATGAACAGAAAGTTCATGAAGTGAGAAGAGTGGCAGAGATGACAGATAAATGTGCATTGTTGCACAAGGTGAAATTTAGCTTCTGACTGGAATTTCATCCTGTGAGGAATAGAAATTGGGAGAAGGGGAGATTCTTCGCAACAAAACAAAGAGTAGAGTACACTTGTAATGAAGAGGTTGGAAAGGTGAAAGGCCTCAGGTGTTTTCACTGTAATAGAGTGGGACACATAAAATTACAGTGCCGGTGGTTTAAGGAGGGCACTGGGAAAAGATGTTTTCACTGCCATAAGGTGAACATGCAAGATCTCAGCGCTGGTCATTGAAGAAAGGCACTGTGGGAAAAGATGTGGTAAAGAGGCTAAACTAGTGGGATTAATGAAAGCAGTAAAGGAAACTCCAAGAAAACTTGAGGAACTGCAGGACAGTGCACAGCCTAGGCAGAGGCTGGATATTGAGTTAGTGCCTGATCTCTATAAAGACGTCACCTCTGAAGTATATGGGGAAAAGGGAAAGAAGTTACAATTTTGAGAGACACGGGAGCTAATCAGTCTCTAATAGGAAGAGATTAATGTGTTTGCACTTTCTTATATGTTACCCGAGAGAGGGGTTATTTGTGGAATAGATGAACAGAAATTTAACATTCCCCTGTGTAAGGTCAGGTTGGATAGCCAAATGAAGACTGAGGAAATAACAGTGGGAGTGATTGACAGGATGTCAGTTCCAGGAATGTGCTTTGTTCCTGGGAACAATTTAGCAGGATTGAAGGTGGGAATGACACCCTCTATTGTGGAGAAGCCAAAGGACCAGGGAACTGAGGAAATAAAAGAAAAATATTCTGGAATTTTTCCAGACTGTATAGTAACAAGATCCCACTGTCATAAGTCACAGCAAGAAGCAAAAACTAAAGAGATAGATGAAGGATGTGAGGTTCAGTTAGGTGACACCCCGTTTGATGTAATGCTGCAGGAAAAACCTCAAAAGGTAGAAGGTCAGGCAGAAGTGTTTAGTCATAGAGATGTACAGCACAGAAACAGACCCTTTGATCCAACTTGTCCATGTCAAACAAATATCCTAGCCTAAACTAGTCCCAATTGCCAGCACTTGGCCCATATCCCTCTAAGAGGTAAAAACAATGACTGCAGATGCTGGAAACCAGAATCTGAATTAGTGGTGCTGGAAGAGCACAGCAGTTCAGGCAGCATCCAAGTAGCTTCGAAATCGACGTTTCGGACAAAAGCCCTTCATCAGAAATAAGGGCTTTTGCCCGAAACGTTGATTTCGAAGCTACTTGGATGCTGCCTGAACTGCTGTGCTCTTCCAGCACCACTAATCCAGATCCATATCCCTCTAAACCCTTCCTACTCACAAACCCATCCAGATGCTTTTTAAATACTGCAATTGTACCACTACTTCCTCTGGCAGCTCATTCCATACACGCACTACCCTCTGCATGAAAATGTTGCTCCTTAGGTATCTTTTATACCTTTCCCCTCTCACCCTAAACTTATGCCCTCTAGTTCTGGACTCCTCCACCCCAAAGACTTTCATGCATGTTATGATTTATTGCATATGTCCTCTCCCTAAAATTGAAAGTGGGAACCAATACTTGCTAACCATAATGGATGCATCAACCAGATTTCCAGAGGCAATTCCATTATGGAGCATTAACGCAAAAAGGGTAGAGGAGTAGTCAGTAGCTTTCTTTACTTGGTACGGGCTATCCAGAGAGTTTCAGTCAGACCAAGGATCTAATTCTACTGCTAGGCTATTTAAGGAAGTCATGGATCGCTTAGGGCATACTGCACTTTAAATTAAGTGCATACTATCCTCGATCCCAGGGAGCTTTGGAAAGATAGCATCAGACCTGGAGACCAATGTTAAGAGTGTATTGTTAGGATTACCCAAATGATTGGGATGAAGGTATCCCATTCGTTTTGTTTGCCATTAGGGATATCCCAAACGAATAGAGTAACATTCGGACATGAAGTAAGAATCCCTTTGAAATTAATTAAAGAGAAACCGATAGGACCGAAGTCGGAGATCTCACACATGGATGATGTATCTAAAGTGAGGGACAGATTAAATTAGGGAGGTGAATTAGCTAAATAGCACCTGAAGAGGGCACAGCCGAGAATGGTGGCAAATAAAAACTCTAAAATTTGGACGTCTTCCCATGAGGATGACGTATTAGCATTGTTACCAGTAGTAGGAGATCCCTTCAAAGCCAGGTTTAATGGTCCCTATCAAATTGAGAAAAAGTTAAGTCAGGTAAACTATCTAATAAAAAATGCCGAATGGAAAAAAGCTTTATCAGGTATATCATGTGAATATGTTGAAACCTTACCATAATAGAGGCAGGGATCTGGAGAAACAGGTGTTACTTACTGCCCTGCAGATTGAGGAATCCAATCCAGATGTCATGGAGTTTGATCTGCCTCAAAATGCGTTAAGTAATGAGGAAATCCTTGAGAAGTGGGATATGTTAGTGAACACTGTCTCAGAAGCAAAGGACCCAGTTGAAAGGTTTGTTGCAGCAGTATGAGGACATATACAGAAATAAGATGGGGAGGACTAATGCTATTTTGCATGAGGTAGAAGTAGGGAAAGCTGTTCTGATAAAACAACACCCCTACAGACCTCTCTAAAAGCCACACAGGTCCAGAAGGAAGTGGTTATGATGCTCAATGAAGATACTGAGTCAGAGTTGAGTGGAGCTCATCCATGATGTTGGTATCCAAATTTGACGGAACTCAACGATTTTGAGTTGACTATTGGAAGGATAATGCCATAACAAAATTGGACTCCTATCCAATACCAAGATTGGAGGACTATATAGGGAAATTAGGTCAAGCCACTTACATCACAAAGTTGGTTATTGGCAGGTACCTTTATCAGAGAAAGCAAAAGACGTTTCTGCATTTGTAACCCCAAATGGGCTATATCAATTCAAGTTGATGCCCTTTGGAATGAAAAATGCACAAGTCACATTCCAAAGACTTAAGAAAGGAGTTGTGGCCAGATTAACAAATTGTGCGGTTTATCTAGATAATGTAGTGACCTTTCGCGAGTCATGGAAAGATCACATGGTACAGTTGGCAGAGATCGTTGAACGATTAAAAGAAGCAAAACTGAGAATAAGCTTAAACAAAACAGAATTCGCGAAGGCAGAGGTAACGTTCTTGGGACATAACATCAGTCATGGAAAGTTGACACTAAGGAACATGAAGACGAAGGTCATAAGAGACATTTCTACCACCATCCTCGAAGAAAGAGGTGCTTCGATTTTTGGGACTAAGTGGATTCTACCAGAAGTTGATTCCAAACTTCAGAAGCATGGTGGCACCACTAATAGATTTACTAAAGAAGAACACAAAATTTCAGTGGACAGAACAATCCCAGGAGGCATCCAAGAATTTAAAAGCAATATTAACCACTGCACCAGTTTTAGCTATTAATAAACCCTTCAAAGATGCAATCAATGCTAGCGATATAGACATTGGAGCTGTACTGCTACAGGAAGATCATGACGGAATTGAATGGCCATTTGGCTATTTTGCAAAGGAACTCAACAACCCACACCTGAGAAAATACTCTACCATCGAAAAAGAATTATTGAGTTTGATACTGGCCTGACAACAGTTTAATGTTTATGTGACGAACAATGTGTCGAAGACAGTTGTGTACACGGACCACAATCCTCTTACATTCTTGGAAAGATTTAAAGACAAAAATATCAGACTATTTAGTTGGAACCTCATGTTACAGACTTGTAATTTACAAATTGTACATGTTGTGGGTCATAACAATCTGATAGCAAGTGCATTATCGCAGATTTAAAGAAGGGGTAGATAAGATTAAGATAGCTTCTAATATTATATATACGTGTGTAGAAACTAATATGAAAAGTATAACTTAGATTAATGACCTATGTTTTTTCATTATAAAGGGATTAATAATTGGGAAAAAAAGCCATCTTTCCATTATGATGGATCATTTTTTTCTAAAGGGGGGAGGTGTTATGAAGTTGAAGGCATGTATTGTACCTTCGAGAGACAGTGAATGCTGTTCTGAACTGAGAGCTTACAAGCACCTGTGTATATGACGAGATGGCAGACCCAGCGTGTAGTGAAAATTGAAAATATATAACATTTGGATATGAAATGGATACCAGAGTTGGTTGCTGTTTTGACAACAATTTGAATTTAACCAATTTAAATTATGCCCCAGGATATTAAAACCCAACCGAGATTGGATTTATTGTTTTGCCAACATCCAACCAATGAGACAATCCCATGTTGAAAGTATACAAATGCGGGCATTTTGAAAACTGGAGAGAGGGTAACTGCCATCAGGACAGATACAAGAAATTAGGAAACACTCGTTATTAGAAAGAACCTTTTCACATGAAACATACTCAGAGTTAAAAGAAAGAAGGTGACCCAGAGAACTCAGGAGCCAGAAGAGTGAAATCATAGAAGATGACAGTGGCTATGTGGTTTTGAAATTAAGTTGATGTAATTTTAATAAGTGTCTTATTGGAACAGCATATTGTTATAGAGTTGGAGGCAGGTAATAAGCAGCTAAGAGAAAGAGGGGCTTAGAGTTGTGAATAGTTGTTGTTTAATGTTCACCTTTAGAGTTAAAAAATATAAACTGATGTTATTTTCCTTAAATAGTGGAATTTAGGAGTTCTGTCACGCACATTTTAACAGTTTATGAAGTGAGGTGAGCTTCTCTGGGTGTTTGGTTTAATTAACAGAGGGGTTCACTGCCGTGTCATAACAATGACCATGTACATAAAAGGTTAAAACAGCAAGAGTTCTTGAAGTGAGAAAAACTGCCTGTTTGAATTCACAGGAAATGCCTAAAGAGCCTTCCTATATATTGCAACAGCATTTCAAATCTTGGACAGACCTGTCCTCTCCAGAGAATTGGGGTCTTGAAGAGAAAAGGAAGATCTTGTATAAAAATTTAAAATGAAAGTTTGGCAAATCCAGAGTCAACAAAAGAAGAATATGGGGTAGAGCCCAAAACAGTGATCTTAAGTTATACTGTGACCTTGAACTGAACTAATTTAAGGAAGAGAGATACTGCAACAGTTCAGCATTAAGGAAGGGTGAGACTAATTGGGATAAGGACTGTCTTCAGCCAAACCTATCTTGTAAGTTGCTAATTGCAACTGTACGATACATATAAGTCTCAAAAGGGTTGAATAAAGCAGTATTTTCAATGCCCTTCAAAAGGGCATGGAGAATTTTACAACTGAACAGCAAAAAGAATAATAGGTATGTACAATCCAAGACCGGTTGTGAAGTCATTAGCAAAAGCGATTCATAGAATGGGACAATAGATGGAGATGGTATGATGGAAGAACAATAACACTTCTGGCTGTTCTTGCAACGTAGGAAAAACCTAACTGCGGGCTTTATAACACTGGTACAAGAATTATGATTCAAAAGAAAGATGCAAACTTTACTCCACCCTTAAGTGCAACACCTGAATCAGATGCGTGTGACACAGACAGTGAATGCAATAAGTGGTAAAGCAATTCATTACCGAGCAGTGACAGTGCTCACCTCAAATACAAAGTTCAAGTCTGCTACTCCCTGCCCCCCAAAAACTTCTGCAATTTTCATTCCCAGTTTTCTGCAGGCAACAGGAATGGCAAAGAATGAAAATATAGAAATAATTTTGAGGGCAAACTGATTTACAACAGGTAACAAATATTTTTAGGCAGTTTAGAATTTTGATGAATCACACAAAGATTACTGAAGGGATGGAAAGGCACTAGGGAACTTCAGTTTAATTGAAACTGAATTGCCATCACCTCAGTAAGAAAAAGCTTACCTGATGTTGCTATCACAGGTATGCACCCAGCAGTGGAAAAACACTGAAAATGTCCTGTTCCCTAAAGTAAAATTAGATAAAGTAGCATTTACTTTGAAAAATTAAAACTCTGGAAATACTTTTGACACAATTACCTTTCCTTACAAAGAAACAAAGGTGAAATATTATGACCACATCTTCAGTAGGGTTTATTTTTCCACAGATGAGCACATACCATAAATGCCTTCATAGGTAAGCTTCCCATGACAATCATGGCAATGTTTCAGTTTTAGCTGAGACTTTCCCATAGGCTCAGTAAAGGTTAGCACACATTGCGCAAGTTAGAGAGATAGGATCAATTGTACACTCTGTGGAAGACATGGGTGGACCACAAGATCGCTCTCATTCAATACTTTCATGTTCACTTTCCAGTGCCTAATAAATGTGCACTTTAAAAATTTATATTTAGAGTACTCATCTAACATGGTTACTTAACAATATTTTCTGAAATGTTTAGCCATTCCTCAAAGGAGCTTTGAAAATGAAAAAATTAAATTATCTTCCCTTGCCCAAAACATGTTTGATTAGAACCAGCTAAATATCTTGCACCCTGCAAACTCATGCGTGAAAAAACACCTTTCTAAAATATAATAAGTAGCACTAAGTGTATTCACAAAGAATAAAATTAAACTTTGTACTTAACACTAAGTCCTAGTTCCCTGTCTAGGTGACATCTTCAGTGCTTGGGACCCTCCTGTGAAGTGCTTCTGTGATCTTTCCTCCAGCATTTGTAGTGGTTTGAATCTGCTGCTTCTGATTGTCAGTTCCAGCTGTCTGCTGCAGTGGTTGGTATATTGGGTCCAGGTCGATGTGCTTATTGATTGAATCTATGGATGAGTGCCATGCCTCCAGGAATTCCCTGGCTGTTCTCTGTTTGGCTTGCCCTATAATAGTAGTGTTGTCCCAGTCGAATTCATGTTGCTTGTCATCTGCATGTGTGGCTACTAAGGATAGCTGGTCATGTCGTTTCGTGGCTAGTTGGTGTTCATGGATGCGGATCGTTAGCTGTCTTCCTGTTTGTCCTGTGTAGTGTTTTGTGCAGTCCTTGCATGGGATTTTGTAGACTACATTGGTTTTGCTCATGCTGGGTATTGGGTCCTTCGTTCTGGTGAGTTGTTGTCTGAGAGTGGCTGTTGGTTTGTGTGCTGTTATGAGTCCTAGTGGTCGCAGTAGTCTGGCTGTCAGTTCGGAAATGCTCTTGATGCGGAGGAAAGATCACAGAAGCGCTTCACAGGAGGCTCCCAAGCACTGAAAATGTCACGTCTGCAATACAAATTCCCAGCTCAGCGAACAGAATCACAATAACGAGCACCCGAGCTACAAATCTTCTCACAGACTAAGCCCTAATTAACATTTGCAAAGTAATTTGCTTCAGGTCCTGTGTTTCTTTACATTCAATTCCATAACCTGAAACACAACGTTCACAATGCAGATAAACAGCCAAATTGAACAGCACGTCTTCGATTGTGCATCCCACAGGTTTTTACGTTTTCAAACTACATATATTTTTTGAATTTTGAAGTTATTTGCTCATTGTGGCTGCATTTCATACCAGTCAAATCAAGTTATCTGTTCATTATATCGACATACAAAAATTAAAAACCCAACAAATCAAACAGTTTCCCCGTGTCTGCGTGGGTTTCCCCCGGGTGCTCCGGTTTCCTCCCACAGTCCAAAAAATGTGCAGGTTGGGTGAATTGGCCGTGCTAAATTGCACGTAGTGTTAGGTGAAGGGGTAAATGTAGGAGTATGGGTCTGAGTGGTATACGCTTCGGCAGGTCGGTGTGGACTTGTTGGGCCGAAGGGCCTGTTTCCACACTGTAAGTAATCTAATCTAATCTAAAAAAGTATGTATTACACCAAGTATAATTGGTATTGTGCAACAGTATTGGCACTTATTCATCAGCCAAGCAGCCATCCGTCACCTTAAATTAGCAAAGCTAAGCTGAATCCTAGCTTCTTTTTCAGATGTTAACACGTATAAATATTGATCACTGGATATCAATTGAGAATGGTTGCTGTATTTTATCTTTCATCTGAGATGAACCTATAAAACCAACTGTAGCAGCCCCAACCACATTTCAGCTTAATCAACACTGACCTTTTGCAAAATCCTCTGACTTCTATAATGTTGTACCACTTAAATGATAATTAAACTCACTAAAGAGGTGATCAATGAGCTTATGGTCTATATATGATGCTAAAAATCTTCTTAAATACATTAGACTGATGCACAATTTCAGAACATCTGTCCTTTAAAATAACTGTTTAGATGTCATGCACAAACTTTATTATTTGCACTTTACAAATAATAAAACCTAGCAAATTCACTTTTAATAAAACTGTTAGATCACTATCCTCATGTAAAAGTTTCTATTTGAAGGCTGAAATTCTCAGGACCTGGCAGCAAAAGTCTGCTGGTGGGAACTGGCACACAAATTGATTGAAAAGATGAATTTCACTGAATAGCTATTACGTATAGCAATCAAGGACTCAAGTACACTGGGGCCCCATTGGGATTGTTGCAGGCAGTAAGATACATCTTGCTATTTAAGCAATTTGGCACACTGCATGGGAGAAACAAACGTGTCTTCTATGTTTGTGGGAGATTATAGGAGAGGCAAGAAAGGAAAGTGGAAAGTGTAGTAAGGATGGGGGAGCAATGGGAGGGGTGACAGATTGTTGTTTCCAACTCAAATCAGTTTTGGAAGAAAACTCCATTCTGAATGAAGGGACTGAAATCAAGGATGGTTTGGATGGGGTGAGGAAGTAAGTTGCGGGGGGGGGGGGGAGGGTGGCGGGAAGAAAAGGGGGCATGAACTAGATGGGAAAAAATTTGTTCAACAGAAGAATACCCAATGTAAAGTTGACTATACGTTTATATCATGGGATTGTGCAACTTCACAATTTAGAAGCAGTGACCCCAAGACTATGTGATTCAAACTGAGTATAACAAATTCATAAAAGGAGTAAGCAAGCATTGCAAGACTGTAAGAGAAATTCAGAGACTTGAGCTTCAATCCGACCAGGCAATGAAAGATACATACATCAGTGTACTCCCAGTTATTGTAACCATCTAGAAGAACTATAATATATAAATGACATATAACTTCATGCTTAACTTCGGAATTGTTCTCAGTTTTATTAGGTATTCATTAGGCAAGAAAGATTCTCCAGTTTTTATTTACACCTTTACATTAAATGGAAATTATTCTGTTCATTAACAGGACAATTATCCTTAACATGTAATTCAATTCTTTTGGATAAAAATCAGCAAAATCATCAAAGCAAAGATCCCAAGACATCCAATTTTCACTAAGAATAGTTACCTAATGAAATCACTTCTGCGATGCATAACCTCAATGCCTGCTACACAGGGCTTTTCTTGTTTAAAACAAAATAAAATAGATCTAATAACACAAATCAGATTAAATTTAGTATCAATTGGAGCCCATGTCATCTTTAAAGCATAAATGTGAGCCATTATATTCACATGGTGGTTAATGTATTGATCAGACGCCAACGGAAGCAGAGGAAATGAGTACCAACATAAAATACAAAAAAATGAGACAAACTATAAAAACTTGTATTTATGTAGAATTTTTCACCACGATGTTACATTCCAAAGTACTTCTCAGCCAATTCAGCACTTTTGATAATGAGTCACTATTATAATGTATGCAAATATTGCTATCAATTTTGGCATAACAAAGATTCCACAAATGACAGAACTTACTACAAGATAATTTGTTTCATTTATCTTAGTTAAGGAACACATATTGACCAGGACACTGGAAAACATAATTCTTCTTTCACAAAAATGGCATGGTATCTTCTGTGCTCTTCTGGGGGCCTGACTTTAATAACCCAGTCAAATGAGGGCATCCCCAATAGTGGTAACACAAAGATCTTCACTGTTAAATTTGAGAATTCCTGGGCAGGTTTCTAACAGGAGGCTCCTATCCAAATATTCTGTGCAGGAGATATCTAAAAGTAAGTGGGTAATCTTTAAATCTGATCAGAATCAGAATTAGACATTTTGATTCTGTTTCAAATATCCAGGTGTCTATCATCTTTGATGGTATGACTAAGTAGTAAGAAATACTGGATTAGTGGTGCTGGAAGAGCACAGCAGTTCAGGCAGCATCCAACGAGCAGCGAAATCAACGTTTCGGGCAAAAGCCCTTCATCAGAAATAAGTAGTAAGAAATGGCAATCACAAAGTTAATTTTGTAATGGATGTATATCCATCTAAAATTCACAACTTCCATCCCTGCTTAAGCTTGAGGAATTTCTACCCTTAAATGGCATGCTGAACATGTGGACTCCCAGAAAATGTAACCATTTGTGTCAATATCCAGTTATTTTGCAAAAATAAAGAGTTGGATGAACGTATGTTTACAGAATTTGAGGGTTATGGGAAAATAAATAACACTATTCAATACTGATTCTATACTTTGCTATCTGTCTACAAGTATGCTTAAACTATTTGAGAAGATTGCTGCTTTGTCACATTGTGCATTAGTTCACACGGAGCAATTTTAACCTAGCTTGGGAAGCAGGAAATCTTTGGGATCACGTGGGATGTAGTTTCTGACCCCATCCATTATGGACAGTGATACTGGATGGGTGTAAATCAGGATTACATTTGTTCCCATTACATCCCTAATGAGCAAATAAGGTTAAAATTGCCCCCAATTTGAATCTCTCCTTTACACTTAAGAATGGATTACAGATTTGAGCTGAAATGGTCAAAGATGCTCTTTCACTTCAGCTATGGTTGCTGGAATGTGTTTCAGTGTCTATAACCAAGTGGTTTCTGGTATATGGGGAGCATTTTCTTTTGGTGCTGTGCCTTAGTCACATTGTGAACATGGTGGGCTGATTTCCACTGTGTTAGTTTCATGAGTGGATTTTAAGTGACCAGGGGAAATCTGCCACAGTTAGTATTGGAGTGACTGAAACCACCTTTTGTTGAAACTCATTTTACAGGGCAGTGCAAACTCAACAATGGCAAATATTAATAGCTGCTTCCACTAGGGAATGAAGTGAAGCACTACTAAGAGTTTTGTCTTTTTGTCCTGCATGGTGTTACATTTTTTGCCTTGTGGATAAACATCTCAACGTAGCAAGAACTTGATGATAGTTTATGCTGAGAGAGGGGTTAGACGAGAATAATTGCTATTCTGCTACATGTATTGGTTAGGCCACTTTTGGAATACTGTGTGCAATTCTGGTCTCCTTCCTATTGGAAGGATGTTGTGAAACTTGAAAGGGTTCAGAAAAGATTTACAAGGATGTTGCCAGTGTTGGAGGATTTGAGCTATGGGGAGAGGCTAAGCAAGCTGGGGCTGTTTTGCCTGGAGCGTCAGAGCCTGAGGGGTGACCTTATCAAGGTTTATAAAATCATGAGGGACATGGATAGGATAAATAGTCAAAATCTTTTCCCTGGGGTGTGGGAGTCCAGAACTAGAGGACATAGGTTTAGGGTGAGAGGGAAAAGATATAATAGAGACCTAAGGGGCAACTCTTTCACACAGAGAGTGGTACGTGTATGGAACAAGCTGCCAGAGGAAGTGGTGGAGGCTGGTACAATTACAGCATTTAAAAGCCATCTGGATGGGTATATGAACAGGAAGGGTTTGGAGGGATATGGACCAAGTGCTGGCAAATGGGACTAGATTAGGTTGGGATATCTGGTCAGCATGGAGAAGGGTCTGTTTCCGTGCTAAACATCTCTATGATTATGACTTTTTACACAGGACCACAGGAAATGACATCACAAACCCAAATAAACCCAAACATATAAATAGAAAGCAGGAATTTTTAGATTGCTTCGCCTGAGGTCCACTAAAGATGTTACCTAGTAGAGTAATGAAACATCTGGAAATGAACCTTCCTGCTCAGTGAGCAAACCTACATCCTTTTTACAAATGACATATGGAAATCAACTGAGTATTCTTTAAGTGAGAGAAAGGAAGGAAACACATGATATGAGGAAAGTGCAGTTTGCATGTCCAAGCTTGATAGGCTGAATTGTCATAGAGTCATAGAAACAGATCTTTCAGTCCATGCCGAACATAATCCCACTCTAGTCTAGTCCCACCTACCAACACCCTGCCCATATCCCTCTAAACCTTTCCTATTTATGTACCTATCCAAATGTCTTCTAAATATTGGAACTGCACCCGCATCACCATTTCCTCACGAAGTTCATTCCACATGCAAACCACCCTGTGTGTACAAAAGTTGCCCCTCATGTCATTTTTGAATCTTTCTCCTTTCACTTTAAAAATATGTCTCCTAGTCTTGAAATCCCCCACCCGAAGGAAAAGACAACTATCATTAACATCTATACCTCGCATTACTTTACAAACGTCTATCAGGTCGCCTCTCAATCTCCTATGCTCCAGTGAAAAAAGTCTCAGCCTATCCAACCATTCTTTATCACTCAAGCCTTCCATACCTGGCAACTCTCTTCAGCTTGATTCTATCCTTCATATAACTGGATGACCAGAACTGGACACAGTATTCCAGAACAGGTCTCACCAATGTCCTGTGCAACCTCAACCTGACTTCCCAACTCAAATGCCTAAGCCTCTTTAACTACCCTGTTTATATATGATGCAAACTTCAAATAATAATGTACCTACACCCGTCGGTCCCTCTATTCTACAACACTACCCAAGGCCACATAATTCATTGTAGAAGACCTACCCCTGTTTGTTGTCCCAAAATGCAATACCTCGCAGTTATCCATATTGAACTCCATCTGCCATTTTTTAACTCATTGACTTACTTGATCAAAATCCCTTTGTAATCTTAGAAAAAATTCATCACCAATTTTGGTGTCGCCCACAAACTTACTAACCATGCCTTTTACATAAATGATTTGGATGAGAATATAGATGAAAAACTAAAGAGAACCCAGATCGGATCCCTCTGAAACACCGCTGGTCAAAGGCCTCCAGTCTGAAAAGCATCCCTCCACTATCACACTCTGTCTCCTGCTGTTAAGCCAATGATGTGTCCAATCGGCAAACTCACTCTGAATCCCATGTAAACTAGTTTTACTAATCCCATGTAAACTAGTTTTACAACGCAGAACCTTGTCAAAGGCTTTACGAAAATCGAAATAAACAACATCTACTGATCTGCCATTGTCAATCTTTTCAGTAACTTCCTTAAAAAACTCAATCAAATTTGTGAGACAAAATTTTCCTCGCATAAAACCATGCATGTGTTTGTAAAATAATGAGAGGTATAGATAATGTCAATGGTAGTTGTCTTTTCCCTAGGATGGGGGATTTCAAGACTCGGGGACACATTTTTAAAACCACAAAACCAACCAGGCACAAAACCTCATCAATTTGTGTATCTCTAAAGGTTCATAAATTCTATCTTTTATAATGACCTCCAACAAGTTACCCACAACTGAAGTCAGACTCACGGGTTTACAGTTCCCCGGTTTCTCCTTACAGCCTTTCTTAAACAAAGGTACAATATTAGCCAAACTCCAGTCATCAGACACCTCACCCATAGTTATAGATGACGCAAATATTTCTGCAATGGATTTAGTATTTTCCTCCCTTGCTTCCCACAATATTCTGGGATACTGTAGAAGTCGTCTCCGATTTATCACCTTTATATTCTCTAAGACCTCCCAAACTCGCTCTTTTGTAATGTGAACTGTTTTTAAAACATCAAAGTATATTTCTCTGCATTCTCTAGGCTCCATTGCTTTCTCCAAAAAATCAGAGAAGGCTAACTAGAAATCAACCAGACAATAAATGACGCAAGATCTTGACAGCCAGCAAGTAGAATACAGAGAGCCAAAAATCAGCCACTCGGCCATACAACACACGGAGACCCATGCTGAATCTGACCTCACCACCCAGCCACTTCCCCCCCAAAAAAAACTGGATCCCTCACTCCCACCTCTCCACACACTATCCAATCCCTCCAGCGCCCGCAATAATGCATCCCATGCTCTCCATACCTCAACAAGAGGCATGTCTGAGCCATCACCTGACACACACACTGTCTGTTGTGGTTCTGTTCGCCGAGCTGCAAACGTTTCGTACCCTGTCTAGGTGACATCCTCAGTGCTTGGGAGCCTCCTGTGAAGCGCTTCTATGCTGTTTCCTCCGGCATTTATAGTAGTTTGAATCTGCCGCTTCCGGTTGTCAGTTCCAACTGTCCGCTGTAGTGGTCGGTATATTGGGTCCAGGTCAATGTGTTTATTGATAGAGTCTGTGGATGATTGCCATGCCTCTAGGAATTCCCCCGCTGTTCTCTGTTTGACTTGCCCTATAATGGTAGTGTTATCCCAGTCGAATTCATGTTGCTTGTCATCTGTGTGTGGCGCTACTAAGGATAGCTGGTCCTGTCGTTTCGTGGCTAGTTGGTGTTCATGGATGCGGATCGTTAGCTGACTTCCTGTTTGTCCTCTCCCATTCCTAGACGTGATGGTACAGAGAACACCGAACGGAGAATTCACCACAAAGGTTTACAGGAAAGCCACACACACAGACCAAGTCCTAAATTATGAAAGCAACCACTCCAACACACACAAATGAAGTTGCATCAAGACACTATTCAAAAGGGCCACAACACACTGCAGCACACCAGAACTGCAAAAAGAGGAAGAGGAACACCTATACAAGGTATTCGCCAAAAACGGATACCCTCGCAATTTCATCAACAGATGCCTAAGGGAGAGACAACGGAACGAGGACATGCCGCAACCCAAAGGACTAGCCACACTACCATACATCAGGAGCATTTCAGAACTGACAGCCAGACTACTGCGACCACTAGGACTCATAACAGCACACAAACCAACAGCCATTCTCAGACAACAACTCACCAGAACGAAGGACCCGATACCCAACATGAGCAAAACCAATGTAGTGTACAAAATCCCATGCAAGGACTGCACAAAACACTACACAGGACAAACAGGAAGACAGCTAACGATCTGTATCCATGAACACCAACTAGCCACGAAACAACACGACCAGCTATCCTTAGTAGCCACACACACAGATGACAAGCAACATGAATTCGACTGGGACAACACTACTATTATAGGGCAAGCCAAACAGAGAACAGCCAGGGAATTCCTGGAGGCATGGCACTCATCCACAGACTCTATCAATAAACACATCGACCTGGACCCAATATACTGGCCACTACAGCGGACAGCTGGAACTGACAACCAGAAGCAGCATAGACAGGCCACTATAAATGCCGGAGGAAACAGCACAGAAGCGCTTCACAGGAGGCTCCCAAGCACTGAGGATGTCACCTAGACAGGGGACGAAACGTTTGCAAGACAAATTCCCAGCTCGGCGAACAGAACCACAACAACGAGCACCCGAGCTACAAATCTTCTCCCAAACTTTAAACACACACTGTCTTTATATATACTTTTTAAAAAAAATATTCGTTGCTTTTACTATTTCTGTTGCCCAGATTTGGATTAATGCAGGTGAAAAGCAGTCACACTCATCTCAATACTGGAATGTCTCAACACACAAAAATTTTCTTTTTCTAAATTCCATCTACTGTGAAATAGAAGAAATGCCAGTCAACAAATTACAGATCAGTAAAGGCCTATTAAGCAAGGAAAAAGAAATTTTGCTGCAAGTCTCACAGAAAGCCTTTGTTCTAGCCACATAGTGATGGCTAACAATGACGTTTGTGTACTTTGAAGAAGAAACCCAATCACAAAAGTAAAATGATGTGTTCATCTGGTCATTTTCACAAAATATACATCAGCTATTTGATCCAATGTACCTGTGCTCATGTTTATACTCTACATAAAATACTCTCATTTCATTTTCCTTCAGTATATTTATAAATTTGTTTTTCTCTCATTTCTTCATCAGTTCGTATATCAGCCAAGTTATTTACTTGCCTATTTCCAGTGTAGTGATTCATGATTCTAATTTTTCTGCAAGAAGAGTATACTAATTTCTCCACTAATTTACTAACCATCTTGTAGTTATGGCTCCAGTTTTTGATTATTCCAGAAGTACATATTAAACTTGTCCAACCCACGAAATTTTAATTTCTTTCTGAGGATACCTTGAAGTCTTTTTCTTAACCCCAAACTTTCCTAGCAATGGAAATCTCTCAGATATGGTACCGTCCTTGTAAGTCATTGTACTTTCTCCAGTGTTTGATGACAATTTTATAATATGGAAGCCAGAAGTGCAGCCTGATTAAAGTCCAACACGAAGTTAACATAATATAATTACTTGTGAATTTGATAACCTTACAAATAAATCCCAGTGCTTTCTGAGCATTTCTTTCCTCCTTCTGAGGCAGTTTTTAATGGTTTGTTCTCCAGTATTTCAAATTCCCTTTACTCTTCTAACCCATTCAATTTAAAACAAAAATATTCTCTAATGTATAGGTAATGATTGTGTTTCTGACCAAAGTATCAATTTACCTATTATCTATAGTTAATGTATCACATAATTGCCTAGTTTGGCCAATGTTTACATGTACTCTTGTACTGTACTGTGTTGCATTCTTCCTCAGTGTTAGCTATATCTGTCAGTTTGGTATTATCTTCAAATGTTGATACTGTTGTTCATTCCTCAGTCAAATCATTAATCTAAATTATGAATACCAATGGCACCAAAACTGATCCATTTGGAACACAACTATTTAACCTTCCTCCAATCTGAATATTTATCCTTTACCCTAATCTTTGTGTTTTTTTTACTCAATATGCAATGTATTCAGCTTCCTGACTGCAAAACTTTCAGACTTTTATCATGAGGTAACCATATCAAAATGTCTTTTGAAAATCCATGTATATCACATACATAACGTTACCCATGTCTACTCTTTGCACTCTTTCATCTTTCAAACGAATTCAGGAGAATTAAATATTTTGTCATGACTGGTCACTAGTTTCTTTGAAATGGTTTTTCTCACTCGATATTTTATCAATTCTTTTAGCATGCTTTCAGTATCTTTAACATCACAGACACTAACTGCTTGTCCTATAATTTCCAGGTTTTGATCGAATTGGACTTTTATGGCAAAGAAGGAAGGCATTCAGCCCATCAAGTTAATGCTGCCTCACTGTACAGCAAACCAGTCCATGCCATTCTCTCCATCTCTATTTTCTCCTGAGTATATGTGATTCTATATCCAGACTTGATGTTTTAACCTCTTAAATTCTGTGATTTATTCAATATTGCATGCCGCAACTCTTTCGGTTTTCTGCACATCTTCTGGTAGCATCTAATTCATTATTTTCTTTATCAAAGTCTCAGGCACAGTAGTTATTGGTTCACCTGCCATTCTCCCACATTACCTTTGAGATTAACTTGTTCTTTCTTTACAGGCTGTATTCCTGTTTTAATTTTTCTTCTGTAACTTATACTTCATAAAATACAATTATTTCTTATGCTCTTTTAAAGTCTGATTTCAAAATTTGTCTTTGTGACTGTAATGACTGTGTCTTTTCGCTAACTGTTTTGAAAAACTGGGACGGAAATAAAAAACAGTGTTTTAAGATCCAGTGTTTGAAACGGTGGCTGCAGTTTTAAAGCAAGTAACCAGGCTTCATACGAGGCATTGTGTAAACAACTGTTTGAACAAGCAGCAATTGAAGTTTGAAACACATAGGATTTGGAGCATAGGGAATGTATAGGTTAAGCCTTTTTTGGAAACAAAAAGTTGACTGATCTATGGACGACTGACTAATTTTCAATGATAGAAACATTATGTCAGCCGACAACCGAGAGATTGGTTCTTAGAGAACTGAAAAGATTAGATCTGGGAACACATTACAGAGGGGGAAGCAATCAGCCCCAAGCTCAGGAGCAGTCTCTGTTCGCTGCAGCTAGAACGCAGTGTAAATCTGAAGAAAACCAATTTATCTATTCTGCAACAGTTATTGTAAAGTGTGACTTTTAACTGATAAGTTGGGCACTTTTTATAAGGGAACCAGCCAACTTGTGCTCCTTTGCAGTCGATGAATGTAACTAAAGAAAGATGTCTGAAACAAATAGCAGGCTAGCAGAAGAGTCATAATGATCATTTCATTAACACTACCGGGAACAAAGGCTATTGAATGGTCTGTCCAATTTTTTTGCCCTCTGCCAAAATCTATTTTCTACCCTGTTTGTTTGTCCATTTGTCAGTGTGTAAGGGGAAGTTTATAAGAGGGTTAGAATCTGATCAGTTGTAATAAATAGTAATTCTTGGTCAGTACAGAAATATGGTCTGTACTTTCTGTCAAGCTGGGTCTCAACGTTAGATAAGTTGGGAAACTTCGCTTTTTTTTTTAAAAAGTCTTTAACTTTTGGAATGAGTCAAGGAATAATAGGGCTTGAATTCGAGCACACTATCCCAGTGAGTAGTAATAGCCACCCAATGGGTTTTTGTTTTTAAAAGCTTCTCTCTTTCGTTCCTCGCATTTGTTATCTTTTAAGGCAGGATTAAAGTTAAAATTTTGATGTAAGTCGTCACTGCTATTGCTTAAGCAGGAGATGGGGAAATTCTATTTTGTTTGTTCATTATGTTACCTTGGATTAGCTGCATTGAGCAAATAGAGTCATAGAGATGTACAGCATGGAAACAGACCCTTTGGCCCAACCTGCCCATGCCGACCAGATATCCCAACCCAATCTAGTCCCACCTGCCAGCACCCAGCCCATATTCCTCCAAACCCTTCCTGTTCATATACCCACCCAAATGCCTCTTAAAATGTTGCAATTGTACCAGCCTCCACCACATCCTCTGGCAGCTCATTCCATACACGTACCACCCTCTGCGTGAAATAGTTGCCCCTTAGGTCTCTTTTATATCTTTCCCCTCTCACCCTAAACCTATGCCCTCTAGTTCTGGACTCCCCGCCCCAGGGAAAAGACTTTGTCTATTTATCCTATCCATGTCCCTCAAAATTTTGTAAACCTCTACAAGGTCACCCCTCAGCCTCCGACGCTCCAGGGAAAACAGCCCCAGCTTGTTCAGACTCTCCATGTAGCTCAAATCCTTCTACCCTGGCAACATCCTTGTAAATCTTTACTGAACCCTTTCAGGTTTCACAACATCTTTCCGTTTGGAAGGAGACCAGAATTGCACGCAATATTCCAAAAGTGGCCTAACCAATGCCCTGCACAGCCGCAACATGACCTCCCAACTCCTGTACTCAATACTGTGACCAATAAAGGAAAGCATACCAAACGCCTTCTTCACTATCCTATCTACCTGCGACTCCACTTTCAAGGAGCTATGAACCTGCACTCCAAGGTCTCTTTGTTCAGCAACACTCCCTAGGACCTTATCATTAAGTGTATAAGTCCTGCTAAGATTTGCTTTCCAAAAATGCAGCACCTCGCATTTATCTGAAATAAACTCCATCTGCCACTTCTCAGTCCATTGGCCTATCTGGTCCAGATCCTGTTGTAATCTGAGGTAACCCTCATCGCTGTTCACTACACCTCCAATTTTGGTGTCATCTGCAAACTTACAAACTGTACCTCTTATGCTCGCATCCAAAGCACTTACGCAAATGACAAAAAGTAGAGGACCCAGCACTGATCCTTGTGGCACTCCACTGGTCACAGGCCTCCAGTCTGAAAAACAACCCTCCACCACCGCCCTCTGTCTTCTACCTTTGAGCCAGTTCTGTATACAAATGGCGAGTTCTCCCTGTATTCTATGAGATCTAGCCTTGCTAATCAGTCGCCCATGGGGAACCTTGTGGAACGCCTTACTGAAGTCCATATAGATCACATCTACTACTCTGCCCTCATCAATCTTCTTTGTTACTTCTTCAAAAAACTCAATCAAGTTTGTGAGACATGATTTCCCACGCACAAAGCCATGTTGACTATCCCTAATCAGTCCTTGCCTTTCCAAATACACGTACATCCTGTCCCTCAGGATTCCCTCCAACAACTTGCCCACCACTGAGGTTAGACTCACCCTTCTTAAACAGTTGCACCACGTTTGCCAACCTCCAGTCTTCCAGCACCTCACCTGTGACTATCGATGATACAAATATTTCAGCAAGAGGCCCAGCAATCACTTCTCTAGCTTCCCACAGAGTTCTCGGGTACACATGATCAGGTTTTGGGGATTTATGCACCTTTAACCATTTCAAGACATCCAGCAATTCCTCCTCTGTAATCTGGACATTTTGCAAGATGTCACCATCTATTTCCCTACAGTCTATATCTTCCATATCCTTTTCCACAGTAAATACTGATGCAAAATATTCATTTAGTATCTCCCCCATTTTCTGTGGCTCCACACAAAGGCCACCTTGCTGATCTTTGAGGGGACCTATTCTCTCCCTAGTTGCCCTTTTGTCCTTAATATATTTGTAAAAACCCTTTGGATTCTCCTTAATTCTATTTGCCAAAGCTATCTCATATCCCCATTTTGCCCTCCTGATTTCCCTCTTAAGTATACTCCTACTTCCTTTATACTCTTGTAAGGATTCACTCAATCTATCCAGTCTATACCTGACATATGCTTCTTTCTTTTTCTAACCAAACCCTCAATTTCTTTAGTCATCCAGCATTCCCTATACCTACCGGCCTTCCCTTTCACCCTGACAGGAATATACTTTCTCTGGATTCTTGTTATCTCATTTCTGAAAACTTCCCATTTTCCAGCCGTCCCTTTACCTGTGAACATCTGCCTCCAATCAGCTTTCGAAAGTTCTTCCCTAATACCGTCAAAATTGGCCTTTCTCCAATTTAGAAGTTCAACTTTTAGATCTGGTCTATCCTTTTCCATCAATATTTTAAAACAAATAGAATTATGGTCGCTGGCTCCAAAATGCTCCCCCTCGACACCTCAGTCACCTGCCCTGCCTTATTTCCCACGAGTAGGTCAAGTTTTGCACCTTCTCTAGTAGGTACATCCACATACTGAATCAGAAAATTGTCTTGTACACACTTAACAAATTCCTCTCCATCTAAACCTTTAACACTATGGCAGTCCCAGTCAAAGTTTGGAGATGTCCACACTCAAATTCAAACTGAACCAGGATTGGAGTTGTCCAGTTTTAGTATGCATAGATTGATCTGCAGTTTGCAATATCAAAATTTGAGAAACTAATCATCATTTTAGGACCAGAGATAAGATACCTTTCAAAAATCTGCAAATAATCCTTTCATATCTCTAGCCTTTTACTAGGAATGTACATTAAGATGCACATAATTAACCTCCAATAATACTTATGTGCGTAAAAACCTTTACACACTAACCTACCTTAAACAATGAGTTATTGAAGTATTTTGTTCTACGTCAACTGAAAGATCCAAAAAATCTTCATCTTTACTACTAACCTGTAGAGAAAGAAAACACAACACTTAATCACAAAATATTAGTTAGAATTATTTCATGATTATTTTTGTACTGTACTTCCTTTGACAATGGAGAGGGGGTGAAAGGGTAGGAAGGTGATCCAGAGGAAATGCAAAGGGAAACCTACAAAAGGTTAAAAGGATAAAGGCAATATCTGATGCAGCACTACATCAGAACATGTCTAATACCAGTCATCCATCTGTAATGGATTATTCATTTCACCTCTGGCTACTTTCACTAATGTGTGGTTCTACAGAGCTGCTCCAGATCAAGTCAAATCCATAAAGTTGCAAATACCCAAAAAAATTACAGCAGATTTGGTACCAAGAACAGCAGCACAATTATGGGATTATTTTGGTAACAAAATGGTGAATTTAAGGCTCTACTTGTCCAGCACTGTTAGCAATTTCAGCGCACACTCATTATAGATTTCAACACTTTCCTTTGAAACTCACAGTTTCGCAATTAAGACACCTTGTTTCATTTGTTAGTGTTCCTTGAAATATTTCATGCACCCAGGTTGGTTCTGTTTTATCACTTTCCTCATTTTCCACATTGCCATTTTGCAGCTTGCCATTCTGCTTCTCTTGTTTCTTTTCCTCTTGTAATAGGTCAGCAATTGTGTTTAAAAGGTAGTTCAGAAACTCGTGTGCATCTTGTTGCATATAATTATCAAACAGTTCTGGAAACATCAAAAAGAGGGTATCAGTAACTGAGCAGACTTGAATTACATTTTGATCAACACCTGATTTCTTCAATTATATCACCACGAATCTTCCCTTTTATCTCAAAAAAAGGATAAAAGTAATTCCCATCATCCCCCAACAAAACAAGGAGCCATCTAAACTTATTCTTTGGGTCAACAGTTTACAAAGAGATGCGTGTTGCAGTACTACATCATATTGAAAAGAGAGAACATAAGTAAACTATGGAAATCTGTTTTTTGGATTTAAATTGCAATATTGCTATTACTGTCATATCAAAAGAGCATCAGAAGCAAAATTCATAGTTCATTATAAATTTTATCAATGCATCTACTTGAACAATTATTCTGCTGAAAAGTTTTAACCAACTTCTGCGCGAGGCACAGATTAACTAAAATGGAAATGGAAATGCACGGCTCAAACATTGGTGCGGGAAAAACAGGTTCTGATTCATGACACACTGGTACCAGTACTGAGGAAAGACAGTGTGGTTCCATTGGGATGGTCTTCATTTGAGTCATATTGGGAGCAGTGTCCTGTTCATATATTAGGGCTTTGGAAGGGGCTTTAAATTGGCAGGGAAGATGGTTCAAGTGAAGGTAACAATATAAAAAAAATCAAAATCAAACAAAAGAGCAGAGGTGCAAGAAAGTGAAGAGGCAAACATCAATCCAAGTGTGGCAAGAAAGGGTTGAAAATATATGCACAAGAGTGCAGCAGAATTTAGAATGAGCAAGTAAATGATGGTTAAAAAGTCAAAGTTTTAGATTCTTTATCTAAATCCATGCAGTATTTGTAATAAGATTAATGAGTTGATGCATAAGTAGAAATAAATGGATACAACTTTAAAGTTATTGTAGAGACATGGTCACAAAGCAAAGACTGGAATCTTAATATTCAAGGGTATTCGGGGCAAAAAGGAAAATGAGCTGGGGTTGCTTTGTCAGTAAATAAAAGCATCAGATTCGTGGCGAGTAGTGACATAGGTGTAATGAATTGTGATCCGGAATCGAGTGCAAGTAACGAACAGCAAGAGGAAACATTACTGGTACAAGTCATCTATAGGTCCTCAAAGAGTTGATTCGCGGTTGGATAAACTGTATAAACTGGGATGTAACAGAGACATATAAGGATGACAATTATCATGGGTGATTTTAATCTGCATCGCGACTGGATAATCAGATATGGAATGGTACCATTGGAGACAAATTTGTAGAGTATATCAGGGACTGCTTCTTATAGTATATTGCAGAACCTACCCAGGGCCAGATTATTTTCGATCTTGTAATGTGTAACGAGGTAGGATTAATCCATTTTTTTTCAACTTGAGAGCAGCAATGGCCTACTTCTGCTCATACGTCTAACATTCTTAAGCTCTTAAATCCAAAACCTTCAAAAGCATGTCTTTTGCCCCATAATATTAAACTTCTGTTTTGTTAGCAGTTCTTTCTATCCAACCTAACTTATAGTCACTTAATTATGGTATTAAAGTAGGCCACACTTTAATTCAAAAACTGCTTCAATATTCAAAGATTTAAAATGTTGAAATTAAAGACACTCAAGGCATATACGGACAGTACAATCGATGTTAGTGCAGGTTTTAAAAACAAACAGGATTTTGACTCCACAGTTCAACAATTTGAGCAAAATATTCCTACAATTATTTCCACTGCACATCAATTCAACATGCTTCTAGTTTTGAACTCTAATAACGTTAACATTTAGCTTTAACATCGGTCATGCATTACAAAAAGTAGAAAATGTCCGCATTACCATTTTCTTTTCTTAACCTTGAAATGAATTTCTTAGGTGGTATCACACCAACTTTCTTTTTCTGCGTTGCTATACTATTAAAGAGGTCAGATAGGCATGTGAGTAGATTTTCCTTCTTCCTGGGCTGCACCTTGTACGCCAAAACCTTTTCCCGAAATGGCCGACAGAAGTAAAGTGCTTGCAAAACTGAATTGCAATAGCATGTATTGCCAAACTAGCAAAGTTAAAAAACAATCAAAAACGTATAGTAAGGAATATGGAAGTAGTAATGTCATTTTTTTCTCACTGCTCGAGTGACGCTTTCAGATTATATTAAATCAGCTGATTCATCCTACTGAATTCAAGTCAGTAAGCCTGAAAGAATTCAGCAGCACGTGAACAAATATACATATTTTTAAAATCGAAAGAAACATCTTTAATCACAATTGCCAAAACATGCAGGAAACAATGCTGAGATATTAGTTTCACTTCACATTTTTTACACAAGCTATTGATGTTTCTAAAAGTTTGCTATTAAACTTAAATTATACCTATCATGATTAAAGAATATTTCAGGTTCATGAGGCCAGTTTGAAAAACCTGTGCCTGCATTTAGAGTATTTGAACCCGATGGACTTTACAAATTCAGACAAGATGAATAATCAATGTAAGAGGAAATTATGTATTAATTTTGGCTTAATCTATACAATTCCAATAGGGTGTGGTTCCTTATTTCTAGAATATTGTCCAAAAAGGTTTTAGATTACTACAATCTTACAACAGATTTCGAAGACTTCTTGAAGAGTTGATGAATAACAAAGTTTCAGGTTCAGATGCATTTGCTTTTCTCTTGTTTGTTTTATTTTTCCAATCTCTATGCTCTTCATTGCCGGCTATGCAGAACTGGATGTTATATCTACTCCTCCTTCACACGTGTAATTAGATCAGTTACTTTGCGAAAAGCTCTGATCAAGACAGATGCATGAAAGTATGCTCACTTGGAACTAGGATTAGTATTTTAAAAGGGGCTATAACTGGGTGAACAGATCACTAAATTTCTATGTTACAACTTCTAAGTATGGATGTTATATCTTCAATTGGAAAGGGATTTCCAAACTTGTCAGAATTATGCATTTGTATTTTCCTATTTGGAATTTTTACTATTGTACCAGTTTGCTTCCACTGTTATGAAGTAGGCATCACCTGATCCAATATAATTTCAACAATTTGAAAAGAAAAAATTATTAGAAATAGGACTGGAACTCATTTTTGAAATGGCTAAAGGGAATGCTAGTTTGAAGACTGATTCAGAAGACATGAGCAGTAACTTACATTGACCAAGCCAAAGTAATGTTCATTTACTGGAAACTGTTCCGGCCCAATCTCTTTCTCCAAAGCAGAGGCATTGGCGCCCTAAAAACAGAAAGACAAAGGAGAGATGGTCAAGAGAATCACCAAAGGAATTTATGTTTTAGTATAAGATTCACGCTATTTCAGAAACTAGTTGAGATCGTTTTATATTTAAAAAGCTTTCTATTCACATCAAAGGATACAGTCATGTTCTTGCTGTAGCAGTAGTTTTATATTGAAAATGTCAAATTTAGACAAGAGTAACAGGGCAACTTCCAGGGACAACATAAAAGCATGAAATGTGAGGGAGGAGAAGTTTTAAAAATTCCATTACCCCTGCAATGTATGGTGGATCTATTGAGGCAGCTGTACTGCACACAACAATTAGGTGTAGGCCATTGAAGCGCAGAGCAGTCACAAAAGCTTAAAATGTATTTGGCGAAAGTGAGGACTGCAGATGCTGGAGATCAGAGTTGAGTGTGGTGCTGGAAAAGCACAGCAAGTCAGGCAGCATCCAAGGAGCAGGAGAATTGACATTTTGGGCAAAAGCCCTTCAACAGGAATTCCTGATGAAGGGCTTTTGCTCGAAATATCGATTCTCCTGCTCTTCAGATGCTGCCTGACCTGCTGTGCTTTTCCAGCACCACATTCTTGACACTTAAAATGTATTAGGTAAAAACAAGGACTGCAGATGCTGGAAACCAGAGTTGAGATTAGAGTGGTGCTGGAAAAGCACAGCAGGTCAGGCAGCATCTGAAGAGCAGGAGATTCGATGTTTCGGGCAAAAGCCCTTCATCAGGAATAGAGGCAGGGTGCCTGCAGAGAAGAGAGATAAATGAGGGGGATGGGTGTGGGGAGAAAGTAGCATAGAGTACAATAGGTGAATGGGGGTGGGGATGGAGGTGATAGGTCTGAGAGGAGGGTGGAGCGGATAGGTGGAAAGGAAGCTAGGCAAGTAGGACAGGTCATGGGGAAATGCATGTGCTCATGCAAAGTCAACTCAATGTCAGGATGTACCTATGCAGCAAGCCACGCTGACATCAAATACCAAAAGGAAATGCCTTTACTTTGAGTTTAAAACCAGTGAGATGCCTCACTTCCACTCAAATACAGTGACAAGTCAGAATGCAAAGCTAATTCCAAGGTTATACTGGCATTATTAATTACAAATTACTCAATGGCAATATAAATCTCAGCTTCCAGCCTCTTGCTGATGACTAAATTCAAGGATTTGGAGATCCATTAATTGCAGCAATGAAGCCCAGCTGTTAAATAGCTTTGAATATTTTGTAGTAGACAAGCAGGAGGCTGGAGGAACACAGCGAGCCAGGCAACATCAGGAGGTGGAGAGGAGTCAACATTTCATATATAACCCTGCTTCAGGAAAGGGGGTGGGGGTAGGGCGAGCTGCAGATAAAGGGAGGGTGGGGGGAGAGTCAGAATGGCGAGGTAGTGATAGATGAATATAGATTGTGGGTATGAGAATATAGATTGCGGGTATGACCTGGTTGGTCGATGAGAGGAATGAATCCGGTTGGTAGCTGGAAGGAAGGGTCGGTAGGAGGAATGGAAGGGGAGGAGGTGGGGCTGGAGAGGGAGTTGGGGAATGGATAGGAAGTTTCTCTGAAATTGGAGAACTCAATGATAAGACCTCCGGGCTGTAGACTGCCCAGGCAAAACATAAGGTGTTGTTCCTCCAATTTGCGATCTGATTCACTGTGGCAATGGAGGAGGCCAAGGATAGACATGTTTGAGAGTGAGTGGGAGGGGAATTGAAATGGGCCCTGACCTCCTCCATTGCCACAGTGAATCAGACAGTACCTCCTCTATTGCGTAGGTGCGTTTGTGTGTAGATTGTGGTGGTAATGTGTAGTAGAAACAGAATACCACAGGTGGATATATAAATGATGTGATATATAAATTTATATATCAATACACTGTGTTAGAGTGAGAGCAGCAGCTTTAATCCATCATCTTGGTTTTCAACCTCTACTTCTGTCCACAAAGTGTTAATAAGAATTGAAAGAAGATGTTTCCTTGGGCAATAAAGGGCCAAAGCTTTTTCACTATCCTGGTTGTAGTGAAGTGGTCTAAAAGATGCTTACAAAACAAAAATGTGATTACTACTTAAAATGGGAAATAAATGAAAAAGGGAATAAAAATGACTTCGTTTTATTTTGTTACAACTTTCATGCTAAAGTACATAAAAAACTACTCAACAGAACTTGCGTCCTCCTTCTTTATGCAGTACTGCTGTTTTCAAACATTGCAAATATACACACTCACCAAAAGGACCTGGTTTCAAAAGTTGCTAATGCTGCTATACTTGAGCTGAAGCACTGCAAAATCAATAAATGTTCCTAAAGATGATGAGAGTTCTGCCATTGCATACCACATCAAAAGATACGTGCATTTTATAGGTCTATTCAGCAGCAACTATTGGGAGCTGTCATTCCAGATGATCCCCAAGCAGCTCAGGTATAACTACGCACTATGGAGTAAGACTTCAGGCAAGGAAATGAAAATCCCTTCTGTATTTGGATGCAAATTCCTCTTAGTTAAAAGAAACTAATATCTAGGTCTGGTTTCAAAATCATTTTTAATGGTTTAATACTTAAACACAATAAGTAGCTCACTGAGGCTCAAACTCCTTGTAGCTCTTTGCAGTATAAAACCAACATTCACTGAGTATTTAACCACACTAATTTTTAAAGCAATAGATATTTAGTGCCATGCTCAATTTAAAGAAACTTTTCACATCAGTGATTTCAAATTACATTGAAATGTCCAATAAGAAATATGAATATTATTAAATATTGTTGCTTTCAGTAAGCTATTAATAAGGAACAATATGATTTACTACCATCTAAATTGACAAACCAACCAACTTGCCATTTTTCACATTGGCGATACCTCAGGTCCAGTACCATTTAATTTAGTGGAAATATAGGATTGTTTTAAGGACTGCCTTTCATGATTCCACTGTTATTGATTAGGCTCACTGGATTACAGTGACAGAATAAATTATGTTAATGAAGGTCCATGTTTCTCTTTAATAAATCAATGTTTTGGAGATCAAACAAGCATATATAGCCAACAGAATTCTATATAGAAATCTTCTGATCAAAGACTGAATGTCTATCTTCCCGTTTTTAAAAATTTCGTTGGGGGTTCTGGGCGTTGTTGACTAGGTCTGCATTTATTGCCAATCCCTAATTGTCCAAAGGGTAATTGTTCTAAAAGTCAACCACATTGCTGTTGGTCTGGAGTCATATGTAGGCTAAACCAGGTAAAATTTGCAGTTACCTTCTTTAAAAGACGTAAGTGAACCATGGCGAGATTGAACTTAGGTCCCCAGAATGTTATCTGAGTCCAGTAGTAAAAGCACTAGAAAACCACTTCTCCAAGCTCATCAGTCTGTAAAGTGGCAACATTATTCACATACAAGGAGGCTTTGACCTGAATGATGCACTACTGGTGATCGTCACCTACTTAATACCCACATCTTTCCCAATAGACT
Source organism: Chiloscyllium punctatum (assembly GCF_047496795.1). NCBI lineage: Eukaryota > Metazoa > Chordata > Chondrichthyes > Orectolobiformes > Hemiscylliidae > Chiloscyllium > Chiloscyllium punctatum. The sequence goes on along the minus strand of NC_092763.1, from coordinate 58,920,861 downwards.
CAGTAAGTGGCTCCAGTCAGTACATGAACAAGACAGAGGGCGCTCGTAAGAACTGACTAAGGAAGAAGTCACCATGAAAAAGAGAAGTGGATTGTAGAGGTCCTGCTGCTCATCAGGAAAAAGAGCATTCAAACAGAGGCACTGGTGAGAAATGACCAAGGAGGATTCTGGGAGAGGTTGGTTCAGTCGCCAAAACTGAGAAAAGAATCATGGACATAGGCTTGGCTGTTCAGGAACCAGTTTGCAGACTGAATAAGTAGCATCTGGAGAGAGATAAAATATTCTACACTTTTACGGTCTGCTCGGAATAGAAAGGAGTGAGAGACCTGCATTTGGTGACTAGTGGATTAGGTTGTGTAATCAGTTCCTGGTGTGTAGTTGATAAGGTTCAAAATAGCAGGAGAACTTGGCCCTGGGGAATACTTGCCTGCAATTTGTGGGGAATCAGGGGCACTTCCAATGTCTGACGAGATAGATAGGAGGTACGTTCAGCTGCAGCTCCTGACTTGTGCATGGAGCATCCATGAGGCTGAGAATGTTGTGGATAGCACATTCAAGATCACAGCACCTGTAAGGGCTACACAGATAGAAAAGTGTTGGGTGACCACCAGGAAGAGGAGTAAGCATGGGTGAGGCAGGACAGGTGTCTGCTGTGGCCACTGCCCTGTCAAAAAAGGTATACTGTTCTGGATAGTGTTGAGGGATGCCCTTTCAAAGGAAAGCAGCAGCCAAGTCAGTGACCTTGGGTTCACGTTGTGCTACATGTAACCCTGCCACACTGTTCTATATTTGTGAAATCTTCCTTACTACCCTGTTTTGACAACCTGCCCTGTTATGATCTCTCTATCTTAATTAGTTTGAGGAGTTTTGGATTACTTGCTACTTTGGTTAGACCCTCGGCATGCGGTTTTTACGCCAAATGGCTGGAATAACATGATCAGCATATCTCCAGCACCATCTTATTTTTAATTGTTTGTAATTATCTTTCTGCCTTAGTTAAACGGATCATAGGTCATCCCTTCACATGCTATTCAGCTGTTGATACTTTACTTAAACCGTCTGAAATTTTTGATCACTTGCAGAGACTTGTTATTCAGCCTGTCGACACTCCACTCACACCATTTGTATGATCTTTTGATCTCTCCGAGTAATGATTCTGTGCCTGTGTACTTCTCTTCACTTCACCTGATGAAGCAGCAGCGCTCCGAAAGCTTCTAATTCAAATAAATCTGTTGGACTATAACCTGGTGTTGTGAGACTTCTGACCCCAGTCCAAAGTCGGCACCTCCACATCACATTTATAAGGAGCAGGAGGATAGCTAGGCAAAGGGTAGGTCAACTCAAGGACAATGATGGGGATTTATGCGTGGAGCTGGAGGAAGTGAGTGACGTCCTTAACAAATACTTTGCATCAGTGTTCAAAGGAAAAGGACATGGTAGATGTTGAGTCTCAGGAGGGGTGTGTTGATATTCTAGGGAATGTCAACATGGAAAAGGTGGCATTGGGCGTTTTGAAAAGCATTCAGGTAGATAAACCCGCCAGGTCCTGATAGGATCTATTCCAGAATGCTAAGAGAGGTGGGTGAAGAAATTGTAGTGATCTTGTGTGAAATTTTTGTAACTTCTTCAGGCATAGGAGACAACCCAAAGAACTGAAGGATAGTCAAAATTGTTCCTTTGTTTAAGAAGGGCAACAGGAATAATCAGGAAATTACATGGTGGTGAGCTAGATATCAGTGGTAGAGAAAAGTATTGGAGAAGATTCTTAGAGTCATAGATGTACAGCATGGAAACTGACCCTTCAGTCCAACTTGTCTGCCAACAAGTTATATATCTAACCTAATCTAGTCCCATTTGCCAGCACTTGGCCCACATCCCTCTAAACCTTTCCTTTTCATATACCATCCAGATGTCTTTTAAATGCTGTAATTATACCAGCCTCCACCATTTCTTCTGGCAGGACATCCCATACACTTAACACCCTCTGTGAGAAAAATTTGCCGCTTAGGTCTCTTTTATATCTCTCTCCTCTCACCCTAAATCTATGCCCTCTCGTTCTGGACTCCCCAAACCCAAGGAAAAAAACCTTGTGTCTATTTATCCTATCCTTGCCCCTCATAATTTTATAAACCTCTATAAGGTCACCCCTCAGCCTCCGATGCTCCAGGAAAACAGCCCCGACATACTCAGCCTCTCTTTATAGTTCAAATCCTCTAACCCTGGCAACATTCTTGTAAATCTTTTCTGAACCCTTTCCAGTTTCACAACATCTTTCCAATAGGAAGGAGAACAGAAATGCACACGATATTCCAAAAGTAGCCTAACCAATGTCCTATACAGCCGCAACATGACCTCCCAACTCGTGTACTTAATACTCTGAACCATAAAGGAAAGCATACCAACCACTTTCTTCACTATCCTATCTACCTGCGACTACTTTCAAGGAATTATGAATCTGCACTCCAAGGTCTCTTTGTTCAGCAACACTCCCCAGGACCTTACCGTTAAGTCCTGCTTTTCCAAAATGCAGCGCCTTGCATTTATCTAAATTAAACTCTATCTGCCACTCCTCAGGCCACTGGGCCATTTTTATTTTTATTCGCTCATGGGGTGAGGCCATTGCTGGATAGGCCAGCATTTATTACCCATCCCTAATTCCCCAGAGGGCAATTACGACTACATTGCTGTGGGTCTCAACTCACATGTAGGCCAGACCAGGTAAGAATTGCAGTTTCTTTCCCTGAAGGACAGTAGCCAACCAGGTGGATTTTTCCAACAATCAACAATGGGTTCATAGGCATCATCATTAGACTCTTAATTCCAGATTTTATTCTTGAATTCAAATTCCACCATCTCATGTGATGGGATTCGAACCCATGTCCCCAGAACATGACCTGGGTCTCTGGATTAATAGTCTAGCGATAATACTACTAATTGCCTCCCCATTTAGAGTCATAGAGATGTACAGCACGGAAACAGACCTTTTGGTCCAACTTGTCCATGCCGACCAGATATCCCAGTCTAGTCCTGCCTGTCAGCACCCGGCCCATATCCCTCCAAACGCTTCCTATTCATAGATCCATCCAAATGCCTTTTAAATGTTGCAATTGTACGAACCTCCACACTTCCTCTGGCAGCTCATTCCATACACATACCACTTTCTGCAAGAAAGGGTGGTCTCTTATATCTTTCCCTTCTCACACTAAACCTATGCCCTCTAGTTCTGGACTCACCCACCCCAGGGAAAAAGACTTTGTCTATCCATCCTATCTATGCCCCTCATGATTTTATAAACTTCTATATGGTCACCCCTCAACTGGCTCAAAGGTAGACGGTGGTGGTGGAGGGTTGTTTTTCAGACTGGAGGCCTATAGACTGGAGGCCTGTGACCAGTGGAGTGCCACACGGATCAGTGCTGGGTCTACTACTTTTTGTCATTTATATGAATAATTTGGATGTGAACATAAGAGGCATAGCTAGCATGTTTGCAGATGACACCACAACTGAAGTGTAGTGGACAGCAAAGAAGGGCACCTCAGACTACAACGAGATCTTGATCAGATGGGCCAATAGGCTGAGAAGTGGCAGATGGAGTTTAATTCAGATAAATGTGAGGTGCTGCATTTTGGAAAAGCGAATCTTAGCAGGACTTATACACAATGGTAAGGTCCTGGGGAGTGTTGCTGAACAAAGAGACCTTGGAGTGCAGGTTCATTGAAAGTGAAGTCACAGGTAGATAGGATAGTGAAGGCAGAGTTTGGTATGCTTTCCTTTATTGGTCAGAGTATAGAGTACAGGAGTGGGGAGGTCATGTTGCAGTTGTACAGGACATTGGTTAGGCCAGTTTTGGAATATTGCATGTTGATCAAGATCCCGTTGTACTGAGGTAACCTTCTTTGCTGTCCACTACACCTCCAATTTTGGTGTCATCTGCAAACTTACTAACTATACATCCTATTTTCACATCCAAATCATTTATATAAATGATGATTCTTAGGGATAGGGTTTATTCACATTGAAAAATACAGACTTACTAGGGGTAGATAGCATGGCCTTGTGCAGGAAAGGACTCTCAAATTTGCTAAGAGCTTTTTGAGGATGTGACAAAGATGATTGATGAAGTCAGTGTAGTAGATGTTGTCAATATGGACTTTAGCAAGGCCTTTGACAAGTTCCTTAATGGAAGGCTGATACAAAAGGTGAAATCTCAAAAGGGATCTGTGGTGATCTGGTAAGATGGATACAGGACTCAGAGTAGGTGAAAGGGTTCTTTGCAGATTGGAGATCTGTGACCAGAGATGTTCCACGAGGATCAGTGCTGGGATCCTTGTTGCTTGTAATAGATATAATTAATTTGCAGGAAAATGAAATTGGCTTGATTAGTAAGTTTGGAGATGACACAAAGTTTGGAGGAGTTGTGGATAGGGAGAAGGATTGCCACAGAATACACCAGGATATACATCGATTAGAGTCTTGGATGGAGTAATAGCAGATTGAGTTAAGATTAGATTAGATTCCCTACAGTGTGGAAACAGGTCCTTCAGCCCAACAAGTCCACACCGACCCTCTGAAGAGAAACCTACCCAGACCCATTTCCCTCTGATTAATGCATCTAACACTATGGGCAATTTAGCATGGCCAATTCACCTGACCTGCACATCCTTGGACTGTGGGAGGAAACCAGAGCACCTGGAGGAGACCCGCACAGACATGGGGAGAATGTGCAAATTCCACACAGATGATCACCCAAGGCTGAATCGAATGAGAGGCAGCAGTGGTGACCACTGAGCCACCATGCTGTAAGGGATGCATTTTGGAAGATCTAATGCAGGAGGGAAGTATATAGTAAATGACAGAACCCTTAACAGCATCAACAAACAGAGGGGTCTAAGCGTACAGTTCCACAGATTCCTGAAAGTGACAACTTAAGTGGAAAAAGTGGTCAAGACAGCATATGGCATGTTTGCCTTCATCAGTCAGGGCACAGAGTATACAAATTGGCAAGTCAAGTTGCACTAGTATAGAACTTTGGTCAGGCTACATTTGGAATACTCTGTACAGTTCTGATCGCTATATTACCAGAAGGATTTGGAGGCTATGGAAAAGGTACAGAAATGATTTACCAGGATGTTGCCTGGTTTGGAGGGTATTAACAATTGGACAAACTTGGTTTGTTTTCACTTGAACAAAGGATGAGGAGCAACCTGATAAAAATTCACAAAATTAGAAGAATAAATAGAATGGGTAATCAGACCCTTTTTCCCATGGTAGAAATGTCAATTACCAAAGGACATAGATTTAAGATTAAAAAAAAGGGTGGGGGTGGGGGTAGGGGTGGAGTTTAAAGGAGCTGAGGGGGCAGTTTTTTTTAAACACAGTAGATGGTAAGTGCCTGGAATGCACTGCCAGAGAAGGTGGCAGAGGTGGATACAATATTAAGCGTTTAAAAGGCATCTTGACAGATATACAAATAGGTAGGAATAGAGGGATACAGACAACAATAGGCAGCAAATTTTTTAATTTGGAAAGGCATTATGGGTCGGAACAGTCTTGGTGGGCCAAATGGCCTGTTCCAGTGCTGTCATGTTCTTTGTTCTTAAAACAGGACAAAGAGAATAACCCTGCCTGATTCCAGGTCGGAAAACTTTACAATTTCCACCTACTGTTCGAAAATGCACGCAGCTACAGCAGTTGGATTCAGGCACAGATACACTGCACAAATCTCATTTTGAAGAGTGATATTCTCTTGGTCCAAGCTAATGAGGCAGGAATCCTTCCTGCTGTCATGAACATCACCTCACAATATTATGAGATATGACACCTATTGGAGATCTTCATGCTGGATGCAGTCTAGGTCTGATGGGGTACATTCACTCCATAGCAGACTTGACTCCTCTTTCAAATACATACACCCTCTCTCTCACACACACAGCCATGGACACAGACACAGACACACTCTCTCTCTCTCTCTCTCAGACACAGACACATGCACACACAGGAATTATTTCATTCAAGGTTCTTTTCTGTTGTCAAAAATACACTTGACCTCTGCTTAAAACACAGAGATTCGAAGCGGGACCTCCTACCTAAAGTGCACTGTATAAACTGAGATGTCACCTCTTGTACATTGATAAAACCTTTAATTATCTCATTAAAAATCACACAACACCAGGTTATAGTCCAACAGATTTATTTGGAAGCACTAGCTTTTGGAGCTCTGCTCGTGGAATACAAGATTGTAAGACACAGAATTTACAGCAAAAAGTTTAGTTTAGTAACTGAAATTATATATTGAAAAAGACCTGGATTGTTTGTTAAGTCTCTCATCTTTTAGAATGACCATCTTGATTTCAGTTCTTTCATATGTAAATCCCAGAACTTTTTTTTAAAAGTTACATTCTCAAGTGAACTTTAACAATAGGTGCCATGTTGGCCAAGAGAATACACCGAAGGTGAGAGGCTGGCTGTGCCCCAAAGTTCAGACTGATTCAATTTCTAAAAAAGGGGATTTGTCCTTGGAAGATGGTCACCTGAAGGTCCCAGGTCGAATGTCCTGGACCGCTAAAGTGCTCTCCAACAGGGAGGGAACACTCCTGTCTGTTGATTGCTATGCGGTGTCCATTCATCCGTTGCCATAGACTCTGCTCGGTCTCACCAATGTACCATGCCTCAGGGCATCTTTGCCTGCAATGTAGGAGATAGACAATGCTGGCTGAGTCATATCAGTACTTGTCGTACACATAGTGGGTGGTGTCCCCACGTGTAATCGAGGCACCCATGTCGATACTCTGACATGTCTTGGAGTGTCTGCCGTGACAGGGTTGTATGGTGTTGTCCTGAAATCCAGGCAGTTTGCTGTGAACAGTGATCTGTTTGAGATTTGGTGGTTGTTAAAAAGGCGAGGAGTGAAGGCGTGGGGAAGGCCTTGGCAAGGTGCTCATCCTCATGGACAAGCAGGCTGCAAAGAACATGGCATAGTTTCTTGGATCCTGGGAAGTACTTGGCAATGAAGGGTGCCCTGTCTGTTGCACCTTGTGTCTGTCTCAGAGGAGGCAATTACAGTTTCTCACTGTGGCACTCATGATCAATTATTTGGACATTGTATTCCCTTCTCATGAGGGCCTCCTTGAGTACTTCCAAGTACCTGTCACATTCCTCCTCATCTGAACAGATCGGGTGGAAGCTGGAGATGTGTAGCATAATGAGGTAATCCATACAAACCCACGGACAGGGCACTCGGAAGTACTCAAAGATGCTCTCATAAGAACGGAATACAATGTCCAAATCATCGACCACTAGTTCTGCATGCCACAGCGAGAAACTGTAATTCCCTCCTCTGAGGCAGACATGAGGTGCAACCGACAGGGTAGAGTGAGGTGCAGAGGTGCCCATCCTTGATGGAGATGCATGTGTGTCCAAGAATGAGACAGATACCCATGAGTCGTCCATGATGAGTTTGATGGTAGGATGAAACTCGCTGATATCACTGTGTAGTTGCTTCAGTGATTACTCGCCATGGGTCCACAGGAAGAAAATGTCATCAATATACCTGACGTATAATGTTGGTTGGAGGTCCTGCATAGAGAAGAAGTCTTGTTCAAACTTGTGTGTAAAAATGTTGGCAAATTGGGGTGAAACTTTGGTCCCCATGACTGTGCCACGTGCCTGGATGAAGAACTGGTTGTCAACGGTAAAAATATTACAGTGAAGCATAAAGCGGATGAGTTATAGAACGGTGCTCGTAGATTGGCAGTTGTTGGTGTTCAGTACTGAGGTTGCTGCTGCTGCAATACCATCATTATGGGGGATGCTGGTGTGAAGTGTTGAAACATCCATTGTGATGAGGAACTTTTAATTTTAAATTATGTGGTGACAAAGACTTGAAAGGAATCTTGATTTTGCATTTTAATCAGCTGTCTACCTCCTAATTGATTAAAGGATTCAACAAGGGCAGCCAGCTTTAAAGTTGTTAACTTTTTGCTTACAAATACTGTGTCCTCTACCTCTCTATTATACCACTTGAGGAAGGAGCTAAGCTCCGATAGCTTGCAATTTCAAATAAACCTGCTGGAAAATAACCTGATGTCGTTTGCCTTCTGATCATCATTCCTTCATTGTCACTAGGTCAAAAACCTGGAAATCCCTCCCTAATGGTATTGTGGGTCTACCTACAGTACGTGGACTGCAGCAGCTCAAACTATCTTTTCAAGAGCAGCTAAAAATAGGCAATAAATGCTGGTCAGCCAATGATACCTATTTTCCACAAGTGAATAAATGTTTGAAAATTCAAGTTAACAAAGCTTATGCAATTGTCCAACAGCTATGAGATGGAGAGTCGAAAAGTGTGGGACTGGAAAAGCACAGGTCAGGCAGCATCCGAGGAGTAGGAGAATTGACATTTCAGGCATAAGCCCTTCATCAGGAATACGGGGTTTGCAGTAGCTGGAAAGGTGAAAGGTATATGCAGGTGGGGGTGATAGTGACAGGCCGGGGGAGGATGGAGTGGATAGGTGGGAAAAAAGATGGACAGAAAGACAGTTCAAGAGGGCGGTGCCGAGTTGGAAGGTTGGTTCTGGGATGAGGTGGAGGGAGAGTCCCAAGGCAGAAAATGAGGCGTTCTTCCTCCAGGCGTCGGGCGGCTTGGATTTGGCGGTGGAGGCAGCCCAGGACTTGTCCAGAGATGTTCCTTGAAATGTGTTTTCTCTCTCTCTCTCTCTCTCACACACACACACACACACACACACACACCTCTGTGTCCAACTACTTCAACACCCCCTCCCACTCTGCCAAAGACATGCAAGCTCTGGGCCTTCTCCACTGCCAAATCCAAGCAGCCTGATGCCTGCAGGAAGAAAGCCTCATCTTCCACTTTGGGACCCTCCAACCATACAGCATTAACATCGACTTCACAAGTTTCCGCATCTTCCCTCCCCCTACCTCACCCCAGATCCAATACTTCAACTTGGCACTGGCCTCTTGAACGGTCCTACCTGCCCATCTTCCTTCCCACCTACCTGCTTCACCCTCACCTTTGACTTATTCTCAATCACCCTCCACCTGCCTATCGCCTTCCCAGCTACCTCACCCCACCCTCCTATTTGTCTCTCAACACCACCCATCACTAACATTCCTGATGAAGGGTTTATGCCCAAAACATCAACTCTCCTGCTCCTCCGATGCGGTCTTAACCGTTGTGCTTTTCCAGCACCACACTTTTCGACTCTGATTTGCAGCAGCTGCAGTCCTCACTTTCTCCTGGTTATGAGGTTCATACAAGCTGTATGGATGTGTGTGGAAACTGCAGGGAGGATGAGAAAACTGCCCATGGCTTTGTGGTATAGGGAGTCATTCAAGTGGGAAAAGTAAATAGGAACATAATAATGGTTGGGAACAATATAATCAGTAGAACAGATATTGTCCTGAAGCCAGAAGTGCAAGCTCAAATACTGTGATGCGTACCAGGTGCCAGAGTTAAAAGGACATCTCCTCAGGGTGGAAGAGAAACCTGGAGTGAGGTGAAAGGATCCAGTTGTTATTGTTCAAACTGGTACCAATAACATTGGTAGGACTAGAAAGGAGGCTTTGTAGAAACTCCAAGGTAATAATCTCAGGATTGCTAATTGAACCACAGGTGAACTGATATGGGGTAAGTAACATCAAGGAGTTAACAGCTCAAATATAATGGCTTGAAGAATGGAGTGGGATGAATGGAAATTGAAAAAACTGCAGATGCTGGAAATCAGACACAAAAATAGAAATTGTTCGAAAAGCTCAGCATGTCTGGCAGCATCTGTGGAAAGAAAGCAGAGTTAACATTTCAGGTCCAGTGATCCTTCCTCAGAACGATGACAAAATAAACACAATAGCTATCATTAGATGAAAATATACTGGTGAAACTACTGAGGCCAAAATCCAACAGGATCCTGAACCTGATGGTCACATCCTTGGATGTTAAAGAAAGTAGCTACTGAGATAATGGATACACTAGTAGTAACTGTCCGAGAATCTTGAGAAACTGGAAGAAGCTCAGAGGATTGGAAAATGCCAATATAACCCTTATTCAATAAGGGAGAAACACACAGAGGTCTATTATGCCAGTTAGTTGAACTTGTCATTGGGAAATTGTTTGTTATTATAAAGGATGTAATAGCATTGCATTTAGAAGTACATTGTATGATCACAAAGAGTCAGCATGGCTTCTAAAGCAGAGATTATGCCTTACAACTTTAATAGAATTCTTTAGAGAGATAAAGAAGCAAAACATTCAAAATTTCCAAAAGGCATTTGATAAGGTATCGCACATAAGCCTATTTAAGATAAAAGCAAACAGTTCTAGAGATGGATAGGCAATTGGCTAACTAATAGAAAACAGAGTTGGGATATGTTGAGCATTTTCAAGATGAAGTGAATGAATGAAGTGCCTGGGCCACAATTATGTATAGTACATATGAATGACTTGGATAAGGAAAATGAATGTACAACAGACAAGCTTGAGGATGTCATAAAAAATATTGCGATGCGGAGGTGCCAGTGTTGGACTGGGGTGGACAAAGTTAAAAATCACACACGCCAGGTTATAGTCCAACAGTTTATTTGGAAGTACAAGCTTTTGGAGCGCTGCTCCTTTGCCAGGTATTAGCACTCCAAAAGCTTTTACTTCCAAATAAACCTGTTGGACTATAACCTGGTGTCGTGTGACTTTTAACTTTGAAAAACAAATGATGAGGATAACAAACTGTATTTAGACAGACCTAGATAATTTCGCAAAATCTTGACATATGGAATGTAATGTGGGAAAATAAGATATTATGCATTTTGGCACAAATAGAGGAACTCAACATTATTTAAATGGAGAAATATTGCAGAAAGTTGCAGAGGTGCATTTGGGGGTCCCCTTACATAAATTATAAAAAGCCAGCACACAAGAAGCCAGGTAATAGGGAATGCAAATGGCAGTTGGCCTTTGTTTCAAAGGGAATGGAGTCCAAAATAATGAAGTCCTGCTGAAACTATATAAGGGATATATATAGTTAGGTCATACCTAGAATACAGTGAACAGTTTTGGTCCCTTTATCTAAGGAAAGATATAGCGGCAACAGAGGCAATCCAGAGAAGGTGCACGATATTGATCCTGGGCTTGGAGAGATTTTCTTATGAGAAGATGTGCAGGTTAGGCCTGTGCTCATTGGAGTTTAGAAGGATAAGATGGAGTGAACTCTATTGAAACAAAATAACCTTTGGTGGCTTGATACAGTGGATGCAGAGAAGTTGCTTCGCAATGTGGGAGAGGCTAGGAAAGAGAGATAGTCTCTTATAATAGAAATGTAAGACAGAAGTGAAGAGGAATATCCAGTCTTAGAGGTTAATGAATGGGGAATTATTTGAATCGGAGAGCTGCAGAGACTACATAATTAAGTGTATTCAAGGATAAGATAGCTAAAATAGCAATCTATAATGGAATCAAGGGTTGAGGATTTTTAGATCAGCTACAATCACACTGAATGGCACAGCAAATTCAAGGGGATGATTGATCTCCTGTTTTTTTTTGTTCAGTTTCTTTATTGTGGATATCGCTGGCTGGAAAAGAATTTATTGCACAGAGTTCCCCTTGAATAAATCGTGGCAAGCTGCCTTCTTGAATTGCTGTAGTCCATTTGCTATATGTTATTAGGGAGGTTTTGGGCCCAGCGACATTGAAGGAACGGCTGCAGAAACATCCAGTGAATCACTGACAATGCTTTGCGATAACCCTGTGTTAGAGCAATTCAGCTATCCCCACCAGCTTTACCCCATTACCTTGCCCATCCTTTCAGAAAAGTGCAACATATTTCTCACTCTCATTTCATATCTCTATCAAGTCATGAAATAAATCCTCATTCAAAAATGCTGTAGAACATGTCAGGAGTATCCAAAAATGAGGTGACAACATGGGACTGAACAGATACTAAACAGTGCAAGCAGCATGTATTTCAACCAAGCAACTGCATGACCAACAGATTAGACAAAAATTCTGTAACACTGCCACATCTACTCATGAATATTGATGGACAATCAAACAAATAAATCAGCGGACGCAGATCAACAGACATTCCCATCCTCAAGGATGGGGTTGGCACATCAGTTAAAAAAAAGGCTGAAGCACTTGCAGCCATCTTCAATCAGATGATTCATCTCAGGCTCTGCCTGAGATCCTTAGCGCAGCTGTAAGTCTCCAATCAATTCAAATCACAAGTCACTCCATGACATGAAACAGCAGTTTAAGAGTCAGGATACTGCAAAATTTATGGACTCTGACAACATCAACTGGAGCAGTGAAAAATCTGTACTCCAGAACAAGCCATGTCCCTGGTTTAGCTGTTCCAGTACAACTAGAATACTGGCATCCATCTGACAATATGGAAAGTCGGCCATATGTATCATATCTGTAAAAAGTAGGACATATTACTCAGACAATTTCTGCCCTAACAGTTTACTGTAAATCCTGTGATTGAAGTTGCCATTGCCAGTACTATCAAGCACCACTTACACAGCAATGAGTTTTCACTGTTACCCAGTCTGGGTTCAGCTAGGGACACTCAGCTCCATCTTTATTATAGCCTTGCTCCAAACACAGACAAGATGGTAGAGTTCCAGAGGTGAGGAGTGAAAGATTGTACTGGCACAATGGCAACATTTGACCAAGTGTGACAGGAAGCAGCCTTAGCAAAATTGAAAGCAAAGGGTATCAGTGGAAATTTCAAGCTACTTATAGCTATCCATATCAAAAAAGGAACGTGGCTGTGGTTGTTGAAGAAAATCACATCTGGCCTTGGACATCACTATGGAAATTCTTGAAAATAGTACACAAGGCCCAACTGTCTTCAGCTGCTCAATGTCCCTCCCTCCACAGACTGCAATCAGTGAAGATAGGTAACTGCACCTCCTTCACAATAACACTCAATATTGGAGCCTCCCAAGAATGCATCCTCAGCCCCCTACTGTACTCCCTGTACACCCACGAGTGTGTTGCAAAATTCCAAATGAATGTCATAAACAAGTTCACTGATGACACCACCATAGTGGGATGGATACCTAACAATGATGAGTCAAGTACAGAAGGGAGATAGAGGCCGGTCAACATCGACAAAACTGAAGAAGTAATCTTTGACTTTCATAAGAAAGAAGGAGAACACATCTCCGTCAAAGGAACTGAGGTCGAGAGGGTGGAGAGGGTCAAGTTCCTCAAAGTAACAATAACAGTCAACCCATCCTGGACGTCCCACATAGATGAGAAGGTCAAGGGTGCATAATAATGCCTCTTCTTCCTCAGGCAGCTCAGGAAACTCAGCATGTCCAGAAGGACCCTCACCAACCTCTACAGATGCACATACTGTCTGGGTGCATAACAGTCTGGTATATAACTGCTCTGCCCAGGATCATACAAAACTACAGAGGGTGGTGTGCACAGCCTAGGCCATCACAGAAGCCAACCTTCCACCCACAGACTCCATTTAGATGACACGCTGCTGCGGAAAGGCTGCCAACATCAAAGACCCTTTGCACCTCATACTGATCTCCTTCAATCTCTTCCATCAGGCAGAAGATACAGAAGCCTGAACACGCACCAGCAGGTTCAGGGACAGCTTTCTTGTGGTAGTTATTAGACTACTGAATGGGCGCTCTCGCTTAAAATAATGCTGATTTGGCTAACACAGATCTCTGTTGTACACCCTGTGCAATGTTACCTGTACCCCTCGAAATCTTTTGTTCTGTACATCCTTGCATACAATAATCTGCCTATACTGCTCATAAACAAAGCTTTTCACTGTACTTCAGTACACCTGACGATAAAAAAAATCAATCAATCCAACATACAATCAGACATGGGCATGTTCATTGTTGGTTAAACAGTACTTAGTACCACTCAACTCTGAAGACATTGAAGTGGTCTACACCCAAACGCAGTAATACTTGAACAATATTCAGGTTTGGGTCTGAAGAGATCTAACCATGCTTCCTTGACTTTGAATGCCATCATCAGGGCTGAAACCCATCAATACCCTATAATTACCATTGACCAACATATCAATTTGATTGCCAAAGATAGTGTGGCTGTGATAGCAGATCAGATACTGAATTCTGTGGCAACCTCTCAACTTTTATAGCCTGTCCACCAGGCACAAATCAAGAGCATGATGGAATACGTTCCACTAGACTAGACTGGACAGATACAGCTCCAACAATCTAGAAGCTTGACAACATTTGGGACAAAAGTCTGCTTGCTCAGAACCCCATATTCCACCTTAAAACATTCACTCCCTCCACCATCAGTTTTTAGATACATTGCAACAAGTTTAAAAGCCTCATTCAACAGCACTTTCCAAACTCGTGTCTTTTACAACCTAGAAAGTCTGGATAATGGACATCTGGGACAATCACCAAACTCTCTCCCCCCTCAACCATTCCTCTCTTTCTCTGCCATTCCCTCCTCACCCCAAGTCATGCATCATCCTGACTTAGAACTAGATCATCCCTTCACGGTCACTGGGTCAGAAAAAAAAACAAATTCCCTTACCACAACACTAAGCATACACCTAAAACATATGGATTGCAGTTGTTCAAAAGGGCAGCTCACCACTATAATTGCTTTCAGCAACATAGATGAACAATAAACACTGGTGTTGCCAGCAATACTCTCTACCTTAAAAGAGTAAAAAAGATACAATTTTTTTTTAAAACCAGCATACTTTTTCCCCATCCAGCAGGAAAGAAAATTCATATCTTATCTAGCAAGTGACAGGTTTTTTATTAACCACACCAGCTGAGATCACGTAACTGTGATTTCATTGCTGAATAACTCCAGCAGTAAGAAAATACTAACTTAGCATGAAATATCTGTCAATGGAAAATTAAGCATGCGTTCAATGTAGTGAACTCTATCTGCAATGCACAACTATTTCCATTGCAGGTACTTTTCCTGTGAAGAACTTCCTAACATCAGTCTTAACTACTTTACCCTTGTTTGATCCAGTTTCTACTTCTCCTACTGTTGTAATGAAAAGTAGCTTTTTGATTTATTAATTTGCTCAAGTGTATTGTATACCTTTGAGATCAGTGGTTAAAAATGTGTTGCTGGAAAAGCGCAGCAGGTCAGGCAGCATCAAAGGAGAAGGAGAATCGACGTTCCGGGCATAAGCCCTTCTTCAGGAATCAGTGGGCTCTTTATTAAAAGGTGAAAACCAAGCACCTTCAACTCTTCTTTATCTCAAATCCACAACACTTGGGATCAGCTCATGACTCTTCTTTAGATAGCCTTTAATTGTCCACATTGACATTACTCTTAAGCTGTAGACTAACCAAAACATCTTATAGTTTGATCTCGAGTTCCTTAGCCTCCCATGTCATCATGAAAATAAGCAGGTACAATGGTTGGTTTCTAAACACTAAGAAAGATCCAACATGAGCAATTCTTTCACAAATTTGACTTGTACCTGGTTATAAACATTTCATTTAAGTCTGTCTCCATTTTACATGTGCCAGAATTTACTATAAACATAAATTTAGTACTGCAACAATTGCATTTAAATATGTAGGTGGGAAACTCTGAATAGTATGGCTGCATTGATCCAAGAAATTTCAGGCTGCCATAATATAAATGCAAAGTTTAGTTCATTTATTAAGCACAATTTGTACCCAAGACTTAATAAAAGCGTAATATGTTTTTACCATTTAAAAGCTATTTGCTAAAAAGAAACTTGTACTAATTTGCAGATAAATCAAAAACGATCACTTAAGTAACAACAAATTACTTTAAAATGCTTAGAAACCTACTCTTGAAATAATACTGCCATGTCATTCACAGGAGGATGCATGAGAATATAAAAACAGAAAATGCAGAAAGGTTCTAGTAGTATCTGTGGAGAAAGAGAGGTAATATTTCAGGTCAACATCCATGCGTCAGAACTCGGGGAAGATGGCAGTTTAGTGGTAACATCAAGGGTTGAATGAGTTCCAATCTCACAACAGAAATTAAATTCAATTATAAATCTAGGGTCAGTAATGGTCACCTTGAAATTATCATCAATTGTCGTAATAATTAACTCTATCTGGTTCATTAACATCCTTTAGTGAAGGAAATCAGTAATTCACATCTAATTTAGTCCACAATGTGACTGATTCTGAAAAACCCTCTGAAATAGCTTAGGAAGTCATTCAGTTCAAGAGCAATCGATGCTGGTCTTGCATCGATAGTAGAAGAAAGTATCCAGTGAATTACAGACCAGTCCGATTAACAACTGTGGAAGGAAAAATAATGGGAGTCTCTAAAGAAGACAATGGAATAACTTCTAAATGAGTGCTCAAAAGGAAAACTTTTGCTTGAATTTTTTTAACTACTAGACTCAAAGCAACGGAAATGTGATAGACTTATTTGAATTTTCAAAAGGTGTTTAATAATGTGTCCCATAATAAACTAATTAACATGGTCAAACAAGGAGGTGGCAAGGGCCAAACGGTAGAAATGTTAGTTAGCTGACTTCAGGATAGAAAGTAGAAGTAAAGGGAGGTTATTCATAATAGTGGAAGATGGGAAAGGATATTCTATAAGTGATTGGTGCCTGAACTACTACTGTTCACAATATTCATGTTGATGATTTTGAATTTTGATTTCGGATTCCAATTTCTAATAACGAGTTGGGGGGGGGGGGGGGGGAGGTGGGTGAGAGAAAAGAGCAGAAACAGCAGTCAATACAGAGATGGTCTGCTATGAATTACAGAAGGACATTAATATAGTTGCCTAATGCACAAATTATGGTAAGTAAAGTTCAGGACAGAATCAGGAGATAGTAATAGTAGGAATGGAAAATACTGGCCTGGGTGAGATGGAGGAAAATGGGGATCTCAGGCCAATACAAATCATTAAAACTTGACCATAGGTTAGCAACGACATGAAAAGAATCAAGTGCTAAGCTTTTTCTTCCCCCAAGAGCAGCAACAGCAAGAAGGCAGGTTATGCTAAATCTGTACCAACCTTTAATGACGTTACACTTAACCAGAATGTCATGCAGTTCAGCCAGCTATACTATACAAAATATACAGAGGTAGTGAACAAGGTGCAAAAATGATTTACAAGGAGGATACCAGGAATGTCTAGGTATAAATGTCAGGAAAAGAATAAAACGCTTAGCTTTTTTCAACAGAAGAAAGACAAGGGATGAACGAAAAAAGGTCCTTTCCAAAATCTTTCATAGACTTTACAGTGAATGCAGAGAATGTTTTTTTTTTGGTGAACAGCACACCCAGAAGCCTCACAATGAGATAGTCACCAAGAAATCCAATAGGAAATTAAAAAATAATCTCAAAGGGTGGTGAGAAAATGGAACATTCTGCCACATAGTGTAGTTAAACATAGTAGAGATGTATTTAAAAGGAAGCTTGGCAAACCGGTGAAGAAGAAGGGAATAATAGTGGGTTACGAAAACAGATTCAGATGAGGAAAGATGGGATGTGGCTGAGTGGAGCAGAAACACTGGCACGGACTGGTTGGACCAAATGGCCTATTTCTGAACTGAATATCCTATGCAATTCAATGTAGACTGTTAACATTGGCAGTGTTTTATCTTGTATGAAGTAATATATTTCAAAAGCAAAATTTAAGAAAATTAAAATCAAATAAATCTTTATTTCACCATCACAAAGCAATCTGGACATTATGTTAAATATGTTGAATGTTTTTCAATTAATTTGAGCAAAGTCATTCACTAATCTTTTCATTCAGTACAAATGGCTGCAGTTCAATATAATTTCAGTGGTAAAGTCATAAAGTTAAATAACAGGTATAATATTTTACAAACTTATCATCTTGTATTCAAGTTTAAGCTTTGATCCCATCTTGTGAAAAAGAGTTCTGATTTGGTTAACCAAAGCAACTAACAAAGTGTTTATCATTCTTAAACCATGGCAGTGAAATTCAAGTAGTTTACAGTCATGTCCATTATGGATGATTAAAATTTGGGTTGTAGGAAATCCTCTGTCATATAACAGCCATCCAATGGATATTTACATAAGTGAATAGATACAATCATAACTGTTATTCAAAACAATTTCATTTCACAGGAGTTTTTGTTTTATTCTTGTGAAATTTGCAACAATTGTGGATACTGACAGCAAGAATCTTATCTCTTTGCACCATGATCCCATTATGGTAAAATTTATGCCATCGCTGCAGTTTGCCAATTAATAATTTGAAGTCTATTGTTCACAACATTTATATGCAAAATACAAGTAAAGAAACAGCCGTTGGCTTTCAGTACACTATTGTATACTAAATTAACAAAATAAATTTAAAATACACTTATATGTTTACTGAAATTAAACATTACACACGTGTTGCATTCATGAGTTTTCTATGCTAAAGGTGTTTTACAATGCAAGTTGTTGTTGTCAATAAGCATTACTATTCTAAAGATGTCTCAGTTGAAAGACCCTGTAGTGGCCAAATTATCACAATTTACTAAGCTGGAGGAGTCTCAATAAATGAAAACAGCAGAAATCTTATTCTAAAATGCAGCTAATTATATTTTGGTTTTGCTATACACACAACCCATGGGGCTCTCAGGAAAATACAAATCAGAGCTCAAAAACAACAACTTGTACACTGTCTTCAACACAATTATAAATTTCAAGAAGCTTCACAGGAGAAAAAGAAACATGTAACACAAAGGAACTTCATTGGACAAATGAAGTTTAGTCAATAAGGTAGATCTTAAGGATGGCCTTAAAAAGAAGAAAATGAAGGAAACAGATGTTTAAAGAGTGAATGCCCGAGGTTAGAGTATTGGCACTTGGAGCAATTAAAATCTGAATATCAAAGTGCAGAATTATCAGAGAGCAATATCTCGGTTTTGCCGGTCTGCAAAAGTTTAGAGACAGAGAGCCCTCAGGACATGAAGAATTTTAAAAACTAAAGTGAGAATTTTAAAATCATCATGATACTTAGCCAGGAGCTCATGTAGGTCAAATCAGCACAAAGACAAGTGAATGAGGCTTGATGCAATTAAGTACATGAATCGTATTTTTGCGCATCACAGAAGATTGAGTGTGGATGGCTGACCAGAACATGGCGATAGGTAACAAGGACATAAATATTGTTTTCAACAACAGAAGGGCTGAGGTTATCTAGTTTTATGGAGATGTAACATGCAGTTTCAGTCATGGAATGGAGGTGATCTTATGTGCATTGAGGTCAAACATGATGCCAATTTTTGAAGGCTGGTTTATGGGCAGGGATTTAACCTGTGATTAGAGAATTAGATCAAAATCCAGGAATTTCTTCCTAACAGCATTGTGGGTGTTCTGACAGCACATGTCCTGCAGATGTTCAAGAAAGCAGCTCAACACCACCTTCTCAAGGATAACAAGGGATGGGCAATAAGTGAATGGGCAATAATGAATAAAAAAAGGTTTGTGGTTGGGAATGAAGACAACGGATTGTCTTCCCAATATTCATCTGAAAGAAATTTAGAGTCATAGCATGGAAGCAGGTCCTTTGGCCCATGCTGACCATGGTGCCCACTCAGCTAATTCAAATTGCCTGCATTTAGTCCATATCCCTCTTAACCCTTTCCATTCATGTACTAATCCAAATATTTTTAAAATGTTGCTATTGTATTTGCCTCAAGTACTTTCTCTGGCAGCCCATTCATATACAGTCAGTTCTTCTACAACGCAATGGTTATGTTCTTATGCAACTTCACATTATAGAAAAAAATTGTGCTTCAGAAACAGCGCTTAAAGTGTTGGTGCTGTAATGGTATTATAGCCAATACAACGTTTGTGCTGTAGAAACAGCATTCCTGGGTCATCAATCACGTTACAGCAAACTTGTATTGATGAAATGCATATTATAACATGTTATGCACCACCCGCTGCATGAAGATGTTGCCCTTCAGATCCTTCTCAAATCTTTCTCTTCTCACCTTTAACCTATGCCTCTAGTTTTTCAATTCCCCATCTCTGGGAAAACGATTATATGCATTCATCCTATTTATGCCCCTCATGATTTTATACATCTCAATATTACACACCTCATTCTCCTATGTTCCAAGGAATAAAGTCCTAATCTCTCCCTATAACGTAGGCCTACTACAGAATTTGTGCTCATCACAACTGAAGGGTAGTAAAAGGGCTGAGAAATGTTTTGGTGAAGCTATTTCACTAAACAAACACAAACCTAAGGTCCTCTTCCAACTAGCTCCCACAATAGGTAGATATATTTGACAAAAATCATGACCTTGAATGTGCCAGCTCAGCTTTCTGTCAACTGCAGAAAGTAGTATATGAAGACCAGGATTTCAAATCGCTGACTATGGTAAAGGTTTACCAGGAAGTAGTGATTTTGTGCTACCTTTTGCTTTGGGAACTTAGGCAATTTACAGAAGGCATCTCAAAGCACTAGGGAAGTACCACAGACAGTGCCTTCACAGGATTCCCCAAATCCAGTGGCAAGATAGGCAGTTCAATAGTAGCTTCCTTTCTCAAGCCAAATTGTACTGCATCGTGGTACTAATTAGCTCTGCTAGGTCAGACATGTCATCTGTATGTTTGATACCAGATTTCTAAGGCAACTCTTCTACTTGGTTCACTGGAGACGCCTAGGTGGAACGGTAGAAATGCTTTAAGGATCTCTGAAGAGCTCAAATATATCTGCTGACTCATGGGAGACCTTAGTTGCACTGACTAAAATGGAAAGGTGCATTTGTGAAGGCACTAAAAACTTTGAGACACTGCACTGGGAATGTGCATAGACAAAATCAAGAGGGAGCACCTAAGCTATTTACCTAAGTTTTCAAGTACCACTTGCCCTACATTTGGCAGAAGTTGCAAATCATGCATCGAATCAGAGCAGGATCTGTGTCATCACCATCCTGAGGGACTGCTTAAGTAGTTAACAGAGCTATGCAACATTCAGGAAGATATGAAAACTGATGTTATATCTTTAATTGATCTTGCATAGGGGCACAAGATCAATAAGAAAAAGGAGGAAATCAAATAAACATCCTTGGTGGACACAGCAATAGTGATGCTCGAGCACGAAGGCCATTAGAGAAGATTCTTGATTAAAATGGAAGCAGGCGAGTGTACCCACACAGCTAAATAATAGTAGAGAGACGTTAGAGAAGGATAGTGTGGTCAACCACGTTAAAAGCTGCAGCACGGTGAGAAAAAGGAACAATTTTCTTTTATTACAGTCACAGTGTCACTTGGGAAGTTTCAATATTGGGGGCAAGGGATTGGAGAGACTGTGAAACATAAAATTCTGAAAAGATACAGGCACAAATTTGAGAAACAATAACTGCTAAAACGAGTAAAAATATGAATTGTACACACTCCATACTTTTATTCAAATCAACCCAAACACTAATTTGTTTCTAAATTGAGGTCTGCAGTATATTCCAGCACAAACACCAAGCGCAAAAAGCACATAATTACATAAATACATGTTCTAGCATTGCTTAGCCAATATTTCTTTTATTAACATCACAGAAATAGATTCTGCAACTACAGAGAAAATTACAACCCACTACTTTCATCGAAGGCAATTAGCGAGGCAAATCAATTTTTCAACAAAACCTACAGCTAAAGTCACATTCCAAGGAATCACACAATTATATTGAAATACATATTTGTCAAGAATCTTTTCAGTTAAAAGTTCCAACCAATAGTGAGAGGTGGTAAACGTATTTCACAAAAGTGCAATCAGTTGGATCGACTATCAATCCGCATTTACTCAATTTCCTGAACAGCAATACGCTATAATGACCCGGCGCAAACATTGTTGAGCGCAGATATATTCTACGAATATTTCGTATTAATGCATTCTTACTGGTTGTTGGTCTTCCTTCCACATGAACAACCTAACTCCTCGAAGTATTTTGAAAAGCTATAAATGCCTCAATTTTATCAAAGGACGATGGAAGGGATGAAACGGCATTACTGTGTATCCCTGCTATGAACGATCACGAAACAAACTGGGAGATTCAACCTGCTGGACCAATTTAAATATAGAAACTCCAAATGAAAGGCACACTCAACCCCTTGATCAAAAATTTGAAAAGGGACTGGCGATTGAAGCCATGATTGGAATGTGTCCTATACAAATACTGAAAAGTTTGTAATGAGAATTGAGAACCGCTGGATTTGGGCGAGGTTATAAACAATATTGCTGCGGGTTGACTAAGCCGTTTTTTTTCCCCAGATTGATGGTACTGTCGCAGAATTCTCCCTCAATTTACAATGTTTGAAACATTTCTTTCCCCCTGTTCCCGGCGAACCAGCCCCTGGTACAGCTTCATCTGCAGCAAATAGCGAGATGTCTCTGCAAGGTGCTCGGCTGCAGCTGGTGTTTAACTTTTATCCCGAGCCCGGGAGGTCAAGGTAAGAAAAAGGGAGGACCCTCGGCACTCACCATCGTACAAATCGAGGCGATTTTTCTGACAGTCATCAGTATTTCCATCTGCCCACCGCCATGTTGCCCAAACCGCGGAGCCGGCAACCGAACCCAGGGAGTAGGCGGGGGAAGCTCCGCAGCCGCGTCACACCCACAACCGTCCCCCGCCTCCCTCAGCCCATTGAAACCGGCTCGGCTCCCCGCCCCGCAGCCGTCCGCCGCGCAAACACCACCGGCCGCACACGAACACACCACGTGCGCCCCGACAGTCGTTCCGCAGCACATACGTTCCTCGGCCAGTGCCCCTGCCGCCGGGTCCGACTATCGGTCCATTGGCTGAGGCGACACGCATCTGGGGTGGGGGAGAAGGTGGGTGAGGCCGTGTCCCGCCGTCCCTGCCAAAACAAAAGCATTTCAGCGGCAAATCTTCAGTCCATTGCCTCCTCGCCAATTAAAAATAACCACCTGACTATTGTCATCTAATTTCCCAGTACTTAGCCCTTTGTATGTTTTAGCATTGCACATCCAAATATTTCTTAAACACTAAAAGTCTGCCTTTACCACCTTTCACATTCCCACTACCCTTCTCTCATCTCTAAACCTTTTGCCCTTAACCAGAAACCTATGCGCACTGGTCATTGATCCATCAAGCGGAAAAGTTTTTTTTCTCTCTATGTCTACTCCTATGCCCCTCACTTTTATACATATTAATCCCTCTCACTGATTATTCCGACTGTAACCCAAATACCTGACTGACATGGTCAGGGAGGAGAAAGTGAGGACTGCAGATGCTGGAGATCAGAGCTGAAAAATGTGTTGCTGGAAAAGCGCAGCAGGTCAGGCAGCATCCATGGTCAGAGCCCTCTTCACGTCGTGCATGTATAAAGAAAATCCGTACTGGGATGTGAACATTATTGCCCATCCCAACCTTCACAGGATGAGAAACATTTCTTCTCCCCTCCCTGCCCTGTTTAAATTATGAACAGATTTATCATTCATTGCAAAAAAAAGTAGGTGAAACTTTATGATGATTTCATCAAAATTGGTAGTGTTTCAAATAAAATTGTATCAGTTGAGATTTAACAAGTTTACATGAATATCTCATCTAAAGCACTGTTTGTAAAATATCACCTTTTATGAAGAATATCAGCTTTACTGAGAATACAGATGAAGAATCAATGGATAAGCTAGACTCCATTATTAATACTTGTATTGCTATGATGTTTACAGATGGATTGTGTATGGCATTTAGCTACTAAAAGTTATTCCCCACTTGTAAGCAACAATTTCTTCCCCAAATTGTAACTTTTATTTTTGCCTTTCTAGCTGTTGATGAACCAACTTTACATTTCCAGACTGAATTTTACCTCATAGACGTTAGCCTACAGAGCACAATTAATTTCACACTGCCTCTTCCCTCCACCCACTTCTTCACTGTAACTCCTTTAAACTACATAGAGATATACAGTAAGAAAACAGACCTTCATTCCAACTTGTTTACGCCAACCAGACATGCTAAACTAATCTAGTAGCATTTGGCCCATATCTGTCTAAACCCTTGCTATTCATATACCCAACCAGATGACTTTTAAATGTTGTAATTGTACCAGCCACCTCCACTTCCTCTGGCAGCTCACTCCATACATGTGTCACCCTCTGGGTGGAAGAAGTTGCCCTTTAGATCCCTTTTAAATCTTTCCCCTCTCACCATAAACCTATGCCCTCTAGTTCTTGACTCCCCCAACCCAGGGAAAATACCTTGTCTATTTATCCCATCCATGTCCCTCATGATTTTATTAACCTCTCGAAGGTGACCCCTCAGCCTCTGACGCTGCAGGGAAATTAGCCCCTGTCTATTCAGCCTCTCCATATAGCTCAAACCAGGAGAAAGTGAGGACTGCAGATGCTGGAGATCAGAGTTGAAGAGTGTGATGCTGGAAAAGCACAGCAGGTCAAGCAGCATCTGAGGAGCAGGAGAATCAAAGTTTCGGGCATTAGCACTTCATCAGGAATGTGTGTAGAGAGAGGAGGAGAACTTCTTCAAGGTAAAAATCACACAACACCAGGTTATAGTCCAACAGGTTTAATTGGAAGCACACTAGCTTTCGGAGCTCCTAAAGCTTGTGTGCTTCCAATTAAACCTGTTGGACTATAACCTGGTGTTGTGTGATTTTTAACTTTGTACACCCCAGTCCAACACTGGCATCTCCAAATCATTCTCCAAGGTAGGCATCCTTGAAAGAGACCTCGCATTAGGGTTGAAATCACCTCGGAGAAAGTGAGGATTGCAGATGCTGGAGTCGAGAGTGTAGTGCTGGAAAAAACATAGCAGGTCAGGCAGCATCTGAGGAGCAGGAGAATTAACATTTCAGACAAGAGCCCTTCATCACTCAAGATGAAAGAATAAAGAAATTTACAGAACAGGAACAGGCCCTTTGGTCCTCCAAACCTACACTGATCCAGATCCTCTATCTAAACCTGCTGCCTATTTTCTAAAGATCTGTATCACCCTTTGTTCCCTGCCCATTCATGTATCTGTCCAGATACATCTTAAATGATGTTGTCGTTCCCACTTCTACCACCTCCGCTGTCAACGTGTTCCAGGCCCCCATCACCTTCTGTGTAAAGAATTTTCCACACATATTTCCCCTAAACCTTTCCCCTCTCACTTTAACTCGTGACCCCTAGTAATTGAGTTCCAGACTCTGGGGAAAAAGTTCTTGCTATTCACCCTGTCTATACCTCTCATGATTTTGTAGACCTCAATTAGGACCCCCTCAATCTCTGTTTTTCTAATGAAAATAATCATAATCTATTCAACCTCTCTTCAGAGCTAGCACCCTCCATACCAGGCAACATCCTGGTGAACCTCCTCTGCACCCTCTTCAAAGCATCCACATCCTTTTGGAAATATAGTGACCAGAACTGTATGCAGTATTCCAAATGTGGCCGAACCAAAATCCTATACAACTGTAAGTGCCCATCTCTCCAATCTATCTATATTCTGCTGTATTCTCTGACAGTCCCCTTCACTATCTGCTACTCCACCAATCTTTGTGTCATCTGCAAACTTGCTAATCAGGAAACCAATACCTTTCTCCAAATCATTTATATACATCACAAACAACAGTGATCCCAGTACGGATCTCTCTGGAACACCACTGGTCACAGGTCTCCCTTCCACTACTACTCTCTGTCTCCTGTTGACCAGCCAGTCCTCTATCCATCTAGCTAGAACACCCTGTACCCCATGGGACTTCACTTTCTCCATCTGTCTACCATGGGGAACCTTATCAAATGCCTTACTAAAGTCCATGTACCTTCCCCCATCAATCAACTTTGTCACCTCTTCAAAGAATTATATGTGGTTTTAAGACACAACCTTCCCCACACAAAACCATGCAGCCCATCACTAATAAGCCCCTTTTCTTCCAAATAGGGAATAGATCCTATCCCTCAGTATCTTCTCCAGCAGCTTCCCTACCACTGATGTCAGGCTCACCGGTCTAAAATTATCTGGAGTGTCTCTGCTACCCTTCTTAAACAAGGGGACAATATTAGCAATTCTCCAGTCCTCCGGGACATCACCCGTGTTCAAGAATGCTGCAAAGATATCTGTTAAAGCCCCAGCTATTCCCTCTGTCACTTCCGTCAGTAACCTGGAGTAGATCCCATCTGGACCTGGGGACTTGTCTATCTTAATGCCTTTTAGAATACCCAAAACTTCCTCCCTCCTTATGCCAACTTGACCTAGAGTACTCAAAGATCTATCCCTAATCTCAGCATCCGTCATGTCCCTCTCCTTGGTGAATACCAATGCAAAGTACTCATTAAGAATCTCACCCATTTTCTCTGACTCGACAAATAACTTTCCTCCTTTGTCTTTGAGTTACCCTCTTGCTCCTCATATATAAAAAATAGCCTTTGGGATTTTCCTTAACTCTGTTTGCTAAAGATATCTCATGTCCCCTTTTAGCCCTCGTAATTCCTCATTTCAGATTGGTCCTACATTCCTGATATTGCTTTGTCTGTCTTCAGTAGACTAGCTAAAAATCACATAACACCAGGTTATAGTCCAACAGGTTTATTTGGAAGCACTAGCTTTCAGAGCGCTGCCACTTCATCTGGTGATTCATCAATCACCTGGTGTTATGTGATGTTTAACTTTGTATACCCCAGTCCAACATCAGTGTCTCCAATTCAGTAGCATCCTTTTTTTCTCTTAGGTAGTCTCACAATTTCACCTGTCATCCATGGTTCCCTAACATTGCCATTTCGATCCCTCATTTTCACCGGAACATACCTCTCCTGAACTTTAATCAACCTCTCTTTAAAAGCCTCCCACATATCGAATGTGGATTTACTTTCAAACAGCTGCTCCGAATCTACATTTCCCAGCTTCTGCTGAATTTTGGTATAGTTGGCCTTCCCGCAGTTTAACACTCTTTCTTTAGGACCACTGTCATCTTTGTCCATGAGTATTCTAAAACTTACGGAATTGTTGTCACTATTCCCAAAGTAATCCCCGACTGAAACATCAACCACCTGGCCAGGCTCATTTCCCAACACCAGTTCCAGTATAGCCTCTTCCCGAGTTAGACTACTTACATACTGCTCTAGAAAACCTTCCACGATGGTCCTTACGAATTCTGCTCCATCTAAGTGATGTCAATGTTGGGAAAATTAAAATTTCCTATCATCACCACCCTGTTGCTCCTTATCTTTCCATGATCTGTTTACATATTTGCACTTCTATGTCCCGTTCGCTGTTGGGAGGCCTGTTGCACAGCCTCAACATTGTTATTTCATCCTTCCTATTTCTGAGCTCTGCCTATATTGCCTCACTGCTTGAGTCTTCCATAGTGCCCTCCTTCAGGACAGCTGTGATATTTTCTTTGACCAGTATTGCAACTCCTCCACCCCTTCTACCTCCCACTCTGTCCCGCCTGAAGCATTGATATCCTGGGATGTTTAGCTGCCAATCATGCCCTTCCCTCAACCAAGTCCCAGTAATAGCAATAATATCAAGCTCCCAGGTACTAATCCAAGCCCTAAATTCATCCGCCTTACATTACTATACTTCTTGCATTAAAACAAATGCACCTCAAACCTCAAGTCCCTTTGCATTCATCATCTGCTGCCTGCTTTCTCTTCACCTTAGTCACGCTGACTTCATTATCTAGTTCCTTACAGGCTTTAGTTACTGCTTTCTTACTGTCCTCTAATCTCATTTGGTTTCTAACCCCCTATCACATTAGTTTAAACCCTCCCCAACAGTGTTAGCAAAAATGCCCCCCCAAGACATTGGTTCTAGTCTGGCCCAGGGGGAGATCATCCAATTTGTAATAGTCCCATCCCTTCCAGAACCAGTCCCGATGTACCAAACATCTGAAACCCTCCGTCCTGCGCTATCCCACAAGCCTCGCTTTCATCCTGGATAAAAGCAAATTACTGCGGATGCTGGAAGCTGAAACCAAAAAAGTGAAAATGCTGGAAAATCTTAGCAAGTGTGGCAGCATCTGTAAGCAAATGCTGCCAGACTTGCTGAGATTTTCCAGTATTTTCTCTTTTTTGGTCTCGCATTCATCCTGCTTATTCTATCATTCCAACTCTGACTAGTGCGTGGCACTGGTAGCGATCCTGAGATTACTACCACTGAGGTCCTACTTTTTATACTTTGCTCCTAACTCCCTAAATTCTGCTTGTAAGACCCCATCCCATTTTGTTTCCCTATATCGTTTGTGCCAATATGTACCACGACAACTGGCTGTTCACCTTCCCCCTTAAGAATGTTCTGCAGCCGATCTGAGACATCCCTGACCTGTGCACTTGGGAGGCAACTACCATTCGGGAGTCTCGTTTTCGACCACAGAACTGCCTATCTACTCCCCTTACTATTGAATTCCCTATGATTATAGCTCTTCCAATCTTTTTCCTGCCCTTCTGAACAGCAGAGCTAGCCACAGTGCCATGAACCTGGCTATTGCTGCCTTCCCCTGGTGAGCCATCTCCCCAATAGTATCCAAAATGGTATACCTGTTTTGGAGGGAGATGACCACAAGGGACACCTGCACTGCCTTCCTGCTCCTTCTCTGCCTTTTGGTCACCCATTCCCTTTCTCCCTCAGCAATCCTAATCTGTGGTGTGACCAATTCACTAAACGTGATATCCACGATCCCCTCAGCATCGCGTATGCTCCAAAATGAGTCCATCTGCAGCTCCAGAGTTGTCATGTTGTCTAACAAGAGCTGCAGCTGGAAACACTTTCTACATGCGAAGGAGCTGTGTCCCTGAGCTCCCACATTGAGCAAGACGAGTGTAACACAGGTCTGGGATCTCCTGCCATTTTTTACCTTAAATTTAACTTTAGACTTATCTTAGGTAAACGAAAAGGGGAAGTTTCCACCAAATCACTCGATAAAACAATAAAAAAGGGAAATAGAAAAACCTTACCTGATCAACTCACCAGAGTCCTTCTTTTTGATTCGAGAAGGAGGGCAGGTGGGAGAGACTACATGTGTGGTGTCTCTGGTTCAGCCGCTATCCAAATAAAATGGATTCACTTACCTTCCCAGCAGCCCTCTGGTCCTCACTCTCACCTCTCAACAAATGGAGGCCCAAGTTAAGTTTTTAAAATGATTCCACTCACCTTCCCAGCAGCACTCCTTCCTGATGAAGGGCTTGTGCCCAAAACATCGATTCTCCTGCTCCTTGGTTGCTGCCTGACTTGCTGTGCTTTTCCAGCACCACACTCTCGACTTTAGCTCAAACCTCCAACCCTGGCAACATCCTTGTAAATCTTTCCTGAACCCTTTCAAGTTTCACAACATCTTTCCTATAGGAAGGAGACCAGAATAGCTTGCAGTTTTCCAATAGTGGCCTAAACAATGTCCTGTACAACAGCAACATGATCTCCCAACTCTTATATTCAATGTACTGACCTGGTTTTTCCTCACCACCTTTCTTAAATAGTGGCACCACATTAGTTAACCTCCAGTCTTCCACTACCTCACCTGTGACATTCCATGATATTAGTATCTCAGCAAGGGGCCCATTAATCACTTTCCTAGCTTCCCACAGAGCTCTAGGATATACTGTACCTGATCAGGTCCCAGGATTTATCTGCATTTATGCGTTTACATCAATGGGCACAACTTGGAATTGCATTTGTCGACTTTCAAAAAGGATGGAATTTGTTGAATATATCCATGATCATATCGCCCACGTATGAAGCCATTTGGTTCAATGTATTTGTCAGTTATTTTAAAGGTTTCCAAGTAGTCTCACCCCCTTGTCCTTTTCCCAGAGCCCTGACCGCTTCCCTCGAAGCATTTATCCAATTATATTTTCAAAGTTATTGTGTAATTTGTTTCCACCGCCCCTTCGGCAGTTCATTCCAGACCAGAACAGTTTATGTCACAGGAGAATCCAGTTTGGGGACACGATTGGCAGCAGCTTATTTTGTTTCAAATTTCCATTGCTCGCTGAAGCCAGAATATTTGTTGTAAGTTTGGGAGGGAAGGAGGGTAGAAAAGTTTCTTTTTTCATAGAATTTGGTAAAGTACAACATTGCACCGTCTCAGTTTGGCATTGGCTCAGAGCCCATCAGGGGAAGCAGGAACACTCTTGAGTCTGGATACTAGCAGAGGGATCATCAAGAGTAAGGCAGGGCTGCTCAGAGCAGTTCGCAAAGCGTTTCGTTTTGCCAGTTTTTTTTTTCTTCTTCCTCTTGCCCGTCTTAATGTGCAGTTTTATAAATGCGTCTCCCCCAGAACACCATGTCAAACAACCCGAGTAGCTTCCTACTGCTCCCCATACCGGAGGTCCCGATGCTCGACTACTTGCATAACCGAAACGTGAAGATCGTGGTCCTGGGATCAAGGAGAGTTGGCAAGACTGGTAAGAAAAAGAAGGGGATGTTTTGGGGGCCGGCGAGGGGTTGCAATCGAAAAGATCGGTCTAAAAAGGTTAAGCTCCCAATTTCATGTCTGTACTCAGCAACATAGTAATAGCTCATTTCAATACTTTGCAATATCACGGATCGTGGACTGTTGACTGAACAAGGCAGTGACCCTTGCTGGAAACAAGAGCAACTGTTTGCGCTGATACCTGTTCTGTCCTGATATCGCAACAGTAATCGCTGACCACATTAGATTAAATCACCACCCTTCACTGAACTGTGGTTGTTCTCCAGTTTGCAAGAGAAACTTGCAAAATCCCTTAAGCTGCTATTGCCTCAGACCCTCCCCCTAACTAAATTGCCAAAGTCCCTGAATGTAAAGTTGAATCTCCTGAAACACCCTTCTCAACACCTCATGTGCTAAAATTACAAACCCTCAAGAGAATGGATATTATACCTTATATAATAATGGATACTTTAAAACTTTTATTTCCGTTTTTTTTAAAAAAATGTTTTCTTAGAATCAGACAAATTTATTAGTGGTGACGGCGGGAGAAGATCCATGTTTAACAGTTAATTTGATGGAAACATGAATTTGATGTTCAATGATCAAATTAAAAATAGAGGAATTTACATTCCTGTTAAAAGTTATGTTTCCACCAGAACAAAGAAATTGGACATTCAGCTTGCTAAGGAAAGACTATGAATTCCAAGTCAGTAGTAGATTTGTGATGTTTAATATGAATCCCCTTTTCAATTGCTGTAGCAGTTTGGGAAGTGCAGGTAAACTAGAGATCTGTAAATTGGCGAGATATTTCAGATATGAAACATTAATAACAAAAAGTGAATGTCAGCTTTATTTCTCTCTTTTTGGGATTGTTTTACATCTGTGGCAAATGGTGAAACCAGAAGTGTTGGTTGAAATATGGCATATGTTGCTAGGAGCTAGGAATATTGATCTCCTGGCAAGGTGAGTTGAAAGAGATACTATTCTAGATATTGGGGAGTCTGCACGAAGATCAGCATTAGATTCATGCTCCATTATCCATGTTCCACATTGATAGTTCATGACCTGTACTTACTAGAAGCGAGACATTGATCACAAAATACCCACATTTACACTCCCTTGTCCATCTCTTGTCACCTTTATCCATTTTGTTTTTTCTGCTTTCCATTCGTATTAAGCTGCCCATTTCTGGGATCTGTATATTCCCATACCGTTTCCTACAGACTTCGCACCTACAAATATTGAGTCCTCTGCAGTTTCCTTTACTGATTTGTAACTTTTCACAAAAGTTAAAACTTCTGTTTGAACACTGATTTGGATTAGAGATATTTAGTTTTCAAAATAATTTAAATGATTTGGAGGTGCCGGTGTTGGACTGGGGTGTACAAAGTTAAAAATCACACAACACCAGGTTATAGTCCAACAGGTTTAATTAGAAACACTAGCTTTTGGAGCACCGCTCCTTCATCAGGACAACCACCTGATGAAGGAGCAGCAATCCAAAAGCTAGTGCTTCCAATTAAACCTGTTGGACTATAACCTGGTGTTGTGTGATTTTTAACAAAATAATTTAAAGCATTCATATTATATTCAATCATTTACCAAGCACACAGAGTCATAGAGATGTACAGCACGGAAACAGACCCTTCGGTCCAACTCGTCCATGCCGACCAGATATCCCAACCCACTCTAGTCCCACCTGCCAGCACCTGGCCCATATCCCTCTAAACCTTTCCTATTCATATACTCATCCAGATGCAATTTAGATGTTGCAATTGTACCAGCCTCCACCACTTCCTCTGGTAGTTCATTCCATACCCGTACCACCCTCTGCGTGTAAAGGTTGCCCCTTAGGTCTCTTTTATATCTTTCCCCTCTCACCCTAAACCTATGCCTTCCAGTTCTGGACTCCCCTACCCCAGGGAAAAGACTTTGTCTATTTATCCTATACATGCCCTTCATGATTTTATAAACCTCTGTAAGGTCACCCCTCAGCCTCCGACGTTGCAGCGAAAACAGCCCCAGCCTATTCAACCTCTCCCTGTAGCTCAAATCCTCCAACCCTGGCAACATCCTTGTAAATCTTTTTTATCAAAACATATCATTTTTCTTAGTCTTCAATATCATCCATGAAAGACAGATGAGTTTTTCTGATGCTTTCTTATTGTTTATGAGCCTGGCTGTTTTATTTTGTACACCATTACTTCCTCCTTCAGGAACAAATCAACAATCTTATTTTATAACGTCATGTCACATGTCATATTGCACATACACCATCTGAAATTTGCACATAGAATGCAATAAAAGTGACTTCACAGTAATGTGCTAAGACACTTTTAGTTATTAGAGGCACTTACAGTTAATACAGTGTAGTTGTAAGGTATACTTACTTCACATTTAAGATAATTGTTTACTGCAATTACTCAGCTCTGTGATTCAAGGCATAAGTTTCTGGTCAAAGTTCTAGGAATGGATCCAAACAAAACAGTATTGAAGAATGAATATGAAAAGTGGCACCAGAAGCACATCAGGGAGTACTGAAACATAGTTACAACAGGATAACTGAGGGGTACTAAATGGTAAGCGATAATATCCAAGTAAGACATCAAATACATAACACAGAGTACATCATAAGTGGGAAGTCAAACTTTTAGTACAAATAGGTAACAAAATAGTGTTAGGCACCACAGGCTTCAATAAACAAAGCATATTACTGAGCCACATAAGGTAGTGGAAAGTGAGATCTACAGATGCTGGAGATCAGAGTCAAGAGTGTGGTGCTGGACAAGCATAGCATGGCAGGCAGTATCTGAGGAGCAGGAGAATGGACATTATGGGCATTATCCCTTCATCAGGAATGAGGCTTGTGGGGGGCTGAGAGAAAAATGGGAGGGGGTGGGGATAGAGAATGGGTAGCTGAGAATGCAATAGGTCGATGAAGGTGAGGGAGCAGGTGATAGGTCAGAGAGGGGAGTGGAGTGGATAGATGGGAAAGATGATGGACAGGTCAAGAGGGTGGTGCTGAGTTGAAGGCTGGGAACTGGGATAATGTGGCGGGAGGGAAAATGAGGTAACTATTGAAATCCACATTGATCCTGTGTGGTTGCAGGGCCTCAAGGCAGAATATGTCATTCTTCCTCCAGGCGTCGGGTAGTAAGGGTTTGGCAATGGAGGAGGCCCAGACCCCCATGTCCTTGACGGAGTGAGAGAGGGAGTTGAAGTATTCAGCCACGGGGCAGGGCAGTGTGGTTGGTTATTGCGGGTGGCCCAGAGATGTTCGCTGAAACGATCCACAAAGAGACGTCCTGTCTCCCCGATATAGAGGAGACCACATCAGGTGCAACGGATAGAGTAGATGACATTGGTGGAGGTACAGGTAAACTTCTGTCGGATGTGGAAGGATCCTTTGGTGCCTTGGACGGAGGTGAGGGGAGTGGTGTGGACACAGGTTTTACACTTCCTGCAGTGGCAAAGGAAGGTGCCAGGAGTGGGGTGAGGGCTGGTGGGGTGTGTGGACCTGACAAGGGAGTCGCGAGGGAAATGGTCTCTCCAGAACGTTGATAGGGGTGGGGAGGGAAATATATCTCTGGTGGGTCCGTTTGTAGGTGGCGGAAGTGGCAGAGGATGATGTGATGCATGCGGAGTTTGGTGGGGTGGAAGTTGAGGACCAGGTGGGTCTGTCCTTGTTGCATCGGGAGGGGTGGTGTTCAAGGGTGGTGGTGTGGGACATGGTGGAGATGTGCTGAAGGGCATTGTAGACCACGTGGGAGGGGAAATTGTGGTCTTGGAAGAAGGAGGCTATATGGGATTTTCTAAGGTACAATTGGTCATTCTGGGAACAGATGCTGCGGAGGCAGAGGAATTGGGAATAAGGGATGGTGCTTTTACAGGAGGTAGGGAAAATGGAAGGATCCTTTGGGATCTTGGACAGAGGTGAGGGGAGTGGTGTGGGTGCAGGTTTTGTACTTCCTGCAGTGCCAGGGGAAGGTGTCGGGCATGGGGTGTGGGCTGGTGGGGTTATGGACCTGACAAGGGAGTCGCGGAATGATCTCTCTGGAATGCTGATAGGGTGGGGAGGGAATTATACCTCTGATGGTGGGGTCCGTTTGTAGGTGGCGGAAGTGGCGGAGGATAATGCAATGTATGCAGATGTGGAAGGATCCTTTGGGGCCTTGAACACTTCAACACCCCCACCCACTCCGTCAAGGACGTACAGATCCTGGGCCTCCTCCATTGCCAAACTCTTACCACCCGATGCCTGGAGGAAGAACGCCTCATATTCCACCTTGGGACCCTGCAACCACACAGGATCAATGTGGATTTTAACAGTTTCCTGAATTACCCTCTCCCCACATTATCCCTGTCCCCAGCCTCCAACTCGGCACCGCCATCTTGACTTGTCGATCACCTTTCCTGTCTATCTGCTCCAGCTTCCTCTCTGACCTATCACCTTCTCCCTCACCTTCATCTACTTATTGCATTCTTGGCTACCTTCCCTCTATTCCCACTCCCCTCCCATTTATCTCTCAGCCCCCGGCCTACAAGACTCATTCCTGATGAAGGAATGTCAATTCTCCTGCACCTCGGATGCTGCCTGACCTGCTGTGCTTTTCCAGCACCACATTCTCGACCTAGCCACATGTGATATAGGGCAGAGGAAATAACTTTATCACTCAAGGAGGCATGAAGGAAAAAAGCAGTGTGGACAGACAGATTTAAGAGTGGACTTCTAGAGTTTAGGGCTGAAAATGTGTTGCTGGAAAAGCACAGCAGGTCAGGCAGCATCCAAGGATCAGGAGAATCGACTTTTTGGGCAAGAGCCCTTCTTCAGGAATGAGGAAAGTGTGCCAAGCAGGCTAAGATAAAAGGTAGGGAGTAGGGACTTGGGGGAGGGGTATTGGAAATGCGATAGGTGGAAGGAGGTTAAGGTGAGGGTGATAGGCCGGAGTGGGGGTGGGGGCGGAGAGGTCAGGAAGAAGATTGCAGGTTAGGAAGGTGGTGCTGAGTTTGAGGGTTGGGACTGAGACAAGGTGGGGGAGGGGAAATGAGGAAACTGGAGACATCTGAGTTAATCCCTTGTGGTTGGAGGGTTCCTAGGCGGAAGATGAGGCGCTCTTCCTCCAGCCGTCGTGTTGCTATGGTCTGGCAATGGAGGAGTCCAAGGACCTGCATGTCCTTGGTGGAGTGGGAGGGGGAGTTGAAGTGTTGAGCCACGGGGTGGTTGGGTTGGTTGGTCCAGGTGTCCCAGAGGTGTTCTCTGAAACATTCCGCAAGTAGGCGGCCTGTCTCCCCAATATAGAGGAGGCCACATCGGTGCAGTGGATGCAGTAAATGATGTGTGTGGAGGTGCAGGTGAATTTGTGGCAGATATGGAAGGATCCCTTGGCGCCTTGGAGGGAAGTGAGGGGGGAGGTGTGGGCGCATGTTTTGCATTTCTTGCGGTTGGAGGGGAAGGTGCCGGGAGTGGAGGTTGGGCTGGTGGGGGGTGTGGACCTGACGAGGGAGTCACGGAGGGAGTGGTCTTTTTGGAACGCTGATAGGGGAGGGGAGGGAAATATATCCCTGGTAGTGGGGTCCATTTGGAGGTGGCGGAAATGACGACGGATGATATGATGTATATGGAGGTTGGTGGGGTGGTAGGTGAGGACCAGTGGGGTTCTGTCCTGGTGGCGATTGGAGGGGCGGGGCTCAAGGGCAGAGGAGCGGGAAGTGGAGGAGATGCAGTGGAGAGCATTGTCGATCACGTCTGGGGGGAAATTGTGGTCTTTGAAGAAGGAGGCCATCTGGGTTGTTCGGTATTGGAACTGGTCCTTCTGGGAGCAGATGCAGCAGAGACGAAGGAATTGGGAATATGGGATGGCGTTTTTACAGGGGGCAGGGTGGGAGGAGGTGTAGTCTAGGTAACTGTGGTAGTCGGTCGGTTTATAGTAAATGTCCATGTTGATTCGGTTGCCCGAGATAGAAATGGAGAGGTCTAGGAAGGGGAGGGAGGAGTCTAAGACGGTCCAGGTAAATTTGAGGATGGGGTGGAAGGTATTGGTAAAGTGGATGAACTGTTCAACCTCCTTGTGGGAGCACGAGGCAGCGCCGATACAGTCATCGGTGTAGTGGAGGAAAAGGTGGGGGGTGGTGCCAGTGTAGCTGCAGAAGATGGACTGTTCCACATATCCTATGAAGAGGCAGGCATAGCTGGGGCCCATGTGGGCACCCATGGCTACTCCTTTGGTTTGGAGGAAGTGGGAGGATTGGAAAGAGAAGTTGTTCAGAGTGAGGACCAGTTCAGTCAGTCGAAGGAGGGTGTCAGTGGAAGGGTACTGGTTGGTACGGTGGGAAAGAAAGAAGCGGAGGGCTTTGAGTCCTTCGTGATGGGGAATGGAGGTGTACAGAGACTGGATGTCCATGGTGAAGATAAGGCGTTGGGGACCGGGGAAGCGAAAATCATGGAGGAGGTGGAGGGCGTGGGTGGTGTCCCGAATGTAGGTGGGGAGTTCTTGGACTAAGGGGGACAGGAGCGTGTTGAGGTATGTAGAGATGAGTTCGGGGGGACAGGAGCAGGCTGAGACAATGGGTCGGCCGGGGCATTCAGGTTTGTGGATTTTGGGCAGGAGGTAGAAACAGGTGGTGCGGGATTGTGGGACAATGAGGTTGGAGGCGGTGGATGGGAGATCCCCTGAGGTGATGAGCTTATGGATGGTCTGGGAGATGATGGTTTGGTGGTGGGAGGTGGGGTCATGGTCAAGGGGGCAGTAGGAGGAGGTGTCTGCGAGCTGGCGTTTAGCTTCAGTGGTGTAAAGGTCGGTGCGCCAAACTACTACCGCGCCTCCCTTGTCTGCTGGTTTGATAGTGAGGTTGGGGTTGGAACAGAGGGAGTGGAGGGCTGCACGTTCTGAGGGTGAGAGGTTGGAGTGGGTGAGAGGGGTGGAGAGGTTGAGGCGGTTAATGTCGTGGCGGCAGTTGGCTATGAAGAGATCGAGGGAGGTCATGAAGAAGGGCTCATGCCCGAAACGTCGATTCTCCTGCTCCTTGGATGCTGTCTGACCTGCTGCGCTTTTCCAGCAATACATTTTTCATCTCTGATCTCCAGCATCTGCAGTCCTCACTTTCTCCTTCTAGAGTTTAGGGCCCAGTAAGGTGAATGCACATACACCTGTGGTGCAGCAACTGAAACTTAGAAGTCTCAGGACGTCTGAACTGGAGAAATACAAAGAGTTGGACAGTAGTGGGGCCGGAGTGAATTTAAGAAATGAGACTCTGGGGAGTGTGAATATAAGGATAAAAAGTTTTAAAATTGAGTTGTTGCTTAACTAGGATCTGGTGCACTTTAAGACATGGATAGCAGAGTTTGGACAACTTCAAGATTATAGAAGATAGAATGTGGGAGGCTGGCCAGGAATGTGTTGGAGTAGTTATGTCTAGGGGGTAACAAAGGGTTGAATGAAGGTTTTGACAGTAGGTGATTTAAAGCAGAATGGTTGGAGTTGAGGTCTTATTAATGGTGTGGATATGTGGACCAGGTAGATCCCGAATGGTGTGGATATGTGGACCAGGTAGATCCCGAAATGTAACTTGTGAATGTTGAGCAGAAAAGCTTATATTTTCATGGTTAAAACAGAAAATGCTGGATAAACTAGGCAGATCTGATAGCATCTTTGGAGAAAGAATGAATATTTTGAGTTCAATGTGACTCTTCTTTGGACCATCCATAGGAATTTTCTTTCACTGTGAGATTTTTAATAAAGTTTATGACAATTTCACATTTTTCTAAATTTCTTGCAGCCTTGATTGTACGGTTTCTCACAAAACGGTTCATCGGAGATTATGAGCCAAACACAGGTACGTGCTACATCAGGTATTTTTCTATTTGTCAATTTTTTTTCCATAGATACTGAATCATATTCTTTGAATTTCAGGAGCTCTATACTCCAGATCAATTAGCATTGATGGTGATCAAATTTCATTGCAAGTGCAAGACACTCCCTGTATTAATCAGGTAAAATCCATTTGTCTTTTTCCTCCATTTTTTGTGAATTCTGCTCTCATTAAGGTGTGGGTTATTATTACTGAAAATGCAACATTTTCCATTTAGTCGTGCAGTTGCAGCATTTACAAATGCATCAAGATTAGACACAGATTATGACTCTCTCCAGTACACCCCAATTATGTCCCTCAGCACCAATTGGATAAAAGAAACCCCTACCATCAGCTGTCTTTATTTTCTTTAGTGACAGGATGTCTGACCCTCCTGTTCTTTTCTCCTTTTTCATTTCTTTGTTTGTTTTTTTTCTCCATACTACCGCCTGACAACGGTCGTACTTATTTTTCCCCAACACTCGCGTGTGTGCAAGTGTTGGACAGTGAAAAACAACAAGTATGCAAATCTTTATTTCCATTCCACCACCAGGAAAAAAGGAAACACCCGAATTGCCAGTGAGTCAGCTGTCTTTAATATGTTAAATTAATGGCCTTCATTAATGAGAATCCTATTTTCTGATGAATTGAGACAATTTATAGACCCATATCTGTTAGATTGAAATCACTTAAGTTCCATTTAAATTGACACCCCCATTGCAAATGTCTATTTCCATCATCCAGATTGGAATTAAGATTGAGAATATTCATATCTGGTTTAATGTAAACAATGTCAGGAAATTGAGATGCATTGAAACAACTATGAAAGAAAAGTGTGCTTTTTTTTTCTCTGATCCTTAGTCTTTCAAACAAAGTTCTTTCATTTGGGGAAAAATGAACATCATATTCATTTAAAGATGGCATCTCACCTTTAAAAATCTTTAAAGAATATCAAACAAGTTCAAAGTATAATTCTGTTAGAAGCCATTTTCCCTCTACTTTTAAAGTAAAAATTTTCAATCAACTTGCTGAAGGATTTCATCATCTGGGGGAATTCCTTGGTATCACAGGACTCCTGACTCTTGATGAAAAGTTAAAGGTGTGGCATGGTTCCCACTGTGACAGGCTGCTCTGTTCAGATGAGTGTTAAGTAGCTTAGGTCGAGACTTCCACCTCCAAGGTGGTCATAGCAACAGCACTGGGAGTCAGGTTATGGAGGTGGGGAACATCCAGTCAGACTGGAGGAGGCCTGAATGTAGGACTAGTAGATTTCAAACTAGGCTTTTTGCCATAGTGGGAAAAGTTGCAGAGCAGGAAAGTAGGAATAATGCGTGACCCCTTTCCTGCAGCCAATGACTCATCCCTGACACCATAGTAATTTTACAGAGCACAGGGATAGTGTTACAGACCCACCCACTCACCTCCAACTCAAGCCATTGTGGCCATTGATCAGTTAAGGGCCCCCCATCCTCTACATGTCAATCTACTCAGGAAAGCATAAAATGCAGCCCCATATGTCTTAATTAGAAAAAGGTTCCAAATAAAACTCCCTTTGCTTAGGTAGGATGATGTGTTTGACTTCAAACTCCATCGAGCACCCTGTGTTAGATCGGTTGTCACTGGAGAGCAGTTGGTGGAGGTCTCCTGATTATTGTTTGGGTATGTGACTAATATTATCTCATTAATCTGACATTGTGACGCTATTGAAATAAAACCCACAAATCATCAACCTGTGTGCAGAGGTTGTTGAATGCTGTAACTATTCAAGGGTGGAGGACCGTTGGGATGGTGGATTGGTGAAAGTTTTAAATATGTAGTAGATTTGTTGAAGATTCAATACTTCCTCCTCTTTCCCACAAAATTCCTGAATAATATGACTAACGCTTTCTCTTTAAGAATTAATAAATCTAAGTTCAGTTTACTCTGTCAGTTGAAGCTAAAGGTTAAATTGCAGCTTGTAACATAAACCATTCAGTCTTCTATGGGGCCTTTTCTATTATTAGTCAGTTTTTTGGAAGTGATGATGACATTATAGCTGATGACTGTGAAAATGCTCCCTATCTTTCACATATGGTAATCGCTGCAAGTATGCTGATGACTCATGCTGATCTACTGCAGCTTTTACTGAATGTATTTACCAGGAATCCCTGCATCTAGTGCTTCAAGGATTAGATAAATTGTTAAGTAAATCTAAATTGTTAACAAGAATCACCAAAATTGCATCAAAATGAGATCAAAAATGTTGGGGGAATAAACCTAAATATTATTATTAATTGTATTGTGAAATAAATTTTAGAATGTTATAATAAGAGTTATAACAACATGGTTGAATTTATCCCATTTTCTTAATGGAGACTACAGCAGGACCAAATCTCCATACAGCACTGTCAGTGAATCTATCTCAATAACTTCTTTCAGTCTCTCAATCCTGAGGTATCTGTGCTTTTCTATTGCTGGCCTGTCATGCATTCCAAATTACAATTGTTCCACCGTGATGGTCATGTTTCACTTACCTAGGCCTTAAATGTTGCAATATATTACTTAAAACCTTACCATCTAACTGTCCTCCTCTTTAAGGCATTTCTTGAAATCTACTTCTTTGACCAAGAATTTGTTATCTGCTCTTGAATATCCTTATTTGGCTTGGGATCACATTTTGCTTGATCACTCTATATGAAGCTACATTTACAGGCACTGCATGCATGCAAGCTATTTTTCTTATTGTCATATTGCAGCCATTACAGTCAATGGCTTCTCTACTGCATGGAGATAGTAAATACTTCTATGAAATTATAATCAGGTTCACATTTAGCACTTCACGCTTGCAATAAAAGGAAATGCAATAGCCTCAAAGTCTCCACTAATACTTCACACAGCATAATAGAATTGTTACAGTGTTCAATGAGGCCGTTTGGCTCATTGTGTCTGCTGCGACTCTGAGTATTTTAACTTAATGCTATTCTCATCCTTTTTATCCTGTAACTATGCTTATTGCTTCTATTTAAATCATAATCCAATGCCCTCTTCAATGCCTCAATTGAACTTGCCACCACCACATTCTAGGCAATGCATTTCAGATCTGAACTATTCAGTGTTAGAAAGTTTTTTTTCCTCACCTCACACATTTTAAAACTGCCCTCTGTTTCTCGCTCCTTTAATAAGTCGAACAGTTTCTCCCTACCTACTCTGTCTATACCCTTTTGTGATTTGGAAAACTTCAATCAAATCTCCCCTCAGCCTTTTACTCTCCAAAGAAAACAGGAGCAATCTCTCCAATCTATCATAAGTTTCTTATCTCAGGAACTACTTTTGTATTTTTCTGCACTTGTTCTAATGCATTCGTATCCTTCCTACACAAAATTGTACACAATCTTCCAGCTGAGGTCTAACCAGG
The DNA here is from genome assembly GCF_047496795.1 of Chiloscyllium punctatum. Classification (NCBI taxonomy): domain Eukaryota; kingdom Metazoa; phylum Chordata; class Chondrichthyes; order Orectolobiformes; family Hemiscylliidae; genus Chiloscyllium; species Chiloscyllium punctatum. Next base: position 58,879,286 of record NC_092763.1, on the reverse strand, counting down.
AAGGAGTAAGTGAGGATTGCAGATGCTGGAGGTCAGAGTCAAGCGTGTGGTGCTAGAAAAGCACAGCAAGTCAGGCAGCATCTGAGGAGCAGGAGAATCGGTGTTTCAAGCATCAGCCCTTCATAAGGACTTGTATAAGTTCATCCCTGCTCATAAGTGCTATGTCTCTATTAATGAAGCTAGAAAATGTACAATTTATTAATGGATTACTCGACTGATCTTGCCAACTTTAATGATTTTTGCACACATACATCAGCTTTCTCTGCTCCTGCACACCCTTTAGAATACTATACTTTATTTTATACAGTGACTCCATGCTCTCTGTACCAAAGTGTGCCATCTCTCACCTGCCACCTGTCTGCCCATTCCACCAACTTGACAATGTCCTTTAAAAGACAATACAGTTCTCCTCACTTCTATTGCATATTATCTAGTTAAGACAACTAGTGACTGTGTTTCTAAGGAATTAATGAAACCACTTCTGACTTACTGATAGACTGCTTGCAAGTAAAGCCTTGATCAATGAAATATCATCCTCTGAATAATAAAGTCCCTCCAGCCCTGACAGTCAGGTGTAGATTATATTGTCATCAGGCCTTCACATCAAAACAAAGAAATATGTACCACATCCAGTGGCTATGGTTCTCATTTTTAAAATCTGGCAGATCAACTCTAGTGATGTATTGTACATTTATATATGAATTCTGAAGTTGTTTGTCTTGAATCTGAACAGATTCTGTTTCTTCACAGCACCATCTCAGAATTATTTGACCTGTCACATCTGTGTCAATTCTCTGCAAGAATGAATTCATCTAGTCCCACTCCACCATCTACTCACTATAGCTCTGCAATATTTTCTTTTATGATACTTACCCAATTCTCTTTTAATTGAATCTGTCTTGATTACATTCTCAGGTAGTGCATTCCAGCTCCTAACCACTCATTGCTTTAAGTGCCACTCTCAGCTTATCATTCACCATAAATCAATATCCTCCAGTGCTTGATATTGTCGTTGGGAACAATTTCTCCTAATTGCTTCTGTTTAGATTCCCTTCGATTTTTGAACACCTTTGCCAAATCTTCTCTTAATTTTCTCTTCTCCAAAGAGATTATCCAATCTATTCAAGTTCCTCATTTCTGGGAATGTTTTCTGCATTCATTCTCATAGTGTGCTCATTATAGTGCTTCCTATATTGTAGTGAAATTTGAAGTGAAGTTGTAAGTTCCTGACAGGTTTGATTACAGTAGAACTGATTTAAAGAATGCTCCAGCAGTCATTGCCTGCCTTATCTGTTGAAGCTCAAGCATGAAGGATGGCCAATGGAATTTATCAAAACGCCCCTGACAAAGATGCAGAATCACCATAGTCCAGCTTTTTCATTAGAGAGAAATGACTGGTTGTGAGTTCAACATGAGGGTTATGTGCCTCAGGCAAGGGGCAAGGTTGAGAAGGCAGGACCTCAGCCAGTGCAGGAATTGAACCCACACTGTTGGTGTCATTCTGCATTTCTGAGCTAACCAATTTCCAACAAAGGTAAAGTTGTCCTAGTCCAATAAATCATAAGACTGCTCTATCATAAGAAAGAGAGAGATAGTGGTTTTAACCTGAGCCTTAAGTGAGGGGAGAGGTTGAGATGGAGAGACCTTCATGGTAACTTCAGCTGCTGTGGGAATTGAACCCATTCTGTTGACCATAACTCTGCACTACAAACTAGCCATCCAGCCAACTGAATTAACCAATGCCCAGCACCTATGGACCACATACTGCAAAGAGTTGGCATTTTCAAGAGAAAGGGGAAAAATAGCCAAAAGGCTGCCATTACCTCTTAGCTTATTCTAGCAATTAATTTTCAATTTCATGCTAGCTTTAATTTTTTGTTACAGATTGTTCAAATTTGTACTTCTTATTCAAATTGGTACCTTGTCTTATGAATGTGTACTTGTAATCAGTAGTTTAGACACCACAGTGCAACTATCCCAGCAGTCTAACCATCACAAACCTATTGTAGATAATTTGATTATGTAAAAATAAAATATTAGGTTCAACCTGAAATTAATAACTGTAAATTTTCAGTGAAATCATTCTGTCTCCACCCATCAGCTGATTGTGCTCTCAGCATCAAAATTGCTTATTGGTTTGGTTTGGTTTGGTTAGCTTTGGTTATATCCTTGTTGCAGTCCTCTGAAATTCTATTAATTCTAATACTGGGGAACTAAATAGATTAAAATATTGTATGTGCAACAGCTGCCTCTTCTGCTATTATTTTGATCATTACAGGCCCTAGGTACAGTATAGACAAAGGAGTTTGGTGGCAAATGCCTGAAGGTGACAGAATGGTAATCAGGGCAAATATCACAGATCATAACAGCATATGGTGACAGTCATGAAGAAGATGATTTGTGTAAGCTGAAACATTGAATCTCCATGACCCCAAATGTCAATCCCAAGATTAAACAATAGCTTAAAATATTAGCAAAGTTAAAGATCTGCAGGACAGTAGCATATGAATTTCTTTTTGTGAACCATGAATGCATGGCACATTCTTTTTTGCTTACATAGTATCTGATTTTATAGTGGATACGTGATGGTTGATGATATGATACTGTGTGATGGCCTGCTAGTCTACAACTGAGGAAATAGTGGCTGAGGAAATAGCGGAGGCATTGTTTGAGATCTTTCAAGAGTCACTGGAGTCAGGGAAAGTCCCGGATGATTGGAAGATTGCTGTTGTAACCACCTTGTTCAAGAAAGGATCAAGACAAAAGATGGAAAATTATAGGCCAATTAGCCTAACCTCGGTTGTTAGTAAAATTCTAGAATCCATCATTAAGGATGAGGTTTCTAAATTCTTAGAAGAGCAGAGTCTGATTAGAACAAGTCAACATGGATTTAGTAAGGGGAGGTCATGCCTGACAAACCTGTTGGTATTCTTTGAAGAGGTGAAAAGTAAGTTAGACCAGGGAAACCCAGTGGATGTGGTCTATCTAGACTTCCAAAAGGCCTTTGATAATGTGCCACACAGGAGGCTGCTGAACAAGGTGAGGGCCCATGGTGTTCGAGGTGAGCTACTGGGATGGATTGAGGATTGGCTGTCTGACAGAAGGCAGAGAGTTGGGATAAAAGGTTCTTTTTCAGAATGGCAGCCGGTGACGAGCGGTGTCCCACAGGGTTCAGTGTTGGGGCCACAGCTGTTCGCATTATATATTAATGATCTGGATGAAGGGACTGGGGGCATTCTAGCGAAGTTTGCAGATGATACGAAGTTAGATGGACAGGCATGTTGTACTGAGGAAGTGGGGAGGCTGCAGAAGGATCTAGACAGTTTGGGAGAGTAGTCCAGGAAATGGCTGATGGAATTCAACATGAACAAATGCGAGGTCTTGCACTTTGGCAAAAAGAATAAAAGCACAGACTACTTTCTAAATGGTGAGAAAATTCGTAAAGCCAAAGTACAAAGGGATCTGGGAGTGCTAGTCAAGGATTCTCTAAAGGTCAACATGCAGGTTGAGTCTGTGATTAAGAAAGCGAATGCAATGTTGTCACTTATCTCAAGAGGGTTGGAATATAAAAGCAGCGATGTGCTACTGAGACTTCATAAAGCTCTGGTTAGGCCCCATTTGGAGTACTGTGTCCAGTTTTGGTCCCCACACCTCAGGAAGGACATACTGGCACTGGAACGTGTCCAGCAGAGATTCACACGGATGATCCTTGGAATGGTTGGTCTAACATATGAGGAACGGTTGAGGATCATGGGATTGTATTCATTGGAGTTTAGAAGATTAAAGGGAGACTTAATAGAGAGATACAAAATAATACATGGCTTGGAAAGGGTGGACGCTAGGAAATTGTTTCCGTTAGGTGAGGAGACTAGGACCCATGGACACAGCCTTAGAATTAGAGGGGGTAAATTCAGAACAGAAATGCAGAGACATTTCTTCAGCCAGAGAGTGGTGGGCCTGTGGAATTCATTGCCACAGAGTGCAGTAGAGGCCGGGACGTTAAATGTCTTCAAGGCAGAGATTGATAGATCCTTGTTGTTTCGAGGAATTAAGGGCTACGGGGAGAATGCGGGTAAGCGGAGTTGAAATGCCCACAGCCACGATTGAATGGCGGAGTGGACCAGATGGGCCAAATGGCCTTACTTCCACTCCTATGTCTTATGGTCTTATGGTCGAACATCATTTAGCAACATATTATGATAGTCCAATCAGAGTATTGGTATCAGAACAATTTGAATCTCAGTATGGTCCATTCAACATTTGATTTTTCTAAATTGGATAATGAGAGTATAATCATGTAGAATTGGGGGTTGGGGAACAGTGAAGAGGAAAGATGAAGCATGTACATTTTGCATAATGAGCAGCCAATACATCTGTGTTTAATAAAATCGAATCTTTGGCAAATGAAAATAATGTAACTTCTCTCAAAGACACACTTGTTAAGTCTGTCCTTCCTCCTATTCATTATAAGGCCCGGAAATTCATTTGGGCTATTTTTCAAATGCTGAATGGGCACAGAAATTCTTTGAAGGTGCAAGCCAGAGGATTATGAAAAGTACATTCATGTTGCCTTATCTAAATAATTGAAGCAAGCTGCTGACGACTGGCATAGCTTCATAGTAAGTTTGCCCAGGAGAAGTAGAAGATTTCAGACCCAATACATTGCCAACAGTGGCTCTGAAGTAAGTCCCAGGAGTGAGGTCAAAAATAGGACAGCAAGTAGAGAGCCAATAATACCAGTAGAAGCTGACACGAATTCTAAAAGAAAAGCTTAAGCTCCTTCTTTTATAGAAGTCACTTACTAGTCTGGATTTAGTTCTGAAAAGGCCAGTGCAGCCTAACTTCCCCATTACAGGCATATTCAGGATAGTTCTGAAGAAGGGTCTCTGGACCTGAAACATTAACTCTGCAGCTGCTGCCACACCTGATGACTTTTTCCAGCAATTTCTGATTTCCAATATCCACAATTTTTTGAGGATTTTTCATATTTAAGGTAGTCATGCCTTCTTTGAGCACTACCACTGGGATATGTCCTAGACCATTTTCAGGTTGGAAGTTTATCAGGTGTCCATGGGGTCAATGTAATCTTACTGAAACTGAACCGTTATGGCTCACAATTTCTACATGTGTCAGGGTCAGGTTTCTAACCCAGAAGAGTTTGCTAAAGTTTTGTTTTGCTGGAGGTGTAAGAAGACTGATACTACCTTTCCATAATTGAGCGTGAATTGGAATTTTCAAGCAGTGGCAAAGGAATAGCACTCATTATTTACTTTACTGATGGTTGCTCACAGTTTTCACCAATGTCTGAGCTGAGACTTGCTGTCAACTGGTGCAATGTCCTTGACAGAGTATATGTGACATGTGCAAACAGGGCAAGAAACAGTGTGGATGTTCAACTTAACAGATTGAAATATCTTCACTGAGCCACGCAGAATCTAAATGAGAAAATATAAATCAGAATATATAAATTAGGTTTAAACCATTGTTTTTATTCGTACAATGAAAAATTGGATTTTGAGTGAGAGATAAGAGACAGGCGAAGAAAGTTTTTTTTTAAAACATGTTCAATGCTGATTACACTCTGAATGAATAAGATTCCACACTTTTAAAATTAAGTGTTGTTTTACATCAGCTCGAATTTTTATATTGTGTGTAATAGGTAAAAAGCAGTTAGGTTCTGCACTTACATTAATTCCTATACTGTATCTGTTGGTGAGGTACTGCTATAATGTAGTATGTAGAGGAACAAGGTAACCCAGATCCCATGTTGGTATTTAAGAAGTCAGTGTCTGATTTATTTAAAATAATGATGAGCACTGTTAGTATTGTTGTAGAAGGCAGTTAATACCCAAACAGGTCATCATAAAATGATCTCAATCCATCAGGATGTGCGAGACTGTTCCTGTGATGGGCTGACTGCTGTTCCAGTTGTTATCCCACTGTTAAATTCCATGTTGCTAACAGTGTTGTGTACTTACAGCCTGATGTCTCACAAGAGACTATAATGTAACTCAGATATATCATAACGAGCTATTAAGAACCATGTAATCAAAATATTCTGTCAACAAGATCAAAACTCTCTCCTGCTGAAGCATTTGTGAGGGTATTCTTTCCCACATTGGCATCAGTAACTTAGACTCATACAAGTAAGAATAACAATTGGCTGGGCATCTACCCAAGGCATGATATAGTTCTGGTCGATATCAGCTTAACACATACCATACTGATGGCAGTGTAGACTATGTAGTATATACCAAGTCTGAATATAATGACAAACACAAAATTCAGCCTAAAATATTAAGCAACAATCTGAAGGGAGGTGTAGTCACCTTCTGCAGGGGCTGAAATTTCATTGACATGATACAGAAAATCTGGGACTCTTGAAACCATGTTAGGCTAGGCCTGTGTTCTCAGGAAAAGAGAGAATTGATTTTTAAAAACATAAAATAACCTTACAAAGAAAATATAATAACTCAATTTCACAATGTTTTGTCTAATTAATTGTTCTGCAATTGTATTCAATACAAAACTGTTCATATTACAAGAGGCACAAATGAATTCAGTATCCAAATGGGTTACATTGGGATAAAAAAACACTTTGGAATGTTTTATTGAATTCAAAAGCAAGTAAAAAGATGTATTGTGCAGATTGGATTTGACGTCAGAATTAAAACGAAGTTTTTAACCAAGAATAATAGAAGCAATGTTTAAATGTTTTCTTTGTATTCATGTAACAGGCAGATGGAGATGATTCTTGTAGTCCAGATGTTATATCCCGATCACTTCACTGGGCAGATGGTTTTGTTTTTGTCTTTTCACTTACGGACACAGAAAGCTGGAAAGCACTCCGTCCACTCCATCAGCAAATCAGGAAGATTTATCCTAACACCACACTTCCATTTGTGCTAATAGGAAACAAGGCTGATTTACCGCATGCACGACAAGTGGAAACCAGTGAAGGCATTCAATTGGTGAATGAGATAGGAGGGACTTATTTTGAAGTTTCTGCCAGAGAAAATTATAATGAGGTCTATGATGCATTCCACCAAGTTTGCCAAGAAGTTTGCAAAGTGATTGGAAACAATAATGGGGAGAAGAGAAGAGGTCTGCTTTTAGGCAGGCCAAAATCACCGAATATGCAAGATCTTGGAAGACGGTTAAAACAGGCTCTTTCTTCTAAAGTGAAATCCACTGCTTCTGTATAAAACTCATTTGGATGAGTTTACAAGTGCTAAGATTGTTTTTCTTTACCTTGAAAATAAATAAGACAAGGTAAATCCTCATATTTTAAAGACTAACACATGAATAGAAATTAGTTTGGCATGTTCCATCTCCATGTACACCTTTTTTTAAATTACACATTTACCTTTAACTGCTGTTAAGTAAATACATTTTGCTCCCAGAATATGAGCAATATCATTTACATATTCAAAGTTTGGGAGAAGATTTGTAGCTCGGGTGCTCGTTGTTGTGGTTCTGTTCGCTGAGCTGGGAATTTGTCTTGCAAACGTTTCGTCCCCTGTCTAGGTGACATCCTCAGTGCTTGGGACCCTCCTGTGAGGCGCTTCTGTGATGTTTCCTCCGGCATTTATAGTGGCCTGTCTCTGCCGCTTCTGGTTGTCAGTTCCAGCTGTCCGCTGTAGTGGCCGGTATATTGGGTCCAGGTCGATGTGATTGTTGAAAGAGTCTGTGGATAAGTGCCATGCCTCTAGGAATTCCCTGGCTGTTCTCTGTTTGGCTTGCCCTATAATGGTAGTGTTGTCCCAGTCGAATTCATGTTGCTTGTCATCTGCGTGTGTGGCTACCAAGGATAGCTAGTCGTGTCGTTTCGTGGCTAGTTGGTGTTCATGGATACGGATGGTTAGCTGTCTTCCTGTTTGTCCTGTGTAGTGTTTTCTGCAGTCCTTGCATGGGATTTTGTACACTACATTAGTTTTGCTCATGTTGGGTATCGGGTCCTTCGTTCTGGTGAGTTGTTCTCTGAGAGTGGCTGTTGGTTTGTGTGCTGTTATTAGTCCTAGTGGTCGCAGTAGTTTGGCTGTCAGTTCTGAAACGCTCCTGATGTATGGTAGTGTGGCTAGTCCTTTGGGCTGCGGCATGTCCTCGTTCCATTGTCTTTCTCTTAGGCATCTGTTGATGAAATTGCGAGGGTATCCGTTTTTGTCGAATACCTTGTATAGGTGTTCCTCTTCCTCTTTTTGCAGTTCTGGTGTGCTGCAGTGTGTTGTGGCCCTTTTGAATAGTGTCTTGATGCAACTTCGTTTGTGTGTATTGGGGTGGTTGCTTTCATAGTTTAGGACTTGGTCTGTGTGTGTGGGGCTTTCCTGTAAACCTTTGTGGTGAATTCTCCGTTCGGTGTCTAGGAATGGGAGTTGGTTGTCCTTTTCTTCCTCTCTAGTGAATCGGATTCCTGTGAGTGTGGCGTTGATGATCTGGTGTGTGTTCTCTATTTCTGTGTTTTTAATTATTACAAAGGTGTCATCAACATATCTGACCCAAAGTTTGGGTTGAATTTGTGGTAAGACTGTTTGTTCTAACTTTTGCATTACTGCTTCTGCTATGAGCCCAGTGATGGGTGAGCCCATGCGTGTTCCGTTGATTTGTTCGTATATCTGGTTGTTGAATGCGAAGTGTGTTGTGAGGCACAAGTCCAGTAGTTTAAGTATGCCGTCTTTGTTGATAGGTTCAACGTCTTGTTGTCTGTTATGTCTATCCAGCAGGTTGGCTATTGTTTCTCTGGCTAGGGTTTTGTCGATAGAGGTGAACAGTGCTGTTACATCGAATGAGACCATAGTTTCTTCCTTGTCTGTGTATATTTCTGATGATGTCCAAGAATTCCTGTGTTGACTGTATAGATTGTCTGGATCCGCTGATCAGGTGTTTCAGTTTCTGCTACAGTTCATTGGCCAGTTTGTGTGATGGTGTTCCTGGTAATGATACTATGGGTCTGAGTGGGATGTCTGGTTTGTGCACTTTGGGTAGTCCATAGAATCTGGGGGTGTTGTTGCTTTCAGGTTTCATTCTTTGTAGGTCAGACCTGGTTATCTGTCCGTTTGTTTGTAGATTCCTCAGTGTGTTGTTTATCCTATTGGTAAGCTGTGGGGTGGGGTCAAACTCCCTCTTTTGGTAGGTGTTGGTATCTGCAAGTAGTTGTTGTGCTTTTTGGATGTACTCAGCTTTGTCCAGGATGACTGTCATTCTGCCTTTGTCTGCTGGTAGTATGATTATGTTCTTATCATTTCTTAGTGATTTTAGTGCTTCCCTCTCCTTGGTGTTGAGGTTATGTGTTTGTCTTTTTCTTGTTATCAGAGGTACGATACTTTGTCTCACTGTTTGTTGTGTCTCTTCCGTCAGACCATTGTTCCTGAGTGTGCATTTTAGTGCTGCTAGGAAGTCTGCTGTCTTGGCGTCCCTGTGGTTGTAGTTGAGTCCCTTGGCCAGTATTGTTCTTTCCATGTCTGTGAGCTGTCTGTGGGAGAGGTTTTTAACCCAGGTGTGTGTTGTGGTGTCCTCTTCTTTGTGTGTTAGTTTGGCCATTTTTTCTTTTAGTGCCGTTTTTTTGCGGTGTGTTGTCCTGTTCTGTCCTATGGTGATGGCCTGTTCTATGGTCCGGGTCCATTCCTGAGTGGTGGTTTTTGAAATTAACGATTAACGATACAGCAAAACCAATGTAGTGTACAAAATCCCATGCAAGGACTGCACAAAACACTACACAGGACAAACAGGAAGACAGCTAACGATCCGTATCCATGAACACCAACTAGCCACGAAACGACACGACCAGCTATCCTTGGTAGCCACACACGCAGATGACAAGCAACATGAATTCGACTGGGACAACACTACCATTATAGGGCAAGCCAAACAGAGAACAGCCAGGGAATTCCTAGAGGCATGGCATTTATCCACAGACTCTATCAACAAACACATCGACCTGGACCCAATATACCGGTCACTAAAGCGGACAGCTGGAACTGACAACCGGAAGCGGCAGAGACAGGCCATTATAAATGCCAGAGGAAACATCACAGAAGCGCTTCACAGGAGGCTCCCAAGCACTGAGGATGTCACCTAGACAGGGGACGAAACGTTTGCAAGACAAATTCCCAGCTCGGCGAACAGAACCACTACATCATTTACATATATTGTCATATTCATGATACAATTTTCTCTGTAGAAGCTAAAGTGTCACTAATCTACTGATTATATGAAGTTAAGATCATTGACAGCCAAAAGCAATTTGAAATTGTGCAAAATTATACATTTTCATCAAAACTATCCCTGGGATTGACTAGGGCAGAGAAGGGCTCCCTTGAATGCTCAGACAGAAAATACAGTGCAGAAAAATGTATAGTTCTACTCTCAAATTTCTGCCAAATGTTTAATGGGCCAAAGGGCCTTTTTCTGTGTGGCAACTTTCTATGATTCATTTTGTAACTATTTAGCTGATCTTAGGTGGAGCCACAGCAAAGTTTCTACAAGTGGCCTCAGGAGCTCTGTACAAGGAAATAACAGCTGTATTCCCCACACCTGAACCTATTCAAAATACAGTAAATTGGTGTATGTTCTGGTCCAGAAAGGATTGTTCTTGCCAGAGAAATTGCCCAATAGAAACTGTTTATTCATGTTTCAATTGTGATCAGCCAGTGTTATCAAAATAATAACTATTTGTAAAAATTACAATTTAATCACTCAATGTCATATTCTAGCTGAAACAGGTGCATTTTAAAAACAATATTAGAAGAAAAAGACAGACAGGATATCAATATATTTTAAATTTAAAATTTCCTTCATTTTGATTCCAGAATCAAATGTCTTCCAGGATTAGGAAAGCCAAAAAGTCTCCTGGTTTTAGCTGCTCATCATAGCGTTATGTGTAACATAATAATAGTAGAGCGCTTATTGTTGAAATAGAAGTTTAACTTTGCGTTATGATTTGGAGATGCCGGTGTTGGACTGGGGTGTACAAAGTTAAAAATCACACAACACTAGGTTATAGTCCAACAGGTTTAATTGGAAGCACACTAGCTTTCGGAGCGCCGCTTCTTCATCAATCACCTGATGAAGGAGCGTCGCTCCAAAAGTTAGTGTGCTTCCAATTAAACCTGTTGGACTATAACCTGGTGTTGTGTGATTTTTAACTTTGTGTTGTCGTTTTAATAAGCAGAAAAAATTTGCTATCCTCTTCAAAAGCTTTGCTATCTTATTTGAATTGGTCCAGAGTGAATTATTTTATTTGTTTTGTTAACACTCACATTATATATTTATTATGCCAGGCAGAATTGGTATACATATTCGAGTGCTGGTATTTTGCAGCAGTAATGATAGTGAAATTGTTAATGTTTACTAACATTAGTCCTCTGAAAATAATGGTAATTTCTGGAGTTTACACATGTGCAGCTAAATATGAAAATGTGGACAACGCTGGGTGTCAATTTGAAGTAAATTCCACCACCAGTTCTTTGTGGTGACTTGATACCTCATTCGAATAGCTATCCTATTTGTTACCAAAAGATTGGCAGTTTTTAAATCTGTTTTAGAGTTCCAATCAACCTCTGTCGGGTTCCCTGCAAATATTAACACAGGGCAGGGAAATTTTAAAACTAATTGCTAAAACATCATGTCTGTTTTCCCAAGGGAATTGGAGCACTTGACTCAAAAAAGCACATTTATTGATGTATGGCAACAGCAATAATGATCTAGTAAGTCAACAAATAGAGAAATCTGTTAATCTATAAACAGAAATTCCATGTGAAAACTTTTGAGAGTCTGCATTTGAAAGCTTTGCCTGTTTAGCTGTCATGGTTGAATTTTAATAAATTTTAATTGATAAATATTTTAGTCTTTCAAAAGAATAAAATGGAGTATTATAGGGATATTTATTCATTAGCATTGTAGAAAATCCCATTGTCAATGTTTCTGAAAGAGAAAAGTATGTGAAATTTGCTCGCTCTGTCACAATGTAGTTTTAATTTTGTGTTAACTAGCTTTATAGAGCAACTTTCTGAAACTCTAACTGTATTTTTATTTATTCTCCCAGTCAAGAATTTTTTTCTGTGTTAAATGTAACATTTTTCCTCCTGTTGCTTTCGATTTTCCCATTCTCCTTTTTGCACTGAGGCTTTTGCACTGTTTCAGTTTAGCTAGTCCAATGTCAATTGTTTTAAAATCTTTTTCTCTCGCCAGTTCCTCTAACTTGATCACCTAGCTACTCTTTCCATGACCCTATCCTGCTCAGTGGCTGTATTGCTCTTGCTATCTCCTCTGCCCTGTGACAATCTTCCGTGCAGAATTTAAACTACTTGCTATTTTCCAAAGTCACCTTCCCACTTCATATTTCCAAGATACTTAGTTTTGAAAATCAGTGAATAAGTTGTAAGCATCCAGACACTTCTGCTCAATTCTTAATTGTTTGCAAATAAATTCTATAATATTCAATATTTGATTATTATGGTAACTGGTTAATTTTTCTTTGTCAAGTTTGTGATGCATATGTATAAAATATCATTACGGTCTCTCCCTGCAATCAAAGTTATTGCCACTGATTTTACATTTCTTCATTGAATTCATTGTTAGAAGGCATTCTAAACTGCAATTCAAGTAAAAATCACTAAACTAACCCTTTTTTGTGATTAGTCCTAGTTTTAAAATCCCCTCAAAATGTTACTGTGTTAAATCATGTGTACTTGCCGTTTTAGTGCAACTCCAAGTTTACAGCTGTTGTTGAACCATCTCACTACTCCTGAACTAATTTTACTTTTGGGAAATGTTTTTATTTTTTAAAAAAATTATTAAAAAGGTCTTTTTTAGAATGGTGAAACATTGGGAACATTGGTATTCAAGACCTGAGTGTTTTTGTTTAAAAATCACTGAAAGCTAATCTTCAGGTGCAGCAAGCAATTAGGAATGCAAATTATATTTCCTCTAAAGTTAAATTTTCTTGCAACAGGAGAAAATAATTTTTTGTAGTAATTGTACAGCATACTGCTGAATCAACAGCAAGATATTATGTACAGTTTTGGTCTCCTTACCAAAGCAAACTTGCCATTGAGGGAGTGCAACAAAGATTCATCAAACTGATCTCTGTGGTGACAGCATTGCGCTATGAGAAGAGATAGACGAGAATGGGCCTATAGTCTCTCGAGTTTAGAAGAATGAAGGTAAGTCCACCACCACTTCCTCAAGGACAACTAGGGACAGGCAGTAAATACTGCACCTGCCAGAACCCACCCAGAACTCATTCCCCTACCCTATATTTACCCCTGCTAATGCACCTAACACTCTGGGCAATTTAACATGGCCAACACAGTTGACCTGCACATCGGAAACCAGAGCACCCAGAGGAAACCCACGCAGACACTGTGAGAATGTGCAAACTCCACACAGACAGGTGCCTGAGGCAGAAATTGAACCTGGGTCCTTGGCATTGTGAGGGAGCAGTGCTAACCACTGTGCTGCACCAGACTGACGTACCTTTTTAAGTTCCACCAGTAATTTTTGGTTTTATTTCAGACCTCCATTATCCGCAGTTTTTAATTTTACTTAAGAACTTAAGAGTAGAAACTGGAGTGGCAAAGAAGTCTCTAGAACCTGCTCTGTCATTTGACATGATCATTGCTGGTCTCACCTTGATCTCAACTCCATTATCCTGCCCAATCCCCATAACCCTTCAACTCATTACTAATAAACATTTTGTCTACGTCCTGATACCCACCACACTATGGGGGAGTGAATTTCACAGATTCACAATCCTTTAGAGAAGTAATTTCTGCTCATTGTTCTTGGGCTTTAAGAAATAAGGCACTGAGAATGAGGAGGAAAGAATGAAAATTAAGAAAATGCAGTAGCATATCGACAAATACCCTTGCCAGAAGATCCATAGTTCAGTGGATCTATCTAGAAGGGCAGTACCAGAGAAAGCTGCTCAAGTGTGGCTCTGGAGGACCTTGATCACATCTTCCAAAATATGGTTTCCAAATTTTGAATTAAATTGTATGACACAAGCTAACAAAATATTGACATTCAGCAAAGCAACATGCAGTAAAATACTATGCATGCTGCAAATCTAAAATAAAATTCCTGGAAGTGTTCAGCAATCTGGCATCATCTGTGGTGAAATAAAGAGTTAACATTTTAGTTTGATATCTTTGTATGAGATTTGATCTGATGGAAGATGATTGCCTTAAAAAAAATCAACTTTATTTCTCTCTCCACAAGTGCTACCTTACCTGCTGAGTATTGACCAACCATACTGTAATTCAGTTGTGCTGTAAGCAACTGCTTTTCACATTTGGCTTAATGAACACTTCTAGGTACAAACTTACAGCATAGTTCTATAGGATTATCCTTGTTCACCTCAATAAAGCTTCAGGAGGAAGATGATGTAGGGAAAGAAAATTGCAAACATTCATTATTAAAGGGTTTATTTGTTCCTTCAAAAACTATCCTGCTATAGCAAATGTAAAATTTTGTCATTGCATACTTTTAGGGTCTTTATTTCTGCACTGAGAATATCACAGCCAATCTCACCTAATGCTTCACGTAGATTCTGGGGATCACAAAAGTTTAATAAACTTAGTTATTGCCTTCAAAAGAATTTGAGTTAAATTTTCAATCAGTTCCACAAAAGCAGAAATTGATGGAGAAACTCAGCAGGTCTGGCAGCATCTGTGGAGAGAAAGCAGAGTTCATGTTTCGGGTTCAATGACCCTTCCTCTGAAATGCTGGTAGCTAGGAAATGATGGTACATACACTGACGTTGGGGTGGATTAAAGGGTTGGGATGGGGACAAGCAGCCCATGCCAATGCAGGGCCTGGGTTGTGGGAGTGACTAAAGGACTCAATCCCTAAAACTGTTGACTTAGAGTCCTGAGGGCTGTAGAGTCCTCAAGTGAAAAATGAGATGCTGTTGTTCCAGCTTGTGCTGAGCCTCAATGTAGCAAACCCAAAACAGAAATGTTGGGCAGGGAGCGTGGTGGTATGTTTAAGTGACATGCAACTGGAAGCTCAGGGTCATTTTCACAGAGAGAACGCAGGTGTTCTGAAAGTGGCCACTCAGCCTATGTTTCATCTCCCCAGTGTAGAGGAAAACAAATTGAGCAGGGAATACAGTGGACCAGATAGAATGAAGTGCAAGTAAACTAGTGTTTCACTTGGAAGGTGTATCTGGAGCCTTGGGTAGTGAGGAAGGAAGAGGTAAATGGGCAAGCTTTATACCGTCTGTGATTCTTTGGAGGGTATGGGGATGTTTTGGGAGTGGAGGAGGAGTGAACATAGGAAAACAAGAGTGAACGGTCCCTGAAGAATGCTGACGAGAGAAGGGAGGAAAGGGGAGGGGAAGGGAACATGGATCTGGTAGTGGCATTCCACTGGGGCTGTGGAAATGACAGCTATGACCCTTTGGAGGTGAATACTGGTGTGTAAAGTGAGGACCAAGGGAACCTGATCATTGTTATGGGAGAGAAGGAGTAAGGGCAGACGTGTGGGAGATAGGTTTTAAACTAACGTGGCAGCATGGCGGCTCAGTGGTTAGCACTGCTGCCTCACAGCGCCAGGGAGACAGATTCAATTCCTGCCTTGGGCAACTGTCTATGTGGAGTTTGCACATTCTCCCCGTGTCTGCGTGGGTTTCCTCCGGGTGCTCCCGTTTCCTCCCACAGTTCAAAGATGTGCAGGTTAGGTGAATTGGCCATATTAAATTGCCTGTAGTGTTAGGGGAGTGGGTCTGGGTGGGTTGCCCTTCGGAGGGTTGGTGTGGACTTGTTGGGCTGAAGGGCCTGTTTCCACACTGTAGGGAATCTAAATCTAAAAATCTAATGTGGCAGAGACTGGGAACTAGAAGAGAAGACAAGTAGACAGCAAGGTGGAAACTGGAGAGTGTAAGAATCATGAAGTTAGCATTAATAAGGGGAAATGTAGGCAAAGAACAGATGAACGCAAAAGAACTGGCGGCCTGAAGTGCATATGCTTTAATGCAAGGAGTATAGTAGGTCAGGCAGATGAACTTAGGGCTTGGATTGATGCCTGGGAGTCACAGGTTGAAGGAAGGGCAACTAAATGTTCCAGGATATAGATGTTTCAGAGAGGACAGGGAGGGAAGTAAAAAGGGGTTTGGGGGGGGTGGGGGGGGAGGGGGGAGGATTTGCATTGTTGGTCAGGGATGATATCATGGCTGTGCTAAAGGAGGACACTATGGAGAGCTTGAGTAGTGAGACATTATGGGTGGAGCTGAGAAATAAGAAGGGGGCAGTTACATTGTTGGGACTGTATTACAGGCCTCCCAACAGTGAACATGAGGTAGAAGAACAAGTAGGTAAACATATTATGGAAAGATGTAAAGGCAACAGGATGGTGGTGTTGGGAGATTTTAATTTTCCCAACATTGCCTGGGATACACTTAGTATCAAAGGTCTGGATGGGGCAGAATTTGTAAGAAGCATCCAGGAGAGTTTTCTAGGGCACTATGCCAGTAGTCCAATGAGGGATGGGGCCATATTGAACCTGGTTTTGGGGGACGAGCCAGGCCAGGTGGTAGAAGTTGCAGTGGGGGATTTCTTTAGGAACAGTGACCACAACTCTAAGTTTTAGAATACTCTTAGACAAAGATGAGAGTGGTCCTAAGGGAAGAGCACTAAACTGGGCCAAGGCCAATTATATCAAAATTAGGCAGGAGCTGGGAAATGTGGACTGGACACAGCTATTTGAAGGGAAGTCCACATTTGATATGTTGGAGGCTTTCAAAGATAGGTTGAAGATAGTGCAGGATAGGCATGTCTCGTTGAAAGCAAAGGATAGGAAAGACAAGATTCATGAACCATGGGTGACAGGAGAAATCATACGACGAGCCAAGAGGAAAAGAGAAATGTACATAAGGTCCAAGCAGCTAAGAACAGAACGGGCCCTGGAGGAATATCGGGAAGAGTAGGACCTGTCTTAGACGAGGAATCAAACGGGCTAACAGGGGTCATGAAATACCTTTAACGAGCAGAATTAATGAGAATCCCAAAGCCTTTTATTGTTATACAAGAAGCAAGCGGGTAACTAGAGAAAGGATTTGTCCATTAAAGGATAACAAAGGAAGGCTGTGTGTTGAACCTGAGAAAATAGGTGAGATTCTGAATGATTACTTTGCATCAGTGTTCACTGAGGAGACGGACATGATGAATATTGAGATTAGAGATTGCTCTGGATCATGTTGACATAAGTAGGGAAGATATGTTGGGTAGGCTAGAGGTTATTAAAGTGGACAAATGCCCAGGATCAGATGTGATCTATCCCAGGTTGCCGAGGGAGGCGAGAGAGAAAATAACTGGGGCCTTGACAGATATCTTTGTAACATCCTTAAACACAGGTGAGGTGCTGGAGGACTGGTGGGTTGCTCATATTGTCCCCCTGTACAAGGAGGATAGTAGGGATATTCTGGGTAACTATAGACCAGTGAGCCTGACGTCAGTGGTGGGAAAGTTGCTGGATAAGGTACTGAGGGATAGGATCTATTTATACTTAGTAAAGAATGGGCATATCAGTGATAGACAACATGGTTTTGTGTGGGTAGATCGTGACTTACCAACTTAACAGAGTTCTTTGAGGAAGTGACCAAGTTGATAGATGAAGGAAGGGAAATGTCATATACATGAATTTTAGTAAGGCGTTTGATAAGGCTCCCCATGGTCAACTTATGGAGAAAGTGAAGTCACATGGTGTGCAGGATGTTCTAGCTAGGTGGATAAAGAATTGGTTGAGCAACAGGAAACAGTAGTACTTGAAGGGAGTTTCTCAAAATGGAGAAAGGTGACCAGTGGTGTTCCACAGGGATCAGTGCTGGAGCCACTGCTGTTTTTGATATACATAAATGATCTGGAAGAGGGCATTGGTGGCCTGATCAATCAATTTGCAGATGACACTAAGATTGGTGGAGTAGCAGAAAGCATAGGAGACTGTCAAAGAATACAGGAGAATACAGATAGACTGGAGAGTTGGATGGAGAAGTGGGAGATGGAGTTCAATCCAGGCAAAGGTGAGGTGATGCATTTTGGGAAGTCTAATTCTAGAGCAAATTATACAGTAAACAGAAGAGCCTTGGGAAAAGTTGAGCAGAGAGATCTGAGAGTTCAGGTCCATTGTACCCTGAAGGTGGCTGCACAGGTGGATAGTGTGGTCAAGAAGGCATATGGTATGCTTGCCTTCATTGAATGGGGTATTGAGTATGAGAGCTGGCAGGTCATGTTTAAATTGTACAAGACATTGGTTCAGCCACATTTAGAAGACTGTGTACAGTTCTGGTCGCCATGTTACCAAAAGGATGTGGACACTTTGGAGAGGGTGCAGAGAAGGTATACGAGGATGTTGCCTGGTATGGAAGGTGCTAGCTATGAAGAGATGTTGAGTAGGTTAGAATTGTTTTCATTAGAGTAAAAGGAGATTGAGGGGGTACCTGACTGAGGTCTACAAAATCATGAAGGGCATAGACAGGATAGATAGAGATAAGCTTTTTCCTAGGGTGAAGGATTCAATAACGAGAGGTCATGCTTTCAAGGTGAGAGGTGAAAAGTTTAGATTAGATTACTTAGTGTGGAAACAGACCCTTTGGCCCAACAAGTCCACACCGACCTGCTGAAGCGCAACCCACCCATACCCATTTCCCTATATTTACCCCTTCACCTAACACTACCGGCAATTTAGCATGGCCAATTCACCTAATCTGCACGTTTTTGGATTGTGGGAGGAAACCGGAGCACCCGGAGGAAACCCATGTAGACACGGGGAGAACATGCAATCTCACACAGTGAGTTGCCTGAGGCAGGAATTGAATCAGAGTCTCTGGCGCTGTGAAGCAGCAGTGCTAACCACTGTGCCACCGTGCCACCCACACTGTTTAGGAGGATACACCCGGCAAGTACTTTACACAGAGGGTGGTAATGCATTGTCAGCAGAGGTAGTAGAGACAGGCATGGTAGATTCATTCACACTGCATCTGGACAGATACATGAGTAGGTGGGGAGCAGAGGGATACAGATGCTTAGGAACTGGGCAACAGGTTTAGACAGTGGATTTGGATTGGCTCAGGTTTGAGGGCCGAAGGGCCTGTTCCTGGGCTGTAAATTTTCTTTGTTCTTTATATGTCAGATATGGCTGAGGACCCTGTCAACCATGGTGGCTGGGAATCCTCAGTTGAGGAAAAAGATGGATGAGAGCGCTAAGCAACACCGATGATGTCAGCGATATATCTGACAAAGAGTTGTGGGTGGGAGCAAGAGTAGGATTGGAACAAGGAGAATTCCATGAAGCGCTACAAAGAGACAGACATAGCTTGAGCCATGTGGGTACCCGTGGCCATACATTTGATCTGAAGAAAGTGAGAACAATTAAAGGAGAAGTTGTCCAAAGTGAGGATGAGCTTGGCCAGGCAGAGGAGGGTAGTGGTGGATGGGGATGGTTCACTGTCGTGCTCTGTAGTCCTGAGGCTAGTTAAGAAAGCAAAACTGCAATAATAAGTTTAATTCCTATGGTTCATGGTCCCGGAATCTTAGATACTGGAATGTCAGGTTCTGAAGCTTCATCCTGTTGTTCTCTTGGGAGGACAGAAGCAAAGATTTCCTGTGCTGTTTTGCTACCCAATATACAAAAATGTTGATAAACTACATGCAAATGGACGCATAATTTTTAAGCTTCACTTCCATTCTTTTTCCTGAATACACTTATGCATTGTACAGAACAAAGTGCATTGGCAGTACTTTGAGTCAGTAGTCATTGTCAATATGCTAACTTGAACAGTAGTTGGGGAGCATCAATGCAGAGTCTGAGCCAGTCCTGACATTCCATCCTCCCACGTTTTCCAGTGGGATGCATTATTAAGCATGAAACCCAGAGTAACTGTTCCTCTAAATAAAAATTAGAAGAACTGCAGATGCCGTAAATCAGAAACAAAAACAGAAGTTGGCCAACATCTCTGCCTCAGGCTAGCTGCAGTGTTCCCGTAAAGGTCAGTGCAAACTGACAGAACAGCACCACATTTTTCCGCTTGAGGACCCCCTGGATTCAATATCGAGTTCAGTAATTTTAGGGCCTGAACTCCCCCATGTCATAACCCCCTACCCCACAAACCAAGCCTTGTTATCACACAGTCTGCCATTACACACTACATATTGTAACCCACTAACAGTCTCCATTAACAGCTAACCACCCTCCCAACACGCAGCCCTCCAATCCCTCTGCTCCAATCCCAACCTCACCATTAAGCCAGCGGATAAAGGGGGTGCAGTGGTAGTCTGGCGCACTGACCTCTACACCACTGAAGCCAAACGCCAACTCGAGAACACCTCTTCCTACTGCTCCCTCGACCATGACCCCACACCCCATCACCAAGCCATCATCTCCCAGACCATACAGAACCTCATCACCTCAGGAGATCTCCCACCCACAGCTTCCAACCTCATAGTCCGGGAACCCCGCATTGCCCAGTTCTACCTCCTTCCCAAGATCCACAAACCTGACCACCCTGGCCGACACATTGTCTCAGCATGCTCCTGCCCCACTGAACTCATCTCTACCTACGTCGAGACTGTCCTATCCCCCCTAGTCCAGAAACTCCCCACATACATTCAAGACACCACCCACGCCCTCCACCTCCTCCAAGACTTCCGTTTCCCCGGCTCTCAACGCCTCATCTTCACCATGGATATCCAATCCCTCTACACCTCCATCCGCCACGACCAGGGCCTCCAAGCCCTCAGTTTTTTCCTCTCCAGACGTCCCCAACAGTACCCTTCCACTGACACACTCATTCGTTTGGCTGAACTGGTCCTCACCCTTAACAATTTCACCTTTGAATCATCCCACTTCCTCCAGACCAAAGGCGTAGCCATGGGCACACGTATGGGCCCCAGCTATGCCTGTCTCTTTGTTGGCTATGTAGAACAGTTGATCTTCCGTAATTACACCGGCACCACTCCCCACCTCTTCCTCCGCTACATTGATGACTGCATTGGCGCCACCTCGTGCTCCCGTGAGGAGGTTGAGCAATTCATCAACTTCACCAACACATTCCACCCTGACCTTAAATTTACCTGGACCATCTCTGACACCTCGCTCCCCTTCCTGGACCTCTCCATCTCCATTAGTGACGACCGACTTGACACTGACATTTTTTACAAACCCACCGACTCCCACAGCTACCTGGATTACACCTCTTCCCACCCTACCTCTTGCAAAAATGCCATCCTGTATTCCCAATTTCTCCACCTCCGCCATATCTGCTCCCAGGAGGACCAGTTCCACCATAGAGCACACCAGATGGCCTCCTTCTTTAGAGACCGCAATTTCCCTTCCCACGTGGTTAAAGATGCCCTCCAACGCATCTCGTCCACATCCCGCACCTCTGCCCTCAAACCCCCCCCCCTCCAACCGTAACAAGGACAGAACGCCCCTGGTGCTCACCTTCCACCCTACAAACCTTTGCATCAACCAAATCATCCGCCGACATTTCCGCCACCTCCAAAAAGACCCCACCACCAGGGATATATTTCCCTCCCCACCCCTTTCCGCCTTCCGCAAAGACCGTTCCCTCCGTGACTACCTGGTCAGGTCCACACCCCCCTACGACCCACCCTCCCATTCTGGCACTTTCCCCTGCCACCGCAGGAACTGGAAAAACCTGCGCCCACACCTCCTCCCTCACCTCTATCCAAGGCCCTAAAGGAGCCTTCCACATCCATCAAAGTTTTACCTGCACATCCACTAATATCATTTATTGTATCCATTGCTCCCGATGTGGTCTCCTCTACATTGGGGAGACTGGGCGCCTCCTAGCAGAGCGCTTTAGGGAACATCTCTGAGACACCCGCACCAATCAACCAAACCGCCCCGTGGCCCAATATTTCAACTCCCCCTCCCACTCTGCCGAGGACATGGAGGTCCTGGGCCTCCTTCACCACTGCTCCCTCACCACCAGACGCCTGGAGGAAGAACGCCTCATCTTCCGCCTCGGAACACTTCAACCCCAGGGCATCAATGTGGACTTCAACAGCTTCCTCATTTCCTCTTCTCCCACCTCATCCTAGTTTCAAACTTCCAGCTCAGCACTGCCTCCTTGACTTGTCCGGACATGTCGAACCTGCCTATCTCCTTTTCCACCTATCCACTCCACCCTCTCCTCCTTGACCTATCACCTTCATCTCCTCCCCCACTCACTCATTGTACTCTCTGCTACTCTCTCCCCACCCCCACCCTCCTCTAGCTTATCTCTCCATGCTTCAGGCTCACTGCCTTTATTCCTGATGAAGGGCTTTTGCCCGAAATGTCGATTTCGCTGCTCATTGGATGCTGCCTGAACTGCTGTGCTCTTCCAGCACCACTAATCCAGCTAACCACCCTCCCAGCCAGATCATTATTGACTCCTTTGTCTGTCCAACTGTTCTTCTCTCTCTATCCCTACCTATTATTTACTCAATACCCCTTTCCCCCACCCTATTTTCTGCATATAAACTGATAATTTCCTAGCTACCATTAGTTCTAAGGAAGGATCACTGGACCCAAAATACTAACTCTGATTTCTCTTCACAGATGCTGCCTGATCTGCTGAGCTTTTCCAGTAACTTCTGTTTTTATAACTTTTTCTCTCCTTAATTGACAAAGGCTAATTGAAGGACTGCAATTTTACCATGCCTGATGTGAGCTGACTCAACACACACTAGGTATCGAGTTTGTACCACTCAATATGTCATGTTGCTGTATATATCCTAATTCTAAATAAAGCAGGGTCAGGAAAGCTTTGAAAAAAGTAAATTGATCCCAATCTTTACCGATCTTTAAAATTAATCAATATTTATGAGCAAACCTTTCAGTAACATTTTTTCTTCCATTATTCATACTATCACCTCTAAAGTGAGTTCTACTCCAATCACCTCCCTTCAATGGTCATCCCCTAACCTACTCAACAGATAGTCCTTATTACCTGCTACACAAGGTCACAAGATAGATGTAGATTTGGTCATTGCCTTTGTATGGTTAGTTGATAGTTTCTATTGATCAAGAATGCTCAGTGTAGTATACATTATATAATATACAATTAAATATAGCATCACTTTCATGAATTGTATGGTTCATCATACAAGTTGAACCTAGAGTGAAACAAAACATATCCTACTGTGTGAAGTAACTCGGAGGTCACCAAAGGAGAGATTGGCTCCGTGAAATATGGAGAGAATGCTTTGCTGTTGAAGGAAAAGTAATTAGTGAGGCTAATTTTAAGCATGTTGATGTGCAAGTTAGTGCCTCCTATGGGGGTTAGGAACACTATTCCAGTGGTCTATTAACTGGCCTCCCTCATTCCATTCCTGATGAAGGGCTTATGCCTGAAATGTTGACTCTTCTGCTCCTCGGATGCTGCCTGACCTGCTGTGCTGTTCCAGTGCCGCACTTTTCGACTCTGATCTCCAGCATCTGCAGTCCTCACTTTCTCTTAGTAATGTGATCAGTTCATTCTCTGACCCACACAGTGTCTTAAGTGATCCATCTGCTTCTCCTCCAACCAGGGAAGAACAGGAAATATCCCAGTGGTAATGGCATTATGTGGGATCCCTGAAGCTAACTGCCTTCAGATACCTGGATGGCAAAACTGGAAAGAATAAACTACAGGAAATAAGAGAATTAAGAGGAAAGTACTCAGAACAATTATGAGGCTGCCACTTGAGGCTCCAGAGCCTTTATGGACTTTTTGTTGGCTATTAGGTTGAGAGTCATACGCAGGATATAAATTATGGCATGCCATTATTGGCCATAGATCATGGCACACCATTACTTTTCAGTCCTAGTGGCTGTGGCACATAAAGTAACAAATTGGTTATCATTATTAGTCATCAGGATTTAGTGGCAAGAACAGATTTTTAATGGCTTTGAGACTAACGGTGGAGCATTGCAGTTGTGGAAACAAAATACGATGCAAGGCAACTTGTCACATATTCTGCTATAGATTAAAGTGGTGCTGGAAATGTACAGCAGGTCAGGCAGCATCTGAGGAGCAGGAAAATCGACGTTTCGGGCAAAAGCCCTTCATCAACCCTTCTAGACTCTGATTTCCAGCATCTGCAGTCCTCACTTATGCCTACATATACTATTCCCTACAAAATTTTGATATTAGCAATGGTGCTCACTCTTAATACCTCAACAATATGGTCCAACAAATTCAATCCTAATAAAACTACCTGACTAAAAATAAATAATATCCAAGGTAAAAACAACAGTAGGATTGATTTTTGAGGCAGTAACTTAAGATTGGTTTAGCTGACAGTTCCAACACCCTCAAGCCTTCTCTTGCTGTCTACAAACTTTTGGGAATTCATTGGAAATGCCTCACTGAACTCTCTGGCAGCCTTCCCAGTTTCCATACAGGATGGGTTCACACATGATTGAAACTCCCGTTTATTGTGGATCTATGCATCTGGGAAAAAGCTCATTGCAGATTTTCTATTCTCCTGTGTAAATCTTGCCAAAAATAAAATATTCCAATGCAACTCCCATACCTAAACTAGATTATAATACAGGTTTTAAAAGTTGTGTAGAGAAAGTTTAAGCCAACTTCAATTGCAAGACTAGAAAAACTATCAATGCTAATTAATGTGAAAAAATGCAAAGGCTGGGAATCTTACAAAAAAAAAATGATTGAAATTCACTGGAAGAAGGTCAGTAGCTGAAAACCACAAGCTGAGTTAATTTTAGATGAGAACCTTAATAACATACTTAGGGTAACATTACACTGCCAATTCTTGTGAATGTGAAATAATTTTGAATGCATAGCAGTTCCAACATAATAATATAACTCCAAAAGTAGTTCCTAATTTGACTTGAGTATAGCTGAACTAGGAGGTGACATTACCTTCAGACAGCATTGTCCAGAAAATTAGTTTGCTTCAATTGTAATGTGGCATTTGACTAGTCCAGGCTTTTCTAGCATAATTAAGATTGTTTCTAAGCTGGAGGCATACATCAAGTGTGCAGAAGAGAGAAAGGAACTTAAATCAATTACAGTCACTAAGACACAATATTAAGAAAACTAATGGAACTAAAATCTGACAAATTCCTTGCCATTCCTTATGATCTTATAACAGTGTTTTTGTCACTGGCCTTACTATTTGGTGAGATGTCTCATGAACTAAAGCTGGAGGTTGCTACATTGAAGGTTACCTGCAATGAATTCTAAGATCATATTGTTATGAACATCTATTGGAAGTGTACCTCAGCATGAGTCAGGTATTTATAAGTATCTACAAATCCTGAGGGAGAAATTAGTATGAACAGAAAAGAAATTGTGAATAATGTTGATATTAGTGCCATTATTACAAAGCAAACTTACTTTGGAACCCTATGCAGTAGCAGTACAACAATGCGAAGTGATACTGTTCTTTCATTCCAAGAGTAGCCCTTTCACTTTAGTTGTAAAGCGTCAACTTGAGAGAGGAAGGGAGAGAAGGATTTTATTGTGACATGTATTTTACACTGAAAAATACAGTGAAAAGCTTTCACTGTCAGCATGATCCAGTGTGATTTTGAATAGTTTAAGAATAATTTGAAAAAAAGATATGGCTTAAGAAGAGTCCACAACCCTTCCACCATCACTTTGCCAGTGCCAAACCCAACGAACATCGAAGTAATTGTTCCTTAGGTGCCATCGTTTGCTGCTGGGCATACTTTATTGACATTGCCTCCGCCGATGCTATGCCCTCCACCAGCTGCCTTCTTGATGCTGCTGCCAGAGTCCACTCTGGGCACACCAGCCATCTTGCTGCCATCCATCAGAGTTCCACTTCAGACTCACCAGTCACTGCCACCTTCCAGGCCTTGACGAAGACACCTTCCTCATCGATGCTGTTGCTGCCTATGCCCCCATGATTGACCTCTCCCCCAGAAGGTAAGTAGAAGCAAACACTAGAAACAGAAAAAGAAACAAGAAAATAAAGTAAAAGAAAAGCGGACGGAATGGACTAGCCCTGGGCTCAGGAGTCTGGATGCTGCCTACTACACCACCACTTTCTGTAGTCAGCCCAGGATTAAAATCCTACTCAAACATTTGAGTCCATAAAATGAAGCTAACAGTCCAATTAAATTTGTGGAACAAGCTACATTATTATGCTCTTGTCTTAGTGTGATGGAAGCCCGGAGGTGAAATTGAAATAGGCATCAGTTCGCCTTCCATCAGGAGGTTACTGAGGTGTCATGCACAAGAATGATTTCACTTTTTCCTCTTAAAACTGAGAGAAACAGGAAGAATAGGCTTCGGCTGAATAATGGGAATTCCAGTGGTGCAGCGAGCCATTAACTGAGAATATACAGCTATGTGGAATGCCATGTTTCAATGGGGATATGTGCCAAAGCTGAAAGGATATCCATTCCCTGAATGTACAGTTGTTTTGTGATTGCATAGAGACAATCATGTTTTTGAATTCCTGCTACCCTCTCACAATATTTTTTATCCTGAATTCTTCAGCTATTCCAGAAAGTTTCAGAGGTTTGTTGCACGCAGAGTTCATGACTTCCCTCTGACATTGATCACACATGAGCAAGAGCCATTCTCTCTCTCAGAAAGACTTGGAGAAGAACATTGGAATGCTCAAGCAAAGGTTTAACAAGAAAGAGAAATTCCAAAGGTGTAGATGCACTATCTGTGGTTAATTAAAAGTGTTAAAAATAGTATCAAATTTAAAGGAAGTGCAATCAATAGTTAAAGGATAGGTAGCAGGAAATAAGAATCGATAGAATATAAAAATGGCAAAAAACCTGAAAAATAATGAGGGAAAAATGAATGAGAGAAAGATAGCTAGAACTATAAAAGCAATAAGAGATTCTGTAGATATTCTGAAAAGGAAACTGTTAACATGAACTGTGGTGCAATAGAAAGTATACCTGGAGAATTAATGGAAACTAAAGAGCGGGCAGATGAATTGATCAGGGATTTTGCACCAGTCTTAATGATGGAGGTTATAGCTGTAAGTCAGGGAGTGCAGGAATGAAAGCTTCGAGAAAGTACAATCATGAAGTGGTACTGAGAATATTGTTGCATCTGTGGGTTGACATTTTCTGAGTCCTGATGAAGCTCATCCTTGAGTTTTAAAAGCAGCAGCTATTGAGATACTGACGCGTTGCTTTTAATTTTCCAAAGTTTCCTTCATTTCAGGAAGTTTCTGTTAAATTTGATATTTTCCAATTTAGCTCATTTATTCAAAAATGGAAGGAGACAAAAAGCAGGGAACTATTCAGTCAGTTAGCTAAACATTTGTCATTGGTAAGATGTTGCAAGTCATCATTAAAGATATAGTAGTGGGGGATCCAAAATGGCGGCGATCTGACAAGATCGCACTACAGAGCTCTGCATCGCAGCATAAGCAGGACAAAGCTTTAACCCGCCCAACCCAAGCCATCGCAATATCTTGGGACTCCCGGAAGATTGTGGAGTCCCAAGAAACTTCTAAAAGTTAACTTACCTGTGTTTCCTGCCATCCAGAGATGCTGAAAAAGGGAGGAGGAGAATCTGAGGCCGGGTCTGCCGTTTAGCCTGCAGGATCCTCTGACTTGATTACTTTCCAGGCCATGGTGAATGAGCTTGCGAAATCTTGCGAGATGCTGGGGAAATAGATTGAAGAGACGATGGCTCCAATCTCCCTCATGCTGCAGAAGCATGAGCAGCAGCTGGGAGATCTGGGGAAGAGGATGGAGGAGGTCGAGTACAGGGTCACATTGGTGAAAGCTGATGCCAGTTCATCCAAGGATAGGATCCAAACCCTGGAGATGCAGGTCCATAATTTGCATGACCAAATGGAGGATCTTGAAAACAGGGCCAGGAGAAAAAACATTTCGATCATTGGTCTGCCTGAGGTGAAGGAAGATGAACGGCCTGTGGAATTTGTTGAGGACTGGCTGCCGAAATTCCTTGACTTGGAGTCTGGCATGAGAGGATTGAAGATAAAGAGGGCTCACCGGGTCGCAGTGCGGAGATCAGGTCTGGGTCAATGTCCTCGTCCTCTCCTGGTGCGGTTCCATCATTACCAGGATAGAGAGTGAGTCATGGAGACTTCCAGAGTCCAGGAGAAGGATCTGAACACCCTAATTTATGAGGGCTCTAATATCATGTTCTTTCAGGACTTTTCAGCAGCAGTGATCTAGAAACGAAAATCTTATGACAGTGTCAAGAGAAGACTAAGGGAGCTTGGGATTCAGTACAGAGGTATCCGGCGGGGTTTCGGTTCACCGGAGATGAATCCTTACATCTCTTTGAGACGTCAGAGAAGGCAAGAGACTTTGTGGACAAACAAATCTAATTTGAACAATTGGAGTATGTATAAATAGAGTTGTTTGGGTATGTGTTTATCATTCTGTAAAAGAAACGGAGCTTTATCTTGGTTTTATTTTCCTCTATTGATAATAATTTGGTTTAAACTATGTTTGACGGCGGTTGAGATGTACATTTTCAATTTCCAAGTTAGGATATACTCATGGATGGTGGGGTATTTATTTTCCCTTTTTTAAATAAAAATGTGCTTTTTATTCATATTGGTATTCCATGGGGTGTTTATTTTTTTCTGCTTGTGTTTGCAGTGTGGCTGTAGCTGGGAGAAGTGAAGGTTGGGATGGTTAGGTGCCTACTTATGGGCAGTTTGGGATGGGTAGTTGCCCTCTCTGGACAGGGGATGAGTTCCCCTACTCGCTTTATACATTGGTTTGTTTTTTGGTTTTGTTGTTTTTATTTTTCAGTAGTTTTGTCAGTTTGTTAAATGTAGTGGATATAGTTTTTATATTTGGTGGATCATGTGACACTACAGCTCAGCAATTTGTGGTTTCAGGTTCCTCTCTGGAATTTAAATGTTGTTGCAGAAGATTATGGCTAATGATTTGATTAAATGGTACACCTGGAATATCAAGGGAAGTCGCTCACCAATTAAGAGGAAGAAGGTTCTCTTGAGTCTTAGAAAGGAGAAGGTGGATATTGCTTTGTTTCAGGAGACACATTTGGATGACAAGGAGCATGGCTTTGACTGAGTTTATTTTTCATCATTTAATACCAGAAGTAGGGGAGTGGCTATATTGGTTAGAAAGAATCTCCCATTTAAGTTGTTGGAGTGTGTTAAAAACGTACATGGGAGGTTTATAATTCTTAAAGCCTTGATAAACAGGGAAGAATATGATATTTTAAATGTTTATTGCCCTACAGCTCATCCCCTTAAATTTTTGTGAGACGCTTTTTCTAAACTGATAAGTCTCAAGCCCTGGCACATCATAATAGGAGGAGATTTTAACTGTCTCATGGATCCCATAGTAGACAGGTTGCTCAAAGGTCCCTCAATATCCTCTGTACAAACTAAACAGTTAGTGGGTTTGTGTGGGGAATTAGGGTTGGTGGATGTCTGTCTGGAGGTGTCTCCACCCTACAGGTAGGGATTTTATGTTTTCTCCAATCCACACAGATGTCACACTAGGATTGATTTTTTTTTCCTGACCCCTGCGGTAACCTGGATTTGGTGGCATCTTGTATGATTGGTAATATTACCATCTCTGATCATGCTCCAGTGTACCTTATGGTTAAGATTAAGGACATTACAGATGGTTTAAGATACTGGCGAATACCTTCTAGGATAATAACATGTGGAGTATTTCTCTAAGAAATTTCGGGCATTCCTAGACATCAGCATAGGCTTGGTTGATAGCTCATCTGTTCTCTGGGAAACTGGCAAAGCCTAGGGGGTTAGTTATTTCATATCTAGCCAGTAGGAAGCAGCAGAAGGGTGAACAGCAATGTCTCCTTGAACCACCGTTGAAGGCTGCCGAGAAGGCCTACTTTGAGAGACCCTCATTGGTCAAACTACAGAAGATTACGGCGCTGTGGTCTGCATTGAATGCTGTGCTCATGTAGATAGTAAAGAAGGAGCTGGCTTTTGCAAAGCAAAGGTTATACGAGCATGGTGACAAGCCAGGCAAATACTTAGCATATCTTGCCAGAAGGAGCAGTGCCCCACAAGCCATTATGACGATTAGGGAAGGGTCTGTGTACCTAACAGGT
The DNA here is from genome assembly GCF_047496795.1 of Chiloscyllium punctatum. Taxonomy (NCBI): domain Eukaryota; kingdom Metazoa; phylum Chordata; class Chondrichthyes; order Orectolobiformes; family Hemiscylliidae; genus Chiloscyllium; species Chiloscyllium punctatum. The sequence goes on along the minus strand of NC_092763.1, from coordinate 58,849,243 downwards.
GATTCTAAAAATATTAATGTGGCATTTCAGAGATTATTCTCTAAGTTATACCAATCCGAGGATTGTGTGGAGGGGCAGGCCAAAATGCATTTTATTTTCAAGGATCTGTAGCTCCCGGGCGTGACTCCCGAACAACAGTCCTTTCTCAATGCCCTGTTATTAGAGCAAGAAGTGCAGGAAGCTGTGAGGCAGCTTCAGAGTGGAAAGGCACCCAGTCCTGATGGACTTCCCAGTGAATTCTATAAGGAATTTATAAGTATACTGTCAGACCCAATGCTCAATGTGTTTAATGATTCATACAGTCATGATTGTCTCCCACATCTCAGAGAGGCCAATATTTCACTTATCCTTAAAAAAGGGAAAGACCCAGAAGACTGTGCTTCATATAGGCCCATCTCGCTCTTAAATGTGGACTTTAAAATCATCTCTAAGATTCTTGTATTAAGGCTGGAGACGGTGTTATTTTCTATTATTAAAAGAGGATCAGACGGGCTTCATAAAGAGTCGCCGATCCTCTAATAATGTTAGGAGGCTGCTTAATGTGATTCAGGCATGCCAACAGCAGTCAATAAGAATTGGTGATTTATTTAGATGCAGAGAAGGCATTTGACCGAGTTGAGTGGCCATACCTTTTCTATACTCTAGAGCGGTTTGGTTTGGGCGCAGCCTTCATAAGATGGGTAAATGTTCTCTACGGTAGCCCTCTGACAGCGGTCATCACCAATGGAGTACAATGAAGCAATTTTAATATTTTTAGGGGCAGCCAGCAGGGCTGTTCCATTTTGCCATTGCTTCTTACGTTGGTGATTGAAACATTGGCGGAGGCCATTCATGGGGATCCCAATATATTAGCTCCAGAAGTAGGGTCAAAATTACATAAAATTTTGTTGTATGCAGATGATGTCCTAGTTTTTTTGACAAATCCAGCAGTTTCAGTGCCTCACCTATTACAATGCATTTGCGTGTTTGGCACTTTTTCGGGATACAAGATTAACTTTACTAAATCAGAGGCTATGCCTATGGATGGTCTTACAAAGGAGCTAGCTCTTGAGGTTGACTATAGATTCCCATTTAGATGGTCACAGGGCAGTTTTGTGTATTTGGGCACATTCATTACTCCAGTTCTGGATCGGCTAGTCAAAGCCAGTTTTATCCAATTATTTGGAAAAATTAAACAAGATCTTCAAAGATGGGAGGCACTTCCAGTCTTGCGGTTGGGTTGGATAGCACTTAAGATGAATAATTTCCCTTGTTTGCTATACACTATATGGATGCTCTCCCTGATTTTCAATAAGCAAACACTCAGGAGGATAAATGGCTAGTTCAGCTCCTTTAGGAAAAATTGAGGACTGCAGATGCTGGAGATCAGAGCTGAAAATGTGTTGCTGGAAAAGCGCAGCAGGTCAGGCAGCATCCAAGGAGCAGGAGAGCATTCCTGAAGAAGGGCTCATGCCTGAAACGTCGATTCTCCTGCTCCTCGGATGCTGCCTGACCTGCTGCACTTTTCCAGCAACACATTTTCAGCGCTGGTTCAGCTCCTTTGCTTGGTATCGTAAGTGGCCCCTCATTAAATTAGCCAAGCTGCAACTGCCTCACAAAATGGGGGAAGTGGACCTTCCAGACATTAAAAATTACCAACTGAGCTCACTCTTTACCTACGTGAGTGATTGGGTTTGTAGAGATCCTCTTTCAATATGGCTAGATATCGAAGCCTTCCAGGCAAGATGCCCCCTTACCATCTTGCTGTTCTTGGACAAAATGAGGACAGTTAGGGAATATTGCCATTACCCAATAGTCATCAATACTGTTAAAGCAGGGAAGGCAAAATTGGCAAAACAGTTTTGTTTACACCTTTGGTGGGGATGATAAATCACTCGTTTAAGTTGTGAATCTATTTGAGGGAGACGTAATAATGTCCTTTGATCAGTTAGTAAGGAAGTACAAGTTATCTAATAGAGACCTCTTTCGTGTTTTTCAAGTTAGGGATTTTATTCAGAAAAAAATAAAATCACACTTTTGACTGATCCCTACAGCGAGGGGGCTGCCAAGTGCTAGGAGTACACTCTCCGTCAGTACTTCATATCATTAATTGGGGAGTGCCCCCTCAGATGAGTTTGATCAACTCTGCAGGGTGTGGGAGAGAGAGCTGGGTGTTGAAGTCCCCTCAGAGGCATGGAGGATATTTGGGAGAATGCAAGGAAGATATCAATTTGCAATAGGACCCATGCTTTACAGTTGAAGATGCTCCACAGGGCCCACTTGGCTCCAGACTGTTTGTCAAAATTTAAACCAGGGATATCTTCAACATGTCTGAAGTGCAACATCTGTATGGGCACTCTTACCCATTGTCTTTGGTCTTGCAATAGGCTTCAAACATATTAGAGTGCTGTGGCAGGTGCAATGGAGAGAACTTTGGGCGTAAGGGTGGAGAAGGACCCTCTCTTTTTCCTTTTGGGCCTGCCCATTGTATTTCCTGCAGACGCACATAAGAAATAAAATTTTTCAATATTCTCACATTCTGTGCAAGAAAGAATATCTGAAAACCCCCCATTCCTGTCAGGTTGGTGGAACATTGCTTGGAACACATTCCCCTGGATTTTCTCACAAATACGGTACACCACAAAACCGAGAATTTTTATAAGACATGGCAGCCCTTTTTGCAATACCTTGACACAGATTTATCTGCCACACTAACAAGGGCTTTTATATAGCTATAACAGATTAGATTCCCTACAGTGTGGAAACAGACCCTTCGGCCCAACCAGTCCACACTGACCCTCCGAAGAGTAACCCACCCAGACCCATTCCCCTCTGAGTAATGCACCTAACACTATTGACAATTTAGCATGGCCAATTCACCTGACCCGCACATCTTTGGACTGTGGGAGAAAACTGGAGCATGCAGAGGAAACCCACACAGACACAGGGAGAACATGCCAACTCCACACAGACAGTCAGCAGAGGCTGGAATCGAACCTGGGACCCTGGTGCTGTGAGGTAGAAGTGCTAACCACAGAGCCACGTGCTGCCCCGGTGAGTCCAATATCCAGGGAGGAGGAACTGTGAACTTATGAGCGTTTCATTTGGCTGGGCTGAGTTATTACTATTTATTAGTTTGTTGTTGGTTATTTATTTAACTAGTTAAATACCCAGTTTGGGGTTTTTTTTAAATTCTATATATGTTTATACATTTGTACATGAGAGCAGGTTGTTTGTTTTTGTACTGTTTTGAATTGTATTGTTTTGTACTTGTTATAATATTAAAAGTCTATTTTTTAAAAAAAATTAAAAAGATTAGTAGCAAGGCATTTACAGAAGTTCAAGGTAATCGGGCAGAAGTCAACATGGTTTTATGAATGGAAAATCATGTTTAACCAACTTCTGTGGAGAAAGTCGAGCTAATGGATATACTTTATTTATATTTCCAAAAGGCATTTGATAAGATGCCACATCAAATGTTAATGTGCAAAATAAGAACAGATGAAACGGTTCAGAGAAGATTTTGTCGACTCACATCTGGAATATCATGTCCTATGAAGAGCCAATGGACAGGCTGGGTTTGTATCTTTTGGAGTATAGAACAGCAAGAGGCAACTTGATTGGAATATATAATGATCCTGAGCTTTCCTGATAAGATGGTGTGGTAATGTTAGTTCTGGTTGTGGGAAATTCTAAAACTGGGGGATCACTGATTATAATAAGCAATGTATAAGGAAGGGCAAAATGAGAGGATAATGATTCTTTGGAACATTTTTCTTGAAAGGTTTAGAAGCAGTGTTCACAGAATTCCTACAGGAAGTGTGGAAACAGGCCAGTTGGCCCAACAAGTCCACACTGACCCTCCAAAGAGTAACCCACCCAGACCCATTCCCTACCCTATTACTCTACATTTACCCCTGACTAATGCACCTAACCTACATATCCCTGAACACTATGGGCAATTTAGCATGGCCAATTCACCAAACCTGCACATTTTTGGATTGTGGGAGGGAACCCATGCAAAACACGGAGTAAGTGCAAATTCCACACAGACAGTCGCCAGAGACTAGAATCAAACCCAGGTCCCTTGCGCTGTGAGACAGCAGTGCTAGCCATTGTACCATTCATTCAAGAGTCCTTGACTATTTTTAAGACAGACAGACTCTTGATAAGCAAGGGAATGAAAGGTTTCATGTCGGTAGGTGATGGAATAATCACCGGCCATGAATTTGTTGATCGGTGGAGCAGGTTCATGTGGTCAAATGGCCTGCACCTGCATGTTATCTGTGTTTAGCATATTCCACTGATTGGACAATTCAGGGAAAGGCCTTCAGTGCTTGCCAATGTGTGCCTCCAAATTCATGGCAGTTTCTTATATTCTCTTTAGTTTGGCAATTGTGCTGACTCAGCTGTTAGGTCAGTGCTTCAATAAACACGCGAGGAAGAGGAAAAAGGAGGAAGAAAAAAAGATAAGACCTGTTTCACAGCATTATTCTGCATGGGCTACCTGTAAACATCTTATTAGATTTCCCTCAGATTTCCCCAAAATATCACTATTTGTCTGCATATCCATTGGTCTTTGTGATGGCAGCCCAAGAGTAAAGGTGTGGTCCATTTATGGTGATTTCTGGCCTCGGAATGAGTCCAAGTGCACTGGGGACCTTTCCTATTCTGTAAAAACAATGACTGCAGATGCTGGAAACCAGATTCTGGATTAGTGGTGCTGGAAGAGCACAGCAGTTCAGGCAGCATCCAAGTAGCTTCGAAATCGATGTTTCGGGCAAAAGCCCTTCTGCAATCCAGGTAGTATGTAAAGGTAACTTTCAGCTGAGGTGCTTTAAATTTCTTACGCTGTAGCAGAATTAAAGGGAGGGCACTGTTACTGCTTTGTTGGATCAGAAGGATGTTGGATCTGTTGTTGGAAGGGGTGGTATTTCAAATGTCTCTCAGCCCCTGTCACAAAGCCTCTTGGGCAAATTCCTGAAATACAAGACACTACAAAAGACCTACTGTGTGAATCAAAAAGACATTACACACAAATACTCAACAGACTGACCGTCACTGAGCCTTGAGAACTCAACCTGTGACTGAGGGAACAGCAAGGACACTGATGGAAGGGAGCAGCAACAGCTGGTTTATGCACCAGTGTGTGTTGAAATCCATTTCTTTTGTATCTAGTAGTAGTGTGTACGCTAGAAATCTGAGAGAAGTGTAACATTCAAGGAACAGATAGATCCAAGCGGTTGCCACATTTGACTGTCCCAAAATATTAGTTACCTTCAATACTGACAGGGTACAAGGGCAGGGTCAAAGGTCACCAAGGACTGTTCAACAGTCAACTTTAGTCAGTTGAATGGAGGCAGTCAGAGAGGAAGACTGCTAACTTTGAGATACTAGTCTATTAGATATTTTTGGACAGGGCGAAGAGGCCTCATCCCAAAAGGACTCTGAACAGTTAGGACTCCAGAGAAGTCCTAGGTGTTAGTAAATAGAACTAGTATTGGAGTTAGAGCTTAGGAACCTTCTGGAAGTTGAGACACTCAGAAGAAGCTTACCAAACCATTAACACAGAGTGGTGGTCAAAACGCTTAAAAGCAGTATTTGCTTGGTGCAGATTAGAGCTAAGAAAATACACAAAATTACTAGCTTGATGAAACTAGCTGTCTAAAAAATTGGAGTCGTTCTTGTGTGTAAATTCAGAAAACACAGTCCAGAATTTAAGAGAAAGTATTATGCCATTTGGTCCTTGACACAACAAGAGGAAACAACCTTTCTGCATCTACCCTGTCAAGACCCCCAAGTATGTTGCATGTTTCAATAAGGTTACCTCTCATTCTAATTTCCAATGGGGACAGGCCAATCTACTCAACCTCTCCTCATAAGAGTCCCTCCACACCTGGGATCAGCCTAGGGAACCTACACTGGAATGCCTGCAATGCTGGTATATCAATCTTGAGATAAAGGGGCCCAAAACCATTGACAACATTCCAGCTGTGGTCAAACTACTGCCTTGTAGTTTAAGCAAAACCCTAATTTTATACTCCCTTGGAAGTCCCTTTGGAAAGAAAAAGGCCACATCCCATTTGCCTTCCTTATAACCCACTGAACTTGAATGCTAACATTTTGTGATTCATGCATGAAAACTTCCAAATCCCTCTGTTCTGTAGCTTTCTGTAATCTTTCTGCATTTAAGTAATGTTGAGCTCTTCTTCATTCAAAATGCATTACCTAACATTTTCACACATGTGTTCGATCTTCCAAGTTATTTGCTCACTCACTTAACCTTTTTACATCCTTCTGCATACTGTTTGCACCATCTTATGCTTTCCTACTTATTTTTGTGTAATCTGAAAATTTGGCTATAGTATATTCACTTTCTTCATCCAGGCCAATAATACAGATTGTAAATAATTGTGGCCCAAACACTGATCCCTGTGGCACTCCAGTAATTACAAGTTACCATCCTGAAAATGCCCCCATTATCCCAACTCTTAAGTTTTCTATTAGTTAGTTGATGCCCTATCCATGCTAAGAAAATTGCCTCAAATACCATGGAGGCATTAGGTAGCCTAATGTGTGGTACCTCATCAAGCACCTACTGAAAATTCAATTATATTACAACCACTGCTCCCCCCATTATCCATCCTGCTTGTTACCTCCTCAAACAATTCTAGTAAATTTGCCAGGTGCAATTTTCCACTCATGAAATCATGCTGACTGTTTGATCATATAATGTATTTCTAAATGCTCTGCTATAACATCCTTTGTAATAGAAAATGTAACATTTTCCCAATAAAAGACATTAAGCATGCTTACTGGCTGAAAGTTACCTACTTTTTTATCCTTCACCTATTGAATATAGGTGTTAAATAAGCAATTTTCCAATCCTCTGGAACTTTTCCAGGATCTATGAACCTTTTGAAGATTACTACCAGTGCATCCACTATCTCTGCAGCTTCTTTATCTTTAGTATTCTAGGATGCTTCCCATCAGGTCTAGGAGATGTATTGGTCTTTAGCCCCATTTGTTTCCCTCGCCAAGACAAGGCAAATAGTACAGGTGTGAATGGAACAAAACAAGTCAGTGAAGCACAGTTTGGCAATTCTCTGGATTATAGGATTCTCACTCTTCCATTCACCGGTTGAAGGTTCACCCTTCCAGAATCTCCAAAGGCGATTTTTGCCCTATTTCTTTCAAGAAGGGAATTTGCAAAGAGTGAGAGTAGCTAGTTGCTCCAATTTAATAATAGAATCAGAATATTTCTATGACTTTGCTTTTCTCTCTCACCTTTTCAAGTGGATGAGTAAATGCATTTGGATGCTTTCTCTTGCACAGACTGGATGGTTCCGCAGTATTATCCAAGCACAAAGCTGAAGTCACTTGCCCAGGACACAATCAAGATGTTGTTTCGATGAGGAATTCTCCTGAGCACACAATTGAACAACCAAACAGCTATCACTGACTCAAACTGCCATGAGTACACACAGAGCTGAAGTGTTTAGCCTCATCCTCTGCTACTTGAATAAGACATTATCATCAAAGTAACCCACAATGAGTTATGTTAACTAATTTTAGAACTGCAACATCTTCCATAGTTTCTTGGTTTAAAGTAGCATTTCATTATTTGTTTTTTTAAGTCCACAGTCCAAAAGCTAAAAGAAGTCTGTATATTTTGCTTACATAAAAATGGTTATTTAAGGAGCAGATAACATAAGATGAAAGGCAAATTAATTCATTGGGTATTTATGTTAAGGGTCAATCGAATTCATGGAACATTAGTAGGGAGGTTACCCTTGTTCCTCAACACACCTAAATCCAAGAAACATAAAGAAACAACTTACTTCAACATAAGTCTGCATGGTTTCAAATTCCAGTTCAACCATGCCAAAGAACATATCAATGTAATCCTCCTGTAAATATTAAACACATACACCATCTTTGTGGAATATATTTGGTAAAATAAATTGTGGAAAATACATCTCCAAAATCCCCCCCCAAAAATGAAAGATGATATTCTAGTCTCCACTTCAGGTGCAAATTAGCTTGCAATTGAAATAAACAGTCGCATGACATAGAATGGGTCAAAGTTTGTGTGGATGGGAAGAACATTCAATGCAAGTTAATAGATATTGAGTCAGAAAAGCCAGATAGAAGGAGGGCATTCCTGGGCATGATGTTTTGAAGCTGTGTAGTGTTTGATCAAAATAATTAATTGATTCTGCCAATAAGCACTGACGAATTAATGAGGTCAATTTTCAACAATGGTGCAAATTGAGAAGGCAATGATCTGAGAGAACAGCTGTTCTTCTTGGTTGAGGATCCATTCATGGAAGGGCCATTGTTTTAGGGTAAGGGGCAGGAAATTCAGAATGGATTTGGGAAAAAAGTTTTTCAATTAGCAGGTGGTGGAAATCTGGAATGAACTGTCTAGGAAGGTAGTAAAGGCTGGAAATTTTACAATCTTTGAAAAATATTTAATTGAGCACTTCAAATATCACAACATTTAAGTATATGGGACAAGTGCAGGAAATTGGGATAAGCACACTTTTAGTGGAAGCCATGTTGGTGCAGACTGGATGGATCAAAGGACCTTTTCTGCACTGTATGAATCTATGTTCACTTAATTGCAGGAACAGAAAGCCAGAAGCATTCTCATGCTTGAGTTTTTTTTGATCAGCGGGGAGCTAGTACTCAGTGAACACCTCCAAGTAGCTCACTCACAAAATAGGCAGAAAGTATAATGGTCCTCAAAGATGTGAGGCAGAAGAACATTTGAGTAAAACATGGGAAAAAGGGGGCTACTGGCAGGTGATGTGTCAAATCCAGAAGGAACACAGATAATAGGCAGATTTGTTTGCAGCTAAGGGGAACATTTGTGTTCTTTTTGACCCAACCCACCCCCCCCCACCCCCCCCCAAAAAAACAAACAAACAAAACCAATCCTGCAAAGTATCTGGGACACTTTACAATGATCCCTTATCAAGCAACTAGTCCAGTGACAATGTCAAATCCCTTCAGGAAAAGTAGTTGATTCAGGAAGTTAGTGGGCAGTAGGTACACTTTTTTTAAAGAATCTACTTATTGATCCACTTAGAGTCAGAGTCAAACCGCATGGAAACAGACCTTTCAGTCCAACCAATGCATGCCAACCATAATCCCAAAACAAAAGTATTCCCACCTGCCTGCTCCTGGCCCAAAACCCTCCAAACCGTTCCTATTCATGTACTTATCCAAATGTGTTTTAAACATTGTAATTGCACACATTCACCACTTCAGGAAGTTCATTCCACATGCAAACCACCCTCTATGTAAAACATTTGCCTCATGTCTTTTTTAAACCTCTCTCCACTCACCTTAAAAATGTGCCCCCTAGACTTGAAATTCCCCCCTCTTAGGGAGAAGACAATTATCATTAACTCTATCAATACTTCTCATTATTTTATGACCTTCTATCAGATTGCCACTCAACCTCCTACACTCTACTGAGAAAATGTTCCAGCCTTTCTTTTTAACATAAACCTTCCATACTCAACAACATCCTGGTAAATCTCTTCTGAACCCTCTCCTTAAAAATATCCCTCCAATAACTGGGTGACCAGAACTAGACACTGTATTCTAGAACAGGCCTCACCAGCATCCTGTACAATTTCAACATGACTTACCAACTCCTAAACTCAAAAGCCTGAGCAGTGAAGGCAAGCATGCCAAACATCTTTTTAAACCACCTTGTCTATATGTGACACAAACTTCAAAGAATTATGTACTTGCACCCCTAGGTCCCTCTGTTCTACAACACTACCCAAGGCCCTACCATGAATTGCGTAAGCCCTATCCTTGTTTGTTGTACCAAAATGCAATACCTCACATTTATCCAGATTGAACTCCATCTGTCATTTTTCAGCTGATTGGCCCATTTGACCAAGATCCCTGTGTAATCTTAGAAAATCTTCTTCACTGTCTACTATGCTACCAATTTTGATGTCATTTTCAAACTTACTAACCATACCTTCTATATTCTCATCCATTCATTTATATAAACAACAAACAAAAGAGGACCCAGAACCTACCTCTGGTCATAGGCCTCCAGTCAAAAAGCAATCCTTCACTATCACTCTCTGTCTCCTGCTGTGAAGTCAATTATGTATCCAATTGGCAAGCTCACCCTGAATCCCATATAACCTAATTTTACTAATTACTCTACCATGCAGAACCTTGTCAAAGGCTTTACTAAAATCCATTAAACAACATCTACTGATCGGCCATCATCAATCTTTTTGGTAACTTTCTCAAAAAACTCAATCAGGTTTGTGAGACACAATTTTCCTCACACAAAACCATGCTGACTATCCCTAATCAATTTTTGCATCTCTAAATGTCCATAAATTTTACCTTTTGTAATCACCTCCAACAATTTACTCACAACTGAAGTCAGAATCACAGGTCTATAGTTCCCCAGTTTCTCCTACAGCCTTTCTTAAACAAAGGTACAACATTAGCCATCCTCCAATCATCAAATGATGCAAATATTTCTGCAAGGGGTCTCATCATTTCCTCCATTACCTCTCACAATGTTCTGGAATACATTAGATCAGGTCCTGGAGATATATCCACCTTTATATTCTCTAAGATCTCCCATACTTCCTCTTCGGTAATATGAACTGTTTTTAAAACAACAAAGTTTATTTCTCTCTATTCTCTAGTCTATTTCTCTTTCCACAGTAAAAACTGACTCAACATATTCATTTGTAAGCAAAAAGGCAATTATAAACTTATAAAATTCTGCAATATTTTATTTCATTCCTTACAAAAGAGGAGTGACATATTTGGAAAGATTGAGATTGGAATTTTAGGAAAATGACGTGAAGATGGCAGTTTTGAAACTGTACAGAAATGGAACTAGCACAGTTGAAACCATTTGACTCTCCACCATAGCTAGCATGTGCTATTTTATACTTTGTCCTTTTGCTACCATTGAGCTATGCTCTGCATTTTACATCTTATTTTTCCTGTCAATGACCATATCCAACTCCCCCATCCTGTATTATAATCATAAAGGCAAGAGTTTCCACATTGCAATCACTTTTACCATGCATAACATTTTGGAACTATTACCCTGATTGTAACTGTCAAGAAAGATGGCAACAGAAGTGTCAAAAGAATTTTTAAACAGAACTCTCACAAGGAGCTATGAAAAAGACCTGTTAAGAGCTGATAGGGTTACTTAAAACTCTTGCCCTTCAAATATTTTGGAAAACTATCTTCAGTGTTAAAAGATCTATACTTGCTCTACCTGTTAACAGGGCTGGTTCTGTAAGACTAATTTCACAATGGTTCACTGCCATAATGATAGATGCATGGACTTGCTTGGAAAGCAGGAGCCATTGGCATAGGCTGAGGGTTAAAGGTTGGCATAGGGGCCATAAAAGACAATCAGTGTGGGTGGAGGGTCAGGGGTTGGTATAGATGGTATGATGAGTAAAGGATCATAGGTTGATATGTAAGATGTGAATCACAGAGTCATAGAAAAGCTACAGTGCAGAAGAAAGCCATTCATTCCTTTGAGAAGGATCAGAGGGTATGAGCAGAGGTGTATAGTTTGGCATTGGAGGGTATGAAGAGTCATATGGGATGAGGGCATTAGGTAATGCAGTTTGACAAAAATGGGGCAAGTGTACTGTGTGGACATGTGGTGTATGAGGGGCTGTTTCTTCCTTTATTGTTTCTTTTATTACCTTAACAAAGTGTTGGAGCACTGTCGTTAGCTTTCTATCTAGCACTGCCTACTTTCCCTTCGTCTCCAGCATCTCAAAACAAAAGTCTGAAGTTTCATGACACTTTTCCCTGGTCAGGTTTGCGAACATGAGAATTGTCATGTCTCTGTGTTCCTGACCTGGGATAAAAAAGCTCTGGTCTTGGTCAATCAAAAGATATGATTATAGGCCAGGATTGTAAGACGAAGATCAAAAATCAAGCATGATCTTATTAAAGCTTGAACAGCCCTACTCATGTCCTTATTTCTTATGATCTTATGCTGTCAAGTATTGTATCCGAACAAATTTCACTACTATGTCCAAAATTGTGTTTAGCCTCTCTCTTCCTTTGCTCCAAATGCAATGCAGCAGCCTCTTACACAGTTGTTTAATCCATTCTAGGTCAAAGATTAAAACAAGTAAAATTATTTTTTTAGATTGTAAAAGTGAAAATACAAATTTATGTTGTACCTTTGTCCTCAGCGCTTCACGTCCATTGAATTATGAAATCACCATTGAGCATAACAACAGTATTGAGCACAGTAAAGCCCAGAATCATGAATTAAACTGGTTGTGGGATAGATTTTAGTCAGGATATGAAGAGAGTCCTTCCTGATCTTCTTCAAAATAGAATCTTTTATGTTCAGCTTCATGAGAGGACAAATGGTACCATGGTTTAATATTTCAGTTCTGTACTGGAGTGAGACCCCAGATATGGTTATCAAATTCTTATATTGGGATTTGAATGCACAAGTATCTAATATAGAGAAGATCACACCACTAACTGAGCGATTGCTAGACCTAAGTAAACGCGCTGTGGAGGTACTGGTGTTGGAATGGGGTGGACAAAGTTAAAAATCAAGGTGTTTTTTACTTTGTCCACTCCAATCCAATACTGGCACCTCCACAACATGGCTGTTGTCGACACCACCAACTGCCAGCTCAAAGTGGAGAGGATCTCCAAGAAGATCACATATATTGACACAGACATCAATTTTATAAATTTTGTATCCTATGATCCTGCCCCACTTGCTACCTGACAGAGGAGCAGTGCTCCAAAAGCCTGTACTTTCAAATAAACCTGATGGACTATAACCTAGTGTGTGATTTTTAATGAAAGTAAACACAATACACAATACTTAATCATACTGAGTTCATGGCTTGAGGAGGGAGGAAACAGGAAACAGTCTCCTTTCTTAACATTATCCAGGGCTGAAGTATCACTTGGGTTTGCAGTTAAAACTGGGATCCATTGGCGTTCTTGTGGAACTTAAGCCACAATGTGTAAAGTCAGGGACGGACTGCATTAAGATCAGTGTATATTGCCACCACTTAACTCTACTGTCAGATAGCCTGCTGCCTATGCTCAGAGGCAAAGAATGGTTAATTGGAAATATACTGGAAGTTTTTGACATACTGCATCAGTACCTTCAGATGAGATGAGATTGGAAAAAAATACATGCTAATATACATTAATTCTGCACTAACTCCTCCTGAATTTCCTTCACCACATGAAGTAAATTGGTAATTGGTAATATGACAGAAATTTTTTTTTGCATTAAAAAATATCCTATACTGTCTCATTTACTTGAGGACCCTCTGAAAAGTGCTCACAACTGCAAATTTCTTTTCAGTGAGTCACATTGTTCTTTGTAGTAGTCCTTCTGTCTCACAAATAATTTGCAATTCAGACAAGTACGCAAGGATCTGAACTTGATGGAGCTGAAACTACAATACACCTGCAAAATGTAATTCTTTTTTCATATTTATTGCCTACATCAAGTTAATGTGAAAAACTGATTTTCTTCCCTTTCCAATTTACAAACACAGTCTTTGAGTGCCAAGGTCTTGCTGCAACCTCTCACAATAACCTTTTTATTATGTAAGCCTGAATAGCAAATGTCAAGAGGTTGTTGATCATAAGGTAGTGTCACAATTAAGCTCCAACCTGACCTCAAACAAATGTAGCTTCACAGCAGAGTTGACAAAATGGAATTAGAACTGGAATTAGCATTACGTTTATGGTCACATGTACTCAAGTGCAGGGATACAGGAGTACAATGAAAAGTGTACAATGTTGCTATTCCCAATGCCATCTTACATACAAAGGTATCTAGGTACAAAACCTTAGGTACAAATTAAAAGTCAAACATTATAGTCCTTTTCATTATAAAGTAGAAAGAAAATTTCTTTAGCTGTGAGTTTGCAGATGCTCCATGCTGGGCTTCCCCACAACCACTCACACTCCCTGTGCCGAGCACACCCTCCTCTGCGATGCTGTCTTGTCAGTCTCCACTAGAATCCAGCTCTGCTCACCAGACAACTCACAGTTACCCCATTCCAGGCTCAGGAAACGCCTTGCCACTAACCCCAGAATCCCGATCTGGTACAACACCGAGCCCTAAGCTGCTTACACCTGCCGGAGCTCAAAGAAGCTGAGGTAGCATCACACAGCTGTCTCGCGCCAAAGGCCTGTCCTGGGCCCTCAGTCACTGCTGCCTCCACAATCGAGCTCCCTCCAGAAGGTAAGGTGAAAAAAAACATTAAGAAACTAAAGAAAGAAAGGAAAAAAAAAGTGAGAAAGAAAATAAAAGCAGTCGGAGTAGACGCGCCCCGTCTCAGGAGCCTAACTCCGTCACCATTGTGAATTTTACCAAATATTTACCTGAAATGGAAATCTCATCATGTTTACTGTGTTCTTACTTTGGCTATGAAGGTTATTGGAGCAATAGAAATTGAGCAGAATGTTATATTCATTCGAATAGGGTGCTTTTAATTCTCCATTTTTAACTCTGTTCTGTCACCTGACCCTTGTTGATTTGAACATTTGTTTTTGCAGCTATTTGCTTGAATTTTTCAGATTATCCATATTCCATAACCACCTTTATTTTTCTTCTATCTTAGGTTTCCATCTCCCTGTCAAGCTAGTTGTAACCTTTCCCAACGGCTCTGTTAAGGTCTAACCTGTCCTTGTAAAGCCCCTCGCTCATATTCCATCTTACCACTCATGTGCATGTGTTCACTCACTCAGTCTTACTGTTTCTATACTCACTAGTGTTGTGGGAAAAATCACCAGCCTCGGAGTCAGAGTCGGGGTTCCACAACAGAGTTTATTGTACAAGGAAATAACAGAGCTCCAGGGAGAGAAAGACATTTTTTTTTTCAAAAATATACTTTATTCATAGAATGATTTTATGGTCTGTACATTTGATCATGCCATACATATGTCCATATTTACAAACACAGATTCGACTTTATCCTTGTCCTTTACAATCCTGTGCATTTTTCAATCTTGTATATATACATATATTTGGCTGAGGCATCAGCAGAGCCCAAAAAAAAACGTCTGTATGGGCCCCCTGTTCTTCTTTAGGCAGGCCGATCTTACACGGTGGTCTTTCCCCACCGCGCTTTGGCGGCAGCTGCCCCAAGCTTCAGCCAACACGTAGTCTTGGACCTTGGAATGTGCCATTCTGCAGCACTCGGTCGGGGTCAACTCCTTCAGCTGGAAGATCAACAGGTTTCGGACCGCCCAGAGAGCGTCCTTCACCGAGTTGATGATCCTCCAGGCACAGTTAATGTTCGTCTCGGTGTGAGTCCCGGGGAACAGGCCGTAGAGCACGGAGTCCCGCGTCACGGCGCTGCTCGGGACGAACCTCGACAAGCACCACTGCATTCCTCTCCAGACTTCCTCTGCATAGGCACATTCCAGAAGGAGGTGTGTGACAGTCTCATCCCCCCCGCAGCCACTTCGAGGGCAGCGTGCGGTGCGGCAGAGAGTCCGGGCGTGCATAAAGGATCTCACGGGCAGAGCCCTTCTCACCACCAGCCAAGCCACGTCTTGGTGCTTGTTGGAAAGTTCTGGCGATGAGGCATTCTGCCAAATGGCTTTGACAGTCTGCTCAGGGAACCGCTCGACAGGATCCGCCCTCTCCTTTCCCGAAGGGTCTCAAGGACGCTACGTGCTGACCACTTCCTGATGGACTTGTGGTCAAAGGTGTTTTTCCTCATAAATTTCTCCACAAAGGACAGGTGATACGGAACGGTCCAACTACTCGGAGCGTTCCGCGGCAGCGAGGCCAGGCCCATCCTTCGCAACACCAGGGACAGGTAGAACCTCAGTACGTAGTGACACTTGGTGTTTGCGTACCGGGGATCCACGCACAGCTTGATGCAGCCACACACAAAGGTGGCCATCAGGGTGAGGGTGGCATTGGGCGTGTTTTTTCCCCCATTGCACCGGTCTTTGTACATAGAGTCTCTTCGGACCCGGTCCATCTTTGATCTCCAAATGAATTGGAAGATGGCCCGGGTGACTGCGGCGGCACAGGTCCTGGGGATAGGCCAGACCTGTGCCACATATAGCAATACTGAGAGTACCTCACACCTGATGACCAGGTTTTTTCCTGCGATGGAGAGCGACCGTTGCCCCCATCTTCCTAGTTTCTGTCTCATCTTCCTGATCCGCTCCTCCCAGGTCTTGGCGCACGCCCCAGCCCCCCCGAACCAAATACCCAGCACCTTCAGGTGGTCAGTCCTGACGGTGAAGGGGATAGAGGATTGGTCGGCCCAGTTACCGAAGAGCATGGCCTCGCTCTTGCCTCGGTTTACCTTGGCCCCCGAGGCCCGTTCGAACTGGTCACAGATGCACACGAGTCTGTGCACGGACAGCGGATCCGAGCAGAAAACAGCGACGTCATCCATGTACAGGGAGGCCTTAACCTGCAGGCCCCCGCTGCCAGGAATAGTCACCCCTCTCAGGCTCGCATCCTTCCTGATGGATTCGGCAAATGGCTCTATGCAACACACAAACAAGGCGGGTGAGAGGGGGCATCCCTGCCTGACTCCAGATCTTACAGGGAAGCTATCTGATTCCCACCCATTGATTGAGACTGCACTGACAATGTTGGTGTAGAGCAGTCTGATCCAATTTCCGATTCCCTCCCCAAAGCCCATTTTAGAGAGGACATCCCTCATATATGTATGCGATATCCTGTCAAAGGCTTTCTCCTGGTCCAGGCTGATGAAGCAGGTGTCCACCCCCCTGTCCTGCACGTAGGCGATCGTATCCCTGAGGAGTGCGAGACTCTCAGAGATCTTCCTGCCCGGTACAGCACAGGTTTGGTCCGGGTGGATCACCGATCCCAGAGCAGACCTGACCCGGTTGGCGATGACCTTTGACAAGATTTTGTAGTCTGCATTTAACAGTGAGATCGGTCTCCAATTTCTAATTTCCTCCCTCTCCCCCTTCCGCTTGTAGACGAGGGTGATGATGCCTTTCCTCATGGATTCACTCATGGTACCTGCCCGAAGCATACTGACATACACCTCCAGCAGGTCCTGGCCGATCAAGTCCCAAAGAGCGGAATAAACCTCGACCGGTAAGCCGTCGCTTCCGGGAGTTTTATTCTTTTCGAAGGACTCCAGGGCCTTGGTCAGTTCATCCAGAGATAGCGGCTGGTCCAGCCTCTCTCGTGTTCCGTCATCTAGGACCTCCGTGATAGAGGACAGGAACGACTGGGAGGCCGCGCTGTCGGTTGGCTTCGAGTCATACAGGCTGGCGTAGAAGGATTTGCTGATCCTCATGACGTCAGCCTGAGATGACGTTACCGAGCCATCTTCTTTCTTCAGGCTGCTGAGCACGGAGCTCTCTTTGTGCACCTTCTGGAAGAAGAAACGTGAGCACGTCTCGTCCTGCTCCACCGAGCGGACCCTGGACCGGAAGATTATCCTGGAGGCCTCCGAGGCAAAGAGCGAGGCTTGCTGGCCCTTCACCTCCTTGAGATCCTCCGTGACATCGACCCCCATCGTCTGCAGCAGGAGCAGGTTCTGCATACTTTCCTGGAGCTGGGACAGTTTTCCCCGCCTCTCTCTCGCCTCCTGGACACCTTTGAGGATAAAGAACCTCTTGATGTTCCCTTTTACCGTTTCCCACCAGTCCGCTGGAGACTCAAAGAGGGGCTTCACGGTTCTCCAACCTGCGTAATCCCTCTTGAGCTCTTCGATGTTTCCCGGGGTCAACAGCTTAGTGTTCAGTTTCCACGTTCCCTTGCCCGCCCGCTGTTCGTCCTGTAGGTGACAGTCGGCCAGCAGGAGGCAGTGGTCAGAGAAGAACACCGGCTTGATGTCGGTGGATCTGACCGAGAGCGTTCGGGACACAAACAGGTAATCTATCCTTGAGCGGATAGACCCGTCTGCCCGTGACCAGGTGTATCTACGCTGCGCTCCATCTGCAGGAGCGCTGAAGACGTCGTGCAGCTTGGCGTCTTTGACCGTTTCCATCAGGGCCCTGGACGTAGCGTCCGGTTTACTGTCCCCCCCGCCGGATCGTCCATCTGCATCAATGATGCAGTTGAAGTCTCCGGCCAGAATGACCGGCCTGGACGTAGCCAGCAGCAGTGGAAGCAGTTGCAGGACGGCCAACCGTTCACTCTTACCCACTGGGGCGTACACGTTGATTAGTCTCACGGGAGCGTTTCTGTATTTAACATCCGCGACGAGGAGGCGCCCGCACACCACCTCCTTAACCTCGGAGATGGTGAAGTTGCCTCCCCGCAACAGGATACCCTGGCCGGAGGCGCGGCTATCGTTGCCCCCCGACCACACTGACGGCCCGTGGGCCCACAAGCTCGACCATCTCCTGTTACTGCTGAGGTGCGGTATCCCACACTCCTGCAGAAACAGGATATCAGCTTTGACGTTGGCCAGGAAGGCCAGCGTTGAAACACATCGCGTAGCCGCTTTAATGCTACGCACATTTATGCTGGCAATTTTAAACCCCATTTTGCCAGTTTACGGGGTTACCAGTGTCCATTTTCTTCTGGTCTTGCTCCAGTGGGGTAGCTGCGTGCATCCCTGTGGTGACAGCAAACTGCTGGACCTTCCCAGGGCTGAGGTAGTTGTCCAGCTCCACGCTGGAGTCATTTCCCCGCTCTGGTGTCATCGTGTCAGACCCAGGGTCCGCATCGCCCCGTTCTCCATCTGACAGCAGGGCTGTCACAGGGCCGCTGCTCCCAGTTACCTGGAACTGGGAGCTGGTGGGTACCCCTTGGTTCTCACCGGGTAGGGGGAGGCCTTCACCCACCCCCTCAGAGGGATCGTCTTTTCCTTCGTGGGCGGTGTTGCCCTCCTTTCTCCCCAAGGCGCTCTGCCTCTTCCTCCGGAGGCAACCCTTCTTGCGCCCGTCCTCACCCTCGGAGGAGCTGCCTGTATCCTCCTCTTGGAGGTGTCTCTTCCCCCTTCGCTTGGTGGCTTTGGGGCCCTCGAGAGGTTTCCTTTTCCTGTTTTTAACGATAATCCACTGCTCTGCCTCCTTTGATCCCTCCTCTTCCATTTCCTCCGTCTGTCTTGCAGGAGCTTGGGTCGGCTGCTGCATCTCCCCGCTGTCTGCCGCCTGCTCCTCTACAACCTTCCCTTCCTTCTGGGTGCCTCCAGGCACCGTTCCTTTGCTGATTCGCGGTACCTCGTTGGACTTTGTCGGTCCGCGGCTCGTGTTGCCACCTCCGGCCATCTGTGTGTAGGTGGCGGCTCCTCGTCTTGGGCAGGCCTTGTACATGTGGCCCGCCTCTCCGCACAGGTTGCAGCTCTTTTCCTCCCGACAGTCCTTAGTCAAGTGACCCTCCTGTTTGCAGTTCCTGCAGATGGTCTCTTTGCAATCCACCGCCACGTGTCCCGACTTCCCGCAGGTTCGGCACACTTTCGGCTGCCCTGCATATGTCAGGTAGCCTCTGCTCCCTCCGATTGCGAAGCTCGAGGGTGGGTGGAGGATGTTCCCACTGTCATCGGCCCTCAGAGTTACCTTGACCTGCCTCTTACTGGTCCAGATCCCAAAGGGGTCGATCACATCAGTGGCTTCTCCCTTAACTTGGACGTACCTTCCCAGGAAGGTCAGGACATCAGCCGCTGGAACGTAGGGGTTGTACATATGGATTGTAACAACCCGATTCCTCTGTGCAGGAAGCACACACAATGGGGTCACCGACAAGATGGAAAACAGCGACTCCCCTTCCTTCTCCTTGAAGACCTTCAGGAGCTGTTCGCACTGCTTCACGCTTCTGAAGGTCACATCGAAGTAGCCTGCCCCAGGGAAATCCTGCAGGCAGTACACGTCTGCAGCTGCAAGTGGTGGGGACCTGCCAGTCAGCACAGAACTCTTGACTGATGGAGTGGGTCACTATCCTCCTCCGAATATGTCCCCCACTGGCACATGGTACAGTAAGGGTGCAATTGTCCCTACTGCGAACAGGTTTGGAAGGTCTGGGGTGTCTGTCCCGTAAGTCCCCTTAAATAGAAAAACAAATCCCTTCACTGCTCAATAACATATATTGTCTTGTCCTTCTGTCTGTCTGCACACTCACGTCACCCCTGATCCCCTGGGTGCCTCCTCCCAGCTAGTAAGTCTATGTGGCAGAGCTGATATGGGTGCCATTACACTGACCGGATATGTATTGTCTGCCTGCGCTCACATTCAAGCATGCCTGCTCACTGCAGGTCCAGATAAACTGTCCCCTGGTGACTGTACAGGGCTGCTAAGTGCACTGTGTCTGGACACGAGTCATTTTTGGGAACCAGGGCATAAACGCATCCCTATCCCTGCCCTATGAAACAGAGTGGTTAATTACCGGATTTTAAAGGCCCCATGGGCCGGTGGTCCTGCCCAGCTGCACACTTCTACCCTGGAGTCTACATTTGTATTTCCCTATCTGTCCCCACATGGCCCCCCACGAGGTGTCTACTGTATACAGGTCATGAGGGGTCCACACCGGGATGGCCACAAATAGGGATTCTACTGATCCCACCAGTGGGTAGCAGACAGTTTGCTTCCCATGTAAACTTAGGTGGGTTTTATAGAAGAGATTATCTTCAAATCCTGACATGCTCCCAACAGTCGCAACACTTAAACACAGAGAAATACATACAGGTATACACATTTTGCAGTTAAAATAAAGTTATCAGTCGAAGTTTTTGTTATTGTCAGGACGTGCAGTCGTGCTCCTGTGTGGTTTGTTCTATTGTGTTTTCGGTACTCCCCCCACCGTTTTTGTCTACCGTTCCTATCTGTACCTGGGGAATGGTCAATGACATTAGTTTGGTCACAAGAGTCTTTAAATGGTTTTAGTTGAGTCCAGTGCTTCCATGTGCCTTTTCCTTTAATATCTATGCAGGCACAGGTGTCCCCACTTATTACCACATGGTATGGACCATTCCATTTTGGGACAAAGCCTGGTTTGTCAGGCAGTGCTCGCACCAGGACGTGGCTTCCTGCTACTGGGACCTCAGGGAAGATTTCGAGTTCCCCTGCCTTGTCCTTTTTGTTTATCAATTACAATTTCTGCATCCCTTTCAATTGGGCACTTAATTCTATCATATATTGCTGAATTTTGTCTTTTAGTGGACCCACTTCAGTGCCATCTCTGATTATTGTCTTTGGCGATTGCCTTGCTCGCCTGGTCATTCATTCATATGGTGTTAGCCCAGTTGCCTGATTCGTGGTGGCTCTTAATTTCATTAGTATGGCTGGCAGCACTTCAGCCCACGTTCTGCCTGAGATTTGCATAGCCTTAGCTAAAGTATTTTTGAGTGTCCTATTCATTCTTGGTACCATCCCTGAGCTCTGGGTTGATATGGAATGTGAAATTTTTGTCTAATGCTGAGTAATTGGCAGAAAGTCTTCATGACTTTGCCTGTAAAATGTGTCCCTTGGTTGGCGTCGATCTGGAGGGGTACCACCTTGGGATTACCTCCTCCACTAATATTCTGGCTACAGTGGTCACAGTGTAGCTTTTGGTCGGGAATGCTTCTACCCACTGGGTGAATTGGTCTATGATGACCAGACAGTACGTTTTCCCATGGAAAGATGGGTAGTGGCCCTGTAAAATCTATCTGAAAGTGTTCCCAGGGTCCCCTAGGTCTGGGCTGGTGTCCCATCCTAACTTTTATGGGTCTCCCTGGGTTATGTTGTGCACAAACCATGCATCTGCAGCAGTACTTGGCCATGTCTCTTCCCATTCCCTTCCACCACCACTCTCTCCCTAGGCTTGCTATCGTGGCCTCACTACCTGTATGCGACAGCCCATGGTGCAGTTCAAGCAATGTGTCCTGTATACACGCTGGTGCTACCACCTTGTCTGCTCACCTCCAGACACCATCCTCCCCTTTGAATGCTCCCTGCAGTTTCCATTGCTCTCTCTCTCTCCCTGCGGGGTGCCCTCCTGTAGCTGCTGAATTTGGATGGAGTCTTTTGCTAATTCAATAGTGGCTATTGTAGCCTTGTTAATGGCTTCTTGCTCTAGGGCTATCTGAGTTACTCGGTCTGCTGCCTGGTTTCCTTTGAATTTTAGCCAACCTGGGCTCTTTTTTGCTGGCTCTTTTTGATAGGCTTTTATCTTTATTACTGCAGCTTCTTTTGGCTGTTCACTGGCACGCAATAATGCCTGAATTCTTAACTGGTGTCTGATAGGGATCCCCCCACAGTGGTGAACCCTCTTCTACCCCATGCCACCATGTAGTCATGGACTACACCAAAGGCATATTGATTGTCTGTATATATATTCATGATTTTTCCTTTTGTCAGTTCCAGTGCTTTGGTGAGTGCTCCCAGTTCTGCTACCTGACTTTCATCAATCCTCCCTGACATAACTGTTTGTAACTTTTCATTTACCACAGCCCATCCTGTTCGAGGTGACCCTGCTACGTATTTTTGTGACCCATCCATCAAGAGAGTCTCCTCGGCTGTGTCTAGGGGTTATCTTTTACTCTCCCCCTATCTTCATCCCCATCTATATCCCCACAGTTGTGCGGTTTCCCTGTGTCTAGAATTCCCTCAGCTGGGTTTTCTCCCATATCCCTAACTATTACCATGGGGATAAAAGGACTGCCTCCCACTTTGCCCTTCTCATATTGGAGACATCCCTCAGTTTCCCCGTGTTTAGCATCTCTACTAGGGTGTGTTTAGTGTGGAGGATGACATTCCCTGTCATTACTGTGGGCTCGCTAACCCTAATAGCCCAAGCAAAACAGTCTAAGGCTGCTATGCACCTGGGCAACCAGGTGACTACTGACCCTTCTGTCATTGAGTAGTACCCTACAGGCCTTTTTCTGCTACCGTGGTCTTGGATGACCACTGCAGAGTAAAATCCTCCCTCATTATTACAGTGGATGTGAAAATCCTTGCTGGGATCTGGCAGCCTATCCCGGGGGCCAATATGAGTTGAATTGTAAGCTGACTGCCTGCTTCCTCCTGTTCTGGTCCCTAGGTTACACATTCCAAGGCAGACTTACCTCCTTTAGTTAATCATTGGATCGGTTCAGCCAGTTTTGCGGACTCGGGTATAAAGCTCCGACTGTAGTTGAATAGCCCCATGACCTTTCTGACCCCCCTGACAGTGGCAGGTTGTGGCATCTGTTGGATTGCCTTCTTGCAGTCATTGGGCATTTCTTTGAGTCCCTGGGATATAGGGTGTCCCAGGTAGAAGACTTGTGTTTTGCCAGTTTGTGCCTTTGTGAGGCGAACTTTTAACCCTGCGGTTGCCAATTCCTGTAATACTAGACGTAAAGCTTCCTGGTTCCCTGACTGGGAAGGCAATTGGGATATCATCTATGTATTGGAGGGCAGTGCTACCCTCTGGTGAATCTATTCTCTTCAGGATGTCGTTCATCACCCTGTGAAAAATAGTGGGGCTGTTGTACAATTTGGGGTGTCTTTATTTAGTTCTGTATAATCAATGGTGAGCCTGTAGCTCCCATCAGGCTTTATTACTGGCCACGTTGGGGAATTAGTTGTAGATTAGATTAGATTAGATTATATTAGATTACTTACAGTGTAGAAACAGGCCCCTTATGGTTGCTTTCAGGATTCTCTGTTTCATTAGTCCTTTCACTATCTCTACAACTTCTTTTTCTGGGTTTTATTGGATATTGCCAGTGAGGCTTATGCTCCAGTCTGGGAACACTAATTGGGTCTATGTTAACTAGACCTGTATCTAACTTTGTTTCTGCCCATGCTCCGGGGATAAAGACACAAATGGCTCCGAATCCCCCATCTTTTTGAGGTTCCAGTCCCTACTGGTGACTGTTGCCACTTTAATAGTTTCAGCGTGTCTTGTAAATTTCTCAAGCTCAGTCTTTCAACCGTCCAATCTGGGCCAAATCAATTTCCCTTTTGCACAATTGATTAGAACATTATATTCTGTCATGAGATCATTGCCCATTATGGTGCGCTCATTATTTTGGTATATGTAGAATTTCATGGGGTATATATTATTTCTACAAGGGTAGTTTCACTAAGGTAAGTTGGTGTTTTATCCCCTCCTACTCCAGTTAAGTGAATAATTTTATTTGTGTGGGCTAAGGGTAAGTTTGTGATGGATACAGCCTCCCCAATGTCTACATTTCCTCCTTCCTATTACTGCGGGCACATAAATTCTCCCCTCTCCCTTACCCTCACAAATGGGGGCAGCTGGTTGTCAGCTCGACTGATCTTGGGATCCCCATGGTTCCGTGGTGTTCTGGGTGGTGTTTGGGGATGCCCCATGCTTTTCTCAGCACAATGCTTCTATGTGTCCTGTTCTTTTGCAGTGGCTGCAGTATTTTACATTATTCCCTGCTCTATTTTCTGCTTGTGGGACCCTACATTCTAAAGCAAAGTGAGTTTTGAGAAGAAGTGTAGCTCATGTTGAGGTTCTGGATTTGGGTTTGCTCGGTGAGCTGGAAGGTTCATTTCCAAACGTTTCATCACCCTACTAGGTAACATCTTCAGTGGGCCTCCGGGTGAAGAACTGCTGACAATTCCTGCTTTCTATTTATATGTTTGGGTTTCTTTGTTTTCTGCCTCTTTGTCCAATGTAGTGTTTGTTACAATCCTTGCAGGGTATTTTGTAAATGATTGTAATATGTAGTATGTAAATGATGTAAATTTTGTAATAACTGTGCAAGGACTGTAACAAACACTACATTGGACAAACAGGCAGAAAACTAGCCACCAGGATACATGAACATCAACTAGCCACAAAACGACATGACCCTCTCTCACTAGTATCCTTACATACAGATGAGGAAGGACACCACTTTGACTGGGACAACACGTTCATCCTAGGACAAGCCAAACAGAGGCATGCACGAGAATTCCAAGAAGTATGGCATTCCAGCCAAAACTCTATCAACAAACACATCGAGTTAGACCCCATCTATCACCCCCCTGAGAAAAAAACAGGAAATGACATCACCACCGGAACTGGTGTCACCACAGGAAATGATGTCACCAACCCACACATATAAATAGAAAGCAGGAATTATCAGCAGTGCTTTGCCTGGAGGCCCACTGAAGATGTTACCTAGTAGAGTGACAAAACATCTGAAATTGAACCTCCAGCTCAGCGAGCATCTCTAGCAAAGTGTCCCTGTCAGCCACAGTTGTGGCTGAACAGTTTTATCCTACTCTTGCCTCCATTCTGGTAGGCTGTTTTGTCAGGTCTTGCCTTTGTCGCAGGAGCTACTGCCTCCTGCACCCCGCTAGTCCACTCAACCAGATCATCATAATCCTGTGTCATTATTACTCCCATTTTCAGGATGGCTTGTTGGGCACTAGGGAGCCCATCTTTAAAAGCTTGGATGAATGCCCGATCTCCCCAGTCTAGGTTTACTTGCTCTGAGCATTCCTGATAGACCCTGAATAATCATTCCCCATATTTAGAGGCTCCTTCCCCTTTAAGTTGCTTAGTGGTCATGATCTTGCTCCAGTTCCTAGCACCCTCTGGATTTCTTCTTTAACATCGGTGAAGGGACCCTGCTGGGCATCTATCCCCGTAGTTGGTGCCTGACCTGTACACTATCTGGCTCTTCCCACAACCTGGTGTCTGTGCTCTGAGGCTGTAATTTGCCCAGGGAGGCCATAATTTGCTGCCTTTCCCCTGGGGTGATGGGTTTATAATTCGCTTTGGGCTGTGCCTCCTCTGGAAATGGGCACTATGTTATACTCTTGCATGGTTCATCCAACAGAGAGAGCAGTTGGTCTCTGCTGGATGGTTTCATAGGAGGGGAGAGAGCCAATCTCCTTTTCCTCTTTTACTTTTTCTAATCTGTATTCTAGCTCCTTTATCCTGTCCTCCAGCTCCTCAATTCGTTCTTGGCCTTTTCTCCACCTGCTAATGGAGGCACTCACTTGTTCAATTAGGCCTGCTAATTGGGACACTAATATTACCTCTATCTTTTTAGTTTTATTTCATTTCTGTTCATCTACCCACTCTCTCTGTTGTGCTAATGTCTGGGATGGATTCCAACCACTTTTCTTCATTTGTTCTGGCAGTCCTTGTCTGTCTGTCTGTCTGTCTGTCTTGTATTTCTCAATAAGGGAACCTGCAGTATCCCCCTTAAAACTTTGATCTGCCATTTAGCAGATTGTGTATCCCCGGATACCACCAACAGTAAAGTGTACCTAACCAGTGGGGACTTCTTTACCTCCAACCAATAATACTGTCCCAGTACTGTCTGTGCAGTCATAGCAGCCTCCTAGCAAGGTGCGTTCTCTACTGATGAGACTTCTCTACCCTCCCAGCCACCACTATGAGTCAGTACCGACCAGTTGGCTGGGAATGCTGGCTCAGTAGGTTGTGTTCTCTACTGGTGAGACTCCTGAACTCTCCTGGCCACCTCTACTGACCAAACACCTCCTGATAGGCCCAGAAACCTACCTCTAGCCTGGTGTGCTCTCTAACGGTGGGACTCTTTACCCTCCTGGCCACCACCGTTATTCAAGTCCTGTCGTTCTACTCTGGACTGACAGGATATCACAGTTACTCACAGTGTCCACACTTCCCACCTCGGTAACATGCACTCCACCAAGATTTGGCTCTTGGTCAGAGTGATCAGCTCCTCTTCCTCACCACATCGGAAATTACAAGTACAGGCAACACCCAACTTTTAACTTAAACTCTAACTGGACCCTACAATGTTCACCGCCCCAAGGAGTCCACTGTTACCTGACTTTGCCACTTGTGCTTCACAACTCCTACTGCCCTTGGTGCCTCAATTCCCAATCTATGCTTGGGGTGGGGGGGTGGGGCTACCCCTCTTAACAACCAGTATAGGGCAGGGTTCTTCAGATCGGCCTTGTCCTCTTGCTGTTTCAGCACAAGCAGCAGGTTCTTACAACAGTTAATACAGTTAACACTTATTCTTCACAGACATGCATTTAAAAATTTTAACTCAGTACTAAAGCAAATTAGACAATCAGTAATACCTTTTAAGCTGTGTCTTTGGCCCAATCTGACTCTTCCTGTTTGCAGGTACAAATTGGAACTTACCCCAGCTCCCTAATCGTGGCCTTTGACCAAGGCACCAGCAATAAGAATCCTGCTCACAGCGCCAATTGTTGCTGGCCTCGGTCAGTCGGGATTCAATGACACAGTTTATTGTACAAGGAAATACCGAAGCTCCGGGGAGAGGAAGACACCAACAGCACAGTGGTCAGCTGCAGTTCTTCTCTCAACCCGGAACACATGTCAAGATACTTTTATACACTTTGTAACAATAGGTCAGTGATGATGTTGTTGTCTTTGTAACATAGTTTGTTCATGGTAAATATTGCAGAATCGTTAATAGTTTCGATGCAGTCATTGTCAGTTCCAGCGCAGCCTTTGTTAGTTTCAGCACGGCCGTTGTCAGATTCAGAGGAGAAATTGTCAGTTTTAATGTCTGTGTGGAAGTCCATGGCTGTAGTAATGCGCACTAATCGCTCTTCCTGAGAAGGACAATTACTGCAGCCCTGGATATTATCACTCTGTATCGAGTCCATATCAAGCTGTTAGCATTCCTATCAAAGATGTTGGCTGGACCCAGACACTTCGGCAGGCAGTGTACACCACTCATGTGTATTCTCTCCCCCACCCACCTTAAACTAATCAACTAGGTTGTGAGTGCATTTTGCTGGCAGGCAGTGTCTGTATTTGTTCTGCTGTCTCTCTCCATGTTTTGGTCCACCAGCCATCTTGTGTGTCAAGAGGCCAACTGATGGCTCAGCGACCATCTTGTGTGTCCATGTGCCTAGTGTCACCCTGCCTCGTGCCATCTCCCACTTCACTAACATGCTAAACTGACAGCAAACCTGAGATTATTGCCTTAGAAGTTTTCGTAGTCATTTGTCTAGCTTCATAGTTTTTATTTTTAGGGCCTCATTCATACATATTTCATTAATAACAATGTAGACCACAACTTTCATCAGCCATTCTGATCCCGGCACCAGGGAGACAACAAACTATCCTGGAATCATGTCCATGGCCACAGAAGATTAGATTAGATTAGATTCCCTACAGTGTGGAAACAGGCCAGTTGGCCCAACAAGTCCACACCGACCCTCTGAAGAGGAACCCTGACCCATTCTCCTACTTTTACTCCTGACTAATGCACCTAACATTATGGGCAATTTGCATGGCCAATTCACCCAACCTGCATATCTTTTGGAATGTGAGAGGAAACCAGAGTATCTGGTGGAAATTTACGCAGACAAGGGGAGAACATGCAAACTCCACACAGACAGTCGCCAGAGGCAGGATTCGAACCCGGGTCACTAGCGCTGTGAGGCTGCAATGCTAACCATTGAGCCACCGTGCTGTCCCATCTGTCTGTTTCCTTTATTGTTAAATAAGTACCACCATTGCCTTTGCGCTATGGAGCAGAACTATTTGTGGCACAATAAGCTTGGTTTTCATTACATTTCTTTCACGATCTATTGCCATCACAAATATGAAAATGAAAAGCTGTTCAATGAGTGAGATTGTCTTAGGGTTAAGGTTCAGTGCATTACCAACCTGGTCTTTCATGACTGCCTAGCAGACATCCATTCTCTCTCTGCCTGCATGGTCTTAATCTACAGTGTGATCACAGAGTTCTCAGCTTCACAGTTTACTGTAACTCCAGCTGCTACTCAATTTCTTAAAGCCAGTGCTAAAACATTTGCTGCGGGGTCACTTTCCGCCTATGTGATCATCTAAACCATGTGAATTGGCTGCATCTCAGCACAGGGCACAAGATGGGCATTCCATGCAACTATACCATCCTGCTGTGCCTTAAGCCTGCTTTCAAACTAGTTATTTAAACTGGAGCTGATAAAGCAGAAAGGTAAATTACTCATTGCTCAGATTGAATGAATATAGCTTTCTGCAAACCGATACACACTGGATACTCACCAAGCAGTCTTTTCTGTGACATCACTGTTTGACTTATTTTCCTAAATGTAGCATTTTGAAGTTGCAGCAGTAGCTCCCTCCTCCCTCTCCCAAACCCACACCATGTCAATATCCACTTTCCACTCTTTGTTCTATCTCTCAGGAAAGTGACTTTCAGAACATTTTCATCTACTTGTTTAGATGTTTTTCTTTAATTTGTTTTTTTTCAATCCCATTTTATACAAAGATAAACTCTCCCAAAGAAAGATTTGAAAAAGCTGTCTCTTTATACGTCAAACTCAATGTACAACTTCTTGTTTAGTTGAACTAGCCAGCTACCATAAATAAAATACCACATGATATAGGAGGTTTCATTTTTAACAACTGCATTTTTCTTCTTTTCTTTCTAACTTTGTTTTCCTGGAAGCCATAGAGTCTTGTAGTTGTTGGAAATTGGGGTTCCCCTTTAAAACTTTGTTCTTTTAATCTTCCATATTTAGCATTTCCTGTGTAGTAGAAGATCTGATTTAACTGTGATTAATTTTTTACATGCATAAACAAGAGATTTATTGGACACCACACTACTCAATTATGACAGTGTTTGGAAATAAGAATATTTTGTTCTGAGAGGAATGAAAATGAATTTCCAAATGGAAATGGGCAAGGAGACAAGCGGACATCCAACACCATGAATAGCTGTCTCATAGTTGGTGGCCAAAAGAGTTGAAACAATTGATTGACACAATGGAAGCCAACAGTCCCTAGAAATCTGGTTTATTAACAAGTGCTCAGGGAGAGCAGGCAATCTGCATCAGGCCAACCTTGACAGGGTTGAACCTTGAATTCTCCAGATGGAAGTTGAACCAGAACCGGAGAAGGAAGACCCGGAAAGGAGTTCCCTAACACTTCAACTAGAGAGTGGGATGCCACCCAACAGAGACCAACATTCTATGGCAACAACCTAATTGTCCTTTGGTGTCACTGTCAATCCCCAATTGTCACACATAGATACTTGCTTTATCTATTTAATTAATGTTTGCATCTAAACTGCTGAATCTTAATAATCTCAACGAAGTACCTAAAATTTACTTACAAATGTTGACTGTTTATTTTAGTTGACCATGACCATGAACTCCCAAAATCAACAAATGGGCTACTGGTAAGATTCCTGGTCATGTAGATGAGCAGAGACATCTCGGTGTCCATGTAAATAGAACCTTGAAAGTTGCCACCCAGGTTGATAGGGTTGTTAAGAAGGCATATGGTGTGTGAGCTTTTATTGGTCAAGGGATTGAATTACGGAACCATGAGGTCATGCTGCAGCTGTACAAAATTCTGGTGCGGCCGCACTTGGAGTATTGCATACAGTTCTGGTTGCCGCATTATAGGAAGGATGTGGATGCTTTGGAAAGAATTCAGAGGAGATTTACTAGGATGTTGCCTGGTATGGAGGGAAGGTCTTATGAGGAAACTCTGAAGGACTTGAGGTTGTTTTCGTTAGGGAGAAGAAGGTTGACTTAATTGAGACCTATAAGATAATCAGAGGGACAGTGAGAACCTTTTTCCTCAGTTGTCGATGGCTAGCATGAGGGGACACAGCTTTAAATTGAGGGGGTGATAGATTTAGGACAGATGTCAGAGGTAGTTTGTTTACTCAGTGAGTAGAAGGGGCTTGGAACACACTGCCTGCAACAGTAGTAGGCTTGCCAACTTTAAGGGAATTTAAATGGTCATTGGATAGGCATTTGGATGAAAATGGAATAGTGTAGGTTAGGTGGGCTTCAGGTTGGTTTCACAGGTCGGCGCAATATTGAGGGCTGAAGGGCTTGTACTGCGCTGTAATGTTCTATGTTCTAAATACACACGTGTACTTCAACCATAATGCAAAACTGTAAAGAATGAATGCTAGGCTGGTATTGAAGTCAAAATCCATCCTGTCCTTAGCAAGCATCCAGTAAAGAGCAAGCATCACACATTTGATTTCCAACTGGGATCTATGGTTAATGATGTGAAGCACCAGTCACATTCACCTCCATGGCCCACAGGAACTGGATTGAAACTGGAAACCAGTCTGTGCATCCTGGTTTGGCATCCTGATTTGTGCTGACTTTTGCTAACAGGAAGAATTTGCAGCATCTCAGATGTAAGTCTGGTTGATAGGCCTGCTTCCTAAGCAGAGATCTTGACTTTTTCTACCCTGGTGAAATTTCTAAAGTGAGATTGCAAGGGAGTGAAGAACAGGATTTTAAGATAATTGGATCATTGCCAATGTTTTCCATTGACGCAATTCCTTGGAAATGTGTGTTCCAGATGGAAATCAACAAGTTGTTAAACTTGTATGGTATAAATATTAACATTTGTAACCACGCATCAGTCACTGCTCCAGTGCTTAACTCAAATCACACAACGATTTTCTATGCGTAATTTCAATGAAAAAATGCATTTTTCTTGATGCAGTTTTTATTGAGATGCTGGTATTTGGCATGTACTGATGCATTGAGAACATCCATAACAATGGAAAACAATTATTCAAGTCCCATATATCACAAACACTACTGATACGAGTAATTCACTTAACTTGAGGAAGAATTAGAAAATGTCTATAATGAAGGGGAGTTTTTTTTTCATATTCTTTGAAAAGTCTAACTCTGGAATTTTCTTTGGACGTGGTCATGATGAATTTGGCGAACGACTTTAAATTCATATAAGGACTTATTGTTGTTTAGTTGCATTCATCTGGCAATGTTTTTATTTCTCAGTTGAGAAGTATGTTTATCTGGAACAGTAGAATTCCAAGTTCCGGCATGTAATAATGAGGTTATGAGGTTGGCTGGACTTGTTCTGCGTTCCAGAGTCTATTCAGCTAATAGTCATATTACTGAGAACAAAGGCATATGGCAAGCTTGCCTTTATTGGTCAGGGAATTGAGTACAAGAGTCAGGATTCAATGTTGTAGCTTGACAAGACTTCGATTAGATCACACTGAGAGGATTGCATTCAATTCTGGTCTCCACATTACAGAAAGGATGTGGAGGGTTTGGGGAGGATGCAGAAGATGTTTAGCAAGAACTTTCCAGGATTCGAGGGTATGAGCTATAAGGAGAGGCTAGTAAAACTTGGGTTGTTTTTTTTTGAGCATCAGAGGCTAAGCGGGGACTGGATAGAAGTCTATAAAATTATAAGAAGCATAGAATCCTTCTCCCAGAGTTGAAATGTCTGGACGCACTGCCAGGGGTAATGGTGGAAGCAACTACAATAGGGTCATTTAAGGGACTTTTCGATAGGCATATGAATATGCATGGAATGGACGGATATAGATCAAGTGCAGGCAGAAACAATTAGATTAATTTGTTGTCATGTTTGGCACAACATTGTGGGCCAAAGGGCCCTTTTCTGTCAGGTACAATTCTATGTTCTATAATTAAAGGTATTTGTTAAAGAATACAACATTTACACTATATCCTTTTTTTTTAAAGCAATTTTGTGTGAATCAGTGTGTGCGATGCCATTACTAAGGAAGGTAACATTTTTCATTTCCCTTACTGTGAGTTCCAGCATCAAACCCTCTGAGGTCAAACATAGCTGAGCTAGTTGCAACTTATAGCTTCTTCTTCTCTTGCAGAACTGTTGAAGACAACTGAAGAATATGGCCAACAGCACCACAACATTTTTGCCACTATCTAAGTAGCAATTCATTTCATCACAGTTTGACAGGCAAAGGGGCAGTTTTATAAGGTCCTGAACAAGGTGAGATGTGATGAGAAATCTGGGATAGTGACATGAATGCCCAACAAAGCCTCTCTCAAAGGTAGAAGAAACTACCTGGACTTCAAAGTTTGTAAGAAAATTGTTTAGCTCGGGTGCTCGTTGTTGTGGTTCTGTTCGCCGAGCTGGGAATTTGTGTTGCAGACGTTTCGTCCCCTGTCTAGGCGACATCCTCAGTGCTTGGGAGCCTCCTGTGAAGCGCTTCTATGATCTTTCCTTCTGTGATCACAGAAGCACTTCACAGGAGGCTCCCAAGCACTGAGGATGTCACCTAGACAGGGGACGAAACGTCTGCAACACAAATTCCCAGCTCGGCGAACAGAACCACAACAACTACCTGGACTTTCCAACTACATTTCAGACGTCAAGACGCAAGTCTCACTAGGCAATGGCAAGATGCCTATTAACAAGCCTCATTAATATAAATATCCTTCATATCCTACCACTCACTGTAAGGAAATCACATGTTGGCAGTTCCCTAGCTGGAACTCATAGCAGGTACCAAGTGACTCTGTCCAAGAGAAAGGCTGTATTAGTGAGTACAGTGGGTTCTTTCTTGATTATATTTTTTGGAGATAAGCCTCTTGATTAAACTTAAAATATAAGCCAGAGCTCTTAATTTAACCTGGGGCAGTGTTTTGTAGAGGAATAAGACGGTGTTATTTTCTAGGTCTGAAGATTGTGAAGGAGCAAAAATGGCCTTTGCAGTGATATGTACTTCTTGTCCGATGTGGGAGTTTAAAGAGAGTTTAAGGGTTACTGTGGATTATATCTGCCATAAATGCTGTTGGATGCGAATCTTATCAGATCAAGTGCGTCGGTTGGAGAAACAGATGGAAGTGATGAGGAATTTGCAACTGCAACAGTATGTGATGGATGGCAGTTATAGGAAGGGGGGCAAGTCTCAGATACAGTCACATAAATGGGTGAACTCCAGGAAGGGTAAGAGAGGTTGGCAACTAGGGCAGAAGTCTTTTGTGGATATACCTATTTCAAACAGGTATGCTGATTTGGAAAATATAGGGGGTGATGGATTCTCAGGGGAACGTAGCATGAACAGCCAAGTTTCTGGTATTGAGGCTGGCTCTACTGCAATGAGGGGTACGTCAGCTTCCAAGAGACCAATTGTGGTAGGGGATTCTGTAGTCTGAGGTACAGACAGACGCTTCTATGGCCAGCAGAGAAAAAGCAGAATGGTGTGTTATTTCCCTGGTGCCAGGATCAAGGATGTTTCAGAGAGGATGCAGAATGTTCTCACGGAAGAGAGGGGCCAGCAAGAGGTCATTGTCCACATTGGAACCAATGATATAGGAAGGGAAAAGGTTGAGATTCTGAAGGGAGATTACAGAGAGTTAGGCAGAAATTTTAAAAGGAGGTCCTCAAGGGTAGTAATATCTGGATTACTCCCAGTGCTATGAGCTAGTGAGGGCAGGAATAGGAGGATAGAGCAGATAATGCATGGCTTAGGAGCTGGTGTATGGGAGAAGGATTCACATTTTTGGATCATTGGAATCTCTTTTGGGGTAGAAGTGACCTGTGCAAGAAGGACGGATTGCACCTAAATTGGAAGGGGACTAATATACTGGCAGGGAGATTTGCTAGAACTGCTTGGGAGGATTTAAAATAGTAGGGGGGGGGGGGAGCCCAGGGAGATAGTGAAGAAAGAGGTCAATCTGAGACTGGTATATTGAGAACAGAAGTGAATCAAACAGTCAGGGCAGGCAGGGACAAAGTAGGACGAATAAATTAAACTGCATTTATTTCAATGCAAGGGGCCGAACAGGGAAGGCAGATGAACTCAGGAACATGGAACTGGGATATCATAGCAATTACAGAAACAAGGCTCAGGGATGGGCAGGACTGGCAGCTTGATGTTCCAGGATACAAATGCTACAGGAAGGATAGAAAGGGAGGCAAGAGAGGAGGGGGAGTGACATTTTTAATAAGGGATAGCATTACAGCTGTGCTGAAGGAGGATAATCCCGGAAATACATCCAGGAAGTTATTTGGGTGGAGCTGAGAAATAAGAAAGGGATGATCACCTTATTGGGATTGTATTATGGACCCCCTAATAGTCAGAGGGAAATTGAGAAACAAACTTGTAAGGTGATCTCAGCTATCTGTAAGAATAATAGGGTAGTTATGGTAGGGGATTTTAGCTTTCAAAACATCGACTGGGACTGCCATAGAGTTAAAGGTTTAGATGGAGAGGAATTTCTTAAGTGCGTACAAGACAATTTTCTGATTCAGTATGTGGATGTACCTACTAGAGAAGGTGCAAAACTTGACCTACTCTTGGGAAATAAGGCAGGGCAGGTGACTGAGGTGTCAGTGGGGGAGCACTTTGGGGCCAGCGACTATAATTCTATTAGTTTTAAAATAGTGATGGAAAAGGATAGACCAGATCTAAAAGCTGAAGCTCTAAATTGGAGGATGGCCAATTTTGACAGTATTAGGCAAGAACTTTCAAAAGCTGATTGGAGGCAGATGTTCGGAGGTAAAGGGACATTTCATGTATAGACAGGATAGATCGAGTGAATCCTTAGAAGAGTATAAAGGAAGTAGGAGTATACTTAAGAGGGAAATCAGGAGGGCAAAAAGGGGACATGAAATAGCTTTGGCAAATAGAATTAAGGAGAATCCAAAGGGTTTTTACAAATATATTAAGGACAAAAGGGTAACTAGGGAGAGACTAGGGCCCCTCAAAGATCAGCATGGCGGCCTTTGTGTGGGGCTGCAGAAAATGGGGGAGATACTAAATTAATATTTTGCATCAGTATTTACTGTGGAAAAGGATATGGAAGATATAGACTGTAGGGAAATAGATGGTGACATCTTGCAAAATGTCCAGATTACAGAGAAGGAAGTGCTGGATATCTTGAAACGGTTAAAGATGGAATAATCCCCAGGACCTGATCGGGTGTACCCGAGAACTCTTTGGGAAGCTGGAGAAGTGATTGCTGGGCCTCTTGCTGAGATATTTGTATCATCGATAGTCACAGGTGAGGTGCCAGAAGACTGGAGGTTTGGCTAACGTGCCACTGTTTAAGAAGGGTGATAAGGACAAGCCAGGGAA
This sequence comes from Chiloscyllium punctatum, assembly GCF_047496795.1. Taxonomy (NCBI): domain Eukaryota; kingdom Metazoa; phylum Chordata; class Chondrichthyes; order Orectolobiformes; family Hemiscylliidae; genus Chiloscyllium; species Chiloscyllium punctatum. The sequence continues at coordinate 58,813,514 of NC_092763.1, read as the reverse complement.
CTATAGACCAGTGAGCCTGACCTCGGTGGTGGGCAAGTTGTTGGAGGGACTCCTGAGGGACAGGATGTACATGTATTTGGAAAGGCAAGGACCGATTAGGGATAGTCAACATGGCTTTGTGTGTGGGAAATCATGTCTCACAAACTTGATTGAGTTTTTTGAAGAAGTAACAAAGAAGATTGAGGGCAGAGCAGTAGATGTGACCTATATGGACTTCAGTAAGGTGTTCGACAAGGTTCCCCATGGGAGACTGATTAGCAAGGTTAGATCTCATAGAATACAGGGAGAACTAGCCATTTGGATACAGAACTGGCTCAAAGGTAGAAGACAGAGGGTGGTGGTGGAGGGTTGTTTTTCAGACTGGAGGCCTGTGACCAGTGGAGTGCCACAAGGATCGGTGCTGGGTCCTCTACTCTTTGTCATTTACATAAATGATTTGGATGTGAGCATAAAAGGTATAGTTAGTAAGTTTGCAGATGACACCAAAATTGGAGGTGTAGTGAACAGCGATGAGGGTTACCTCAAATTACAACAGGATCTGGACCAGATGGGCCAATGGGCTGAGAAGTGGCAGATGGAGTTTAATTCAGATAAATGCGAGGTGCTGCATTTTGGGAAAGCAAAACTTAGCAGGACTTATACACTTAATGGTAAGGTCCTAGGGAATGTTGCTGATCAAAGAGACCTTGGAGTGCAGGTTCATAGCTCCTTGAAAGTGAAGTCGCAGGTAGATAGGACAGTGAAGAAGGCATTTGGAATGCTTTCCTTTATTGGTCAGAGTATTGAGTACATGAGTTGGGAGGTCATGTTGCGGCTGTACAGGACATTGGTTAGGCCACTGTTGGAATATTGCGTGCAATTCTGGTCTCCTTCCTACCGGAAAGATGTTGTGAAACGTGAAAGGGTTCAGAAAAGGTTTACAAGGATGTTGCCAGGGTTGGAGGATTTGAGCTATAGGGAGAGGCTGAACAGGCTGGGGCTGTTTTCCCTGGAGCGTCGGAGGCTGAGCGATGACCTTATAGAGGTTTACAAAATTATGAGCAGCATGGATAGGATAAATAGACAAAGTCTTTTCCCTGGGATCGGGGAGTCCAGAACTAGAGGGCATAGGAATAGGGTGAGCGGGGAAAGATATAAAAGAGACCTAAGGGGGAACTTTTTCACACAGAGGGTGGTACGTATATGGAATGAGCTGCTAGAGGAAGTGGTGGAGGCTGGTACAATTGCAACATTTAAGAGGCATTTGAATGGGTATATGAATAGGAAGGATTTGGAGGGATATGGGCCGGGTGCTGGCAGGTGGGACTAGATTGGGTTGGGATATCTGGTCGGCGTGGACAGGTTGGATCGAGGGATCTGTTTCCATGCTGTACATTTCGATGACTCTATGACTCTATGACTCGAGCTCATCACTCATTCCTTCAGACCCTTCTCTTGAACACCCAAATCATCAGCTGCATGCATCATGTGTCCACTGATGTTGACATCCAACGTACCAGACAGTCTCTCAGAACTCTCATGACATCTCTCCAACCCACTTCTTCACTTTGCTGAATCTCAGGATGCACCAAAAAATTAACTTTGCAACGCTGTGAGGACAGTGCATACAGGAAGAAGCATCCAGCTGAGATCCTAAATCAGGGCTTTCTTAGCTCTCTCTCACTTAGTGTCGACTTGCATGCTCTCAACAACTCTCTCTTGCCTTGCTTCTTATTGCAGTCACAAAGGCAGGCAGTTTGTCTTGTTGGTGAGCAGTACTTAATTAAAGGGCTGACATCTTAAGGTGCAACTCATTGCTACATCAGTCTCACAATCTGCACCATGTGCCAGCAGTTTACAGGGCAAATGCAACACAAACGCTTCAAGCCAAAGGCCATGTCTCAAAGTCTATGGGAAATAGTCCTCACTGAAGTTCATGAAAGCACTCGACAAACAGGGTGGCACAGTGGCTGAGTGGTGAGCACTGCTGCCTCACTGTGCCAGGGACCCGGGTTTGATTCCAGCCTCAGGCAACTCTCTGGATGGAGTTTGCACATTCTCCCCGTCTGTGTGGGTTTCCTCTGCGTGCTTTGGTTTCCTCCAAAAATGTGCAGACTAGGTGAATTGGCCATGCTAAGTTGCCCATAGTGTTCAGGGATATGTAGGTTAGTTGCATTAGGGAAATATAGGGTAGGGAAATGGGTCTGGGTGGGTTACTCATCAGAGGGTTGTTGTGGACTTGTTGGGCATCCGGAGCTGGCCATTTAGATTGGTTGAAGCGTGGGCCCTAGTCCGTCCATGGAGTCCATCCAGTAAAAGGAAGGGGTAGGGATAAAATGGGGACCATTGCTGTGGGAAGAAGATTGGGGAACTTATTTATGGAGATTGTGAGCTGCAGGCTGGGAGGCAGGGAGAGCAGGGAGGGTTTAGGGAGTCAGCTGTACATGTAAGCAGAGAATCTGGAAAAACATAAAATGGGGTGGGATTATATGGTTGTGGGAGTTGGGGTGGGAAGTTTATCCAGGGTCAGCAGCATTCTGGCTACTGGGAGGACAGTGTAAGATCACATCTAATATGGAAATTACTGTCTGAGGTGCAGTCACTACTGCTTTTCATTGATCTAGATTTTGGAAGTATACATTGGTGAAGAAAATAGCCAGAATTATATGCAGAGTGGGTGGGGTAAGTGGCTCGAGCTGTGAGGGAAGAGGCTGCAAAACCATTAATGTAAGGTCTTTCAGAGGGAAACAATATTGCACCACATACCCATACACAATGGAGATACACACTGGTGGGCTCCCAAACCCAGGTGACTATTACGCATTGGATCACTATATGTTCAACATTGCTGACTATTAAATGCAAGACTGACATCTTTTGCCACCGAAGCCAGTGAAATAAGAAATGGTGGCCAGTTAACCAAGTCCCTTGTAAATACAAAGTTCACCGTATCTACAAATAGTGCAGTAGCTTATCAAATCCTGTCTTGTTCCATTACACCTCATTTGTAGAACAGGATGACTCATTGCAGATTGCTACAATTGCATCAGGGGCTAGACAGAGACTCAGACAAACACATTTTGCCACATAGTCAGCACGTATTAACAAACACGGGACTTTCTTTACAGTGAGATACCACCTGTGCCACCAATGTACCCTTAAGCAGTTTGCTTCTTTTTCACCCCCACCCTGACTACATCTGAGCACAGGCCCAGTTTCTGCAGCTGAGCTGGAGAGAGCCTGCCCTACAATGGTGATCATTGGCCTTGGAGATTTGCCTGGGCAACCATGGGGGTATTTGCCTAGGGGTCCAGACAAACTAACTGTCCTTGCCAGAGGCCAGTGCACCCTCCTGAACTTGTACTCCTACATGTGCAAGAGGAGCTGGTAAGGAGTGGGCAGTGCGGAAGGTTTGGGGCAGGTGGTTGACATAGGCAGGAGTAAGTGAGAGAAGATACTGCATGCAACAATTAGTGTATTAGAGCATGAGCCTTGGTGCAATATGGGTACAGTAGCAGGGATAGAGCAAATGTAAGACAGCAGAGAGAAGATTCTGGCACCTACCCTGGTGCAGGTAATTGACCTCCTTACAACATTGTTGTACAATCCTCTGCACCGTGAAGACCATGCTGACTGCACTGGTAGTGACCTCAGCCCAGGCATGCAAGGTCTCTGCTGATTCTGCAAGAAGAGGGCATTGCTCCTCAGCCAGGGCATCCAGGTTCCTATCCACAAAGCAAGGCATCGATCTTTCCTTGTCTGCCATGTGCAGGGCAAAGGTGATGATCTGCAGTGGGCAGCTTCAGAATGCAAGTGCTAAACTGGGTGCACAACCATTTTTTTAAAGAGGGCACATTGTCAAGGTCTGCCAGTCCATGCCAGGATATCCAGTGTGTGGTGACTTCTTCTGGCAAAAGTGAATGGAAAATTGGGCTAGCATTTGGTGTGAAGGACACCATGGGGGAGGGGTTGATAATTAATGAGGAGAGATTGGAATGCTTTGGTGAAATCTCACTAGTCCTCAACGACATCAATAATCTTGTAAAAATCAATAAAATTGACACTTTCCCAAAATACCATAAGATTCAGCCCAAGATGACTGACTTGTATGCATCTATTTGAGGGTAGTAAAGATGAGTCAAATTAATTCCTGGTGACATTCATAGTTCAAAGCTGATCCATATAATCAGTGCAGTGCGTCAAATAGATTATTTTCAAAAGGTGAGGGAGCAGGTCTAATACAAAAGATTATGATAGCCATATCTGAGTTAAGGTATTTTGATAAATGCAATTAAATTTAATGCTGATCTACAGGTGCATGACTTTTGTACACCAATTTTAGCAGTCTTTTGACAAGATGTGGTGAATATTATGGAAACAAGTGAGTTTATTGGAGCTGCAGAATGACTCACATTCTGACAATTTAAGAAATAATAGCAAACTGCAGAACATTAGCTTCATGTAATGAAGTTAGAAAGAAACAACAAAGTGCAGAATGTTTTGAGATGGTTTTTAAAGCCTTTTCCTTTCAAAAATTGTGCATGTTCAAGAATTTTATGAATGTGGGAGGAGGAGAAGGCCTAGTCTACAATTCAGTAAGATCGTAGTTAAAAATTACACAACACCAGGTTATAGTCCAACAGGTTTAATTGGAAGCACACTTGCCTTCGGAGCGACGCTCCTTCATCAGGTGATGAAGGAGCGTCACTCCGAAAGCTAGTGTGCTTCAAATTAAAACTGTTGGACTATAACCTGGTGTTGTGTGATTTTTAGCTTTGTACACCCCACTCCAACACTGGCATCTCCAAATCAGTAAGATCATGGTAGTTTTGGTCTCAAATCCACTTTTCTGTCTGCACGCAATAATCAGGCAATTCTTTGTCTACCAGAAGTCTTTCCAACTCAGTATTGAGTAGATTTAAACACCCAGCCTCCATTATCTTGTGGGAAGGATAATTGCACATTCCAACAAACCTATGTGAAAAACAAAGTTCTCTTGATATCCATCTTAAAAGGGAGACCTCTTACTCTTCAATTACTGCTATGATCTCAGTTAATGTTATTATGGGGCAAATCAGATTCTGGATGGAAATCTAGCTTGACAGATCATACTTTGTTTATTTTGTTATAGAGTCATAGAGAAGTACAGCACAGAAAAAGATCTTTCAGTCCAACTTATTCATGCCTACCAGATATCTTAACATAATCCTCCCGTTTGCCAGCATTTGGCCCATGTCCCTCTAAACTCTTCCATTCATATACCCATCCATATGCCTTTTAAATGTTATAATTGTACCAGCCTCCACCACTTCCTCTGGCAGCTCATTCCATACACACACCGCCCTCTGTGTGAAAAAGTTGTCTCTTAAGACCCTTTTAAACTTTCCCCCTCTCACCCTAAATCTATGCTCTCTAGTTCTGGACTCCTCCATCCCAGGGAAAAGACCTTGTCTATTTACTCTCTCTAGGCATCTCATGACTTCAAAAACCTCTATAAGGTCACCCCTCAGCCTCTTAGTTTTCATTGAAACACAAGCATGAAATGCTGCAGGTTCAGAATTAACAATAAAAGTTTATGATGCAAAAGAAATGAAGGTAAAATAGAATAAATGAAACAATTTACAAGAGCAATTATTTAAAAATTCTCAAAATATGGGAAAAATAGAATCTCATTAGTCCCAAAAGCCATCCCTAGAGCAATTAAACCAGAGAGAGTAACCTCTGTATCACCCTAGAAGACTTAATTTCATTATGGCTTCAACTGCTCATCTTGGGGATCTGAAACCCCTTCGTGGATCTTTCATAGAAACCAAATTTTATATTTCTCAGCTTTAAAACTCTTCTCAGGTTTTTAACCCAACCTTTTCCAGTCTAGGACTATTACTAAAGTGTCTACGCTGAGGTAATTTATTTTTTAAACAATACTGAACTTTCTTCTCCCTTTCTCAGGAGCAATTGTTTTACACATCCAAATTCAGCAAAAACTCCTTCAGAACTATGAAACTGAAACAAAAACATTTTTCCAAGCTTGCTATAAGCACAATATCAATCATCTGCTAACTGAAACCAGTTATTTATTTGGTCAAGAAAACTCTCCCAAAGGAAACAAACAGATATGGTCTTAGAGGTAATCTCTCTCAAATGGTTTCAACTAATAGCAGAGGGAAATTGAGAAACAAACTTGTAAGGAGATCTCAGCTATCTGTAAGAATAATAGGGTAGTTATGGTAGGGGATTTCAACTTTCCAAACATAGACTGGGAATGCCATAGTGTTAAAGGTTTAGATGGAGAGGAATTTGTTAAGTGTGTACAAGACAATTTTCTGATTCAGTATGTGGATGTACCTACTAGGGAAGGTGCAAAACTTGAACTACTCTGGGAAATAAGGCCGGGCAGGTGACTGAGGTGTCAATGGGGGAGCACTTTGAGGCCAGCGAGCTTAATTCTTTTCGTTTTAAAATAGTGATGGAAAACGATAGATCAGATCTAAAAATTGAAGTTCTAAATTGGAGAAAGGCCAATTTTGATGGTATTAGGCAAGAACTTTCGAAAGCTGATTGGAGGCAGATGTTCACAGGTAAAGTGACGGCTGGAAAATGGGAAGCCTTCAGAAATGAGATAACAAGAATCCAGAGAAAGTATATTCCTGTCAGGGTGAAAGGAAAGGCTGGTAGGTATAGGGAATGCTGGATGACTAAAGAAATTGAGGGTTTGGTTAAGAAAAAGAGGGAAGCATATATCAGGTATTGTCAGGATAGATCGAGTGAATCCTTAGAGTATAAAGGAAGTAGGAGTATACTTAAGAGGGAAATCAGAAGGGCAAAAAGGGGACATGAGATAGCTTTGGCAAATAGAATTAAGGAGAATCCAAAGGGTTTTTACAATATATTAAGGACAAAAGGGTAACTAGGGAGAGAATAGGGCCCTTCAAAGATTTGCAAGGCAGCCTTTGTGTGGAGCTGCAGAAAATGGGGGAGATACTAAATGAGTATTTTGCACCAGTATTTACTGTGGAAAAGGACATGGAAGATATAGACTGTAGGGAAATAGATGGTGACACCTTGCAAAATGTCCAGATTACAGAGGAGGAAGTGCTGGATGTCTTGAAACGGTTAAAAGTGAATAAATCCCCAGGACCTGATCAGGTGTATCCGAGAACTCTGTGGGAAGCTAGAGAAGTGATTGCTGGGCCTCTTGCTGAGATATCGATAGTCACAGGTGAGGTGCCAGAAGACTGGAGGTTGGCAAACGTGGTGCCACTGTTTAAGAAGGGAAGTAAAGACAAGCCAGGGAACTATAGACCAATGAGCCTGACGGTGGTGGGCAAGTTGTTGGAGGGAATCCTGAGGGACAGGATGTACATGTACTTGGAAAGGCAAGGACCGATTAGGGATAGTCAGCATGGCCTTGTGCATGGGAATTCATGTCACACAAACTTGATTGAGTTTTTTGAAGAAGTAACAAAGACGATTGATGAGGGCAGAGCAGTAGATGTAATCTATATGGACTTCAGTAAGGCTTTCGACAAGGTTCCCCATGGGACACTGATGAGCAAGGTTAAATCTCATGGAATACAGGGAGAACTAGCCATTTGGATACAGAACTGGCTCAAAGATAGAAGACAGACGGTGGTGGTGGAGGGTTGTTTTTCAGACTGGAGGCCTGTGACCAGTAGAGTGCCACAAGGATCGGTGCTGGGTCCTCCTATTCTTTGTCATTTACATAAATGATTTGGATGTGAGCATAAAAGGTACAGTTAGTAAGTTTGCAGATGACACCAAAATTGGAGGTGTAGTGGACAGCGAAGAGGGTTACCTCAGATTACAACAGGATCTGGACCAGATGGGCCAATGGGCTGAGAAGGGGCAGATGGAGTTTAATTCAGATAAATGCGAGGTGCTGCTTTTTGGGAAAGCAAAACTTAGCAGGACTTATACACTTAATGGTAAGGTCCTAGGGAGTTTTGCTGAACAAAGAGACCTTGGAGTGCATGTTCATAGCTCCTTGAAAGTGGAATCGCAGGTAGATAGGATAGTGAAGAAGGCGTTTGTTATGCTTTCCTTTGTTCGTCAGAGTACTGAGTACAGGAGTTGGGAGGTCATTTTGCGGCAATACAGGACATTGGTTAGGCCACTTTTGGAATATTGCGTGCAATTCTGGTCTCCTTCCTACCAGAAAGATGTTGTGAAACCTGAAAGGGTTCAGAAAAGATTCACAAGGATATTGCCAGGGTTGGAGAATTTGAGCTATAGGGAGAGGCTGAACAGGCTGGGGCTGTTTTACCTGGAGCGTCGGAGGCTGAGGGGTGACCTTATCGAGGTTTACAAAATGATGAGGGGTATGGATAGGATAAATAGACAAAGTCTTTTCTCTGGGATCGGCGAGTCCAGAACTAGAGGGCATAGGTTTAGGGTGAGAGGGGAAAGATATAAAAGAGACTTAAAGGGCAACGATTTCACACAGAGGGTGGTACGTGTATGGAATGAGCTGCCAGAGGATGTGGTGGAGGCTGGTACAATTGCAACATTTAAGATGCATTTGGATGGGTATATGAATAGGAAGGATTTGGAGGGATATGGGCTGGGTGCTGGCAGGTGGGACTAGATTGGGTTGGGATATCTGGTCGGCATGGACGGGTTGGACCGAAGGGTCTGTTTCCATGCTGTACATCTCTATGACTCTCTGACTCTAACATAAATCACCCTAGCTACAGAATTAATTATACGTTAATCATTAAACCCCTTCAGGCACATAGGAAACACATATACCACTGGTTCAAAGTTAAAATCCAAACTCCCCACTAAAGAAGAATGAAATGAAAATAAACCTTGAAGGGGCATATACATTATTCATCAAAAAAATCTTAAATTACTGTTAACAAGAACAGTGTTAATGCATTAACTGTAATAATATGTTGTGCTGAGTCTTACTTTTTTGTGGCAAAGTCCAAATTGCTTCAAGCTTTTTGTCTTGAGGCTAGTCAAATTTTCTTGCTATTCTTATCAAACTCACCTCATTAATTACCTACTCTTGCCCCTCTGATATCTCTCATGTCTAATTTCGACCCCATCTTCTCATGCACTGTTCCCAGAACAACTTGCCACTCGGCAAATATGCACCAAACCACCAGTATACTACAAACCTGTTCTTTCCTTAAAAGCCTTTTGGGCATTTGAAGGATACTAGCATTCTGGAGCTCACTTAAAGACAGAATCTAAACATGGTTGAGAAAAGGAAAGATGGTATCATGATTCTACAGCAGGGACCCGGAGGTCCCAGTGAATGGAATGGTCCAGAGGAAAGGTGCCTCCTTCTCAAAGGACTCGCACCACTAGATTCTGCCAGCCTGGTCTGACAATTGCCGTGGACTTGGCAGACAGGAGGAAATCGGCGCACCACTTTCTGGGCAGGAGCCTGGACATCCTGTTGGACAGAGTAGTACAGAGATGGGACTTTCTCTTCCCCATGATTGGCAGTGGAAGCCAAGTAGACCATGCCAGCCTGGCCCAGGATCGCTACCTGAGTTAAAGCAGTCTCAGGCATCAGGAAGAATGACCAACAATGTAGGAAGAAGGCCAATGCCCTCTCCTTTCTTATAGCATTAGTACCACGGATTGTATACCTTCCTACCTCCCACCAAGACTTTACCACTCTCATTATTAGCTGCAACATCTTCTCCAAATACCTTTGCTCACTTCAACTGACAACACCACTAACTGTGCATGCCCGCTATGTTAATTACACACTTTCTTAGGATGGCTCTGAATATGCGCCAATAGCTGTGCCACCCACAGTCATCTTATTTAATACTACCAGACTCTCACTCCAAGAAGAAAACAACTCACAGAAAGAGTCAAAATGGGTAGTGTGCTGTCTGACATTCAATTCTTCTCCCCTTATGAAGATAGGATCTTGACTGACCACTCCAAGCAGGAGAAAGTGAGGACTGCAGATGCTGGAGATCAGAGCTGAAAATGTGTTGCTGGAAAAGCGCAGCAGGTCAGGCAGCATCCAAGGAACAGGAGAATCGACGTTTCGGGCATCAGCCCTTCTTCAGGAATCATAGATGTGGACATAGATACCACTATTACGCGTGGGAACACCCCCCACCTTGTACATGGCAGATACTCATGTGACTCAGCCAATGTTGTCTATCTTATATGTTGCAGGCAAGGATGCCTGGAGGCATGGTACATTGGGGAAACCGAGCAAAGGCCACGACAACGGATGAATGGGCACCGCACAACAATCAACAGACAGGAGGGTTCCCTCCCAGTTGGGGAACACTTCAGTGGTTCAGGACATTCAGCCTCGGACCTTCGGGTGACCATCCTCCAAGGTGGACTTCGGGACAGGCAGCAGAGGAAAGTGGCCGAGCAGAGGCTGATAGCTAAGTTCGGTACTAATAGGGAGGGCCTCAACCGGGACCTTGGGTTCATGTCACATTACAGGTGATCACCATTGCACTATACACACACACACCGATATTCCTACACACACACACTCTCACACACGGACACAGGTACACACAGACGCGCACACAGACACCCACACACACTCCCACACATGCACCCCCTCACAGACTTAAGACACACTCTGCACGCGCACACACACACACATACACACACACACACACACACACACACACACACACACACTTACATTCTCACACTCACAACCCCCACCCCAGACAGACACGCACACACAGATAGACAAAGACCCACATGCACACACATATTTTGTGTGGTGAATTTGTACTTTCAGGGTTACATTGTACTTTGCTCAAAAACTGCATACATTCATGTAGAACTCTGAGCTCAAAAACTGCATGAATTTATGTAAAACTCTGATTCTAATCTAAAAAGTGAGATAACAATCTAAACATCAGGTCATAGACAGAGAACACAGGGGGCTAACACCTTCAACATATTGTCTAGGTATTACCATTGTTAACAGCTAACCCGAAAATGCAACTTTTAAAAAAAAAGGGTTTTGTGATTTACAAATGAAAGAAGTGAAACTATCACTGTATTCTAACAGATGAAAGGCTTAACAGACAATCAATTTTTCAATGTATAATTTCAGTTACATCACACTGCAAATTTTTGCTATAAATTCTGTGTTACGATCGAGCCCTCCACTATCACCTGATGAAGGAGCGTCACTCTGAAAGCTAGTGTGCTTCCAATTAAACATGTTGGACTATAACCTGGTGTTGTGTAATTTTTAACTTGATCTAGGCAGTAATCTTGGACCAGGCTGGCATGGTCTGCTGTCATGGTTTCCAATACTAGTCCACATTGGCACTACCCCAATCAGCTCTAACGTCCTACTCACAAAGCAGGTGCCAATTTCCCCAGTTCTACCCTGCCAGTGGGTAATAGGGAAGGCAAATGGAATGTTGACCTTTATTTCAAATGGAGTAGAGCAAAAGAGTAGGGAGGTTTTGCTAAATCTATACAAGGCACAAGACCTACAGTTAGCATACTGGGAACAGTTTTAGGCCACTTATCTGAAGAAATATACACTGGCATTGGAGGTAGTTCAGAGAATGCTCACTAGGCTGATACCAAGAATGGAGGGATGTCTTATGAGGAGAGGTTGACTGGGCTTGTACATGTTGGAAAATAGAAGAATGAGAAGTGGCCTTATTGAAGCATATAAGATTCTTGGGTGACTTGACAGAGTAGATGTTCTACTCCTTGTGGGAGAATCTGGGAATTTCAAAATAAGTAGCCACATTATTAAACAGAGGTGAAGAGGAATTCCTTCTCTCAGAGGATTATGAATCTGTAGAATTCTTTGCCACAGGATTGAGGCTGGGTCATTACACATATTTAAGGCTGTGACAGGCAGGTTTTTAATCTGTAATGCAATCAAAGGTTATAAGGAAAGTGAAGTTGAGGATTATCAGATTCCTGATGATCTCACTGAATGATGTAGTGAACTCAATGGACTGAATGGCCTAATTCTGTTCATAAGTTTTATGGTCTTATGTCCGGGGCAAATGTCAGGATCCATGCAGGAGAGCTCTTGCTTTTCCAGGTGCACAATGAGTTTTTAAGGACAGCCCAGGTACAAGGGTTACTGATGAATTCTGGGATATCTGGTGAGTTGTTCCAGGAATTATGTAAGGTAAGATGGGGTGGAAATTGGAGGAACACCGTAGGTAATTAATGAGGTGAGTTGGTAAGATAGAACAAGAGAATTCACTAGGCCTGGTGGCCACAAACCCTCCAGACCAACAAATGTCACATCCAACCCACTGACAAGATGGTGAAGCAAGTGGATAAATGACAGATGAATTTCAAAGCAGAGACATGCAGCGGAGACATGTGTGAGGTGACCTGCTTTGGTACAAAGAATATGCAGACAGCATGAAACAAAGTATTATTTTAAAAGGGTGGCCAAGAGCAGAGAGATCTGAGTGTACACAAGTCACTTAAGGTGCCTGCACAGATAGAGAGAGCTGCTAATGGAGCGTAGATCATTCTAGGCTTCATACATAACAACAGAGAATACAAGAGTAGACAAGTTATGGTGAACATATATAGAACATTGGTTAGACTTCAGCTGGACTATTGCGTACAGTTCTGGGGGCCACACTACAGAAGAGGCTTGAATGAATGCACTGGAAAGAGAGCAGAACAAGTGTACAATAAATGGTTCAAGAATGAGAAGCTTCAATTATTAGGACCTTTTTAGGAAAAATTCGGACTGTTTTCCTTGGCGAAAAGGCTGAAGGGCTATTTGATAGAAGTATTCAAAGTCATCAAGTGCCTTGAAAGAGTAGATAGTGTATCAATATTATGGCTTTAAGAGGTATATTTTGTCGTTTTTTTATGAAGGAAGCTTGAGATGGAAGTACCAAGTGGTCTGTTCCATGCCAATGAAATAAACAGTATGAGAAACCTTGAAGTTTTATTTTAAGTTGGAACAATATAAACAGCATGATTGGGTGGGGTCAAGCTCCCACAGAGCCAAGATTTTAGTGTAGCATTTGGGTTTGGAATCTGCTATACATCTTTCCCTGCCACATCAGAGTGCTTGAGTTCTATCTCTCTCTCTCTCTCACAGAGTTTTCTCTTGATGCTCTTTCCTCTTGGACTGGAGAAACATTACATGTGAGACAATCTCTTTCACTGAATTTGCCTCTGCCAAGTATGTGCTTAAGGGATGCTACTACCTTGGAACAGTTAATCAGTGGTAGTTAACATATATATTGTCTTGTTAAGTATTTTGATAGAGTTACAATTAAACTTTTTTTAAAAATTCTTATTTTGTCTGCATTTTAACTATAGCATAAGAATAAAATGTGTATGCTTCAAACCTGATTGTTTGAACAATTAAATTGCATCTGGAACACAATGCCTTACACTTGACTTTAAAAATAAGAAAATATTGGAGCCTAGTCTTCTTAATATATTTTGAGGGTATTTGGTTTGGTCCATAACAATAGGGAGAAACTGTTCCCAATCATAAATGGATTGAGAACCAGAGAACATATATCTAAAGAATATATTTGCAAAAGAAATAAATGGGATTGAAGAAAAATACTTTTCACACAGTAGTTCAGTTTTGGAATGCACTGCCTGGAAGTGTGATGGGTGTAGGTTTGATGGATGCATTCCTGAAGGCATTGGATAATTGCTTAAATAGAAACAATGTGCATGGTCATTGGGTAAAGGAATTTGGCACTAAATTGAAATATTGAGAGAGCTGATTTGTTAATCTCTAAATTCTTTCATACATACGAACCAAAACCTACCTAACACTAGTTTAAAATCCAAACTTTAAAATAAATGTGATTAATATCGATAAATCACACATTTTACACCACTGTTGAACCACAGACACTCTGTCAGTCAAGTGCATTTAGTCCAGGTATTTCAGTCAGGGTACTGTGGAGACACTTGAGTTTAGGCTGGGCCGTTGGCAGTTAGAGGTGTCCGCTTAAGTTGTTAGGAGTGAACCATGGTTAGTCCTGGGAGTTTGGGCATTATTGGTCAGGAAACAGTCCATGGAGTCTTGCAAACCATGGGAAGCTCAAGTCTGGACTGGCGTTTCATTGGAGTGGGTCACAGAGTGAATGATGACAATGATGGAGCAATTCATGATTGAAGGAGGGGAAGCTGCAGAGGGGGATCCTCAGAAGTCACAGTCATTCTGGCGCCATCATGAAGAGAATGCATGAGTAGAGCAAATCACATAGGCACAGGCTCAAAGATTAAATAGGGGACATTTACCATTACATATAAGTATGTGTGGTGGGGCAAAGTTGAAAGTCCATAGAGATGCCAGGACAGCAACTCAAAAGGGAACATGATACAGGAGGTTCTTTTTTCCTCTGAGATGGTCCTTGCAAGTCACTCACAGGGACACAAAGTTAAAAATTTGTCATATTTGCACCAAATTCAACTGCCCAATGAAATATCTGTCACCTCATGCGGAACAGCCAGGGAAAGTTATTGCTTTTCTCTTCAGAAGCAGAGTATAATGCTTTTCATGTTAGACCCTGTTGGGGAAATTGTAATAAATGTGCATCCACTGATTGTGTAATCTGTCCATTTGCCAACAAACTGAATTTAATTGAAAGGTCATTCTTTTCTCCACCTTTGCTAGCTTTCCCCAAGTGCAAGGACACTTTAGGCAATGGCAGATGTTGGAGAAAATAATTCATGATACACAACAAAGATACGTTCCAGTGTGGAAAAAGGACTCTAGTTGGTGGATAAATCAACAATGGATAACCAAAAAAGTTAAGGATCGTATTGAGCTGAAAGAAAAATTATGAAATGTGTCAAACGATTGTTTTTTAAACCAGAGGATTGGGAAGCTTTTAAAACTGACAAAAGATGACCAAAAATTAAGGAGAAAATAAACTTTGAGTGTAAATTAGCAAGTAATGCAAGACGTTTGAGTATGTTGAAAGTGGTTGGAAGAGCAGTTAACAGTGATGTACAGCCGTAAGAGGCAGTGGGGTGTCCCCAGTGAATGAGTAGGAAGCACATGTGGGAGGGAGGCACGAGTTGGCTGCATCTGGTGACTCTTCTAGATGGTACAGCTTTTGGATTTGGAAGGTACCAACAGTGGTGCTTTGATGAAATGCTACATTACGTCTTGCCAATGTCATACATCATGTGCATCGGTGCGGAGGGAGTGAATGTTTGAGATAGTAGATGAACAAACAATCAGACAATCTTCTTTGTCATGAGCCTCTTGAATATTGTTGCAGGTGCCCTCATCCAAGCAGAATATTCCATCACATTCCTGCCTTGTGTATTGTAGATTGTGGACAGGTGTTGGGGAGTAAGGAGATGAATTACTTACAGCCTCTGATCTGCTCTTGCAGACATTGTATTTATTTTTCTGGTAAACAGTAACCACAAGGATGTTGATGGTGTCAATTCTATTAAGGTAATGGTGTTGAATAACAATCATACCAGAATGACATAAACAATGAAAAGGACACATTTCTTATGAAGGTAAACGATAGTTAGAGCTCCCCAAAATTTCCATCATGAAATTTTATTCACAACTATTTATTTTAACACTACATTATGCTGTTACTCAAAGAAATAACAAATACTTAGAAATGAGGATATAAGGCTGACGTTGATAACCTTATGTAATTAAAACTACAAGCTATTTTTATCAAAGTTTATTTCTTAATATCTTCCAGCTGTGATTTAGGGCTTGGAAGGGTAGTTTCAGATTTAAGATCTTTGAATTTCCTGTTTACTGACAGCAAACAAACCATTAAGTGAAGAAAATATTCATCCTAGTACAAACACAATCTGCTAACACATCATCTTTACCATAATGCTGCCTATTTTCACTAATGTTTTCACTTTCAGACCTTGTCCTATATGAATCGTTCTTCCAAAGGCATTTTCAATGAAGCAATTGATGCATTCTGTGTAAAACAGCAAGAGTTCAACTAAGTCTTGTTGTCATGAATGACATTTGCTTATTTAACTTGAACTTATGATGTCTGATATTGGCCCAAATAAGTATAGTTCCATTTCTTAAAATAGCCTTTCAACTAGTTCCAATTATCTTTAAAAGGATAACTAAATGGAACTTCCAACACTTCCCTGATAAGAATAGCTTTACTAAAAGGGATGGTGAATCTGTACCAAAAACTATTGGGAGATTGAGATCAGGATGGTTCCAGATTTTATCCTCAGTTTGATTCCAACTGAACAACAATGATGGCAATGATTGATCCCAGATTACGGAAGTGAACAAGAATATTAACCAGTGTTGCACATGATTTTTATATGTTGAGCTTTGTTGGAAGTGTACATATATGAATATCAGATGTTGATGCAAGAATAACCATGAGTAATAGTCACTTGGATCAGTTACCAGGAAACCATTGCCATCTGGGAAACCAATAAGACACAATTCCTTAGTTTCCAACAGTGCAATGCCAAGTACACTTCAAAAGAACTCAGTTGGCTGTATGACTCTTTGGGACATCCTATGGCCATGATGACAGGAGATAATTGGAAGGCTTTCTTTTCTCATGACAAAAAGAACAGGAGAGAAAATCAACAGAAACATTTGTCAGAACAAAATTGATATGTGGGCCAGGAGGAAGCAGAGGTGTGTAAAGAAGCAACATAAATTTACAAAACTGCACTTGAGCAACTTGAGGCAAACTGATCGTCTTGTCCGAATTGAACTGAGATGCGTGCCTTGATACTGACTTGGCCACCTGACTTTGAATGAATTATCAAATCCCCAACAATTTTGGAAGTTGGACAGAGGTTATCCAATGCTCTCAGGTTATTTCTGTGATCAACAGTTTGATTGCTGGGCTCCCCTCAGTCATTTTACTGGTGCATTGATCAGTTGACCATATTGGTCATATCAGATTCGATATAACTTGAAAACTACAACAACAAACCTATGAAATCCTTAGAATATAGCTGCAGTTTCTTGGGTAAAGAAGACAAAAAACTGTACCTATGTAGAAAGATCTGCCCCAGCATTTACTTATTTCTCATTCAATATTGAAAAGGATCTATTCCACAGCATATAAAAATGAAACAAGAACTGAAATTGCTGAAAAGCTCAGCAGGTCTGGCAGCATGTGTGGAGAGAAATCAGAGTTAACATTTGAGTGAGCCTTCCTCAGAATTGGTGGTAACTAAGAAAATGTTGGTTCATATGCAGAAGATAGGGTGGGGGAAGGAGCTAATGTGTAATCAATAGATAGAGATAGAGCCCAAAGAGGAGAAGAGCAGTTGGACAGACAAAGGAGTGGATAACGATCCAGCTAGAAGGGTAAATAGCTATTAATGGGGACTGTTAGTGACTAACAATGGGTTGTGTGTAACAGCAGACGAGAAATGGTTTGTGATAAAACACATGATCATAATTTTGCTTGATTTTTATCCAAGGTGATTACATTTGTTATAATTTCTACACAAAAGTTTTGACTTGATGTAATTCCACTAACAGAGCCAATAAATTACATAGATTTGACCGTGACTGCTAATTCCATTGTATCAGCAAATTTCTGCTGAAGAGAAATCTGTCAATATTTAGCAAAATACAAATGCCTTATGGAACACTGCCAGTATCATTTGGATATCTGCACTGATTTGGTGATGTGCTTTTGAAGATTTGGGGAGGGGGGCGGTTCTCGGTTCCGCGATCGGTCAATAAGCATACCTGTAAACAACTCTTTGCCAATCACGCAAGCAATCATTTACTTTTTGATACGTCCGGGTCGGTAGACTTTGATTAGCCCAGAAGTATGAATATTTCTAAACCATCAAAGGAATATGACGACTTTACAGAGTTTGCATAGGGTTGATATACATTGTTCATGGTCAGACATGGAGCATGATCACATAATAACAACCAATCAATACATGCTATCACTTCATCGATAGTTGCTTGATCCAATGATTTTAACTAGTAAATAACTTAGATCATAACGGTTTTATCGAACTACTTCCGCATTCTAATGGTTAGCTTTTATGTAGCTTTAGAGACTATCTGCAAGTAGTCACGTAGGTGCAGGGAACCAGTTAGTCACATCGGCACAGGGAACCATTTTTTCTCTAGCTGCAATTTAGAATTAACTGTTACTTCTGTATTTTGTTGGAATTACATCAGTCTGCGGTTTCTTGTTTCTGTCTGGTTCAGTGCAATCTAATTTAGCAATGCAGAAGCCATTTTGTGCAGCTCCTTCAGCCATTTTGTCCTATCTCCCAGATGCCTATATCCTCACTTTGATAAAGTGAAAAATAGTACCTTAGGCCTTTATAGAATTATATTGTATATCATTATTGTTCACATGAGAACTCCA
This sequence comes from Chiloscyllium punctatum, assembly GCF_047496795.1. Taxonomy (NCBI): domain Eukaryota; kingdom Metazoa; phylum Chordata; class Chondrichthyes; order Orectolobiformes; family Hemiscylliidae; genus Chiloscyllium; species Chiloscyllium punctatum. Next base: position 58,795,206 of record NC_092763.1, on the reverse strand, counting down.
CTTGAAGAAAGTACTGTGGATGCCAAAGGTGAAAAATATACTCGGGATGGGGTACATTATACATTATCTAGAGTGATTCAGAAGTGCTACCATTGACTAGGTGGATCATGTCATAAAGGACATAGCTGCTAGACAGTGAATGGTGGTGACAGAACAACAAGAGATAAAAAAAAACTTAATCTTGTCCTCATTAATCTGCCTACAGTGAATGCATCTGCCTATGTACAGTACTGGTAAGCATAACAGACAGTTATAGAAATTAAGTCACAAATTCACTTTGAGAATATCCTCCATCAGGTTGTGTGGCATTATCACTGGGCTAAATTGGAATAGATTCTGGATTAGTGGTGCTTGAGGAGCACAGCAGTTCAGGCAGCATCCGAGGAGCAGTAAAATCAACGTTTTGGGCAAAAGCCCTTAATCAGGAATAAAGGCAGTGAGCCTGAAGCGTGGAGAGATAAGCTAGTGGAGGGTGGGGTTGGGGAGAAAGTAGCATAGAGTACAATAGGTGAGTGGGGGAGGGGATGAAGGTGATAGGTCAAGGAGGAGGGTGGAGTGGATAGGTGGAAAAGAAGATAGGCAGGTAGGACAAGTCATGGGGACAGTGCTGAGCTGGAAGTTTGGAGCTAGGGTGAGGTGGGGGAAGGGGAAATGAGGAAACTGTTGAAGTCCACACTGATGCCCTGGAGTTGAAGTGTTCTGAGGCGGAAGATGAGGCGTTCTTCCTCCAGGCGTCTGGTGGTGAGGGAGCGGCGGTGAAAGAGGCCCAGGACCTCCATGTCCTCGGCAGAGTGGGAGGGGGAGTTGAAATGTTGGGCCACAGGGCGGTGTGGTTGATTGGTGTGGGTGTCTCGGAGATGTTCCCTAAAGCGCTCTGCTAGGAGGTGCCCAGTCTCCCCAATGTGGAGGAGACCGCATCAGGAGCAACAGATACAATAAATGATATTGGTGGATGTGCAGGTAAAACTTTGATGGATGTGGAAGGCTCCTTTAGGGCCTTGGATAGAGGTTAGGGAGGAGGTGTGGGCGCAGGTTTTGCAATTCCTGCGGTGGCAGGGGAAAGTGCCAGAATGGGAGGGTGAGTTGTAGGGGGGTGTGGACCTGACCAGGTAGTTCACGGAGGGAACGGTCTTTGCGGAAGGTGGAAAGGGGTGGGGAGGGAAATATATCCCTGATGGTGGGGTCTGTTTGGAGGTGGCGGAAATGTCGGCGGATGATTTGGTTTATGCGAAGGTTGGTAGGGTGGAAGGTGAGCACCAGGGGCGTTCTGTCCTTGTTACGGTTGGAGGGGTGGTGTCTGAGGGCTTAGGTGCGGGATGTGGACGAGATGCGTTGGAGGGCATTTTTAACCATGTGGAAAGGGAGATTGCGGTCTCTAAAGAAGGAGGCCATCTGGTGTGTTCTGTGGTGGAACTGGTCTGCCTGGGAGCAGATCCGGCGGAGGCGGAGGAATTGGGAATATGGGACAGCATTTTTGCAACAGGTGGGGTGGGAAGAGGTGTAATCCAGGTAGCTGTGGGAGTCAGTGGGTTTGTAACAAATGTCAGTATCAAGTCGGTCGTTATTAATGGAGATGGAGAGGTCCAGGAAGGGGAGCGAGGTGTCAGAGATAGTCCAGGTAAATTTAAGGTCAGGGTGGAATGTGTTGGTGAAGTTGATGAATTGCTCAACCTCCTCGCGGGAGCACGAGGTGGCGCCAATGCAGTCATCAATGTAGCGGAGGAAGAGGTGGGGAGTGGTGCCGGTGTAATTACGGAAGATCAACTGTTCTATGTAGCCAACAAAGAGACAGGCATAGCTGGGGCCCATACGTGTGCCCATGTCTACCCCTTTTGTCTGGAGGAAGTGGGAGGATTCAAAGGAGAAATTGTCAAGGGTAAGGACCAGTTTGGCCAAATGAATGAGAGTGTCGGTGGAAGGGTACTGTTGGGGACGTCTGGAGAGGAAAATATGGAGGGCTCGGAGGCCCTGGTCATGGCGGATGGAGGTGTAGAGGGATTGGATATCCATGGTGAAGATGAGGCGTTGGGGGCCGAGGAGACGGAAGTCTTGGAGGAGGTGGAGGCCGACCCATTGTCTCAGCATGCTCCTGCCCCACTGAACTCATTTCTACCTACCTCGACACTGTCCTATCCCCCCTAGTCCAGGAACTCCCCACATACATTTGAGACACCACCCACGCCCACAACATCTACAGGTCATTGTTTTTACCTAAATTGGAATAGATTTTGAATAGAACTAGTGAGTCAAGACTGAGCATCCCATGAAGCATTGGGGGCAATTAGCAGCTGCAAAATTGTATACCAGCACAATCAACAACTTCAGAACCCTGCATGTTCCCACTCTACCATTACCATTAAGCCAGGGGATCAACCCTAGTTCAAAGCAGAGTGCAGGAGGGTATGCCAGAGGCAACACCAGGGAAACCTAAAATGAACTGGTGAAGCTAAGATACAGGACTACTTGAATGCCAATTAGCATTAGTTGCAAGTGGTAGTGAGAGCTAAGCGATCCAACAACAATGGATCTGATCTAGGATCTACAGTTGCTGCCACATCCAATCGTGAATGGTGGTGGACAATTAAACAACTCACTGGAGGAGGAGGCCCCACAAGTATCCCATCTTCAAAGATGGGGAAGCCAGTACATCAGTGCAAAAGATAAGGCTGAAACTTTTGCACAATCTTCAGCAAGAAGTGCTGAGTGGACAATACCTCCTCCAGAAGTCCTCAATATCAAGGACACCAGTTTTCTGCCAATTCTATTCACATGGCGTAATATCAAGAAACATTTGGAGACACTAGAAACTGCAAAAGCTATGGGCCCTTCAGAACTTGCCGTTCCCTTAGCCAATCTCTTCCAGTACAGCTACAACACTGACATCTGCCTGACAATGTAGAAAATTGCCCAAGTATGTCCTGTACACAAAAAGCAGGACAAATCCAACCCAGCCAACTACCACCCCATCAGTCTTCTCAACCATCAGTAAAGTGACAGAAGGTGTCATCAACAGTGCAATCAAGCAGCACCTACTCAGCAATAACCTGCTCAGTGACGATCAGTTTGGATTCTGCCAGGGTCATTCAGCTCCTGACCTCATTGCAGCCTTGATCCAAACATAGACAAGAGAGCTGAATTCCAGAGGTGTGGTGAGAGTGACAGCCCTTGACATCAAGGCTGCATTCAACCAAGTGACATCATAAAGAGCTTGAGAACAATTAGAGTGAATGGGAATCAGAGGGAAGGTTCCCCATACATGGAGCCATACCTTGCCCAGAGGAAGATAGTGTGGATCTTAGATGTCTATCTTAGTTCCAGGAAATCTCTGCAGGGGTTCCTCATTGTAGTGTCCTAGGCCCAAACATCTTCAGCTGCTTCATCAATGACCTTCCCTCTATCATAATGTTAGAAGTGAGAATGTTCACTCATGATCTCACAATGTTTATTCATGACTCCTCAGATACTGAAGCAGTCTATGTCCAAATGCAGCAAGATCAGGACAAAATCCAGGCTTGGTCTGACAGTGGCAAGCAACATTTGTACGACATAAATTTCAGGCAATGACCATCTCCAATAAGGGACAATCTAACCACCACCTCATGATATTCAATGGCATCACTGCATACCATCACTGAATCTCCTACCATTGACATTCTGGGGGTTTACCATTGACCAGAAACTGAGCTGGATGAGCCATATAAATGCAGAGGCTACAAGAGCAGGCCAGAGCTAGGATTAATGCAGAGTATAATTCACCTCCTGATTGTGCAAAGCCTGTCCAACATCTACAAGGCACAAATCAGCAGCGTGATTGAATATTCCCCACTTGGCTGCATGGGTGCATCTCCAACAACACTCAAGAAGCTTGACATCATCTCGGACTAAGCAGTCGATTTGATTGGCACCATATCCTCAAACATCCACTCTGTTCAATATTGATACTCAACAGCAGCAGTGTGTACCATCTACACAGAAATTCACAAAAAGTCTTTTAACAGCAACTTCCAGATCTTCAACAAATACCATCTAGAAGGACAATGACAACAGATACATGGGAACACTACCACTTTCAAGTTTCATACCAAGCCACTCACATCCTGACTTAGAAATATATTGCCATTCTTTTATTGACATAGGGTCAAAATACTGGAATTCCCTGGTTAACAGTATTGTGGGCCTATCTGTAACACATGGATTGTAGTGGTTCAAGAAGACAGCTCACCACCACATTCTCAGAGGAAACTAGGGACTGGCAATAAGTGCTGGACCAGCGAACAAAGCCCAAGTTCTACAAGTGAATAAAAAATTGTTTAAGTTTTCCAGTGTCCCATCATTCTTAGCGTCAACCCTTGACTTGTTAGCCCTCCCCATCTCACAATTTTCCAGGTTGAATTCCACTTGGCACTGCTCTACCGATCTGACCAGTTTTCTGATATTCTCCTGCAAGTAATGGCTATCCTCCTCACTATTTACCACCCCACCAATTTTCATCACATCTGTAAATTACATCATCAGTGGAGCACAGTCAGAGCCACATTCCTGGCACTGCAAGTGGTTCATCTATAAAAGTGGGGGGAGAAGAAAGGACGACCGGTAGTGATAAGGGATTCATTGGTTAGGGAATAGACAGGAGCTTCTGTGATCATCAGCACAACTCCAGAACGATATGTTGCCACTCTGCAGGCCATTCGTGAGAAGTCCATCTTTGCACCAATGTCTTAGGCAGGAAGGGTGATATAGTCCTACAAACAGAATTTAAGGAGCTAGGTAGAAAGTTAGCAAGCAGGACCTCAAAAATATTAACTCCAGATTACTCTCAGTGCCACGTGCGAGTGAGTACAGAAATAGGAGGATTGGGCAGATGGATGTTTGACTGGTATTATGCTGCAGGAGGGAGGGCTTTAGGTAACTGTGACACTGGCATCGGTTCTGGGGAAATGGCATCAGTACAAGGTAGTAGGTTATGCCTGAATAGAGGTGGGACTCAGTTCCTTGCAGGATATTTTGCTAGTGTCATCAAGAGAGCTTTAAACTATCTTGGCAGGGGGATAGGCACCCAGGGAGAATAATAGAGAAGAACACTGCTGTTCAGCAAACATCTAGAGTGGACATACGTTCAAAGCTATTTAAAAACATGAAATCTTATAGCATGAATAAAAGCCATTCAATGTATTATGACAGGGGAAGATTTTTGGTGGACTGAAGTAAGACCACACCTGTAACACTGCACAGTCCTGTAGACCTCCATCCTCTTCTACATCATCTACTTCACATTGTCACCAAAATGTATCAGCTGTTTTTGTTTTATATAGAGACTGAATCCCAGTGGTCTCTTTTTCTTGGGGATTCCATCATTACATCGTTATACATTTAAAATTCCCTTTAATCTTCAGAATTGTGTGGTGAGTATATTTTATAATGATTTAGAGTGCAATTGGACTCCATTCCTCTTGCACTACATTCTAAAGCATTGATGTACAGAATGAATAGAATTGGTTCCAAAACCAGAAACCCATGGGATGACACTACCCACTTGCAACTACTCAGATAAATGAGTCTTAATTCCTACTATCTGTTTCCAAACATTTGTTGTCCAATTTTCCACTCTCACCCTAAATTCCATAGCCTCTAACCCTCTTGAACAATTTGCTACATGGTTTCCAGGTCAAAGAATTTCTGGAACACCATTTAACAACAATTAGATTTCTTCACTCCTAAACCACTTCCTCAAAATATTATATCACATATTATTTTCCTCTCTGAAATTGCCTTTAGTTGCTTCATTCAACAATTTCATAACTACACATGTGATTCCTTGGCACTATGGATGATTTTTACATAGAATTATTGAAGGAATGTGCTTCAATGGAATAATATAACCTTTTAGGTTTTAAACCTCTCTGCAAGATGGGTTGTGGTCAGTATACACTATCATTTCTGGTTCCATTTTGGACATACATCTCAGAATATATGAGAGCCAGTACTAAACCAAGGGTTTCCTTCTCTAGGTGGATTACAATTTCCAATGTTGGTCTTGGTTAACATTTGGAATTACAAGCATGGGCTCGGTTACAAAATGGCCTTCCACTTTTCAAAGCAGTTCTGGCTTTCCTTAGTCCATACTACCTTTGACTACCACCTTTATATTTTTTCACTGACTTCCTGCTGAGAGAGGGAGAGTCACCATCCATCTTATTTCTTCCTGTTACATTTCTCTCTCTGTTAGTAGCTTCCCTGACATCCCACTGGTCCCATACTGGACTTTGTTAGACAGTGATTGAATTTATGGATCATAGAATGTAGAATCTGTACAGTGTAGCCCATCGAGTCCACACCGACCCTCCGAAGAGCATCCCACCCAGTCACATCCGATCCCTGCATTACCTATGGCTAATCCACCCAGTCTGCACAGCTCTGGATGCTATGGGCAATTTAGCATGGCCAATCCATCCAACCTGCACATCATTAGATTGTGGGAGGAAACCAGAGAACCTGGAGGAAACCCACACAGACACAGGAAGAACTTGCAAACTTAACACAGACAGTTGCCTGTGGGCAGAATTGAACCCAGGTCCCTGGCACTGTGAGGCAGCAGTGTTAGCCACTATGTCACCCCATCTCTATATTGTTATACCTCAAGTCAGTTTTTGACTGCAGTAGATTTCTTTGAGAAGGAGTTTAGAGGTAACAATTCTCATGATTTGGAGATGCCTGTGTCGACTGGGGTGTACAAAGTTAAAAATGACACAACACGAGGTTATAATCCAACAGGTTTAATTGGAAGCACATTAGCTTTCGGAGCGTCGCTTTCCTATCACCTGATGAAAGAGCGGTGCTCTGAAAGCTAGTCTACTATAACCTGGTGTTGTGTGATTCTTAACAATTCTCATAGTACTTTGGGATTCTAATACATCATCCTGACAGAACACAAGAGAAGCAGAAGTTCTCAGCTGAATTATTGAGATTCTCTCCAGGACATGAAATTCAGCAGGAGACAAGAGTTGTTTTTAATTGATTCTCTCCCTTCAGAACTCTTGGGTTATTTGTATTTATAGGGACCACTACACTGTTAATGAAGAGTGTTGTCTTGATTATATTGTAAACCATTTTCAGTATTCATCATCTAAAGAATAACAACCATGCATCTGTATTGCAACTATTTTTCTAAAGTGTTGACTGACACTATGCAATTGAGAAAAGATCCATCACAAAAACAATCCCTAGGTGTTAACTTGGGAAGGCATTCCCACCACCAACTTTGCAAAAATAATTTTAAAATTAACTTTTAAGTACTGGGTTGGTGATGTAGTTTGTTTATTCAACACAAGATGTGAGCATTGGAGGTACAGTTAGGAAGTTTGCAAATGAGACCAAAATTGGAGGTGCAGTTGTCAGCGAAGAAGGTTACCTCAGATTACAACGGGATCTTGATCAGATGGGCCAATGGGCTAAGGAGTGGCAGATGGAGTTTAATTTAGATAAATGCGAGGTGCTGCTTTTTGGAAAAGCAAATCTTAGCAAGACTTAGATACTTAGTGTTGCTGAACAAAGAGTCCTTGGAGTGCAGGTTCATAGCTCCTTGAAAGTAGAGTCACAGGTAGATAAGATAGTGAAGAAGGTATAGAACATCGAACATAGAACAGTACAGCACAGAACAGGCCCTTAAGCCCATGATGTTACGCCGACCACTGATCCTCATGTATGCACCCTCAAATTTCTGTGACCATATGCATGTCCAGGAGTCTCTTAAATGTCCCCAGTGACCCTGCCTCCACAACTGCTGGCAACACATGCCATGCTCTCACAACTCTCTGTGTAAAGAACCCGCCTCTGACATCCCCTCTATACTTTCCTCCAGCCAGCTTAAAACTATGACCCCTCGTGTTAGTCATTTCTGCCCTGGGAAATAGTCTCTGGCTATCGACTCTATCTGTGCCTCTCATTATCTTGTATACCTCAATTAGGTATGCTTGGTCAGAGTATTGGTCAGAGTATTGAGTACAGGAGTTGGGAGGTCATGTTGTGACTGTACAGGACATTGGTTAGGCCACTGTTGGAGTGTTGCATGCAATTCTGGTCTCCTTCTTATTGGAAGGTTATTGTGAAACTTGAAAGGGTTCAGAAAAGATTTACAAGGAGGATTTGAGCTATAGGGAGAAGTTGAATAGGCTGGGGCTGTTTTCCCTGGAGTGTCGGAAGCTGAGGGGTGACGTCATAGAGGTTTATAAAATCATGGGGGCATGGTTAGGATAAATAGACAAAGTCTTTTCCCTGGGGTGGGGGTCATAACTAGAGGGCATAGGTTTAGGATCAGAAGGGAAAGGTATAAAAGGGATCTCAGGGCAGCCTTTCCATGCAGAGGGTGGTGCGTGTAAGGAATGAGCTGCCAGAGGATGTGGTGGACCCTGGCACAATTGCAACATTTAAAAGGCATCTGGATGGGTATATGAATAGGAAGGGTTTGAAGGGATATGGGCCTAGTGCTGACAAGTGGGACTAGATTAGGTTGGGATATCTGGACGTGTTGGATTGAAGGGTCTGTTTCTGTGCTGTACATCTCTTTGACTCTATGACTCTATGACCACGTATGTGATATTTGCTTTCCACATGGAGTAAAAATAGAGGACCACAAAGTAAATATAATCTGCTTGAACTTGCTTAGAAATTATGTCAAACCATAAAAGGTAATGGTATAAAAATATACTTAACTCGGAAATGATGGAATCTGAAATGTCTATGACCTAACAAGGCTTGACAGTTTGTCAGTGCCTTGGGACAAGTCAGTTGACAAACTCGCTACAATGATTGTTCTTTCAACAAGACTGCCCTCTTGTGGGATTTCTGATTATTTCTTTAAAGATTTGTTTTGACCTAACGTCCCCCGTCACAAAACCACGCATGCTCCAAAGTTCCTGAGTGATTTGCAGCAAGTCACAAAGTGGTTAATTTGTGAACTAATCAGCGTATCAGCAGGATTATTGGAACTCTGCATATAGAGATAGATACGACTGCGTAATTTCTATTTTTGCCTGAAACTTACTGAAAAAGGCATCACTCCAAGGTGGCTTGGGACATTTCACAATACGAAGGGTGTTACATAAGTGTGAGTTGTTGTTGTAGGGATCTGTGGGAAGTTACAACTGCCATTACACTTATCTTGCTGACATATTTATTTTGAAAATTCCAGAAAGTCTCATTAGCATTCATAGGAATGTCAACTCCAAGGAAAACAATCAAAGGTCATTGTACACTATCAGTACCCGGGGAAGCATAAATCATATGTCACCAATGTCCCTCTCTGTCTTACTAAGGATATGATATACAATTAAAGCATTGCATTGTCACTTATGCATGTTAGTTATAACATTTTATGAAGATGGAACCAATGAACCTTTTGTTTTGCAATGTAATAAATATTGATACTTTTAAAAACATTACAAATTTGTAGAAATTGCAATGCTGGTCTCAATTAAAGAAAATTCATTTTTTTTAAAATGTCACAATTATGCACCAGAAATATCACATTGACTTGTGTTGTATACTCTTTTCCAAGTTTGCTGCCATTAATCCTCCATAGGACCTGAGTACACATTAATGATAGAGGATACTGTACATCAATGGTGAGCCATAGTATTGGCTATCATATAATACAGTAACCATTGGTGCAGTTTACATTAATTTGGTGGATTTAATTACCTAGAGTTATTAGGAGAGATTTCTGACCACATCTGACTCTCTCTGGAACTCACGCGAACCTCACCTGCTACCACCCAGGGGGGTCTATGTGACAACACCAGACTGCAGGGAACTGAATGCAAAATCGACATGAATTCCTTCAGAATCATTGTCTTTTACAATATAATCCTGTTCCTGCTAAAAGTCTGGATGTAAATCTATGCCCATTCAAGATTTATTGACAAGTAAGAAATTGACATTCTTTGGCATTTTACATGGGGGTGAGCTATGTCAATCAGCTTACAAGAATTCGAAGAAACACAACTCAACTATATTGCAAATAATTGAGAAATAATTTGACAGACATTGAGGATAACCATGTTCCTCAAAAAAACCCTGTAATTGTCTGATATGAGTCATCAGAAAAAAATTGATGCAACATTGATCCCATAGTGTTACAATACACGCAAATTTTTCTTTTTTTTGGAGTCACTGTTTCAGCAATTCAGACTAAATGGCACCAACTAAGTTCCAATCTGGTCCTCATTTTCTTCTTTGAATGTCCCATTTCTCCCTTATTCCAGGCAGTAATCTCTGCATGTACCTTAATGTAACCATTTTTCTTGTAGTGTCTAGTAGTGAGCGGTCCTGGATGATTTGACATCTGAACTCCAAGCTGACCTAAAATGTTATTTGGGCCAGAAACCTTAATTCCATAGTACAATTATGTTTGGCATCATGGGTTACAGTTTAGTAGGAAAATGGTATCCTTGGTGCTTTTGCCAACTGTTGGCATGGAACAGAGAAATTGCAGTCTGAGGGTGTTTGTACAGGCACAATAGGCATGCACTGGGAAGATTGTGATGTTGTCAACAACCAGTGCTGATTAACCACTCAATTGCACTTGCCATCTGTGCAGGTCACTCCCAGCAAACAGGTGACACCCTGAGCACTAGTCTCAGTCTGTTCACCAGCTAAGCCCCAGATTCTCCATTTACCCTTTTACCTGTACCCATTTGCACTGATCCCACCCATGTAGATACCCACCACATACCAATCCACCTCCAACTTTCCTCTTTCTCTCCTGAGCTCTGTTATTATACTTTAATGATGCCTACCATGGTTCCCATCTCCTTGCAGAGGCCACGCTGGTGACTACTGCCAATAATCCCGCTCTTCCATGGCTTTCATATCATCCCATTCTGCACTGTTTACCTCCTCTCAACCCCACCACTGTCTTTCTTCCTTCTCAACACATGCATCTGCTCATACCTGCATCATGTGTAGACTCCGGCCTTAGTTAACAGTACCAGGGCCCACTGAGTGTATTTGTCATGCAGGCAGTTGGCACACGCTGTAGGTGTGAGATTGATGTCTGAGTGTGCCATACAGCAAGATATCTGATCCCTGGATTGATCAATAATGAAAAGCATGTCAAGCAGCCTGACTCTGTGTACACTAAACAGCAAGTCAAGGTGGCAATACTGTCAGTGTTTAGTCTCTGGCCTAACATTGTGTTAAAAGGAAATGGTAAGCTAAGAAAGGGATGCTGTGAGCATCTAGATAGGCACTAAATGAGTGAGTACAAAGAGAGCAAGTGAGCAGGCCTGAACTGCAGCCTGATCTAATCCGCGACCTGAGTGTCTACTCCTGACGACAAAGTGTCCTTCCTACAGGAGATCAATGCTAGTTGCTGATGTGCCCAAAATGCAGTTTTAAAGTTCAGAAGCATCCTGTAAATGGATTGGCGATGTATCATGAGAATTATGAGGCTGACGGTTGTCAGATGCCAGTGTCCCTGGATTTGGTGTATGCGGCTGGTACCCTGGAGAATGTTCTGAAAAATTGTTGCCAGCTGTCCAAGATGGCCATCCAGAGACACAAGTGGCAAACTAAAGTTGCCAGGTATCCGCTCATGTCAAGAACTGTGGACATCCATTTTCCTTGCAGTGAGTGGTAGAATAGGAAGCTGCATACTAATGAGGCTGTTAACGGGCAATACAGTAATTACCCCTGAAGAGGCAAATCACCACTCTCTCAAAACCTGGAACTCTGTTTAAAAATGCAACGAGTTGTTCCCGATGTTGAGAAAGATCTTGCCTGATTTCTCACAAGATTCTCTAACATTTCTCACCACAGCCCACATCATTCAGCCTCTACAATATTGCACCCATAGACTTTCACTGTTTATTGACTATACCAGCTGTAGTTGACCCCACTTTGTACACTTTGATATCAATTAATCAATTAGCAACCATTTCCCTTCTGAGTTTAATTATTTGTTACATTAACAGATACCTCACTTTTTTTTATATATACAAACAATTCTTTAAAAGAACTAATGAAGTGAAAAATAAACAGAATGTTTTACTTATATTCTATATACCTCCTGTAATGCATTGTAACATGAGCAGCATTCTATGTTCCCTTTTCCTTAAAGAAAAATAATTATTATATGTTCAGTTATGAGGCTACCTAAATAAACAATTAATTTCCCATTTTTTCATAACACAGGACTTCCCTTTTTGGAGACATCTAATAATTTCTTAAGACAAGCATTTCTTTTTGTAAAAGAATCTCACAATTAGTCGCCTCTATTACCCTATTTAGTTTTAGAAGTCACTTTTCTTTCTAACATTTTGTTCATGCACACAAGCTGAAAATGTGTTGCTGGAAAAGCGCAGCAGGTCAGGCAGCATCCAAGGAACAGGAGAATCGACGTTTCGGGCATAAGCCCTTCTTCAGGAATGAGGAAAGTGTGTCCAGCAGGCTAAGATAAAGCCTGCTGGACACACTTTCCTCATTCCTGAAGAAGGGCTTATGCCCGAAACGTCGATCCTCCTGTTCCTTGGATGCTGCCTGACCTGCTGTGCTTTTCCAGCGACACATTTTCAGCTCTGATCTCCAGCATCTGCAGTCCTCACTTCCTCCTTCATGCACACAAGGTCAAGTATCAATCTTTTCCCTGTGACACCTTTTTTGAATGAACGTTGTGCCAAACAACAAGCTATAGTCAAACTTTACTCATATTGCCCTTTGTACAGGATTTCTTTCAGAATATTAAAGAAGCTGACACCAAATCTATAGCTTTTACTAGTACAGTACTAGTTTTCTAGCAATTAAAGTTCTCTTTTCTATTTTGTTAGCTTTCCAGACTAATGGACAATATTTATCATTCTTTACCACCAAGTGTGGAACAAAATCTGCCATAATAGAATATCTGTCTGGATGATTGGCAAAGGAAGCATTCCTAAAGTTGACTGTCTAAATATTGTGATGTACAGTGTATGATTTATATATATTTTAACATCACTTATTTTTCAGTTTGGATATTTGAAATTTTAATTAGTGACTCTTTTGAATGGTTTAATGATTAATATGGCAGTATTTCTATTGTTAAATGGTTTATTTTAAAACAACTTGGAAGTGAAGTAGCCTCTAGACTAATAAGTTTTTGTTTACATTGGAAGGATTTATGACCTAGCAAGAAAAACAATTGTGTTTTAAGGTTTCAGTTCGAACTTCTGGACGAGGATTGTTAAGCTCAGGTGGGCAAGAAACCCACTGCTTAAATAAAGTGACTGTTTTTAGCTTCTGTTTGGGACAACAATCTTGGGTGAAGATGGGTGTATAAAACAATGATCCTGCGAAAGTGACAAGATAGAAGATAGAACAGCTCAGAACAAAGAATTTAATCGGAGTCATAGGCTGGAAGTGTTCGGATAAAACCCTGAAGAGGTTATTTGAAATGTATATGTTCAAACGGGAAATGGCTATCAGATTTTTCAGATTCAGAATGCAAATTACAGTTAAATAAACTCTATTGAGCTGTTAGAGAAAGCTATTTTTCTCAGCTTTGAGCGATATTCAAGGATTGCTTTTGGTTACTGCACATGTGTGTTTTGGCAAACTGTAAAAGAATGTTATTGAGGTTAAAATGTTATTGTTTGTTTCAAAATCTTTACTTTTCTGTTATAAGTAAATTGTTAGGTTTAGTTTAGTTTATCTACATTTCTTTTGCTTAATAGACATCTGTTTTATTCTTGAAACCAAATCTGTAAAATTACATGCTTATGTTTCAGTGAGAGACACCTTATTAATACCAAACAAAAATAAACTATCCATCAAAACAGATTTCAGTCTGGAATCTGACTTGTCCAGTAATAATATCAGTTGGCATCCTAACAATATCTTCTGAATCACCCCATGCTGGAAACTTGAGTACACATTCCTCTGAATGTAAATTCTTCAATGTTTTATTCACTCATGGGACCTTCTTGATCATAGCATGTTTTCACATAGTACACAGCTCCAATAGGTACTTGGGAACTGGTATTGAGGATAGCCTGACTGGATAACTATAGGTCATGATGGCGTTCCCATTGTGTTTTACATATATTACAGTTGTCACTAATCTCATCTACAAATTTAGTGCTCTCATCATTACTTAAGTCTGCATCAGTTAGGAAGATTTGAACTTGTAAGAATGTGAATGAGAAAAATGTGAATGAAGTTTGAAAATAATCAGCTGTTTTTTCTTTTCACGCCTTATCCTGGAATGTCATTAAAATGTCGTAATTACTTTATTAGAGGAGGTAAGTCTCATTACAGGGATCAAATAGTGTCCCAATTCTATAAACTACAAATCACAGACTTCTCACAAACAAAGGAATTGTTGTGTTCCATGTTCAGTTTCATTGAGACTTTTGTCATTAAGGCAGGCTCAACAGTAAGGGTAGTTCACTTTATACAGCATCTGTGCTGATCAAATAGTTTACCAAAATATTTTAAATTGAGTTATGACTCCTTTTAATGACTTTACTGTGTGGTCATCACCAAACCTGAAGCACATAGAGTCATAGAGATGTACAGCACGGAAACAGACCCTTTGGTCCAACCCGTCCATGCCGAACAGATATCCCAACCCAATCTAGTCCCACCTGCCAGCACCCAGCCCATATCCCTCCAAACCCTTCCTATTCATATACCCATCCAAATGCCTTTTAAATGTTGCAATTGTACCAGCCTCCACCACTTCCTCTGGCAGGTCATTCCATACATGTACCACCCTCTGAGTGAAAAGGTTACCTTGTAGGTCTCTTTTATATCTTTCCCATCTCACCCAAAATCTATGGCCTCTAGTTCTGGACTCCCCAACCCCAGGGAAAAGAGTTTGTCTATTTACCCTATCCATGCCACTCATAATTTTGTAAACCTCTATAAGGTCATCCCTCAGCCTCCGACGTTCCAGGGAAAACAGCTCCAGCCTGTTCAGCCTCTCCCTATAGCTCAAATCCTTCAACCCTGGTAACATCCTTGTAAATCTTTTCTGAACCCTTTCAAGTTTCACAACATCTTTCCGATAGGAAGGAGACCAGAATATTCCAACAGTGGCCTAACCCCAATGTCCTGTACAGCCGCAACATGACCTCCCAACTCTTGTACTCAATACTCTGACCAATAAAAGAAAGCATACCAAATGCCTTCTTCACTATACTATCTACCTGCGACTCCACTTTCAAGGAGTTATGAACCTGCACTCCAAGGTCTCTTTGTCCAGCAACACTCCCTAGAACCTTACCATTACGTATATAAGTCCTGCTAAAATTTGCTTTCCCAAAATGCAGCACCTCGCACTTATCTGAATTCTTTAACTTTACTTGAATACTTTAAATTCAGACAATCTAGGTATCATGTTAACCAATCAACTCCACACATTGTAGATGTACATACATTGTCCAGTACAGTACAACTGAATGACTCTGCAGGTAGTTAATGCATTAATAGGCTGAATCTTCCTATAACTAGTACAATTTAGTTGCTCCATCTTCTTCTTCTGAACTTTACACAATGTGTGTCATTTTGAAAACCTTGTTACTCCAATTAAAACAACTAATTACAAAATGATGTTGAAATTAACATCTGAATCAACTGTTGACCATCTGCTGGATATTTCTGGAGTTCATTCTTTTGTTACAGCTGCCAATTCCTGTCTTTTGACATAGCATCTGAAAGTGTGTCTGTCCTTACTCTTTCCTGTTATAATTCTTCTTTCACATTAATGCCTGTGCCCTACAACTAGATGGTGGTTTACTTTGAATCCTCCAGTGTTTGTGTTACTGTTGGATGTCCCATTTGAGACATAAAGTAAATAAATATTTTCCTAAGATTTTTTTAAAGCTTCAGACACTTGTTCCAAAAGCATGTTTCTTTAAAAAAAAATCTAATCCTGTTTAATACTAGGAGTATAGTAATGTTCCACAGCTTAGCACAGTCCCAACAGTTGAGAGAAAGCACTGAGTTAGGAATTGCCAAATAGAATTTCTGCAAACCTAAATATAGTCAGTTAAATTCCAGTATATACTTTTCGACAGAATGATCATCCAGCTTTCTAAATTTATTAAAGGCTTATCATGTTTCATTTGTATTTAATCTACTGTCTTTCTTATAAATTTTGTTCATAAATTTTCATGAAGTTTCCAAAATGTCATTAGTGTTCAAGTGATCAGCCTCTAAGTCTAGAAGCACCGTACACCTGATCTTGCTTCGAGTAGAAAGACATACTGGTAAGCCATATCCGTGATTGTTTCTTAAAAAAAGGAACTAAAAAGACAAAGATTCTATTTGTAAATAAGTTTATTGACTATATCAGTGAAACAGTTCTCCCTCCCAATCTCAGCTGTTCCCTCTTTTTATATCCAGACATCAATCAACAATCAATACCTCAAACCTTGCATAAAAACAAAAAGTGCTAGAGAAACTCAACAGAACGACAGTATCAGTGAAAAAGAGAAATAAAGTTGAAGAGTTATATTTGCCTTGAAATGTTTACTTTGTCTCTCATCCCACTAAAGCTGCCAAAACTTCTGACTTTCTCCAGTGCTTTCTGTTTTTATTTCAGATCTCCAGCATCCACAGAGATTTATTTTTATTTTTCCCTTCTGACCATAATTATTTTCTATAATAACAGTGTGCACTTGAATATTTTCACATGGATATCATTCCAGGCTGTGCTAGGTTAACATTGCTAATATTCCTTGTAAGCAGGAGGTGATGGAAGCTCTGTCTGCCAGTAGAGGGAGCATCATTGTCTTTTCACTGAACAGAGGGTAGCAGGAGAATATGCATTTGAGCTTGCCAACATTACAGACTGTCCCATGATCACTTGACTTTGCACATACCACATCTCAATGATGAAACAATTTTTAGTATTTTAAAATGCATTCATGGGATGTGGATATTGCTGGCTGGGCCAGCATTTATTGCCATTCCTGAGTTGCCCTTGTGAAGGTGGAGGTGAACTGTCATCTTGAACCGCAGCAGTTCATTTGGTGTAAGTTGATCCATGATGCCATGAGGGGAGAAATTTCAGGATTGTGATCCCTGGAACCCCAAGGTTTTATTTCCAAGGCGGGATAATGAGTGGAACTTGGCGAGGAACTTGTGGGTAGTGATGTCCCATGTATCTGCTACCTTTGTCCTTCGAGATGGTACAAGTTGGAAGGTGCTGCCTAAGGAAAATTGATGAAGGCTTGCAGTTCATCTTGTAGATGGTACACACTGCTGCTACTGAGCAACAATGGTAGAATGAGTGAATGTTTGTGAATGTGGTGCCAATCAAGTGGGCTGTTTTATTAGGAATGTTGTCAAGCTTCTTGAGCTGCACTAATCTAGACAAGTGGGGAGTATTCCTTTCCTGGCAGGTGTCTTGTAAATGATGGACAGGCTTTGGGAAGTCAGGAGATAAATTATTCATTACAGGACTAGCATCTGACCTGTTCTTGTTGCCATTGTGCTTATATGGCTAGTCCATTTCAATTCCTGATTAAAGATAACCCCAAGGATGTTGACAGTGGGGTATTCAATGATGGTAACAGAATTGAAAATCTAGGGGCAATGGTTGATTTCTCTTTTGTTGGAGATGGTCATTGCTCTGCACCTGTCTGGTGTAAATATCACTTGACAATTCTCAACCAAAGCTTTGATATTGTGCATGTCTTGTTGCATTTGGGCATGGACTGCTTTGGCATCAGGGGAGCTGCGAAAGTGCATCCCCACTTCTGACCTTATGATGGAAGGAAAGTTATTGATGAAGCAGCTGATAATGGTTGTGTCTATGGCAATACACTGATAGACTCTATCAGACTGACAGACTCAGACTCTTGAGTCAGGAGTCCTGGGTTCAAGTCCCAGCATATAACATCTCTGAACAGGTTGATTAGAAAATACCTACAGAGATGTCCTGGAGCTGGGATAACTGATGTCCAATGACTACAATCGTCTTCCTATGTGCCAGGTATGACTCCAAGCTGCAGAGGTTTTATGCCGATTCCCTATTCCAGTTTTGCTAGGGCTCCCTGATGCCACACTTAATCGAATGCAGCCTTGATGTCAAAGGCTGTCACTCTCACCTCACCTCTGGAATTCAAACCAAAAATGTAGAAGTCAGGGGCTGAGTATCTGCATATCACTGAACAGGTTATTGTTGATCAGGTGCTGCTTGATAGCACTGTTGATGGTGCCTTCCATCACTTTATTGATGATCGAGAGCAGACTGATGAATGCTGATTGTCCAAATTGGATTTGTCCTGCTTGTTGCGTACATCATTTCCTGGGCAATTTTCCTCATTGTCAAGTAGGTGGCAGTGTTTCATACAATCATAGAGCCATTGAGTCATACAGCTCAGAAACAGACCCTTCAATCTAACCAGTCCATGCCAAACAGTTTGGTGAGGGTACAGCCAGTTCTAGAGCAAAAGTCTTCTGTACAATTGCCAGAATGTTGTCAAGGCCCATATCCAGACCTTCCAAACATTTCAATTCAAGGCCCTCTATCTGCCAAGAAAAACCACCACAGCATAATCACTTCATTCAACAAATAATCCATTAATACATAATAGTCAATCACGCAGTGTATTCCTTTGGTGACTGTCATATGGGTGTCAAGAGTGTGTTACTGGAAAAGCACAGGCAGCATCAGAGGGGCAGGAGAATCGAGGTTTCAGGCAAGAGCCCTTCATCAGGAATGAGGCCTGGAGCTTTGGGGTTGGAGAGATTAATGGGAGGGGGTGTTGTGGCTGGGGTAGCTGAGATAGCGATAGGTAGATGGAGGTGGGGGTAATGGTGATAGGCTGGAGGGGAGGGTGAAGAGGATGGATAGGTGGGAAGGAAGATGGACAGGTGGGACAGGTCATGAGGGCAGTGCTGAGGTGGAAGGTTGGAACTGGGATAAGGTGGGGGGAGGGAAAACGAGGAAACTGGTGAAATCCACATTGATGAACTGGGGTTGGAGGGTCCCAAGGTGGAAGATGAGGCATTGTTCCTGCAGGAGTTGGGTGGTAAAGGAATGGCGATGGAGGAAGTCCAAGACCTGCATGTCCTTGACGAAGTGGGAGGGGGAGTTGAAGTGTTCGGCCACAGGGCGATAGGGTTGGTTGGTGCGGGTGTCCTGCAGACGTTCTCTGAAGTGCTCTGCAAGAAGGCACCCTGTCTCCCCAATGTAGAGAGACCACATTGGGAGCAATGGATACAGTAAATGACATGCGTGGATGTGCAGGTGAAACTTTGATGGATGTGGAAGGCTCCTTTGGGCCCTTGGACGCTGGTGAGGGGGCAGGTATGGACGCAGATCTTGCAATTCCTGCGGTGACAGGGGAAGGTACCAGGAGGGGAAGATGGATCGTTGGGGGGTGTGGATCTGACGAGGTAGTCACGGAGGGAAAGCGAATGGGGTGGGGTTGGAAATATATCTCTGGTGGTGGGTCTGTTTGTAAGTGGAGGAAATGGCGGAGGATGATGCGATATATATGGAGATTGGTGAGGTGGATGGTGAGGGCTGGAGAGGGGGTTCTGTCCTTGTTGCGGTTGGAGGGGTGGGGTTCAAGGGCGGAGGTACGGGAAGTGGATAAGATGCGTTGGAGAGCATCATCAACAACGTGAGAGGGGAAATTGCGGTCTTTAAAGAAGGAGGCCATCTGGTGTGTTCTGTGATGGAACTGGTCCTCTTGGGAGCAGATGCGGAGGAGGTGGAGGAATTGGGAAAAAGGGATAGCATTTTTGCAGGAGGCAGGGTGTGAGGAGGTGTAATCCAGGTAGCTGTAGCAGTCTGTGGGTTTGTAGAAGATATAAATGTTGAGTCGGTAACCATTGATGGAGATGGACGGGAGGGTGGTGTCGGAGATGGGCCAGGTGAATTTAAGGACAGAGTGGAATGTGTTAGTGAAGTTGATGAACCGTTCAACCTTTTCGTGGGAGCATAAGATGGTGCCGATGCTGTCAGCAAAGTAGCAGAGGAAAAGATGGGGAGTGGTACCGGTGATAGACTGTTCCATGTAGCCGACAAAGAGACATGCATAGCTGTGATCCATGCAGGTGCCCATGGCTACCCTTTTCATCTGGAGGAAGTGGAAGAATTCGAAGGAGAAATTGTTGAGGGTGAGGACCAGTTCAGCCAAATGAATGAGAGTGTCAGTGGAAGAGTACTGGTGGGGATACAAGGAGAGGAAGAAGTAGAGGACTTGCAGGCCCCAGTCATGGCGGGTGGAGGTGTATAGAGACTGGATATCCATGGTGAAGGTGAAGCGTTGGGGGCTGGGGAAACTGATGTCTTGGAGAAGGTGGAGGGTGTGGGTAGTGTCCCGAACAAATGTGGGGAGTTCCTGGACAAAGGGGGATATGACAATATCGAGGCATGTGACAATAAATTCGATGGAGCAGGAGCAGGCTGAGATGATATGTCGGCTGGGGTAGTCAGGCTTGTGGATCTTGGGTAGGAGGTAGAACCAGGCAGTGCAGGGCTCCCGAACTATTAAGTTGGAAGTTCTGGGTGGGAGATCCCTTGAGGTGATGAGGGTGTGTATGGTCTGGGAGATGATGGTTTGGTGATGGGTGGTGAGGTTGTGGTCGAATGGGTGGTAGGAGGAGGTGTCTTCAAGTTGGCGCCTGGCTTCAGCTGTGTAGCAGTCAGTGCACCAATCTACCTCTGCAGCCAACCCACCCCCCCCCCCCCCCCTCCAACCTTGACCGCTGGTTTGATGGTGAGGTTGGATTTGGAGCAGAGGGAGTGGAGGGCTGCGCGTTATGAGGGTGAGAAGTTGAAGTGGCCAACAGGTTTGCCTGGCCTACTGTTCCAATGTAGAGCAACCACTGTGGTGGTAACATGGCTGGTTGCTGATTTTCTGTAGGGGCAATGACCTTATAGGACATCTTTGTCCAGCATGAAACTCTTGAATGTCCAAGTTTGGACTATATTGTCTTGGCATGGACATTAAGTCTAAAATGGCTGACAGACAACTACAGGGGTACTGGCAGATTGGCAGAGATGGGAAAATGAATATTGTCATCCTGCAGGAGGACAAGAATTTCAGGCTTCATGGAATCACTACTCTCCAGAGTTGAGAAGTGGCTGGTGAAGGTACCATGGAGTGAGGCCCCTTCGGTCATAGCTGACCATGGGTTGCATCCTTGTTGTTCTAGCTTTCTACTTCCCTGAAGCAATGTCGTTTGTGGCTGAAGAGACCAATACTGAAGCGACAGTCCAGGTTGCAGAGGTCACATCAGAATGTGGTCGTCCATCTGCTAGATGCAGACCTGCTAGAGTGCAGCAGTTCTAGCAGAAGGTACCATAGGCATCCGAATATCTGTGGGAACACAGATTGCTGGTGGCGAAGGTTTAAGCGGCTGATAGGATATATGCATATTAACAGGTTGCATGGGAGGTCCTTTTCCCTCAAAGGACCCGAGAAAGCATCCAGAAAAATACTTAGAAGGCTGTAGGACGAGGAAGTGTTTTAGTCATTGCCAACAAATAGACTCAACCCAAAACGTTAACTCTGATTTCTCTCCACAGATGTTCCCAGACCTGCTGAGTTTTTCCAGCTATTTCAGTTTTTGTTTCTAATTGACAGCATCTGCAGTTCTTTGGGATTTTATTTGAGATATTGTACCTGTATGAATAAACATATCAGTTCATTTGAAATGAACAAATCTTAATGAAAGTGACTCATGTTGTGTCACTGCAGTGGTTTTATGTCAATTGGCCACTGACAGCAATGTATTGATTCACCGAGAACAAAGGAGGAATTGAATAGGCTACAGAAAAGAAAGAAGCAATTCAGCTACACGCACCCTGTGCTTCATCTATGCAATAATACTTAAGGATTTGTTGTGATCTTCTGTAGAATTCAGAATGATGAACAAACATCATTAATCATTTCATTTGATTTCTTCATTAAACAAAAGAAAGAACAAAGAAAATTTACAGCCCAGGAACAGGCCCTCCGGCCCTTCAAGCCTGAGCCGATCCAAATGTACTGTCTAAACCTGTCGGTCAATTCCTAAGCATCTGTATCCCTCTACTCCCCACCTACTCACGCATTTATCTAGATGCTTCTTAAATGAATCTACGTGCCTGTGTCTACCACCTCTGCTGGCAACGCGTTCCAAACGCCCACCACCCTCTGTGTGAAGTACTTGCCGCGTGTATCCCTCTTAAACTTTCCACCTCTCACCTTGAAAGCGTGACCTCTCGTTATTGAATCCTTCACCCTGGGAAAAAGCTTGTCTCTATTGTCATGGGTATCTTTTTACAACATTCAGTGAAAGGTGTTGCATAGTCACTGAAGATAAAACTGGCAAGAAACTGCACAGAATTCAGGGAAATCCTAAACAACTAAAACCCAAGAGTCTGCTTTTACACTAATAAGCATAAGCATGAATATAGCCAAAAACGGTTTTGGACACCAATGTTTACCAACAACAAAGTCTATATAAATGACAGACATTTGCAATATCAGATCGAGCACATCTGATTGTACTGTGAGATTGGATCCGTATCTTATCCGATATTCTATATATAGACACCCTGAAATAAGGGATTTGAGTCTAACATTTCAATGGATTCCCTGGTAATTGGATATATTATCTAACATCCCAGATTTGATTGTCACTTGTTCTGAGTTGGCGATCCTTAACTTGGATTGGTAGCTAGATTGCTGCAATTGACCCTGGCATGGCTGAGTTAAGATAGGGAAAAATCAACCAGAATGTCTGGAAATAAAAGCTGTTGGATATTCTAATGTAATTAGAGTCATAAAGTCATAGAGATATCCAGCACAGAAACAGACCCTTCCATCCAACTCATGCATGCTGACCAGATATCCTTTATAAATATAGTCCCATTTGCCAGCATTTGGCCCATATCCCTCTAAACCCTTCCTATTCATATACACATCCAGATGCCTTTTAAATGTTGTAATCATACCAATCTACACTACTTCTTTAGACAGCTCATTCCATACATGCACAACCTTCTGCATGAAAAAGTTGCTTCTCAGGTCCCTTTTATGTGTTTCCCCTTTCACCTTAAATCTATGCCGTCTAGTTTTGGACTCCCTCACACAGGGGAAAAGACCTTGCTTATTTACCCTATCCCTGCCTCTCATGATTTGATAAACCTCTACAAGGTCATCCCTCACCTTCCAATGCTCCAGGGAAAATAGCCCCAGCCTATTCAGCCTCTCCCTATAGCTCAAACTCTTCAACCCTGGCAGCATCCTTGTAAATCTTTTCTGAACCCTGTCAAGTTTCACAACATCCTTCCTATGGGAGGGAGACCAGAATTGAGTCATATTCCAAAAGTGGTCAAACCAAAATCCTGTCCCGCTACAACAAGACCTCCCAACTCCTATAGCCAATGCACTGACCAATAAAGACAAACATACCAAATGCTTTCTTCACTATCCTATCTACCCACGACACCACTTTCAAGGAACTACGAACCTGCACTCCAAGATTTTTTGTTCAGCAATACTCCCTAGGACCTTACCATTTAAGCTTTCTTTCCTTCCTCCTTTAAGATGTTCCTTAAAATCTATCTCTTTTGTTAGGTTTTGGTTATTCTCCCTATGATTGTCTTATGTGGCTTGGTGTGAGCAACTGGATTTTATGACAAGATCATACCCTACTAAGTGACACTCTTGAGAGCACAAGTCCAATGTGCTCTTAACATGTGTTCTTGTGTTTTATGGCAAGCAAACTGCACAATTTTAGCTGATTGAACATAACAGTACCCTCATGCACACTTGGAGCTCCATAAAATTTATTGCTCAGCAACCTGTCCCTGAATCTGTCATCTGAGCTCAGTGCAATGGCTTCCCTCATAGAGAAAGTGTGCACTCTATGCACAAACATAAATTCTACTTATCTAAATTTCTCAGTTGTTTGATCTGGGGACTCTTAGACATTGCAGTTTGCTCTTGCTTAACTGAAAACAAATATACATTATGGCAGGGATTTTGACATTTTCTCTCTGATACAATACTCGCTCCCCAGGTTAGATTTGACCTTGAGGTCATTTTTAGCCTGTCATATGGGGGAACGTAAGAATTTGTCATTATTTCCTGTGGGCAGATCTGTTTATCTTTAGCTTGTGTCCGCCCAGCAGGAATGCTTCCCTCCCTTGTTGTGCCTGACAAGTGCAGCTGCCTCTTGTCTGAAGCATGTGGCCCATTTATTTTATGTGCTACTGTCTAAAGGAAATCAATAAATGAGAAGACGACAATTGGCATCAATACAGATTTCGATGTCACCACTTAAAAAAACATCTACTGCATTCAATTTCACACCTTTCACATCACAGGACAATTTTCCAAATGCTTTCTTGCCCATTTCTTTCCCTTTACTGAAGACTTGAGCTCATTGCTAAGGGTAAAATACTGTGGACATGAGTAACTTTTTCTTAATTGGCTGAAATGATCACTTTGCATGTGTATGTTATTCTTTATGTTCTGATGCTAAATCAAAAATTATACCCCAGAGTTTATTGTACAGACTGGAAGTCATTCTATACAAGTATTTCTCGGGCTGGACTTTGTTACTTCACAGAATTATATCACACTGAATTTTCTTTCAACCTGAGGCAGTGAGTTTAAGATCCATGCTTCACTATAGAAGACAGATGAGCTATTTGATGCTCAGTCAAAAGCATGTTTGTGTATCAGCCCCACTTCAAAGACGTGAATGTTCTGTTTGATATTCGTCTTGTCACACAAAGGATCGGGTCTCAGATAAGCATGCAATTATGGAGCTGAACAATACTGCCCACTTCTTGCCAAATCTTTTCTGTTGCAGGGAATTAATTTACTCAGATTGTGTTCGAAGGCAATATTGATGTTGCTGCAGGACAAATCAAATTATTTAATTGAGTTATATCACATTGGCTGTGCTCCCTTTACCCTCTTGAACTGGACTTGAATCAGGACAGTCTCTGAATTAACTTGCATTAACTGTCTCCATGACAAACAATGAAGGAATTGAAGTATGCCTGAGCAAGGCATTGGTCCTACAGCAATTTGATGTATTTAAAAGTGGCTGTGGCAAGCAGCATTCATAGCACTCGCTTCCATTAATCTTTCCTCCTGTCACTGCGAGCAACAAAGCCCAAAAATCTGTGATGGCATCTTTCTGAGTAATGACAATGGGCCACTGTGTTTTTAGGTTTGGCTGGGGAGTCAACAGCAACTCGCAAGACTCAACAAAGTTTGGAATCAGCTGCCACTAGGTCACCAAGATTGAGTATTAATATTAAAGATTGCTGTGAATAGAAAAAATGGTACTTGGGTTATTTAATCTGAATCTGCCCAACAGAAAGCTGATAGAAGTAAGTAAACATCAGTTTATGCTGACAAGAATATAAATAGGAAGATCTCCATTGCTGGACATTTTCCACTCAAGTTTCAATTTTGTATTACCCATATTTTACACAGTCTCCTGGCAACGGAATTCTGGAAAATGTCCAAAAGAAAACCTAGATGTACAAGTCTCCACCCCCACACCCTCCCCCATCCCCCCCCCCCCACCACCACCATGGTTAACGTAATAACATTTACTTATTCTTTATCTTGCTTCAACATCCCTGTAGATAAGCTTACTTGGAACACTGTCTGAAGGCCAGATGAGTAAAGACCATAAAACTATCACCAACTGCTAATGTCTAGAAAGCGAGTCTTTAGACTGCTGGGCTAATGTTAGCACAAACTATGAGTAAATATTATAGAAGAATTACCGTGCTTTTTAAATGTGGAATAAAAGTGAGACTATTGTGCTGGAAAATTAGGAAGACTGATCACCCTGCTACTGAGCTCAGATGTAGCTTTTTCACCATTATGGATGTAATTTACAAATATTGAATCCTACAATAAATCTATAATGAGTGAATTAGCTTTATTATCACACGTACTTAAATTAGGACAGTGGAAAGTTTGTAAGTCTCCATTTGCAGCGCCACCTTAAGTATACAGGTACCTAGGCACAGCTTCTTCAGTTACAAGCTATAGGTATATGACTGCATCCATTTACACATTCACAAAGATAATGAGCTAGAAATTCTGTGAGGTAGTATTATTTCGAGCCTTCTCTTAACTGGTGTGTCAGGATTGAGAAAATCTTGCTTTGCTTCAGATGTGGCAGATAAATCCAATGCGTGATTGACAGTTCTGATACAGGTGGGGCAGGTAGAGTTTGAAGGGCTGGTTGGCTGAGGCATTTGAAGGTTGGTGCACTTTCTCAGAGTTGGCCTCTGCATGCTTCTGACAAAATCCCAATATATACCTTTCTAAATAAATGTTATCCAGTTTGGGTAACCAAAAGCCAACGAGTGAACAGACATGTTTGTTCTCTTCCAGGCTGTTTTTTCCAGATTTGACAGAGGAGATGCCTCCCACACCATGGGACTAACTGTGACGGGCACACTTCCATCTGGGATCACTGGGAATATTGAGGATGATGGAATTTTCCTGTCTGACAGCCCTTAACTCACAGCTTATTTTCATCCTGATGTCTGATAGGATGAACAAACTGCTGATGGTGGGATCAAAGCACTTCTGCTGTTCTGCTGGGAGTCTCGTGCTATGGCCAAGTAGAACAGTTTCTTCAGGAGTCTGTTGTCAGGGATACCATACAAGCAGAAATATGTCCTGCCCAGGTACCTGGTCTTCAGTGATTAATGTCTCGATGTTGGGCATGTTGTCTTGGGAGGGACCATTGGTGTTTCACCACATTTCTTTCAACTGGATTTGGAAGATCTTTTGAGGCACCAATGACAGTACTTCTCCAGTATTTCGATGTGCCTCCTGTAGGTTGTCCAAGTGTCTGATGCATAATGCATATGCTACCCAGGAAACCGAGTCTCTGGTTTCAGATCCTAGGTCTTAGATACACATTTTGTTGAGCCTCAAGCAACATCTACAGTCACTACCCAGGCAGTAATGCTCCACTGGGTATTTTCTGCATAGACTATGCAAGGTTGCAGCAGGAGAAGGGAGCATACTGGTGTATTCCCTGCATTCGCTCGAAGACTTCAAATTCATGCTAAACTGACTGACTGATGTGATGCCAAGATTCCAAATTAGGCCACACAAATTCAGAGTACGTATTGTTAATTATTCTCAAAGATTCGGTTTGAAGCTGCAAGGTCAGTCCTGCACTGTTGTTCCTTAAGAGACAGACCAAATCTGTCTGTCGCAAGGTACGTAGAAGTACGTTGAATTGTTTCTGACAGTCTTTTGTGTTGAGCTTCTGGTTCTGATGATAGCTGTTGCTAATCTGCAGTGGCAGAGCAGAGGATGTGGTGATCTGCCTGTGCAAAAACTACAACATGGGAATAGTAAAGGCAGTACTTGTGAGTCTACAAAATGAACAGGGACTGTGGAGATATCATGGACAGTGCAAAGGTTTTACTAAGTTATCGCTGGACTTGCTCCTCGAAGGTAACAAAAGCCAATCTGGTAGGTCAGTCAAGGCACCTAGAATCTCATTTTACGTGCTTATCAGTGCTGTTTAAGACGTCATCCATCAAGGTCCTTATCTGCATCCTATGCAGCAGACTTGTCGGTAACTTCACCCTCCATGGATAAATGAACTACAGCAGCCTCTTTGTGTCCCAGTCGGTAATCACAAATCTATGCCAGCCTAACAGGTGAGTTCCATGCCAGAGTCAGAACTGGTGGTTGAAAATTTCACATCAAGTGCTGGGTTTATTTCTCACGATTGCACTCCCTTCCACCTTCCTGCTAGGGCTGACCAGGTCAAAGTTCTTGAGTATATAAGAGTAGGAAATCTGAAGGGAAAGGTTCATGTGAGGGAAGTGTAAAGCAAGAAGTCTATGATCCCACTATCAGTAGTTTGTTCATTCCAGCAGACATCAGGATAAGAATAAACTGTAAGTTAATGGCTGTCAGACAGCAATATTTCATTATCCTCAATTTTCCCAGTGATCCCAGATGGAAGTATGCCCATTGCAGTTAGTCCCATGGTGTGGAAAGCAATCTTCTCCATTGAATCTTGTCACTGCCAGCAGTGCTCTGTTCTGTTCTGTTGTGTTCATCGTGTTCTGCAAGTAAAGAGTTTAAAATATCAGTGATTACACCATGCTGCGTTACATGTTTTGCCAACCATAGATGGAGAGCTGAAGGTATGTGAAGGCAGTGAGATAGAAAAAGTCATAAGATGCAGTAACTGGCCTTAACTATCCTCCTGTAGCCATTAGCCATCTTGTAGCAATGCTGTCAAGTGCTCTGATCATCAGTCTGGGAGTTGAATGTCCTGGCATCCACTTCTGAGGATGTTCTGCTGAGGGAGATCCTTGAGAACTCCTAATTTGCAGGCAGATTCATAGTGCCATATTTTACCAGAAATTATCAAAGAGTAAGCTTCTTGGAGGGTTGCTCGCCAGGACATTTCTGCAGGCAAAGGTCAGAAGTGGGGATATTCACTGATGATTGTACAATGTTCAGTACCATTCACAACTCCTCAGATACTGAAGCAGTCCATGTTCAAATGCAACAAGATCTGGACAATATCCAGGCTTGGTCTGGATAAGTGGCAAGTAATATTTGTGCCACACAAATGCCAGGCAACAACTATCTCTAATAAGAAATAATCTAACCACAGCCCCTTGACACTCAATGGCATTATCATCACTATCAACATTGTTGGGGTTACAATTGACCAGAAACTCAACTGAACCCGCAACATAAACACAGTGGCTTCAAAAGCAAGTTAGAGACTAGAAGATTGAGGGGAGTAACTCATCTCCTGATTGTCCAAAGCCTATCCACCATCTACGGGGCACGAATCACAAATACTCCCCACTTGCCTGGATGAGTGCAGCTCCAGCAAAATTCAAGAAGCTTGACAATATCCAGGATAACGTAGCACCCATCCACATCCACAAGCATCCACTATCTCCACCAGTGACGTTCAGTAGCAGCAGTGTGTACTATCTACAAGATACACTGCAACAATTAATCAAAGATTCTTGGACAGTTCCTTCTGAACTCATGGCCACTTCCATCGAGAATGACAAGGAGAACACCACCACCTACAAGCTTCCCTTCAAGCCACTCACCATCTTGACTTGGAACTAGATCACTACTCCATCACTGTCGCTGAACCAAAATCCTAGAATTCCCTCCCTACAGGCATTGGGTGTCAAACTACAGCACATTCACCATAGCAGTTCAAGAAAGCAGTTTGCCACTGGCTTCTCAAGGGCAACTAGGGACAAGGAGTAAATATCTTCCCAAATTCACTTTATCACCAATGCTCCATAACCTTAATGTACTGCACTTTTCATATTCTGCCACTCATTGTAAGCTGAACTACCCCCACTTTTGAGAGCTTCTGAGATTCCTGGTGCTGGTACCATCTTTGAGGCTCAAACATGCACTCAGCCAACCATGCAACCGCTCTGCCCAGTTTCTGCCAATTGCCCTAAACATGTTGAACAGAGGAAAAATGCTTTGTTGATAGGCACCTGGAGATCCTGCTGGATGGGGATTAAGTGAAGTCATCGTTTATGGAGTAAAGGTGCTGGTGTTAAAATGGGGTGGGAAAGCCAAAAATCATATAATACCAGGTTATGGTCCAACAGGTTTATTTGAAACCACAAGGTTTTGGAGCCCTGCTAGCTGCCTGAGGAAGGAGCAGGACCCCGAAAGCTTGTGGTTTCAAATAAACCTGTTGGACTATAGCCTGGTGCCATGTGACCTTGGCATTGTCCATGGAACATGCCTGAGATTTGGTGACTGATGAAGGGCCAGAGGAGCAAGCTACGAGCTGGAGTCACCACGTACCCATTCTGACTTTTATGCTGGGAATTGATGCTGACAGTTTCTTCTGGTGGATGAGAGAATGGGAAACTGCATATCAATAAAGTGAGATAATGTGACAATGAGGGTGTTAATACATGATCAACTTGCTTTTGAAGCCACTGTGTTTATGTTGTGGGTTCAGTTGAGTTTGTAAATAGACCTCTCACTGCTCACTGGTCAAAATCTCATCTCATATTTCAACATTAGGTTGGAAAATGGGACATTTTGCTTTCAGCGTCGGGAATCTCCTTATTGGCCACCTCTCAGGATTTTCCCAACTTTTGCACCGACGCATCATTATTCAGGAGCTGGGAAAATTCTGTCCATGGAGTAATATTCTTTAAGAGGGTGGTCTCTCTTCAAGAGAAGCTGGCAGTACCACCCGATTGAACACAGGGGTCACGGGCAGTGTAATCAGGAGCTGCTGAGGCCAATACTATAATCATTTACATGTGAACAAAACTCAGGTTTCCCACCTGGATCAACGGCAAGTCATCGTACAAAATCTCCAATACCTTAAAATTAAAGCTATCTACTTTTGAGCTTGATGACTATAACCTTGTCTCTCTAGCAGCATACCTGACAACACCCATCTGACTCATTGGAGTATTAAATCAGACAGGGTGTAACTGAACTTACTGAATTTACCTAACTAGTTGGTTGAAATGATCAAAATGTGTATACGTCGTTTGGCCTGCTTTCATATCATCACCAATCATGGCACTATTGCAAATGTACTTCCCAGGTGGGGTTCTGAATGCTATTTAATAAGTCTGAAGTGTCTAATGATGTTAGAGTCCTGATGTGCTCCATACTAATAGAGAGTCAGAATGTAGGACCTGTGCCATTGATATGTACAAAGCACTTGAGGCCTCCAGTTTGCATTCCAATGAGACTGAAACCTCATGCTATCTCTGGAATGCCTGAATGGTGATTCAACAATAACAGTGGAACAAGTGCTTCAGGGAAGCAGCAAGAGGGAAAACAATATTTCTTCATGCTGAACAATCTTTCCTTTCTATTAGTTTTTTCTTTGCTGCCAACAGAAAAAGATCCCGTAATATAGCATTGTATATCCTAATTGCCCTTGAGAAGGTTGGTTAAAGTCTCCTTCTGGTGCAGGTATAGTCATGTTGCTACTTGGTGGGGGTTGAGGATTTTTGGCAAAGGTGAGGACTGCAGATGCTGGAGATCAGAGTCAATATTAGCATGGTGCTGGAAAAGCACAGCAGGTCAGGCAGCATCCGAGGAGCAGAAAAATCGACTTTTCAGGCAAAAGCCCTTCATCAGGAATCCTGATGAAGGGCTTTTGCCCGAAACGTCGATTTTCCTGCTCCTTGGTTGATGATTTTAATCCGGTGACATTGCAGTAATGGTGATACAGTTCAAGTAAGCATGACATGTGATTTGGAGGACAACTTGCAGGTTGTGCTGTCCCCATGTATCTTTTGTCTTTGTCCTTCTGGGAAGACAGTTTTGAGGGTGCTGTCGAAGGGGATTTGTGACGTTGCTGCAGTGCATCTTGGACATGGTATACACAGCAGCTGCTGTGTGCCATTCACAGAGTGACAGAACTGTTTAATGAACAGTTATGAATTTATGAACTGTTTACTGGAGTGCTAATTCAGCAGTTTGCCTTGTCCTGAATAATGTCAAGCTTCTTGAATGTAATGGGAGCTGCACTCATCCATCCACATTGACAGTATTTCATCACAGTCCTGATTAACAACATGTAGATGGTGGACAGACTTTACTGACCTCCACTGTTTTTGACATTTTTGAGTTTGTCTCATTTACACAACTTTGAAATTGAACACAAAACTCTGGTGGGCAAATCTAATACTGGGTAAAAGGTGTTAATTATTTTTTAAAATCAGCCTATACATATCTACTCTTTGTTCAGCACATTTCACCATCAACATCTGTTGTCCATCTCCTATACATTTTCCACCATATTACTGTTCAACTGCACTCTACCTCTATTATCACCACCCTACATTGGTGAATACAATACACTACAATTCAAAAAGAGGCTTATGTCTGCTTCCAACAGCCTTAGTTGAACCTGGAACCCATATATTAGTGGACAGGTAGTGTTCTGGCTGTCCTTCTGATCTTCCTGGCTTTTACAATAAAGTAAAATTAAAAAGTGATACAACTGTAACTCTGCAGTCACTTCTCTACAGCAAGCCATTTTGACATAGAAAACCTCTTTTAGGCAGCTGCAAGGGACAACAGAATATCATTCGAGTTAACCTGGTGATTGCCCTGTAAAGCTGAATTTATGGTTTCTGTTTCACGAGAAATTGGCAATTTTGTTTTGATTAATCATGCTCTTTTTTGGTTGTTTAATATTATAATCTTCTAAATAAATGGCTATTTACATCTGTAAACTGAGGCTCACTGCAAACTTAATGAAATTGATAAATGTATTCATAATTCAGAATTTCCTGCAACCAAACATTTTCAGAGAGAGGATTTGAAATCCAGAATTCCATGACTTTGAAAGTATTGA
This sequence comes from Chiloscyllium punctatum, assembly GCF_047496795.1. NCBI lineage: Eukaryota > Metazoa > Chordata > Chondrichthyes > Orectolobiformes > Hemiscylliidae > Chiloscyllium > Chiloscyllium punctatum. Next base: position 58,762,866 of record NC_092763.1, on the reverse strand, counting down.
TCCGTTTAATGTATTGCAGCAGATAGGGTTAAGCCTTATTCAGCCAAAAGCATATGTTAACTTCTTGACTGCTCCACTTCTGAAATCCCTGATTTGAAATGGTTTTTACTGTGGCATGTTCAAAGTTCTTTTCCAGGAAAGTTTGGTATAAACTTGCAACGAGAAGTCTGAACCCGCATGACATGGTGAGATATACTGAGTAATTCACAAATCAAGGTGGTCCAGAAATATTCTCGGGAAATATCAGCAGAAATCATGATGGTACATCATATCTTTAAACATTCATCAAATTCTTAATGACAATTTACAACACCCTTCACGTAGACAATGGATTAAGATTTTGTGGGATTATTTTAATTGTTTTCATTATCACTGTCATCTGTCACGATAGGAACTAAAAGTGTTCTCCCACACTGTATTGCCACATACTCTAAAAAACATCAGCTCAAAAATATTTTACATAGCCTGAAGCTGCCTTCTCTTTCATGCAAACTCCATTTGGAGCAGCCACTTTTAAATTTGAGAAACTAATTTATTGAACAACATAAATGACCTCTTACAGTTTTCAACCCATGCAAGTAATATCTTGGTTCTTTTGACTGTGAGCCTTGGCAGCTATGTAAGTGATGAATCTGACAATGATGTGTGAATACCCTAACCTAGTGCTAAATGGGAGCTGGGTGGAGCAGGTATATTCACAGCAGCCTTGCCTATTGTTAGTCACATACCAAAATGCTGTGTTGACTATTGTTAGATAATGGCTTCTGTTTCTCCTCGACAATTAGGGTTCTCTGAAGTTTTCTCTATGCTTTGCTTTTAGATGGCCATCACTTCCTATTGAGGGTCAGCGCAAGGTCATGACTTTTTACACGAGGTTATGTTGCCCATGCTTCTCCTTTCCCTCTCCAGAAGCTACAAAGTAACTGACTCTGCATTCAGTGTGGTCAGTAAACCTTCCACTGGAAGCAGTTGTACATTGTGGAAGAGTAAAAGCTGCATGCACTTTCTCTGGTATTTACTCTGTAATGCCTTTCCTCCACTATGGTCTGGTTTGATACAGAAAGCAGTTTCTTTAGCTACCAACTCAAACACCTGGGCTGATGGCATTCCAGCTGTACAGCAAGCCATTTGACATAGAAAGCCTCTATAAGGCAGCTGCAAGGGACAACAGAATATCATCCGAGTTAACCTGGTGATTGCCCTGTAAAGTTGAATTTATGGTTTCTCATGATTTGGAGATGCCGGTGTTGAACTGGGGTGTGCAAAGTTAATAATCACACAACACCAGGTTATAGTCCAACAGATTTAATTGGAAGCATTAGCTTTCGGAGCGCTGCTCCTTCATCAGGTGTAACTTTTAAAAAAGTGTTGCAATTTACATATGAAAGAAGTGAATCTAACATGGTCATTTCGACAGATGAGAGACTTAACAAACAATCAAGGTATTTTTCAATGTATAATTTCAGTTACATCACACTGTAAGCTGTGCCTTACAATTGTGTCCTCCACAACCACCTGATGAAGGAGCAGCGCTCCGAAAGCTAGTGCTTCCAATTAAACCTGTTAGACTATAACCTAGTGATGTGTGATTTTTAACTTTATGGTTGCTGTTTCACAGCCAGTTGAGAGAGAGGACTGTTGGCAAATTGCAACAGATCAGCTGTTTTTATTCCTCAGTTTCCATTCCACCCCATGGCAGAGTAGATGCTGGTGTTGTCCTTGGTGCCATCAAAAATTGTTTGCTGCTGTATCTCTGAGCATTCTTTGAGGTACTTTGGGAATTTCGCACAGTTCAGCATTAACTCTAAAGTTCCAGAAAAAGAAAGCTCCAATTTTCCAGAAGAGAATGGCTGTGGTTCAGTGGTCAGCACTGCTGCTTCACAGCGCCAGGGACCTGGGTTTGATTCCAATCTCGGACAACTGTCTGTGTGGAGTTTGAACATTCTCTCCGTGTCTGCATGGTTTTCCTCTGGGTGCTCTGGTTTCCTCCCACAACCCGAAGATGTGCAGGTCAGGTGAATTGGCCATGCTAAATTGTCTGTAGCATTCAGGGATGTAGGTTAGATGCATTAGTCAGGGGTAAATATAGGGGAAATAGGTCTGCGTGGGTCACTCTTCAGAGAGTTGGTATGGACTTCTTGGGCTGAAGGGCCTATTTTTACACTGTAAACTAAATTTCTAAACAAAGATTGTGATCATTTCTCTATTCCTGATGAAGGGCTTTTGCCCGAAACATCGATTTTCCTGCTCCTCTGATGCTGCCTGAACTGCTGAGCTTTTCCAGCACCACTCTAATCTAGAATTAAGAAAAGTTGATTCTACAGATAAAACTGAAATAGCTGGAAGAAGGCACAGATACCAATGGCCGTCTTCCTGCTGGATCACCATGCTCAGCATCTCCTCAAGTTACATCTTTGTTCCAACAAGTGCTGATTCCAAGAAGCACTAAAGAAACAGTGTGTCATGTTCCTAATGATCCATAAGTTAGGCAGCCCAGTTGCCCCTCTGATGATACAGGCCACTTCCACAAATGTCTGGATGATCCTGTTCTTTAGAATTGGGAAAGGGTTACTGGAGGTTAAATTGGTAAGTATTGCAGAAATGTTTTTTGCAACGTTTAGTATCCAGCCTTCTTTGCATGCAATGTCACAGGTTCTCCATTTCTGAATTCATTCTACACTGGGCCAATTGGAGAACTTAGGATAGTATAAAGAATTCAAATGCACCTTCTAGATTTAAATAAATTCTCCAGTTTGATACAGAGCCTGGTGCTTGAATGGACATGGACTCGGCCCAGTGCTTCAAATCTGCCCTGTAATATCTTTCAGCCACATTGCAAGCATTGTTACTGAATGTGTTTAGAAAGCCAAAATGTGAGTCAATAACTCTCACATCGGATCAGTACTATCATAGGATCTAAAAAAAAGAAGTAAATTTGTAATTGCCAGTGATGACATGAAAGAGTCACATCAAGAAGCAATGATACTGCAGAAAAGTTAAAACAGCAAAATCGCTAGATATAGGAGAAACCCCAAATGCTATTGATTTGTAATGCATTATTTCCAGCACAGATGTGATGGCTTCCTTTGGTGTCATGAATATCCTCTGTTTCTATTGGTTGAATCTTACCAGACATTGGCTAAGTGTCATTTTCGTTGGGTTTCTTGAAAGGTTTCTTTCTGCAAGGCCTATTGACATTTCTCATGCTGTTGCTCTACACATGCCTTGTTAACTCCACACCATGCCCCACGGCGCAGCTCTCGTTCCACGCTAGCCTGATTCCCCCACTCGCCATAGGCAGAGGTGCTTGTTATTGCTGAGATCTCCTAGGATCCCTGACAATGGCAACAAGTTTAAAGGCCATTCTGCATATAGTCAAGAGCTGACAGTCTGAATCTGTCCTGCACAATTCATGGCCTTTTATACAGGGAGTGGTAAGTGTCAGAGACGGTGAGTCAAGATTAGAGTGGTGCTGGAAAAGCACAGCAGGTCAGTCAGCATCAGAGGAGCAGGAAAATCGACGTTTCAGTCAAAAGCCCTTCATCAGGAAGCCTAACCTGCTGTACTTTTCCAGCACTAGTCTAATCTTGACTCTAATCTTCAGCATCTGCAGAACCCACTTTCAGGGAAAGTGAGGTCTGGTCAGGAGCATCCAAGGAGCAGGAAAATCAATGTTTCGGGCATAATCCCTTCATCAGGAACCTTCCTGCTGCACCTGCTATACTTTTTCAGCAAAACACTCAACTCAGTACCCACTTTCACCTAGTCAGAATAGGTGGTGGAGCCAGATATAGTAGCAACATTTAAGAAGCATCATGACAGATATATGAATAGGCAGGGAGTAGACAGAATGAGGGAATAAGGAATAGTGTCTGTGTGGGTTTCCAATTTGTGCTCCAGTCCAAAGATGTGTAAGTTGGGTGTATTGGCCATGGTAAAATGCAGGATTACGGGGATAGGGTGGGGTGCTTGGTCTGGATAGGATGCTCTTTGGAGGTTCGGTGCAGATTCAATGGGCCGAATGGCTTTTTTTCTGCACTATGATTCTATGAGAGGAATACAGACTGTGTACAGGAAAAAGATTTTAGTTTAGGAAGGTTTAATGTTGGCATAGTCTTAGTAGGCCGTAGAACCTGTCTTATACTGTTCTTTGTTCTTGTGTTTGATGAGGGTGCAGTGATGCTGGCATGTGTCAGAGACCACATTCGTGGATATGAGGTGTGGCCCATGGAGTGTGCCCTGAGATTTTGGTGGTCTGGAGGAGCAAACAGTGAGCTGAAGTCACTAGGTCTTTCAGGTTGGGAATTCTTGGTGTCTAGATTCAGTCCAGTGGGTGGAAGAATGGGAGACTACCTGTTAATGAGGCAAGATTAGGTGGTAATGAGAGTGATAATGCATGATAATCCATGTTAATAGACCTCTTGTCACTCAATAACAAGAATCTTATCTCGATGTCCAGGACCTGATTGGAAAATGTAACTTTTTAATTTCAATGTGGAGAAGGGTTATCTGAAACAATAAAGGCAGACATCTTCAATGTATTTGAAAATACTTGGGTATTTTGAGATACTGTAACCTACAAGTACAGACCAAGCATCGGGAGGTGGCATTAAAATGGAAAGTTCTTTTTAGCTGTCGTGGGCACCATGGGTTGAGTAACTTCCTTCAGTGTTATTAATCAATATCTGTCTATGTTTTTAGTTTTCCATTAACACTGAACAATGTATTGTGTTAAACCAAACTGCTTTAAATTGCAGCACTGATCAACTAAGAGTTGAGTTATTGATTCTACATCTGTATCCTCAGCCAATTTCCTCCTTTGATACTACTCATTCCCCAGCCTGAACTATATGTCACTGAAATTGTCATCCATGATTTTATCACCTCTAGTTTACATTACCCTGAATATATATTCACCAGCTTCCCATCCTACACTCCAACAACCAGTTCTTTCAAATTCTGTAACCTGTATCCTATTCTGTGCTTTGCTCATTGCCTTCCCTGCATTTCCTTTGAAAGCCTTAAATATCAACTTCTCGTTCATAAGTTTAAACTGTTCCATGATTTTGTCATTCATAATCTCTGTAACCACCTCCAGTTTTATTTCATCCATTCAAATTCATTTCTTTTGACTCTAGCATCTTTTGTAAACTCCTATTGCTATCAAACCTATAGCTGCCTGTAGTCCTCACAGTTTATAATTCCCTTCTTTGCTCATCCGTTGCACTCTGTCCTTTTAAAACTCTGTTTAAAAGTCATCTTTGACCATCCTTGCAATATAAATCCCAGGAGTATTGATCAACATTTGGTTGGCCTTGTTGGCTATCATGCCAGATTGGAAAGCCTTTTGGTTAAATTGGCATTAATTCACGATGCTCATGGTATGACACTAAACCCAAATTAAATTCTTGCCAGTAGCTCCTATTGAAAAAATTCAATTCTTTTATCTCATTTATCATTGCAGTGTTGATTGGATTGACAGGCATTGAGTACAAAAGCAGGGAAGTTATTCTAAACTTATAGAAAGCTCTGATTAGGCCTCAATCAGAGTATTTTGTCCAGTTCCAGTCACCACTCTCTAAGATGAAAGGCCTTTGAGAGGGTGCACAAAAGATTTTCAGAACAGTCCCCCAGAGATTTGGTGGAGGCTGGGGATAGTGGGTTTGTTACATAGTCAGGGCTGTTCTCCTCAGATCAAGGACAATTGAAAGCAGATTTGAAAAAGATGCAGAAGACTGCTTAAATAAGTTCACAAAAAAAAACCTTTCCATGTTTGCTCAAGGTACAAAGACAAGTGAGCACAAACTTAAGTTTTGGCAAAGGAATGCAAGAGGAATTTGAGGAAGAAATTTGTGATGCAGCGAATGCTAATAATCTTGAACTTGCTGCCCAAGAAGCAGAGGCAGTTAATTAATAGGAAACTGAGTGGACTCTTGAAAGAAATAAACTTGTATGGGGTACAGGGATAAAAGGAAGAATGGGACTAAATGGATTCCACACTGAGAGCTGACATAGACTCATGGCGGAAGTGAGAACTGCTGATGCTAGAGATCAGAGTCGAGAGTGTCAGTGCTGGAAAAGCACAACAGGCCAGGCAGCATCCGAGGTGCAGGAGAATCGACGTTTCAGGCAAATGCCCTTCATCAGGAATTAGGCTTGTGAGCCTCGGGGGTGGATAGATAAATGGCAGGGGGGGTGTAGCTGGGGAAAGGTAGCTTAGATTGCGATAGGTAGATAGAAGTGGGGGTAATGGTGATAGGTCAGAGAGGAGGGTGGAGTGGATAGTTGGGAAGGAAGATGGACAGGTAGGACAAGTCATGAGGGTGGTGCCAAGTTGGGAGGTTGGATCTCGGATAAGTTGGGGGGAGGAGAAATGAGGAAACTGGTGAAATCCACATTGATGCTGTGTGGTTGGTGGGTCCCAAGGCAGAAGATGAGGTGTTCTTCCACCAGGCGTCAGGTCGTTAAGGTGTAGCAATGGAGGAGGCCCAGGACCTGCATGTCCTTGGTGGATTGGGAGGGGGAGTTGAAGTTTTCAGGCCACAAGCTGCGGGGGGGGGGGGGCGGGGGGAAGGCAGTGGTGGTGGTTGGTTGGTGCGGGTGTCTCGGACATGTTCTCTGAAGCATTCTGCAAGTAGGCGTCCTGTCTGCCCAATGAAGAGGAGACCACATCAGGAACAATGGATAAAGTAAATTACATGTGTGGAAGTGCAGGTGAAACTCTGATGGATGTGGAAGGCTCTTTTGGGGCCTTGGATGGAGGTCCTAGACTCAGTTGGCTAATTAGCCTCCATTTGTATTATAAATGGCTGTATGACTCTATTTCCACTCTCTACTAGTTCTCTAAATTGCTTCAGAGATTTGAGGCATTTTATAGCAAGCTTTTCTTTAAAGATCCAGTCCCTGCCTGCTGAATGTGACTCATTTATTTACAAGAAAACTCTTTGCAGCAAGCTATGTGAGGAGAAGCAAATTTCTCAAAACTACAAGATCCAGAAGGTCAAGGGATTTCTATTTGACAGCTGCAACTGATGGTAAGATATCTGTTTGTTTGACATCAACTATAGTCAACTATTCAACATAAGCATATCCATACACACGAACACATCTACACACAGGCAACTTTGCATCAACAACAAATAAGATCAATTGACTCACAGTGACAAGACCTTCAAATTCAATACTAGATGCGGGCTAGTGGGCTAGTCAATCAGCAGGAAGGGCAGCTGTGTTAGTTTCTTTTATTTGCCTCTCATTAGGTGCTTTAATGGCAGAACTGCTCAAAAGCAGTTATTGTTATCTCAGAGAAGGCAGAAGGTGGTGTTTGATATCCAAACGAAAATGTGAAAAGGGATGAGCAGTGATGCTTGTCATGTGTACTCAGTGACCGCACACTCTCTTCAGCATGAGTGCGTGATTGGCCAGCCTTGTTCTTTTGGAGTTTCTTAACAAAACTGATATTAAATGAAATGACTAGTTTTCTGGTTGGACTCTCCCAGTTGAGGGTGAATTGTGCATGCAGTACTGATGAGAAACTGATGAATCCACTTCCAACATATTCTGTAATAGAGGTGGATAAGAAATCAGGTTCTGTCAGCCTGTAATATCCTGGGCGAAAGTGAGGACTGCAGATGGTGGAGATTAGAAAAGCCATTCCTGACGAAGGGCTTTTGCCCGAAACATGAACTCTCCACCTCCTCGAATGCTGCCTGACCTGTTGTGCTTTTCCAGCACCACATTCTCGACTATGATATCCTGACTAGCACCATTCTTGTGAAATACACTCCTTGACAGGAGTAGCCAAAAATGGGAATATTTTCCACTTTGACATGAAAGAAGATGGTTGGCGGCTTAGGTTCCTCCTAGAATCTTAATTTTCTTTTAAGGAGGACTAAGTTTCCAGGTATCAAAACAGCTCATGTGTATTGTACACGGTGACAAATTTATTTTTTTTCTGTAACTTTTCTCCCTTATCTTTCTTTTTTTCCCTAGAGGCTGTGGTGGAAAATGGGACAGTTCCACAAGCCACCCAATCTTCCAATATCTCAGCAGAATGAGCAGGGCTAAGCTGCCCTCTCCTTTATCATTGTTCAATGCAGCAAGGGACCAGTGGCCTACTGTTTTATGCTTTTGCTGCTTTCAGTTTCCTGATTAGGATGGTCAGAGCTTCCTTCCACATCCTTTCCTACTTCTGTGAAGTTGAGTTTAGTAAAATTAAAATGTATTCTCTTTCTCATTTCCACATCCATCACACATTCAATGATGCATTCCAAGATGATTTATTTTATGAGGAGCTAGGCCTTTTGCTTTTATTTTCAAGAGCTTTTAGTTGTACTTTCAATTCACTTATCCAAAGATCATAATATTCCCTCTTTTCATTTGGAGGCTAGTGTTCCATCTCAAAAAGCCACTTAATAAAGGATAGTACAGAAACTAATCCTGACTTATCTTACATGTATTTGCAGTCTAAAACATTACAAATGTACATCTCTTTACTGAACAATGCATACAGTTTAAATAAGTTTGTCTTTATACATGCTCAATTATCACCTACATGTAATGAAATAAATAACAAATAATTTACAGATACTAATCTTCATTTGTCATTAAAATTATTTTTCCCCTACTGTATGGCAACGTATTTACTACTTCCTCATTACTCTCCTAGGAGTGTACTAAGGAAAACTCCTAAGCAGCAGCATTGTAATTGCTTCATCCCCATTGTCTGTTTGATGACAGCTTGGACTAAGCCATGACTTCTGTTATCTCTGCTTTCTACTAATATCCTTGGATTTCAAAGATGGTTTCCAGACAAGTCTACAGAGGATTTCCCTTATTTCTCAGCAGTTTGTCTCGGATTGGTTGCTCCTAATCAAAGATAGAGTAGCCTGGAAAATGGATGCACACAACCAGTGATCAGAGAGCATCAACTTGTTAAGAAAGTAGCAATCTGAGTGTTCTACGAAGGTGCATGAAGGTATTTTAACTGTGTAATGTGGGCTTTGCTGGGTAGCCCAGCATTTACTGACCAATCCTAATTGCTCTAGTGAAGGGGTGAATTGTATCAATACACCACTGCACTAACATGGAGTGGTGGGACACCCACAATGCTGCTGGTGTTACTATGCATCTGATGTGCAAAACAAAATAGAAAAGCACAGCACATTACAGGTCTATTGGCCCTCAGTATTGTGCCGGCCTTTTATTCTACTCTAACATCAGGCTAACCTGCATATCCTTCATTATACTATTTTCCATATGCCTATCCAAGAGTCGCTTAAATGTCCCAAATGTATCTGATGAGATATACTTGCCATCTCGAGCAGTAGAGGCCGTGGGTTTGGAAAGTGCTGTCTTAGAAATCTTGGTGCGATATTGCAATGCAACTTGTAGGCATGGACTGTGTTGTGATGGAGGTAGTGATTGTTGAAATTGTTATTGAATATGCAAATCAAACAAGCTGCTTGGTCCTGGTGGTATCCAGCTTCTTGTGTGTTGTTGGAGCAGCAGTCATCAAGGCAAGTGGGGATCCTTCCACCACACTCCTGATTTGTGCTCTTTAAATGGTGAATAGACTTTGAGGAGTCATGGTGTGAATTTTGTGTTAAAGAAACTACTCTTGCAACCATTGTATTTATATGGCTGCTCAAGTTCAGTTTCCTGTTCAGTGGTAATCCCAGGATATTGATTCTGGGGAATTGCCTATCTCTTATGGGCCATGTATGTGACTTGCCAGTCATCAACAAAAGCCTGACTGCTGCCCAGGCTTTGCTGCATTTGGACATGAATTGCTTCAGTATCTGAAGAATTACTGAAGAAGCTGACATTGTGCAATCATTGGCAAGCATCCCACTCCAACCCTATGATGAAACAGCTGGAGATGGTTGGACCCAGAAACTCCAGCATGAGGGATTCTTGCAGTAATGTCCTCAGACTGAGACGATTGACCTTCAACAACCATAACCATCCCTCTATGTGTTAAGTATGACTCCAACAAATGGAAACTTTCCCCCCAATTTCCATTAATTCCAGTTTTGCCTGGCTGCCTTGATGACACATTTACTCAAGGGCAGTCATTTTCACTTCCACTCTTGAGCTCATCTCTTTGTCCAGATTTGAACCAAGGCTGTAATTAGATCAGAAGCTGACAGGGCCTGACAAGACCAAACTGAGTATCAGTGACCACAATATTGCTGAGTAAAAAGGTACATGCTGCTTGATAGCACGATCAATGACACAGTTCCATCACTTTGTTGATAGTTGGTAGTTGACTGATGGTATAGTGACTGACCAGGTTGTAATTTGTCCTCTTTTTTTTGAGGAGCAGATATACCTGGATAATTTTACACATTTTTAAAATAGAAACCAGAATTGTGTGTGTTCTGGAATAGATTGGTTTGTGTGCAGCTAGTTCTGAAGCACAAATCCACATTACTTATTGTCAGAATGTCATTAGGGTCCAAAGCTTTGTGTAATACCCAGTGCCTTCTTACTATCATATGGAGTGAATCAAATTGGTAGAAGACTGGTATCTGTGATGCTGGGGATTCCAGGCAAGGATGGATCATCCGCTCACATTCCTGAATGAAAACTTTTGTAAATTCATCAGCCTCGTCTTTTCCACTGATGTGCTGAGGTTCCCCATTGTTGAGAATGGGGATATTTGTGGAGTTTCCTCAACCAATGAGTTGTTTAATTATTCCCCTCCATTCATGATTTTTTGTTGAACCCTAGATTGTAGGATACGCTGGACCATAAGTTTGCAGATTGTGTTTAATATAGTTCCGCTGCTATTGATGGCCACAGTATGTCATGGTTGCTCTTGAGTTGTTTGATCTATTTGAAGTCCATCCCATCAGCACAGTGATTACACTTCACATCATGGTGGAGGGTATCCTCAATGTGATGTTTGAGATGCTGCAGAAGTGATAAGGAGAGATAATATTAGCTAAATGGCATAGTTATAAATTGAATAATTGACTAGTGAGGTGCAAAAGCAGGACAACGGTGCTGAACCTTCATAAATCTCAGATTAGGCCCCTGCTATGGTATGGTGTCAATTGTGGTGACCACAATTTCGGAGGGTATAAGCGTCCTTGAGAAGGTACAGAGGAGAATTGCCAAAATGACTCCAGGAATGAGGCAATCTTAGACACAGGCTGGGTGGGAAACAATGTGATTGTTCTCCTTATAGCAAAGTATATTAAGTCAAGATACAGGTCACCGTCATGATAGACAAAGAAAAGATTTTTTTCATCAGTTGATGATACAAGGATTAAGAGACACAAATACAATGTTCTGGTGAAGGGATTCCCGGGATGTGATGAGGGGTTCTGACACAGTGAGCAGTAATGACTTGGAATTCATTGCCAATGGGGGCAGAAATGAGAAATGATTTCAAAAGGATCTAAGATAGATACTTGAGGGAAATAAAGAGACCGATTGCTTCACAGAGAGCCAGCATGAACCGATTGCAGTCTTGCTTTGTCTAATACTTCTATGAATGAAAGAGAATTATTGAAATGACAAAAAGAAAATGCCTTCAGTAAATCGCACTCTGTTTTGGAATTATATGAATGAGTAGACTGTTTTCACAGGCAATGCTTGTTGACACCTGCAACTGCAGGCAATACACATGTCACTCATTCAGGAACATGCATATGTACAGTTCCAAACGTTAACGTTATCATGTAGGTTTTACATGTGATGTCATGGACAATTACACTACTGGGCATGCAGAGAGCATACAAGTTTAAACTGGATTTCAGTGGTGAGGAGAGGGAGCATGGGATACATGACATGGGATGATGGGAGGAGGAGTGAGATGGGAAGAAGGCCCAGAAGCCAGGGATTGGCAAGGGGGCGAGACAAGAACCTGGAAATGGCAGGCAGTGGTTGGGTATGTCAGGGATCAGTACTAAGAGCCCAACTATTAATGATAATGATTTAGATTTAATATCTCAAAAGTTGCAGATGACACAAAGCTGGGTGAAAGGGTAAGCTGTGAGAAGGATGCAGAGATGGTGCAGTGTGTTTTGGACAGACTGAGTGAGTGGGCATAAGCAGTATAATGTGAATAAGTATGAGGTTATCCGTGAGTGAGGCCTCTTTTGGTCACGGCTGACCATGGGTTGCATCCTCATTGTTCCAGCTTTCTGCTTCCCTGAAGCAATGTCGCTTGTGACTGAAGAGATCAATACTGGAGTGACAGTCTCGGTCGCAGAGGTAGCATCTGTATGTGGTCGTTGATCTGCTCGAGTAGCTGCACTCCTTCCTGCATGCCCGCTTGTCTGCTGCAGCACTCATCAGATTCATTTCCCCTCTTCTGAGGTGATGGTTCAGGGTGCTTCTCCATCTCGTGCGATCAGCTGCAAGCCTTTCCCAGGATTCCGTAATGATATCAAGTGCCTTCATGTCCCGCATGTAGAGGTCCTTGTAGTGCAGCTGGGGATGCCAGATGGGTCTCTTCCCAGGTGCGAGCTCTCCATCGAGGATAACCTTTGGGATGCGGTCATCCTCCATGCAGTGAACGTGACCCAGCCAGCATGGTCTCCTCTGCCTGAGCAGAGTGTACATGCTGGGATGGTCAGCGTGAGATTGCACTGCTGTGTTGGACACTCTGTCTTGTCAGGATATGGCGGATATCCTCAAGTGGAAGATGTTCCGTCTTCTCTCCTGTCTGGCACATGTAGTCCACATTTCACTGCCATACAGCAGTGTGCTTATGACACACGCTTTGTAGACTGACATCTTTATCTTCACTGTCAGATTGGGAATTGTCCAGACTCAAGTCGTCAGGCGAACAAGAGTTGAGGCTGCTTTCCCGATCCTCTTGTCGATCTCTGTGTCCAAGGAGAGGTTGTCCTGTCCCAGGACACTGATAGTCAGCCCGAAATCCTTGCAAGCATGGGACAGGCAATCTATCAGTGACTGGAGTTCTGCTGGGTGTGTGTTGCAACTGGAGCATCATCAGCAAACAGCATGTCCCCGAGGAGTGCCAATCGTACTTTTGTCTTGGCTCTGAGGCAGGCCAGGTTGAAGACCCTGCTGTCTGATCAAGTGTGTAGGTAAATCCCCTCCGTTGCGCTGCCAAAGGCATATTTCAGGAGTACAGCAAAAAAAATCCCGAAGTGTGGGAGCCAGGACGCAGCCTTGTTTGACGCCGCTGCAGACGACATAGGCCTCAGAAGAGCTGCCACTGAACTGTACTGTCCCTTTGTGTTACTGTGGAAGGATTCGATCATGCTCAGCAGTTTCGGTAGGCAGTCAGTCTTCAGGTGAATCTTGAAAAGGCCGTTTCTGCTGACCAGGTCGGACGCCTTGGTGAGGTCGATGAAAGTGACGTACAGGGGCATTTTCTGTTCTCTGCACTCTGCACTTCTCCTGCAGTTGGCGAAGGGAGAAGATCATGTATACTATTGACCTTTTAGCTCAGAAGCTGCACGGTAACTCTGGGTATACATGTTCTGCCAGTTTCTGCAGGTGAGTCAAGATGACCCAAGCAAAGGCTTGCCGACAGTGTTGAGGAGAGAGATGCCTCTAGTTGCTGCAGTCGCTTCTCTTGCCCTTGTTCTTGTAGAGGACAATGATCGTGGCATCCCTCATGGCTTGCAATATAGCTCCTTCTTGCCAATACTGACAGAGGACTTCATGCAATGGGAGCAGGAAGCCAGTCTTGCAGCACTTGGGTCAGATCAGGAGGAATCCCGTCGCTACTTGGGGCCTTACCTAAGGCCAGGCTGTCAATGGCCTCACTGAGCTCTTCTACTGACGGTTCTGCGTCTAGTTCATCCATAGTCAGCAAGCATGTGATAGGCATCAAGTGCTGAAGCGGAAACAGTATGCTGTCTGGAGTAGAGGTCAGAATAGTGTTCAACCCACCTCTCCATCTGCTGACCTTTGTCTGTGATTACTTCCCTAGTAGAGGATTTGAGGGGGGCAGTCTTGCTCTGAGCTGGTCTTAGTGCCTTTTTAATACCTTCATACATTCCCCTAACATTCTCCATTATAGCAGCCTTCTGAATTTCCTCACTTAGCTGTATCTAGTACTCATTAGTGCAATGCCTGGCAGTCTGCTGAACCTTGTTCCAGACAGCCCTGAGAATCTGCAGGTTCTTCCCAGTAGCTGACCGCTTATCCTCAGTTCAGGCAACAGACTTGGCTTCAATGACAGGGGTCATCTTGGCTGCCTTAGCCTCAAACCAGTCATATGTCTTGCAGGTCTTCTTCCCAAAGATAGCCAGGGATGTGCAATGCATGGTATCCCGCAAGGTTTCCCACTTCTCTGTGGCAGAATCTCCATGTTGCGAGGCACTGAGTTCTCTTTCAAAACCCTCTGAGAATCGTCTGGCTGGGACACCTTGCTGACGTTGATGCGACGATTTCCCCTGTTGCTTAGTGCAATAGAATCTCTTAGTCTATAGCCTAATCTTGCAACGCACGAGGAGCAGTCTGTGTCATAGTCCGCACTGTGGTAAAAGCGTGTGTGCAGAATGTGTTTGATGGGGGTGCACCTAACTAGGATCAGATTGAGTTGGTGACAATGCTTTGAGTGTGGGTGTCTCCAGGAAACCTTGTGCTGGGCCTTGTCTGGAATAAGGAATTTGTGATGCACCAATCGTAGTAAGTGCACAGCTTGAGCAGTCGCTGTCTGTTCTTATTCATTTTGCCCAAACCAAAATGCTCAAGGCAGGAGGGCCACGAGTCATGGTCTGCACCCACTCTGGCATTGAAGTCACCCAGAAGAACAAGTTGCTCCTTCCTAGGGATGCTGCTAATGACAGCTGCAAGATTGTCATCAAACTCGTTCTTCGTGTCTGGCTTGGAGGACAGTGTCAGGACAGACACACTGACAAGGATGACTGGGCCTGTAATGGTGTCGAGGCGAAGAGTCGTGAGTCACTCTGAGCCATTGCTGCCTGGATCTACTGTGTTCATCAGGCTGTTCTTTACTGTGAAGCCAACCCCCTGCTCTCTGGGCTCATCAGAGCCCTTCCCCTGCCAGTAAAATGTGTAGTCTTTCTCATTCAGTGAGCCCGCCCCTGCCAGCCTTATTTCCTGGAGGGCAGCGAGATCCACCAGGAGTCTCTTGAGCTCATTATTTGTGAAAGCTGATTTTCTAGAGTCACTGATATCCTGGAGGATTTCCTGAGAGGCCGGTCATCATTGTGCAGACGTTCCAACTTCCCACCTTAGGAGTTGGTCTCTTTTGTTGCTTGAAGCAGTGATTGCAATCTGCTGTTCGGATAATTCCTAATCTCCATGCACCTGATCAGGAGAGCAGATTGGAGTGGGACAGCACCTTAGTGGCTGGGGGCTGCTCATTGGGGACAATAGCTGTCCAGTGGGATTTGAAAATCTATCCCACTGTCGGGAGCAACCTCTGGTGCCACGCTCTCTGCCAATCTAGCGATGACTTAAAACTGGTATCAGCTGCCTGCGTGTGTTGTGTCGACGCTGCGAGCAAAGCTGGAGTGTCCTCTCCAGGTGTGGTGGTGGTTGGATGCAAGCCTAGGTGCTGTGGTATGGGGAACAAGCTGTTGCCCATGAAGCAGATCCCCCCTCTCCATGACACTGGCTAATCTAAAGAAACAGCAAAGCCATTACAGTTTGCTACCAGCACCGTCGCAGGAGCTACCAGAACGAGGTTGTAGATAAAGACAAAATGCCTACAGGGCCCTGGCTCCAGACTTTTCCTCAAGATATCCTCCTGAAGCCTTCCGCACATGCGAGTGTGATTACAAGGCAGCCGAGGGTTGAAACCAGAGCTTTCCTCCTTCTTGCCAGGAAGCTGCCAGCCCTGGGGGAGGGGGTGTGATGGTGCGGGTTGGGGGGGGGAGACAAGTGAGTTCCCTCCTAACCCTCCTTATCCACATCTCTCCCATCCCTCCTTATCCACATCTCTCCTAACTCTCCTTATCCACATCTCTCCTCACCTCCTTATCCACGTCTCTCCTCACCCTTCTTATCCACATCATTCCTAACCCTCCTTATCCACATCACTCCTAACCCTCTTGATTTACATCTCTCCCAACTCTCCTTATTTATATCACTCCTAACCCTCCTTTATCCACATCTCTCTTAACCCTCCTTATTCACATCTCACCTAAATATCCTTATTCACATCTCTACTAACCCTCATCATCCAGATCTCTCCTAACCCTCCGCATCCACATCTCTCCCAACCCTCCTTAATCACATCGCTCCTAACCTGCCTTATCCACAACTCTCCTATCCCTCTTCATCCACTTCTCTCCCAACCCTCCTTAACAACATCGCTCCTAACCCTCCTTATTCACATCTCTCCCAACCCTCCTTATTCACATCATTCCTAACCTGCCTTATCCACATCTCTCCCAACCCACCTTATCCACTTCTCTCCCAACCGACCTTCTCCACATCTCTCCTGACCCTCCTTATCCACATCACTCCTAACCATCCTTATCCACATCTCTCCGAACCCTCATTATCCACATCGCTCCGAACCCTGCTTATCCACATCTCTCCTGACCCTCCTTATCCACATCGCTCTTAATCCACCTTATTGACATCACTCCCAACACTCCTTATCCACATCTCTCCTCATCCACATCTCTCCCAACCCTCCTTAATCACATCACTCCTAACCTGCCTTATCCAAAACTCTCCTATCCCTCTTCATCCACATCACTCCCAACCCTCCTTATCCACTTCTCTCCCAACCCTCCTTAACATCATCGCTCCTAACCCTCCTTATTCACATCTCTTCCAACCCTCATTATCCACATCACTCCTAACCCTCCTTATCCACATCGCTCTTAATCCACCTTATTGACATCACTCCCAACACTCCTTATTCACATCTCTTCCAACCCTCCTTATTCATATCTCTCCTAACTTTCCTTATCCACATCTCTCCTAACCCTCCTTATTCACGTCTCTCCCAAACCTCCTTATCCACATCTCTCCTAACTCTCCTTACCCACATCTCTCCTCACCTCCTTATCCACATCTCTCCTCACCCTTCTTATCCATATCGTTCCTAATCCTCCTGATCCACATCACTCCTAACTCTCCTTATCCACATCTCTCCTCACCCTTCTTATCCACATCATTCCTAACCCTCCTTATCCACATCACTCCTAACCCTCTTGATTTACATCTCTCCCAACTCTCCTTATTTATATCACTCCTAACCCTCCTTTATCCACATCTCTCCTAACCCTCCTTATTCACATCTCACCTAAATATCCTTATCCACATCTCCCCTAACCCTCCTTATCCACATCACTCCCAACACACCTTATTCACATCTCTCCCAACCCTCCTTATTTATATCTCCCCTAACCTTCCTTATCCACATCCCTCCTAAACTTCCTTAACCACATCTCTCCTGACCCTCCTTATCCACATCACTCCTCACCCTTATTATCCACATCTCTCCTCACCCTCCATTTCCGCATCACTCCTGACCCTCCTTATCCACATCGATCCTAACCCTCCTTATCCACATCTCTCCGAACCCTCCTGATTCACAACTCTTTTAACCATCCTTATCCACATCTCTCCCAACGCTCCTTTTCCACATCACTCTTAACCCTCCTTATTCACATCGCTCCCAACCCTCCTTAGCCCCATCTCCCTGACCCACCTCATCCACATCTCTCCTATCCCTCCTTATCCACATTTCTCCCAACCCTCCTTATCCGCATCACTCCTAACCATCCTTATCCACATCTCCCCTAATCCTCCTTATTCACGTCTCTCCTAACACTCCTTCTCCCCATCTCTCCTAACCCTCCAGATCCACAACTCTTGTACCCTTCATATCGACATCGCTCCTAATCCTCCTTATCTACATCTTTCCTAAATCCCCTTATTCACATCTCTCCTAACGCTGCTTATTCACATCTGACAAAAATAATCTTATCCACATCACTCCTAACCCTCCTCATCCACACACTCCTAACCTTCCTTATCCACATCGCTCCTAACCCTCCTTATCCACATCTCGCTGAGCCTCCTTATCCTCATCTCTCCTAACCCTCCTTATCCATATTGCTCCTAAACCTCCTTATCCACATCGTTCCTAAACCTCCTTATTCTCAACTCTCCTAAACCTCCTTATCCACATCTCTCCCAACCCTCCTTATTCACATCACTCCTAACCTGCCTTATCCACAACTTTCCTATCCCTCTTCATCCACATCACCCCCAACCCTCCTTATCCACTTCTCTCCCAACCCTCCTTAACAACATCGCTCTTAACCCTCCTTATTCACATCTCTCCCAACCCTCCTTATCCACTTCTCTCCCAACCGTCCTTATCGACATCTCTCCTGACCCTCCTTATCCACATCACTCCTAACCCTGCTTATCCACATCTCTCCGAACCCTCATTATCCACATCGCTCTGAACCCTGCTTATCCACATCTCTCCTGACCCTTCTTATCCACATCGCTCTTAATCCACCTTATCCACATCACTCCCAACACTCCTTATTCACATCTCTTCCAACCCTCCTTATTCATAGCTCTCCTAACTTTCCTTATCCACCTCTCTCCTAACCCACCTTATACATATCACTCCTAACCTTCCATATCCACATCTCTCCCATACCCTTCTTCTCCACATCTCTCCTAACAGTCATTATCCACAACTTTCCTAACCCTCCTTATCCACATCTCTCCTTATCCACATTGTTCCCAAACCACCTTTTCCACATCACTCCAAACCCTCCTTATTTACGTCTCTCCCAAACCTCCTTATCCATATCACTCCCAACACTCCTTATTCACATCTCTCCCAACCCTCCTTATTCATATCTCTCCTAACCCTCCTTATTCATATCTCTCCTGACCTTCCTTATCCACATCCCTCATAAACCTCCTTAACCATATCTCTCCTGACCCTCCTTATCCACATCACTCCTCACCCTTATTATCCACATCTCTCCTCACCCTCCATTTCCGCATCACTCCTGACCCTCCTTATACACATCTCTCCTAACCCTCCTGATCCACATCTCTCGTAACCATCCTTATCAACATCTCTCCCAACGCTCCTTTTCCACATCACTCCTAACCCTCCTTATTCACATCTCTCCCAACCATCCTTAGCCCCATCTCCCTGACCCTCCTTATCCACATCTCCCCTATCCCTCCTTATCCACATCTCTCCTAACCCTCCTTATTAACATCTCTCCTAACACTCCTTATCCCCATCTCTCCTAACCCTCCAGATCCACAACTCTCGTACCCTTCATATCGACATCGCTCCTAACCCTCCTTATCCACATCTTTCCTAAATCCCCTTATTCACATTTCTCCTAACCCTGCTTATTCACATCTCACAAAAATAATCTTATCCACACACTCCTAACCTTCCTTATCCACATCGCTCCTAACCCTCCTTTTCAACATTTCGCTGAGCCTCCTTATCCTCATCTCTCCTAACCCTCCTTATCCATATCACGCCTAACCCTCTTATCCACATCATTCCTAACCTTCCTTATCCACATCCCTCCTAAACCTCCTTAACCACATCTCTCCTGATCCTCCCTATCCACATCACTCCTCACCCTTATTATCCACATCTCTCCTCACCCTCCATTTCCGCATCACTCCTGACCCTCCTTATCCACATCTCTCCTAACCCGCCTTATCCATATCACGCCTAACCCTCTTATCCACATCATTCCTAACCTTCCTTATCCACATCCCTCCTAAACCTCCTTAACCATATCTCTCCTGATCCTCCTTATCCACATCACTCCTCACCCTTATTATCCACATCTCTCCTCACCCTCCATTTCCGCATCACTCCTGACCCGCCTTATCCACATCTCCCCTAACCCTCCTTATCCACATCGCTCCTAACCCTCCTTATCCACAACTCTTGTAACCATCCTTATCAACATCTCTCCCAACGCTCCTTTTCCAAATCACTCCTAACCCTCCTTATTCACATCTCTCCCAACCATCCTTAGCCCCTTCTCCCTGATCCTCCTTATCCACATCTCTCCTAACCCATCTTACCAAAATCTCCCTGACCCTCCTCATCCACAACTCTCCTATCCCTCTTCATCCACATCACTCCCAACCCTCCTTATCCACTTCTCTCCCAACACTCCTTATTCACATCTCTTCCAACCCTCCTTATTCATATCTCTCCTAACCTTCCTTGTCCACATCTCTCCCATACCCTTCTTCACCACATCTCTCCTAACAGTCCTTATCCACAACTTTCTAACCCTCCTTATCCACATCTCTCCTTATCCACATTTCTCCCAAACCACTTTTTCCACATCACTCCCAACCCTCCTTATTCATATTGCTCCTAACCTTCCTTATCCACATCCCTCCTAAACCTCCTCAACCACATCTCTCCTCACCCTTATTATCCACATCTCTCCTCACCCTCCATTTCTGCATCTCCCCTAACCCTCCTTATCCACATCGCTCCTAACCCTCCTGATCCACAACACTTGTAACCATCCTTATCCACATCTCTCCCAACGCTCCTTTTCCACATCACTCCTAACCCACCTTATTCACATCTCTCCCAACACTCCTTAGCCCCAACTCCCTGACCCTCCTCATCCACATCTCTCCTATCCCTCCTTATCCGCATCACTCCTAACCCTCCTTATTCACATCTCTCCTAACCCTCCTTATCCTCATCTCTCCTAACCGTCCTTATCCACATCACTTCTAACCCTCTTATCCACATCATTCCTAACCCTCCTTATCCACGTCGCTCCTAACCCTCCTTATCCTCAACTCTCCTAACCCTCCTTATCCACATCTCTCCTGACCTTCCTTATCCACATCGCTCCTTATCCTCCTTATCCTCATCTCTCCAAACCCTCCTTATCCACATCGTTCCTAACCCTCCTTATCCTCAACTCTCCTCACCCTCTTTATCCACATCACTCCTAACCCTCCTTATCCTCGTCACTCCTAACCCTTTTTATCCACATCTCTCCTCACCATCCATATCCACATGGCACCTAACCCTCCTTATCCACATCACTCCTGACCATCTTTATCCACATCACTCCTAACCTTTCTCATCCAGATCTCTCCTAACCCTCCTTGTCCACATCACTCCTAACCCTCCTTATCCACATCTCTTCTCATCCACATCTCTCCCAAGCCACATTTTCCACATCACTCCAACCCTCCTTATCCACATCTCTCCTGACCCTCCTTATCCACATCACTCCTAACCCTTCTTATCCACATCTCTCCTGACCGTCCATATCCACATCTCTCCTAACCCTCCTTATCCACATCACTCCTAACCCTTCTTATCCACATCTCTCCTGACCGTCCATATCCACATCAATCCGAACCCTCCTTATCCACATCTCCCCTCACCCTCCATTTCAGCATTGCTCCTGACCCTCCTTATTCACGTCTCTCCTAACCGTCCTGATCCACAACTCTCGTAACCATCCTTATCCACATTTCTCCCAACGCTCCTTTTCTGCATCACTCCTAACCATCCCTATTCACATCTCTCCCAACCCTCCTGAGCCCATCTCCCTGACCCTCCTTATCCACACCTCTCCTGACCCTCCTTATCCATATCTCTCCTCATCCACATCTCTCCCAAACCACGTTTTCCACATCACTCCTAACCATCCTTATTCACATCTCTCCTAACCCTCCTTATCCACATCTCTCCTCATCCACATCTTTTCCAAACTACATTTTCCACATCACTCCTAACCCTTCTTATCCACAACTCTCCTAACCATCCTTATCCACAACTCTCCTAACCGTCCTTATCCACATCTCCCCTAACCTCCTTATTCACATCACCCCTAACTCTGCTTATCCACATCTCTACTAACCGTCCTTATCCACATCTCTCCTCACCCTCCAGTTCCGTATTGCTCCTGACCCTCCTTATCCACATCTCTCCTAACCCTCCTTATCCACATCTCTCCTGACCCTCCTTATTCACATCACTCCTGACCCTCCTTATTCACATCATTCCTAACCGTCCTTATCCACATCTCCCCTAACCTCCTTATTCACATCACCCCTAACTCTGCTTATCCACATCTCTACTAACCGTCCTTATCCACATCTCTCCTCACCCTCCAGTTCCGTATTGCTCCTGACCCTCCTTATCCACATCTCTCCTAACCCTCCTTATCCACATCTCTCCTCACCCTCCTGATCCACAACTCTCGTAACCATCCTTATCCACATCTCTCCCAAACCACGTTTTCAACATCACTCCTCACCATCCTTATTCACATCTCTCCTAACCCTCCTTATCCATATCTCTCCTTCACTTCCCGATTCCATATCTCTCCTAATCCTCCTTATCCACATCTATCCTGACCCTCCTTATCCACATCACTCCTAACACTCCTTATCCCCACCTCCCTGACCCTCCTTATCCACATCTCTCCTAAATCTCTTTATTCATATCTCTCTGAACCTTCCTTATCCACATCGCTCCTAATCCTCCTTATCCACATCTCCCTGACCCTCCTTATCCACATCACTTGTAACCCTTCTTATCCACGTCTCTCCTAACCCTCCTTATCCACATCTCTCTTAACCCTCCTTATTCACATCTCTCCTCACCTTCCCACATCTCTCCTAACCCTCTTTATCCACATCACTCCTGACCCTCCATATCCACATCTCTCCGAACCCTCCTTATCCACATCACTCCGAACCCTCCATTTCCGCATCACTCATGACCCTCCTTATCCAATTCTCTCCTGACCCTCCTTATCCACATCACTCCTATCCCCTTTTATCCACATC
Source organism: Chiloscyllium punctatum (assembly GCF_047496795.1). Lineage (NCBI taxonomy): Eukaryota > Metazoa > Chordata > Chondrichthyes > Orectolobiformes > Hemiscylliidae > Chiloscyllium > Chiloscyllium punctatum. The sequence goes on along the minus strand of NC_092763.1, from coordinate 58,740,093 downwards.
TCTCCTAACCGTCCATATCCACATCACCCCTCACCCTCCTTATCCACATCTCTCCGAACCCTCCTTACCCACATCACTCCGAACCCACCTTATCCACATCTCTCCTCACCCTCAGTTTCCACATTGCTCCTGACCCTCCTTATCCACATTTCCCCTAACCCTCCTTATCCAAATCGTTCCTAATCCTCCTTATTCACATCTCTTCTGACCCTCCTTATCCACATTTCTCATAACCCTCCTTATCCACATTTCTCCTAACCCTCCTAATCCACATCTCTCCTAACCCTCCTTATCCACATCTCTCCTCACCCTCTTTATCCACATCTCTCCTTTGCCTCCTTATCCACATCACTCCCAAACCACCTTTTCCACATCACTCCTAACAGTCCTTATTCACATCTCTCCTAACCCTCCTTATCCACATCTCTCCTAACTCTCCTCATCCACATCTCCCCCAACCCTCCTTAACCACATCACTCCCAACCCTCCTTATCCATATCACTCCTGACCCTCCCTATCCACATCTCTCCTAACCGTCCTTTTCCACATCACTCCTGACCCTCCTAATCTACATCTCTCCTGACCCTCCTTATCCACATCTCTCCTCACATTCCTTATCTACATCTCTCCTAACCCTTCTTCTCGACATCTCTCCTAACCCTCCTTACCCACATCTCTCTAACCCTCCTTATTCACATCCCTCCTAACCCGCCTTATCCGCATCTCCCTAATCCTCCTTATTCACATCTGTCCTGACCCTCCTTATCCACATCACTCCTAACCCTCCTTATCCACATCTCCCCAACCCTCCTCATCCATATCTCTCCTAACCCTCCTCAACCACATCTCTCCTAACCCTGCTTATCCACATATCTCCCAACCCTCCTTATTTACATCACTCCTAACCCTCCTTATCCACATCTCTCCCAAACCTCCTTATTCCCGTCACTCCATCCATCCTTATCCACTACTCTCCTAATCCTCCTTATCCACATCTCTCCTAACCCCACTTATCCACATCTCTCCTCACCCTCCTTATCCACATCTCTCCTAACCCATCTTATCCACATCTCCCTGACCCTCCTCAACCACATCTCTCCTATCCCTCCTTATCCACATCTCTCCCAACCCTCCTTATCTGTATCACTCCTAACCCTCCTTATTCACATCTCTCCCAAACCTCCTTATCCACATCTCTCCTAACCCTCCTTATCCACATCTCCCCGACCCTCCTCATCCACATCTCTCCTAACTCACCTCATCCACTTCTCTCCTAACCCTCCCTATTTACATCTCCCTAATCCCCCTTATTCACATCTCTCCTAACCCTCCTTTTCCACATCTCTCCCAAAGCTCCTTATTCACATCACTCCATCCATCCTTATCCACATCTCTCCTAACCCTCCTTATTTACATCATTCCTAACCCTCCTTATCTACACCTCTCCCAAACCTCCCTATTGACATCTCTCCATCCGTCCTTATCCACATCTCTCCTAATTCACCTCATCTTCCAACCTTCCTTTTCAACCTCTCCCTGATCCTCCTTATCCACATCTCTCCCAACCCTCCTTATCCACATCTCTCCTAACTCACTCTCTGCCCATCTCCTCCTCTCACCCGGTCACTTCTTTCTTTCCTAACCCAACTCTTCCTTTTCTTTAAATCCGCAGCCCACCTTCTTTCCCACTTTCCCACATAATGTACATCATCCTAAGTCTCTCTTCCTCCCCCACCTCATCCCGAGGTTATCCACTTTGGTAGCAACAACAGGAAGACAGACTATTATACGCACAGATGTAAATTGTGAGATGGGACTGTTCAGTGAGACCTGGGTAGCCTTGTGCACCCGTCACTGATGTAAATATGCAACAACAGCAGGTCGTAAAGAAGGCAAACTGCATATTGGTCTTCAACTACAAGAACAAGGATGTCTTACTGCACTTATACAAAGCATTGATGAGGCTGCACTTAGAATATTGTGTGCAGTTTTGGTGTCCTTATCTGTGGAAGGATGTTCTTATCATGGAGGGATTGCAGCAAAGATTTAGCAAATTGATTTCTGGGATGGCAGGACTGATATATGAGGAGAGATTGAGTTAGGTAGAATTGTATTCACTGGAGTTTAGAAGAATGAGGGGGAAACTCATAGAAACCTATGAAATTTAAACAGGTCTAGATGGGTTAGATACAGGAAGGAAGCTCACAATGGTGGCGGAGTCGAGAAACAATGGGTTATAGTTTAAGGATGACGGATAAATGTTTAAGGACCAAGATGAAGAGAAATATTTTCACCCACAGAGTAGTGAGCCTGTGGAATTCACTACCACAGAAAATGGTTGAGGCCAAAAGATTATGTTTTCAAGAGGTAGGTAGATATAACTCTTGGGCTAAAGGGATCAAATACATGGGGGAAAGCTAGCACTTAGTTGTGGAGCTCTGTGATGAACCGTGATCATGTTGAATGGTGGAGCAGGCTTGAGGGATCAAAAGGTCTACTCTTGCTTCTATCTTCTATGTTTCTGTGAGGAGGACAGCCAGGGCCTGAGAGGGTGTGCTGCAAGGATGGTCCAGAAACAAGCGGTCAGTCCCCCTCTTTCTACTTTCTGTGCTGCCCAGGCTCTTCCCCCTCCATCACCTCCTCTCTTGTTCTCTCCCAGATCCCAATGTTCCTCTGTCCCTCTTCCCAGCATACAATGAACATGCATTGGTGTCAGCAACTCAGCCTTTTATGGATGCCCTGTTAAATATTACAGTCATAGAGTCATAGAGATGTACAGCATGGAAACAGATCCTTCAGTCCAACCTGTCCATGCCAACCAGATATCCCAACCTAATCTAGTCCTACCTCTCAGCATCTGGCCCATATCCCTCCAAACCCTTTCTATTCATATATCCATCCAGATGCCTTTTAAATGTTGCAATTATACTAGCCTCAATTGTACTAGCCTCCACCACTTCCTCAGCTCATTCCATACAAGTACCACCCTCTGTGTGAAAATGTTGCCCCTTAGGTTTCTTTTATATCTTTCCCCTCTCATCATAAACCTGTGCCCTCTAGTTCTGGGATCTCCGACCCCAGGGAAGAAACTTTGACTATTTATCCTACGCTTGCCCCTCTTGATTTTATAAACCTCTGTAAACCTCATGATTTTATAAACCTCAGCCTCCGACGCTCCAGGGAAAACAGCCCCAGCCTGTTTAGCCTCTCCCTGTAGCTCAAATCCTCCAACCCTGGCAACATCCTTGTAAATCTTTTCTGAATCCTTTCAACTTTCACAACATCTTTCTGATAGGAAGGAGACCAGAATTGCACACAATATTCCAACAGTGGCCTAACCAATGTCCTGTACAGTCACAACATGACCTCCCAACTCTTGGACTCAACACTCTGACCAATAAAGGAAAGCATACCAAACACCTTCTTCACTATCCTATCTATGTGGGACTCCACTTTCAAGGAGCTATGAACCTACACTCCAAGGTCCCTTTGTTCAGCAACACTCCCTAGGACCTTACCATTAAATGTATAAGTCCTGTAAGATTTGCTTTCCAAAAATGCAGTGCCTCACATTTATCTAAATTGAACTCCTTCTGTCCCTTCCCAGCCTACTGGCCCACCTGATCAAGATCCCGTTGTAATCTGAGGTAACCTTCTTTGCTGTCCACAAAATCTCCAATTTTGGTGTCACCTGCAAACTTACTAACTATACCTCTTATGCTCATATCCAAATCAATTATATAAATGATAAAAAGTTACTGAGTGCTTATTTATATCTATTATTATCCAGTACTGCTGGATGAGTCCAGTGCTGAGCATTCACTACACCAAAGTGCCTGAAAATGGCAGGTAGGTCTAATACAATCTCAGTTTGTGCAACTTTATCAAACTTGTGCCTACTTCAGGCAGCTTTCTGAACACCAATGCGAAAGCCCTACTTGAAGAATGGCAGAGGGAATGGGATAGTATGTTCTGTTATTCAAATACTGTTACCTGAAGATGTTTTTATTTCAGATTTCAGGCATGTATTTTTTTTAATCTCTACATTCTTTACCAGACCATAGGCGATCAGGATATTAGTTAACATCAATTCATTGAAGCACAAAATACTGAAGTTTGTATCTGAATGGCTTAAATATAAGTACCATGGCCATTGAAAAGCCAGCAGTATAATAAAGGGAGGCTCTGCTTACCTGGAATATAGATAATAGTTCTCAAATGCACTATAAACAAGACATCAATTTACTTCTTGCATAAGTTTTTAGTGAAGCAGATATACTGCATAAAATCACAGGCTCTGAAAATTCATTGGGCGATAGATTGGCCTTACTCAGTGAACTAAATTTACAGTACATATCTTCCGGATGTTTTCCTGTTTGTAGATAAAATGCTTTGGAAAGTAATAAATCTCAGAGAACTGTCTGTAAGTTCCTATGCTGAAGGCACTTTCAACACTTATTACTCAAGATGGAAGTCAGATATCATGTCTTAAAGCAAATCCTGAAAGAAAGTTTCTTAGTAACGTGTCTCTGAGACAATAAAATTACTCTTTGCTGGCCTAATGATGGCAGTCAGGCCTTAAGCAACTAAAAATACTATTGTTTGCTTTCTGAGATAATGTTTATTAAAGGTTTTGGTAATAGCATTCTTTTCAAAAACACCATCTCCAAAATACCTCATACACTTTGAAATTCCGTTTGTTGCATAGGTGTCGTGCTGTATCACTTCGTCATGTGGACCAGAAAAGTCACAAATTCAATCCCTGGAACTTTGTTTCTTATATTTCTAATGGGTGACATGAGGAAAACCATTTGGGTCTTAACTCATTCAAGTTTCGCAGAACATTCAATCTACCTTATCATGGAATCTAATCCACCAATGCTGGGAATGCAGACACTAACCTGGGAACTATAAATACTTAGCACTATACGTGACCTGAATTGTCATAAAATGTCTCATTTAATACAGCATTATTTTGGTATTTGCTCTGGTATAGTTAGATTTCATGTGTTGCATAAATTAGTGAACAAAATTATTGGATCTATGGAATGAAATGTTCCTGCTAGATAAGAGAAGCATTGTAATATTATAATTAGGATATTTTTAGTGATTAATGGTATAAGGTGTATAGAGCATGAAGGTCAATGCCTGATTTATTCTGAGTTTGCCATGATTCCTAGTTTCCATACTTCGTTTTTGTGCTATGTCTTTGTTATGTTTTGGTGAAATGCATAGATAAGGTGGCTCAGTGGTTAGCACTGCTGTCTCACAGTGCCAGGGACCAGAGTTTGATTCCTGCCTCGGGTGACTGTCTGTGTGGAGTTTGCACATTCTCCCCGTGTCTGTGTGGGTTTCCTCCTGTTGCTCAAGTTTCCTTCCACAATTCAGTGATGTGCAGGTTAGGTGAATTGGCCATGCTAAATTGCCCATAATGTTCAAGGATGTGTAGGGTAGGTGCATTTGTCAGGGGAAATTTAGAGTAATGGGGAATGGGTTTTGGTGGTATATTCTTCGGAGGGTTGGTGTGGACTTATTGAGCTACGTGGCCTGTTTCCACACTGTAGGGATTCTAAAAAAAATTACTTTTAAGCATTTTAATTCCCATATTGAAGGCAGCTCCTTTTTGATAATGTACTGAATGACAGCAATGTCCCATGGATAGGGTGAGGAAGTGGGGCCCAGAGGCAAGCCCAAAGTTTTCTGTAAAGGAGACGGAACGTGTGTTGTTGGTATTAATCTGATCAGTGCAGAAGCTAATCAGCCTTCAATTTAATGGTGTATCCTTAATTGTCAATTTATCATCACCAGATTTCATTGCATTACCCAAGTTTATTTCTCTTTTTAGACAGACTGTCAAGACTGAGGATGACTTTCTCCCACTCTGGAGTTGTGGCCCTGAGGTGAGTAAATTCTCTAATGCTGGATCTATGCACCATGCTGCAGATGGGGCAGATAGTGTTTGAAGAAGTGAAAGGGTTTTCACATGGTCCATTTACTATTTGTGTTGGCCTCCACCTGAGCTTGTTTGAGATCCTTTGATGGTTGGAACATTTGCAGACTCATCTTCATAGCCAACTTAGTCATGCCCACTGAACAGGAACAATAGAATATTTTGACACCATTAAATTAATCTTAAACATCACTTACAAGGAGGGCTCCTGGGTTTCTCTACCTGAATGAGATTAGTTTGACAAGAATGACCAGGAGATGCTGAAGCTATTCTATAACAAACACAAGGTATTCCTGAACTGGAAACACAACCAATTCTCAAAGGAAAGAAAGTGGATCTATAGACAAATAGTCCAACAAAACCTATGCCCTAAAGAACATATGATGGGTGGAAAGAGTTTAGAAAATACAGCAACTCAGCAATATCAATGTTTCACATGGATTCTTTAGTGCAGTCAAGACATCTGAAGCCCACGCTCCCAAGGACCTATCCTATCGTAAATTAAGAATGGACTGGCCTCAACAAAGACAGGCAGGCAGTGAGCACTCATTGAAAGGATGTCCTCAACCAAGTCTCAGTCCTCATTATGGCTAACTTTGACCACACCCCTCAGCATGCTACCTGCCATCATCTCAGCACACCCCCAGCTCAACATGAGGTTGAAAAAAACCCATCTGACAGCTGTGCCTTACCAATGAATTCACCAGAGACCGAATGCATGTAGAAACTGGGGTCAAGTAAGGCTGTGTCATCACATCAATGCTCTCCTCTATGTTCCTTGCTAAACACTCCACTCCATATCAATCAAGTTCCTGTTGGAGTTGATCTTCTCTACAGGATGAGCAGGCAAAATGCACTTCCAGTCCAGAACCCGGACCACCCTAATCTCTGTCATTGAGCTGCAGTATGCAGATGATGCTGGCACATGTGCATAATCAGAGGCCAAGTTCCAAACTGTCATTTGGTGCATTGATGGAGCTATATGAGAGAATAGGTTTTCAGCTAAATATCAGGAAGGCAATATACCCTATCAGTCTGCTCACATACAATACCGACTATTGGTTAGCAAGATCCATAGTGAGCCAATGAACAATATATATCAATTCTAATCACTTCAGAGCATCCTGTGAGTGAGGACAGATATTGACGACAAATGTTAACATCATTCCCACCACGGTCTGAAAAACATGCATCATAACAAAGACCTCAAACCAAGCACCAAATGGATGGACTCCAGGCAGTAGACGTGGACAGTGTTGAGCAGACACCTCAAATCCCTAGAGAAATATTGTTAATGATGCCTGCACAAAATCCTATAAATCGAATGGTGGGATGGACACTCAAATATCAGTGCTGGAAAAGCACAGAACACACCAGATGGCCTCCTTCCTTAGAGAACACAACCCACCCTCCCATCCTGGCACCCTCCCCTGCCACCGCAGGAATTGCAAAACTTGCACCCACACCTCCTCCCTCACCTCCATCCAAGGCCCCAAAGGAGCCTTCCACATCCATTAAAGTTTCACCTGCACATCCACCAATATCATTTATTGTATCCGTTACTCCCGATGCGGTCTCCTCTACACTGGGGAGACTGGACGCCTCCTCGCAGAACGCTTCAGGGAACATCTCCGGGACACTCGCACCAATCAAACCCACCGCCCCGTGGCCCAACATTCAACTCCCCCTCCCACTCAGCCAAGGACTTGCAGGTCCTGGGCCTCTCCACCGCCACTCCCTCACCACCTGACGCCTGGAGGAAAAACGCCTCAGAACACTTCAACCCTAAGGCATCAAGGTGGACTTCACCAGTTTCCTAATTTCCCCTCCCCACCTTACTGACCTATCACCTCCATCCCCACCCCATTCACCCATTGTACTCTTTGTTACGTACTCCCCAGCCCACAGCCCCCCCCTCCACCCCCTACTTATCTCTCCACCCTGGAGGCTTCCTGCCTCTATTCCTGATGAAGGGCTTTTGCCCGAAATGTCAATTTTCCTGCTCCTCGGATGCTGCCTGACCTGCTATGCTTTACCAACACCACTCTGATCTAATCTCTGGTTTCCAGCATCTGCAGTCTTCACTTCTGCCTACACAAATATCAGTGTCCTCTCTCAAGCCAACATCCCCAATATCAAGGCAGTAGTCTTGGTTACTCAAATGCATTGGGTGGGACACATTGTCCAAATGCCTGATGCAAGACTTCCAAAACAAGCACTTCACTCTGAGCTCTGTCATGAGTTGTTGCCACAAGGTTTGAAAAGATGCTTCAAATGTCATGAACACCTCTCTGAAAAAAATCTGACAACTCCACCAACTTGTGGAAATCTCTGGCACAAAACCGACCAAGCTGGTGAAGAAGCATTCACAAGGGTGCTCAATTTAGTTCGTCTGTTGACGTTGCAAGTTTTTGTCAAATAGCATATTTATTTGAAACTTTTCCAGGTCAAGATCCCTAAATGATTGGGATCTATTTAAAATTTAAATGTTGATTACTTGTGGCCAGCTGTCTGACCCCTTGGCCGCTGGGGTCTGTCCGCGTGTTCCAACCTTGCCCACCTCCAACATTTTGCTAATTTCTCCATGTCTTTAAACTTCCTAAACTGTTAAATATGAAAAGCAATTTGAAAGTCCGAAGGGCTGAGACTCAAAATCGATTGCAAAAAAACAAAATGAGTTCTGTAATTAGAATTGCAGGTCAATCCCCAATCATTGAATCGTTTTTGTGTTCCATTTTTAGAAATTCTAGCTTTTTTTGCCCCTGTCCTACCTGCCCAGTCATAACTCTGTTCGAATACAATATTCTGGTTTAGCCACATGCAGCGAAGTCGGTGATGACTACAGAAAAATCAACGGCAGGGGGCGCACCTTGCCCCATTGAAACTGGTGTGTGGTTCCTGGAAGATGCTGTTAACGCGGTGTTTTTTATTCCATCTAACGGGACAGTTTTTATTATACAAGGTTCCGGGGATGTTCAGTGGGTTAATTCACGTGTCAGCTAAAGCATGTGAGCAAATATTCCAGTGTGAGGGTAATTTCAGGAACTATCTCCACTTGTCTTCATTTGCAGTGGTCGTCATCCTCGGTTATAATGTAGCAAAGGGCTTAGGATAAGAGGAAGAGTTGAGGGGAAAGGGAAGACGTGTAACGGGGTCAGAGTTGTTGGGATGAGGAGTTGAGGGAAGCGGCTGAAAAGTTGGGACGGGGTGGGGGTAAGTAGAATAGAACAGAAAGATATAAAGAGAATAGAGGATCCAGAAAGAGACAAAACATATGAGAAGCTTTATGTTATGAGCGGTCAGATATAAGACAGTGTGAAGCTTATTTTTCAATGTAATTAATGAGGCAACAGATTTCTGACAACAGCGTCCCGTTTTAAACTTTCCCTGCCAGAAATTAAAACTGCTGCTCTTTCCAAACAAAAAAAACACTGACTGATCCTGGGATACAGTTTAAATAGCCTTCATGTGTACTGCTGCAGTGTAGCGAGAGTGACTTCTGGTCCTCTGCACGCACTGCATTGTTTTTCAACTGCAGTCGATTGTGGGAACATTGACAGTTTTTTCTTTACGCTTTCCAGTTGATTGGAGATATGGGAGCAGCATTCTTTGGTCTGGATGCGTTAGTTCTACTCAGGAATTTAAAAAATCACACAACACCAGATTTTTAACTTTGTCCACCCCAGTCCAATATCGGCATCTCCAAATCATGGGTCGGGAATTAGACCACCGGAACCTCACGTACTGACAATTGATTGGGAACGAGTTCAATCCCGGTTTTTTTTTTGACAAAGATTGAACAGCTCAATGTAGCCTGTGGCAGCTAATCGAGCCTTTTAATCTGCTCCAGCCGTCCATTGTTCAATTTACAAACATGCAGTGACATTATTATTTTGTATTTGTTCCTTTTTAAAAAAAAAATTCCAGATGCAACGTGCGGCCCTTTCAACTTATGGTGACCGGGGAGCAGTTGAGCAGAAAGTAATTATACCGCCAGGCGAAGCAGACAGGATCTGAGTGTGTGCGGACGTCTGGATCCGAGCAGATGTTTCGCAGTTTTCTCCCACTTACAAGGAAGGACGGAGATACGATGGGGCGGGCAAGTTGCTCATCGGCTTCTGCCACCTATTTTTACGACTGGCAATAAACCTGCACAAGTTGGGAAATCCTTCTGTGCACCTGCCCCACAGGGAGATTTGCTAAACAAACTCTGATCCGAGACATGGCTACGGGGCAGAGGGATGATAATAACAGAGCTGCAGTGTCGAGAGCTTCAGGCCGAACTGGGGAAGGGTCAAACTCCAACTCCACCGCAATGTTTGACTGCACGAAGGTTAAATACTTAATTGTTGTCCCCAGTGTTCTTCCGATGCCATAAACCAGATAATTACTGCAAGGCTGTCAGATTGATTTAATTTGAATTAACGACAAAGTACCTCCGAAAATTAGATAAATGGTTGTTTGCACTGAAGTGGGAAGTTGGAAATAAACGGAGTGTAAGCGGCTCAATCACTTCCTGATCGCTCTTTTTTAAAAATAAATTGTCAGTCCTGACTTTATGCCCCACAATTTAGACATTCTTTTTAATATGCTCACAGTCACATCCCACAATCTAATTCTGCTGCTACTTATTTCCTACTTTGACACTTTCTGTGGGTACAATTCACATAGTTAAACTAAAACCTGCTGATTTAATGCTGATAGTCAACTGAATTTTCATTAGTATTGAAAGTTCACAGAACAAGCTATTTATCATTTGAGAAACGAAGATTCTGCAAATGCCTTACAAACATTGACTGCTTCACAATCTACATCTTGGCTTCGAATTTCTTCCTCTTTAATTTCCTCCATGTATTCCACCCTTTGGATAATCCCTTCCAATCCTTCCTCCTCACTGAACTCTGTATTCCTCCAATTCTGTTCTAACGGGCAGAACTCCACTTTGCTTGCCCTACCGTTATTGCCAGTGGGCAGATGTGTACTTAGTTGCTTAGGTTCAAAGCAATGGGGTTCCCTTTCTTAAGTCTCTCTGTCTCTTCAGCTCTCCCATCTTTCAGTTAGTTCCTGAAACCTATTTCTTAAAAAGTAACACACCAATTTAATGACTAAGCATAGGAAGTAATACAGTAGTGATGGATTGCCAGTAATCAACATTCATATATTATGTAGATTATTCTGTAATAGAAGGTAGCTTTAATCAGTCGTTGATTTATTATTGAGACAGCAGTGACTGTGATTAGAGATTGCAAGTTTGGATGCTAACTGCAATTGTATATCAGAGACAATGATTAGATTTATGGGTAAGGCAGATAATTTTTTTATTCCTACAATTTTAGCTCTACTTCTTAGTCTTCTAGGCCCTTCTCTTGTGAAAGCAATGACTTGCTGGGTAAAATTCCACCCACACATTAGGCTTGAATGGTGCCATGTGAAGCCAGGCAGTTGGAGTGAGATATAAGACCAAGTTTCTGTATGCTAATTCTGAACTCCTGTTATTATGTGGAGGTGCCAGTGTTGGACTGAGATGGACAAGTAGAAAGTGAGGACTGCAGATGCTGGAGATCAGAGTCGACAGTGTGGTGCTGGAAAAGCTCAGCAAGTCAGGCAGCATCCCAGGAACAGGATTGTCCTGCTCCCTGGATGTGCCTGACCTGCTGTGCTTTTCCAGCACCACACACTCGGCCGGAATGGAAGACACCAGGTCATAGTCCATCAGGTTTATTTGAAATCACAAGTTTTCAGAGCACTGCCCCTTTGTCAGTTGAAGTAGTCTTCACCTGACAAAAGGGGTTACGCTCTGACAGCTTGTGATTTCAAATAAACCTGTTGGACTCTAACCTGGTGTCGTGTGATTCCTGATCTTGTCTAAATTCAGTTGTAATGATTCCAGTAATGCAAGTGCGAATAACCAACAATACAGAATGGAGATCTAATCTGGAATTGTCCTTGGTTAGATGGCACAATCACTCACTGGCAAAAGAAAGTTGTAAGAACTTAATCTCTGTACTGATGCATTGAAGATGTGTTGCAATTCTATGCCTGTCCACCAGGTGTCCGTATAATCTTACCTTCAAACACCATTCGAAGAGATGCTATAAAGAACAGAGGGCTGACCCTTACATTTTTAGGCTAACTGTGAATTGTGTTGAGGTGTTTTGGAAGGTTTTCACCATGAGGTCCTAGTGAGTTTTTTCACTGTATCTCACCAAACCAGACTTATTAATGATCAAAACCCTACGCACGATATCCCTAACTTCTGATGTCGAAAAGTGGTGCTGGAAAAGCACAGCCTGTCAGGCAGCATCCGAGGACCAGGAGAATCAGTGTTTTGCCTTGGGACCCTTCAACCACACAGCGTCAATGTGGACTTCACCAGTTTCCCCATTTCCCCTAGCCCACCTGATCCCAGTCCCAACCTTCCAACTCAGCACCACTGTCCTACCTGTCCATCTTCCTTCCCACCTATCTGCTCCACCCTCCTCTCCAACCTATCACCTTCACCCTCAACTTCATCTACCTATCGCATTCTCAGCTACCTTGACCCAGCCCTAACCCCTCCCATTTATCTCTCTGCCCACCCCCACCCCAACACATTCCTGATGAAGAACGTATGCTTGAATCATCGATGCTCCTGAATGGCTGTGCTTTTCCAGCACCACACTCTTCAACTCTGATCTTCAGTTCTTACTTTCCCTCATTTTATCACTGGTCACCCATGGAACAGGATATCCTGAAATTTACCACACCTCTTGTACCCGCACCATACTTAAATAGCTGTCTGTCTGGAACTGGCCTGGATGATTCCTGATGTTTGTCTTGGACATGGCAGACAGGTGGCATTGGTGCCCTATCATGTGGATTTGAAATCTGGAAGCCTTGCTGGACAGGGAGGTGCAGCAACAGGACTTCCTGCTCCCCCCCCCACCCCGGACCAGCAGTGGAGGCCCCATGCCACCTGTCCATGCCAGCCTGGTCCAAGGGTTGGCACCTAGGTTAAGGCAGTTGCAGCCATCTGGAGGGGTGCCCAGCACTGCAGGAAAAAGGTCAATGTCCCTCTCCACTCCATCAGTATAAGTGCTTCCATCCACTGTACTGTCCATTACCTCACTTTTACTCTATTTCGGATACTCCATTCAATGCCTCGCAAGGCCCATGGTTCCATTCTCACTATTGCCTTCAACATCTTCCCCCACTCGCTCTTACCCACCCCAATTCCCAACACCACTAATGCTGCATGGTCTCTACCCTGCTACTCAACAACTTGAGACAGTTGCCCCACCTGCATCAAAAATAATAGCTTCTCACCCACTTTTATGTCCCACTACCTGCACTTTCTCTCATTCCAGGAGGAAAATAGCCTACAATAATGAAGGCAAAGTTATAACATTTCTGTTACCTGGATGAGTGCAGCTCTGACAATGCTGCAACAACAGGTTGACAACATCCAGGACTAAGCAGCCCTCTTGATTGACACCATGTCCACAAGATCCACCCCTTTCTATCACTGATGCTTAGTAGCAGCAGTGCATAACATTTACAAACCAGTAGAGGGTGGTTCGTGTGTGGAATGAACTGTCAGAGAAAGTGGTGGGCAAGTTGTTGGAGAGAATCCTGAGGGACAGGATGTACATGTATTTGGAAAGGCAAAGACTGATTAAGGATAGTCAACATGGCTTTGTGCGTGGGAAATCATGTCTCAAACTTGATTGAGTTTTTTGAAGGAGGAGCATAGAGGATTGATGAGGGCAGAGTGGTCGATATGATCTATATGGGCTTCAGTAAGGCGTTCGACAAGGTTCCCCATGGGACACTGGTTAGCAAGGTTAGATCTCATGGAATACAGGGAGAACTAGCCATTTGGATACAGAACTGCCTCAAAGGTAGAAGACAGAGGGTGGTGGTGGAGGGTTGTTTTTCAGACTCGAGGCCCGTGACCAATGGAGTAATTTACATAAATGATTTGGATGTGAGCATAAGAGATATAGTTAGTAAATTTGCAGACGACACCAAACTTTGAGGTGTAGTGGACAGCAAAGAAGGTTACCTCAGATTACAACAGGATCTTGACCAGATGGGCCAATGGGCTGAGAAGTGGCAGATGGAGTTTAGGGAGAATAGGGAGAGGCTGAACAGGCTGGGGCTGTTTTTCCTGGAGTGTTGGAGGCCGAGGGGTGGCCTTATAGAGGTTTACAAAATCATGAGGGGCATGGATAGATTAAATAGACAAAGTCTTTTCCCTGGGGTGGGTGAGTCCAGAACTAGAGGGCATAGGTTTAGGGTGAGAGGGGAAAGATATAAAAGAGACCTATGGGGCAACTTTTTCACACAGAGAGTGGTACGTGTATGGAATGAGCTGCCAGAGGATGTGGTGGAGGCTGGTACAATTGCAACATTTGAGAGGCATTTGGATGGAACTAGTTTAGTTTGGCCACATGGTTGGTGTGAGCTAGTTCAACCTAATACTGCATGACTCTATGACTCTGCTAGTTCAACCTAATACTGCATGACTCTATGACTCTAAAATAATAATTACTCTGCAAATTCTATTTGCAGTGGCCAAGCGTGTGGCAATTTACTATCAAAATATCTTGAAAATTGCACCAAACAGCCTGCAACATCATGGACTGAATCTTATGGGTTTTTTTAAATAACTGCGGGATGCAGTGAGTGTCTTGGAGGGATTTTCGCCATGAGAACCAACAGGATTTCTCGCGTCCCTTACCAATTGAGCCTCATAACTACCTCCATTATCCCTTTGGTGTCGCTCACATTTAATTCTATCTCCACTTTACGATTCACCATTCCTGGAACAACTTGCCACACACCAGATATTCAATGAAAGTCCCGCTCTGGTTTGCCTTCTCAAAATGAAACACCTTGCATTTATCTAAATTAAACCCCATCTGCCACTCCTCGGCCTACGGGCCCTATTGATCAAGATCTTGTTGCATTCTCAGATACCTTTCTTCACTATCCACTATAACAAAAGCAAGCTAACTAACCTTACCCCCCAAATTCTTGTCCAAATTATTCATATAAATGATGAATAACAGTGGACCCAGCACTGATCCCTGTGGCTATCTTGCACCTAGACAAGTGTTGATAATCTGGCCTTGCCCTTCACTGGAAAGGTAATAGCAGAGCATCCAAATTGCTTGCACTCCCTGGAACATACAATATACTCTCACCCTTGTTATCATTTTGCTAACAGGCCAGTTTACTTGTCCATACTTACATTCAATCTAACCATCCTCTCAATGTCAATGTCACACTTCCCCCAGTGTCTACTGGGCATTCACATCTTGTCATTGTCCAGAAGAAGAACATCATATGCAGACAAGCAGATGAGCAATTCCAAAGATGAGCTTATTTTTTTAAGAAAAGAAATACAAACAAGACCAATAGAACCTGCAGTTATACAATCATAGTGTTATATGCCCTTCGGCCCATGTCACTCAGTTTTCCCAATTTAAACTAGTCCCGATTGTCTGTGTTTGGTTCATATCCCTCCATGGAGAAACTCTATGCAGTGAGGACTGCAGATGCTGGAGATCAGAGTCGAGAGTGTGGTGCTGGAAAAACACAGCAGGTCAGGCAGCATCCGAGGAGCAGGAAAATCAACGTTTCAGGCAAAGGAATTCTGATGAATGGTTTTTGCCTGAAACATTGATTCTCCTCGGATGCTGCCTGACCTGCTGTGCTTTTCCAGCACCACACTTTCGACCCGTATCCGTCCGTACGTATCCCATCCAGGTACCTGTCTAAAAGCTTTTTAAATGATGAAATTGTATTCAGCTCCACCACTACATCTGGCAACTCATTCAAGACACTGTCCACCATCTGTGTGAAAAAAATTGCCCCTCTCGACTCTTTTGTATTTCTCCCCTTTCACCTTAAAACCATGCCGTCTAGTTTTAGACTCCCCTGCCATGAGGAAAAGTTGTCAGCTATCTACCTTATCTATGCTTCTCATGATTTTATATACCTCCATAAACATAGAACATAGGACAATACAGCTCAGTACAGGTCCTTCGGCCCTCGATGTTGCGCCGACCTGTCATACCAATCTGAAGCCCACCTAACCTACACTATTCCATGTACGTCCATATGCTTGTCCAATGACGACTTAAATGTACTTAAAGTTGGCGAATCTACTACCGTTGCAGGCAAAGCATTCCATACCCTTACTACTCTCTGAGTAAAGACTCTCTGACCTTTATCCTATGCTCCTTGGATGTTGCCTGATCTGCTGTGCTTTTCTAACATCACACTTTCAACTCTGATTTCCAGCATCTGCAGTCCTCACTTTATCCTAACCTACATACTGCTGGCAGTACATTCCATGCACCCACCACTCTCTGTAAAGAATCTACCTCTGACATCTCCCCAAAACCTTTCTCCAATCATCTTAAAATTATGCTCCCTCGTGATAGCCATTTCCACCCTGGGAAGAAGTCTCTGGCTATCCACTCTATCTATGCCTCTCGTCATCTTGTACACCTCTACCAAGTCAGCCCTCCATCTCCTACGGTCCAGGGAGAAAAGTCCCAGCCCATCTAACCTTTCCTTAAAACTCACACCTTCTAGTCCATGTAGCATCCTAGTAAATCTTTCTAGTTGAATAATATCCTGTCTATAGTAGGGCAACCAGAACTACATGCAATACTTCAAATGTGGCCTCATTAACATCTTGTACAGCTGCAATAAGACATCTCAACTCCCTACTCAATGCTCTGACCAATGAAAGCTAGCATGCTGAAAACCTTCTTCTCTGCCCTGTTCACCTGTGATTCAATTCAAGTATCTATGAACATGTACCCTGAGATCCTTTTGTTCTATAACACTCCCCAGGGCTCTGCCTTTGACTGTGTAAGTCCTGCTCTGGTTTGCCTTCCCAAAATGAAACACCTTGCATTTATCTAAATTAAACCCCATCTGCCACTCCTCAGCCTACTGGCCCCATTGATCAAGATCTTGCTGCATTCTCAGATTTCTTTCTTCACTATCCACTATAACAACAATCTTGGTGTCATCAGCAAGCTTACTAACCTTACCCCCCAAATTCTTATCCAAATTATTCATATAAATGATGAATAACAGTGGACCCAGCACTACTCCTTCTGGCACAACACTCATCACAGGCCTCCCGCTTGAAAAACAAACCTCTACCATCACCTTACTCAACAGTCTAATGTGCAGTACCTTGTCAAAGGACTTACTAAAATCCATGTAGACAACGTCTACTGCATTGCCCTCATCTATTTTCTTGGTCACCTCTTCAAAAAAAACTCAATCAAATTCACGGGTATGATTTCCCACACGCAAAGCCATGCTGACTATCTCCCCCATAATGTTCTCCCCTATAATACAAGCCAAATATTGGCATGATGACCAATGATTATTTTACACTCTGTGATGTCAGCTGCATCCAGTTCCCATCCACTGGAACTATGTATCAATCAGGTTCTGTCTGGTTTCTAGTGCCCAGTGCAACTGACCCTGATCATTGGCCTGGCTATTTTCCAATTGTGCTTCGCATCTAGAGAATGACAAGTGATGGCAAGGAACGCAGCTTGTTGAGATCACTTCAGCATCAGACAACACCTAGTTGCCCTAACCCTAACCCCTGACCATTGTACTTGCAGCTCCCTAACGGATGATATGTAATCCCCCTACTTGCTGATGTTGATCCAACAGAACATACTGCTGCCCTCTCCCCAACTGTAGTCAGACATGTTCCCAAGACCATGAGCAGCCCAAGCGAATAACTGACTGTGTCCAAGCCCATGGATTTAATGCAGATTCTGGTCATAACTGACAGTACCAGGATCCTCTGACCGATAATGGCTGCCTACCCTTGACTGAAGGGAGGACGAGTTACCAACTTGACCATTTGGTGAATGGACAATAATGCACAATGTGTTTGCTGTTTCTCTGTGTATCTGCACTAAATTGGACCTCAGTGTGATAGTACTGCCAGTTTTAGGCTCTGCCTTAAACAGCAATATGCTAGGGTGGCCCGATGGCTCAGTGGTTAGCACTGCTGCCTCACAGCATCAGGGTCCCAGGTTTGATTCCAGCCTCAGGCAACTGGCTGTGTGGAGTTCGACATTCTCCCCGTGTCTGCATGGGTTTCCTCTGGGTGTGCTCCGGTTTCCTCCCACAATCCAAAGATGTGCAGGTCAAGTGAATTGGCCATGCTAAATTGCTCATAGTGTTAGTCAGAGGGGAATGGGTCTGGGTGGGTTACTCTTTGGAGGGTCGGTGTGGAGTTGTTGTGTTTCCATACTGTAGGGAATCTAATCTAATCTAACAGGAATGGCATGGCAAGGCATAGCACAGATGTTGCAAACCTGCGGGTGGATATGCTGAGAAAGCAAGCTCAACTTTGCTATTGATTTGAACACAAATATTGCCTTCTCTCACATTACAGGATGTAAAATCACAATTAGTTTGGGCACTTAAGGTTACAATTTATCTAAATATTTCATATACCTTGAGTTGCTTTAAAATATAAGCAATCAGTGAAAGTCGTTATCTATTGAAATGGTTAGTAATACTAAATGACCAGCCCTCAGCAAAATTTACCCTTTGACACAGTAAGAAGTTAGATTTCTACAGGGGGCATTTGAAGATGAATAAACATTTTACCCAGAGGTCATGTCCACTCTTATTATGGAACCTTACAGAGGTCTGAGTGATGTGGGCTCTGGGGAGGTTTGTGGAAGACAAAGATGAGAAGAAAATCAAAACGTATCTCGATGTCAGGAGCAGCTTGCTTCATCTTTTATGGTTTTGTGTTACAGTGAGGTGGGCTTGTCCCAGGTAGCAATGGGGTGACAATTGAAAGGAAATATTGTTTGTTAAACACCTTGTTAATATCACAACTCCACTCATTAATAATCAGCATTCAAGATCACAAAATGTGCCAAATAAGCTAGATGTTGAGAATTCTCAACATGGAGGTCAGAGTAGGTACCTGGCTCAATTCAGAGCACAATCCATGGGCACAAGTTACGTGAATCTCTCATTGACACTGGCATCCAACACATGCCAACCCATCATGGCCATCACAGCACCTCTCCGATTTGCTTACAGGGTGTTTAGGAAGCACAGACGTACAATACAGGCACACCATCAGCATTGAAAAGCTGCCACAGGGACAGTTTACATGCAGAAGCGGGCACCCAGCTCACCCAGGCTGCATTTCAGGGCTGTTTGCTTGCTCTCTTAGCACTTACTCACTTAGTGCTCACCCACGTTCTCACAGCATTCATATCTTGTCTTGCCTTGCTTTTGGCCCTCGATAACCATAAATGCATTATCAGTAATCCCACAGTGATGTATTCTTTTGCAGACAGCCAGGTTGCTTGTATGCTTGTCAGGAGGGAATGTCTTGTTGTATGTCACACCAAGGTGTCAGTCTAACACCAGTAACATGTACCTGTGCAATAAACACACCGCAGATGGTTATGTTAGAAACTGAGTGGAGGCTAATCCTCACTCCAGTCAATTATGTGTCAGGGTGGAGGGGGAGGCGGAGGTGGGGGAATGGTTGCCTCCACAGGAGTAGCATAGTGAGCAGGAATGTGACGAGCAGAAGGGATGTTGGTCTTTCAGCAGATATCCATTAAATAGTGAGTTGTTCCAGGAACAGCAGGTAATAAGGGGGATAGAATCAGACATAAGGGGTGTTTGCATTCTTGGACTCAACTACTAAGTGAGAATGTAAACAAGCCTGTTGGGTAGTGGGTTCATCGAACTCCATTCCCACTATTGCCTGCTCCAGGGTGTGTATTTGCAGACTATTGCAAAGAAGAGGCAAGTGTTTGATTTTGTCAGAAGGACAAGCAGTGATATTTTAGTGCAGTCCATGGTGAGTGCAATCAGACATTCATGCATAATAAAATTATATTGAGGTGGAAGGATGTTTTTTTCTTGAAACCAGTGACTATGAGAATGGAAATAAATTCCAGATATAAATTGTAGACATAAAATGTGTCCTTCTATAGAGTTCCCTTGCATGGGAAGCATTCAACATAGTTTGAAATAATCATAGAGTCATACAGTTCAGAACAGACCCTTAGGTCCAATCAGTCCATGTCGAAAATAATCCCAAACTACTCCGACCTGCCTGCTCCTGGTCCATATCCCTCCAAACCTTTCCTATTCATATATTTATTCAAATGTATTTTAAATGTTGCAAACAATTTGCCCCTCGTGCCTTTTTAAAATCTCTCCCCTCTCTTGAAATCCTCAATGCCAAGGAAAAGACACTACCATTAATCCTATCTACACACCTCATTATTTTATAAACTTCTATAAGGTCTCCTGTCTGTATGTGATGCAAACTTCAGAGAATTGTGTACCTGGATCCATAGGTCCCTCTGTATGGTTAATCGAATGGAAATTATGTTTAACCACTTTTCACTGAACTCCTTCTGTACTTGAGTACATGTGAAATAAATTCTAAATCTAAAACTATTGGAGTTCTTTGAAGGATTAATGTACTATGTGAATAGCAGGAAGCATGTAGAATTACTGCACTTGGATTTCTGGAAAGCTTTTACAGAATGTCACATTAAAGGTTATTGCAAAAGCTAAATGCTTATGGCATAGAGAGTAACATGTTAACATGGATAGAGGATTGGTTGACTCACAGAAAATGGAGAGACCCATGAGTGGAGTCTGTACTGGGGCCTCAACATTTGACATTTTACTTCGGTGAATTAGATGAGGTGAGCAAAGGCATAGTGGCTAAATTCGTAGATGATAAATACAAATGAAACTGGAGGCGAAGACTTTCAGATCACCTTACTTCTTTTGGTCTTATTGCACTGCAGGAAAGTATGTTGTGAAGAAGATGTAAGGGGAAGTTGCAGATGGATTTGATAGGTTGAGTGAGTGGGTAACAATCTGTCAGAGAATGATGCTGGAAAAAGTAGATGATACTTAAGCTTCAGGGCGTAAGTTGAAAGGAGCAACAGCAGTTTTAGAAGCAGTTATACAATTGGTTTTGTGCCCATATCTAAGGAAGGATGTGCTGGAAGGGAGCCAGAGGAGGATCACAAGAATGATCCTGACAATGAAGGGCTTGTGATATGGGGAACGGTTGAGAACTCTAGGTGTATACTTGTTGGAGTTTAGAAGGATGGGGGGGAATCTGATAAAACTTATAGAACACTGAAAGACCTGGATAGCGTGGACATGGAGAGGACGTATTCACTAGTAGGAGAGACTAGGAAAAGAGCACACCATCAGAGTGAAGTGAGGACCCTTTTGAATTGAGATGAGGAGGAATTTCTTCAGTCAAAGGATGGTGAATCTGTGAAACTCATTGCTGCAGAAGCCTGAGGAGGCCAAGTCATTGAGTGTATTGAAGACAGAGATAGAAAGGTTCTTGATTAGTACGGAGACCAAGGGTTATGGGGAGAAGCAGGAGAATGCAGTTGAGAAACATGTCAGCCACGGTCAAATTGTGGAGCAGGTCTGATGGGCTGAATGGTCTAATTCTGCTCCTATATCTTATGGAAATGAGAATTGCAAAAATACTTGAGGGATAAAGAGTAGCAGGACTATGCACAAGTAAGTTGGTCTGACTAGATTTCTCTTAGAAAGAGCCAGTTCAGATTCAATGGTGGAGAAACTTCATGTTTTACAATAGTCCGTGATTCTGTCTGGTGCTATACCAAGCTGTTCGCTTGTGTGCACCAAAATTGCTGACAGGCATTTTTACAAACTCGGATATCTTAAATCCTGCTCCAGGTTTAGATGGTCAGTCCTTTCAAAACTGAGCTTCAAACAGGCTTTGGATCTCATTAATTTGGGGAAAATAAAGTTCACTTTGTGCTTTTTAATCAGTGGTTCAGTTCAGCCCAGAAAATTCATCTTCAGGGATTCTGTTTGAGGTAATACTATTTTGTTCTGTGTTCCAAGTTGTGGGCGAGCAGGTTAATAACATTTCTGATGAATATTGATTGAGTAGGTACATAATTTTAGGTACACCCTGTGTCCATTGGTTTTGAGTTGGATTTTAATGTGACAATCCCTGTTGCAAACCTAAGTAACTTTCAATAGTTGTATTTTGCAGTGAGTTATACCCTAGACTAAGGAGCTTCATATTTCACAGTTGAATTATGGAACCCAAGGGCACTCCTCACAAGTCACTGAGCCAGAACCTCCTTCATGTGGCTGTTTGACGTACAGGTCTCCATGCTGACGCAGCCCGCCTACCAAACGTCAGTTCCTTCCCTTTATTTCCCCCTTGGTAAAAGGATTAGGTGAATAAGTGAGGTTGTAGTTGGAGAGTGTGCTTTCTATTGTGACGACTGGCAATACAATGCAGTGTTGAATGTGTCTTTCATTTTGGCTGGGAGAGGGAGAGGGAGAGGGAGAGATCTGTGTTTTGAAGCATTTGCTCGTGAAAGAGCGGACTTTGTTCCTGTTCAATCAGAAAAGGACTCGTTCGACTTCAGTGATTCCCTCCCACTCGCTCGAAAGGTTCGACAGGTAAATTTCAGGCGCGGCCAAATTTGCAGTTAAACCATGCGTTAGAAAGCGCTGACATTTGGGGGTTCGGTTTCCCATTCGGGTTCTGCTTCTTATTGATTCTGTTAAGATTGGTGTTCCAGTTCTTTGTTCTCCGGATCGATGGTGATTGGCGTCAGTCTGGATTGAGCCATGCAGGTAGAGACGGGTTACATTTCCGTGATGGTGCGGGCTGCTGTAAAATCACCGACACTTTGGTTAGTTGTAAAGCAAAAGTTTTACAATAAATACAGAGACGGAACAAACAAAAATCCCAGGATTGTGGCATGACACATTGTGGGATGTTAACCGAGTGATCGTGTTGGAATTAAAATAATGGTGACATTGAAATCCCAGTCTAGATTTATTACAGTTATGGGGCTGAAGATTAGCTTTACGTTGGTTGCATTTTGGGATATCAGAGGACTAATGGCCCCAGAGTTGGAAACTTGCAGGAGTTTTGAAATTGCCATTGTAGTCAGTCGCAGTTCTGGGCACTGTGATAGAGATTAATGCTCATCAGCGAAGGCAAAGTTCAGATGCAGTTATCGAAGTGAACAGTCAAAACTATCGAAAGCTTTGTGAGGTCAGTTAATCAGAGTATTTGCTGTTTAAACAGCATCGGGACACCAAACACTGATGGAATGGTGTTGATTCTGATTGACGTGTGTGTGCATGAGTCAGGGAGAAGAGTCATTTATATATCCGTTCAGTTCTAGTTGGGGAAGGAAGGTGATGAATCGTGCTCTGGATAAGCCAGGCAGGTAAAGATGGGAAAAATCAATCAAGCTTTGTATTTACTTTCCAAATTTAAATGTTGGTATTCACATTTGGCATACCTCTCAATGCAGTTTTCACGGATATTTTTTGTAACACTGTACCCCATATACATTGCAAAACTCTTCAATGGAACGTAAAGCATTTGCTGATCCCAATTGTTTCTTAATTGGAAGGGCAAATACTCAGAGCACTTAAACGTCTGTCTTTATAAATGCTGATTGACTTCTGGTGTATTCCCAAAATTTCCTGTTTTCAATTCACTCTTTGTTTACATTATGGGCTGTACCCAAAGCTGCACTGGCCCTACTGCTGCTTTGGCATATTTCCAGTTACTTAAAACTAGCATTCACTGTTTGTTTGTTGGTTTTAGTAATTTATTGACACTGATGGTAGGATCATTACCACTAATCTTGGTGACACGGCATCAGGATGCTTGTCTCCAGAGCTCTGACAATATGGAAGAACTGCGTTTGTTGGGTTTTGTGTTTCTGGTTTTGAGAAGGTGCTTGTTTTTTTTGCCTGGTAAACATCTGGAGTCAATTCCACGTATCTATTGTTTACACTATCATGCTGTTTACCAATGACTTGAGCATGCAGATGTGCAGAACCGAGACTCTTCAATTGTTATTGTTCTACAGCAGAGGTATTTTGATTTTGAAACCCTGTCTTGAACTGCCTGCAGTTTGTACATTTTATTGCAGTATTGCCTGAACCTTTTAATGGAACCTATAGAAGTGGATGATGGTTATAATTTGCAAAATCTGATTGTGGTTTAGTTTTATTTTTAGGAATTTCAGACTTGATTACACAAAATACTAAATACTTGAGGTCTGACATCTGAAATAATAGTCTTTCAAAGTGAGACAAACAGTATAAGCAGTTAATCAGGCTGTGAAATTTTGATGTGGTGCTTAATATAATTCATATTATTCAGAGTAGGATTAACATCCTCGCTCATTAAATTGCCAGCAAAATATTTGTGAAGTGCAAACTGTATATTGATGTCCATGATTGACCTGATTTCTGCTGCTATAAGTGAGATAATCCTGTAGTCTGGACCAATGTACCTAACATGAACCCAAAACAGTTATCAGAAACAAAAACAGAAATTCCTGGAAAAGCTCAGCAGGTCTGGCAGCATTTGTGGAGAGAAAACAGAGTTCACATTTCAGGTTCAAGTGACCCTTCTTCAGAACTGTATTTGTTTCTGATTTACAACATCCACAGTTCTTTGGTTTTTATTTAACATTTGTATCAGTTTGCTTGAAAACTACTTGTTAAATTGCCAATTGGATCTCAGTCAAAGGGTACTTTCAATATGCTATTCTTGTCCATGATAGTCTCTCTAAGAACCAATTGTTGGTTCAGGAAAAGTAAAAACAACTTTGTCCTTCAAACATCAGTGCAAAAAATAAAAGGCTTTTTTTTTTCCTCAGATGTCTGTTAGCTTAACTGTTAGCAGTTGAAGAAAAATAATATCTCCTTTTTCCAACTGTAAATGTAAATGCTTTATTCTGGATAATTATAGCAAATTTGCCATCAGAATTTTGCACTTAGAGAAGTCCAGGAATTTTTATTTTATAACATTCCTGTGAAACATTTTGAGGTGTTTCACTATTTAATGGTGCTATGTAAATGCACATTGTTGTTGGGTTTGGATGTTAGTAATCTTGTGAAGCTGTCATTGTCACTCAGCCCTTTTGACCCTGTTTTACTATTCATTTAGATTATGTTGATCTATGACCTAATTCCATTTACTCTCTCTCAGGATCCGTAACACTTAATATCTTTGCTTAATATCAATTTCAGTTTTGCTAATTTCAATTGATCTTATTTTGGGGGAGAAAGTTACAGATTCTCACTACATTTTGTGAGAGGTGAACCCCAGTACAGCCTAATGATTTTTAATGTTATGGCCCGTTATCTCCGTGAAGGGAAGTAGTTGAGTACTCTCCATCCAGTAAATGCATTCATCGTTTTAAAATCTCAATTAGATTATCACTAATTTTCTATATTCAGTGGAATATGAGCCTACTCTATACAACATACCCTCATAATTTATCCCTTTTAATCACTAAATTAATCCATACTTGCTGTGCTGGTGAAGGACATCATTCTTCATTGCATAAAGGTCCCTTCTGCAGCCGTGCCATATTCCCTCTAAAAGAATTAGAGCAAATTCAAGCAAACAGTGCTTTTCAGGTAAGGATACCAGCTTTTAACACCAAAATCACTGACTGATCATATTCCAAATACAAATATTTGAAGGTGGCAGGAAAAGCTATAATTTAAAAAAAAAAGACCCAGGATCTGTGGCTTTATAAATATCAGTTTTACAAAAGCATGAAAGTTAATTTAAGTCTTTAGAACTGTTTTCAGTTGGACGCCAGCAAAAGTATTGTCTGTGATTCTGAACACCATGGTTTTAGGAAGGATATCCGGACCCTGGCAATGGTGCAAAGGAGAGTTCCTAAAGTAAAAAAATACCAAGGGTGAGGGATGTCAGTCATGTGGAGGGATTAATGATATTGGAATTGTTCTTAAAGCGGAAAAGGTTCTGGGTTTTGAATAAATAATAAAGAGCATATTCCCACAGGCAGGAGGTTGGTAACCAAAGGGCATGCTTCTTTTGTTAATTATCTCAAATGCAGGATAATTTATTTTAAGTGCAATGATTTGTCATGACCTTCGATGGTACTGCATGACAGGGTAGTAGAAGCACATTCAGTGGTAATTTTCACATGGGATTTGACCTACACCATTGAAAGAAACCATTACTGGGATATTGGAAAGAACAGAGACATGGGGCTTACGATGCACCAAATGGCCACCATTTGTGCCATGTGATCTCATAATTAAGATCAGAACTGTACAGCTGTAACAACACTTCCCTACTTTAATACTCTATTGTCCTTGCAATAAAGGCCAACATTCATTTCCCTTCATAATTAGTTGCTGTACCTGCATGCTGACTTCCTGTGAGTCACATAATAGAATATCCAGATACCTCTGCAATGCAATGTTTTGCAGTTTTTTTTCCATTTAAGTAATATTTGGCTTTCTGGTAATACTGCCAAAGTACACAACCTTATGTTGCAAAATTTTGCACACTCAACATATCTATATCCCTTTTGCAGACTCCGCGTCCTCTTTCCAACTTGTTTTCCTACCTATCATTGCAAGGAAACAAACTCAAGATGAATGTGAGAACCTTCTCCATTACTGGAAACATTGATTATGTCATGGTCTTTTCAAGGCAGTACAAGAAACAGCAGAAATAAAAACAGAAATTTCTGGACAAACTTAGCAGTCTGTAGAGAGAAAGCAGAGTTAATGATTCAGGTCCAGTGACCCTTCTTCAGAACACTCAAGAAACAACAAGTCAGGGCTTTCCACGTAGTTGTGATTTTGTCTGGAAAGTTTGAGACTGTTCCTCTGAAACCATTATTCCTGGAAATTGTAGTTACTTGCATCACCCTTTATTTATGGAATATTCATTCAGGGTTCACTTTTTGCTCATTGTCCATTGACCCTGGCTGGAGGTACAGCAATATACATGGTTGCATTGTTTGCTGATATGCCACCACCATTACACCTGGATGAGAAACTGGAACCTAGGAACAGGAATAAGCCATCCAGCCCATCGATCCTGCTTGGCCATTTAATACAATCAATACTTCAATGCCTTTTACCCACAATATCCCGTAACCATTTATGCTATGGGTAATCAGAAATCTTATCAACCTCTGCTTTAAATATACTCCGAGTCTGAGCTTCCACAACACTCTGGGTAGAGATTTCCAAAGATTCACATCCTTCTGAAAAAACAACTTTTTCCTCATCTCAGTCCTAAATGGCATGCCTCTTATTTTTAAACTGTACCCTCTGGTTCCAGAATCCCTAACCAGGTTCCACATTTTTGCCTGCATCTACCCTGTCTATCCCTTTAATTATTTTGTAAATTTCCAGGAGATCAACATTCATGCTTTGAAACTCCAGAGAGTACAGAAACAGTATTCTCAACCTCTTTAATAGGACAATCCTGCCATCCTGATTATACAAGTCTGGTGAATCTTCATTGTACTCCCTCAGTGGCAATAATAGCTTTCCTAAACAGTACTCCAAGCTTCTGTCCAGCTGAAGCATGACATCACTACTCCTGGAATTGAATCCTCTCGCAATAAAGGTTAAAATTCCTCAGCCATCCAAGTGGCTTACTGCATCTCTGTTAGTCTTCAGTGATTTACTGACTTGGTCACCCAGGTTCCTTTGTCCATTTACACTTTCCAACTCTTACCATTTTGAAATACTCTGTACATTTATTCTTCCTACCAAGCAGATAACCTCACTTTTTCCACATTATATTCTCTCTGCCATGTTCTTGGCCATTCATTAAGCCTGTCCATGTCCTCCTAAAACCACTGAAGACTTCCTCACGACACATGGTTTCTGGCCTGGCTTTTATATCATCTGTGAATTTAGAAATATTTCATATGGGCCCCACCTCCAAATTGTCACTTTCTCTTATGAATAGCTTGAGCCCAAGTAGTTGGACCCTCTTGCAGGTACCCCACCAGTTACTGAAGAGAGATTGCCACTTGAGATAGTGTAGGCGAAAGTGAGGGCTGCAGATGCTGGAGATCAGAGTCAAGATTAGAGTGGTGCTGGAAAAGCACAGCAGCTCCCCATGCTCCTTGGATGCTGCCTGACCTGCTGTGCTTTTCCAGCACCACTCTAATCTTTACTTGAGATATTGTAGCCTAGCAAGGAGTTGAAGCAATTGGTTCAGGGAAAATACAGGAGAAAAACAGTCCAGTCTTGCTTTCTTTTGTTTTTTTTTATTGTAACATGTAAATTTGTTAACTGTATTTTACCATGACAATGAACAAAAAAAAATGACACCTTAAAATTTCTTGTTTGATGTCATGTAGTGCTCAGTAATGTTAAGTTTCACAGATCCATGAGCTCATCAGGTGGAATGGACTTTGTAATTTTTCCAAGATTCTAAATAATTGAGTTCAGTGTCTGTTGTTAATGCGTCTATTGTGATTTGATCTCCAACTAAGTTCCACAGTACGGCGAAGCATTTTGTGCTGCTGTCGCTCCACCTTGTAATGTGTTTTGGCTGTTGTTGCCATCACAACAGAGTTAAACCTTGTATGAAACAAAGTGTACCTGATCAGTTGCTAAATTTATTGTACAGTCTGGTATCCAAATAAGCATGTTCCTGGATTGGTTCAGTTTCCACAGCAGTGTTTGGGCTGGGTGTGAGAAAAAAAAATACTCACTGTTCCAACTTCTGATCATTTGGCCCTTGGCTTCTGATGTAATGGTGGTTTTACATCTTGTGGGGGACCGTTTTGGGCTTGGCAATTTTTCCTCTAACAGTCACACAATTTGCTGGCAGTTGCAGCCTCATAGATGGAACTGGCCCTTTGGCAATGTAATAAAGTGTTCCCTACCAGTAATTGTGAAAACCTAACCATTTATGGGTGCCTAATTTACAGAGAAAACATTTACGGGAATAGGGCAGTATACCATTGCACAAAAAGCAAACCAAAACACTCTTGCTTCCTTCAGATTTTGTTTCGCTGCTTTGTTAATTAAGTTGACCTCCTTCCTTGAGTGGTTCTGTGGAGAGCAGTCATTCTCTCGAGTGGCTATGCTCATGTCTAAGGTATGAGAGTAACAGAGGAGGAGAACTCAGCTGGGAGTGCCTTTATCTTCAGCTAAGTATTCACTCATTTCCACTTCCTGTAGCTGTTACTGGATTGTAGACCAAAAAGTAGTTGTCAACATATTTCTCAGCATAAACTTTATTCATAACATTTGGAAAATTATATTAGGTAATGTTTCAAATTTTAAAATTTGTTGTCAGGATGTGAGTGTCACTGGCAACGCCAGCATTTATTGCCCCTGTGGAGGGTCCTGAAGAATCATAGAATACCGA
The DNA here is from genome assembly GCF_047496795.1 of Chiloscyllium punctatum. Classification (NCBI taxonomy): domain Eukaryota; kingdom Metazoa; phylum Chordata; class Chondrichthyes; order Orectolobiformes; family Hemiscylliidae; genus Chiloscyllium; species Chiloscyllium punctatum. The sequence goes on along the minus strand of NC_092763.1, from coordinate 58,710,886 downwards.
AAGTGTGGAAGCAGGCCATTTGGCCCGTCGAGCACATGCTGACCCACCGAAGCACATTTCACCCAGACTCACTCACTATCCAAACCTTGCATGCCCCATGGCTAACCCACCTTAACCTGCACATCCCTGGACACTGTGAACAATTTAGCATGAGCGGTTCACTAACCTACACATCTTTGGACTGTGGGAAGAAACTGGGGCACCCAGAGGAAGCCCGCGAAGACATGGGGAGAACGTACAAATTCCACACAGTTGCTCAAGGGTGGAATTGAACCTTGATCCCTGGTGCTGTAAGATAAGTAGTGCTAATGACTGTGCCATCATGAGGCTTTGTGGTAGCATTAACTCCCCTTTTTGAATCACTGCAGTCCGTGTGGCACAAGTACATTCATAGTGCTTTTTTTTTGTAGCCGATTGATGTAATTCAGTGAGATTTACAAGGATGTTGGCAGGGTTGGAGGGTTTGAGCTATAGTGAGAGGCTGAAGAGGTTGGGTCTATTTTCCCTGGAGCATCAGAGGCTAAGGAGTGACCTTGTAAAGGTTTATAAAATCATGAGGGGCATGGATAGAGTGAATAGCCAATGTGTTTTCCCTGTCGTGAGGGAGTCCAAAACTAGAGGGTATATGTTTAAGGTGAGAGGGGAAAGATTTAAAAGGGACCTAAGGAGCAACTTTTTCATGCAGAGGGTAGTGTGTGTATGGGTTGGGCTACCAGAGGAAGTGTTGGAGGCTGGTACAATTACAACATTTAAAAGACATCTGGATGGGTAATTGAATAGGAATTGTTTAGAGGGATATGGGCCAAATGCTGGCAAATGGGACTAGGTTAGGTTAGGATGTCTGGTTGGAATGGACAAATTGGACCGAAGGGTCAGTTTCCAAGCTGTACAGCTCTGTGATTCTGTGATATTTTAATCTGCTGTGGGTCTGGAATCACATGTAGGCCAGACCAAGTTGCCTCCATGAAACCCATTAGTGAACCATGTGGGTTTTTACAACTAAATGATTTAGACTTATGATTAATATTCATGGAACCAGCACTTTATTTCAGTTTTTTTTTATTGATTATATTTACATCTGCTCATCTGCAATGGTGGGATTTGAAATTATATCTGCAGAGATTTACTCCAGGTGTCAGTGGTTGCTGAACTAGTAACCATTATGCTATCATCCTCCCCATTGACATTATGTAAAGTGAAATACAGTTCAATTTCTTTAGCATTCCTGTCTCTGTCTCAGCTTGGATCAACTAGCTCAACGCAGAATAAGACTTGGACCTTCCTGGTCAATGCATTTTGAGTCACTGCTACTTTCTCACAAGTTGCCCCCTCAGCCCATGTTCAGGGATATTTTTATTGCCACACTTTTGGCATTTCTAGTCCATCTCGGCATGGAATCAAAGGTTCTGAAGAAGGTCAGGAAAGTGACCATGAGGAATGCTGGGTCAGCCAAGACCGCATTGAATGGCAGAACAGGCTTGAGGGGTCGAAGGCCTACTCTGTTCCAATTTCTTATGATCTTAACTTCATGCCTTATTTACTTACTACTGCACATAATTAAAGGAACATATTAAAAATTGTAAAGCATCTGTGCCACCTTCATGTAAACACAGGCTTGCCTCCCACCCTGTCCACAGTTGAATATCTTAAATGTGGAGAATGACCATACAGAGACACTCAGGATTGCCAGGCACAGCTGAGCTGTGTCCCCCTAAGATTTGTATGTTTGGCACAGGGTAGAGGAGAAAATTGGATAAAGTCCTCTCGCAAAAGACTCAAATGAGCAAACAATGACATTTTCTAGATGCAGGTATGTGTTATAAATCTAATCTCCATTCTTTTATGTATGTATTAATTCCTCTCTATTTCATTCCACTAGGAATAATCTGATTCAGAAAGTTGTGACCCCCATAGGCTGGGCATGTGGTCAACTATCTTTTATCTTATTATGAGACATGGGGTAGTATGGACTGTTCTGCCAGTTTAGTATGAAAATCCTCAGTTTGAGAACAGAAACACTTGAGAAGAAACCTGTTCTATCGATTGTGCTGTGTGTGATGTGTAATGGTGCAGTTTTATGATACCTGACATACTGCCACATTTGAATCTTCTCTGAATCTTGGATAGCTACAAAACAGGCCAGACCTCTAGAGTCATATCAAGAGATAAGGGAGTCAGTTAGTTCATAAGCAGGATGGCTGGTTTGCTGTGCAGAATGATGATAGCTGCATGGCTTCAATTCCTTCCACAAACAGCAGTGGATGCTGGAACAGTTGATCATTTTAAATCTACAATAGATCGATTTTTGTAAAGCAAAGATGTTAAGGGATTTGGGCTAAAGACAGGCAGTTGGAGTTAGGCCACAGATCAGCCATGATCTTACTGACTAGTGAGAGGGGTTGAATAGTCTACTTCTGTTTGCATGTCCCTAATGACCCAGAAGAATGTGAGTCTCCAATGCCATTGTGGAGACCCCAGTGTTTGCACTTATAGGGTCTGACTGTGCAAGTTTGTATTGGGGCGCAGCAGCATTAAGAGTATCTTCTTTAGGAAGATACTCTTTTCCTTCATATGAGAAAGTAAACTGTAAGTAGAATTGTGACGCCACATTTGTCGCCCCTCACTCTCTCTTCCACCTCCCCCCCCCCCCCACCCCCAGCATATTGATACCAGCATGCAAATGAATGATTTCCATAAATATCCTGCACCACACCGTGGGACTTCAAACAGAAGTTAATCGTACGATGTATGCCTTTACAGGCCTCTTTGTATGTAAAGTCTGCAAATGATGACATTCTGTTCATGTTGGATAGATTGCAAAATGTGTACTGGGAATGCATTGAATAACATGGTAGCCAAGATCATTTACTAAAGCTTGATTATGTTCTCGTTGTTTGGAGAAATGACACTGTAACAGCAGAACTCTAACTGACCTGGTTAAAGGCCTTCCTAAATACAGACTGTGGTAATATTTTGTTCCAGTTAAGTGAATACTTTCTGTTCAGTGAATTTTTAATTGTCAGCTTTCAATTAGAAGTTCTATACAGGGAGTTGGAGGTTTTTTTCCTCTGAAAATCTGTTGTTCTGATCCTTTGATAGTGACAATGACAAAGCTTTGGGAATATGACTGCACACCTGCCAAGAATTCCAAGCCTGGAATGGCATAAATTTGAGTTTCCTAGTGCCCCAGGCTTAGTGAGTGGGAAAAATCATTTGCTTTCAATTAAATAAACTTAACATTGTATTAATTTATTAAATGACAAAATATAAATCAAATTAAAACAAAATAATATTTTAATGAATGTCAAAATTTTACTCATTGACCACAAGACTTGGGATTTGGAATAGTCCCCAAAGAACGTGATACACTGAGCCCCCAAATTCTTCAATGTGGATTTGGCAATAGTATTAATTTACTGATCAGACTACTGTGATAGTGATGAACACAATAAATATGTTGCAAAATCTAGCACTATTTTATTTGGGGAATTGTTTTTTCTGAATTTCCACATAATAAATTTGTTACAGGTATTAGACACTTGGATTCACTCGATGTGAGGACTCTGTCTTGCAGTAGTAATATCCCCACCTCTGGATCAGGCGAGTTGGGTTCAAGTCACACCTGATCTAAAGGTGTGTAGTTAAATGGCTGAGCAGGTTGATTTTAAAATAACCATTCTGTGATATGCTGTCACACCTGCACCAGCAGTGAATGGTACACTGTATGCTCCAAAAACTCCAAATCTATATATCTGAGATACTTCTATCATCAGCAATGCATTGTTAAGGAAAATTTGTTCATCCTAATCTACATTGCTTCCTCCTCCTTCTCAAAGCTTTCTTAGACTGAGGCAACTCTCAGCCACCTGAGCTAGACATAAATGCTCTCTTTGAAGAGGAGCAGCTGCCTGAAACAGTTGGCCAGTTGTGGTATTTGTTGCTGGATTATTTACATATTAAAATTAAATATCCATTTAAGAATATTGCCTATTTATTAGATGAGAGATGAATTCATAAAGTCTGCCTGAGCACATTATGAACCCCTATGTAAGTCCCAATATCCAGCACTCTTTTGGAAAACAATAGGAACTTCTCTCCATTGTCCATGACAACGTTTATCCCTCGAGCAATGTTACTAAAACCGATGGTCTATTCACATTTACACTGGAGTTTGTGTGACCTTGCTGCGTGTAAATTGCCTGTTGCATTTTCTGATTGATGTTGCTGTGCTGCTGTGGAGATCACATACTTCTAAAAGTAATGACTACTGACTACTCAGTTACTAAAGGCACAGACTAGTATATTGCTGAGCCTGTTAGACCAAGCAGATCATTGGCTGATCTGAAGAGACAGTTGCTCTCTGGTGGGGTAAATTGACTCCAGTGAGATGGTGTGGGTAGAGTGTTGAATTTATTTCACTTCATTGCCTAAAGAAAGTGCAACTGAAACCAAACACAGTTAAGGTTCCATTTAATTTCAGAGACAGTTTCCCTATTGTCAGTATGCAAGGGAATGTTTCAGATTAATTTCCAGGAGTTTGTAATTGAAATATGAACTATACATAGCCTGTTATCACATGCGGTTCTCTCAACCGTGATTCAGACGGCAAATCAAGGCATAATCTCTTAAATTGTCAATCATGTGTTAAGATAACTGCAGCACTGCCTTTTCTCTGCTTTCCTTGGATGTAGACTTTGAATATTTGAAGATTCTATTCATCCTTAAACACTGGCACACAACTTGGTAATATAAGTAAGGCAGCTAGCAGTGGGCGGGTCTCTTTCCATTTTCTCAGATGGTTCATGCTGATTAATCTACAGGCAACAGACAAACAGCAGCTTGATGATGAAATGGAAAACAAGTTGACTTGCTGCCAAGCCTCTCTCTGTCTTTGAATAGGAACCTATAGGAGAGCTACTTCACAGCTACTTGCAAGTACAGGTCCTGGTAAGGGCTGTCCCCAATAAGAATGGGTGTGGTTGTTTGACAGTTTTGTACAGCGACAGGTGTATGTTCTATTTGATAAAAGATATTCTTAGACTGGTTGTATACAGAGGCTGCACGGATCACTTATTCACAGGAGCTGCTGCCTGAAACAGTTGGCCAGTTGTGGTATTTGTTGCTGGATTATTTGCATATTAAAATTAAATATCTATTTTAAAAATATTGCCTATTTATTAGATGAGAGATGAATTCATAAAGTCTGCCTGAGCACATTATGAGCCCCTATGTAAGTCTCAATATCCAGTGTATAAAACCAAAATATCAAAATCTATATGAATTGCCCATAAGCAAAATCTAAAAGAACAAACTGTCATGATGATTAATATTATACTCCTTCACAAGATATGTTAAGAATCTTACTTTGCTCATGCATGCCCGTTTTAGAGGTCCTGACTCATTGGGGCAAAGTTTCAGACTCTCTATATCCATTCCATTGTAATTCTTTGGATGAATTAATGTCACTAAGAGTCATAGAGACATCAAGTCATACAGTACAGAAGAGGCCATTTGGCCCATCAAGACTGTGCTGACTTATTGTCACTAATCCCACTTTCCAGCACTTGGTCCACAGCCGTGAATGTTATGACATCTCAAGTGCTCATCCATTTTTGTGGGGCTCCGATCTCTAATGCCCTCCCAAGGTGTCCATTCCAGATTCCCACCACCCTCTGTATGAAGACATTTTTCCTCAATTCCCCTGTAAACCTCCTCTTCACCTTTTAAAATTTATGACTACAGTTATGCCTCTATGACTTGGTGGCTCAGTGGTTAACACTGCTGCCCCACAACGCTAGGGACCTGGGTTCAGTTCCACCCTCCGGGCAACTGTCTGTGTAAACTCCACACATTCTCCTTGTGTCTGTGTAGGTTTCCTCTCACACATAGTCCAAAGATGTGCAGGTTAGGTGGATTGGCCATGGGAAAATGCAAGGTTGCAGTGGGTTGGGTCTGGGTGGGGTGCTCTTTGGAGGGTTGATGTGGACTTGATGAGCTGAATGGCCTGCTTCCATACTGTAAGATTTCTATAACTTGGGCGGCATGGTGGCTCAGTGGTTAGCGCTGCTGCCTCATAGCACCAGGCATATGGGTTCAATTCCTGCCTAGGGTGACTGACTGACTGTCTGTCTGTGTGGAGTTTGCACATTCTCTGGGTGCTCCAGTTTGCTCCCACAATCCAAAAATGTGCAGTTCAGGTGAATTGGCTATGCTATATTGCCCACAGTGCATTAGTCAGGGGTAAATAAATGGTAGGGAAATGGATCTGGATGGGTTACTCTTTGGAGGGTTGGTGTGAACTTGTTGGGCTGGAGGGCCTGTTTCCGTACTGTAGGGAATCTAAACATTAAAATGATTTACTCTTCAACTGGGGGGACCAGCTGCTTCCTGTCCATCCAGTCCATGCTCCTCCTAATTCTGTCACCTCAATCAGGTTCCCCTCTGATCCATAGAAAACACCGTTTGAGAAGTTGAAAATTACTACAGAAATATGCAATTCACTTGGTCTCTCTCTTACTCTCAACTGTTTGTTATTTCACATTTTGTAAATGGGATAGACATTACCATTACTTTTGACATATCGGCTGTAACACTGAGGCTTCATTTATTCCCTCCTAGAAGGTGGTGAGAAGGGTAAAAATTGAGTGAGTTGAGATATTTGGGGTTTAGATCAGAGTGGTGCTGGAAAAGCATAGCAGGTCAGGCAGCATCCGAGGAGCAGGAAAATCGACGTTTCGGGCAAAAGCCTTTCATCAGGAATAGAGGCAGAAAGCCTCCAGGGTGGAGAGATAAAAGGCTGATGAAGGGCTTTTGCCCAAAACGTCGATTTTCCTGCCCCTCGGATGATGCTTGACCTGCTGTGCTTTTCCAGCACCACTCTGATCTAAACTCTGGTTTCCAGTATCTGCAGTCCTCACTTTTGCCTTGAGAGATATTTGCCTCTTTCTTGCCACCCCAGTAATGAAATGCTGGTGAAAAGGTCAACTGGTGACCTTCTTGAGCTGCCATGAATAAAGACCCTTAACGGACCAATTAAGAGTTAGCTAAAGGCCTCAACATCACAACCGGCCCAAATACTTGCCTTCCCTGCAGGCAAGAAAAGTGGTTGGTTCTCCAACTAGAGAACTAGGGCCTGTGGTCTTAATTTGCATCAGTTAAGGGTGGCCAGTCTCACCTGTGAGACTGAAAAGAAATTGAGGTGCTTTCTTGCTGTTGGATCTCTTGAAGCCTGGGCTTCCAGCATGATCACTAGGAACCAGAAGGTGCTGGCTTTTGGTTGGCTGGTAGCTTCTGAAAGAATGGGGCTTTGCTGTTAAGGATTCATTGAAAAGCTCATTGATCAACTCATAATTGGTTGATTGGAGTCTGATCTAGCAAGCTCTCAGGTGGGGAGTTTAGTGACCCCTGAAAATGCCCATTCCCACCTCTGGTAGAGTATTGAGTCATAGGCAGAAAGTTTGGATGTGACAAACAAATTTTGGACTGCTGGGAGACTGCTTAAATGCTCACTCTGGTACTTTATATTTTTCAGCATTAAGAATATTTCCCTTTGCTTTGTCATGTTATGAAATGGTTCTCTGCTGTTGATGGATGGTTTGCCCTCAGGGGTTCCTACCATAGCTCTGAATGCACAAGGTGTAGTTAATTTAGAGAAACCTGATCTAAATGTAGCGACTGATTTTCTTTTGCATTTGGATTTGTATAGCAGAAAGTACCAAGGAAGAAGCCAGTGAACTAAATAGTGGGTTGTTACAGTAATGTCATATGATGCTGAGTGTTACAGGTTTTTGACTTATTGTTTTAAGACTTGCTCCTTGACCACTCACTATCTGGAATATCACAGGGGTAAAGTTGAATAATTAAACTGTCAATGTCAACTAATTCTGTTGTGATGCCATAGTGTGTGGGGATATTTCTCAAATGAGTCTCTTAGACAGAGAAGCATAAAGATGGATGGTGATAGAGTATCACATCTAACCAGCATATTCATCTACCATGGTTATAATGCGTCCATTGCATTTTGATTCAAGTTTTCTTCTTGTACGAATTGTAATTCTATGCCCTTCAGTGTGCATGGGCTCTACAAGTTTTCAACAAAACAATGCATTTTCAGCATCAGTTTTAAGATCAAATACCTTTTTGGGTCAGTTATAATCCAGCCAGATCCAAAATATCCTTTGCTGTACACCTACAGTCATTCCTCAGCCTCATCCCCAAAACAGTTTAATTTTTATTTCCTACCTTGTCCATCCTGTCACCTCTCTTAAAGCTGACATGTTAATGACAACTCATGACACATTTTGGATAGTTTTGGGCAGATTAGTACCTATTACTCATTAGGTTGAAAGTATACAAATGTGTGTAATATGTCTAGCAGAGGGAGAAAATAGTTCTCTCCAAGATAGACCATAAATGTAGAGCCCTTTAAAACTGATCCACCTCTATAAAACAAATTCACTTCCAAAATTCTCATTTCCATTTCATTTTAATTGTAACTGTTAACATTTCCAACATGCATTCAGGCATCTTTGGTCTAGTTCATGATACATTGCATCCTTTTGCTTGGCATAAACAGATGGACAAAGTTCATCAGGTGTCACACCTCATGAAATATTGTGTTGATATTGGAATGCTCACTGTTCCCCTTTCTGTTTCCCAGACAGCTTGGTAATGAGAAACATGACAGTAGTGCGTTCCTCTGTCTGTTAATCCAAAGAAGCTGAAAGGGAAGTGTTTCTTTTATATAGTACCATGCACAGCCTCCGAATATCTTGCGTGTTGAAGTATGTTTGAAGTGAGATGACTGTTTTGCAGTGTAGGAAGCACTCCATCCAAATTGCACACAGTATGCTTCCATAAATAACAATTAAATAAATCACTTAATCTATTTCAGTGATGTTGGCTGCAGGGCAAATTTTGCCCACAACATTGAAGAGAATATTACAGCTCTTTTTCAGATGGTATAACTGGATAGTTTGCATTAAGCTGCGAGGGCAAGTTTAATGTCTCTGTAAAAAGTTGATCCTTCCTCCAGTGTATCACCACCTTGGTATTACTGAACTCTGAAATGTTAACCTATAATGTGCTGAAAATTCTGGAGTGAAACTTTTGAATCAGGTGAGAGTTATCCCACTGGGACTCAACTGACCGTGTTCGCTACCATTTGAATGATGTCGTTTGAACAACAGGTGTGCTATCTGAGCAAAAGCAGCCAAAGAGAAAACCCATTTTAGGACAATAAATCTGAAACTTGTCAAGTAACATGTATTGGGAAACAGAAGGTAATTGACATTCGGGTCATAATTTCAAAATTTGAGTATTGCAGTAAGTAACTCACCTCCTGACTCCCCAAAGTGTGTCCACCATCTCCAAGGTGCAAGTCAAGAGTGTGATAGAATGCTCCCCAATTGGCTGGATAAGTGCAGCTCCAGAAACACTCAAAGCTTGACATCATCCAGGACAAAGCAGCCCATTTGGATGGCACCTCATCCACAAGCATCCATTCACTCCACCACCAATTCTTAGTAGCTGTGTGTACTGCCTATCAAATTCACCAAAGAACCTTCCAAATCTACAGTCACTTCCATGGAGCAAGGGCAATAGATACGTGGGAACACTGCTATCTGCAAGTTCCCCTCCTTCACTGTCACCAGGTCAAAGTCCTGGAATTCCCTTCTGAAGGGCATTGTTGGTCTACCTACAGCACATGGACTGCAGTGGTTCAAGAAGGCAGCTCACCACCACCTTCTCAAAGACAATTAGGGGCAAGTAGTAAATGCTGGCCAGCCAACAATGCTCATGTCCCGAAGTGAATTACAAAAAAGTGACACAAAACTTGAAAGAATAAAAACTTGACCTGTCTGCAGGATAGTGATCAACATCAAGAGGACATAGTACTGGTGCAATAACAAATAGTGGCAAACAGTATTGTTTCACCTTTCTCTGCACTAAATTTCAATTTTGTAAGAAGAACGAGAAGAAACATTGTAAAATAAAGGGCACAATTCTAAATGGGACACAGAGCAGAGCAAGCTGGGGGACTATGTGCATGAATTATTGAAGGTGGCAGGGCATGAGTAAGTGGTTAACAAGACATTTGGGATCCTGGGCTGGACCAGTGGACGTTTTATTGAATCTTTATAAAGTGCTGATTCCAAAGCCTCCATTGGATTGTTATGTGCACTTCTGCTTCCTGCACATTAGGAAAATTGTGAATGCATTTGGAGAGGGTGCTGAATGAATGGTTCCAGGGATGAGGGATTCCAGTTAGATGGATAAATTAGAGAACCAGGGACTTTTCTCCTTGGAGGAGTGAAATGTGAAATTAATGGAACTGGCTAGAAGAATATTGAACTCCACCAAACAGAGGTGATGATGGCTTTGTCCGATTAATGATTGCCAGGTCTAATCAAAGACTTTTCGTATGGTTGAATGGAAGTGTGACTTATAAAGCTAAGAAATAGATTTGACAAAGGTGACAAATTGAGAAACATAAGGAAGAGACCATAGTTTCAGTAGCAAAATTGGAAAGAGTATGAGACACAGTCGTGACACATGGTAATTGTTGGGTGGTTCCAAACTTTTAAACGTAAATCTGTAGATTGTACAAGAGTGTACACTAAGGAAGGCATACAGTTTTATTGCTTTGAGGTCATGGAAAAGTATGAGGTGCTGATGTAATGGCTTAACCAAGTCACATGGCCACTATTTAGAGTCTTCATGGGGAAAGAGTCAGAAATGGGCAATCCAATCATTGGTTTAAAAATAAATTTTTCAGAAATCCTGTTTTAATGAAGGAAACTAAAAAATGATCAGGCTGTATCAAAATGGGCTTCATCTTTTTGGTGGATATCATCAAATAAATCATTTAGTTAAAATGAAATTTTATATCAAAATAGCTTCATCATGCCTTCATATATTTCGAAGCATTGAAGAAAATAATTGAAATGGGTCAATTAAACAACAACTTTGTTTCAGGAGAGAGTTGAGTTTATCTATATTTGAAAGTTTTGTGGCCTTTCATTGTTGGTGATTTGTACTCCTTAAGGTGAGAGATGTTGCTATCCATTTTCCCCTATAATTTCCATTAAGTGCTCCTTCTCTAGGTAGTGGACATGAACACAGTGCATCATTATTTAATCAATTCTCAGTTCACTTTCCAATGTGCAATTGTCTGAATTTTAAAATTTATTTTCAGTTGATGCATTGATACTTGAATTAATGTGCGTGCTATATGCTTAAATGCTTATTCTGATCTACAAATAGTACAAAACTTAACTGTTCTGGCAAAAATACTCAGAGTATTTGGAGGTCGTTAATGTATTTTCAGTGGAACGTATGTCCTGTTGTTAAGTACCTGAATAAAGAGCAGGTCATGTTTTTAAAAGAAACCTAAAACAGTAGATCTTTGCAGAAACTTGAGCATTGCCAAATACAGAAGCAAACCTTCAATTGTGATATCTTAATGTTTTTCTTTGCTCAGCTATCAAAATACATTTACAGTGTGCCTATGAATTGAACAGCAACTCTTTTTGAGTTGCTCAATGATTTCGTTATTGGCTTGATAAAGTTTTTTGTCAATTTCAAATCTATTGTTAATAGGGTAATATCCAAACAAATACTGCTTTATCATACCCAGTAATGATGATAAAGCAGTGGTAGCAGTAGAAATCTCTTCCCTGCTTTTTAGCTGGCCCAGTTATATATTTTGTCAAAGGTAACCTCCCAGGGTATTGATATTGGGAAATTCAGCAATGATCGTGCCATTGAATTTCAAGGGGAGAAGTACAGATTCTCTTTTGTTGGAGATTGTCATTGTCATTGTCATTGCCTGATACTTGTGTGGCACAGATGTTACTTACTCCTTGTCAAGCCTTAAGGATGTCCAGCCCTTGATGCATGTGGGCAGAAACTGTGTCATTGACTGATGAGTTGCAAATGAAACTAAACACTGTGCAATCATCAGCAAGCATCTCCTTATGGTGGAGAGTTCATTTCTGGAGCAATTGGAAGATTATTCAGAATTGGACACATTCCTTGGGAGCTTCTGGGCTGAACTGATTCTTAATTCCAAATTTGTATTGAATTCAAATTCCAGCATCTGTCATGGCAGTATTCAAACCTCGGTTGCCAGAACATTACCTGGGTCTCTGGATTAATAGTCCAGTGATAATACCACTCGGCCATCACCTCCCCTTTAATATCAGAGCTTTTCCTCTTGTTATCTTATATGCAACTCTGAACAGATTAAGCATTAAAGGACATCTTTTCTCTGGGCTTCTTAGGGTCATGTTTTACCATTTTGTTTTAATACAAGTTTGACAGAAAGCAAGGATTAGCTTTCTGTACTTAACAAGAATTATCTATTTATAATAAATAAGTAGATTTTAACCACAGGTAAACGATTATGAGCCATGGATGTGAACTTTACTAGTTCTATCCTCATTATAAAATTCTTCTCATATATAGACAGACAAATACAAAAAAGTGTGTGGCAGGCAGAGGAAGAGACTGGGAAGGTGGTTCAATGGTCCCAGTCAATGGTTGGTGATGATTCGCCACGGCACTTTCGCCGCCGCCGATTAGCCACTGCCGGTTCGCCACCAGCGTTTCTCCACTGGGGTCGCTTGACCTCTGGAGACTAGTTGCCACCGGAAATATATCTATGTACTGATTTGTTTTCCCTCCCATCTGTTCTTTCATACTTCTCAGTCCCCTTTATTTATTCAACAACATAGTATGTATTGATAAAAAAATGAGGTGAAATAAATATAATTTTACTGGTTTATACATAAAAATGAGTTACAAACACTTGCGGTGGCGAATCATCCTCAGCGGCCAATGGGCGGTGGCGAAGCTTCCCCAGCTGTGAAAGGGCAGTGGCTAATTGGCGGCGGTGAATCGGTGTGGCGAATGGTTCCATCCCGCCAATCGATAGGGTTCACTGAGATGATGCTGCTCCTCAATCTTCCTTCTCCAGGTAATTTCACTTAACTTGCAGGAGGCACAGAGTGACCGGTTCATACTTACAAAGTCTCTGAATTGTTGGTTAAGAGCCTTCGGTTACAGCAATTGATGAGTGAAGTAAACTGGCTTTCTTCAGGCTTAAGGTGACCTTTATGGTAGAAAACAGGTAATTCCTTACTTTTCAGAAGTCTAATGACTCTGACCAAATATTTACACGCATGAGCTGTTCAGCTACTAGAGAGCCAATCTCACATTTGTTGGAGAGAAGGCCTTTGTCATCCACAACTGGTTGCCATTCCACTGAACAATCAACCACTTGTTGCAGGCAGATTCTCATTTTGGCCATGCTCCCTGGTGTCCATTCCTCAGCAACTAAACTTCCACTGCTGCTTCATCAAACAACAGTGTAAGCAGCACTTATTGTGAGTAACCTGCTTTTTAGAAAGTGCAGTAATTCTTCCCACAATCCTTCGGTTTTAAAACAGTCCTTTCCCATTTCAGTCCACAATTTAAAAATTCAGGAAAGAAGGGTTTTACAATTGCTCTACTTTCAATTCCATATTTTCCATTGAATTCAAGTTTCATTCACACCCATTACCACTGATACAGTGTTGCAGTGTATACCATTTACAAGACACAGTGCAGTAACTCACTCAGGCTCCTTCAACACCATTTCCAAATACCATACATGGTGTCCACCACATGGAAGAACAGGGACAGTAGATGTATGGGAAATACAACCACCTGAAGGTTCCCCTCCAAGCCACACACCACCCCGACTTGGAAATTTATCACTGTTCCTTCATGCTTGATGGGTTAGAACCCAGCAATTCCATCCCTTAAAGGGACTGTGGGACTTCCTAAACCTCAAAGACCACAGCAGTTTGAGAAGGAAGTCCAGGGCATTTAGGAATGGGCAATAAATGGTGTCCGAGTCTGCAACAGCCTCATTCCATGAACAACTTAAAAATTAAGATTTAAGAAACAGAAATTGCTGGAGAAAGTCAGGTCTGCTAGCATCTGTGGAGAAAAACAGTTAACATTTTGAGACCTGTGTCTGTTTTAAATAAGGCTTACAGGTCTTGGAACTCCTGTTTTCTCTCTACGAGTTTCTCTAGTAGTGTTTGATTATTGTTTGTTTAAGACCTGTAATATCTGTTGTTCTTTGCTTTATTATTACTGTTTGACTACTGTGTGGGGACAGTCTCCTATGCCTCTAGATGTTAGGATGACTTTGCATAATGGACTAGGCTGGTTGTGCCTCCAAACTTGATGTCCAGGTCAATGTTGTGTATTTCATCTGAGTTTATTTTTATTATAGCTTTTCATAGTAGTTTGGTACAATGTAGTGGTTTCTTTGTCATTTGAGAGAGTGCTTTTGAATCTGTCACATAGCTGTAGATTTGGAGTCATTTATATAGGACATTAGTGAACCCATGACAATTTATTAATTTTATGGTCATCGTTTAGTTCCAGATTTAGTTAATTAACTGCAATGGTGATATTTGAACTCCTGTTTCCAGAATATTAGTTCAGGGCCCTTGGTTTAACAGTCCAGTATCTTAACCACTATACTACAGTACCGTACTTGATGCCACCATTAGACCCACCTTGCAAAAATGACTGTTTAAAGGACTGATCTCAGTATTGTGACGGTTTCAGGTAAACCGCTCATTCATAGGAAGAGCTTGTGTGTCACATGGCTTTTACTTTGAACATGATACTTGAGAAAAGGTGGAGTTAATGGGTGCACCTATTATTGATACAGATACCTCGAAACAGTATCACTCTAATTAGAATGTAAGTTGCAAAACAACTTGCCAGACTTGTTAAAAAGCATTCTGGTAATTCCCGTTTAGCTGAACCTCCGTCTTTTACCCTGAAGTATTAAAACAGCTTGTTGGCTAATGCTTCTCGTTATTAAATATTTGAAATACAAATCAATCAATGTGAACTCTGTTTCTCTCCAAGATGCTGTTTGATCTACTGAATATTTCTCATGTTTTCTTTTATTATTTCAAATTTCCAGCATTTGAAGTATTCTACTCTTGTTGCAGGAATAAATATTTATGTCTGATTCATGCCTTTTTTCCAAATGATTTTTCTTTTGCAGTAAAGAAAACAGACACTGACAAGTGCGTTCTGAAAGTTTCCAGTAAAGATCTGCTACTCGTTGAGGAGCTCTCAGTACCAGGTGGACATCATGAGTGACGTTAATCCTGAAGATGCAAGCCAGACTGTGAGTGAATTGTGTTGGGAGTGCGGTCAGACCCATATGGTGGTAGAGAACCATTTGTACGACTATCAAGATGAAGTGGATGATGAACTAGTTTGTCACATTTGCCTGCAGCCCCTGCTGCAGCCTCTGGACACCCCATGTGGCCACACGTTTTGTTTTAAGTGCCTGGAGAATTTCTTGCAAGAGCAGGATTTCTGCCCGATGGATCGTAAGAGGCTTCACTTCCAGCACTGTCGGAAATCCAGCCTTCTGGTGCGGAACCTACTCGATAAATTGATCGTTTTTTGCCCTTTTCGATTGGACTGTGGGAAGGTGATGCAACGCTGTGAGCTCGACCCACATCTCCGGAATAGGTAAGCAGTGTGTGCTCCAGTTTCAATGGTAAGAGAAGCAAGTGGTGCAGTTAAACTAATGCAAAAATTCAAACAGAAAGTTAGAAATGTCTGTGTCCTTGTCTCCGCTCTCCCCACCACTACCAAAAAAACAAAAAATTTGAAACCAATTGGGAAAGAGTTAGCTAGTCTTTGTATAGCACCTTTTTTATATCCTTGGGTCATGTCAAGCTCTTCACTACCAAAGTTCTTTTGAAATACATTCATGGAAACAAAACTGAACAGAAGTTTGAGTTCCTATGTAACACAAATCGTCATAGAGTCACAGAGATGTACAGGATAGAAACAGACCCTTCGGTCCAACTCATCCATGCCAACCAGATAGATACCCTAAATAAATCTAGTCTGATTTACCAGTATTGCATCATATCCCTCTAAACACATCCTATTCATATACCACTCCAGATGCTGTTTGGCCTTTTTTCCACACTGTGGGGATTCTATGAAATGTTTTAATTGTGCCAGCCTCCAACACTTCCTCTGGCAGCTCATTTCATACGCACACCACCCTTTGTGTGAAATGTTAGCCCTTTAGGTCCTTTTTATATCTTTCCCCTCTGACCTTCAACCTATGCCCTCTAGTTTTGAACTCCCCTACCCTGGGAATGTGCAAGGCTAAAAATCACACAACACAAGGTTGTTGTCCAACAGGTTTATTTGGAAGCACGAGCTTTTGGAGCACTGCTCCTTCATCAGATGGTTGTCAGAGCCGAAAGCTAGTGCTTCCAAATAAACTTGTTGGACTATAACCTGCTGTTGTGTGATTTTTAACTTTGTACACCCCCGTCCAACACTGGCATCTTCAAATCGTACCCTGGGAATGTCTGTCACACTGCTTCATTCCATAGCAGACGCACCCAGGTAGGATTTCCTCTGCATTGATTAATTCAGGAAGCATTTAAACACTGTAACAGTACACATATTTTTGGTTTAAACTACTGATTACAGCTAAGTATTCACACTGAGATGGTAGGTGAGGATTTATTATGGCAGTTGTAGCCATTATGGTCAAACATGCTGTTATTTTGACCAGCCACTTGGAGGATTTTCTTATTAATCGTTCATAGAATGCAAATTTTGCTGGGAAGTGTTGCATTTATTGCACACTCCTAGTTGCCCTGAGAAGGTGATGACCATTGAGTCACTGGTAATTGTGGACAGTGAGTTACAATCAATTTTAAATATTTTCTAATCAATCTGTTCAGAGCTGTTAGTACACACCACCAGGAGCAAGTGAGATTTGAATTTGGGTCTCCTGGCTCAGAGGTAAGGACACTACCATTGTACTACAATAGCCCTTAAGTCTGCTGCACCTGGCATTCCCAGGCAATCTCTCATCCAAGTACTAACCAGGCCTGAGTCATTTTAGCTTCTGAGATCAGACTAGGTTGAGTGCTTTGAGACTAGTATGGCCGTAGGCAATAACCATTTTTATACTGGCATTTGGTTAATAATTATTCAGGAAGTTTGCCCTGTTAACCCATTACTGGTGTTTAAATTGTTCATTTTGATGCATTGTCTCAATAGTAGACCAAGATACACATTCTGCAATTCTGCTGATAGAGCCAAATTTAGTAGGGCAAGCATCGGGAACAGGATCATTCATATTGAATTACATTTGGCTCCAGTTTAAGCAATGCCTTGATGTTTAAAATACTGTTCCATGCATGGCCTGGCTGGCTTTGCATCTGTAATCTCTTCCAAACCCACCACTGCCTTTTATGTCTGTCCCCAATTTTAATCATATCCCCTACCACTGAGCCCTAAGGTCTGGAATTCCATTGTAAACTTCATTGCCCTCTCTCTTTTATGATACCCCAAGCTTTTTGTAATCTATGTTATGTGGCACATTGTCACATTTTATTTGATAATGCTCCTGTGTAGCACCTTGTGAATTTTTATGACATTGTAGGAGCTATGCAAATACAAGTAGTTGCACAGCACTGCTAACAAAGTAGCATTTGTTATTGTTTTTTAAGGGATTCACTGGTCAAAATATTTTTAACTGTATATATGGTTTTTTAAAGAATGATCTCATGCTTTAAAAACTGTTCCCATTTCAGACAACCTCCAAGCAACACTTGCATTCTTCCTCTTTATTTGATGCTGATCTCCATTATAGTGCTGGGCTATAGTATGTGATATAGAAACCCGATTGACAAGAGCAAAGAACTGTGAATAAAAACAGATACCAACTTTGCTCAGAGTTTTTCCTGAAACAGCAAATTCAAGCTTGATGCCATCTTAATAAGACAGTCACTTTTCTAGATCCAAATGCAGCGAATTGGTTCAAACAAGACTTTCTCTAGCTTGAACTATCAAAATAACTAAGAGTCTGCTGATGCAGGAGATTGTATAGCTGCAGTTCTTTCATTGTAAAGATAGTTTGAATTGTGCACTTTGAGAGCAGTTGCGAACCCTCTGCCAACACTGTGAATTCCATGGATAAACCAAGATGTATTTGCCTTCATAAGCTCTTATCACAAAGTTGTGTATTTTTTCTGCTAAATTGTAAATTGTTATTTTGTATGAGACAAATATATACCCTCTTCGGCATTTTTAAAACCTCGCTCAGTCTTCCTGGAGGGAATGTCTCATCTTGTGGAGCATAATGGGACAGGAAAAGTGCTCAATACCTCATTGAGTAGTTCGATGTTATAAAACAAGAATCAAGCACTTCATCCACTGGAAGAATTTTTGACAAAAGGCATGTTTGTTATCTGTGGCTGATCTCAATACATTTGAATTGTTTTTTTTCGTATACAAAGAAAAACCGCAGGAGTAGACCCTTCAGCTGCACAAGTGCGTCGCACTATTCAATAAGGTCATGGCTGATCTGCACCAGGTGTCAACTCCTCCTTCGTTCCAGCTTGGCATAACCATCAACCCTCCAACATTTCAAAAGCTATCTATTTCCTCTTTCAGTGGTTTGGCCTCCACAGTTCCCTGTGGTAAAGAATTCCAGACATTCACCGCCCTTCACATCTTGGATTTCTTTCATGTAGCTGCTGTACCACAGCAAACTCACTACCAGCTTTACTGAGCAATTAAGGATGAGCAATAAATGCTGGTCTAGCCAGCAATACCCACATCCCATGAATAAATATAAAAGAAAACAGCTCTTGTTTTCCACTCTGCATACATGCGGAGGGCATGTTGTCTTAGGCAATCATTAAAACATGCATTTTACGTCTAGTTTTATTTTTTTAAAGTTCCAAATAACTCATCCCAAAACCAAACATTGTGGTTCAAGATTAGACAGTCGATTATATGACTGAATTGTGGCACAAAGCTGGCAATAAATTTTCATTATTGTGTCTGTTTTGTATTGAACACTAGGTTTGGAAGCTGATGGTGTTACCATTATTGAGAGTGCAGGAAGTTCAGGGATTTTACTCGGTCAATTTACTTTGTCAATTCATTGAAGTAACAGTGGACACAGAAAAATACTGAATAGAAACATTTTTCATTTGAGTGACAAGTATTGGCTTTCAACGTGAGGACATTGTTCATTACTTGTTCAAAATGCTGAAACTTCCGAGAATCTTTTGCAGCAGTTCAAGAAGGCAGCTCAGCACCACTTTCACCACTGGGGAATTAATGCTGACCCAGCCAGCAATGCCCACATTCCTTGAACTTTTAAAACAAAAATTCTACTTGATTTTACTCTTATATGACGTTTTACTTGGGGACAGGGCAAGAATCTCAGACAAACTCCTGTTAACACAATGATGTTGAGACCTGTAGAGATGGAAAATGTAACGCGAGCTTTGAAAAAAACTGAGGGCCAGGTTTTCTAAAGTGGGGTCTGCGACCCCAAGTGGAGTTAAAAGCTGAGGTTTTGGGGTTATAAGCTTAGAGGTTGCCACTTCAGTGTTCTGACCGAGTTACAACAGTTGTACTCTCCCTCTGATGGGCTCCCACACTCTCACCTCCCCTCCCATCCCATCCCCCATTACTTATAGTTTTCCCAGACTGGTCACAACAACAACTTTCAAGTCTCCCTCTGTTTTACCACAGCTGTAACTATTCCACTTTTGCCTGATCATGATTTAGTTTGTTAAAAGTTTGCCTTGCACAGTTTAGAAATTCTATTCTTGTTCTATTTTTGACCCTGTCCATCAGGATGATAAGTCTAAATGTATTATGATGGCTGTGTCCAAAAGGATCACTATTTCTTTCACCTGTCCAGTTTCTGAGACTAAACCTAGAACTGTCTGTATGAGACAGTCTTAGGTTTATTAAAAAAAAAACCCGTGTCAGGTTTTTTTTGCTGGCAAACAAAAGTCCAGTTGAATGCAGTTGAACCATTTTGTGCCTCCAGATCTTTTTATACTAGCTGTATTCCAGTTGATATTTGGGTGTTTGAAGTCCCCAGTTGTTAATAACTGTTTGTGGACTCAGAACTTTTTCCCTATCTATTTGCTCCTCTAACTCTCTTCCATTAGTTGGGGGTGTGCAGTACACATCTAGAAGTGTGGCTACCCCTTTCTTTATTTTGAGCTTTACTAGCCAGACTTAATTTGAACTTATGCCATGGAACACTAGCTCAGTCGTCTACATTACTAATTTAGTAACGCAACCACAGCTATTGTTCCCATATGGTGGCTATTACTTCAGCCAAACAATGCCTGCTGGATTTTGATGAACTAGGTTGCTAACATTTCTGACTGCGACTCTTGTTCCAGTGACCTGACCTCCTTTTAGACTGGCTGTATTTATGAGACAGTAATGGGAGAGTTTGGACAATAGCATTTTCAGTGAAAACATCTGTTGGTAAACAAGATGTTATCACAAGACTTTTGTTTCTGAACTGGAGTGGACTTTAACCATGGATTTAGATTGAGTAGATACTTTCAGCTCATTAATAATTGGTAAGGGGATCAAACAGGCACAGTAGGGCTGCTCAGCCGGAAATATAATGTTTTTATTTTGCTGATTTTTTTTGTGTTGTTTAATCTGGCTTTGTAACTGTGTGCCTTTGGGGGACTACTCTCTGAATAAGATTGAAAAGAAAATAATAATTTCCTGTTGTACCATAAATATCTGCCCTCCTGTCAACCCTCCTTTCCTTAGTGGGGAGTCTGGAATAAAGTCTCTCTTTACAAGTGCTGTAGTTTTAAATAGAGTGTTTCACTTTCACCTGGAGTGTGCCTTGTGACATGAGGAGACATGCACTCCTCAAATCACAATGAGATGATTATGTTCTTTCAACTTTAGCCTTGGTATTGTGTTTTTAAGGTATTTGTCACAGCAGATATAATTTAAACTAATCTGCTTAAATTAAAACTCACAATAATTGAGACCAGACAAGGCTTTGCTTACACTGAGATTAGATGGTTTTGCATTGATACAATGCTAACAGCAGAAATTCCTTTAATGTTAAATCCCTAACTGGCCAATAATGTTTCATTTAGCATATTACTCAAAGAGACACTTTTTCCGAAGGGTTTCATCTGGCATTTGTCAGGAAAATTTGCAAGAATACCAACAGAAAGGGAAAACAGCATATATATTGTTTGAGAAGGTTTCTGATTGATTGAAAAGTGGACTCTGCTTGATAGAGGCATTGCCATAGACGATGCATCAGCTCGGTCACTGACAGTTGACTATCAAAGTTAAAGTTTAAACCTGAGGTTGATTCTGATTTGTCAAGGCATTGTCTTGAGAAAAATATCAGAGAATGGATATCCCCTAAGTTTTTGAGTTGAAACAGTTATGTTGTGTGTACATGTTATTTCTGTCTGCAACAATTTGGGTCTTCTGCACTGATATGTAATAATACTAGATTGAAAAGTTGGTGAAATAGAAACATTTTATTTCCATTCATATGTAACTTTCAGTATGTACAAACGTTAATTTTCCTTTTACATTGATATTCCTGATGAATTGTCCTGATGAGCGTGAAACAAAAAGCTTTAATAAAATGTATATCTTTTCAGTGTTACTTAAATTCTATCTTAGCAAATGACTAAATTGTTTCAATTCTTTATTGGTACTCTTAATTTATTCTGTCATTTATCTCAAAACTTTCCTCTCTGTCTTTGCAAAAATCTGTTGATTATACAATTATCAACAAATCTGCAGGTCCATCGAACCTGTTCCCAAAACAATGCATTTAAGCGTTTTAATCTTTTTACTGTTTTGATATATCACATTTTTTTACAATACAATTTATAATCGATGCAAACATTTACGCTTGTCTATGTGATTTGTTGATGTCCTAGCAGTTCAGGACAATTTTAGCTTTGGATTAATTACATTGGTGAGGTTGCTACCTTTTGTGCCAACTGAAATCTGGTACAGCACTGGTTAATTGGCAAAGTAGAAGATTATGCATGTGACAAGAAGAACTAATTGGATCATTTGACTAGTCCCATAGTAGCCAAAAATTATCCCCAAGTTGATTTACCACGGCTGCGGCTTTATCTCTCAGCTGTCAGCAATATGATTCGTTGTAGGATTATGGCAGCATTTGTTTTTTAAGTATAATTTTTGTTTTCTCTTTTGGAACATATCCAAAGTGTCTTCATAGATGTTGTTAGCAATGCTTGTCAGGGAGGTTTGATTATATTTCAAATTGTTTTTCCAATTTGATGAGCACGTACCCTTCTGGCTGCTATCCACTAACATTATTGTACGAAGACCAAGATCATTAAGTCTATCTCCACAACTATTGAGAGATTCAGTGAGAGGAGATGTTATAACTGCATTGGAGTCTTAAAATGTGGAACAAACTAGGGATTATGGATGAGAAGAATAAACATTGATTATACAGTTCTAGTTAAAGTTTTCTTCCAATACTTTTTTAAAATATTTCTAACTAAATGTATCTCACATAGGTGACTGGAGTTTCCAGTCAGCTAGTAGTTATGCATATATCTTAATGTCAGTATTAGCAAGCTCAAGGGTCATGGTTGCCTTTTTTATAATGATGAATGCTCATCACATTCTCAGTACCTTTTAAATTCAAGGAAAGCATGTTATCAGTTTAACCAACATCCTTAGGAACAGAAGTAACAAAGTGCAATAAACACTGAATGTAAATATTTAACAATGGTTTTAAGGTATAAATTATCCTTTTTCGGAATGCAAATATTGCACAGCTTGAAAAGTGACTAAATTCTTGGATGAAACCATCTTTCTTAGATCATGTAGTGATACACGATGGTTTATGAACAATGCATGTTTCTAATTAGTGAAGTTCCATTCTCAGGATAAAAAGAAAATGATTTATGTTTACGCAGCACCTTTTTGGCCTGAGGATAGTCAAAATAGCTTTCTAATCAATCAGGTCACTTTTGTAATCCGGGAACCATCAGGGTGTTCTGCAAGGTTCTGCCAACAGCAATAAGATAAATTACGAAATAATCTTTTTGTGTACAGTTGCTAACTTGTGTCTCATGCTGTGAGCCATCGGTATTTTGCCAACACCCTGAGGTCCCAATATATAATGACTAGTACTTTCCACTCAGTGGTTAGACTGGATGGAATTTTACCCTCACTGGAGATGGAAGGATGGGGAAACGATTGGACGAATTGGCCATTGAGAGATACTAGCTTCTTCTTATCGCCTCGTCAATTAAGCTCTGGATAGGAAGGCTCTTTCTCAACCCACCGTCATTTAAATCCCTTAAGTAATCGTTAATGGGGCATAACTCAAAGGCCTTATCTCATCATCTCCACAATTACCCAGTTTCCTGGCAAGGGAGAGAAATAATTGGTTCCTGAAATCCTAACCGGGTTGACCCATCTGCACCAGCATGGGGTCAATCAGATCCCCCCGCTCTGCCTGTAACACAATGCCCTGTGAAAAATTGAAGGTAGTGGGCAGGGAAGAAGGTTTTTATTTGCTGTTACATTCTCTGATTGTCTTTTAAGAGTTGGTTAGTTGGTACTGTACTAATCTACCTGCCCTCCCATTTAGTCTCAAAAATGTTTATACTGTATCCTGTTATTTATACCTGAGAAATGTAACTACTTCACCCCCTTCTTCTCATTTATACCTTTGGGCCAGATGTTATCACACTGGGCTCCACTATGGCACACAGAGAAACAATTGTTTTAATGAACTGGAAAGAACAGTCTTCCCTGTATTTACTGAATCTCCCTCTTTTAACATGGTGGCACATTCAGAAACCCATGTTATAGTAGATCCATACTTTTGTAAATTGACAATGTTGTGGATTCCCCAGACATCAAGTCCTTTTTGCTGGAAATGCAACGTACAGCCAAAACTACTAGACATCTTATCATCAGTGGCACTCCTGTTATACACACAAAATGCATAAGCTGCATTTCATTATATCTGAGAGTCTATTGATTTGAATGCCTTCCAGTGAATGGGTATTGCTTAGTCTAAATAAAACTGGTGACAGCACTGCCAGGGGTCTTTGGTAACTGCTGTCCAATCTGTTAGACCATGGAATACATGCTGTTCAGTACAAACTACTCTGAACCAGCTGCCATTCAAGTGAAATGAGAACAAACTTGATTTGATTTGGGTGTGGAGCTAGTCGGCGATCTCAGCAAGTGAAGGCATTGCAGCCAGTTTCATGTTAATTTCTGTTATGCTCATTAATTTGGTATTTACCTCCAGTGAAGGTGCAATTTTTTACTTAAAAACCTTTATCACTTTAAGATCATTTAAAAAGGAATTGCATTCAGTCTCAGTCCATAATATAAATAGGCTTTACTTACTAAATCTAAAGATACACTGCTGCTAATGTTGCAATTTAAATTCCTCTGTCCTCTTTGAAGGCTAAACTATTATCTTACTGGAAACAACCGAATCCATGTTTGCATGAACACAGCAACAAATGCTGAAAATATATATTTGCAGAGATGTGGAAATTGTAGTATTTACAGTGTAATGGTCTGCCTGGAGATTACTATTGTGAATGGATCAATAAGCCGAGAGCAGGAACGGCTAAGGAGGGAATTTAAATTGTGGTGTCCCTCATGTTAAAACCGTATTAAGCAAAGTTTAATATCGAACTACATAAGGCAAATCTGAAAGCAGATGGTCAAAAAATCATAGAGAGAGGGTTTAAGGGGTACCTTTTTAAAGGAAGAAATCCAACTGAAGATTTGGAGAGGTTTGTCAAGGGAATTCAAAGCGTAGGACCTGTGGCAGCTGAAGGCACAGCTTATAGATATTAAACTGATTAATTCTAGTTTCTTGTGCACCCCCAGTTTTAATTAGAACAGGTAGGTCAAGAGGGTTTTGGGGGTGGAGAAAATGATAAAGCTCGAGAAAGGCAAGACCATGGAGGGATTTGAAAGCGATGCTGAGAATTTTAACATCAAGCCATTGTTTAGCCAGGAGGCAATGAAACAGAAATAGCAAATAGGATCAGGAGTAGACCATTCGGTCCTTCGAGCCTGTTCCATCATTCAGTATTATCATCCAACTTGGTACCCTCATCCTGCTTTCTGCCCAGAGCCCTTAATTATTTTAGTGCCAAGAAATATATCTACAAGGTAGATCAGACAATAAATTAGTTGAGGGAGGGCTTGATATTCCTTTTCAAAAAAAGGAAATAATCTTTTTTTTTTCAAATCTACCCCATACCTAGAACATCTATGTGAATGCTCAAATATGTTAAAGGGTAGATTAATATTAACTCTGATGTCTCAGAAAGCTTGCATTTGCCCATATTCATTTTTAATCTTGTGACTAACTTAAATAAGATCACAGGAGATTGTGTGCCAAATTAGAAACTGATTGTTAATCCTTAATCAGTTTAGCTGCACTTTTATCAATTTCTCACTGACTTGGTGTTTTTTTAAATCGTAAGAAGTACAGCGTATTGAGTTTCTATTTGGTAAGAGGCCAATCAGGTTGTAGATTAAGGGAGGGTGGGCCTGTGATTCTGAAGGTTTTACCTGTGGTTAGTAATTTACATTATGAGATTAAGTTATTTGTACCAAGTCTGTGATGGGACAGAGCGGCAGTGTCTGAATTCAATGGAGTCAATTTTGCATTCAGCCTTTTCTTTGTTTTTTTTTCCTCTTGTTCATTATTGGGAAGTGCCAAGTTGGCTTAATATTCAGGAGGTCATGATCAGTGTAGTGCGAAGAGTTTGCTTCATTGTAGGTTGTGTGGCATCTTTTGAATGAACTGTTGGTCTGAGGCTGTGTTCAACAATATTCCCTGTTCGTTGTCCTGGTGCTAAACAGCAACCGGGAATGTACTTCAAATACAAAAATTAGGCCATGCTCAACCAGCCTTCCCTCTAAGATGCACATGTGGCCACACAGCAAGTTGGAATGAACCACATAGTGCAATAAATGAGTTTCAGCAACAAAAAAAAATTAAAAGAACGTTAAATCTCATTGTCCTAATGAGAAAGCGTTAGAGTTCTCTCCATTCTAATTCATCTGTAAACCGCTAAAATTGAATTGGTTGTTGTCCTACTGATTTTGATTAGACATTGAACCATTGGATGTTATGATTAAAGTGGTGCTGGAAAAGCACAGCAGATCAGGCAGCATCTGAGGAGCAGGAATGAATGCATTCATTCCTGATGAAGGGCCTTTGCCTGAAACATCAACTTTCCTGCTCCTTGGATGCTGCCTGACTTGCTGTGCTTTTCCAGCACCACTCTAATCTTGACTCTAATCTCCAGCATCTGCAGTCCTCACTTTTGCCATTGATGTTATGCCTACCTGAATGAAATAACAAGTAATTGACTGTGAAATACCTTTTCAAAGAGAAGCGTTCCTTGATGTGAGTCAGCAATTGCAGGTGCTCCCACAGATTAAAATCCTTTTGAAAGTTAGTAGATCAGAAGCTCAAATTTTGCATGCAGTGAAACAATTTGTATAGATTGGATCATTGTGTCATGATCTCCCTACAATAGTGATGATCTAATTTTTATTTTTGCTTTAGGTGCCCTGGCCTGACAAAGCACAGAATTAAAATTGAAATCAAGAGGCAATCTAGCTTCAAGATAAACCAAGACCCAGCACCAGATGATGAAACAATAGCTTCAGAAGGTTCTGCAGCAGCTATTGTCTCCCTCAGAACTGCTGAGCCTGGACTTGTTAACCCTGCTTTTGAAGAAGATCGGGAAGAAGATGGTAAGAATTTGGTTGCCTAAGTATTTATATTCAACTGTTACTGTCCAGACCAGAAAACCATCCATCAAATCCAAAATAACTGCCCAACATTGGGAGGTAATGGTGTTTCAGTGGTTAGCACTGTTGCCTCACAGCACCAGAGAGGTGGGTTCAATTCCAGCCTTGGGTAACTGCATGGGTGGAGATTGCACCTTCTCCTTTGGAGCTCCTGTTTCCTCCCACAGTCAAAAGATATGCAGGTTAGGTGGATTGCTCAGGGGGAAAAAGGAATATGGTTGCTGGGTCTGGGTGTGCCACTCCTTGGAGGGTTGGTGCAGATTTGATGGGTCAAATGGCCTCTTTCTGCAGAGTAGGGATTCTGTGGTTTTAAAGTAAGTTAAAGGCTTTGATTTTGAATTGAAACTGAAATAATCAACTTAAATTAATTTAATTATTTACTTAATATCATGGTGTAATTTGAAAGGTGAAGTATTATTTAGCATTAGGTTCACTGCTGTAATTTGCGATATCACATGGATCTCTGTCTCGTGCATGCCGTTATTTTATACATTTAATAGAGCCACCTTAGAGCCCCTCTTCAATCCCTATTTTTCCAAATTAACATTGGTTTTAAGTTAGGCAGGAGTACTATTAAAACAATGAAATAAAATTCAGCTTGGTCAAATGATATGTGACTCAGTGGGAATGGGTGCCTGAAAATTAAATAAGTGGCCGCCCATGAAATAGAATTTGGGCTTCCAATGGAATGGATGATCTGCTGGTCAGTTCAGTAAGTTTCAGGAACAAGTCGGCCAGTGAAGAAAATTATTTATGTAGAATGTGCTTCAAGAAATGAGATTTAGATGAAGCAGATACTGGCAATGGCCAAGTGAAGTTGTGAATGGTGGGGGACAACTTACTGGAGGAGGACAAGGCTCCGCAGATATCCCCATCCTCAGTGATGGAAGAACCCTGCACACCAGTGCAAAAGATAAGGCTGAAGCATTTGCAACAATCTTCAGCCAGAAGTGCTAAGTGGATGATCTACCTTGGCCTCATCCAGAGGTCTCCCGTACAACAGATTCCAGTCTTCAGCCAATTCAATTTACTGCATGCAATATCAAGAAACAGCTGGAGGCACTGAATACTGCAAAGGCTATGGCCCCTGATAGCATTCTGGCAATAGTACTAAAGACTTGTTCTCCAGTACAGCTAGAACATTGCAATGTACGCAGGTATATACTGTACACAGAAAGCAGAACAAATCTAACCCAGATAATAACCGTCCTGTCAGTCTACTCTCAGCAGTAAAGTTTTGGAAAGTGTCATCAACAGTGCTTTCGAACATGTCAGCAATAACCTGCTCATAGACGCATTGTTTGAGTTGTGCCAGGGCCACTCAACACCTGACCTCATGACAGTCTTGGTCTAAACATGGACAAAAGAGATGTTTATCAGAGATGAGGTGAGTGTGATATCAAGTCCATATTTGACTCCATGTAGCATCAAGGAGACCTAGCAAAACTGGAGCTGATGGAAATCAGAGGAAGCTCTTCGCTGGTTGGAGTCATATCTGGCACAAACAAAGGCAGTCGTGGTTATTGGAGATCAGTCAACTCAGCTCCAAGACATCCCCACAGGAGTCACATGACTACAAGGGGTTTGCTCAGAAGTGTCATATAAGCACACCACCTTTCTGTATTCTTCTAATCAATGTTTTATATTTAGTTCTCATACCCTCCCCATATTTCTCCATGTCTATCTGTCTGTCTGTCTAACTATCTCTGTTGCCCTCCATCCTGTTCCCCCGTTTCTCTCTCTTTCTCTCTCTCTGTCTCTCTCTCTCTTTCTTTCTCTCTCTGTCTCTGTCTCTCTCTCTCTGTCTCTCTCTGTCTCTCTTCCCCCCAATTGTGATCCTTGATTTTATCAAGTATGGGTGCCACAATTGGTTTAGGGACCTATTGAAAACCTTGCAACAAGCACTGTCTTCATTGCAAAGCAGGATTGAATTTAGTAATGGAAAAGTTAAAGGTAGCAACCACTTGAAACTGTCTGTTACTTGAATATTACAATTCTGATATTGCTGGCTTCTACATGTTTCAAATAGTTACAATAAAAAAGGACTTAATCAAAACTCTTAGATCGAAAGTTGGGCCCTCAACAACTTTTCATCCAAACATATGTATTGTTAAATTTTCTATTACACATCTATTATTGTTTCTAGTTCCTACAATTAAGTATCTTTCAGGATTTGGATTGTTACATATTTTGAGGTGCTTGAAAGCTGGGCTGGCAGCTTTTTGAAACAAACATTTAAAACTTGATTGGATTGTGGATGGACTTGGGAGAAAATAGAGTGTTTCTTAATTCCAGCTACGTCTTGAGGGATGAACAATTGAAGTTCATGAGCCTGTTAATGTTTTTAGAGTAGGATGGACAGAATGCTGAGATCACCCGATGGACTGTACTTCAGCAGAATGTTTTTACATGAATGCAAGCTCTCCTTTGCTTGGCTAGTGTCAAAAATTACAACCGTGTTGATAGTTAGCATGCACTCAATTGGCTTGGAAGTGTTTTTGAGTTGTTCTGCTGTTGTGAAAAGTGCTATACGAATGCTAATCTTTTCATATACAACATATATTCTACATTTTTTAAACGTGCATATATAATCTAGCACAGGATATTCTTTTTAATACTCCTGTTTCATTATCCTGCATGTAGACTGCTATAGTAAAGGTAACAAAGTAAAAATAACTTCGGGATTGATTGCAGTAGGTACTTGCTTTTCTTTGAAAAGTAAAGATTGGTGTTTCTGGTTCTGGCACTTTTTATATCAGTGCTGAAAATATTATTTGAGGAACAGTACTTCAACAGTGCAACCGATTGTAAGGTACTTGCTTGTGTTAGGATGACCCAGATGGTGGTTTAATTTGTTCAAACAGATTGAGAGGGTAACACCTGTAAAAGGCAAACACTAGTGACTTAGCACAATTGTGACAAGTGCATAACATGTGAGAACTGCAATGGAATCCTCTGCCCTGGAAGAGGGATAGCCAATTAATGAGATGGGAGGTCACCTTTATAAGTCCGAACTGAATGAAATTCTAGGTAGGATGGTCAAATCTAGGCAGAGGAGCCAATGCTTGACCTTTCTGGCCCATTGCCAGCGGAGGCCTGGGGGAGTACACACTCTAGCACCTGATTTGAGGTACTGGACAACAAGCAGTGGAGTGTCTGCTGGGAGCCAACCCCTGCCCCTGCTTCTGATGTCTGTGATTTCCTCCCCCAGCCCCCAGTCATCTCCCAGTAAAACCCCAACCGAAGGAGCCCCATACCAACCAATTCAATTGGACAAAATCAACATGGTTTTGTGAAAGGGAAGTTATGTTTGACTGGGTTCCTTTTAAGAAATCATAGCTGATGTGGATAACTGGGAACCTTTGCATTTACCACGCTTAGATTTCCATTTGACGGGATGCGGCTATGCAAAATCAGAGCTCATGTTTTATAGGTAACAGAAAACAGTAGGCATAAATGGGTCATTTTTAGGTTGGCAAGATGTAACAAGTGGATATCCACAGAAGTTTATAACCAGGGTAGAGGCATAGATTTAGAGTAAGAGATAGGAGGTTCAGTGGGAATTCAAGGGGAAATACTTTCTTGCGCAGAGGGAGTTCGGAAGCTGGGACTCAATGCCTGGAAGTCTGGTTGAGGCAGCAATCCTCACGACATTTACATAGTTATGCAACAGTTAATTGCATAAAATGTTATTGGCAGTAGTGGATCAGTTTAATGTGTGATCAGTTTTAGCTTGATTGGTCATTATTTGTTCTTCTCAAATGAAACTGACATGATTTTCGTTTTGTTGCAGACTTGCCTCGATTGTCAAGCCTCTTAGCAGAAACAACTGTTGTTGAAATTCATCGTGCAGATCCTCAGGAGGAGCTAGGGATTCGGATTGTGGGTGGTAAAGATACACCACTGTGTAACATTGTGATTCAGGAGATTCTTCGGGACAGCGTTGTTGCTAGAAATGGAAAACTTGCACCTGGAGACCATATAACAGAGGTAACTGCTTCTGAAGGTGATCAGATGTACAGCTTAACTTGTAAAGTCTTGGGTTTCACTTTGGCCTTTATTTTAACTTGCTAACTGAAACTAAGATTGTTTATGCCATTTTAGATTTTCAAACATTAACGTACTTTCAAAATAATTGCTCGTTCAGGGAACTAAGTTGTGTAGTGGTCCAGCAAAGTTTCACTTCAGTATTGGGTTTTTTTTCCATCAGTTCATGGGATGTAGGTCAGCATTTATTTTGCCCATCCTCTTTTGTTTCTGGAAGTGGTAGTGAGTTGCCTTCTGAACCACTGCAATCCTTGGGAGGTAGGGACACCCACAGTGCTGCTAGGAAGGATTTTTGACTCCGTGACAGTGAAAGATTGGCTGTGAAGTTCCAATTTAGGATGGTGTATGACTCAGAGGGGAACTTGCAGGTGGTGGTGGTGCTCCTGTATATAGCTGTCCTGCCTTTTTTTAGATAGTGGTGCATTTGTAAGGTACTGTCACAGAAGTCATGGTAATTACCTTATTCAAGGTAATTTCAATTCATGAAATGAAGTCTTTTCTTTTTGATGACTGTGTAGATCCTGTATAAAATGAAAAGGCCTCTTTCTTTGAGGCCTAGCACCCTTCTCTATAGCATGCATGTTTAGCCTTAATAATACAGCAGTTCTTTCACATCCAATACCAACAGTTTAGGCTGACTGGTGTGGATGATATTACTGAGACTGGAATTCATGCCTCTTTCAGCAAGAGTGGATCTCTAAGTTGAACAAAGAAAGCATTAGGTCTGCCTGACTTTACTTGCTCAAGTGGCAGTGATGTTTCCTTCTGTACCAGCTGGCTGTTCTGTTACGCCAAAATGTCCTCATGCTTATAGACACCTGGCAATTATCACCAGCTTTGGGCTGACAGGTGCCTGTGAGCATGCAGTAGGCGTCTGGAATTAAAATCACCGCAGTTATGGATTTTGCCAGTTGTCTCCCGATTTGATGTTCACTAATGTCGATCAGACACACTGGATATACACCATCAGGATCTCATCCCATTCTATTCCTCACAGGTAAATGGTGTGAACATCACCAGTGTTCCACACAGCTACGCCATCAAGGTACTGAGGCAGCCCAGCACTGTCTGTCGGCTCTCAGTGCTGCAGGAAAGAGGCTTTGCCATTCGAAGTTCTTCACAAGAAAGGAGCATCAGCAGCCACAAGCAGAGTCTGAATGTAACTTTGCACAAAAGGGACCGAAGCGAACCATTGGGGATTAAACTGATTCGGAAGGCGGATGAGCCAGGAGTGTTTATTTTGGATCTCCTGGCTGGTGGCTTGGCTGCTCGGGATGGAAAGCTGCGTAATAATGACAAAGTGCTTATGATTAATCAGCAGGACCTCAAAAACGGAACTCCAGAAATTGCAGCACAGATAATCCAGGTAACTTCACAGATAATCCAGGTAACTTCAGAGATTGACCTCTTGTTTCAAAATATAAGATTCTTTTAAGGATTAGTCCATTTGAGACCAAGTGAGTACATACCTTAGCTGATCACTAGTGTTTTTTTTTAATGCTTTCTTTATCTCACTGCTTTTCTGTTACCCCCCTTCCCATTTTTCTCCCTGTCCCTCCTCCTTCTGTCTATTTTTCTCTCTCTCTCTCTCTCCCTCCGTCCCTCTCTTGTGCATCTCTCTTCTCCCCCCCTTGCCTCTAATCCATCTCCTCCTCTCTTCCATCCCTCACCCTTTTTCACTTGCCCTCTTCGAAAACTCATCCTCTCTGCTTCCCTTTTATCTCTGGTTCTCTCTTGCTCTACTGCAAATGCATATCAACCTAAATGGTTTTTTTAAAAAAATTGGAATAAACTGTGCAATAACTGAACCAATTACTGTTCCTCTCTTTAGTCCAGTGAAGGAAATGTTAACTTTGTGATTCAGAGGTACACTGGTCAGCAAAGCTCAGAGATTATTGATGAAGCTGGATCAAGCAACAGCAGTCCCCCACGCCAGCGCAGTAAATCACTGCAGCATCATTGCCGTCGACGCTCCCATTACCAAAAGGTAAATGCAGTCATAATATGATGGTGAATAAAAACCAGTTCTATGGGCTTTCCATCAGAATTCTGTACCCACTCCATCCACAGTTGAAACACCAAGCAGACAACTATTTTGACAAGCGCTAACCTAGAACAGAAGATTTTTTTTTTATTTTCAGAATGTAGGAAAAGTAATTTGATCTTGTGTTCTTATTGGATTGCAAATCAGTTATTTTTCCCTCCTTTCAAAAAGGGTTATTGGAGACTGCAGTATTTAGTTTTAAATTTTATACATGGGGGGAAAAAAGTGCAAAACTGATTCCAAAGGAACTGTTGTTGCTTTTGTCAAAATGGGAATTGGGCAGTAAAGGTGGTCTAATGTTTCATTTTTCATGTCTAAGGCATAAGTTGAGTACAAAAGTTACATTGAATGTAAACTTCCTTGGGCTATGAGATTGATTCATGTCATGTAAAAGGAGATTGGCAGTTAGTGAGGTAAGGTTTAAACAAGACCTTTGTTTGCCAAATATTCTGAATGACAATTGAAAGCTTGGTTTTACTGTATCTATTTTGAGACAAGGTCATGCGATTTAGTAAATAAGTCTATTCCCTTCAGCAATTCCCAGTTATTACAAAACAAATCCAAAATCCAGGATTTTGTCTTCCTGTCAACATGCTTGAAACCAAAACAGTAAGACGTTTCTCTACTAGTTGATTCTGATACCTGGCAAGTTCTATCGTGAGAAAATGCTGACGAGCATTGAAAAAGCTGGAAGCTCCCAGTCACTGGTGGAGTCACTTTGTTCTTTTAATGATGCCTTGAGGACCAAATGATTTCCTCTGAGCTGTAATGTCTCGATTACGTCAATGATGTGTGGAGACATAATGGGAATGAGTATCTCTGGATTAACATGCCTGCTCTCTGCTTTTACCTTTTTAGTCTGCTACATCATTGAAAGGACTTTGCTCATGAATATGATATGAGAAGTATTCCACCCTTGCATTATCTTCCATTCACTTCTTTTTTTTCAATTAGTTCTCAAACCCTCCATATGGGTCAGTATCACACTACCATTAGTGAAAACGCATAGACTGACATGTGTGCCCTCTACACATGGCATCGTATCTCTCTCTCCCACCCACCCCCCACCCCCAATTTAAGTAAGCAGAAACCTGGTCCATCATCCTGGTGGGACAGTTGAGGGAGGTATAAAGGCTTGGGAATAAGTTTCAACCCAATACTCCGATGGAAAATAAAATGTATTAACTAAAAGGAAGGCAGGAGGAATATTTAAAAATGGGAGGTACACCATGGATTACTTCACCAATCCGAACCAATACCATTGACAATTTATGGTCTCACCAGTTTAAGTTCCTGGATTAGGGAGAGTGTCACTTTCATTTGAATTTCCGTATGGCTAATCTTTATAGGGATATTTTAAAAAGACATAATGAGACTGGAGCAAAGATTGTCTGTAACCCTTGACTAGTTTTGAAGTAATAGGGCTGAAGTATTGTGCTTAGTGTCAAATTAGCTAAATCCCTATAAATTGTGCATTTACAGTTTTATTTTATCCTTCAATAATATAATCTTCCCTAAGGACCCTTCCCAGAATTCACTGTGCATGGAGAAGACAGTTCCAGTGAGAAAGGAGCCTCGTGAGTCTCTGGGAATAACTATTTCAGGTGGTCGTGAAAATAAGTATAAGGTACCGATCTATGTGACCAGCATCCAGCCAGTGGGCTGCCTCTATAGAGATGGCAGAATCAAAAAGGGTAAGATTACATTTCAGTGACATTTATTGATTGTAGCATACCTGTGTAGCTATCTGCACTCTTAGATTTCAGGATACAGAGCTATATGTAGAGCTCAGCCTATTGTTTAGAGGATGTTGGTTGTACGCCTAAAAGTCTGTGCATTAATTAACCTCTCCATTTGTAGTTTAAGCTAGCTAATTACTGCATCAACTGTGATATTTTACTTTTCTCTTTATTGAAGTATTTTCCAGCAGGTGTTGTTTGTTCCCCTATGTCTCATGTAAATAGTTCTCTTCATGCACAAACTTCAAACATTAATTATTACCAAGATATTAACTGTAGCAGGCATCACAATAGAGTACCAGCCTGCCTTCAACCAAAGTACAAATATCTGCATGTTAGTTCAAAAGCACAGGCCTGTATTCAATTTTCTTTCCATAATGTAGGGACATGAGCCAATTCTATCTTTTTTTAACCTCTAACTTCACTAAATCAATTAACTTGGCATAGAGCAAGCACACATGGCCCAGGGGCTTCCTGTTAATTGTTATCTTAATTCTCTGCCTTGCTCCTATTCTGACCTTTATGTTCATGGCCAGCCTCAATGTTCTAATGAAGCTCAGTACTCTCATCTTGCAACTCTGAACTCGTCAGCCTGCTAGACTCAACAATTTCAGATCAGGATCTTTGTCTCAATATTTTCTGTATGTTTGCTACTGAGAAAAAATTTCATTTTGTTTTGTTTGTCTTTTTATCCCTACAGTCAGACGATGGCCTTGTAACTATTCCTGCCTCCATTTGGATACACTGGACCCATTACCACTCTCTTTGGCTTTTGCACCATGAAACCTTTTATTTATTTGGTCTCCACCCTATCACAGACCTCTTCGATTCTCCACCCTATCACAGACCTCTTCGATTCTCCCTATCACTTTCCCCTTCCATTGGCTTTAATAGCATTATCATTTCTATATAAACTCTGTTCCAATGAAAGTCATCGACCTCTGTTTTTCTCTCTCAGAAGATGCTCCCTGACCTGTTGAGTATTTCCAGCAGGAAAACTGTTTACTGTTTGTTTTTATCACAGATTTTAAACATCTGTAATATTTTGCATTTATATCAAATCTATATTTCCTATTCTGACTTTTCATTTATCAGTATATTTAAATTTTAATCTGTCTTCTCATGGATTATTTAATAGCATATCTAGGTATTTGTGTTTGCATTTCATCAGTTCCAGTTATCTGCCCAGAGATAAACTGTCATAATATTGCTGGGTGAAAATTCCAAAACGCACTTCCTGACTGCAGTGATCCAGAAAGGCAGTGCAACACCATCACCACAAGGGTAATTAGGGATATTCAGTGCTGGCCTTGCCAGAAATGCGTTGCAGCCTCTGAATGGAAATAAAATTATAATTTAAAACTGAAAGACAGCTTATGTTGCATATTGATATATTTATTGATTAGAATTCCCACCTCCTCCTATGTTTTTATTCCATTTATTCACATATGAGGGCATCTCACTAGCTAGACCAGCATTTATTGCTTATCCCTAATTGCCCAGAGGGCAATTAAGAGTCAACCACATTGTTGTTGGTCTGGAATCACATGTAGGCCAGACCAGGTAAGGATAGCAGTTTCCTCCCTAATGGACATTAGTGAATGCGGTGGGTTTTGACGACAATCGACAATGGAGTCATGGTCATTATTAAACTCTTCTTTACAGATGTTTTTCATTATTGAATATAAGTGCCATCATCTGCCGTGCGAGGATTCAAACACAGGTTCCCAGAACGTTACCTGGGTCTCTGAGTTAACAGTCCACTGATGATAACACCATGCCATGGCCTTGCATGCTTGGCGTTATTCCTGCTAAACTATTGATCACTTGATTTACCTTCCTGGTTCCCACGTTACTTGATGACATTTACGGTTCTGTCTCTTCAGTTATTGTTCTTTTCTCCTCAAATTCCCAACATCACCCCATCTTCAAAACACAAACAGTCCACTACCTTCCAGTCCTTACAGGCTATTTCCCCATTTCCAACCTGCTTCCTTTCCAAAGTCTTTCAATATACATTTGCCTCCCAAATCTATGCCCATTGTTTTCAAAACTTCACTGTTTGAAATCCTCCAAACAAATTTTTGCCCCAATCACATACTTCTTTTTTCAAAATCATCAAATGACATCCTATGTAACTCTAATAAAGATAGACAAACTGCTCTTGTCCTACTCAACTTGCTTGCAATCTTTGCCAGAGTTGACCACATTATTATCTTCCACTGGCTCTCCGCTATTATCATCTGGATGAGATGTGCTCACCTTGTTCCTTTACAGTTCCAGAGAATTGGCTGAAAAGGCTTCTCACTCTCATGGTTACACGTGCACTCCTGCCCCACACACACACACACACAAAATGACTCTACCTTTTGTCCTCCTTATTTTTCATCTGTATGCTGCCTGATAGAACAGTGCCAGTTTTCCTAAATCAGGTTGTATCATATTTGATCCCAGAATGTGTTTAACCACAGGTGAGCACCATCACTATGACTGCTTGGTTCCACCTCTGTAACGTTGCCTAATTCTGCACATTTTAGCTGATCTGCTGCTGAAATGCTCTTTTATACTTCTTCCATCTCTACAGTTGGCTTTTTCAATGCTCTCCTCGTCAGCCTCTTCTACTCTAGTGAGCATCCAAATTCTGCAGCCCGTGTTTTTACTCACATCAAGTCCCATTTATCCATCACCCCTCACCTCACTGATCTACATTACACAATTGGGAGCCAATGCTTTGATTAAAAGTTCTCATGTTGCCAGATCCCTCCACGGCCTTACTTATCTTTGAAATCTCTACCAGTCCACATTGCCATACTTTTAATTCCGACTTCTTGAGCATTAATGAGTTTTAATTGTCAGCTGAAGGCATGCCAACCAACAGTACAAAGTCCTAATGACTGAAATTCCCTTGTTAAACCTCTCTGTCCCTCTACCTTAGTTTTCCTTTTAAGACGTGGCTTGGAACTTTTTATTACATGAAGCAGATGCTATATAAAAACCAGTTCTTCTTGGCATCCAAATTTTTTTTTCATATTTTCTGATTTGAACTGAAATAAAAAAGATACTTTTTTTTATGAAGCAAAGCTGTTACAATATTATAAGGCTGTTGTAAATCTCCTTTCCTCCATCCTTGTATTGTTTTCAAACAGAGTTTCAGTGCAGGCAACTTGAGGGAATTACATAGCAGAGGAAGGAAAGATGTAATAAATTCTCATTTTCAGAAAGCTTGGCATAATGCGTAATTTCTACTTTCATGTCTAGTTGTGTTGATTAAAAAAGGCCACCCACATTTATCTGCATAATCTGGTCCTCAGATCCTGAAATGGGAGAGGTAGAATGGTAGGATGGCAGCAATCCATATTTTGTTTTTTATTGTGTGTGGAGTCAGGAAGACATTAATCCAGTCAGGATTTCACAACCAGAATTAAGATTCCAATTGGTATCCCTTCATGTCTGGAACACTCCCACTTTCAATTTGGCAGCTGGCACACTCCCATGGAAGATCATGCATGAGAGACCACGTGACCTGAAATTCATGTTTTAGGGTGAGAAACACAGTGAAACATGGATGAAACTACTTTAAATTTTCATACCTAGATATCTTTCAAGTTGCAGAATGACCTAACCTATGGTTTGTTCCTCAGACAGCACTCAGTCTGAACACCCATTATCAAATCCCTTGGAATAACGAAATGACTGTTGACTGCATGCCACTGTGTTTGACTACATCAGTGTTAATTCTGATAAAGACGCAAATAGAATCATTTTGAATAGAACAGGCTGCTCATGAATTCCCTTTTGTGTTTATTTCCCCTTTAAAGGCTTTTCATCATGCCAATTTTTGAAGTGAGAGACATTTGGAGACAACTGGTGCTGTTGATCACCTGATAGTTAATTGTCTTTAACATTTTTATTGTTAGAATTTAGCAATAAAATTCAGTTTCCCTCGGTAGCTCAGGTGGAGAATAGCTGCATCATGGAAACTAAAGAAACTTCCAAAGTATTCAGTTAACTGTGATGGTGGCAAGAGTGTTGTAATTGCTATCTACAGCCCTGTACCAAGGAAAGGAAGTGAAAAACCTCACAACATCAGGTTATAGTGGACTCCACAATCACTTGACAAAGGAGTAGCATGCCGAAAGCTAGTGCTTCCAAATAAATCTGTTGAACTATAACTTGGTGTTGTGAGATTTTTAACTTTGTCTACCCCACTCCAACACTGACTTCTCCACATTAAGGAAACTTCGTCTGAATTCCTTCTGATTATAGTGTGGCAACCTTTGCTAGAAATTTGGAGTAGGTTGAGCTAAAGATGAGTAATCCACTAACGTTTTAAACTAATCTAGTCTGATAGGAAGCTGATGACATCAGAGTGGGTGGAGTGCAAAGGATAAATGTGATTAGGTTAAAATTTCTCTTTGGTGATTAGAGTTGGCACATGAAGAATGGTTATTTGGACAAGCAGGTCAAAACATACCTGACATGAAAGTCCTGTAGGGAAGGCGGAAAAAAAATTTTGCAATCATGTATTCTTGTTTAATGTACACATTCATTCTGAGATTCATAATTTATTGTATGACACTAAAATGAGTCATTCTTTTTTCATAGGAAATGTACTGCTGAGCATAAATGGAGTAGACCTCACACAGTTGAGTTATAATGAAGCAGTGTCAGTTCTCAAATTGAATACAGCCTCCTCTGCAGTGCTGCTAAAGGTTTTGGATTTGCCAAATACTGAGATGGCACCAACATCTGAGGAGCTCATGGAAGCAGGCAAGGAGAGTGATTATGATTGGTCCCCTCTCTGGGTCACATGGCTAGGGTTACCAAGGTGAGCACTGTTTTCACAGCAATGGGTGCAAAACTTTTTTTTTAATGGCAGAAGGATTGCATGGAATAGAAACATTTTTTACAATAACGTAAGAGTGAGTTAAGAAAAAAGATAAATGGTTTAATTGGTTTAGAACAAATGCCAATTTAGAATGTATAATGAGATTTTTTTTTACTGCCACTTTACTCCCAGTTGAATAGGGTTAATATCAGCATTTTTTTTAATGGTCTGATGCAGTCTTTGGTGATAGATGGGTTTATAGCTTATTCATAAGGCTCCCATTATTGATAACTACATAACCCTCCACAAAGCAGGAAAAACAACGTGTAAAGTGGAAGTTTGTTGGCTTTGGGGAGAGGGAAGATGAGTGTACCATGGGGAGTAGCCAGTGAATGTCAGAAGGCAGAAGGGAGCTGCAACTTGGGCTATAATGGTGAGAGGGATTAAGTGGGAATGATACAAAAATCAGGTCACTCCTAATTTTTCTTTCCTTTCGTTTATACAAAAAAGGAGTCTTCTACAAAGTTAGGTTGTCTCTCCAGGAAAAATAATCTTGGCCACTTTCATTTCAAGGCAAACTATTTGCTGGTGGGGTGTTAGGGGAAATGTCTGGAGCAGAAAGCCCATGATTATTTCTTATAATTGAAGTTAAAAGTGTTGAGTAAGGCAGAGCGAGTGAGAGAGGAGGGAAAAGGATGAGAATGTGGGAAATGGGGGAAAGGAGAGGGAAAGCAGACTGAGAAGAGGAAACTCCAGGCTGAAAGTCAACATTCCAAACTTGGCTTACATGTGAATTCTGCTGAGCCATCTCAGCATATGCCCCACGAGAGGCATTGCAAGATTAGCATCAGTGAAACATAACTACTTAGCTCAGTCCTGCATGACATCGCCTTACCTGGGTGATCATAAATTGGGGCTTTTTTCCCCCCTCTCTCTTTAGCTCTGCTTCTTGACCATGGAGACAAAAATTAGCATTGTCAATAAATCTTTGATTGGCAGTACATGACAATTTGTTAACTGGTCATTTAAATTATCAACATATTATTTTTCAATTTCTTTTTGTCTTATTGTGTTGTGGTAACCATTACCTTTTCGAAATTTGCTCACCAGCCCCCTGCAAAGAGAAAGATTGAAAATGTGCACCCTGCCATGTGAAGCTTGGCCACCCTTGCTGTAAATATCGTGAATACATTTTAATCACAACTGTACCAAGACATGAACATTGGCAAATATTCAAACACATTACAAAATTGCTGACACCTACAAACAGATCCATACTTATCTTAAAAATGGATAGAACATAAAAGATGTGTATCTTAAACGTAGTGGTGTAAAATTGATTTTTAGAATATTTCTGATCAAGTGTCTTCCATAAATATTTTTAAAATTATTAATCTTGACATCTTATTTCCTGTTCTCCATTCAAAGTTATCTTCACTGTTGCAATGACATTACTCTGCAGAAGAGTAATTCTGAAAGCTGGGGATTTAGCATCGTTGGGGGCGTAGAGGAAAGCCAAGAAAATCAGCCTTTCTTTATCAAAACCATTGTACCGGGCACACCAGCATACTTTGATGGAAGACTCAAGTAAGTTACAACTGTTTTGTACTGACCTGTGAGGAAATGTTGATAAGACTAGACTAGGTCTGTTTTCCCTGGATTGCAAATTAACAAGAGGTGATCTCATGAAAACAATGAGAGACTGGACCAGGTAGATGTTAATACTGTTTATTCTGGCTGTAGAGTTAGAATATGCCTGGGAAGAGTCCCAGAATTAGGGATCAACTATTTAGGTTTGAGTTGTGGAGAAATGCTTTCAATTGAAGGGTTATGAATCCCAACAATTCACTTTATCGTAAAGCTGAGGATGCTTCCTTGTTGAATATATTTAAGATAGACGTCAACAAAATTTCAGGTACCAGGAAAATTAGGAATATGGGAATAAGGCAAAAAGGTGGATTTGAAAGTAATTGTTTCTTATCACGAGAGCAGCTTCAGAGGACCAAATGCCTTATGCCACCTCGTGCTCTAGAAAGATCAGCCTGGTATATGACTTTATGGAAAAGGAAAATGACATGCTTATAGAAAGGAAGCAAAAAGAGGATTAATTGTTCAGTAAAGAATTGGTCAGACACAACCTACATTTATTATTGCTCTTCAGAATATAGAAGACTTTGCAACAAAAGGATTCATTTAAATTGTGAAAGCATCGTTTTGAAAGGTATCTTAAGGAGACTGCAAACCTAGATTTCTGAAAAAAGGAAAAAAAAATCAACCAACTCTCCACAACTAATCGGCTGAATTAAAACCCCTTTCAAGATGTATTTCACAGTGTAATCAAACACAACTGGACATTGACTAAGCATTTGGTCACCAGTCATAATGTCACCTTTTAGTTCAAAGGTAGATTTTAAGGATTATCTTCAAAGAAAGAGGTCAAGTGATGTGGAAAGGGATTGCCAGAGTGTAGGGTCAAGAGGGCTGGAGTCAGTGGTGGGATGCAGAAGTTGCCAGAATTGGAGAAATGATAAGTTGTGAAGATGGTAGAACTGGAGGAGTTTAGAAAGAAGATAAGATGGAGGTCTTGACGGACAGTGAATCAATACAAGTCAAGGGGCTAGTAAGGTGGGATTTAG
The DNA here is from genome assembly GCF_047496795.1 of Chiloscyllium punctatum. NCBI lineage: Eukaryota > Metazoa > Chordata > Chondrichthyes > Orectolobiformes > Hemiscylliidae > Chiloscyllium > Chiloscyllium punctatum. The sequence continues at coordinate 58,668,853 of NC_092763.1, read as the reverse complement.
GCAGCAGTTTATAGATGTATTGTTTATAGATAATGGAATAAGTGACGAGAAAGTAAGGACTGCAGATCAGTCTCACAAAGTGTGGCACTGAAAAGGCACAGGTCAGGCAGCATGAGGAGCAGGAGAGTTGATGTTTTGGACATAAGCCCTTCATCAGAAATGGAATAAGGGAGGCCAGTTAGTAGACCCCTGGAATAGTTCTGTCTAGCGGTAACAAAGGCATAGCAGAGGGTTTCTACAGCAATTATGTGGGGGCCAAACAACATTACAAACATGCAAAAAGATAGTCTTTGAGCTGAGTTTCCATCCCATAATCTCCTGTTCAAAGTCAGAGTTTAATTTGGATAAATGCGAGCTGTTACATTTTGCTAAGACAAACAAGGGCAGGACTTCTACAGTTAATGGTAGAGCTCTGGTTAGTGTTATTGAACAGAGACACCTAGGGGTTCAGGTACACAATTCTTTTGAAGGTTGTGTCACAGGTAAACTGGATGGTTATAAAGGCGCTTGGTACACTTTCCTTCATTGCTCAGACCATTGAATACAGGAGACATGTTGCAGTTGTACAGGATCTTGGTGAGGCCACTTTTGAAATACTGTATATAGTTCTTGTTGCCTAGCTACAGGAAGGATATTATGAAATTGGAGAGAGTTCAGAAAAAATTTACCCCAGGATTTGCTGGGACTGGAGGATTTGAGTTATAACAAGAGGCTGGGTCTGCACTGAGTGAACTGCCAGAGGAAGTGGTATGCAAAGGTAGAGTTACAACATGGATAGGTAATGAATAGGAAAGATTTAGAGGAATATGGGCCAAACACAGATAAAGGAGACTAGTTTAGTTTGGGGAAACTTGGTCAGCATGAATGAGTTGGGCCAAAGGGTCTGTTTCCATGCTGTATGAATCAGACTAGTCTTACTCTGTTGTCAAGAATACTTGTCTAAACTGGATAGGGTACAATCTTGTAGAAGGTTAAAAGAAAACTATATGGTACACCAAATTTTGGAAACACTCAGCCTATCAGACAGCACACTTGGAAAGAAAAGACTCATTTCCCTTTTCACTTCATTCCACTATATGTACAATAAAGGACTGGCTTTATTTCATTTCATAGAAGGCTACATTCTACTGTAAGTGCAAACCCAGACATTGGCAAAAACTACAAAATTCTTACGAAAATGGAATAACATATTGAACTGAATGCTTCTTTTCATTGTGATCATGCTGGAAACATGAGAAATTGTATCCATTCAGGTAATTAGTTTACTATGACTAGATTTGTACTTGAATAGGAAGAGCTAATTGAACTAATGATTCAAAATAATTTGAGGGTAGATGGCAATAGCAGAATCCAGACCAAGAGGATATTATATAGTCATAAGAACAGAAAAGCTGGACTGTTGGGTATGACAAAAGTACTTTTTCAAAGCAAAGGGCCGTGAAAACGTGGAACGTTGCCTCTCCTCCAATTCTAAATTTTAAAAAAGCAAATAACGCTAGATCAAGCTGATAAATGTATGAACTGAGATTGATTGATGGATTACTGGTACATGGAATTGAGGTACAGATCAGCTAGAGTCTAATTGTTGAACAGGCTTGAAGAACTGAATGCCTGCCAGAGCAACTAGCTTTGAATTAACTATCACTAAATAATCTTTACTCAAGATTCAATTCCTCTTGACAGCATTGTTTTACATATTTTGTCTTACAGATGCGGGGATGAGATTGTAGCTGTAAATGGAGTTTCCACTGCAGGCATGAGCAATTCAGCTGTAATTCCAATGCTAAAAGAACAGAGGAATAGAGTCACTCTTACTGTCGTCTCATGGCCAGGAAGTAATGTGTGAAAGAAAGTGAACTGATGAGACATTTTCCTTCAAAACTTAAATAATGAAATGGCACAGTACAACTTAGAAAACATGAAACCACCTCAATATATGGTCAAGTAGAAAAATACGAGATTACCAAAGTGCATTTGTCAAACTTTTTTTTAAAATACAGACCTGTGATTTCACTTTACTCCAGCAAAATACCAAATAGTTTAAAAATGCAATGAGTGAATCATGCGGTGGTGGGATAAAAGTCAAAGGCTGACCATAATTTCCAAACAGATGTCCAGTGTATGCGTTCCCACATTCAACAATCTGAATCAATTTGTTAATGTATATGATCATCTGTATGACCACAAAATTACATGGATGTCATAGTTGGGCTGCTTCCGAGGGCAGGATGAAGCATTTCTAATAGTATGGCTATAGCCAAAGCAAATATTTCTCTTGGGGCAGAAAGCTAAACTTGCACATGACTATTGTCAATAGTCAGGATTCATATTCAGATTATACTTTCCTTGGATCTTGTAGCAGTTCACCGATCTCCAATTTTATCTGGTTTTTGGATACTACAGGATGCTGCTTTAATCGCTGTAGGCAATTTGATTTATTGAAGAACTTCTGTGCTAAAGCCACAGGGAACATTCCAATAAAGTGGGCATTGGTACCTGGCAGCCTGGAAATGAATCAGCTGAGAAACAAATGGGGAGAAAAGTAAATATTATAATCTCTAGTTTAAGTTTGCTAGAATTAAAATTGTTCATTAGGCAGAAAAATCACTGCTGTTTTCTTAAAACTGCAAGTTTGCATTATATAATCCTCCAGGTTGTTGCAATTTAATATGGTTCCTGTTTACATCTGTGGAAAAATGTTTTTGCACTGGAGACTTTAAAATGCTGCTGTGATTGTAAGTTAAATTATGAAACCTAAGAAAATTGGTTGATTACTGCCTTAAGAGGTTGTACAACTGACTTATGAACCATAAATATAAGCTTTAGAAAATGTCTGATTTTTTTAAAATATAAAAATCTTAATCTGCGATGTTTGACTTGGTAATTTCTGAACTTAATGTGCATTGAATATAAACTAGATTTAGAAAAACTGTTTTAATTTTTTTTTGTTTTACAAGCACATTTTACAAAAAAAAGACAAGTGTAAATACGTAGAAAGGTGGGATCAGGCTTCACATTGTAATATTATGCAGAGGCCATCTTCAGTATTACTGTCCATTTAGTTTCTTTTTGTTTTTAAAAGGTGCTGTGAATGCAACTTCAATAGGAAATGATCCAAAACATCAGAGCTAACTGTTCATCAGGAGTAGTATTCTCCAATGAAGACTACCAATTCAGCAGTTAGTCTTTAGTTTCAGTTCCCTCGGTCTCTGCAGCACCTTCATCCCCAACTTCTTTGTCCTCTTTGTTTCGTTTATTTTTCTTGTGTTTGTGACGTCTGTGACTTTCTCCTTCCTCACTCTCGTGCTGTTTGCTGTGAAAATAAGTCAACAGTGAGACTTGTATACAGAACAGTGAGCTACAAGCATGGGTGAATGCTTCAGGGTGGTTCCTGCGAGTCTACTGAAACTATTTGTGAAGCACAAAAATCCCAGGAAGTTACCCATTTCCCAGGGTTCTCTCAGCCCTTCCCTAGAAGTAATGGTGGAAAAGGAAAAACTACACACAATTTCCGAAAAATGAAATGCTATTCCTGTTCAATTAGTGAATTGAGCAAAATCCCTTCAGCACTGTGAAAACAGCACTTTTTCTCTGCAGTGATCTGTGAATATCAGATTAAAAGCAATAAGGTTGTTCAGTCAAATAACCAGCAGCCGTCACTGTTTTAACCCAGACATGAATAATGACCGCGTGACCGAGGTACCTGGAAATTCCCGTGAAACCACCTCCGGTCGAAAATAACTTGGCAAAATTATGGTTAACGCTGTAAAGCACAAACTCCTTTTTGTTGCATTGCATAGCATTCATTATTGATATGCTGTAGCTAGTGTTAGTGAAGGGTGACCAGTAACAGCCAATTTGCTTTAAATATAAACATTACAGGACAAAACATTTGCTCATTCTTTCATGTTTTCATTTAGCCTTTGTTTTTAGGAACATATCAGGAGTGCTTCAGGAGAAATTGCTGTAAAGCATTTTAATATGGTATAAAACTAAATTCAGCTACAGAGGAACCTCTTATCTGAACGATATGGGTGGGGAATATTTTGTTTGGATAATCAAATGCAGGATAACAGTTTAGCCAAGACCTTGTAATCTTGTTTGGATATTAAAGGTTCCTCTGTATATAGTTTCTGGCAGTGTTTACATTAAGAATGGTGGAACAGGCTTGAAGGGCTAAATGGCTTTCTGCTGTTCCTAATGATTACTAAGTTATAATGTCAGGTCTAAAGCACAAAAAAGCCCTTCGAACCTGTGCTTGTCAAAAACAAGCACTTAACTATTCTAATCCCCTTTCTAACATTTGGCCCATAGCTTTGGCATCACAAGTGCAAAGCTAAATACTCAAATTGTCCAATCACAGAAGCAGATGTAACATCAGGTATAATGTTTCAAGTTTTGCAATGCACAGGATAGTTCAGTACTTTGCCTGTTGCAAACAGCTGAAGTAACATACAGTTTCACAGCATGGTAGGCATTATCCTGCAGAATAGCTTAATACCAAAATAAGGCATATCAAAGCTAACTAAGAGTAAATGGCTTAGGTCCTATTTATAAGTCTACCAATGAGGATAATCTTAGGGTGGAGCTGTAGGAATCCCAATGCATATATTCACTAGTGAATAGGCTTGCAGGAAACAGTAGTAGATTATCCATTTGTGGATTTCTCAGCCAGCACATCAAGGAAAGGAAGCTCATCAGACTGTTTTATTTCAAAAATGAATTTTAGTGTGGATAGAATGCATTCAACGTGTGTAAGAAAATTCTTACATGACGACAGTTTAATGTGTTTCTACTGTGGCTTATATCCATAATTGCCAGGATACTGGAATAAAACAAAATTTAATCCACACTTCAATAGAGCAAAAAAATGGTAGAGGGATCATTTTCCCTACCATTTTCCATTCCAAATCAATTTTGCTCCATGCCATCCCTCTCCTTGTTTTCAAGTATTGTAATAATTTGTGCATTGTGCTTTTTTTTCCTTCCATTGTATAAAACTCCATCATTTTCTCATTGATATGTGCTGTTTTCTCCGAATGAAGTGGTCTAAGATATTCTTTCTTAGGAGTATGATACAAGTGTTATTTTCCTTGATTCCTTAATTATAAAACCCCAGAAGTTGTCAATAAAGACTGACTTTTGGGACTCCTATTGTGCAGGGTCTTCTGTCCCAACATCTGGGGCAGAACTTCAGCCTGCCTCGAGAAATGTGTCATAACTTGCCCAAACAAGTTGATTAAAAATTATTTAAAGCCTGATGCTGCGAGAACTCCTTGCTACACTTAACCTTTATAGCAACAGGACTTAGCTGTGTACCATACCACTCATTAGCTGACTCATAGTTAAGATAAAATGTCACTAGATATAAAGTGCATACCGCCTTGAGGACTTGTGCTTGGAATCATCTTTGTCTTTGTGCCGCCGTTCCCGGTGGCGATCTTCTCGGTCTCTACTGCGATCTCTGCTCCGATGATAATCTCTGTCATAGTTACGTTCTCTGCTACTGAAAAAAAGCAAAAAGCATTATCTTCACTGCATAAAGTCAGTGGACTATGATCTATGGCAAGGGATCTTCGTTATCCTGCAGCAAACTATTAGGAAAGCAAATTTGAAAACCGGTCTTCATTGCAAAAAGATTTGAGGTCTGAAGTAGGATGTCTTACAGAAGTTATGCAGGGCCTTGGAGAGACCATACTTAGGGAGACCAAAACTGCACACAATACTCTATCTAAGAAAAAAATATACTTGCTATTGAGGGAGCGCAGTGGAAGTTCACGATGCTGATACCACAGAGCTGTCCTGTGAAGAGAGATTAGCTTGACTGTGTTCGAAAGAGATGATAAGGGTATCTGATTTAAAATGTATAAAAATTCTAACAAGGAGGGACAGACTAGATGCAGAAGAATGCCTTCCCTGTTTGGAGAGTCTAGAGTGAGGGGATGCTGTCTCAACATATGCCATTTTGGACTGAAATGAGGAAATATTACCGAAAGGGTAAGAACCTGTGGAATTCTCTAACAGAGAAGTTTGCGCAGGTGATATCAATGAATATATTCAAGAAAGAGAAATACAAAACATTAAGGGATGTAAGTAGTAGGAATATGGCACTGAGATAAAGGATCAGCCATGATCATACTGAATGGCACAGAAAAACTGAATGGTCTACTCCTGCTCCTAGTTTCTATATTTTGCATAACCTCTTGAACATCTTAACATAGTCACAAAGCCCTTTTGCCTTTATTAATCATCTCGGGATGCTCACTCCAAGCTTGAGAACACAAAAATTATTGAGGGACCTCTGATCAACTGATTGAAAATATATTGCTTCCAAAAGGCAGAGCATTTGCCTCCTTCTGTACACTATGCTTAACATTAAATTAGTATCAACACTCCTGTGCTTCAGCCTTTTTTTAAAAGAGGTTAGTTAACACAAACACAACTACAGTATTGAACAAGGAACAATCAAAATAGCCGGATGAATTATTTTTGATCAAGTGTGTGATTACTTAAATCAGCATTCTAAAATGATTCAGCTATTTTTGAAACAGGAAGAATCTAGTTTGGCCGTTCATTATTTCGTCACAGCAACTGCAAACCCTCAGATATAAAGGAATTCAAGATATATTGATTTCTTTTTCATTGTGGTTGCATGTCACTGTTTCAAGTTGAGGCACAAGTACTGATTCTTGTGGCACCTCGTTCATTACCTCCTGCTAGCCAGCCAGACCATACCTGTTTATTCCTATTGTATGTTAATCGATTTACAATCTTTGCTGAACCCTATCTCCCACCCTTTGCAATACTGTAAGGCCTAATTCTGTGTTTCCAAGGACATGTAAATGAGAATTAGGGCTGAGGATAGAACCTTGCTTACAGCACTATGGGGGTGGGAGAGAGAAATCATTATAAAAGGAGCTATTTAGCTTAGCTGTCCTCTCAATGATTTATCATAACTTTCGCTACATGTTTTCTGCAAATATCTCTTATTATTATTTTAGATTTCCAGCATCCATTATTTTTATTATAATCAAGGCATTCACTCACCTGTATTCAGATGTTGTTGGTGTTGGGCCACGATCTCGCTCACGATTTCTGTCTCGATCATGTTCTCGCTCTCTTTCTCGCCGATGCCCTTGGTATTCCCAGTGGCTGTTGGTACTTTTCTCAACTGTGTTCATCCAGGACGTGTGTGTTGTAGAGATAGCAGGATAACCAATTAGTCCAGAGTCTGGGGGAAAAGAAAAATAATCAAGGCAGATGAGCTGGGGATTAGATATAAGCTCCCATTATGAAAAGAGGAACATTATTTATAACACTGAGCCCAGAGGGGACAAACTGGAAGATAACCTGAAAACCTAAGGAAAATAAGTATTTCAGCACTGAACCTTTAGCTTAAACATACTCAGCTTGCAACTGAACTGATCTTCCTTGGATATATTGGATGTTTAATGAAAGGTCTGATAATATAACTAGTTCTTCTGACCTACCATAATTGTCAAAAACAAAAGAACTTTCAAATAAAGTAATTGGATATTTGATAATAAATGCAGATAATCAAAGTGCACTTTCTTTCAAGGGACTTAAGTCAGCACTAAACTTGTTGCAATAAACAAATGTGATCTGTGATGCCCAAGGTATGACAGAAACTTAAGTATACTATCAATAAACCTGTACACAATTTAGATTTTGTTCTTCAGTTGCAGCTCTGCCATTTACAGTCCAATTAATGATACACTCTTCATTATGTCCAATATTGAGCTTGATTGCAATACTTCAAGTATTGCTTTTTTAAAAAAATTCACTCATGGGATGTTGGCATCACTGGCTGGCCAGCATTTATTGCTTGTTCCTAGTTGCCCTTGAGAAGATGGTGGTGAACTACCATCTTGAACTGCTACAGACTTGTGTGCTGTAGGTTGACCCACAATGCCGTTAGGGAGGGAATTACAGGATTTTGACCCAGTGACAGTGAAGGAATGGTGAAGGAACTTCTAACCCAGGATAACTGCTTGAGGGGGAACTTGCAGGTTCTGGAGTTCTCAATGTTCTGCTGCTGTTGTCCTTCTAGATGGAACTGGTTGTGAGTTTGGAAGGTATTGTCTTGGGGTCTCTGGCAAATTTGTAGATTGCTGCCACTGAGCATCTGTGGAGGAATGACTGAATGGTTGTGTATATGTTGTCAATCAAGTGGGCTGCTTTGTCCTGAATGGTGTCATGTTTGAGTGTTTGTGTAGCTGGACTAATCCAGGTAAGTGGGGAGTATTCCATCACACTCTGACTTGTGCCTTGTAAATGGTTGGCAATCTTTGGGGAGTCAGGAGGTGAGTTACTCACTGCATGTTTCTAGCCTCTAACCAGCCACTGCATTGATATGGTGAATCCAGATCAATTTCCAGCGAACGGTAACATTCCCTTCATGTTCGTAGTGAAGATTTCAGTAATTGTAATTCTATTGAATATCAAGGGGTGGTAGATGTCTCTTATTGGAGATGGTCATTGCCTGGCATTTGTGTGGCTTGACTACTTGTCCATATTTAGGCAGACTGCTTCAGTATCAGAGGAGTTGCAAATAGTGCTGAACATCCCCACTTCTGACCTAAATGATGGAGGAAAGTCATTATGAAGCTACTGAAGATAGCTAGGCCTAGGATACTACCCTGAGGAATGCCTACAGAGCTGTCCTGCAGCTGAGTTGACTGACTTCCAATAACCCCAGCCATTTTCCTAAGTGCTAGGCATGACTCCAACCAGCATAGAGCTTTCCCACACCTGTTTTCCAATGACTCCACTTTTGCCTTGGACTTCTTGAAGCCACACTTAGTCAAGTGCAGCCTTGATGTCAAGGACAGTAACTCTCACCTCACCTTTGGAATTAAATTTATTTTGTCCAGGTTTAAAATTTTAAATCTAATCTTAATGTATAAATTAAACACTATGTAAAATTTAAAAAAGATAAAATGTGAAAGTTTACTAATTAAACCCCTAGTGTTCTGGCCTCACCGCTTCTTAGATGAAGAGAAGATTGTGGACAGGGTGATCAATCAAGCAGAGTACCCATTCCTCATATCTATTAATGGTATCTGACCTTTACTGAAAAAGCACTTGCATGTATGTTCAGTGAAAACAGGATCAGGCTTATGTATGACATATCTCACATATGTACAGCTTCCCAACATTCATCATCCAGGCATGTGTAGAATGTGCATAAAGTACTAGAGGGCATCTGGTACCAATTTAACCATACTTCAGCATGAATCAACCTTCAGCAACAAAGCAGAAAAGACTAACAAACCAAAATAAAACTTTAAAAAGTACATACTGTGGTGGCTGGTTAGAAGCTAGGAATAGACAATAAGTAACTCATCTGATGCCCCGAAGAATCTCCATGAATTTTATCAAAGATTCTGATAAATGTGCTGCCAGCCAATTAATGTTTTACTTAGATTAAAAGATGAATTTCCAGTAGAACTGACGAACAATTACCTGCAGTACTATAGGGGAATAAAGGAGGTGGCCTGTTGTCATAGCCTGGAGGTGGACCACTGGAAGAGTCAGAAATTCTTCATTAGGCACAAGTTGTACTACTTACACTAACAAAAACAGTGTCAAAATGATCACTTGTCTCCATTTTTTTACATAATAAAACGTAATTATATAAAAGGGCTTTTTAATTTTATTCCTGAACTCCAGCTCTCCGAGAGCTCCAGATTCACTTGCTCTGTTTTTAAACTTACTTCACTATTTTTTGTGTTGTATACCCAAGATCTCCTAGTTATTCTTATTATCCAGGCAGTATGTGGTCTCCTTAACCTTCCTAAGGAAGAGCACTGTCCACACCTGCTTATATTGAAATTAGTTTCTCAGCTGCACAACCATTCTGCAAGATTATATATGTCTTACAATTATGTGGAGTTCTTCCTCAATTTTAGCTTTACCTCCTGATGTGGTGTCTGTAATTCTGAAATTGTGCTCATAATCACCACGTTCAAATCATTTTATCTTAATTGTGAACATAGGTCCCAACAAGAATTCCTGTTGAACCCCACTTTCTAAGGCAGCTTTCTATTCATTGTTATTTGCCAATTCCACATGCTTGTACTTTAAAACATAGTCTATAATACAGTGCATTATTGAAATCTTTTCGAAAATCCAAATTTCCTACATTACAACAGTTATAAAAATAACTTATTGGTTGTCAAGTACTTTGGAATATATGAAAGAGGCTATCCAAGGAAGATTTCTTATAACACCAGTTTCCTCTACACTGTTATCATACAATCAAGTTAGTGACACGTTGTTTCTTACCCATCTATGGTTGGCATAAGTAATGATGGAGGGGGCACAACTGGTGGTGGAAATAATGCTGAAAAAAGAAGGCAAGTTCAGTTCATTTTACATGTCTGAATAAAATCCAAAATAGTACAATAATGTAGAATAATCAGGATTGCAAAGGCTATCGTTCGCAGTATTTCATGCTGCTAAACATATACAGTACTGAATTTCATCTTTGGTCAGCAACGTTCAACACATCATAATTGATCTCAAACACATCTCTTGCAGAAACAACACTATGGATACCTGTTTGGATATATCTCGACCCAATTCCCAATATTAATCCTGCAACTGGTATAGCAATACCAAAGTTTGATCCCTTATCAGAGCGGTGTTAGTGCCAACAAGAATGTCAAAGTGACTTCAGCATTAAGGAAAGGAAACATGAACAACAGCTCCTCTTGTCAGGAAGTTCATTGCTCTTTCAGAATTGCTTAAAATTAGTTACATTGTTTCTTCATGCATGAAGAAACAATCATGGTGGTAGCAGCTTAGATTCCCTATTATAATACAAAAGGTGATGAGTTATCAGCAAAGTGTGGCACATGTGGCAAACACATCTATACCTGCCACTTGCATTAGGAAAGTAGAACTTTATGTATGCAGCTTTAAATTTTGCATACATTCAGTTCTGATCAGTAGCTTCTGAATCCTGGTTAAATTCACACAGTTAGTAAAAACAATTTATATCAAATAATTAAAAGTGACCCAAATAGTGCCTACATTTGAGACAGTGCTAAATGAAAGCACTTCTTTGGTCTTGTTACCAATATTTGGGAAATTATTACAGTCTACTAGATTTCTGCGCAAAAGGATTTATTGCTAAATGCACAGTAAAACTGTGCCATTAAAATTATAAATCCATAGGTTCTTCAACCAAGTGCATTTCTTACATTCATAGATATAAATCAAAAGTACAATTACCTGGAAGGGGCCCAGGTGGCGGCATTCCTGTGAATACAACAAGTTTCACTAGCTTTAAACAAACCAACTGCATTAAAATATTAGGTGACTATGAACATTGAGTTTAATAAAAATGTTCTCCAGTTACCTGGAAGAGTGGTTCCTTCTGAACCATCCCGTGGCAGGGATAGAAATTTAAACTAATGATAGGGTTGCTAAGTTACAGTAAACAGGCACCAACAACATAGTTACATTGCTAAAACACTGGATTACTGTTGCAATTATCCACTGAATGACTGGTCATTTTGTTGATCAGGGTGCAGCAAAGAGAGGTCCCATTTTTATCTGATCTATTTGACATAAACATAGCTACAGGTAGGATGCTTTACACCTACTCCATTTTGCACTTCATTGATTTTAATGTTACTGAATGAACACATGAAAATAAAAAGATGTATCATTGTGCACAAGTTATTTGATTCAACATCCAAAAAGCTCATCCACGGAAACAAATTATTTCCCACAAACTACACTCTGGGTTTCATTTTCTAAGCAACTTCGCCCAATTTGAAGCCTGCACTGATTACTTTATGCTGTGTTTGTATCTCCGTTTAGATGAATGCTAACTATGTCCTCCTCACTTCAGTTAGTTCCTGTATACCAAGATTTTAGCCCAGCTGAATAAATGGGCTTTTAAAAAAAAAATCCATTTATTATTCACTATTTGTTATGAGGATCTTATGAAGAATTTAACTAATCTATTTGATCTTCAGTTTGAGGAAAACCAACAATTGAAGCAAGGGAAATAAACTGGTAAGCTTCTCTGGCCTGATCCTGTTGTTGGAAGATAACAGGTAGATATAAATGCAAGCCCAGGAGGCATCAAATTGACATTTTGACCCACTGGGTGAAGGTAACTCTCAGGAACAAGTTTATAGTCCACCTTCTTCCTTGCCCCAAAAAAAGAAAAGAAAAACCTGGTTGTATCATTTTGTTGCAATTCTATATTTAATCTATTGAATCATTATGCAGTGTCAAGATAAATCTGTAGAATAACTATGGTGGAAATGAATTATTTCCTATTTAAAAGGAAGCGAATTCCAAACTCATCCATCCTTTATAACCATGCAGAGGACACCATTATTTGGACCAACTGTTGGCAGTTTATGTGACACAGTATCATTACACCCAAACCAGACAGCCTCTCCCTCACTACTCTCACACAAGCACTTTCCAGCAAATACTCATAATTCAGGGGTAATAATATCCAATTACTGAACCCTTAACATTCAGTACAAACCAGAAATTAAAAACAGGATAACACCGGAGAGCACATTTATCCCGCACCTACTCACGGAATCTATCTTCACCTTAACCACTCTGATGCCATACTGAAAGAAGCATTTTATGGTGTGGATCAGAGTATAAATAAATCTAGATCCAGGATGGACATGCAAGCTTCCCACATTTACAATAAACAATGGACTGACTGAGTACAAATGTTGAATAAGAATGTCTACACTTTTATATACAGCTCATTTACTTTATGCCTTAGAATTGGCAATAAACTGAAATCTGTTGTTATAATACCTCGAATTGATGGAATGTTATGACAGATAAGATTTGCAGCAGCTGACTTTAGAAGAGTAGGAGTTACCTTGATTAAAATATGTAAGATCTGAGTGATTTTGACAAGATAGATATGGATTCGATTTCCTCCGATGACAATCTAGAACTAGAGGTCACCATTTAAAAATCAAGGGTCACCCATTTAAAACAGAGATAAGGTGATTTTCTTTCTGTCAGTGAGTCAGGAGTTTTAGAACTCTCTTCCTGAAAAGGTGGGAGAAGCAGAGAGATTCTTGTTAAGCAATAGGTAAAAGTTTATTGGGGTAGAGAGGAATGTGGATTTGAGGTTACAATCAAATCAGCCATGATCTTATTGAATTGACAGGTTCAATTATCTACTCCTGCTCGTAATTTGCATGTTCACATAATAAACCAAATGTATAGTGCTGCAGAATATATGAAGGAAAATCAAGATTGATGCTTTCCTAAAATCTACAATACTAATGAAGGAAAAATCATGAGATTAGGGGGCAGGCTCACTTTAAATATTTCGATAAGTCCCTCTTAATTCCTTTTATCTGGTAGGTCACACTCAAATCAGAAAGTCTTTTGTATCTCACACCAATCTGTCAAAAATTCATACAATCATAGAATCCCTACAGTGCAGAAAGAGGCTATTCGCCACTTCAAGTCTGCCTTGAGCCTCTGGTTGAGGATCCTCTGAAGACCATTCCACCCAGACCCATTCACCTACCACCTTACATTTCCCATGGCTAATCTATCTGGCCTGTCCATCCCTGGACACTACGGCCAATTTAGAATGGCTAATCCACCTAACCTGAATCTGTGGGCTGTGGGAGGAAACTTGAGCACACAGAGGAAACCCACACAGACACGGGGAGAATGTGCAAACTCCACATGGACAGTCACCCAAGTTGCGAATCAAACCTGGGTGCCTGGTCCTCTGAGGCAGCAAGGCTAATCACTGTGCCATTGCTGTTGCTCCCTAATAGATGTAAACTAGGAGGACAGTACTAAAATTATACCAGCTCAATTTCTGGCTGAATAATATCCTATTTGCAACACTTCCGAAGCTGTAATTGTCACACACTGCTTTAACGACATGCGGTATCACTAACACCAGAAATTCCAATATCCTTCCCATCTCTGTATTCTACTCTTGTTGAATCTTTAATATTATTACAACCACAAAATAAAACTAAAATAAATTATCAAAAAAAGTAAACATAATTAAAGCATCGTACCTGGTGGGTGCATGGGTGGAGGTCCACTGCTGACAGGAGGGGGTGGATGCAAGAAATGAGGGGGTGGTCCAGGTATTGGAGGAGGAGGACCTGTGGGAGCTGGAAATGGTGGTCTTTTGTTTCCATGGTCTCCAAGAACCTAAATATCCTCAACAAAAGAAAATATTCTTATAATTCAGTCAGTTACACTTGTGTGTCAGAATTACATTTCCTAAAGTACAGAGTTAGAAAGATACAAGTTTGAAAAGACCATTGGGTTGTTGTACGTTTCTCCTTCTTGAATTTGCATATACCCTCACAATGTTGCTGGGCATTCAGTTCCACAAATTTACCACTTCGTGTAAAAATGCCATATCTATTTTTGTCTCGTTATTTTTCTCATTTTGAACTTAATAAAATTGGCAACCATGGTAATATTTTGGTAATATTAGCTGTGGTTCATTTATAACCCCAAGTACAATAGGGTCTTATTGCACATTTCCCTCAGTGCTCTTTAAGGCTCAGGTATTTAATCAACAGCATCATTTGCAGTCTAACCTCCCCAGTTTAAAAATGACTCAAAGTGAATTGCAAAGACCAGTCCAAATCAGCGCTCCATAAAATTTCAACATTATCCCAGGAGTTAGTTATGCAGACTAAAATCTTGCTAGTCATCATTAGTGTTGCTGCAGAGCCTAGTATTTTTCAACTAGGTATCCATTAACACTCATATAAGGTTACAGGAAAATCCCCACATCAGATTTTCTTTGCTTATTAACAAAATCTAACTTAATGAAAATTGATTCTAACATTTTTATTCCTGTTTGTGATACATTGTAAGTAAAGGCTGAGGAATGACTTAAGCATTTGGTCTTCAATAACTAAAGATTTTTAACACCTAGGGTTTTGAAATAAATCGATCATAAACAGCTAAATTTCCAGCAAAAGCCGCAAAAGTCGTAAGAGCCACTGTATTTTCATTCCTTTGCTGAAAAACTGGAACTGAAATGTTTATCAGCTGAAAGAATCATGGCATGGGAAGCTCAGAGATCTTCATCTGGCTTCAGCAGATAAATGGATACAGGACATCCTTTGTAAATGATCCAGTCAAATAATAAGGTAGCAATGATTAGAATAAATTTGCCACCAAAAGTTTTATGTAAAGAAAACATAAGGATGAATTCCTAAGGACAGAGATTGACTAAAGCATTTATACCTAGAACAATCAAGGATTAGGTATAAAGAAATTGTACTTCCACCCAAGGCAATAAAGTTAATGCCTTTTGATATGATTGATTATACATTAGGAGGAATCAAGTCTTACTTATATTGGACAATTATAACCGTTGCAACCAATAATAACTTCAAGTCATTTCAAAACTTGACAACGAACGAGCTTAACGTAAATGGACTCTTTCCCCAATTCCAAAAATTGACAAGGTGCTCTGATGTATATCCTTCAGTCTTTAAACTTGAATTCCCACTCTGTTTTACTTATCTTCCCCAGGCTCATTATCTTAGATCAGTCTGTTTTGAACTGCATTTGTCATTTGTCTGTCCACTTCCAAACCCTACTCAAATCCCTGTACGATAACAGAAGTCTAATTCTGAATACTCAAGACAGCCAACTGAGACACTGTTGTTCCAGAAGATCATACCCAAACAAAAGAATAAATAGATAAAACAAATTAGTCACAGCAGAAAAATTGAAAAAAAATTTGCCCCCTGCTTGTTGTGAAAGAACTGACTAATGATTCCCACTCATCATCAGCCCTCTGGTATCATGCCCATGGCCATTTTCCACCCAAGTGTTAGCGGGCTGTGGGGCATTGATGGTATCCCATCGCTCAGAACCAAAGCAGGAATCTTCCTTTGTGGTTCAGTGGCTAACTTTAGTTCACCTATTTGCAACCCAAGAGAAATCATCAGGTGACAGATATGGAACTAAACCTGAGCACTGTAGTTTGAATAACTAAGTACCACATGGCATTGTAGCATAAGGGAAGAAATTCTAGAGAGAATCACATTCAGTTCAAATATTTGACTTCATAAACAAAAATCCAAGTGTATTTTTAATGGAAGTTCTGGTAAAGTTTTGCTCTCTGACATGCAGTCAGGTTCCTTTAATCAATTTGTCTGTTACGTGTGCGACATTACAGCTATTTTAATGACTGAGCTGGTAAGTGCACTGCCCAATTAACCACTGAGCGACACAGACCAAAATGGCCCAGGTCACAATATGGTTACCAAGGAAGAATGCCATTTGACACAATTTTATTAATCCATTCAAAAAGATCAGAGTATCTCACCATAGAATTTTATTGGTTTAAAATGTTTCCCAGATTTTGTTTCTTTCTATCAGAAATTATCAGCTTATGTGAAAAATACCCTAGCTCCAGTCTTAAATTTATCTTTTATTATGGAAACCAACAGACTCTTCTCCTACTTATATAATTTGAAGTTCTACATTTAAAATTTTCACTCGCATATCCTGTCTATATTATTGAAGATCAATTTCTAGAGTGCTTTTCCTCATCGGTCAAAACTTTGATAATAGAGATGAGCCTCATGACTCTTCTCAGCACTGTCTCCAGCACACCAATGAAATCTTGGCACCAGATTAGAATGCGATATTTAAAATATGATTAAACCCCAGCACTGTAGTCTGATCACTAATTTTCTCTGACCAGATTTATGTTGCGTACAACACTAATTATAATTTAATATTAGATATTTTAGCATCAACTACCAAAGCACCTAGATTTTATGTAGATTTGCTAGAACTTTTGTAACCCTAATTCATGGAGCACATGAATCACTATTCTTCATTCTTAGGTGCTTTACTTTGTATCTATCTTGTTACTCGCTATAATTCTGTCTATACATTTCTGACCCAAGTCATTTTTGGTTTTTGAGCTGTTTCCTCAATACTAACTGCCCACCACTACAACGACATCATCTGCAGAACTAATTACCTTGCATCAAGTTTCTTAAAGTAGAGCATTTGTATAAACTCAAAGATTTAAACAAATATTGAGCCCTGGGCAGTAAATTATTCGATTACTTGTTCACAACTTACAACCATTTCACAAAGTGATACTCTGGTTACTCAGTGATCACCACAGCTTTGAGTTTAACCAAGAGCCCATTGTGTGACATTCTGTCAAACATATTTTGAAAAGTTAGATACAAAGTGTCACAGGGCTTTCTGCAGATCACTTGAGATAGCCTTTCCTGAATACAGACTAGGACTATGCTTAACTTGCTGATTTCATTCAAAATTTGATGGACAAACTACAAATCACTTCAGTGGTTTTAATTTAGAAAAGGGAAAGATTTCCCTTAGTTAAATTATCCAGTAACTGATTACGGTGAAATGGCTCCACATTAAACAAGGATTACACTTGAAGTTGTCTTGAGAGTTAAAGAGCAATGTTCTAAAAATCATACTATTGGCTAGGACATCTGATTATCAATTGACAGTGCAAAACACCCTGGGTGTAGACTAGCAAAAGGATTATCTAAAGCCAACAATAACAGTTTTTAAGCCCCATTGGTTTTATAAGATAAACTGTGCAACTACAGACAGAAAGAAAGAAAGAAATGCTGGCTAGGACTCTTATATGAATTGTTCATAGTATCATTGAATTCCTAGAATGTGGAAACAGGCCATTCAGTCCATCAAATCTACATCAACCCTCCAAAAAGCATCCCACCCAGATCCACCCCTCCATCCTATCCCTGTCACCCTGCATTTCCTCATGTCTAATCCACCCAGCTTGCACATCCCTGGATACTGTGGGTAATTTAGCATGACCAATCCACCTAACCTGCACATGTTTGGACCGTGGGAAGAAACAGGAGCACCCAGAGAAAACCCAGAGCAGTCACAGGGAGAATGTGTAAACTCAAAATAGACAGATGCCCAAGGGTGGAATTGAACCCAGGTCCCTGGCACTTTGAGACAGCAGTGCTAACCACTGAGTCAGTGCACTGTCCCACACTGTTATCATGGAATCTTTTACACTTGCTTGAACAAACTAAAGAGATCACTACTTAATGTGTCACCTGGAAACAATATACTATTCCTCTTGTATATATGATGATGTGCTACCCTTCAGGAAATTAACTCTAGACTATTTAACCACTACAATTACAGATGCCTACAGTACAGATCAGGGTAAACAGTTTTTTCCTGTCTATTTCCTTTCACTCAAAGCTGAAAATTCTGACTTCTTGCTGCAGCACTGTTTCAAGGGCATTAAGTAATCCTTGTGGCCATCTCAAATTTCCATTTTAACTACCTTCAATTCAATGGAACAGGACATTGAAAGAACATGTGCTGTACCCATCAGCTTTTACACAGTCTCTGAAAAGATTGCTCATTTTTACCATAAACATGTCCCAATTTTATTTTTGTGATTAACATACAAAGCAACGATTTTACCTGAATTGCACTCTCATCTCCTCCATGTTTGTCTCGTCGCCTTCCTTCTACCCTCCTGATGGAACCAGTGTATCCACTAATAACGTCAATCGCGCCAGCAAGTTTTCTGGAGGAAAAACTTAATATTACATTAAATCTGATAGTTCTAAAGAGTTAGATCACATAAAAGTACTGCAAGAATCAATCCATTTTGCTTTTTTTTAATGCTGTACTTAATATTCTGAGGTGCTGATAAGCTCGGGTTTTCCAACAATGCCACATCTGTAGCAAACCAAGTTACAATTCAAACTGTCATCTGGGTAAATGTTTATCCCTTACAATCCTGCAACAGCACTTAAGTGAAAATGTGGGTCAGAATGCAATGAGAGAAGCATTTTTCTTTTAAACCAGACAATTCAAACAATATTGAAAGAAAACAAATATTTAGTTTTCCATCTTACTGAATTGTCCTCGCAGCATTCAGAACCAAAAATGATTGTATTGCTCTGTATGATAAATGTATCAAAAGGCAAGGTAATGACCAGGATTAAATGGCACAGCTTAAAAGTCTCCTCCAACATCATTAGTTTTGTGAAGAATCAGGAACAGAAATCATAGCCAGGGCTCCATAGGTCATACAGAAACCGTACACAGAAATGCAACTTAGCAAATGAATTTCAAAATTTAAAGAAGTAGATATTGCTTCATGATTAGGCATATATATATATATGTTGCAATAAGTTATGTAAAAAAAGTCTTGAATAAAGTTGAACTTCATCAAATATGCTTTCACGGTAAAGTCACTATTAAAAATAAAATCACTACACAACAAATAAAACTGAGTTCACAACTCCTTTCATGGATTCTCATGAGTTGAATATTTCTACTTAAGCTTGAACTGATAACATCTTCGAGAAAAATGACTGGAAATAAACCACACAGTACAAGTACACGAAATGCCTCATCGGAGGGAAACTGCTTTTATAACTCAAGATGTGTCACACACGATACTTCCAACAATTCCTCCAAACATGTCACTGCCACTTAACAAAAATATTTTTTGTTGACATTCAAGATGAAGGATATCATCAATTCCAGATTTACTGGATCACTGAAAGTGCAGAGAAAAGGTGCCTCTGTTCCAAAACATTGGATCAGCCACACTCTTTGAACAGAACTACTGTGGCATACATGATTACGACATCGGTCATTCCTGCAGTTTGATTCAGCTTGCCAATTCACGGAATACATACATTCTTTGCTGCCTGACAGAACTTTCTTGCAAAACTAGTTATTCCCATCCATTAACTATTGTCCAACAAGCAAGACACAGAATTTTAAAATTGTTGAATGCCAATTTAGAATCTATTAGTGTTATCATGGATCTTAATTGAAAACAACACCTAACAAAAATATCTATGAAAATCAGCACACCCGAAGGATCCATTTGGCTAATAACAACACAAGGAAGAAGTGGAACAGATGATACCACCCATTCAGCTGATGTTGCCATTCAGAATGATGATGACTGATCTTGGGTTCCCACTTTCTTGCCCACTTCTCATATCCCTGGATGCTGAGGTGTCAAATAAATCCCTATCTCAGCCTTAAATATATCCAGTGATAGAGCACCCACAACATACCACGGAAGAGAAATTTCTTTTCATCTCAGTCCTAAATGATCTCCCCCTTTTCTTGAGTCTGCTGTGTTCTAATTACAGTAGAAACAACCAGAATCAACCCTGTCAACATGCTCAGAATCTTCCATGTTTCAATTAGGCCACCTCCAATTTAAGTGAACCCCAGTGGATACAGACTCAATTTACTCAGCCTTTCAACATAGGACAATCCCCTCAGCAAGGGACTCACCTTCACTGAACTGCCTCCAATGAATGTACATCTTGCCTTAATTACAGAGACGCAAACAACACTCAGTATTTTAGATGTGGTCTGACCAAAGTCCTGTACAATTGCAGCAAGATTCCTTTATCCTTGTACTTCAATCCACTTTTAATAAAGGCTGACATGCCACCTGCTTCCTACTGCTTGCTTTACCTTCATGTTAACTTTATCTTCCTTATACAAATACACTCAAGTCCCTCTGAGCATCAACATTTCAAAGTTTCACCTGTGTTGCAAGTGTTTGGTGTTTTGAAAAGAATTGCAAAATTAAAATATCTAATCCCACAAGTGACATTAGTTTTTCCATAATTTTCTCCCTTCTTAAACAATCTGACCCTTGCTGGAGTGCCAGTCAACTTCCACTACCTTATTCTATTTAAGTGATCTTACACAGCAAACCTTTTAAATTGTGAGCATATTACAGCCAAGCCAAATCCTGCCCTTAATCCCAAATGAGCAATCAGAAGCCAGAGTGAATCCTGGCTTGATAAATTGTAAAATTTATTGTTTACAATTTGGTTAACATGGTGATTGGTCACTGAAAATATTCGCAAGAAACTACTAATGTACTTAACAAAAGAACATTAAAAGGTTACAATAAAAAAAAGTGCTACATACACAAGAATTTTGAAAAGTCTTAAACAGCAGAAAGAAAGATTTAACCCTATTTTCTATCACCATCCTTTACTGACACAACCCAATGATGTATCACATCTAGTCCTCATTCTAAGAGTGCTTATCTTTCATTTTAGGAGGTCATAAGATTGAAAGTTCAAAGCCAACAACTCCCCATCACTTGAACAAAAAAAATCAACCTTCACAAAAAGGACATCAGAAGAGAATTATTTTACAGGCCTTTGCTGAAGAGCTACTGAACTCAAAGCATTAACATTGTTTCTCTGTAGTTAGCTGCTGCGAGAGCTTCTGAGTTTTTCCAGCATTTGATTTTTATTCTAGATCCTCAGTAATTGCAGTTCTTTTATTCTTTGCGGAGAATTAAGACTGGACTGGGTTCCACCTAAACTCACTATATTTTGTTTTTCTGTTTATTCAGCTTTCACAAGTAAAGTACGTATTGATCCTCAGTAGCAATGCATCTTACCTATTAGGCGGTGGGCCTGCTTTCATCCTTCCACCAGGAGGAGATGTAAAATCAGCTTTCAATTCCATTTTGGGTAAATTATTTTCCAGATCCTTCTCTATGTTGCTCACTTTCCCTTGCTGAACCTAGGCAAAAGAGATGGTTGGAAACAATGAGTAAACATAAGCCTTTTGTAAAATTTGCACAAAACACACATATCACACTTAAACATTAAGTTAACATTAAACAGTTTCAAGAACATATAAGTAAGCAAGACTTTAGCATTTAGTTTTGGCTGCTCCTTGAGAACTGTACTAGGGCCTACTTCATTTTTCAGAGGTGATGTTTAAAAGGGATTCCAGTTCAGGTGGAAAGCTTCTCTGGTGCTATCAACATAGAGCAAAGAGTAGTCTAGTTAACATTCCTCTCTCAAATCTTGTTTATCTCTCAACATTGCTTTCCATCAAACCAAGTCGAAAGACCTGCAAATATACCTCAAATGTATCTAATTAGCAATAAAGTGCTTTAGGTTTCCTGGAACTCAGAAGTTGCTATACAGAAATGAAAGTTATTTTATTACTAACAAATGCCAATAGTTGTGGAAACTAGATAAGCCCTTATTCCTGTAGATTGTGTTGCTTAAAGATAATTGAATATTGACTGGAGAATTAATTACCGACATGTATTACATCACACACAATACCTGTAATGATGAGGACGCTGCTCAAAAGTCTTCAGATTTCCAAACAAAATAACTGCAATTAACTCACCACAGAACAGAATGGCCATTATCTATCAATAAAACAGACTGATCGAAGTATCTTCTGAACTACATTAAGAGTTTTATTTTATTTTGGTAACTCATTCAAAACAGAAAATAAAATCCTTAAACTGTGAAACAAAGTGAAGCAACAAACCAATTGTTATCCCATTCACCCTTTAAGCAGAAAAGTATTCTGTACCAATTTTTTGCTCTCTGAAGCAGATGCAAGTATTGGATCAAGTCCTAACTGGAGTCTTCGTTGTTTCTCACAATAAGCTTTCCAGGTCTCTTCATTGAAGCCATAGTTAAAATAATCAGAAAGATCAGCTCCTAAGAAAGGAAGTAAATGGAAAAATAAAGGAGCATGTTATGTCAAAGTCAACTACTTTCCCTCCTACCTGCAAATGAAATATTGGTACTCGATAACCCTTACCTCAGCATTCACTCAATTCAACAATGATAAGACTACAGCACAGAAAGCCAGTATTTGGCCTAGAATGTTTGCACTGGCTTTTTGCCAGAGCAACCCCAAATTCACCTCTCAGCCCTGTGCTCTCTTCATAGGTCTGTATCTATTCAGCTTCAAATATTTACCCATTATTTCTTAAAAAGCTGCAATTCTTTCTGTCTCAACAACTTCCTGTGATAAAATATTCCATGTTCCAAAAGCTTCCTTCACAAAAGTTGGTTTTCCCGACCATTCGCACTGTACAAGGATGAGGACAATGACCTAATAACAGAAAGAGTTAAATATTCATCACCTGGGTCTCAAGCATTCATAACAGTGTTTCCCAAATCTTTTCCCACCACAACACCATGTTTTTGGGGGTATGAGCCAATGCTGCCTTAGCAATCTCAAACCCAAATGTCAGCTCGCAACCCCATTGGGGGCCCTCACATTCACTTTGGGAATTTTGGTCTCTAAAGAAACACACAATTAAATTTGCACACTCAATAAAAACTCCTTGTCTTAATTAGTTTCCCAATTTATATCAAAATATATATGTTACTGCTTGCAGCATAGATAAATAAATACAGCAGCAATTCAGCATAGTCAATACCCACACCCTCCAAAGGGTTTTCTAGGCAACATCAAAGTTGGAGTCTGAAGGCTGTCAATTTCTGACTCCATTCTGGTGTCAATAATCATGTTTGGAAACTTCACTGGAATTGGGAAGTCAATGGCAATTCCAAAGGAGTTACTGAATAGCTCACACCTGCACTTTAGACATTCTTAGTTGTAAATAGTTTACATTTCTCAATTTAAAAACTTACATTAAAAATCCACGGTAAAAAAGGTCTCAAATCTTGTCTGAGAGAGACAACCATCCACAAATTTGCTGTTCATTTAACAATGTAACAATAGTGACAACACTTTAATGATTCTACATTTTTGAACATCTGACGATATGAAAGGTGTTAAGTAAGTGCATGGTCTTTCATTTCAACATGCATTAAACATTTCAAGAGAGTTGGATAGAGCTCTTAAGGATAGTGGAATCAAGGGTTATGGGGATAAAGCAGGAACAGGATACTGATTAAGGATGATCAGCCATGATCATAATGAATGGTGGTGCTGGCTCCAAGGGCAGAATGGCCTACTCCTGCACCTATTGTCTATAATAGAATCATGCTAGGCATAAAAATAGGCTTCTGAATAATAGCCACATCTGTCTCAAAATGTTAACTCTGTTTCTATCCCCACAGATTTGCCAGGGTAGCTAAATTTCTCCAGCATTGTGTGTGTTTGGACCAAAAACATAATTATTTTTATTCAAAACTTACCTGGTTTTCTCCAAGGTTTGTCTTCAAACAAATCCAAATCTGCCTCAATCACTGGAATCCCATTGATACTCCCAGGGGCATCTAAGTCAATACCTCGGGAATGCAACTTTGCTGTAGCAAGAACAGAAAAGACACTTTTACAATGAATACATTTCCTTTCAACAAAATTTCAATCTCTTTTCAGCATAACTAGTGAATTGCCCATGACAATTGCTTCATCAATTATAAGTACTCATTGCAGCAAAATTATTTTGCAAATAAACCAAGTAGGCAGTATGGTGGCTCAGTGGTTAGCACTGCTGCCTCACAGCACCAGGGTCCCAGGTTCGATTCCAGCCTCGGGCGACTGTCTGTGTGGAGTTTGCACATTCTCCTCGTGTCTGTGTGGGTTTCCTCAGGATGCTCCGGTTTCCTCCCACAGTCCAAAGATGTGCAGATCAGGTGAATTGGCCATGCTAAATTGCCCATAGTGTTAGGTGCATTAGTCAGAGGGAAATAGGTCTGGGTGGGTTACTCTTCGGAGGGTCGGTATGAACTGGTTGGGCCGAAGGGCCTGTTTCCACACTGTAGGTAATCTAACCTAGTCTACTAAAATATTAAAAGTACCATGTTTGAACACAAGAGCTATGACAATATTCTATTAGAAAATTCTCAAAGTGAAGAGAGAAAACTGACCTGCTTTCAAGCAATGTCCAATTATTTTTAAAACTAATGTTTATTTGAATGAATTTCTCACATATTATCCATGAATGGATCTTATTTAGAAACATCTGTTAAGTTCCTTTGTTGCTGTCCAGGTTTTTCAATCTTTCCTCAGTATTTGATTAGAAACTGAGTAGACATTGCAGCATAAATTTTCAAACTCTATTAAAATGCATTCTACTGAAGTGACACTCAGCCAATAAAAATCTAATTGCTTCTGCAATAGTACTTCTAGTCATCTTTGTTAATACATTTGCTTTAAATGAACAATTTTTGTAAGACTTCTCATTTTATGGTGATTGGTACAGACCTGTGCAGTTCCCAGTGGAGTGGTTAGTCTCTAATACCTCATTTGTGCAACTATTAATTCAACAGAAAGTCTGCACAATCTGCGCCAAGGTATTCAATTGGGAGGAGTATCAACTGCTCATTCACTGTTACATTGGCCATTGAGCAGCAGAGGCCCAATCTCTCATTCTTATTTCTAAGGCTGGGCTAGGGAAGCCAACTACAGTCGATTCACTCCAAAATGTCAGGATTAACTAATTTAGAACAAACCAGTGATTTTCAGAGAAAACTGATGTACAATTTACACTTTTATTTAGGGTTTTGCGCATAGCGCTTCATTTAGTTCATTCTGTATTCTCCTGTATAAACTGGTTCAATTAACATTAACTCCTTGCCCTAGAAACAGGACTGCATCACAGCATTGGCTAAAGAACTATTAACAACTAAAATGATTTATAGAAGCATCACAATTAAAGACTTTATTTAACTATTCTTACACTGAAGAAAAACAGTCACATGAACATCAGAAACTGCACATTAAATTGGATTCAAAAATCACAGTGGAGCTTTCAGGTGTTTTATACAGTAAAGCTGTTCAGTGATGTTATACCTTTTAGGCTTATATGACAAGCTAACAGATAACTAATGTGCTCTTGCTTAAGCCTATTATTTGAAATGGGTTCAGAATATTGCCTTTCATCCAGGAAGTAGAATAAAGGAACAGAAATAACTCAGTATGTCACTTCAGTGCATTAACTCTTTATCTGCTTTAATAACTTTGGCCTTCCATCAGCACAAATCAATCCCTTTAAGTACTTGATTTCTTTGAATCAACATTAAAGTATTACATATGACAATCTATAAATTTCCTTCGGGTTAAATTTGAAACCACAAGTTAGAATAACAAAGCTACTCTTGACAGTCGAGTTGCTATCATCAAAACCGTTCAAAGGATATTGATAAATTGATGTTCATGTAAGACCAAAATAAATAGGAACTGACATAGGCCATTTGGCCCCTCGAGCCTACTTAACCATTCATTAGGATCATAGCTGATCCAACATCAGTCATATCCACCCTCCTGCATTTTCCCAACAACC
Source organism: Chiloscyllium punctatum (assembly GCF_047496795.1). Taxonomy (NCBI): domain Eukaryota; kingdom Metazoa; phylum Chordata; class Chondrichthyes; order Orectolobiformes; family Hemiscylliidae; genus Chiloscyllium; species Chiloscyllium punctatum. The sequence goes on along the minus strand of NC_092763.1, from coordinate 58,642,755 downwards.
CTAGAATCCCCTACTGATCAACAGTGTATCGCAGCCTTAAATATACGCAATGACCTCTGCTCCCACAGTTCTCTGTGGTAAGGTGTTCTAAAGGCTTACAATCCTCAGAAGAAATTACTTCTTATCTTAGGTTCAGAATAAAGGGACACCAATTTGAGACTAACTCTCTCTCTCTACAGTACCATATATCCATAGGTTAAAACTGAAATAAAATTCTGACTGTTACCATCTCTTCATCTCTATGCAGGTCCTACTGATGAATGAACAAAATTATTTAAGAAAACCAACCCTAACAGGGAATACTGAAGACTGACCAAGGTCCTTCCTAGCCTGTTTGGCTATGTAGAGTGCAATTTGGTGCATGAACTGATAGCTCAAATAACAACATACTTTGTTAAACTCAAAACGCAACAAGTATCTGCAGAACAACAAGTTTTATCACAGCTCAGTTAACGAAAAGCAATTTGTCAAACAGCCACAGCCATTCTTTCCTGGTTTGTGGATGTTGGATGCAGGGCCAAAATTTCTTAGCTATCCCAAATTGGTCTTGATTGAGAGGCATACAGGAAGGCAATGAAGAATCAATTATATTTCTGTGAGTCTGGCATCACGTGGGCCATACTGGGCAAGGACAGCAGATTAAAAAAATAAGTTCCCTAAAGAACATTAATTGCTTGGTAGTACAGAATCTAAACATTGCTAAAAGACAACAAGAAGTCAAAGTAAAACAAAAAGTTGACTTATTTTTTCGTTTTCGCAATGTTAAAGAACATTAGTGAACTTGATAGATTTTTATGGCAATGATAGTTTCATAGTTACCATTACTAAAATCGCTTTCACTTTCAGATTTATTAACTGAATTAATTGTGACCCTACCAGCTACCATGATGGGACATGAACCTTGTAAAGAAGTGGAAATATATAATCAACATAAAGGAGCTGAAAAGTGTGGTGAATAGACAAAGCTAAGGAGCAACAGGTACACAATTCATTAGATGTAGAAATATAGATATATACAACAATAGTAGGCCATCAATTTGGATTTTCTAAATAAAGGCATGTGATGACATATTTGCAGAAGGTAACAAATCTTTTAGAGAGTACGGGGTTTCATTTTGGGCAATCTTTAGAAAATTCAAAGCCAAGAGAGTATGGAATAAATTTGGAGCAGTGGGTTGCGCATATGAATGAAAAAGAATAGTAATATGGAAAACTGGAGGAAATTTAGTATCAGTTTTCAGAATTATGAAGGATTTTGATAGAGTAAATAAAAAAAATCAACTTCTGCTCGTCAGGGTTTATCAAATTAATGTTTATTAATAAACATAATGGAATATTACCATTTATTTGCAAGGTGCATTGCATACAAATGTATACTTCAGTTGCCCAGGACATTGGTGATACCACATCTAAACTCTTGTGTACAGTGTCAATCTCCTTAATTAATGAAAGTTGTAAATGTGCAGAAAGCTGTTCAGAGAAAGGTTGCTTCACTAATAGCTGCAATGGGTGGGTTACCTTAAGAGTATCTTTCTAACTTTTATCTCTGAAAGACAGTGGCAGCAGAGACTCTGAATATGTTTAACACAAAAGTAGACTGATTCTTTATAGGTATGGGGGTGGAAGTTTATCATGATAGACTCAAATGTGGATAATCAGATCAACCGTGATTTTACTGAAAAGCAGACCAGGCTGGAGTGGCTAAGCGGCTGACTCCTGTTCTTAATTCAGATGACTTTATTAGTAGTCTGGACAGAAATTTTGTTCTTTTTAAAGGGATATATAGTTTAAGGAGTGGAAGGTATATCGTTAATGGAAGGAATAGAGCAGTGCAATTATTTCCTGATTCCTAATTCCTTTAGTAAAGAACTAGCACAGACATGATCATTTCACTTGCCTCCTCCTTGTTGCCAATTTAAAGAACATAGACATAGAACATAGAGCAATATAGCACAGAACAGGCCCATCGGCCCTCAATGTTGCGCCGACCTGTGAACTGTTCTCAGCTTGTCCCCCTAAATTATCCCAAAACCATTCACGTGCTTATCTAAGGATTGTTTAAATCTCCCTAAAGTGGCTGAGTTGACTACATTAGCAGGTAGGGCATTCCACACCCTTACTATTCTCTGCGTAAAGAACCTGCCTCTGACATCTATCTTAAATCTATCACCCCTCAATTTGTAGTTATGCCCCCTCATAAACACTGACGTCATCATCCTAGGAAAAAAGACTTTCACTGTCTACCCTATCTAATTCTCTGATCATCTTGTATGTCTTTATCAAATCCCCTCTTAGCCTTCTTCTTGCCAATGAGAACAGGTTTAAGTCTCTCTGCCTTTCCTCATAAGAGCTTCCCTCCAGACCAGGCAACATCCTGGTAAACCTCCTCTGCACCTTTTCCAATGCTTCCACATCCTTCCCGAAATATGGGGGCCAGAACTATACACAATATTCCAAGTGTGGCTGCACCAGCGCTTTGTATAGTTGTAACAGGATATTGCAGCTCTGGAACTCAATCCCTCTACGAATGAAACCTGACACACCGTATGCCGCCTTAACAGCACTATCCACCTGGGTGGCAACTTTCATCTATGTACATGGACTCCAAGATCCCTCTGCACATCCACACTACCAAGAATCTTTCCATCGACCCAATACTCTGCCTTCCTGTTATTCTTCCCAAAGTGCATCACCTCACATTTCAGCTGCATTTGCCACCTCTCAGCCCAATTCTGCAGTTTATCAAAGTCCCCCGGAAACCTGTAACATTCTTCCACACTGTCCACTACTCCACCGACTTTAGTGCCGTCTGCAAATTTACTAATCCATCAATCTATGCCTGCGTCTAAGTCATTTATAAAAATGGACTCCAGTCTGAATATTTTCCATCAACCACCACTCTCTGCCTTCCTTCAGAAAGCCAGTTTCTAATCCAAACTGTATCACCCTCAATTCCATGCCTCTGCATTTTCTCCAACAGCCTACCATATGGAACCTTATCAAAGGTCTTATTGAAGACCATGTATACCATGTCAACTGCTTTACCCTCATCTACATGCTTGGTCACCTTCTCAAAAAACTCAATGAGGTTTGTGAGACATGACCTGCCCTTGACGAAACCATGTTGACTATCTGCAATCAAATTGTTGCTTGCTAGAGGATTATAAACCTTATCTCTTATAATCCTTTCCAAAACCTTTCTTACAACAGAAGTAAGGCTCACTGGTCTATAATTACCTGGGTCATCTCTACTGCCCTTCTTGAACAAGGGCACAACATTTGCAATCCTCCAGTGCTCTGGTACTAAACCTGTAGACAATGACGACTCAAATATCAAAGCCAAAGGCCCTGCTATCCCATCCCAAGCTTCCCAAAGAATCGTCTGATAAATCCCATCTGGCCCAGGGGACTTGTCTACTTTCAGTCTTTCTAGAATTGATAACACCTGTTTGTAACTAACCTCGAGCCTTTCCAGTCTAATATTTCATACCTCATTCTTCTCCTCAACAATATTCTCCTTTTCCTGAGTGAAAACTGATGAGAAAAGTTCATTTAGCACCTCTCCAATCTCCACAGGGTCCACACCCAACTTCCCCACTTCTGTCTTTGATTGGTCCTATTCTTACCCTAATTATCCTTTTATCCCTCACATACCTATAGAAAGCTTTAGGGTTCTCCTTTATTCTATTTGCTAAAGACTGCTCGTGTCCTCTCTTTGCTCTTCTTAACTCTCTCTTCAAATCCTTCCTAGCTGATCTGTAACACTCCATTGCCTCATCTGAACCATCTTGCCTCATCAACACATAAGCCTCCTTCTTCTTCGTAACAAGAGATGCAATTTCTGTTGTAAACCACGGTTCCCTTACCTTATCACTTCTTCCCTGCCTGACAGGGACATACCTATCAAGGACATGCAATATCTGTTCCTTAAACCAGCTCCACATTTCCATTATCTGCATCCCCTGCATTTTGCTACCCCATTCTATGCATCCTAATTCTTGCCTAATAGCATTATAATTGCCTTATCCCATCGATAGCTCTTGACCTATGGCTTGAACCTATCCCTTTCCATCGCTAAACCAAACATAACTGAATTATGGTCACTCTCTCCAAAGTGCTCACCTACAACTAAATCAAACACCTGGCCTGGTTCATTACCAAGCACCAGATCCAGTGTGGCCTCCCCTCTTGTCACCCCTTCAATACACTGTGTCAGGAAACCCTCCTGTACACATTGGACAAAAACTGATCCATCAACGTACTAGAGTTATAGCATTTCCAGTCAGTGTTGGAGAAGTTAAAGTCCCCCATAATGACCACCCTTTCACCCCTACCCAGAATAATTTTGCCAGTCCTCTATTCCACCTCCCTGGAGCTCTGTGGAGGCCTATAAAAAACTCCCAGCAGTGTGACCTCTCCTCTCCTATTTCTAACCTTAGCCCACACTACCTCAGTAGACGAGTCCTCATCAAAAGTTCTCTCAGCCACCATTATACTATCCTTGACTAACAAGGCCATGTATTTCCCCCCCCCCGCCACCTTTTCCCACCTTGCCTGTTGTTAATGAAAGATCTAAATCCTGGAACCTGCAACATCCATTCCTCAACCTGCTCTACCCATGTCTCTGAAATGGCCACAACATCGACGTCCCAGGTACCTATCCATGCTGCAAGCTCACCTACCTTATTTTGGATACTTCTGGTGTTGAAGTAAACACATTTCAAACCACTTCGCTGTCTGCCAGCACATTCCTGTGACCCTGAAATCCTATCCTTGTCCTTCCTATTCTCATCCTCCTGTGCACTACAGCTACACCTCCGGTTCCCATCCCCCAGCTGAGCTAGTTTAAACCCACCTGAATAGCACCAGCAAATTTCCCACCCAGGATATTAGTACCCCTCTGGTTCAAGTGAAGACCGTCCTGTTTGTACAAGTCCCACCTTCCCCAGAATGAGCCCCAATTGTCCAAGAACCTGAAACCCTCCCTCCTGCACCATCCGTATTCCTTGCCTCGCTATCACATGGCACGGGTAACAAACCAGAGATAACAACTCTGTTTTTTCTAGCTCTCAGCTTCCACCCTAGCTCCCTGAAATCCTGCCTTACATCTCTATCCCTCTTTCTATCTATGTCGTTGGTACCTACATGGACAACGACTTGAGGCTGGTCACCCTCTCCATTCAGGACCCCAAAGATACGATCCGAGACATCACGGACCCTGGCACCTGGGAGGCAACACACCAACCGCGAGTCTTGTTTGTTCCCAGCAGTCTTCCACATGCCAGTAAAACTGGTCATGGGCTACCTAGTGGTTTTCAATTAAAGTGAAATCTAAAAATTCACTACTATCACTGAAAAATTGCTGTACAGGCAACTCACTGACCTGCAGAAGAGCCATAAGGCCGTCCACTCTTCAGATTCAAGTTCATCGGAGTCCCCCTGTATAAATTAAAAGTAAATAAATTAAAACAATTTTCAATTTCTTTTCATTTTTAAATACATATCACTATGTATTGTATTACTAACAAGTTCCAGTAAATGGGCCATTACCCTACCCCAACCTACAGTAAAATGTATCCGTGATTAAGAAAGATTTTGACATATGTGAAAAATTGCAACAAATTTTCTTAGTTCAAAAAACTGAATAGTTGAGATGTGTTGATTTATAAAGAAATAAAGACTTGCATTCATATACCATCATGCAGAACATTCCATAGGGCTTTACAGCAAATGAAACAGCATTTGACGCACAGACCTTGTGATATTGAAAACATGAGGTCAGTTTGTGCACAGTAAAATATTACTGATCAGATAATCTGTTTTTGTGTTGGCTAAGGTAAATGGTGATAGGACACCAGAGCAAGCTTATCTGATCTTCTTCAAAATATCATCAAAAGATCACTTAGGCCTACTCGATGGAGCCAATGAGGCCTTGCTATAAAAGTCCTGTGTAAAATACAGTATCTTAGTATGGTACAGCAGTGGAATGATAGCCCAGACTGTGATCAAATGCTTGGAGTATGACCACAGTGTCTAACTCTGTGGTAAGAGGGCTACCTCTGAACCAGGGCTAACAATTATCTTGGTACAGTCTCAGGTCTGAACATGCTCAGCAGCTTCAATCATCTTCCCTCCAGCATAATGGAAAAAAAAGTGAGGATGTTCTCTGATATTGGAAAATGTTCAGCACCGTTTGTGATTCCTCAGGTACTCGTACTGTGTACAGTTCTGGTTACCTTGCAATAGGAAGGATATTATTAAATTGGAGAAGGTTCAGAAAAGATTTACCAGGGTGTTGCCGGGACAGGAAGATTTGAGTTATAAGGTTAAACTGGAACATTATTCACTGGAGCGTAGGATGTTGAGGGGTAATCTTATAGAGGTTTAAGATCGCAAGCAACATAGACAAGGTGAATAGCAGACGTCTTTTCCCTAGGGTGGGGTCTTTCAAAACCAGAGGGCATTTTTTAAAGTGAGAGGAGAAAGATTTAAAAAAGACCCGAGGGACAACTTTTTCACATACAGGATGGATCGTACATGGAATGAACTGCCTGAAGTAGTAGTTGACGCATGTACAGTTTCAACATTTAAAAGACGTTTGGATAGGGATATGAGTAAGAAAAGTTGAGAGGGAGGCAAGTGGAACTGGTTTAGTTTGGAAAACTTGGTTGTCATGGACAAGTGGGACCAAAAGTTCTGTTTCCATGCTGTATGACTCAATGACTCAAGTAGGCTATGTCCATATGCACTGGCCGAAATCCAGCCTTGCGTTGACTAGTGGCAAATAACAGTCATGCCATATAAATGTTAAGCAACCATCGCCAATGAAAGAGAATCTAACCAATGCCATGTAATTTTTAATGCTGTTACCATCACTGAAACCTCTACTATAAACTTTCTGGAAATTACTACTAACCAAAATCTAACTTGGGCTCATCATAAATACTGTGGTTACCATAGCAGATTAGAAGCTAGGAATCCTGCAGCAGGCAACTCACCTCCTGACTCCCCAAAGCCTGTCTACCATCTACAGGATAGGAGTCTGTGGGAATACTCCCCACTTGTCTGAACGAGTGCAGCTCCAACAATACTCAAGAAGCTTGATACCAACCAGGTCAAAGCAACCCACTTGATTGGTACCATATCTACAAAATTCACTCCCTCACCATGGACTTTCAATAGCAGCAGTGCATACCACTACAAGATCCATGCAGAAATTCATCAAGCCTCTTTCCAAACCCACAATCGCTACTATCTAAAAAGGACAAGAGCTGCAGAGACATGGGAATACCACAACTTGAAACTTCCCCTCCAACCATGGTGGCACAGTGGTTAGCACTGCTGCCTCACAGCGCCAGAGACCCGGGTTCAATTCCCACCTCAGGCAACTGTTTGTGTCGAATTTGCACATTCTCCCCGTGTTTGCTTGGTTTCCTCCCACAGTCCAAAGATGTGCAGATTAGGTGAATTGGCCATGCTAAATTGCCCATAGTGTAAGGTGAAAGGGTAAAATGTAGGGAAATTGGTCTGGGTGGGTTGCTCTTCGGAGGGTCGGTGTGGACTTGTTGGGCCAAAGGGCCTGTTTCCACACTGTAAGTAATCTAATCTAATCCACACATACCAATTTTACTTAGAAAGGATATTGCCTATCCTTCACTGCTGCTGAGTGAAAGCACTGGAACTCCTTCAAGTTAATGTCAATAACAAGAAAGGAAGTTAACATTTCATTTCTTTATATGAAGAATAACAAACTTAAGGAAAAGATTAATAGGAAATTTCAGTGGGACAAGCAACATGTTGTCATGTTCTAGTGGAGACAAAACTTATTTGAGGGATCTGGTAGTAGTTAGGTTGATTTAAACAAAACTTTGTCAACTTCTTGTTCATTTTTTACAAAAAATTATTTAGGGGATGTGGGTTTCACTGGTTGAGCCAAATATTATTGCCCATCCCCAATTCTGTCAAAAAGGTGGTGGTATGCTACCTTCACCAATCGCTGCAGTCTATTTGATATAGGTAGACCCACAATTTTGATACGTAGGGAGAGAAGGAGGGATGGTTTTTGACTCAGCAAATGGAAGGAATAGCAACATATTTCCAAGTCAGGATATTGAGCAGCTTGGTGGGGTGTTAGGGGGCAGGAGACTTGCAGGTAGCATTCCCATATACCTGCTGCCATTGCTGTTCTAGATGGTAGTGGTCATGGGTTTGGAAGATGCTATCTGAAGAGTTACAGTGAATTTCTACAGTGCATCTGGCAGATGACACACGCTGCTGCCACAATGCATTAGTGATGGATAAAGTGATTTCCTGTGGATGTAGTGCCAATCAAGTGGACTGCTTTGTTCTAGAGGGTGACAAGTCCATGTATTGTTGAAGATGCATTTGTCCAGGCAAGTTTGGAGTACTTCATCAGACTTATGCCTTGTTTGTGGTAGAGGGGCTTTGGGAAGTTAGGTCCTTGCTGCAGAATTCCTAGACTCTAACCTGCTCTTGTAGTCACAATTCATACAGCTAGTCCTCTTCAGTGTTTGATCTATGCCAATTCCCAGGACGTTGATAGTGGGGGCTTCAGTGATTCTGATGCCACTGAATGTCAAAGGTCGATGCCTAAATTCTCTCTCTCATTGGAGCTAGTTCTTCCTTGGGAATTGTGTAGCATAAATGTTATTTGCCACTTGTCACATTGTACAGGTCTTGGTCAAATGCAGCCTTGATGTCAAGGGCAGTCACTCTCACTTCACCTCTAGAGTTCAGTTCTTTTATTTATGTTTGGGCCAAGACTTAAATAAGGTCAAGAGCTATGTGGTCCAAGCAAGTGTTAGATTAGATTCCCAACTTGTTACTTGTCTTATTCTACAATGTTTGATCAAATAAAGAAATGTAATACATAGACAATAGCAGAAATTTTTGTTTTTGTTTCAGATTTCCAGTGCCCACAGTTTATTTTGTTATAGTAATAAAAAAAAAGATATAATAACATATATGTTCACTTACATATATTGTGGTGCACCTGTCTTAATGTTGCCAATAGTGACCTTCACATCATCGTCATCACTGTCGCTGTCACTGTCATCCTCATCACCATTTTGCGAAGCCTAAAATACATACATTCAATTCCTTTCAGCCAACCAACATGTTAATAAATTTCTGAAGTATCAATTTTGCTATTAAGTCAGAATGATTACATTTTGGTTCAATCCCTTCTTATAAGCTATTTGTTTAAATAACAAGAGGCAGATATGCTCTATGTATTTATTCATTCATCGAATGTGGACATTACTGGGAAGGTTAGCAATAATTATTCTCCCTAAAGAAAAAAGATATGAGCTGCCTTCTTGAAGTGAAGGTATACCAAGAGAATTGTTAAGGAGGCTATTCTAGGATACTGATATGGCAACAGAGCAGGAACACCAATATTTGCCAAGTTAGAATGGAACTTAATGCTGCTTGTGTTACCATTCTGCTTTTGGTTTTTCTAGATGGTAGAGTTCATAGTTTTGGAAGGTGACGTCAACTAAACCTTGGTGAGTCACTATAGTGCTTCTTGCAGATAGAGCACCCCACTGTCACTACACACCAATAGCGGAGAGTTTGTTTTTGGCCAACTGGAAATTATTTTCACTCCATGAAAAAAGAGCAGCTAAAGTACAGTTGGTTTTAAAGACTTTAGGAGGTTGGGAAGATGGTGAAGTAGTGCATCAGCACATGGATTTAACAAATAATTCTGACTGATGGGATAAAATACCCTTGTGGAAAAAAACCTTGCTTCAAACCAGTTCTTAGCTGGCTTAGGTCATGAAGGTGGTGTTGGCGTAGTGGTATTTGTCACTGGATGAGTAATCCAGAACCCCATGATATTAACCAGGATATGGGTCATGATAGCAGATGGTGCAACTTCAACTCAATAAAGTCTGGAATAAAAAACTAGCCTAATGGCATTGTAATGTCATCTGGTTTACTAATAGTCGGTAAGCAAGGAAAGCTGTCATCTGTCTGGCTTCCATGCAACTTCAGACCTTAGTAATGCCCTCTGGGTAATAAGAGATATGCAATAAGTGCTGGGCTGGCCTACAATACATTCAATTCAGCTGCTGTCATTTGGCAGATTAGGTGAGATGAGGTTACATTTCAAAGACATCTTTCAGTCATCAAGAAATCTCTATTTTAAAGGTTTGTTAAAAGAACCCAGAAAACACAACCAATCCAGGCCTCACCCAAAGTCTTGCATTTTTCAAAAAGATCAACTTGACACCAGTCACATAAGATTATTGCTGATAATTTTTCCACCTAGTCCTGCCTGCTGTGGTTACTGCTACCCTAGCTGAGGCTAGGTTACTTTGCCCAAACAGAGAAAAGGCCTGATACCTTTCAAGTCGATATGATTTAGTACACATTGGATCGTTGGCTAGGAAACATTAATACATCCTGAAGCTTAACCATCACCCTATGAAAATAAGTGGAAATTCCTCTGCCACCTCACAAAGTTATATTTCCTCTTTTCCCTTTAAACATTGGCGAAATTCAATGGTTGTAATGGTGTGCCAACCCATCAGTTCTCACAGCCTTTTCTAGAAGCCCTATTGAGATAAAATCCCAATTAACCAATCTGTTGAGATCCCCGGTGCCATAAGGAACAATTTCCCAACAATGTCCCTGTGCAATGTAGGTATCACACCCTGGATTCTGCAGCTCTCTAATGCTCTCAGTACCCCCAGGAACCATAGCCATTGCTGGTACTGCAGTGGAATTGACTAGAAGGTTCAGAGCTGATACTCTTTGAACAAAGGTGAATGGGCAGAAACATCAAGGGCAGTGGGGTCCCAGCATTGGGATATTGTCAATTGTGGAGGGTTGTGTCCCTGAAGGTCCCTTGGTTTCCATTAGCAGGTCACTTCTTTGGGCACAGAACACCCAAGACGACAGGTGACCCCCTCCCCACCTACCCGAGGGGGTTGGGGATTACCAGGGCAATGGAATAAGGCTCTTAAGTGGCACTTAAAGACCTGGACAGAAAGGTAATGTTTGAACCTTCCACCCTGAACTTAACTGGAGAGTCTGGAAAGTGACAGGGTATCCACCCTGTCCCCACCGGTACGCTTCCATTAAATTCAGTCCATTGTTTCTCCCTTCACAGCCAGGGTCAACAACTAAACCTTTGCTGATTCTATTTGATACCCCTTCAGTAGAACAGAAATCATTCCTAAGATAACAATTTCACTGTCATACATCAACTTGAATAATGAGAAACAAATGGGAGTTTAATACATTGTACTCCTTTGTGTCCTGGACTGAACATATGTATCTTTCATGTGTCTTCAAACATTCTGAAGGTGAATCAAGAAAAATTTGACACAAATAAATTAGATTGCTTTATTCATAGACAGCAAATATACTGAGCAAGTCAGGGTCAGATTCATTTAGTTTAACCAGTACAATTTATCATGAGGTAATGGGGCTGCAGATGGAGTTTAATTTACATAAATGTGAGGTGTTGCATTTTGGAATCAGGGCAGGACTTATACACTTAATGGTAAGATCCTGGGGAGTGTGGCTGAACAAAGTGACCTTGGAGTGCAGGTTCATTGTTCCTTGAAAGTAGAATCGCAGGTAGATAGGATTGTGAAGGCAGCATTTGGTTTGCTTGCCTTTATTGGTCAGAGCATTAAGTATATGATTTGGGTGGCCGTATTGCAGCTGTACAGGACACTGGTTACACCACTTTTGGAATACTGTGTGCAATTCAGGTCTCCCTGATACAGGGAGGATGTTGTGAAACTTGAAAGGGTTCAGAAAAGATTTACAAAGATGTTGCAAGGCTTGGAGGATTTGAGCTATAGGGAGAGGCTGGGGCTATTTTCCTTGCAGCATTGGAAACTAAGGGGTGACATTACACATGTTTATAAAATCATGAGGGGCATGCATGGGGTAAATATACAAGGTCTTTTCCGTGGGATGGGGAGGAGCCCAAAACGAGAGGGCATAGGTTTAAGATTAGGGAGAAAAATTTAAAAAGGACCTAAGGGGCAAGTTTTTCATGTACAGCGTATGGAATGAGCTGCCAGAGGAAGTGGTGGAGGCTGGTACAATTACAACATTTAAAAGGCATCTGGATGGGTATATGAGTAGGAAAGGTTTACAGGGATATGGGCCAAATCCTGACAAATGGGACGAGATTAATTTAGGATATCTGGTTGGCATGGCCAAGTTGAACCGAAGGGCGTGTTTTCGTGCTGTGCATCGTTATGACTCTAATTGTCCAAAAATAATTAGCATAAGAATATACCACATGCAGATCACCTCTTTTGATCTAATTTTTCACAGTCTTTTTTCAGCTGACCTGCAGCATTTCCTTTCAAAAACGAAAGCTTCACTGTCCACATCTGTGCATTTTATCATTCAAAGTTTAAAGACAGAAAGAGGAAACTTGTACTTTGTCAGGTAATGACAAGAGTGTGCAAGCATAAGATACACAATAGCACATGTGCTCCCATGTCCTTCAACGTTACAACTTCCTCTGATTAAAATGAAGGAAGGGTTTAAACAATGCAGCCGTCAAAAAGCAGCACTGAAAGCATAAAAAAGTAGGGTGCAATCCTAATGAACTAACCCGACCACTCCTGAGGCACATTCTGACTAAATCGTAAATCATTGACATGGAATACGCAGAACTCTCCATCTAAAATACTTCATTCTTTTTAACTGAGACTTTACCCAATTACTAAACAAATAGCAAACTAATGCTGAGAACACCATTCTGAAACTTACAGCCTCAGCCATTTCCAAATTGCTGACTTTGAATTCTTGTGACGGCTCCTGCAGCGATTTTAAAGAATCTTCACCCCTGTACAAGCAAGTAACCAAGTTACATCAAAACAAAACATAAGATGATAAATTTGAATAATGATTTTAATTTTAAATAACTAACATTCTTAGGAGAAGATGTCTTAAGATTATTTGCATTTTCTTCTTTAATTATCACAATTTAATTTTTTAAATGCTCATTTTCTATGCAGTTCGTGAGGGCACCGACTCATGCAGCCAAAGCTGCACAGAAATTGCCACTAACTTTAGGATTTTATTCGGACAGCCATTCTTAGCTGTTTGTCTGGACAATAGTACCAGTTTTTCATCGCAGTTCTAACTTATGATTAGTTGCCCAATTTTCAATTCAAAATTATGGATTCTTTGTAATAAATACAACATCATAAACATTTACCTCACTTGTAGAACTCTATATAAATAGAGAGCCATAAGACTGATGTTTCCCATTAAGTTTTTGGGTAAAGTTTATAATGATATGACAACGATATGCATCCTTTCAGGATGGAATAAAGTATTTCTTGGTAATCAACAAACTTTCTTTAAGATTAGGATGAAAGTACACCAAGACTGAAAAAAAATCATATTTTGGGACTCTTGACAGGAAAAAAGAACACAGACTTCAAGTAGAATAGGGATGTTTCTATGACGTAACTGATGCATTTGTTAAATATGCTTCACCAACATCACTCCCAAAGGTTACAAAAGGCAACTCAATTCATATTTGTTAGCCTGCATTTCGTACATTTAATTCCATTTAGACTTGAAAAAAACACAAACCAGAGCACGATTACAGTGGTGACATAAGGTGAACTAGAAAAAGTGAGCAAGTGCCTGGTGTCTTAGTATTACAGTATAATATCTGATTTGTTTTAAATTCAAAAGCCCCAAAAATGAAAATCAGAAATTATGAAAACACGAAGACTGGTTTTGAAACCACAATTATGGCAGCTTATTTACAGTTAGAAAAACAGGATTTTAAAGGCCTACAATTCTCAAATCATGCCAGTCAGTGGTTAAGAATCCAAGTTCTGGATGTAGGCTTGTTCGTTGAGCTGAAATGTTCATTTTCAGACGTTTCGTCACCATACTAGGTAACATATAAATAGAAAGCAGGAATCATCAGCAGTACTTCGTCTGGAGGCTCACTGAAGATGTTATCTAGTATGGTGACGAAACATCTGAAAATGAACCTTTCAGTTCAGTGTATAAACCTCCATCCAGAACCTCAACCTGAGCTACAAATCTTCTCAAAACTCGCCAAGGATCCAAGTATCATGCACATTAAAAAATGGTGCTGGAATTTACAGGAAGAATGTAGATTTATAAAACTGAGAATGAAACAGCACGCATACAATACACAGCTGGAAATTCTGATTCATCATTCCCCTAATGCTGCAATCATAATTAAACAACAAAATAAAGGAATACAAAGGAACCTCAATAAGTGAGGTATACATGCGTGCAGAAATATGGGGAGGTCAACGCAGTGTACAACAAACGCAGTAAAAGGAACAAATGACTAAATGGTTTGTCTAAAGTGTATATACACATAAGGATCAGCATTTACATTTCAAATGAAATGGGAATGGAATTCAACTTTCTTATACAATACTGCACATTAAAATCCTGTCTCTTACCCATCAACCAAAGCCACCTCCTCTTGTTTTCCAGGGTTTTCATCTATTAATAGAAAGAGAGAAGTCTATTTGTGGTTTCCAACAGATAAGTAGTAATTTCAAAATGTAATAATCTTGAAAATTTCTAATATTTGCATAGTATAACCTTGCGAGGGAAATCTCATGGTTTGGTAATATCACGACGACCACACTGAAGTAAAGTTGCCTCGCAAGTGCAAAATGGTGAAGTATGACACGGGAATCAAGTTCGCAATTCAATTCCTGACCCTACTTAAAGCATAAAGTGCAAACCTAACTCGAGAAAGTAATGTTTCACTGCTTGAGGACGGAGTTAGCTTACTGCAGCGAAGATGTAAAAGTTTCCATTTTTGCAAAACAACCTCATGATAATACTGGAGGCATCCTTATTTTAAAATGAAATGTTCAATAAAAAGCCAAAGACGGGACTTCTTGTTTAAAAAAGGTAATCTGCTCTAAAATGCATATTAATCCTTCAGTCACACATATACAGTGCCCAACATTAGTGCATATACAGAATGAAAGGTTTTCAGCAGTGGAGTACCCCATATTTGACAGAGCTATAAATGAATTTGTCACCTGCCAATAGAAGCACTGAGCAGCTTATTTTGTAAAATAAAAGCATCAGGTGATACAGTGTTAACAGTGCATATATATAGTCAAAAAGTAATTGGGAGCAAGGGATAGAGTTTTTACAGGAGTGGATTGTGGGAGGTGGTGTTGAAAAGGTAGCTGTGAGAGTCGGTGGGTTTGAAATAAATGTCCATGTTGAGTTGCTCACCGGAAATGGAGGTGGCGAGGTCTAGGAAGGGGAGGGAGATGTCTGTGATGGTCTAGGAGAACTTGAGGTCAGGGTAGAAAGTGCTTGTGAAGTTTAGCGCCACCCTCTTGAACTGTCCTATCTGTCCATCTTCCTTCCCACCTATCCGCTCCATCCTCCACTCCAGCCTATCACCAGCACCTCCCACATCTACCTATCGCATCCCCAGCTACCTTCCCCCTAGCCCCATCCCTCTCCCATTTATCTCTCAGGCCCATTTGCACACCCACACATTCCTGATGAAGAGCTTATGCTCCAAGTGTTTCTCTTCTGCTCCTCAGATGCTGCCTGACCTGCTGTGCTTTTCCAGCACCATACGTTTTGACTCTGATCTCCAGCATCTGCAGTCCCCACTTTCTCCTAGTGCATTTATATAGCACTATTAACATCAAACATCCCAAGGCACATCACAGAAGTGTAATTCAACACCAAGTCACGTATTAGGCACAGATGACTAAACATTTGGTCTAAAGATGGTTTTAATTAATGTCTTAAAAGAGAGATTGAGGTCCTAAGGATTAAGAAGCTTAAGGTTTGGCTCTCAAGGTAAAACAATTAAAATCAGACCCCACCTTATTTTTTGCATAAAAATCAACATTTTCCTAGCTCCCATTAGTTCTGAAGGGTCGTTGGACCCAAAACTTTAATTCTCGATTTCCCTCCACAGTTGCTGCCAGACCTGCTGAGCTTTTCCAGCAATTTCAGTTTTTGTTTCTGATTTCCAGTATCCGCTGTTACATAGATAGAACAATATAGCACAGGAGAGGCCCCTCAGCCCTTGATGTTGTGTCGAACTGTGAACTAATCTAAACCCATCTCCCTACACTATCCCATCATCATCCATGTGCTTATTCAAAGATTGTTTAAGTCTCCCTAATGTGGCTGGGTTAACTGCATTGGCAGGTAGGGCATTCCACGCCCTTCCCACTCTCTGAGTAAAGAACCTGCCTCTGACATCTGTCTTAAATCTATCACCCCTCAATTTGTAGCCATGCTCCCTTGTACAAGCTGATGTCATCATCCTAGGGAAAAGACTTTCACTGTCGACCCTATCTAATCCTCTGATCGTCTTGTATGTCCCTATCAAATCCCCTCTTAGCCTTCTTCTTTCCAATGAGAACAGACCCAAGTCTGTCAGCTTTTCCTCATAAGAGCTTCCCTTCAGACCAGGCAACAGCCTGGTAAATCTCCTCTGCACATTTTCCAATGCTTCCACATCCTTCCCGAAATATGGCAACCAGAACCGTACACAATATTCCAAGTGCGTCCGCACTAGCGTTTTGTATAGTTGCGGCATGATATTGCAGCTCTGGAACTCAATCCCTCTACCAATAAAATCTAACATACTCGTATGCCTTCTTAACAGCACTATCCACCTGGGTGGCAACTTTCAGGGATCTATGTACATGGACGCCAAGATCCCTCTGCACATCCACATTACCAAGAATGTTTCCATTCACCCAGTATTCTGCCTACCTGGTATTCTTCCCAAAGTGAATCACCTCACATTTATCTGCATTGAACTCCATTTGCCACCTCTCAGCCCAATTCTGCAGTTTATCCAAGTCCACCTGCAACATTCTTCCACACTGTCCACTACTCCACTGACTTTAGTGTCATCTGCACACCTTCTAACTCATCCACCTATGCCTGCGTCTAAGTCATTCATAAAAATGACAAACAACAGTGGTACCAAAACAGATCCTTGTGGCACACCACTAGTAACTGGACTCCAGGCTGAAAATTTTCCACCAAACACCACTCGCTGCCTTCTTACAAAAAGCCACTTTCTAATCCAAACTGCTAAATCACCCTTAATCTCATGCCTCTGCATTTTCTTCAACAACCTGCCATGTGGAACCTTATCAAAGATCTTACTGAAGTCCATGTACACCATGTCAATTCCCTACCCTCATTCACATGCTTGGTCACCTTCTCAAAAAACTCAATGAGGTTTGTGAGACATGGCCTACCCTTGACAAAACCATGTTGACTATCTGCAATCAAATTGTTGCTTGCTAGATGATTATTAATCCTATCTCTCATAATCCTTTCCAAAATCCTTCCTTTAACAGACGTAAGGCTCACTGGTCTATAATTACCTGGGTCATCTCTATTGCCCTTCTTGAACAAGGACACAACATTTGCAATCCTCCAGTAGTCTGGTACAAAACCTGTGGACAATGATGACTCAAAGATCAAAGCCAAAGATTCCAACACCTCCTTCCTAGCTTCCCAGAGAATCCTTGGATAAATCCCATCCGGCCCAGGGGACGTGATTATTTTTACTCCTTCTAGAATTGATAACACTTCTTCCTGACTAACCTTGATCCTTTCTGGTCTAATATCGCGTGTCTCATTCTTCTCCTCTGAAATATTCTCCTTTTCCTGAGTGAAAACCGATGAGAAATATTCATTTAGCTCCTCTCCGATCTCCACAGGGTCCATATACAACTTCCCACTTCTGTCTTTGACTGGCCCTATTCCTACCCTATTCATCCTTTAATTCCTCAGTTCTTTCAGTTTTTTTTTAACAACTTATTTTCCCATATTATATTCTGTCTGTGAAGCTTGTATCCATTCAGGAACCTGTCTATATTCCACTGCAGACTCTTTGTGTCACCCTAACTGCTTGCATTTCCATCTTTGTGTCATCCCCAAACTTGACGATTGTACATTCATTTTCCTCATCCAAGTCATTAATGTGTATTGCAAATAACGGTCACCCCAGCAATGATACCTATGGTACACCATTAGTTACAAGTTACCACCCTAAAAATGGCCTCTTTATCCCAATTCTGTCTTTGATAATTAGCCAACCCTCTATCCATGCTAATATACTATCCTCAACATCATGGCTCTTACCTTATTAAGTAGCCTTATGTTTAGATTAGATTGGATTAGATTAGGTTCCTGACAGTGTGGAAACAAGCCCTTCAGCCCAACAAGTCCACACCGACCCTCCGAAAAGCAACCCACCCAGACCCATTCCCCTCCAGTTACCCCTGACTAATGCACCTCACACTACGGGCAATTTAGCATGGCCAATTCACCTAATCTGCACATCTTTTGACTGTAGGAAGAAACCAGAGCACCTGGAGGAAACCCACGCAGACATGGGGAGAATGTGCAAACACCACGAGTGGTTCTTATCAAGCACGTTTTGGAAATCCAAAAATATGACATCCACTGGTTTCCCCTAAATCTATCCTCAGAATTGCTTGTTACCTCCTCAAGTATTGTAGTAAATTGGTGAGATACAAGTTCCCCAGCAGCACTGCAATGGTGGGGGCAGGGCAAGTGTTGGAGGGTTCAGGCAGGTATCACTATTGTTTCACTTAGGGAAAAAAGGTCCAGATGTAAATGCAATCATCCACATAGTAAGGGTAACAATCAGAAGCAAATAAAACAAGACAAAGAGAAACGCAATGGCACCTGACCAACTGAAAAAGTAAATAAGAAGGGGTGAATCAAGTAAGGAAGAGATTCGAGTGGAAGAGGAAGATTAGCACCAGACAGAATATCTGGTAATAATGTCTAAAAAAAATGCTGAGTGGAGCAGTTAGGGTTGCTGCTCAGGAGGATGCAGCTACAAATGACTCGGTGTGAACTTTGTCAGATACCAAGAAGGACAGAGGGGGAAGCTGTAGCCTTGTCCAAGAAAGTGTCAAGCCTGGGCCCCGAGGCAGAAGAGGAACAAGGTCAAGAATTATAAAATGATTGTGGTAGGGATTAGGAGGGTACTGATATGAAGAAGTGAGAGGAGAGAGAGGTCACAGGGTCATAGAGATGTACAGCATGGAAACAGACCCTTCGGTCCAACCTGTCCATGCCGACCAGATATCCCAACCCAATCTAGTATAGAGGAAATAACCTATTATATGAATAGGAAATACCAATGGAGGGACAACTTGAGTTCCAAAGGTCTGGTTATTAAGGGGGATGTATTCCAATAGTGTCACAGTCCAATAAAATTGATGCAGATAGAGTTAACCTATAAAATTGACAAATTCTTGACCAGGTTGGAGAAAGGCACACCTGATGATTTTAAGTACTGAATCCATTTAAAAGGTAGAGCATCAATGCATTTGCTGATTGCTCATGTACCATTCTGATGAAAGGTCATCAATCTGAAACATTAACATGGCTTCCATCCACAGATATCATTTGGACTGTGTTTTTCCAATATTTCTTCTGGTTTCAGATTTCCAGCATCACAGCATTTTACTTTTGTACGGCTACATTGATGAACATAGTTGAATGGGAAGAAGATTCAGAAGATGTGCAGAAACAGTTACAAGGTATTGAAAAGGCACTGGTGTCATTGGAGGTCACCCTAAGTTTGAGAAGCCACACAGAAATGTACTTCAATACAGAAGAGTGAATCTCTGGCCAGGAACCAAACTGCAACTGAAGCTGAAAAAATATCCAGTAAAACTAGTAGGCCAGTTACAAGCTCAGCAGGGGACTGTAGCAGTCGGAAAGGGTGCAGATACATTTAATCAAATGTGATTAAGTGCACTATGTTCAAGTGTGTTATGACACATCTCTAGTGCAGTCAAGACTTAACCCAGCCTTCTGGCCCAGAGACAGAGTCACCCTAAGAGCTTGAGCTAATCAAAGTTATTTTATAACTTAAGCAACACTTCACAGTCTTACAGTGTAGCGCAGTGCTGATATGTAATCTTGATGCCCAGAGAAGTTCAAACATTTAGGAAACAATTCAGGGCTCACTGCAGAAGTCAGAGTAGGCCTTGTCTGGGATGGGCACTGACAGCGTAAACTGGCATTTAACTTCAATTAAGAGCCAGAGGAATATAAAATAGTAGAAGTGAAGTTGTACCAATCTGGGGGTTGTGAGGAGGGGCAGAACAAGATGGAGTCATTTTTCAAGGATCTGGAACTCCTGGGCATGACTCCTGAAGAAGAGTCTTTTCTCAATGCCCCCCTGTCAGAGCAAGAGATGTAGGAGGCTGTGAAACAGCTTCAGAGTGGAAAGACACCCAGTCCTGATGGTCTTCCCAGTGAATTCTACAAGGAATTTATAAACATATTGTCTGACCCTACACTCAACATGTTCAATGACTCGTAGAGTCATGATCGTCTCCCACTATCTCTGAGACGGCTTTTGACCGAGTTGAGTGGCCGTGCCTTTTTTATGCTCTGGAGCGGTTTGGCTTGGGCGAAGCCATTACAAGGTGAGTAAAGGTTCTCTACAGTAATCCTCTCACTGCAATCAAGCAATTTTAACATTTTTCGGGGCAGCCACAGGGCTGTCCCCTTTCACCATTGCTTTTTACGTTGGTAATTGAACAGTTGTGGTGGCCATTAGTAGGGATTCCGATATATCGGCTCCAGAGTGGGGTCAAAATTACATTAGATTTCGTTGTACGCAGACGACGTTTTTTTTGTCAAATCTAGCAGCTTCGGTGCTTCGCCTGATACAATGCATCAGCACGTTTGGCACCTTTTCGGGGTACAAGATTAATTTTGCAAAATCAGAGGCTATGCCTATGGGTGGTCTTACGAAGGTGCTAGGTCTTGAGGGTGAATACTGATTCCCATTTAAGTGGTCACAGCAGGGTTTTATCTATTTGGGCATTTTCATCACTTTAGTTCTTGATCGGTTATAGAGTCACAGAGATGTACAGCATGAAAACGGACCATTCGGTCCAACCCGTCCATGCCGACCAGATATCCCAACCCAATCTAGCCCCACCTGCCAGCACCTGGCCCATATCCCTCCAAACCCTTCCTATTCATATACCCATCCAAACGCCTCTTAAATGTTGTAATTGTACCAGCCTCCACCACTTCCTCTGGCAGCTCATTCCATACACGTACCACCCTCTGTGTGAAAAGGTTGCCCCTTAGATGTCTTTTATATCTTTCCCCTCTCACCCCAAACCTATGCCCTCTAGTTCTGGACTCCCCGACCCCAGGGAAAAGACTTTGTCTATTTATCCTATCCGTGCCCCTCATGATTAGTAAACCTCTATAAGGTCACCCCTCAGCCTCCGACGCTCCAGGGAAAAATAGCCCCAGCCTGTCCATCCTCTCTCTATAGCTCAGATCCTCCAATCCTGGCAACATCCTTGTAAATCTTTTCTGAACCCTTTCATGTTTCACAACATCTTTCAGATAGGAAATTGCACGCAATATTCTAACAGTGGCCTAACCAATGTCCTGTACAGCCACAACATGACCCCCCAACTCCTGTACTCAATACTCTGACCAATAAAGGAAAGCATACCAAACGCCTTCTTCACTATCCTATCTACCTGTGACTTCACTTTCAAGGAGCCGTGAACCTGCACTCCAAGTTCTCTTTATTCAGCAACACTCCCGAGGACCTTACCATTAAGTGTATAAGTCCTGCTAAGATTTTCTTTCCCAAAATGCAGCACTTCGCATTTATCTGAATTGAACTCCATCTGCCGCTACTCAGCCCATTGGCCCATCTGGTCAAGATCCTGTTGTAATCTGAGGTAACCCTCTTCGCTGTCCACTACACCTCCAATTTTGGTGTCATCTGCAAACTGTACCTCTTGTGCTCGCATCCAAATCATTTATGTAATTGACAAAAAGTAGAGGACCCAGCACCGATCCTTGTGGCATTCCACTGGTCACAGGCCTCCAGTCTGGAAAACAACTCTCCACCACCACCCTCTATCTTCTACCTTTGAGCCAGTTCTGTATTCAAATGGCTAGTTCTCCCTGTATTCCATGAGATCTAACCTTGCTAATCAGTCGCCCATGGGGAACCTTGTCGAACACCTTACCGAACACCTTACTGAAGTCCATATGGATCACATCTACTGCTCTGCCCTCATCAATCTCTTTGTGACTTCTTCAAGAAACTCAATCAAGTTTGTGAGACATGTTTGCCCACTCACAAAGCCATGTTGACTATCCCGAATCAGTCCTTGCCTTTCCAAATACATGTATATCCTGTCCCTCAACTTCTCTCCAACAATTTCCCCACCACCGAGGTCAGGCTCACCGGTCTATAGTTCCCAGGCTCATCTTTACCGCCCTTCTTAAACAGTGGCACCACGTTTGCCAACCTCCAGTCTTCCGGCACCTCACCCGTGACTATCGATAATACAACTATCTCAGCAACAGGCCCAGCAACCACTTCTCTAGCTTCCCATAGAGTTCTTGGGTACATCTGATCAGGTCCTGGTCATTTATCCACTTTTAACCATTTCAAAACATCCAGCACTTCCTCCTCTGTAATCTGGACATTTTGCAAGATGTCACCATCTATTTCCCTACAGTCTATATCTTCTATATCCTTTTCCACATTAAATACTGATGCAAAAGATTCATTTAGTATCTCCTCCATTTTCTGTGGCTCCACACAAAGGCCGCCTTGCTGATCTTCGGTTGGTTAAAGCTAATTTTATTCAATTATTTAATAAAATCAAACAAGACCTTAAAGAAGTGCTTCTGGTCTCATGGTTTGGTCGAATAGTTCTTATTAAGATGCATATTCTTCCCCGTTTGTTGTACCCTATATGGCTGCTCCCCGTGGTTTTCGAAAAGAAATGTTCAGGACACTGAACGTTGGTTCAGCTCTTTTATTTGGCATTGTAAGCGGCCCCTTATTAAATTAGCTAAACTGCAACTGCCTCACCGATTGAGGTGAGTGGATCTCCTGGACATTAAAAACTATCAATTAAGCTCGGCTTTTATCTTATGTGAGTGATTGGGCTTGTGGTGACACTCTTTCAATATGGTTAGATACCAAAACCCCTCAGGAAGGGTACCCCCTTACTAGCTTGCTGCTTTTGGATAAAATTAGGACAGTTAAGGAATATTGCCATAACCCAATTGTTATCAATAGTTATAAAGCAGGGAGGACAATTCGGCAGAGGAGAGGCAATATTGGCAAAACATCTTCTCTTACATCAATAGTGGGTATGCCGGCTTGTCATCCAAGGATGATAGATTCAGGATTCAAACATTAGGGGTGTGTCTTGCATGGGCAAGTTATTTGAGGGAGACACAATGATGTCCTTTGATCAGTTAGCATGGAAATATGTGCTACCTAACATGACTTCTCTTGTTTTCTTCAAGTCAGGGATTTTATTCAAAAAATTATGACACTTCTGACTAATTCCCTACAAATTCAACATGGAGAGGAGGGTGCTCAGTGCTAAGAGTACACTTTTTGTCAGCACTTCCTAAACATGGGGGTTGATTGACATCAATGGAACATCAATTCCATTTTTAAAAACCTTACATGGTTAGGTACAAAACTTTGCGTGGTGGGATTTATTGGCAGTTCATGCACAAATGCAATCACTTCACAAGATTCTCAGGAAGTTCGACAGCAAATCGATCCACTTTTTTTTGAGAGGCTGACAGTGTAGCAGCACAAATTGTCCAGCAAATTGTGGCAATTGTCAATTTATGCCACATTGTTTCCTTGGCAAAAATTGCTGTGAAACTTACACATTAATAATTTTGCTGCCATTTAACTCACTATTGTTTTGACATCAAATTCTGACTAAATGCACAACCGCAAAGACCATCGGGGATCAATCCACACTCTGCATCGAGTTACCTGATCTCAGCCAGGTTGTCAATACATGACCTAGAATGAACGCTTGGAGGGCATCAGTGAAACCTTCAATCTGCATGGGTTACAAGGGAAGAAGTGCATTGGATGGAATGGGGGAACTTTAGAAACTAGTAACTATTTATGAGGCAATTCAGAAGAAAATGCTTTCCCTTAAACTGACCTATATAAACTGTGATAATTGATTCATGAACTGAGTGGCACTGCAGGGCATGCTGAGATGGTAAACACAGGTTGTTTCTTTAGTGCATTTCACTTGTAAAAAAGTAAAATCTAATTGCTGCACTCATATGAACAGCAATTTAAAACTCGGTGGTTACCCCTTCTCCTTTCAAATAAAATTAAGAAGCTTGGAATGACTTTGAGTGAACCACTTGCAATGCAACGCTTCTGATTATCTCGACACTAATGAAAGGTCGCAGGTAATCTGTTTACATCGAGAATGCTGCAAAAGTAAGTGTGTGCGCGCTTTCTGCTGCGGGGACTTAGGCCAACAAAAGGGCATTGTCCCTTTAAAGGGAATGTTGACTGATCCCCGGACAGTCCATGTTCTGGAAACACTTGCAGCCTAGACACAAACGTGCACTTCCAGCGGTTCGTTCACTCCTGAATAAAATGCACCGAGACGAGCCCGCTCCCAGCTCCCGGGGGAAGTGGCGCCGTCCCCCGTCTTTCCCGGGGTTTGCTCACCTCCGTACAGCCAGTTCTCTTCATCATCGTCGGCGTCCAGGCCGCCGCCGCCGCCGGGCGCTGCCGTACTCTCCGCGGCCGAGCTCAGCGAATCCATTTCGGTCGCCATTCCGAGTGAGTGCCCGGGGCGGGGAAGCGCTGGGGTCCACACCGATGGTCTCGGAGCAGGGGGGCTGGAAGGAGGAGGAGGAAGGGGAGGGGGGAGGGGAAACCGGATGGTAGTGCAGCCGCCGGAGCGGGAGCACAGTCGGGGTACACGGCGGCAGAGTCCACCCTACCGAGTCCACGCCGCCATCAACTGCCGGCACTCTTCCGCAGGGTCATAGCGCCCGCCCTCCACACACACACAGAGTGTACAGCACATAATCTACAACACAAACATCAACGCAATGGTCAACCTGGCAGAACCCAACGAAATGAATTATTGACTAATAAATAACACGCCTGCTTTCAAAACTAAAGCTAGAATTTTACAAAGCAAAGAAATCTGAAAGAAAGTCAGCAACTCTGGCAGCATCTGTAGAGGGGAAGGATCACTGGACTCGAAACATCAACTCCCTCTGTTAAAAATCACACAACCAAGTTATAGTCCAACAGGTTTATTTGGAAGCACTAGCTTTCGAAGCGCTGCTCCTCCGTCAGGATGTTTTGGAAGAGGATCATAAGACACAGAATTTACAGCAAAAGATTAGTGCCATGCACCTGAAATGAAATATTGATTGCCAGCAATCCAGGTTTGTTCAATATTTCATTTCAATTGCAAGACACTGTAATCTTTTGCTATAAATTCTGTCTTATGATCCTCTTCCAAAGCTACCTGATGAAGTAGCAGCTCTCCAAAAGCTATTGCTTCCAAATAAACTAGTTGGACGATAACCCAGTGTTGTGGGATTTTTAACTTTGTCCACCCTAGTCCAATGCTGGCACCTCCACATCATTTCTTTCTCTTGACAGACTTGCTGAGTTTCTCCAGCAATATTTTTGTTTCACTTTATATTGGTTCAAATGAGTCCGTAATCTGTCCCCCTCCTTTATACATTATCTCATGGCTGTATTTATCCAATGTTGGTAGTTATTAGTTGGTGGCCCTGTGTTATCATATAAGATTATACAGTTAAACCAATATAAATATAGAAAGCAGGACTTATCAGCAGTGCGTTGCCTGAGGCCCACTGAAGACGTTACCTAGTAGGGTGATGAAATGTCTGGAAATGAACATTCCAGCTCAGCAAGTAAACCTACATCAACAAGTTAAACCAGTGCTTGTTACCAATTCTAATGCCAATCCTCTGAGTGATTTGTACTCCCATCATACACCATGAGTTGCAAAGAATCTTTAGAATTGGAATATCCTTTATTGTCACATGTACTCAAATACAGTAGTACAGTGAGAAGTTTACAGTGCCACCCCACATGATGCCATCTGAGCTACAAAATACTGAGGTAAAAATCTTAGATACAAAGTAGAGAGATAAGAATAAGTTAAATAACCTTTGCAGTTATTAATAGAATAAATTAGAAAAATAAGAACTAAAGTTAAAACTAAACTTTATGGTTTTTCTATAAATGACCTTCAGTAAATCAATGCAGGGAGCTTCCACATGTGGTGTGACCGGGCTCACAAACCGCTGACTGGCCGCTCCAGTCCCCAGTTCAACAACCATCCCCTCTTGGGGCACGCTGGTCATCCTGCTCTGTTCGGGCCTCCAGCCACTGGGCGTTCCACTCCACTTGGGGCCATGCTGGCCGTCCCGCTCTGTTCTGGTGTCCAGACCGCTGGGCGTTCCACTCCACTTGGGGCACATTGGCCATCCTGCACTGCTTGAGTCTCTAGGCTGCTGGGCGTCCCACTCCACTTGGTGGCACGCTGGCCATCCCGTTCTGCTCGGGCCTCCAGCCCACTGGCCATCTGCTCTGCTTGGGCCTCAAGCCAGCTCCGTTCCAAGCCTCCAGCCCACTCTGCTCTGACCCTCAGCCACTCCGATGTTGTCACTGTCGCTTCAAGGTATGTTTCCAAAAACAACATTTTTTAAAAATTTAAAAGAGAGAAAAAAAACGAGTAAAGATAAGAAAGAATAAAACAGACGGAATGGATGAATACCAAGCTGAGGAACACTGCCTACTCTGGCGCCGCCATCTTAGAGTCATCATGAGTAATACTGACCTTCCTATTTATTAAGAGAGATAGAATC
Organism: Chiloscyllium punctatum; assembly: GCF_047496795.1. Lineage (NCBI taxonomy): Eukaryota > Metazoa > Chordata > Chondrichthyes > Orectolobiformes > Hemiscylliidae > Chiloscyllium > Chiloscyllium punctatum. The sequence continues at coordinate 58,615,986 of NC_092763.1, read as the reverse complement.
ATAGATATACAGAACAGAAGCAGACCCTTCAGTCCAATTTGTCCATGCTGACTAGATATCCTATATAAATCTCATCCCATTTGCTAACATTTGGCCCATATCCCTCTAAACTCTTCCTATTCATGTACCCATCCAGATGCCTTTTTTATGTTGTAATTGTACCAGCCTCCACCACTTCCTCTGGCAATACATCCCATACACACATCATCCTCTGCGTGAAAAAGTTGCCTCTTTTATATCTTTTCCCTCTCACCATAAACCTATGCCCTCTAGTTCTGGACTCCCCCACTCCGGTGGAAAGACCTTGCCTATTTATCCTATCCATGCCCCTCATAATTTTATTAAACTCTATAAGGTCACCCCTCAGCCTCTGATGCTCCAGAGAAAATAGCCCCAGCATATTCAGCCTCTCCCTACAGCTCAAACTCTCCAAACTTGGCAACATCCATGTAAATCTTTTCTGAACCCATTCAAATTTCACAATATCTTTCCTATAGGAGGGAGACCAATAATTTAAAAGTGGGCGAACCAATGTCCTGTACGGCTGCAACATGACCTTGCAACTCCTATACTCAATGACTGACTAATAAAGGCAAGCATACCAAGTGCCTTCTTCACTATTCTATCTATGTGCGGCTCCATTCTCAAGAAAATATAAACCTGCACTCCAAGGACTCTTTGTTCAGCAACACGCCCCAGGACCTTACGATTAAGTGTGTAAGTCCTGTCCTGATTTACCTTTCCAAAATGCGATACCTCACATTTATCTAAATTAAACTTCATCTGCCATTCCTCAACCCATTGGCCCATTTGAACAAGATATTGTTGTATTTTGAGGTAACCCTCTTCGCTGTCCAGAACACCTCCAATTTCAGCATCATCTGCAAATTTACTAACTATACCTCTGGTGTTCACATTCAAATCATTTATACAAATGACAAAAAACAGTAGTCCCAGCACCGATCCTTGTGGCATACCCTGGTCACAGGCCTCCAATCTGAAAAGCAACCCTTCACCACCACTCTTTATCTTCTACCTTCAAGCCAGGTCTGTATCCAAATAGTTAGTTCTCCCTTTATTCCACGTGATCTAATCTTGTTAACCAGTCTACCAGAAGGAACCTTTTGAATGCCTTCCTGAAGTCCATATAGATCACATCCACTGCCCTGGCCTCATCATCTTTTTTCATTTCTTCTTCAAAAATTCAATCCAGTTAGTGAGATACGATTTCCCAAGCACAAAGCCATGTTGATTCTCCCTAATCAGTCCTTGCCTTTCCAAATACATGTAAATCCTGTCCCTCAGGATTCCGTCCAATAAGTTGCCCACCCGTGTCAGGCTCACCCTGGCTTTTCCTTACCACTTTTCTTAAATAGTGGCACAACACCAGCCAGTCTCCAATCTTCGGGCACCTCATCTATGGCTATTGATGATACAAGTATCTCAGCAAGGGACTCAGCAATCTCATCCTTTGCTTCCCAAATAATTCTAGGGTACACCTGATCAGGTCCCAAGGATTTATTCGTCTATATACATTTTAAGATGTCCAGCACCTTCTCCTCTGTAATATGGACATTTATCAAGATGTCACCATCTATTTCCTCACATTCTATATCTTCCATATACTTCACCACAGTAAACACTGATGCAAAATACTCATTTACTATGTCACCCATCTTCTGCAGTTCCACATTTAGATGGCCTTGCTGATCTTTAAGGGGCCCTAACCTCTCCCAAGTTACCCTTTTGTCCTTAATGTATCTGTAGAATTTCTTTGGATTCTCCTTGACCCTATTTGCCAAATCCATTTCATGTTTCCCTTTTGCCCTCCTGATTTCCCTCTTAAGCATACTCCTACTGTCTTTATACACCTCAAGGGATTCACTTCGTTCCTGTTGTCTATATGTAACATATGCATCCTTCTTTTCTTGACCAAAACCTCAATTTCTCTAGTTATCCAGCATTGCCTACACCTACCAGCTTTTCCTTTCACCCTAACAGGAACACACTGTCTCTGGACTCTTGTAATCTCATTTTTTAATGCTTCCCATTTTCTAGCTGTCCCTTTACCTGCAAACATCTGCCCCCAATCAACTTTTGAAAGTTCCAACCTAATACTGCCTAATTGGCCTTCCTCCAATTTAGAACTTTAACATTTACATCCAGTCTATCCTTTTTCATTACTATTTTAAAATCAGTAGAATTATGGTCACTGGCTCAAAAGTGCTCCCCACTGACACCTCAGTCACCTGCCCTGCCTTATTTCCCAAGAGTGGGTCAAGGTTTACACCTCTAGTTGGTGCATCCACGTACAGAATCAGAAAAGTTTCTTGTACACACTTAACAAATTCTTTTCCATCCAAGCCCTTAACACCGTGGCAGAACCAGTCCATGTTTGGAAAGTTAAAATCCCCTACCATAATCACCCTATTATTCTCACCGACAACTGAGATCTCCTTACAAATTTATTTCTCAATGTTTGGCTGACTACCGGGGGGTCTATTATTCAATCCCAATAAGATGACCATCCCTTTCTTATTTCTCAGTTTCATCCAAATATCTTCCCTTAATATATTCCCAAGAATATCATCCCTATGCACAGCAGTAATGTTATCCTTATACAAAAATACCACTCCCACTCCTCTCTTGCTCCCCTTTCTATCCTTTGTACAGCATCCAAACCTGGAACATTAAGCTGTCAGCCCTGTCCATCAATAAGATGTGTCTCTGTAATTACTATGGTATCCTTAACCCATGTTCCCAATTATGCCATCAGTTCATCTGTCTTACTTGTTAGGCCTGTCGCATTGAAATAAATGCAGTTTAACAGCCCTACCTCAGTCTCTGCTTTGTTCCTGCCTACCCTGAATGTTTGACTTATTCCTTTTCCCAACAATATCAGTCTCAAACTGCTCTCTTTCCACACTGAATCCCATACCCTCCCTTACTCATTTAAATCCTCCCGAGCAGCTCTAGCAAATCTCCCGGCCAGTATATTAATCCCCTTCCAATTCAGGTGCAATCTATCCTTCTTGTACAGGTCACTTCTACCCTAGACAAGATTCCAATGATTCAAAAATATGAACCCTTCTCCCAAACACCAGCTCCTCAACCATGCGATCATCTGTTCTATCCTCCTATTTCTACCCTCATTAGGTCTTGGCATCAGGAGCAATCCAAATATTACTACCTTTGAGGGCCTCCGTTTTAAATTTTCTGTCTAACTTCCTATATTCTTGCCTCAGCATCTCGTTCTTATCTCTTCCTATGTCATTAGTTCTAATGTGTACAATAACATGTGGGCGGCACGGTGGCACAGTGGTTAGCCTGAGACCCGGGTTCAATTCCCGCCTCAGGCGACTGACTGTGTGGAGTTTGCATGTTCTCCCTGTGTCTGCGTGGGTTTCCTCCGGGTGCTCCGGTTTCCTCCCACAGTCCAAAGATGTGCAGGCCAGGTGAATTGGCCATGCTAAATTGCCCATAGTGTTAGGTAAGGGGTAAATGTAGATGTAGGGGTATGGGTGGGTTACGCTTCGGCGGGGCGGTGTGGACTTGTTGGGCCGAAGGGCCTGTTTCCACACTGTAAGTAATCTAATCTAATCTAATCTAATAACCTCCTACTGGTGTCTCTCACCTTTGAGAATATTCTGCACCCTCTCTGAGATAGCCTTGTTCCTGGCACCAGGGAGGCAACACACCATTCTGATGTCTCATTGTCAGCTGCAGAAACATGTGTCTTTGACTAGAGATTCCCCTATCACAATCAATTGCTTGGAACCTGGTTACCCCTCGTTACATTACAGCCAGTCTCGATACTTGCTGTCAGTGCTACATTCTTCTGAGAGTCCATCACCTCCTACATATTCCATAATAGTACACTTGTTTGAGATGGGGATAGCCACAGGAGACTCCTGCACTACCTGCCTCCCTCTCCTAGCTTTCTTGGAGGTCACCCATCTTCCTGACTAGATCTTCAGTTTATCTCCTTCCTGCAAATGCCATTCATCACCCCCAGCTTCTGTGGATTCCTCATTGCCTCTAACTGCTGCTCTAGCCAATCCATGCGATCTGATAGGGTTCACAACCAAGCACACTTCCTGCAGACATAATCATCAGTAACATGGAAACTCACCATCATCTCCCACATCCAACAGGAAGATCATGTCACTCCACTAAAGGCTATTTTTGCACCTCCACCTTTGTACCCAGAAAATGGCACAGCCTTCTACTCTAAAAACCCTACTCCATGCTAACTTAGTACCCATGTTTTATATTTTTAAAGTTTAATCAAGAGATAGATCTCAATAAAATTGTATAATAAGAAAGAACTCATTTGATTCACTACTGTAGATTCACAAAAAAAAATACACTTAGCTGCTCCCCTGCTGTGTTCTCCCCACATAGGCGTCTCCAAGGTCAGCTGTGCGCTGAATTTCACTTTGTTTATTTTTCTTAGACCAATTCCAATGTTCAGAGGCACTTGAAATCAAACTGCAGATGAAGTAGCTGTGAAGATTCACTGCTGGGTTAGACTGCAGTGTAGGTTTCTTTCTTGGTTGATTCACTTCCTACCATGTGGTCACTACCTTTGTCTCCTTTCACACTCGAATAATCCATCATAGAAATACTGAAAACGCAGCTAATATTCTTGCAGCTGGCATCAACATGCTGGCAAGATCAAAAGAATTGTGGGACGCATGCAGCAAAAAGAACCAACACCTCATCATTAGCCCAACAGCAGAGGTCCTTCACCTCGACCATTCTTCGATATTTCTGCTTGATAGTTCACAGGATGCAATTGTCATTGGCTAGACCAACATTCGTTACCCTCCCTAGTTGCCCAGAGGGACATATTGCTGTGGATCTGGAGTCACATGTAGGCCAGACCATGTAAGGATAGTAGATTTCCATCCTGAAAAGATAACGTACAGCACACAACCAAATCTGAGGGGGCATTGTTGATTTGTTCGCCTGTTCCACAAATGGTAAATGAGAGTTATCCCAAAATGGGACTGAGTTATGAATTATAAACCAACGAACATAATTCATCAAACTGCATTCTAAGATATTTTGCAAGCAGCTCATATTTCCACTAGACATCTCAGGAGGTCATCATATTGTTAGCCAAGTGGATGTATCATTATAAAGTTTTACTTAAAACATAGTTAGAGGAAACTAATAATGCATGATGGAATATAAACAAAATATAGTCTATAATCGATTGGAGAGGTTTGCTCAACAACATTTCAATAAAGAACAAATGCAACATATTTAAGGGCATAATACATAAATAAAAGTATATAAGCAAAATCAGGAGGTGCTTGTGATGCAGTGATAGTGTCTCTATCTCTGAGCCAGAAGACTGGGGTTCAAGTCCAACCTGCCCCAGAGTTGTGAAAAGGTTGATTAAAAATATATATAAAACTTAAGGTTCAAAATCAGGAGGCTCTTGTCGTCAGCTGTTGTCACTACCTCTAAGCCATATCAAGCCCCACTTGCCACAAAGGTGTGTCAGAACAGGTCTAAGCACATTTTTTTGAATATATTCAAATAAGGAGGCCAAACAAGTTTGAGCAATAGCAGGGTGACAAATTATTCAAGAGTGAAATGATGAAGAAAAGAAAATCTGTAAATTATTTTTAGAGAGAAGTGCAGGAGCTCATAGGTATGATAACAAACCATGTTCACAAAATCTGGCTCTATAGTACCAGTATGTTCTGTACTTTGGCATTTTCATTATCATTCCAGGAAACATAATTTTGACAGTGCAAGAAACATCATCTTGACAGTGTTTGCTTAGGCAATATATGCATGTGCTGGAAGCACATGAAGGAGCAGATTATATTAGTGTCAATATTGATTTCAAACCTGAGCTGCCATTTTTGACCACACCATGTGATTTATGACCCTCTCTTAGGTACACACACAGCTATGCTTGCATTCAGCAACACAAAGGACCACCTCCCTCATCCGTCTCCAGACTCCAATGGGACTGTTTAAAGTCAGTATCATCCACCTTGTAGGTTAGTTGCTTATTACTTTCTATTAACCTTTGCAGTAATTCTGGAAGTACAGTATCTTTCGAGCACTGAAGAAGAGTTGGTAAGTCTGCAGGAAGTGATAAGCGACATTGGTGAGGTGTTGTTTGCCATTGCAAGTTCTCACCTGCCCCCACTCACTGGGGACATAGTTGTCCCCCTCCTTGCTCTGCAGCATGAGAAAAGGATAGAGTGAAGTCACCGAAGAAGATGAGCTTTTTGCAGGGGGGAGAAGAGCAGGAAACATTATCCACTTAAGAATCTTTGGGAAGTATTGACCATCTTTTACATAAGTCTGGAGTAATCAATAGAAAGATGAATGCACACTTGGCATTTGCTGTAGTTGAGAGCACAGAAGAAATAGATTGGGAATAAGATGATAAAGGCACACCAGTACACCTGGGGCACTGTGCAGGGTAAGATGGTTTTATGGAAAATGGCGTGATCATGGCTCACACAAACACCTCTCTACAACATTGCTTACAGTTGATCAATTACTTTAGCCTTTTTGTTGCTAGCCAGTAATAATGTTGCTGGTTTTGCTGCAGTGTCCAGCATAATGCAGTATAATGAAAATTACCATTCAAAAACAAGTGCCATATGAACCCTTCTCCCCATTTTTGTTATTCGTTCTTCCCACCTCTGATGAAAGGAGAACATTTTCTTAGTATTGACTGTAAGAGTGCTGTTTTACACCCATGTGACTGGGAAGTTATTACTCAAGGCATGCATGATTCTCTTGAAAAGGACTTGCCAAATGCAGAACTTTTGCTTTCAGATTCACCCACATCATCTCTGTTAATACTGTGAATGCTATTTTACTGGTTACTTATCCAGCTGCAGTGTGATTCACATTGCCACTCTGTGAGTTGTTTTTTTTTTGCTTTCTGGATGAGCGATTGAAAGATCCCTTTATTTGGTGGTGTTCGCTCATGAGTGCCCTAAGTGGGTCACTGAGGATTCCACTCCCAGTTGTGTGTCACACTGTCCAGTCGAAGTGTTTAGAGATTTATAAACTCATGAGGGGCATAAAGAAGGTGAACAACAAAGATGTTTTCCCGAGAGTTGGGGGAGTTCAAAACTTAGGGAGCATATTTTTAAGGTGAGAGGATAAAGATTTAAAAGGGACCTAAGGGCAACATTTTCACATAGAGGGTGGTTCATGTGTGGAATGAAATGCTAGAGAAAATGGTAGATGCTGGTACAGTTACAACATTTAAAATACATTTGGACAGGTACATGAATAGGAAAGGTTTAGAGGGATATGGGTCAAAATGCAGGCAAGTGTCACTAGTTTAGTTTGAGAAACTTGGTCAGCATTGACAAGTTGGACTGAGGGGTCTGTTTCCATGCTGTATGACTGTACGACTCTAATACATGAGCAACTGTATTAGAGTCATACAGTCAAGGAGGTGATCACAAAACAATACTGAAGATGTAGTCTCAGAGAACAGAATGAGGACAGTACTCCCAGTGGCTGTGGGCTTGATTTGTTTTCTCAAATGGATCCCTCCAAGCTGAATCAAACAGCCTATCAAACATTTCCCCATCTAATGCTGAAATTGAGAAGTGGTAGAGGTTCTGTACGTTTCGACAGAAGTCAGACAGATGCAGAAGAAGCTTGCACATAAAATTGCTAGGACAGCAGGCTGTCCCATCATGCCCACTGCCATTTTGTGGAGCCCATATCTTAATAGTAAAATGTACCAAATACCACAAATGTAATCTCTCACTCAATGTGTTGATGGTCCATTCTAATAACCACACATATTGTGTTATTTAAGATTAGATTACTTACAGATTAGATTACTTACAGTGTGGAAACAGGCCCTTCGGCCCAAAAAGTCCACACTGATCCTCTGAAGAGCAACCCACTTATACCCATTCCCGTACATTTACCCCTTCACCTAACACTCCGGGCAATTTAGCATGACCAATTCACCTAACCTGCACATTTTTGGACTGTGGGAGGAAACTGGAGCACCCGGAGGAAACCCACATAGACACAGGCAGAATGTGCAAACTCCACTATTTAACGTCCACTATTTTGATAAAAGTCATAGTATGTTTATCCTGCACCAGTCCCTTGTCCCATAAATCTTTGAATAATCATCTTGAATCAAAGGGTCATTATTTGGCAACAGAGCCTCGTTCTCTGCCTAGCAACTTCCCTCTGCAGAGAACCATAGGATGTCGGCACTTGTATAATGAGAGCCACACTGTCATGAGAAAAGCTGTTGCTGAAGCCTGTTTTGCTGCTTTGACTACTCTGTAGAATCGTCCAATGGAGTGGATACCACAATTCATGATATTTGGCTGCATTCTCCACAATTTGGCCTGGTGCAGAAGCTTGCTACCACACACTCGGTGAGTAGCTATAGAGAACAGCGAGGAAGGAACCCAGCCACAGCTAATACACCAGCATTATGATGAGCTGTCCATGAGCACAGTATTAGAGTTGGGTAACCATTTTTCTTCGGTTCTATGGCTTACCATCGTTCTTTGGTGGAACATGATCTTACTCAAAATTTTGAAATGAAAATCAGAAGAAAGCAATCATTCCAATAACAGTGTTAACCAATATCACAGGAGAAAGTGAGGACTGCAGATGCTGGAGATCAGAGCTGAAAATGTGTTGCTGGGCTTTTCCAGCAGCTGCTGCACTTTTCCAGCAACACATTTTCAGCAGTAACCAATATCACACCCAACATATCATGAAATACTCACTAATGACCCTTGTGCATTTCCTGAGGTTGTTCTGCTATAACACGCGTTTTATTAATGCAGATTTGCTGTAACGCGATTAACGAATTGGGGACATTGTTTCTAAAGGCCAAACTTTTAAAATGCGTTGACTGTAATGCAATAACAACGCCAAAATTTTAAGAGCTGTTTCTAAGCTATTTTCTTCTATAACATGGGGTTGCATAAGAATGCAAAGATCGCATTATAGAAGAACTACCTGTACATACTTTTTCTGCAGCTGCATTTGTCTGGTGGCACAACACACTGGGGTAGTGCATTGGAAATCATGCCCCACTATTCCCAGATTTGATTTAAACCACTGACATGCCCAATATTACCTCAGGTTAAAAGAAAATGTAAACCAGGCATTTTACATTAAACAAAAAAAAACTGTTTATTGTAATTAAACTGTTTTTAACCAACAGCAAGAAAGAAACATGAAATGCTAACTTATACTCGTATAACGTAAACTCTACCCCTTTTAAAAATTGGAGGTAAAAACAATGACTGCAGATGCTGGAAACCAGATTCTGGATTAGTGGTGCTGGAAGAGCACAGCAGTTCAGGCAGCATCCAATGAGCAGCGAAATCAATGTTTCGGGCAAAAGCCTATTCCTGATGAAGGGCTTTTACCCGAAACGTCGATTTCGCTGCTCCTTGGATGCTGCCTGAACTGCTGTGCCTTTTTAAAATTCCCATGTGCATACAAATACACATACAAAGAGACAAGACAATATTAGGTGTTGAATAAGTGTAAAAAAAAGGGAGAAACAGGTAATAAGGAAGGCAAATGGAATTTTGACATTTATTGCTAAAGGTATAAAGTATAAAAATAGGGAAGAGTTGTTGCAACTGTGCATTAGTGAGACTGCACCTGGAGTATTGCATACAGTTCTGGTCCCCTTACTTGAAGAGAATGTAGTTGCATTGAAGGTTTCTCAGATGAATTTCACTAGGGTGATTCCAGAGATGAGGGGTGTGAGAGATTGAGCAGTTTGGGCCTATACTCTCTACAGTTTAGAAGAGTGAGAGGAGATTTAATTGGGGTTTATAAGATGCTAAGGGAATTGACAAAGTAGATGTGGAGAGAACGTTTCCTCTTGTGGAGCAACCTACAATGAGAGGTAATTGTTTTAGTACAAAAGGTAGAAGATGAAAACAGAGATGAGGAGAAATTACTTCTCTCAAAGGATTGTGAATCAGGGTGCAGATGATTTAAAAAAATAGTCCAATCTTCTGACTTATCACCTGTCTTTGCACAATTTTGTTTAATACTATCCTTAACCTTTTTAGTTAACCAGAAATAGTGCGTCAATTCCCAACCTGGCACAGGGCTGGTGCAGAGCCCATCCGTTGCATTATGGATTGAATGATCACCTCCATCAGCACATCTGTGGAACCACCATAATCTATTTTCTGATGGGCAATGTCAGACTTTCATTTTGATTGCTGGCATCATGACTATGAATATCACTGTTGAAATGGTCTTCCAGGGCATCATAAATATCAATCAATCCATTCTGCAATGGACTATTACGATTGCTGAGTCACCACCCTGCAGGACTAGTAGCAGCGCCAATGTGTACAAACCTGTTCTCATGTCTCACTATGCATTTTGGTGAGTCAAATGAAGAAGGAAGACGACAGCAAATGGCTGGTCTCTTAGGAACATTAATATTCGAAGGATCTTGGGGTCCAAATCCATACTCCCTGAAAGTGGCAACACAAGTGGATTAGGTGGTAAAGAAGGCATTTTGCATGCCTGCCTTAAGTTGCTGGGACATTGAGTATAAAAGTTATCAAGTCATGTTGTAGCTATATAAGACTTTGCTCAAATTCTATTTGGAATATTGTGTGCATTTCTGGTTGCTGCATTATAGCAAGAAAGTGGAGGCTTCAGAGGCTGCAGTAGGGGTTTACTAGGATGTTGCCTGGATTAGAGTGTATTTGCTAGAAGGAGAGGTTGGACAAACGTTGATTATTTTCATTAGAGCCTTGGCGTCTGAAGGACGACCTACATGAGAATATGAAATTATGAGAGGCATTGAATGAATAGTCAAAGTCTCTTTTCCAGGGTAGAAATGTCGAATACTGGGGGACATAGGTTTAAGGTGAGAGAGGGAAAGTTTTAAAGACGTACGAGGAGAGTATTTTTACAGAGGGTGATAATTGTCTAGAACATGCTGTCAGGGAGGTGGTAGAAGCAGATACAACAACAAAGTTTAAGGAGCATTTAGACAGACACATGAGCAGGCAGAGAATAGATGGATATGGACCATGTGCTGGCAGATAGGATTAGTTTAGAATGACATAATGTCAGCACAGACATAGTGAGCCAAAGGGCCTGCTCCTGTGCGGTACTGAAAAATGTTCTAACATTCATGTTCCTAGTGCTGCTACTCAGCCAAGTGCTCTTGCAGTCACCTATTCAACACAGATTACTGCTCTCAATGTTGAGGTGATGCTGTTTGTATTCAAGCTTCTTAGGCATGGAATCCTTTTACAATGCCATCTGCAGATATCTCAATTGGAGGTCAGTAACCTTTCATTACCCATGCTGCAGTCACTGGGATACACCTTGTAGGAGCAGTAGGACAGACAATGGTACATAGAAGAACGACACCAAAGAATGCATATGGGTGTTAAATTTACATGTTTGCATTACATAATGATTGAAGTTATCAAGTTGGATTGTGTTCTGGTAGGTTTTTTAATTGTGTTGTTCCAAGAGGATGATAGATTGCTCAGTGATAGAGCATGTGCAACTGTTGTGAATATGAAGGTATGGTCAATGTTACTGGTCTTGCATTTCACTGAGCTTGGACAGTATACTATCTACACTGTAAACTCCTTGGCTCCTCTTGTTCCTCCACCTCTCATCTCCCTTATGGTACTGCTCCTCAGCTTCTTCATTTACATGGTGACAAGAGCTGTTCTTTATAATGGTTGGGTTATTTATCACGCAGCATACTATCATGCATCCTTATACTTGCTTAGGTGAGTTCTGCAGGGCTTTTCCAGAACAGTCCAAACAGTGGAAAGGTTGTTCGAGGATGGCGATGGTGTCCACTGTGATTCTTTATTGCAGCATGGCTCTCATTGTAGACCTGCTATGTACAGGTGCTTGGGTTCTAAACCAAGGTCATGAACTATTTTCAGATTGCATCAATACTTGTTTCCCTTTGAAATGCCTTGGTAGTTCAAAAATTGGTGGAAGTGAGGACAGAATGATGAGATTGAGACTGATGCCATGGTAATACGAATTTACCTGTATACTTTAATGTGGAATTTGTGATCCTTCCAGAAGCAGGCTTAATTGAACGATAAATGTAAAATTTGATGCAATGATGAGTTGGTGCCATGTGTTCTTGACCTGCAGCCAGTAGGTCATAGACAGCTGAACCTCCGTTGGTGATGCAGAGGCCCTTAAGATCCTCCTTGCATCATTGCTGGTATTTTATTAGTAGCATGGATGTTGGTGGGGAAAGAATAATGTTTAAGGCGCCCATCAAGTAGATGCTGGCACCCTAATTGTGAGCCTCAAATGGTGACAGCTTACCTTGTTTGGGCAGTCGGTGCTCAACCACGTACTTTCTTGAAGAAAGACTCCAGCTTCTCCATCATACTTTCCCATTGTTGGAGTCTCTTTACTGGCCCCATTGAGATTGCACCACTTACCTTCACTCCAGACCTCTAGCACTGGTGCTAGTTAAGGACAACTGCAGCACCAGCAGCCATCAATACCCTCATTGGCACTGCTGAGACAGAATAGTGGTCAGTCCTCTGACTGGCTAGCAAGCCTTGGAAATATCCTACCTTGGAGAAATCCTACCTCTGGCTGTTGGAAGCTACGAGTAGAGGCAACTGATTACCAGAGGAACTCAATGGCCTTAAACTCTCCATGCATCTAATGTGTAACAAAATGGCACAGGTCTCTTGTGCACATGAGCTCCTTTCGGGAGAGAGTTGCCAAACTCATGGAGAACCAGATGTGGCTACATGAGTGCCCTGACCACTGACAAGCATCAGATTTATGCTACATTCTGCAGCATGGATAAGCAGCAGCAGGATGCCAATTGTGCTGGCACTCTCTTCTGGTCATTTGAAGCATCAGATAAGGGTGGAGGCTATCACTGAGGAAGATGAAGTATCATGTCTCACAGGGCTTCATCTTCATTTCAGTTCCTGACCTCTTTGACAGAGGCCCTATGATGGGCATTGCACCTGAATCATTGTGGAGTAGTCTCTGGAGATGCCCCCCAGTGTTACTTCCATAACAGAAACAACTACCACATCCATTTCAGGCAAAGTAAAGATAAGAAAGCAGACAGACTCCAATACCTCATAGTTCATAGGGAGGGCACCAGACAGCAGTTGCTGAACATGGAAACCATCTTCAGCAAAGTGCTGAGGTGGTCTCAGGAGTATTTTCTTCCTATGTATCTGTCCTGATTCCCTCCCTGAGCATCACACAAATGTACACACTTGACAACACACACAGATCACCCTTCATTAGAGGCAGGTCAAGGAGTGGTATGAAATGGAGAATCTGGGCCATACTAGATTTTGGAAGCTTAAAAGACTCAGTTAACACTCATACAGCAGGCCACCTGGGAATATCAAGTGCAGCAGAGAGTTCATGTGGTGCAGTAGTACTCTGGGCAAGAGGTCCAGGTTCAAGCACCACCTGCTTCAGACCTGTCAGACCGTGTGGGAAAGGGTTGATTAAAAAGCATCCATATCAACAGTGACTGCAAAACTTCTAAATAAATGCGAATCCTTCATTGGCAGCAAGAGTTCTCCTGATGCAGGCGGTGTCTTCAAACAAAGTGACCCCACTGTGGTAACACAGAACTTGTTCTAGACTGTACTATTCCTCCTGGATCAGAGGGGTTCACTTGAAATGTGCCTGGATGAGATAGTGGTTATGATTTGGAAATGCTGATGAAGGAGCGGTACTCTGAAAGCTAGTGTGCTTTCAATTAAACCTACTGGACTATAACCTGGTGTTGTGATTTTTAACTCTGGATGAGATGACACTGACAAGATACTGGAGCCATGCGTCAGGTCCGCTATCTCCCTATGGAAGTCAGACCTGGTTTAAAAAATTTAAACAAATCTTGGCAGTTAACAATAAATCAATCAGTCACCACCTAACTTTTTTGAAAGTAATGATCTAGAAAATGTTAGTGTAATATTTTCTGATTTTATCAAAGTTGTATGCAGAGAAAATATTTAAAATATTTTTTTTTTAAAAATCATCATGTTCACAATGCAATGGCTTTAGATGTCCATTATACTCCAGTAATTTTATTCACCCCAACCTCATTGCTCATCAGTGCAAGATACTGAACTTAAAAGTTTACAAATTGAATTTGTTTTGCAAATCAATAAACTCAGCCCCAGATCTGATCTGGATGTATATATAAAAAAAAGACATATGAATTCACTTGAATAATGTTTCTCCAAACCCAGTATATTCTTCTCCACTTTGGTAGATTTCTTTAATCACTATTGAGTGGAACAGTAGTAACATTGAATAAAGAAAGTCAAACAACAGAATAATGCACTGTTAACCAGTTTCCAATACTTCTACGAATTCTCACCTTTTCACCCACCAGCCTCTGCATCCAAAAGGATCATAACTAGCCCTTGCCAACAGATAGATTTCCCTCCATCAGCATTCCACAGGGACCATTTGGTCCAAGTCACCATGGTACACATCGCCTCCATTCATGACCTCCCAGCATCTTCACATGCAACTTAAAAAAAAAACACTGGCCCATTTACTTCCTCCCTAAGGCCCTAGACACCTTCCGGATCAAAAGTGATTTACCTGCACTTCAATCTAGTCTACTTTACTTGCAGCTCAACGTAGTGTGTAATCTACTTTGGGTAGATGAAACACAGAGTGACTGATTTGTGAAACATTTCCACAAAGTGACTGTGTTGAATCATTTGCTATTTCAATACACCATGTTTGCACACCAACATTTGTTTCAGTCCTGCTGCAGTTACTATAAATTTTCCACCTAGGTACTTTACAGACCTCTGAATTCAGCAGCCTAACCGTTTCACACAATATGAGCAGCATCCTCAATGTTTATTATCGATCCTCAACTTCAGGTCCTGTTCTGTAACACGTACTCCCAACACAGCCAACCCATTTTTAACCATTCATACTTCCTGACAGCACCAATTCAGCACTTTTGTTTACCATCAGCAATCCCTGTCTGCTTCTTTTTTCTCCCCCTACCACTTCCTCTTGCTTGCTCACTATGGGCACTGCCTCCAGCTGTCGGACTTACTCCTCGGATCTAGTCAACAACATAAATACCACCATTTCCAAACTGCTTTCAGTTCTGATGAAAGGTCTCTGGTCTCAAAATGTTAATTGTTTTCTTGACAGGTGCTGACAGACCTGCTGAACTTCTCCAGCACTTTGTTTTTGGTTCAGATCTCTAGCACCCACAGTTGTGTGGGTTTTATTAGAATTCACTAAACCTGCTGCAGGAGTATGAAAGAAAATGATTTTTGTGGAATAACAAATGTGGTACTGGAAAGACAGAAACAATGTCCATTTTCCCCAAAAGTAATGAAAATGGATTTCATTATCTAAGTTAATCATTCGTTACTGAAGCCAAGTCAGTCAGTCATAACATTCCAAGAGGAAAACTGGAATTAAAAAAAAAAGTGTTGTGTGACTAACAAAATGGCGAATTAAACTCAATCACTTAACTGATTAATTTATCTGAAACCAGAACAAGGGCAAAGAGCATTAAAAAGGGTACAAAGAAAGAGTATCCTTCACATTAACTAATACATCATGGACTGAACAAACATCATTCTAATTCTTAATACCAATTGAATTTGTGAATAAAAAATGTATTCAGCATGAGATGAAATAAATCAGTACACGAGCAGCCATTAGACAATAGTATGTTGGTACAGATACTTCAATTATTCAGTGAATTTGAGTTTGTTTGATTGACGATTTCCTCTTGCTAATGCTGGAGATTGTCCCAGATTCTATTCAATCTAATTCCAATTAGGAGTGACTCACACCTCAAACTCTTTACAATATTGCACATGATTTTGTTCAAAAACCTAAAAAAATAAATTGTTGCATAGCTGGAAAGGGATTTCTGGAGACAAAGTAGTTTGTTAGGACCTTAAAACTTTAAGGCTTATTGATAACGGCTTTAGATCATTTGATACCACCTGCAAAATAAAACATTGCATTCTAAAATACATTTGCGCAGTTTCAAGAGATAGTTTAAAAAATTTCCAGGGCTCAGATCAACTTTATAAATGAAAAATGCATGTGTGATAATCAGCATACAGTATTTTCACTTTGTGAACAATGAAGCAAAGAAACAGATGAAAGAGGAAAAGTTTTACTGAATACAGGAGTGAACAACAGTGCAATGCTCCACTTTAATGCATCTAGGTGGTGAGTCAAAAAATAATTTTTTCCCAGTCCAGGAAATGATTAAAGAAAGCTGCTTACAGTATTTAATACACTAATTCTATAGTAGTGGGTGAAATGAAAATATTTAAAAAATTGAAACATTGATGTCTTGAGAAAGCTTATAGCAATTACAATATCAATACCAAAATATACTCAAGGTTCAGTATCTTGAAAAATAGCAAGAACTCCGGGGAAAAAAAGAAAACTAAAAAAGGTGGTATAATCCGGTTCTTAAATTTGAAAAAGAGCCAGTCTTTACATAGGTTAGAGACAAAACAACTGCAGATGCTGGACTCCAAACTAGACAAACACAAGACTGGAAGTGGAGAAGTCAACATTTTGGGTATAGTCAGGACAAGTCTACCCAATTATGTTGCCTGACTTGCAGCATTTACATTGTGCCTTTTCTGACCACAGCACATCTCAATTGCAAAAACAAAATGTACTTTGGCTAAAGTGTATTTGCTGCTGTTTTACAAGGAATGCAACAGGGAATGCAGATGCTGAAGATCAGAGTGGAGAGAGCGGTGCTGGAAAAGCACAGCTGGTCAGGCAGCATTAGAGGAGCAGGAGAATTGACATCGAGCATAAGCTCTTAGTCAGGAATAATCCTCATTCCTAACGAAGAGCTTATGCTCAAAACGTCGATTCTCCTGCATGTTGGATGCTGCCAAACTGGCTGCGTTTTTCCAGCACCACGCTTGACACTGAATTAGGCACACCAGTCATCAAGTGATAATGACCAAATAGTATTTTTGTAATCTTCTTTCTACTCTTGCATTCATTTAACATGTAGTGACCAATCAGTATATTTGTCAAAAGATAAAATGTATTTTGAGGCTCATCAGGTAATATGAATCACGAATTCATTCACCATCTGAATTACAAACTTTGCACCACAAAATTACAATTGCGGATTTTTACTGTTATAACAAGATAATGAATTGTGAATGATTTTAAGTGACAATTTAAGATAGAGTTGGGAGACAAAGTCAAAACAGCACACTATTTTTAAATTTTTTAATTTATGCATTTTCATAAATGACCCAGTAGAATGAAAAGTAGTACACTCTATAAATACACAAAACAGACAATAGTAAGCTTAATTATGACAATAGGAGGGATGGAGAAGAGAAGAAAGGGAATTAGATATTTTAGGTGATAAAGATTCAAACAATGGCAACATGATTGTTTGAATTGCTGATCGGGTAAGAATTTCTAATGTCACGTACAATTCAAATGAAGAACAGCGTTTTGCTGATCAAGCCAATAGTTTTGTAAGGTTTAATTAAACACTGATATCTATCCATGTGCTTTCCATTGGTCTACAGCACAACACTTTTAGCATGTGGTTTGAATGAGGTTATTGGAATACATTGCAAAGCTTAGGTGTGACAATGAAATTCAATTTGTTTGAACAATTAGGATAGATTTTCTTCTTTCCCCAGCCCATACTTAATCACGTAACCAATTATGTAACAATGGTAAACCTTTGCAAATTTTCCTTTATTTAAAATAAAAATGTTTGAATTAATTTACTTTCTTCGGCTAACATCATTTGAGTATTGACTGAAAACAAGCTCTACTTCACAAAGAATCTTTTAAGCTGTTGAATAACTTACTAAATAATTAAAATTAGTTTTAAAAAAAGTTACATGTCGTGAAATGTTTATTCTACATTCTTCACAAAGTGTTGCCAGGAAATAACTGCTTTAAGTTCTGATGCAATTTAAGTTGTATATAGTCCATCATGCAACCATATTGTAGTCCTGATTGTTGGACCAATTTTTAAACTGCAAGCAACAAGCAGATTTGTAGAAAGTGCTTCTAATAACATAACCTGTTTTTGAAACTTTGCTTTCTGCGGTTAACAAGATCAATTTGTGGCACTTCCAAATGAACAAAACAAACTGCAATTAAATTTTAAAAAGTGGAACATTCAAAAATATTGGAGATGGAACATTCTCCTTCATCTTAGAACCTGTACCAGCAACTGTATAGATTATTAAAAAAAATGTAGGAACACACCGGGTGCACATAGCCATCTCATGAACCTTTCAAATTACTATCTTGTAACATTTTCTATTAAATTACAAAGTAAAATTCTTGCAAAGAGCATAATTATACTAAAATAGGCAACATGAACTGCATTACAGTACAAGAATTCAGGCCAATACTAATATCTAACATGCTAAACATACAATGTTTGATATGAGATTTGTGGAAATCCTATGAAATTTATTTTAGCTCAGAGCAATTCAGTACATATCCCTTTCTTACTATCATTTTAGCAACATTGTTGCAATAAGATAGTCTTTAAATAACTAATTTAGAGTTAGATAAATGACTTACCAAAATTATAAGAGAGAGAGAGAGAGAGAGAGAGAGAGAGAATGTGCATTGCAGATGGTTGCAAAAAGTGAGCAAAATGTAACTCTATGGTCATGACCATGATTTTGGCTCTTGTGAACCAAATTTCCCTTCATATTAGAAGTTAGTGTAAAATAATACGCAAATTGGTTGGACAGTGATAATCTGCAGAATAAAAATCAAGGTGAATTGAAGAGCAAATTATCCTAAGATCTGTCTTTTCTGATTAACTGGCAAATATGTAGGTAATGATAGTCATAAACAATTATTTCCACAGGTAAACCACTTAACTAATTTGGCACTTCGCCACATCTATAGATCAAATTTACTTAATTTAACAATAAGTGGCTAAAATTCTTGTGCTAAATTTATATTCCAGATTGATTTTTGTTTTAAAATTGCAAACAGACAAATAAAAGTTTTGACAATAAAAAGTGTGTTAATTTGAAGTATGAGTTAGGAATGGGGACTGGACACAGAAACCAAACAGGAGCTGCAACTCAACAAACTACCTTAAAAAAAGTATAATGTTAATGTATATCAATGTAAGCCAGAGGAAAGATTAAAAAGGACAAATGTAAAATTCAAAAGGATGATCTTTAGGTTTTGCAATAGTTTGCATGAAGGGCAGCGGAGGGAAATGAACTAAATCATCATTAAAACTGTAGCTGGATTTTGTGATGAGATTTTGGCTACTGGAGAGATGAGCTTCAATGCAACAAAGGCTCCAACACTTAAAATGAGACACCCTCTCTATTTCTATACGGTCAACTAAGAAACATTATTACAGAATACAGTAGAAGTGTAGCAGGTACATGTACTGAAAAAAAAGGTTCATAACATTCTGCCTCAAGTTGCAAAAAAGTATGATACTAGTTAATATATCCTTGAAGCAAAAAGGCGTTACTGAAAGTCTACAAAGGCAAATTCAAATGAGACACTAAGGAATTTTGGCTCCTCAAAAAAGTTTGCAAAGTGTCTAACACCACTTACTAAAAACTGTGCTTAATTAAAAAATAAAATTTAGCAAAATTAATATTCCTAATAAGTTTAGCAACAATTAATTGGCATGTTTACTAATTCTGTCCCCTAAACCTGCATAGAATGGCAACAATGACTCCAGGAGTATGCTTTGAAGGAAGAGAAATTAAAAACTCTTGTTGACATAAATATTGATAATGGATCCTTCTTCCATAATAAAAACTTCACAATATATAAAATCCTTATTTAGCAATGTGATGAAAAAGAGAGGTGTTACCACTTAAAGTGATTCTCAAACGTGAAATGGCTTTCAGTTTCAGCAAAACTACTCAGGCAAAAGCAGAGGTTAAAAGATGATTATGGGGTTGAGAGAAACATGTTAACCAATGGTACTCCATGCTAATAAGCACCATACAGTGAATCTTCTATCCATTTCATCCTTCATCCAAATGAAAATAATATTCAAAACTTTTGCTGTAATTAATAACAATTTAGTTACCTGTAGATGCCAATAATTATGAGAATACTTAAGTTCTAACAGAAATAACAGTTTTATCTAATCCACTTCCTTAGCGGTTTTTCACATGCAGTGTACATTACTTCAATGCAAATTATGTCTTACTATAATAAAGGCACTTCTTCATCCAGTTGCATTGCTAATCCCATTATGAATATAGTATACAGACTAAAATCTGCACAAAAATTCATAATTAACTAAAATGTCCTTCCATATTTTTAGATTCTTGGGGTGAAGTAAAAGGAGCAACATTACATTCTGTAAACATTAATATAGCCACTGTACAATATGGACTGAAGCACTACATACAAGATTTGAGTTTTTTTTTTCCCCCCCAAAGTGAACATCTCCACATTCAACAAGTGAATGCCGTAACAGATTGAGTGCAACATTTTAGAGAAAGGGAAAATAATACATGTGCAAAATGTGCTTCGTGAAAGAAGGAAAGTAGGTTAGAAAGGTATCTACAATCACCACGGTAGATTATTGTTAAAACAGCTGTATTGGCAGTCATCTGTTCATATATCTACAAGGCACTAAGGGCGGGAATGATATGCTGTTACTTCGACGACTGAAGCTTTTCTCAGTCCGGTCGGAATATAGGAAATTTTGGTAAGAATTCTATTAGTATTACCTGTAAAGAACAAGAAAATATTTGTTCGTTCAATAATATTTCACATTTCATTGTCTACAGAATAAGATCTAAAACTTGTAGGAAAACCAAACAAAATACTTGTGGAATACAAATAAGGTCAATTAGTACAAGTTAAGGAGGTAACATTATATAAATATCAGAATAACTAATAAACAGTAGGAAAAAAAAAGGAGCTTCAGGTTCTGCACGTCAAACCAAGAACGCTGGTGGGAAACCAGTCTCAGACTTCTTACGTGGCTGGTTTCAAGTCAGTCACAAAGAATCAGGACAATTCAGGTGACCAGCCTATTGATTTTCACTTCCTTTCCTAATATTAATGTCAGATCTGCTGCTGGTTCTTAATTTCAATCAGACAAGTAATTATTTTATTTTCCAGCTCACCATAATTAGGCAATTTTTCACTCTTACTCAGTACCTAGCAAGTTCTGTTATCGAATGTTCATATGGATGTTAAGCATGAGTAAAATCACAATGCCTACAAACATCCTGCTGATACTCATTGATTAGAATCAATGAAGATTGGTTACTGGCTATGGCCATGAAGTATGGTCTAACAATGTTTTCAGAGGAAGATTGGAGATATTGGCAAAACCAAAAAAATTGTAACAAGATTAACTAAATGAAAATGAACTTACATATTCCATCATGTTACTGGACTCACATTTCCTTTTACTTAACTTCCAGTGCAAACCAAGCTAATCCCAAAACAAAAAAAAACAAAAATCACATTTAGTTAAAGACATTTGGAATTGACCCTTATAAGCTTTAGTGCAAGTGCAATATTATGCAGTAGAAGATTTCAGTTTTTGGAGTAAATTGATTACTTCTATATGTGAAAAAGCAAAACTCCAATAAGGTCTCATTTACTAAAGCAGCTGCCTTTCAATACTAAGATGGTCAGTACTCAGAAGTCCAACTTTCAGCTTCCCTATTCATTCTTCTTTGCTAAAAGCAGGGAGGAAACTTAACTGGTCTTGCTCTCAGCGAACAATGCCATGCCTTCTCTGCACATTCGACAAGGTATTCAGGTGAAGCACATTTTTCACCAATGTAGCAACTCCAACAGTGGGAATATCTTAAGATGCTTTATAGAGATGCAGAGACAAAATGAACTTTTGCTGGCACAAGGCAATACCCAGTATTGGGGCCCCAAGAATCACATTGAGGCCAGTGGTCAAAGAAACTGTTGGCTCACTTCACAGCTTCCACCCTAGAAGCCTAGTAACTCCTCAGACTCATTATAACAACCAGGGTAAGTGGCTGCTTTGAAGGTTGAGGAAAGAGAGAACGTCACTATATTAAGGTATTGTTGAGGGAGAAAAACTCAATTTCATTTGTGCCAGGGCCAGGCAGTCAAGACACAGTGAGTGATTAATGGGGCAACCTCTTTGGAGGTGGCTTTGGGACCTCTCAGAAGGTCATTACCAAAGAATCACCCCTCTAAGTTCTGCAGTCTCTGGAAATCATGTCACCTGCATTACTTTTCCACCTTACCCACACACAAAAAGCCATGTAGAGGCTGAGTCTGCATTAGGTAAATAGCCATCAGCTGGACTCTCAACTATTTATATTGGTTATCTGCCTCCAAGTCAGTAGTGGCTGAGTTACTGCTTTTCCTGCTGGTGGGAAAAGATAGGAACCCTTTCTGATACCATTTGGATACATTTTCCTGCACTCCTGTCTCCTAGCCTATTAATAAAAATTACAGCCTATATGAAAGAGATCAAAGAAATGACTTCATGCTGTGACAGAAAGATGGCTCTTTGGAAGATTTGTAAAGGAGGACACAGACGTAGAGGATTAAGGTTCGGTTTCTAAAAAAAATAGCATAAGTTCTGCCAAACGCATTATAAGGTTCAATGAGAGGATGAAAAAAGGTTCAATAAAAAGAAAAGGATGTATGGCTCAAAAGGAGGCTGCAAAAGTAGGAAGTCTAAGACAATGATATATTCTGAAATGAGGGGAAAGTGAAGACTGTAGTGAAGATCCTGGAGATCAGAAAAGGTGTGTGGTGCTGGAAAAGCACAGCTAGTCAGCCAACATCAGCAGAGCAGGAGAATAGATGTTTCGAGCATAGGCTCTTCATTAGGAATGTGGGTGGCCCCCAAGGGGGCTGAGAGATAAATGGGAGGGGGCTGGGGAAAAGATAGTTGGGAATGCAACAGGTAGATGAAGGTGGGGGTGATGGTAATAGATTGGAGTGTAAGGTGGAGCAGATAGTTGGGAAGGAAGATGGGACAGGTGGGAAAGAAGGTGACCAGGTAGGATAGTTCAAAATGGTGGGATGGAGTTGGAGGGTTGGATCTGGGATAAGGTCAGGAGAGTGGAGGTGAGGAACTGGTGAAATCGACATCGATCCAGTGTGGTTGGAGGGTCCCAAGACAGAAGATGATGTCTGTTCCTCCACGAGTCAGGTGGCTTGAATTTGGCGGTGGATGTGGCCCAGACTTACATGTCCTTGGCAGAGTGAGAGGGGGAATTGAAGTGTTTGGCCACGGGGCGGTTGGGTTGTTTAAATGCGTGTGACCCAGAGATGTTCCCTGAAACATCCCGCGAGTTGGCATCCTGTCTCCCCAACTTGCAGAACATTTCAGGGAACATCTCTGGGACACATGCACTAAACAACCCCCGTCCTGTAGCCGTACACTTCAACTCCCCCTCCCACTTTGCCAAGGGCAAGTCTGGGGCCTCCTCCACTGCCAAATTCTAGCCACCTGACACCTGATCTTCTGCCTTGGGACTCTCCAACTCACGGGACCAATGCCGATTCTACCAGTTTTCTTCTTATCTCCACTCCCCCGACCTTACCCCAGATCCAACCCTCCAACTCAGCACCATCCTCTCGAACTGTGCCACCTGTCCATCTTCCTGCCCACCTGTCTGCCCCACCCTATCACCATCACCTCCCCATCTTCATCTACCTATCACATTCCCAGCTACCTTCCCGCCAGCCCCATCCCATTTATCTCTCAATCCCTTTGGGCCCCTGCCCCCCACATTCCTGATGAAGAGCTTACAATCGAAACGTCAGCTCTCCTGCTCCTCAGATGCTGCCTGACCGGCTGTGCTTTTCCTGCACCATACTTCTAGATTTTAAAATGAGGGCAGGGAGTTAAAACAGTACTACTGGGAAAAGTTAATGAATGATTGCAACAGTGCAGGATAGCAACAATTCATTTTGGAAAATTTAATGCTTACAGAGTTCAAGCAATGGATGTCCAGCAAAGCGGCTGAAGATAATCAAATGTGAAGATCAAAAGGTCGCATGGAATGGAACGGAACCATGTAGAAGTAGCCCAATGCATAATTCCATTCTTATTTTATTGTTTATTACTGCAGGACAGTGAAACAGGAACAGCAAACACGATCTTGGTCACAAAGAATGTCATTTGTGACTTCAGCTAGGGCCATTACAATGCAGTGGCGAAAAATGGACTAGGTTGATTCAAACATGTTTTTGGGGGAGCTGACCACATATTTAATAGCTTAAAATGAATAAGCTTAGCTATGTTTGGGTGGTGGTGGAAGTTAGTTTTTCAGACTGGAGGCCTGTGACCAGTGGAGTGCCACAAGGATCAGTGCTGGGCTCACTACTTTTCATCATTTAGATAAAATGATTTGAATGTGAGGTTAAGAGGTATAGTTAGTAAGTTTGCAGATGACACCAAAATTGGTGGTGTAGCAGACAGCGAAGTTGACCGCAGATTACAACAGGATCTTGATCAGATGGGCCAATAGGCTAAGAAGGGGCAGATAGAGATTAATTCAGATAAATGTGAGGTACTTCATTTTGGGAAAGCAAACCTTAGCAGGACTTATACACTTAACGGCAAGATCCTAGGGAGTGCTGCTGAACAAAGAGTGTGAGCAGCAGCGGAGGTAAGACGAACCCGGGAGACTGCAGCTAAGGCAAGGCAGTTTTTTAAAAAATTACTTACTGGTAGCGGGCAGTGGTGTTTTCCCTTTCACAGAAGGAGCAGGAGCAGCGGGGGAAGTGGGGAGGACCAGAGGGGCAACCGGGAAGGAAAGCAGTGACCATATATATCAGCAAGGTGGCTAAACCAGAGACTCTACAACTGTAGTGTCTCTCACCCGCCCTCCTCCTCTAACCTAGTTAATAAGATAAGGTTCATTCTAAACTTCCTCTATTGAATATAAATTTGTTATTAATTTTATAGCAACTTGAACTAAGCTTTTTACTTTAGTACAGAGTGGGTGTTCAGATAAGTCGGGTATGGATGCTAGGGCAGTTGCTTGCTCCTCCTGCAGAATGTGGCAGGTGGGAGACATGGCACACGTCTCTGCTGGCTACATCTGCGGGAAGTGCACCCAACTCCAGCTCCTTGAAAACCGTGTTAGGGAAACGGAGCTGGAGCTGGATGAACTACAGATCATTCGGGAGGCTGAGGGGGTAATTGAGATGAGTTACCAGGAGTTGGTCACTCCTAAGACTCAGGACATGGATAGATGGGTTACAGTTAGGGGGAGGAAAGGGGACAGACAGTGCAGAGATCCCCTGTGGACATTCCCCTCAGCAATAAGTATACCGTTTTGGATACTGCTGGGGGGTGGAGGGGGATGACCTACCAGAGGAAAACCATAGTAGTCAGTTCTTTGGCACCGAGCCTGACACTGTGGCAAAGAAGGGAAGGGGGCAGAATAGAAAAGTACTTGAGGTAGGGGACTCTATAGTTAGGGGAAGCAACAGGAGATTTTGTGGTCAGGATCGGGATTCCCGGAAGGTATGTTGCCTCCTTAGTGCCAGGGTCCGGGACGTCTCCGATCGGGTGTATAAGGTTCTAAAAGGGGAGGGCGAACAGCCAGAAATCATGTTACATAGTGGCACCAATGATATAGCCAGGAAAAGGATTGAGGATATAAAAAGTGATTTCAGGGAGTTGGGATGGAAGCTGCAAAGCAGGACGAACAGAGTAGTGTTCTCTAGTTTACTACCGGTTCCACGAGATAGCGAGGAGAGGAACAGGGAGCGGGCGCAGCTTAACACGTGGCTGCGCAGCTGGTGTAGAAGGGAGGGCTTCAGATGGGTAGATAATTGGGATGCCTTCTGGGGAAGGTGGGACCGTACAAGAAGGATGGGCTGCATCTGAACTGGAAGGGGACCAATGTCCTGGGTGGAAGGTTTGCTTGAGTAGCTCGAAAGGGTTTAAACTAGTATGGCAGGGGGGTGGGAACCTGAGCCATATACCGGAGGTGAGGGTTGATGCAGATGAGGCAATAGCAAGAGGTAGACCAGCTAATGGGAAGGATTTTTTCTGGGAAGGAACCAAGGGATCAGTTAAAGTGTGTTTGCTTTAACGCAAGGAGTATCAGGAATAAAAGTGATTAACTTAGAGCATGGATCAATACCTGGTGCTATGATGTTGTGGCCGTAACAAAGACATGGGTTTCTCAGGGACAGGAATGGTTGCTGGATGTTCCAGGGTCTAGAGCATTTAAAAAGAATAGGGAGGGGGAAAAAAAAAAAGAGGAGGAAGTGTAGCACTACTAATCAGAGAGGGTATCACAGCTACAGAAGCTTCCATTGTGGAGGAAGATCTGCCTACCGAGTCAGTAAGGGTGGAAATTAGGAACAACAAGGGAGCAGTCACCTCTTTAGGGGTTTACTACAGGCCCCCCCCAGAGACTGAAGAAAGCATAGGTCCGCAGATTTTGGAAAAGTGTGAACGTAGTAGGGCTGTTGTAATGGGTGACTTTAACTTTCCCAATATTGATTGGAACCTCCTTCGAGCAGAAGATTTGAATGGAGCTGTTTTTGTAAGGGATGCTCAGGAGGGTTTCCTAACTCAGTACGTTGACAGGCCGACGAGGGGAGAGGCCATTCTAGACTTGGTGCTCGGAAACGAGCCGGAGCAGGTATCAGATCTTGTGGTGGGACAGCATTTTGGTGATTGTGAGGCAGTTGTGGTCACTTTCTACATAGCTATGGAGAAGGAGGGGATTAGACAAAATGGGAGGATATTTAATTGGGGAAGAGGAAACTATGATGCGATTAGACATGAGTTAGAAAGCATGGACTAGGAGCAATTGTTCCATGGTAAAGGCACTATAGATATGTGGAGACTGGTTAAGGAACAGCTGTTGCGAGTGATGAATAAATATGTCCCTCTGAGACGTGCAAGAAGCGGCAAGATAAAGGGACCTTGGATGACGAGAGCGATGGAGCTTCTTGTCAAAAGGAAGAAGGTAACTTACATAAGGTGGAGGAGCTGAAAATGTGTTGCTGGAAAAGCACAGCAGGTCAGGCAGCATCCAAGGAACAGGAGAATCGACGTTTTGGGCATGAGCCCTTCTTCAGGATTGAGGAAAGTGTGTCCAGCAGGCTAAGATAAAAAGGTGGGGAGGAGGGAGTTGGGGGAGGGGCGTTGGAAGTGTGATAGGTGGAAGGAGGTCAAGGTGAGGGTGATAGGCCGGAGTGGGGGTGGGGGCAGAGTGGTCAGGAAGAAGATTGCAGGTTAGGAAGGTGGTGCTGAGTTCAAGGGATTTGACCGAGACAATGTGGGGGGAGGGGAAATGAGGAAACTGGAGAAATCGGAGTTCATCCCTTGTGGTTGGAGGGTTCCTAGGCGGAAGACGAGGCGCTCTTCCTCCAGCTGTCGTGTTGCTATGGTCTGGCAATGGAGGAGTCCAAGGCCCTGCATGTCCTTGGTAGAGTGGGAGGGGGAGTTGAAGTGTTGAACCACAGGGTGGTTGGGTTGGTTGGTTAAGGTGGAGGAAGCTAGGGTCAAGCTCAGCTCTAGATGATTACAGGCAGGCAAGGAAGGAGCTCAAAAATGGTCTGAGGAGAGCCAGGAGGGGGCAAGAGAAAGGATTGGCAGAACGGATTAGGGAGAACACAAAGGCATTTTACACTTGTGAGGAACAAGAGAATGGTCAAAGAAAGAGTAGGGCCGATTAGGGATAGCATAGGGAACTTGTGTGTGGAGTCGGAGGAGGTAGGGGAAGCCCTAAATGAGTTTTTTGCTTCTGTCTTTACGAAAGAAATGAACCTTGTAGTGAATGAAACCTTTGAAGAGCAGGTGAGCATGCTGGAATGGATAGAGATAGAGGAAGCTGATGTGCTGAAAATTTTGTCAAACATTATGAGAAGTTGCCAGGCCTGGACCAGATTTGTCCTCGGCTGCTTTGGCAAACAAGAAATGCAATTGCTTCGGCACTTGCAAAGATCTTTGCATCCTCGCTCTCCACTGGAGTTGTACTGGAGGACTGGAGAGAGGCAAATGTAATTCCTCTCTTCAAGAAAGGAAATAGGGAAATCCCCGGCAATTACTGACTAGTAAGTCTCACGTCTGTCATCTGCAAGGTGTTAAAAAGGATTCTGAGGGATAGGATTTATGACCAGCTGGAAGAGCATGGCTTGATTAAATGCAGTCAACACGGCTTTGTGAGGGGCAGGTCATGCCTCACAAACCTTATCGAGTTCTTTGAGGATGTGATTAGAAAAGTTGATGAGGGTCGAGCTGTGGATGTGGTGTATATTGTCTTCTGCAAGGTATTTGATAAGGTTCCCCATGGTAGGCTCATTCAGAAGGTCAGGAGGAATGGGATACAGGGGAACTTAGCTGTCTGGATACAGAATTGGCTGGCCAACAGAAGACAGCGAATGGTAGTAGAAGGAAAATATTCTGCCTGGAAGTCAGTGGTGAGTGGTGTTCCACAGGGCTCTGTCCTTGGGTCTCTACTGTTTGTAACTTTTATTAATGACTTGGATGAGGGGATGAGGGGTCAGCAAGTTTTGCAGACAACAAAGGTTGGAGGTGTCATTGACAGTATAGAGGGCTGTTGTAGGCTGCAGTGGGACATTGACAGAATGCAGAGATGGCTGAGAGGTGTCAGATGGAGTTCAACCTGGATAAATGCGAGGTGATGCATTTTGGAAGGTCGAATTTGAAAGCTGAGTACAGCATTAAGGATAGGATTCTTGACAGTGTAGAGGAACAGAGGGATCTTGGTGTGCAGGTACATAAAATGGCACCCAAGTGGAGAGGGTTGTTAAGAAATCCTATGGTGTTTTGGCTTTCATTAACAGGGGGATTGAGTTTAAGAGTCGTGAGATCTTGTTGCAGCTCTAAAAAACTTTGGTTAGACCGCACTTGGAATACTGCATCCAGTTCTGGTCACCCTATTATAGGAAAGATGTGGATGATTTGGAGAAGGTTCAGAGGAGGTTTGCCAGAATGCTGCCTGGACTGGAGGGCTTATCTTATGAAGAGAGGTTGACTGAGCTCGGACTTTTTTCATTGATGAGGGGACCTAATTGAGGTATACAAGATAATGAGAGGCATAGATAGAGTCAATAGCCAGAGACTATTTCCCAGGGCAGAAATGGCTAACACAAGGGGTCATAGTTTTAAGCTGGTTAGAGGAAAGTATAGAGGGGATGTCAGAGGTGGGTTCTTTACACAGAGTTGAGAGCATGGAATGTGTTGCCAGCAGCAGTTGTGGAAGCAAGGTCATTGGGGACATTTAAGAGACTGCTGGGCATGCATATGGTCACAGAAATATGAGGGTGCATACATGAGGATCAATGGTCAGCACAACATAGTGGGCTGAAGGGCCTGTTCTGTGCTGTACTGCTCTATGTTCTAAAGAGACCTTGGAGTGCATGTTCATAGCTCCTTGAAAGTGGAGTCACAGGCAGATAGGATAGTAAAGGTGGTGCTTGGTATGCTTTCCTTTGTTGGTCAGAGTATTGAATACAGGAGTTGGGAGGTCATGTTGCGGCTGTACAGGACATTGGTTAGGCCACTGCTGGAAAATTCCATGTAATTCTGGTCTCCTTCCTATCGGAAAGATGTTGTGAAACTTGAGGGTTCAGAAACGATTTACCAGGCTGTTGTCAAGATTGGAGGATGTGAGCTATAGGGAGAGGCTAAAACAGGCTGGGGCTGTTTTCCCTGGAGCGCGGAGGCTGAAGGATGACCTGAGAGAGGTTTACAAAAATCATGAGGGGCATG
This sequence comes from Chiloscyllium punctatum, assembly GCF_047496795.1. Taxonomy (NCBI): domain Eukaryota; kingdom Metazoa; phylum Chordata; class Chondrichthyes; order Orectolobiformes; family Hemiscylliidae; genus Chiloscyllium; species Chiloscyllium punctatum. The sequence goes on along the minus strand of NC_092763.1, from coordinate 58,586,234 downwards.
GATAGGATAAATAGACAAAGTCTTTTCCCTGAGGTGGGGGATTCCAGAACTAGAGGGCAGAGATTTAGGGTGAGAGGGGAAAGATATCTATTTTAAAAAATCTAAGGGGCAACTTTTTCACGCAGAGGATGGTAAGTGTATGAAATAAGCTGCCAGAGGAAGTGTTGGAGGCTAGTACAAATGCAACATTTAAAAGGAATTTGGATGGGTATATGAATAGGAAGGGTTGGGAGGGATATGGGCCAGGTGCTGGCAGGTGGGGCTAGATTGGGTTGGGATATCTGGTTGGTATGGACATGTTGGACTGAAGGGTCTGTTTCTGAGCTGTATATCTCTATGACTATGTTGGCATCTGTCCTGAAGTTGTTTGCTTTTCACTTTAGACCATGAAAAATAGGAACAGGAGAAGGTAGTTCGGCCACTCGAGCCTGCTCCATCACTCAATAGGATGACGGCTGATGTGACACTCCACATGTGCACTCTTTTGCCCTTTCCCCTACTGATTAAGAATCTATCTCAGCCTTAAATATACAGAAGAGTCTGCCCACCCAGCTGTCTATGGCAAGGAGTTCCAAAGACAACAGTCAGGAGAAATTACTCACTTCAGTCTCAAATTGGTGCTCCTTAATTCTGAGAATCTATCCTCTGGGCCTGGACTCTCAGGAGGAGAAACATCATCTCAGCATTTACCCTGTCAAACTCCTTAAGGATCCTATATGTTTCAATGAGATCACCTCTAGTTTCTTTAAACTCCACTGAGTAGGGTCTCAAACTGTTTAGCCTCAACTCAAAACGATCCTTCTACACTGAGGATCATTCTAGTGAACCTATTTTGGACTGCCTCCAAAAAAAAACTCCCTTAAATAAGGAGACCAAAACTGCTCAATACTCCAGACGTGTTCTCACCAGCACCTTGTATAGCTGCAATAAGACGCTCCTACTCCAACCCCCTAAAATAAGGGCGAATATTCCACTAGATTTGTGTTTTGTGCAGAAATATCCACAAGTCCCTTTGTGTTGCAGCTTTTGGCAGATTTTTTCAAGTAGTGCTGTTCTTTGTTCACCCTGCCAAAAACTAAACACCACATTTTCCCACTTTATATGCCAACTTCTTGCCAATTTACATACCCTGTTAATATTTCTCTGTAAACTGTCTGCATGCCTCTCTTATTCTATCTTTCCACCTACTTTTGTCCTCTGCAAATTTGACAACATCACATTCACTTCCTTTCTTGAAGTCATTAAGATATATTGTTAGCAGCTTTTCTTCAAATAAGCCCACCACAATACCAGGATGCTTAATGAAGTTATTGATTTGTAAATCAGGTTAGACAGAGAAGATGACTATTCTCATTTAAAGCAAAATGATCATTCGGAAATTCATTACAGTAGAATTGAGCAATGGAGAAAGTGTCAGAAGAGCGAAACTTGCCGTAACATGGACATGGTCCATAGCATGGACATAATGATCGAAACAGCCACTTGTGCTATAACGTCCTGTGATTCTTGCAAGTCAAGATGTGAACAGTATACAGATATCAACAAAAGAGCCTAGAAAAACTCAGGATGTTTTCTCTGAAGTGGCAGAGACTGAGGGGAGACTTGATACAAGTCTATAAAATAATGAGATGCACAGATAGGGTTGAAGGTTAGAATCTTTCGCCCCAGAGAGGAACGCATTTAAAACGAGAGGGGGAAAGTTCAAAAGGAGATGTGAGGGGCAAGTATGTTTTTCAAAACGTAGGAGTCTGGAACACGCTACCATGGTGGTGGTAGTGGTGGAGCTACAATTGGGGCAATTAAGGGACTTTTAGATAAGCACATGAATATGCAAAGAATGGAGGGATTTGGACCAAGAGCAAGCAGAAGGGATGAGTTTAATTTAGTGTCATGTTCGGCACAACGCCATGGGTCGAATGCCCATTCCTGTGCTGTACTGTTCCAGGTTCATAAAATATAGCGCCATCAAGTGGAGTTACTGGTTTAAACCTGTTTACTCAGGACGACTCTCAACAAAGTTCAGATTCTGGCAGCAAAAGGTTTAGCCAATTCAAAACAACAAACTACAGTATTTATGGACTTTTCATTTGTGGAAAGAATTCTTTAATTTCCTCACCTTGTGGTACAATCTGTTGTTCTCCCATTCTAACAGCTTTTGTATTGATCTTCTAGTCTGAAAAGCAATAAAGATTCTCTCTTGGAATTATAATTAAAATGCAAAGCATTTCCACAATGAAATGGAAAAGTAAAGATTTCGGCTTTGGAAGCACTTTATTACCATGCATTGTGGACTTTTGACTACAATACAAAGAGATAGCCCATTACAAACTTCCCAACCGTACTTGCCTAAAATCTGCAACTTCTGAAGACAGGGAGCAGTGTACATGAAAAAAAATCAAAGACCTAACAAATTAGCAAAAAATTTCAGAATGTAGTTTTTACAAATTTAAAACGGATACCTAGCTGTAGGGTACGAGGGTTATCACCTCCCATATCCACACAGAGATTTCAGGAAAGCTCAGCTAGGTACAAAGATTTGAACATTACCACCACTAATTAGAGTTATACAGAATGGAAACAGATCCTTCAGTCTAATTCATTCATGCCCACTAGATATCTAAACAGATCTAGCCCCATTTTCCAGCATTTGGCCCATATCTCTCTAAACTCTTCCTTCTCATATACCCATCCAGAGGCCTTTTAAATGGTGCAACTGTACCTAATTCCACAATTTCCTCTGGTATCTTATTCCACACATGCACCACCATCTGCATGAATGCATTATCCCTCAGGTTCCTTTTAAATCTCTCCCCTCTAATCTTAAACCTATGACATCTGGACCCTGGATTCCCCCACTCCAGGGAAAAGACCTTGGTTATGTTCTTCATGATTTTATAAGTGTCTACGGTCACCCCTCAGCCTCCGAAACTCCAGTGGGAAAAAAAAAGCCCCAGCCTCTCCCTGAGAGATGGAGTTGTTATGGACTACGCCAGACCATTCAAAACATTCTTAAGCAGGCAGCCCAGACCATAACCTTGCAATTTGTTTTGATAAGTGTACAGTGAAAATTACCCAAAGTTAGCGAGGTTGACTACCAGGTTAGAGCAAGACAGAGAGCGAGACAGAGTTTCCACACAGCTCACTGTTGAACTCCCAACTGCTTCTGGACTAAACTGAACTGCTCAGCTATAGAGCTGACCTCCCCCCTTTCATTATACAGATCACTTCTAAAACATAGCCACTTTGGCCTGAAGTCTCATCTATTTACATAGAAACAAAAAGGCCTCTTAAAGCCCTTTATCTCTGTACCAAACCAGTCTAATGGGGAAGGATAGCAGTTCATGACCCATCTGAAAAAAAAACAAGGACACAGTGCCCTTGAGAAAAGGAACAGCTTTTAAAAAGAGGAAACCAGCATTATGACAGAGTTTAATCAGAAGAAGCAGAAGGCGATGCATTTAAGAAGGTCACATGCAAGAGGAAAGTATACAATAAATAGCATAACCATTAAAGCATTGATGTATGGGGGGGGGGGGGGATCTTGGGGTACAAGTCCAGAACTCTCTGAAAGTGACAATACAAGTGGATAAGGTGGTAAATAAGGCATACAGCATGCTTGCCTTCATTGGTCAGGGCATTGTGTACAAATGTTGGCAAGTTACGTTGTAGCTGTGTAAGGCTTTAGTTATGTCACTTTTGACATATTGTGTGCAGTTCTGGTTACATTATAGGAAGGATGTGGAGGCTTTGGATAGAGAACAAAAGAGATTTACCAGGATGTTGCCTAGATTAGAATTTATTAGCTATTAGGATACGCAAGAGGCAAGTTTTTATTTAAACAGTGTGGAAGGTGCCTGGAGAGGTGGTAGAAGCAGATACGTTTGCAAAGGTTAGGAGGTATTTAGACAGACATGAATAGGGAAGAGAAGAGATATGGACCACGTGCAGACATACGGGATTAGTTCAGAAATGATGTTGTGGTTGTCACAGACATGGTAGGTCTAGGGCCTGTTGCTGTGCTGTTCTGTGTTTACGTCCATGCAAGACCTTCAGAAGTCTTGACGGAATGGAGAGATTTCACTGAAGCTGAATCTACGAATAATTATGAAAAAAAATTTAAAGATAACCTTTTTTTAAATAAACTAAAAAGTTATTTCCACCCAGTCTCATTGGGGAGACATTTAAGTGTACCAAGTGCTCATTGCAGATTGATCATACTTGACCACAGAAGACTTCCCTGGATAACACTGAAGATGGCCTACAAAAATGTGATTTGGGAGAAGGTTTTAGATTAGATTAGATTAGATTAGATTAGATTAGATTAGATTACTTACAGTGTGGAAACAGGCCCTTCGGCCCAACAAGTCCACACCGCCCAGCCAAAGCACAACCCACCCATACCCCTAGATCTACCCTTTACCTAACACTACGGGCAATTTAGCATGGCCAATTCACCTGACCTGCACATCTTTGGACTGTGGGAGGAAACTGGAGCACCCACGCAGACACGGGGAGAATGTGCAAACTCCACACAGAGTCGCCTGAGGCGGGAATTGAACCCGGGTCTCTGGCGCTGTGTTGCTCAAGCCTGCATCGCCATTCAATAAGATCATGGCTGATCTGATTACTTCATGTTCTGATTTTCTCTCAATAAACATTCTCAAACAATCTTTGTCTTAACATGAGGAACATTTGAGGACTCTGGGTTTATACTCATTGGTGTTTAGAAGAATGACTGAAACATACAGAATACTGTCTAGAGTAGATGCTGGCAAGATGTTTCCATTGGTAACAGAGACTAGGACCAGAGGACATAGCCTTAGAGTAAAGGGAAGACCTTTTAGAATGGAAATAAGGAGAAGTTTCTTCAGACAGAGTCGTGAATCGGTGGAATTCACTGCCATAGTAGGTTGTGGAGGCCAGGTCATCGATTACATTTATGACTGAAATAGATAGGATCTTGAGGTATCAACGAGTTCCGGAGTTACTGGGAGAAAGGGGTAGTGAAACTTATCAGCAATATTGAATGGGGAGTAGACTCAATGAGCTGAATGGCCTAATTTCTATCCCGTCTTATGGTCTCAACCCTTTAGTGCAAAATATATATACTCTGCTTTAAACGTTGGAGGGCTAATTTCCTCAAAAAGTGGATAGGAGAGTGTACTTAGTGGCCACGTAGCAGCACATTTTGTTCATTTTCACAAAGTGGTGTGAAACAATACCAGAGCAGAGCAGAGTGACAGAACGCCAAGTTCTCTATGATCCACTAGTGCCAGTCAGATCCTTTCTAATGTCTTTTATAAAAGAATTGCGATATCTCATGAAACCAAATAATGTAAAGCAATCTACAATGGTTATCCATTCTTTAAAACAAAAGAAAGTGAAAAACATAAGTCTTTGCAATCAAAAAAAACCTGCATCCTTAATTAAAATTGCCATAAAATGTTACTGAACAAGAAATAGGCATTGTTTCCAAATGAATGGATAATTAAAAGAGTCATGTCTTATTTTTCTTAGTCATTTGGTGTTCCACTGAATCACTTCATATAAACAGCCTTAAATGTGGCAGCGAAACCATTGCCCAACAACAAAGCTTGGTGGTTGCAAAGAAAGTTTATGCGGGGGTTCAGTCATCAGTTGATGTCATCAAGATTAAAAACAGGATGAAAGAAAAGATAAAATGGACAGGTGGATTTCAAAAGCAAGAAAGAAGGGAAAGTTGAGAAAGGTAAACATTTATACAAACAAGGGTCAAAGAATTTGAATTGAAATGGACAGAGCCAAAGAATGTTAATTTCATTAAACTGGTAAGTGCTAAATTGGAACAATACAAAAAAAAAGGCTAAAAGGAACGGCAATATCAGTATTACAAAAATAGAAACTCAGGGACGAATTGGTACAGTCCGACAATCTATATGAAACTAATTACATGTTACACCTTCTAATATTACACTGGAAAGACAATTGCTAAGTTGAAGTGGCTTATCGGGTCCACAGGTTGTCCAAAACAGCCTTTTAAACCAAAGTCACTGGATTGTGTAATCATTTAATTCAGAAAATGGATACAAGTGCATAACAGATCATGGAATTAAGTAACATGCCATAATGATTCATATTAAAACCAACTTTCTTCACAACTTGTATTTATGCTACCAATTTGGTTATTTGTGAAAATTTGGGCATCAGTTTGAAAAAAAGCACCAGGCTCAGTGGTTAGCACTGCTGCATCACAGCACCAGCACCAGGGTCCCAGGTTCGATTCCGGCCTCAGGTGACTGATTGTATGGAGTTTGCACATTCTCCCTGTGTCTGCATGGGTTTCCTCTGGGTGCTCCGGTTTCCTCCCACAGTCCAAAGATGTGCAGGTCAGGTGAATTGGCCATGCTAAACTGCCCATAGTGTTAGGTGCATTGGTTAGAGTGAAATGGGTCTGGGTGGGTTGGTGTGGTCTGGTTGGGCCGAAGGGCCTGTTTCCACACTGTAGGGAATCTAACATATCAGCTTCAGCTCCACTGAGCTCATTTTACTTGAATAGTGCAATATTAGAACATGTTATCACTCAAAGCTAATAGTTTCATGACAACATCCTAATGTGATTCACTGATGCCATTTTTGTTTCAGCAGCAGGAAGAGCGGGTGTGTGGACTGGGGGCTGACAGGAAGGCGAATCACTGATTTAAAAACTTACCTTGTGAATAGGTAAGGTGGTGCACACGCTGAGCAAGAGCAGACATGGGCTGCTAAGTAATATTTGGGTGGTTGCGTTACCAGAAACACTACTTAGGTAATGTCTCCCAGCCATCCACCTCTCTAACCAAAAAAAAAGAAAAGTTTCTGCGCACCAAATTGGTAAGATAACTATCTTTTTTAAAATTCTTTATTTTTCTACTCTCTCTTTAGGAATTTAGAATAGTGGGAATGGTGGTTAGGGCAGTTGAATGTTCCTCCTGCAGAATGTGGGACGTAAGGGTCACCACAAGTGTGTCTGCTGACTTACTCTGCAGGAAGCGTACCCAACTCCAGCTCCTCAAAAACCACATTAGGGAACTGTAGTTGGATGAACTTTGGATCATTCGGGAGGCGGAAGGGGTAACAGAGAGGAGTTACAGGGAGGCAGTCATACCTCCGGTGCAAGAAAAAAGCAGATAGGTTACAGTCAGGGGACAGAAAGGAAACATGCAGGCAGTGCAGGGAACCACTGTGCTATTCCCCTCAATTACAAGTATACCATTTTGGATACTGTTGGGGGGACATCTTACCAGGGGTAAGTCATGGGTACACGTCTTTGGCACAGAATCCGTCCCTGTTGTCAGAAGGGAAAGGGGGGAGCATTAGTCATTGGGGACTCCATAGTCAGGGGTTCAGATAGGAGGTTCTGTGGGAACAAGAGAGACTCACGGTTGGTGTGTTCCTCCCAGCTGCCAGGGTTTGTGATGTCTTGGATCATGATTTTGGGATCCTTCAGGGGAGAAGGAGCAGCCCCAAGTCAGGGTCCACATAAACACTAATGACATAGGTAGGAAAAGGGATGGGAATGCAAGGCAGAAATTCAGAGAGCTAGGGTGGAACCTTAGTGCTAGAACAAACAGTTATCATCTCTGGTTTGCTGCCCGTACCATGTTTTAGTGAGGTGAGGAATAGGGAGAGAAAGGAGTTGAACACATGGCTACAGGGATGATACAGGAGGGAGGGTTTTGGATACCTGGGGCTCTTTTTGGGGGAGGTGCGACCTCTACAAACTTGATGGTCGACACGTGAACCAGAGGGATACTAATATTCTGGGGTTGGGGGCAGGGGGATGGATTTGCTAATGCTCTTCAGGAGGGTTTCAACTAACTCAGCAGTGGGACGGTAACCTAAATTGTAGTTTCAGTGTACAGGAGGATGAGTGTAGTGAGTTCAGAAATAAGGTTTCAAGGTTGCACAAGCTCACTGGCAAGCAGAAAGATGGTTTGAAGTGTGTCTACTTCAATGCCAGGAGCATCTGGAATAAGGTTGGTGATCTCGCAACATGGGTTAGTATCTGCAATTTTGATGTTGTGGCCATTTCACAGACATAGATAGAGCAGGGACAGGAATGGTTGTTGCAGGTTCCAGAATTTAGCTGTTTCAATAAGAACAGAGATGGTGGTAAAAGAGGGGGAGGTGTAGCATTGTTAGTCAATGTCAGTGTTATAATGCAGACAGGATGTTGGATGAGGTTTCATCTACTGAGGTTAGAAACAGGGAGGGAGAGGTCACTCTGTTGGGAGTCTTCTATAGGCCTCCAAATAGTTCCAGAGATGTAGGGGAAAGGATAGCAAAGATGTTTCTGGATAGGAGCGAGAGAGTTACAGGATAGTTGTTATGGAGGACTTCAAACTTTCCAAATATTGACTAGAAATACTATAGTTCAAGTACTTTAGATAGATCAGTTTTGTCCAATGTGTGCAAGATGGTTTCCAGACAGACACAGTATGTACACAGTCCAAAGGGAGAGGCCACATTGGATTTGGTACTAGGTAATGAACCTGGCCCGGTGTTAGATTTGGAGATAGGTGAGCACTTTGGTGATAGTAACCGCTATTTGATTATGTTTACTTTAGCGATGGAAAGAGATAGGTATGTGCCACAGGGCAAGAGTTATTGCTGGGAAAAGGCAACTATGATGCGATTAGGCAAGATTTAGGATGCTTAACAGACAATCAATTCTTCAATGTATAATTTCAGTTACATCACACTGCAAAGTTTTGCTATAAATTCTGTGTTACGATCGAGCCCTCCACAACCACCTGATAAAGTAGCATCGCTCCGAAAGCTAATGCGCTTCCAATTAAACCTGTTGGACTATAACCTGGTGTTGTGTGACTTTTAACTTCATTCAATATGGAGAATACCAAATCATCAGATGTGAGTGGAGTGCAGCATGGTGATCAGCAGATTTCGTGACCTGGATTGACGTGCTGCTTGGAGACTTCACGGAATTCAGAGTTAATACTGAAGATTCCCAAGGCCATTCCCAACAAATTTGGAAGGATCGATATAAAACAGTACTCTGTCTAATGCTGATAAGTATGCAATTATAGGCATTGAGGTGGAAATGAAATGACAATATTTTGTAAAGGTTTAAATAAGCAAGATCGCTAAAGGCTGCATAGACACAATTCCTTAAAAGCTGGAGGACAAGTTTTTATAAATAAAAAGGTAATAAAATTTTACATTAAGTTTCTTTTGGAAGGGCATACAGCATTTCCACTTTGCTGTTATGCTTTAATTTGTAAAATAACCAGGCAGAGTTTAGTTAGATTGTGCTGGACCGGATGACCATACCCCTAGATTCTGAAGGGGATAACTGAAGAGATTGTGGAGACATTGGTGACGATCCTTCAGAAATCACTGGAGTTAGGGAAGGTGCTAGAGGACTGGAAAATGGCTAACGTAACAACACTGTTTAAGTTGGGAGGAAAGGAAAAGATAGGATATTATAGGCCCAATTGCCTAACCTCAGTTATTAGTAAGATTTTAAGAGTCCATTATGACAGATGAATTTGCACAGTACTTCAAAAAAAGTGTGTGGTAAAGCGGGGCTGGAAGTTTATGCCTGATAAATTGGTTAGAATGCTTTGAGGAGGTAAAGAGAAAGTTAGACAAAAGGAGAGCTAGTGGATATGATCTATTCAGATTTCCAGAAGGCCATTGACAAGCTGCTGCACAGTAGGCAGCTAAATAAGAGCTCATGGTGTTTCGGGGCAAGGTATGGCATGGATAGGGGAGTGGCTTATTAGCAGAAGGCACAGGGTGGAGATAAGAGATTCTCTTTCAGTATGGCAGCCAACGACAAGTGAAATCAGTGTTGGGACCACAACTATTCATACTATACAGTAAATGATTTGGTCGAAAGAATGGAGGGCTTTATGTCATCTACAAACTTACCCACAAAAGATACATAGAGGGACAGGCAGTGTTGAGGAAAGAAAAGGCTACAGACGGATGTAGTCTTGGATAATGGACAAAGAAGTGGCAGATGGAATTCAATGTGTAAGGTTATACACCGTGGTAGGAAAATAGAGGTGCACATTATTTTCTAAATGGGGAAAGGCTTCAGAAATTTGACACCTTAAGGAACTTGGGAGTTCTAGTTCAGGATTCTTTTAAGGTTAAGATGCAGGTACAGTTGGCAGTTAGAAAAGCAAATGCACATTTAACATTCATTTCAAGAGCACTAGAAAACAAGAGCAGGGAAGTACTGCTGAGGTTGCAGAAGGCTCTGGTCAGACTGCATTTGGAATATTGCAAGTAATTTTGGGCCCTGCATCATAAGAAGAATGTGTTGGCCATGAAAGGGGTCCAGGGAAGATTCACAAGAATTATCCTGGCAACAAAGGGTTTGTCACACAAGGAACTGTTGAGCACTTTGGGTTTGTATTCAATGGAGTTTAGAAGGATGACAGAGATCTGATTGAAACTTAGAATACAGAGGCCTGGATAGAGTGGACATGGAGAAGAGGTTCCCACTAGCAGTAGAGTGTGGAATCAGGGCATGGCCTCAGTGTGAAGGGATGATATTTCAGACGGAGGAGGAAAAATTTCTTCAGAGCGTAATGAATCTGTGGAACTCATTGACACAAAGGCCTACAGAGGCCAACTTATTGAGTGCATTTCAGAGAGGTAGATGGATTCTTGATTAGCAAGTGGATCAATGGTTATGGGGACCAGGCAAGAGAATATGGTTGACAAGTAGATCAGACATGATTAAAATGGCAGAGCAGACTTGATGGGCCAAATGGCCTAATTCTGCTCCTTTGCCTTACAGTGCTGTTGAGGTTTGGGCCATTCTTTCATTCAGGAAGGCACTGGATAGGGAGCCAAAATGATTTACCAAGTAGCTAAGTAAAGCTAGAGCAAGACAGAAATAGTTATAGAAGATATAAAAGCTGCAATCTTATGATAAAGAGAGAGGATATATTTCTATTGGACAAGTTAGTAACTGAAAGACAAATTTAAGATTGAGAGAATGGAATTACTAGGAAACTGTTTGAGAGAAAGGTATGCAGGATATGACGCTAACAGAAAGTAAAAGCAGTCTTAGTAATATCTTTAAGCAAGGGACAATAACATATTTGAAAGCAAAAATGAAAACAAACTTAGAAACTGAATCCTATGAGACTTCAACAGGTAGATGACTGGACTGTAACTTTATGACAGGATGCCACTGGTGGCATGATAATCATTGGCCAGTAGCCCAGTTGAAGCTTTAAATTAGACACTAACCAACCATGGACCTTCTCTCAAATGAGCCCTGCTAGCTGTCAAGATCAACAATGTGCAGCCTGGTAGGGTTAACTCTGCAGATTGTTGGTTAGTTGACAGGGGGGAAGCTGCTTCTTGCCAGGGCTCAGTGCCAACCAGAGTTCCTTTGCTATAGTTCTGCCTCTCCAATCTATCTCTACCCCAACCCTGTACAACATGCCCACTGACCTTACTGGACCTGAGAGCCTGGTTTCAGAGAAATCCTGGATGTGCCCAAATGAATCACTGAACATTCATCGCCATGATCGATAATCAGTACCAGCATAGATAAGATTCCTTCAAGAACTGCCAGTCTCCAACTGGTCAACAGCCTCGAGACAAATAGTAATTTTACCTCCTACTAAAAGAACTGTCACTTGCAAAAAAAAAAAAAACAGGGCAATCCAGATTGTCCACGACATTTATGCTGGAATGCAGGGAGCCCACTGTGCGCATAACCCAAACATGTGAGGAAATAGGACTAAATTTACAGCTGTCAGAAGCTCAAGCTGGCATTACAGATCAAGTGGTCTCTTTCTATTCTCCAAAATTCTTCCTTATTGGAGCGACATATTTTACAAATGGTTCTGGTGATCTAGAGTTTTCTTTGGCTACCATTAGTATCAATATTGGACTGGGATCTAAAGAGGTTACCTATTCCATGGAGACATGCAACGAACGCAAATATTTCAGGAGTCAATTAGGATTACCTGTATAGACCCAGGGGCATTTTGTCAGTGGCAAAACACAAACCGCACTTGCCCGCCATTTGGTAAGGCTGCCAGGTTTCCTGCAGCAGTCCAGAGTGATATTGCAAACAGAGGCACTGTTGTCTCTGACAGTACTGAACAAAGGAAAGACTCCGCCCTGTATCCCAAACATTCCCCCACTAGTTTTCATTAAAAGAAAACCTTACTCAAGGTTGTCTCCACGCTGAAGAACTCTCAGGCTCTGATCTGCCTCAATGGTGCTCACTTCTGATGAGGATGCTAGCAGAATAAGGAATTGCCTATCATCCTTAATTGAATGGTAAGCTTGGAGGTGGCCAATTAAGAGACTGCCTCCAGTAAAATTCATTGCTGAGCAGGTGGACTTCCTGCATTTATGGGGTCAAGACTTCTATTTTAATCTCAAACTTTGCATTAAAATCCTGAATTTCACTAAAAGATTAAAAATAGTTAGCTACTGGGGTGATCTAGACTTTATTTTGAAAATTTTGATATAGGATCATAAGAAAAAGGAGCAGGAGCAGACTCTATGGCCTCAGGTTTCATATACATGTTGAAATTTATTGCACCTCAAATTTTCTGGAGCTCTCCAAATGCCTGAATTGGTCTCGTTTTACATCCAGTATTAGATGACTGCAAGTTTTCTGAACTAAATACAGTTGGTTCTACTAGAATGAGTGTTTCTTCAACGCAAATTGGTTTTAACACAATTGAAGAATTTAGACAGTGATTTGTAGAATGCGAACGTTCCTAACCTGTATTGGCTACAACATGACTGTGGCCCCATTACTTTAAATAGCACAGCTAATGAGCTTTGTTTTTAATAATGAAAATGGAACTATTTGGTTATATCAGAACCAAGTGTATTAATGAGACTGGAGTCCACTGATTAAATTATGCAAAGCAGATTTCATTCTTCCGGCTATTCTCAGTCCCAGCCCTCAGACTCAGCACCACCTTCTTGACCAGTAATCTTCTTCCCGACCTCTCCGGCCGATCACCCTCACCTTAACCTCCTTCCACCTATCGCATTCCCAACACCCCTCCCCCAAGCCCCTCCTCCCTACCTTTTATCTTAGCCTGCTTGACACACCCTCCTTATTCCTGAAGAAGGGCTTATGCCTGAAATGTCGATTCCCCTTCTTCTTTGATGCTGCCTGACCTGCTGAGTTTTTCCAGCAACACATTTTTAACCATCTAATCTCTTGTTGAAAGCCTCATTCATGCCTTCATTTGCTCTAAAATTGCCTATTTTAGTGCTCAATTTTCTTTCTGATACTCAACATAATTTGTGCACATCTGAATACTTGTGCTGCCTATATCTTAATTTGTATAAAAGGACCACTCACCCATCATTTCATATGACAAACTACATTGGCTCCTGGTTGAGCCCTTAATTTTTAAATCCTTTATGATAATACCACTTAATTAGTAACTTTCTCCAGTTTCACAAGCTTTTGAAATCTCTTCACTTCTGCAATACAGTCAGTCAGTTCTTCTATAATGCAATAGTTGCATTCTTGTGCAACCCAGTGTTATAGAAAGATTTTGCTTTAGAAACAGTGCTTAAAGCGCGAGCGATGTAATCGTTACAGCCAACACAAATTTTTAATAAGTTATTGCTTTTGAAACAGTGCCCCCAGTTTGTCAGTCGTGTTACAGGGGATTTGCGTTGACGAAACCTGCGTCATAACAGAACGTGTATTGGCAAATTGCACATTTGACTTTAAGGGCTCCATTATTGGTGCCACTGGTGTCAGTTGCTTTGCCTTGGTAACTCCCTCCCTAAACACCTGTGACTACTTTTCACTCATCCTTTAAAAGATTCTTGACATCAACCTACCTATTTGACCAAGGTTGTGGTTATATTGTTTGATGTCTCCTTTGCAGAGACAGGTCATATTTTTAATGTAAAATGTTACTGTCGAGTGCTTTGGAATGCACTGGCTAAGCATCATTTTGCAATCTTATGTTAAGATTTTTCTAATTATAGCCATAAGTGCATTGAGTTAGTAATATTTAATGTGCTTTAGCTGGTTTCAGCCACTGAGTAAAAGGACAAGGAAACAGTTCTGGATGTAGGTTTGATCGCTGAGTGGGAAGGTTCATTTCCAGACATTTCATTACCTTCCTAGGAAACATCTTCAGAAGGACTCAGGCGAAGCACTGCTGATAAGTCCTACTTTCTATTTATATGTTTGGGTTTCTTTGGTTCAGTGTTGTCATTTCCTGTGGTGATATCATTTCCTCGACTGGGACAACACATCCATTCTAGGACAAGCCAAACAAAGACACGCACGAGAATTCCTAGAAGCATGGCATTCCATCCAGAAATCTATCAACAAAGACATCGAGTTAGACCCCATTTACCACCCCCTGAGAGAAAGAGCAAGAAGTGAATTCACCACAGAAAGTGACATCACCAACCCAAAGAAACCCAGACATACAAATAGAAAGCAGGACTTATCAGCAGTGCTTCGCCCGAGGCCCACTGAAGATGTTACCTAACAGGGTGATGAAACGTCTGGAAATGACCCTTCCAGCTCAGCGAGCAAACTTACATCCAGAACCTCAACCAGAGCTACAAATCCTCTCAAAACTTGCGAGGAAAACAGTTTTATTGTTAAAAGGAACTACTGCCAAAATATGCACATGGTTAGAAATAGGCTCAGCTGTGCTATTTCAGACTCAAATTACCTGTTGATATTTACCAATATCACTCATGAATACTGGTTGCTTGATCAATATACCCAAAAATATGACCACTTCCTTTGGTACTTACATAGCAGTAAGAAACTAAATGTCTTAGCGAGAACGAGTTTTTGTGAATCTTTGCGAGATGATTTAAGAAGAATTAGTTTCAGCACTAGCTCTATTTCTAAAATTTGCTACAGCTACCATTACAGCCACTTATGTGTATAAATGATGTACTCCGTGGAAGACTGAAATTAAATTCTTACTCTTTTGTTGAGACAGATGACAGGCCACAAACTGCAGCCCAAGGTGCAACAGCAACATAGACAACCACACAGAAGCCACTTCACATTGATGGGAAGATTTTTCTTTAAACATCCATTTACCCGACCAATACTCATCTTGTACTCCTCTGGAGCCACCTAGAGCAAAAACAAAAAAAAAGAGAAAAGGCTCATAACATTTATTTATAGCAATAAACAAATTTCAAGTCAAGTTAACTTAAAGAATGAATAAAAACAGTTATTATTATTGGAATCATTTGATCTGCAAACAAAACCAGGAATTTGTTGTGTTCATGTTATAAAAATTTCCATTAATTTTCTGAAGTTGCTCTTTAACAATAATGTGAAATCAAAGCAAAATAGTATAAAAATATTGTATTTAAGATCCTTAAATTTAGTCCACTTTCCTTTTATACTTCAAACAAAAAAAAGGAAATAAAGAGCACATGACAACTTTCAACGTGATTTCTCTTTCCTACATTTGGGTTATTGGAGTCAAGTGGATTAATTTCTACAATACTCAATTGTTTGATATTTACAATATTGGGATTTGGGAATGCATTTTTTTTTGGTCCATATCACCTTTCTTTACAACAGCAGGCAGTTTTATGGTTAAGTAACAGCATTTTTTTTTAAAAAGAGTCTTCCAAAGACTAAGGAAGCCAAATAAAGTTCCAATGCACCAACTGCAAAGACACACAATATTAACAAATATAGAAAATGTCAATTATTAATTTTATCAGAGTTTTGTAGACTTTGAAAATTAGAAAAAAAAAGTCAAATCTATCAACAGCTACAGACGCATTGGAGGGGGAAGATTACAAAATGGATTATGGGATTTTAAAAAATGTTACCAAGCTCAAAATGCTAACAATGAAATAAAATAGTGTGCCACTGAGCAACTGAAAATAAATTGTATTACTTGTAAAATTACTTGCAATTTGTTTTTAAAAAGGGAGAAAATTACAAACCTTTACTAGATGGCTTAAAACTTCTAATCAAAGACTAATTGAGCAATTTTCAATTATAAGTACTTTTTAGTCAAGAAAGCAATTTCAGATTATGGGCCAAGTAACAATTACACAATGCACTTAAGATCAAGTTCAATGAGTGTTATTTCAGCTGGACTTGCATGCTCTATGCATACATAGTCCTCAAAGTTATTCAATCCTCATCATTTTAATACTGGCAGACAGCAGCTTGTGGCCTTAATAGAAACCCCATATTCAAATACATTCCTTATTTTCTGTATGACTTGTATAAAACATTGTAACATGGAGGATCCGCAGAGTAGTATATTTTCAAAAGTAACCAAATGTCACAAGAAAACATTTGAATCATTACCACTGGCAATATATTTCTGTTACAAACCATAACCCAAGCATTGTAATAGGAAAAATGCAAATCGGCATCCAGCTACTGGTCAGTAAGGCATGCTTCCCACACTGCAAATGACTCTTATTTCCTCTTCGTTTTATATTGGTCCTACCAATAAAACATGGTTGTAACATTTTACGACAGGATGCAAAAACACTTCACAAATAGTGAAAAGACTAGCAAAGCCCAGCAGGCTAACCATACCTCTTCAATCATAATAAGAAAGCCCTCTAATCTATCAACTGTCAGGTACAGTCACAATGCAACTCACTTGTTTATTGCTTACACTTCTCTGCAATGCACAACCACCTCTCCACAGGCTCTTTCTTTGTTGCAAATTTAGAGTAGGAAGCTTCCTTTCTTCCTGGATAAAGTAGGATTTACTCATCCAGCATGTCCCCTGGAGCTACATACGACACCACAAGTGACTACACTACACTCCTAATCCTGCTTATTTGTGAGGGGGTGGAGGCAGATGCAGGGGAAGAGAAGATACACAAGTCAAGAACAGAATTCTGCAAGGATTTGTTAACAGCAAAGCCATAAAACCAATGCAATGGAAAAGGCAATAAAAGGAACATGATTAAACAAAATGAACAAGCACAGCAGGTATCAGGTATTAGTAAAGTGTGCCTAATCATCGAAGTTACGAAATACACATTAACAGATCTTGCAAAATGAGACTGCATAAGTCTCCCAGTTTCTTTGGGACGTCCTTTCTTGCAGAATTAAAATATTAGATCATAATCTGCCAAACAAGTGCGCTTCAATTCGAAAAATTACAACTTCGCTTGTGAAGTCCTGTGTTGTTGCACTTTTAGTGCCTGAAACAGCGTAACCCACTCAAATTTTTAGATAAATATCTGCTACCAAAATAAAACTTCTTGGAGGCTTAATAGTCATGCATCTTGTAGTCAGAATCTGAAACTAAATTAACTAGCATATTGTTGCTATTTATCTTGTGACAACTACATTTTTAAACCATGGCAACTTTATACTGGAACAAACTGGATTACAGCTTCATTTAAATATTTTAATTTTTTTAACAACAAAATATATTATGATACTCTTAACAAATTCAAGCTAACACCTCAGACATTTTTGTCTCAAAACCAGCTTCCGCTCTCTTCCACCTCCTACCTGTCCTGATAAAAGATACACTCTTCAAAACAGTACTACTTCAGATCATATCATTAATTTCAAATACTAACTGTAATGAACAATTTTATTTAAATTGTTCTAGAAGCATGTGTGCCACGAAAGCCTTTTAGGATTGGGACCCCGGGTATGGAGCAATATACCTGATTGAGGTGTACAAGATTAAGAGGACCATGGATAGGGTGATTTGGAGATGCTGGTGTTGGACTGGGGTGTACCAAGTTAAAAAACACACAACACCAGGTTATAGTCCAACAGGTAGTGTGCTTCCAATTAAACATGTTGGACTATAACCTGGCGTTGTGATTTTTAAACATGGATAGGAAGCAGCTGTTCTCCTTAGTTGCAGGGTCAGTGACAAGGGGACATAATTTTAAAAAGAAAAGCAGGATGCTTAGAAGGGATCGGAGGAAAACTTTTAATCCATAGGGTGGTGGGGATATGGAATGTATTACCTAGGAGGGTGGTAGAGGTAGGAGACCTCAAAACCTGCTAAAGATATTTTGGATGAACATTTGAAATGTCATAACAATCACAGCTATGGGCCAAGTGGGAATAGTGTAGATTTACAGTAGTTGTTTTTGATGGTGCAGATGGGCTACAGGGCCTCTTTGGTACTGTATAGATTCATGATTCTAGAGCAAGAATGGCAAGTTATTAGTAGATAATTGAGAAAAAAACAAAAACAAACAAACATTTTGCTTGTTTTTGCTACACAGGATACATTCCAGTAGTAGCTCTAAATTTGGAAATGGAAGCGACAGTGTGATTTCACTAAGTTCCAATCACCAGGGAAGTGGCATTAAGTAAACTGAAGAATCTGAAAGCTGAAAACTGTGTCCAGGCAGACTTTTTCCTAGTGTCTGAAGGAAGGTGGCTAAGGAGCTGGTAATGAACTACATGTTGATATTACTCTACCAAAGTACTCTAGACTCAGGAAAAGGTGACAGACTGCAAAGTAGCAAATATAACCCTGTTATTCAAGGAGGGAAGGCAGCAGAAAACTATAGACCACATAGCTGGATGTTGATCTTGGGGAGGATCTAGAATTAAAGGGATTATAGCTGTAAACATTGAGAAACGTGAAATGTAATCGGGAAGTGTCAGGAGAATTTCATAGGAAAATCATGTTTAACTAATTAATTGGAGTTCTTCAAAGGAGTAACATGCACTGTGAATAACCGGGAACCAGTAGACACACTGTACTTAGATTTACAGAATACATAAAAGTGCCACACCAAAAAATTGAGAAAAATAAAAGCACTAAATGTAGACGATAACATATTACAAGGATAGAAAACTGGTTGTCTCGCAGAAAACAGTGTACATAATTGGATCTTTGCCTGATTGGCAGAATGTGATGACTGAAATCTTTTATAATTTAAAATCAGTGACTTAGATGACTGAGCAAAAGTGTAGCAGCTAGGAGGTGCAGATGACACCAAGTTAGACAAGAAAGTATGTTGTGAAGATGATACAACGAACCAAAGAAAGGTTGAGAGGATGCGTTAAAATTGGCAGATAGACTATAATGCTGGAAAACATTAAATTGTTCACCTCATCAGGAAGAATAAATAAGCACAGCATTACTTATTTGAGAGCAACTGTCGACTTCTGAGGTGCAGAGGAATTTAGGTGCTCTAGTGCGCAAATCTCAAAATATTAGTATGCAGATCCAGCATGCAATCTAGAAGGCTAATGAAATGTTAATTATTACAAAGTATTTATTACACAAAAACAACTAAAAACAGAAAAGGCTGGAGAAATGCAGCTCTGGCACCATCATCTGTGGAGAGACAAACAAAAGTAATGTTTTGAGTCAGATATGACTATTCTTTGGGATCGATATTATGCTTCAGTTATCCAAGGTGTTGGCAAAACCACAGTTACTCAAGGAGGGAAGGCAGCAGTTTTGGTTTCCTTATTTAAGAATGAATGCAAATGCACTGAAGCTGGTAGATTTGTTCAGAGGTTTTGTCACTACGCTCAGTATCATCATCAGTGAGCCTCTGGTGGTGTCAGTTTTCTGCCCCACTTGCTATATATCTGTATTATCAAGATTAGAGTGGTGCTGGAAAAGCACAGTTCAGGCAGCATTCGAGGAGCAGGAAAACGGATGTTTTGGGCAAAAGCCCTTCATCAGGGATGTGGCTGGGAGCCTCGGGGGGTGGAGGTAAATTTTCCAGCTTTTCCAGCACTACTCTAATCGCCAGCATCTGCAGTACCCACTTCTTCCATTTATCTGTATCTATTTATTATGGTAGGTGATATCATTTCTGGGTATGTTTGAGGGGTTGATAAATGGGGTCCAAATCTGTGTTTGTTAATGGAGTTACGATCTGAATGCCAGGTCTCTAGGAATTCCTATACATGTCTTTGTTTAGCCTGTCCAAGGATTGGATGCATTGTCCCAGTCGAACTGGTAACCCTCTTCGTCTGTGTGTATAGATATTAGTGACAGTTGGTCAGGTCTTTTGGTGGCTAGTTGATGCTCATGTGTCGTGGTGGCTAATTTCCTGCCCATTTGTCCAACGTAATGTTTGTTGCAGTCTTTACAGGGTATTTTCTATAGATGTTCATTTTGCACATTGTTGGTATGGGGTCCTTTAAATTCATCAGGACCTATTTCAGCGAGATGGTAGGATTGTGGGCTACCTTAATGCCACGGGGCCAGAGTAGTCTGGTCGTCATCTCCGAGATTTATTTGGTGTATGGCAGAGTGGCGAGAGTCTCTGGGAGTTTTGTATCTTCTTGTCTAGGTCTGTTGGGCAGGAATCAGCAGACTGTGCTCATCAGGTACTCGTTGTTCCTGAATACAATGTATAGGTGTTTTTTCTCGACTTCCTGTTGCTCCTGGGTGCTGCAGTGTTGTGGCTCGTTTAAAAAAAAAATGCCCTCTTGCAGCTCTGTGGGTGTTGGGATGATTGCTCCTGTAGTTGAGTTTCTGGTAACAGAGCTGCATCAGGACATATTCAGGAACAATGGGTATTAGATAAGCACAGTCCATGGATTCCTGTGCAACAGACCTAGACAAGACGACACAATACGCCCAAAGACTCTAGCCACCCTGCCATACATCAACCAATGATGTTACCTGGCATGGTGACAGAATGTCTGAGAACAAATCTACCATCTCAGTGAACAACTTTACAAGCTGACATTTGGATAAGAACACGAATAAGAAATGTTTGGACAGATGTGGGCCAAGCGCAGGCAGGTGGGACTAATTTAGGTTGGGATTATGGTCAGCATGAACTAGTTGGACTGAAGGGTCTGTTTCTGTGCTATGTGAGACCACAACTATTAAGTTAAAATAAGCATACAAAACATTATTATGAATAGCAGCAGGTTGAGGATTAGAAGTTTTAGGATGAAGCTAAGAGCAACCAAAATATTGAATAAGATAAAAAGGGAAAAATTAGCACAAGAGCATATAATCAGGAAAATGAAAATCATTGTAAGATTTTTTGCAAATACACTTAAAGAGGGAGGTTATGCTGCAGCTCTATAAAGCCTTGGTTAGACCACAGTTGGAATATTTTGTTCAGTTCTGGTTGCCTCATTATAGGAAGGATGTGGAAGCTTTAAAAGAGAGGGCGCAGAGAAGATTTACCAGGAGGCTGCCTGGACTGAGGGCATGTTTTACAAAGTAAGGTTGAAGGACCTAGAGCTTTTCTCATTGGAGTGAAGGAGGATGAGAGGTAACTTGATAGAGGTGTAAAAGATGATGAGAGGCATAGTTAGAGTGGATAGCCAGAGACTTTAGCCCAGGGCATAAATGGCTATCATGAGGGGGCTTAATTTTAAAGTTGTTTGGAGAAAGGTTTAGGGGAGACATCAGAGGTATGTTCTTTAGACAGAGTGGTGGGTGCGTGGAATGCACTGTCAGCAGCGGTAGTAGAGTCAGATATATTAGGGACATTTAAGTGACTCTTGGATAGGCACATGGAAGATAGTACAACAATGAAGGCTATGCAAGTTAGTTTGATCTTAGATTAGGATAAAAGGCCAGTACAACAAAGACCGAAGGGCTTGTACTATACTGAACTTTTCTACGTTCTATGTTTTAGAAGCTGAAGTAACTGTTTGGTCTCTTAGAAGCAGAGGCAAATGCAATTATAATGAAGAACGAAGATATGGCAGAGGCATTGAACAATAGCAGAAGACAAATTTCATATTTGAAAGAGAGAGTAACTAAGGGGCTACTACACATGAAGGGACTAGAGGCCAACAAATCTCCATGATCTTAGTTCAGTAGTTGTTACCAAATAAGATGTACAAATTTACCCCTTAGACGTTCTTAATAATACGTACTGGATCAGTAAATAGTTAGCCATGATGTAATATACTTCATGCTATCACCTGAACTTTCTGAAGTATTTTCTGAAAAGCCTCAGGTGTTAATTTAAGCTGTTCAACAGGATAGGCCCAATGAAAGCAAAGGAAAATAGATCAAGCAGGACATCAAAAAACAGGGAAAGCAAAAAATCAGTTTTCAATAACTACTCACCTTCCCTGTAAGCACAGAGGGAAATTCTGGATCAAATTTGTTGCTGAGGCCAAACCTTAACAAGAAACAACAAAAAAAATGTGTAAATGCTTGTTATTCAAGAAGAGTGATTTTATGGCAAAAGTTACTGCGCAAGTACCATTCAAGGGTTCGCAATTATACATTTTTTTAAAAAAAATAAAAGCCAAAGCCACATTTTAATTGTCAAATAGAATTTTTCCCCAAAACCTAGGAATTGCCACAATGATTGAAGATTTTCCATGGAAGATCCAAAGATGCTGCTCAGATTCATTCCAACGTAAACACCATGAGCCCATGATGTGGAGGTGCTGGTGTTAGACTGGGGTGGACAAAGTCAGAAGTCACACGTCACCGGGTTATAGTCTAACAGATTTATTTTAAAAATCACAAGCTTTCGAAGCACTGCTCCTTCATCCGGACCAATTTAGCGTGACACCAAATAATGGCACTGGTTTCAAATGGCAGGTTGAACACTAAGAAGCCAGCGAACATACTTAAATAGCATCTTGGTCAATTTAAATACAACATTTTCAGGGATAATAATTTCAAGCCAGCATTTTAATTTAGAACGTTTCCCTAAAAGGAGCATTAGCTTCTCCAGACTGAGAATACTTGGTTTACTGCATTGTCAACAAAATGGCAATTCTATGAAAGTATGTCAAAACAATTCCAAGACGTTTCAAGTACAAGATATCAAAGCTGACAAAATGTGTTTGATCCTGCAGGAAGATTTCATATTACACAGAAAAATGGGAGAGATGTAAGTATTTCCGGACTCACTTAAGTAAAATTCTTTCCATCTCAGAATGGAGTGCACACAAATACAAAATATTTGTAAGGATCATAACTCACTGTTTACTATAAATAGAAAGTTCAGTAACATATCAAGTTACAGGTAGTACTGGTAAATAGAAATATAATTTTATAATCCAAAGTTTCACTAGATTTGAACACAATAAAAAAAGGTACATAGGTTATTTTTAAAACTATTAAAGATAAGCAATTATCAAAATTGTCATCTATCCTTGCAATTACATTCTCAAGCTCCCAAAAGCTTGCAGAAAGCCAGGGTGTGCAATGTATTTTTTTCCCTTTTTAAGGAATGGAATTAAAACAAGCCAAGCTTAGCAAAGTTTCCATATTTCACTGGTCAGTTTCCTAATGAATAGCTAAAAACCAACTTGTTTGATGGAGTTAAAAATCACACAACACCAGGTTAGAGTCAACAGGTTTAATTGGAAACACAGTGGTGAGCTTTCGGAGCGCCGCTCCTTGATAGAGGTACGCTTGCTACTCTTAACGCTTCTTTCCCTGTTGCACCTCAAACTACATCATTGGAAAACAGATCCTGAATTTCACTGGTGCCACCTAGCGCTCTCTCTACTGACTCCAATTGATCACAATGCTTATCTAACACCTGGCCATGAAAGACTAGATATTTCCTTAATTATAAATTGGGAAGATTAAAGTCGGTCTTCCCAAAAACCTTCATTCCCTAACCACCAACTCAAACCGTTACCATGATCACTGTCCAAGGTGAAACCAACTGGTCTCAACTTTGGAATTCTCCATATTTTGTGCGACCCTTGTCTCAGCTTCTAGCTCCATATTCCTTCCATCATCACAAATGATTACTCCTGCCATTGTTACAATCGCTATCAGTCACTGAAATGTTTAAACTCCTGCCAGATACAGACTTCAGATGAGAGGCGTACGCATTCACTTTATCACCACATTGCCAATAATAGTACTGCACATATCATATATTACTTAAAATCACTTACATTGTATTGTTTTCACACATACAATTGATGGGGGTGGGGGGTGGGGGGGGGGAGAAAGAGAGAGGAGAAGAAAGATGTGAAAATATACAAATACATTTTTTCCGAATTATTTAAGGTGTTTTCCAAATGAAGGTTTGGACGCTTAAAACAAAAGAGCCACATGCACTGTTACAAAACACAAGCAGCAAATTTAGAGAAACTACATACTGTACCACAAAAAACTTAAGATGTATTTGTAGCCCAACCACTATTAGTTAAAATAAACACTGCTAACTGGGACTG
Source organism: Chiloscyllium punctatum (assembly GCF_047496795.1). NCBI lineage: Eukaryota > Metazoa > Chordata > Chondrichthyes > Orectolobiformes > Hemiscylliidae > Chiloscyllium > Chiloscyllium punctatum. The sequence goes on along the minus strand of NC_092763.1, from coordinate 58,562,128 downwards.
GAAAAGGAAATTGATGTGAGCTTCAAAAGGTTTTAGCGATGACTTAGTATTAACATTTTCTGTGCCATTTTAAGATTAACTTGCAGCAAAGATATAATACTGCTGCCAATTGAAGCTACTGGCAGATATCTTGCAGATCTGAAAGCTTTGAAATGCAGTGACACTTGCTCCTCCTTCTGCTTCAAGCATTATTTCAATGGTGCCCTGTTAGATTCTGAAAAATAGGCACTAGCTGACTTATAGTTCTGAAAGCAGAATTGTACTTTCCAATTTTCTGCTACCCAATGAAGAAAAATGTAAGAAATAGAATCTGCCTACTAGATTTCACAGATTACAATGTATTGCAGAACATTTTTCTTGCCAATAGTAACACAAAACCAAGTATAAATAATCAAAGTTATTAGAAACTATACATGCCAAACAAGTTACTTTGTCTATCAAATAGGCTGTTTCTCGATGGGAAAGCAGCATTCAATCTAACCATCTAACTACCTTATCAACTAGCAATTTAATGTTGTAACTAATTGAAGAAATCAAAGACACCCGCATTGATGTCCACATGGACACTATCAATAGCAATTCTGGCAAGTACAAATTGATTTTGCAGCTCATGGAAGGTTGATACTGTAGCACAAGTAATTATATGATAAAAGCTTGTCAAATCAGAGGATTATGTTTTTATGACCTCTGGAAACAAAATTCAATTTACATGCATCATCACAAAAAAATTCTCCATTTTATTTTCTCCTCAGGCCATATTCTCTTCCATCAAATTAGGGTGGCAGCGTGGCTCAATGGTTAGCACTGCTGTCTTATAGCACCAGGGACCTAGGTTTGATTTCGCCCTTGGGCAACTATGCAAACTCCACACAGACATTCTCCCAGTGTCTGCATGGATTTTCACCAGATGCTCCAGTTGTTTCCTCCTCCAATGCAGGTTAGGTGGATTGGCCATTCCAAAATTACCTAATGACCAGGAATACATAGGTTAGGCCAATTATCCATGGGAAATGCAGGGTTACAGGGACAGGGTAAGGCGTTGGGTCTGAGTAGGATGCTCTTCAGACAGTTGGGCTGCACTTGAGCCAAATGGCCTGTTTCCACACTAATGGGATTCTGTGATTCTTTGACATTACTTCCATGATTATATCAATATCGCTCTTCAATCAAGTATCCCGAATCAGAAAGCAGTACAGCAAAACTCAACTAATTTCCCTTCCGCATATCTCAGGATGCTCAGCATTTGAATCAAAAAGTGCTGGAAACACAACAGACTGAATCAGAAACTGTTGGGAAATCAGACAAATTAATGCTTTGAGTGTGGAAAGGCATTTTGTCAGACAAAAATCAAAGCAGTACAGCTAAAATGTCAGGACAGATTACCGTGATTCATTCATCCTCTATAGCAAGATACTATTTTCAATTGTGCACAAAGTGTTAATCAAGTGTGTACTATCCCCTCCATGTATTACTTTTCAATTGGCTCTATAATAGCTTCTTTTCAATTTTGTTTTTGAATTAAGCAGTTTCCTCCCCAATCAGTATTTTCATGCATTTGCAGGTTTGTGTATTCATCCACTAAAGATGCTTCAGCTATCTTTTTAATAAAATTCATAAATTGGGGAAAATTTTGTCAGCTCATTGGGTAAATGTTTCTTGTAAAAGCACGACAACAGATTAATTCACCCAAATCACATCTGTATGTGCTCTTTGTTGGAGCATTCAAAGAATAATCCCATTGCTCTGTGCATTCCCTACAGCTTGGTCATCCTTTGCTATGGTTAATTCACTTACCTTTCTTTTGTTGCATCCCTCAACCAGTGCCTTTGATAAAGCATTTGCTGCTTTGACAACTCTTTGCACGAAACATTCTAACTACTCCCCTTATTCTCAGCAATAAATTTGAAATGGATTGACCATAATTATTCACCACCAAACCAAAGAAAATACTTGTCCTTCTTCACAATATTAAAATCTTCATAATTCTAAAAACCTTAAATTCTCATGCTCTTCTGCTGTAATGGTCATTGAGAGTCATACAATCACAGAGCTGTACAGCATGGATAACAGACCCTTAATCCAACTCATCCATGCCGACCAGATATTCTAAATCAATCTAGTCTCATTTGCCAGCATGTGGCCCGCATTCCTTTAAAAACTTTTCTTATTCATAGACCCATCCAGATAGCTTTTAAATAGGTTATAAAACTACCAGCAACCACAACTTCCTCTGGCAGCTTATTCCATACACCACCACCCACTACAGGAAAATGTTGCACTTAGGCACCTTTTGAATCTCTTCCTTCTCACCTTAAACCTATGCCCTTTGGATTCCCCTACCCTGGGAAAAGGCTTCAGCTTTTTACCTTAATTATGTCCCTCACGATTTTATAAAAGTCTATAAAAAGGTGACCCCCTCAGCCTCCAATGCTCTAGGGAAAATAGCCCCAGTCTATACAGCCTCTTCATATAGCTCAAATCCTCTAACCCTGGCAACATCCTCAATCTTTTCTAAACCCTTTCAAGATTCACAACCTCTAACGTTGGACAATTTCTTATTGTTCATTGTTGATAAATCATTGCTCACATGGAATGGAAATAACAACAGACACTGATGAAACAGCTGACCTAGTTCCATGCTGTAATTTCCACACATGAATTTATGTTGTGTTTACTCTGAATTGCTAGTGTGAATTTATTGCACATGCTCAGTATTTTGTCTTAATACCATAAATAAAATGTCCTTCTACGGAGAGGATCTGCATCAAACTATCAAATCTTACAACACAGGAAACCTGTCAGTCCATCATATGATCATCACCTTCAGGGAGCTATGGACCTGCACCCGCTGTTCCCTCCGTATATCAATGCTCTCAAAGGTCTTGCCATTTACTGCAGTTTCCTTTTGCAGTTGACCATCCAAAAATGTGTCACCTCACTTATATGGATTAAACTCCATCTGTCACTTCTCTGCTCAAATTTCCAACTGGTCTACATTGTCTGTATCCTTTGCTGAAGTTGTGGACATGAGGAGGTTATCAATTTCCATGTCATCTGCAAATTTATATATTAGAGGTCCCAGCAGTGATCCTTTTGGAACACCACTGGTCACAGACCTGCAGTCAGAAAAGTACACCTCCAAAAACTACTCTCTTCTTTCTCTTGAGCATTTTTTAGGTGTGATCCGTTCCAGATCTGAAAAATCTTCCTACCTTTGTAACTACGTCAAACTCCTGCTACCCTCACTATCTATGTAACCTTCCTCTATCACAAACAGCAAAAGAAAACTCCCTACCTGAGCTACCGCCTCCAGATATTAGAATCCGCCTGATCTCTGGACACCATCCAGAGCTACCTTCACTATCGCATAATTTAGTCTCTAAAATCCAAATAATGACTATGAACTCCTCCTGTCTCTAAAACACATTCAATCTCTGCAAACTCTAAGCATGTAATCTCCTTCAGTCATGACAAACTTCTCCACCTTTAACCACCTACAAACATGACTACATTATTTCCATAACCTACGTGAGCTCCTATAGTCCTCCCTGTGCCAACCACATCACATCCCTGCATATCTCTGTTTCTGTATAATGTTTTCCCATTCTTAAAATCCTCCCTATGTCTGTCACCTGTTCCAGCCTCCATAGCTGTCACCATCTCAGTAAAACCTCCTCAAGATTTCTACAGCCCTCTATCACTACATTCCACCAGTCAATGCAACATCAGAGTATGGGGTGAATGCAGGAACAGTGTACTGAATTAGATAATCAGTTGCAATCATATTGAATGATGTGGCAGGCTCATGTGGCCAAATGGCCAATACCGGTCCCTCTTTCCAGTGTTTCTCTTTAAAATCCCTAACTCCATAACCCCTTTCAGTCCCCACAACCCTCCCCATCTGTGTCACCTAGTCCAGCTCTGACAGTGCTTCCTATCTCCTTCAAACCCTGGAACACGTCATATAGAATAGTACAGCACAGTATAGGACCTTCAGCCCTCAATGTTCAGCCCTTTTATCCTAGTGTAAGATCAGATCAACCTACATACCCTTCATTGTACTATCATTCCATGTGTGTATCCAATAGTCGCTTAAATATCCCTAATACATCGGACTCTACAACCACTGCTGGCAGTGCATTCCATGCACCCACCATTCTTGGTGTAAAAGCACCTACTTCTGACATCTCTCCTAGACCTTCCTCCAATCACCTTAAAATTATGCCCCCTCATGATCAACGTTTCCACCATGGGAAAAGAAAGAGACTCTAGCTATCCACTATTTATGGCTCTCATCACTTTGTACACCTCTATCACTCTGTCTTCTATGACCAAGCTTTTACCAAACAGGTCAACTCAGTATGGACCCCATGTGACTTAATCTTCTGGACTAGCCTACCAGGAGGACCTTATCCCCACGTAGACAACATCCACTACCCGAACCTCAATCATCTTCATTGAGTTTTCTGAGAATTAATCAGGTGTGAGAGACAAGGCACCCTCCGCACTAAGTAATGCTGACTATCCCTAAGACCACCATGCTTCTCGAAATGTGAGTAAAGCCTGTCCTGAAGAATCGCTCCACTAAATTTCTGTACCACTGATGCAAGACTCGCTACCATATGGTTTCCTGGATTATCCCTGTTACCCTTCTTAAACAAAGGAACAACATTGGCTATCCTCCAGTCTTCACTTGCAGCTAAGAGATAATAAAAAGCAATTTACTTCCTTCTCTTCTTCAGTATCCGGAGATAGGTACCAGGACCTAATGGGATGTATCTACCTTAAAATGTTTTTCAAGACAACCAACACATCCTGCTTCTTAGTATCAGGATGCTCCAGAATGATAACATGTGTCCTCCCTAATCTTACCGTCATCCGTGTCCTTCCCCTGGGTGAAGACTGATGCAAAGTAAATTATTAAAAAAGGATCTCACTCACTTCCTCTGGCTACCTGCATAAATTCCCTCCTTTGTCCTCTAATGGACCTACCCTTTCCCTAGCTACTCTCTTGTTCCTTATAGTTTGTACAAAATACCTTGCAATTATTCTTAAATCCTACTTTCTAAAGATATTTCATGGTACCTTCTAGCCTTCCTAACTTAAGCTTTTTTAAAAAAAATACTCAAGGGCCTTGATTTCTGGTTTTCTAAACGGTACATATGCTTTCTTTTTCAATATCACATCACCCAAGGTTCCTGGATCTTGCCATTCTTATCTTTCATTCGCCTCACAGGAAGAGGCTGGTCCTGAACTCTGGTCAACTAGCCTTTAGAAAATTCCCACATGTCAAATGTGAATTTACCTTCAAACAGCCACCCCAACCTAATTTCTCCAGGTCTTCCCTAATACTGTTGTAGTTAGCCTCCACCAACTTAGCACTTTCACTCAAGGGCTAGTCTTCTCCTTATCTATAACTACAGGTAGCTCTATAACACCATAGTTGCCTTCCAGTAAATCTTATTTAATAGAAAAATCACAATATAAATAATGGGGCCTATGGGAAAAGTGGGTTATGGGGCAGAGCAGCAACAAAAATTCTCACTCACTATTACTAAAACAAAAACCCTTAAAAGTCTAACATAAAAATATAGCACAGTCTGAATGAAGGTATAAAATCATATTTCTCAAATGAAACAAAAAAGTAAATTTAACAGTACATTAAAAAAATATTGTTAATGCAGGGACAGAGGGGTCATCATGGTGTGCAAGGTAGAATCCTTCATTCCTGTTAAGTAAACAACATCATAAATTCTCTCCTGAAGCTCAAAAGGCTTTATAATATCTAGCTTCTCTTCCAGTGTGGCCATGCTCTTGCATTCACATGTGCAATTTTATCACCAAGGTGCTTCTTACTAACATTCTTGTCCATTTTTTAAAAATCAAAAAACAGGGATAATCTAGAAGTAGTGTATTTTTCACTGGAAGCTGCTCAATGTATCTCTCACAGAAGCTGCTGTCTGCAGCTGACATTAGCGCTTGCGCAGAATGGCATGAAGACCGGAGCCAACATTGGCTTACGTGCAGAACAAAGTGCTGGAACTGTGCTGTTGTGAACAGAGGTAAGCATTCTCGAAAAAACCGTTCCTCAATTCCTCAGCAATATTACAATCAAAATTGCCCGTTATCTGAGAACTACATGTATCTTAAAACTTATAGAATTACAGTTTATATTGGTGAAAAGTCTCATTCCCTTTCCCAACACAGCAAAGATGTGTCCTTTAAGACTTTTCAAAATCTATTTTGATAATTGTGATTTAATCTCTTTCCAATATCCTTGCTGCCAATACGTTCCAGATTATAATTTACTGCATAATTACCAATGAACTTGTGGGTACCATAGTTACTTTGTCTGTACATTATCAAGTCACAACAGGCACTGCCTGAGGTGACTTCCTAAACAGAGTGAGAATAATGCATGACCCAAAAGGATTACTCAGAATTTGTTAGATTGGCAATGTTAAATCAGCCACTTTCCAGACATCATATAAGTAACACATAGAAATGAATGGCTTTCCATCTTACTGCCCTCAGTACATACTGTCAACTTTGCTTCTACGTATTTAAAAAAAATATGTACACCCAACATTTTCACCTGTCAGATCAACATCTTTGGCATAAGGGGCTAGACAAGCATCTCCCATGAAAATTTATATCCCTGCACCTAACCTCAACACATACTCAACAGGGTCACGAGGCAGCAATTAGAATTTGAAATACTTGATGCATCTTCCTTTTCCCTAATACAGGAGATCAGTCCTTGAGCTGTTCAGGGAGAGGTGGGCACCGCAGGGAGTGGAGTGCTTTATCTCCCCGTCCAACTCTATTTTGATTTAACCCCTACCCTTCCTTTCACTTTTTTGATAATACAGCATTGCCCATCCGGGTGTCTCCTTTCTTCCTGGTGGTGAAAATCGAATAAAGATTTGTACACCTGCTGCTTTTCACTGTGTCTCACATCTCAACACACAAGATGGGTGATGGGGAAAATATAAGCGGTACCACAGTTAGGGGGGTAGTGTCAGGGTAAGGGGGGGGGGGGGGGGGGGGGGAAACACAGGAGATTTAGAATCTCGCCAGTTTAGGGTGCTGGCTCTGAAAAAGAGAGAGAAAAAAATTACCAGGAGATTCAGAGTCTCCTCAGTTTTGGGCACTGACTCTTTAAAAAAAATATACAGGAGATCGGATGCCGTTTGTAGTACCGTCATCTATACAGGTAATCACCTAATGGGACAAGTCAAGAACTGAATTTGGGAAACTACTGATCTGTGGTTCAATTTCCCATCAGATAGTGCATTCAATGACTCAATACTACACCATGTGGTATACATACAGACTCTAAATACTAGCGGTACAAGACATGGACATTTTTCAACATAGATTGAAACACATGTGAACAGGAACACTTGGGAGAAGTTTGCAAAGTTGCATTTTAAACATTATCTGTAGAATGTTAAACCAGCAGAAAATAATTTTTCCAGCAAAAGAAACCAGTCTTTTTAAGAAGTGCATAAACATCTGTAACACATCTCTTAAAGTCCACCATGGATCAAATACCCTTCAATAGAATCTAATTTAAAAAACATTCCAATTCACACTGCAACACATGGAGGAAAGGTGAACATTAATAGACAAATTAAGCCAATTGTCTATACAGCAGCACTACTCCATAAGGTACTTCCACGGATATATTTTCTCCTTTGGCAAGCGTACAACGATGATTTCTACATCATAAGAGCAACAACTGACAAGAGCATATCTCCATCACACTTAAATTATTCCGATTAAGCAGCTCTTCGTGTATCTTTACTGTCTGACTGATGTCCTGTAACCAGGTTATTATCAACAATTTAGGATTACAAAGCAAGATCTTTACAGAGCAGTTATTGGGGTAATGATACCCAGACTGGGACGGGGGAAGGACAGAGTATACAGACACTAAACAGCAGTAAATACAGTCCGGGGGGTGGAGGTCTAATGAAAGACCAAATTAATGGCTCTTAACTTGAATGCACATAGAGTCATAGGTATGGGTAGCAGTGGTTAGCACTGCTGCCTGACAGCACCAGAGACCTGGGATCAATTCCCGCCTTGGGCAACTGTCTGTGTGGAGTTTGCACATTCTCTCTGTCTGCGTGGGTTTCCCCCAGTGCTCCGGTTTCCTCCCACAGTCCAAAGATGTGCAGGTTTGGTGAATTGGCCATGCTAAATTGCCCGTAATGTTAGGTGAAGGGGTAAATGTAGGGGAATGGGTGTGGATTTGTTGGGCCGTAGAGCCTATTTCCACACTAAGTAATCTAATCTAAAAATGTACAGCATGGAAACAGACCCTTCGGTCCAACCCGTCCAGATGTCCCAACCCAGTCTAGTCCCACCTGCCAGCACCCGGCCCATATCCCTCCAAACTCTTCCTATTCATATAGCCATCCAAATGCCTCTTAAGCGTTCTAATTGTACCAGCCTCCACCACATCTTCTGGCAGCTCATTCCATACACGTACCAACTTCTGTGTGAAACAGTTGCCCCTTAGGTCTCTTTTATATCTTTCCCCTCTCACCCTAAATCTATGCTCTCTAGTTCTGGACTCCCCGACCCCAGGGAAAAGACTTTGCCTATTTACCCTATCCATGCCCCTCAATTTTGTAAACCTCTATAAAAGGTCACCCCTCAGCCTCCAACGATCCAGGGAAAACAGCCCCAGCCTATTCAGGGTCTCCCTATAGCTCAAATCCTCCAACCCTGGCAACATCCTTGTCAATCTTTTCTGAACTCTTTCAGGTTTCACAACATCTTTCAGACAGGAAGGAGATTAGAATTGCACGCAATATCCCAACAGTGGTCTAACTAATGTCCTGTACAGCCGCAACATGACCTCCCAACTCCTCACATATTTGGAATAAAGTGAATTAACAGGTTAAATACAGGTTAATGGATATGCTCTTACAACCACTATAGAGACGTGGTTGCAAGGAGAGCAAAGCTGCAATACAAATATTTGTGGTTATTGACTTTTTGACAGCTAGGAAAAAAAGGGTAGTGGGGTAGCATATTGGTTTGGGATGGTACAAGTACAGTAGAAAGAAATGATCTTTGATCAGAAGGCACAGAATCCATACAGGTGAAGATAAGGGAAAAGAAAAAGGCACATAAGACAGACAGCAATAAGAATATTTTATACATCCCCTAACAATAGCTATATGGTTGGACACAAAATCAGGAGATAATGGAGCTCTATACATTAATCAGGAGTAATTTCAAGCTTCATGTAGATTGGAAGAGTCCGGTTAGTAGAGGGAACCCTGAGGAACAATTCAGAGTGTAAAAGTTGTGGAAACAGTCAGAGATTAGGCTATTTTGGATTTTGTGATGTGCAGTGAGGCAGGTTTAAAAAACCATATCAGAATGGAAGAGATTCTCTAGAAAACAGTGACCAAAACATGGCAAGATTTAGCAATCAGTTTGAGAGTGAGGAGCTTAGGTTGGAAACATCTGCCAAACATAAATATGGGTTAGACTTTTATATATAAAAAAAGTATAGAGTTGGTTGGACTGGACTGGTAAATGAGTTTACAGCAAAAAAAAAAGTTGAGAAACAATGGCAGATTTCTAAAAAAAACTCATGGCTCACAGCAAAAGTATATTATAGTGAGAAAGAAGGATTCTAGGAAGTGGGTAAGTCAACTATAGTTTACTAAGGAAGTTGAAGATAGCATCAAATTGAAACATACAATGTGGTAAAGATTACTGGCAAACTAGGGAATTGGGAAAGTTTTGAAAACCGATACAAAAAATTTTGAGGGCAAGCTTTAAGTAATATCAAGATGGACAGTAACAGCTTTTCTTCAAATATCTGAAAAAGAAAGAGGGGAGCCAAAGTGATCATAGGCCCATTAGAGAATGAAGCTGGGGAAAAATAATGGGGAACCAGGAAATTGCAGAGGGATTGAATAAACAGATTGTGTCTGTTTTTATAGTAGAAAACACTACCAGCATTCCAATGTTAGTGAATAACCAGGAGGCAAAAAAGAAGAAAGGAAATAAATGCAATAACTATCACTGGAGAAAACATGTTCAGGAAATTAATGGGGCTAAAGGCCTGTCTCCTAGCCCTGACAGGATGAATCTAGGATATTAAAGGAAGTAGCTACAGAGATAGTGGATAGACTGTTAACAATCTTCCAGGATTCCTCAAATTCTGGAAAAATTCCAGAGGAATAGAAAATTGCAAAAGCACCACCTTTATGTTAAAAGAAAAGAGGAGACAAAAAAAAAAGGGGAACTACATGCCAGTTAACCCAACATCTGTTATTGAGAAAAATTTCAAGAGTCTGTTATACAGGACGTGACAACACAACAGTTAGAAATACATAACATGATCAAGCAAAGTCAGCATGCCTTAATGAAGGACAAAAGTAGCCTGACAAATTTAATCAAATGCTTTGAGGTAACAACCAGGTTGAAAAAGGAACAATGGATGTAATAGATTTGGATTTTCAGAAGATGTTTGACAAGGTGTTGACATTAGACTACACTGGAGGAGAGTTCAGGACCAAGTGGCATAGTCTCAGAGTAAAGGAATGCACACTTAAGACCAGGAAGAGGAGGAATTTCTTCTAATGGCAGTGAATTGGTGGAATTTGTTATTTATATAAATCTTGAATATGCTTAGTTTTTTTAACATCAGTAAGGAATCAAGAATTATAGGGAAGAAGCCAGAATGTGGAATTGTGGATAATAGCCATGATCTCATGGACCTGCCAAGCTGACTCGATGGTTGGAATGGCCTACTTATGCTCCTATACTTTATGAACTTATAGCTCATCAGGGGCCATACCTTATCTGTGTGCCAATCTTTGGTGAAATCCCTCATGTGTATATGTTTCTTTTCCTGTACATGACAGAAGCTGCTTCTACCAAAGAGGAATGAAAACAGTGGTAAAATACTGCAGATAATGGAAAATTTGAAATAAAACTGCATAGCTATAGTCAGCAGACCTGCCAGTATTACACAAAAGACAGACAAGATCAATCTGAAATGTTAAATGTCAAAAGGTATTCAAATGCTCAAGAATTGCATCCCTAATTGCCAAAGAGAAGTTTGTATGAGCTACCTTCTTTAACTGACAATGTCTGAATGTTCTAGATTTATGCAACAGTTATTAGGTACGAAACCTCAGGCTTTTGACTCAGTGACAAATAGGAACTACAACTTATTTAAGTCAGAAAGACTGATTTGGAAGGCGATATTCCATCTGATGAAATTATGCTTCTAGTTGGAAGCAGACATAATTTTCAAAGGCAATGAAGAAAAGCATTTGGCGATTGCTACAATGAATCTTGTATATAGTATACACGATTGTCACTAATGATATAGGGAGACGTTTCCAGACTTGAATTGCTAGTTACATTTTCTGTTTCTGTAAAATCACATCCTTAATCTGAAATTCTTCATTCATTTTAAATCAATGTAAATACACTGGAGTTTGCTCAATTTCCCAATATGCCCTCCACCCACAAAACAGCAAGGTATTCCTACAACTTATCACTTCACTCAGAAAATGGATATCATTATATCGCTTACCTCCAATTGATTTAATTTATGAGGTTGAGAGCCAGCTTCCTCAATACAACTGCACGGCTTACATGACCCTTTTAGCCAGTCGTTAGGCAAGAATCTCCCACACTGCTGTGGGTCCAGAGTAATGTATATGTCAGACCAGGTATGGATGGCAAAATTCCTTCCATAAAGTACATTTGTGTACACATAATATCTTACAATTATGATTATTACTGGTATTAGTCCTTTTTTGCAAATCTAACTTCAGTAATTGAATTTAAATTCTCCAGCCATCCCATTGGGATTTGAAGTCATTTAATCAAATAGTCCAGGCTTCCAGTTTACTAGCCCATAAATTTAACTATTGCAGTAAGCTACCTTTCTCAGTACTTTTTATAAAACTCACTTTTCAACCACAATGGGGCATTCACATGCAAATCCCTTTTCTGCATTAATATGTTGTGTAACTGTTTATCCAAAATTGCAAGCCACGTCTTTTTATAGATCACTTCAAAACGAACACCTACTTTTAAAAACTGCATTTAAAACACACATTTACGTTGACGGATTACGTGGTCTTTTGTTTCTTGTCAATAAACGTCGAGTTTATTCAAGAATGCCCCCAAAACACAGCTGTGAACTAAAAGCACAAAAGTAATTTCAAAAGGTGACGAGTAATCAAATTCGAAACTACAGCCAAATTTAGGAGCGCAGAAACTTACACTGTATAGTTAATCAATAGAAATAGAAACGAATTTATGGTATCACAAGTTTCCTGTCTTTAAGATCCAAGTAATCACATTAATTCTGACATAAATACAACCTAGTTAAATACAGTCAGCAATTCGACTTGTTTGAATGAGTTCACAATCAAATCGCTCAGATTATATAAATCTCACGACGCACTGTTACTTACATGTGACAGAATGCTGATCCTACAAATACAACATTAAAAACGGCTGTTACAAGTGTAGCCACTGTAACTAATTCTTGAAAATACGATTACAAAACCAGATCAGTTTTTCCGGGTCAAAAAAAAAAGAAACAGACGCAGAATAGAGCCAAGCAAGGGGTCAACATCACGCCAATAATAATGCGCTGCAGGACCAGCAGTGCGCCAGCCCCGCGCTCCCTGGGAATACTTCAGCGTCCTTTTGCTTGGTTACAGCCGCCTGTTGTCAGCAGCGGCCGAGAGCCGGAGCGGGGCCGCCGCCGAGCAACACTCCCAGAGGAGAGGACAAGCTTCGGGGAGACAGAGCTGCACTCTTTTCCCCCTAACCCCGCTCCTCCCAGGCCCCAACTTACACAGTTATATGGCCAGCCCCTCGCACCACCACGGGGTCTGGAGTATACCGGATCAAGTGTTCATCCATCACCACCCGCTCGTCCTCCTCGTCCAGCTCATATATCGTATCGAAGTCGGCCATGTTGCTCCTGAGGGGCACGGCCGTCCCCGCGTCTGCGCACGCCCCGGCCACGCTGACGTCACAAGCACCGCCTGCCGCCTTGACGGCCACGTGCTGATTCGCCTGGAGCAGCAGCAGCAGCAGCAGCAAACATGGGCTAGGCTGTATTGGTAGGAGAAAGTGAGGGCTGCAGATCAGAGTCTAGATTAGAGTGGTGCTGAAAAAGCACAGCAGATCAGGCAACATCCGAGGAGCAGGAGAATCAACGTTTCGGGCAAGAGCCTTTCACCAGGGTATACATTACATTGGGATATCCTGGGCTAGGGTGGGCTGCAGTAGGATATCCTGGGCTAGGGTGGGCTGCAGTGGCATACAGTGGGCTAAGATGGGCTGCATTAGTGTACAGTGGGCTAAGGTGGGCTGCATTGGTATAGACTGGGCTAAGCTGAAAATGTGTTGCTGGAAAAGCGCAGCAGGTCAGGCAGCATCCAAGGAACAGGAGAATCGACGTTTCGGGCATAAGCCCTCCTGAAGAATGGCTTATGCCCGAAACATCGATTCTCCTGTTCCTTGAATGCTGCCTGACCTGCTGCGCATTTTCAGCTCTGATCTCCAGCATCTGCAATCCTCACTTTCTCCTCATAGACTGGGCTAAAACAGGCTGTAATGGCATACCCTGGGCTATAACAGGCTGCATTGGTATATCATAAACTAGGGAAGGCTGCATTGATATACACTGGGCAAAGATGAGCTGCACTGGGGTATCCTTGGCTAGGGAAAGCTCCACTGGAATATGCTAGGCTAGGGAAGGCTGCACTGGGATAGCCTGGGCCAGGGAAGGCTGCATTGGTATACACTGAGCTAGGGTGGGCTTCAATGGGATACTTTGGGTTGGAGTGGGTTACATTGGTATAGACTGGGCTAGGGTGGGTTACAGTGGGATATCCTGAGCTGCATTGGGATACACTAGTCTAAGGTGGGCTGAACTGGGATATCCTGGGCTAGGGTAGGCTGCATTGGTATAGAATTGGCAAGAATGGGGAGGGCTAAACTGGGATACACTAGGCAAAATAGAGCTGCACTTGAATCGAGTGGGTTGTACCAAGATGGACGAGGCTAGAATAGGGTGAGGAAGAGTGAGGTGGACTGGGAAGAGACTGGGCTGGAATGGGGTTGTCCAGACTAAATTGGTTTTGACTGGGCCGGACTAGGTTAGGCTGGGGTAGACTGGGTTGGGCTGGGCTGGACTGGGGTACACTGGGTTAGGCTGGGCCAGACTGGGGTAGCCTGGGTTAGGCTGGGCCGGACTGGACTGAATGGGACATACAGGATTAGAGTGGGCTGGATTGGACTGATCTAGAGTGGGGAGGTCTGGACTAGGTTAGAAAAGGCTATAGTAGGAAGGACTAGGCTGAGATGGACTGGACTAGACTGATTTGGACTCGGAGGGCTTGACTGTTTTAGTCACCATATTTAAGTATGGATCTATAGGTCAAAAGAGATTTACTGAGCTGATTCCTGGGATGAATGGATTGACTTATGAAGAACAGCTGAACAGGTTAGAATAATGAGGGTGATCTTAGTGAAACATACAAGATTTTGAGGGATCTTGGAAGGGTAGCTATTAAGATATCTCCACTAGTTGGGAACACTTGAACTTGCAGACATAGCTATAGAATAAAAGATCAGTCATTAGATTAGATTACTTACAGCGTGGAAACAGGCCCTTTGGCCCAACAAGTCCACACCAACCTGCTGAAGCGCAACCACCCACACTCATTCCCCTACATTTACCCTGCACCTAACACTACAGGCAATTTAGCATGGCCAATCCACCTAACCTGCACATTTTTGGACTGTGGGAGGAAACCGGAGCACCTGGAGGAAACCCACGCAGACACAGGGAGAGTGTGCAAACTCCAAACAGTCAGTCACCTGAGGCAGGAATTGAACCTGGGTCTCTGGCGCTGTGAGGCAGCAGTGCTAACCACCGTGCCGCCGTGCCGCCCACCAAAGCAGATCATCTAAAGCAGATGTGGAAAAATTTCTTCTGTTGCAGGATATTGAGCATCTGGAATTTTCCACCCCACAAAGTTATGGAGGCTAGATCACTGGAAGTATTTAAAGACCAGTTGGATAGACTTTTGAAGTTTTGGGGAGTTGCAGGCTGTGAGAAAAGAACTGAGGCTTGTGGCAGATCAGCCATGATATTGTTGAATGATAGGGCAAGCTTGAGGGACTGAATATCTGACACATGCTTGTATTTCATCTTGTGATTACTGTTTTATTTATCTGATAAGCTTGCTTTGTTTCTTCCCTTGTATTCCATCCAACCAAACTGTTACTGTTAGATGGCCTGTACACCATCTTACTATCACAAGTGACTTACTCATACTCAATTGCTACCTGCAATTGGAGGGCAGAGAGAGGAGTTGAGTGATAATCTCAGACCCTCCATGTGGTTCAGGCTCCTTACTAGTGTCTGGTAGGAAAATGAGGGTCTGGGACTGCATTTTGGACAAGGCAGAGGGTAGGGTGGAATGCAGGAGGGAATGCCATTCTGGGGTGGTGCCTCCAGTTACCTCTGTGGATTCCCCATTTTCACTGGCCGGTAATAACAGGAACAGTTGTGCGGGGGTATATATCGGGCACTGGTAAATCAGAGTGGTGGCAGGATTGGACCTTTAAGTGGGAACTCACAGAAATTCAGCAGTGTTAAAGCTCCTCCCGGTGATTGGACATAATGGCAGCATAATCAGCAGCAACAAGAATGCGGCTCCTCCCAGTGATCGATGGGAGATTCACAGGCTGACCTACACTCCTGACTGTAGCTAGGCCCGGGTGCCTACATCGGTAACTGACCATTCCAAACAACTTTATGGAGATAAGACTTTAGACTAAGATTCTGACAACTAACCTTTTGGCTCTTTTTAAAATGTTTCTTGTTTTATAAAATTCTAGATTTGTAATCAAGATGGCGCCGGAGAATGGTGACTCTGTATACTTTCCACTATACTTACGTATTCCTACACTTGAGTACACGTAACAATAAAATCTAATTCCGATTTTAATTCTATGCAAATAATCATCCATTAGTCTCTTGAATGCCTCAATCGAACCTTCCCCCACTGTATTCCCAGGCAGTGCATTCTATACCTGAACTACTTGCTGTGTGTAAAATAAATTCATGTCACCCTTGCTTCATCTGCACATAATTTAGAATCTATGCCCTCTCTGTTTAATTGTTTCAATTGGATCATAAGCTACTTGGTGGCCCACTATCTCTACCCCCCCCCCCCCCACTATTTGTGAGAGATTAACAAAGCATATCTGAATGAACCACTAGTGGGTTTGCTGTCCATTGCACAGCACTCTACATTATGCGTCCACACACCTGCTTTCCCACCTGTGGGAAAGTCCAGTCAATTGTGTGCTGTGCTGAACTCCATATTTAAGGGATTATGTACTTCTATTGAGATAATAAAATGAAATTTACTGGGATGAGTGAGTTGCCCTATGATAGAGAGGCCAAGTAAATTGGATACATGTTCTCTGAAGAATGAAATGATCTTGTTGAAGCATGCAAGATTCTGAAAGGGCTTGGCAGGTTGATACAAGCACTTATTGTCCCTGGCTGTGGAACATAGAGGCACATTCTCAGGATAAAAGGTTGATTACTTTGGACTGAGATGAAGATACATTGTTTTATTCAGAGGGTTGTGAATCTTTGGAATTCTCTGCCTCCACGAGTTTTCCATGCTCCATCAATGAATATGTTGAAGTTGGAGGTGTAAGGTAGTCTCGGGGAATTCCACGGTGTGGTGAGCATGCAGGACAGTGGTGTTTGAACCAAAAATCAGCTATATTCATCTTGCATGATAAAATAGTTTAATAGGTGGTAAGATCTATCTCTGCTTCTTTTATAAAGAAAATTGTTTGTTATTGTCCATAATAGGTGGTAGTTGGAGTCAGGTACATGTTACTAAAGTCTGACCATTTCCTGCTGAAGGATCAAAAGAGAAGAAAAGGGTAAGCAGAGTTCAGTGTACATTCCACTGGCTATCGATCCAGAGATTTGTGAATATTTCAATGTGAAGCTTTTTCAATTTAAGTATTGCCAAGGTTTGCATATTACTGCGGGAAAGAAAAACAAATGAGTAAACAAAAGCACCTAAGGTTTCATTTGACATAGGAGGAGAAGCTACTTGTGAAAATTACTGCATTTTGCATTCAGCAGACCTTTTAGCTGCATTGATTTCTATCAGTAATCAGATTAGCAGTGCACATTTTTGAGCACTGAGTGAATATTTGGCTACGATATGCATGAAGTTTGTATTGTCTGCTTGTTCTCAAGGCTCATGCATGAATAACCCCTATTTGGAAGAGATACTGAAGGATACTTGGCACCTATAGAACCATATCCCATAGAACTGACACATGTCTTCAGGACACTGATGGCTGCAATAATTTCCTAAAAAATAAAACTGGAATGAAGGGATATAAAGGTAAGAACCATTGTTCTGCCATTCTCTCATTCCAATTACTTAAACTATCAACATTTTTTTTCAATTGGCACTCCACATCCACTAGGCAGAAGTGGGTACTGCAAATGCTGGAAGTCAGAGTCTAGATTAGAGTGGTGCTGGAAAAGCACAGCAGGTCAGGCAGCATCCGATGAGCAGGAAATCGACGTTTCATCAGGAATGAAGGCAGTGAGCCTCTGTCCACTACCCCCACCTCCCCAAACTGTAGCATAAATGCTGTCCCCTCCACACTTTACTTCAGCTTTGATGAAGAATCATCTAGACTTGAAGCGTTATCTTGTTCTCTCTCCATGGATGCTATCTGACTACTGTGATCTCCAGCATTTGTTGTTTTCAGTCAGGATATAAAGGTATGTTAGCCAAACAAACAAATTGATATTGTTCCAAACAGGATGTTTTGAATTTTATATATTGCACTGTGTGTTTAATAATTTAATGATATTTTGATTATCTTATTATTTAGTGCATAGGATAATTGATTAATTGCTTCATTGCTGTTCATGGGACCTTGCAATACAATATGTAAATTGCTTGCTGTATTTGCCAATGGTGACTGCATTTCAAAAGTAATTAATTAGTTGAAGCATTTTCGAAAATCTTTATGACATGAAAGGCACTACATTAATTTATCTTATTGCGTGGAAAACTGCATAATCATTTTCAGCCACATTATGGAAACTTCTGTTATCTTTGGTTTTCGGAATCATATGAGAAGAGCTATTCCATGAGAGAGAGGGAGACAGAGACCTCTTTTTCTCATTTCTAGCTTGGTAAAGTATCCTGTGTGATGTAGATATCTTGTTTCCAATTCACACCTGATAAAAAGGCTTATAAGACTCCAATTGCTTGTGAAGTGCCTCCTCCTTTGTTTCAATTCTCTGTTGAGCCTTGAAAACCAACTAATCCCTCAAGCAGTGTATGAAGAATGAAGGCTGTTTTTCTGATCTGGAAGCATTTTGACTCTGCAATGTGCTGGAGGCTGAAAGTGCTCTGGAATAGCCACCATTTACAATGCACTGTGGAAATAACAGATGTATGGATATACATGAAGAGAAAAAGTGACAGCTGCTGGAAAGCTAAAGCAACATTTGGGTTTTACTGAATGATCATTGTAAGAAATGTTGTCTCTGCAGATGTTGCCTGGTCTGCTGTGGGTTTTTGGCATTTTTGTGATATTTATAACTAGGTTTCTGGTTGTATTTTCCAATTTTGGGTTTGATTCTTTCTACACAACAATGCATAAATTAACATTTCATTATTTGACCAATTCTATCTCAAACGAAAATGCCAGCCTGTTGTGACCACTACAACAAATGATGCTTATCTATATCCATAGCCAATAATGTTGACTGCCTTTTTTTGTATTGTACTGTATTGGATGTCTAGTATTTTTAATTAGTTGAAAGACTGCCTGGAGTAGACAGTCTCTCACATCCTCAGCTTTTTATTGTTTGGAATATAACTGAAGTGAAACATTAAAATTTAAAAGAAAGTCATTACAACAACAATCATTTGTACAGGCTTGATGGGGTTTAAGCTTTTATTTTTGCAATGCTTTGACATTTTTATGAAAACATTTGGCAACTCTAGAAAAGGCCTATCAGTCCACTGATATTTTTCCATTTTGAATGTTTAAGAATGCCAATTATCCCATCAAGTCTTTTCTATCAGGTTTCACCAGCAGTCAGCAGCCCCACTTCTGCAGATATATGAAATACACAATTTGAATTTATGTAGTAGCACTCATTTCACCTGAGCAGAGAACGTGCAAATATTATAACTTATCTTACTCTCACCATTTGACAAGCACCAGAGTCTGACAGGTACAGTTTAGCTTTGGCATTAGCATAGCATTTGTAAGATGCAATTTCAGTTACATTTAAACTTTTTGTACCCTTACTTAAAACTCAGAATATTTGATCCTACTTTCCTTAATGAGGATCAGTATCAATTCACTCATTCAACATCTGATTTCCAGGTTGATGATTAACTTTTATATTCCCATTCCTGCTCTTTGATGAGAAACATGTTAAGCAAGAGTGAATCTACTTTTCTGATGTTTAATTTAGAATTTAATTAAAACGATTCATAAAACAGGCCTTTTGACAGACTAAATCTGCCAAACTAACCTAATTTCTTTAAAGGAACCTCAACTGATCAATATGAACTTCTCAAAAAGTGAATAGTGATACTTGATATTGTTATTTTATACTAGCTTTTATTTTGTTTTTTAAAATCTTTTGCTATGTTTATTCTTCAAAGAATCTATGCTTATTCTTCAAAGTTTTGAGCAAAATACAAAATATACCAAAGATTCCATTGCATGAAGTTTGTTGCTGCTTAGGTCCTCATTTTAAGCACTAGCCAGTTGGATATACATTTGGCCATCTACTATATGGGCTACCAGTTGCACAGATGGAGGAAATGTGAAAGTGGTTAATGACAGAAAAGCAAAATTCAGAAACAGCCTAAATCTCTGACTTCCTGCAGCTCCACATATAGATAACCACAACTATGAGAAAAAGACACTTTTGATTCACTTATCCTTAATGCAATTAATAGCAAGATGTTCATGATGAACATAGCCAATATTTTGCTTCAGCTCCTCTCTCCTACCCGCTCACCATACTATGGAATTTCCTAAGTCTCCCCTCTATCTCAGACTTCAATATATTATTCAAGGACGGAGCACAGACATTCTCTGGGGTAGAGAATTCCAAAACTCCGCAATACTCTGAATGAAATAACTGATCTTCATTTCAGTCCTAAATGATCAGCCTTTTTACCCTAAGAATAGATTCCCTGTTCTAGATTCCTCAGCCAGGCCAGGTAATGACAAATTCAGAAAATGAATCATAAATCCCATTATCAAGTAATGTAAGATATGGAAATACATATACCTTAATTGGTCCAGAGTAAATGCACATGTCTCAGGGAGGCACCAGCTGCCTGCACACCTGCTAGCTGTAACATGTACAGCCTTCATGGGTAGCAGCTGCCTGCCACTGCGTGCAAGAAAGTAGTTAGGTTGCTCCTCATTAGAGGGCTGGATGCACAAAGGCAAAATTATAGTATGGTACATATCAATGAAGAGGTCTTGAGTTGTTTTCTCCACATTAATGGACAGTGATGCTAGGGGTCCCAACTTACTTTCCATTACATGACTGTCCAGAAATGTCTCCCACTCTTATGATCTAACATTGGCACGTATTGAAGGATTTACAGGTTGATAATTTACTTGGTTGGGTTCCAAATGGAGCTTCTGCTTGAGGCACAGGGGCAAAACAAAGACAATAGGCACATAATCCAGGCCCTCCAATAATTTTCAATATATAAAGAAATACTGTCCACCCCAGTGTGAATCTGACAATTGTACATCAATGTGCACAAAACTTTCATTTTTCCAAAATCTCCTTAAAGATTGGAGCCCTCAGCCTGTTACAACTCTTATAAGAGATGAATGGGAAATTAATCTGAAGTGAGTGGGTTTCCTCATTCCCTCCCCCAGAGAGCACTATGAAATTTGGAGATTGTCCCAGAGCTAATCTCTGCATTTTGTAAATTGCTCCCAGACTGGGTCCCAAACCCACCAGTGATTGAAAATCCAACTCCATATCTCAGACAGATAATACCTTCAGTACAGCAGGGAGAAGAGCTAATAGATAACAATAGAAGTAAATGTTAGCTATATTTTGTTATTCTCATTTTTGCTGTTGGCTGGCATTGGGCAGGACGGTGAAACCTCAGCATGCAAAATAACGAATACAGTGTGCACATTCCGATGTAAGAAATATATACCCTCTGATTTAATAAGATATTTAGAATTTTTTAAAAAAACTCTACATATGGTGATAAAATATGTATGTGGCCCTAAGTTATGCTTCTGCCAGACATGTGACCTCTGAACTTTATCAAATTGGTGATTTTTTAACTTAAATACAGGGTTCTAGTAATAAGCCATAGTCCACAACAGACCACAGAATCTCTCAACTGGTCATGTAGAGCTTGAGGGATACCATTCCCCAAGCATGGAGCTAAGCCTGAAGGAAGGGTAATTGCACTTGCACTTTAGATGTGCCTCTTACTATGATGCTAGTTGTGTTTAACCTGAAATAATTCAAACCCTGACAGGAGAACATGGTAAAGCAGATTGCATTTCCATTACAACTTTAAATCTGTGTATAGTAAGTTCTTGTATTTGAAAGAGCATGTGAAATGGTTGCAGATACTTAGATCCTCTGTGGACACTTTTAATGTACGTTTTCACTGATCTCAGATGCTTTGAGAATGCAGACACCGTCACTTATGCTGTTTTTAAAAAAATGTAATTGTTGAGAAGGGAGCTGACAGGTTGGCTGTAATCA
Source organism: Chiloscyllium punctatum (assembly GCF_047496795.1). NCBI lineage: Eukaryota > Metazoa > Chordata > Chondrichthyes > Orectolobiformes > Hemiscylliidae > Chiloscyllium > Chiloscyllium punctatum. The sequence continues at coordinate 58,540,257 of NC_092763.1, read as the reverse complement.
AAAATCCATTAATTTCTCAGCTGGGTAGTAGAAATGAAAGCTCTGGTTGGGCTGTGTAAGCAGCAAACTGTCTGATTGGAACATACCTGCAGTTGCAGATGGTTGCAATCAGTCTGATTATAAGTAATATGTTGTTTATTTTCTGACAGCAAAGCAGTAGAGGCTAACACTGCTGCAACTTTTTAGTTCTGCTTTTATCTTGTGAAATAATTTGTTACCAAAAGTTGTTCAGTAGTTTTGTTTTATTGAGACTTCTGAACCAGATTCTGAGTAGTCCATGAGGACATACTATTTTGATGGATCCACTCACTTTCCCAATGCAATATTTTGGTGCATTTATGTCATCCTTCCCCACCCAAAACTTTGAAGCTTCTGTTCGATGGAAGCAGATTTCAGTTCAACTCTTTGAATTTGGAACTAGTGTGTGCAGAATTACACCAATGAGTCCTCTGGTCCTTAACATTGGCCAGCAGGAGATCCAAATTATAGATGCACTGACGAGTGACGTTCCAACCAGAAGCTCAAAATTCTGTGTTAGATAATCCATACCAGTGAGAAATTATTTTACATTTAAGCTTTACTAATTGATTTAACTCCCACACTTTAAAACTTAGCAAAATTCCAAATTGCCCAAACCCATGTAATTTTGTTTCTTGGTACTACACATGCAGAATGAAATGCATCCCAAACACCCTTTTATTAACAAGTTAGATAACAATTTGTACCTTAAGATGCCAGAAAATTAATTCTTGTAAGTTAATACATGTCTAGATTTTAAACAAAACATGAAGCACAGCAACTGGGACCAGAGATTAATTTGCTGAACACACACCAGACAACATGTGTATTTTAGCTGAGTACCAGTATACAGTTCTGCATTGTTTACAGAATACGACTCCACTTTTAATAATATAACAGGCGACACAATGCTCTTTGCTGTCCCTTTATGTTCAGAGGTGACTTTTTCCCCTCTTGAATATTTGGAAAGTCTTTGAAAAGCTTTTTGAATGTATATTGGTTTTACTATTTTGTATCCAAACTTATGATTTAAAGAAACAACTTGATATGACCCGGAATGTTACCAAGATTCTTGGAAAAAAAAGTCTTTTGAATAACTTTTAATGTTGAAGACAAAGTTTGATCTGTATATCAAGCATCTGCTTGTCATTACATTGACTTTATAAATTGCAAATCATTCCCTGATATCCGTAAAATTCACATCTTCTGAAAATGTAAAGCGCCTTTTTTTTCTTAAATGGAGTGCTCTCTGTGCATAATCCTGGTATATGGCTGGGTCATCCTCACAAGCTCTGAGGTCCTTGCTGTTGTGCACTGGTTAGAGTGTGACAGTTACTTGGGCCATATTCCCCACAGGAGGGCCTCCAGAAATGTGGCCCCCAAGCAGCATCTGCCCCGGCATCTCAACAGGACTCCCTGGACCCGGACCATGGGGAGCCAGACAGCCATCAGATTGAGCTAACTGTTTCTTGGTCATCTTCCGTTCCTTGGCCCTTCGATTCTGGAACCAGATTTTAACCTAAATCAGAACAGAATTAGAACTGTAAGGCATATGGCAATAGTTGGGAAACAAGTGTCATAACTTGAAATAAATTTTACTTTAGAAAGTTAGGGGCATTTAGTCTGTCCACAGAGGTTCACTATTCAAGCACATTATGGCTGATGTGATTCTAACTACCTACTGCCCTTGATTTCTCTATTCTTACTGTCTTGTTTACCAACTATGAATTGCAGTATTAAAATGTTTTACCACTCATCAAATTTTGAGAGTAGAGGGCTCCATTAATGGTGAAGTAGGTTGATTTAGTGAAATCGTTTACTCCTCCTCCCAACTTGTATATTCTTATGTTTGGTCGTATGTTTCCACTGTCCTTTTGCACTCATACCATATCTTGAAATGTTTCAAAATGCTTCACATGAGAATTTACTTTTTACAGTTTGGGGGCTGGAATAGTTACCTTGCAGATCTGCAGCCTTCAGATAATGAGAAAAGACGTAAATGCTGATTCTCTGAAATGAAAATTGAAAATGCTGGAAATATACATTGCCAGTCAACATTTGAAAGGAGGAATTAATGTTTTTGGTGGAAAACCTAGGTGCCATTAACTTTCCTATAGATTTTCGTTGGCCCTGTTCATTTTCTGTTTTCATTTAATAATCGTGTCTCTACATATAAATTTTCTCTTCAAATCAAACCTCCTCATGTTTGGAAATAATCACAAAATTCATCTCTTTGTTTACCTCCATCATTTCCCCACTGCCACTGGCGCATTGCACCCTCCCCTTCCTCTACTGATTTTTGTAAATTACATCATTTGCTTCTGTTTCAAGGGGCCGGTTGCTGAGAGATTTTTAAGTTTGAAGAGACCTATATGAGCCTCATAATACCAAATAAAGAATTAAGTAATATTTTACTGACAGTTATGAATAACCTCACACCACTGAGAAAGGATATTTCTTCATTGCAATAAAGTGATTTTCATTTAATTGTGATTTAGTCACAAGAATAAAACTAGCAGAAAGATTTGACCAGCAGGCTTTCTCTGAGGGACTCGCACAAAAATAAAACAAACAAAACATTGTCCACAACCACCTGATGATGGAGCGGCGCTCCGAAAGCTAGTGCTTCCAATTAAACCTGTTGGACTATAACCTGGAGTCGTGTGATTTTTAACTTTGTCTCTGTGCAATTTTGAGAAACAGTACTTCCTTTTCAAAGAAACACACTTAATACTGGATTTTCAGAAATGACACCTGGAAATGCACAACGAGTGGCTAAATATCAGACTGGAGTTCAGGCACGGAAGAGAGGCAATGATATGAAATTCTTGATTTGAGTGTGTAGGGACTTTAGGGTAATGTTGAAAATGAGCGCAAATATTTCGCAGATCCCAATTAGAATCTGGCAGGAGAAAGGGGTGTTGTATTTACGAATATTTTCCAACGTCAATGCAGATTTCTCTACAAGATTTTGTTAACGAACCTGTCTTTCTGAGAGTCCTAGGATCGTTGCCAGTTCCGATTTTCTCTTGATAGTAATGTACCTGTTGTAGTGAAATTCCTTTTCCAGCTCAAGCCTCTGATGATCCGTATAAACTACCCTGTACTTGTCTTTTGTCCGGGTTTTACCTGAAAAATGACATTGTGGAATTTAAAGCAACATTATGACGAATCCAGTAAAGCCGAATCTGAAAGAGTGACTTTCTCTTTTATTTGACCAGCAAACTCTAGTTAAGCTTATTGTTTTCGATTTAAATTTCTGCATTAATTCTGCATTAATTCTTTACTAGTCATCAGTGGTATTTATTATTCTCGGAGATGGGGCCAGATACCCGAAATTAATTCGGACTTTTTGGCATGTTTAGTATTCGATTTTTGTGCCGAATAAGAAATAACTTACGTTTAATAACTTAATGTTATCCAGTAAAATAAGTTACACGTTGCAATATGTTAACGTAGAATACTGTATTATTTTTAAAACGTTGTATAGCAGTATCTGTAATAAATGTAGCAATTAATGTAATAAATGAAACCAATATCCTGTAATCCTCCTAACGGATCAGAATCAAATTTAAATTGACAGTGCTATTTATATTTCTTGAGCACCACAAAATGACAAGGATGTATTCCTGTTGTGAATACTTCATCTCTCTTGGCTAGTTTACGAACTTCTCAAGACAGCTATCCTAATTCAGCTTTGTATGTTTGCATTTCGACAAATATTTACCTTCCCACTAAACCTGCATCCCAGATAAGTACATTCTCAAAACAAAATGTAGTTAAGTGCACAAAATAACACTTCAACCAAGTGTAGATTTCCACAGGAGAGCTTTTCTGCAAATCTCTCCCAACTACAATGCAATGTCATCCAGTCGTCTGGTTTCTGGTAGCCTAACCGCGAGTTTCAAAGCACAAACACGAGTTACGGGAAAAAAAAACGTAGATACAGCGAGCATTTTATCTTTGGAAAAGAAAAGACAGCGGGGTGAAGTCACAAAAATGATAATGTTAGATCTATCTACGGTGTGCAATGCGCCCACCTTTAAGCAATGTCACAAAAATTTATAGGTTAAACTGTCATGTGTGGTACTTGGAATTTCAGTTTAAATCCTTTCGAGAAATGGAAATGAAGCTCGACGTCCCCTCAAACGGATTCTTTAATGTTTGCAACTCGTTTCCCTACTTGAAAGATGAGACCAGACCACTCTGTGGTGCATACACCCCCTTGGACATGTTAACAACGCGGTATTCATATGATAAAGCGAACACACTCCACACAAAGAGCCTACAAGTTAATTTTACAAAAGGGTGACTTTCTAGTAGTCAGATCACAGGGCAATCTGTTTGATTTCCCTCACATAAACAACTGGCGGCATTTACTTTCATCTTAAAAGCATCTTTTAAACACAACATCGAAAACGAAGCGTCTGCAGGCTCTCGGGCCCAATAGTACAAGGGAGCCAAACTTTTTAAAAGAGAATTGCCGAATATGAGCTGGTATTCAAATTTAAATTGAAACTTCAGAATAAACTGTTCCATTGCATTTAACACGAGTATCGATCACCTTTAATACTGTTTCTTAGAATATCTTCTCATTTACTCGTTTTTAATAAACCCACAAAAAATATTAAGGATCCTTTCTAAAAAGAAACGTATTTTAAATTGAATCTTGACCAAATAAGACGATGTGCAGTATTTGAATGATTGCTCTTCAAACTGATGAGTTGAGAGTCTAATGGGCCAAAACTTGCCTCTTCTACATAACACTCATTGCTTTTATTTCTAAATATATCAGCTCTATTCAGACCATTTTGCAGTTACTTCGTATTCTGTGATTTATTATTGAATCTCTTTTCTGTCCAGGCTTCTAGCTGATGCATAATTTATGTGTGGTCTAGTTCATTATGAACAGTTTTAATATCTCTATAAGGGACCAAGGTGTTGATCATCACTCTCATTCAAAATGGACCATAGACTCGAATAGACACTTAAAAGTTAACCCTTATTCTCTCCTACACGATTGCAATCACTTCCCTTATAGTTCTTGACCAAAGTGTTGTGGATTTCCAGCATGAGCTGATATTATTCGAATTGTACTTATTGACATTTTGTTCACTTGTTAAGTGCAGATTGTCTTAATGTGTTTCTCTCACAATTCTAACTGTTAAATGTATTCAATTTCAAGAGAATTCTTCAAACCATTTCTAGCTTCCAATTCCAACCTCCTTATTTCAAATCAGAAATGAGTTTGATTTATAATTTACTCCCCCCCCCCCCAGGCCACAGATAGAACATATTTGCATTTGAACAAAAATTGACCTGTCTTGCGGGTGTGCCAAGGGTTAAAATTCAACAGGTTACCCGAAGCCTATGTAAATATGACCTCGGTTTATAACGCGGCCATCCGCACTCGCATTATTCACCTTGGTAATAAAATTCGGGAGACATTGCGAGCCAGACAATGCTACAAGGACAAGATTCATTATTTATTGTGAAAATCGTCACCCTTTCCGGTAATATAAAGCCTCCATGTTCCCAGATAATGAGGAGTTAGGAAGCGTAACAGGGCGCATATCAAAGCTAGCAAAGTGTTGAAAGGGCATGCCGCCTGAATATGACAAATAACAATGTGGTGACTGAAGAAACGGGACCTCACAGCTAGTTTACAGGATGGCAAATTAGCATTCAAACCGAGACCGGCGCCTGGTTACATTCGCACCTCCTGCAATTTGCATGGGATTCTCTCACTGGAATCTGGGACCACTGTCCCAATTCAATGATACTGTCGCTTTTTAAAAAAAAGAATAATCTGGTTTTGTTATCCCTGCTGGAAACTTTTCTTTAAAAACAATACCTACACGCAAATTATAATAGGGAAGAGATTTGTTTAGCTCCAGAAATCTATTGGTATGAAGGGAGTGTTGACACAACACTGACAACAGGAACAAGGAGGAAGCAACACCCTGGGTAGGACGAACATTGGGAGCTTGCGAAGCCGGACCTAGGTTCGTTCACACAGTGTAACCTCTGTGTAACCTTACAATAGGCGCTTACAGGGGATTGGTTCCCGCGTCCAGGCTGGCCCTTCCAAAACCAAGTCAGAAACTAACACCTTCCAGTTCACTTTCCGACCTTAACAGCTCGCCGCTGCCAATCCGATTATTTAAATTGGAAAAATAAAAGCAAAATACTGCGGATGCTTCAAACCTGAAACAAAAACAGAAAATGCGGTAGAAATTCAGCGCCGGCTGCCATGGTGGAGAAAATAATAATTTCATATTTTGAAACAAACAACGGAAATTTCTGGAAAAAACTCATCAAGTCTGACAGAATCTGTTGAGTGCACTCTGCTTTCTCTCCACAGATGCTGCCAGACTTGCTGAGTTTTCCAGCAATTTCTCTTCCTGTTTCTGATTTGACAGCATCAGCAGATTTTTAAAAAATTTAATATTTTGAATCCACTATAACTACTTTGTAATTCTATCCGTTACTCGCTCCATAAGTGCTGCCAGACCTGCTGAGTTCCTCCTACACTTTTGATTTTAATTCAAATTGAACAGTAAGTTTTAATGTGCTTTTGGAAATGTGTGGAGTGGTTCTCTAACCATTGTGCAAGGCTCAAATCCGCGAGTGTTTTGTTGTCCCAGGGATTTTAAAGCAATGGAAATTGGCCTACGATTGTGGGGACCAGATCCGATCATTTGGCCAGTTCCAGGAAAGCACTAGAAAGCCTCAAGTGAACAAATCTGGATTTAATTGACATTCAGCAATGATTATTTTGAACTGGCTCCAGATCACAGCGTTTATTTTCAAACCCTTTCAAATGTGATTCGGTAAACCAGAAATACCTAAGAAGCTCACCGGCTGAAAGAGGGGTTGGACACCAAATGAAAAATGGCTAATACTTGAGGCTGTAAAACAGAACCACCCGTATTTCCTTATTTAACTAAAATTTCACCAATCTGTTCAGTCTGATACAATCAAGCATCAAAAGAAAGGCAGTCACCACACACTACTGGATTAGTGGTGCTGGAAGAGCACAGCAGTTCAGGCAGCATCCAAGTAACTTTGATTTCGAAGCTCCTTGGATGCTGCCTGAACTGCTGTGCTCTTCCAGCACCACTAATCCAGAATCTGGTTTCCAGCATCTGCAGTCATTGTTTTTACCACACACTACTGGTCAGCTTCTCTTCCGCATGCAATGATCCAGCAAATCTTTCAGACATGCTCCACATCACCTTCCAATAGTCCTGTTGTTATTAGAGTCCACGCGGAGGGAGTCGAAGTCTGGGAAAGCAGTTTCCTTTCACACGCAGAGTCTGGCTCGCCAGGCATTTGGAAGGTGTTCCGTGCAGCCACGTTGCAAGACGGGACACACGAAGGGCTTGGCCGACCTTTCATGTGTTTTTTTTAAGGGGATAGGAATCACTGGCCTTAGCGTTTCCATTCCATCGACGTAAATGGAACTGCGGGGCCTGGCCCAATTTCTTGCCCTGTAATAGGCAAGGGCTCAGGTTTGGCTTGGGTACAGTTCCCTCAGTTCCAACAGTTCTCAAAAAAAGAGCCGAGTAATTGCAATGATTTCAAAAAAGTGCAAAGTTGAAGTTAATAAAACATAAACATTTTGCCAATCGCATAAAAATGAGATTTGCAAACAAAATCTAAAAGCCTCAGGCCTCGTAATTAAAAGTAAGACTTCGCCTAATCCTGACTTTTTTTGTAATATACAGACTGATAGAGCCTTCCACAGGGCTTAGCACGCACACTCAAACTGGGCTTTCCTGCAATCAACGCAACAGAGAACCTAACCCTACTCTATCAGTAACATTCTAAAACAGAGCCCGAGCATCGACACAAACACTTCACACCCGGCCCAGCAGATTGCTCAGTGTAGTTGAGAGATGAACCCCATTTCTATAAACGTTTCCCAAAACAAAAGACAAAGGATTCTTTGTGAAAATGACCACATGGAACGATCTGTACCCAGGACTCTAATCACTATCGTCATTTAACATCAGATTTCAATCTACAGAAAGCCAAGCATGAATAATGTCAACATATCTTTCTAGAAGCCAAAATTGTCACTTGCATTAATACTTGAGTTAAATATAATAACTGCAAGCGACTAATATCTGTATTTCTGAATATAGCTCTCCCTGTTCCTACCACCGTTTAATATGCACCTACTTTACCTGGGCCCGAATTGGACGTAACCAGAAGATTTTTGAAGTGTTGGAGAGTTCTTACCTGCAGCAGAGATCTGTGCTGTTTTCTTCATCCATTCATAGGGATTGCGCCTCTGACTATTGGGCGACGTTTGCCCCCCTGAGATTGCGTCTAAAGGAGGAAGGATTCCTGCAGCTGGGGTGCTCATGGGGTTATAGTCAGGCGAGCTGTAAGAAACCTGCCCTGGAGTAGAGTTACTGATCTGAACTGGCACTGTGTTCGATGGCCCGGGCCCATAAGAACTCCAGTCCTCTCTTGGTGGACCATACGGAGAGGCCCAAGACACCGAGGTTTGGGGATGGTTTTCCATATTAGGCACATGATATCCCGCGTACTCCGAGTACTGTGGCGGAGAAACGAAGTTCTGTGTGGATAAATTGATGCTTGGTCGTCTAACGGGTCCTGGGTACATGCTTACTTCTTTATCCAATATATAGCCCACATACATGGCGAGGGTTAGGGTTTGCGTGCATGCTGCAGCCAGTTGTGGCCGTCTACTTGGACTGGCATTTGCCTGGCGAGGCTCATACTGAACTGCCCCTATCACACACGATTAACCATTGTTGACAGGACCCTGCTACTAACGGTGTACCAAAGGCGCCGCGACGTCATTGCACCGCCTGGTCATCGATTTGCATTCAAATAAGAACGGGTTTTAAAAAAAATAAAGCCACCTTTCTGCTCTGTGGCACTTCCTATTGCCAGAGAAGTCCACCTCAGCAATAAATTGTAAACACCAAAAGCATTACCATAACACCGAGACACCTGCACTTTGGAGAGAAGTTGAATTTTCGTGCAAATCTGAAATTTTCAATGAGATACGTTTTGTAATGTGCTCCTAAGGACTTATATGAACGATGTCTATTTTTGGGAAGCAAACATTTGAACGGGCATAATCATTAATCAAAAATACACCCCCCCCCGCCTTCTGAAGAAGCTTCACTGGACCTAAAACGTTAGCTCTGTTTTCCCTGTACAGATGCTGCCAGACTTGCTGAGTTTCTCGAGCAATTTCTGCTTCCAGCATCTTTCAGAGCGACTTCCAGCATCTGCGGTTCTTCTTTTCACAATAAAATGCACACACTACTATTCCATTTACCGGTGTGGCATACTTTAAATCTGACCTTGAATATAATATTGCTATAAAGCCAAGTAATTAAGTAGATTTCTCAATGCGTTCTGGCCGCAGTCAACCAGTGATAGAAAGCAAATGATTTGAAATCCCGAAGGCACTTTCAGGCAGATACAACGTATGTGCTTACCAAATAGTTTGCCCATTTGCTGGTTCAAGATTTGCTCAAATTGGGCAAGAAATTAAATGATCAATAATACTTTTCAAATTGTAAGGATCATTTGATTTCATTTTGAAATTCCTGATAAATTTGAGAAGGATAAAACAAGTCCCTCTAAATGAAGCTACCCCCGGGGTCACAGAACTAACAATCGTGTGGGCCTCTCACTTGAGAATGATTCTGAAAGAGAAATTTTGAACCTTATCTGACTACGTTTACCTGGTTTTGTGGGATATTGAATGATACTTCCGATCTTAAATATCTTAAAACCGCAAATGCAAACTGGTATAAGGTGGCTTTCTGAAATTTACAAAATAAAACTATTTTACTCGCTTCTTGGATTTTTGTTTAGCAATGTGTACAGCAATGATGGTTTCAACTCTTAACATATAAAACCATGCGAAAGGGACGTAGTCCACTAGTTTTCAGATTGTTATGTAGATGAGGAACAACTCCATTTGACACAACCATTGGCAATGCAAAGAGGTGCAAAGTATCATGAAGCGGTTTCTTCCCTTAATGTGAACGTTACAGTTGAAAGTTCTTCACAGTTATAGTGTCACTTGTTAAATCCATCCCCGCTCAATGGGAATGTGTATCTGATCAAGGGTTCGCTTTCAATTGGAATATATATACTTTTACCGTCCCGTGGACAGCTCTATTATAAAACACACTCCATAAGAAAAGATTTGCCTGGTTTTAGCACTATTTTATGAATCTAAAACGCAGTTACACTCTGACGATTAGTCTGAGATTAGGGACTAAGGGTAGGATTTGCAAAATCCTCACATTCGGCCCAGTCCACCAATGCAGAAGAATGTTTGATGTATAACTTCTCAGAAACACACGGAGAGAGAGCTCACTGCTGGTTTGTTAAGTTTGAGTTTACAGTCGGAAAAAAAATCCACATAAAACACCTTTTGTAAGTCCTTTGCTTTCGATTATAGAGCAGTCTAAGCGGGTCAACTGGTCCTATCTCTGAGCACTTCCTAAATTCCAATTGATATTGGACGGGGCATGCAGTCCGCATGCGGCAAATGTGTAACTCATCCTTAGCCAGGGAACAGGACATTTCATTAAAACCTTAAACGTGAAAATATAAGACATCTTCTGCTTAGCGTGTTTTGTAGCCTGTATCTGTTTCTTTTTGATTCCTTTTTGCCTCACACAATCTGACTTTAAGGTACGTTTCAATGTTTTCACAATAATAAAAGCACACGGTTATTCTATGACTCCCCATAAAATTAACTTGGAGTGCAAAACAAAGGAACTGGAATGGAGAAAAACTGCACACAGCTACAACACAAAGGGCGAGGGGGAGGTCGGTGGGGAGCAGGGAGGTTACTTGAGCACCATACACAGAAAGCTACCTCACAGGTGCAGCAGATAATCAGGAAGACAAATGGAATGTTGGCCTATATTTCAAATGAGTTGGTGTATAAGAGTCGGGAAGTGTACTGTACAAGGTACTGGTAAGAGAACATCTGAAGGATTGTGAGCAGTTTTGATCCCCTTATATAAGGACAGATATTTCATTGGCAACAGTTCAGAGGATGTTCACTAGGATGATCCTCAGTATGGAGGTTTTCACTTGAACAAAAGTTAAACAGATTGGGTCTCTACATGTTGGAATTTAGAAGAATGAAAAGCAATTTCATTGAAACATATAGAATTATTAATAGACTTGAGTGGATAAATGCTGGGATGATGATTTCCCTCGTGGGAGAGTTTAGGACTTTCTGGTATAGTCTCAAAATAAAGAGGTGCCTATTTAAGATTGAGTTGAGGAGGAATTTCTTCTCTCAGAGGGTTATGAGCCTTTGGAACTCCTTCCACAAAATGCTGTGGGGGCAGGGAGGGAGGTGGGTGGGGTTGAACCACACACCTTGTATATATTTAAGGCTGAGATAGATTTTTGATCTGAAAGGCAATCAAGGAGTATGGAGAAAAGGCAGGAAAGTGTTCAAGGGAATGCCAGATCAGCCATGATTCTATTAAATGGTGGAGCAGGCTTGAGGGGCTGCAAAACCTTCTCTTAAACTTATTTAGAATGATAGAATCCCTACAATATGGAAACAGGCCATTTGGCCCAACAAGTCCACACCGACTCTCTGAAAAGCATCCCACCCAGACTCCCCCCTCTACCCTATCCCTGTAACACTGCATTTCCCTAGACACTGTGGGCAATTTAGCATGGCCAATTCACCTAAACTGCACATTATTGGACTGAGGGAAGAAACTGGAGCACCTGGAGGAAACCCACGCGGAGATGGAGAGAATGGGCAAACTCTATACAGACAGGTATAGGTGGGTGGCACGGTGGCACAGTGGTTAGCACTGCTGCCTCACAGCGCCAGAGACCCGGGTTCAATTCCTGCCTCAGGCGACTGACTGTGTGGAGTTTGCACATTCTCCCCGTGTCTGCGTGGGTTTCCTCCGGGTGCTCCGGTTTCCTCCCACAGTCCAAAGATGTGCAGATCAGGTGAATTGGCCATGCTAGATCGCCCATAGTGTTAGGTAAGGGGTAGATGTAGGGGTATGGGTGGGTTGCGCTTCGGCGGGGCGGTGTGGACTTGTTGGGCTGAAGGGCCTGTTTCCACTCTGTAATGTAATCTAATCTAAACAGTCGCCCAAGGCTAAAATTGAACCCAGGTCCTTGACTTTGTGAGGCAGCAGTGCTAATTTCTTATGTTTTTACAGTTTTATATGTATCTAAAGAGAGGGAAACAAGCAGTCATATAACAAACATAGAGTGCTGAAGAAACTCAGCAGGTCTGGCAGCATCTGTGAGACTCTTCAAATCACATTGGACTTGAAACATTAACTTTGCTTCTCTCTCCATTGATGTTGCCAGGCCTTATGAATTCCTCCAACACTCTCTGTACATGTTCCAAGTTTCCATAGTCTGTAGTATTTTGCCTTTGAACAATTGTACATGTGATTGTTGGAGGGTCAAGGACATCATTAAGGGACTAAGACTGATTTTGAACATTTTGGACTTGGTTATAGGCCTTAGAGCAGTACAAAAGTGGCCTCCTGTTAATTTGAAGCTGGGAACAGGTTCTATCGTATTGATGAAAATTAAGAATTGTGGTGTATTACAAATGTCAGGCCTAGCTATAGGTCAATGTAATCGGATATGGGCTCGGATTGGATCGTGACTTATATTATGTTGACATTCCAGACAAACCACTGTCTTATGAATGCGTAGACGTATGTGTATACTAGAATTTATGGATAATCCAATGGATAATGTTTAATTTTGCAAGGAGTCAGGAGAATTCGAGATGGGAATGTAAGTCAGATAGAATCCATGATTAAGATATCGTAAAAAAAGGTAATGAGAGCATTTTCTAAATGTAACAAAGGAGTGACTGTGCAGAGCCAACAGATTCAGCCTTCCATATATGCAAACCATTAAAACAGGCAGTTATATTAAGCAATGGAAGAGGCTAATTTGGAATTACTGCAACTGGATAAGGTGCAGCTAAGGCCAGATCTGGAATACTGTAATTTTGGAATCATTTCAAGGATGTTGGAATGCAATGGAGCAGATTTTGTGCTTTAGTTGTATGGAACCTTGAATCAGACCCCATCTGAAGGAGCTCATTCAGTTCTGGGCACTGTACCTGAGGTAGAAATATTAACCTTGGAGGGGTTGATGCCACCATGATAATGTAGCAAAGCTGAAACAAAGCACCTGTTATTCTAATGAGTATAATAATATAGGAACATGAGTAGATCACTTAGCCCCTGAAGATTATGGCTTATCTGTGAACTCATGCTGTAACTGTGCCAATATTTCTTCATACCCTGTAGTTAACACATAATTTCAATCTCAGATTTTCCTACTTTTAATGCTTTATTTTGACATTTAAGAGTTTGGCCTTATTCTGCATAACAACATTTGTTGAGAAAAATAATTAGCAAGAGCATCTCTCTCCTCACTGTCATACGTATTGCGAATGGAAATCTTTCTGCCTGTTGCATACTGCAGACATTTCCATCTCCAGTATTTAGCACCTGAATGTTTCCATAAATGATAGGTTTTGCCTTGGGTAAAGGAAATTAATTTGCGCTCTATTGCAAAATAGATGAGTAGAGGGGAAATCTGTTATATCATGACCTTATATAAAAGGGTGGTTAATCAGCTGTTCAGAACTTGTCTGCACAAATTATCACAGTACTCTAGCTAATTTGCCTTGTATAATGTTTCTTAAACTGCCTATTTTAGTTACAAGACGTGAGTAGTTACTAAAAATTACAGACATTCCTAACAATCACATAAAAGTGAACATTATAGACAGTTTATCTCAAATAAGGTTATACACACTTAGTCAAAAGCACAGTTAAAGATTGTTGTCCTGTAAAAGTGAGTAATAAATTCAAAGAGGGCTTGTTAAAAAGTGACAGAATTGCAGAACATTGCAACGTGTGAATGACTGTCTCATTGCCCTTACTGGTGAGATAGAGAGAGTGTCTTTGCTTATTTATGTCTCAGACATTACTTAGGATGATCACATCTCTTTGCTTAAATAACCCCCTATCTGATTAAGTGAGAATTGAATTCTGCTGTTCAAGCAAACCATTAAAGATGTATAACTTTCGTTTGGCTTTTCTATCATAATGGTTTTGGTGTAAGGATTTACAGCACATTACCTCTTTGGGTTTTATATTACCCTGTGGTTATTTTTCATGCTAGAATTGTTGAAGTCCTTTGCACACCCATGCTTCTGATCCTCAGCCAACACATTGCCTTACAACAACCTTCAGTTACCTGAATCAGATAACCGGTTCTACTGTGGATGCTTGTGATGTTTTCAGAAAATGATAAATAAAGCAGTTTTTTTATGCATCACAGATATTCCCAATGCTCTATTTCTACTGATTCAGAGGATAAGTGTGGGACTGACTAGGCCAATATTAATTGTCAATCCCTAACTGGCCAGAAAACAATAAGAGTCAACCAAGTTGTTGTGCTTCTATATTCACATCTAGACCAGACCAGGTAAGGATGGCAGATTTCCTTCCCTGTAGAACATTAGTGAACCAGATGGAATTTTTTTTCCAGACAATCAACAATGGTTTCATGGTCATCAATAAACCAGATAACTTCTAGATTTAAAAAAAATTCAAATTCAACCACCCACCATGGGAGGATTTGTTTTTACCTAGAGGATTTGAGCCTGCCTCCCCAGAACATTACTTCGGTCTCTAGACTGTCTAGTGACAATATCCAAGTTATAAGTGTTCAGAACAGATAATGGCTCTACATTGGCTGCTTTTTAAGAATTATTGACACAAGGACCCCTATGCAAATATAGAAATGGATGATATGTGGGAGAGGAGCTAGAATTTGACGAGGAGGAGCTCCTTTGCAACACATTAATGGTGATGCAGGTGAAGTGTCCTTGAAAATGTTGGAACTGCAGGTAGAAATCCCAGAATTGAATAGCATTGACTGGCTACAGCTTTATATTCAGTGTAGGCAGGGAGGAGCCTGGAAAACACAGCAAGCCAGGCAGTATCAGGAGGTGTAGAAGTCAATGTTTTGGTACAGCTTTTTTTCAGGATTTTATATTCCTCAGAGGTGCAGGAAGAATGTGAAAGATAAGATAATACATGTTATTTGTGCATTGAGGACAGAGGGATCTGTAAATTTAAAAGGTCATTAAATTTTACACTAATTTATATTAGCATAGCTGTCTGATTCAAGTGACCTTAACACATTCATTTCTGTAATAGGTTTAGGTACTTTTTAATTACAAAGTATCAGCAGTAAGTTTTATTTTTAAAAATATAAGTTATTTGTTCTTTTTAACATCAGGATTAAACACCATAAATTAATGTACAGTGACAATGTCAACAAAACTGGCTAAACGAGATCTTGTTACTTAGCAGTGTATTCAAAACTGCTGTAAAATTGTGTCAAACTAAATATTACTATAGATTTGTAAACAAAGTGTTGTCCGTGGAAGTACATCAAATATTGTTCTTTATTTTTATACCCAGAAGGGTTATCATACACACCTGAGCAACTTTCCTACCACCAAAATCACTCTGTTCTTAAATTGTGTTTTGTCCTTTTTAATCACCCATATAGCCAATTAAATATTTACTTTCAAAGCTCATTAAAGGCAATCAAAAATGGATGGATGCAGGGAGAGATGGAAGGAAGATTGTTCTTTCACCTATACCAAACAAATAGTTAATTACTGTAAAATTGTTATTTAAATGTTATCTGACAGTACATTAAATATTACAAAATGTAATTAATAATTGCAAGTAATTTATAAAGATTACTTAGAATGTTTAGCCCAGAAATGGACTGGTTGGGTTTTCATACCAGTGTTTATGCTATACATAAACCCCCTCTCATCCTACTTCATCTAACACTATCAGCAAAACTCTATTATTTCTTCCTTGTGCATTTATCCAGCTTTTTCTTAAACACATCTGTGCTGCTCCTGGCAGTATCACATCCTCATTACTCTCTGGCATCTTTATCATACTAAATAAAATAGTTTTATGGATTTTTTAGTACAGAGTTTAGTACTGCTGAGAAAGTACATTTTTATGAAGTTCTTTATTGTGCATTGAAAAGAGTGTAATGTTTAAGAAATACATACGCAATGGAGAAACAAAATTTATACTGTATGAGGAGAGAGTGCTGATTGGTTGGCAAGTGGTCTCTGATTGATGAGTTACCATGGTGAATGCACCAGTGAGATGATGGCTGATAATTATATGCCAAGCTTTGTTTAAATTTTAAATCAGGCAGGTTTATTGTGATTGGTCAAGGCATTGCTTGAGACATTTATCAAAGAATGGCTGTCAGCTATTTTATTGAGCTGAGACAAGTGCAGTGTTTATACATGTTCTTTCTGTTTGCAAATGACCAGGCCTTGTGTATTACTAGACACAGCTTTTAATACATGTAAGAGGGTCAGACTGCAAACCCAAATGACAATCTTAACTTGGCTGTTAGTATAATTCTCCTCACGCTTAGGGTTGTTTAGCAAATGTTGTCTGGTCATGGAATGGTTTCTAATGTTGAGTGCAGTGTTTGACTTTTGCAGGCAAGGGCTATTTGAATGCAGATAGTACCGAGCATATTGGGAGAAGCTGAAGTGATATGTTGTTTGATTTAATGCACTAGTGCTTGGAATTATAATCTACAAATGTAACATCACACCGGCACTGAAATTCACATACCACATTAATTAATTGTGTGAAAACCAAATGTCCTTCTGATTTGACAGCAGCCTTTGTTAGTGGTAATAATTGCATATTTATTGCTATTACATAGTGGCAGTGTGAAACAGCCTGCAAAACTCAAACATTTGAAATATCTTACCCTCTGAGGTAGCCAGGGCATTTTTGAGGGCCATATGCAAAGACCTTCAGCTCATTCACAAGGTTGCTTGGTATACACTCAGAAATGATCTGTTCAGGGAAACCTTTACCCTGAAGATGACCTTTACGTGCCTTATTTCTGCATCAACTTTGCATGGTGAACAAATAATTCAGGACATAGCTACAATATTGCTGTTAAGGCCAAGTGTGTGATACTTGTGGGAATTGCAATAGGTATGTTGACCACTGGGAGTAGGCTTGTGGTAGTCAGTAATATTGAGTCCTCCTAACCGATTTCTCAACTAGGACATGAAGGAATGGGAACTCATTTGACTGGTCTATTTCAAAGGTGAATCTGAGCACAAATGGTACTAGTTAGGATGTATCAGGAAATTCTTATATACATACGTGGATTCAAACATAGTGAATATACCATCTTGGAAATATGCCAAGGGTAGGAGGTAAAGTGTAATTGCATTAGAGACATGTTTCTTGTGGAATGTGACAAAGATGTTTGTGATAAATGGGCTAATGGGACCTCAAGGCAACAATATCTATTTAGACATACATTGTCTTGTAAAAAGTTGTTGAATTCATAAATGCAATCAATTCTGATCCTCTAAAAGTCAAAGGGTGGGGTTTAGATTGCTACAATGTAGTGCTGTAATGCTGATATCTATGGCTTCCTTGAGTGGTACATTTGTGATTATGTTAGCAATATGAAATGAGCGCATGAAGGCATCACTATTGATATTCAAGTTTTACACAGACTTCTCAAATGTGAAGGAATCTTTTATAAAGGAAACAGAAATTGCTGAAGAAACTCACCAGGTCTGGCAGCATCTATGGAGAAAAAGCAGACTTAACAATTCCCTTCCTTAGAACTAACGCCCCTCTGGAATCTTTCTCCCCTCCCCTTCCCTCTGTCTCCATCCCTTCTTCTAACCCCATCTCTTGTCAGGTGTTTACCATCTGTTCTGGCCTTATCCTCTCCAATGCTGACCATTCTGTACTCAGCAAAGTTCTTATTTATTTCTCTGTGGCTTCATTTCAATTAATTTTGAGCTTGACATGATGTTTAAAAAAAATCTCAGCTCTGAAGCGTTAACTCTGCTTTCTCTCCACAGAAACTGCCAGATCTGCTGAGTTATTTGAAGGAATCTTTTGCCAAAAATGGTGGAGCAATATTTCCAACCATTTAGTTAGCTCATGTTGTGCAGGACTGATTATGTATGTGCAAGAGTGTAAAGAGACATTGCTTTTATGTATCTTGGGTGCCCATATATATAGATATTCAATGGTCTTTGAGGATGACCCCTATGATTATCATCAAAGTTTTTGATTACCAAAGCGATGAAAGATTACTGGTGATATGCAGGAGTGTGGTGTTGAGGTTAATCACATCAACAATGATATATATTGCATGGCAAAATAAGCTTAAAGGACCAAATAACCTATTTTTGTGCCCTATTTGTATTTTTGCATTATATATTATATAGCAGGTCATTACTCTTTCACAAGTCCAGAAAGCATTTTTAAAACTTGTATTTTAAGAACATTCATTCATGTTTAATGGTAGGTTCAATGGTTACAAATATGGACCAGTCATTATAAACAACATGCATTTGTTGACATAGTCATGCTTGTAAAGATGACTATTCCCATCCTTTTGTTGGGTTTACCTACATATGTGTCCAGGTTGATATTGCAGTTTTATAATGCTGCCAATCTTGTTGCATGTTAAAACCAGACAAGTTATTTAGAAACTTTGTGGAAACTTTGATAAAAGCTTTGACAAGATTATTTTAAACAGGAACATTGTAGAATTGTTAAAAGAAAACTTTGCAGTGATCTCTATATTGTGCCTACCCTGGCTTTAACAAGGTGAAAAAGTCTATCTGTTGTAATCCAAGACCAAAGTAGTCATGATTTGGAGATGCTGGTGTTGGACTGGGGTGTACAAAGTTAAAAATCACACAACACCAGGTTATAGTCCAACAGGTTTAATTGGAAGCACACTAGTTTTCAGAGCGTCGCTCCTTCATCTGAAAGTAATTTCAGTTACATCATGCTGTAAATTTTGCTATAAATTCTGTGTGTTAGGATTGAGTCCTCCACTACCACCTGATGAAGGAGCGACGCTCCGAAAGCTATTGTGTTTCCAATTAAACCTGTTGGACTATAACCTGGTGTTGTGTGATTTTTAACCCAAGACCAAAGTAGTGCAGCTGCAGGCATATGCTCTTCCACCATCTGGTGGACAGTTTACAGATTAGTTCTTTATGAAGCTCAGTTTTTGTGTCTAGTGTGGATTGCAGAGTAGTGCCAAGAATGTGAGTTCAATTCCTGTGCTGGCTGAGGTTACCATGAAGATTCTTTTTTTCAACCTCTCCCCTTGCCTGAGGTGTGATAACCCTCAGGTTAAACCACCACCAGTTATCTCTCTCTACTGGTCTGGTAAGACAATGGTGACTTTACCTTAATTTTACTATAAATTCCCTGGTGTTGATGAAACCAAATTCCTAATGGAAATATATAATTTTAAAACAAACATACCTGTAAAGCTTGGGCTTACTTGATTTGCATGTGAAGACAAACAATGGAATTTAATGAAAACTAAAAATAGAGTAAAATATCCACATGTAAATGGTTGGATGTCACGCTTTTGCACAACACCATACAAATTTTAGGATTGCTTCTTGCTGGGATGCTTTTTAAAAAGCCTTTTAAAAAGTGTTTGTAATGTTCTTATTTTTGATGTAAAAGATTATGGATCTCAATCCCGCGTGGTTCAATTCAAACTGATGCTGTAGTGCAGTGCCATGGGAGCCTGAACTGTTTCAGAAATGTTGTCCTCTGGAATAAAATACCTAACTGATGTCCGGTCTGCTTGTTCAAGTGTTCAGAACACCTCAGAATATTGAATTCCCTCGGCAACATCTTAACTTAAGCAAAACAGCTAAACACATGTAAATTAGTCATGTATATATGGGAATTTGTTGGACAGGGTGGTTACACATATAATGATACACAGGTAATGATAGTGATATTGCACTCTAAGTGAGAACTTTAATCTGTATAACCTCTTTAATATACTAAATTATACTCACTGACAGGAGTGTGTTAATACCAAAATTGACACTGAACCACATAAAGAAATATTCGGGGAGTTGACTGAAAGCTTTCTCAAAGAGGTATGTTTTAAGCAGCAAATAAAGGAAGAGAAAGATGTAGAGGCAGAACGGTAGAGAAATTGAATTCTAGAGCTTAGGCCTTAGAACCAATGAGGGAGCAATTAAATATTGTCTAAGAGGTGAGAATTTGATGAGCACAGATATCGTTGACAGTGAGAGAAACTGGAGGAGAACTAGTGGAGGGGAAAGACCAGGGAGGGATTCGTAAACAAGGATGAGAACTTAACATCTCTAGTGTTGCTTAACTTAAAGGTACTTGTTTTGTGTTGCATACATCAATATATTTTTCAAAGTAATAATATACAGTGTAGCTACAAGCATTTTCTTTGTGTTTGGGCAAGATTATTCTATTATATTTTGGTCTTTCTCATGAGAGAGTAGTCTATGGTCCAGTCGGACTTGTGGCATCTTTACTTTTGTCTTAGACTGAAACTAGCTTCCCTGGGTTAAAATGTAGTAACCAACTGAGTGCAAAAACGAAGTGCCAATATAACAGAGAGACCAGTGCCATGACTTTTCTTCATAGAGTCACAGAGTCATTCAGCATAGAAAGATGCCCTTTGGCCCATCATATCTTTGCTGACCAACAAACACAAAACTACATTAATCCTAAATACCTGCAATCGGTCCATAGCCTACTGTGTTTCAAGTGCTTGTCCAGATGCTTCTTAGATGTTACAAGAGTATCTGTCTCCACTACCCTCTCAGGCAACATGTTTCATATTTCTACCAGCCTCTGGATGAAAACATTATTTCTCAGATCAGTTACCTTAAACATACGTCCTCTGGCCTTACACATGTTTGCCATGGGGAAAAGATTCTCACAATCTCTTCTTTACATACCTCTTATCATTTTGTATATCTCAATTAAATCCCTCCTTCGCCTCCTCCGCTATAAGAAAAACAAATCAGCCTATCCAATCTCTCCTCAATACTGAAACTTATCATCCCAGGCAACATCCTGATGAGTGTTCTCTGCCCCCTCTCTCTTGAGATTCAATTTTATCAGAAATCATGCAATTTAGATTCATCAGGAAAGATTGTGCTGCAAGTATAAAAAGAAAATCAGACTTCATAAACCCTGATAACAGCAATCCTGGCCACATTAATATATCACCTCATGCAGTAGCTTTAATGGATAAATCATAATTCACTGATATACATTGATTATTGAACAACACTCAGTTTTTGCACTCAATTAGTTACTATGCTTTAATCCAGGGGATCTAGTTTCAGTCTAAGATAAAAGTAAACCCTAGTCTGACTTGACCATATGCTACTACCTCATGAGAGAGACAACTGGTGGCATTTTAACCTGAGGGTCACCGTGCCTCAGCCGAGGGGAGAGGTAGAGAAGAGAGATCCTTCATGATGATCTTAGTTGGTGTTGGGATTCAATCAATGCTGAAAAACATGTTGCTGTTGTCACCACTCTGCTTTACAAATCAGTCATCCAGCCAATTAAGCTAACTGAAGCCCTTCCAGTCCAGGACAGACCAATAGAATGGGAACATTTGCATTTTGGCTGAGTGGAGCACAAAACTAAACAGAAAGACAAAAATGAAATTTAAAAATGTCATTTTAATCTCAGTAAAAAATAAGTTGATTAGATGTTCCTGATGCTCTTCAGTCTTTGATTACTTGTTTGGTAAAACAACACAAGTCATTACCAAAAAAATGGTAGAACTTGCTCCAAAATTAAAATAATTTCACTACAATTGAATATGTTCCCTCAAACATTAAAACTAAAATGGATATGTGTTTTAAACTTAACTGGTCTACTTTTCGTCACAGACTCTTGAAGTGATATTCAGTTTTGCTTGGGAATGCTGTTCATTATATGATCTTTCTCGCCATCTAGTGGTGAAAGTAGATCGATATATGAAAGGGTTTCAAAAACTTGTGTTGTAAATAAAAGACCATTCCTGGAACATTGTGGTATTTGCCACCTCTACAGTATGTGATATTGAGTGGAAGTTACTTGAAGTATTTCACTCACAACACCAACCATTCTTTGTCTTTGCTTTGTTTTGAGACAATCTTATGAATAGTGATAGATACGCCATTATAGAGTATCTGGAAAAGAAGTGCAATTCTTAGATAACAATTGCATAATAACAGTAAGTATAACTATATTTGGTCCGGCTTAATTACTAGAACCTTAGGAAGCTAGTACAGATACATCTGTTCCCTCCAAACACTATAGTATTTTATTTTCCCTCCAAAAACTAGAGTTTGAAATAAATGCTGATATTTTATCAATCAGGATAGAAAATTGAGCAGTCCCTGTGCTCTGATGAGCTAACAGAAAGTAATTAAAAGGAGAGGAGACAACAGAAAGCAATGGGAGAGTGAATATTTGAAATATTCAGTGAAAGTATTTACTTTCGTATCTTCTGCGTGATCTCTAGTAGTTCCTTTCAGAATCACAGTTTTACCGGCTCTGCTTCTAGTTCCACTAGGAAAAAATAGCACACTCTTTGCTGTGATAGCTGAAAATCACGTCTGTCCAAAATACTTCAGACAATCTCAATTAAAACAAATGTTTGAGACTGCCATCTGTATCCAGTGACAGAGGTGACCACTAAGATGAGGCCCACTCAAAGGTTGTAATGGGCAAGCCACCTTTATTTTCAATTCTCTTCAAGTTTTTGTAGTATTTTTCTATGTGACTATTCCTGGTACCTCTGCAGTATCTGATATTGAGTAGGAGTTATTTGGAGTATTTCACTCACAACCTACCATTCTTTGCCTTTGTTTTGAGACAATCTTGTGAATAGTGATAGAGGATACACCGTTATAGAGTATCTGGAGAACAGGTACAATTCTTAGATAACAATTGCATAATAACTACATTTGGTCAGGCATAATTACTAGAACCTTAGGGAGCAAGTACAGATACATCTGTTCCCTCCAAAAACTATAGTAGAACCCCTTGTAGCCACCCACAAACTGCATCATCAGTGAAATGTGTGGAGCCAGTAGAGACAAATATTAACCATTTCAGACCATTCCTTTATATATCTCCCCCAAACTACCTTCTCCATAATTAACCCATTGTACAATCGTGTATATGACTATACTACATTTACCATCACCACATCTTCCCCCAGTTCTCTAATTTTGCAAATGCACGTGGTCTGGTTGTTTCAAACTTTTCTCAGCAAGCATGCTCTTCGGACTTGGAGGCATGGTAGATCTCTTGATTGCTGACAGTTGATCCTGGTTCTGATCCGTGGATTTCTTCTTCACTGGAGGGTCTTTTATCTCTTTGATATCCTTCATAGACGCTGTTTCTCTTTGTAGACATTGTTGTTGCTCCATTATCTATCAAGTAGATACTTAGTCTACTGACTTTCCTTCCTGCAAGACGGCAGCTCTGTTGAAATAAGTACTCTCTTCCTTGTTGTATCTTTGAGTTTTGGATAAGGTAATCACCTCCTAATTGGAGGAAGTGATCTCTTTATTTCAATCTTCTAGGTGTTTAGACCAGCCAGTTTCTTCCTCCTGACTCTGTCCTACATTTCTACACAATGATCTTCCACCCATGGAGTCATGTGTAGCTCATCTCCCTCGAGTAGTTGATCAGGCTGGACTCTTCAGTTGCTGACAGTAGATTTTCCAACTAGACTTTTACAGGCTCTCAATGTTACTGAAAGATTGCTGCGCACTCAGCATGATTATGGACACTAGCATTGACCGTTCTGTTTTAGAAGACAGAGGTTTAAACATTCCCACCACTTCCTGTGGAGTGTGTGAATTGACAGAATTCTTGTTTAGCAACATAAGTGATCTCACTTGATTCTTTCTTCTGCTTGAGTTCTGCCATGACTGTAAGAAATATCGTGAAGTCTTCAACTGGTTACTACATTGACTGGTTGGTCAATAACAGTTTATTCATGGACCAGTGTTTGGACACATGTTTGTTTCTGGATCAGTTTCTCGCTGGGAGTTCATTGATCTCTTCTAACTCTTCTGAGGAAGTTGAGGTTGAGGCACGTAAGCAAGCTCAAAAGTGAAATTGATTGTGAACAATGTACTCATTTTCAACTCTCTTGTGTGCCATTGTATAACTTGTAGCTTTCAGATATGTCTGACAGTTATTCCAGCTGTGCCATGTAGACTATTTCTGAAGAATATAACTTCTATTCCTTCAGCCCTGACAACTGATCTGATAGGACAGTAACACTTACTCCTGTATCAAATGCAAAATCAATAGGATACCCATTGTTGCAGTAGTTCTGTTTCTTAGATTCTGTTCATAGAGTTATTACACTCTGTTGCTCTCTTGAGGTAATATTGATCTTCTCTTGGGGTCTGTCTATAAATCTTTCTGGATTCTGCTCCCATGATGACTTGAATAGTTTTCTCCTAAGTTACATCTTCTTTGAATGGTAAGCAATCTGGAAAAGTTTCAAGAATTCCAACAACAATTCTCTCTCTTATGAATTCTGATTTCAAAACTTGCTGGTTATAGTTTTCCACTGATCTGTATAGACCATTAACAAAATTGTCTCTGGATTCTCCTGGAAGCTGAACACTTCTGGGGAATAGATAAGGGTTAGACACTGCAGAGCCACCATCCACCAACCAGCTTTGGCTTGTAGTTTCCACTTTATTCCAAGCAAAGATGAGTGCCCCAGATCTTTACCCAAACTATGGACTTGTGATCCATAACCCTGACCCAGAGATCATAGCAGTGTCAGCTGCAGGGCTGTAATAAGGTATACCCAGAATCAGGGGTCACAGTCTAAGGATATGAGGTAAACCATTTAGGACTGAAATAAAGAGAAATTTCTTCACCTAGAGAATGGTGAGCCCGTGAAATTCATAACCACAGAAAACAGTCAAGACTGAAAAATTGTTTAATTTCAAGGTTTAAATATTGCACTTGGGGCTAAATGGATCAAAGGATATGTGGGAAAAGCTGGAATAGGCTATTAAGTTGGATGATCAGACATAATCATAATTAATGGTGGAGCAGGCTTGAAGGGCTGAATAGCCTACTACTGCTCCTGTCTTCTATATTTCTATGTTTACATCTTGGTAATTGTGCTGGAATGCACCCCTCTGTGCATCTTATAGGTATACGTGCTTTCTAGAATTACTCAGTTGTCCTTATTATATCAAAGCAATCAAAGCCAGAGCTCCATTGATGACAATAAGATGATTCAGAAAGAGGCCATATGACAAAAGGAAAACCATGCCAAATGTAGAAGCTAAAACAGAAAAGTGTAAAAGTGCATGAGGTAACGGGCAAAGCTGGGAATAGGTTGCTTGCTATATCAAGGGTGAACCTAATTGTCAAGCCAAATAGTAATGTGTTGTTAGAAGAGAGATGGGACCAATTAAGGATTAAATGGAGGTTTATTGGTGGAGGCAGACAATATGGCTGAGATACCAATGAAATAAAAACTAAAAGCATTGCAGATGCTGTAAATCAGAAACAACAACAGAAGTTGCTGGAAAAGCTCAGCAAGTCTGGCAGCACCTGTGAAGAGAAATCAGATTTAATGTCTTGGGTCCGGACCTGAAACTTTAACTCTGATTTCTCTTCACAGATGCTGACAGACCTGCTGAACTTTTCCAGCAACTTCTGTTTTGACACCAATTGAATACTTTACACCAGTGTTCACTAAGGAAGAGAACTTTACCAGTGGTGGTCCTTCATCTCGTAAAAAGATGGCTTGTGCTGTGATCGACAACTGAAGCCAATAAGTAAAAACTGAAACTACTCAAACTCTCCTCATAAGACTATTCCTCCAGACAAAGATTTAACTTAATGAGCCTTCTCTGGACTACCTACAATGCTCATGTGTCTGTACTTAGATAAGGGGTTAAAACCATTCAGAGTATTCCAGATATGGTCTGACTACTGCTTTATATTACTGCTTTATACCTCCTCAAAGAATTATAATAAGTTTGTGAGGCATGAAACAATACTTTCTCTGCTTGACAATATTATGTATTTCTGAATATTCTGCTATTACATCCTATGTAATATACTCTAACATTTCTGCAATGACAGATGTTACACTGGCCTCCAGTTACTTGCTTTCAGTCTCTTTCCCCTTTGAAATAATGATATTGCCTTGACAGTTTTCCAATTTTCTGGGACTTTTCCAGAATTTAACAGTTTTTGGAAGATTACTATCAATGCATCCACTATCTCTGTAATGACTCTTTTAATAATCAAAGGCGCATCCCAACAGGACCTGGGAACTTATTGATCTTTAACCCGATTAGTTTTCTTTAGTAATAGTTATTGAATTTATTTTCTCTCCTCCTTTTGCTCCTTGATAATGTAATATATTTGGAATGCTATTAGTGTTTTTTACTGTAAAGATTGATAAAAAAATTTTATTCAACTCATCTGTTATTCCCTGGTTTGCCATTACTATTTCCTCTGTCTCATTCTGTAAGGAGCCTATGTTCAATTGAGTTTCTATCTCCTTTTTTATATATTGAAAGAAGGTGTTGAAGTCCACTTTGATAATACTTCCAGATTTACCCTCAAAGTTTATCTTCTCCTTCGTTATTAGTTTTCAGTCATCATTTGTTGATTTAAAAAAAAACTTTCCCATTCCTCTTCCAGCTAATCTTTGCTACATTGTGTGTTTTTTCTTTCAGTTTGATGCTTAGCTTTGCTGTTTAACCGCTTGACTTATCCACTTCCTAGAATATTTTGCCTCACTGGGTTATATCTTTGTTATGAGCCATGAACTATTTTTTAAACATCCACCATTATTCCTTGATCATTTTTGCTGCTAAATCCTTTTCCCAGATCACTCCAGCTAGCTCAGCCCTCATTTATTTGTCATTACCCATATTTAAATTTAGCACAGTTGTTGCAGACCTTAGTTACATCCCCTAAAACTGAATGTTGAATTTTACCATGTTATGATCACTGTTTCCGAGAAGATCTTTAATTTTGAAGGCATTTATTAAAGCTGCCTCATTACGCATCACCAGATGTGTGTCTTGACCCTTGGTTGGATCCACAGCATATTATTCAAGGAAACTGTCTTGAATCACGTTACGCAGTGTTGCTCGTGGTTGGTTACCTCTGCCATTCTGCCAAAATCTTGTCTTGCATCTCAAGTGTTGACCAGTTTTCTGTACATCCTGTTATGTAAGTAGACACTCATGTAGATAACCTAATGGAAAATGACAGCAGCAAAGATATCGGTGCCAGAACACAACCCAGTTTGACCCACTGCAGATCACAAAGGGTTTAGATGTTGCTCCAACATAACTGACCTTATCCACCAATTTATCGTGGAAAGAGGAGATCACATTAAATAACTTTGGGGACAGACAATTTTCTCCAGCACCTTAAATAGACTGCCCCTGTTCATCTCATTGAATGTCTTATTGAAATAAATTGACATAGTGGTCTTTTGCATTTTGCTTGCAGTTGCTGGACTGAGACCATCATGGTGTGGTAGAGAATGTAGAAAGACATGGATGACACTGTTTAAGCCAAGATCTTTGAATGTCGCTGGATCAGTTAATAAATCAAACCAGATTCCAGAGTTTATGGAAGAGATATCAAGGATAAAAGCTGGAAGTTATCTTAAGTCAATATGAAAACTAATTTTTGGTTCCAACTGCAATATCATGTCCAGTTCTGGGAATTATAATTTGGATGACTTTAGAACAGATAGATAATGAAATATACTGGAATGTTTCCAGTGATGAGGGATTGCAGTTACAGCAAATAGACTGGAGTAGTTAAACAAATTCATCTTGATGCAGGGAAAGCTCAGAAATGAAGAGTTTGGACAGGGTAAGTAAGGAGAGACTGTTTCAACTGGCTGAAGAATGAATAATCAATGGACATTAATTTAAGGTGTTAGGAAATAGAACCAGAAGTGACATGAAGAATTTATTACACAAGTAAGTTACAGGGGAGTAATCGAATAAGAATGAAAGATAAGAAACAAATGGTTAGGACTTCAAATGTACTGCTGATTGGGTTGGAGGAAACAAGAAATAAATGAATTGTACAACAATGGAGGATCTTTCTAAGAAAAAACCCAGCTCACTCCCCTTCAGTCCTTCACTTTTCTCATATTTCTGTTACTTTCTTCCCTCAGGTATTTATCTAATTCCCCTTTGTAAAATAATTGGTGAATCTGTGTTTGTAATATTTAACAAATATTATCCCTTCTCTCCTCATTCTTTAATACGAGATTTCAAAAGCAAATTAGATAAGTAGATGCAGAAGTAAATTATAGTGAGATATGGAAAATATCAGGATAGTGGGACTAACTAGAGTGTTCTTCAAAAGAATTAACTAGCCCGATGAGCAGGTGACCTGTTTCTGTGGTGTACCATTCAATAATTCTTTGGGTGTAATTTACTATCCCCTCTCAGTTGAGTTTGGTGAATGGGGGCATTTAATCAGATGATAAGGTGTTGTGTGGGTTTCCCATGGTCTGACTAAATCAAGTTTGAGCAGTTTATGTATGGACAACTGTGATCATTAAGTAGGCAATTAATGTCACTTAAGATATTAAATATTCCAAAGAGGCTAGATATCCTTGAGCATGACATGCTGTTTCATCTTGTTCAGAAAGGTAGGTGAAAGGACAAGCTGTGTAGCTGAAGGAATGTTAAATTCAAAGTGAGCCTGTGAAAACAATGACCCTAGGGAGCTTGTATTTGCTGAGGAGAGACCTGAGAATGTAAAAATCCTTCTAAATTTAACAACAGGATCTCATTAGCAATGATTTTCCTTCCCTCTCCCATGTGGCACTCAGTCAGATTGAAGAATTGATCAGTTGACAGGTTGGAAAATCTGGATTGCAGTCAGAGACAATAAGGGACGCTCCTCGATAATTAGAGAAATCACTGTGTGCTAATGAAGGCATTGGATATCTCAGAAGGTAGCAGAGAGGATGAAGGAGATTGAGGGAAAAAGTGACCACGGGAGAAAGAGATCATAGGGAGGGAAAGGCTTCATAAAGGAAAGACTTTCTTGGTCTCCCAGAGGATGGAGGACAATTACCTCACCTGGCCCACAAGCAGTACAAGGAAAGCATTTACCTTCGTATGTAGCAGCTCCTGCCCTCTTGTGGCCATTGTACAGAATGTGGTCTGCTGTTCTTTTCAAATAGAGTCATAAGAGTCATAGAGATGTACAGCATGGAACCAGACCCTTCGGTCCAACCTGTCCATGTTGACCAGATATCCCAACCCAATCTAATCCCAAAATTTGAAGAGTGGAATCTCATCAACATGTTATAATCAGTGACACAGAAGGAGGAGATGTAAAGGAATGGTGCATTTCCTCATTCCAGAAGATAGTAGTTATAAGAAGCAGAACTGGTGTTTGAAGGATTGAAGAGTGGATCAGGAGGTTGTGCAGGGAATAGTTCCTTTCGAACACTGCAATTGCAGAGAAGGGAAAGGTGTGTTTGGTGTTGCCTCTCTCTGGAGGGGCAGAATTTGGACAGGGTGGTCCTTTGTGCATGCATGTTGAGGTACTACCTTTCTACCTCACCCTTCTGACCAAGACCTTTAATACTCCTTCCAAGTGAAGCAGTGACTTACATTTGTGCTTCTAATGTAGTACTTTAAATCACAGCTTAAAGCACGACCCCACTTCTGACCCCAAAAGTTTTATTTCTGTATATGCTATCACATAAGTCAGCCCACCTTTTTTTAGCCATCACATGCCAAACTTGTGGTCTTGGCCTCAAATTTTCATCCCACAGTGCACAGGATCAGCAGGTGATATGGGCTGCTTGGTGAAGATACATGTGAGATTAAGATGTGCCTAATTTGCATCAGACGCTAATGATATTTCAAAATGGCAGCCACTCACACCCATGCCAGTGGTTCACTTTAATACTTTGTGTCTTCATTTTTGGAAAAACGTTTTGAGGTTTCAAATGTTGACTTATACGCTGACATCTATGGTGTAATGTATCCCCTGCTTACATTACAGTCTACTCTACAGTGGGGAGGCCAAATTCAGATTAGGTGATCACTTGGTGGAAACTCTTCATTCAGTCCGTAAGGTTGACGCTAAGCCTTTCTGCTCAAATTCTATACAGATCTTTCTGTCCTCGGCCTCCTGAACCATTCAAGTGAAGCTCGATAGAATCTTGAGTAACCTCACCTTTTGATTTAAGTACTTTATAGCCTCCCATTCTCAACATTGAGTTCAGCAATTTTAATTGTGCTCACATGATTTTAGGGCACCAGCTATTATTAATGTCTTGAGAATCATGTTTTTTTTCTTGTCCCATTACATCCAGTTTTGGCATATAATACCCTTTCTTTCTTCCACATCATCACAGACATTCTCTTTCATTTTTTCCTTCCTTTCTTGTCTTGACACTGAGCATGTATTTGCCTCAAAACTGTCCCATCTCTAACTTCTCTATGTTTTGATAAATGGTTATTGACCTATAAAATTAACTCTCTTTTTTTCTCTCCATACAATCTATTTGACCTGCTCAGCATTTTCAGTATTTTCCTTTTTTCCAAATTCCTAAACACAATTGATTGAATTTTTTGTGTAAATAACAAGGAGGATTGATGAAGGCAGAGTGGTGGATATGATCTATATGGACTTCATTTGACAAGGTTCCTCATAGTAGACCGGTTAGCAAGGTTAGATCTCATTAAATACAGGGAGAACTAGTTATTTGGATACAGAACTGGCTCAAAGGTAGAAGACAGCAGTTGGTGGTGGAGGGTTGCTTTTCAGACTGGAGACCTGTGACCAGCAGTGTGCCACAAGGATCGGTGCTGGGTCCATTGCTTTTTGTCATTAATATAAATAATTTGGATGTGAACATTAAAGGTATAGTTAGTAAATTTGCAGATGACACCAAAATTGGAGGTGTAGTGGACAGCGAAGAAGGTTACCTCAGAGCACAATGGGATCTTGATCAGATGGACCAATGGGCTGAGGAGTGGCAGATGGAGTTTAATTTAGATAAATGTGGGGTGCTGCATTTTGGAAAGGCAAATCAGGACAGGACTTATACACTTAATGGTAAGGTCCTGGGGAGTGTTGCTGAACAAAGAGATCTTTGAGTGCAGATTTATAGCTCCTTGAAAGTAGAGTTGCAGGTAGCTAGGATAGTGAAGAAGGCATTTGGTATGCTTTTCTTTATTGGACAGAGCATTGAGTATAGGAGTTGAGAGGTCATGTTGCGGCTATACAGGACATTGGTTAGGCCAGTTTTGGAATATTGTGTGCAATTCTGGTCTTCTTCCAATTGAAAGGATGTTGTGAAACTTGAAATGGTCCAGAAAAGATATACAAGAATGTTACCAGGGTTGGAGGATTTGAGCTACAGATTTTCCCTGGAGTGTCGGAGGCTGAGGGGTAACCTTATAGAAGTTTATAAAATCATGAGGGGTATGGATAGTATAAATAGACAAGGTCTTTTCTCTGGGGTGAGGGAGTCCAGGACTAGAGGGCATAGGTTTAGGGTGAGAGGGGAAAAATTAAAAGGGACCTAAGGAGCAACTTTTTCACGCAGAGAGTGATGCATGTATGGAATGAGGTGCCAGAGGAGGTGGTGGAGGCTGGTACAATTGCAGCATTTACAAGGCACCTGGATGGGTACATGAATAAGAATGGTTTAGAGGGATATGGGCCAAGTGCTGGCAAATGGGAATAGATTCCTTTTCTTATTTCTCCTTTTTTTCTCTCTCTTCTCTCTCTCTTAATTCACTCTTTCTTTTGTTCTCTTTAGTTGTCAAATCTGTATCTAATTTGTCTCTAGCTTATTTTCACTGTAACTTTCTATACACATCATTTGTTGATTAAGGAAATCATCTATTGGAAATGACATACACCAGCTCCCAAATGTGGCATTGAAATTGGCGCATTATTTCAATTTAATACATCAATCAGCAATTTGAAATGGAAATATAGTGCAAAGTGGAAGGTGCAGTTAAAAAGTCCAATTACCTTTGCTCACTATGAGATGCCTCATTGCTTCAATTTCTCGCCCATACTGGGTTATATCTTAAAAGCATAAAATTCTCAGAGTTGCAATCTTTTATTATTTTACCCATTTGAGGAGATTGATAAACACAACTGTTAAATCCCCGTTCAATTGTTTCCATACATTATTTATCTGACAAATTTTCTCCATATTTTAATTTAGTTTCAAAGACTGAAGTAAAATCTTATGAAGACATCGAATGATCTAATATTTATAAAGAAATGACCTAACAGCATTTGCTGAGCACTTCCCAGGCATGGTACTAAAAGCTACCTAAATCTCAAGTCAAGGATAGACATGCTTGAAGAATTGTGGTGTAATTCATGAAAGCTGAAATAATCCTGTCTATGAAAAGGACACAAAAGTGAAACACTTTCTTCAGCTTTGCTGCTTTTTGATTCTATTTTACTCTTGAGGTCAGCTTTGTTTTTTCACTCTGCAGCAACTCCAGTAGTTGTATTTGTTTTTTGTGGCACAGTGATTGGAATTCAGTCCAATTTTCCAAGTGTTTGGATATTTGGAATGTTCCTTATTCTTATAATATTGATCTGATCCTTATTTATTTGGACAGAGCTCACTTTTCAGAAAGGAAAAAAGCTAAAGTTCTTATTAAAATGGATGACCAATGCCAACCAAAACTGAAAAAGTAGCTCTGCAGAGTTTGAACATATTATAATAACAGAACATAAAACATTTATTGCATTTGTTTTTTGTTGAAAGGATCAAGAGAAATATCTCCAGCATTAGCTGGTTAAAGTGCAATATAGTTATGGATTTTTCATAAGTATCCTAACAGTTCTATGCTCTTTTATCAAATACTCTACTTTCTTCAAAGAACCTTGGTGAAAATTTCTGCTATAATAGTTTCTATTTCTTTAGTGCTGTAATGGGTTCTGCAAATGTTGTGTTCAAGAGGACATTGCTGTATTATAAAATTACTTGGACTACCTGAACTTTGTTGCTACACAGGCATTTATGATATGATTTATGTTTTTGTCCATCTAAAAAAGATCAGTGATAATTATAAATGACTGGAATAAAGGAATATCCATACAAATATGTCACTATTTTACCAATCCATAAGTTTTCCCTGCTTGGGGCAACCTGGACAATTCATGGCTGGTCTCAAAAACACAGACCCTCAAACCCCTCCTTGACTCCTCCTCCTGCTGGGGTCTGTCATACCCACCTGAAGCCACCAGACTTACCTGAACTCCAGAATCGGTGACCGTTCTTCTTGTGGAGTTACTGCTTGTCCCACCGCTCAATTCTGGCATTACTGTGACTGTGGATCTGCCAGACAAATCAGATTTATACCAGGAAGCGTCAATCTGACCCAATTAGGATTGCCTCGATGAAATATTGAGGTGGGAAGCTGGGTTTCAGTTACTTTAGCCCTCATGGAATTTTCAGTCAAGATGGTCTGACCCTTGCAAGATCCAGAGAAGGATTAATGCAAGTGGGACAATACTTCATGCCAGATTAGCTTCAAATTTGAGAACAGAGTGCACGTAACTGAAGCATTTTGAGCTGAAATCTCTACACTTTACTGTAGAAATTTGAAGAACTGTTGGTCTTGAGATTGCCACAGAAAAGAGCAATCATAAGAAGGAGCATATAGCAATTGACCCTGCATCAGGGTATGATAGCGCTAGATGATTCCTCCACTGAAATCAACTGCTTCAGTTGGACTGCACTCATCTTGAGGACTCATAATTGCATGGGTAATGAATAATTTACAATCTTGCAAAACAAAAGATAGAAGAGATAAAATATGGTAAACTGTAATGTTTAAATGTTATAATTAAAGGAATGAGCTTAATCAGACAAATATTATGTGCAAAACGTCAACTAGTGTGATGTAACAGCAAATAAAAAGGTTATTGAAAATTTAGAGAAGGCAATGATCAGAGAGATCATTGAGTGAAACTGGCTCACAAGATTATTGGGTTCATCAAGTTCATTCTGGTTCATTGTAGTTTGCTTGCTCAGTCCTTAGAATCCTGCAGTTTAGATTTTCTTATGTGTCTATCCAGTTTCCTTTTGAAATCATTTGTCATCTTTGCTTCTCCTCCCCTTGTATGTAGTAAGTTGCAGGCCATTATCACTTGCTGTGTAAAAATTCTTTCTCACATCCTTGGCCAAATAGTTTACTAGTCCACATAGGAGTAACTAATGGGAATGGCTTTTCTTACCTAAATCTGTCATAATCTTAAATCTCCCTCAATCTCTGTCACCCTACAAGAACAGGCCTTGCTTCTCCAAATTAGTCTTGCAGCTAAAATTCCGATCTCTGGTAAATCCACATCCCTCTGGTAAACCCCTCATCCCTAGTAAATTCTCTATCACTCTCGTCAATCTCTGCTGCATTCTGTCAAGAAATCTCACATCCATCCTGAAGGATAGTGACTAGAATTGAATACAATATTCTACCTGGTGCCATAGTCAGAGCTTTATACAAATTCAGCATAAATTCCCCAAATTTGTATAAAACACTTCTACTTATGAAGTTCAAAGCACAGAAAAGAGCAACAAAATTCAAACACATGACTTATGTTAATAATGGAACTTGTTCAAAGACAATTAATACTCTTTTAACTGGGATCAACCAATTCAGCATAGGCTGGGTACTGAACACGACAGCATCTGGTCCATGGGTCATTGGCACTTGGGTGATCATTATTGATAGGTTTGGTAACTTTAGAGAATTTGCTTGATGTTCATTTCAAGGATGGCTTTACTGAACTTTAGAGGGAATTGCAGTGAAAGTATTTTAAGACCGTAAACCAATAAAACACACAAAGGTTCAGGATAAGAGCTGCTGTACTTAAGAAGCTAAATCCTTTTTATTTTGCTTCTTATGATCAGGGGAGGTCAAGTTAAATTCACAGTGACTTCCAAAGACACTCAGCAGCTATTAACATCACTAACTGCCGCGCTGAGAGGAAACACAAGGTCAGGTATGAAGGCTCAGAAATATACACCACCATTAAGGAGATAAAAACAGCCATGTTTACATACAGACTATTCTTGGAATGTTTTACATAAGGTATTGGTTGATGAAAGAAATACAGTAAAGGAGTGCGTGCACAGGCTAACGTTTCTGAAGGTGTATTTGGTTCTTGCATAGTGAACGCATAACACCATGAGTATTAATGCAGTGGGACCATCCAACACTCAGTTGCAAGACTCTCCTGCTACTCTGTGATGGCTATTGCTGATTGATGTGGAATTCTTACAGAAATATGATCCGCTTCTGGTTTTGGATGTATAGTCTAGCTGTCATCCATTGTTATGACTCTCTGGATGATACAGCAGTGCAACAACAGTATAATTGAAGGATTGTTATGATGCAGAAGGAGGCCATTTGACCCATGTGTTTGCATCAGCTCCCTGAGCATTTCAACATAACACCAATCCCCTACCATTTTCCCAACCTCCACATTGTTTTTAAACTATGATGATTATGGAGCTTCTGATAGGGCCATACCATAAAATATCCTTAATCTCCACTCAGACCTGAAGCTTTACTTAAGGTTATCAAGTTTGATGATGACACTGGTGTCTACATGGGTACTGTTGTATATTTCTTAAGTTGTTTTTCACGGTTGCATTAACAATGCCAGAAGGCAGGATTAAAGAGAGTCGAATAAGTCCTCTCAGTAGCATTTTAGACTCTTCTCTATAAAATAGCTACTGCACGGAATTAACTTAAAATCTGTCCACCATGACTGCTCACTTGTTTAATTTTATGGTTCTCCCTATCACTGTGGTGGATGTCCTACCTAATTGAGAGGCCTGATATTGTGTATAAGCAATTGAGTGGCATTGAAGATAACTTGAAATATGGGACTTTGGTGATTGAAAACCATTGCTGTTCCCTCTCTTTTCGCCACCACCTTTTCAGGAACTAGCTGGTGAAATTGTAATAACTCTGCGGAGCAAGTTACATATTTGATAACTTTGTGCATTTTGTCTTTAAAAAGTTGAAAATGTGGTCTTTATTGAACAACAGGAAAAGTGAAGAAAGAAAACCCAAAGGGGTGGCAAACGGTGACTGTTTGTCATTTGTGCAGCAATCAATTGCCGTGAAGGAATGGCCACTTCTCCCAGCTTGTTTTCATTAGAATAAAATCCTGTTTGCTTGTTGCATCTTTGGATGGAGTGCTCTATCATGCAGAAAGTATTGTTCCTTTTGCTTAAAGTTCTCATTTTCTTCCTCACAATATTGCTGCTACTCTCTATTAGCTCATATCCTTCTTTGGCCTGGACTTGGTGTCTAAAATGTGCTGCAAGGAAGCCCCAGACTGATCCAAAAATCAGAATTTTGTCCTCAAGAGGCCTTTATCTTCTTCATGATGTTCCTGGTGGAAGAATAGTCTGTATTGCATGTACACTTGTCCTCAGACAGAGGGTTGCATAAGAAATCATCAGCTGTAGGTAGAGAGGATAGCACTTGTCCTCCAGTAATCATCCTTTTGTAAGACACTTGGACCTTGAATCAAAGCACGATCATAAGAATTCTCAAGTATATGGGCATCATGACAGTTCCCAAAAGATGTGGACAGACAACTAAGATGTGGTACTTCACAGATGACTTGTATATTGATGATGTTCACCACACATTGTTATACAGCTCTCTCAATGTGATGTGTATACAGTCTGTAACACCCTCCTCTTTGGGGAAGCTATATTCCCAAATCCGACTACCCAGATTACGTCACTCACCTTCTCATGGGGAAATGAGATGAAGCAAGGTGGTCTGGCACAAATTGGATATATTTGAGGACAGAGAGTTATGATATTGCAAACATGTCACCAGAGGATCCTTTGGAATCAGACATTTGAATAAATATTTAGAGTAGCTTCTCCTTGATGGACTGTGTGGGCACTTCTTCAGCTCAGAGATTCTGCCCCAGCAGTTGGCACTGTTCCGTAACAGTGCCCCAAGGCACGCTTAGCCTGCAATGGAAATGCACCTCACTTATTGGAGGAAATGGCATTAAATATGATAGACTTTGGCCTCCAGCACCTCCTCCACATCCCGAGGGGACCTTCAGGTGTGGAGGCTGTACAGCAGCATCTGGTCCTGAACTTCATGGAGCATCTGTTCCTCTTCATTCTCTGTGCTGTTGTTCCACTGCAGTCACAGCAAGAATCACCCTTACAGTGGTTGGATCCATTGGTCATGGTTCCAATGAGCCTCTGTGGGGAGCATCAGGAATAGAACAGGAGCAGTCAGCATACACATCTTTCATAAATGATGGTTTTGAATGCTTCTCCACACAGTGAGGCATGGAGGGTTCTGACAAGGAGGGCCATGGAATTCCTCTACTTGAGCCTTTGACATAGGAAATTTATTCTTAAGCATACGTTATAAGCCATGTCTTGCAAATTTAGCAATGTGGGCGTGTGGGCGGCACGGTGGCACAGTGGTTAGCACTGCTGCCTCACAGCGCTAGAGACCCGGGTTCAATTCCCGCCTCAGGCGACTGACTGTGTGGAGTTTGCACATTCTCCCCGTGTCTGCGTGGGTCCTCCGGGTGCTCCGGTTTCCTCCCACAGTCCAAAGATGTGCAGGTCAGGTGAATTGGCCGTGCTAAATTGCCCGTAGTGTTAGGTTAGGGGTATGGGTGGGTTGCACTTCGGCGGGGCGGTGTGGACTTGTTGGGCCGAAGGGCCTGTTTCCACACTGTAAGTAATCTAATCTAATCTAAAGATCATAAGTGTGAGAGGATTACTGATACCTTAAATCCTCCATTGCCTGTTGGTAAATACTCCAAGATGAGAGGAAATCAGCTCTGTCATCTGTTGCAGTCGATGAGGCCTTCAATTATCTTTGTTAATTTTGGCCTTAAAGTGATAGTTTTTAATGTCACCTATGACTCTTCTTCACAGAGCTGGCCATGATCAATTTTTAATGACCAATGACATGGTCAAGATTGATTGTAGCCAGGATTTGAATCCTACATTGTTGGTCACCTCATACATTTCACACGTAGAGTTCTACGATTACAGGTGTCTTCAATCTGTATTGTGTAGGTTCCTGATTGATGGAATTAACATTGAAGGACCCCACATCATTCACAAATACTGTCTGGAAGAAACCTCACCTGACGTCCTCATGTTGGGTTGGTGGAAGCCACTTCACATTCTCCCTGTGTCCTCACATTTCAGGTGAGAATGGAAGAAAGCATAGGCGATGTTTGCCCAGGTGATTCAGACTGTCAATCAGTGGGCACCCTCAAACCTTCATGCTCCTTTCTTCCTTCCATTCTCTGTCGACTGCATCAGTACTGAGTTTTTACAAGTTGCCACCCAATGTTTCCATAGTTCTGAGCATTTGCCCTATAGCTTAGTTATGCCAGTTATCATAATGCATTGTCTGTATGTTGAAGACAATGTGTGGTGTCAATGATCCCTCTACCTCACAGTAGCCTATTCCTAAAATCTATACCATCTCCCAGCCTTATATATGTTAGTTTCTAAAGCGCTCTGCTAGGAGGCGTCCAGGCTCCCCAATGTAGAGAAGACCGCATCGGGAGCAACGGAAACAATAAATGATAATGGTGGATGTGCAGGTAAAACTTTGATGGATGTGGAAGGCTCCTTTAGAACCTTGGATGGAGGTGAGGGAAGAGGTGTGGGCGCAGGTTTTGCAATTCCTGCGGTGGCAGGGGAAGGTGCCAGGATGGGAGGGTGGGTTGTAGGGGGGCGTGGACCTGACCATGTAGTCACGGAGGGAACGGTCTTTGCGGAAGGTGGAAAGGGGTGGGGAGGGAAATATATCCCTGGTGGTGGGGTCTGTTTGGAGGTGGCAGAAATGTCGGCGGATGATTTGGTTTATGCAAAGGTTGGTAGGGTGGAAGGTGAGCACCAGGGGCGTTATGTCACATCTCCGGGATACCCACACCAATCAACCACACTGCCCTGTGGCCCAACATTTCAACTCCCCCTCCCACTCTGCCGAGGACATGGAGGTCCTGGGCCTCCTTCACTGCCACTCCCTCACCACCAGAAGCCTGGAGGAAGAACGCCTCATCTTCCGCCTCAGAGCACTTCAACCCCAAGGCATCAATGTGGATTTCAACAGTTTCCTCATTTCCCCTTCGCCCACCTCACCCTAGTTCCAAACTTCCAGCTCAGCACTGTCCCCATGACTTGTCCTACCTGCCTATCTTCTTTTCCACGTATCCACTCCACCCTCCCCCCCACCGATCTATCACCTTCATCCCCTCCCCCACTCACCTATTGTACTCTATACTAATTTCTCCCCTCCCCCAACCTCCTCTCACTTATCTCTCCACCCTTCAGGCTCTCTGCTTGTATTCCTGATGAAGGGCTTTTGCCCGAAACGTCGATTTTACTGCTCCTCGGATGCTGCCTGAACTGCTGTGCTCTTCCAAAACCGCTAATCCAGAATCTGGTTTCCAGCATCTGCAGTCATTGTTTTTACCTTATATATGTTAGTACCGACCCAGTCTTAGATATCTTTAATCATTAATGCACAGAAATGTTATGGTAAAACCCTGGAGCAGGTGGGACTTGATCCCATGCCCACTGGCTGAGAGGGTGGGATATTAGCATTGTGTCATAATGGCCTTTCTCCCATCTTTAAGTATAGAACTGCCTACATCACGAATATTGTCCCTTCTGCTTCCTAGTAGGCTGTCTCCAAACCCTATAGTTGACTTCTCCACAGTAGTGGCTCCTGATAATTCTTTTTGACTTTCAGTGAGTAGAGCCCTTGGTCTGACAATGGTCCAGGTCTTTGATGCTCTTAGAAGTACATCCTCGACTGACACAGTGACCAGAGCTCTGATTGATCTCTCTGCATATTCCTGGTTAACATGCTGCTAAGCTGCAGGCTATTTGCCTTGGACCTTCAGTACTGACTGTGTCTCACTCCCCGTACTCAATGATATGGAATCCCTGACCCAAGATGCCCAAATACTGACTGACTATGTTCAAACCCAATGGATGCTGCCCTTGACTGCTTGACTGGAACTGTGATGACAGTTCCTCCTGACTGAGGTCATCTCCCCATAGATTTTGATGCACATGCAGAATGTTTGCTGTGTAAGTTGTTGACACATGCTGTAGGTGTGATCTTGATATGGCAACATGAAGTGCAACAGTACGTCCACTATCTTGATTGATCACAAAAATGAAGAAAAGCCACCTGGTGTTTTGTCTGTACTAAAAGGCAAGGCAAGACAGATTTACAGTGAGCCTGTAAGCTTTGAAAAATGTATTACAGTGCATAAAGGCAAGACATGGAAAAGCAGAGATGCTGTGGTTATCCAAATAGTTGTAAAGTAAGAAACTGCAAAGAGAGCTTGTGAAGAGTGCTGAGATACATTTTGCTCCCATGCATGAGATAGGTCTCGATCCCAGTACACAAAGTGCCCTGGCAACAGCAGCACAATGGAAGGTGACGGTGGACTCTGAAGTGCAGCATGAAGTGGAGAACTATATTGTAAGTGAGTTGGAAATGTACCATGAGGATGTTGGGAGGATAATGCATGTTTGCTTCCAGTGTCTGTGGATGGGAGGTACAAGCAATCACTATCCTGGAATGTTGAGACTGCTGCCAAGATGGATGCCTGGAGGAACAAACTCTGACTTTCTCTGTACTGCGTGGGAGAATAGCAATCTACATATAATGAAACAAGAGTATGTCATAGTGAAGTGTCAATGAATACGAATGGGTTTCTTACTACTCAATCACAAAATTCTTGCCACCTTAGGTGGAAAATCAGACTTATTTTTCTTAATGTCGAAAGTTTCATTTTCTTGATCTTCCAATGTTTTTCCAGTTGACTCATTATTGCCCACATTATTTCAGAGGTTGGGAAAGTTCAGCCCTAGTGTTTTTTTGTGTCTAACATTTCCTGGGTAACTACCAGGGTACACATGTTAGAACTATCTGAAGTCTTTAAATCTAATTCAGATTCTGCGATATTCGCAGGAAGCAGGGAAATTACCCTTTAGAAGTCAAAACTTTGTGGACAGTACTCAGAGAGGTTAATGTGGACGGACTCTCACAGGGTCCCAATGTGCAAATTCATTCATACATTCGGTTTCTGACGATCCAAAGACTGGATATTTGGCCATCCTATTATTTTACTGCAAGGTACATGCAGTATCCCAAGTATCCACAAGAATGCAATGTTTAGCTACCTTTGACATTGATGACTTGATGCAAAATTACACTGCAATATCATAAGAAAATGTTTTACACCTTTAAAATAATGAATAGATGAATTTCCAATACTGGCATTAATACTTTTTTTTTTACAAATATTCTATAATTTGATTTAAAAGATTTTTGTGAAATAGTGGTATATTTAAACCAGGACAATAATCCTAATTTTGATAACAATTTGGGTATCATTTTAACTCATTCATTTGTTTACAAAGCACTCAAATAGGGTTGTTTGTTGGGTTTGCCTAAGTGTTCTAAAGCATATGTTGAGTAGGTATAGAAAGGATGGAGAGAGAAAGACTGTCTACTCCATTTTTGCAGATTACATATATGTGAATAGCACAAATCAGTAATTCTATGTACAATCGCCAACATTTTCTATTGATTTTGTCAGTATTTAAGTGATGAATTGTTAGACTTGTATTACTTCCATTTCTGCTCATCTTATATTTTTTCATCATCAGTTTACTTAATATCAGTAAGTCCTGTAGTGTAGTTGCACCATTTTGACATATAGTTTACCAAATTCTGTCACAGCACATTCATTGACTTCAGCCCACAATTTAATTTAATGACCTGAGTCACTTTTCTGAAAAGTCACCTACTGGTCATCTCCATAATAGCCCTTTCTGTGCCTGAAGAACATTTTTCTCCATATGACTCTGTTATGCAGCTGTAGATGAATGGGTTAATGCTTAATTTTCAGTACAATAAATAATAAGCACAGGGAAGAACAAAAGGACTGTTTAGAAGAAGGAAGAAGACATATTGTTTAACATGAGATTTTTATTGTGTTAAATATAAAACAAAATGATCAAAGAAAACATTACTCCAACCTATATCCAAACCAATCATGATAGAACCTAATTGAGCTGTAACACACAGATAATATGAGGGAAACAATCCCAAAACAATAACATTGACTGTTCTTTCCTAATATAACCCACCACCAAATTACCCATTTCACCAATTAAGCAAATAAATCAGATTAGATTTTTATTTAGCTAATCAACCTGTTCAGAGATATTATTTCACAGGGACTTGAACCCTGGCTTCCTGGTCAAGGACACTACATTCTTCATTGCATCATTATACAGGGGCTGAATCTCCCACAGTCTTTGATTAGTACAAGTAGTGCTGAGGCTTTTTAGAGGAATTGTTGCTGTGAGGCCTCATTTCACCTCATGAACTAACTATTCGGCCCCCATGGTGTCCCTCATGTCTGATTTCATCTTCATCTTATCACATGCTGTTCCAGAGTACCTTGCTACTCAGCAGAGATCTGCTGAAAGACTGTTATCAGTTACCATCTTTGGAAGGCCTCTGTGCCCTGGACAAGTGCAGTCCGACATTGTCCCTCATTGCCAACTTAATGGCACAGCAGCCACCAATTCACATTGCTCATGGCACATAACTGGCATGGCTGGCACTCCCTCACATGTACAACTCCATTGTCTCACCCTAGTCACTGTTTAACCACCAGGCCACACAGTTTATCTGTCCTCAGCTACACCCAATCTAAACATCCCCTCCAGGTCACTGCTAATCTGTCTTCACTGTCCACTGGACACATCTTGTCATTGTTTAGTATGGGAACATCACATAGAGGCAAACAATTGAACAATTCCAAACATGAACTTTTATTCACAGGCAGCAAAATCAAACACAAACAAAATCATCCCAACAATGCTAACTGAATATTGGCATGATGGTAGGTTGGTTATGGTAGGGGATTTTAACTTTCCAAACATAGACTGGGACTGCCATAGTGTTAAGGGTTTAGATGGAGAGGAATTTGTTAAGTACGTACAAGAAAATTTTCTGATTCAGTATGTGAATATTATTAGAGAAGGTGCAAAACTTGACCTACTCTTGGGAAATAAGGCAGGGCAGCTGACTGAGGTGTCAGTGGGAGAGCACTTTGGGGCCAGCGACTATAATTCTATTAGATTTAAAATAGAGATGAAAAAGGATAGATCAGACCTAAAAGTTGAAGTTGTAAATTGGAGAAAGGCCAATTTTGACGGTATTAAGCAAGAACTTTCAAATGGTGATTGGAGGCAAATGTTCGCAGGTAAAGGGACGGCTAGAAAATGGGAAGCCTTCAGAAATGAGATAATGAGAATCTAGAGAAAGTATATTC
The DNA here is from genome assembly GCF_047496795.1 of Chiloscyllium punctatum. Lineage (NCBI taxonomy): Eukaryota > Metazoa > Chordata > Chondrichthyes > Orectolobiformes > Hemiscylliidae > Chiloscyllium > Chiloscyllium punctatum. The sequence continues at coordinate 58,496,842 of NC_092763.1, read as the reverse complement.
CTGTCAGGGTGAAAGAAAAGGCTGGTAGGTATAGGGAATGTTGGATGACTAAAGTAATTGAGAGTTTGGTTGAGAAAACGAGGAAGCATATGCCAGGCATAGACAGGATAGATTGAGTGAATCCTTAGAAGAGTATAAAGGTTGTAAGAGTATACTTATGAGGGAAATCAGGAGGGCAAAAAGGGGATGTGAGATAGCTTTGGCAAATAGAATTAAGGAGAATCCAAAGGGTTTTTGCAAATACATTAAGGACAAAAGGATAACTAGGGAGAAAATAGGGCCCCTCAAAGATCAGCAAGGCGGCCTTTGTGTGGAGCCGCAGTAAATGGGGGAGATACTAAATGAGTATTTTGCATCATTATTCACTGTGGAAAAGAACATTGAAGATATAGAATGTAGGGAAATAGATGGTGACATCTTGAAAAATGTCTATATTACAGAGGAGGAAGTCTGGATATCTTGAAACGCATAAAAATGAATAAATCCCCAGGACCTGATCAGGTGTATCTGAGAACTCTGTGGGAAGCTAGGGAAGTGATTGCTGGGCCTCTTGCTGAGATATTTGTATCATCGATAGCCACAGCCAGAAGACTGGAGGTTGGCTAACATGGTGCCACTGTTTAAGAAGGGTAGTAAGGACAAGCCAGGGAACTATAGACCAGTGAGCCTGACATCGATGGTGGGCATGTTGTTGGAGAGAATACTGAGGGACGGGATGTACATGTATTTGGAAAGGCAAGGACTGATTATGGATAGTCAACATGGCTTTGTGCGTGGGAAATTATGTCTCACAAACATGATTGAGTTTTTGAAGAAATAACAAAGAGGATTGATGAGGGGAGAGCAGTAGATGTGATTGACAAGGTTCCCCACGGAGACTGGTTAGCAATGTTAGATCTTACGGAATACAGGGAGAAGTAGCCATTTGGATACAGAACTGGCTCAAAGGTAGAAGACAGAGGGTGATGGTGGAGGTTTGTTTTTCAGACTGGAGACCTGTGACCAAAGGAGTGCCACAAGGATCAGTGCTGGGTCCTCTACTTTTTGTCATCTCTAAATGATTTGGATGTGAGCATAAGAGGTACAGTTAGTAAGTTTGCAGGTGACACCAAAATTGGAGGTGTAGTGAACAGTGAAGAAGGTTACCTCAGATTACAACAGGATCTTGATTAGATGGGCCAATGGGCTGAGAAGTGGCAGATGGAGTTTAATTCAGATAAATGTGAGATGCTGCATTTTGGGAAAGCAAATCTTAGCAGGACTTATACACTTAATGGTAAGGTCCTAGGGAGTGTTGCTGAACAAAGAGACCTTGGAGTGCAGGTTCATAGCTCCTTGAAAGTGGAGTCACAGGTTAATAGTATAGTGAAAGAGGCATTTACTATGGTTTCCTTTGTTGGTCAGAGTATTGCGTACAGGAGTTGGGAGGTCATGCTGCGGCTGTACAGGACATTGGTTAGGCCACTGTTGGAATATTGCATGCAATTCTGGTCTCCTTCCTATCAGAAAGATGTGAAACCTGAAAGAGTTCAGAAAAGATTTACAAGGATGTTGGCAGGATTGGAGGATTTGAGTCATAGGGAGAGGCTGAACAGGCTGGGGCTGTTTTCCCTGGAGCGTCGGAGGCTGAGGGGTGACCTTATAGAGGTTTACAAAATTATGAGGGGCATGGATAGGGCAAAGAGGCAAAGTCTTTTCCCTGGGGGCGGGGAGTCCAGAACGAGGGCATAGGTTTAGGGTGAGAGGGGAAAGATATAAAAGAGACCTAAGAGGCAACCTTTTAATGCAGAGGATGGTACGTGTATGGAATGAGCTGCCAGACGAAGTGGTGGAGGCTGATACAGTTGCAACATTTAAAAGGCATTTGGATGGGTATATGAATAGGAAGGGTTTGGAGGGATATGGGCCGGGTGCTGGCAGGTGGGACTAGATTGGGTTGGGATATCTGGTCGGCATGGATGAGTTGGACCGAAGAGTCTGCTTCTGTGCTGTACATCTCTATGACTCTATGACCCATGACTATTCTACATTTCATGATGGTCTGCTACACCCAGAGCTGCATCTATTGGAACTGTGTATCAGTCAGGTCCTGTCTGATTTGTACTGCCCAATGCAGCTGAGTTTGCTATAGACAAAGAGAGCTTCCTCCTCAACCAATATCCTTCCCCTATTCCTCAGAAGATTGCTTCTGTTCTCTCAGTTCCTCAGCATCCAGAATGTCGCCCCCATTGCCAGCTCCAACTGTACAGAGTGCAGCATGCCACGATGATGTGGCACACTCTCTTTAGACTATACTGGATTAGGAGAAAGGATTAAGAAGGGCTCATGCCTGAAACGTCGATTCTCCTGCTCCTTGGATGCTGCCTGATCTGCTGCACTTTCCAGCAACACATTTTCAGCACTATTCTGGATTACCCAATGTCCTCACTGGTCCAAGTAGTGGAACCATGTCTTAAATTGCTCTCTCATATGCACTATCACAGCCCTGAGCCACCAGCTGCAATAAACCTGAGCTATATATCAGTCAGGGGATTGCACAATGGTGTCATCAGCTATAGTCACAGTGAGTAGCCCTGTCCTCAAGTAACCAGCTTTGTAGGGACCCTGGACCCTCAAACATGCCAAGTACATGAGAGTGCTCCAGGATGTAAGATTTGGCAGCTACCAGGGTAGTTGTCACACACCCTCCAGGAAGTGTTAGCTATGATCACAGATCAACTGGATATCAATCCAATGGAAGGCCTTTCTATTATTGAATTCCGCAGTGTTGTGAAAGGCCTCTGTCAGTGCCACGTATGGACGGTCAGCTTCAGCACTCTGAATCTGGGGATATCCGGCCATGTTCTTGAATCCTACTATCTGGGTTGCAGCACTGACCTTAACATCGAGGTGCAAAATGAACTGGTGTGATCTTGTACAGATAACATTGGTCACTGTCCTGACGCATTTGTGGGTGTATGACTGAGAGTTGAAGGGCTTATTTCTGAAATGTTGACTCTCCTGCTCCACGGATGCTGCCTGACCTGCTGTACTTTTCCAGTGCCACCCTTTTCGACTTGTACGGCGGAGAGTTTCCACACAGGTCCCCATCGCTTCCTGGAAGGGGTCAGAGTGACAGCCACTGGGAGAGGATGGCCTCCCTCTCCTGCAGCCCTCAGGTCCTCCTCCAGCATTTGGCAATGTCCCATCTGTGTCCTGGGGCAAACACAGCCTGCATCATGCCCATCCCCAGGAAATAATATCAGGGTTAGATAACTCTGATCCTTCGGTGGACCCCACAAATTTGAGGGTCCCCACGGCAGTGACCTCTCCCTGAGCTGGGTGATTCTTAGCCTCTGTGGCGGCCCTACTGCTGCTCCTGGGTTTGCCATTGGCACTCGTCCTTTTGCATCTGGTCAGGTAGGCAGCCACAGGGGCCAGCATACCCTGCAGGTAAGGGTGGCATAGACCCAAGATAGTGAGGAATGCTGCACCATGGAAACAAGGAACACGTCTCCAGCTTTGGCCTCAGCATGTGAGATCAATACATGACATCAAGAGAGTTTGCCTGCTGTGCTTTAAACCCCTTCCTATTGCAGACCTACACCACCTGACAACTTTTCATTGAACTCAGTACAAATCATTATTGAACTTGCATGACAGATGATGGGACAATTGTACGCATCTCCACAGCTCAAGTTGCACAAATAATGGTTCTTCTTTGGTCAACATTGGTCTCTCTTGAAGTACTTGCTGCTAACTTCAGCATCATTGAGATGTCAGCGTTCTGTTTGTAATCTCCAATGGTGTGATGCAAGTTGCCTTTGACCAGCATTTGAACCTTAAGTACCTTCATTCTGCATGCATAGCAAATGGACAATGAAATGATTGATAATTAAATGCCGCTGTAGTTTGCAAATTCCTGCATCATGTATTTGTGCCTTCAACATCCTAATGTCCATCAGGTGTGGATCCTATGCTTCCCCCCATCAAACTGTCACTGACTGCACCCATCCTGGGCATTGTGCCAGCCATTTTCCATTACATTTCATATCGAGAGAACAGCAAGTGATGACAGGAAACTCAGCTCATGGTGGACACCAGCAGTACCTTGTCACTAGATACACCCCTCCATGTCCCTTTTACCTGTACTGCTCTGACAGCCCATTTCCACACTGAACTCAACTTTTCCATCCATGTGGAGACCTAATGTATTAAATTTTGCCTCCAATGCTCCTCTCTGCCCCCGAGCACTGCCACTAAAGTTTAATGGTCCCAACGTGGTCCTGTATATTCCCCTGTGGAGGCCACAGTGGTGGTCACTACCATGACCATGCCCTGCCCTGTTGTGGTCGACCATACCCTCTGATGCTGCTCTGCCTACACGTCCCACGTACCTAGAGATTCCAACCTGTCCTTGTCCCCACCTCTACACATGCCTCTGCTTTCCCCTTCTAGCCTTGACCTCCCCCCCACCCCAACCTTTTTTTTATCAGTGATGCTCCGGCTCTGCCTACAGGTCTCCCTTTCACCCTCATGAATGATCAATGGACCAGCCCCTACCTGATGCGCATGCACATAATGTAAACTGAAAATCAAACCTGACTTTATTAGAAAAGTGGAATGTTTTAATGCTGTTATGTTGTCACAATTACGTGTGTTGTTTCATGTGCCTATGAGAATCATATATTATACTACAGAACGGCTGAGGTTTAATATCAACACAGTCACTTTACCTTTGCTGTAGTCACTGGAAGATACTCAAAACTAGGTATATTTGGAAAAATACATTGACATATCTTACTATATGCATTGTGACACTGGGGTTATTAAAGGTAGTGAGTTCCATAAAATATAATTATGCAGTAACTTTATTAATTGCAAGTCAAAGATTCATAGACTGTTCAGATAAAAACGTACATAACTCTCAAGAGCATAAGGACACAAGGTAAGTGAGCAGAATTCACCCAGCGAGCCTGCACCTCCATTCAATAGGACCATGGATGTTCTTGAGCTTCAATGCCACTTTTCCTCCTGCTCCCCATTTCTCAAGATTTCCCGAGGGGTCAAAAATTTCTCTGTGGTAGTTTAAAACATAGCCAATGATGCAGATTCCACAACTCTCTTGAGCAGATAACACAAAGATTATAACTTTAAATAGTTGCTCCCTTATCCTGAGATTACATCCCCATGTTTTACATTCCTTAACAAGTGGAAATGATTTCTCAGGATCTGCTGTATAAGCTGTTTCAGAAATGTTCATGTTTCAATATAATTGCTGCTCATTCTTCTAAGCACTGGAGAATATTGACCCTGTTCTCATCTCAACCACCTTGGAGGGTCTTTATGTTTCAAACTGGGGAGATATGGTGGTATACTAGTAATATCAATGGGCTTTTAATCCAGAAACATAGGCTGGAATCCCAACATTGCAGCTGATGAAGTTTGAATTCAATTTTTAAAAATCTGAAATTAAAATAACTGGCCTAATGGCAGCCATAAAACCACTGTTAATTGTTGTAACATCCCATCTGGTTCACCAATGTCCTTATCTGGTCAAATGTGACTCCAGACCTATAGCAGTGTGATTGATTTTTAACTGCCTACTCAAATTGCCTATCAAGCCATCAACATCCTGGGCAATTAGTGGTTGGCAATACATTCTGGCCAACCCATCAATGCCCATGTCCCATGAAAAAAATTAAAAAATAAATAAAGTATTTGGTGAAAATTGCACTTGTGATGATAGCCAGAGATGAGGTGAATGTGCTGTTTTTTGTTCCTGTATAGTTAGATTGATGAATGTGGGCAGGCATTTAATTGCATTAAGGGAGTTTTAATCATACAAGTTGATGATACAGGTCAATGTTGTGAAGGTAGTTCCAGTTAGGAATGAGTGCTAAATCATCACTTGGCAATTTGGATCCAGAAGCTATTGTTTAATGGGTTCCTTTAACTTACTAGCATTGAGCATTTATTCTGCCATTGCAGGCTTCCCCTTTCCTCTTCTGAAGGCATCAATACTGATTTTCTTATTTTCTTTTCTGTTTTGGAGTATGCGTGGGCAACTGGAGATTGAAATGGGTCCATTTTGCATCATATTTCTGATCTCAGTTCACATTTCCCTTGTGAAGTCAGGTTGGAAACTAGATGCACCCACGCAAATACTGCCAGTCATATGCTATTCTACTTAGAGACTACAATCACATAAGATATCCAGTCCCTTTTGGTTGTTTTCTATGCTCTTCCCATCATGAAGAATGTAGTATAATATTCAGTTGTGCTAGGCAGTAGCTGACAAATGAAATGGGATTTGAGGAGACCCTAAAGAGTGCACTGTAATTATCATAACTTTCCATCAGACTAATCGCTGGAAGTACTGTAACATACTTCCAAAAGAACCTTGATGACAGACTTAACATTCATTTTGTGCTTTGAGATTTCCCTTCTCTATCATGAAATACTCAATGAGGAGGTAATGGGGCTTCCCTGAGGATTTAACATTACTGCTGCTAGGCAGATAAAGAAGAGAAAGAAAAGGAACAAAACATTCAGGGAAAGCTATTGAGAAATCATAGCATATGTTAGAAAGCCATTGGCAAATCTGTATTACTGACCAAAGGTACTCAATTCCTGACCGAAATATTGCATTAGAAGGCTGTAATCCCTCTGGAGATGATGTAGGACCTATGGCATTTAGCACTTGGCTTGAACGTGAAGCTCAACTCCATTAGACATGCGCCATTTTCTGTGCCTGTCAAAGTAAAAATTCAACATTTATATCAATGCAGCATTTGACATAGTTTGAATCAAGAAACATAAGCAGAATTGGAGTCAATGTAAATCAAGGGGAAGGTTTTCCACTCGATGCAGTCAGACCTAGCACAAAGGAAGTTGGCTTTGGCTTTTAAAGGTTAATCACTTCAGTGCCAGGACACCTTTGGAGGTGTTCCTCAGGATAGTGACCTCGGCTCAACCATCTTAGGTTATTTCATCAATGACATTTCCTTCATTGTAAGGTCAGGAATGTGATGGTCACAGATGATTGCATTACATTCAGCACCATTTGCCACTAATATCTAATATCATTTGCCACTAATATCATTTGCCTCAGATATTAGAACAGTCCAAGTCCATATGCAGCAAGAAATGAACAATATCCAGGCTTGGACTGATGAGTAGCAAGAAACATTCATTGAGAAGGCAATGGCCTCGCGGACTGTTAAATTTCAAGGCAGGATAGAAGTTAAGGGAGCCTGTTACCTCTGGCTGAAGGGCTAAAGTGGAAAAATTCAAGGCAAGTCAATGCAAGTTAGGAATGCTGTGAACATCCAAGTAGGCTCAGAATGAGTGAGCACTATGTAAACAGTCTGGAGATGTGGCCTGGCCCAGTCCATGAACTGGGTACCTGTCCCTGGGAGCACAGTGTCTTTGCTGCACCATTGCAGTGAGGGTTGCAAATGCAGCCCAAGGACAGCATTGAAGTACAGAAGCATCGTGTAAGTGGGTTGAAAATATATCATGAGAGCTCTTAGAGACTGGTTCATATCAAATGCCAATATCCACAGATTTGGCATGTATTTAGCTGGAGCTTGCAGAGCATGCTCTGAGATGTTAGTGCCGAGGTCCAACATGAAGGTCCTTCTGAGTAAGGAGTGAGATGAGGCTGCCAAGTACCCGCTCTGACTTCCATGTGGAGAACTCTTGATGGTTAGCTTGTTCAGCATGTTTGGTAAAATAAGAAGTTGAATATTAATGAGGTGAGTTGGGCTGTTACCAATGTGTTTTAACAAGTGATACTCCCCTTTAATTCGTAACTCACTGCTGCCGAGCAAGAAACTTGCTTCCCTGCTTGACAGATGCAGAAAAGATGCACTGGGTTGTTCCCGATGTTGAGATAAGCCTCCATGGGTTTCTCGTCTGCTCCTGCCAAAAATCTCACCAAAGCACACACCACTCAGGCCCCTGTAGGATTCTGCCCATTGGGTTTTGATAAAACAAAAAAGTCACTTAAGGAGACATTCATTGGGATGCAATGGCCTCGAGGTATTATTACTCGACTATTAATCCAGAAGCTCAGCTAATATTCCAGGAGTCTGAATTCAATTCCTATCATGGCAGATGTCAGCATTTTAATTCAATAAGTAGAGTCTGGAATTAAGGTCAAATGATTATAATAAAACCATTGTCGATTGTCAGGAAAAGCCCAACTGGTTCACTAATGTCCTTTAGGGAAGGAAATCTGCTACCTTACTTGGTGTGGCCTACATGTGACTCCAGACCCACAGCAATGACTGTTTAAGTGTCCTCTGGGCTGTTTGGGACATTTGCCTTTTGGACTTGTAACTGCCTTCTGGGCAATTAGGGATGGGCAATAAACGTTGCCCAAGATAAAGTGAATAAAAAAAGTCACAGCATGTGTGATCCTAATTACCCAACGTCTATGTACATGACTCATTAGGTAACATCGGGAGTGCCAATTTTTCACCTCATAAGCTTCTAAAAATTTATAAAGTTGAATGAAAAATCTGTTTATCTGAAGTAAGAAATTAACATTGGGGTATTTTAGCTCCAGATAGTGAGCCAACATGCAATATCAGTTGCTGAAGACCTTGTCAACAGTTTACAATTATATTTTTGACACACGTTCAGCTTTTTGCATTGCTGAATTAGATACTGTAAAAAGTAATCCACAATCATAGCCTGGATTGTGTATACTCATGCTCACTTTGTTATATGCATTTTAAGGCATTGTTCTATTAAACACAGTTTTTGTATTTCCTTCTGTTGCAAGCTTAGGAAATAAACCATTCATGGACATGACAGGATGTTTTAAACTTGAGACTCTGTTATCAGGCTATAGGAAGAGGTGTTCCTGGTCCTAAGAGACCAGATTTCTTTCTGTTGTGGACATTTTGTTCTAAGTTTGAAGATTGAAGCTCCTTCCAATGAGCAACACATGCCAGGAAGTAACAGCTACTTTTGCTTTGTTTTGGCACTGTTCAACATCTACAAGCAGTAAGTCAAAGCCTTTGCTCTGAACAGTGTTGAGCATTGAGCCTGTCTGCTGAAATTTGTTATGGGCCAGGAACAGTTAAATGCATTATTTTGATGTAACTTGCATTTATAAAAAGTTGCCGACATCCTTTGGAAACATCTGTGCAACAATAGTGTGTATCTTTAAAATGTTTAGACATTTGGCCAACAGGAATAAAGTTAAAAAAAAACAAATGGTTTCATTGGCAATTTTCACGAATTCACTTGACAGAATCTTACTCACAGCTACGATCCAGAGTGGCTTCATCATGGTCATTACGGTGTGCCTGTGCAGTACCATCCCAGTGCAGCAGGCAGAGCAAGTCCAAATGGCTTCTCAAGCGAAGATGTTCAGACATTTCTTTGAGCTACAAGTCAGGAACTTACAGTCCCAAATCTTTCTTTCATGAAACTTGGCACCAATATTGGTCATTCTGCTTGTGGGGAGCTGATGTGAGCACTGATTCCAAAGTCCTTCATAGCCCGGACTGATCAACAGTGCAGAAAGACATAGAGTCATAAAGTCAATGAAACAGACCCTTCGGTCCAACCTGTCCATGCCGACCAGGTATCCCAACCCAATCTAGTCCCACCTGCCAGCACCTGGCTCATATCCCTCCAAACCCTTCCTATTCATATACCCATTCAAATGCCTCTTAAATGTTGCAATTGTACCAGCCTCCACCACTTCCTCTGGCAGCTGATTTCATATACGTACCACCCTCTGTGTGAAAAGTTGCCCCGTAGATCTCTTTTATATCTTTCCCCTCTCACCCTAAACCTCTGCTCTCTAGCTCTGGACTCCCTTACCCCAGGGAAAAGACTTTGCCTATTTACCCTATCCATGCCCCTCATAATTTTGTAACCTCTATAAGGTCACCCCTCAGCCTCCGACGCTCCAGGGAAAACAGCCCCAGCCTGTTCAACCTCTCCCTGTAGCTCAAATCCTCCCACCCTGGCAACATCCTTGTAAATCTTTTCTGAACCCTTTCAAGTTTCACAACATCTTTCCGATAGGAAGGAGACCAGAATTGCATGCAATATTCCAACAGTGGCCTAACCAATGTCCTGTATACTGGATTAGTGGTGCTGGAAGAACACAGCAGTTCAGGCAGCATCCAACGAGCAGTGAAATCGACGTTTCGGGCAAAAGCCCCTCATCAGGAATAAATGTCCTGTATAGCCACAACATGACCTCCCAACTCCTGTACTCAATACTCTGAACAATAAAGGAAAGCATACCAAACACCTACTTTACTATCCTATCTACCTGTGACTCCACTTTCAAGGAGCTATGAACCTGCACTCCAAGGTCTCTTTGTTCAGCAACATTCCCTAGGACCTCACCATTAAGTGTGTAAGTCCTGCTAAGATTTGCTTTCCCAAAATGCAGCACCTCGCATTTATCTGAAATAAATCCATCTGCCACTTCTCAGCCCATTGGCCCATCTGATCAAGTTCCTGTTGTAATCTGAGGTAAACCTCTTCGTTGTCCACTACACCTCCAATTTTGGTGTCATCTACAAACTTACTAACTCTACCTCTTATGCTCGCATCCAAATCATTAATGTAAATGACACAAAGTAGAGGACCCAGTACCGATCTTTGTGGCACTCCACTGGTCACAGGCCTCCAGTCTGAAAAACAACTCCCCACCACCACCCTCTGTCTTCTACCTTTGAGCCAGTTCCGTATCCAAATGGCTAGTTCTCCCTGTACTCCATGAGATCAAAACTTGCTAACTAGTCTCCCATGGGGAACCTTGTCGAACGCCTTACTGAAGTCCATATAGATCACATCTACTGCTCTTCCCTCCAATCCTCTTTGTTACTACCTCAAAAAATTCAATCACTTTTGTGAGACATGATTTCCCATGCACAAAGCCATGTTGACTATCCTAATCAGTCCTTGCCTTTCCAAATATATGTACATCCTGTCCCTCAGGATTACCTCCAACAACTTGCCCACAGCCGACATCAGGCTCACTGGTCTGTAGTTCTCTGGCTTGTCCTTACCACCCTTCTTAAACAGTGGCACTATGTTAGCCAACCTCCAGCCTTCTGGCACCTCACTTGTGTCTACTCAAAGTGACAGACAGGAGTGGCATCTCACTGCAATCTCCCTCAGTTCTCTTTCTCTATCCTGGGTGCTACCAAATTCCCTAGCATTTAAAAGTGGAAGTAGAATTACTGTATCTGCAAAATATTCATGCCACTTGTCTTGTTCAACCCCGGAACATCTTCTTCCCCTTGCATTCGCACATATTTGACTTCACATAAACAAATACAATGACCACACCATCCCTATCTTCATAACCTTCCACCCTGATATTTTGCAATTAAAAGGCATATCATTTTGAAGTACATTGGAAACTTGTCTTGCCAGTTGTTAATTTATGAACAATACAGCAGATCAGGAAATACACCATCATATGTGCTCTTCATATAGCTGAAACTTGTTGGGTGCCGTTCTGCTGAAACGAACCAATCTTTTTTGGCGCCATGTTTTCCACGGAAGAAGGCAAGGCTAAAGTTTTGACATTAGAGTTGATCAGTTAATGAGGCCATCCTACAAGATCTGTTTTATGATACCCCTTGCAGTGGTGTGCCAAAATGTGGCATGATTTGCAAAACAGGCCAGTTGGAATGGAACCCCATTCTTCTTTGTTTTATTTGTTTGTTCATGGGATGTAGGTATCATATACATTGAGCCCTGGTGTGTTGATCAGTGATGGTAGCATCATTGAATATCAAAATGAAACGCTTGCATCATCTTTGGTGAAGGTGAATATCTGGCACATGTGTGTGCTGTGGATGATACTTTCCATTTGTAAACCCTATTTTGAATGTTTTCCAAGCCTGAGAAGTTGTGGATAGTGTCTTTTTGACATTCTTTCATAAACTGTGGGCATCACTGGCTGGTTAGCGCTTACTACTGATCCTTCATTGCTTTTAGGAAAATAGTACTGAACCATGTGAACTTTTTGCAATCCACCTGTCAATGTACTCACATTGTGATTAGGGAGGTAGTTCCAGGAGTTTGATCCTGTGGTAGTGAAACTACAGCGATATAATTCCAAGTTAGTATGTTGTGTGGCCTGAAGGGGAAGTTGCAGATGATGGTGTTCCCAAGCATCTGATGCTCTTGTCCTTCTGGCGGTACAATTGTGGGATTCGAAAGTATTGTTGAGGGAACATATTCATATCCTTCAATTGGTTGGTGCCTACAAGGTTATGTGTACTACTTCCTGAAAAATCCAGCAATCATATAAAATTGCAAACAGAAAATGCTGGAAATACTCAACAACATTTGGACAATACCAGCCAAGAAAAGGAAATGGAGTACTCAATGAATGGCAGGACACGAGGAAGCTCAAAGGAATAATGGATCTTGGCTTATCCCTGAAGGCAGCAGAGCATGTTAATAGGGTAGTTAAGAAGGCAAACAGGACATGGTAAAGATTGTAAGACCAGGGAGTTACGCTGGAGGTGCACAAAACTTTGGTTAGGCCACAGCTGGAATACTGCATGCAGTTTTGGTCACCTCACTATAGGAAATACATCATCATACGTGCTCTTCCTACAGCTGAAACTTGTTGGGTGCTGTTCTGCTGCACTGGAGGGGGTGCAGATGAGATTCACCAGATGCTGCCTGGGTTAGCGCATTTTAGCTATGAAGAGCGCCTGGATAAGCTTGGGTTGTACTTTTTTAGAGCAGAGAAAGCTGAGGATGGATCTGATTGAGTGTATAAGATTATGAGGGCAGGGACAGAGTGGACAGAAAGCAGCTACTTTCTTGAATTGAAAGGTAGGTAATAAGAGGGCATAATTTTCAGGTGAAAGGGAGGAGGATAAAAGCTTTGACAAAGGGTCAGTTAGACTCAAAACGTCAGCTCTTTTCTCTCCTTACAGCTGCTGCCAGACCTGCTGAGATTTTCCAGCATTTTCTCTTTTGGAAAGGGAGGAGGATTTAAGATTAGATTAGATTAGTTTCCCTACAGTGTGGAAATTTAAGGGCAATATTTTTACCTAGAAGTTTGTGGGAATCTGAAATGTACCGTCTAGGAGGGTAGTTGAGGTGAAAATCCTAACAACCTTTTACATGGACTTGGATGATCACCTGCAATGTCATGACATCCAAGGCCATGTGCTGGAAGTGGAATTAGTGCAGGTTTAGAGTTGTTTTGCTGTTGCAGACTTGATGAACTGAATGGCCTCTTTTGTACTGTTTGATTTTATGATTCTAGGACAGGCAGCAGCTGTGAGTAGAGAAACAGAATTAACATTCCATGTTGAGGACTTTTCTTCAAACTACATCTACAGTATTTTGCTTTCATTATCCTGCAGAACTCTCTGGCTCTGGGCTGTGCTGCCTGGGTTGATGCTGCAGTATAGATACATTTGGCTGGCCTGTAAAAGATGATACCTATCAATTGGTGGATCCTTGACCCGATAACATCCTGGATAATGTCATAGAAATAAATTGTGGCAGCTAGATCAATCTGGAGCTATAAAAATAAATGAGGACTGCAATCACTTTAATTGTCAAGGAGCAAGTTCAGAGAAGCACAGCCTCAGAATTGTTATGGTGCTGAAGGAAACTGAAGCATTGATACTTTGAGCTGTTCACTTTATCCCAGTCTACTGCCTTTACCTGTTTTAGTAATCATCCAATGGCCTCTATAATGCCTCCATGAATCTACCTCCACAACACTTGGAGATAGAATATTCCAGACCTGAACCTCTTAACAGTGTCAAAAACATCTTTTTTCTTCTCATATTTTCTTCTTTTGCCAAACAGTTTGATCCATTGATGAATAGTTGGACAGTTTTTCACAATCTACTTTGGCCAACCCACTTAGAAGTTTGAAAACATTATCAAACCACCTCTCAGCCTACTCTTCTCCATGGAAAACAGTCCCAACTTCTCTAAACTTTCCTCAGAACTGAAGTGTCTCGCCTATGAAACCACTCTCGTTAATTTCTTCTGCACTCTCCAATGCATTTATGTCCTTCCCGTAGTATGGTGCCAGAGTTGCTCAAAATATTTCAGTTGAAGTCTAACCCATATCGTTTATAACTTCATGTAAAATAAAATTGTATAAACTTCTCAGTTCTTATACCCAACACAATATTTCTGAAGTCCAGAATATTGTACAGGTCATTTTAGTATAACGTGTATTTTGTCAAAGTGAATTGGCTAGAATGTGATTGATGATTGTGGATACGGTTTGCATAACACAAACTTTCTGCTGAACAGGTATACCAATTTTCTATAGCAGTTTTTCAAAGCACAATTTTCTGTAGAGTGAGGTTGCAGAGGAATGCAACTTTTGTATTATAGCAGAATGACCTGAACGCTTTATTAACTATTGCCTCTATTTGTTATCTGCCATCTTCAATGGTTTATGTATACATCCACCTAGATCTGTATTGCTGCACACCTTTATCTGTATATTCCTGCACACCTGATGATGATGATGTGGCTTTATTTGTCCTTTATCTTTGAAGAGAGGTTGTAAGGCAGAGGTGACAAGTTATCTCTTAGAAATTTATCTTTTAAAGTTGGAACAATGGAGGCAGATAAGGTGTGGCCACCTCTCAGAGACTAGGCTTTTTAGTTTTTTTTTGTTTTTAAGTTTAGCTTTAAGAAGAAGCTATTGAGGTCTCAAGAGTTGAAAGCTTCAAGTGAATGTCTCCTGGCTGCCATTCTCTCTGATTTTTCTCTTAATGTTTTTTCCTCTTGGATTGGGGAACAGGATGTGAGAATCTGTGTCTGAAGTTGCCTTTTTGCAAAGGGGCTTTTTTATGGGATGTTACTGTATTGAAGCAGTTAATTAGTGATAGTTACTGTATCTGTCATTCTGTCAAGTTTCCAATAGTTAAGTTATTCTAATTTCCTCTTTCTTTGGTTGTATTTTAACTGCAGTTTTTAAAAAAATTAGGTTTTGCTTAACATTGAGTAGTTTGACCAGTCACATTGCAACAGGAGCAGACATTTTATGTTTGTCTTTAAATAAGAAAAAGTTAGGGTTTGGGCTGTCTTCTTAAAATATTTTGAGGAAGTCTTGCCTGAACCATCACAACCTATACTATCTCTGTATGTTCCTTGTATTAAGAGCATCACCTTGCACTTCTTCGCATTGAACCTCATCTGACACCTATCCAACCATGCCACCAACTTGTGAATGTCTTTTTGAAAGACTACATTGTACTGTTTACAATTCTTCCAAATTTTGTGCCATTTGCCAAGCTTTGATATTGCTTCTGCACACCAAAATCTAGATCATTCATATATATTATCAACAAGTAGCCCCTTGGAAACACACTCCAAATCATCCTCCAGTCCAAAGAACATCCACTGATTATTTCTCTTTCCTTTCCATCCCTCAGCCAATTTTGTGTCCTATTGCTTCTGCCCCTTGTGTTTCAAGATCTAATTGGTGAACCTGTTACACTGCCTGTATGGTAAGTAGATACCAAAGGAGGTTAAAACTGTCCTAATACCCCAGGTCTGTTTTCACCAAGGCTATGTGCAGTTGAAACAAAACACTCTTACACCTATACTCAAATCCTGTTGTGATGAAAGGCAACATACCATTTGGTTTCCTAAGTGTTTGGTGCTTGTTTTTGTGACTCATGAACAAAAAAATCCCAGTCTCTTTGGTCATCAATACTTCCCAATTTCTTATCACTTAAGAAATTATGAATGGGAAGGGTTTGGAGGGATATGGATGGGTGCTGGCATGTGGGACTACAATGGGTGGGGATATCTGGTCGGCATGGACGGGTTGGACTGAAGGGTCTGTTTCCATGCTGTACATCTCTATGACTATGACTCTATGACCTATTACTTTCTTTACAGGTCTGTTGTGTGGTTCTGTATTGGATGCCTTTGGAAGGCTGTGTCATTATGGATCAGACCAGACCGCCTCAAAATATTTTAAGAAAGTATCCTTGACCCTAACTTTTTCTTATTTGAAAAGTAAATGTGAAGTGTGTGTTCCAGATGTGATGCAACTATCCAAACTACTCGACATCAAGAAAAACAAATTATTTAAACACTATAGTTAAAGTGCAAACAAGAGAAAGAAGTCTTTAGAATAATTTAACTATTGAAAAACTTAACAGAACAATAGAAACAGTATCTATTACTACTTAACTGTTCAAGTATAGCAACATCCCACAAACATACCCCTTGGCAAAAAGGTAAATTCAAACACAGATGCTTATAGGCAGGTTCCCAATCCAGAAGGGAACAACATCAAAGGAGATTTCAGAGAAAGTCACACTTAAAAATTACTTACTGAGGCTTGCAATGTTTTTGGGAACCAAAACAGCTTCTGTTGCTGCAGTTAAAAGAAAGTGAGAAAGCCTGATCTGGAAGAACTAGCCACTCCCTTTCCATTGTACAACTGTTTTAATAAAACATAAAAGCCTCCTCTGATTGTTGGACTTAGGCAATCTCCCTTTGGCACTTCGGCCTTTACAACTTCTCTTTAAAAAAAGGACAAAATTACCTTTAAAAGTAACAGCATCTTCACGAAGTTCATCACATCAATAGCCTTCCCCTCGTCAACCCACTTTGTTATCTCTTTAAAAACCATTAGCAAATTAATTGAACACAATTTTCCCTTTCCAAATCTATGCCTATGCATTCAAATTAATCCACATATTTGAACTGTGATAATTCAATGCCCTAGGCATTGTTATTAAGTGATCTCCCATTGAAGTAAAGCTCAGAGTGCATGGGTGCAATGAGTGATGCCATTGAATTTTAGAAGAATATTGCCGCTCTTATGTTACATGTAGAAATGTGTGGGCTTAGGGGAAGGGGTGACATGGACTAACAAAGCCCATTAAAGCTGGTTGGACTTCAAATCAGCACTCGTTATTGTCAGTAATCATTTGTTAATGAACACGATTGTCCACCTAGGAAATTGCATGTTGTTGGTCATAGGTTTAGTAAGTCCTTGTGTGGCTAATGACCCTGATCCAACAGCCACATCTCTGACCACACAATTGACAGGCATTTCTGGGAGATGGAATTGATCCTTAGCCTTGAGATCACCGTCAATCCTTTCTCCATGTTCTTTTCTGTACTTTCTCTAAGCACCACATGTTCTCAAAGAATTATGTTCCTTCATATCGGAATTTCCTCCAAGTTAGTTTCTTCAGAATGAGGGTCTCCCATGCACTGAAGTCTATGTTGCATTTCTTGAGGGAAGCCTTCAGAGAGGCTTTGTACTTTTTACTCTCATTTGAGTGCCATTCTTGAGCTGGGCAAAGAAGATTTTTCTTTGGTAGTCGAAAGTCAGGCATTCTAAACACGTGGCTGGCCCAGCGGTATTGGTTTGGGATGATCATGGCCTTGAAACTGGTCTTGTTGGCTGCTTCAAGGACATGGATATTAGTATGCTTATCCTGCCAGCTAATGTGGAGAAAGCATCTCAAACAATGTTGGTGGTGCATCTCAAACATTTGAGGTGGTGCCTATATATATAGTCCAAGTTTTGGAGCCATATAGGAAAGTTAGAAGATGACTGCCTTATACCTAAGGGTCTTAGCATCAGCACGGGTGTCACTGTTGTTGTGAAGATCTAGACCCCTCCAAAGGGGCCTCTTGGTTTGCGATCGGTTAAAAGAATCACCAGGAGTACTGTCTGCTTGAAGCAAGGTTACCAGTTTAATAAATTAACGCAGCCTGACACAGATTTGTCCAGCAACACGGAGGTTAAAAGCTTCTGTGTTCCGTGGAGAAATGGCACCATTACATTTGAAAATTGCACATTATTTAAGAGACAGTACAGCCTTAATTACAAGAAAAGGCCAATCAAATGTAATAAGGTGACATGATAGACAGCAGGCTAATCCAATGATATTCCCTGGGAAAGGGATCTTAATTACATAAAACGTCATGTCATGGTAGCAGTTCAAGGTTAGTTTGAATACCAAATCACAGTCTTATGATTCATTTTATGAAAACTCCATTGTTTGTCTTATCTCTAAATACAATCAACTTAGCAAAGCATCAGTTCAAATTCACAGAGTCAAATCATTACTTGCAGTCTTTTTGTTGTGTTATTTTAAATTGAAGAGCCATTTTGTGGTTAATAAAGATCTACATATACTTGTTGCTTCTGACAACAACCTAAATTCAAATTTTAGATCTTCAGTTGTAGATTATTATCCTTAGTGCTCGGTGATTGGATGCAATGTTAAATATCAGCATTGATGCCAGCCTTAGAAGAGAGCTTTCTAGGTAAGTAAAATGTGCCATGATTGGGAGGATTTCTCCATTAGTCTTAATGGAGGGATGGACCAGAACTTGGCATCGATTGCTAAAAGATTTGAGTCTTCTTGAGCTTGAAGCTGAGACCAATTCTTCAGTATGATTCAACAAAGGCATTAAGTGAGACTTGAAGCTTCTCTTTTTGCAAGAGCAGAGGTGACATTGTCATTGTATAGTGAAGGTTCACAAATGTGTTTTCTTTTTGGATTTCAACCAATTAAGATTGAAATGCTTCCATTGAACTTGTTGACAATGTCCACACCATTGGGAAGTTTGTTCTTAACAAGATGAAGACTGGTGACATTGAAGATGGAGAAAAGTGTGGGGGTGATGATACATCCCTGCTTGACCTCTGTCCTGTCCTCAAATGATTCTATCATGTTACCATATGTGAGAATCATTGCTGATATCTTGTCAATGACGGATGGAAGATATTGATAAATTTTCACTTGACAATCAGCCTTTGGCAGGCTCTTCTATAACACTTCACAATTTTCTGAATCAAAAGCCTTGGTCAGATCAATGAAGGCCAAACAGAATGGATGGTGCTATTCTTGGCATTTCTCTTAGAGTGTCCAGCAGTGAGGAGCATGTCCATGGCTCCATAGTTAGGTTGAAAGCTGCACTAGCTTTCAGGAAGGATTGTGAGAAGGTGCTAAACAAAGATTCAGGTGATGATCTTCCTGGTGATGGAGAGTAGGGAGATTTCCCACAGTTCGCTTTGTTTCTTTTCTTGAAGATGGCGGTAATGGCAGCATCCCTGAGATTGGCAGGGATTTCTTCTTTGTCCCAGATTTGCATGAACAGTTGATAGAGATGATGGCTGAGCTCTGCTCCTGCCAGTTTGAAACTCTCCACTGGAATCCCATCAACTCCTGCAGCTTTTCCATTCTTCATGTGTCTAACAGAGGCTTCAGCTCCCATCACATTAGGTGAAATCCAAGATCATCTTTGAATAGGAGTTGGGAGATTTTCTTAAATACATCCTTGTTGGACATCAAAATAACACAACACACTGACAGATGGCTCAATCTGCCCGTGCACACAGCAGCCTATTTCATTGTCTTTCAAATCAGGGTACTGCTGGAGAAAACCCTTTATTTGTTACCCTGTTGTTGTAGTGTTGAAACCTGTGTGGTATGTTGGATTTGAAGTTTATAACCCTTGACAGTGCTCAAGATTTTGCTTCAAAGGACACTTACACTTAATTGAGAAAGGAGGACTCCATTTCAGAATTTCCATTGGGTCTGAAGTCAAGTCCTCAAGGTGAGGGGACAAAGCTTCTAATTAGCAGTTGAACTGAGCAAGGGTTAAAAGTAAAAACTGAGTGGAATACATTTCATTAAAAATTGGCCTGGCAATACCAGGACAGGCTTACTTCCAAAAATAACAAACTCAACTGTATGTTGGATGCTGTCAAGTTTATATCAGAGCAGATGGCTTGTCTGCTACACTGTGAACTTTTAAAAAACCTTTTCCACATAGTTTTCCCCCACTCTTTCTTGAACGCTCCAGCTCAAGCTGGGAATGATTCATCATTATCTGGTACCTCACTCAAGTATCCTTCTTTCATTTATGAGCACAATGAGTATCAGCAGGTTTTTCATGGCCATCACAGTTCAATTCCATCCTGTCCTCAATTCAAATCTAACCCAAATCTGAATTATTTCTGATCCCGTACCAAGGGGCTTAGAACCCCATTGTTGTTTCTTTCTTGTTGCTCATTATAAGATAACCTAACACAATGTTAATTAATAAGTGAATGTTGGGGTCTTCCTGATTGCCTTATTGTTCTCACATTTACTCAGAGTTTAAAAGTGGCTGAGATTAACTTGTTTTAAATCTCCTTTGTTTTAATTTTAGGAATTCTTAAAAAAAGTAATACATTTATTGTGTCAATACCATTGAAAGTGCAGTGATACAAATTACTTCCATTTCAACAAAATTGCTTTTAAAGTAGAATTTGTAATAGTGACCGCAATTAGCTAAAATTTGGAAAAGAATTGAAGTGGCATGTGGAATGAATTAAAAGCTACATGAACCATTGTTTTTTTTTAATCCATCAATTGGTATTATTTTAAATAGAACTACAGCCATTAAAAAAAAACACCTTGTGATCAATTAAGACATTGCGGACGTTGATAGATTTCCTTTAATGTAGATGATTGCTTAGGGTCCTAATACGATTTATTTCCTGGGTTTAGTTTATTTTGGTCATTGACTTCTTTTTAACCCTGAATTTTTTAATAGAAGAAATGGTCCCTTGAGACCATTAATTAAATACAAAAACAGCCATTTCCTTCTTTACACAGCAGGGCGGGGCCAACATTTCTGCAGATCTGCACGTACCATAGCAATTTCAGACACTGTTTAATACTTGTACATGTAATCTAGATGTTAGCTAGAATTTGTTGATAATCATCATAACAAGACCATACAGGTTGCAGGTTCAGTGTTCGTATCAAGGGTAAAATGTGTGACTTCCAGAGATGCAATACTTGGAAGCAGGGTGGAACATTTAATCAGATAGGCTGATGACTCATCCATAACATGTTGCCTTCCTGCTCCAGCCAGAATTAAGGTTGCCATTTGGAAGTTCTGTGTTCAACGTTCCCACTTCCCAAAAAGTGAGGTCTTTAACTCACTAATTCAGGGTGACTTCAGGGTGGCAGACCACTGCTGCTGGGCTTATTCCAGCTGTGGGTTGGCCTCTTGTTATGTGCCAATCGCGACAACTGTTGTCTTGTAGGCAAATCGTCACCTTGGGCATGGCTGAAGCACGGCTAACAAAAAGTGGATGCAGCTTTTCCACTCCCAGCTCCAGCCAAAATTGACAGCTTTTTTATGAGCATTTGCAAATTATGTAATCGCAACAGATTGTTTAACAAACCAGCAGAGTTCAGTATCACTATGCTCATCACTTTTGGAAAGAGACGGTTTCAAACTTTTCTGAAGAACAGCAGAAGAAAACAGAACACAGAAATTTTGAAAGATTTGAAGGCATGCTTTGAATTCTAAGTGAATGTAATTTATGAATGCTACATGTCCAATATTATAGCTCAAGATATAAACAGAGTCGAGTGACTAATATATGATGTCATTAGCTTAGCGCACACGTTCCTGTGAATTTGTACAATTAAAAATGACCTAATTAAGGATTGAGTTGCAGTAGGCACAAGAGATCCCACCAGGCAAAAGTGAGGACTGCAGATGCTGGAAATCAGAGTCTAGATTATGTAGTGCTGGAAAAGCCCAGCAGGTCAGGCAGCATCCGAGGAGCAGGAAAATCAACGCTTCGGGCAAAAGCCCTCCATCAGGAGATCCTACATTGAGAGCATGTCTACTGAATGAGACAAAGCTCACTATCAGGGAAACAATTGGGGTACTGAAGTGCTGAGGTTGTGAATCAACAGCTAGAGCATGCTCATGGCAGAACAGATCAAGCAGTGCATTATGCTGATTGATATTCCAGCCCCAACGGACAGAACAAAAACAGACAAAGAGCAGGATGCCAATGTTGCATAGTGCTTCACACAAGGGAGATGAAGGCATGACCAAAATTGGGAAAATTGTTTTTTCACTCCTAAGAACTGAATAATTTTGCACACTAGTGTAGAGCTGAAAGGAAACATGACAAAACAAGTCCAGATAACTACTGGAGAAATATTAGTGAACGATATTGACAAATCACTTTACACTCTATAGCAGGTTGATTCAGGAGATCAGGCAGCATCCAAGGAGCAGGAGAATCGATGTTTTGGACAAAAGCCATTCGTCAGCTCCTCGGATTCTGCCTGACCTGCTGTGTTTTTCCAGCACCACACTCTTGACTCTGATCTCCAGCATCTGCAGTCCTCACTTTCTCTGGTTGATTTTAACATCACTGTGAAGCCTCTTCCAAAGATACCTACCTTAAAGAAGTTCTCCTCCTCTCTCTACACCTCATTTCTAATAAAGGGCTTTTGCTCGAAAATTTGATTTTCCTGCTCCTCAGATGCTGCCTGACCTGCTGTGCTTTTCCAGCACCACACTCTCGACTCTGCTGTCCAGCATCTGCCATTCTCACTTTTATCTAGCAGGTTGGTTCAGTCGGGCTGATAAGTGACACATAGTTTTTGACTATTGGAATGATGATCACAAAAGGAGAATATACAATAACATCTCTGAGCAGGTTGATTAAAAAAATCTAAATTGTCAGATTGACACCAGTGCATCACAAACATCATGACTTTCACAGTTTTGTATGCAGTTCATCAACATGCTGATTCAAAAATCAAGCCCTCGAAAGTAAGGTTGATGGCACAATAATTTTGTTGAGGAACAGATTACTCTTTGAGTACAATCCTAAAACAGGGTTGAAGATGTGGAGATCTTGATCATAGATAGCAAGAAAACTTATCTCAATTGGATTAAGCTTAAAGATTAGATTGGTAACTCTCAACGTGTCAAAAGAGATTTCAACATCTAACAGCACACTAAACCATTGACCATGCAACAGATTCTAGAGGAGTACTGGTATAACAGTGTGTTTACATGGTTATGGGATCATTTAGGATATATCATCTTAAAGATCAATTCAGCATCTGCTGATGAAATATTCAGTTGCCCTAAGCCCAGCCTGAAAGACAAGATAGATCCTGAGACAGCACCTTCCAAACTCATGATCACTTCCAACTAGAAGGGCAAGGATATAGACATATGAGAACACCATCACCTGTAAGCTCCCTTCCAAGCCAATCACCATTCTGACATGGAAATATATCACTGTTCTTTCACTGTCACTGGGTCAAAACCCTGGAATTGCCTCCCAAGGGCATTGTGGGTCTACCTACAGCACATGGACTGCAATGGTTCAAGAAGACAGCTCACAACCATCTTCTCAAAGGCAACTAGGGATGGGCAATAAATGCTGGCCACCCATGTCCCACAAGTGAAAGAAACAAACAGGATAGAGAAGAAGGGAATACTCAAGAAAATGATAATTGCTACGAAATGGATAAGCAGCATGGTAGCAGTGAAACAGACTGGAAAGCGGCATGCATGCATCAACCCAAAGGATGTAAATAAATATCTGAAGAGATAACAATTTCCCCTGCCAACTATTGAACAATGTTTTTCCATACCTTGCAAAGGAAAAGTTCTTCTCTGCCCTTGAGGCAAAGGATGGTTATTGGCAATGAAACTGGTTGGATGTAGCAGCTTTCTAATTACACTCTGGATGCTCCAATGATTGTAGGTGCTGTTTAGTATATCCACTGCTCTGGTAGAATATCAATACAGACTACATGAGATAGCTAGACTGAATGGAAGAAACCATGGCTGTCCCCAATCAAAATCCAATAGGAAGGCAAGACAGAGCTCACCATATGAACCTAAAGCTTAATTAGAAAAATTGCAATCAAAGAAACCCAAAGTCAAGTACACAGGCCTTGTACTGATAGTGAAATGTCTTTGCCCATATTGCAAAAAAGTTAAGGGTTGTAGAAGTAATGCAATGATGAATAGGTGTAAAAACCATACACCAATTTGTTGGATTCATCAACTAGACAAATTGCTTACCTTATTTGCCTTGTGATTGTGAGCATTACGTAAACTCATGGCCAAAGATGTGCGGTGATCTTGTGTTATGGAACAAGAAATACCATTCATCCAAATTAAATAACTGGCAACAGCAATGCTAGTGCTGATCTACAGATATAAAGGACAATGTCACCCTGCAATGTGATGCCAGTAAGATAGCACTTGGAGCAATTCTAATGCAGCAAGGACAACTGATTGTATTTACATATAGGGTGTTAACTCAGACTGCAGCCAGTTATCAGAATGACATAAACTTATCATCTGCACAGCCCACAAGTCAACCGTCAGATCTACCTGTCGACAATGGAAGAGAAAGTGAGGACTGCAGACGCTGGAGCTCAGAGTCGAGTGTGTGGTGTTGGAAAAGCACAGCAGGTCAGGCAGCATCCGAGGCACAGGAGAATCGATGCTCTGGGCATAAGCCCTTCCTGATGCAGGAATGCCCGAAATGTCGATTCTCCTGCTCCTCGGTTGCTGCCTGACCTGCTGTGCTTTTCCAGCACCACACTCTCGAGGTCCACAGCAATGCAACATTGGATGTGGACTATCAGCAATAAAAAACAAATAACACAGGTTTGACACTCCCTGGTGAAGGAACATTACCCAGATGAACAGCCAACAACAACATACAAATGTACCACTTACAGACCAGCACACACTGATAGAGTCATAGAGTCATAGAGATGTACAGCATGGAAACCGACCCTTCAGTTCAATCCGTCCATGCTGACCAGATATCCCAACCCAATCTAGTCCCACCTGCCAGCACTTGGTCCATATCCTTCCAAACCCTTCCTATTCATATACCCATCTAAATGCCTCTTAAATGTTGCAATTGTACCAGCCTCCACCACTTCCTCTGGCAGCTCATTCCATGCATGTACCACCCTCTGTGTGAAAAAGTTGCCCCTTATGTCTCTTTTATATCTTTCCCCTTTCACCCTAAACCTATGCCCTCTATTTCTGGACTCCCTTACCCCAGGGAAAATACTTTGACTATTTACCCTCTCTCTGCCCCTCATAATTTTGTAAACCTCTATAAGGTCACCCCTCAGCCTCCAATGCTCCAGAGAAAACAGCCCCAACCTGTTCAGCCTCTCCCTATAGCTCAAATCCTCCAACCCTGGCAACATCCTTGTAAATCTTTTCTGAACCCTTTCAAGTTTCACAATATCCGATAGGAAGGAGACCAGAATTGCATGCAATATTCCAACAGTGGCCTAACCAATGTTCTGTATAGCCGCAACATAACCTCCCAACTCCTGTACTAAATAGTCTGACCAATAAAGGAAAACATACCAAACGCCTTCTTCACGATCCTATCTACTTGTGACTCCGCTTTCAAGGAGCTATGAACCTGCACTCCAAGGTCTCTTTGTTCAGCCACACTCCCTAGGACCTTATTATTAAGTGTGTAAGTCCTGCTAAGATTTGCTTTCCCAAAATGCAGCACCTCGCATTTATCTGAATTAAACTCCATCTGCCACTTCTCAGCCCATTGGCCCATCTGATCAAGTTCCTGTTGTAATCTGAGGTAACCCTCTTCGCTGTCCACTACACCTCCAATTTTGGTGTCATTTGCAACCTTACTAACTGTACCTCTTATGCTTTCATCCAAATCATTAATGTAAATGACACAAAGTAGAGGACCCAGCATTGATCCTTGTGGCACTCCACTGGTCACAGGCCTCCAGTCTGAAAAACAACCCTCCACCACTACCCTCTATCTTCTACCTTTGAACCAGTTCTGTTTCCAAATGACTGGTTCTCCCTGTATTCCATGAAATCTAACCTTGCTAATCAGTCTCCCATGGGGAACCTTGTCGAACGCCTTACGGAAGTCCATATAGATCACATCTACCACTCTGCCCTCATCAATCCTCTTTGTTACTTCCTCATAAAACTCAATCACTTTTGTGAGACATGATTTCCCATGCACAAAGCCATGTTGACTATCCCTAATCAGTCCTTGCCTTTCCAAATACATGTACAGCCTTTCACCCAAGATTCCCTCCAACAACTTGCACACCATCAACGTCAAGCTCACTGGTCTATAGTTCACTGGCTTGTCCTTACCACCCTTCTTAAACAGTGGCACCATGTTAGCCAACCTCCAATCTTCTGGCACCTCACCTGTGACTATCGATGATATAACTATTGCAGCAAGAGGTCCCGCAATCACTTGTCTAGCTTCCCACAGAGTTCCTGGGTACCCCTGATCAGGTCCTGGAGATTTATCCACCTTTACCCATTTGAAGACATCCAGCACTTCCTCCTCTGTAATATGGGCATTTTGCAAGATGTCACCATCTATTTTCCTACAGTCTATATCTTCCATATCCTTTTCCACAGTAAATACTGATGCAAAATACTCATTTAGTATCTCTCCCATTTTCTGCGGCTCCACACAAAGGCTGCCTTAATGATCTTTGAGGGGTCCTCTTCTCTCCCTAGTTACCCTTTTGTCCTTAATATATTTGTAAAAACCCTTTGGATTCTTCTTAATTCTATTTGCCAAAGCTATCTCATGTCCCCTTTTTGCCCTCTTGATTTCCCTCTTAAGTATACTCCTACTTCCTTTATACTCTTCTAAGGATTCACTCGATCTATACCTTACACATGCTTCCTTCTTTGTCTTTACCAAACCCTTAATTTCTTTAGTCATCCAGCATTCCCTATACCTACCAGTCTTCCCTTTCACCCTGACAGGAATATACTTTTTCTGGATTCTCGTTATCTCATTTTTGAAGGCTTCCCATTTTCCAGCTGTTTCATTACCTGCGAACATCTGCCCCCAATCAGCTTTTGAAAGTTCTTGCCTAATACCATCAAAATCTTTTCCAATTTACAACTTCAACTTTTGGATGAAGTACAAGGAATTGCTAATGTATGAGAACAGTTGTATGTTTATTTGATCACTTTCGAACTCAAAATGTACAGATATAAGGATGCAATTATTTTGTATAGAAAGGGCCACGTTTGGTTTAAAATGTACATGATTATGTACAAATGTCCTTTCAGGTATTCTGTACTTACATTACTGTGAGTGACACATTGCAGTCAACTATCTTACTGACATTGCAATAGAGAATTTACTCTGAACAGATTGCTATATGTCGTGCTCACAACACTGAGGCTACTCTTCCAGCATCACCATGGTCTCACTGTGGTACTGCTTCACAAGAGCTGCTGGCATCTGATTGGCTGGCAGCTCCTGTTGGAGGGAGATCAGCCCCTGGTCTGATTCCAGAGGAAGGCCTGCACATAGCCTCACTACTGCATGATGGGCACGTAGTCTAGTGGCCTTCTCAGGAAGAGGCAGCATGGGTCTCTTGTTGGCTCTCCAGCTGGCAGGCAAGACTTCCAATGCCTTGGCAAGATTCTATCCCAAGACTCAAACACAAAAGAACTAATGACATGTTGATGAATGCCACATTGTTGGGAGTGATAAAGTATGGGTGAGATGTTAAAACCAATTTATGTTTAATTCCAATGGTTGGGATAGAAGTCTAATGGTCTCACCCTATAATTTAAAGGAGGACATTGCTTTTCCTGTAATCACCACTCCTTCCACAATGCACATCATCAAAAACAAATTAACTTGCCATTCATCTTATTGAGGTTTGTGACATATTTCTGACTGGTACACTTACCTGCTTACCGATGCACTTCAAAAGTAATTGATTGTGGGTTCTATCTGATAGAGTGAAGAAAATACATGCATTATTATTGTCAGAACAATGTGATCTCTTTTGGACTATCAATGAAAACAGAGTCATTAGGCATTTGGGTTTAAGTAAACTGATTCTACTGACACAGTTGAGTCTACATATGTGCCAATATTTGAAAATTCCAGGAGTAATTTTGACTTACTCTGCTTGACAGGAAACTGACAGTTCATTTTACACTGCTCAATTTACATTTATCCAATTTTGATTATATCCCATTTGAAATGCATAAATAAATTTCTCCCAAGATAATTACCATATGAATTACTGCCAGACCAAAGTCATCTCATTGCTTTGTTTCAGTGAGATAAAGTCATCATAAATGATATAGTTATGAAATTAATTGAGATCCTTCAAAAACTGACATCCAGGTTTCTTCTCTCCTTAATTAAAGACATTGGTGTTTTCTGGGATTCAATTCCATAGGTGCCAGTTGGATCTTAGTAAGTTAGACATCTGTTCTTAGTCAAAATATCACTTGTAATGGTGTCTCTTTTGCTCTGGCACTATAACTTCTGGGTATTTCCATATGGACACTGATGAAAGCCAGCTCTACCCCAACACAAGCGCCCTTCACTCCTTCACGCTCTTTAAATTGTCAAATGCTGGTCCAACACTCAGTTTTGGATGATCAGAAAGTAATTTCCACTCATTAAGTATTGCAAATATTTGGAACACCAAAACATTGATTTCAGAGCCTCTCTGTCCCTCTTACTAGCACCTGATTGAGGTTAAACTATTTAAAACCCTGGTGTCATATATCTGACTCTATAGCTTCTAACACACATTCACCAGCTATTTGAATCTTGGAGTAGTCTATACAGATTTGGTCCCTTATTAAAGAAAGGATACACTAGTCAAGGAGGCACTTCACAGAGATTCATTTTTAAGATTCCTTGGAATATGGGGTGACTTAACAAGAATAGCTAAACAGATTAGGCCTTTTATCCATTAAAATTTAGAAAAATTAGGAAGATTTTCTTGTAAACGTACAAGTTTCTGAGGGACCTTTACAGGGTAGATGGTGAGAAGGATTTTCCGCTAGTCAGGGAACCTCAAACTAGGGAACCTAATTACAGAATAAGGAGGCACTCACTTAAAATTGAGATGCAAAGCAATTTTTCTCCCAGATGATAATGAGTATCTGGAATTCTCGACCTTAGACAGCAGTGGAAGCTAAATCACTGAAAGTATTTAAAGAAGAGATCAAGATAGTTATTTTAAATATCAGGGATTGAGGGCATGAGGGCATCAGAGATGAACTGGCATGAAAGAACAATTGAGAGCTGGGGCACATCAGTCGTGAATTTATTGAAAGTGTGGCTGCTTGAGGATCCTGCCCCATTTGTCATGTCTTTATGTACTAGTTGTTGTTGTACTCGTGTTTCCCGTATGTCTAGATAGTGAGCTCAAGCAGAGCATTCTGTCATTAAGGTGGTAAATACAATGACTGTAGATGCTGGAAACCAGATTCTGGATTAGTGGTGCTGGAAGAGCACAGCAGTTCAGGCAGCATCCAAGTAGCGGCTTTTGCCCGAAACGTCGATTTCGAAGCTACTTGGATGCTGCCTGAACTGCTGTGCTCTTCCAGCACCACTAATCCATTCTGTCATTAAGTCTAATCCTATTCTCAAACTACCATTCACACTATCCATCAGAAATGTTGCAACAGTGGTAAGTCCCTGGCTGATCTTTTGTTCTTATTGCCTGAAGATATTTTTTGGCTTAATGTATCATTTATACAATTTGGCTGAGATTAGTTAATGCAATGTAGCTTGCAGCAATAGAGTGAACTGGTCATTTACTTCGTTTGTTGGCTCAGCTTCATACTGTAGTTATAAAGAAAGTTACCATTATTTATATTGCACTATTAGAGAGCTGTGGAAAAGATGTCCACCATTCCAGTAAGGTTGGATAAAGCAACAGCTGTTGCTAAGATGTAGCTCTATTTTCAGGATAAGTAAGAGAAAGATAGGAATAAATGGGACACAACTTAGTGTTCAAAGATATCTAGTGCAGGGATTTTCTTTTTAATAACGCAGCATTTTTTTTGATCTTGGGGAATATTACATTGCAATAATTTACTGTACTTATCATACATTGTCAGCACAGAACACTGAGGTCAGACATAAAACAACTGAATGTTATTCTACCTATTCCAATCATGTGCTTTTACCTTAAACTCATTTCTGGCAATTAATTTCTGAATATGGCCAATCCCAAAGAAGATAGCCATGTAGGATAGACGAATCTCACTGAAATATGGTTAAATCAGAAGATTTGAGCCTTTTTACTACTCTTTTTTCTGACATTTGCATCTCTCTTGAGATGCTGTTCATAAAAAGAAGAACTTAATGTGCATTTGTCTATGAACTTAAATCCATGCTAAAAGATTTACTCCTGTCTAGTTCTGCTGCCCCATCATTTCACTGGTCATGAGGGAGCAGGAGCTACATCTTAAAAATTATGAGTTCTAATTGCCTTCGAACTGACCCCAAACAGAACATTTTCAGATGGCAGGGAAGCACACTATTGAAGGCTGACCTATTTACACAGTACTGATGCAAGCATCTTGAAACAATGGCATCAGATATTTCCAGTGATTATATCATCAGAAGCCCACTCAATTATGTAATGTCAAAATTAATTATCTCATTGGCGAAGCGACATCAGCTGTGGGCAGCACGGTGGCACAGTGGTTAGCACTGCTGCCTCACAGTGCCAGAGACCCGGGTTCAATTCCCGCCTCAGGCGACTGACTGTGTGGAGTTTGCACGTTCTCCCCGTGTCTGCATGGGTTTCCTCCGGGTGCTCCGGTTTCCTCCCACAGTCCAAAGATGTGCAGGTCAGGTGAATTGGCCATGCTAAATTGCCCGTAGTGTTAGGTTAGGAGTATGGCTGGGTTGCGCTTCGGTGGGGCGGTGTGGGCTTGTTGGCCCAAAGGGCCTGTTTCCACACTGTAAGTAATCTAATCTAATCAGCTGAAAATATTGTCATTTTCCCAAATTAAACTTCAATAAAGCAGCTGGGTAAATCCTGGATTAATACCACTTGAAAGGTGGTTGTGAAAGAATCATACATATTCACACAGTCAGTGGAAAAACGTATCTGCGCTCAATGCTCATATTGCTCGCTTTCCACAGTAATTTGCATTGCAGGCTTGATATGATGTGACTTGTTAGCACTGGAATGGGGAAATATCAGTGGATTTGTTAAGAAGAAAAAAAATTGCATTTATCTGCCTTTCATGACCACTAAATTTCTCAAGCATTTTACAGCTAATGAAGTGTGATCAGTGTTGTAGAAAACATAGCAACTAATTTACACACACAGCACTTTTATAAGCATCAATGTGATAATCACTAGATAATCTGTTTTTGTGATGCTAATTGAAGGATAACCATTATCCAGGATACCAGAGATAAAATCCCTACTGACCTTTAAATTGTGTCATGAAAACTTTTATGTCCACCCGATTGGATAAATGGGACCTCAATTTAACTTCCCTTAATGCAGTGGCCTGGATTTTTGTGTTTAAGTTCTGCAGTGGGACATGAGCCTATAACTTTCTGGCTCAGATTTAAGAGTATTGCCAACTGAGCCACAGATCGTACCATTTTGCTGACATCTTTATTTTATCAAATCAACAAAGCAACATTTTGCAATATTATATGAGACATTTTTGTGTACAGACAATTTTTTATGAAGGTGAAGTGTTTGTTCAACATCACTTCAAGTGAACACGAACTGTCAATGGAGTAGTATTTTTGATGGGGCTCTCCAATACGGGCACCTGCTGTACAGTGACCCCGGATTTGTGTTACATTTCACAGTGAGTATAAAACACACCTTTAGTAGGCGTGATCATGTTGTCATCACTGCATCATGGCATATAACCTAATGTATAAAGGTCTCAGTCTCCATCTTATGGATGCCAACATGAGACACTGACAGAAGGGTGTAATATTTTGTAAAGGAATTGCTCAGTACTAGCCCAGATACATCAGTGTCTCTGACTATAATCATAATTCTAAACATAGACATAATTAACGTCTATTGCTTCTTTCAGTACTGCATTACACATGTTTAGTTCTAATGGGAGCGAACACAACTAATGCCTCATCAGGTACAAATGCCCTGCTCAGGATAAAAAAAACTCATCACTGCAATGTCAAATCATGACAGCAGATAAGATCAGAGTCTAGATTAGAGTGGTGCTGGAAAAGCACAGCAGGTCAGGCAGCATCCGAGGAGTAGGAAAATTGACGTTTCAGGTAAAAGTCGATTTTCCTACTCCTTGGATGCTGCCTGACCTGCTGTGCTTTTCCAGCACCACTCTAATCCAGACTCTGATTTCCAGCATCTTCAGTTCTTACTTTTGCCTGGCAGATAAAATCAGCTATTTGATGAAAAATATGCAGACTCATTCTGACATACTTCCTGCTGGTTTTTTGTTGGAGTTATTGTGGGAGTTCATTTGCAGAAATTCCAGATAGATTGTTTCTTGTTGGGGATGGTCATGACCTGACATTTGTGTGATGAGATTGTAGTTTGTCACTTGTCACCCCAGGCCTGGATGTTGCCTGGGTTTTGTTGCATTCAGGCATGGACTGTTTCAGTGTCTGGGGGGTGACGAGTGGTTCTGGGCGTTGTGTGGTGTTGGTGAGCAACCCCACGTCTGGCCCTGGGATGGAGGTGGATGGCTGGGGATGGTTGGACCTGGGACACAACCTTGAGGAACTCCTACGTGTTGGCAAATGGGACTAGATTAATTTAGGATATCAAGTCAGCATGGACGAGTTGGATTTAAGGGCCTGTTTCCGTGCTGTACAACTCTGTGACTCTATGACAAACCTGCCTTGTTTTGTTCCTTATGGTTTGAAATCAGACAACTTTTCATTGGCTGAGATGTCCATCGTAAGTCGTCTGCTGCTGAGCCTAAGCCTGCAGAAATGATCATCCTCAGAGTATTGCAGATGACACGTGGTGGCCTTACAGATATGATTTATGGTGTCACATGGCTTGTGCAGTTCAGGTACTTCCAGATCAGATTTGGCCAATTCTATACCATCAAAACCATGAAACATTGCATTTGGATGCATATCCAAATCAAACCCCATCATTCATTTTATCTTCACTCGTTACCTGACTATTGAATGTCAGAAATTGAATTCTGTCATGCCAGTTCTGTGCAGTTTGCAGCTTGATATCTTATGGCTCCCTGATCTACTGTGATAATTGGAATGGGAAAAATGCTTTTCATGTGTCAATTCTTTTCATCTGGTCCAGTTCTGTACAAATGCTACTCTTGATTCATTTGCAGCTTGATCCTTTTCTGGTAACATAGGAGTTAACTTTTTTTTGTGTGGACAGTTTAATTCAAACATGCATTAACAATTAATAATAATTAATGAATGATTATTTAACATGTGCATTAATAAAGTTCATAAATAATTGAAAGGCACTGAAATGGTGCAGTACATTTGCTATTAACACATTGTAAAAGACTGCTCACTTTAAGAGCTCCATATCACACACAGAAGCTTCATCTGCATTCATTCAAAATGGGCTTTGTAGGAATGTTCTCAAATACTCTAGACAAGCAAAATATTAGAGTTTAAATCAGTCATCGTGCTTTGCACAGCTGATGGGAAAATTGCAAGCACGATGCACAAATCAAATGACGTCCAAGCGTACTTGAATAAGTGAAATTGTTGATAAATTATTTCGCATTCATCCTTGACCCTCCCAGCCACCTAGGGATAGCCACTAGCTGACTGGACAGTGAGAATAATTGTGCTGTTTCACAGGCATTCAGTGAATCTTTGTCTTGGCATTCAGTCAATGGTTGTGCACACATCACTACAATGGTGTCTGATTTTCACATCACCATTTTCTACTTCGTCTGTTTCAAGATCAGCTTAATCACAGCATTAATGTGTCACCCTAATCAACCTCAAGCTAAAACTACTCTGCTGACTGCCTAACAGTGTAATTATGACAAAACTTGTGAATACTATTGCACATAGTCCCTTCTTTCTGCTTATACATATTGAATACTTATAGCTGGGCAAAGGGCCATACCTCTCCAACAGCTGCTTGTAAAATCTGCAGCCAACAATGTGGCTTGTCTGTTCCTTTGATAACTTCTAGCTTTTTTTTAATAGTTGGCCCTTCTAATAGGGCCTTATTCAGGTCAATTTACCCTTTGGGATGTACAATGAAACTGGGATGGCCTCTTACTCCATGTGGAAAATCTTTATCATTACTGAGTGGTTGCTGAAAGAGTAGATCATTTAAAATGAGAAGTGTTAGATGGAGTGCAGTGAAGCATTATTTCCTCATACTTTTCCTTAAGCTCACTTGATTGGTGCTGCCCTAACAGGAGACGATCAGGTTATAGACAGAATCTCAGACATTCAGGGCTCCTATCATGGTTATATGTCTACAATCATGTACAATCCCGAAAAGAATAAAACTCCCGGAAGCGATGGCTTACCGGTCGAGCTCTATTCTGGTCTGTGGGACTTGATTGGCCAGGACCTGCTGGAGGTGTATGTCAGTATGCTTCGGGCAGGTACCATGAGTGAATCCATGAGGAAAGGCATCATCACTCTCGTCTACAAGCGAGGAACTCAGAAGTTGGAGACCAATCTCACTATTGAATGCGGATTACAAAATTCTGTCAAAGGTAATCGCCAACCGGGTCGGGTCTGCTCTGGGGTCGGTAATTCACCCTGACCAAACCCGTGCTGTACCGGGCAGGAAGATCGCTGAGAGTCTCGCACTCCTCAAGGATACGATCGCCTATGTGCAGGACAGAGGGTTGGACACCTGCCTGATCAGCCTGGACCAGGAAAAAGCCTTTGACAGGATATCACACACGTATATGAGAGATGTTCTCTCCAAAATGGGCTTTGGGGAGGGAATCTGCAATTGGATCAGTCTGCTCTACACCAACATTGTCAGTGCAGTCTCAATCAATGGGTGGGAATCAGATAGCTTCCCAGTCAGATCTGGAGTGAGGCAGGGATGCCCTCTCTCTCCTGTCTTGTTTGTGTGCTGCATAGAGTCATTTGCTGAGTCCATCAGGAAGGATGCAAGCCTGAGAGGGGTGACTATTCCTGGCAGTGGGGCCCTGCAGGTCAAGGCCTCCCTGTGAATGGATGATGTTGCCGTTTTTTGCTCAGATCCACTGTCCGTGCACAGACTGATGTGCATATGTGACCAGTTCGAACGGGCCTCGGGGGCCAAGGTAAACCGAGGCAAGAGTGAGACCATGCTCTTTGGGAACTGGGCCGACCAATCCTCGATCCCCTTCACCGTCGGGACTGACCACCTGAAGGTGCTGGGTGTTTGGTTCAGGGGGGCTGGAGCGTGCGCCAAGTCTTGGGAGGAGTGTATCAGCAAAGTGAGGCAGAAACTGGGCAGATGGAAGCTACGGTCACTCTCCATCGCGGGAAAAAACCTGGTCATCAGGTGTGAGGCACTGTCATTGCTGTTATATATGGCACAGGTCTGGCCTATTCCCAGAACCTGTGCCACTGCAGTCACCCGGGCCATCTTCCAATTTATATGGAGATCAAGGGTGGAATGAGTCCAAAGGGACTTGATGTATAAAGATCTTGGCAACGGGGGAAAAAATACACCCAATGCCACCCTCACCTTGATGGCCACCTTTGTATGTGGCTGCATCAAGCTGTGCGTGGATCCCCGGTAAGCAAACACCAAGTGTCACTACGTACTGAGGTTTACCTGTCCCTGGTGTTGTGAAGGATGGACCTGGCCCCGCTGCCGTGGAACGCTCTGAGTAGTTGGACCGTTCCGTATCACCTGTCCTTCGTGGAGAAGTTTATGAAGAAAAGCACCTTTGACCACAAGTCCATCAGGAAGTGGTCAGCATGTAGTGTCTTTGAGACCCTTTGGGAAAAGGAGAGGGTGGATCCTATCGAGCGGTTCCCTGAGCAGACTGTCAAAGTCATTTGGCAGAATGCCTCATCGCCAGAACTTTCCAACAAGCACCAAGACATGGCTTGGCTGGTGGTGAGAAGGGCTCTGCCTGTGAGATCCTTTATGCACGCCAGGACTCTCTCTCGCACCGCATGCTGCCCTCGAAGCGGCTGTTGGTGGGGGGGGGGGGGAAGATGTGGAGCGAGACTGTCACACACTTCCTTCTGGAATGTGCCTATGCAGAAGAAGTCTGGAGAGGAATGCAGTGGTGTTTATCGAGGTTCATCCCGAGCAGCTCTGTGACGCGGGACTCCATGCTCTACGGTCTGTTCC
The DNA here is from genome assembly GCF_047496795.1 of Chiloscyllium punctatum. Lineage (NCBI taxonomy): Eukaryota > Metazoa > Chordata > Chondrichthyes > Orectolobiformes > Hemiscylliidae > Chiloscyllium > Chiloscyllium punctatum. Next base: position 58,460,945 of record NC_092763.1, on the reverse strand, counting down.
CTGGAACGCACACCGAGACAAACATCAACTGTGCCTGGAGGATCACCAACTCGGTGAAGGACGCTCTCTGGGCTGTCCGAAACCTGTTGATCTTCCAGCTGAAGGAGTTGACCCCGACTGAGTGTTGCAGACCGGCACATTCCATGGCCCAGGACTACGTGTTGAGGGATGCGCTGAAGCTTGGGACAGCTGCTGCCAAGGCACGGTGGGGAAAGACCACTGTGTAAGGTCTGCTCGCCAAAGATGAGCAGGTGGCACACTCAGTAAGTGGGCTCCGCTGAAGCCTCAGCTAAATACATGGATGGTAAATGTACAGACCTGTACATACGAATGATTAATTCCGATCTCTGTATGTAAAAGAATGCAAGGTGTGCCTATGAATGGCACCACCAATTGTACAAATCATCAAAATATTCTATGAATAAAGTATATTTTTGAAATAAAAAAAATCATGTACAATCCCAATGTGGATGGAACCCTTTTTTGGCACATTTTCATTTTAATATCTAAACACATAGATAATTAAGATTTCAAAATTCTTCTCTCCAGGTAAAGGAGTGACCCTGTTCTATTGAGGCAAATCTGCTGTTTCCTCAATTTAGTGTGTGTAGCTTTCCATACAGTTGGAGTTGTCCTGCTGCCTAGTTTAAATGCTACCGGGGACCCAGCAACACGCAAGGCTAGTACATATAGACATTCCTGATGAAGGACTTATGCTTGAAACATCAGCTCTCCTGCTCCTTGGATGCTATTTGACTTGTTGTCCTTTTCCACTGCCACACTTTTGACTCTAGCACATATACCAGGTGAAGAATTTCTTAAAGGCAGCCTGGTGCCCAAAAAAGGCAACTACACTCATTGAGGAGAAGCTACGATAAATTGTCTATGGTAGAGTTGGTTGCAAATATAATCTGAACAATTGGACCAGCAGGGAGGAGTGAAGGGTCTCAGCTTCACGAATGCGACACTGGAGGCTTTAGTCAGGAGTGTGATGAATTATTCCCCACTTACCTGGATGAGTGCAACTCCAACAACACTCAAGAAGCTTGACACTATTCAGGACAAAGTACCCGCTTGGTAGCAATCACGATCCATACGCTCACTCATTCCACCACCACTGACTCAGTGGCAGCAATGTGTACCATCTGCTGGCTGCACTGCTGAAATTCATCAAGGCTTCTTCGACAGCATTGAGTCATAGAGTCATAGAGATGTACAGCATGGAAACAGACCCTTCGGTCCAACCCGTCCATGCCAACCAGATATCCCAACCCAATCTAGTCCCACCTGCCAGCACCCGGCCCATATCCCTCCAAACCTTCCTATTCATATACCCATCCAAATGCCTCTAAAATGTTGCAATTGTACCAGCCTCCACCACATCCTCTCAGCTCATTCCATACACGTACCACCCTCTGCGTGAAAAAGTTGCCCCTTAGGTCTCTTTTATATCTTTCCCCTCTCACCTTAAACCCATGCCCTCTAGTTCTGGACTCTCCGACCCCAGGGAAAAGACTTTGCCTATTTATCCTATCCATGCCCCTCATAATTTTGTAAACCTCTATAAGGTCACCCCTCAGCCTCCGACGCTCCAGGGAAAACAGCCCCAGCCTATCAGCCTCTCCCTGTACCTCAAATCCTCCAACCCTGGCAACATCCTTGTAAATCTTTTCTGAACCCTTTCAAGTTTCACATCTTTCCAATAGGAAGGAGACGAGGATTGCACACAATATTCCAACAGCGGCCTAACCAATGTTACAGCCGCAACATGACCTCCTAACTCCTGTAGGCAATACTCTGAACAATAAAGGAAAGCATACCAAACACCTTCTTCACTATCCTATCTACCTGCAACTCCACTTTCAAGGAGCTATGAACCTGCACTCCAAGGTCTCTTTGTTCAGCAACACTCCCTAGGACCTTACCATTCAGTGTATAAGTCCTGCTCAGATTTGCTTTCCCAAAATGCAGCGCCTCGCATTTATCTGAATTAAACTCCATCTGTCACTTCTCAGCCCATTGGCCCATCTGCTCCAGATCCTGTTGTAATCTGAGGTAACCCTCTTCACTGTCCACTACACCTCCAATTTTGGTGTCATCTGCAAACTTACTAACTGCACCTCTTATGCTCGCATCCAAATTATTTATGTAAATGACAAAAAGTAAAGGGCCCAGCACTGATCCTTGTTGCGTTCCACTGGTCACAGGCCTCCAGTCTGAAAAACAACCCTCCACCACTACCCTCTGTCTTCTACCTTTGAGCCAGTTCTGTATCCAAATGGCTGGTTCTCCCTGTAATCCATGAGATCTAACCTTGCTAATCAGTCTCCCATGGGAACCTTGTCGAACGCCTTACTGAAGTCCATATAGATCACATCTACTGCTTTGCCCTCATCAATCTTCTTTCCAAACATATTACTACAACTATTTAGAAGCACAAGGGCAACACCACTCGCATGTTTCTCTCCAAGCTTGTCACTGTCCTGACCTGGAAATATGTCATCAGTCCGTCAGTGTTGCTGGGTCAAAATCCTGGAGTTCCTACCTTATGGCATTGTGGGTACACCAAATAGACTCCAGCAATTTAATAAGGCAATTCATTACTCTACGTTCCCAAGGGCAATTAGGGACAGGCAATAAATGCATTACCAACTCAAAGGTGCTGCTTTATATCACTATCAACAACTCCTTCTAACAGTTTTCTGTTGACCAAATATGCACTAAGGTGGCGATAATTGGCCGGGTCAGATATGTCCTGATTTTGTTGAAAAGGAAATACCTGGGCAATTTTGCACACTGCTAATTGCATGCCAGTGTACTGTGAGAGCCTGACCTGGAACATAACTAATCCTGGTTAGTTAATACGTTTAAGAAAGATGGAAGAGCAAAGTAAGATATTCCAGTGTGTTCTCATCTGTTCTGCACAGAAGTACACTTTAAGTAAGTTTATTGGATTATGAACAAGAGTTCTATTGAAGCTATCTTTAACCTATCTTTATAGGCAATCCAACTTTCTGCCTATATACCTCTGCAGCTAGTGGCTTTGTATTGCATCTTTAATTGGGCACTATGAATTTGGAACTGTAGACATTAGCTGACAGTTCATCACAATGTGTGTATGCCACATCACCATTACCACAATGTATATTTGATTTTTAATTGCAATAAACACATAAGGCCTAGAGAAAGGTGGAACATGAATCAGTAGTCACCTCTGAGCCTGTCTGAGAGAGTTTAGGTAGCCTGCAGGATGAACTTACGTTTTCTACTGCAGTTGATTCATTTATGGAACAAGATGAGGACATGGTTGTACTTTTAGATATAAAGCTGTCTACGCAAAAGGGAAACACATTTTACATGGACACACATACCACTACATGACTAGGCTGCAGATCTCTGAGGTCCCAAATTCCTGGCCATGCTAATGCATTGGCTCCCCATGTGTTGTACACCTCCCTGTCCAAGATATTGCTGACCATTTCATTCCAACTACCACCTTTGGGCACAAGGCCAGGGAACGAATTGTGAAGATTGGCCATGGGGAAGGTGGGCAACATTATCAGCACAAACTGTAGCCCCATGTGTGTCTTGTTCATCTCATTTCCAATTGGGCAGGAAGCTCTCCACACAGACATCAATCCTCGGAACATTCTGCATGAACAAAACAAAGACCTGTGGATGCTGGAAATGTGAAATGACAACAAATGAAGGGGTCACTGGATATAAAACATTAACCCTGTTTTCTCTCCACAGATGCTGCCAGACCTAATGATTTTCTCCAGCAATTTCTGTTTTTGTTTCACATCCTGAATGGTAATGGAATTAGGCATCATGCTGACACAATTTCATTTGGGGCTACACAGAGAGTCAAACAAATAGATGTACCACCAACCAATTGCAGTAAATGTTTTAACTGGCACCTTATGAACTGGGACTCTCAATAAACTAGCAAAAATTATATACCTGAAATACAGTGACGTTTACTGTATTATAGCGATCTCCACTTTGTTGGAGGAGTCAGTTGAGGGTGAGAGTGAGAGGGCTCTCTGCCAGCAAGTTCTATTTAAGGCAGAACTTCATTATTAGTTAAGTGATTTATACTGTAAATAAATTATAAAACAGAAGTCTATACTCCCTGCATTATGTTTTTTTTTACTTAGGTATGTCTTTACACTGATTAGGTGGACCTCTTGTTCGACTGGAATATTTGATCAACGGACACACTCCTGGTCCCGTAAGTGCCAGTTCATGAAAAACTTGCTGTACATTTATACAACTGTGATACTTCATATACAGTGAGCTATCACACATGCTACCAAATTGCCCTCAAGAGGCTTTTCTTCATTTCCCTCACTCTGCATCTTAGTGTTGTCTCTGGTTCACAGCTTGATTGGAGGGAACTTGCTGGCTGAGGAGACGGTTTGCCCAGGAGATTTGGTTAGGTGACCCTGGAGGTGTTTGTGTCTGGATCATCTACACATGCTGAGATCGAATTGCGAGATACAAGTGGACTTCCTTGGCTACAACTTCCAAGGGGACAGGTAGGGTAGAGGTGGAGGGCCTAACCACCTTTGGAAGAGTTTCTGAGGGGTCTGTGTATGTTTCCTCTTAGTATCACCCTGCCACTTTGTGTGGAATGGATACTTGCAGTGCAGGCCAGAAATCCATATCCCTGTCATCATGCCTTTCATCTTGAGGGCCAGTGGCTAGGATGATAGTGTGCAGCTGTGTGCCCCTTTCCAGCAGACATTGAGAGTGCTGGACCTAGATCTCCATGCCGTACATGGACGCAGCAATGGTCATGTGCTTGGTGTAGCTGGGTCCCTTAGTGCAAATGCACTCCTGCATTTGTTGGGCAATGATGGACATTGTACCATATAACTGCCTGCTGTTTCTGTTCCGTCCTGAGCATCTGAACAAAGTTCTAACTGCTGGGACTCTTGCCTGGGACTGAATAGGTATGTGGCCACTGGCAGCCATCCGAGTGCCAGGGGCCTCTGATACTTCTTCTTCAGCCAGCTACAGAGTTGTCATAGTGAAGTGCTCACCACCATTTGCCCCCAAAATGTTCTGAAGTGGGCGGTGCAAGAGGCAACCTTACTGAGAGAAGGTGGAGCTGGCCATTTCTCTGCTGAGATCATGGACATCCCACTAGTATCAGCAAGATATCCAACAAGGACAAAGCATCAGACTAATGGTTAGAAGTGGTGAGCAATGAATGATACTAACAGCATGGTTGCTGTTAGAATTGCAGTGGACTGAAGAGTGGCACTTGGTTGGCGATCATGGATGTTGCAGCAGGAGCAGTCTCAGTCATCTCCTGCGAGGGACATTATTCTCTCCTCAGAGTGGCTGTGGAGTTTTATATTGGACATCCCTCTGCTGGTTTGGGCCCTTTGTGTCCTTTTGTCAGCTGTCTCCTCCTGGAATGAAAGAAAGGGACTGGCTGAGTGAGATGACAGAGGGTGGCAGAATTGTTATTGTTGATGCAGCTGGGCAAAACATAGTGGATTGTTCTGGGGGAGTGAAGAAACAGGGTTAATGGTGTGGAAGGTTGAGGTGGGTGAGAATGAATGTGGATTGATATTGCAGTTAATAATAGGAGTGGAAGAATGGGAGCCTTGGTGGGAGGTGGGTGCAATAATTTGTAAAAATCTGTACCCCTCTACTGTTGCTATATTTTTTGTATAAAATTGCAAACAGATCTTCACATTATACTCTAAGTATTGTCTAACTAAGATTCATGACAGGTTTGGCATAACAATTCTTTTCCATTAGATCCCATCAAAAATATAGCCTAGTGCTTGATTTGTTTTTTATGGCCTTAGTACTCTCTGGCACAATGTGTGGTGACTGTTGTAGTTGTACTCTGAAACTCTTTTGTTCTTCTACCCAGTTAGACTTCCACTTTCCAATTAATAATTAATGCTTCATACCTAGATGTACTTTGTTACATTTATCTATGCCAAACCTTGTCTGCCAATTATTTCATCTATTCTGCAAGTGTTTTAATGTCCTTCAGTAATCTGCTCAGTATTGACCATAATCTCACATTCTATTTTTTTTCTTGAGATCAGTTCTCAATCAATTGTCTCTGAGTCCACTTATCCTCTGATTTCTCATTCTCTGACCTTTATTCATTAGTGTATTATGAGGCAACTTATTCAAGGCCTTTCTAAATGCAGATAAATTATATCTCCTGCACCATTATTATTCTATCTGTTACTTTCTCAAATTCAAATATATTCAATAAAATTCAAAAAGATTGATCAAACATGATTTTACCCTCTGAAATGCTGCTGACCATTTAGGGGAAAGATATAAAAGAGACCTAAGGGGCAACTTTTTCACACAGAGGGTGGTACATGTATGGAATGAGCTGCCAGAGGAAGTGGTGGAGGCTGGTAGAATTGCAACATTTAGGAGGCATTTGGATGGGTATATGTATAGGAAGGGTTTGGAGGGATATGGGCCAGGTGCTAGCAGGTGGGACTAGATTGGGTTGAGATATCTGGTCGGTATAGACGGGTTGGACCGAAGGGTCTGTTTCCATGCTGTACATCTCTATGACTCTATGAGGTACACAACCCTTTATTGTGTACCGCAATACATCCAAAATCCAAAAAGCTCAGAAATCCGAAACTTTTTTGTGGAGTATGGAGCATCATTTTGGTATGAGAACAGGTGATCTGACTCCACACCCACTCGAACCACGTCACTCAGATATGACGTGGTAGCATGGCCCTGCACTGGCAGGTATCAATTATGTCTCAGCACTAGTACTATTCACATGTGTGTCTGCAGTTAGGTCTTTTTTTTTCACTGTGAAAATGTCAATTATTCTGAAATCTGAAAAATTCCAAATTCTGAAAAAGAACTGGTCCCAAGGATTTCAGATAAAGGATTGTATACCTGTATTTTTCATTTTTAGATATTTTATTCTTTTTGGTATGGATTCAATTATTTTGCTTACCACTCAGGCTAAAGGAACTTATCCATAACTTCCTGGGCATGTTCTGTCTGGCTTCTTAAACTTAGATCTGGATTTTACATTGGAGGATTGATCCATACCCCCTCAGCTTAAATGTATGGTTATGATTATCTGTGCTTATCCACTTGCCTGAAAGTCATTTAACGGCCATTAAGTTGCTTGAGGGAGCACTTTCCCACCATTTGAGGGAAAGTCATACCACTTGGAGTTGCTGGTCAATCAAATTACCACTAACTTTCTTGTTCCAGCAGCATCACCAGGAGCAGAGCCCAGTCCTGGAATTGCAGGTGCTTCTCAAAACTAAGGAACCCGAAGCCTGGATTATAGGTAGATATGAGGTCTTGCTGCAGCCAGGCTGGCAGATCTAGTTGAGGAGAATGGAGTGGACCAGGATCAAAGGGCAGCACGGTAGCTCAGTGGTTACCACTGCTACCTCACATCACCAGGGACTCAGGTTCGATTCCAGCCTCAGGTGACTGTCTGTGTGGAGTTTGCACATCCTCTGCGTGGGTGCTCTGGTTTCCTCCCACAGTCCAAAGATGTGCAGGTCAGGTGAATTGGCCATGCTAAATTGCCCATAGTGTGAGGTACATTAGTCAGAGGGGAATGGGACTGGGTGGGTTACTCTTTGGAGGGTCGGTGTGGACTTGTTGGGCCAAAGGGCCTGTTTCTGCACTGTAGGTAATCTAATCTAAAAAAAGGGCAACGTGGGTTAGAGAAATACCATTGGCAGGACCTCTGATGGCACAATGTGCCCAACTTTATGGTCCTCCAGAGGGAAATGGCTGTAGAAACAAAACAGTTATGCTTGGAAATGAATATACTGGTCATACTGGGGCTCTATTTTGAAGCATACAAGATGAAATGGGACATTATGTCTCATTTGCCAGTTTTACTCCTTTTACCTCTGGACTATTGCCTACCATTATGTCTTCAGAGGCAAGGTGGGGCAGGGGTAATAGTAGATGGTTAGAGCTCTGGCTGTAGGGATTATATTAGTCATCACCAAATTTCAGGCATATATATTTTTCTCACAAATTATTAAAAATGAAGCGTAATACCTTTGTTCTCTCTCATTTACATTCTTTTAAATGAAGCAGGTGTAATCAATCTGTCCAGAGGCATTTTCCTTTCTGAATTTGTTGATTTTTAAAAAGTTTTAGATGTACTTAACTCATTATTCATCGTTCAATGTCATGTCCATTTGTGCTATCTCCTGAACTAAAAAAAAACTAACAAAGACAAGATAATGTATTAATATTCTGCTACTTCTTTATCAATATTTGTGATATTATCCCATGTATCCCTTAATGATTCTATTTCTACACAGCTTTCCTTTTTTTATTGATATGCCCTTAAATATTTTGATATTTTGTTTTATGTTTTTTGATAATTTAATTTCATAGTTCATCTTTAACTTCCTAATTATTTTATACTGCTAATCTAAAACAATATGTTTTTCCCTTTTTCTTCTTTCATGAGATGAGAGCTTCACTGACAAGGCTAATGTTACTCATCCCTCACTAACCTTGAAAAGAGAGTGGCAAGCTGCCTTCATGAACTGCTACAGATAATCTGGAATAGTGCTTTTTAGGAAGGACATTCCAGAATTTTAACCCAGTCACAGTGAAGGGATAGTGATATTGTTCTGAATCAGGATTGTGAATGGTTTTCAGGGGCAGTTATAGATATTACATTCCTCTGCATTTGTTGTCCTTATCCTTCTAGATAGTAGAGGTCACAGATTTAGAAGATGCTGTAAATGGAATCTTGATAAGTGCCAGCCTGCAAATATATATAATATATATCGAAAATAGATGTATATGTGTATATATACACACACAATATACATCTATTTTCTAACCCTCAATTGTTCTCTTATGTTTTTACTTATCTATGGAGTCTCATCTCTGTTTGATCTTACATACTAGCAAAATGCATTATTCTTGCACTCGACAACTTTTTAAAAGTTTCCCATTGTTATTTTATATGGTTGACAGTCAATCTTGTTGTCCATTTTATTTTTCAGATTTTCTCCAATCTATTAACCTAACCTTTTGTTATATTTATGTCCTCTATTATCACCTTAAGAGTATTATGTTAAGATCACTATTACCTAGATTTTGCCTTACTTTCACTTGCCCTCTGCTCTTGTTCATTACCCACAAAATCCAATTGCAAATCTTCCCCTACTGGGCTTTTTAAGGATTCAATTAGAAAAGAAGCCTTCACGTTATATGAAATGTGTTCCTTTATCCCCTTTACATCGACTTCTGTCCAATTAATAGCAGGGTAATTGAAATCCCCATGATTGTTATTCTATGTTTCTTACTTAATTCCCTAATTTGTCTTCATATTTCTTCGTCCATCTCCTGTCCACGATAAGATGATCTGCAGACTGCAACTGCTAGTGTGATTGCTAACTTATTTTCTTTTATCTGTCTCCATATGGATCATATTTTTGTCTTTCTGTTACTTGTTTCCTTTTTCTCCACTGTTATTATGTTTTCTCATGCATTTGCTATCCTTGTCCTTCTAGGTGGTAGAGGCCACAGGATTGAAAGGTGCTTTTGAAAGAGTCTCGATGAGTGCCATCATGCACAGCTTCTCTTTTTTCCACTCTGTCTATTCTAGATACATTATACTCTGCAAAGTTTAATTCCTAGTCCCAATTTTTGTGTTGCCCTATCTTTTTGATCCCATATCTCACTCATGATTGCCTCCAGCCCCGTGTTTTATCATGACCACTTTGTGTGAGCTACTGTTGAGCTTTTAAACTAATTTTTAAGATTTCCTCTTGTATTTTATCATTTTACTTATTCCCTAGGCATCAAAGTCCTCTCTTAATTTATTTTTGCTGATGCTCTTCGCCCTGTTCTTTTTCTATTCAAGCTATTTTTACTTCTTGTAGATTCCTAACCCTCTTCCTTCTCCCTTACCAGTTTAAATCCTTTATCACCTCCCTATTTAATGTTTACACTGGGACACAGACCCCTTTCTGGTTCAGGTGGAGCTGAACTCAATGGTCCAGCTCGTTCTTGCCCCAGAACTGGAACCAAAACCTCATAAAAAACGTCACTCTTTCTCAAACCAGGCTTCAACAACCTGTCTTCATGATATTGTATTTTCTGAGTGCTTGTACACAATAAAATATCTCGCGTGCTTTGGTGATGGACTTAGAAACTACAAGTCCTTGAATCTTCTTGGATGTGAAGAACGCTCAATGATAAATTTTGAAATATGTGGCTAATGAAGAACTAATTCAGTCACTAATGATGGTAGTGGTGAAAACAATGTGAGAATAAAATCATTGATTCGTACATCATGGAAACAGAGGCTACTGTCGAACCAGTCCACACTGACCATGCTCCCAAACTAACCTAGTCCCACCTATCTCCATTTGATGCATATCCCTCCAAACCTTTCCAACTTATGTATTTAGGCAAATGTCTTTTAAATGTTGTAATGGTACACAGATCCACCACTTCCCCCGGCAGTTCATTTCACACACTAACCACTCTCTGTGTAAAAACGTTGTCCCTCATGTCCTTTTTAAAATCTTTCTCCTCTCACCTTAAAAATATGGCCCCTAGTTTGGAATTCTCCACCTTAGGGACAAGACCTATTCACTTTATCTTTGCCTGTCATCATTTTAAAAACCTCAATAAGGTCACCCCTCAACCATCCTATGCTGTAGTGAAAAATTTCCAGCCTATCCAGCCTCCTTTTATTACTCAAACCCTCCATTCCTGCCAACATCCTCGCAAATCTTTTCTGAACCCTATTGAGTTTAATACGATCCTTCCTATAACAGGACTGCACCTAGAATTCCAGAAGACGCCTCACCAATGCCCTGTACAACCTCAACATGACGTCCACCTCCTATACTCAAAGGTCTGATCAATGAAGGCAAGCATGCTAATTGCCTTCTTAGCCGCCCTGACTACTTGTGACACAAATTTTAAAGAATTACGTATCTGAACCCTAGGTCTCCCTATTCTACAACATTACACAGGCCTACCATTAATCATATAAGCACTGACCTTGTTTACTTTACCAAAATGTTTACTTTACCTCGCATTTATTGAAATTAAAGTCCATCTGCCACACCCAGCCCATTGACCAATTGATCAAGATCTCTTTGTAATCTCAGATGACCTTCTTCACTGTCCACTATTCCACCGATTTTGGTGCCATTCACAAACTTACTAACCATGTCTCCCATATTCTCATCTAACCCATTTATATAAGTGATAAACCAATATGAACACAGTACCAATCCCTGTGGAATATCACTGGTCACAGGCCTCTTGTCCAAAAAAACAACCCTTCTATCCCCTACCCTAAAGCCAATTATCTATCGAAATGGCAAGCTCACCCTGAATCCCAGGTGATCTAACTTTACTAATTAGTCTACGATATGGATCCTTATGCAAATAAATAATGTCTACCACTCTGCCCTCATCAATCTTCTTAGTTACTTCCTCAAGAAACTCAATCAAGTTTGTGAGACATTATTCCCTTGCACAAAACCATGCTGGCTATCGGTAATCATTCCTTGCCTCTTGAAATTCATATCATAGAATCCCTACAGTGTGGAAACAGGCCATTTGGCCCAACAAGTCCACACTGACCATAATTCTATTTGTTTTAAAATAGTGATGGAAAAGGATAGATCAGATCTAAAAGTTGAACTTCTAAATTGGAGAAAGGCCAATTTTGATGGTATTAGGCAAGAACTTTTGAAAGCTGATTGGAGGCAGATGTTCGCAGGTAAAGGGACGGCTGGAAAATGGGAAGCCTTCAGAAATGAAATAACAAGAATCCAGAGAAAGTATATTCCTGTCAGGGTGAAAGGGAAGGCTGGTAGATATAGGGAATACTGGATGACTGAAGAAATTGAGGGTTTGATTAAGAAAAAGAAGGAAGCATATGTCAGGTATAGACAGGATAGATTGAGTGAATCCTTAGAAGAGTATAAAGGAAGTAGGAGTATACTTAAGAGGGAAATCAGGAGGGCAAAACGGGGACATGAGATAGCTCTGGCAAATAGGATTAAGGAGAATCCAAAGGGTTTTTACAAATATATCAAAGACAAAAGGATAACTAGGGAAAGAGTAGGGCCCCTCAAAGATCAGCAAGGTGGCCTTTGTGTGGAGCCACAGAAAATGGGGGAGATACTAAATGAATATTTTACATCAGTATTTACTGTGGAAAAGGATATGGAAGATATTGACTGTAGGGAAATAGATTGTGACATCTTACAAAATGTCCAGATTACTGAGGAGGAAGTGCTGGATGTCTTGAAACAGTTAAAAGTGGATACATCCCCAGGACCTGATCAGGTGTATCTGAGAACTCTGTGGGAAGCTAGAGAATTGATTGCTGTGCCCCTTGCTGAGATATTTGTATCATCGGTAGTCACAGGTGAGGTGCTGGAAGACTGGAGGTTGGCAAACGTGGTGCCACTGTTTAAGAAGGGCGGTAAAAACAAGCCAGGGAACTATAGACCGGTGAGACTGACCTCGGTGGTGGTCAAGTTGTTGGAGGGAATTCTGAGGGACAGGATGTACATGTATTTGGAAAGGCAAGGACTGGTTAGGGATAGTCAACATGGCTTTGTGTATGGGAATTAATGTCTCACAGACTTGATTGAGTTTTTTTGAAGAGGTAACAAAGACGATTGATGAGGGCAGAGCAGTAGATGTGATCTATATGGACTTCAGTAAGGCGTTCAGCAAGGTTCCCTATGGGAGACTGATCAGCAAGGTTAGATCTCATGGAATACAGGGAGAACTAGCCATTTGGATACAGAACTGGCTCAAAGGTAGAAGACAGAGGGTGGTGGTGGAGGGTTGTTTTTCAGACTGGAGGCCTGTGACCAGTGGAGTGCCACAAGGATCAGTGCTGGGTCCTCTACTTTTTATCATTTACATAAATGATTTGGATGCGAGCATAAGAGGTACAGTAAGTAAGTGTGTAGCTGACACCAAAATTGGAGGTGCAGTGGACAACGAAGAGGGTTACCTCAGATTACAACAGGATCTGGACCAGATAGGCCAAGGGGCTGAGAAGTGGCATGTGGAAGTTAATTCAGATAAATGCGAGGTGCTGCATTTTGGGAAAGCAAGTCTTAACAGGACTTATACACTTAATGGTAAGATCCTAGGGAGTGTTGGAGACCTTGGAGTTCAGGTTCCTAGCTCCTTGAAACTGGAGTCACAGATAGATAGGATAGTGACGAAGGCGTTTGGTATGCTTTCCTTTATTGGTCAAAGTATTGAGTACAGGAGTTGGGAGGTCACGTTGCGGCTGTACAGGACATTGGTTAGGCCATTGTTGGAATATTGCGTGCAATTCTGGTCTCCTTCCTATCGGAAAGATGTTGTGAAACTTGAAACGGTTCAGAAAGGATTTACAAGGATGTTGCCAGGTTTGGAGGATTTGAGCTATAGAGAGAGGCTGAACAGGCTGGGGCTGTTTTCCCTGGAGCGTCGGAGGCTGAGAGGTGATCTTATAGAGGTTTACAAAATTATGAATGGCATGGATAGGATAAATAGACAAAGTATTTTCCCTGGGGTCGGGGGGTCCAGAACTAGAGGGCATAGGTTTAGGGTGAGAGGGGGAAAGATATAAAAGAGACCTAAGGGGCAACTTTTTCACGCAAAGGGTGGTACGTGTATGGAATGAAGACCTACCATACGTCTTTGAAGACCACAATTTCCCCCCAGATGTGATCGACGATGCTCTCTACCGTAACTCCTCCACTTCCCGCTCCTCTGCCCTTGAGCCCTGCCCCTCCAATCGCCACCAGGACAGAACCCCACTGGTCCTCACCTACCACCCCACCAACCTCCATATACATCGTATCATCCATCGTCATTTCCGCCACCTCCAAACGGACCCCACCACCAGGGATATATTCCCTCCCCTCCCCTATCAGTGTTCCGAAAAGACCACTCCCTCTGTGACTCCCTCGTCAGGTCCACACCCCCCACCAACTCAACCTCCACTCCCAGCACCTTCCCCTGCAACCGCAAGAAATGCAAAACCTGTGCCCACACCTCCCCCCTTACTTCCCTCCAAGGCCCCAAGGGATCCTTCCATATCCACCACAAATGCACCTGCACCTCCACACACATCATTTACTGCATCCACTGCACCCGATGTGGCTTCCTCTACATTGGGGAGACAGGCCGCCTACTTGCGGAACGCCTCAGAGAACACCTCTGGGACATGCGGACCAACCAACCCAATCACCTCGTGGCTCAACACTTCAACTCCCCCTCCCACTCCACCAAGGACATGCAAGTCCTTGGACTCCTCCATCGCCAGACCATAGCAACACGACGGCTGGAGGAAGAGCGCCTCATCTTCCGCCTAGGAACCCTCCAACCACAAGGGATGAACTCAGATTTCTCCAGTTTCCTCATTTCCCCTCCCCCCACCTTGTCTCAGTCCCAACCCTTGAACACAGCACCACCTTCCTAACCTGCAATCTTCTTCTTGACCTGTCCGCCCCCACCCCCACTCCGGTCTATCACCCTCACCTTAACCTCCTTCCACCTATCGCATTTCCAATGCCCCTCCCCCAAGTCCCTCATCCCTACCTTTTATCTTAGCCTGCTGGACACACTTTCCTCATTCCTGAAGAAGGGCTCATGCCCGAAACGTCGATTCTCCTGCTCCTTGGATGCTGCCTGACCTGCTGCGCTTTTCCAGCAACACATATTCAGCCCTGACTAATGCACCTAACCTATGCATTCCTGAACACTATGGGCAATTTAGCATGGCCAATTCACCTAACCTGCACGTATTTGGACTGTGGGAGGAAACCGGAGCACCCGGAGGAAACCCATGCAAACATGGGGAGAATGTGCAAATTCCACACAGACAGTTGCCTGAGGCTGGAATTGAAGCTGGGTCCCTGGCACTGTGAGGCAGTAGTGCTAACCATTGAGTCACCGTGCTGCCCATGTAAATCCTATCTTTCAGAATTACCTCCAACAACTTATCCACCATTAATGTCAGACTCACAGGTCTATAGTTCCCAGGCTTCTCCTTACAGCCTTCCTTAAATAAAGGCCCAACATTAGTCACCTTCCAGTCCACTGGCACCTCACCATGGTTACAGATGATACAAATATTTCATCTGAGGGTCTGCAATTTCCTCCCTAAATTCCCACAACGTAGTGGGTTACACTTGATCAGGTCCCGGAAATATATTCACCTTTATATTTTCTAAGACCTCCAGCACTTCATTTTCTGTAATGTGAATAGTTTTCAAAACATTTATACTTTTATCCCTGAGTTCTCCAGTTTCCATTTCTTTCTTCACGTGTGAAACATTCATTGAATATCTCTCCAGTCTTCTGTGGTTCAACACAAAGGTGATCTTTAAGAGGCCCTACTATCCCACTAGTTGCTGTTTTGCTCTTAGTGGACTTGTAGAATCTATTTGGATGATCCTTAACCTTATCCCCTCTTTGCCTTCTTGATTTCAGTGTTAGGAATGCCCCTACACTCTTTATACTCTTCAAGGGATTCATTTGATCCCAGTTGCCTACAGAGGAACCTCAGTTATCCAAACGAGATGGGTGGGCACTATTTTGTTCGGGTAATTGATTATTCGGTTTAATTGATTTCCTCTGGGGCCTGGATTTTTTTTGTGAGGCCTGCTCCCAGTTAAGGAGACTAGGCAGCAGCACACCGCATGTGCAACTCTAGCTCCCCAACCTTGTCCCCACCCCCTGCCCACCCCCAACCCCGTCCAACCCCCCACCTGCCCTCCAACCCCATCTGCCCCCACCCTGTCTCCCTCAACCTTGCCCCCGCCCCGCCCCAACCCGGCCTGTTCCTCCGACTGCCCCCAACCCCATCTGCCCCCACCCTGCCCGCAACCCCGTCCACCCCCACCCTTCCCTCGCCCACCCTCCAATCCCACACCTCCGTCCACCTCCTCCCACCGTCTGACCCCCGTCCACGCCCGCCCCCCCCCCCCCATCTGACCCGCTTCCTGTCCGCACCCGGTGTAGCTGGACTGTACACCAACAGTAAGACTGCTGCTGCGTTTGAGACACACACACACACACAACCTTTTACTGCAACTTTTTGACAGGTTCCACCTCTGCCCTGCACAGGACAATGTTGGTGAGATTATCTGGGGAAAGGGGGGATTTAGGGTTCACTCCTATGTAGAACTCCAGGGAAAGTGGTGGGGGGAGAGTGAGAAGGTGGGAGATCAGTCATTTGGAGACAGTGCCTGGACTGTCCAGGACTGTTCTCGGCAGCATCTCAGTGAGCCGAGTTCATTTTTAATCATTGTACCTGTAAACAAAAGACGCGATCAGGGTTGAAACAGCTCTCTGATGTGATGTTTCTGTCAGGACCTTGAGATCTCCTTCGGATAATTGATATTTGGATAATCGAGGTTCCTCTGTATATCTAATATATGATTCTTTTAAATTTAAGAATGAGCCAGCAGTAAAAAAACTTGGATAAACAGGAAAATATTTCGTCGGGATTGTTACTAGTACCAATGTGCTCTGTAAGTCAAGTGACAAGAAGTGCAGTTCAGCCTTTTTACTTTTTGTTGCTTTTTTATGATTTTTTGCATGAAATGCTCATGTATATTGAAAATAATGTGAAAACATTTGCTTGGATAAGTGGATACTTCTTTTCTCAATGTAGCCAAATTTGTAGAGTCTATGAATGAATGGATGTTTCATCAATTTGTTTCAGCATTAGCTTTTCAGATAAGGAGA
The DNA here is from genome assembly GCF_047496795.1 of Chiloscyllium punctatum. Lineage (NCBI taxonomy): Eukaryota > Metazoa > Chordata > Chondrichthyes > Orectolobiformes > Hemiscylliidae > Chiloscyllium > Chiloscyllium punctatum. The sequence continues at coordinate 58,444,190 of NC_092763.1, read as the reverse complement.
GGAAATCAGGGAGAGAAAACATTTTCCAGTACATGCTGTTACCCATCCATTTTCTTTCACTCACTCTGCTGCTCTGCTAAGCAGCTCCTGAAATATTGTTTATTTATGTATTCCTCATCTGGCTTCATTGTCTTTTCAATCTGAATAAGTGCAGGCAACCATTCATATCTAGTACCTGCAACATTTCATCCAGGAAGTGTGAGTTTCTTTATATATAACTCAGCTGACTCATGAGCAGTGCTCACTCTCACAATCTATGAGATTTATCAGTGCCACACACTTTATTCAAAGCAATTCTCTTGTTTACTTGCTGCTTACTTACTCAGAGAGAAGGTTATCAATTTAAAATGGAGGATTAAAGGCCAGCAACCAGTCAAAGGACAAGGACGCCATGCCAGGAAGAGCAGATGGCATCAGAAGTAGTCTACACACAGTGGTACACCACTATTCATATCTGCACAGCTCAGCACAACTAATTGCCAATGATTGAGAATTGTTTCCACAAGATCAAATTGAGCCAGGAGGCAGTTACAGAGCTGTGTAATTTAAATTGGGGATTTCTATGAAAACATTTAGCCATATGGTAACCGTTGGGGCTGTCTCCTGCATCACACTGGTCCCACCAGATTCATACGAAACAGAAATTTCTATTGTATGAGTTGTTTTTAAAAGAGATCGAATACCTTGGCCTTTTACTACTTTTTCATTTTCTTCATTATTTTCATCGATACAATTTTGTACGTTTGTCTGTGGAATTCCATAACGCACCTGCAAGAGGGGAACAATTCCAAAAACGTTTTAATCATATAACGTGGGATTTAGTAAAATAATAAACATCACTAACATTTTAAAAAATCCAGGTCCTTTCAGCGTTTTGATGTATAGAGTTGAAATTTAGCAGGCATTTAATAAGGATGATCTATGAACAGTTTCTGGGAATTGATTAGAGCCCGGACACCTGAGCCTTTCCAAACAAAATATAGAAAATACCCAGAATTGTTTTTGACATCATTTTTCTCTTTGTTTGTGAGATTTTGTGAAATAAATCACCAGCGTAGCATACAAAGACTAATTAAATGGTATTCAACCCTAAAAGTAAAGAACATTGTGCTGTAATTTATTACTCTGGTTCTTCTGCATGGTTGAAAGAATTGTTTATTTAGTGTTGGTGCTTGGAATCAAACTCTCTAAAGCACTCCATGATGAATATATAACATAAGTCAGACAAATGGTTACTGGTCTAAGTATTTACCTGCGCAGAACATATTTCACATTGTGATTATGGTGAAGAAATCCGATACTGATTACAGGAATGCTTACTGCTACATTAACGGTAGTATCAATTGATTTTAGTGATCTGCTGCCACAATTGTAACAAAAGGGAAAAAGATAAAAAATTTTATTTACTACTGCTTGACCTCTGAAGGTTTAGATAAATGTCTGTTTCCCTTGACCCATGGTCTCATTACCCTATCATCCCTTCTCCATGTATATATACCTGAATCAGCCCTTTTATTCCCATCCCCATGTCCATGCTTCAGGCTCACTGCCTTTATTCCTGATGAAGGGCTTTTGCCCGAAACGTTGATTTCGCTGCTCGTTGGATGCTGCCTGAACTGCTGTGCTCTTCCAGCACCACTAATCCAGTACTTCATCTTTGATTCCCTATTTCAGGCTTCTCTATATATTTATCTCTTTCACTGCACATCCTCCTCTCTCCCTCACGAGCACGTTTTCACCTCTCTCACCAGTGCCTCCCCCCCTCCCAATCTCTTCTCTTGCTTGTCTGCACTATACCAACTATTTTGTTGTCTCCCTTTGGATAACCATTTAGAAATCGGCCAATTTTTCACACCTTTCAGGGTGGAGTGGCAGATAAGAGTGCATTCATTCCTTCTGTCATCTCTTCCCAAGCTACCATTGAGTTGTTCTATGTAATGGTTGTAACCAGGTCAGCCAGGCCTACCTCAAAGAATATGAGTTCCCTGATTGGGGCTGTTGACTTGGTCCAAGCAGCGAGCCCTGGCTGACAGATAAGAACAGGAGTGTCAGACATCCTGCTCTTTCTGAGAGGTGGCTCTGAGGGAGCTGGATCAGTGTCAAGGACTCGCCATATGTAAATAAAGGGGGACTTGGCGATGGGATACTGGCCTCTGTGGCGTTATTTCACTTTCCAAGGGGAATTTCCCTCTGTTCAAAATGAATTCACTTTACCTCCCTCATTTGTTACTGCAGGAGCCCACAGTACTGCAATTGGAGGCGTGTTACATTCATCATTTTAATAGCAAGATTAAGAACTAGGATATGAGAAACATGAGCTGGAGTAGGCCATTCATCTACTCAAGTCTGTCTTGCCATTCAACAAGATCATGGCTGATCTACCTCAGATCTCAACTCGTCTTTGATTCCAGCTCAGCAGGGCAGACAAATCCCTGATATTTCAAAAATCTATCTCCCTGCTGCTTAATTGCTTTCAGTGATCCAGTCTCTGCAACTTTCTAGGGTAAACAATTTCCAGACACTTATTACCATCAAGATTTTCCTTTGTATCTCGGTTTTAAATGAATGTTCCCTTTATTCTGTAAATATGTCCCTTTGTTTGAGATTCCCCCACTGACGGAAATATCTTCTCAAAATCTATACTGTCAAGCCCCCATTTGCAGCCCTTTAAAAGCTAGCACTAGATAATGTTGTTTTAGTTTTATACATAGCTGTATAACTTCATGCAGCAATGATAGTGGGAAGTCAGCTGATATTACTATTTACATATTGAAGCCAAAGGCAAGTGCTCCGATAAAGCTTGGATCAAAATATTGACCTTTGTGTGGATAAGTATCACTGTAGAAATATTCCTGTGTATATTGTAAGTAGTTTTGCTCAGATCCAATATGTTGTCAAATTAAATTAAACCCTATTTAATTAAATTTCTGTTTGATTGTATCTGATCCAATGCAGCCATTCCATTTTCTACCATTTATATAAAGTTTAGTGGAGACTAATGGTGCTGAAATATATAAGAGGAGGCTGTTTTCCCTGAATGAGTGCCTTTGAAGATAAAGGTCAGAGATTGAAGATGAATGGCAAAAGAAACTGAGGGAAAATGAGGAGAACTCTAAGTGATGTATGGTTATTATTCAGAATGCACTTTTTAAAAGGACGGTGGAAGCAGTTCACATGTTACTTTTAAAAGGGAATGGATATATAATTGAAAAATAAATGTCATGCTGCAGTCAAAGTGGGCCTAATTTTACAAGTCTTACAAATAACATTGCTCCCAAATAGGCATAATGTGCAAAACCCAGCTTCCATGCTGTAAGATTCTATAATTCTGAGCATAAAATGTCTTCGCAATTGTATTTCTTGATGATGTTGTATAGCATCATACTGTTTGAAGCATTTGTATTTTAGGAAACCAGAACAACATTTATAATTTAGAACAGTGTAGTTTTCTTTAGTTTCCTTTTTATAGTCTTCAAAAATGCAACTGTGTTAAATAAAGCAAGAAGCAAGCTGTTGTATCTTCAAAGAGTAGGTAGGGCGTTAAGTAGTTTAAGGGGGAGGATGCCAAGTGGTCAGGTACCAGGTGGTTAAGGTACCAGGGTGCAAGATGGCACGGGGCCAGATAAATGATGGTAGGTTTATGGTCAGTCAGGAAGGGTGGGTAATGGAGATGGGATGGGAGGAGTTGGGTTCCAGGGCTTTTGGGAGAGGATGTTAGGTCCAGTGATGTGGGTAGGTGTGTCGGGTCTGGAGCTTGAGGGGACGATTATGTCTAGCAGTGGGGGAAGTTGTTGAATCTGGAGGGGGTGGGGGCTTGGCTCCAGTGGCAGGGGAAGGGGAAAGGGTCAGGTCTGGAGCAGGAGAGGCGAGTATGGATCTTTGGGGTGAGGGGGTGGGGGCTATGTGGGACATCCAAAGTGGGGTAAAGGGTGTGTTGGATCCAGAGTCAGTTAACGGGGATAGTGTCCTTTCCAGGGAGGCAGGTGTCATCAGTGGTGAAAGAGGTTGGGTTTAGTGACACAAAAATGCCTGTTCCAGGGTGCAAAGATTGGATATTGGGTATGGTAGCAGGGTGTTGTCAGGTCCCATTGGTAGAGCAGAAGGTACTGGGTCTGGTGTTGGGGCAGGGTGTTGGGTCCTGGGGAGTTAAGAGTGTGTCAGGCCATAGTCTTGGGCATGTAAAGTTGATTGTATATGAGGTAATTTGGGATTACATTGTTACTAAAGTGTTCGACTAGGTATTTTATAATCTAGCTTTGCCTAAACAGCTATTTACTTAACTTTAACTGAGCTCTCTCAGTTCTAAATGATGCTTTCAGAGGCCTCCTAGCAAAGGAGAATCACCTAGAGGAGTCTTCCATTACCTGGGCAATTCCTTCAGAGTCCATGATGTCTGGGATTCCAAAGGGTCTGTGGCAGTTTCAGGGCAATCCCCAGTTTTAAAAGGAAAGGCTGAAAGAAAAATGGCCTTTTGTGAAAAACTGGTCAATCTGGCATCTAGGATTTCCCAGCAGGCCTGCCAGAATAAGGACACACCTTCTTCTGGGGACAGAGATCCTCAGAGGCATGAGACAACTCGACCAACAAAATGGCACCTCCCAGACATTGTATCAAGGTACAGGCACAGAAATGGTAATGAACCCCGAAACTGTGAACAATGGAACCTATCTGGTTAATGGGTTAACAGTTTTAGAGGCTCCATGAAATCATCAAAACTTCTGTTAAGTAAATTTGGGGCAGTATTGACCCTTTTGTTTCCATGAATGATGAGATTAAACCGGCCCCAGCAATCACTGGAGATGGTTTGTGAAATGGAATTATCTGAGGGGTGGAGTCGGTCGGCCCTTTGGAATCACAAGGGTAAAGGGGACTGCAGGGCCAGTTATTGGGGCTCTATTTCCTTTTCACTCTCTTCGCTCTGAGCTTGCTGCGTCTCTGCACACCAGCCCTTTGGGGCTGAAGACATTGACCCTGTCTGCGACCTTGGAAGTCTGCAACAACACCCGAGGCAGAGAGGAACCCCACCGGATAAGTAACAAGTCCCTCTGGGACCGTAAGAACTCTTTTCAGGCCTGGGTCACTCGTACTCTGGAGTAGTTGGTTAGGTATAGAGGTGAGGGTGGGTGCGTAATTCTTAAAGTGGAAGTACCTTGTAAATTGTGTAAGGTTAAAAATTTACATTGTTCCACTCCAGTTTCTTATATTTTATATCATAGTATAGAGGATACGTTTCATTGAAGTATTGTACGGATTGGGCAATTTGAATTTTTTCCTGTAATACAGTTTCCTGGTAATTTTGAACTCATATTTGAGTTCATCTGTGCTCCCTCTGGGTACACTAGTTCTGACTGAGTTCACAGCAGATCCCAGACTATAATTCCAGTGTCAAGGACTGCAGTGTGATCCAGGCGATTCGAACCAGCCACTCAAGGGGGATTGCTGGCTAGGATAAGCAGTTTGATCTCTCTTTTTCTGTCTCTTGGGGAGACTACCTAAGTGGGTAGGTACCAGGTGGCCGTTGTCTCACCAAGAGAGAGAATCGCCCAGGCATAGGTGGTGGTCGCGATTACTGTGTGGAGATAAGTTCCGACTCGCTGGTCAGGCTATAAACAGTGAGTTTGGTTCAGTGCTCCCTCTCCAGTGGAGCTGCCCTAGCGTGACATTTCGGGTTGTTAAAGTTTTAGAGCCTGCTGGAGAGAGACCACCACAGTGATCAGTGAACCCCAGACACCGGCCCGAGTGTGGAGTAAAGGAAACAGGCCCTTCCACAGGTCCCATGTGCAACTTGCATCAACGCTATGGAACTGATTATCTAGCTATCAGAAAATTTGGGTTAATATTTCAGAAATTTGCAAAGAAAACCATCAACTTTATCTCAATGGTTTGTGTGCTTATTATTGGGAGGTTCGTAACTTTTATTTAGAAAACTATTTCGTTTGCAAGGGATATCCAGATTAGATGTATTTAAAAATGAAATCCTGCCTAAAGTGCATGGACAATACAATGGAACACAGGAAATAATATGAACAAACATAGCCAAGATGTTTTTGTGGACATTTTGCCTGATTTGCTTTGTTGAGTGTTTGTCAACTCTTAATAAAGTGCAGTATTTGTTTGAGTTTGTGAGATAAGCTACTATGTCAACAATTTGTAAAACAATTTTTATGCAGTCACAACAGAGGGAGGCAAGATGGCCCAGTGGTTAGCATTGCTGCCTCACAGTGCCAGGGATCTGGGTTTGATCCCACTCTTAGGTGACTGTGTGAAGCAGATGCTTCAGTTTCCTCCCACAGTCCAAAGAGGTGCAGATTAAGTGGATTGGCCGTGGAAGTGTGGGGTTATTTATGGGTGGCACGGTGGCTCAGTGGTTAGCACTGCTGCCTCACAGCACTAGGGTCCTGGGTTCGATTCCAACCTCGGGTGACTGTCTGTGTGGAGTTTGCACATTCTCCCTGTGTCTGCGTGGGTTTCCTCTGGGTGCTCTGGTTTCCTCCCACAGTCCAACAGATTTGCAGGTTAGGTGAATTGGCCATGTTAAATTGCCCATAGTGTTCAGGGATGTGTAGGTTAGGTGCATTAGTCAGGGGTAAATGTAGAGTAATAGGATAGGGGATCTGAGTGGGTTACTCTTCAGAGGGTCTTGTGTGGACTTGTTGGGCCAAATGGCCTGTTTCCATGGGGATTCTATGATGTGATCATGATTTCACCCAACTTTGAATAAATTCTACATTTAATAGTTTATGGCAATTTTATGAGAGTGCAGATCCCTATATGGTTCAGGAATACGCCACACTTGTCACCCTACTCAATCATGCAGTCCACACTATGAAACTGAAATCTTTTTTAACATACAAAACTAAATCTCGACATTTCCCTAAGATACATACACCTGCTCTATGACGGTGCACAGGTAGATAAGCTGAAGCTATTATTTTGGAAAAAAGAATGTGTGATGTGTTTTCACCACTGCCCATCCTATGCAATGTCTTTATTAATTATCATGTGAGGTTCCTGTAGGAATGGCATTTCCAGAAATTTCTAACAATACTTCTAACAACACTCTCTAACAACAATAGGTAACTACAAAGACATGAGGAAGGAGCTGGGGTGAGTTGGTTGGAAGGGGAGCCTAGCAGGGAAGATGGTGGAGCAACAAGGGCAGGAGTTTCTCCAGGTAATTCAGGAGCCACAGCAGAAATTCATCCCAAGGAAAAAGAAACGTACTAAGGGGAGAACGAGGCAACCATGACTGACAGAGGAAGTCACAGACACCATTAAAGCAAAAGAAAAAGCATACACGTAGAGAACATTAATAGGAAGCCAAAGGATTGAGAGGATGATCAAAAAAAGCAATAAGGAGGAGACGATGAAATATGAGGGTAAGCTGACTAACACAGAGGAACCTCGATTATCCGAACAACACAGGTGGGAGGTATTTTGTTCGGTTAATCAAATTCTGGATAATTGAATGCCAGATAACATTGTTTAGCCATGCATTGGGGCCTTGTGATCTTGCCAGACAATCCAATATTCAGATAATCGAACGCTGGATAATTGAGGTTCCTCTGTAATTTAGAAGAAGGTTACAAGAGTTTTTTTTTTAGATATATAAAAGGTAAGACAGAAACAGGATTGAACGTGGACTGATGGAAAATGAGGCTGGAGAAGTATTAATGGGGAGCAAAGAAATGTTGGGTGAACCGAATAGACACTTTGCATCAATCTTCACAGTGGAAGGAACCAACAGCATATGAGAACTTCAAGAGGTCAGGAGAAAGAGATGAATGTAGTGGCCATCACAACACAACAGAAGGTACTGGGAAAACTGAAAGGTGTGAAGGCAGATAAATCACCCAGACCAGATGTGTGGTGCTGAAAAGACAGACGGTTTGGGCAGCATTTGAGGAGCGGAATATCAACATTTTGGTCATAAGCCCTTCATCAGGAACGTAAGTGGGTCCGAAGGAAATAGCTGAGGAGATTGTAGAGGCACTGCTGGTGATCTTCCAGGAATCCTAGAATCAATAAGGGTCCTAGAGGACTGGAAAATGGCTAATGTAACACTCCAGATTAAGAAGGGAAGGACAGAGAAGACAGGAAATTATGGGCTGGTAAAATAGTGCTGAGTCAGCATGGCTATGATAGTTGGGGGCTGGTCATGTCTGACTAATCTGTTAGAATTCTTTGAGGAGGTAATGAGCAAGTTAGATCAAGGAGAATCAATGAACAAGATCCACTTGGATTTCCAGAAAGCTTTTGACAAGGTTCCTCATACAATGCTGCTAAATTAAACAAGAGCCCCTGGTGTTAGAAGCAAGGTACTGGCATGGATAGAGGAAAGGTGGCAGACTGGCAGAAGGCAGAGACTGGGATAAAGGATGGCAGCCAGTGACTAGTGGAGTTTTGCAGGAGTCTGTTTTGGGACCACAACTATACATGATATACATTAATGATCTGGTCAAAGGAACTGAGAGCATTGTTGCTAAGTTTGCAGATGACACAGAGATTGTTGAAGAGACAGCAAAGGAAGTGGGCAGGCTGCAGAAGGACTTGGACAGGCTAAGAGAGTGGGCAAAGAAGTGGCAGATGGGATACAGTGTGGGAAAGTATGAGGTTATGTATTTTGATAGGAAGAATAGAGGTGTAGACTATTTTCTACTTGGGGAAAGGCTTCAGAAATCTGAAGCATAAAGGAATCTGGGAGTTCTAGTTCAGCATTCTTTGAAGGTTAATATGCAGGATCAGTGACCATCTGAGAAGGCAATGCAATGTTAGTATTCATTTTGAGAGGGTCAGAATACAAGTGCTGGGATGTGCTACAGAGGTTGTATAAGGCTCTGGTCAGACTGCATTTGGAGTATTGTGAGCAGTTTTGGGCCTCGTATCTAAGGAAGGATGTGCTGGCCTTAGAGGGGTTCAGAGGAGGTTGACAAGAATGGAATGAAGACTTTGACATTTGAGGAACTATTGATGACACTGGGTCAGTACTCAATGGAGTTTAGAAGGATGATGAGAGGATCTGATTGAAACTTACAGGATACTGTGAAGCCTCGATAAGAGTGGCTATGGGGAAGATGTTTTCACTAGTAGGAGAAACTAGTGCCTGAGTGCAGAGCCTCAGCGTGAAGGTTCAGCACTTTAGAAATGAGAGGAGGAGCAATTTCTTCAACCAGAAGTGGTAAGGTCTGTGGAATGCATTGACACTGAAAGCTGCGGAGGCAAGATCTTAGAGTGTATTTAAGGCAGAGGGTAGATAGGTTTGTTATTCATAAGGGTTACGGGGAGAAGGCAAGAGAATGGGGTTGAGAAACATATCAGCCATCATCAAGTCATAGAGTCATGGTGTTTACTGCATGGTGGATTGACATAATTCTGCTCCTATATCTTATGATCTTATTGACTTATACTTCAGCACACCTAATCATTAAAGTTGTTACTTCTGATAAAAGCAAGCACTTTTCACAAACTCAGGCTAAACTTTGGGGTTTGGTAGGATCTAGTGATATTATGATCTTATTAGGTCCAAGAAAGAACCTCAAAGCTTTTGATTGGGAAATATCTTTTCTAATGTTTCATTCATATCACCTGGATTTTCTGGTGGTTACCAACTTCAACCTGGACACAGTATTCAAAGTGTCACTGAGAATGTATGAAGGATACTTTGGTGTTTTCAGTCTTCTTACACACAAAGTTCAAATACATGCTAAGATTATAATGTACGAAACATTTGGCAAGACAGTTCCATTTCATTGTTGAGATATTAGCACTCAATACATAGCTTATCTCTGGACTAAGTGCAAGATTGTGTACTGAACTATGAGGTAATATGCATTGAAAGTAGAAGTAATGGTTCCAGAGCTCTAGCCTGTATTAAGCTGTTATTGAATTCTCTGGAGAACAGTCAAATTCTCATGAGACATACCTTGTGTCTTAATAATAAGGCCTGGAAGAACAGATCTGTTAGTGAGGGCCAGATTCTACCCACTTCTTTTTTGATAAATCTATAATTCAGTACTCAGCTGGATAGGGTACAAAGAGTGTGATTTTGATCGGTGAAGTGTCAATAGTGCCTCTGTTCACATATGTTCACATCAAAGCTCTCTAAGCTAGGGCAAATGAAATGCTTCTGTATGAGGAGAAACTGCACACTTCATATTGGGCAAACATAAACCATAACACTGTCGATTAGATTTCCCAAGGCTTGAACTGAGAGATTTGAATACATTGACAGGTTCCCAAGGATGTCAGATGTCTGGCAAATGAGACAACAAAGTATACAGTATGAATGCTATATAAATTTTAAATAACCACAATTTGACAAAACATTAAACACTTACTGACAATGGATTCTATTAAACTGTGCTCAGTTTACTTATGGTCAAGATTTATTATCAGGGATAAGATCAGTTAAGTCCTCAACTCTCATTTTGCAAAAACTGAAATCCAAGAATGAGATGACAGCTCTGATAGTCCTGTGAGCATGCTGTACTTATGGAAGCAGTATTCCTACATACACCACATTCAAATCCATCACATTACATCACTCCACTTTCCTCAGAAACTTGAAACAAGCTGGAAGTAGAAAAAGGGATCAACTTTAAATCACTTTAACAGCAGGAATATTGCCAAGAAATGGAATGAATTGAAGCAATGAGAACTAATCTACCAGATCAGATAAACATCTGCTGTACATCTGCCATCCACTTTGAGCAAGTGATTGTTTAAAATAACATATTTTCACTGACACATTTTAAAACTGTTGTCTGTTTTTCATTACCTGTTTCTATTTCTGTTCATTGGTGGTAAAGGATTTATTTTTTAATGTGTGATCTTCAAAACATTTATTGATTTGTCCATTGCTTGTCCCACCTATAATCAGGAAGACAACCAAATTTGGAGTTGCTATTTATTAATTGAATCACCTGTAAGGAAAATATACAAGACTGACTTGAACTCTCCATTCGGCACTTTCCAAATTAATTGTGATGGGATTTGGTGTGCTGGGGGAGAATAGTCCTTAGCACAACATGTAATCTTTCTGGCATGAATGGACCGATATACCATATACAGGTGGAAAGTTGGAAATGTTGCAGGGCTAGGATGCAGGTTCGATCAGTGAGAGGAGTTACCACTAAATAAGGATTACCACCCACGTCCAGTCCAGTTCACAGCTGCATGTGCACAGCAGACCAGCAATGAAAGCCATACTGCCATATGCAAATTTTTAAGGCATACGATCCTCAAGCAAAACTTCTTTTATGAATGACTGGAGGAGTCAGTTTTGAACTGGCATGGACAAAGTTAAAAAATCACACATCACTAGGATAGTCCAACTGGTTTATTTGGAAGCAATAGCTCTCGAAGTGCTGCTTCTTTGTTAGGTGGTTGTGGAGCAGGACCATTTGCTAAAAATTTCATGTCTTACATCTGCTCCACAACCTTACACCTGATGAAGAAGCAGCACTTTGAAAGCTAGTGTTTCCAAATAAACCTGTTGGACTATAACCTGGTGTTGTGTGACTTTTAACTTCTTTTATGAAGGTTGAAACATGAAGGTGAATCTGTTCTCCTCCATTTTAGCAAACTGCTAACTCTAGCTACATGCTATTTTCTTGGAGAAAATATTATTAAATGATATGATTGGGTAATGTGGTTGGCATAGCTGAGTAGCTGCCAGTTTCAGAGCTGTGTGAAGCTTGTAACAAGCGAGTTTGAGAGTGTGGGGTTGTGTTGTATTAAGCAGTCATCTGCATTCACCTATCGCCTTCCCAGCTACCTTCCCCCCTATCCCCAAACCCACCACAACCCTCCTAGTTACCTCTCAGCCCTCTTCCCCCTCTCCCCACATTCCTGATGAAGAGCGTATGCCCGAGACATTGATTCTCGGATGCTGCCTGACCTGGTATGCTTTTCCAGTGCCAGGCCTTTCTGACTTTGATGCAGTTAGTTGGCTATTGCTACAAATATATGCTATATCAAGTACAAATTTTTATGGGGTGTAGGTTTGCTTGCTGAGCTGTAGGTTTGAGATCCAGACATTTCATTACCTGGCTAGGTAACATCATCAGTGGCGGCCTCTAAGTAAATTTTTATGTTCATCAATTCATTTCACATATTAAACTTTCTAAAATGGACATTATAGGATGGCAACCAGACCTTTTGCAAATTCAAACTTGTAAAATCTCTGGAAGTCCACAGTGTATTGAGAAGGGGCAAACCAGACAATCCAGTGACTTTCCCACTTGCTAATATCAAGAATTACTTCAAGAACAATGCAATTTTCCTCATTTTGACTGAATGCTTGTTAGATACAGTGAAAATAAAGCTCTACTGACTCCTTCATTTTAAAATGCAAATTTGCCTTACTAAGGAACAGATAATTGGGAAGAACCCAATTGCTTGACTGAATGATCATAATAATTTATTTGAGACCATGACTTTGCAGTTTGGAAGCCAGTTACTTAACGATTATCTTTACAGCCAAGTATAGAAAAGGCAGGTCAAGTAACTCTCTTACCAGAAGGTAACTTCAATTTAATATCTAAGCTTTGAGCTTTGTCTGCTGTGTTGTGTCTCATTTTTTCAGGTAGTTCCTTAAGTCTGAGGGTGACCTTCTTGGTCTGCAGAATTGTTGGTCCTGAGGTAACTAAATAGTCTGAAACTGGATCTGCAAACACTGCTGCAAGTGATGCTTGAAGAGGTGGGTGGGTGGGATTCATGAGCTTTTGCGCACTCCTGTAGTTTGCACTTGATCTCCATCTGAGCTTGTTGGAGATTCCCACATTCATCGATCCTTCTTTTTCAGTTTGCATGGCCTAAGGCAAGAGATTCCCATGGTTCAGTAAAGATGCAGCATTTTATCACGGAGACTTTGAGGAAGACCTTGAAGTGTTTATTTGCCCTCCCGTTAACTGCTTGACATGATGCAGTCAGAGTAGAGAGCTTGATTTCTAGTTCAGAGAAGTAAAGCCACTTGTTCTTCATCTTCTTACTGGCAATCTCTACTGCAATGTTTGCAGACTCAGCTATTTATTCCCAGACTGATCAGTATATCTGTTTATTTTTAATTTATCTTCTTGGACTAAGCTCTTCTGTCTAATTTCTGTGTTTGTGTGCTGTGTTACTAATTCTTCTCATGCTTGATAATTAATAATATCATTCTTTGTTAATTCAAGTATTCTGGTTAAATTGCCTCCTTTTAAACCAGAAATTTAGGCGAAGTCTGGGAGGAAGTATCTATGAGTAAAGGATAAATTAACCTTGTTGCAATCAACTAAAAGGATGCCTGAATGAAGAAATGGAGCCAATTCATTCTCCATTATACAGGAGCTTAACAGTTTGGTGCATCCCATCTGAAATAGTAAAAGACTGGAGAACCTTACCCAGAGTCTGTGAGTATTGCTGTATCTTAGCATGTGACCTGAAGGTATGAAGAGCTTATACCCTGTTGTACCTTGAGAGCACTTGAAGCATCACACACCATTGGATACAGCTGCACAGTTGGAATCTATTAGTTTAATTTTGTGCCCTGACACTGTTGCGACTATGAACATAATATTTCATTGTCTTTTGGATTTTGTAATTCTATGACACTCATGCCTAATTTCCTATATAATGGTGGATAACATAGACATTGCCACAGTGGGTAAAATACTCTGCTGGAGGTGAAATGAAACCAATTCCAGCCAAGCTTTGAAACATCAAAACAGTCTTTGAAGTACAATACAACCAGGATTAACTGAACTAATTATTGTATTTTTATGACACATTTTTGCCAAGTATATGGACAACTAATTTTAATCTTTTAAATCGTAATCGTTTAAAATACATATGTTGCAGGAGCTACATTAACCATTTAATGTCTTTACCCAGATGTCAGAACCAAAACTTGACCTCTTACTTAGTTAAAAACTCAAGGAAACCTGTCTGCCTAACCCTTTACAGTCAGTTTGCCTTCATAGGCTTGAAGGCAAACCCACCATTCAAACTTTAAACATACTGGTAACAATCAAATGGAGAAGGAAGATGTAAGTGAGCCATTCCTTTCCTCTTCACCTGATCACTACAATACACCACTTTGAAGGTTGAATCTTGGCAACACATGTTCAGTCCGTAAATTTCTTCTTGCACAGCATTCATGTTCTTGGACCTACAGTCTTGACATTGATCTCCACCACTACTTTCGGGATTAGTGGTGCTGGAAGAGCACAGCAGTTCAGGCAGCATCCAAGGAGCTTCAAAATCGACGTTTCGGGCAAAAGCCCTTCATCAGGAATAAAGACAGTGAGCCTGAAGCGTGGAGAGATAAGCTAGAGGAGGGTGGGGGTGGGGAGAGAGTAGCATAGAGTACAATGGGTGAGTGGGGGAGGGGGTGAAGGTGATAGGTTATGGAGGAGAGGGTGGAGTGGATAGGTGGAAAAGGAGATAGGCAGGTAGGACAAGTCCGGACAAGTCATGGGGACAGTGCTGAGCTGGAGGTTTAGAACTAGGGTGAGGTGGGGGAAGGGGAAATGAGGAAACTGTTGAAGTCCACATTGATGCCCTGGAGTTGAAGTGTTCCGAGGTGGAAGATGAGGCGTTCTTCCTCCAGGCGTCTGGTGGTGAAGGAGTGGCGGTGAAGGAGGCCCAGGACCTCCATGTCCTCAGCACCCTAGTTCCAAACTTCCAGCTCAGTACTGTCCCCATGACTTGTCCAGACTTGTTCTACCTGCCTATCTCCTTTTCCACCTATCCACTCCACCCTCTCCTCCCTGACCTATCACCTTCATCCCCTCCCCCACTCACCCATTGTACTCTATGCTACTTTCTCCCCACCCCCACCCTCCTCTAGCTTATCTCTCCATGCTTCAGGCTGACTGCCTTTATTCCTGATGAAGGGCTTTTGCCCGAAACGTCGATTTCGAAGCTCCTTGGATGCTGCCTGAGCTGCTGTGCTCTTCCAGCACCACTAATCCAGAATCTGGTTTCCAGCATCTGCAGTCATTGTTTTTACCTCCACCACTACTTGCATGTCTGGAGGACCTCCTGGCCTTCTGCTGATGGCAGATGTCTTTCCTTGTCTCTCCATCTCTTTTGTTTGCAAATTCAGATTTGCATGAGCTCAGTTGATGTTGTACAATAGCTTGCGAAATAACAGATTGTCAACCTTTTGTTTAGAGACCTTTGTATAAGGTGTTGCTATCTTAGTTGTCTGTTATTTTGGGAGTGAGGAGAGGCTTGATTCACCTTCCACTTTCAAAAACTGAGTTCCTGAAGCTATCTCTACTCCCCTCGTTGCCCTGTCCAGCCTCATAGCAAAGATTTGTTTGTGTCATTTGAATTTTACAGTTGTTACTAAGTCTGCTTTTAAAAGTGAAAATAAATTGCAAATGAGACTGACTTAAGTATATGAATGGGTTTTGACTCATAGTGTCAAATGTACCTTCTGCTGACAGCTTTTTCTGTTTGCATGAGTAATCTTGCACTCTGCTGACCACTTAGGGGTGGATGAGAGCAGCCCAGTTAAGTCAATAATTCTTCTCAACAGTCTCTTAAGTTGAGTTGTATTGGGAGGCTTGGTCCATTGTATTGATGCTGATCAACTTGAAGCCAAGTAGAACAACATAAAACTCATATCTTAGTTTTGGATAATCATTCTGAGCAGGTGAAAGCAGTATCAATGGGACTGCATTGTGGTAGTAGTGATTATAATTTGGTTAGATTTAGAATGGTTAAATAAAAAGAAGATAAAACAATCTTTTAAATTGTGAAAAGATCTGTTTTACCAAGCTGAGATGTGATTGGGCAAAAATGTAGAAAATAGCTATTTGAAGGCAAATCAGTATAAGAATAATGACAAGAATTCAATGAGTAGCTCATGAGAGTTCAGACAGTTATGTCCCCACAAAGAAAAAGGATGGAACACACAATGAGAAAGTTAAAAAAAGATAAACACACAGAATGCTACAAATATATGTAAACTTTATTTTTTGTTAATAGCTCCAGTAGAACATAGGCTATATGAAATACAAAGGCTCTCCAGTGCATACATTCTTAAACAGATAATACATTGACATTCTTAATTGCTTTCCCACAGAATAAATGGCAGTTCTCTGCTGTTCCTTAAGGAATAAAATAAAATGCATTGTATGAGCACTTTAAAACAAGTGGTTCTTTGAGAAAAAAGTTGCCTTTACATGAATAGAGGTCCATCTTTAATGCAAAGGATTAGCCCGTCCTGCAAGCATTAGAATAGGAATCAGAAGCAAATCTTTAACTCTGCATCATATGAAGTTAATTTAGAACGTCAAAAAGAATCTTGAGCAACGAGTTTGATACCTTATAGCATAACATCAACTTTAGAATAGGGTTCTCTATGAAATACTTGTGTTCCTCATACACAACCTGTTAGTCAATTATGTATGGAAAGGAAATCCTCAGCATTGTTGAAAGACTACATTAGTTTCCTGTAAATTTGTTAAATAGTGTTTTCTAATTTATTATCTTAATATTAATTTTCTCTGACAATTTAAAGATATTTAACAGAAAAAATCTTGTGAGCAAAAAGTGAAAGAAAGAAACAACATCACGTTCTGATGTTAGCAACCAAAGTGGTGTAATTCTTTAATAATACTGCTCCACTTGTGTTGATGAAACATGTACACACTTGCACTGGCATGAGCTAGAACTTAATAAGTAAAGTCTCATCAGGACTAATACATGGAAAATAGATTAAAAGAATACCATTTTAAATTTTGAGAACTAAGACCTTTCTCTCTAAATCTGTGAGAATTACATAAGTTTTAATTTCAGAACACTGGAAGTAACTGAACTGAATACTCAAAATATCTGTGCCAGCAAGATAATTATGCAACTTCAACACCTCAGTGCTGAAACTAGCCATGACATTCTGCAGAGAGGCTGTGCAGATATAAAAATATAAAGAAAGCCTTAACCCTAAGGAGGAACAATGGATTTAGTAATTTAAAGAAGCAATTTGTTATTGGTGCTTTGCATGTGCAAAATAATGTTCATTAATATTAGTTGTTTCATAGACAAAATGAAATTATCACATTTTGAAAGCATATATGCCCCCTAAAGGTTATTGATTTTTCAAATGTTACTGCCCATTACCTAATGCAAAATGAACATATTTCCAGTTAATTGTAAAAATATAAGCTACAACTAAGTGCAACTGAACATGTAGGATAATCAACAGCTGTCAGGAATCTAACTACAAATTTATAATGACATTTGAGTATTAATGAATGTTATCTGGATTACATGTTTAATGTCTTGCTTGAAGCTCATTCAAAGACATTAGATTTTTTTTATTGCATTGTCTGCAGCTTTAGTTCTAAAATAAAAAATTCTGAGTAAGAATTTTAGAGAAAATGTTAACCTGCATCGAGAAAAGGCAAATTAATTCATTGTGTTTACTCTATCTGGAGCCCATGAGCTTACACTATCTGGATTATTTCATCATGGTCATGCACCACCTCTACACTACAGCTTTTTGATATTCTGCTTTAATAAAACATATCACAGTCTTGGAAGTACATTATGTGTTAATAGTGCAGTAATGCTTCATAGATTTGTCTAATGTTTTTCTGTCCAATATTTCAACAGTGTCATTGATCTATTGATTTGAAATAGTGGAACATTATGATATTATTGGATAATGTCTGGTAAATGGAGTTGAGGTACATTTCAGTCAATGACAGATAGGGTAGAGGTTTTGAATGGTCTATGTTTGTTCTTATAGGCAAAAGTGAGAACTGGGGATACTGGAAACCAGAGTTTAAATCGGAGTGGTGCTGGAAAAACACAGCAGGATTCCTGATGAAGGGCTTTTGCCCAAAACGTCAATTTTCCTGCTTCTCGGATGCTGCCTGACCTGCTGTGTTTTTCCAGCACCACTCTAATCTAAACTATGTTTGTTCTTATGTCATGCTATGTTCCTTAATGAAATTGTACTATAAAAAAATGCAAGGCAAAATTCCTCATTCTGAATTTACAGTGAAGCAGATTTCTCTGTTCCATTCATTTACTTGGCCATGGTGTGAAGAAGGAACAATATAAATTAGATCATAGGAAACTAGAAAATAGATGAGGTGATGAATATCAGATGCCTTTAACTCTTATATTGCAACATAGAATGACTAGATTTGTTACTATATATTATGTAACATAACTCAATAACATTATGCATCTAATTATACTTGTAACATTCACAGTAGATGATATGGAATCTGACCTATTCAAATTGCTCATAGGACATTTTAAGGGGTTGACAGCTCTCTGGGAATTGTCATGAATAATAAACTTCTTCTTATTGTTTCCTCACAGAAACTAAAGAAGTCCAACTCCAGAGTTTTTAAAGAACTGTAAGTTCACAGTATGCAAAGTATTCCCTGCTTTGAGTTGCAACATCTCTTTTTCATTTTAATAAAAGCAAAAATATTAACTACCCATCATCCAGGGACATTTCTTAATATACTTGTAATGGTTTGGACTGTTAACTGCCTTTAGTTTGCGACAGCAAATACCTGCGCAAGATCTAAAATAAATGGATATTTATGAGATTACCTGAGATGTTTATTACTGTAATTACAATGATTGATATAAAGGAGGACGGCGATTAACAACGATAACAGTTCTTCTTAGGCTTTCTGGATACATTTTTGTTAACATCCTCATGGTAGACTAGGAAGATGTGAGAACATTAACAGTCTGACTGCTTTATAAAATATATAAATTCAGTTTTGGAAATCATAGGATCAAGGATCCCCACAGTGTGGAAGGAGGCTATTTTGCCCATCGAATCTGCCCCGACCCTCTGAAGAGTTTCCCATCCAGACCCAACCCATCCTCCTTATCCCACAAACTCATCTACCCTGCTTGATCCACCGAGCCTACACATCCCTGAACACATTGGACAATTTCAGTATGGCCAATCCCTCTAACTTGCACATCTTTGGACTGTGGGAGGAAACTGGAGCACCCAGAAGAAACCCATGTGGACAGGTAAATGAAATTAATTTTTGCTTTAACAACTATGTTTTTGATATTTTATTTTACTGCCTTATTAAATTCAACAATGAAATTCAACTGATACAGTCCATTAAATTAGTGTATACTTTGAAATAGTTACTGGAAATTGTAGAATATTAGTAAATTGATAAAACCTATCAGCAGAATACAGCACGTTTGGATTCGAATATCCTCCATGAGAAAGGGAAAGTAATGGAATAATTTTCACTTAAACACATGCTTCTCCCCCAGTCTCCACCAGTGCCCCCATTATAAAAACCTGAAAATGTTTTCCTATTTTTTCATCAGATTTAATGAAAATTAAACAAAAGACGTGAGATGTTTTGTATCTAGTTGTAAAACTTGTGTGTTTTAAGTTAAAGTATGGGTGGGAATGCAGAATCTCAATTTTTGATTAACCTTACAAAATAGTTTGAGTTCCTAAAGTAATTGAAATTGTATTTTATATCATTGCTGATCAGTCACATTCCTGCTATTTTAAAGTTGTTGTGTTATTATTGAACATTAGCCATTAATATTTCTAAAACATGATTTCAGACTTGTGACGAAGCTGCTCCTTTAACAAGACTGTGCAGTCCTTGGCTTTTTTTTCAGAGGTCGTAAATGACACAGACTCTGAAAAGTCTGGGGTTGAAGGGTTTTAGGGCTAACTTGATAATAACTAACCAATACTGAGTCAAGGTTTAAAGAAAACACTTGTCCAATGAAAGGGGAGTGGCCAGTTCTCCCACCTCAGCTTTTCTCTGGCCTGGTTTGGTTTTAAGCAGTAACGTGAAAAAAGCTGCTGGACCCAAAGAAGCAGGTCCAGGCTGGTACTCTCTGACTTCTCTCCTGTAAGAACCTGTGTTTGATCTTACCTTTTGTGCCCAGGGGTGTTTATGGGGATTGTTGCAAATATTTGGAACAGCATCATTAGATTGGGATGATCTGTTGGGTTTTCATTTTAGGTTAAATTATTTGGTTTTCTGTTGTTTGTATTTCATTCAGTAATCTTGTAAATTTTGTTTTGCTTAAACTAAGTGGTTTGACCAATGGCATTTCCCCTGGAATATCTACTTTGCACCTGCTTCAAACAACCAGCAAAGTTAGGGTCTGGACTACTTTCTGGAAATGTTTTGAGGGGGTCTGGCCTGGTCAATAACAGACTATTTAGAAGTCATTATTTCTGGAGATTGGATACATTCAATCTTACCTTGAGAGAACAGACTTATCTCCTTCTTAAAATATATACCCAATTTCCTCAATAATGGAAATATTTTGTGCCTTGTTAAATGAGAATGTGTAGTATACAGGGGTATGGGCCAAGAAGTGGCAGATGGAGTTTAATTCAGATAAATGCGAGGTGCTGCATTTTGGGAAAGCAAACCTTAGCGGGACTTATACACTTAATGGTACCATCTTAAGGAGTGTTGCTGAAAAAAGAGACCTTGGAGTGCAGGTTCATACCTCCTTGAAAGTGGAGTCGCAGGTAGATAGGATAGTGAAGAAAGTGTTTGGTAAGGTTTCCTTTATTGGTCAGAGTATTGAGTACAGGAGTTGGGAGGTCATGTTGCGGCTGTACAGGGCATTGGTTAGGCCACTGTTGGAATATTGCATGCAATTCTGGTCTCCTTCCTATCGGAAAGATGTTGTGAAACTTGAAAGGGTTCAGAAAAGATTCAGAATGATGTTGCCGAGGTTGGAGGATTTGAGCTACAGGGAGAGGCTGAACAGGCTGGGGCTGTTTTCCCTGGAGCATCAGAGGCTGAGAGGTGACCTTATAGATGTTTACAAAATTATGTGGATAGGGTAAACAGGCAAAGTCTTTTCCCTGGGGTCAGGGAGCCCAGAGCATAGGTTTAGGGTGAGAGGGGAAAGATATAAAAGAGACCGAAGGGGCAACTTTTCCACACAGAGGGTGGTACGTATATGGAATGAGCTGCCAGAGGAAGTGGTGGAGGCTGGTACAATTGCAACATTTAAGAGGCATTTGGATGGGTGTATGAATAGGAAGGGTTTGGAGGGATATGGGCCAGGTGCTGGCAGGTGGGACTAGATTGGGTTGGGATATCTGGTCGGCATGGATGAGTTGGAAAGAAGGGTCTGTTTCTGTGCTGTACATCTCTATTAGTCTATGGAGGTGGGAGACCAATCTAATTATTGTTTAAAATTTTATACTCATCTTCTTGATTTTTGAACAAGTCAGTCATTATTGAGCCTACAATATCAATGCTGTATGTGCTCCATATTGTGTGTGTGTGTGTGTGTGTGTGTGTGTGGGGTGGGGGGTGGGGGTGGGGGAGGGGGGGGTGTGTGCAGGTGGTGGGGGTGTGGATTCAATGGTGGATGTTTTCAGCTTGTCTATCCACAGTGTTACAGGAATGAGTTCTAACAGGGTCACTGACAAGCCAATTCATTGTTTTTCTACTTGCCATTTCTTTCCCTCCACCCTGGCAATCCACCTCTCCATCCACCACCCAACCCCACCAAACCCCCCACCCCTGCGGAAATCAGAACCTCTCTTCAACACTGTGTACAGTTTGCTCCCAGTTATCCATGAGATATACTTGCTCTTTTCTGCCAGATATATTTCACTTGGTGGGGGGTGGGGCATCCAACTGAAATTCACCTGGCAAAAACCCTGCAAGTCCTGACATTTGAACTTCTCAGGGAGTTTGTACTGTTACATCGGTTCGACTTCATTATGGTTATATAACTTCACCATCTCTTTACTCAATTTGGAGGTTTAAACAAAAATATGGCACCTTAACTTCTTGCGTTCAGTATCATACAATAGCAACACTAGATCTCCTACTGACTAAATTACGTCAGAGCTGAACATTGGGCAATATGTAACAACATCCCCATTTCAACAAAGGAATCAAAACATTTAAGTAAAAATACTGCAGATGGTAAAATAAAAACAGAAAAGACTGTAAACAAAGAATAAGTCAGTCAGCATTTGTGGAGAGAACAGATAGGTTTACAGTTCAGGCACTGAACCTTCTTCAGAACAGTCAGTTAGCAAATCAGTTGACAGAAATATATTTTATATACTTTTTCCATGACAAGCCCATGATTGACTAAGATACTTTGGACATATATTTCACTGATACAATTTGAGTCAGAATACACACTACAGCTGTGAGATCCCTCGCTGTACTCACCACCACTCAGTCTGACAGTAGTAATGATTATACGGTGTTTTCCACAGACATCAAGACATTAAAAAAAAATCGACATTTTCATTTTGTAGAGAATGTATAGTGGGGTTTTAATATATGTGCTGATGGTAGATTTGACATCCATCCTAATATGGCTTTCTCTATATCTCTTTGCATCATAGAAGAGTTCAACTTACAACATTTGGGATATTGTGCTGTTGTATAATTCCTCATTCAGAAGCACAATTGTGGTGCTTTCTCAAAATTCAGATCATTCACACTGGCGGTGTGGTGTAGCGAACAACAGAATTGTAATCTGGTGGTGGGCTGTGGCATTCTAAAGTTTGATCCATTGGTAACAGGACTGAATCTTCCAGAGCAAAATCCAGGCCTTCATCTTCGGTTCCACACACAGCAGGCTGCAGTGGATTAGCATGGTTTTCAGCCTCCGACAATACAGATTCTTTGCTCTTACTCATGGCCCTCATTCTATTTTAAGAAAGAGAACATGGAAAACACAATTTTTATGGAATCTTTTTACCTGAGTTGACTGAAGAGAGACAATGATAAATAGGCTTTGTGAAAAATAAAATAACCAGATAATTGTTACAATTTTTTTAGATAAATTCTAAAAATAAATGTGGTCAGGTAAATAGCATTTCAGGAGGGACATCATTGTAATGTAGAGCACTTTAAAAGCAGAGTATATGGAAGTGAAGTATAAAACTCTCTTCTATATCATGCTGCAAAGATGCACCTCTGAGTACTCCTTATTTATGAATAGCTTCACTGATCAGTTCTCCCAGCAAGAAATTAAAATTAAAAGGGGGCATGAGCCAGGGAATCAGTACAATGTTACAAGCAGTCCTCTCTCCAACATGTGTTGTGGGACTGATGAAATTCATCAATAATAAAATACTTTTGAATGCAGTGACTATTATGTAGATTAACATAGCAACCACATTAGACACAAACAAACAGTAATGAGATGAATGATCAATGAAAGAATCATTTTTTGAAGAAGGAATACCTTAGTTAGTTTAACATTCACTGGTATATACTGAGAAGCTAGTATCATGAAAGTGACATCATAGACGTGGCATAATATTACTTTTGTATTTATCCTGCCATAAAGACTGTCTTTAGTTCAGGCTGCTAATTGCTTTGAATCCAAACCTTCCTCAAAACATGTAATTATAAAACTGCAATTAGAAAATCAGTGCACAAATGATATGTAAATACTGTACAGCGTCATAATACCTTAGAACAATCTAAAGTTCAGCTTGCAGATAAACTGGCAGGTTAGGGCAAGAATATCAGGTGACCCTTATTTAGATCCAATGCCCAATTCCAGAATAATAGTCATAAAACCTGAAAGTATTCTGTTATAAATGCTTCCTGATGAGGTGTGAGAAGGAACAATAAAAGAGAGAAGGTAACCTTTATTAAACTTGAAGAGAAAGGGTGACAAAACTGTACCTTGTAAACAGGGGCAAAAAACAAATTTGAATCTTTCAGCAAATTCCTTCTCTGAAAAAAACTTTTCTAAATACCTCCAGTGAACTATTCTGAAGTGCTGCGATACATAGAAAAATATGCTACAAATTATGTGCAAGAGTCTAGCATCGAGATGAATAACCAAGTGATTCATTTTGGTGGCAACGGTTGAGAAAGGTATGTTGGCGAGGATAATCTTTGCGGTAAAAACAATGACTGCAAATGCTGGAAACCAGATTCTGGATTAGTGGTGCTGGAAGAGCACAGCAGTTCAGGCAGCATACGAGGAGCAGTAAAATCGACGTTTCGGGCAAAAGCCCTTCATCAGGAATACAGGCAGACAGCCTGAAGGGTGGAGAGATAAGTGAGAGGAGGGTGGGGGTGGGGAGAAAGTAGCATCTTTGTGTCCATTCAATATTGGTTCAGAAACCTTTTACATACCTATTAGGAAATACAACACTTCTGTCTTATGGTGCAGCTTTGCACTATACTCTATCGGCCTAAATAATGTGCTCAGGTTTAATACTAAGGCTTTGAACTCACAATATTCTGACCTAAAGTAATACTCATCCAGCTAAGCTATCAACTGACAAGTTAAAAATAAAGGCGTTGTCAGTGACATTGTAATGATTAACCATTAGCTTTAAATACCTTGTTTGCTTGATAATGAGCAACAATGAACAAAATTTTCTCGAGAAAAAGGGACATGCTGTCAAAGCTTTTCCTTGCCTTGCGCTTATGAGAACAGACAAGATTACCAAACTTCAAAGGGAACAACAATTTATACTGCATAAGAAACTGGGAGCTGATTGTTTGTCAAATGGACTCTGATTGGTTGAGGCCTTGCCATGGACAATTCACCATGGATCAGTTATCTCAAAACCTGATAGATATTCAAAAAAGAGTGGCTGACTGATTGTTCGGGACAAGCCATGGGGGAAAACATCAAGGAACAAGTTTTATTTCCTGTAAAAGGCATTATACCTTTCTCTGGCAGAGGATCTGGTCCTGCATAAGAATATATTTAGGTTATGGAAAGCATAAATGGGCAAGATTGAGAGTCCCACTGATAATCCTAAATTGATTGTTAGTGAAGTTATTTGCACGTATTACGATTATTCAGTTACTTTTGTCTAATTGTGGAATATTACCTTTTAAATTTTTCAAGTACATATTGATTAATCACGGTTAGTACTGTGCCTGTAATGACGAGCTGAAGGGATGTGCTATTTGATATATTTTACAAATTTGTGGGGTGTACATCTAACATACCTGACATCACACCCACAATGAAATTTGTATACCACTGTGTATATGGTAGACAGAACATCTTTTTGGCTTGACAGCAGCATTGTGTTCAGCCATTGAGTGTATTCAAGACATATCAATAGATTTCTAGATATTAAAGATATTAAGAGATATGATAATATCAGAAAATAGCTTTGAGGTGGGTTAAAATATAGATTTATTACTGTCACATGTATCGAGGTACATTGAAAAATGTTATTTTGCATGCTGTACAAGCAAATCTTACCAGACAAAAATGCATCAGAGTAGCAGAAAAGAATGCAGAATACATTGTTACAGCTGCAGAGGTGCAGAGAGAGAGAGAGAGAGAGAGAGAACAGAACTAACATTTGAAAGGTCTGTTCAAAAGTCTGATAACAGTGGGGAAGAAGCTGTTCTTGAATCTATTCGTATGTGTATTCAAACTTTTATATTTTCTGCTCAACAGAAAAGGGTGGAAGAAAGTATAACCAGGGTCAGAAGGTCTTTGATTATGTTGGTCACTTTTCCGAGGCAGTGGGTAATATAGATGGAGTCACTGGATAGAAGGCTGGTTTGCGTGATGAAGTGGGCTGTGTTCACTACTCTCTGTAGTTTCTTGCGATCTTGTGAAGAGCAGCTACCAAACTGTTGTGGAGCAGGTTTTAGGGGCTGAATGGCATACTTTTGATCTTATTCCCTTTGTTTTAATGTTCGTGGGGCATACCATTTGCATTTCTACGACATAGAAGCATGAAACTAAATTTGTGAACTGATGGCTGACAGGAATCAAATCAAATTGTTCTGAGTACATTCCTTATGGCAATGTGGAACCAATCAGAGCTCACTTGCCAACCAATCTCATAGGTTCATTGCACCCGTTTCTCATAGGTTACATTGTTGTTCCCTTTGAAATTTGGTCTTTGTGTGTCTGTCCTGATAAGTGCAAGATGAAAAGTGTCAGCAGCATGTATCTTTTCCTTTAGCAATACACAAGTTCTATTCTATCAAGCAAATAAATGAGCAACTATTTAATTTCAATGACCTCACTGAGTCTTAATGTGGTCACACCAGCTTGAAGAAATGCCTGGTCATATATTTATATGATTAATTGTCATGTAGATTATATTATTTCTTGAAGCAGCTTTTAACAGTTGTCAGAGTTCACATATCTAGGCAAAAATCACCAACAGGGCAAAACATGGCAATTCAGATATGAAGTTTATAAAATAATTACTGAATTAATTACTTTCTAATTTGCTTATGAACTTGCAAATATACATCTTCTTGACACAATATTATTACAGTACATTTTCTGCCCTTTAAGTTGAGATGAAGGGAAATAGCCAGTGGTCACCCCTGAAAAGATTTTATTTTCTACTTTCTTTCTTTGGCAAATTGGGTTCTATGCAAATTTTTGTTGATTCTCAATAACTCACTTCCTGTGAGTCCTGTTTTTAATTTTCATCTACTAAAGTAGTCAAGCGATTCAAGAGAAAACATGAAAGCATTTGTTTTTCTTGGAAAATATCCAGATTACTGTGGCATGAGATAAAAGACATAACAGTAGGAACAGTTGACCACAAAATAAGAGATTATGTGAGCCTGACAGATATACAGCTAAAAGTCCTAAGGGTAGACATTAGTTGGGAAGGTGTGTCCATCACTTAAACTACACTCCCAACCAAAGTTTAACTGTTGATTTTTGACAAGTAATATTTTCATGATATCCTTGCAGCTCATCAGAAAGTTTGATGCAGCCAAGATTAACATCATTTATTCATTTGTGGAATATGGGCATCATGACTGGTCAGCATTTACTGCCCATTCCTAGTCAGAGTCATAGAGATGTACAGCAAGGAAACAGACCCTTCGGTCCAATTCATCCATGCCGACCAGATATCCTAATCTAATCTAGTCCCATTTTCCAGCACTTGGCTCATATCCCTCTAAACCCTTCCAATTCATTTATCGATCCAGATGCCCTTTACATGTTGCAATTGTACCAGACTCCACCATTTCCTCTGGCAACTCTTTCCATACATGCACCACCCCCCTGGGTGGAAAAATTGTCCCTTTTATATCTTCCCCTCTCACCCTAAACTATGCTCTCTTGTTAGGGACTTCCCCACCCAGGGAAAAGACCTTGTCTATTTATCTTATCCATGTCCGTCATGATTTTCGAAACCTCTATAAGATCACCCTCAACCTCCGACGCTCCAGGGAAAAAAAACCCAGCCTATTCAGCCTCTTCCTATTGCTCAAATCCTTCAACCTTGGCAACATCCTTGTAAATCTTCTCTGAACCCTTTCAAGTTTCACAACATCCTTCCGATTGGAAGGAAACCAGAACTGCAAGCAGTATTCCAAAGGTGGCCTAACCAATGTCCTGTACAGCCGCAACATGACCTCCCAACTCCTGTACTCAATACTCTGATCAATAAAGGAAAGCATACCAAACACCGTCTTCACTATCCTGTTGACCTGTGACTCTACTTTCAAAGAATTATGAACCTGCACTCCAAGGTCTCTTTGTTCAGCAACATGACCCATGACCTTACCATTAAGTGTATAAGTTCTGCTCTTATTTGTTTTTCCAAAATGCAGCACCTCACATTTACCATGGCCTTGAGAATGCTGTGGTGTGCTGCTTTCATGAACTGCTGCATACACATACAATAGGTTGAGCCACAATGCCCTTAGGGAGGAAATTCCAGGTTTTTGACCCAGCAACAGTGAAGGAATGACAACATGTTTCCAAGTCAGAATGGTGTGTGGTTTGGAGGTGAACTTGCAGATGATGTACCAATGTATCTGCTGCTCTTGCCCTTCCAGAGTGGTTGAGGGTTGGGAAGGTACTATCTCAGAATCTTTGAATTTCTGCAGTGTATCTTGTAGATCGAACATACTGCTGCTACTCAGCATCAGTGGAATTGATGCTTGTGGATGTGATGCCAATCAAGCAGGCTGCTTTGCCCTGGTTGGCATCAAGCTTATTGAGTTATGAATACCATAGTAAAATTATTTGTGAAGGAAAATTCAAGGTAGTATTATAGTTACAAATAACTCAATCAAGTAACTTTTTAACCACTGGTACCTATTTGGAAAAAGTACATCCCTCTGGACAAATATTAGCAACAGTGTCATGATACAATTAGTGGCCAATTAAGGACTAAAGGGTCTCAATTGGCACAGGAGTGGGAAAACCTCAACCTTCCCCATTTTTGGGTAAGAGTTAGGAAGGCTCTCCACCTGATTATAAGCTTCCCAAACTGTTTTCATTGGGGGACTGGGGGCATTAAATTCCAGTATTAGTACATATAATGATACTCAAAATAATAAGTGAGCAGAGTCCGGGCATGGTGGGTGAATGCAATTCAGTGCAGCTTTCAACTTGTGGGTACTTTGTTTCTGGCAAGCTTGTGGAAAATTGAAAGTAGTAGTTATGTTTCAATGGGTTTCACTGCATTTGTTAAAGCAATGGGATCCTTAGTTCTTATGGAATAATTCTTACAGATTATGAAGAAGTGTTAAAGAAGAGCTACACACCACTGTGTACAGAAATGTTTGAAAAAAATTAAGACATCATAAACTCAAGAAATTATTTAAACAAAAAACACACTAAGGTAAATTTCAGTCAGAATCACAACTGAAGAAGCTGCAAAACAACACACAATTCACGGCTGTTAAATCAACAACAACAAAAGCTTTATACTACTGACCTAGGTAAGACCAACTAAAAACAGCAACTAATCAACAAGCGAGATTAGAGTTCAGTCCAAATATCCATGGCAACGGTTTATTTGTAAAATACGGTGTAAGTCATTAAATAGTACAATAGAACCATTGTGCCAGAGTCTCACATATCTACACAAGAAGTTAAAGCGATCAGTAATAAACCAATTGTTGATTTGTATGGTAAGCAGCACAAAGAAGTCAGGGAGCAGCTTGCCAACACCTAACTCATAAGGAGAAATTGTATGAAGCATCTTGAGGGAACAGGAGGCATAAATTGATCTTATGGGAGGCATGAATAAAAAAGCTTACACTGAATATCAGCTTCTTTACCCATTCACTTTGCTTGGCAATAAAGCCACCAAGACTTTCTTGCCTAGGACAGAGGTAAAATTTACTTTTTCAGAAGAAAGAGGTTGTGTTCTGAAGAAGGGCCGCTGGACCTGAAATGTTAACTCTGCTTTCTCTCCACAGATGCTGCCAGACCTGCTGAGTTTTTTACAACAATTTGTGTTTTTGCTTCTGATTTCCAGCGTCTTCCAATTCTTTTTTTTGTTTAGTACAAGAACCAGTAGGCTTTGTGATGCAAGACCATTAAGGAATTAGGGGATTTGGGAAAAAAAATCAACAATCTGCTTTGGCTTCTAGACAGATGTGATATCCACAACCAAATCAATATATTTGATGCATTTATGTACTGCTGGAAGCTGAGAGGATGGTCTCATCATCTCAGAATGCCAATTAGATATGTGTATAATGAAAGATAAGCAGAATGTTATGAATGCTAGAAATTTCAAAAATAGAAAATGCTGGGAAAATGCAGCAATTTGGGCAGCATCTGTGTGGAGAGTGAGAAAACCAACTTTCAAATTAATGAAAAGTTGCACATTTGGTAACTAACTTGCTGATTTTTCCAGTTTTTTCTGATGTTATGTTATAACTCAGACCACAACCACTCTCACTGACCCCTCAGGCACCTGATCCCATCCCCACACATAGAAGGCCAACCTCCCCAAAACCTGAATAACCCAACATTTGATGTCCCCACATCCATGAGCATCACCAATACCTGACCATTCCCAACACACTCGGCGAACTGAAACTCTGATATCCTGACCACTTCACTCCCTTGCCTACTTATTTACCACCTGTACCCCTTCAACCACCTATCTACCATCCTACCACCTTACCCATCCATCTGCCATCCTCTTTCTTCAGTTATTTACCTACCACTCTACTTTCTCATCCAACTACCTGTGACCTTCCATTCTCAGTCAAGTAGCTGCCATCCTGCCAATTCACCAACCCACTTGCCACTGTAACCCCCTCACCCACCCATCTGTCACTCCACTTCCTCACACTGAGAAAGTAAGAGGGTAAAGTAAGTGTGTAAAGTAAGTTGTCAAAAGAGGTTTAAAACCATAGAATAAAACAGTTATTACAGTGACAGTGTAAAAGGGGGGATAAGTTCTGACCTCCAGCATTGATCCCAACCTGTGCTGGTAGATTCCCACACCAGCTACACTCTATGTTACTCAAGAGGCTGGAATCAGAAATTCAGGCCTGAAACACAGGCTTCTGGGGCTGGGTAAGTTAAAAACGGAGCAATGGAATGACAATCTGACTCTGATTTTAATGGTTGGGAGCTTCAAAACTATGTGTAGAATAGACGTTCTGTCATATTGTTTGCCACTTTGCAATTCAGGAGAAAGGGAAGATAGGAGGTCTTGGAGGAAGTGCGAAATTGACTATAATTCAGAATTTCAGTGTGCAAATATGCAATGAATTTTTAAAAAATCAGTTTACTTTTAGAGAACTTTGAACTTAGCTAAATATAATTTTCTGCTGTTCTCTTGCAGTGAATGTATTCTGAAATTTCCAAATGCAACATGAATACAAGCCTTTAGTTTGTCAATACTTTAGTTATTGATATAGGGAAGGTCTTAATGCATTCTGAAACTTCCACGCAATTCATTTTGAAGAACTGAGTGTACTCACGCTAATGTGATTAGTCCAAAAGGGCGGGATCTAGTTTCTAGACGCTTCAGGGACTTCAGTTCGTCAGAGGGCAGCACCATCCCACTGTCAGTTTCGCTTTCCTGTGGACCAAAGCACACCTATCAGAGACATCCATGGACACAAAGTCATGCAGTAAGTAGGGTGATGCTAGCCTTTCATTTGTTCTCATCTCCCTTTTTTCTTCTTCGCCCATGGGACAAGGTCCTCGCTGGCTGGGCCAGCATTTATTGCCCATCCCAAATTGTTAAGAGTCAACCACATTGCTGTGGGTCTAGAGGCACATGTAGGAGAGACCAGGTAAGTTCCTTTCCTAAAGGAAGGGACATCAGCGAACCAGATGGGACTTTCCCCAACAATTGGCATTAAATTTATGGTCATCATTACGTTCTTAATTTCAGACTTTTAAAAAAAATGTCAAATTTCGCCATGAAATGTGGTAGGATTTGAACCTGGGGCACCAGAATGTTACCTGGGTCCCCTGGATTGACAGTCAGGTGAAAATGCCATAGGGCTGTCACCTCGCTCTTGATGTGCTTATATTTTGTTAGTATATAAATAACACTGAAGTGAAACGTTTACTGATTTCTTGTACTAACATTTAGTTTGCAACCAGCTAAAACAAGATTTTGAAAACAAGCAATCATATTTTCATAGATCTAATTGACTGTCCAAATCCAAAAAAAACCTTTGTTTCAGGATGAGTCAAACTTTTATCTTCACTATCTTATTGGAGATATTAACATACTTAAATTAAACCAGTTACAAAGAGAGCAGAGAGAAAAATTCATACAAAGTGTTTGTATAATAAGATTCAAGAGTGACTGAGAATAATGTTAATGGTTGTGGAATATTCTTATCAATTATAAACCAGGTGATAGCTCAGGGGTCAGTGCGGTGTGGATTGAACGTTAAGCTTGTAATGATGCTGGTTTAATTTCAAACAAATAAATAGAGTATTCTTACTGTTGACAAATTTTGAATGAGCAACCCAGACTAGAAGTCTGATCTGGGAATGAGGCTGGGGAATGGGGAAAGGTGATGCCCATAAAAGTTGATAGGAAGGTATATTGGGGATGTGTGGTGTGCTGGTGTCTGGCATTTTCCATACACCCATTGCTTTCCTACATCAACTGGCATTTTACCAGCAGCAGTATGAACAACCAGATGAAGGGCTTTTGCCTGAAATGTCAATTTCCCTGCTCCTCGGATCTGTGTGACCTGCTGTGCTTTTCCAGCACCACTCTAATCTAAACTCTGGATTTCAGCATCTGCAGTCCTCACTTCTGCCTAGTATAAACAACCAGTTGATGGCGACTTATGTGTTTGATTCCACTGCTGCTGGATTCTTTTTTACCAGTCTATCCTCCTTCATTTGCCAGCTTCAAGGGACTGAGTCTAGTTCCAGCAGTACCCACTACTCTTGGGTGCACTGCAGAGACTGAAGAGCCCGTTTTACAACATGGAAAGAGGCATTTTTGTCCATTGTGTACACGCTGGTCATCAAGCATGTATGTTTTCTAGATCCATTTCTAGCACTTGGCCCATAACATTGTTTGCTATGGAGTTTCAAGTGTTCACCTAAATACTTCTTGTAATGGTTTCTGTCCTGACCATTCTTTCAAGCAGTAAGTTAGAGGCACCTAAGACACTCTTGTTGAAATTCCTTAAATTTCCTTTAAACTTCCTGACCATTACAGTAAATTTATAGTTGCTAGTTATTGACTCCTCTACTAAAGGGAAATGTTTCTTTCTATCTACTCCATCAATGCCCCTGACTTTTTTTTAATGCTTCAATGAGGAACCCCTCACACGTATCTGCTCTAAGAAAATCAAGCCTATCTCTTCACAGGTGAAACACTGCAGTTCAGGCAATGTCTTGTCAAATTTCCTCTGAACCACTCTCTAGAGCAATCATTTTCTACCTGTAGCATAGTGATCAAAACTATACATTGTATTCCAGCTGTGGCGTAACTAACATCTTACATAACTGCATCATAAACTCCCTGCTCTTGTATTCAATACTTTGAGTAATATGTATCCCATATCCTGAAGGAAAAGATATTTGAATATTTGGAAAAAACAAAGCTCAATTCACCAATTTCAGCATGGTTTTGTGAAGAACTTGTTGTGCTTGACAAACTTGCTGGAGTTCTTTGAGGATGTAACCAACATGGTGAAAAGTAGGAATCTGGTGGATGTGGTATCTCCAGATGTCCAGAAGGCATTTGACAAGGTGACATAGAGAGTCATAGAGTCATAGAGATGTACAGCATGGAAACAGACCCTTCAGTCCAACTCGTCCATGCCGACCAGATATCCCAACCAAATCTAGTCCCACCTGCCAGCATCCGGCCCATATCCCTCCAAACCCTTCCTATTCATATATCCATCCAAATGCCTCTTAAATGTTGCAATTGTACCAGCCTCCACCACTTCCTCTGGCAGCTCATTCCATACACATACCACACTCTGTGTGAAAAAGTTGCCCCTTAGGTCTCTTGTACATCTTTCCCCTCTTGCTCTAAACTTATGCTGTTTAGTTCTGGATTCCCCCACCCCAGGGAAAAGACTTTGTCTATTTATCCTATCCATGCCCCACATGATTTTGTAAACCTCTATGTGGTCACCCCTCAACCTCTGACACTCCAGGGAAAACAGTCCCAGCCTGTTCAGCCTCTCCCTATAACTCAAATCCTCCAAACCTGGCAACATCCTTGTAAATCTTTTCTGAACCCTTTCAAGTTTTACAACATCTTTCCAATAGGAAGGAGACCAGAATTACATGCAATATTCCAACAGTGGCCTAACCAATGTCCTTTACAGCCGCAACATGACCACCCAACTCCTGTACTCAATACTCTAAAAGAATGTCTTCTTCACTATCCTATCTACCTGTGACTTCACTTTATAAAAGACTTATCCAGGAGGCTAGATCTCAGGAAAATGGGAAGCAGATTCAAAGTGTGTCAGTGGTAGCTGGGTCTCCTTGTGCACAAATCACAGAAAGTGGGTAAGCAAGTGCAGCGTATATTAAAAAAGGCTATACTCACTGGAGATCAGAAGAATGAGGGGAGATCTGATTGAGGTGTATAAAATGCTAAAGGGAATTGATAAGGTGCACATTAAACAGATGCTCTCCTTGTGGGACAGTCTCAAACAAGGGGTCATACATATAGAGTGAGAGGAGGTACGTTCGAAACTGAGATGGGGAGAAACTGCTTCTTTCAGAGGGTTGTGAGTCTCTGGAACTCACTGCCCCAGACTGCAGTGGAGGCAGAGTCAATTAACAGATTCAAGAAAGAAATAGATATGTTTCTGATGAAAAGCAGGATAAAGGGCTATGGGGAGCATGCAGGAAAGTAGATTTGAGACCAGGATAAGATCATCTTTGATTATATTAAATGGTGGAAAGGGTTCAAAAGGCTGAATTGCCTACTTCCGCTCCTAATTTCTATGCTCCCATACCATTTTAATGACCTTATACACTTCTCGTTCTGCCTTTAAGTGTCATTGCATGCCAAGGTCCCTCTGATCCTTTGTGTTTCCTCGGACACACCATTCAACATGCGTTGTCTTGCTAGTCCTTCCAAAATGTATCACCTTACTTCTCTGGATTAAATTTCATTTGCCACTGTTCTGATCATCTGACCTGCCTGTTTACATTGTCCTGTAGTTTAAGGCTTTTCCCCTCACAGTGTTTACCACACCATCAACTTTCATTTTATCTGCAAGGTTCTGATCAAACCTTCTGCATTCATGTCTAAATCATTAATGTAGACCACAAAGAGGAAACAATCACTGAGCCCTGCCGTGTACCATTGGACACAGATTTCCTGTCACAGAATTAACCTTCGACATTGGCTTAGTATAGAAAGTAATTTTTGAACTCACTTTGCCAAATTGACCAGTATCCCATGTAACACCTTGTGAAAAGCTTTAATGAAGTTCATGTAGGGTGCATCAACTTGACTACCCTCATCTACGCACATAGGTTTAACTGAATCTTTTGATGTCTCCCTGAGAAGGCCATGCTGACTATCTGTGATTAATCGCAGCCTCTCCTAGTGGTGAGCAATTCTATCCCTCAGAATTTTTCCAAAAGTTTCCTTACTTCTGTGATTAGAGGCATTGGCTGAGTCCCTGGTTTATCCCCATCAATCTTTTTGAATAGTGGTTCCGCATTAGCCATCCCCCAGTCCTCTGGCACCTCTTCTGTGGCCAGAGACAATTTAAAAATTAATTACAGAGCCCCCTGCAATCTCTTCCCTTGTCTCCCACAGCAGCCTGGAGTACATCTCACTTGAGTCTAGGAATTTATCCAATTTTAAATCCATTAAAATCTTGAATATCTCCTTCCAGTCAGCTGTAATTTGTTCAGGTATATTATAGCCCTCTTCCTGATTTTTATACCTACATCATTTTTCTCTGTCGTGAATACAGATGCAAAAATATTCAGTTAAAACCTCACTTGCATCTTCTCGCCTCATACATATAGTTTGCCATTTTGGTCTCTAACAGCCCTACTCAATGCTGGATTATCCTCTTTCTGTAAAATGCCCTTGGATTTCTCTTTTATTTCACCTGACAGTGTTGCTTTATGGCCCAATTTTACTTTCCCAATTTCTTTTTAAGCAATCTTCTGCACTTCCTATATGTCTGTAGGAGTCTGTTGTTCAGAGTCCTCAGTATTTACCATAAGCTTTGCGTTTTTTCCTTCATATGAACCTGTACATTCCTTGATATCCAGTTTCTTTGGATGCATTGGGCCTGCCCTTCACCCTTACAGGAACATATTTTTTTTATTTCAAAAATATACTTTATTCATAAAATGATTTTATGGTCTGTACATTTGATCATGCCATACATATGTCCACATTTACAAACACAGATTCGAATTTATCCTTGTCATTTACAATCCTGTGCATTTTTCAATCTTGTACATATATTTGGCTGAGGCATCAGCAGAGCCCAAAAAAAACCGTCTGTATGGGCCCCCTGTTCTTCTTTAGGCAGGCCGATCTTACACGGTGGTCTTTCCCCACCGCGCCTTGGCGGCAGCTGCCCCAAGCTTCAGCGCGTCCCTCAACACGTAGTCTTGGACCTTGGAATGTGCCAGTCTGCAACACTCGGTCGGGGTCAACTCCTTCAGCTGGAAGATCAACAGGTTTCGGACTGCCCAGAGAGCGTCCTTCACCGAGTTGATGATCCTCCAGGCGCAGTTAATGTTCGTCTCGGTGTGAGTCCCGGGGAACAGGCCGTAGAGCACGGAGTCCCGCGTCACGGCGCTGCTCGGGACGAACCTCGACAAGCACCACTGCATTCCTCTCCAGACTTCCTCTGCATAGGCACATTCCAGAAGGAGGTGTGTGACAGTCTCGTCTCCCCCGCAGCCACTTCGAGGGCAGCGTGCGGTGCGGCAGAGAGTCCGGGCGTGCATAAAGGATCTCACAGGCAGAGCCCTTCTCACCACCAGCCAAGCCACGTCTTGGTGCTTGTTGGAAAGTTCTGGCGATGAGGCATTCTGCCAAATGGCTTTGACAGTCTGCTCAGGGAACCGCTCGACAGGATCCGCCCTCTCCTTTTCCCGAAGGGTCTCAAGGACGCTACGTGCTGACCACTTCCTGATGGACTTGTGGTCAAAGGTGTTTTTCCTCATAAATTTCTCCACGAAGGACAGGTGATATGGAACGGTCCAACTACTCGGAGCGTTCCGCGGCAGCGAGGCCAGGCCCATCCTTCGCAACACCGGGGACAGGTAGAACCTCAGTACGTAGTGACACTTGGTGTTTGCGTACCGGGGATCCACGCACAGCTTGATGCAGCCACACACAAAGGTGGCCATCAGGGTGAGGGTGGCATTGGGTGTGTTTTTTCCCCCATTGCACCGGTCTTTGTACATTGAGTCTCTTCGGACCCGGTCCATCTTTGATCTCCAAATGAATTGGAAGATGGCCCGGGTGACTGCGGCGGCACAGGTCCTGGGGATAGGCCAGACCTGTGCCACATATAGCAATACTGAGAGGACCTCACACCTGATGACCAGGTTTTTTCCCGTGATGGAGAGCGACCGTTGCCCCCATCTGCCTAGTTTCTGTCTCATCTTCCTGATCCGCTCCTCCCAGGTCTTGGCGCACGCCCCAGCCCCCCCGAACCAAATACCCAGCACCTTCAGGTGGTCAGTCCTGACGGTGAAGGGGATAGAGGATTGGTCGGCCCAGTTCCCGAAGAGCATGGCCTCGCTCTTGCCTCGGTTTACCTTGGCCCCCGAGGCCCGTTCGAACTGGTCGCAGATGCACACGAGTCTGTGCACGGACAGCGGATCCGAGCAGAAAACAGCGACGTCATCCATGTACAGGGAGGCCTTAACCTGCAGGCCCCCGCTGCCAGGAATAGTCACCCCTCTCAGGCTCGCATCCTTCCTGATGGATTCGGCAAATGGCTCTATGCAACAGACAAACAAGGCGGGTGAGAGGGGGCATCCCTGCCTGACTCCAGATCTTACAGGGAAGCTATCTGATTCCCACCCATTGATTGAGACTGCACTGACAATGTTGGTGTAGAGCAGTCTGATCCAATTTCCGATTCCCTCCCCAAAGCCCATTTTGGAGAGGACATCCCTCATATATGTATGCGATATCCTGTCAAAGGCTTTCTCCTGGTCCAGGCTGATGAGGCAGGTGTCCACCCCCCTGTCCTGCACGTAGGCGATCGTATCCCTGAGGAGTGCGAGACTCTCAGAGATCTTCCTGCCCGGTACAGCACAGGTTTGGTCCGGGTGGATCACTGATCCCAGAGCAGACCTGACCCGGTTGGCGATGACCTTTGACAGGATTTTGTAGTCTGCATTTAACAGTGAGATCGGTCTCCAATTTCTAATTTCCTCCCTCTCCCCCTTCCGCTTGTAGACGAGGGTGATGATGCCTTTCCTCATGGATTCACTCATGGTACCTGCCCGAAGCATACTGACATACACCTCCAGCAGGTCCTGGCCGATCAAGTCCCAAAGAGCGGAATAAACCTCGACCGGTAAGCCGTCGCTTCCGGGAGTTTTATTCTTTTCGAAGGACTCGAGGGCCTTGGTCAGTTCATCCAGAGATAGCGGCTGGTCCAGCCTCTCTCGTGTTCCGTCATCTAGGACCTCCGTGATAGAGGACAGGAACGACTGGGAGGCCGCGCTGTCGGTTGGCTTCAAGTCATACAGGCTGGCGTAGAAGGATTTGCTGATCCTCATGACGTCAGCCTGAGATGACGTTACCGAGCCATCTTCTTTCTTCAGGCTGCTGAGCACGGAGCTCTCTTTGTGCACCTTCTGGAAGAAGAAACGTGAGCACGTCTCGTCCTGCTCCACCGAGCGGACCCTGGACCGGAAGATTATCCTGGAGGCCTCCGAGGCAAAGAGCGAGGCTTGCTGGCCCTTCACCTCCTTGAGGTCCTCCGTGACATCCACCCCCATCGTCTGCAGCAGGAGCAGGTTCTGCATACTTTCCTGGAGCTGGGACAGTTTTCCCCGCCTCTCTCTATGTCCTCACTATCTCCTCTCAGTGGTACTGACTCCACACCTCATCACCTCCTCTCAGTGGTACTGACTGCCTCTCACATAGCCCATACCTCACCACCTCCTCTCAGTGGTACTGACTGCCTCTCACATAGCCCACACCTCACCTGCTCCTCTTGAGGTTCAGTAGTTTCTGGAGGCAGGAAACCTGCCTCAGTGGGGTAGAAGTCAAGACTGTAGGCAATTAATTACCTGAACAAGTCAAATAAAATTGTTGCCTCCAGGACCAGCTGGGTGGTAATGGGTTACTTGCTACTAACTTTCTGGCCAGCAGTTATGGTTTCTGACTCCACTTAAAAGGACATTCCCAAGTACCAATTTTCATTAACCTCACTGGGTTCTATATAAAGTGTCAGTCTCTGATGGCCTAATATGTATCACACAGATTAAAAAAAGGTAACTGAAACACTCATATCGGATAGGACTCTACTTGAGCTTCACCAGTGCCCTGAGCCTGATATAGACATCAGCATGCTTCTGGCTTGACTTAATCACAGTAGAGATTATTTCAAAAGAATGATTCCATTATTTATCCTTTATTGGTGAGGTGGAAAGAATTCTAGTTGCATAACTTATATCAAATTAGTTCAATGTTACTATGCCAAACAAACTCTTCTTATCTGATTAAACTTTAACTTCTCTGATGTTATGACCCATTTGTTATTCACATTGGATTATGTCCTACCCAATAACAAACTATTGCACACTTGGATAGTATTTGTTTTGTAAGGTTCTGTGAGGGTAGCTTTTCAAGGAATCCTGACATTGTTTGCGTTCTGCATGTTACATTACTTAAGATACTTAGCAGTAAGTAAATAAAGTGCTGTTGAACAGTGAGATTTGTCAAATCTGCTCATAAATGTGATTTAGTGACAGTAATTCAAAGAGGAGTTTTTATTAATCTCAAAAATATTTTCATGTTACATATTAACAGGATCTACAGATAACATATCCAGCACTCTGTAATTTGATCTCCCTTACCTGCACAATGTGGAGTTAGTTCATTTCAAATGTATATGTCAATTGCACAATAAATGGAGTTAACTTTTATTCTTTTTGGATGCTGTTAAGTTTTGCAGCAGATGTGTGATTTACCTTTAAGAGGGCTGCTCATGATTTCATCACCATTTGATGGCATGTGACCTATTGGTATAAACCTCCACCTTACTGAACTCTGTCCTTTTGCAGCATGACATGCGGAGGGAAATTTGTGACATTCAAATTGCTTAGCTTGACACCAAACAAGCAAGTGCCCGTGATTGTAATGTAAATGTATAAATCCAGGTACAGTAATAAAGTTCGTGGAATTCTTCAGTACTACTTGACACATAGCTCACAGTTTATGAAGGCATTTCAGTAAGCAGTCAACCAAATTACTGTGGATCACATATAGACCTGAACAAGGTAGTTAGAATGGCAGATTTCCTTCCCTAAAAGGCACAGGTGAACCCGATAGGTTTATCATGGATGTGACGTATTTGGATTTCTGGAAGGCATTCATTAAGATATCTCACAAAAGATTGAATCATACGACAAAAGCCCACACTTTTGGATGTAGCATTTTGGCATGGATACAAAGTTGGCTAATTGGCAGGAAACTGCAAGTGGGAATAAGGGGCTCTTTTTCAAATTGGTGGCCTGTGACCAGTGGAGTCCCACAGGGATCAGTGTGTGCAACCACAACTATCTACAGTATGTATTAATATATTGGAGGGAGAAAGTGAATGTACTGTAGCCAAATTTGCAGACAACACAGAAATAGGTGGAAAGATAGGTTGCAAGAGGGCTACAAGCAGATTACAGAGAGATATTAATAGGTTAAGTAGAATTAGAATCCCTACAGTGTGGAAATAGGCCCTTCGGCCCAACAAGTCCACACTGACCCTCTAAGGAGTAACCCACCCAGACCCATTCCACTACATTTACCCCTGACTAATGCATCTAACCTACACATTACTGAACCCTCTGGCCAATTTAGCGTGGCCAATTCACCCTAACCTACACATCTTTTTGTATTGTGGGAGGAAACCAGAGCACCCAGAAAAAACCCACACAGCCACGGAGAATGAGCAAACTCCTCATAGACAGTCACCCGAGGCTGGACTTGAATCCGCGTCTCTGGTGTTGTGAGGCAGCAGTGCTAACCATGTAGGTGGGCTAAAAGCTGGCAATGGAGTACAATGTGGGAAAAAGTGAAGTTGTTCATTTTGGAAGGGAGAACAAAATATTATTTATTGAAGAAAAACTGCAGAAAGCTGCAACACAAAGCAACTTGGAGAAAAACACAGAAAACTAGCACGCAGGCACAGCAGTAAGTCTGACTGAAACTGTTCAAGGTGTCGGTGAGACCACACCGAGAGTGCTATGAGCAGTTTTGGTCCTGTTATTTAAAGAATGATCATTTCATTGGAGACAGTTCAGAGAAAGTTCACTCAGATGGTCCCTGGTATGGAGGGATTGTCTTTTGAGCAAAGACTAAATAGATCGGGACCTTACTGGAGTTTAGTAGAATGAGAGATGAAACAGTTAAGGGGCGTGCTAGGATAAATGTTGAGAAGATGTTTCCCCTCACAACAGAATCTAGGATGAGACGGCATAGTCTCAGAATAAAGGGGTGCCAATTCAGCACTGAGATTAGGAGTCAGCAGGCTGAGAGTCTTTGGAACTCCTTGCCACAGAGAGCTGTCGGGCAGAGACCTTGTGTATTGTTAAGAGTCATAAGAGCCATATGGCACAGAAACAGACCCTTCAGTCCAACCAATCTGTGCTGACCATAATCTCAGACTAAACTAGTCCCTCCTGCCTCTGCTTGGTCCTATCCCTCCAAACATTTCTCATTCATGTACTTATCCAAGGTTGAGATAAAATTGTCGATCAGAGGAGGAATCAAAGGTTATGGGGAAAGGGAAGGAAAGTGGAAGTGAGGAATATTGGATCAGCCATGATCTTAATGAATGGCTGAGGAGGCGCGAGGAGTCGAACAGCCTACTTCTGTTCCTATTTCTTATGTTCTTGTGGTCTTAAGAACAACTGATGATAATCATCATGGTCACCATTACTGACACTTGCTTTATGTACTAGAATTCAAGTTCCATTGGCTACACTGAATGTTAACCAGATTTGTCTCTATCAATTGCATTTGGATGCATTAAACAGCTTGAATTCTGAACTCAAGGTGGGTTTAATATAAGATTTCTCTCACCCCTCCACCTACCCAAGCTAGCCTTTCATTGAACAGAAGAACGCGGGAGACCCGAAACAAATATAAACAGAAATTGCTGGAAAAACTCAGCAGATTTGGCAGCATCTGTGAACAGAAAAAAATTAACGTTTCATGTCCAGTGACAATTCCAGAAGCTCAGTTTCCCCAGTGATTTCTGTTTTTTTGTTTACGACATTGGACCTAGTGGGGTAGAGGTAATCCTCTGATTCTTCGCTCAGATTCTTTGCTCTTGTTTGTGTGCTTCCTGTGGTGGCACTGGGTAAGATCAGGGGCCTAAACCATCGTAAGAAAATTTGGAAATGACGATCTATGACATAATGGTTCATTAATGTCACCCTGTAATATGTTTAATTCTCTATTTGCAACATTCAATGAAGAGAAGTCAGTGGAAAAACTCGAGGCATTATTCTATAGGATCTCCAGTGTGATGGAAGAAGTTAAATCCTGCATTGGAAGAATGAACACACTTCCTGTCAAATCCTTTACTAGGTCCCAGCTGTCACCTCGTAAGTAGATACTACTATTACAATCATGGGACTGTAAAATTAAAAAAAAATAGGTAGTCATCCTTGTAATTTTTTATTGGAGGTGTCTGTCTATCTATTTGATTAACAGTCGGTCAACCATGGATAGCAGTCTGAAACTTTTGTCAAAATAATCTTCTGGAAAAGAATCAGAGCAAATTTCACTTCATCTGACCTCTACTGACAGTTTCTGCTAACATGGGAATGCATATTAACATTAGCATTGGAGACTTAGTCGTAGCATTGGAGAAGTGATGTTACCCCAATGATTCCTCCCAGATAAGAAACAGAAAAATTGCTTATAGTTTCCATGTGCCAAACAATGTCCCTTCATAGTTCAAATTGTAAAAACCTTTTTTCATAACTTTATACTGCCTTTTAATAGTACCATTATACATTTTGCGTACACATTTATAGGACATAAAATCAGATATATTCCCTTGTGCAAAATGGTATATGAATGTTTAATAGATTGTATAAAATTACACTAAAAATTATTGTAGTTGTTAACTAGTTCCTTAAAAAGGATTTTAAGGACATCCAAATTAAGACAAAAGTCAAAGCATTTTCCTATGAATACACCAAGCATATATACATTAATTATTACACTGTTTAATTTTTTAGGATAATTCATCTATTAAAAATGCTGTACTTGCTGGCATATTGTCTCAAACTCCAACAATCAGGACATTTTGATCATGAAGAACAGGAGATGGTGTAGGTGGCGGATTCTTGACAATCTGTGACATGTTGGTAGATTGATGCTTTTGTGCAGATGATGTGGTACAAGCCACTTTCAATTACACCTTTGGAAGGGAACTGGATCAATTCTTGTCAAGAAAATAGCTACTAGGTCACAGCAAAATTAAAGGGTTAGTTTGATTTGAATGGAGTTTAAAGACAATAAAAAAACTTTAGTGAGGTGGATTGTTGTGGATTAGCCTATGAATGAGGTCCCACAATGACTGTGGCAGAGCATTTTGACATTTGACCTATCAAATGCCCCTCTCGCATTCAAAGCTTCTTTTGTCTGAAATTAAGTGAGTAATTTTAGATGTCATTCAATTTTAGGTTGACACGGGCAGAATAAAAACTTACCTCATGTATCACAGTAGTCTTATTTTCTACAGGAACCTCATCAAAAGTTTTTACACTCACTGGCCTCTTCTTTGCATTATTGCTGTTGCATCTATCAGCAAAAAGAAGCAAAGAATAATGACTTAGTGCAAAGTCGGTTGGTAATGTGGAACCAGACGTGACACAATAGAACAAATATCAGGCTAATTTTCCTCTACAGAGGAAACAAATTTTGTTTTCTTTTGTACAACTTAATGAGCACTTCTTGATTACTATAATAAAATTGACCAACCCGATGACTCCTGTGCAATTGTAATTAACTTTTGGATTTGTTACGTCTTCTGTGAGGTTGGGGTCTGCAGAAAAGTTGGAATCACCATCTGCTGGCAGCATAGTATTCAAAGGAATATAATCCTTTCCATCCTATAAAAAAAAGACCAGAAAGCAAGTAAGAGGATGAAAGAAGGTGCTTAGGACTCAGCACCAGTCAGCTCAGACTGTATTCTCTTAATCGTTTTCATTGCTAATTAATTTAATTTGAACCTTTGCACACAATAATATAGGTCTAGTTTGGTCTTATTTTTGGAGGAAGAGAAAGCTGAAGTACTTGGACTTGGGAAGACAGGAGGAATTTGTGGTGAGTAATCTTCTAGAGATGGACCCTATTTCTAGATGGAGAATGGACAACACTTTACTTTCACTCTTCCTTCACACTTCTGGATAGACTGAGAAAAAAAAATCAATTTTTAAAAATTTGATTAAAAAATAGTTCACTTTAAATTTAAAGACAGCATCTTATACCAACAAATTGAATTGTAAAATTATTTTTGCACCAACTATTCATAGATGTGGCACTCACAATAAAACCACAATTGGTGCCTCACCAAAGTTTTGGCAGATTTGATGTGGTGTATTTCTTAATCTGTTTATGGCTTATTCAGCCACAATGTGTCTCCAGAACATTCAGAGATGGCAGTCAAGGAGGTGACTGTGGTGCTTGGAATCAGGTTGACCTTATTGATTATGAGGTCATTGATTGGGCTTGTTAACCTGGGTCAATTAGGAAAGCCCTGGCTGACTAATATAACCATATTATTGCCCCTCTTCCGCGGTTATGTTAGAGCCTGGGTGTCCTTGGAGAAGGAGCACGCGGTGTCCACCAACACCCTGGAGTTGTTCAGGAAGAGGTGGGTGCCGCAGGGAGTGGAGTGCATTATTTCCCCCTCCAACTCCATTTTGATTTAGTCCCTACCCTCCCCTTCACTGTTTTGATCACACAGCATTGCCCTTTGATGTGAAGGGCAGTGCTTGTCACTGGCCACTTGGGTGTTTTCCTATCTTCCTGGAGGTGGAAATCGAATAAAGAT
The DNA here is from genome assembly GCF_047496795.1 of Chiloscyllium punctatum. Classification (NCBI taxonomy): domain Eukaryota; kingdom Metazoa; phylum Chordata; class Chondrichthyes; order Orectolobiformes; family Hemiscylliidae; genus Chiloscyllium; species Chiloscyllium punctatum. The sequence continues at coordinate 58,399,752 of NC_092763.1, read as the reverse complement.
TCGTGCACCTTGTATCTTTCACTGTGTCTCACACCTGCACACACACACCATGGGTACTGGGGAAAAAATAAGCACTACCACAGTTAGGCGGTAGTGTGGGGGTTAAATAAAAAAGAAACAAAAAAGGGGGGATATACACACAAGGACTATCCTCCTTGAAAAGAAAAGAAGAAAAAAGAAAAAAAAGGAAAAATAAACAGGGGTTTTGAAGGGAGAATTAAAAAAAAGAAAAAAAAAAAAACCATATTAGTGCCCCTCTTCCGCGGTTACGTTAGAGCCCGGGTGTCCTTGGAGAAGGAGCACGCGGTGTCCACCAACACCCTGGAGTCGTTCAGGGAGAGGCGGGTGCCGCAGGGAGTGGAATGCATTATTTCCCCGTCCAACTCTATTTTGATTTAGTCCCTACCCTCCCCTTCACTGTTTTGATCACACAGCATTGCCCTTTGATGTGAAGGGCAGTGCTTGTCACTGGCCACTTGGGTGTTTTCCTATCTTTCTGGTGGTGGAAATTGAATAAAGATTCGTGTACCTTGTGTTTCTCACTGTGTCTCACACCTACACACACACACACACACACACACACACACACCATGGGTGCTGGGGAAAAATAAGCACTACCGCAGTGAGGCGGTAGTGTGGGGGTAAAAATAAAAAAAAGAGAAAAAACAAAAAAAAACCTTTTAACAGGGAAAAAAACATATTAGTGTCTCACACCTGTACACACACAACATGGGTTCTGGGGAAAATATAAGCACTACTGCATTTAGGCAGTACTGGGGGGGTTTAAAAAGTACTGGAAGAGTGGACCTAGCCCCAGGGGAAAAAAAAGAAAATAACCAGGAGATTTAGAATCTCCTCAGTAAAAAAGAAGAAAGAAAAAAACATTTTAGTCTAATTTTAAACTAATTCAGCAGGGGGATGGGTACCTAAATTGTAGCTCCAGTATACAGGAAGTTGACTGTAGTGAGGTCAGAAATAAGATTTCAAGGTTGAAAAAGTGCACCAGCAAGCAAGAAAGTGATTTGAAATGTGTCAATTTCAAAGCCAGGAGCATCTGGAATAATGTTGGTGAACTTGCAGTGTGGGTTGGTACTTGGAACTTCGATGTTGTGGCCGTTTCAGAGACATGGATAGAGCAGGGACAGGAATGATTGTTTCAGGTTCCAAGATTTAGATGTTTTGATAAGAACAGAGAAGATGGTAAAAGAGGGGGAGGTGTGGCATTGTTAGTCAAAGATAGTATTATGGTAGCAGAAAGGAGGACTTGTCTACTGAGGCAGTATGGGCTGAGCTTAGAAACAGGAAAGGAGGGGTCACCCTGTTAGAAGTCTTCTATAGGCCTCCAAATAGTTTCAGAGATGTAGAGGAAAGGATAGCAAAGATGATCCTGGATAGGAGAGAGAGTAACAGGGTAATTGTTATGGGAGTCTTTAACTTTGCAAATATTGACTGGAAATACTATAGTTTGAGTACCTTATATGGGTCAATTTTTGTCAAATGTGTGTAGGAGGGTTTCCTGACACAGTATGTATATAGGCCAACAAGGGGCAAGGCCACATTGGATTTGGTACTGGGGAATGAACCTGGCCAAGTGTTAGATTTGGAGGTAGGTGAGCACTTTGGTGATAGTGACTACAATTCGGTTATGTTTATTTTAGCTATGGAAATGGATAGGTACATATTGCAAGGCAAGAGTTATAGTTGGGGGAAAGGCAATTTTGATGCGATTAGGGAAGATTTAGGATGCATAGGATGGGGAAAGAAACTGCAGGGGATGGGCACAATTGAAAAGTGGAGGTTATTCAAGGAACAGCTACTTCATGTCCTTGATAAGTATGTGCTTGTCAGGCAGGGAGGAAGTGGTTGAGCAAGGGAGCCGTCATTTACTAAAGAAGTTAAATCACTTGTCAAGAAGAAGGCTTATGTAAGGATAAGACATGAAGGTTCAGTTAGGGTGCTTGAGAGTTACAAATTAGCCAGGAAAAACTTAAAGATAGATCTAAGAAGAGCTAGGAGGGGACATCAACACTCATTGGCAGGTAGGATCAATAAAAAACCCAAAACTTTCTATAGGTATATCAGGAATAAAAGAACGACTAGAGAAAGATTAGGGCTAATCAAGGATAGTAATCGGAAGTTGTGTGTGGTGTCTGAGGAGTTAGGAGAAGTACAAATGAATATGTTTCATCAGTAGTCACACTGGAAAAAGACAACATTGTCGAGGAGAATACTGAGAAACAGACGACTAGACGAGGCAGGATTGAGGTTCACAAGGAGGAGGTGTTAGCAATTCTGGAAAATGTGAAAATAGATTAGACCCCTAGGCTGGATGGGATTCATTCTAGGATTCTCTGGGAAGCCAGGCAGGAGATTGCAGTATTTGGCTTTGATCTTTATGTTATCATTGTCTACAGAAATAGTTCCAGTAGACTGGAGGATCGCAAATGTTGTCCTCTTGTTCAAGAAGAGGAGTAGAGACAACCCTAGCAATTATAGACCAGTGATCCTTACTTCAGTTGTGGGTAAAGTGTTAGAAAGTGTTATAAGAGTTAGGATTTATAATCATCTAGAAAGGAATAAATTGATTAGGGGTAGTCAACACGGTTTTGTGAAGGATAGGTTGTGACTCACAAACCTTATTGAGTTCTTTGAGAAGGTGACCAAACAGATGGATAAGGGTAAAGTGGTTGATGTGGTGTATATGGATTTTAGTAAGGTATTTGATAAGGTTCCCTACAGTAGGCTATTGCAGAAAATACGGAGACATGGGATTGAGGGTGATTTGGCAGTTTGAGTCAGAAATTGGTTAACTGAAAGAAGACAGAGGGTGGTAGTTGATGGGAAATGTTCATCCTTGAGTTCAGTTAATAGTGGTGTACCGCAACGATGTATTTTGGGGCTACTGCTGTTTGTCATTTTTATAAATGACCTGGATAATGGTGTAGAAGGATGGGTTAGTAAATTTGCAGATAACACTAAGGTCGGTGGAGTTGCGGATAGTGCTGAAGGATGTTGCAAATTACAGAGGGACATAGATAAGCTCCAGAGCTGGGTTGAGAGGTGGCAAATGGAGTTTAATGCAGACAAGTGTGAGGTGATTCACTTTGGAAGGAGCAATAGGATTAAAAAGTACTGGGCTAATGTAAGATTCTTGGTAGTGTAGATGAGCAGAGGGTCTGTGTCCATGTACATAGATCCCTGAACGTTGCCACCCAGGTTGATAGGATTAAGAAGGCATATGGTGTGTTAGCTTTTATTGGTAGAGGGATTGAGTTTCAGAGCCATGAGGTCATGTTGCAGCAGTATAAAACTCTGGTGTGGCTGCACTTGGAGTATTACATACAGTTCTGATCACTGCATTGTAGGAAGGATGTGGAAGCTTTGGAAAGGGTTCAGATGAGATTTACAAGGATGTTGCCTGGTATGGAGGGAAGGTCTCATGAGGAAAGGCTGAAGGACATGACACTGTTTTCATTAGAGAGAAGTGAGAACCTTTTCCCTTGGATGGTGACGGCTAGCATAGCTTTAAATTGAGGGGCGATGGATATAGGACAGAGATAGTTTCATTACTCAGAGAATAGTAGGGGTGTGGAATGCACGGCCTGCAATAGTAGTAGACTCTCTTATGAGAAGTAGACTCGCCAACTTAAGTGGTCATTGGATAAACATAGGGATGAAAATGGTATAATGTAGGTTAGTTGGGCTTCAGATTGGTTTCACAGGTCGGCGCAACATCAAGGGCTGAAGGGCCAGTACTGTGCTATAATATTCTATGTTCTATAACCAAGAGTTTCTCCTCAAAACAAAGAGATCAGAATCTGCTCAGTTCAGGCGACTGACTCTGAGCTGGCTGGTCATAGCCAGTGTGTTCCAGCCAGGAGAACTGATTTCTGTGCTGGCTGAGTTACAGCCAAGTATATCCTGTTGTTTGTTAGAACTCGTTCCTGAAATGGCTGGCTAAATGGCCAGTGGTACTATTGAAGAGACATGTGAGTTCCAGAATGAGTCAACAATGCGACCCAGTCTTATGTTGTTGGTTTGTGGGCTGCGACCTTCCACGTAGGGCATTCTCCTGTGTGTGGACCATGCTTCTGCAGGTGGAATCTGTTCCCGTGAGTGAACTTTGTTTTTGTGAGTGGATTTGCTTTTGTGTGGCGACTCTGCCTTCAGGTGTGCACACTGCCTTCAGGCGTGGACTCTGCCATCGGGTGTGGACCCTGCCTTCAGGCGTGGACTCTGCCATCAGGTGTGGACTCTGCCTTCAGGTGTGGATACTGCCTTCAGGCGTGGACTCTGCCTTCAGGTGTGGACTCTGCCATCAGGTGTGGACACTGCCTTCAGGCGTGGACTCTGCCTGAGTGTTGGGAATTTCTGTTGTGTGAGGCCTTTGTAAATTCTGTTACTGTATGTGGGTCTGTAATTGATTGTGCAAGGGGTTTTTGTGTATGTAGTTGGGTAGTTAGAGGCTAGAAGGTCAGCTGGTGACCGTGAGGTGTTTAGGGCTCAATGGCCCTCAGATGGCCTGTGCAATGGAAGGCAGACTACAGGCCAGTTAGTGCACAGGGCTGACATGGGCCGGGTAGCCGATAATTGACCCATGGGATGCAGGCTAGAGTGGACTGGTCAGTACGTGGGGTGGCTGGGAGCTGGAGGGTTGACAACCAGCCTAGGGGAATGCAAACAGGGGGAGGTCTGTTAGTACACAGGATGGACCGGGTCCAGGCAGCAGACAACTTACCCGTAGATAGGCTGGCCAGGAAAGAACCAGAAAGTATACGGGCTGGCTGGGGGTTGGAGGGTTGATGACCGGCCGGAGAGTTGTCTGTTAGTACACGGGGTGGTTGGGGGGGTGGGGCAGCCAGTACATGGGATGTCTGGGGGCCGGAGGGGCGATAACCGACCTGGAGAAAAGTCGGCCAGGAGGAGCCTGTCAGTACGCGGGGTGGGCGAGGCCAGGCAACTGATAATATTCTCGCAGGAAAGTCGGTATAGGGCAGGCAGACAGTACGTGGGGAAGCTGAGCCAGGCAGCCTGTAGGAAGGCTGACCAGGGAAGGAGCAGTCAGTACGCAGGGAGGCTGGGAGCCAGACAGCCGATGGCCAGTCCGTAGGATCACTGGCCAGGGGAAAGGGTCAGTCAGTACGTAGCGAGGTCAGGTGCTGGAAGGCCGACAGCCCGAATGTAGGAAAGCAGGATGGGTGGTTTGGTTAGAACACAGGGTGACCGGGAGCTGGGGGCCCAATGACCGGGCCGGAGGAAAGCGAGCCTGGGGAGGGTCGATTAGTACGTGGGGTGACTGGGAGTTGGGTGGTCGATGACCAGTCTAGAGGAAAGCAAGCCTGGGGAGGGTCGGTCAGTATGCAGGTGGCCAGAGACCAGAAGGCCAACTTCTGTCCCGCAGGAAAGCCAAGGGCAGTCTGGTCAATACGTGTTGGTGTTGACTGGTATGTTGTATGTAGGGTACCCAGGCACAGGAGAGTATCGGGGGTGGGGGAGTGGGAGAGTTGGGGCGAGGCGGGTTGAGTTATGTAATCCGTTGTTTGTATTGTTGAACATTGTTATCGGCTATGCTGTGTTTTGTGGACGGCTTTTCTTTGTGCCTGGGTGCAGGCGATGTGTAAAGGGTTTGCAGTTGTATATTGTGGTCTTCAGTCTGCTGTAAACTTTGACCTTAGGGGCTGAAATAGATTATTTTCTGGATCTGTCATGGTGGTACCTTTCAGAGGACAGTGACTTGTATGAAAATTCTGAATTTTATGTAGTGCTATTTGTTTTGTGAAATTTGGGGCACCTTATGGTTGTGTCCCTATTTCTCTTGTGTATTGTTATTGTTGTATTGTATTTTGTGTATCACTGAATTAAAAAATATATAACCAAGAGTTTAGAATCTCCTCAGTTCAGGCGACTGACTCTGACTCTGAGCTGGCTGGCTACAACTGGTGTAATGGTATATAAATAAATAGTGACTTTGTGTCAGGATGTGCCTCTGTGCCAATATTTCAGTGACTCACTGTCAGCTTCTCAAAATGGGTAACAAATAGTGTCTTTCCGAGCAATTCCACATCTAATGGAAAAATAACCAAAACACTGAGAACAGCCTACAAGCAAGCCATTGTACGTGATTGGGAATTCTTATCAACAAGCGAGCAACGCATTCCAGGTGACGCTGACACATGTATGAAGATCTTATGTTGCCAGTTTTTTTATTCTTGAAATTGTTTATGAAAAAGTGAGCTTCTAATTTCACATATTTCTGCTGAAGCTGTGCCAAAGGAGATTTCAGTCAACTACAGAAGTTGTCTGCTGTAACAACAAAGCAGTTGATTTGAAAAATGTTGAAAGGAGTTGAATGTCATTGTTTGATCCTGGTAACAGAAGTGCATATGTATACATATGAAATTCCTTTAATATTTGATGCAGGCAATAAAACACTTGAAACATTTGGAATAATGTTCCATCTAAAGTAACAGATAATAATCTAATATAGATAACTTTAATACATGTACAAAATCTCAATTTATGAGGGGAAGCTTGACATTTACAAGCAAACATTATTCTGTTTTAACAGTAATATAACAATATCTTGCACTCAACTCTTTTATAAGTTGCCCAGGCTAATTTTGAGGAATTTTGATAAGCATTCTGGTCTTTTTCAGAGAAAGAGAAACCAAGAAAGTTTGATAATCCATTTATAAAATAGGTTTTTTGGCAAACAACAACATATGAGCTCTTTGTTAAAAGTATTTTCATAAATCATGCTGATGAGGTTTACAGCATATGGACATGTTCTGCTTGTAAAGCAGTAGATTGTAAGTAGAATCTCAAACGCAGTTTAAATATCACGGTTCATATCATCACAATCTCCAATTATGGATCAAGAGTTCGGTGAACAATGTGCACAGAAGTTTTATTTTACAGAAAACTGACCGAATAATATGCAATTCTGCAAATAACCAAGATGATTTTTTTCAGGCAGGAGAAGATTCTATGTTGTATTAATTGGATGTGAGGGTTGTAGTGGTGTTTGGTAATGCTTTTGGGGAAGATGGTGGATTACTGATAATGTCACTGAATGAGCAATCCTTTAGGATAGATTAATGATCTGACAATAAAATTCAAAACCCACCATGACAGCTGGTAGAATTTAAGTTCAATAAATATGGAAGTAAAGGCTAGTCTCAATAATGGTAATGAATAAAGCATCACTGATGCTTTAGTAAAACCCCACAACTTCCTTTAGGGAAGGAAATTTGCCATCCTTACCAGTCTGGCAAACATGTGACAGCAATTTGGTTGAATCCTAATTGCCCTTTGAAATGATTTGCAAGCCACACAGTTCAAAGAGAGTTAAAGATAGGCAATAAACTTTGACCTTGCCAGATATGTTCGCATTTCATTAGAGAAAAAAATACTAAACCACATATTTAGAGTTAGCTGAATGCAAATATTTTTGGAGGTGCCAACTTCTGTAAAATTATTTTTCTGCTCACTAACCTGATAATGTTTTACAAACTATTACATTACACACTGACAGAGTCATCTGTGAAAAATAAAACATTTTTCTTCCAAAAGTCGCACTATTCTTGGAAATATAAATCACTTTTGAGAAATATATTTACTTTCAGAATTAGTTTACCCAGGGATTAGCCATGTTATTGAGATTAGAACCCCACCATTTTCACAGCAGCATGCATCAATTAGAATCCCCACATTTTTTTATGCACACAGTTGCATGCTGCATATCTGAATTACTGAACATTTCATCAATTCAGCCAGTTATTCAGTTATATAGTAAGAGAAATGTTATAAGATCAGAATTACAGGTCTAGTTTTATAGTTTAATTTCAAGTTTTCTTTTAAACAATGTCTGCCATTAAATTTGCATGTCAGGACAACATGAAATGACAATCTTATAATAAAGGGTCATCCTTGGAGAATTAAAAAAAGTTAAATCCTGAATTAGGTGCTTTGTTATTTGCAAAGTCATGCTGACTAAACTCCAAGTACATCAATTGAATATAATCATCTTCAAATGAATAAAAACTCAAACTTGGATTCACTATTTGCAGCAGATAGTGCTCAGAACAAAGTGGGAGTTGGACTCCTAATTGGAGCAACAACTAGATTATCTTAACTGGAGTTGAATTTGGTGTGAGCCTTATTTTAAACTAAGCATAAAGGTTCAACCATGAAAAGATAATCTCTGAAGGTAACATTCTCACTCTATTTACTCATTGTTTTCATCATTAACTTCCATGTTAGTTCAGGGATATATAAAATACACGTGCTGATACATCTGAACCTGTTCCAAAATATTAGGAACAAGGTTGGGGCATGTTACAATATTTTCAACAGCTCATTCAAAATGGTTCAGGGGTCACTGAATTATTTAGTTGAAATAGCACTCAAACTAAAGATCTCTTTCCATACAAAACATACTGATAATGGGCAGTAAGAGAGCACATACATTTCGTCTGTGGTAAACCCCAATGATTGAATATTAAACCAAATTATTCAGTCCCTCTGACACTTCTACTTTTGACAATTGTTGATTTTATTTCATCTCCTTCCCCAACTTCCCTAATGACCTCCAACCTGCTTGGTTCTCCTACCTGCTGAACATTGGCTTGTAAAAGGTCTCCCAACTGTTCCACCAACTCACTGAAGGTCGGCCTTTCTCCAGGCTCCCCATGCCAGCAGTCTAACATTGTTTGATAACTAAAACAGAAACATAACAAGAGTATTAGCTGACTGAAGTAGTAATATATCAAATCTATTTACCCAGGTCTAACAAGTTTGGACTTTGTGCAGCGTTTGCTGTGTAATCTACCGTAGCTGATTTATTTGCATATCATTAGTTTTATTTGTGTAAAAAGGAGTTTTAGTAACACTGTGTTTGAAGTGATATTTTTGGATTCCCATCATACTGGCAGCTGGTAAAGGCATGTGCAATTGAATTGTAAAATGGCCAAAAAAAAACCTAATGCTTCTATCTTTTATTGTGGACGCTTGAGTGATGAAGTTTATCTCAAATTTAATGCCTATGTTCTGCTGACAGTGAATACTGCAAAGCACAGTTCATCCACCAGAGGGCAGAAATCACAGAACCATTCAAGTTGTTGGAAGATTGAGACAGGAAATGCTTCAGCCATGACACTCAACCAGTTATTGACAGTTGCTCACCGTCCTGGCAGAGATGAACCTTATAAAAATGGTGAATCAGAGAGCAGAACTGCAGTATTATTAGAAGCGTATAAAACAGGTCAAATGCTGAAGAGACCAACTTTTAAAAAATACTTTAATGAAGCCAAAAACAACAAATCCTGGAAATCACAATGGGTCAGGCAGCATCCATGGCGACAGAGAGCAAGCTAACGTTTTGAATCTAGATGACTCTTTATCACTGTCATGTAATTGAATAAACCTTTCTTTGACCTGGATTTTACCTTTCAGCTTCAGGCCCAAATTCAGGTTAACAATTGAGTTCAGCTCTCAACAGGTATTGGTCTCAGTGGCTAGGACTCTTGGAGGAGATAGGGAGCAAACTTGGAACTCTTCTGCCATTTCATCAAACTGTAGGGGTTGGGCTGGGTAGATTAATAACCCACCTCTTTAATGTAAAATCACAACCTCATTTATTAACCAGTGAAGTATAAACTTGGTGGTATGGATTCTGCCATAGATTATTTCACCCTACTGCAACTTTTTTGTGCTTCACATTTCACTTCCATGAGATCATATTTTATTTAAGGTTATCTCCAGACTTGCCAACGTATCTTCAAAAGCTCACCTAAACAATGGAATTTTGTTATTTATAAATACTAATACAGTTGGAACAGTTCTGCTCCAAAAAGAAGAGATTGGTAGATAAATCTTACACTTCTGATGTGGAATATTCAGGGGGCTTCATCCTTGTTCCTTCTTTTAACTTGTGGCAAAATTCTTCATCTATTTGTACTCCTGGGTATGGAGAAGCACCTACAGCCGAAGAACACAACAGACAACATTCAGTTATTTTACTAGAAACCTTCTTCCATTCAAAGGCTCAACAAGTATTGTGATTTTTAAACATCTTTTCCAAATGGTCATTGTGAGCATGTGCGCTTTAACAATCGCTATCGGCAGATCACTTAGCCATGATAGAAGATGCAATCCGGCCCATTGTTGTCCTTCATGAACTTTTCCTCCACACCTTTAGAAGGTAGGGACATCAGTAATGCTCCATGCAACCTGTTTTATATTGAAATCAATGAATATGTGACAGATAGGCAATTGAATCTAAACTATCCAGATTGGTCATGCACTAAGTAGCTGGAGATAGTAGCGCCTGTGTGGTGGGTAGCATTCAAGGTCCTGAGCTCATCTGTTCCAGGCCAGCGGCAACTTTCTCTCTCTCTCTCTTTTTTTGTTTTTTTTTTGCTTTTCTTTCTTCATCTTTGAGGCTGGAGCGGTGTCTTCGGGGCAGTAGCTGCATGGATTGGGATTCCTGGTGGCAGTGGCAATGTGCGGAGTAGAGATTCTTGGTGGTGCCTGGAGCAGGGATTTTTGGTGGTGTTAGGCCTGGAGCCCAGACTCTTGGTGGTGCCTGGAGACTGGGATCTTGACGGTGGCAATGCCAGAGCTGGACTCTGGGTGGTGGTAGGCCCGGTGCCTGAACTCTTGGTTATGGCAATGCCTGGAGCAGGGACTCTTAGCGGCAGTAGGCCTGGTACCTGGATTCCTGGTGGCAAAATAGGGTACCAGCTGTGGGGGGTGGCAGTGCCTGCAGTGGGAATTCATGGCAGTCTTGATGAGGTGGTGGCAGCAGTGAAGCCAGGGTCTCCTGGGGCATCAGTGTTGTTGCTGTACCTAGGGCAGGAACATCTTGAGGCCCAGAGCACCTTGCAGAGACTTTGTAGAAGCTCTGAAGCTGTGCTTGAGATCCAATTTGAACAGGAGATGAACTCTAATTAAGTACTTTCCTTTTGTAACTCAAAACGGCACCAGATTATGGCATCAAAACACATTTGACTGTATCTTCCTACACATGTGACAATAAAATCATTCTTTCAGCCATTCAGTCATTCATACCAGGATTATTATAGCAATTCCTGTTATATTATTCCTTGACCTATAAGACCTGTATCTATAAGGGAAATTTCAATGGAAGTCAAAAGGAAGTGAAATATCTAGCTACAAAGGTGTCATTCTCATCATCCTAATCCCACCTGGGACACAGTTGGGAAGTTAGTACTGTCTGCCAATATCATTACAGATGCAAATCGTTATTTCTAATATTTAAATGTTACTAAACACAGAGTGCTGGGGAAGAAAGTAAAAGATGCCATGATCAAATTTCTTTCTAGTGTCCTGCAAATTAGAGTTCCTACAGGGTGGAAACAGGCTCTTCAGCCCAACAAGTCCGCACCGCCCCTCCAAAAACTATCCCACCCAGACCCATTACCCTATATTTCCCCTGACTAATGCACCTGAACATCATGAGCAACATAGCTTGGCCAATTCATCTAACCTGCACATCTTTGGACTGTGAGAGGAAACCCACACAGACACTGGGAGAATGTACAAATTCCACACAGACAGTAGACCAAGGCTGGAATCGAACCTGGGCCCCTTGTGCTGTAACAGGGTGGCAGGGTACTGCCTAGGTAAGCCAGTGCTGAATCTAAGGAACTGCGAATAAATTTTGTTCTCACTAAATTTCAAAGTAATATACCAAAGGAAGAATGAAAACCCCTTTGGAGTCATTGCCCTCCCTAACACATTTGAAAAAGATTGAGCTGATTCATTTCTGCTGTGATTCATTTGTGAAACAAAGAGTTCTGCACTGTTGACTCATTATTCTTCTTAACTTCAATTGCATTACACAGAGGTTTAGCTTTCTACATTTTTCAGCTACATAATATGAAATAACAAACAGATCAATAATTGTGAAACTTGTGGGTGAGCCACATGTCAGGGAATGGAGAAATATTGAAGATTGATATCCATGATCAGTGATATCAAGGGGTAGGTTTGGGCAAAGGCCACTTTGTCCCTTGAGTCCATTCTATCATACAACTGGATCCTAACTGATCTAACCTTTTATAATAACTACATTTAGCTAAGAAAGGTTGCTGTATCTTTTATGGACTAGGGAGATGAGAAACAAATCTCCCACTCCAGTAATCACAGAGAAAAGATCTTCAGGGTGACAATGTGTTTATTATATACATTGTGGTCCCTTCCTCCATCCATCAATCCTACCACCTACCCCCATATCAATCCTCTTCACTCTTCGATAAATAATAGATTATGTTTTTATTTATGCTATTTACAGAACAATATGAAGGTAAAATGTAGGAATTTGGATCATCATAATTTTTTCAAATTGCCAGAAATCTGATCAACCAACGCTTCCATGTCATAAAATACGAAAATATGTGGAAATAATAAACTTCTGTTTAAAATATTTGTCATTCAGAGTTTAGAATTTTCCCAGTCTGTTTCTAAACCAGGCCACAGTTGTCACTGTTTAATTCATTCAGCACATGCAAAATAACTACAACAGCAAATACACTCCCACATTTCTTCCTGGCATTAATTTTCCATGATTTGTAGTTTAATATGTTACAGCCAAACCATCTTACAGAATGACAGAGTTTAACAAAACTGGAAAACAGGCCAACTATGTGTGTTATTAAAATGAGACAGATTTTCCTTTGGGTCACCTAAATCAACAAGATAAGGACATTAACTGCGAGACATTGAAAACCAATCACAGACATTCTCTACCCATATTTATCCAGCCTCATTAAGGTATCCCAGTGCTGAGAAGCTTGGCTGAATTTGATAATATTCTTTGCCAGTCCTTCCTTTACACTCAAAGTGATGTTTTGATTGTCTTTCTAGTATTGCTGCATGATACTCTGATTTATTGCCTCCTTTAAATTCTCGCTGATGAGCTTGGGAATTGTCATTTAATGGGAGACATCTCACTACTCTCACATATTTATTTTTCAGTTTATCGTCTCTTACAGACAAGACTGAAAATCTATCGTTCTCACTGCTAAAAAAGTAAGAATCTGTATGACTCTAATCTTAGAATGTCTCCATGAAGTGTCTATTATTGAACACTGTTAGTTATGGGAGCTGTGATCAATGACACTGTTAAGCAAAATTGACTTGATGTGTGAACGTCCATTTTCATAATATAAACTGAAAACCTCACTGTGTATGACATCTGCACACACAACATGGGTGCTGGGGAAAAATAAGCACTACCGCTATTAGGCAGTAGTGTGGGGGAAAATAGAAAAGAAATATAAACTGAAAACCACAGACAATCTGTGATTTGATGGAAGGATTTTCTTTTCAGATCATAATAACAGAGACCAATGATAAATGTTCAGCTCACCTCATCTGTCTGCCATAAGTAGGATTCTGCAGCTGCTAGTTAGTTATTTTCTGAATGTGTGTGCTTCACTATGGCTGCAACAAAGATTATTCAATTTGTATTGAAATTAAAGGTCTCCCTCATGAAACAACACTGTACCTGTAGCTCCCTGGTGTCATTGACTCACTGTTTACTTTGTGTGATAGATTTCCCCAAACAAGAGCGCAAGAAAAAAAAACTTGTATTTTAAAGTTGAAATTTGCAACACTCTCTCCAACTACTTAATGTTCTCCAGTATTTGGTGTCAATGGTAGTGCTTTAGGGTTAGTGGAACATTTACATAGTAAAACAGCGAGAAGTTTTGAATATTTGCTCACCCACTTTACTCACTAACATTTGTGAATAATCACCAATCTCTGTCCTGACTATAAATTCCATCTCATGAGAAAAGAACAACAATTTCACCACAAGAGCTGGACATTCCATCATAGTTAATATTGAAATTGCTGCTCAGTTACCTGAATGAATAAAGACAACTTTGTTGGCAATTAGATAGTACAGCTATCGTTTCACAATTCCATGATTTATATGGATACTTATCCTATTATTGAACATGAAATAAAAGATTGGTTGGGTGTAATGCATTAAACTGGGTGGGAAGGATTGCTCATAATGAAGCTTGTCTAATTTTCCATCCTTCACAGGTGTGGAATCCTGCTTTGTGGAATTTCCTCTCTGTGCAATTCTTCATGCCAAATACAAGAAAAAAATATGTTCGACTGTTTTCATACCAGACTGGCATTTTCATTATTCTACAAAGTTATCTTACAAAATTATTTTTAGGTGCTGTAGACCTCAGGAAAATTGTGGCAGATGAATTTTCATTTAATTATAACCAATATCACAATCATTGTTTGCTTAGTTTTGTCTTAGCTGTGCAAGAAACAGTACATAAGGATCTATGAGATCAATAAAAAGTCTTCAAACTGAAGAAACCAGTCTGGATGTGAACATAGGAGGTACAGTTAGTAAGTTTGCAGATGACTCTAGAGCTGGAGGTGTAGTGGACAGTGAAGAAAGTTATCTCAGATTTCTTCGGGATCTTGACCAGATGGGCCAATGGGCTGAGGAGTGGCAGATGGAGTTTAATTTAGATAAAGGTGAGGTGCTGCATTTTGGGAAAGCAAATCTGAGCGAGACTTATACACTTAATGATAAGGCGAAAGTGAGGACTGCAGATACTGGAGATCAGAGCCTAGATTAGAGTGGTGCTAGAAAAGCACAGGAGGTCAGGCAGCATCCAAGGAGCAGGAAAATCGATGTTTCGGGCAGAAGCCCTTCATCAGGAATGAGGCTGGGAGCCTTACCCCCTCCCATATATCTCTCCACCCTGGAGGCTACCAGCTTCATTCCTGAAGAAGGGCTCCTGCCCGAAACTTCAATTTTCCTACTCCTCTGATATTTAATGGTAAGGTCCTTGGGAGTGTTGCTGAACAAAGAGACCTTGGAGTGCAGGTTCATAGCTCCTTGAAAGTGGCTCACAGGTAGATAGGATAGTGAAGAAGGCACTTGGTATGCTTTCTTTTTTGGTCAGAGTATTGAGTACATGAGTTGGGAGGTCATGTTGCGACTGTAGAGGACATTGGTTTGGGCACTGTTGGAATACTGTGTGCAATTCTGGTCTCCTTCCTATTGGAAGGAAGTTGTGAAACTTGAGAGGGTTCAGAAAAGATTTACAAGGATGTTGCAAGGGTTGGGGGATTTGAGATATAGGGAGAGGCTGAATAGGCCGGGGCTGATTTCTCTGGAGTGTTGGCGGCTGAGGGGTAACCTTATAGAGGTTTATAAAATCATGAGGTGCACAAATAGGTCTTTTCTCTTGGGTGGGGAGTCCATAACTAGAGGGCATAGGTTTGGGGTGAGAGGGGAAAGATATAAAAAGAAGCTAAAGGGCAACTTTTTCACTCAGAGGGTGGTGCATGTATGGAATGAGCTGCCAGAGGAAGTGGTAGAGGCTGGTACAATTGCAACATTTAAAAGGTATCTAGATGAATAGGAAGGGTTTAGAGGGATATGGGCCAAGTGCTGGAAAATTGGACTAGATTAGTGTGGGATATCTGGTCAGTGTGGACGAATTGGACCGAAGGGTCTGTTTCCGTGCTGTACATCTCTATAACTCTATGACTCTAAATCATTCCTTCTATCTCTTTCTGAAAGACAGTTCTTAAATTTTCATTCTAGCTTTATTTCACAAGGTAAAATTTATGGTTAATACTTCTGCTAAATCAAATTAATCCACTCTATTGTGACATTTGATGCAGACGGTGTTTATGAGCTCTATATACATTTAACAAGAGTTGGAAAGAGGGCTTGATTGGGTGGCCAATTTGCTGTGGTACATTCCTCATTCTGTTATTTATTTTTTAGAATTACATACAATGCCTCTCCCTCACTGCTTATTATGCAGTAACATGATCCTTTTTTCCAATAATACTCACACCTCACATTAAATCAATTCAAAATATTGCCCATTCTGCAGTGCCAATCGTTTCACCATGCAGCAGAGCTAAAGGAAGAAATATTATACTAAACAGTAGTGCATATAAGATCTTTATAGCCATAAAACCTATTATACTTTGGGTTTACTCACTAAAAGGAGCATTTCACTGAATCAGAAGGATTTTTCTTTGTATGGAAGGAGGTGAAAAGCTGAATGTCGGTAGGACATTCAAACAATACTCACACTAGCCAAACGAAGGTTATTTTACTGCAAGTGATGGTCATGAATGAAAGGAATTTGCAAGAATTCAGTAAATATTCACCAACACTTGGGTATTAAATTGCACCAGTCAAGAAGATAACAGATCTAGTTTCCATGAACATGCCAAGCTGAATTGACTGACACCAGTTGAAGGCATTAAAGATACTGAATGGACCAAATTCATCTCCAGAATCTTTTACTCACTTCTCTTTTTCAGTTGCTTAGCGATAATCGGCAAATAAGTATTTCATAATATTCAAATGGTTTGCATTAGTTAGAGATTCACTTTGTGCTCCTATAAACTGGAACAAATTGAAAAAGTGGTTGCTGAGTTAGGAGGTGTGTATTTGTAATGCAGTTCTCGGTATGTAAAAGCTTATAAAATGTGTAAATGTTAAGCTGATCTTCCATGTGTTGTTGCCTGAATTTATGGAATGGAACATTCTGTTCCTGCATGGAATTTTGAAATGGGAATAACAAGGACAGCTTATTGGCCAATCATGGTTAATTTTTCAGGCAATGAAATTCCTGGATATTGTAGATTAATAACATCAATCAAGCAGGGAAGTAAGATTCTTTACTACATGCTAAGGGTAATGAAAATCTTTCTTATTTCAAGTAAAATTATAAAAGCATTGCAAAAGAAATTGGGAAATCTTCCTACTACATCAGTAAGGTTTAACGCCAGATTTTCTAAGGAGAGGCAACCATATTTAGATTGCTACTCTGCTCCTTTTTTATGCTAGGAAAGAGCTTCACATTGCTGAGAGGAGATTCTGATCAAGGCTCCTTTAGAAACTCAGGCAGAACTTAAATCTGCCAAGCTTCTCATAGTCTGTGGTTGTGGACATGGAGGGTGGGGGGAATGTAAACTATGATCCACTTTTCACAGTAGTCAGTTGGTGCATTTGGGATTTACTGGTCTGGTATCAGAAATAACTGCTGTGACAGCTCTTGTAAAAGAGCAAATACACCACAAGGTGATTGTGAGGTCAGGGTTCCAGGTGGGTAGATGCCAGTTATGTGGGGTCCCTGGTAGATGTTGGTGAGGGTTATTGTATTCGAGCCAGTTGAAGAGATGGGTTTAGATCCAATAGTGGTTGGGAGGGTGATGTCAGCTTCTGGGGATAGGGAAGCCCAGTGCGTGGCGTAGGGGATATGTATAAAGTGCTAAGTCTGGGACGGGGTAGTGGGGTGGATGTCAGATCGAGGCCAAGGGGTTGTCATGTCTTGGGGTAGAGGGGTGTTGTCTGCTCAAGGTCTGAGGGGTTGAAGGGGTCCTGGGGAGGTGCAGTTTTGTGCGATTAATTTGGGAGAGAGCAGTTGATTATTTCTTAAGAGTTGGACGAGATTTTTAACAGCTCATCTCAGTTATTATTTAATTAACTTCAGTGGAACCCTCTCAATTCTCTGATTTGAATTGAAAACTTTTGCTTGGTTCCAAATACAAGGGCAAAGCCCAGTGAAGTCTTTAATTTCCAAGGAAATTCCATTAGAATCTGCTATGTCGGAGATTCTACGATGGTCTGACCAATGGAAAATCTGAAGAGATCATCCACTAGTTCGATTTTTTACTTTATATAATCATGCAGTTGATGTAGATTTTCATACTTTTGAGAATCTTTCAACTAAGATGCCATGCAGAAATCATCAATTCAGATTAACTGAGCAACTTCACGTTTCAACAATGTCAATGGCAATGATTTATGACAAAATCATATATTCCATATAATGGTGGATTCAGATTTGCTAAAATCATAAACAATGGAATTCAAGCTGAAGACATTAACTGCTGTCATTACTGCACAAAACAATTTCAAGTCATCATAGTATTACAATATATCATTTGAATCCATTGTGTTATTATTTCCTAATGTATGAACTGACCCCAAAGGCACACAGATCCGTTTACAATTAAATCAGGCATAAAGTTTAAATAGAAACTGGATGCTTCTACCAAAGACGGCCTAATAATTTCAAAATTATTTAACCTTAGTTTTTTTCGACATGCAACCTCAAGCAACATTTACAGGTAAACCTTTGGCTTCCCAATTTTAATTATTTCTTTTTTTTGTCAGGCTTACCTAAGGAAAATATTTCCCACAGCAACACTCCAAAAGACCAGACATCACTCTGAGTTGTGTAGATTTTATCAAATATGGATTCTGGTGCCATCCACTTGAGTGGGAGTCGAGCCTGCAAAGATGAACGAGACTTTATCAGCCACTGGGCCACTGAGAAAAAGTCAAGAACTAATATTTCAGCATCTATAAATGAAAGCTGTCATTCTTACACACTTACATCTCCTTTCCGTACATAATCTGGGTCTTTGTAAATGTCACGAGCCAGCCCAAAATCACAAATTTTCACAACGTTGCTCTCAGACAAGAGGATGTTCCGTGCTGCCAAGTCTCGATGGATGCACTGGAATTGCAATGGAATATTCAGAAGCTTAGAAACCAAGCCTACTATGTTCTATTGATTGCAGTTCTTAAAACCAAACATTGATATTCATTTCTTGATACTTGGGATGCGACCTTCGCTGAAAATGGGAGGGAAAGATCATGTTGCCAGGTCTTTGTCAATGCTAACACACACTTGGCCTCCAAAAAGAATGCTATAGTAGCATAACTTGCCTTGCATTATGACTTTTCCTCCCTGTAAGAAATACTAGTGTTTGCTTTGTGCCTTTTCACTGGCGCTTCATTCCAGTCGAGAACTTTGGCATGCTAACTCACAGAGGTACCCTACCAAGGATAATTTCTCTCCTCAGGTAGAAAACTGCAGATCAGATGGGAGTCATTTGACTTCTTGCCCTCTAGCTATGATGTCATGGAGCAATTGCTTGGTGCTTGCAGCCTGCCAATAGTATGTATTACGTAAAGTAGGGAGCCCATCAACCCATCTAATCAGAGTTAATACTCCATGTGTGTCCTTTAAATCTGTTTACCTCATTATAGACTTGCAGCATATCTTTTTGTTTCTTTTCTCTCATGTGCTAATCTGGGGTTTTCTTCTGAAAGGATGCAAACTATATTTTTTTCAATCACTTCCAGCAGTAGTGTCCAATTTTACATTTAAATCTGGCTCACGCCTCAAAATGACTTGGACATCATGCCTGCAAGAATGAGTTGATGCTCCATTTAACACCTGATGTTAAAGGCTGGTCTTAGATGGTGTAGACATTTATCATATTATGTGGACATCACAGGCTAGGCCAGTGTTTATTGCCCATCGCTTTTTGCCTAGAGGGCAATTGAGAGTCAACTACATTGCTGTGGGTCTGGAGTCATATGTAGGCCGAAACAAGTAAAGATGTGTTTTTCTATCAATCTGAACCAGATGGGGTTTTCCAACAATCATCAATGGTTTCATGGATATCATTAGACTCTTAACCCCAGATTTTTAAAAAAAATCTGAATTCAAATTCTCCAATTTTTTTTTGAGAGTTAAACCTGGGTCCTCAGGACATTATTTGGGTCTCTGGATTGGTAACCTAGTGACAATACCACCAGGCTATTGTCTTCCCTAGTCTTGAGCACAGAGTGTTGAACTCCAATGATTTCCACCAGCTTTACCTTTAAGACTATTTTGCCCACATATCAATGACTGATGCTAGATATGAAGGTTTGAGTCAGTAGCAGGAGTGAAAATTAATTCTTTTTTTTAATTAAGCATAAAAATCTGTGGTTTGCAAGAGTTGGGAATCAACTTACTTTCCTTGAAGCCAAAAATTCCATGCCTTTGGCTACTTGGAAGCTGTAACAAATCAGGTCTTCCATACCTAGTGGTCGTTTATACAGATCTTCTGTATCTGCAAAACAGGTCAATCATTACTAACAGCAGAATGGATGTAAATGTATCATAACAGCAAGCAACTCCTATATAGAATTGCCCCCTCTGTATTGTCAGGGGAAATTCAGAATATTAGAGCAACTTCACATTCTTTGGATTATCCTCGGGGCAATTGTTCAGAAGTTTTGACTGCTGCTTTAAACATATTCTGCGAATGGAATCTCACAGGTGTGCAGTTGCTTTTGACTCTGTCATAGTGCTTTGATGATGGATCTCTTTCAGAGATAAAGGAAGGTCAGAATGGGCCACCAATGAAAGACTGTCATTACTGACTGCTAGGTTCAGAGGGTAAGACTGGAAATAATATAATATGTGTGCTATGGGCAGCAGGAATTTTGCATATTTATCTATAGTAGCAGAGTGTCTAAATGACTGCGGAAATCAATTACACATTATTGGATGAAAATCATCTCTGCCTGCCTGCTACGAAGTTTCTGCTTGAAATATAGTGTTGGCAGTGAACATTGGTCCTCTGCAGTAAACTGGTATTACTCTGCATGTTATAGTGTTGTGACTGACATTCAAGTGCTTATAGAATTCCCTACAATGTGGAAACAGGCCGTTTGGCTCAACACGTCCACATTGACCCTCTGAAGAGTAATCCATCCAGACTCAGTCCCCAATATTTGCTCACAACTAATGCACCTAACCTACACATCTCTGAACACTATTGACAATTTAACATCACCAATTCACCTAACATGCACATCTTTGAGGAAACCAGAGTACCTGGAGGAAACCCACACAGACACGGGAGTATGTGCAAACTCTACACAGACAGTCGCTCGAGGCAGGAATTGAACCCAGGTCCTGCTGCTGTGAGGCAGCAGTGCTAACCACTGAGCCACTGTGCCACCCTAATGATGATATTGGAGGCATCTTCCATTCCCAGTCATTGGCTTCCCTTTGTGCTGAGGATACAAATGAGATTGTTGAAATGAGTTTGTAGCTATCAAAGACAAACTCTTGTATGGATTTCTGAGACAGCACTATCAGTTTGTAACCTTATGGGGGTTGTTTACTTCTGATACCATTAATTCTACTGATAACACTAATGTGATTGCTAATGATAACAAAATACACAATGCAACTGGATTTATCTGAGCAGTTTAATGATATTGTAAAACCCAACAGGATGATTCGATCCTTTGGCGGGCCTATTTTGAGCCTTTGAGGGTCAATAGAATTTAGCTTAACAGGAAATTCCTTATTCATATAATTTATTACTCTTGTTATAGATTTCTAATAATCTTGTTACATTAGTGGAAACAATCACGTCGAGGATTCCCTCGACCCTACCCGACCTCACAAAACCCCCTCACCCCGGACCCCAAACTCCCCACTCACACCGGTGTAGCGGGAGGGAAAATGGGTGACACCGCCGCAACACATGGACCCGATGATTCGATTTGGATTGTATTTACAAATGAGAGGGACCGTATTGTTGAAGAGGAGAGTGTGAAGCGGACTGGTAAGCTAGAAGAGATACTTGTTAGGAAGGAAGATGTGTTGGACATTTTGAACAACTTGAGGATAGACAAGTCCCCCGGGTCTGACGTGATATATCCTAGGATTATGTGGGAAGCAAGAGAGGAAATTGCAGAACTGTTGGCAATGATCGTTTCGTCTTCACTGTCAATGGGGGTGGTACCAGGGGACTGGAGAGTGGCGAATGTTGTGCCCCTGTTCAAAAAAGGGAATCGGGATAACCCTGGGAATTACAGGTCAGTTAGTCTTACTTCAGTGGTATGCAAAGTAATGGAAAGGGTACTGAGGGATAGGATTTATGAGTATCTGGAAAGACACTGCTTGATTAGGGACAGCCAGCATGGATTTGTGAGGGGTAGGTCTTGCCTTACAAGTCTTATTGAATTCTTTAAGGAGGTGACCAAGCATGTGGATGAGGGTAGAGCAGTGGATGTAGTATACATGGATTTTAGTAAGGCATTTGATAAGGTTCCCCATGGTAGGCTTATGCGGAAAGTCAGGAGGCATGGGATAGAGGGAAATTTGGCCAGTTGGATAGAAAACTGGCTAACCGGTCAAAGTCAGAGAGTGGTGGTAGATGGTAAATATTCAGCCTGGAGCCGAGTTACAAGTGGAATTCCGCAGGGATCAGTTCTGGGTCCTCTGCTGTTTGTAATTTTTATTAATGACTTGGAAGAGTGAGTCGGAGGGTGGGTCAGTAAATTTGCAGATGATACGGAGATTGATGGAGTTGTGAATAGTGAGGAAGGCTGTTGTCGGCTGCAAAGGGACTTAGATATGATGCAGAGCTGGGCTGAGGAGTGGCAGATGGAGTTCAACCCTGTCAAGTGTGAGGTTGTCCATTTTGGAAGGACAAATAAGAATGCGGAATTCAGGGTTAACGGTAGGGTTCTTAGTAAGGTGGAGGAGCAGAGGGATCTTGGGGTCTATGTTCATAGATCTTTGAAAGTTGCCACTCAGGTGGATAGAGCTTGTAAGAAGGCCGATGGTGTATTAGCATTCATTAGCAGAGGGATTGAATTCAAGAGTCGTGAAGTGATGTTGCAGCTGTACAGGACCTTGGTTAGGCCACATTTGGAGTACTGTGTGCAGTTCTGGTCGCCTCACTTTAGGAAAGATGTGGAAGCTTTGGAGAGGGTGCAGAGGAGATTTACCAGGATGTTGCCTGGAATGGAGAATAGGTCGTATGAGAATAGGTTGAGAGTGCTAGGCCTGTTCTTATTGGAACGGCGAAGGATGAGGGGTGACTTGATAGAGGTTTATAAGATGATCAGAGGAATAGATAGAGTAGACAGTCAGAAACTTTTTCCCCGGGTACAACAGAGTGTTACAAGGGGACATAAATTTAAGGTGAAGGGTGGAAGGTATAGGGGAGATGTCAGGGGTAGGTTCTATACCCAGAGAGTGGTGGGGGCATGGAATGTGCTGCCTATGGGAGTGGCAGAGTCAGAATCATTGGCGACCTTTAAGCGGCAATTGGATAGGTACATGGATGGGTGCTTAAGCTAGGACAAATGTTCGGCACAACATCGTGGGCCGATGGGCCTGTTCTGTGCTGTATTGTTCTATGTTCAATGCAATTCAGTTATTCTCAATGTAGTACGCACAAGGAAGGAAGACGAACATACCTTCCTCTTCCTCTTCTGTGTCACTGTAACTCTTATCTTCCACAAAGCCTGAACTTGTTGAGCTTCCTGTACTTGCCACGCTTTCCAGTCTTCGCTTTATGCCTTCCATTACTTCGGGACTGGTCTCATCAATATGTGTTTCAGGCTGGTCAATATTTTTCTGGCACTGGAGATAGACAGCAAGTTTTATGATTTATAGACACTGGAGGAAGGCAGGTGTATGCAATAGATGGGACCATGTGTGTTCATGGGCAATGGCAAAGAGTTAAACCACAGTGAACAGACACCATTCAGATTGCAACATGTGAAATATTCTTATGTGTGGCATCTGCTTGACTTTAGTGGCACAGTGATGTAGACAAAACAAAAGCTTTAGGTGCCAGGCTCTAATTCAGATGCATAAACTATTTCAATTTTGATTTCTCCCCCCTGGTTTTATGATTTTATAATATTCCATGTGGTGTGTTTATATTTCTGTTTGACTCCCTTTTCAAATAAGGATTTTAGGAGAAGTTTCATTGTTTCTGATGATACAATAATTAATTAATTCAGTTAAAATTCCTTTGCCAGTTATTTCAATGTAGTTATTAAACTATTTTACTTCAAACCATTTTGTGACTGCATTAGAATACTGTTGAATGCAAATAAATTAGCCAGCACACTGCGAGACTAAATTGTGCTCCAAAGGGTATAACAAAAGACGATATATTGATTCTGTTTTTGGATTTTTAGTTAGCCCAGTATCCCCAGGTTACTAAAATAACAGTGACCATGCTCTGTTTTAGCTCATACCTTGACTAAAATGAAGTCATTTCTCTTGCTCCTGAGGTAATTGGACAAGTTGCCATACTTGCAATATTCTACAATTACCATCAGAGGGCCTGGTTTTAAAAAAAACAAATAAAACAATTTGTTAGAGAACAGTGAGTGATTGCCTACCTCATTGGAACTTATTTTCATTTGCATAGAACACTGTGCTTCTTTGTAACAGCACACCAACAAAAGGAACATTTGCTAAAAACTGGTGATTTAACCATAAAGTTAATTTTGATAAATCATCTATCATACATCAAAACATTTCTTCCTTCCTAAATGGACAGGCTGTGCTTGAGGAAAGAACCACAAGAACATACTATTCATGATGCTGATGGCGTGCTATATGTGAGGAATTGTTTTTCTGAATTCATCAATCAGAATATCAGGGGTATATGTTTGATAATGAGTAATTACTAGTAGTCACTGACCTCATCACTCAATAGCAGAGCAGAAACCTTTAATATTGACAGAGGTTGTACAAAAAAGTACAAGAGAATGTAATGATCTCTACATGATAAGTTTTCTTTCTTTCTCCAACTTGATTGTGGTAAACACTACAGAAGGTTACTCCCATTCCCAAATGGCCGAAAGAAAATATTAGGCAGCATGTTGAAGGTTGGTGAGCAGGTGGATTGCTCATCTGTTCCCAAAGTAAAAATCTGCAGTTAACAGAAATCTGCAATGAAAACAGAAAATGCTGGAAATTCTCAGCAGATCAGAGGCATCACTGGAGAGTGAAATAGAGTTAACATTTAAAGGTGATGACCTTTTTGTCAGAACTCAAAAATAATTCTATTTTATATGGGTGGTTGAGGACAAGCCAATAGGGAGGTAACAATCAAGATAAATCCTTTTCTCTCTTAATGCTGCATACGAGCATTTTACAGCTGAGATTTCCTGATAATGATCGGGAGTAAGGAATTCAAACTGATTTTCCCCTCTTTAGTTTTAGCTCTTTGACCAGTTGTAACATTCTTACTAACACACTGAGGCGAGCAAACAGAGTGGAAATGAAACCTCAAACTTTCCTGGTCCATGTGCCTTCCTGCTAAAACTCAGCAGATTCATTTTGTGAAATATATAATAACTTACTAATTTTTTTGGTTGTTTTTCTCATATTAATCACACAAAAAGTCCATGTCAGAAAAATTTTGAGCATTTAATAAAAATAAACTTTAAGTATAGTGATTGATTGTAATTTGATTGCACTGATAAAATAAACAGGAAAGAAAACAAAAAAAAAATGGAAAGAACTGTTGATGCTGGAAATCCAAAACAAAAACAGAGATTGCTGGAAAAGTTCAACTGGTTTGGCAGCATCTGTAGGGAGAAATCAAAATTAGTATTTCGGGTCCAGTGACCCTACCTCAGATGCTGCCAGACCTGCTGAGCTTTTCCAAGAAAAAAAACATGGTTGTTGTTATTCAATTGATATTAAAAGAAATGTGCTCCATGTCATTTTGAAGGGTCAAAATGGTCTCCTCTGTCCTGTGACCATAACGTCATGCTATAATTCTCTAGTGCAGTTCAACAAAATTCCTTGGCATTCATTTTCAGACATAAATTTGGGCTTGTGGAGACTGCCTGCAGCTAAAGCAAAAAGACCATGGGTTGACATGAGTTGATTCTCAGGCATCATCTGAATGAGGTCTCTTTGCCCCCTCACTTTGGCAATTGAGGCAAATTCCTGGCATAAGAATGAAAATTATAGGTGGGTGGTGAGGATGACTGTGACTCTTGTGGCACGATAGATGAATAACTCCTCAGAGGCCAGTAACCCTTCACCAAGTCACCCTTTATTTAGACGTGCATTGTATTTGACACTGGTCTGGCATCCTCAGAGCCAGCTTTCAGAGTGAACAGAACCTTACACATTCCCATTTATCTCTGTCAACCAAGATTTCTGATTGGATCAGATTAACAGCTCCAATCAGGGAACTCACATTCTATGAACACATCAGAGCTTTGCATTCATTTGTGCCAGTGCCTTCTGTTAAAGAGTGAGGTTGAAGTGAATTCATAGAATAAGAAATGCGTTGTTTGATCGGATTACAAAGCAGGGTTTAAAAAGCCAAGGTTACAATTCTATTCTTAGAATGAAAACAGAACAAGGAAATGATAAAGTTTAGCTTTACTCAAGTGTAGTTGGCTGACCTCGTTACAATCACTGCAGTGGAGGAGTACTCCACTCCCTCTGCTTCAATCAGAAGGTGCTTTTGATAAAGAGTGTCAAAAACATATTACCGGATGGTGGCTGGAAGAGCTATTGGAAAACACTAAGCATAGTAGGTTCAATGTGTGCGCTGCTCATGTGGTGACCAATTGTGTGAGCAATATCTGGAAAAGGTTTGACAGTGCAGTTTTGACAGTGCGCTTAGTCCCTGCACAGGTTGGGTACAATTTATTCCACATCTAAACTGATAGGTTTGTAGGTGTATTGCAACAATTTCTGTTCCATTATCTCTGCTATTCTTGGTAAACTGCATGATGAAAATGTTGCATGGATTCTCCTTTTGAACTTTACTCCTCACAAATCCTAAAATGAACATTGGAGCCAAAGGTTTAGAAATTGATGTTCTGAAGCTGAATATGAAACTTAACTGGAGATCTGTTGTTGTGCACAAATACTATATTGAATTTTGTTAAATTTTAATTGTTTGGCTGTGAACTAGGTCAGAGACACCCATTATCTGAAACTACAGTGAAGCAAACAATTTATATAATTGATTAACCTCACCTTCATGAGAAAGAAAGCCCATGTCTCATTTCAAGTTAGGAAACAAACACTGAAGAAAATAGGCAGGTTTTTTTTATTTAGAATCAAATGAATAAACTTGTGGAGTACTTTAGAAGGAATCTTATTCACATCTTCATTACTAATTGCCCCAAGTCAAAAGTGGAAGTGTGTCTATAGAAAGGAGGGCTATTTCATCTAAGTGAGTAGCTCTGGGAATCCAACAAACTTTTTGTGTGCTTTAGCATACAAGGGGTCTTTAGTCCTTACCTCCAGGCTTGGTACAGGCTCCCAGCATGTTCACCACGTTCAGATGGTGGCCAATGTGAATAAGAATTTTCAGCTCTGACATGAGAGCTTTGCATTCATTTGTGCTAGCGCCTTCTGTTAAAGAATGAGGTTGAATGAATTCATAGACTAGGAAACGTGTTGTTTGATCTGTCTTCAAAGCAAGGTTAAAAAGCCAAGGTTGCAATTTTGTTTTTAGAATGATAACAGAACCAGGAAATGATAAAGTTTAGATTTACTCAAGATTTAGCCTTGATCTCATTTCTTCTAAATATAAATATCGAGATAATTTTATGAACAGTAATAAATTCCAAACAATATATTAACAATACATGGTTAATAAGTTAACATTCAAATATGGAATGGCCAGAATATGTTTTCTAATTTGTCGTGAAGAAAAGTTGATAGTTTAAATTCCACAATTCTCCCTGTCTCTCGACCGTATGAGGCATCCATTTCTCAGCTGTCGTCAGGCTTGCCTTAATCAGAGAGTGATCTGGAAATAACTAATCCATTGATCTATTTTCATTTTCCCCTATAGCAGGATGGCATTCCTCACCACCTGCATAGTGAGTTGGTGCATTCTTATTGAGGTATCAGGACTTTCGCCTGCAAGATGGAGAGTGGATGAGAGAGTCACAATGCCTTTTTTAGGGATAGCTTGCTGAATCACATTCCAATCTGGCACTGGAGAGGTCACTGATATATGGGCCTTCCCCTCTAATCAAGACCCTGGGGGTGGAGTCCTACTTACAGAGAGTTGCAGGTAAACCAAAGGCTGGAAGCTCTTGAGAGCAACAGTAACAGCATGGCTGCTGCCAGAAGGACAGGCCTGAAGGCAGGCATGGATCAGTAATGTGGGTAGTTGTGGGGTAGTTGCAAGGAGAGAGGCACAGTGACTTGGGGGAGGTTGCTCTCAATGGATCTCCTCATTCCTAATGCCCAGTTTCTCAATCCTAAACTGAATGCATTTTTTAATGGAGAATTGTTTCCTACTCCCCACTTCACCTCATTTCATCCTACCCCCCCCCCCAAATCCTTCCACCCCCAGAGGTGACCAGCCCTCTGCATATGTTGAGCTTCCCTCTATGCTACACAGCAACAACCGGTTCATTCCCTGTGGAGGTGGGAGGAGACATTTACATGGTCAACTGGAGGCCACAGTTGGTGGTGGGCTAGAATGTTGTCTGTGAGTCTTCCAGAACTGGATCACCATGTGTGGAACCTTGGCATGGCTGTGTGTGAGGGCAGTGATGCAGCTTGAAGGAAATGTTACTCCCAGTACACCTCCCTGTTGGAGGTGTAAAAGTGGCATCATTACAGTACAATAACAACCCACAGAAACAAAACCCTTCCTGCTTCTCAGTTCACCACCAACAAGGATAGAAGTCACTAGCTAATGTGTCTGATACATGAAAGATTGCTGCAAGTCAGGATAGGGGAGGGTGCTATGGATCAATTTTCTGCTCTGCATTGATATATCACTAATCATTGATGCTGGAAAATTCAGTGTCACCTTGCCACTGAAAATAATCCTTATTACAGGAATGAATTTAGCTAATATCTAAAAGCTATTTTTTAAAAAAAAACTTTAACCCTATATTTCTAGTTTCCACCACTTTACTAGTATAAAGTCAATTTTTAGATGGCATCTAAAACTTACTATCTGTGACACTCTTCAGTTAAGTTATTGGATTAGATTCCCCTCCAGAGAATCTGGGATGTGACCATAAGATACAGGAGCAGAATCAGGCCATTCAGCCAATCAGTCTGCTCCACAATTCAATCATAAGATGTATTTCTCAACCCCATTCTCCTGCCTTCTCTCTATAGTCCTTAATTCTGTCACTAATCAAGAACCTATCTAACTCTATTTTAAATACACTCAATGACTTGACCTCCACAACCCTCTGCAGCAATGAATACCACAGATTGCTCACCCTCTGGCTGAAGAAATTCCTCCCAATCTCAGTTCTAAAGGATCATCCCTTTACTCTGAGGCTGTGCCCTTGGGCCCTAGTGCCTCCTACTAGTGGAAACATCTATTCCACACCCACTCTATCCAGGCCTCTCGGTATCCTGTAAATTTCAATGAGATTCACCCTCAGCCTTCTAAACTCCATCAAGTACACACTCAAAGTTCTCAACCACTCCTCAAATGATAAGCCCTTTATCCTCAGGATTATTCTTGTAAAAAATGTCCTTTGGAGCAACACATCCTTCATTAGATACAGAGCCCAGTGCTACTCACAATATTCCAAATGCAGTCTGACCAGAGCTTTATACATCTCTGCTGTTGTATGG
This sequence comes from Chiloscyllium punctatum, assembly GCF_047496795.1. Lineage (NCBI taxonomy): Eukaryota > Metazoa > Chordata > Chondrichthyes > Orectolobiformes > Hemiscylliidae > Chiloscyllium > Chiloscyllium punctatum. The sequence continues at coordinate 58,370,506 of NC_092763.1, read as the reverse complement.
AAACCTTCTTGAAACAAATTCTAACATTGCATTTGCTTTTCTGACTTCCAGCTGAACCTGTATGTTAACCTCAAGAGATCCATGAACTTGGACTCCCATGTCATGTTACAAACTTCTAAAGCCTTTCCCCGTTTAGGAAAATAGTGTATGCCTCTATTCTTCTTACCTAAGTTTATAACCTCACACTTTCCCACATTGTATTCCATCTACGACTTCTTTGTCCAGTCTCCTCACCTGAACATTTGAGGACTCTGGCACTATACTCAATGGAGTTTGGAAGGATGAGGAGGGATCTAATTGAAACTTGCAGAATACTGAATGGTCTGGACAGAGTGGATGTTGGGAAGATGTTTCCATTGACAGGAGAGACAAGGGCCCAAGGGTACAGCCTTCGAGTAAAGGGAAGACCCTTTAGAACAGAGATAAAGAGAAACTTCTTTACCAGAGAGTGGTGAGGAATTAATTGCCAGAGAGATCTGTCAAGGCCAGTTATTGAATATATTTAAGACACAGATAGATAAGCTCTTGCTTGCCAAAGAGATCAAAAGGTACAGGGAGAAAGTGGGAAAATGGAATTGAAAAACCTATCAGCCATGATCAAATGGCAGAGCAGACTTGATGGACCAAATGGCTGAATTTCTGCTCCTATGGTCTTAAGTCCTCCTGCAACCTTCCCAATTCTGCAATTCCACCCGTCCCTCCACCTCTCTTTGTGTGATTTTCAAACTTAGCAACAATACTCCTAGTTCCTTTGTCTGGATTGTAAATATATAAAATGAATAATTGTTGGCTCAAAACTGACCCCTGTGGAAATCCACTAGTCACTGGCTGCCATCCTGAAAAACACCCCTTTTATACCCATTCTCTGCCAGGTCAGCCAACCCTTTATGCATGCGAATGCCTTTCCCCTATCATCATGGGCTCTTATTTTATTTAGTAGCCTCCAGTGCAGCACGTTATCAAAAGCCTTTTGGAAATCTAAATAAATTACATCCATTGGCTCTCCTTTTTCTCAATTTTTCGTTACCTCCTCCAAGAATTCTGATAGATTTGTCAGGTATATCATCTCCTTCATGAAGCCATGCTGACTCAGTCCTATTTTATAATGTACTTCTAAGTACTCCATAACCTCTTCCTAAGTAATGGACTCTAAAATATTACCAAAGATTGAGGTCAGGCTAACCCATAGTTTCCTGCCTCCTGCCTCCATCCTTTTTTAAACAGGGATGTAATATTATTTATTATCCAGTCCTCTGGAATCCTCACTGACTCCAATGATTCCTGAAAAATCAGCTGCACAATTTCCTCAGCTTTCCCCTTCAGAACCTTGGGGTGTAGCCAACTAGGCTGGGTGATTATACAACTTCAGATCTTTTCTGCTCACTTCCCAGTGGTCTAATGTCCACTCCTGCCTCTCTCTTATCTTCTATATATCTAAAAGATCTCTTGCAATTTTCTTTTATAGTACTAGCTAACTTACTCTCATACTTCATCTTCTTCCCCCATATTGCTTTTTAATTGTCATCTGTTGGTTTTTAAAAGCTTTCCTCACTAATCTTCACCATGTTGTATGCTTTTCCTTTGACTTTTATGATGTCTCTGAATTCCTTTGTCAGCCATGGTTGCCTCATCCTCCCCTCAGTATGCTTCTTCTTCTGTGAGATGAATTTCTGCTGCTCCTTCCGAATTATTCCCAGAAAACTTGCAATTGCTGTTCTACCATCATCCCTGTGAGGCTCCTCTTCCAATCTACCCTAGCCAGCTCCTTCCTCATCTTTGTAGTTACCTATATTTCAACTGTAATGTTGTTACATCTGAATCAATGTTTTCTCACTCAAACTGTAGGAAAAATTCTATTATATTGTGGTGACTTTACCCTCATGGTTCCTTCACCTTAAGCTCCCTCATTAAGTCTGCCTCATTGCACATCACCAAATCCTGAATTTCCTGAATTCCCGAGTGGGATCTACCATAAGCTGCTCCAAATAAAAAGATCTGGTAAACATTTCATGAATTACTTTTCTTGCGATGCAACCAACCTTATTTTCCCAGTCCACCTGTATAATGAAGTCCCCCATGATTATCGTAATAGTGCCTTTCTTAAATGTCTTTTCTATCTCCTGATTTATTTGCTTCCCCAACATCCTGACTACTTATAGGATGCTTGTGCATAACTCCCATCAGGATCTTTTTTGCCGTTGCAGTTTCTCAGCTCTACCCACACAGATTCTATGGATTCCACCTCTTATGTCACTTCTTGCTATTGATTTAATTTCATTTCTTACTGACAAGAAAACCCCACCTTCTCTGCCATCTGTTCTATCAGTAGGGCATGTATCCTTGGACATTTAGTTCCCACCCCAATCCCCTTGCAGCCACATCTCTGTCATACTCAAAACATCATATCTCCCAATTTCAATCTTATCTGCAAGCTCATTTATCTTGTTTCATATACTGAATGCATTCAAGTATGTGACAAAAAAGCAATTGCACTGGCAAGGTGGCTCAGTGGTTAGCACTACAGTCTCATAGCGCCAGGGATCCAGGTTTGGTTCCAGCCTCAGGCGGCCGTCTGTGTGGAGTTTGCGCATTTTCCCTGTGTCTGTGTGGGTTTCCTCCAGGCGCTCTGGTTTTCTCCCTCAATTCAAAGATGTGCAAGTTAGGTGAATTGGCCATGCTAAATTCCCCATAGTTTTCAGGGATGTGTAGGTTAGGTGCATTAGTCAGAGGCAAATATAGGATAATAGGGTAGGGGAATGGGTCTGGGTGGGTTACTCTTCAGAGGGTCACTGTGGACTTGTTAGGCTGAAGGGCCTATTTCCACACTGCAGGGAGTCTATGCAAGAATTTGCCTACAGCTATCCTACGGGTTGTCAATTATATCCTTTCGGTGACCACAATCTCTGAATCTTATGGCATTCTGACGTCCAAATCTTGCTCTCACCTCTTCTAAATAAACAAGTTGCAGATACATGGAGGTTACATGGAGGTTAGATGTATTGCCGGCTAAGTTCCACAACCTTGTGAAAAGAACTCCTGCTAATTGTCCAAATAAAAAATAATTGATTCTCCTTCAATTCCAATGCAGCGAGGAAATCTCCAATTCTCTGCCGTCCCTATGTCCACAGGTATTTTTACTCATCACTTAATTCTCCATCAGTGAGTTAGTTGAGAAGGATGCAGTAGGAGACTGGAAGCTGGGACAGCCCAATGCCCAGTTAAACTGACAGAAAATGTTTGTTGTTAGATGGAGACTACTTTGTAGACAGCTGATGTTAATACCTGCAATGTCTGCATTAAATCCATAATTAATGAGGAAGCAGAAATGTACCTTTCAGCATTTTTACAGCCACTGTTTTACATGTTGAAGACTTGTCAATCCCAAAAGCAGATGCCTCTACCACTTTGCCAAATGCACCAAGCCCCAGTGTTTTGCCTGTGTAAAGAGAAACAGGTTCAGTTCACAATAGATATATCCTTAGATCAATGTGTACACTTGTACCAGCAGAAAAATACAATTCAATGTAAAAGATTTGGAACTATTAAAAAATGAAGTAAAGTCAATAAAGATGCTATGTTCCTAAAATTGATTAGACATAAAAACGATTCATTAATTAGTTGACCTAAACAATGAAGTGTACATGCTGCTTTGCCTTATTGAAGATAAAGTAAAGTCCAAGGAATTCGGGTGCATGTTCCTGTGAACCTGGAACCAGGATCCTAGCGGAAGGACTAAATAGGGCGGTCACAAGTTAAAAGGGTGGAAAGGTTATTAAAGCTTCCATAATGAGTAATAGGACACAGAGTGTGATAGGAGTCAAGAATCTAATTTGAGGCACAGCAGATCAGGGACAACTATGAGAAGAGGCGTGGTACATACAGGACTGTGTGTGTTGTATTTAAATGCATCTAGTATATGAAACAAGATAAATGAGCTTGTAGTGCAGATTGAAATTGGTGAGAACAATGTTATGGACATCACAGAGAAGTGGCTATAAGGGGATTAGGGCAGGGAATTAAAAAGTCCAGTATTTAAATAGACTTCAATCCAATAGCAATGAGATTAGCTCTTAACTGTTGTTTGGGCAATTAGGGATGGAAAAATAAAATGTTGGCTTCGCGTCCATCTTGTGAACAGGTTTACAGCATAAATTCCCAGTAGCTGTTGAGTACATTCTGAAGCTGAGACTTCTGCCTCAAGGGTGTTGATTCTGGAGAAAGGCCTGCTGGTGGCTTCACTTGCCAAACTGATGTATGGCTCAGTAAACACTCTTGAAGCCCTTCTTGGCCTTTTGGCTAAGATAAAGTGTCGAGTAGTAAAAGAGGTCACACAGGCCTCTTACCAGCTCTGCAGTAGGCAGGTGAGACCTTGATCCCCTCAACAAGATTCCACCTATTAGATGAGTCCATTTTCTCCATTTCGTTATGTGACCAAGTTCATTAGTTCCATCCCAATAAGTTAGAGGAGGAAATGTTGAGCTGAGTCCAGAAGTCAATGCCACTACTAAAGCAAGAATTGCTCTGGGTGAATGTTTTGAAGTAGTGAACTCTGATTGAAATGTAAATTGTAAATGTCAAAAACAAACTGATGCTTGGTCTCAAGAATATTTCCTTCCCTAAATTATATTATTGCAACTTTCAGAAGATCCTGTCTGTAGTGTGTTGTACTTACCAAGCCTGAGTCTGTCCCTAGGAAACTCCCATTTACTGCTATCATATGCTAGATGCTCACACTGCTCATCCAGTGGTACTTCATCCGGATCCATTATGATGGACAGATATCCAGATTTAACATCCCCAGAACTTGGCTGCAAAGATATTATGAACTATTGTTAATCAGTGTTTTTAGCAAGGAAAGACTCCACTGAATGTATTAGTGAACAGTTCAGTTTCTGGAAAATGCTGGCTTTGACCTCTGATCCATGTTGAATTAAAGTTATGATGTGGAGAAGTTGGTGTTGGACTGGGGTGGACTAAGTTAAAAATCACACAACACCAGGTTATAGTCCAACAGGTTTATCTGGAAGCACTAGCTTTCAGAGTGCTGATCCTTCACCAGTCGCCTGATGAAAGATCAGCGCTTCAAAAGCTAGTGCTTCCAATTAAACCAGTTGAACTATAATCTTGTGTTGTGTGATTTTTAACTGAGTTAAAGTTAAGCCACGTTAGCAGTGGGGTCACCATAACCATGGTTTTGGCATACCTGCACTATAAAAAGTTCACCTGGAATTGCCATATTGAATTAATGAATCCCATTGGACGTTTGTACACCTGTGAATATGAGTAAGCCTTGCCCATGTAGTTGAATAGGCTGTCAACATCTGCAGAAATAGATTTTCTCTGATTTATAACCAAACTGAAGTGGGCAGTGTTAGTGGCCTTTCAAATTACTGCTAAAAGTGGAGGTTGATGTGAAATTTCCATTCACTTTATGGGTTACGTACATACTAGAAAAAAGGCATCTATTGTGTTTTCCATGATCTATGCTGCAATAAAACTGAACTTCAAAATTCTGTTTAATGTGAAGAGTTGAGAGATGGGAAGATGCTGTAGAAGCCGCCCTCCTCTCCCACCAACAAATACCATGTGAGATTTCTAAAATAATACATTTCAAATTTCAAGGCATTGCAAGGGGTGCTGCAATGTTATACTATGGCAGACTTATCACAGTTAATCACCTGCTGTTTGGACCACGTAGCATCCTGGAGATGAACAAGCCTACGAAAAGTGTTTCACTGACTGAGCCTAGAAAATCGGGGCATATCTTATGGAAGTTTAAAGATCGGGTGTGTAGAAGTGAACCTTGTTTCAGCAAAACGAACCACGATGTATTAGTTAAGGTTAGGTGAGTGATCATTTGGAATTTAGTACCTGAGGGAACCCAGCCACTATAGGAAGGAATAACCTGTATTACAACATCAGGACACTCCAAAGTGTTTACAGCCAAACAAGCATCTGTGAAATGTAGTCACAGAGTCATAGAGATGTACAGCATGGAAACACACCCTTGGGTCCAACTCGTCCATGCCAACCAGATATCCTTAATTAATCTAGTCCCATTTGGCCATATTCCTCCAAACCTTTCCTATTCAAATACCTACCCCGATGCCTTTTAAATGATGTAATTGTATCAGTCTTCCCCACTTTGTCAGCTCGTTTCATACACACACCATCCTCTGCGTGAAAAAGTCCCTTAGGTCTCTTTTAAATCTTTCCCCTCTCAACTTAAACCTATGTCCTCTAGTTCTGGACTCTCCACCCCAGGGAAAAGACCTTGTCTATTTTATCCGATACGTGCCTCTCATGATTTTATAAACCTCTCTAAGTTCACTTCTCAGCTTCCAACGCTCCAGGGAAAACAGCCCCAGCCTATTCAGCCTCTTCCTATAGCTCAAATCCTCCAACCTTGGCAACATCCTTGTAAACCTTTTCTGAACCCTTTCAAGTTTCACAACATCCTTCATTGCTATAAAAAAAGAAAGAGGCAAATGATTTGTGCAATTATCCATAATCAACATCTAAAATAATTATTTTTTAAAAAACTAATTCTTGGCACTGATTGAGGGATAAGTGCTGGCTGGGATACTAGAGAGGGGTCCACTTTCCTTCCTAGAATACTTTCACAGCATCTTAGATGAGGCAGACCTTCAATGTCTAAACCAAAAGATGGCTTCTCCAAAAGTGTTAGCCTGGTTTACAATCTGCAGAATGACTTGAATGCAAAATATTCTCAGTCAGATGTGAGTATTATAAGCAAATTTCCAGATACATGGAGACCAGTGCCACACTCTTAAGAAATAAAGGGAGAAAGTGGAACAAATAGATAAGAATATTTCTATTTTACTAAGTACAATACATAAAATACTGTGTTGAAACTTGTAATTCACTAACAAATTAGTAGTGTATGTTTAGGTCTTGGGAAAGTTTCTGATGTTGTTTTCTGGAACTGATCGCAGTTTGAAGCAATTGCACCTCCAACCAGTCATAATTCTGTGCATGTTTTCCTCATCTAACATCTTAATCCTTTGTTTCATGATGCAAAATAAATGTGGCAACTAGAAAAATTATTTATACCCTTACCTTTTTGAGTTTACGTATAAAAAGTGTGAGCAAAAGCCAGAAGAGTGTGGCTGCTACCCCAGTACAGACCAAAATGATCAGTTCCAGGTTGGATTTCTCCTCAGACCCTGAAAAAAGGAGTCAAAAAGTTGCCATTGTCAATGGATTAAGTTTTAATATAGCCCAGCATTAAGTTATTAATAGTTACAGACACAGTTCTGAATCTACTGTCATATGAACCCAAAATGTAGCATAGAATAGTCTTTAACCTAATTTAGTGATAACTTCTTCCCTTTGAATGTGCGCATTTGTTGTAAGAGAAGCTTTAACTATTAAATGTAACTATTAAATCTTGATAATTATTTAAAGTTTTCATTGCAAAAGCAGTATTACCAAGACACCTAAAGACACTCTTTAAAAAGAATAGAAACAGAATACATATGTGTGCAAATTCTAGGATGATGCAAAGCACAAAATATATGGGTCATTTGTTAACAGTGACTGAATACATCAAATTCTTTATTTATTTCTGAATTCTGAAAAAATTACTTGTAGACTGGTGTCAACTTTTGAGGTTTGGACGATCTTTAAATGAAGTTCATAAAATAGTGGCTTTAGCTATAATTATAGGAAAACTATTGTGATACTAGAGTGTAGATTAGCATTTTTTGCAAAAGCATTGGATGTGCGCTTGAGCGTACCATATGCGAGTTTGTGTATATGTGAGCATTATCCCCCCCTTTTCACCATTTAAATTATGTGAACATAATGAAAGAGGAACATTTCGCTGCCATGGTCTAACACCCACATTTTGCTCAAACAGAGAAAGAACATGCTTGCAGATCCGTACCTAGGACTGATACATATGCTGAGGTTTCAACACTTCCCTGCTCATTGGTGGCCTTGCATTTGTATTCTCCTTCATCATCATATCTGACTCTTTCAATGATTAAAGTTTTGTTTCCTGATTCCAAAAAAATACCTAAATTTAGGAAAGAAATCACATTTTTTGATATTAGTATTTAAAGATGTCTTGCAACTGTCGGTCTTCATAAGTGGTACATAAACAGTCACAAATAAAATCTTCATTCTTGTTTCAAACCATGGAACTTGATTCCATAGCTATTTATAATACAAATAAAACAATGTTAGAATCATAGAATAATTCTAAGCTCTAAATAAATGATGATATTTTCTGCAGGTATTCTATGCATATACTGAAATATAATTGCTATTCATTTACAGTACCTTGTCTAAATTTCCCAAAAGGCTTACCTTTTATTTCTCAATAGACATGAGCCTGGAAATTGCAGAATGTAATACTCTGTCTAACCGTGTCGTCTTGTAGTGATGCCTTTCTTAAATTTTCTGATGCCTTCCTTAAATGTCTGTTGTTTATATTACTGACCTTGGTAATGACTATGAGACTATAAGGCAACATTGCAGCCAACTCAAATCTTATTCTCACTTGATATTTGTTCACAAGGCAAGTATATTTTGTGTTCTTATGACATTCCCTTGTCTATTAGTTTAACAGAGGACAATTAATTTATTTATTTTAACCGGATCAGTGCATCCATAGTTCACAACCTTGGTGCTCTAATAAACCATGGGTTAAGTATCAATATCATATTTTCTCCATCACAAAGTCACCCTCCAATATAAATAAGATTTTCATCCTTGTGTTTCAGTTTCTCTAATCTTGCCTATTCCCAATCCCATAAGCATGTCCAATGGTACAACTCATGCAAAATCTCTGTTCTTTGACTCCAGCTTCTTCAGCCTACTGCTCCATCATTGGCACATGTGCTTTTAGTTGTTTAGATCCCACTCTCCAGGATTGCAATTTTGGCTTGCTCTGCCTCTTGGATGCTGCCTGAACTGCTGTGCTCTTCCAGCACCACTAATCCAGAATCTGGTTTCCAGCATCTGCAATCATTGATTTTACCTGCCTTTCAACCAGCTCTCTTGCTTTAAGAATCCTCCAAAACCCATAATATTCATCATTGTCATCTTTCCTTATGTCTTATAAAGCTCAAAATCACTATTATTCACTAACACTCCTATGTCTGCGGCCATTTGTATAAATTTAATTAAAATTATAGATGTAGGAATACCAAATGAATGCATTGTACTGTATGCTTATATTAATAGTGGTATTTTGTAAACTGTGGTCCTATAATGTTTTACTCAAGTGCTCACTCGCAGGCTACACTGTCATAGATCTGTCTTATTTTCTTCATCCATAATTTATCGCTACTAAACATCTACTATCTTTTTCTGATTAGCATTTGTCCTTGTTGGTTACACTTTCCGATGCCTTCCTCACATAGCTATTATTTATACATCGATCTTGATAGTCAATATTGAGTGTGATTAACTTTGATCATGTTCTCATCTGATGCTTGCTTTTCCAATACATGGGAGCAACAGTTGCTGAAGAAGAATTAGTAGTGGGAATCTGATGTCCTTCATATCATGTCAACATGGAATTTTTAGGCACAAAAGAATTGGTCACATGATTGAGTGACGAGGGGACTGAAGTGCATCTGGAAGAAAATGTATCCTAACATACAGAAGAGTGTGGAAATAGGCCAATTGGCCACATTTTACATCCTGGGGCAAACATGATGCTTCTTGATAAAAGTATCAGTGCTTAATATTATGGGAAGCCAATTAAATATCCTTGATAATTAAACAGGCATCCAATATTTTAATGCAGTGTTTAAAAAATTCTTTCCTACTTATTTTCTGTCATGATTTATTGCACTATGAAGACTGCATGGCATTTTCATAGCATCTTATTAAGGTGCTACATAAAAGGAAATTATTTGGGAGAAAACACGCATAGATCTGAGGTGAGTGTGAAAGCCAAACCGTGTCTGTGATTCAAATGTTTTTATACTGTTCATTAATGATGTCTTAAAATAATCATTAAAAAATTCCTAGGCTAGGACAGAATCTCAGCATAATTTTTAAAAAATAGCATTGTTGCACAGTTTCACCATCAGCAAACCTCCTCCTCTTGTCCATTTTTTCTTTTCACTTCTGCAGAATGCGCTGAACTCAGCTAATGGCAGTTCCACGGTTAGAGGGGTTTTTTGTGTTGGAGACTGTACAGTGATTACAATATAATCTAAGTAATTTAACTAAAGAAGGCCTCATAGCGCAGTTGATTTCTAGTTCTGAGTTGGCCTCCAAACATCCATACTACCCAGCCATCAATCATAGGGATGTTTACTAATGTTTCCTTCCTCCAACCCTGAACTGTTGAGGCAACTTATTGCATCTGTACTCGAAGTCTGGCTGAAGTCAGGTACCTTGGTAGAGATTGAGGATTTAATCAAAGGCCTTCCTTATTGTTATGCCACAGTACAACATAAACCTTTGGCTTGCAAGGGGAGGTGATGGCTTAATGGTATTGTTGCTTGACTATTAATCCAGAGATTTATATAATATTCTGGGGCCCTAGGCTCAAATCTGACTGTGGCAGATGGTGGAATTTGAATTCAATGAAAATCTAGAATTAATGATGATTAAACCATTGTCAACTGTTGGGGAAAAAGTACACAGGTTTACTAATGACCTTTAAGAAAGGACGCTGTCTGGTCTGCATGTGACTTCAGTCACAGAGCAATGTAAACTGCCCTCTCGGCCATTAAGTTGGACAATAAATGCTGGTCTAGCTGGCGTAACTCACATCTCATGAATGAATTAAAAAACAAGTTAATTGTATCTGTTTTCAGGCAACCACAGCTCAATCTGGTTTATATACTGCACTCTATACTTTATGGTTGCCCATAAACCAGATTTATTTATAAAGTACATGCTGGAAGACATAAAAATTGGCATAAGATACAATTTATGGACTTGACACATTTATCTTAAGAGTAAGATGCGTTTCCTTTGTTAGAGACTCAGTAAACATCTTTGCAATGCTGCTGCTCATTGTAAGTGCACTGATTCACCCCCAGATGTTATTGAACAGAGGACATATGAGTAAAAATTATTGATAGAAATTTAAACAAAACTGAAGAAAATCCATAAAGGTGAAAATGAATAAAAATTGATTGACAGGAATAAATTAATCAAGGTGAAGTTGTTGGGAATTATGCAACTTTTTCTGACATTGGATTTTTGTGTACATTGAAATATTGAAATTTAAAAGAATGTGATATTTTGTGCATTATTATGCTTTGAAATTGTATAAAAATACCGTGACTAAGAACTGTATTTCTTCAGCATCCATCACATCAAAAGATTTGAAAACTTTTTGTGCAACATGAAACACAGTGACTATTGTTACGTAGACAGATGGGAATGTTTCTCAAAGTTCAAGGTGAATATGACATTGGAATATAAACCATCAGCAATAAAGCAACTGTCTGAACTTTAAAGCTTTAAAAAATTTGCCAGGCTCTGTTGTCTATACATTTCACATGTGAAAGGGCAGTTATTCTCTTGACAACTGCTCCACATGCCTTGAATACCACTTCCAGATGGACAGAAGATAGATGTTTAAAAGAAGCTAATACTGTTTAGCGATACACATAAAAACAAGTGAGTACATGTAACTTTAAAAAGTATCAGCTTTGAAATCTCTTTTTATTATTTTGGAGTTTGTTTTTTCTTACCAAGGAAGGTGAACCATCAAGACCCAACGTATAAGAAAATTATCATGTTTGAAAAGACCATTAGTTTTCAGATTAATAAGGATACACTCCTATTAGCTTTAGCACTTTGTTCAGAAAAAGAAAAAGAGTTGGAAAATATCATGTAATTCACCTGAAGCTGGAAGAACCTGTTGTTCATTTTTGTACCAGGTGATGCTGGGAGGTGGTCGTCCACTGACATCGCAAGTCAGGATCACAGTGCCACTGCTGTTGACCTCCTGCCCTGTCAGGTTCTTTTGAAGAATCGGGATGGTCTTAGCTGCAATGATAGAGAAAAAAAATGAACCATTTTCAACTGTACATTTAACACTTTTTTTTCAGTTCTCTTCTCTTTTTCTGACTGAAGTGATTTCAATGTGGTTTCCTAAACTGGTTTTGATCACTGGAGGAGATAAAAGCAGAGATTTTTCTCTTTATTGGATGCATTTTGGTTAATTCCAGGAGATTTCTGAAGCTCCAAGTAGGTTCTATGTTTAAGAAGGGAAGGCAAAATGAAAAAGAGATGGGAAAGCACTCCTAAGAAGAAATGACACCAGTATATTAATAAGCAATGATCTTTGATTCAAGAATCAAGATGTAGAATCTGTGTGGATGGAGCTGAAGGGAAACAAACATTGCTGGGAGTTGTTTATAGAAAACTAAACTTCAATATAGATGTTGGGCTCACTATAAACTATGCAATTAGAGATGCATTTCATGTGGGCAATATAATAATACTGGATGACTAATTTACATGTAGCTTAAGTTCACCAAATCAGCACTAATGCTGCAGAGGATGATTTCCTGCACTGTTTATAAGATGCAATTCAGGTAAGTGTGTTGAGGAGCTAACTAGGCATCAGTCTGTTTTGGATTTGGTAGTGTGTAATGGGAAAAATCTAAATAGAAGCTTTGCTGTAAAGAAGGCTTTATAGTGACCATTTCACATGAAACTTGAATGCAACAAAGCTCATGGTGAAACTAGGAACTTAAATCCAGGCAAATGAAGCTATGAGGTTATTAGAAGTGTGATGACTGGTATGGTTTAGGAAAATATACAAAAACATTTGATGGCAGACGGGCAATGACTAGTATGTGAAGAAACACTATAAAACCACAAATACACATTCCGCTAAGTATGACCACCTAAAGGGAAATGTGAAATATGTGCAAGATTTCATTAGATCAAAAGAGGTGTCTAATAAGACTGTCAGAAAGAGTGGGAAGGCTTGGGAGCAATTTATAACCTTTCAAAGGGAGGTCAAAAAGCTGACAAGGAAAAGGAAAGAAAGAATACAAGTGCATGCTAGGCAGAGACATAAATCTTCTATTGACAGGTGAAAAGAAAAAAAATTACCAAAGATAAATATGCACCCACTGCTGTGGGGGTGGGAGGAGGGGAGCAAGAGAATTTATAGTGGAGAACAGGGAAATGGTAGAGATACGAAATAATTACTTTGTGCCTGGCTTTGTGCAAGTTAGTATAGAAAATTTCTCTGAAATACTAAGAGATCAAGGGTAATTAAAAAGCTAAATGATATTAGTTTTAGTACAGAGGTAGTAGTTGAAAAAAATGGCTGGATTGAAGATTGCTATATCCCCTGGACCAGATGAACTTCATACTTGATTGTTGAAGGAAATAGCAGTAGAGATATTGAATGCATGGATGGTTATCCTTCATATTTCTATAGATGCTGGAAATGTTCCTGCAACTCTAAGGTCAAAAATATAAGTTCACTATTTAAGAAGTGAGGACAAGAAAGAATGGAGAACTATAGATCTGTTAACTTGACCTCTGCTCTAGAGAAAATGTTAGAATCTATTTACCAATGACAACTGATAAAATTAGGTAGTGTCAAGTAGTATTTATGAAGGGGAAATCATATTTGTCAAACTTGTTGGAGATTTTCAAAGCTGTTATTTGTAACATGGACAAAAGAGAACTGGTGGATGTGGAATATTTGGCTATTCAGAATGTTTTTGCTAAGGTCCAACACATTTTGAGGGGATTGTACTGGGGGAAAATATATTAATACAGACTCAATATTGCTTAATAGGCAGAAAACAGAAAGTAGCAATAAACAGATCAGGAAGGCAAGCTATTACTAGTGTGGTACCAAAAGGGTCAGTGTTAAGTCCAGGAAAGTGCGAGTAAGGAAATAATATACTGAGGCTTGATCCTGTGCTGAACTATTCTATTGGAAAGCAGGGGCAGGCTGTTATAACAATTGAACAGCATTATGGTTAGTTCTTAATAATACCAGCTTTTACTAAACCAAATTCAGATTTTTAAGCTTTATATGATAGCATTTTGATTTACATTATTATTTGGACAGTTCTACATCGTGAGCTCAAAACTACACAACACTACCCTCAATCTATTCTGCACTTATTACTAATGGAAAATTACTAATGGCTTTACAAATATTTTTATTGTAATTGAATTTCAATTTAAAACATTAATATTATCTATAATCCTATTGAACATCACAGGAGCTGAATACCCTACTCCTTTTTTCCTTTTGGTCTTTTGGTGTGAAGCTGAAATGCAATAAGGATGGCCAACATGAGACCATTTAATATTTTGACACAAGAATGCACTCACCAGTGTTGCTTTTGCATTTATTTGATAAAGAATATGACAGTTTGACTATCCTCCGAAAGAAGAAATTCCTCCATATCTCTGTCTAATATAAATGACTTCCTGCCACTGGTCCTAGACTCTCAAATCCCTTGAGAGTCTTATGTGTTTCAAAAAGGTTTTCTCTCATTCTTCCAAACTTCATTGAATACAGGCCCACCTACTCAACCTCTTCTCAGTGGAACAATCCTGTTAAGGAACTATAAAAATTTCTATGTCCCTTACCCAGAGGAACTCATGTAAATGATGGGTTCTTGACCGTGGAGATCAGCTAACTCAAGACAGACCTGGGATCAATCAGGTAAATGTCAAGAATAGTACAGTACAGCACAGATACTAAAGTGATTTAGTAAGCAGCTAAGCTGATGGGTCAGATTTGAAATGTTCATAACTGGGACCTCTAAATAACTAAAATTGTAAAGATGTTTTGAGAGACTCACGCTTTATGGAGACCATAGTGTGTTTCTCGTACTGCTCTTTGGAAGCGTTGTTCATTATTTTGCATTTGTAAATTCCGGTGTTGTTTTCAGTCACATTTTTCATACTGAGAAATAATGTTTTGGAGTAGTTTCCATGCACTTTCTGAGTGTATTGGTTCAGTTTAACTTCTGATAAATTCGGTGAGGCCTGGTAATACCATGCAGGTTCATGCATTAAAAAATTTCGAACAAGACAGGTGAGATTTAGGTCATCTCCCTCAGTTCGAGATTCATTGGCATTTGCTTTGAGGTGCAAGTCATCTGGCTGATCTAATCGAAAACAGACAAAAGCAGTAAACAAAACTGACACATTGAATCCTATAGGCATTTCTGTAAAATATTTTCAGTGATTCTTAACAAGAGAGAATGCTTCAGCAATACAGTATGAGGAACAAACTAATACAGCAGATTTAACTTTGTTACCAGTTGATAATTCAAATCCAATATTTCACTTCTTTGTCTTCCAAAGAAGAATTATCAGTAGCAAGGACAGAGACAATGCTATGTCACCAGTCACCCTCTAGTAATACAAGCATGTCAACTTCATTAAACAAAACTCAGCCATTTCATCCTATTAATTTAAGGAGTCCCCTTAGAGCCTAATTCTTAATGATTACAAAATGTTTATCACTTACAATTACTAATTTGAATGCAGGTTTACCGTCAGGATGCTGAATTACTTTTTAACATAATTGAACTGAATTTGAACCTCTAATATTGAAAACTAACCTCTTTAGAAAAGATTTGTGTACTAAACATTTACATTTGAATTCTAAGGTTAATACACAATGGTTAGTAGCTCATTGTGCAGTGTAGCCTTTAAGCTAGAAGCTGAGTTGACTCCCATTTTACAACGTGATGGTCAAAGAACATGCATTCATAATGTATTGAAAAAAGTTGAGGGTTAACTTGTCAATACTTCTAACATATGACAATGACAAGTCATAAGACTGAAAGAGATCTTTGGTCAACCATATGATAGAAAGGATTTGGTAATTCTACCATCACCACCCATAGTTTTGGTCTACAATATACATGTAAAACGGGATGTTGCCAGAGCAACTCAGATTTCCTAGGGAATTGGGAGGGGTTCATTTGTGGACTAGGTTGGTGTCTACAGGTATTCAATTGCCATTCTGTCTGAATTTGTGATCTGCCTCCTTTCCCTACCCATGG
This sequence comes from Chiloscyllium punctatum, assembly GCF_047496795.1. NCBI lineage: Eukaryota > Metazoa > Chordata > Chondrichthyes > Orectolobiformes > Hemiscylliidae > Chiloscyllium > Chiloscyllium punctatum. The sequence goes on along the minus strand of NC_092763.1, from coordinate 58,354,499 downwards.
TGGAGTTTATGGTACTGAGGGTTTCACCTACATACCATGTGGATGAATATTTTAGAGGGCCAGGCCAAAACTTTGAGTACATGGGTTCAAATTCCACTATGACACTTGATGGAGCTTAAATTCAAGTAATGAGACCTGATATTGAAAGCTAATCTCAGTTGCATCAACCATTGAGCTTTCACTGATCTGTTTCTAAAAAATTATTTGGTTCAACATTGAAGGATGCTGTTGATGTGAATGACCCCTTCTCCACCACTCCTCCTGAGGTCTGAGTAGGGGTACTTTCTTGGCATATTGAACATCTGCTATTCACCTGAAAATTTAGGGTGAGCAAGAAACAGGAGTAGTTCTAATTGCCGTGTTGAATGCTTTAATTAGGGATAGGCAGGTTGGCCAGCTCAGCCTGCTCCAGTCTGACCATAAAATTATAGAGACACGTAGGAAGATCAGAAGGTAGTGGGATGACCATTCAAGGAATTTTATAAGCCCCTCCCTCCACTCAATCCCCCACAAGTAAACCTGTAAAATTCTGCTGAAGTGGTTTCATTGTTAGTGGGACAGGATAGACAGGTTTTTAGTCTTTATGCAACCGTGCAGGAACAAATACGTCTCTGCAGAAATCCTAGAACTGCTTTCTGTTATGAACAGAAGAAACTAACCTTAGCTTTGAGTTTCTTTACTGCTGTTATTAACTGAGAGTAAATAAACTGAGATAACAGCAAAAATGATGTATTACAGTTTCCTCAGAAAATTCTGTTGCTGTGATAACGAACACTTTTACGTGCATGCATTAGTTTGGAACTATGAAGAGTGATAATAAAAGTTCCAACATTTTTTCTCTTGTTCTTACAACTTGTCATTGTCTTATGTTGTAACCAACTTGCTTGACTGCACTTCTAATGCACCTTCCTTGGCCATCAAATCATAGACTCCCTACAGTGCAGAAAGAGACTATGTAGCTCATCTCGTTTGTACCAACGCTTCAAAGAGCATCCCACCCAAACACAGCCCCTACCCTATCCCTGTAACCCTGTATTTATTATCCAGTTAGGTTGCACATCTTTGGACTGTGGGAGGAAACAGGAGTACTCGGCAGAATTGCATGCAGAGAACGTGCAAACTCCACACAGATAGTCACCCAAGGCTGGAATTGAACCAGGTCTCTGGTGTTGTGAGGTAGAAGTGCTAACCAGTGAGCCTCCATGTTGCCCAATAAGTTATGGAATGAGACTCAAACCCATAGCTTCCTACTCTGAAGCAGGAAGCAACGATGCTCTCCATTGTGTCGTAAGACTGCATAGAGCAAATGTACCACCAACAAATGCCAACATTGTTGTGGAAAAATCAAATTATAGTTCGACTTGTACATAGAGAAGCACAGGACTTAGAAGTAGGAGAAGACCATTCAGCCCTTCAAACCTGCTCAGCCAGTCTATAAGATCTTGGCTAATCTGGTTGTGGTCTCAACTCTACTTGCCTGTTTGCCCTCCATACTTGTCTGTCAAAAATCTATCCAACTCAGCCTTGAATAAATGCATTTGGAATGAAAATTCCAGTCTAACAATTCTGAAAGATTTTCTTTCATTTCCATCTTGAAAAGGAGATCACTTATTCTCAAACTGTGTTCCCTAGTTCTAGTCTCCGCCAAAAATAGGAAACATACTCCCATTGTCCACCTAATCAAGTTACCTCAGGTTCTTCTCATCACTGCTCATTCTTCAAAGCTCCAATAAATACAGGGTCAACTTGTTCCACCTTTCTTTGTTAGATAAACTCTTCACCCCAGAAATGAATTAAGTGAAACTTTTCTGAACTGCTTCTGATAAAATTAAATAAAATTTCAAATAAAAAGACCAGAATTCCAGATGTGGTTTTACTAAGGTCCTATACAACTGTAGTAAAATTTCTCTCGTTTTATATTCTGCTCCCATGCAATAAATGCCACTATTCCATTTGCCTTTCTAACCACATACTAGATGTTAAGGGAACGATGCAAAAACATGTTGGAAATTAACCAGTTATAATGCAGTGATAATGCACCCATCTCTGAGCCAAGAGGCCTGGGTGCAAGTACCACCTACTGCAAAGGTGTGTCATAACAATCTCTGAACAGGTTGTTCAGAAATTGTCTATTAAAACTAACATGGGTTGTTTGTGGTACAGTGATGGTATTTCTACCTCCAGACATGAAGCTGATCTTCCTGATGGTTATTCAAGCACAGTAGGATTTATTATAGTTTTAGTGGGAAGAATGACAAATGACAAATGAAAACTATAATGAATCCTGCTGCACTTGATGACAAATGTCATTTCTTCTGATGAAGGGTCACTGGTCTTGAAACGTTAGCTCTGTTTTTCTCCCTATAGATGCTGCCAGAACTGTCATATTTCTCCAGCAATTTTTGTTTTAAATGACAAATGTTGTTCATTAGCTTGGGAATAAAAAAAACAAAATAAATGGAATAATTAAAAGCAGCTTAGGTGCTTGGACACTTGCACTGGGAGAAACAACAGGATGTTTATGTCTTCAAGTATTTTAAAGGCACTCCTATATACAGTAATGGGCAATCATGAAAAAGAAATGTGGTAATTGTTCTCTGTGAAACAATGTCTACTTGATGAAGAATGTCACAGAAAAGAGACTAAGGATTGATCTGGTGAGTATAAAAGAGATGTTGAAAAGAAATGAGATTTCAAATATTGAATGAGTCAATGCAACTTGTCAGCCATCAAATTTTCTTCAAAAAAGAAGTGCTTTTCCAGAAGTAATAATTGGATGCCTTGAAAGAGGCATGCCTTGTGTTATAATGGATGATGAAAACAAAGAAATACTCACTTTGTAATCTTATTGACTTCTACTGTTTTCAAGATGAGGGTGAGATATACAATTTAATAATGATTGTAGTAGTGTTAGTGCCACTTGACTAGCAAGTTTGGGTTCAACTCTCACTGGCTCCAGCTATGTGTCTTGGCACATCTGAACAGATTGATTTTAAGAAACAGGTCAGACTTAGTTCTCATCATCTCCACTTTCATTGCTATAGGAATTTGGATTTTATCTGAAATGCCAGAAAAAGAATACAAGGTCTTGTGGTGCAGTGATGGTGATCTTATTCCAGGGCCAGTAGCTCTGAATTAAAGTCGAGAGTGTGGTGCTGGAAAAGCACAGCAGATCAAGCAGCATCCGAGGAGCAGGAGAATTGATGTTTTGGTCAAGAGCCCTTCATCAGGAAGGGCTGATGAAGAGCTCTTGCCTGAAACATTGACTCTCCTGCTCCTCACATGCTGCCCAACCTGCTGTGCTTTTCCAGCACCCCATTCTCAACTCTGATCTCCAGCATCTACAGTCCTCACTTTCTCCTAGGTCTAGATTAAAGTCCTACCTGCCCTGAACAAGTGGATTAAAAATAGTTAAGGCTCTTGTGGTGTACTTGTAGTGTTCCTGTCTCTGAGTTAAAAGGCCTGGGTGCAAGTCTCTCCTGCTCATAGGTGTTTTATAACTTGTCTGAACATTGTGATTAAAACAAAAATTATAAAAAGAGGAATCAACTAGAAGGAGGGAGAATGTGTATTTGAATAGTGAACTAAGCTCTGTGTGAAGCAATAAAGGTATTTTGATTTCTGTATGTTTTCACAAATAGGCCCAAGGATTCATCTGCATGCTAACCTTTTGTCATTTAGGTACCAGAGCACCCAAATTCATCTATATAATGAGTTCTGCTATCTGTCTCGATTTAAATACTGCTTCTCTATTTTTCCTGCTAATATTGATGAGTTCATACTTTCCAAAATTTTACAGCATCTGTCAACTTTTTTGCATAGTCACTTAGCTCTGTATCTCTTTGCAGACTGTTTACCTCCTCCAGAAAGACTATTTTTCTCCTTACCCTGGTGTCATTGCAAATTCAACTTCTATACATTTAGTAAATTCATTCCAGTCCCAGAAAGTGAATAGTTGACTCCCCAGCACTGATCTGGTAGTAACACCTTGGCAAACTGGGAAAGGCCTTTATCCCTACTCCCTGCAGCCTGTTACCAAACCAAATATCCCCTTGTTTATATATTATCCCCTTTCACCATAAGCTCTCATAGTGCTGTGTTTTTTTGTTTCCCCCTTTTGTTGAACAAAGGTGCAACATTTGCTGTTTTCGTCAGCTGTAATATTTGGGGGCAATGTGATTTGCTGCTCAAAATAGTAATTAAAGATGTATCTTCACATGTGTGTACTTAATGTGGAAAATATTATTTATGGTCTTTGTGGCATGCCTTTGGATTGTGTTTACATTTATATTACAACCTCGAAGCTCTCAGATTGTGATGGACAAATAGGCTTCTATCAGTTTCTTTCTGATTATTTTCTTCAAATCTAACTTCCTGGTTTATGTAGAGATAAGTCAGAATAGGAAAAGAAAAGCTAAATACAAACAAATCTTTTTTATATTATTTTTCTTTGCCAATGTTCAATCCTTAGGTTGTTGCCTTTTTAAGGCTATGGTTCTAAAGGTGTAAGTAAAGCATCCAAACTAAACAAAAATAGGCTACTTCATTATGCTGACAATTATGCCTAATCCATTTGACTGTTATTTTCCAAAATTGGTTACTGGATTATGATAGGTCACGGGACCTTTCAATCCTATTTTTCTCTTTCACCATCTCTTGATTCATGAACAATTTGCAGCATCTCAGCTGTTCCCCAAGTCCAGCTAATGTGACACAATTCAAGAACTGAATCTGGAACTTCCTGGCTTGAAGAGTTTAATGTTGAAAGCGAGGGGGTTACTTGCTTTGGATTTTTCATGCAAAGGAAGCAGATTAGCATTAATTCAGTTGAGTAGTCCTTTTCAGGTCTGATCAGAATCTGAAGTTTAAGATACCTAACAGTACTACCTTGGAAAAATACTGCAATTCCTCATATAGAAGAATAAAATTAGAACCAGCAACAGAAAGTAGAATTTCTCAACTATAATGCCAGTCACTATCTTGCTTTGCAAGTAACATTTTTGAACAGTGTCCAACAGGATAACAATGGAACACATCAGCAGAGAAGTCAACCTCTTTAAGCATGTAAAAGACTATGTCACAGAATTGTATAATAGGAAATCCCACAAGTCTGAAGACAGTTTGATACAATTGAAAATACCATTTTAAATGTTGTTTTAAATATATGAACAATAAATAATCTTTATATGGGGCAAAGGCGTGCACAGGATGTTTGAGAATGGGAAGGGCACCTACCAAACAAAGACTTACTTCCATCAACCAGGGCAGCCAGGATGAAATTCCTGTTTTTATAGCGTGGCAAGGACAATGTGTATAAATGAGCATTAAATGTGCATTGACCTCTGCACCCCAAAGCTTAATGGTTGTAATAGGATTGAAAGATGGTTAAAAATGTTTTAAATCAGTGAATTTGCCCCCAATCTGCTTCTGATATGCCTTCTGCTATTTTGATATTGGCAAGCAGCATGCTTCATCAGGATAATGCACCATGTTTAAATGGTGCGGTTGGTAGCCTCATTTATATTTATCAGCTGCTGGCTGTTCTGAGCAGGTCTTGGGAAATCCTGCAGTGAGAGAGATGCTTTTTGGAACATTCCTAATGGGCCAGGGTGGAGCAAGATTGCTCTTCTATTCTATTGCACCTCTGACCCCTGCAGCATTCCTACTGATAATCATGCAAATAGCTCCAAAACTTTGAAATAAAGCTAAACTTTCAAACAGTTGTGCCTTATTAGCAGAGTACTCATAAAAGCCTGTATTTGTTACACTTTCACCTAAACAACCCCGTTAGTGATGCATTTCTTAGGACACAAGCCAAAACAATTGTTGCTTAAAAAAGTGTGGCCCAATTAGTGTTCAAAAAGCATGTGTGCTAAAAAGAAATTGGAATAGAAAATTAATGCTTCCCATATTTTCTATTTCGAGCAAAAATGAAACATTTTAAAAGACCATACTACAAATAGGGCCACCTGACTGTCAGTCTGACTATCTGAAATACTTGAGGCTGGTAAACATATGAGTGAAAACATTAGTCACTTTGAAACACGGGGGAGTGGTGAGAGAATATTCTCCAAAGCAGCTACTGACTAGTAAAAACACAGCTGGTTCTCTGGTGCAGGTTGCCTGTATTATGGAGAGGCTTGGGCTTTTTATCCATGAAAGGAAACATGATTGACACGAGGTAGCAAGATGCATAGAAGTATAATATTCATTAACATTTTGGAAGTAGGAGAACAGGAGTCATGTTAAAATTAGTCAAAGTAGTCATAACACTTGTTCCAAAATTTTACTTAATGCTGAAGATTATCAGAATGAGGAAAGAACTTTGTAGGGTAGTGGTTGAGGCAAATATCAAGGGTACATCGAAGAGATGAATGCTGTCATGGGAGGGGATTGCAAAATATCTCTAATGAGGTATGCTGGCAAGAATTTCCTCATTCATATTTATCTGGAAATCTTGTGATTTTCAGAAAATCTATATAAGAACACAATGTAGCCAAGAAGCAGACAGATTTAGTGATTGATTGTGCTAAACTAATTTCAAGAATTACTCTGTTTCCTGAAAATCTCTCACATTTCCCACATATTTCCAAGCCCTAGTTGCTTTCTAAACTGATAGATCTTTCTGCTTGTAAAGCCACAATACATGCCTGCAGAACATTGGCTCTCTTCCAACTTGCTGGTTGTGTTAGGCATATCCACTGTAGTGGCATCACAAAATAATTTTTAGTCTAAAGAGTTAATTGAAGCTTTGTAAAGTAGTTAATTTTTCATGTGGCTTTCAGGAGCAGAGACAAGACAATTATGGGCCAGGTTTTCATGGGATTGTGAGTGCTCTGTGGACATTCAATGTCTGGCAGTGCCCGGATGTGCAACTCTTGTTTCTAACAGTGGTCAGTAAAGGAGAGTGGACAAGGTGTGAATCACATCGGAAGGAACCCAAATTCACCAGGACCATTTAAGCTTCATGTTAAGTTAATATAGAATCCACTTTTTTGCTGTTGTAAGGGTCATAATCTGCAGTGTGGAATTTGCAAAAGGATTGTGTAGACATAAATAATCAAAATGAGTGGACAAAGTCCGTTTAATCTCCCTAAGCTAATGTTTTCAAAACTCGTGCTCTTTAAATTGTCAAACTAAAAGCTGCCAGGGATGTAAAAATAGCCCTGTGGAAATACTTTGATTAACAATCCAGTTGGTGGAACATCTTTTTGTGAAATTTTAATGCAATCTTTTATTAATATCTCCCTATTAATTGTGAATGCCTGGCTGGTTTCAAAAGGGACAGCTTCTTTAAACTGTTCACATGAACAGCTTAAAGAAGCTGTTAAAAGAGTTGATGTTTGAAGAGACGTTTGCTTATAAGTGATTGCCCTGTGAGCATATTTCATGCTTTTAAGAATAGGAGTTTATTCCACCATTGACTGTGTGTGAGTCAGAGTAGTTTAGATTTTTGGACATGTATTTTTTTTTCATCTATATAAATCCTGAGATCTTACTATGGTAGATATTAGGTGAGCTAGCATGGGGCCATAGAAAGGGGCATGAGTTTGCACTGATTTGTCATGGAGAATGTGAGAGTCATGGGATATGTGTGTATGGGGGATGAGGGGATGTGAGAGATGAGGAATTGATGATCTAAAATCTTATAAAACAACTGGACAAATTTGCACAATATTGAGGAAGGCCACGTAACTTGTCTCCCCTTCCTTGTGCCTTCCTAACATCTACTTCTGGATTTTGCCTGACTTCATCCTGAATTATCCCAGAAGTGATAATCTTGTGATTCAGGCCATTTCTTACTCTGAAAGATCTGGTGAGTTGCAACGTTTCCAACTCACTCTGGCCCTGTGTCTCAGAAGTAATCTGTTCATTTTAAAACTTTTTGATCTAACATTTGTGTATTGCCAACAGTGCAGGAAAATCATGACTGATTGATGTTCTGATGAAGAGTTACCGGACTCAAAATGTTAACATTGCTTTCTTCCCACAGATGCTGCTAGACCTGCTGAGTTTCTCTAGCAATTTCTGATTTTGTTTCAGATTTTCAGCATCTGCAGTTCTTTGCCCTGCGCAAAATATTAACAAGCTGGCAAATAGATTGAATTGAATCAAGGCTTTTGGATAATGAATAAGTCCTTACCTGTGATGTAAAAGTTAATTCTTCTGTGGTCTTCACCATAATCATTTGTAGCAATGCAGTAGTAAATCCCTGACACCTTGGCTTCAGCCACAGTTAGAGTGCTTACCGTCTAAAACAACAGAAAGAGGTTTCACACATTAGATGAATACAGGAAATGCACTCTTTGAAATGTCAATAAAATTGATGTCATGTCTTATGTTAATGGAAGACAATTGGATGGCAGAGATCCTGCCAAGTTGATGCACTATTGTGGGATCTTTTAAAAGTTCAGTGAAAGTATATGTATGAGAAAAGGGTGATTTGCAGTCAGAAACCAGTTCAGAGAGCCCTAGATGTCTAAGAATATTCAGGACTAGATAAGAAGGAAAAGAGAAGCTTCTAACAAATACAAAGGGAACAAATCAACAGAATCAGGGTGGTGTGTGAAACATGGGGTGGGGGGAGGGGCTTAAGAAAACAGTTAGGAGTGTAAAGAGGGGGTATGAAAAAACACTGGCAGGTAACATTCGTGAGAATCCCAAAATATTCTACAAATATATCCAGCGGAAAGAGGATAGCCAGGGAAAGAGTAGTGTCTATTAGAGACCAATCTGCAAGTGAAGCTGGAGGACATTGACAGGGTATTAAATGAGTACTTCACATCTGTCTTCACATGCAAGTACAGAATTTGGGAAGCAAGATGTGAAGTTCTTGAGTAGCTTTACATAGTTATTGAAAGTTTTGGCAGACTCAAAAGTAGACAAATCCCCAGGTCTGGATGAGTTATATCCCAAATTGCTGTGGGAGGTGAGAGAGAAAATTATAGTGTTTCTGATCCAAATTTTCAATTCCTCTCTGGCCACAGGGAAGGTGCCAGAGATTTAGAGGACAGCTAATGTGGTTCTACTTTTCACCAAGGGTGGTAGAGATAAACCAAAGAATTACAGATCAGTGAGTCTTACATTAGTGGTGGGGTACTACTGGAGAAAATTCTGAAGGAAAGAATTAATCTCTATTTGAAGGCTTGATCAGAAACAGTCAGCATAGCTTTGTCAAAGGGAGTTCAGACTTTAGAAATTAGATTTTTTTTAGATGACCAGGTGGTGTAGATGATAAAGAAGGTAAAAAGTGCCTGGGATTCCAGGTAACTTGGCAAGTTGGATCCAAAATTGGCTTGCTGATAGTAGATAGGAGGTGGTGGAGAAAGGCTGTTTGTATGACAGCAGCCCAATGATGTAGCATACAGATCAGTGTTGTTCTCTTATTGTTTGTGATATGAATAAAAATAAAATGGTAGATTTATGATAAGCAAGTTTGTGGATGGCATAAAAGTTGGTCAGCTGATTGACAGTGAAGGAGGTGATCTTACATTACAGGAAGGTGGTGGGGATCTGGAACTCACTGCCTGTAAGAGTGGTAGAGGCAGAAACCCTCATCATATTTAAGGAATATTTTGATGTTACTCCTGAAATGTCACAGTATAAATGGCTCTGTGCCAAATGCTGGAAAATGGGATTAGAATGGTTTGGTCTTGTATTTGTCTGGTGTAGAATTAATGGTTCAAAGGGCCTTTTTCTTTGCTGTATGCCTCTATGACTCTGACTCTGACTCTATGAGGATATGAAAAGATTGGTCAGATGGGAGATCAGTGGCAGATGGAATCTAATCCTAATGACTATGAAGTGTTGCACTTTGGGAGAAATAACATTGAATAACTATACTCAGTGAATGGCAGGATGTTAGGAAGTTCAGAGGACAGAGGGATGCATGAAGGTGACAGGCGTATTAATAGATTATTTAAGAAGGCGCATAGGATACTTAAAATTATTATTTGACACATAGATGAAAAGAACAGGGAGATTATGTTGGAGCTGTACAAAACTTTGGTTTGGCCACAGCTAGTACATTGTGCGCAATTCTGGTCACCACTCTATAAGAAGGACGTGATTGGATGCAGAGGGGCAGAGGAAATTCACCAGTTTTGCCTTGTGTGGAGCTGTTTACCTCTGAAGAGAGGCCGGATAAGCTCTGGTTGTTGTTGTTTAGCGCAGTGGGGGTTGAGTGGGGCTCTTATTCAGGTGTATAAGATTATGAGGGGCATGGAGAGGGTGGATAGGAAGTAGCTGCTACCCCCTACCCCAAGATGAAGAGTCAATAACAAGCAGGCATAATTTTAAAGCAAATAGCTGGAGTCTTAGAAGTGATTTGAAGATTTTTGTTTTACCCAGAGGTTGGTAGGAGTGCATTGCCTGGGAGGGTGGTTCAGTTGGAAGCCGACTAAATAGTCCATGGATGAGCACTTGAAATGTCATAACATTCAGGACTATGTGTCAAATCCTGCAAGGTGTGACTAGTGTAAGTTTGGAGTAGTTTTTTCTACTTGATAGAAGGGTCCCTTCTGTAGCGTATGCTTCTATGATTCTACAATTTGGCAATCATTGCACAGGAGGCAATTCTCATCTAACACCTCCCTTCTGCACAAAAAGGACATCTATCTAATGCCAATTGCTTGAAGTATATGTGTGAATAATGGACAGAAACTAAACCAGGCTAAATTCTCATGTTACCAATGGGTGAGAATGACATATTGACAAGAATCATATGTGAAGAATGGCATTTTTGGCTGCCAAGAACTGCATCATTTGTAACAAGCTAGGGGTCATTGCATTCAAAATTGACGACAAGAAATAACTGGATAGAGGAAATATTGTGCTTCATTCTGATAATTTGAATACCTTCAAGGATCTTTTGAACATTGAGGCAGACAGAAACACCCCACCATCTGTGCGATGTTATCATTATGCAAAGTGTGTGACCTGCTGTTAGATTCATTCTTTTAAAAGACAGTTTGCTTAAGTCAGTAAATAGATTGGCCAAATTTAGTGGAGTATGCTCCACAGAAGGATTGAATAAAAAGGGTGTAATTACTTTGTAAAACATCAATTAATAAAGCACATTAAAGATAGTAAAACCTTAACATTAATTAACATTAACCAAAGGCCTTCACATGAACATTTTTAAAACAAAGTTGACATAATATCCTATAAGGATGCCTGTAGGATTGACAACCAAAATTCTTTGCCAAAGAGATATGTTTGAGAGCATGTCTTCTGTTATGAGATATTGGTGGTAAAGCAGGAAGGCTTAGGGAGACACTTGCAAAGCTTTGGGTCTAAAGGCGTAGCCACCAATGATGGAGCACGTGGAATAAGGATAAACATAAACAGAGTGACAACCTTAAATGCATCATATTTAAACCAACACAAGTTGGTTAAGTTAAAATGCTAAAGTCCATGATTAAAGAGGAAATAGCAGGGCATTTAAAAATACTTAACACAACCAAATAGAGCTAACATGGTTTTGAGAAGGGGAACACATGCTCGACAAATTTGTGGAGTGTTTTAAGGATATAACAGACAGAATTGACAAAGGAGAGTCAGTATATGTACTTGGATTTCCAGAATTCATTCAATAAGGGCCACATAAGAGGTTATTGCACAAGATCATTCATAGTATTTGAGATAATGTGTTAACATAGATTGTGGATTAGTTAACACACAAAAGACAGACAGTCAGGATTAATGGATCTTTTTCAGGTGGGAAATTGGAATGATACAAGGATCAATCCGAGGGCAGTAATTATTTACGATCCATATTAATAGCTTGGTGAAGGAGGCAGAGTGTAATGTATCCAAATTTTTTGATCATTCAAAAAATAAGTGGGTGGGCATGTTATGACAGAATAAATCTGCAAGCGGGTGTAGGTAGGTTACATAAGGGGACAAAAACGTGGTAGGTGGAGTTTAACATAGGAAAGTATGAGGTGACGTACTGTGGTAAGAAGAAGCTGATTAATTCCAAAAAGATACAGCACGGAGGGATTTGGAAACATAAAATGTTAGCTGCAGATGCAGTAAATAATTAAGAAGGGAAATGGAATTCTGACCTTTACTGGTAGGGGTTGAATTTTTTAAAAAAAGAGAGAATTCTTGATATAACTGTACAGAGTGTTGGTGAGGTTGCACTTGGAGTACTGTGTACAGTTTTGGTCCCTGTATTTGAAAAGGATTTACTGGCCTTGGAAGCAGCTGAAAAGAAAGTTATGAAGCTGATTTCCAGAAAGAAAGGCTTGATTAATCAAGAATAGCTAAACAGATTGGTTCTATGTTCATAACGATTTAGGAGAATGTGAGGGGTGATCTTATTGAAACATACAAGATTCTGAAGAAGGTTGACAGGGTGGATTTTGAAGATATTTCCACTAGTTAGGGAATATCAAACCAGGGGACACAGATACAAAATAAGAGGCATTATTTAAATCTGGGGTGTGAAGCAACTTTTTTCTCTCAAAGAAAAGTGAATATCTAGAATTTTGTACCCCAGAGAGTTCTGGAAATTAGATCACTGAATGTATTCAAAGAAGAGCTAAGTGGATTTTAGAATTATCAAGGAGGTGAGGGTTATGAGGTGTTGGCATGAAACTGGAGCTGAAGCTGGACAAATCAGCCAAAGTCTTATTAGGATGTCAGGGTAGGTTTGAGGGTCTGAATAGCCTACTCCTGTTCCTATTTCTTATGTTCTGACATTCTTAAAATGTAATTATCTCTGGTAACTGATAGCAAAAGTTCTGCAGAGTCGACAAAGGTATACAAAACATGCTTTCTTCTTACTGATAATCTTTCCTAAATTCTATATCAGAATGTTATAGAATACATAGAGGTAAATCATGCAAGGCACCTTGCACAGCCAAAATCCATCTGTCTACTGTTAATAGGGCAGAGTTTCCACTCTGCTAAACCGGTTCTTCCAGTGTAATACTCTTGTACTGTGTGAAGCTCTCACTGAAGTTTAAGTGCATATCATGTAGAGTGCCCATTGAGTTATTGGGTCTTTCACATAACTTTAAAAAGGTTGTGCTGAAAGCCATCCTCATGGACAAGATTGGCCATTGGCCCAAGATGAATGAATCACTATTTGGAGATTCTGCTAATTGCACTGCAGAGCTTCAAGAGCCCCAAATGTTTAAGCTGGGCACAAAGACACTGCTCAGACCATTTTAAAAGCATTTTAATTACTTTTGTTTACTTAGAGATGGACAACATTATAATGAGCAAATGATTCTGATTACCTTTTAAGTCATTTTCAGTAAATGCGAGTTTAACAGCGAGTGAAGTAGAAACAGAGAAAATAGGAGCAGGCAGAGGATATTTGGCTCTTCCGACCGACTACCATTCAATGTGATCATGGCTGATCATCCAACTCAGTACCCTGTTCCCACTTTCTCCTTATTCCCTTTGATTTCTTTAGCTCCAAGAAACGTATTTAACTCCTTCTTAAAAATATTCAACTGCTTTCTGTGGCAGAGAATTCCACAGACTCACCCCTGCATGAGTGAAGAAATTCCTTCTCATTTCTGTCCTGAACAGCCTATCCCATATCTTTAGACTGTGTCTCCTGGTTCTGGATTGACTTTGTGATTAAATATTCACTATTTGGTAATTAAAACACTTTAGCTGTATTAATCAAATTGCACCACATTACCTTAACTTTTTAAGATGTCAAGGATTTTCTTTAAGCAAAACACATTTTTTAAGAACCGAGGTTTTAAAATGTTGTCCGATTATGCTGATTTTCCAATCTGATATGCAAAAATGTTTGAAATAAATGTCAACACAATAAAATTTTTGTCAAATGAGTGCAATTGCTTTTTAAATTTGTGGCTACTTTGCCATTTATGTCCAAAGTAGAAACTAAACCCTAGTTTAATTTACACTCTCAAATGGTTTTACACACAGATTGTGTACAGCACTGATTGCAGAAGCTGTGAATCGATCAAAAAGTGGGGTCAGAGTGCTAAGGCTGGTAGTACATAATATGGTATTTAAGTGTTCTAGGTTATGAGTTGATGATGGAATTTGATATATACTTGTTATTGATTAAAAGAGAAAAGGTAAATATTGACTCAAATAATATTCTCAAAGTATACATTTCAAACACACTCGAAAAAAAATGTTTGGCATGAGATGCCAGAATTGGCATATATTTCCACGCAAACATTAATCCATCCTTGTCTTTAAACCTGCTGTGCATTTTGTGCAATATGTGATATTGATTTATATAGTATCTCAAAGGACCAAAGAAACTACATAAATGTGACTCACCAACTGTGCAAACCACATGTTTCCCATATAAATCTTTGTGTTTCCTTTCTTATGCAACATAATTAATGGCTTACAAATGTTCCTGGAGTTGTTCAAAATATTTCGGTGACATTTTGAGATAACTAAAACAATGGTCCCTGTTGAGTCAATCTTTCAGAAGTTTTGATTTTGGATTGTTCGCTATATTTTAAAGATATGTAAATTAACATGGAATTCAAAACATTCAAGCTATAGGTATTGAAATTCTTCAATTTGGAGTGGTGTTTTGGTAATATCACTGGACTGGCAATCTAGAAAGCCCAGGCTAATGATCTGGGGACACGAGTTTGAATTGACCATGGCAAACGTTGAAATTTGAATTTTAAAACAAAATCTGGAATTTAAAGGTGACGGCATATTCACTGACAATTGTTGTAAAGACATATCTAGTTCACAGTTAAAAATCACACAACACCAGGTTATAGTCCAACAGGTATAATTGGAAGCACTAGCTTTTGGAGCGCTGCTCCTTCATCAAGTGGTTGTAGAGTACACAATTGTAAGACACAGAATTTATAGCAAAAGTTTACAGTGTGATGTAACTGAAATTATACATTGAAAAATACCTTGATTGTCTGTTGAGTCTTTCATCTGTTAGAATACCATGACAGTTTCACTTCTTTCACATGTAAATCACAAATTGTTTTTTATAAGTTACATTCTCAGGTTAACTGTCCAATTGGTGTTAGCCAGACAATATGTTGAAGGTGTTAGCCCTCTGTGTTCTTTGCCTGTGTCATAATGTTTAGACTGATTCTAATCTAAAAAGTGAGATAACAGAGTCTTACATGAATTCATGCAGTTTTTGAGCAAAGTACAATGTAACTCTGCAAGTACAAATTCACCCCACAAATGTACATGTATATGTGTGCATGTGGGTCTTTGTGTATGTGTGTGTGTGAGTGTGTGTCTGTTTATCTGTCTGTCTGGGCTGGGTAGTTGTGAATGTGAG
The DNA here is from genome assembly GCF_047496795.1 of Chiloscyllium punctatum. Lineage (NCBI taxonomy): Eukaryota > Metazoa > Chordata > Chondrichthyes > Orectolobiformes > Hemiscylliidae > Chiloscyllium > Chiloscyllium punctatum. Next base: position 58,339,225 of record NC_092763.1, on the reverse strand, counting down.
AGAGAGAGTGTATATGTGTGTTTGTGAGTGTGTGCGTCTGTGTATACGTATGTCCGTGTGTATGCGTGTGTACAGGAGTGCCTGTGTGTGTGTGTGTGTGTGTGTGTGCGCGCGCGCATGTGTGTATGTGTGTCTGTGTGTGTATGTCTGTAGGAGTGTGTGTGTGTCTGGGGTGGGGAGATGTGAGTGTCTGTGAGAGAGAGTGTATATGTGTGTGTGAGTGTAGAGTGGTCTAAGTCTGTGAGAGGATGTATGTGTGAGTGTGGGAGTGTGTGTGTGTCTGTGTGTGTGTTTGTGTATACGTGTGTTAATGTGCATGTGTGTGTATAGGAGTGTGTGTGTGTGTGTGTGTGTGTGGGTGTGTAGGGGTGTCTGCGTGTGTGTGTATATAGTGCAATGGTGGTCACCTGTAGTGTGACATGAACCCAAGGTCCCGGTTGAAGCCCTCCCTATGGGTATGGAACTTAGCTAGCAGCCCCTGCTCGGCCACTTTTTGCTGCTGCCTGTCCCGAAGTCCACCTTGGAGGATGGTCACCCGAAGGTCCGAAGTCTCACAGACTTAAACTATTCTACACTCACGCACACACATATGCACACTCTCTCACAGACACTCACAATCCCCACCCCAGACACACACACACTCCTGCAGACACACACACTCCCACACTCACACATGCAACCCCTCACAGACTTAACACTCTCTACATTCACACACACACACCCAAACACACACACACACACACACATTTGTGGGGTGAATTTGTACTTTCAGAATTACATTGTACTTTGCTCAAAAACTGCATGAATTCATGTAAGACTCTGTTATCTCACTTTTTAGATTAGAATCAGTCTAAACATTATGACACAGGCAAAGAACACAGGGGGCTAGCACCTTCAACATATTGTCTGGCTAACACCAATTGTACAGTTAACCTGACAATGTAAAAAAAAGTTTTGCGATTTACACTTGAAAGAAGTGAAACTATCATGGTATTCTAACAGATGAAAGATTCAACAAACAATCAAGGTATTTTTCAATGTATAATTTCAGTTACATCACACTGTAAACTGTTGCTATAAATTCTGTGCCTTACAATCGTGTCCTCCACAACCACCTGATGCTGGAGCGGTGCTCCAAAAGCTAGTGCTTCCAATTAAACCTGTTAGACTATAACCTGGTGTTGTGTGATTTTTAACTTTATGCACCCCAGTCCAACACCGGCATCTCCAAATCATATCTGCTTCACATTAGGAAAGTAAATATGCCATACTTATGTGGCCTACATGTAGTTGTAGACCCACACTCTTAAATGAAGTGGTTAGCTCCACTCAGTGTATCAAGCCATTTAGAACTGTGGTATCTAAGGACTTCAATTGTTCACAAATGTGACTCACCACTACATTCTCCAGGGCAATTAGTGATGGGCAATAAATGCTGGCCTAGCCAATGATGCTCACATAAGATGAACAAATAAAGGAAAAGCAAGATGACCTATTTAGGAGTATCATTTCATACAAATACTGAGGGTCAATTATCTTATTTGCAACCCAGTAACAAGATGACCTTCATTCATGTTAAAACATTAGGAGATAAGTTCTGAATTAAAAAAAAAATGGGAGAAGAGTTAATTGGCTTTATTGACAGGCCTATGAATGAATTACTGACAAATAAAAAATTAGCATTGCAGGTCTTCGCCCGGCTAAGATCACGAGAAGAGAACAAAGGACATATGGACAGTTCGGTTTTAAACATGAGACTGTCAGTTAAATCTGAAAAATGGAGCTGAAAGATAAAAAGTAAAAGGACAATATTTACAATTAGAAATAGTTGGAAAGAAAGGTCATGCCAAAAACAAGAAAGCTGGGTGTATAATTTATTTTTTTTATAGCGAGAAGTGAAATTGAGTTGAGTAATTGGAATTTGTTTGACTGGAGGTTCACTTGCTGCCTGTGAAATGATCTGTATGTAAAATGGTCCAATGTGCCCACTGGAAAGTTTATCATTTATAATTTTTTTAAGTGACGCCTTCTGTTCTGATGTGCAATATACTCCATACTATGTCTTTCTGATCAAGAAACAATAGTTTTCACCTTGCTACTGGAGGGAAGTAGTCTAGGGTCATAGCAGGCTGGGTGGCAGGAGGAAGCTTTTGCCAAATCACCACCACTACCCCCGCTCCCAATGGGGAAAATCCAGATCAATTTTTTCAAGAAATTCTGCCTCAGACTTTCATGTTTTATGAAACCATGATTGTGCCGGGAGTGGGAAAGTATTTGCAGCCCTTCAGACTATCTCCCTGATGGAAGAAAAACTAGAAAAGAAAGAAACCATGAGAAGAAGAAATAGAAAGAAAGGAAGCCAGGTAAAATCTGTTGAAAATATTTACCAATATGAACAGTGAGAATAGAGTTTCTAGGCTAAATCTGCAGCAGAGGGCGAGGGAACCAACAAGAGGGAAAACCATACTTGAACTCATCCTCATCAATCTGCCTGTCACAGATGCATCTGTCCATGACAAAATTGGTAAGAGTCACCACTGCACAGTCCTTGTGAAGATAAAATCCCCATCTTCACATTAGTGATGCCTTTATATTACGTGGCTTGGTGAATGGGATAGATTTTGAACTGATCTAGCAAAACTGGGTGTCCAGGAGGTGGAATGGGCCATCAGTAACTGAATTGTACTCAAATACAATCTCTAACCTCACATTCCAGCTCTACCATTGCCATCAAGTCAGGTGATCAGCCCTGGGTCAGTAACAAATGCAGAGGGGTATATCAGGAGCAGCATCAGGCAGAAATAAAAGTGAAGTTTCAACCTGTTTAGCTGCAACACTGGACTACTTGCATGATAAACAGCATCACCAGCAAATGAAGGAAAAAATTAAGCTATTTCACAAACAGTAGATCAGATCTAAGCATTGTAGTCTTGCCACATCCAGTTGCGAATTCTTATAAGAGGAAGAGGCTTTACAAATATCCCAAACTGCAATGATGAGTGAGCACAGCACATCAGTGCAAAACACAATGTTGAAGCAGTTACAACAATCTTCAGCCAGGAGTCCACGTGGATGATCTATCTCGGCCTCTTCTTTTTAGCCTCAACTAACTTGGTTAGTCGTGGTACTGCCAAGTCACACTTGGTGATGGACATTGAAGTTCAGACTACATTCTGCGCACATTACTCTTTCTGCTTCCTGCAAATCGTGTCAAACGTGGAAGATTATAGGTTCATTCGCTGAAGAGTGAGGAGGGTGTGAAGGGTTGGGGGAATAGTGCAATGTTGTAATCAGTAGGAGGTTTCCTTGCCCTATGGGAAAGATGTCAGTCTTTAGCCAATTTAATTCACTCCGCATGGTATCAAGAAAGGCTGGAGGCACCGGATACTGGCCCTGAAAATATTTCAGCAATAAGACTGAAGACCTATGCACCAAAACTTGCTGTGCCCCTGGTCAAGTTGTCCAGTACAGGTACAGCAACACTGGCGATTATTAGACAATGTGGTAGGTTGACTAGAGCTGTCTAACACACAGAAAGCAGGACAAATACAACCCACAATTCTAGTCTTGGTCATCAGAAAAATGATGGAAAGGGCCATCGACAGTGCTATAAAGCAACAATCTCTTCACAGTAACCTGCTTGTTACTGCTTAGTATGGGTTTTGCCAAAGCCAGATAGCTCCTGATCTTGTGACAGCCTTGTGTCAAACACAGACAGAAGAGCTGAACTCCAGTAATGAGGTGAGGGTGACTGCCCTTGACATTAAGTCAAAATTTGAGCAAGTGCAGCATCAAAGAGGTTAGGAATAAAACCAGTCAATAGGAGTCCACTGGTTGGAAACAAATGAAAATAGTCGTGGTAGTTGGACATCTTGCATCTTGGTTCCAGGACATCTCTGCAGGAGTTCCTTAGGGCAGTGTCCTTAACCCAACCATTTCTAGCACTTTATCAATTTTTTCTCTATCATAAAATCAGAATGGAGATGATCACTGATGATTGCACAATGTTCAGTACCATTCATAATACAAGTGCCAGGTATTGACCATGTTCAACAAGTAAAGAATCTAACCATCACTATTTGACATTCAGTGGCATTGAATTCCCCATTATCAATGACCTGGAGGCTACCATTGATCAGAAACTTAACTGAACTACCTGTACAAATACAGTAGCTGGAAAAGCAAGTCAGTGGCTAGGAATCTTGCAAAGAGTAACTCACTTGCTGCTTCACCAAAGTCTATTCACCACCTGCAAGGCATACGTCAAGAGTACAATTCAATACTCTCCACTTCCCTGACTTAGTGCACCTCTAGCAGAATTCAAGAAGCTTGACACTATCTGACAATCTGATTGGCACCACACCCATAAACATCCACTTTTTCCGTCCGTTACGCACTATAGCAACAGTGTGTACTGCCTACAAGATGCATTGCAGAAAATTACCAAGGCTCCTTAGGTAACATCCTCCAAACCTATGATCACTGCCACACATGTGGACAAGGTCAGCATGTACATGCAATACCACCATGTGCACATTTTTTTCATGGCACTCACTACCCAGATGTGGAAATATCTTGCCATTCTTTCTCTGTCACTGGATCAACACCCTGAAATGCTCTCCCTAACAGTTTATGCGTTTATCTAACTAAGTGGACTCAGCAGTTCAAGAAGCTGGATAGCCACCATTTTCTCAAGGGCAATTAGGGATGTGCATTAAGTGGTGAAACCTACATCTGGAATGAATGAAAAAGGTCTTCCCAAGTCTGAAAATCTGGTCGTCTTGGCATATGTGGTTGAGTCACTAATCATGTGTGGTTGTCTCTGCAGTTTTGGTGGATACAGCTTGCTCAGGAAATGCTTTATGAAGAAACATTTTCAATTGCACCTCCAGAAAAATAATCAGATACCATCCTGATTTCAGTGTGAAGGTTATTCAGAAACTGAAGACCCAAGCTGAAAAATCCAAACATAAACTCCAAGCCTATAAAAACTGTTCATTCATGATAGTCATAAAACCGATCATAAGACAGTCAGGCGTTCCCTCATACACAAGCCCAGGAATTATCTGGAAATCTGTGGTTTTCAAGAAAATTGATAGATGTGGAGAGGATATTTCTTCTTATGGAAGAATTTAGAACTAAGAGTCAATGTTTAAAACCTAGGGGCTGCCCATTTAAAAGAGAAGAGCAAATTGTTTTCTCTAAATATTGTAGATCTTTAGAACCCACTTCCAGAAAGGGCCATGAGGCAGAGATTCTGAATATCTTTCAGGGTGAAAGATTATCAGGAGTAGGCTGGATATAGATTTAAGATTATGATCAGTTCAGCCATGATAGTATTAAATGGGGAAGCAGTCTCAGGGGGCTGAGTGGCCTACTCCTGCTCCTTGTTCATTTGTTTGTAATTACCTCATTTTTAAAAATAGCTTCCAATGTCTTTCATTGATCTTTTGAAATCAATCCGGACATCCCTGCAGTTTTTCAAACTCAAGTGCACAAAAATTACTAAACATGAAGTGTCTTCATAACAAATTAACCACAAATAATCGAATTAGATACAAGAAGAGTTTGCAGTCAGAAATGGTATCAGTCTGTTTTCAAAGGCTGAAATATGCAGTTTTTGAAATCAAGTTATCTTGTTTCAGATCAAAGAAGGTTTTAACACTGGCACTTGAGATCTGTTTTCAATTAATTTGGAATGGTTTTGGAATTGATGGACGGAAAGTTTATCTGATTTGTCAAAGATCGTCAAACCTAATATCCTACTGCTTTTGAGGTAGAGAAACATACAGAGGCTTCAAACTTATACTTAGTCTTGTCGAGTTTGGAAAAAGTGTTAGTTAAGCCTTTAGTGCTCTAAGTTAAATAATGTTTGCGGTTGAACTGTCCCAAGTTGAAGAATGAACAAAAGTTGCTTATGGTAGCAAATACCTGATTAAAATATTCAGTAATTGATTCCTTATGTCCAGGTGAGGAATGATGGAATGGCTGACTGCTTTTCCCACACCTTTTCTAACTGGAACAGTTTTGTTTAAATGAAGAGTATGCTTGTTTCTACAGTGAGTATTTAACTCTTTAAGTGTTGTGTTGGAAAAGAGTCATTTGTATTGTGCTCAACACCGATTGAAATGTAAATAATAAAAGTGCTCTGACTCAGAAATGCGTATGTTAAAGAGTTCACACTCCCTCTCTTTCACACATACAAGTATCAAAGTGGAGGATAAATTAAGTCTTTTTTTAAAAGTTGAAAACATCGGTTATCTATGGGTTTGGTAGATTGATGCCTTGAGTGGTTTAAAATTGGGCTCAAGTGTCGTTCTGCGTTAGATGAGTTGCAGATGTTGCTGGAGGATTTATATCTTTTTATCTTCTGGAGTGAACAGCTGAATTTGATTCTTAAAACACTGCCTGAGGTGCGAGAATGGCCAAGGAAGGGAAGGGTCGAACTTCCAGGATTGATTGTGAGAGAGAACAATGACTCAGGGACCTTCCTGTTTGGCATCTCTTCTGATCTGATGAAAAGCAGCTTCTTCAATGTGAGATGGTAAGTGGGCTTTGTCACGTGATTTCCTCTCAGCTAATAATTACTCAAACATGGTCATAGCAGGTTGATTCCAGGTCTGTGGTTTAGTTGCGCTTAGGTTTGAGTTGGAAGAGTTCCCTCCGTACCCAAGATTCATTGCCCAAAGTGGTTACATCTAATGACTTGTTCCACAGCCCAGTTGAGTAAGCTGGTACCATCTTGATGTTTTGTGAATGAGTTAGGAGATGTGATTATTTGGATTCCTTTAAAGTGATTATCTCTAATGGGTTCCTACAGACAGCTTGACTATTACTAATGACTTTGGAATTTTTAGGGTACAATGATGCAAATATATAACTGTCTAAGAAGCTGGTTGTTAAGCCATTTCTAAACAATTGTTGTTGGTGTTCAGTATTTTTAAAAGTGGTTTCAGTCTAATAAATAAACAAAGTCATCTTTAATCGGAAACATGACTTTGTAACAATATCATGTTTCCACTCAACACTGTAAATAAAAAAAAACTAGGACTACATATGGACAATGTCACAAAACTCCAGAAGGTGAGCATTGGGGTTTCATCACAGAATTGACTAGAAACTTTCAACCATGAACAAACCCACACAATGCTTGACTTTGTAATCAGTTTCCTTGAATGGATCTTTTGTCCTATTTTTCATAATATAGGATTGTTTTCAAATATTATCATTGCTGATTCTTATCTAATACATCATGTGGGAAAATCAATTGCACTTTTGCTTAGGATCAAACAAAAATATAGTCAACTTTAGAAACAATGTTCTTGAAATATAGTGCTTGTAACATTCAGTTTGTTGTCTTTCCCTATTGGCTTCCATGAGGTGGTGGTGTATGTTTGTAAAACTAAGTGTCTTATAGAAAATTAAAAGTCAGTTAAAAAAATCACCTCTAATGGTCAGTTGGGAGGCAGGTTCTTTTCCTGAAGGATTGCTGGGTCCCTTGCTGACATATTTGTATCATCAATAGTCACAGGTGAGATGCTGGATGACTGGAGGTTGGCTAACAAGGTACCACTATTTAAGAAAGGTGGTAAGGACAAGTCAAGGAACTATCGACCGGTTAGCCTGACATCAGTGGAGGGCAAGTTGTTGGAGGGAATCCTGGGGGACAGGATTTACATTTATTTGGAAGGGCAAGGACTGATTAGGGACAGTCAACATGGCTTTGTGCGTAGGATCTCATGGAATACAGGGAGAACTAACCATTTGGATACAGAACTGGCTTGAAGGTAGAAGACAGAGGGTGGTGACGGAGGGCTGCTTTTCAGACTGGAGGCCTGTGACCAGGGTGAGACGGAAAGATATCAAAGGGACCTAAGGGGCAACCTTTTCACACAGAGAGTGATGCATGTATGGAATGAACTGCCAGAGGAAGTGGTGGAGCCTGGTACAATTGCAGCATTTAAAAGGCATCTGGATGGATATATGAATAGGAAGGGTTGAGAGGTATAAGGGCCAAGTGCTGGCAAATGGGGCTAGATTAGGTTAGGATATCTGGTTGGCATGGGTGAATTGGACTGAAGGGTCTGTTTCCGTGCAGTACATCTCCATGTGTCTATGACAGTAATGAACAAGTCAGGGCTATATGACAATCAGGCACCTTTTTTGCATGCTTTTCTTTTTCTGTTACTAGTCCACAAGTTTTATCAGATTTATTAATTTCAATATAACAATGTGACATGGGGGGATTTAATCTCAAAGAAGCCAGTTTCTGCAAGGATGGAGGTAGGGGGTAACAGAGGACAAGTTATTTTTGTTTTGGCTATTTATGAGAAGTTGGTTGGTGCACACCAGCTCCCGCATTTTGCCATTTAGAAAAGAAGATAATTTTGTTCTTGAAAAACTTCAAAATGGAAGGATCTTGTGTGGTATTGGTATGAAATTATGTTTGTATCTAAAATGACTCATCCTGCAGCTCAGTCCACTCAGCAAAGTTTTAAAAAGAATTACAAGCATATTTGCAAGTGACCCAAAAAGCAGCTCTTAAAATGGTTAAGCATTTACATATCTTCACTTTGCAAATTACAAAACTTTCAAAACAGTTCCTCTTGGCTGAAAGCAGACAATCAAGGTAATCAACTTAGATGAAAGTGAATGATCCGTTCTCTAAACTCCTAACAGATATAATCACTTTATTCAGGTAGGCGCTGAAAGGGCTGCTAAACTCAATCACTTGGGACAATGGATGATGGGTAAGAAGAGAGCTCCCATCAATAATCTGATCTAATCACTGTAAATAATGGGCCTAGAATTTTGGTCAGCTTGCTATGACTATATTTCATGATTGCTAGTTTGTGAATGTAAATCATCTGATAACAAATCAATACTTGGTGTTTAAAAAAGACACTACTATTGCAGAATGAGAATTAAACAGGCCATGAGTGAGTTACTGTGAGAGGAGAGCTTGCAATCCCTCTCACTCACTCTTGAATCATTCTGCAAGGGTGTGTCCTGCCTTTATGTGACCAACCAAGCACCACAGGCAGTGACTCAATGTAAACTCAATAGTTGCTAACTTAAAAAATACAGATATTTTCTGTCAAGACTTGAAATAGTCTCTGCACACAATCTGGAAAAATCAACAAACACCTGAAACCATCCAAAGCATCAGTCTGAACATCCAGATATGCTGACTTACTTTTGGAATCTGTTAATTTAGCCTCCCTTCTTGTAATCTGTGATATGTCATTGTCTTGATGCAATTGAAAATGTGAGATGAAACATTTTGTTTTTATTTGAAGACAAAAAACACTATGTTCTTCTCTTTTAACAACATAATAGAAAACCTCTTTACATGAGTATTTTATAGTCAGAGCACTCACTGAATTGACAAACCAATTCATTTAAACCACTACTTGTGGTTACCTGAAACATGGAAAGAGAGGGAGTCATTCCATTACTTTGCAGCTGGCTGTAACAGGGCTATATAACTGGTGCTCAATCTGTAATCACCAGTTTCCCTTCGTGCTCACAATGAAAATTACACACACAGCTTCTAGTTCAATATCTAAATCGTCATCCTACCATCTTCTGTGTTAGATGTCCTGCATTGTAACGTCCTTTGATTTGTTACGTGTGGGTTTTGGCAATGGCATTAATCCTATAATGCAAACGCACAAAATCCAAATAGATAGCATACATACACTGTTTCTATCCTCATGTTGTTCTGTTTTGTTATTAATTTTTTCAATCCTGTTGCCGTGGTTTGACTGTAAACTTGTCATATATTCTGAAATGTTAATTTTCAGATCATCGTTTGTTTCACACCTGTCAATAGATGATAAAGAATAGTTACAAACAGATCTGGATGGCTTCGAAGGAAAGTGCGTGCAATTGATTAATAGCGCTTTCAGAGAAAGTGTCCAGTGTTGAAAGAAAATTCGCTTGTAAATTATACTTAAAGAAACGTATGTTGACAGATGCTAAAAGAGAAGAGAATGTTTTCCTCCATGTTTGATTACAGTCTCCTGAACTAGATGTCGGTGAGAGATTAGGCAGGCAATGCAAGTCTGAAACCTAGAGGAAACTAGCCACATTGCAGTCCTGGGGAAAGGAACAATTGGGTTACTGGGAATGCCTTTTCACGAGGGAGGAAGCCAGACAACAACAGGAAAGCAAATCATGCGTCATTTCACACAGGAAAGTGCTTCACCTTCTGTTAGGCCAAGATAAGAATGCTCTCAAGGCCCTCAAAGATGAAGGCCAGTGCTATCACAGTCCACTCTAATGTCTCTTTCTCAGCACATCTATCATGTAAACAAAATAAAGGTGATTGACTGCAATGAGGATCTGCAAGAAATGTGATAGCAATGAAGGATTAGAGATTAAAAGACAGGCAGAAAATATCGATATACTTCATAAGGAGACTTTACATCCTTGTTGACGAAATATTAGAACCACTTCCTTTGACCCAGTTTAAGTAGAAACTCTTGGACTGGAATAAAAAGATCAGAAATAGAATGATATTTATATAAATCTTGTGAAGTATACACAGAAATATGTTTGCTAGTTCCTGAGTATGTCAGATAAATAGCCTTTATGCAGCCCATTCCTCCCTTTGTATCCAGAGCCAATGTATTGCTTTCAGCTGAAATCTATGTGGCAAAGCAGGGCCAGTAAGTCTTACTTTTTATCGGACTTGCTGATGATGCAGGGCTGCCATTCCCAGTGAAAACTTGGAGATGGAATTCCAAAGGCAGTACAGGTCAACTTGTGTTTCTTCCCAAGCTGATAAAACATTTTGTCTTGGAGTCCTGCTCCTTTGTCATAGATCTGTGGTTTCTCTGAAAGAGAAAATGGTAGAAGGTGGGATTTTAACACTGGAGTGGAGAAAATAGTACCTTGCTGAGCAACATGATGATGATTTTTACTACAGGTTGTTCTGCTATAATGTGACAGTTGCATTCCACTACAACCTTGAACTATAGAAAATTGTGCAATGGAAAACCACCATAGAAAATCACGATGTAGAAGATCGCTATAGAAAATCGCAATACCCATTCAGTAGAAAGTTCACGTTATCCAAACAATGTCCAAAATTCGTCAATCACATAATAGCCAATGCATGCTGACAAAATGTGCATTATGGCAGAATGACCTGTCCAATAATGTTAAGGACATGGTGGAAAGAATTGTATTAAAAATCATTGCTAGAATTTGTGAGCATTGTTGGCGAGGTCAACATACATTGACTATCCATAGTTGTCTTAGAGAAGTCAGTGGTGAACAACTTTCTTGAACAATCAAGGTGCATGTGTCTTAGATAATCTCATACAGCTCTTAGAAAGGGAGTTCTGGGTTTTTGATGCAGTGACAGTGAAGGAACAGCCAACATTCCCACAACAGGATGGTGCACGCAGATGATGGTTGTCCCATACATCAGTTGCCCTTCTTTTTCCAAGTGGGAGAGGTCATATGTTTGGAAGGTGCTGTTGAAGTAGCATAATTGTTGAAACAAATTGTTGGACAGTTTTCCAATGTGATCATCAGTCCCTCCAAACTGTGCTGACAACTAAAGTATTGATAAAGCCCCAAATAGAACTGGAGTCAGTATGCCTGTCATGATGTCTTACATTCATAAGTTAAATCAACACAAAAAATAGCTATGTAATGATGATCTGCAATAGATTCTTTCATTCGTCTTAAAATGCATAAAGGTGGATAAATCCCCGGGACCAGATCAGGAGTACCCTAGAACTCTGTGGGAAGCTAGGGAAGTGATTGATGGGCCCCTTTGCTGAGATATTTGTAGCATTGATAGCCACAGGCGAGGTGCTGGAAGACTGGAGGTTGGCTAACGTTGTGCCACTAATTAAGATGGTAAGGAAAAGCCAGGGAACTATAGATTGATAAGCCTAACGTTCGTGGTGGGCAAATTATTGGAGGGAATTCTGAGGGATAGGATTTACATGTACTTAGAAATGCAAGATTATGGATAGCTAACATGGCTTTGTGCATGGGAAATCAAGTCTCACAAACTTGATTGCCTTCTTTGAAGAAGTAACAAAGAGGATTGATGAGAAAGGGTGGTGGACATAATCTATATGGACTTCAGTAAGGCGTTCGACAAGTTTCCTCATGGTAGACTGGTTAGCAAGGTTAGATCATGCAGAATAGAGGGAGAACTAGCTATTTGGATGTAGAACTGGCTCAAAGGTAGAAGGCAGAAGGTGGTGGAGGGTTACTTTTCACACTGGAGGAGTGTGTTGTGCCACAAGGATTGGTGCTGGGTCCACTACTTTTTGTTATTTATATAAATGATTTGGAAGTGAACATAGAAGGTGTGGTTAATAAGTTTGCAGATGACACCAAATTTGGAGGTGTAGTGGACCATGAAGAAGGTTACTTCACAGTACAACGGGATCTTAATAAGATGGGCCAATGGGCTGAGGAATAGCAGATGGACTTTAACTTAGATAAATGTAAGATGTTGAATTTGGAAAAGCAAATCAGGGCAGAACTTATACTTTCAATGGTAAGGTCCAATGGAGTGTTGCTGAACAAAGAGGCCTTGGAGTGCAAGTTCATAGTTTCTTGAAAGTGGAGTCGCAGGTAGATAGGATAGTGAAGAAGGCATTTGGTATGCTTTCCTTTATTGGTCAGTGAATTAAGTATAGGACTTGCTAGGTCACGTTGCGAGGACATTGGTTAGACTGCTATTGGAATTCCACATGCAAATCTGGTCTCCCTGCTATCAGAAGGATGTTGAGAAACTTAAAAGGCTTCAGAAAAGATTTACAAGGATATTGCCAGAGTTGGAGGGTTTGAGATATAGAGAGAGGCTGAATAGGCTGGGGCTATTTTTCCAAGGAACATCAGAGGCTGAGGCGTGACCTTATAGCGGTTTATAAAATCATGAGGGGCATGGATTGGGTAAATAGTCAAAGCCTTTTCCCCAGGGTGGGGGAGTCCAAAACTAGAAGGCATAGATTTAAGGCAAGAGTAGAAAGATTTAAAATGGTGTTCAGGGGCAACTTTTTCACACAGAGGGTGGGGAGTGTATGGAATGAGCTGCCAGAGGAAATGGTAGAGGCTGGTACAATTACAACATTTAAAAGGCATCTTGATGGATAAGTGAATAAGAAGGATTACAAGGGATATGGACCAAATGTTGGCAAATAGAACTAGATTTATTTAGAATATCTGGTTGGCATGGATGAGTTGGACCGAAAGGTCTGTTTCCATGCTGTATATTTCCATGACTCTATGACTCTATGACTCTACATGGAATTAGTTCTCGAAGTAGATTGCTTCAGTCTTTTGTGATACCATCTTTATAATTTACTGTAATTTAAAGCAATAAATGCAAATATTTTAATTGTTTGATCACACATCAAAGATCATTTGGATTCTTGGGCTGAGTCTTGATCTCCATGCTTATCAAAGGAGCAATTCCACCATGCCAACACTAAAACTCATTTGGAGGCTGGATCAAGATGTGCGATCAAGCCTCATTAGAATAACTTTGGTGAGCCACCACCATAACTGAATAAGAACTGAAAAGGAGATCTCTGCTCTATCTACATTCTGTGAAGCTGTCACACATTCATGTATATACAATGAATCTATTGTAAAATTAAGGATGCACTTTATGATCAAGTTCTGTTATCCAATCATTCTTGGAGACAATTAGGTGCGATCAGAGAAGCTAGTTCTCCCAATAATAATTACCTTGGTAGTAGATGCATGGAAATACATTCCTTTGATGGGACATACCTGCACAATGACATGTGACAAATGCCAAATGGAATGCTTTTGTGTCTCTTTTTGAGGTGTACGGCCCATTAACAGGATAATTAGTGCAGGCTGCAAGCTACAAACATGGCATAAAGTTGATGTCCCTCCTGGTATGGTTAATTACTCATTGTAAGACCCAGTCCAATTCAGTCTGTTTGATTCTCAGCGTTGGTCTCGGGTAGAAATAAGGCATTTAGCCCTCTCATGCCCGTTTTTTAATGTACTCAACAAGACTTTGTACATGGGAAATCATGTCTCAGTAACTAGATTGAGTCTTTTGAAGAGGTGACAAAGAAGACTGATGAAGACAGTGTGGTAGATGTCTAAATGGACTTCAGCAAATCATTTGGCAAGCTTCCACATGGTAGACTGGTTAGTAAAGATAGATCACATGGGATCCAGGGTGAGCTAACCAATCAGATACAACATTGGCTTAAAGTGGGAGACGGAAAGTGGTGGTGGAGGGTTGGTCTTTGGACTGGAGGCCTATGACCTGTGCTGTGTCAACAGAATTGATGCTGGGCCCACTGCTTTTCATCATTTATAGAAATGGTTTGGAATTAAATATAGATGGTATGGTTAGTAAGTTTGCAGATGATACCAAAATTGGTGGTGTAGTGGACAGTGAAGAAGATTATCTAAGATTACAACAGGACGTTGTTCAGATGGGCCATTGGATCAAGGATTGGCAGATGGAGTTCAATTTAGATAATTGTGAGGTGTTGCGTTGTGGTAAGGCAAATCAGGGCAGGACTTGCACAATAATGGTAGGGCCCTGGGGAGTGTTGCTGAACAAAGAGACCAAGGGGTGCAGATGCATAGTAACCTGAAAGTGGAGTTGCTGGTAGATAGGGTGGTGAAGAAGGCATTTGGCAAGCTTGCCTTCATTGGTCAGTGAAAGGTGGCACCGTCAATTCCTTCCAGCATTAGTTACATGTTCAAGTCTCTAAAGTTGGGTTTTAATCCTCAAGTGTCTGACTTTGAGAGATTAATTCTCTTAGATGCCAGGCTGAAGCTCAACGGAAGGAGGAAAGACTGAAGGAGGTAAGGAATTGCAGAGTTTTGAATTCCTAATGAAGAGTGATGTAGGATATAATCTGCTAAATTGTGATAAAAGTAGTAATTATATTTCACTGCAAACCTTTTTTATTTGAATGGAAGCAAGGTTGCTTAAATTGTGGATGTTTATCATTGTGGACAAAACTTTCAAAGAGCTATTGAGCTCAACAGCGTGGACACGAGATGCTGAAAACTCATTAGACTATAATTTGTAATTGAACTAACATACATCTTTGGTTGTGTGATGGGCTGGTAATCTATCTCCCAAATAATCAGTTGGTGAAATAGAAATCTACCCTAGAAACTAAGCTATAAGTATTTGATATTGTAAAAGGAAAGCTGCACATACTTAGAAAATTATTGTCGGCAACAAAGTGGGTGACACGGTGGCACAGTGGTTAGCACTGCTGTCTCCCAGTGCCAGGGACCTGGGTTTGATTCCCGTCTTGGGCAACTGTCTGTGTGGAGTTTGCACTTTCTCCCCGTGTCTGCGTGGGTTTCCTCTGGGTGCTCCAGTTTTCTCCCACATTCCAAAGATGTGCAGGTCAGGTGAATTGGCCATAGTGTTAGGTGCATTAATCAGGGGTAAATATAGGGTAGGGGAATGGGTCTGGGTGGGTTACTCTTCAGAGGGTTGGTGTGGACTTGTTTGGCCCAAGGGCCTGTTTCCATACTGTAGGGAATCTAATCTTGTCATGTTTTTTTCTCAGTCTTTCCTAAATGTGCCAACTTGCTGGGTAATATCTCTATAGATTCCTGCGTGAACATTGGCAAGCTACTTCACCTTAAAGTTAATCATAATGCTGCCCCCAATGATATGACATTAGATAACTTCCTGAATAGTATTACTGTGCAGTAATCTCATTAGCATTATCAGTAGTAACCAGGCATTGGATCTTTGAATTCCTGATCTCTAATCTTCAGGTTTAGGCTCTCCAGTGCAATTACCAGCATGAACCACTAGAAACAACTACTTCTGATTAAATTTTTATACTATGTTTATCTTGAATATTTCTATTCATAGTCTCATTAATTGTCCATTTTAGGCAGTTGGGTAGATTCTAGGTCATGCTATTAAATAGCTCAGCATTATTCATTTATAGCTGATCTTCACTTCTCTTCCCTGGCTAGACAAACGTCCAATTTAATGTCTGTATTAGTTGGGTTAGGGTTAGGGTTAGGAAGTTAGGCACACAATACTAAAAGTGAAATCTTGCCAATGGTTTCACAGCAAGGGCATTAAACTTGGGAGCAATCAGATCTGTTTGTCCAGACTTCTACCACTGCCCTACAAAAAGAAAAGCATGGTGCTTTTCACAAGCTATCACCTCATGTTTTTCTTAAATTCCCCTGACAGCCAATTGCTCTTGTAGTCATGGAGCTTTCTATTAAGCTGACTTCAAAAGAAATTTCGGTGGTGGAAGTACTGCTAATAATTATTACCAGCATTCCTTTGCTGTAAAGCTGTTGAACTTTTTTTACTTGTGTCTGGCTTAGCTTTTTCTTCATGAAAACTGCTTTGACAAGAATGCTTAGAAAAACTTAACATAACACAACGTGCAAATAATAAATCATTTACAGCCTACAAGGGAACTCTGCTGTACAACAAAAAGAACTGCAATGCATGCTCTGAATTTTTTGGCAAAAAACTCTGACTCCCAAAGGAATGCTTGCTACATCTAATGAAATTGAAATAGTTTGGGTGATTTTTTTTGCATTACACATACTCCCCCTGAGGTTTTCTAGCTGACCAGACCATTATGTACACTGAAATCAAAACAGAAAAGTTGGAAATGCACAGCAGATTCATTTGAAATACAAAAATAAACTAATGCAGGGGGATGTTCTGAGTGTGGTTAGATGACGAGTTCTAATAGAGACTATATACTCGGGATATTTACCGTACTTGTCTTTATTCCTTTCAGGCCACAATTACTCTCTGCATTGTGAGGATTTTATATTTTTATTTCAGTTTTGTAACACCTGCAACATCCTACTATCTGCTGATAGATATAAATGAATTGTAATTGACTTACCATTCCTAAGCACGCTTAATGTGAAGGTGAGGTTCTTCTGTAGATTATGTAGCTTGTTGTTCAGTGAAATAGTGTAATTCCCTTCATCATCTTTTGTTACACGCATTATTTTTAATGAATAGCGGTTTCGGATATAGCAAGTCTGATTCTGTGCAATGAGTTTTCCGTTTTTGTACCTGTTACACAAAACTACAAATTAGATGGATGAAATAAAGATTAACATTCCTTGCGTATTTTATCCCAATTGCAACATTCAATATTTGCATGGTCATTTTTATCAACTTAATCCAACCATTTGGTGTCACTTGTAGTTCTAAACCAGTATTTCATGCTGCAGGATCTGAGTTTACCATTTCTGCCCATAATTCAGTGCAGTACAGAAGGGTTGTTATATTACCAGTCAGTGCCATCCTTCAAATAAGATGTTTCACCATTATACTTTTCTCTGATCATCAGATGTCAATGATCCAACAACATGGTTTGAAGAAGAGCAGTCTCTCAAAGTTCTCGCCAACCTTCCTCATCACCAGAAACAAGTAAATTGATTATTCATCAAATTGGTATTTGTGGTGTTCTCCAATGAACAACATAAAAACACCAACGAGAAGCAGGAGTCGGGAATTCACCTCCTCAAGCCTGCTCTGCCACATATTACAATCATGGCTGATCCTATCTCAGTGTCAATTTGACTTTCCTGCCTGCTCTCCATAGCTCTTTAACCCATTACAAATTTAAACCTGTCATTCACTTCCTTAAATGTATTCAGTACCCTGGCATTGACAGCAGTCTGAGATAGTGAATTCTGCAGATTAGAGAATTCCTTCACAAATCTGTTTTAGATCTGCTACCCCTTATCCTAAGGTGAAAGGAGAAAGATTTAATAAAAACATGAGGGGCATTGTTTTTTAACACAGAGTGGTTTGTGTGTGGAGTGAACTTCCAGAGGAAGTGGTGGATGCAGATACAATTACAACATTTAAAAGACATTTAGATTAGTAGAAATGTTTGGAGGGATATGGGCCAAGCACAGCAGGTTGGAACTAATTTTGTTTTGGATTATGGTCAGCATGAACAGGTTGGACTGAAGCATCTGTTTCTGTGTTGTATGACTCTATGGCTCTAGATGGGTGCTACATTTGTTTACTGGGAGCAGCTATTGCACTTCAAAGTAATTCATTGTGTGAACAAAATGATTTGAAGTGACTAAGCAATATGCAAGACATCATGTTACTACTCTTTCTTCTTTTTCATCTAGAAGTGAAACAATAGCTAGTGGTTGAGGGTTAGAGGGATATGCAGTACCGGTCACAACTAAAGTTTTGATATTAGGTTTTCCCTACCTTTCATGCTCAAATTACTGTCACTAAAGGCTATCAAAAAGAGACTGAAGATCATTTAAATGTGATACTCAGCTTTTCCAATCAATGCCAGAGTAGGCTTAAATGTGGACTTGTGTTGAATGAGCTGCTTTTTTGTCTGTTCAATGATGGGGTGCCATGATGTGGAGGTGTTGGTGTTGGACTGGGGTGGGCAAACTAGGAAATCACATGACACCAGGTTATAGTTCAACAGATTTATTTGAAATCACAAGCTTTCAGATCGCTTCTTCTTCATCAGGTGAAGTGGTCTCACCTGATGACGGAACAGTGCTCCCAAAGCTTGGGATTTCAAATAAACTTGTTGGACTATAGGCTAGTGTCATGTGACTTTCAACAATGATAGGGTGAACTATTAAGACAACAGTTCCTGTAAACCAAGCTCAGAGTACAGTCTAAAGTTTCTGCTCAATTGCATTGTTCTTCCCAATGCAAATTGTCCACTACATGGCATAATTAGTACAAGAGACTGGAATGTTTAAGAGAAAATTTCATTTTGTGTTATCTTCCACTGTTTTTTCCACTAATAGAAAAACCATTATAGTAGATAACGGTTCCACCGACAAAACTGCACAACCGCTTCAAAGTAAATTAATCAGCTTTCGTAGTTTCCATAACTTACACACATTTGCATGTTTGTATTGTCTTTGAGGAGGCTGTAAAGGTTAAGATGGATCATTTATGGACATAAATGGATATATTTTGAATGCGTGTCTTTTAAATTGTTAATGGTCCTTGATAATGTATGAAGAAACTATCTAACTATAATCAATTTTACAAAGAAATAGCTTTGAAAGTGTTTTAAATGCCATTTAGAAGTAATTCAACATCTAGTTACTGAGCGATGGATTGACATTGTAATTTAGTTTTATTCCTATTATTCCTTTGTTTATCTGTGACAGAAGTAACAACTGAACCAAGCTGACACCCAACTTTAATAAATATTTATTACAGCTGCTTGACTGTCTTTCCTACAGTTCACTGACTGGAAAATATTTCCAATATTAACTGAAATATCTTGGAGTCAGTCTTGTTTTAGTACATAAATAGCAGCATGACTGTGCACATGGAGTTATAATAACTGCAATACTGAATAGTGCTTTAAAGGATCTACTGTAACTTCTAAAGTACAATTCCTGTTTTTATTAACTGATACTGTTTTATTTCTGATTTTCAAAGCTATTATGTCTAATCTCTGGAGCCTACTTGTATACAGGAAACTGACTTCAAACAGCAATTTCCTTACATAGACTTCAGCTAAAGTGCCCGTCCCATTCATTTAGGATGACTGTGGGCATAATTGTTTCTTGCAGCAACAATAACCTTTTACTTGGAAGTGTGCACTACATAGTGGTAGGGAAGGCATGCTGGAGCACATGTCCTGTTTGTATTTTCATGTTCTTCTTGTACAAAACAGTACCAATGCCTCAGTGTCCTAAAAAGACTGTGATCCTGACATAGGGTGGCAACTGCCAGAAATACAAACGCAAGAGTGAAAACTGCACCGAACTGTTGATAAAACCACAGTCATAATTTCATAATCAGGAGTTTGGTTTTTTTACATGGAGTTGTTGCTTTCCTGCAAAGGTACTTTAGTTGTTTGGTGGGTGGCAGAGCAACATGAAAGAAAACAATTTGACTCTGGGACACCAAAGCCTGGAAAGGGCTGACTTAAAGGAAAATGTCAATGCCTTAGACACTTATCTGGAAACATTTCAAAGGTAACTGACCATACCAATTGATGTTTCCCTATTATTGCAGTTTCTGAAGTTTAATCCTGAACCTCAACATGCTATACTGAGTCTTTCTAGTGATAGGACAGGACGAATTTCTTGATGTGGGATGTGCCGAAGGCAGAATTTAAAGTGACATTGCAAATGAGGAGGAAGGTCTGACTTAAACAACTTGGACTCAAATTCTTTGCCAGACTGGACAGGAGAAAGGTTTGCCACATGCTGTCCTAACTGTCAGAAAGCAGAAAAAGGTCAAGATTCCTATTTTGATTGGCATCCAATGATTATCAATGGAGTCTGCTGGTGTGTGGTTGTTCAGTGATGACCCAGCCATTGAGGTCAGTTGTAGAGCTTTCCATTGTTAAACAACTTGCTGACAATTACTATCCACTTCCACATGCAAATGCTCTGAAGGTCAGTCCAAAACATAAGTCAACATCTCAAGGGGAGGAATGACAAAAAGGGAACACAAATATCATCCAATGCTTCCATTATAACAATAATTGACAAAATCCATGAGGTATCATGGTAATCAATGATGCTACTTGACCCTTGATCAAGTATTTTTGGTTACACTTGTAGGCCATTTTAATTGAATATGTTTTAATAGTTCCTGGATTTAACACCTAGATGAGAACAGCATAATACTTATTCACTGTGTATGGGAGTCGTAATAATGACATTACTGGCAAAACAAACTAGTTAAGGATCATTTGTTTCCCTCGAATCAGCGGGGATGTGCTTGAGCTATATAAAGTTATGAGGGGTAACAGGTAGAGTTAATGGGAAGGAACTTTTCCCCTTGGAGGAGTGGAAGGATCAATGACTATAGAGTTAAGGTAAGGGGCAGGAATGTTAGAGGGGATGTGAAGAAAATTAAAATAATTTCACTCAGAGAGTGGTGGGAAACTGGAACTCATTGCCTGTGAGGATGGTAGAAGCAGAATCCATATAACATTTAACCAATATTTAGATGTACACTTGCAATCTCAGGACATACAAGGCTAGGGGCCAAGTGCTGGAAAATGGGATTACAATAGTTAGGTGGTTGTTTTTGACTTGCACAGATTCAATGGGCCAGTAGGTGTTTTTCTGTTTGTAGGCCCTTGAGGGTCAGTTAATTCAGTTGGCAGTTTTGTGATGCAGAGTGAACCCTCTCATCTGGGTTCAATTCCCATACCAGCATAACCATGAAGGTCCTGCCTTCTCAATCTTGCCCCTGACCTGAGGTGTGGTGATGCTCAGATTAAGTTTACCACCAGTTGCATCTCTCTAATGAAAGGGTGGGACACTATCAATGTAACTTTTTTTTAAACCTCTATGACCATACCATGTGCAATCACAAAGTTGCTCTGATAAGATGCTTATTACAAGATGGCACTGTCTTTTCTGCTTAGTAAAGTCATATGAGGGATGCAATTGATTGCTCAGTGGTGAAAACCTCAGAGAAAAAGACGTCTTTAAAAAATATTTATTAATTTCAATAGATGGACTATAACTTTGTCAGATGTTTAGCAAGTATGATCAACATTTTAGCAGTAATTTTCACTGTATTTAAATGTTCCACTTTATCTACAACTGGAATGATGGTAAATCTGGTAGAATTTCCTTCGCTAGTTGTCAGATTACTGTGCTCCTTGTTTGAAAATGAATAGACCATTTATCTTCTGAGCAGACTGTCAGCTCTCTAACAGATCTTCTTTTAAAAACAAATAAAATCTATTTTTGCAGAATGTGGAGACATTAATGACCCCATTAACTTTCTGATGAATTCTTATTATCAACAAAGCAAGCATCAGAAGTCATGATCCTTCTTAAATGGCTCCCAAAGCAGATTGCAAAGAATAAAAAGTGAAGCCAATCCTTTTCCTTGATAACAGGTTTATTTACAAAATGCAGCATAAGATATGTCTGTCTTCTACTTACCAGTCTGAATGTCCCAGCTGTCTGTCTTTACAAATGCTCAGGTTACTAGGTTAAACAATGCTGTTCATTTGTTCATTTTAACAATAAAATTAATATATCATTAACAGTTCTATCGCTATATACTTATCTCATATTAGTGTTTGAAAAAAAGTGGTAAGGCTACCAAGAACACTTTGGATCAGAAAATATATATACAGACAACTTGAATAATTTAGTGATCAACTCCCCTAGTTTTGACATGGTTTCCCTGTTTTGGATGACACCTTAGTTTCAACTGTCTCAGTTGGTAGCATTCCCACCTCATTGAAAGACTGTGCATTAAAATCTCAATTCAGAGACTGACAGCACAAATCTAGGCCGATGCTGCAGTGTAGTAGATTAGATTCCCTACAGTATGGAAACAGGACATTTGGCCCAACTAGTCCACACCGACCCTCTGAAGAGTAACCCACCCAGACCTATTTCCTCTGACTAATGCACCTCGCACTTTGGGCAATTTAGCATAGCCAATTCACCTAACCTGCACATCTTTGGATTGTGAGACAAAACTGGAACACCCAAAGGAAACCCACACAAACACAGGGAGAATGTGCAAACTCCACACAGACAGTCACCCAAGGCAAGAATTGAATCCAGGTCCCTGGTGCTGTGAGGCAGCAGTACTAACCACTGAGCCACTGTGCCACCCCATTGTACTGAAAGGATATTGCACTGGGGGAGGTGCAGTCATTTGGATGAGATGTCAAGGCCCAGTCTGCCCTCACAGAGGAATGTACAGGATATAATTGCACTACTTCGAAGAAAAATGGGATAATTGCACTACTTCGAAGAAAAATGGGATGGGAGGGTGGTAATCCCTGATATCCGAGCAAATGCTTATCCTTGAATAAAAATAATTAGAAAACAACTATCTGGTCATTATTACACTGTTGTTTATTGAAGATGGCTGTGCAGAAATTGACTGCCATATTTCCTATGTTGCAACATTGATGACTATTAGAACCCTTGCTGAGTTTTCAAAACCTTAATTAGGCATAAAACACTTTGGAACATTTGGAGGTCATAACAGCTTTTTGCAAGTTTTTGTTTCTGTCACCTTTGGCAAACTCACAGCAAAATGGTTTTGCAATTACTTTTAGCCAGAATCTCAATCATGCATTGGGAAAAATATCATGTATAGCTGTCAGATCTCATCCTATTTGGCTGGCTTTGCAACTTTTCAAGTAAAATTCATAATTCAGGGTAAATTTGTTGAAGACAAAGCTGAGGCTGCTGCTTTGTTGATTGTGGTGAGACAGTGTGTTTCAATAACTTGAGAAAGAAAATCTTCAGTAGGCTATTTGGCCTTTTGAGCCTGCTCGACAATTCAACAAGACCATCGCTGACCTTCTAACTTCCTGCATGGTTGCTGGATGCTTTAATTATTTTAGTACCCAATAATCTATTGACCTGACTTGAATATACTCAATACTGAACTTTTGTATGCTACCTTTAAATAAAGATGAGGGAAAGTTAGTGAAGTAAAAACAGGACTTTTTAAAAAGTGAACTCATTAAAAAGTAGGATTTGTGGAAGAATCAAATGGATGGACTTTACCAGGACACCTCCGGTGCTGGGAAAGCATTCACTTTTGCAGATAGTTTCACAGACTTTTCTCCATCCATTACTTTCAAAAGGTTGCTTGTTTTTACCCTTGCTCTAATGAAAGGCTTATCTGCAATCAGAATAGAAAAATAAAACTATTAGGAAACTAGTGAAATGATATAAAATCATACTGAATAAATACAGTTTAGATCAAAACCAGTTTTACTTCGATGCAAGTGAGGTTGAATTGACATTGTCATTTTATGGTTTATGCTGACGTTATGTGGGACACCCAGACAAACCTCAGGAATTCGAGAGATTTACATTTCGTTTTATAGTAATTTGCAAAAATCCTTTTTCTTCTTTTCAGCAAAATGCATCAAAGTGTCTTCAATATAAAGACGTAAAAGTGTACTGAGGAATTGAATTTTTAAAATAATTCATCTTAAATGTTAACGTATTGAAAGTGAAGATGATGTATCTATATCAAATCAGCAGTAATCTCCATGTTAAAATGAAAGCAAAATACTGTGAATGCTGGATATCTGAGCAAGAAATAGGAAGTGCTGGAAAAACTCAGCAGGTCTGGTGGCACCTGTGGTATGAGAAATAAAGTTAATGATTTCTGCTGAGTCAGGTTGATGCCGGAGTCCTGTAAAATGGTGGTGGCTACCTGATCCCAGGATTCTTGACTCCATTTTTGTGTTTTCCAATTTTTAGGAGTGTCTTTTAGGAGTGTGGTTGGTTTTAGTTGTGAGTTTGCACCTCCCACCCCCAATTTTGCTGACCCCATTGTGCAAGTCTTACTTCACTGTCTTTTTAATAGAGTCGGGACAGACTTTTTAAGGATCATGGTTCATGGCACATCAGAGGGTATTTGACCAGATTCTCCATGGGGGAATCTTTTGAAAGGCAAGGACAAAACGTTCTCTTTATGTTCCCCCGTGTCAAAGTATGCTCTGTCCAGCCCTTCCCTTGGCTTCTTATGCTCCCCATGCCAAGGTTAATATTCAAACATGATCCATGATCCATCATAAATCCCATGTGAAGCCATGGCACTTACATACCCTTTCATCTTCCATACATTGCATTTTTTAAAAAAAAGTCTATTATAACATTTCACTGCATAACAAAATTTTTTTAAAAAGGGAACTTCCCACAACATTAAAAACATTGCATTTTAATTTAAAAGGTTCACTGTGTCCTAATGTCAGTGTCAATCATCCAGACTCTTTAAATCTCAAATCACAAGGCACTTGTAACACTTGTGTAAATAAATATTGAGAAATTGTCAGGGATCAGACAGCTGGAGCTATCAAGCAGAAGCTCAGATGTTTCAACAAGCTAATGGATGTCAGGGTTGTAAACCAAGACAACATCATGAGGCTTGGTTGACAGCCCAGACAACTGTTGGAGAGTTTAAACAGCTCTACTCCAGCATGATTGACAGCTTCAGCTGTCTGATTTCTAGGCTGTCACCTGGTCAAGAATGAAAATACTGCCCACAATTTGAGTGGAGTGTGGCTCTTCCCCAGAGAGTTCTACACCTCTGGTATTTTGTTTCTGTTTCTCTATCCACAGTAGCTGCCAGACTTGTTGAGAATTTCCAGCAATTGGAGCTGTTCCAACATGATGATGAAACTGACAGTAGATGTGAACCCAGGCAGATGGGTGGACATGCCCCCAACCAATAAGTCGACATTGAATAAACATATATTTCGCTATATTTTCCACAGATTCCATTTTGCCTGGAATTTTCTTTTTCTTTCTCGTTAATTTATGTTACCCATTGTAAATACATCTTTTAAATAGGTTATTGAACTTTACAATCTACAGTTTCCAGCTTGAGGTTGGGGGATGAGTGGTTATCTTGTGGGAAGCTGTACCACTGCTCAGTTGGACTTCCCATTGGACTTCAATCTGCCCCGAACTCTCTCCAATTTTATGGTGGAACAGGTGAGGTCTAGGCTGACACTCTGGCCTTTTCCCAATCAAGGCCCAAAAGTGGCCAATCACTGATCACTTATAGTGACCATACTTGCTGTGGTGAAAAGATCACTGATCTTCAAATTTGGAAAGATACGCTATCCAACACAAAGAAAAAAAGTGGACTTAAAATATTTCAGTCAATAAAGCTATAGTTGGCTACAACACAATTTGAAAAATGCTGATTTTAAGCCAAGTAAGGATTTTTCATAATTAAGATAGCTCCATCGATCCTGCAAATTTATCCAGAACTTATACAGTAATAGAGTCATAGAGCAAGAAACAGACCCTTCGCTCCAACTTGTCTATGCCGACCAGATATCCCAACCTAATCTAATCCCATTTGCCAGCACTTGGCCCGGATCCCTCTAAACACTTCCTATTCATATACCCATCCAGACACCTCTTAAATGTTATAATTATACCAGCCTCCACCACTTCCTCTGGCAGCTCATTCCATACACGCACCACCCTCTGTGTGAAAAAGTTGCCCTTAGGTCCCCTTTATATCTTTCCCCTCTCACCTAAACCTATGCCCTCTAGTTCTGGACTCCCCTAGGGAAAAGACCTTGTCTATTTGTCCTATCCATGCCCCTCATGATTTTGTAAACCTCTATAAGGTCACCCCTCAGCCTTTGACGGTGCAGGGAAAACAGCCCCAGTCTATTCAGCTTATCCCTATAGCTTAAATCCTCCAACCCTGACAACATCCTTGTAAATCTTTTCTGAACACTTTCAGGTTTCACAACATCATTCCGATAGGAAGGGGACCAGAATTGCACGCAATATTCCACAAGTGGCCTAATCAGTGTTCTGTACAGTCACAACATGACCTCCTTTACTCAATGCTCTGACCAATAAACTGATGTGTGTTTCAATTTTATATTTAGAGTGTTGCTTGATTCAAACCCTGAATGCATACTACATGTGGTACCTCTTAGGGTCTTAGTGATCTATCACTAAACTAAATGTTGTCCTTTAGCAACACCATCCACAAGCATAGTGTGTAAACTGCTGACACTCACTCGTACTCCATTACTACCTCTCAACTCCCTCATTGTTTCTAATTAGTTGTATTATTTGTCTCAGTTCGAACACAGAATTACCAACATTTACTCTAGGTAAATGTTCAGAAAACTTAAGCCATTGACTTTGGGCCCTTTTGAAACTTCAAAAATAGCCATCAACTCCATCCCTTTCCCTGGCACCAAACTCATAGCTGAACCAGACTGTTCATTATTAAGTCAGCTTATTTCCACTTCCATAACATTGAGCAATTTTACCCCACCTTGGTTATTGTGATATTAAAATCCTTATCAAGGCCTTTCTTACCTTATTCAATTAAAATATGTTTTAATTGAGCTTCCCATCATTGGTCTTATGTAAATTTGCTCATTGTAAGCTCTGCTGCCTTTGTCCTGATTCATAGTTAGTCCAGTTCACCCATCAGCCCTTTGCTCGCTGTGGTGCCCAGTCAACCTGAACTTCAAACTTTGAATCTTCTAGCCATTTTTTTCAAATGACGTTTCCTTCCTGTCTTTGTAAGCTTCTCCAACTCTACAGGTCATTAGAATCCTTGCATCCTCCAAATCTATATGATTCCTAATTTTTACAATTGCCAAAGCTGAGTCTCTGGAATTCCCTTCTTCCTTTCCTCTCTCCCCACTCTCCTGTTTTAAGACATTCCTTAAAACATACCACTTTTTCCAAAATTTTAATCTTGTGTCCTTAAAGCTCCTTATGCGGTTTGGTGTCAAATTGTTGCCCGTGAAGTTCCTTGCGGATGTTTTGCTGTATAACGTCAAGCTGTTGTTTTGTTCTTATTATATTGACTGCCTCTAATAACAAGTTGCGAAATTGAACTGAAGTCATTCAAAATAATACAAAAGAATAAAGTAAGTAGACAAGCTGCCTTGAGTCTTTAGAAGATATAGAAAATTATTGCAGTAGCAAATTCCCCAAATCTGAATGAGATTGAAGAATAGATTTAGTTTGTAATGTTAGCTTATTGTATACCCAGTAATCAGGACACAACTATCCGATATGGTGCAGGTTGACTTTCTGCACTCCTATAAATGCTATCCCAGGTCATATAAATGAAATGTGTTAATAGCTCTACAATAGCTTACCATAGACAGTAACGGTAGTCCAGTTTTGCAACATATTTTTATTCAATACTTGGCATTTGTAAGTTCCTTCATCAGTTCGTTGAATGTCTTCCAGAGTTAGAATACTGTAAAACACAGTTGTGATTTCACGTGCTTTGTAAATAATGGTTTTCCGATTAGACTGTGAATAAATAAAAAAAAATTATGCTTTGCAATTCTGCTTTCCAATACAAAACAAGAGTTCCTTACCTGAACAACACCTTTAAAAACACTAATTTAAGCCAATCATTGGCTTCCTATCTGTGCCACTTATTAAACAGTGAAGTATCAACTGATATTCAATTACTTTTAATTGTTGCTTTTGAACACTTAAACATTCCCCTGAAAATGAGTATTGCATGGTACTGTGGTACATAATTACCTCATGTCTATTGGTTCTGGTGCAGGCAATGTGCCAGCTAAATGCTGCTTGCCAAATTGCAGCAAGTCTTAAATGAAGAAGCATTTTGCCTGGAGTAGGAGCTGAAAGTGGTTGGGAGAGAAAAACTGAGCAGAAACAAGAGTGAATGAAGGTTCGAAGGAGGAGTAAATGTTTCTCCAAGTTTCTCTGTCACTGTTATAGATGTCTTTGCAGCGAAGGTGGTAGGGAGGAGCATTGTGACCTATGCATAGGAGTCAGGAGGCTATCCAGGCAAACCTTGCAAAGGCAATGCAACCAGATAGGGGTCATTGTCAGCACAAGAAGTCAAGCCCCAAAGACCTGGATGTCGTGCCACAAAATAAATCAATGACTTTACAAAAGTGGTTAAGGTCACGAAGGTATCTTCAAGTGCTGTATCATATCAACAGCCATCAGCGGTTTCGTACTCATTCAATATACTTCATCTGTATTCACTCACCTATCAACAAATCTCTAAGAATCAGAAAGTGTACATCATATTCAGAACTTCACTTATCCCTCACACACTTAGCATTGCTACCAGCCTCAAATCCACATCCTGCAGCTTGCACTTGTGACAGGATATTTGGCATGACAGCAACATCAGCCAAAAAAGTATACCACACTTACTGACATATCTCCCAAACTGATACATGAGTGGACAATTGCACCCAGAACTGATGGAAGGCCTGCAAAATGACCAAAGTCATGAGTTTGCTTTGCCTATTTCCCTCTGGAAAGAGAAAGTGAGACATATTCCACTCTCTTGGAATACAGAGCTCTATGGACAGCCTTTATACCCCAGTGGATGATAAACTGGAACATGTTGCAAATATTATCAGTTCTAGTCCAGAAAAAGAATAGCATCTAGTAATCTATAACCATGGTCACCATCATAGCTACTGGAAATGCTATAACCTACTCTAAGATTGCAGATTTGGCTGTTGTAGTTGGAAAATTTCAATTAGGAGATCCTCAGTGAAATCCTCTTATTCATCATTTCATACTGAGGTTCAGACAGGAGAGTTGATCCTTGTATACCCTGGGCAAACATAACCTCCTGCAGAGAAAACATATTCAACTTCCCCTTCTTCCTCTTCCAGCAGTTTTTCCAGGTTTGTCTCACTTCTGATCCTTCTTCCTGAAATGCTATGATCCAAGGGGAATGTATTCAGGTATGTCCATGTCAGGGAACAAGTGGCAGCATAATTGAAGTCAGGACAAAGTCCTTCAGCAAATGCTTTCTGTTGACCTAGCAAGTTTAAACAACTTGAGAAACTACTGGATACTACAAAAACAGAACTGACAACTGACAGAAATCTTTCAGCAAGAAAGCAGCTTATTCAGTTAATTCATTTAACAGCATTGTTGGGAGAGACTTCCTGCTACTGAATAAATGTTCAGCTGTGTGAGTATCAGAGACATTGTCAGTTAGACCATTGTGCTCCAAACTGGCTGTGTGCTTTCCTCAAATTAGTGTTATTCATTGGTTAACATCATGTTTGCCTCCTCTATGTTCACCTGGTGAATGTTCCCTTATTGACCTCCTCAAAAAAATGACATTAAGTGCATCTTGTACCACAAATATGAATATACAGTACCCTTCCTTCTTTATGGTCTGATAAACTTATCAGTACAAATTCTAGTAACATGAGAAAGACTTCTGATAACAAAATTGAATTAAAGTTTGGACAAGTATACGGTTTTTAGATTGCTTAGAACTGAAGATTTTTTAACTCAGAAATTAGTGTTGACCTTGGTAGTGAATGAAAGTTCAACATGTTCATACGGCATTCCTTTGATATTTTGGTGCAGGTATGAACACGATTATTTAAAATGGATTATCTGTTCACTGAACTACCAGACATAAGAATGTCAAACAGACATGTTAAAGTATTAGTCTATAAGTTGCACTGGCAATACGTTTGAAACTTTAGTGTCAAAATATTAATAAAAGCTTTTAGAAAATCTCGCTAATGTACATCAAGACAACCAAAGTCAGAACTTACTGCTTTGCCGGGATACTCCCACTGAAATTCAGGTCTGGCATTCAAAGGCATTTTTGCTGTGCATTTGATGGACAGTGTATCTCCAGACAACACCTTGATTTTTTCACTGGTATTAAGGTGCACAGAGTTTACCCCTTCAACTGAGAATAAAAGGTAAAATATAATCTACTGCAATGAACATTGTTAATAAAACACAATAATCAAACAGTTGATCATAGGTCAAAACACAAATGCCAAAGTAGTAATGCAGTGTTCTCTACTTTGACTATAGTGACAGATTGACACATCAAGTTCTTATTATACTGCTATAGTTAATTTAATTGATTAAACTGAAAATGAGACACTGGACATGAATTATATATATAAACTGGAGATTCACTCATGCCTTATAAACAGGAGCAGACTGAAACTGTTTCACACATTGGGAGGTACATGTTTGTAAAGTGTATCTCTCTAAATAAATGCTTATAAAAGTGTGAAATGATTGGCTCTAGTCCTATCTTTAACCAACTTGCTTTCCAGACATTGACATTTTTCATGGTGAACTTTGTAGTCACCAAGGTGAAGGGGGTTTTCTAAGAGTCATAAACTACTTTTCTATGTGTTTCAAGCATGTTCACATTCAGGTTGTTTTTAAGCAAAGTTCATGAGTTAAAATGGTTTTCCTTCAGTCTGCATCATGAATGTGCTTTTATCCAAACTTCAAAGGGAATTTCCTAATGTCAGTACAGCATTGCTGTTATTCTGGCAATGTATCATTTCGGAAAACTAAAAGCCCTTCTCTTCCTCTTTATGCTACTGTTATTGTGTGGCTACCTCATGAAACCTAGCTGAGCAGCTGAAGTACATATTGTAAGCAGCACCTAAGGTTGAGAAGATTGAGAACTGACCTGTGATACCTAAATGAAGAATGGCAGTTAAAATCAACCAAACTCATGCTAATGGAACAACTGACCATTCATTTTGATTTCCTACAGAGGGTTGAAATCAATTCAGAAAGAAAGAAAACACTTACCTTCCTTGGATATCATAAAACAAGATTCAAAATGTTGTTTATTGACCATGGTTTTGCATCGCAACATGCCAGGAATATATTCCAGGTTTCGAAGAATAAAACCTTGCTTAGGATCCCATTTGTTATCTATTCCATCGATTTCAAAGATTGAATGGTCCTGTATCAGACAGAAATTATCATTGGTTACATTCATACACGTTATAAGCATTATCTCTCAAAGGTTATGTTAGGATATCCACTATAAAGTTGTAATGTCTTAATGTTTCAATATTTTTAATCAAATAAAAAGAAAGAGGAAATATAAAAAGTTCCAAACTTCATTTGATGCTCAGTTTAATTGCAGCATTGTGACAAGTGAGAATGTTTCTTCCTTTGAAACTAGAATTCATAAATGCAGATTATAGTTAAAGGTTCACTCTTTGAAAATGGAGATGGCAACAACTTTTTTCTTCTCAGGAGTCACTAGTGTTAGGAATTCTCTTCTACAGTTTACAGCCAGGATGTAGTCATTGAATATATTCAAAGTTGAGTTAGACATATTTTATGTTCACTGTGCAGTCGAGGATTATGGAATACATGCAATAAATGAAGTTAAGGCCACAATCAAGCCAGCATAATCTCATAAATTGGCAGAGAGGTTTCAAGGGACCAAATGGTGTATTCTCCTTTTTCTTATGTGGGACCTTGTCGAACACCTTATGAAAATACGAGTAAAACACATCCACTGGCTCCGTCTTATGCATTCTACTTGGTATATTCTCAAAACATTTCAGCAGATTGGTCAAGCACAACTTCCCTTTCATAAACCTGATTGTGTCCTGTCATTATCATCCAAGTGCTCTGCTCTTACCTCTTTTATAATGGACTCTATCATTTTTCCCACTACTAATGCCAAACTAACTGGTCTATAACCTGGTGTTGTGTGATTTTTAACTTCATACTTGGCACACCCTGCATTACTTGAGGACAACTTAAGGTGGAGCTTCAGGAAGTAAATGGAGTATTTTTGGAGGTGCTGGTGTTGGACTGGGTTGTGCAAAGTTAAAAATCATACAACACCAGATTTTGGTCCAACAGGTTTATTTGGAAGCACAAGCATTTGGAGCACTGCTCCTTCATCAGGTGGTTGTCACTTGAGAATGTAACTTCAAGAAAGATTTACATATGAAAGAACTGAAATCAATGTGCCCATTCTAAAAGATGAGAGACTTAACAAACAATCCAGATCTTTTTCAATATATAATTTCAGTTACATCACACTGTAAACTTTTGCTATAAAGTCTGTGTCCTACAATTGTATACTCCACAACCACCTGATGAAGGAGCAGCACTCCAAAGTTAGTGCTTCCAAATAAACCCGTTGCACTATAACCTGGTGTTGTGTGATTTTTAACTTCATACTTGGCACACCCTGCAGTACTTGAAGGTGAGGACAACTTAAGATGGAGCTTCAGGAAGTAAATGGAATATTTTTAATAATTTGAGTTTGGAAAATTACCTGGAGGGGTGTCTTTTGCTTGCTGTGTAGGTTCAGAAAAAGAAACTTTGCATGCGTCATAGATGGATGTAGGTATGTTTATGTGCACTCCTGTGTAACCATGAACATGATATTTCATACAGATATCCTGCTCTGAGTTCATTTAAATACCTGCTTTACTCAGTGACACGAATTATTTCTGAATGGCCAGGCCACCATTGTCAAGTTAACCATTGTACTGAAATGCTGCTATACCAGAAAACAGATGGTTTGATCAGCCAAAAGTCTTGGCTATAATGTAAAAACAAATCTGAACAGAATTATATAAGTTTAAAGAAAACAGTCACATTTTAACCAACCTCTTTTTGTTTTAATTTGAAATGAGGGTGCAAACGTAGATATTTTATTTTGCCCTTTCTTGAAAAATGAATAAAAAATAGGATATTTTCATTATTTGCTTTTATAATGTTTCTGCAAGTAACTGGAAGAAACTTGTTTGTATTCTACCAAGATTAGAATGGCTGACACATTTAGAATTTTTAGTGAAAACAAAGAAATTTAAAATAGAAAAAAATTAACTGAATTTAAACTTGTTTGTTTCTCTTACAGATGTTTCCAATTTAATGTAACTGAGTTTCTGCTTAGCACACTTAATTTCAGGATTTTTATTCATATCTTCACATCATTTCCATAGCTTCCTTTAAACTTGAGTAATGGAAATATAATCCAGAATATCACTTTCTGACAGTACCTTTTCAGATATACACGTACTCAAAAGCAGTTGATCCAACCATTCACAATTCAAAACTATACAATTATGAAACAATCACAAAATTATCTTGATTGCACTTATAGTTTGGATAGGCAATTGTGGTTGCTGAAATCTTTAGATCGGTAAAATGAGAGCTGGAAAGTGAAATTGGGAAGCATAGTTATTGATCCATAAATATGCAGGCTGAATGGTCTCCATCATGCTCTGTTTGTATATACTTTTCTCTTGCATGGCCATCCAACAAATAACATGAGGGGAATCAAAGCTAAACAATGAAAAGTTGGGTCCTGAGCTCCCAAACAAGGATAAATCCGTGCAGTCAGAACTGAAGGGAAATATTTTCAAGAGAACATGGACTATTCTATGAATAAATATGAAGATATCTGTGAACTATGTTTTTTGATATGTTAAAAGTCTATTTCAATGTAATTTCTTCTGATACTGATGCGGATAGGACAGATAAGACCATAGAATAACAGAAAATTGTTTCTAGGTCATTCTGGTATAACACGTGTTTCATCAACATGATTTGGCTGTAACGTGTTTGCCGAATTGTGGATGATATTTGGATAATGTGAACTTTCTACTGAATGCGTATAGCGATTTTCTTGAGCAATCTTCTACAGCACTATTTTCAACAGTGATTTCCCATAGCTCAGTTTTCTACTGCACATGGTTGCAGAGGAATACAATTAATACGTTATAGCAGAACCACCTGTAAGTGAATGAGATGGTTTGGCCCAACGTGAATATCTGAACAAGCATTCATGCATAGTCCCACATCTCATGCATTTTTCCACAACATTGTCAGTATTTTGTGCTAGAAACCAGTTGCCAAAGTATTTTGAGTGATTTCATTGATTCCTTTTCTCTGTCGCATTGGTTGTTTTGCAGGAGCACTTTGTGAATTTTTGAATCAACGTGGAAAGTAGGAAGCAAACTACCAATTTGTAATTTTTGCATATGCTTCAATTGTTTATCAGTACATTTGTAAGCTTTTTAGTTCAAATTGGTAATTTCTAATAAATATGACATTTGAACCAACCAGGCGCATGTCTGGCAGACACTTAGACAAGCAAACATTTACATGATACGTTCTGGTCTGATATTTTAAAAGATTTGATAAATTGATACTTCATGAAGGCACAGACTTCCACTTTATAAGAGGATTGTTTCAGGTTTCCTAAGAATCCTATGTTGAAAAATAGAGCAAGAACAAGTGGGCTTATTGTTGGTATCAAATTTACATTCAGGAACTGTTTAATAATGCAATCCTATTAATAATTTGCATTGTGCAAAGTTGACCTTTTTTCAAGTTATTCTTATCCAGTTATGTTAATTGAAATATAGAGAATACAGTTGAAATGAAAACTAATAATTCATTATTATGGAATGACGAGAACATTGATAAATTTGGATTACAGATTTACGGAATATTATGTACATAACTTTGTTTTATTCTCCATCTGGTTGATTTGATTAACAGTTTCATATTTTGTTTTACTTAGGTGTTCGCACACCTCCATACAACCATGTCATAGTGAATCTACATTAGCACTTAAACCATCAGCATGTGTCACAGTTTTTTACAAACTTCTGGCATCTCCAGGCATACCAACTGGTACATTATTCAAACAGAATTCAAGTTTGGTCAGTCATTGTCTATGTTGTGCACTGTCTTGGATTTAAGGTTTACTCAGTTAAATCTCTTGATTTGTAAAGGAAGTGACTGAACTAATTCAATCAGATGACATATTGGCTGGGAACCACAAGCAGTCTTCATATTAGACCAAATCCAATAACTTCCTAGATCATGATGAATAACACAAAATTAGCCTCTACCGCCCCCCCTCCCCCACAAAATAGCAACCAAGTAAAACTGCAATCGATACCCAACTAAAGTTCTAACTCTCAGTCTTACACTTTGCATTTTACAAATCACATGATTCTACTGCAGCAATACACAGTCCTCATTACTCGAAGATTTGTTCGCTTTCTACTAACTTATCACTGAAATATTATATTCTATTCAAATAAAGTCAAGCGTTCAGCTAAGAATTAGTTATATTAATTCGAAATCTATTTTGTACATCTGATATTATTGCGAATAAATTATCACCCCATCCTCATTTAATGCTTGTTAATTTTCTACATGACTACTCAAGTGCTACATTTATTGCCAAGTTGTACAGACCATTTTCATCAATGCCATCTTCCCCTATTATCACTCAAAAAATCTATATCACATTACCCATGGCTTACTAACATAATATACTCTTTTTGTTTCTGCCACTGATTTCAGTTACTGGAAATAAAAATTGCGAGGCTATTGGTTTACAACAAAAAAGCGCTTGCTGAATAAATATGGGAAGATAAAGCTAAATATATCAAGTGCTTCTTTACAAATCAGGGTTTATTATCAAGAAGCAAAGGTACACAAGTGAAAAACTTTCGGTTGCCTGCTTAGGATTAGCAGTCATCAATTGTTAAATTGATGCATGAGAGGCAATACATATCTGAATATCAAAATGTAATGAATAGTGGGTTCCCTCTTTATGATAAAATTAATTTCCTGTCACATTAAAAAGTGCTGAATTTTTTGTTATTTTATTTTGCCAAAAGAGGGACAGTTTATGCCCTATTATGATTCAAAAATATGTTGGACATCAAAATAAACAACTTTCATAAAAGATACATCATTGCTGAAAAGATAGTTGACAGAATAATGACCCAATCTGACACTGGTTCTTTTTTGATGGGTTTTCATTATTCTTTCAACAGCTGTGCATGGTAAACCATGGGGAACAATAAGCAAACAATCTGGATGCACAGCAGAGTGCCTGCTTAAATCAATGAATCCTGTAGCACTGCAAGTCACTTTGGAATAGATTCATATTAGTTCCGAAGATAATGAGAAAGCTATTTCCATTTCCAATAATTACACATCTTTACAAACTAAGTTGCCCACCTAAAAAAAAGTCGTAGAACATCCTGGCAAGTTTTACTCCTGGTCGATGTTTATAAGGTGCCAATCTGACTGCAATAAGAGGGTACTGAATAGTTGCCTGCAGGGTATATTGGATGGACTTTTGCCCATTCTGTCCCCATTGGTTTCAAGACAAATAGCAGTGATAGGGTTTTGGGATTGACTTGTGAAATGGAAGAGTGAGAGCTCAGGGCAGATGAACTCCTGAAACACTCCTGAACACACAATGGAATTTCTTCCTGAGACTTGTACACTCAATCTGGTGTAGTGTAAAAGGAATGCTGCACTGCAGAACATCTCTGCTAATTGAAATCATCTTAATTAGATGTAGAAACTTCTACTTTAAAGAAAAGCAAGAGAGATCCCCCAGTATTCCAGACATTCACTATCTCTCAACTACCATTACTGAAAGTTTAGACAAATTACTTAGTCATGTGTCACATTATTGTTTTTAGAAATTTGCTATGTACAAATTGCCTGTCATATTTATCTTTCTGTACCTTCACATACATTAAACATTGCCTGTAAAGCATTGTGCAACGTCAAAGGTGATGTAAGGTGTTATAGAAAAGCTATTCTTTTTGATTCCTGGAATGACCTCGTCATCTTTCCCACCAGCTGCTGACTTGCTGTAGCTTGGCAGGACAGCTGTGATGTAAACGCTGTTTAGGGACCAGTTAAAATGACAGTGTGGGGCCTTGGGCATAAAATAACCCTGCCGTGTATAAATTTGTCAAACCCCATTGACTTCATGAGGATACCTCATTCAGCTTGCAGAGTTATGATGTCTATAATGGCAAGTGTTCAATCTTCAATAGGTAATTCAGTTGGTTACAGGCCAGGCAAATCAGGTTCAAATCCACCAGTTTGGTCCATCACTCCACTCCCCCAAGTCCCACCAAAAATTTGCCAGAAATGGCACAATTTGTCAATAAGGGGTAGTCCGTGTCAGACTGTAAAGTACTTGTTCCATGGAGGCATAAGCATTTAGTAGTATGACAACAGACTGAAGTGTTCTAGTCATGGAGGATTTAGATTAAATTAGATTCCCGACAGTATGGAAACAGGTTATTTGGCCCAACTAGTTCATACCAACCTTCCGAAGAGCAACCACCCAGACCCATTCCCCTACCTAATGCACATATCAGTATCGGCAATTTAGCATGGCCAATTCACCTGACCTGCACATCTTTGGATTGTGGGAGAAAACCGGAGCACCTGGAGGAAATCCACACAGACACAGGGAGAATGCGCAAACTCCACACAGACAGTCATCCAAGGCTGGAATTGAATCTGGGTCCCTGGCACTGTGAGGCAGCAGTGCTAACCACTGACCCACTGTACCACCCCATTTACTCCTACTCAAATAATTTAAAAAGACATTTTATAAGATTCCTTTAGTGCAATATAAGATGGAAATCTTGTCCATTTTGTGAGAGTTTGCTATGTAATGAGGGATGGATTGAAATTAAATAAGATGGAAGAAAATTGCATCAACTGCATAATAAATTATTTGAATGAGTCTGACAAAATGGAACTCACTATTCTGCCACTGGTGACTGCATGCTCCACATGGCTAACACTTTCCAGTTCATTGGCTTCAGGCCAGTACATTTATCTGGCTCATGGGCTGAATCAGCCAACAGGAAATTAGAATCAAAGGGGAGATTTAATTTGCTCTTTCTGACCCCAGGAAAATAATTTATTACTCACAGTTTCTGAACATCTTCCACTTCATCACCTAGTCATCCTTCTAAAGTACAATTGGTGCTTATGCGTGTCAGAGGACATCAATTTGCATGCATATTGAAGCTTCTGTAGCAAGGTACAGGGTCTGCCAAATATGGTAGCAGTAAGTGGTGCCTCGCAGTTTGAACCCTGCCACAGGCAATTACTGCAGGGTGTTCCATGGCAAGATTGAACCTTGTATCTCTTGGGTAATAACTAGTGATTAGCTGAGCTGGATTCTTAAACAGTCTTGCTTTCTATCAGCACTGCAATCTATATCAACCCACCCACCAAAATAAATTCATTCACTGAGCTTTTGAAAGGTTGTTGTAGTGGTTGTAACAAAGTTAGCCTGGTGGACCACATAGGTAATGAGTTCCCTGACCGGAGCTGTTAATCTGGTCCAGTTAGGGAGCCCTCGCCTGAGAGATAAAAAGAAGAGTGTCAGACATCCTGTTTGTTCTGAGAACTGGCTTTTGAGGGAGCTGGATCAAGGTGAAGGACTCTCCACTCAGAAATAAAGGGAAACATGGTGACAGGATATTAGCGTCTATGGAGTTATTTCAGTTTTCGTTTGTAGATGTGGTGTGGGAACAGGTCTAACTTTCTTCTCGCACAAACAGCTCACAAGTTTATTAAAAACCAGTCACACCTTTGAATAACTAAAAACCGAAAGAACTGTGGATGCTGTGAATCAGAAACAAAATCAGAAGTTGCTGGAAAAGCTCAGCACGTGTGGGAGAATGCGTGAAGAGAAATCAAAGGTACACTTTGCACGGTGACCTTCCTCAGAATTGATGGTAGCTAGGAAAATGTTGGTTTAGATGCAGAAGATAGGGTGGGGGAAGGAGGTAAGGAACAAACGATAGACAGACTCAGTCTTTTCTCTCCTGGTCCAGTCCCTGCCCACATACATTAATGATTCCTCTGACGCTCTACACCAGTTTCAGAATTTTCAGTTTGCGGATTCCAGCAGCCTCCTCTTTACCCTGGATGTGCAATCCCTTTACACATCCATCCCCCACCAGGATTGTCTCAGGACTCTCTACTTCTTCCTGGAGCAAAGGCCTGAACCATTTCTACCAACTACCACCCTCCTCCGCTTGGCCGAGCTCATCCTCACCCTCAACAACTTTTTTTTAACTCTTCTCATTTTCTTCAGGTCAGAGGGGTAGCCATGAGTACCCGTATGGGCCCTAGTTATGCCTATCCCTCCATGGGATACATGGAACATTCCTTGTTCCAGTCCTATTCTGGCCCCCACCCACAACTCTTTCTCCAATATATCGATGATATCATCATTGCTGCTTCCCTCACTCATCCGGAATTGGAAAAAGCTCATTGATTTTGCTTTCAATTTCAAACCTCACTCTCATTTCCATCTGGCCTATCTCTGACTTGTTCCCCTTCCCTTCCTCGACGTCTCTGTTTCCATTTCAAGGGATAGACTGGCCACTAATATCCACTATAAATCCACCAACTCTCCCACCTACCAGGACTATACATCTTCGCACCCTATTTCCTGTAAAGATTCCATTCTATTCTCCCAGTTCCTCCATCTTCATTGCATATGTTCCGATGAGGCCAACTTTGACAATGGAGTCTCAAAAATGTCCACCTTCTTCTTCAACCAAGGATTCCCCAGCACCGTTGTTGTCAGGGCCTTCAACTGGGTCTGACCCATCTCCTACACTTTCGCCATCACTCCCTCTCTTCACTCTGCAACAGCGATAATGTCCCCCTTGTCTTCACCTACCATCTCACCAGCATCTCGTCCTAAAGATTATCAGCCACCATTTTTGCCACCTCCAGTAAGATGCCATCACCAGACACAAGTTCCCTTCCCGCCTTTGTCTATCTTTTGCAGGGACCATCCCACTGGCCAACTCTTCCTTCATTCCCAGCAGCTCCCCACAGCCCCACGGCACCTTTCCCTGCTACCTCCGAAGGTGTAACACCTGTCCATTTACCTCTTCCTTTCTCAGTATCCAAGGGCCCAAACATAACTTTCTGGTAAAACAATGCTTAACCTACATTTCACACAATCTAGTCTACTTCATTCGCTGCTCACAATGTCATCTCCTGTATATTGGGGAAACGAAGCTTAGACTGGGTGACCACATTCTGTCCACAAAAAAGACCCTGAGCCTCCAGTTGCCTGCCACTTTAACACACCACACTGTTCCCTGGCCAACATCTCTGTCTCAGGCATGCTGTAGTTCTCCATTGAAGCTCTGTGGAAGCTGGAGCAAGAACACTTCATTTTCTATCTGGGGACTCTGCAGCTGTCTGGACTCAATATTGAGTTCACTAATCTTCGGGCCTGAACTCCTCTATTCCCTAGCCCCCTACCCCACAAACCAGGTCTTGTTATCACATAGTCTGCCATTACACACTGCCTATTGTTAGTCACTAACAGTCCCTATTAACAGTTATTCACCTTCCCAGCTAGATCATTATTGATTCCTTTGACTGTTCTTCTCTCTCTTTTGGCTCTGTCCCTTCCTATTGTTTACTCCTTACCTCCTCCCCACGCCTTTGAGAAAAGCTATTTTTGAAGAGCTGAAGCCATGTAGTTTTCACATGAAAGCTTTTCTGGAGGCTGAGCCATTTTCTGTTATCTGCCAAATTTATTTAGATGATCTCATCATCAACATTCAACAAAATGGATGCTATTTCAATTCGGAGTTTTAGATTTGGATTCCAATTAGATATAGGAATTCGGAGGAAGACTTAGATTTGGCTTGCAGGATTGGCCATTTTTCTTTATTTATGCCTAAAGTTATTCCAGGCTCGGTGCCTATGAGCAGAAACAGACCTCTATACCTCAGTCAAATTGTAGCCCTTCATTGAATATTAGGTCCCTGTGGGTTTTTTGTCATTCATGGGTTGCGGGGGCCCCCAGCATTTATTGCCCACACCTAATTATCAATCACATTGCTGTGGGTGTGGAGTCACATGTAGGCCAGACCGGTCAGAGATGGCAGTTTCCTTCTCTAAAGGACATTAGTGAACCAGATGGGTTTCTCCAACAATCGACAATGGATTCAAGGTCATCATTAGACTCTTAATTCCAGATATACGTGTGTGTGTGTGTGTGTGTGTGTGTGTGTTGGATGTGGTATGAGATGTCCTGCTTTATAATGTCATCATATCCTCCTCCATTACACCCATAGAAGCAACTTACAGCAGAAATCCCCCACTTTAAAATGATCAATAGTAGATGACAAAAATGCAACTTATCTGGTTCTGGTGGAGGTAATTCTTATGCAAGCTGGGGTCAGCTAACTTACAAAGATGGGGAGTCATATCCAACACTGTTCATTGTTGTGATTTACAGTGCTGAACGGGCACCAGGCAATATTATCGGCATTACTTCTCAATACTTTGGGAAATATTCACAAAAGGAAAAGGTCAGTAGAACATAAACACAGTTTCCTGCTTTCCTGGAATAGAAGTTCGTAAAACTTTAAGGCTTGACGGAGGATGTTTGTAAATGGGACTACAAAACTCTCCTGTCGCTTCCTCTTACGAAGCAGGAAGCAGACAGCTTGTCTCTGCAGCATTCAGACAGTGGGACCTGGGAATCAGCTCAAATGTATCAATTACTCAGATACAAGCTGCCACAGAAGAGGTAGAACATAATGACAGTAGTTTAAGAACAAATATTATGATACATATTAATCACGTTTAAAAATATTTTCTGTCATTTGCTGTACAGGTCAGAAGACAGCCATTCCATCTCATGGACATTTATGACGTCAGTACTGTACTTTGGCCAGAATTGTAGTAAGTTTCCCCCCTGTAACTATCTCCCAACATCAATAAATATTTGAAGCCCTATTCAGATGCCTGGGAAAAAAAAAGGAAATGTTAAAAATGCTAAGAATTAATATCTAGGTGGGATGGGGTTGTTGATGCCATTAAAAAAGGCACCAATCCTGCATGGATTGCAATAGGATAATTATGCATTTGCTAATTAAATCAATTGAAAGGTGGTGGGGCATTGTTAGGGAATGATTTGAAATAGGAATGGTGTGGAAACATTTCAATAAATTGGGGAATATAACAGGGTGAGGCTGATACATGTAGCACAAGGAGTTCTGACTGGGGGAATAATGAATTACTTATAGGAATATGGAATAACAAGAGATCAGTTTGACATGTGTGCAGGGAATGGGGAGCAATTGGTTGAGATGGATTCAGGTTTTCAAAATCTTATGGAGTGTGTGGAATTGGGAATGAAGTACATTATAAATTTTAATGAACCGAGTTGACCCAATGGGGAAAGTTCTGATGCGGCTGCATCGGAGAAGATTGTTTCTCAAGAGAAAGAGGGATCAATCATTGCGACATCATTTTTCATAGCGATCGATTAAGAGCTTTCATTGACAAATGGGAAGTTCTACTTAATGTGGATAGAAGTGAAATGACGAGAACATGGACAGAGAGTAGGATCTTGTCTATAGGTCTATTGCACTGTGTGTAGAAATAATTAACATTGCAAAGAAATAAAGACTTGCATTTATATAGTACCTTTCAGTGTCTGAGGACAACTGCATGTCTTACAGCGAATAGATTATATTCTGAAAAGTAACCACTTTCATTTGTGGATACAAAGAACAGCCAATGACCACATAAGAAACGACAAATAGCAATTAATTAGTTTTGATAGTCTTGCTTGAGGGCAGGATGTTAACTAAGAAGTGCTGCCATAAAATTTTGTTTGTCGTCACATGTAGGTGAGATTTCAAATTAATGTTTCAAACAAAAGATGTCTCATCAAACACTAGACTAGAGTTACTTGAAGTGTTATGCTGATCACTATACCCTTTTGAAATGATGTGATAATTTGGAGAAAACACTCACAGGCACCAGCATTGGTATTTTGATATAGCATTGAAAAGAGTGTGCAGAAATGAAAAATACCAATCTGAAGAGAATAAAGGAAACTATCAGTATATTCAAAATTGTAGAGGATTATAGGTAGCTTGAAAACCTTGTTTTCTGTAATCATAAACTTTATAAGAAGTTTGAATTCAAGTTCAGAAAAGAGGAAGTGAACAATGCTGAGATTTCATTGTTACTCTCAGAGGTTGGTGAATACATGGAACAGCTTGTGTCTCTCAGGGGACACTGGAGGTGAAAAATGTTGGCAAAGTTTAGAAGGAACCTGATAGAAATTTGGCAGAGTGAGGGATTGAGCAGTAAAGGATTGAAAAGTATGACAGAGATTGTGGTGCACCTCATTTTTCAAATGTTCACATAGCCGTGGGACTACAACAATCTTTCCCAGCTTCGTACATTCCAATGCTTTCAAATAATCAGAATTCACAACTAATTTATTTGCATAATCAATGCATAAAATCAGAGATTTTATCATATTAAATATCTATTCTTTCTCAATGTAAAGTTTGCATTATATTGTAATTTCTCCTCTTTGTTTGCATTTCCTCTTCTCCAGACCTAAAGATGATGGCACGTCAGAATAGTTCATCATGAGCATATTCAGCCCACCACAACATTGTACACGAGCTTAGATAGTGAGTGTTACAAAGCTCCTTGACTATAGAAGGCATTACAATGAAGCCCAATCATGTTCACACCCACATTATCCACCTGGGGTGATTGCCTAGAGGAGGAAGGGTTCCCTCCTCTAGACAAGGGAATTGAGGCCAATTCTAATCACCGTTGTCAACTCTTAAGTGTTATTAGCTATGTGCTTGTGATAAAACAATGAATTTGACTGAAATTGTCAGACCATAGCTGAGATATGGACCATATAATGTTTATGGATTCTTTTCTTCTTTTGTCCATTCAGTTTCTATCTTTGTCCCTGTATCTGCTGCTCCCATTTTTTTCTTACTATTTTATCTACTTCCTTCACAACTCACTGGGCTGATGGATTTGTAGTTACTTTCTCCTGCTATAGAATGAGATTATGAAAATACAGCCATGGAAGCAGAAGGATCCCACCATTCATTGTGCTAGTGAATGTTCTCCATTAATACCACAGGGCCCAGTATTTAATAGAAGTATTCACAAATACCTATGAATTTTGGGGCCTATTCAACACCTTATTTTCTCCCAACCTTCAGACAGTCAAATTAAGAAAAATCTTAGGCATTGTGAATATATGTATGCATGACAACATAACACAAACTCTTGCCCGACTCGGGCGAGGTGGCATATCAGATTTATAGTCCCATCTCATTTGCCAATTCAGAGTTCAGTTAAATTAGTACAGACTATGAACCATGAAACTTTGTGTTTCCCAGGGACAAATATTAGAATGTTACAATTTCAAAAAGGTTGTTATTTTCCCAGTGGATAACAACTTGAGGGTAATCACAAAGCAAAATGTTAAGTGGTATAAAACAATCTACATTTCTAGAGAAACAGTTAATGTTAGAAATCTGGAATAAAATCAGAAAATGTCAAAATTACATAGTCTGGATTTGAAAAGAGGAATGGCAGATAATGATTTAGTCCACACCCAATCTGTTATTATTCTTTAATCTTTTTTTAAAGT
Organism: Chiloscyllium punctatum; assembly: GCF_047496795.1. NCBI lineage: Eukaryota > Metazoa > Chordata > Chondrichthyes > Orectolobiformes > Hemiscylliidae > Chiloscyllium > Chiloscyllium punctatum. Next base: position 58,294,665 of record NC_092763.1, on the reverse strand, counting down.
GTTGTTGGACTTACTTTCCAACCTTTTCAGCTTTTATATAAAATTTCTTGGAAGGATATTTTACATTATATAACTTGTTTGTATGTGGATCTGTTGAAGCACTTACAGGTTTTTCTCGTTTGTGTCTTACCATCAGCAGGGTGACCTGCAGGTTTGGTTCTGTAACACGGCATGGAATCACAATCTCACTGCTTCCATTGAACTTTATCACTTCAGGATGTTCTGTATGAGGTTCCACAAATGGACTCCGATGATCTTTTATTGAGAAAAAGCACATGAACAAAACGCACCGTAAGGTTTTGTGAGATACTAATTCATGACATTTTGAAATCACAGATGTTCTTGAAACAGTTCAATGCAGGATTGCCGTTAGTTTATGAAATAAATTTTTAACCTTTTAAATGCCAAATCCATTTAGGACCTTTCACAATTCCACCTCGATCTCAGTAATCACATACGTGAATTATCGTTCTGTTGTGTAGGCTAGAAGCTCTGCAACATAAGCTCATGGAGTGGAAACAAACAGTACCTAGACTTGACCTCATCTTCTTTTCTAGATTGTTCACACTACTACTGTATTAGAGCTTTATGTACAAAGTATTATACAGGGGAACTTCGATTATCCGAACGAGATGGGCAGGCACTATTTAGTTCGGATAATCGATTAAATGCCTTTCCTCTGGGGCTTGGAGTTTTTAAAGTCTGCTCCCCTTTCAGGAGACTGCAGAAGTACACAGTGCGTGAGACCCTGACCCCCAACCCTGTCCCCCGCGCACCCCACTCCCCAACCAAGGCCAGCACTGCACTCCACCTGCCCCCGCCCCACCCCCCAACCAGGTCCAGCATCGCCCTTCACCTGCCCCTGGCCCCGCCCACCCCCACCCACCAACCAAGTCCAACACCGCCCACCCGCCTGCCCCTGCCCCCAACACTGTCCAACACCATCCCCTGCCCCAACCACGTCCAACACCGCCCCCATGCCCCCAATCCCTGCACCCCAACCCCATCCAACAGCCCCCCGCCCCAACCCCGTCTAACCCCGCCACCCGCCCCAACCACGTCCAATACCGCCCCCTGCCCCCAACCCCTGCACCCCAAACCTGTCCAACACTGCTCCTCGCCCCCAACCCTGTCCAACACCACCCCCTGCCCCTACCCCTGCACCCCAATCCTGTCCAACACTGCCTCCACCCCCAACCCTGTCCAACACCGCCCCCACCCAAACCCCATCCAACATCGCCCCTGCGCCCCCAACTCCTGCGCCCCAATCCTGTCCAACACTGTCCACCGCCCCCAACCCTGTCCAACACCACACCCCGCCCCAACCACTGCACCACAACCCCATCCAACGTGCCCCCTCACCCCTAACCCTGTCCAACACCACCCCCTGCCCGAACCCCTGCACCCCAATCCCGTCCAACACCGCCCTCCCCGCCCCAACCCTGTCCAACACAACCCCCCGCCCCAATCCCTGCATCCCAATCCCGTCCAACACTGCCCTCCCTGCCCCCAACTCCGTCCAACACCACCCCCCACCCCAATCCCTGCACCGCAATCCCATCCAACACCGCCCTCCCGGCCCAACCCTGTCCAACACCATCCCCCGCCCCCAACCCCTGCACCCCAATCCCGTCCAACACTGCACCCCTGCCCCCAACCTTGTCCAACACAACCCCCTGCCCCAACCCCTGCACTCCAATCCAGTCCAACACCAACCCCTGCCCCCAACCCCGTCCAACACCATCCCCCGCCCACAACCCCTGCACCCCAATCCAGTCCAACACCATCCCCCACCCCTAACCCCATCCAACAACCCCCCACGCCCCCAACCGCTGCACCCCAATTCCGTCCAACACCGTAGCCCGCCCCCAACCCTTTCCAACACGAACCCCCGCCCAACCCCTCCGCCACAACCCTGTCCAACACCATCCCTCCACCCCCAATCCCGTCCAACACCGCCCCTCCGCCCCAACCCTGTCCAACACCACCCACTCGCCTGCCCTGCCCCTAACCCCGTCCAACACCACTCCCCCTATCCCCAATCTCGTCCAATACCACCCGCCCCCAACCACTGCACCCCAATCCGGTCCAACTACATCCCCCCCGCCACCAACCCCATCCAACACCACACCCCGCCCCCAACCCCTGCACCCCAACCCCGTCCAACACCACCCCCCCGCCCTCAACCACTGCAACCCAATCCCGTCCAACACCGTACCCCCACCCCCAACCCTTTCCAACACCAAACCCCCGCCCAACCCCTCTGCTCCAACCCTGTCCAACACCATCCCCCCAACCCCCACCCCGTCCAACACCACACCCCGCCCCAACCCCTCCGCCCCAACCCTGTTCAACACCACCCGCTCACCTGTCCTGCCCCCAACCCCATCCAACACCACTCCCCCTACCCCCAACCTCGTCCAATACCACCCGCCCGCTTGCCCCGCCCCCAACCCCGTCCAACACCACACCCCGCCCCCAACCCCTGCACCCCAATTCCGTCCAACACTGCCCCCCCTCCCCCAACCCTGTCCAACACCGCCCCACCCACACCTCCTGCCCCCATCCCCATCCAACAACGCCTGCCCTACCCCCAACCCCACCCAACACCGCCCCCCCCCCCCCGCCTGACCCCGAAACCTCTTCCAACACTGCCCGCTCCCAATCTGGTCCAACACTGCCACCTAACTCCCCCCATCCGGCCTGGCCCCCTCTCCTGGGGCAGACAGATTATATTCCAACAACAAGACTGCTGCTGCTAGAGCTGCCTTTTTCGGGTAAGTCTCCAAATAATGCATACACGCACAGCCACATACACAACTTTTTACGGCAACTTTTTTGACACATTCCACGTTTGTCTTGTACAGGACAATGTTGGAGAGGTTACCAAGAGATGGGGTTTAGGGTACACCCCTCTGTAGAACTCCAGGGAAAGTGTGGGGACAGAGAGAGAGGGCGGGAGGTCAGTCATTTGGAGATGGTGTCTGTTTATTCACTGTAAACAAAAGACGCGATCACTGGGACCTAGAATCAGGGGATGTAGAGTCAGTGTGGATAGAGCTGAGAAATTCTAAGGGTAAAAAGACCCTCTTGGGAGTTATCTACAGGCCCCCAAACAGTAGTCTGGATGTCGGATGTAAGTTGAATCAGGAGCTGAAATTGGCCTGTCGCAAAGATGTTACTACAGTTGTTATGGGGGATTTCAACATGCAGGTAGACTGGGAGAATCAGGATGGTATTGGGCCTCAAGAAAGAGACTTTGTGGAGTGCCTCCAAGATGGATTCTTAGAATATCTGGTGCTGGAGCCTACCGGGAAGAAGGCAATTCTGGATCTGGTATTGTGCAACGAACCAGAATTGATCAGGGACCTCGAAGTGAAGGAGCCATTAGGAGGTAGTGACCATAATACAATAAGCTTCAATCTGCAATTTGAAAGGGAGAGGCTACAATCTGAAGTGACAATATATCTGTTGAATAAAGGGAACTATGGAGCTATGAGGGAGGAGCTGGCCAAAGTTCAATGGTGCAATACCTTAGCAGGGATGACAGTGGAGGAACAATGGTGGATATTTCTGTGTATAATGCAGAAGATGCAGGATCAGTTCATTCCAAAAAGGAAGAAAGATCCAAGGAGGAGGCATGGGTGGCCGTGGCTGACGAGGGAAGTTAAGAAACATATAAAGTTAAAAGAAAAAAAGTACAACATAGCAAAGATAAATGGGAAAACGGATGACTGGGAAGCTTTTAAAGAACAACAGAGGATTACTAAGAAGGAAATATGTAGAGAAAAATGAGGTACGAAGGTAAGTTGGCCAAAAATATGAAGGAGGATAGTAAAAGTTTTTATAGGTATGTGAAAGGCAAAAAAATGGTTAAGACTAAAATTGGGCCCTTGAAGACAGAAACAGGGGAATATATTATGGGGAACAAAGAAATGGCAGAAGAATTGAATTGGTACTTCAGATCTGTGTTCACTGGGGAAGACACAAGCAATCTCCCTGATGTAACAGTGGCTGAAGGACCTGAACTTAAGGGAATTTATATTTGCCAGGAATTGGTGTTGGAGAGACTGTTTGGTCTGAAAGTTGATAAGTCCCTGGGGCCTGATGGTCTACATCCCCAGGTACTGAAGGAGGTGGCTCGAGAAATCGTGGATGCGTTGGTGACTATTTTCCAGAGTTCGATAGATTCGGGATCAGTTCCTGCGGATTGGAGGGTGGCTAATGTTGTACCACTTTTTAAGAAAGGTGGGAGAGAGAAAGCAGGAAATTATAGACCAGTTAGTCTGACCTCAGTGATGGGAAAGATGCTGGAGTCTATTATGAAGGATGAAATTATGACACATCTGGATAGTAGTAACAGGATAAGTCAGAGTCAGCATGGATTTATGAAGGGGAAATCATGCTTGACTAATCTTCTGGAATTATTTGAGGGTGTAACTCTGAAGATGGATGAGAGTGATCCAGTAGATGTAGTGTACCTGGACTTGCAGAAAGCTTTTGATAAAGTCCCACATAGGAGGTTAGTGAGCAAACTTAGGGCGCATGGTATTGGGGGCAAAGTACTAACTTGGATTGAAAGTTGGTTGGCTGATAGGAAACAAAGAGTAGTGATAAACGGCTCCATTTTGGAATGGCAGGCAGTGACCAGTGGGGTACCGCAGGGATCAGTGCTGGGACCGCAGCTTTTTACAATATATATTAATGATATAGAAGATGGTATCAGCAATAACATTAGCAAATTTGCTGATGATACTAAGCTGGGTGGCAGGGTGAAATGTGAGGAGGATGTTAGGAGATTACAGGGTGACCTGGACAGGTTAGGTGAGTGGTCAAATGCATGGCAGATGCAGTTTAATGCGGATAAATGTATGGTTATCCACTTTGGTGGCAAGAACAGGAAGGCAGATTACTATCTAAATGGAATCAATTTAGGTAAAGGGGCAGTACAAAGAGATCTGGGTGTTCTTGTACACCAGTCAATGAAGGTAAGCATGCAGGTACAGCAGGTAGTGAAGAAGGCTAATAGCATGCTGGCCTTCATAACAAGAGGGATTGAGAATAGAAGCAAAGAGGTTCTTCTGCAGCTGTACAGGGCCCTGGCGAGACCGCACCTGGAGTATTGTCTGCAGTTCTGGTCTCCAAATTTGAGGAAAGACATTCTGGCTTTTGAGGGAGTGCAGCGTAGGTTCACTAGGTCAATTCCTGGAATGGCGGGATTACCTTACACTGAAAGACTGGAGCGACTGGGCTTGTATACGCTTGAGTTTAGAAGACTGAGAGGGGATTTGATTGAGACATATAAGATTATTAAAGGATTGGACACTCTGAAGGCAGGAAACATGTTTCCGCTGATGGGTGAGTGCCGAACCAGAGGACACAGCTTAAAAATGCGGGGTAGACCATTTAGGACAGAGATGAGGAGAAACTTCTTCACCCAGAGAGTGGTGGGTGTGTGGAATGCTCTTCCCCAGAGGGCAGTGGAGGCCCAGTCTCTGGATTCATTTAAGAAAGAGTTGGATAGAGCCCTCAAGGATTGTGGAATCAAGGGTTATGGGGATAAGGCAGGAACAGGATGCTGATTAAGGATGATCAGCCATGATTATATTGAATGGTGGTGCAGGCTCGAAGGGCAGAATGGCCTACTCCTGCACCTATTGTCTATTGTCTATTGTCAGACACACGTCTTTGATGTAAAGTTTCTATCGGGACCTCGGGATCTCCTTCCGATAATCTGATTTTCGGATAACTGGTATTCAAATAATTGAGGTTCCTCTGTAATCAGCCAAGGACCAAAATGACACCACATAGGCAACAACCAGGGGGGATCCAGGCAACAGTATGTTAGAGAGAGGATGTATCGATAGTTGTAACTGCAAGTCATCAGCTTATTTATTAAGCACACCTTTCTGAGATTTTAAAGTAGGTTTTGTCTTTTACCCATGCTGATTGAGAGTGGTTAGTTTAAATAACACAAGTATGTAAAAGTTAGATCTTCCAATGAGTTGTTGTGTTGCCATAGTCTTACCTGACCATTGAGGCTGCTCTGTCATTTGAGAGAGAAGCAACTGGTGGTGATTTAACCTGAGGGCCACCAGACATCAGGTGAGGGAAGAGATTGAGAAGGGCAGTCCTTCACAGTAACCTCAAACTAGTGACAGGAATTGAGCCCACGCTGTTAGCAACCTACTGCTCTGTAAACCTACAATCCTGCCAACTGAACTAAACTGATTCCCTTCAGCTTCATTATTGATGGTAATTTAAACTATTCATCGCATTTTTTTTCTTTCCACAGTAAATGTGTTCATAAAATTATAGCTTTGAATTCAAAAGTAAACTTAACAGGCCATGCATGGAGTTTGTTAGGAAGTGCAGAAGCAAGAAAAGTGATTGCACAATGTTGCCAATATTAAATATAGTAGAACACACAGATTCACAGTGAACAAAACTATTCAGTATTTGAATAACTTTGAATGTTCTGCACCTTGGAATTACTTTAAATGATATAATCCTGTGTTCCCAAAAGTGAATTGTGTTGTCGGGGAATATGTAAAGTGTTGTAGTCCTGTCTCCCACTCGTATCTAACTTCAAATTCACATTTTGTGCTCAGAGTCTGGAATTAACATCAACTGTTTGTATTATAAATCAATATTTGTACCAGTCTGAAATTGATAAAATTATGTTTTTTATTCATTCATGGGATGGGGACATCACTGGTTAGGCCAGCAGTTATTGCTCATCCCTAATAGCCCAGACGGCAGTAAGATGCAATTACATTGCTGTGGGTCTGGAGTCAAATGTAGGCTAGACCACGTAAGGATGGCACCTTCCTTCCCTAAAGGACATTAGTGAACCAGATGTGTTTTTCCAACAATCGGCAATGGATTCATGGTCATCATTTAGACCCTTAATTCCAGATTTTTAAATTACGTTCAAATTCCACCATCTGTTATGGCAGATTCAAACCCAGGTCCCCAGAACATTACTTGGGCTTAACAGTCCAGCAATAATACTACTAGGTCATTAGATTCCCAATGGATTATACTCTGAAGCAAAGGCAGTTATGTGAAAAATCATATCGAAGGTATTTCCTTTTAGTAAATACAATTTATTGAGTAATAAAAAAAAATATTCTGAAATCCAAATGAATAAACATTGAGAAGTAAATTCCATTATATAAGAACTGAGAGGGGGGTTAGTTTTTTTTCTCAGGAATGGAAAATACTTTCAAATTATGTCTTTGAGTTATTGATGCTTAAAGTGAAATAGAGAAGAGAGTCCTTCTTGATATTTAAAAGATCCTTTGTGGATAAAAATTAGTTAGAATACATAGCAAGAAAAATGTGAATGTGAAAGACCTAAGCAAAGGCCCAAATAGACTGCTAATCAGCAGATACCAATTCAGCTCCCAATCAAAGTATCAGCATAGGGGACATAACTTTCACCTAATTCCATCCCATGCCTTCTCTCTTTTTTTCAGGCTGTAATAGCTCTTGATGAATGGAGGTTGGTCAGCATGATCTTGGTTCATGGCTATGAAATAGCGTGTAAAGTTCGATTACAAATTGCATTTGGAACAATTTGGAACAGTTGTTGTACTGAAGTCTTAATGGTACTTGACACAGCCAATCCTACAGCACCTGATTGCATCAAGTTGAGTGACTGACATGAGAAAGATCACAGGGTAGCAAGATGAGTAGGTAGATGGATTTGGTATTGTTTCTGCAGTTTTTGAAATACAACAGTGTGAGCAGATGTGTCATGCTACAGTACAGTTTATTTTTGGTGGGAAGGGAGTTGTAAGTACTGACCCTATTGAGCAATGCATCAGTCACATGTCTGACACATCTGGAGCTATGTTGAAAGGAAGCAGACAATTGAGGAAGGTTTGGCTGCGCCTGGAAATATCATCCATGCTGTGGAATTTGACTCTGGTCTCCTTACAGGAGATGGTACAGTTCTGTAACAACCTATGTACAATACAGGCATGGGTTGCCCCCTCAGTCATTGACAGAGAAATGTACCACAGTTATGCTTGACAGAATAAAAGTGAGTAGGTAAAAACAATGGCTGCAGATGCTGGAAACCAGATTCTGGATTAGTGGTGCTGGAAGAGTACAGCAGTTCAAGCAGCATCCAAGGAGCACTAAAATTGAGCCTGAAGCGTGGAGAGATAAGCTAGAGGAGGGTGGGGGTGGGGAGAAAGTAGCATAGAGTACAATAGGTGAGTGGGGGAGGGGATGAAGGTGATAGGTCAGGGAGGAGGGTGGAGTGGATAGGTGGAAAAGAAGATAGGCAGGTAGGACAAGTCATGGGGACAGTGCTGAGCTGGAAGTTTGGAACTAGGGTGAGGTGGGGAAAGGGGAAATGAGGAAACTGTTGAAGTCCACATTGATGCCCTGGGGTTGAAGTGTTCTGAGGCGGAAGATGAGGCGTTCTTCCTCCAGGCGTCTGGTGGAGGGAGCGGCGGTAAAGGGGGCCCAGGACCTCCATGTCCTTGGCAGAGTGGGAGGGGGAGTTGAAATGTTGGGCCACAGGGCGGTGTGGTTAATTGGTGCGGGCGTCCCAGAGATGTTCCCTAAAGTGCTCTGCTAGGAGGTGTCCAGTATCCCCAATGTAGAGGAGGCCGCATCGGGAGCAATGGATACAATAAATGATATTAGTGGATGTGCAGGTAAAACTTTGATGGATGTGGAAGGCTCCTTTTGGGCCTTGGATGGAGTGAGGGAGGAGGTGTGGGCGCAGGTTTTGCAGTTCCTGCGGTGGCAAGGGAAGGTGCCAGGATGGGAGGGTGGGTTGTAGGGGGGGGGGGGGCGTGGACCTGACCAAGTAGTCACGGAGGGAACGGTCTTTGCAGAAGATCCATAAGCCTGACCACCCTGGCCGACCTATTGTCTCAGCGTGCTCCTGCCCCACGGAACTCATCTTTACCTACCTCGACACTGTCCTATCCTCCCTAGTCCAGGAACTCCCCACATATGTATGAGACACCACCCACATCCTCCACCTCCTCCAAGACTTCCATTTCCCCGGCCCCCAATGCCTCATCTTCACCATGGATATCCAATCCCTCTACACCTCCATCCGCCATGACCAGGGCCTCCAAGCCCTCCGTTTTTTCCTCTCCCGACGTCCCCAACAGTACCCTTCCACCGACACTCTCATTCGTTTGGCCGAACTGGTCCTCACCCTTAACAATTTCTCCTTCGAATCCTCCCACTTCCTCCAGACCAAAGGGATAGCCATGGGCACATGTATGGGCCCCAGCTATGCCTGTCTCTTTGTTGGCTACATAGAACAGTTGATCTTCCATAATTACACTGGCACCACTCCCCACCTCTTCCTCCGCTACATTGATGACTGCATTGGTGCCACCTCATGCTTCCGCGAGGGGGTTGAGCAATTCATCAACTTCACTAACACATTCCACCCTGACCTTAAATTTACCTGGACCATCTCTGACACCTCGCTCCCCTTCCTGGACCTCTCCATCTCCATTAATGACGACCGACTTGACACTGATATTTTTACAAACCCACCGACTCCCACAGCTACCTGGATTGCACCTCTTCCCACCCTACCTCTTGCAAAAATGCCATCCTGTATTCCCAATTCCTCCGCCTCCGCCGTATCTGCTCCCAGGAGGACCAGTTTCACCACAGAACACACCAGATGGCCTCCTTCTTTAGAGACTGCATTTTCCCTTCCCACGTGGTTAAAGATGCCCTCCAACGCAGCTCGTCCACATCCTGCACCTCCACCCTCAGACCCCACCCCTCCAACTGTAACAAGGACAGAACGCCCATGGTGCTCACCTTCCACCCTACCAACCTTCGCATAAACCAAATCATCCGTCAACATTTCCGCCACCTCCAAAAATACCCCACCACCAGGGATATATTTCCCTCCCCACCCTTTCCGCCTTCTGCAAAGACCATTCCCTCCGTGTCTACCTGGTCAGGTCCACGCCCCCCTACAACCCACCCTCCCTTCCTGGTACCTTCCCCTGCCACCGCAGGAACTGCAAAACCTGCACCCACACCTCCTCCCTCACCTCCATCCAAGGCCCTCAAGGAGCCTTCTACATCAATCAAAGTTTTACCTGCACATCCACTAATATCATTTATTGTATCCATTGCTCCTGATGCGGCCTCCTCTACATTGGGGAGACTGGACACCTCCTAGCAGAGTGCTTTCGGAAACATCTCTGGGACACCCGCACCAATCAACCACACTGCCCTGTGGCCCAACATTTCAACTCCCCCTCCCACTCTGCCAAGGACATGGAGGTCCTGGGCCTCCTTCACCGTCGCTCCCTCACCACCAGACGCCTGGAGGAAGAACGCCTCATCTTCCGCCTCAGAACACTTCAACCCCAGGGCATCAATGTGGACTTCAACAGTTTCCTCATTTCCCCTTCCCCCACCTCACCCTAGTTCCAAACTCCCAGCTCAGCACTGTCCCCATGACTTGTCCTACTTGCCTATCTTCCTTTCCACCTATCCACTCCACTCTCTCCTCCCTGACCTATCACCTTCATCCCCTCCCCCATTCACCTATTGTACTCTATGCTACTTTCTCCCCACCCCCATCCTTCTCTAGCTTATCTCTCCACCTTTCAGGCTCTCTGCATGAAGGGCTTTTGCCCAAAACGTCGATTTTACTGCTCCTCGGATGCTGTCTGAACTGCTGTGCTCTTCCAGCACCACTAATCCAGAATAAAATTGAGTAACCCAGTCAAGTTCTGCTCTTAGTTGATCTCCTTAGAATATCTTCATGACCTTCTTTGTTTTCAAACACGGAAATTCATGGATTAGACAGTGAAGTTAACATGACATGAACAAAAGAAAGCTTCTTCACCAACACAAAAATGTAATTAGCCTTTAATTATTTTACTCAATTTAAACATCCACGTGTGATATATTTGCCAGAACTGTAACAGAAATAACTTTTATGGAAAAATGAGTGAAATTAGTAAATGTGCTATATTCCAATTTGACAGGTTGGCATTTGTAGAAAGAATGTTTTCTTCCTCCTACCAGTCATGATTGATTGGTGATAGTTATTTCAACTTAATTCCAGAGAAAACTGGTTGAGGTAAAGCTGAACATAGCTTGGTATTCAATGGTGGCACATAATTTACTTCACAGATAAGCTATAGGCACTTTAATGATTTTGAGAATTTGCACTTGTTTTGAGAATTTGTGTTTCTTTTACAGAATATTAGATATAGAAAGAACTATTCCCTTATACTTAATCAGAAACATGCATGAAGAAAGTTGTGTACTGTTATGATTTTGTAAGGGCCTGCTAACATTCAAAAAAGAAATCCAAACATTTATCAGTCAAACTTATCGAATCACCTCTCAAGGTTTCATCTTTTTGAAACAAAGACAAACTTTGTTGTGTATAAAGAGAAATTATACAAAGCAAGCTTAACGTAATACTGCAGCTTGCAAAGGCATATGCTAGAAACCTAGTTTTTTTTTAAACTACTCCCCCACCCAATGTGCCACAAGAGATATCTTGAAAGTTCATTCAGTTTTCCTGGGCCAAACTCAAAGTAAGCCTGGAATTCACAATGATTTTCCTTAGTGTTCCAGCGATCCTCTAGGGCCAGATTTTATTGGGGTCTCTTTTGACTATTCGAGACACCACCATTTCTTTTCCGATCTTGCAACTCTCAATATCTCCACTCCTGATTCAGGGGGCTAGCAAATACCGACTGCTTTCCCACAGCTTTCCAAGCTCTTTTCATTTCTTTCTGTAGCAAGGCTCTATGAGTACCATGCAGGCTTTTTCCACAAGCTGCAACTGAGAGGAAATCTTTCAGCTGTTATTCACTCATGGAAACCAAACTGAGATGAAATTAGTTAAAAATCATACAACACCAGGTTATAGTCCAACAGGTTTATTTGGAAGCACTGGCTTTTGGAGCGCTGCTCCTTCATCAGGTGGTTGTGGAGTATAAAATCGTAGGACACAGAATTTGTAGCAAAGTTTTCAGTGTGATGTAACTGAAATTATATATTGAAAAAGACCTGGATTGTTGTTAAGTCTCATCTTTTGGAATGGACATGTTGGTTTCAGTTCTTTCATATGTAAATTCCAGAACTTTCTTAAAGTTACATTCTCAAGTGAACTTTAACAATAGGTGCCATGTTGACAGACAGCCTCACATAGGGCACCGCCTCCAAATGACTGACTGCCCACCCTCTCTCTCTTCCCACACTTTCCCTGGAGTTCTACACAGAGGAGTTACCTAAACCCCTTCTTCCCCAGATAATCTCTCCAACATTGCCTGTACAGAACCTGTCCAAAAGTTGCAGTAAAAAGTTGTGTGTGTGTGGCTGTGTGTGTGTATGTGTGTATGTGTGTGCGTGCTATTTGGAGACTTACCCCACAATGGCAACTGCAGCAGACGTGTTGGTGTACAGTCTAGCTGCCCTGGAGAGAGGGCTGGTGTGTACGGGGTTAGGGGGCAGGTGGGGGTAGTGTTGGATGGTGTTGGGGGCGGGGACGGGGTTGGGTGGGATTGGGGGCAGGGCAGGGTTGGAGGCTGGGAGTGGGGTTGGGTTCGGGGCAGTGTTGCACGGGAGCGAGTTGATGGGGGCAGTGTTGGGGTCAGGGAGGCGGTGTTGCACAGGAGTGGGGGGGTGGTGTTGGGGTTGGGGGCAGTTTTGGATAGGATTGGGGCGGGGGTGGGGTTGGGTTCGGGGCAGTGTTGCATGGGGTTGTGGGTGGGGGCAGTGTTGGGATCAGGGGGTGGTGTTGGTGTTGGAGGCTGGTGTTGCACAGGGTTGGGGGTGGTGAGCAGTGTTGCTGTGGAGCAGGAAGGAGAGGGTGTTGGGGGCTGGGGGCTGATGTTGGGGGTGGAGTCTCACACGCGATGTGCTGCTGCTAGTCTCCTGAATGGGGAGCAGACTTTAAAAACTCCAAGCTCCAGAGGTAAGGCATTTCATCAATTAACTGAATAATCAATTATCCGAACAAAATAGTGTCAGCCCATCTCATTCGGATAATCAAAGTTCCCCTGTAGTCACAAAATAGTGACTCATGGGGTACAGAATTTTTTTTCCAAATGCTGTTACTTTTAGAATGTTCAAACTTGTGTTGGAGCATAATCTTGAATGCCCCTTCACTTGCTAAAGTTATAAAATGTGCGGTACTGAGATAGGGAAGTGGTAGAAAGGCAAGGAACAACAATTGCTTTAATATAATTACGCTGACCTAACAAAATAATTACACACTTATTATTGTTTATCAATGTAACATACATTTTCCACTTTCTCATCAGCCATAATCTTGATGAAGCATCAGAGATTTTGTGGCAAATCTTGCAAAATGAAATATCATCAAATAGCATAGGTTACTATTATTTGTTTCTTTATTTGTATTTCATCTTTCTTCCCATTTCTCTTTAATACCTCAATTGAATCAATTTTCATGAGTCCTCATAAATATGAAGGATTTTCATTACTACTTAAATAGCGCGATATAAAATTTTTCTCAATGCTCCTGTGAAGTGCTTTGAGATGTAAATGTTGTAAATTAACCTGATCAGATGTAATATAACAAAGTTCAGGTGGGACTTCAATCTGGACCTTCTAGCTCAGAGGGAGAGACACCACTACCGCACCCTAATGGCCCTTTCATGACATGTATTACCATACAAAGTTTTGCTGCTTTCCTGGTGAGAAAATTGCCATAATATTTCTTTGTGATTTGTACTATACACATCCTCATTTCTGTGCAGTTCTGCTCCATTGGAGCAAGAATAAAATTTGAGACATGAAATTTGCAGCTGAATGGATAATTCAACTGTGATGTAATTGCTTCATGTCATTTTCAGTTCAACCTGCTTTACTCTCTGGCTATATGACAGAAAAGCAGAAGGAGGCCATTTGGCTATTCAGCACTGCCATTCAGTAAGATTATGGCTGATCTGATAATCCCCAGCTCAACTTTCTTGCCTTTTCTGCTTGATTCCCTTACTTAGTAAAAATCTATCTCAGCCCTAAATATATTTAATGATACAACCGATGCTGTCTGTGGTAAGAATTCCACAGATTCACTCATTTCTGATTGAAGAAATTCCTTGTGACCTTGATTTAAATGGGTGACCCTTTAGTCTGAGATGATGCTCTCTGGTCCTAGACTCTCCCACAAGGGGAGACAAGCTCTTAGCATTGTCCCTGTCACACTCCCTAAGAATCTTGCATGTTTCAATAAGGTCACCTCTCATTCTTCTTTGCTGAGTGCAAGCCCAACCTGCTCAACCTCTCCTCATAAGAAAATCCCTTCATCCCTGAGATCATCCAGTGAACCTTCTCTGGACTGCCTTCAATTCCAATACATCTTTCCTTAGATAAGGGGACCTGTGAACAGGACACTATCTGAGGGCTAACTTGTGTCTTGTGTTAGCTAGTTTGAACAAGACTTGACTATTTTCGCACTGCATTCTCTTTGGAATATAGGCCAATATTCCACATGCCTTTCCCATTACCTGCTGAATGTGGATGCTATTTTTTGTGAGTTCTGCACAAGGACTCCCAAATCTGTCAGCTTTCTTCAGTCTTTCTCAATTTCCATAATATTCAGCTCTTCAATTCTTCCTTCTACTTTGCCACATTATGTCCATCTGTTATGACAATCATTGTGCACTCGCTAATCATGCCTATATCCCTCTTGAGACTCTTTGTGTTATCCTGATCATTTGATTTTCCAACTATTTTTGTGACATCTGTAAATTTGACTATAATACATCCACTTCCCTCTACAGAAATTTGGCAGGATAATCACAGCGAATTACAACAATCAGCTTACAACAGTTACTGAGAAGACGGTACGCTCAAATTATACCTGAAACTCGATGAGTATAAACTGGCTCATTTAGAACCAATTCTGCTGGTTAGCAATTCCATGTTGTGCTGACCTTTTACACTTGGTTATATATGGTAAAAGAAAGCACACATAACTGAATAGAATTGAGCATGGGGTAAGGGTGCATCTATTTAAGAGAAATGAAGATGAGTTTCTTCTCTGAAGGTAATGAATCTGTGGAATTATTTACTGCAGAAGGATGTCAAGGCTAGGTCATTAAATATATTCAAGGTGGCGATAGACTGATTAAAATAAGAGAATCAAGGTTTACAGGGAAAAGTTAGGAAAGTGGAGCTGAGAATTATCAGAAGAGGCATGAGCTTATTTAATGGTAGAACAGACTCCATGGTTAGAATGGCCAACTTCTCTGGCTACGTTTTGCGGTCATAAAACAATAAAGGTTGAAGTAAGATACAGCATATTTTAATAATCTATTAGTGCCTAATTGTGCATCCCCAATGTTTTTTCTTGCTTTGAACTATACAGTTCTTGAACTGCAATTTCCTTTCAAATCTGGGTCTTGGGTTGAAATGTACATTCAGTCTGATGGGATGACTCGTTTCTCTGTCTACTAATGAAGAGCAGACCTTTCTAAAATAGTCTATCTAAATTCTGCTCTTAGTGAGGTCAGTGGGAGCACTGTGTTGTGGGTCACAATTGCACTCCAGGGCATGATCACAAAATCCAAATTGGCACATCAATAATAATAACGGAGTACTGCAATGTCAGATGTACCTTCCTTCAGTTAAGGTGTTAAACTGAGGCTCTATCTGCCTTCTCAAATGGATTTTAAAGATCCTATGACACTATTTTGAAGAAAAACAAAGGAGAGCTATCTCCTGTGTCTTGGTCAACATTTATCCTTAATCATCACCCAGGAGACATTATGTGGTCATTAAAACAAAACTGTTTGTGAGAGTTTGCTGTGTACATATTGTTAGTTACGTATTCTTCATTATGGCAGTAAAGTATTTAATAATATCTTAGAAAGTTGCAAAAGATTAAATGTAAATGCAAGTCATGCATTTTTTTTCAGTACTGTGCCAAATTGTCATTTATTCAACATTAAACCTGCCACTCTGGAACATTCATATTTTTCAGGCTGCTGAGTGTCAGATTGATTAGAAAAAAAGAAACAAATAGCTGTGCTGCAAAAATTAAACTCTTCTCCTTTCACTTGTCGGAGAACTGCCCAAAAATCTATCATAATTGGGACCTCAAAATATGTGAGAACCCAAAACACTGAGAAAGGATTAATGCCTGTTTAAACATGACAATTTATGCAAACACTATATTCCTTCCCATTGACAAAACAAACAATCAAAACCATAAGCCCTGATTGTTTAGGAGAAAATAAAGATGTTTGGATGCATGATCTCTTTGTAAGAAAAGACCAAAGCTAAAAACTAACTGAGTGATTTAACATGTTTCATCCAAACTTCTTCTGAATGCCATCTAAACATTTGCTGGTGACACCACGTTGTAGGCCGGATATCAAACAATGTCGAGACAGAATACAGGAAGGAAATAGATTGCTTGGTATTGTGCTGCAAAGATAACAATCTCTCTCTCACTGTCAGCAAATCTAAAGAGCTGACCGTCAACGACAGGAAGAAAGGAGGAGGACATGCCCTATCTACATCAACAGAGCTAAGGTGGAGAGGGTTGACAGTGTCAAGTTCCTGGGAATGATAATAACCAACAATCTGTCCTGAACCACCCATGTAGATGCAACAGTCAAGAAGGTACAACAATGCCTCTTCTTCCTCAGGAGGCTACAGAAATTTGACATGTCCATAAGGACCCTCACCAACATTCACAGATGCATCATAGAAAGCATTTTATTTGGGTGCATCACAGGTTGGTATGGCAACTGCTCTGCCCAGGATTATAAGAAGCTACACAGAGTTGTGAACATAGCCCAGAACATCATGTAGGCCAACTTCCCATCCATTGACTCCATCTATACTTCTCATTGCTGTGGAAAAGCAGCAACATCATTAAACATCCCTCCCACCCTGGTTATAATTTCTTCCAACCTCTTCCGAAAGGCAGAAAACACAAAAGCTTAAACACATGTGCCAATGGGTTCAAGAATGGTCTCTTCCTTGTAGTTATTAGACTGCTAAATGGACATCTCAAATTTCAAATGCTTTTGTATACCTCCTGTGCAGCCATAACTCTGTATACTTCACTCTGTTCAATCACCCTATGATCTGGATGTCCTTGTATAGTATGATCTGCATGTATTGCATGCAAAACAAAACTTTTGACTGTATGTTGGTACTTGTGACAACAATAAATCAAATCAAATGAAGCATATTGATTTTGAGGTCATGAAGGCTGTCAACCAAGTTGTAGTAATGTAAGAATATTTTATGTTAGAATTAGAATCAGAAATAGAGCAGTTGGCACCAGGAGCCTTATCTCTGTCATTGAAGGAGATCATGACCGATCTGATTTGGCCTCAGCTCCACTTTACTGACTGCTCCTCATTACCTTCAAGTCCATTGCATATCAACAATCTGTCTAACTTGGCCTTCTGTAAGCTGATTAGTACTATAAAAGCCAAACTCTACAGTGGACTTTGAGGTTGGGGGGGTGTGAATCCTGAAACGTTGCTAACTACAAGCAAATTAATTTTATTTGGTTGGCTAAAAGAAGAGGAAAACTTGCATTTATAAAACATTTTTCAACACTGGATGTCTCAACACACTTTAGAAATTATGAAAGTGTCATCACTGTTGTAATTTAGGACCAGCTATCTAACATTAATTTTCAGCGATTTAACTTTAAAGTACTTTACCAATGCATTTTAATCTGTACCATGGATTGCAACTATGACATTATTATCAGAAAACAGTTAATGCTCAGTTTGTGTTTCTCTTTTTTCATAAATGAACCATATCTATTCATTATTTACATATTAATGTTTAAGGCTAATTACTGCTAACTGTGAGGGCTGATAAATTTAGTGCTAATAAATTATTGTTAGTTTATGACTGTAGTTGACATCTTATTTGATAGTTTGACTAGAAGAAATGAATTCGGTTACTTGGTAGCTTGGACACATTCTGATGGAAAGTAGTAATGTAAATGCTGATTTAACCTGAACCTATTAATGTGGGACAGTTCAGCAAGCCAATATTATGCATTCCTAGGCATAGAATAGGTGGAAAAGTTTCTTGTCAAGGAGTTATGGTGAAGACATTTGGGGTTCTTGCAATGCCCAATACTCCTCTTAGGATACCAGTTCCATTATTCCCACAATTCAGCCATTTTCAGTTACAGTTAGCAAATATAGAATCCAAAGTCATATTCCCAATGAAACAATATCATTCAATTTTTTTCCAGACAATTCATGACATATTGGACTTATTTTATGCTGTTCCTGAGTTTGGAATTCTGTAGATCTGTACAGAGCACATTTACTTCATACATAAATCTGTCCATTGTGGAATGTATTTGATTCATTTTAAAACTGCCAACCTGTTTTTCATCACCTCACATCTACAAGAACAGCACAGTGCTAAGTCATTTGGGTGCTCGCTATTCTAAGGAAAGATGGCGAAGGTCACAACAGATGTATTGTAAACTATAAAATTCTTTCTTTAGGCTTGATGCAAAATGCTCATTAATCCTGCAAGGGTGAAGTCAAATAAGTAATCTGGTCATGCATAGAATGAAATGGTTTTACAATGTGAACACATTGAAGTCATTTTGAATTCCTCTTGGGAGTTTTTAAAGGTAAGCTCAGGTCTTTGGATACTGTGAATACTTTGTATCGAAACCATGCATGGCAAATAATTCTATCTTAATAATATTGGATTACCATTCATGCTGATAATGGTCCTAAGTATTCATCCAGAGAAAGGCCCAATGCACCTATTGTACATCAGCAAGATTTTACTCATTATGAGCGTGATAAATATTTGACTCTTTAAAGTGCAAGTTGGGCAGTAATTTAAAGTTGGTTTTGCAAACCAAACATTTGCAAGTACCTACTCGCCATGGGACCTCTCTCCACTTACAATACAGAATATGTATCTTTACTAAGACTGAGATGCATATAGCTAGAGGTACTTAATATCATGAAGTATCTGGACATATTAGATGGGGAGAAATTGTTCCCACTTGTGAAAGGATCAAGAACAAGAGGGTACAGATTTAATGTAAATGGCAAAAGAAACAAAATTGATATGGGAATAAGCTTTTTTGCACAGTGAGTGGTTAAGTATTTGGAATGTGCTTGACAATGTGGTGGAGGCAGGTTCACTTGAAGCATTCAAGAGGGAATTAGACTGTTACCTGAAAAGGCGCAACAATCAATGTTATGGAGAGAAGGCAGGAGAATGACATTAAGTGAGTTGCTCTTTGTACTTCGATACAAAGTATTCACAGTCTCCAAAGACCTGAGCTTACCTTTAAAAACTCCCAAGAGGAATTCAAAATGACTTCAACGTGTTCATATTGTAAAACCATTTCATTCTATGCATGACCAGATTACTTATTTGATTTCACCCTTGCAGGATTAATGAGCATTTTGCATCAAGCCTAATGTAGATACAACAGGCTGAATAGCCTCCTCTGCACTATAATAATTCTGCGATTCTGTGAATATAACTGCAATTAAAACGAATGGGCCAAATTTACACTCTTACACATTAACAGCAATGTAACATTGCACATTTCATGGCATTAATCTCCTGATATTATTAAATAATATTATTACCTGAATTATGATGAGCAAATCACCAGAAATTCAATAGTTTATTAAAACAAATTGAGGTTCTGCAATTCTTTGCTGGCTAATGCAATGGAAATGAATACTGATACATTTAGAACATTTGTTATCAGCATCAAGCACATCCAGGTTGGATATAGAGTGATCAGATGCACGCTATATCTTCTTTCATCCAGAGGAAGATTTCTCAATGCAAAAGTGTGACACTATCTCGTAACCCAATTACCCCATAGCCTTTGTGAATGCAATTATAAAATTAACTAGTGCAATGTTATACTGCAGGCTTATGACAACTAAATTGTATTATAGGTGATACTGCCAAACTAACTCGAGAATGAACCATTAGAAACAACACTGAAGCGAAACCGTGATCCCAGTGTTTGGGACGACTGTACATTGCAGATACAACTTGCTTGAGTTTTTGTTCCAGGGTATAACTTAGACACCAGTCTGGCCACATGTTAATTTTAAAGTTCTCTTAGTTGCATTCAATTACCTTCATGGTCACACCTTTCCTTATTCTTGTAGCTTCCTTTTGCCCAACAATTATTTGGAAGGTCTGTTTTCCTCCAATTCTGGCCTCCTCTTCATCCATGATTGTTTTAATTGGCTCCATTGTTGATGGCTGTGCTTTCAGATGCCCAAAACCAAATCTCTCGAATTTTCTACCTAACATCTTTGTCTCTCTACCACCCTCTCCTTCTTTAAGACACTGTTTAAAATCTTCTAACCGATTCGCATATCTCTTCTGAATGTGTAAAACCCAATGTATGAAACTGTGAAGTACCTTGGAATGTTTTATTACTTTAAAGAGATTATTGAAACTTGTTGCTGTTGCACAGGGTAGAGCCCCACTGCTGAGGGCTTTGTTCTCAGAGATTTGCAGCTTGGCAATTTTGTTTTTCGCTTTTGTATGGTTATGTCATTAACAGTTTAGCTCTATGCAAATTGTTTGTGAAATCCATCCAAAATGATTCTTTCATGTTTGGAAACATTTAATTTTGGGAGTGTGTTGCAATTGCTATAAAACATTTTTTGAATTTCCTTCCTAATTCTTAAATGGCTTCTACTAAATTAAAACAGGATAAAGAAAGATTGACTTCTAGTGAGCAACTGTACAATTAAATTACTTTATGTAGTATCATTTCTTTTGGAACATCTTAGTCACTGACTGGTTTTCAAAGATCCTGACACCGATGCATCATATTAAATCAGGAACTTAAAAACAAAGGCGAATCAGGAAATAATTGCAAATGAGCAGCTTTTCCGAAACCTTCAGAATCTATTTCCAAACCAGAAGAGAATACAAAGGGGCACCAAACACTTCCCTTTCAGTAAAGTGCACTCACATTGACTCAACGCAGCATACCTCCATCTCAGTATCACTTGCTGCATTTTGTTGAATATGTTCCCGTATTTCTATTTAAAACTGTCATGCAATGAGAAGTAGTGGCTTTAAGTCTAGACTGTGTGACCCTCATCACACATCCTTTACGTCTAAACCTAGTAAAGATTAAGACTTCAATTTTTATTTGGTTTGCATATTCAACTATGTATGATTGTCAAGTTATGAGGGATTTTTAAAAAAACTAGAGTCAAATAACTCCAGGTTGATGAGTTGGCTTGCAATACTTTGCAGTAATCCACACCTACATGTGTTACTATGAAGTTATCTAGAGGATGCATCTGAATGTAGATCAGGATCAGAGAACGAGAGGAATAAGTGACATAACTTTGGGTGTTTTAATAGACTCATCTGCTCAAGTCACAGAACTAGCCATAATACAGGGCAGCTCGGAGATTGATTCAGAAAGTTTGGTGTGGAAAATGGATGAAAACACTTTGCCGCTTTATTGAGGGAAACCAATGAAAACTTTTATTGTCTCTTCCTTCTCCTGCTATACCTGACCACGAGTGCCTTACATTCATATTGTTTGCCAAAATTGGAATAACATTTTTTTTTGTCAGCTTTAATGGGTTAAAGCAAAAGAGCTCATGGGTTTAGTTGCGGATAGAGAGTGAAATTGAGAAAAGAATTGAGTGCAGTGGATAATTCTGTTTCAATTCACCAACTTTCATATATACCAGTGTGTTAGGCTGTTTGTGTATGAGGGACAATTAACATTTCGATTGTCAATTTCGATATGTTAATCACTCGACTAAACGATATTTGCCTGGGTTTGACTTCCTGGGTTTCCCAAGTTTAAAACTCACTAGTGAAAGCAAAGTGAGAAGATTGTGGTAACTGAGGCAGCTGGAGTTACGATGAGAGAAATGCACTGACGTGAGAGTTGACCTCGCACATTTTTATGAAGTTATCAACACTTTGGAAGTGATCTGTTCCATGGACCTCTGATCTACTATTTATCAGCCATAATCGAATGGTGGAGCAGACTGGATGGGCCAAATGGCCTAATTCATTTCCTATATCTTATGGTAGGAGTCTTACAGGTGGGGAACAAGATAATCATGAGTAACAGGAGGAGCAGAAGGACGGGCACTAATACAGATTGCAGTTCCACAACAGGACTTATCCTGTACATAGAGTCTACAAGCAGAGGATAGGCATCATTGAAATGTTGGAGCAGCAGTGTCTGAGGAGATTCGGGTTGTCACATGAGGTGGTAGGAGTTATTTGAAGCCAATTGGAACAAAACCTGTTGTCAACAGGACCTGCTGGCCACAAGTGGCTGTCAATATCACCACGGCTTTCAACTTTCTTTGTGCCTTTGAATCCTTTTAGAAATCAGCAAGAGACATCTGTTGCATAGTGTGGTAAGATATGTTACTGAATAATACTCTGCCAGGCTGACAATTTTACCAAACTTGCCTGTGGTGACACCAGGAGAAAATGAGGTCTGCAGGTGCTGGAAATCAGACTCGAAAAGTGTGGTGCTGGAAAAGCACAGCAGGTCAGGTAGCAACTAAGGAGCAGGAAAGTCGATGTTTTGGGCATAAGTCCTTCATCAGGTAACACCAGTCAGAAAGACTGCTCAGGTTTGCCTGGTTTCCATCAGTGCGTGATGCACTGACATGTTGCAGTGAAACTCCGTAAATCATTGAACAAAGTTTGTTAGCTTCAAAGATTTGAACTCCACCTGCAGTGTACAACCACAAGAAGATTTTTATGCAGATCTATGTGAGATTCTCAGGCAATTGTCATCATGTTTTCATCCTGAAGCAGTCACCTGGCCAGGTGTCATTGTGCCTGGTAGAGAGTTACCCACAAGGGATACGGATTGAAAACCTGCTTGGCGCCATTTCTTCAATTCTTGGGGAATGAGCCCTGTTATAATCTAGTGAGAAGGGGTGAACTGGCTTTTCATGGTTGAATCTTCTTGGTTGGTCACAAGGGTTATTTTTGATGAGGCTATGTCTCCCTCCAATTAAAATATACTTCACTAATTTTCTTTTATGGTAAGCAATAGGGAGTAAATCATAAGGTTTCATTGAGTTAAAGAAGTAAAATATTGATTACCTGGTTGACCCAAGAAAAGGAGCAAAGATGCAACATTAAGCAAATGGCCTTTGTGCAGTCACTTGGGCCCTTACATGTACGCACACAGGTACAAAGTCTATGAGGCACGTGAGATGTTGGGGATATGACAGAGTGGACCAGAGTATCATGGGGAGAAAGGACTCTCTGGAATGCTAACAGAGATTTCATCACACTCAGAAGAAAAAAATTCCAGGAGCATTCCAGCAGTTTAGGAAATTGGTGCTGGGACACCCCTGTTCAGGAATGGAAGGAGACTGAAAGCAAGAAATTCTAGGTCACTTTGATTGTAGGCTATCTTGGGGAAAATTTTAGATGCCATTATTAAGGAAGCAATAAAAAGCCTAACAGAATGAGACAGAGTCAACATGAATTTATGATAAGGAAACCATGTTTGACTAGTTTGCAAGAGTTCTTTCAGGGTATGATGAGCATAGTGATAAAGGAGAACTGGTTCATGTAGTACATTTGGATTTTCAGAAAGCATTTGATAAGGTTCCGCATAATAGGTTTTTGCGCAAGATGGTATGGGGATAATATATTAGCATGGATTGAGGATTAGTTACCATGCAGATGACAGAATTGGGATTAATAAATCTTTTTCTGGGTGTATGCATGTAACTAGAGGCATATCATAGGGTCAGTCTTTGGGTTTCAATTATTTATTGTCTAGACTAATGACTTGGAGGAGTCATTATCAGACATTCCTCATAGCTAGGCTTCATGTAGAGTAGTGGAGCCAGGATCCAGGGCGTAGGTAGGCAGAAGTGTCTGAGAGTTGGTGCTTAGGTTTAGTGAATTTGAGAGGATACTGCTGAGAGGAATAACATGTGTCAAACAGATGGATGGAGACAATTTACTGGGAGTGACTTTGAAGGTTGAGCATGGTATTGTAAAAACAAAAGGGTGAATGTCGGCGCAGGATGGATACACGAAGATGTGAGAGGTACGTAGTCAGGGAGGAGGGATTGGTGCAACTTAAGTTGATATAATCAGCATTGCACTGGAATAAGCTTGAGAGGGTATAGTGAAGAGATTGTGCTCATCAGGATGTAGATGAATAGATCATTGCTGTCCTTTTCTTGCCCTGCCTAGGTTATTGAACCACTTGTGATATTGTGACCAGCAGTGACATTTCCTTTGCCACCTCTCATATATGCCTCCTCAGTATTCCCAGCTGGCTTCTGTCTTTAATTTTTAAGGAAGGAAATATTCTTCCAGGTGATCATAATCCCCAGTAGCATGCCTGGGAAGACACCACTGAAATGAGGGCAGCACAGTGGCTCAGTGATCAGTAAATGTAAATTTAAAAAAGGTTTTGCGATTTACATATGAAAGAACTGAAACCAACATGGTCATTCTAAAAGATGAGGGACTTAACAAACAATCCAGGTCATTTTTAATACATAATTTCAGTTACATCACACTGTAAACTTTTACTATAAATTCTGTGTCTTACAATCTTATTCTCCACAACAACCTGATGAAGGAGCAGCGCTCCAAAAGCTAGCACTTCCAAATAAACCTGTTGGACTATAACCTGGTATTGTGTGATTTTTAACTTTCTCTGTATGGAGTTTGCATGTTCTCCCCGTGTTTGTATGGGTTTCCTCCAAGTGCTCCAGTTTCCTCCCATAGTCCTAAACTGTGCAGGTTAGATGAATTGGCCATGCTAAATTCTCCATAATGTTCAGGGATGTGTAGGTTAGGTGCATTAGTCAGGGGAAATGTAGAGTAGGGGAATGGTTCTGGGTGGGATACTCTTCGGAGGGTCAGTGTGGACTTGTTGAGCCAAATGGCTTGTTTGGACACAGTAGGGATTCTATGACATTTGACCTTCTAGTTTCCATGCTTCCTAATCTTTGGATTCAAATTATGTTTGAATTAGAATTGGAGTTGAAATCACAACATCTGGGTCATCGTCACTTCTACTGACAGTAATTGGCTGGAATGTCCAGGAATCATGTAATAATACAGTGGCTCAATAAAAAGCAACTGACCGGTGCACTGAGCTCCAGATTTCCCATATGTTACCAGACTCCCCAGTTCCCATCATTTGTACAATCTTGACATCCACCCCTATTTATTTCACAGCATGAAAATCCATCAAAAACTTTGAATATCTATTTTTGTGGGAAGCAAACACATTGAGTGCTGATGTGATAACCAGGCAAGTTATATTAAACTGAGAACAACTATAAACAAGATAAAGCAAACTGAATTACGCATAACATATTATTATTAGAAATTAAAATCCCCTTCATTCAATTAATTATTTTTCACATGTTCATTTTGCCATTCTGCCTGCTATGTGGTGAGGGAAAGACAGTTTTGAACATACAGAAGAAAGGTCTGGGATAACCAGTTCACTGCTGCATTCTTCCTCTCAGTAAGTGATTAGAGTTTCCAGTCTGCACTTTTTCCTGAACTACATGTTGCAAAATATGCACCAATTCTCCACACCACAGTACCCCAGAAAGCATGCACATCAATCCAACCTTCTTCTTTGTAGGAACATTGATTGTGAATAAGTTAGTTATTTAATCACTCTACCTTTCAGCGTGTTAGGCTGTGCTGCCTCAATTAAACTATTATCATTTGAGTTAATGGGGCAACAGTCACACTGTATCACACTTGGGGTTTTTTGTGGTAGGATTATTGTTTAGAGCACATTCAGATAGAAAAGGCCACCAAAGGAGACTTTAAACTGATTTCCTTACCTTTGACAAATACATAGATCTGGGATTTAAGATTTCCATTGTCTGCAGAAATGGCATATTTACAAATGTAGTTCCCAGTGTCACTGCGTTGAGCCTTCCTTAAAGTCATGGTACTGCAAAAATACTTCTGCTTGTCATCACACCTGTAGTTGATGATGTTAAATCTGTTTTTTGCAGAATTAGATAGGTTGGGTCCAGACCAGTTCAAAGATGCTTGACCCCTGTTGATAAACCATAATAGTCAAAATTAGTAAGGTGCTTTATACTGGGTGTGGCTCTTGGTTGTCCCTTTACGAAACCATAAAATCACACTAAAAGATAACAGGTCATGTGACACGTGGCCAAGGTCTTGTACAAAGAAAAAAATAGCATCCCTTATCTTAAACAAAAACAGAAATTACTGGAAAAGGTCTGGCAGCATCCGTGAAGATAAATCAGATTTAACGCCAAGAGTTGCTGGACCCGAAATATTAAATCTGATTTCTTCTCACAGATACAGACAAACCTGCTGAGCTTTTTAAATAATTTCTGTTTTTGTTTCAGATTTACAGCATCCACAGCTCCTTTTGGTTTTTATTCCTTGCCTTATACTCATTATCTGGTCATTATCACATTCCTGTTTGTGGGAGTTTGCTCAGTTCAAATTGACTGTCACACTTCCTAATTTTCAACAGAACTCCACTGGCTGTAAAGCACTTTGAGATATACGATGGTCATGAGAAGTGTTCGTGAACACGGTATGAATACAAGTCCTTTATATTTTAAATATCTCATTTGCACAGACCTCAGTATTAACTGCAACCATTCATACAAGAAGTAAAATTACATCACCGTGGGCCTGGTTTACTGATTCACATTCCCTGAAAGTTTTGATCCCTGCTAGAAGAATAGGTTTGAGAAATTGCCATCATACATTTTGGAATGCATTTTTGACATGCAGGCATTTTGATCTAGCAGTGCCCCACAGGTTTCAGAGGTGAATCATCATTAATCTAATAATTAAGAAAGAAATGTCATCAGATCATTGGGAGTGCTTCATAGTGTTCTCTAAATAGAACCACAGCATCTTTAATGTTCAGTTGAATACCAAACAGGAGCTTGATTTAATAGCTCCATGAAATAATGGAGCACACCCTCAGTGTTGAGAGTGTGGTGCTGGAAAAGCACAGCAGGTCAGGCAGCATTCAAAGAGCAGGAGAATTGACGTTTCCGGCATTAGCCCTTCACCTGGAAAGGGCCTGATTCCTGATGAAGGGCTTACGCCCAAAATGTTGAGTTTCCTGCTCCTCGGATCCTGCCTGACCTACTGTGCTTTTCCAGCATCACACTCTCGACTCTGATCTCCAGCATTTGCAGTCCTCCCTTTCTCCCAGCACACCCTCAGTGTCATGTAAGATTTCAGCCATTGTTATGCATCCAGTTGTCATAGATGTCTTGCAGGTTTCTAGGACTGGAGAAGATTACAGACTTGGGGAGGATGTGTGACCATGGAACTATTGAAAACAAAGGAGAAAATTTTAGGAAACACTTGCCTGTTTACTTCCTTCCACTTCACTATCCAAAGCAGTAATTTACCTATGCTTCATTCAATCTAGTCTACTGTATTCACTGCTCACTATATGGTCTCCTCAACATTGGGAAAACAAAATGCATTCTGAGTGCCGGCCTTGCTGAACATCTACATTCTGTCTGCAAAAATGACCCTGAGCTTCCTGCTGCCTACCATTTCAAAGCACCACCATGTTCCCTGGCCAACATCTCTGTCTTGAATTTGCTGCTGTGCTCCATACAGCATCAGCACAAGCTGGAAGAACAGTATCTCATTTTCCACTTGGTGACCCTGCAGCATTCAGAACTCAATATTGAGTCCAATAGTTTTAGGGTTTGAACACTTTTTCCATGTCCTTTACTCACCCCTGCACACCAGGCATTGTCATCACATGGGCCTCTTTCACCACAGCCAATCCATTTTCACCCACTAATAGTCCCCTTCAGCAGTTTTTGTTTCTCCTCAGATTTCCATATCTATTCCCTCATTTGCTCAACTGCTATTCTCTCTCTCTCTCTCTTGCTCTGGGCTCCAACTCCACCCATTGTTTACTCCTCTGCCCTTTGCCCACCATGCCCCTCCCCTAAAAGGGCCACTAGAACAAAAATGTTGGTTTATTGCAAGTTAAGACTCAGGCAACAGTGTTTTGAATGATCTTAATTGCATTAAAATAGTTTGGATTAGAGACAACAAAGGTATGAGTTAGCTTTCAGCAGCAGCTAAGTGATCAAGTCCTGACCTACAAAATTGACCAAACTGTTAGAGATGGCAATAGTGAAGTGGAAGTGTGATGGAGATGGAAGGTTAGAATCATGCCCTGCCCAGCTTTGACCCCTGGTGCAGATCATACCTACAAGATCATTTAAAGGGAAACTTGTTAATAACTGAGCTAAACTGGTACAGTGACTTTATAGCTCCATATCTCAGAGGTTGGTCCAAACTTTGTGAATTTAACGAATATCAAATTTAGCTCAGCTCTCTGTCATCCATAATTGAAAAAACGACTAAAATCCAACTCTGTGTAGATGTTGGAAAGTAATAATGTAATAACAGTGGTGCAATAATGCAAATTATATCCACAATATTTGGATTCATTTATGGTAAACGGTAAGTATAATTTACAACGTAAGTGCAGTGGAATCTCGATTATCCGGCATTCGATTGTCTGAATTTCGGATTATCCGACATGATTGCAAGGTCCCAATGCTTTGCTAAACTGTGGTATCCTGCATTCGATTATTTGAACATTTGATTATCCGAACAAAACACTCCTCGTCTGTGTCGCTCGGATAATTGAGGTTCCTCTGTATGTGAGCAAAAATAAACAATTGCACTCCTTTGATAATATTGTATTGAATGTATTTCCTTCTGACTAAATTAACATTTTTTCACTTACTGTGTAAACTGCACTGACAAAACCAGGATGTGTATTTATGGTATAGAATAACATTGGGCTATTACATGCACTAAGATGCATTTTCCAGAATCGGAAATATTGAGACAAGAACCAATGAATCTGGGAGTGGGTGACATTTAGGGCAAAAAGTTGGTTTAATGATCAGTGCAGTTTTATTTTAAAATCAATGAAAATTCCCAGCAAGTTTGAAAAGCTTGAAAGAGATGAAGCAAATGATAAAGTAGTGGAAGATGATGCAAAGATAACATTTAAAAGCCTGCAGCATAGAATGATGGATACAAAATATTGATTTCAACAAAAAGGCTGAATGAAAAGGAAGAAAGTGGTGAAACCTAGACAGTGTGATATTGTGAATGAATGGTGGATGCTCAGATGAAAAATAAAAGTTATTATCAATGGTTATTAATATGCTATCACCATTCATCTTTTAAAAATTTATTTTTTTTCAACATTTCGAGAGTAGTATCATTTTGAAAGTTGTGCTTTTTTTGGTGTCACTTCTATTGTTCTATCTTTGGCTACATTGGAAAATGAAAAGATAGAATGGCTTAAGTGGCCTTCTTAAAAATGTATTTCTCAGCCCTTTTTAAAGTTGCTTGTTTAAATTAGAATCATAGAATCCCTACAGTGCAGTAAAAGACCATTCAACTCATCAAGTCTGCACTGATCTTCTGAAGAACATTCCACTCAGTCCTGGCCCCTACTTATTCCTATAACCCCACATTTTCCATGGCTCATCCATCTAGCCTGTGTACTCCTGGATACTAAGGCCAATTTACCTAACCTGCACAGCTTTGGACTGTGGGAGGAAACTGGAGCATCTGGTAGAAACCCATGTAGATACGGGGATGAACATACAAATTCCACACAGACAGTCATTGCAGCTGCAATTAAACCTGGGTCTCTGGCACTGTGAGGCAGTAGAGCTAATCACTGAGCCACCATGCCATCCCTCTGAGCCATTGCTGAGTAAGTGCGAGGCCCAGTCTGATGTTTGGACTCACAATCGGACAAATCCAAACATAAGGGTGAACTTTTATTTATGGAATGAAAATTATTCCAAGTATGGAGGGATTATCTTATGAGCAAACACTAAACAGATTAGTACTCTACTCACTGTTTAGAAGAATGAGAGGTGATCTCATTGAAACTGCAAGGATTCTTAAGGGGCTTGATAGGTGAATGCTGAGAGGATGCTTCATTGTTGTGGTTCTGTTCGCCGAGCTGGGAATTTGTCTTGCAAACGTTTCGTCCCCTGTCTAGGTGACATCCTCAGTGCTTGGGAGCCTCCTGTGAAGCGCTTCTGTGCTGTTTCTTCCGGCATTTATAGTGGTCTGTCTCTGCCGCTTCCGGTTGTCAGTTCGAGCTGTCCGCTGTAGTGGCCGGTATATTGGGTCCAGGTCGATGTGTTTGTTGATAGAGTCTATGGATGAGTGCCATGCCTCTAGGAATGAACGGCCAGGGAATGAACGGCCCTCCCAAGCACTGAGGATGTCACCTAGACAGGGGACGAAACGTTTGCAAGACAAATTCCCAGCTCGGCGAACAGAACCACAACAACGAGCACTCGAGCTACAAATCTTCTCCCAAACTTTGAGGATGCTTTTTCTCATGGGAGAGTCTAGAACCACAGGGCATAGTCTCAGAATTAAGAGGTGCCAATTTAAGACTGAGATAGCAAGAATTTCTTCTGTCAGAGGGTTGTGAATCTTTAGAACTCATGCGCACAGACAGCTATGGAGGCAGAGTGCTTGTGCATATTTAAGGCTGAGATAGATTTTTCATCAGTAGTAGAATGAAGGGTTATGGAGAAATGCAGGATAGTGGGCGGGAAGAATGTAGGATCGGCCATGATCTTCTTGAATGGTAGAGCAGGTTTGAGGGGCTGAACGACCTACTCCTGTTCCTGTTTCTTGTGGTTTTATGGGAACAGAAATGAGACATAAGAATTAGAATTAAAATCCCTACAGTGTGGAAAGAGGCCCTTTGGCCCAACAAGTCCATACTGACCTCCAAAGAGTAACCCAGGGCTGTGATGAAGCAGACAGTACCCTAATCTTGCCACTGACTAATGCACCTAACCTACACATCCCTGAATAATCTAAGCATGGCCAATTCACCTAACTTGCACATCTTTGGATAGTGAGAGGAAACCAGAGCACCTGAAGGAAACCCACACAGACATGGGGAGAATGTGCAAACTCCACACATACAGTTACCCGATGCTGGAATTGAACCCAAGTCCCTGGCACTGTGAGGCAGCGGTGCTAACCACTGAGCCACTGTGCTGCCCAAGCTGAACAACATCTCCAAAACACCAACCAGATTTCAGCATCATGATTAAAAATGTCACAATTAACAATTGCCTGCTGTACCTAGTTCTTGCTTGTTAGAAGCGGCTGTCATTGAAGTTCTGCCTGGCTTGTAATGCCTGTCACAAATGCCTACAACAACTTCCTCCCCTTATCCTCCTACTCAGGAGACTGCTCCTGTTCCCCCAGTTTCTCTGCTTCCAATATATCACCCCATTGTATGCTTCAGTTGGATGGAGTACAGCACGCCAAGATGATGCAGAACATTCCGGTACAACCCCCACCCCCCAACCTACAGACTGATCTAATGGTGGAACAGCATCTTCAGGAGCCCTACTGCCTGCTTCATCACAGCCCTGGTTAAAGGATGGGCTGCATTGTAACTGTATTCTGCATTAGTCAGGGATTTGCACCGTGGTATAAAGAGTCATGGTTACTGTGGATAGCCCTTTACCATCATTAGCCAGCCATGTAATGTCCTGGACCATCAAAGACACCAGATACATGAGAGTGTACCTGAACACTAATGGTTTGGAACCCTTCTTGGTGATGAACTCTGCAATGTTGTGATATGGCTCTATCAGTGCCATTTGTGTACAGTCAATGGCACAGTGGTTAGCACTGCTGCTTCACAGCGCCAGAGATCCGGGTTCAATTCCCGCCTCAGGCGACTCTCTGTGTGGAGTTTGCACGTTCTCCCCGTGTCTGCGTGGGTTTCCTCCGGGTGCTCCGGTTTCCTCCCATACTCCAAAGATGTGCAGGTTAGGTGAATTGGCCATGCTAAATTGCCCGTAGTGTTAGGTAAGGGGTAGATGTAGGGGTATGGGTGGGTTGCGCTTCGGCGGGTGCGGTGTGGACTTGTTGGGCCGAAGGGCCTGTTTCCACACTGTAAAGTAATCTAATCTAAAAAAGGAGTCAAGGCCAAAAAGGTCTGGTTCTCCTGCACACTTCATGTATCCTGACGGACCCTGAGGCCGTGGTCTTTTGCTGAGCAGGGTGTTCCTTGTCCCTTCCTGCTACTTGCTGTTAGTCCTGCTCCTCCTGCATCCATCTTTGCCTTCTTGGGAAATCAGCCACAGCAACCTCACCACAAGACCCACCACTCCCACTGGAAAGGAACAACGTTGGGCACAGAAAAAAAACTAAAGAATTTCTTAGATCTCAGGCCAGTAATTGATGGCATACCCTGTAGATGTAACCTGCAAACTCATCATTAAGTGCTGTACCCTGATAGTAAGGGACATAACTGCATTGGACATTCACATTTAGCCTTAGCATGTTGCAGTCACTTGCTGAAGGTGCCATGCCAGTTAAGATCATGTGCCAGAGACATTGGACTGCTTGCAGCACACACTAATCTCAAAGCACTCTCTTTTTTAGGATGCATGGGTGATGCAATGATTATAAATCTGATATAGCTGCGATTTGCAAATGGCCACTACATGTTTGAGTTGGTGCAATGTCATGGTGTCCAGCACACACAGATCCCATGCTTTTGGTCATCCAAGTGATTCTTACCTCACCAATCCTGAGTGTTGTTCCAGCAATTTTTTAGGACCACTTTGCACCTTGAGAAGGGAGTGTGACAGCAGTCAACATAATTTGTGTTGGAAACCATCAATACTGGGATCCACCTGGTCACCAGGTACTACCCCTGAAACAGACTATCCATCCCCTGTTATATTACCCTTTCCTGGCACCCCATTTCTACTCATCCCCCACTCCCCCCAATAAAATTAGCTTTGTCTACAACTGTACTCCCTGCCCCATGTAACTTGGCATTATATGTTGCTGATACCTACCCTACTCCTTTGTGCTCCGTCTGTGGAGATCACAGTGGTGTTCACAGTCAACAACAACCCGTCTCGTAGCCTTGTACATCCTCCAATACTGCTTATTAAACCGGAGCATCCCCCCATCACTGTCCTCAATCACACTACTATAAATGTCTCTGCTTACCCCACAGCCTTGACTTACCATCACTAATCTCCCAATGGTCCATACAAGCACTCCCATGAACCATCTGAAAGATCAATGGATGGACCCCTCCAGACTGCAGTTATCCTAGACCAACTTCGCATTTGGTCCCTTGTCATGACTGAATAGACCCCTCACCATTATGTTTGCAACTTCCAAACTGATGATCATGACTCCCCTGACTGGCGCTGTAGGATTGACTGCTGACCACTATCTAGTTAATAATCATACAACACCAGTTTATAGTCCAACAGGTTTATTTGGATGTGCAAGCTTTTGGAGTACAGCTCCTTCATCAGGTAGCTAGCATGACCACTACCTAGATAGTACTGGGATGGATCTCCTGATCGTAAGCATCCAAAATGGGTGCTTTGTCATGTTAAAGCCCCTCGACTGTATGTAGACTGTGCCCCTGACCGGCACTACTTTGGCCCCTTTACCAAAAGCAGTCCCCCAAGACTGGATTGACGTCTAGTCACCATCAGTTCCTGACATGACCGGTTGGTTGCATGAACATGCAGTGTGTTAGCTGCATAGACAGCTGGCATATGTTGTCGGTGTTACATTGCTGTCTCGGAGAATCACACCAAGTCACTTGTGGAAAGCATTTGAAATGAAGGTGGCAAGATCTGGATGGCAAGGTGGGATATAACTGCACTTGTCAACTGATTCTGTCACATACCTCACCACAGCCTGTGTCGCTCGGACCACAATAAGATTCCATCCTTTGTGTTTTTTTCTATCTCTTTAGTCCAGTTGTTCTTTGGCCTGCCTTATTTATCTTTCTGTACTAATTCTTCATTTACCTTTGCCATTCCAAATCTCTTACTCCAATCTTTAATCTTATTTACTGTTCATCAAACTTGAAATGCCCTTACTCTCAAATGCCACGATCAGGTTAGCTCAACCTCTTGACAATTTACAGGGCTGAAGGGTAAGGGAAAGGCCTAACGAATGAAAATCTCCTTCTGATGTCCCTCTCTCTTAAAAAAAATGGGTTATATATATTGACATCAATTTAATTAATTATCTGTTAACTGTAGTCAGTGGGTTTTGTTAAATTTTCAACATGTCATAAAAGACACATGAATAAATAAAAGAAAGAAACAAATAATGAGGGATCAGAGATGGTGGAATTAATGCAGACTGCTGCTTTGTCTCTCAATTCACCAGAGTATGGTAAATAATTTCTCCCAATAGTCTGAGAAGTGGAATTTTCCAAGCAATTGAATATTGTGCCCATTCTTACTCACAAAAGCTCCACTTCAGAGAAACTGTCCATCCTCAGGAGGATCATGCAGTGTGAAGTGACTTATATGCTTTGGCAAATGATTCTATGTAAAATGAAATATGAAGACGGCTATTTAAAAATATCAATAAAGCTATGTTCCACATTGCAGTGAATTCCCTGAGCTAAGTTGAACATTCCATTCTATTCCTTTTATACCATCTATCTATATTATTTGGTCTGGTTTAGGGCTATGTTTATTTAAAACGCATGCAGAATTTATTAGGTGAAAACAATGACTGCAGATGCTGAAAATCAAATACTGGATTAGTGGTGCTGGAAGAGCACAGCAGTTCAGGCAGCATCCAACGAGCAGCGAAATCAACGTTTCGGGCAAAGGCTTTTGTCCGAAACGTTGATTTCGCTGCTCGTTGGATGCTGCCTGAACTGCTGTGCTCTTCCAGCACCACTAATCCAGTGCAGAATTTATTGACCATTCTTAGGATGTCAGGAATGAAATCTTTTTGACTGCAAAAATCACATTTCACTAATTATTCATTCTCAGGCTAAACCTATGCTTGGAGGAAAGTATAAGCAAAATAAGTAAGGAAGGTAATTTTGTAGAATAAGAATAATTTTCGAAGTGGACTATTTGCTTATCACATGACAATATCAGACTCTTTAATTTCCAATATAAACCTGGTGGATTTTTATGTTACGAAGGTGGGTGGCCATTTCAAGCTACTGACCAACCTGTCTTGCTTCTACTGGGGTTACAGCTAACTGCCCACCAGTAGTCATTAAGTTCAAGTAAAATATGTTGAGGAAATTCAACACTAACCATTTCAAGTTGAGAGTGTGGTGCTGGAAAAAACAGCAGGTCAGGCAGCTTCCGAGGAGCAGGAGGGCAAAAGCCCTTCAGAAATTTCTAGATTAGCCATTTCTAGATTAGCGTTAAGGAAGAAGGTGGACATTTTGTAGAAGCTAGCATTATCAGAACAGATGCAGTAAAGATGGAGAAATTGGGAGAAGTTCTGGGACAAAGATTCCCCACCACCATAGTTGACAGAGTCCTCAGCCACATCTAAACCATCTCCCACACTTCAGCCCTCATCCTTTATCTTCCATCCTGCAACAGAGAGAGGGTCCCCCGGGTCTTTTCTTACTACTCCCCCAGCAATAGGTAGACAAAGGTGGGAGGTGATGGAAATAAGTAGGTAGGAAGTATGGAGTGGATAGGTGGGAAGGAAAATGGACAGGTAGGTCAGGTCAAGAGGGCAGATCTGAGTCAGAGAGTTGGATATGGGAATGGGGTGAAGGGAGGGGAGATTTACAAACTGGTGAATTCAATGTTAATGTCTTGAGGTTGTAGGGTGCTGAGGCAGAAGATGAAGTGTTCCTCCTCCAGTTTGCGGATGGCCTTGTGTAGGCGGTGGACTAGGCCCAGAATGGATATGTCCTCAGGAGAGCGGGAGCGGGCGTTGAAGTGGATGACCAAAGGAAGGTGGGGTTGGTTGGTGCATATGGACAGAGGTGTTCCCTGAATTATTCTGTGAGTTTGCGCTCAGTCTATTCGATGTAGAGGAGACCACATCAAGAACAATGGATGCAATAAATGAGGTTGGAGGATGTACAAGTAAATCTCTGCTGGGTTTGAAATGATTCTTTGAGGCCTTGGACTGAGGTGAGGAGGAAGGTGTGGGCACAGGTTTTACATCTCTTATGGCAGCAAGGGAATGCACCAGGTATGGAAAGGGGGCTGGTGGGGAGTGTGGACTTAAAGGCAACTAACTACAATCAGCTCTGAAGAAGGGTCAGTGGATCCAAAATATTAATGCTTCTTTCTTTCCACAGATGCTGTCAGACCTGCTGAGATTTCCCAACAATTTCTGTTTTCCTTATTTTTCTTAGTTGCCCTTGAGAAGATGGCGGTGAGCTGCCTTCTTGAAATGCTACAGTCCATTTTATGCCAGAAGACCCACAATGCCATTAGGTAGGAGTTTCCAGCATTGTAAACCAATAATGTAGAAAGATAGGTTGGTGTGTCGCTTGGAGACAAACCTGCAGGTGGTGGTGTTCCTATGTATCTGTGGTCCCTGTCCCTCTAGATGGTAATGGTTCAGAAGGTGCTATCTAAACAACCTTGGTGAATTCTTGCAGTGCGCTCTTGTAGATGGTACATACTGCTGCTACTGAGTGTTAGTGGTGAAATCCATGAGGTCAGAGTATTTGCAGCAATGCTTGTATCAACAAGCAGCAAGAGTGTTTCCTCTAAGTTCAAAAATCTACCTAGGAACACTCCCTTGAGGAGATTTGTCCAATCCAGCTCTTAACATTAGACCCCTGGGTAATCTTAGATGTCTTTCACAATCACTGGTAACCATCCAACATCTCTTATAGCCATTACTATGACTGGTACCATTTGCAGAATGATGGAATTGGCTTCACCACATTTGGGATCACAGTGCACCATCTGATACCCACAACTCCCCCACCCTGCGCAGTTGGAAGTCTCATGTCCCCCATGAGAGACCCCCATGCTATGATCCAGGCCTTACTTCCCACAATGTGTTCCTGGGATCTTAGTGGGATTCATTTCAGCTCTCACCTGACATGATCTCCATGACATAACATGATCTTGCAGTGAAGAATTCTAGGAGTGGATAAATAACTTCTCTCATTTGTCAGACAGATAGTGTTGTGAGTCATAACAGCCAAAAGGAGCCATTTCTGCCTTAACCCATAAGAAAATGAGGCATAGTTAAATTTCAACAAAAAAACACGACTTGAATATTGTTGTCAGTAAATCACTCTGGATGTGTATGTATTGTATTGGTCTGTTTGAAAATTCAGACTTTTTGATGATCCTACCATTCATGAAAGACGGTTTGTCATAGAGTGATAGAGTCAGAGAGCTGCACAGCATGGAAACAGACCCTTCCTTCCAACTCATCCATGCCAACTAGATATCCTAATCTAATCTAGTCCAATATTTGGCCCATATCCTTCTAAACCCTTCCTATTCCTATGCCTTTTAATGCTGCAATTGTACGAACTCCACCATTTCCTCTGGCAGTTCATTCCTTACGTGCAACATCCTCTGCATGAAAAGGTTGCCCCTTAGGTCCCTTTTTAAACTTTCCCCTCTCACCTTAAACCTATGACCTCTAATTTTGGACTCACCACCCTAGGGAAAAGACCTTGTCTATTTATCCTATCCATGTCCCTCATGATTTTATAAACCTCTATCAGGTCACCCCTCAGCTTCTGAC
This sequence comes from Chiloscyllium punctatum, assembly GCF_047496795.1. NCBI lineage: Eukaryota > Metazoa > Chordata > Chondrichthyes > Orectolobiformes > Hemiscylliidae > Chiloscyllium > Chiloscyllium punctatum. The sequence goes on along the minus strand of NC_092763.1, from coordinate 58,257,066 downwards.
ACTCAAGAGAAAACAGCCCCAGCCTATTCAGTCTCTCCATATAGCTCAAACCCTCCAACACTGACTGACAATGTCATAAATCTTTTCCAAACCCTTTCAAGTTTCCCAACATCCTTCCTGTAGCAAGGAGACCAGAATTGCACACAGTATTCCAAATGTGGCCTAACCTATGCCCTACACAAGACCTCCCAACTTCTATACACAATGCACTGACCAATAAAAGAAAGCATACCAAATGCCTTCTTCACTCTTCCATCTACTTGTGACTCCACTTTCAAGGAACTGTGAACCTGCACTCCACTGTTTCTTTGTTCAGCAACACTTCCCAGGACCTTACCATTAAGTGTGTAAGTCCTGCCCTGCTTTGCCTTTCCAAAATTTAGCACCTCATATTTACCCAAATTAAACTCTATCGGCCACTTCTCAGCTCATTGGCCCATCTGATCAAAGTCTTGTTATACTCTGAGTAACCTTCTTCACTGTTCACTACACCTCCAATTTTGGTGTAGTCTTCAAACTTACGAACCATACTTCCTATGTTCAGATTCAAATCATTTATATTAATGACAAAAAGCAGTAAGGGGACGGGGAAAAGAATGGGTTGCTCCAAATGTACAAAAAAAGATTGTGCACTTGCTAATAAAGATTAGTGTTAGGAACAGGAGTATGCCATTCAGCCCCCTTGAGTCTGTTCCGCCATTTAATAAGATCACGGCTGATCTGTAGCTTTACTCCATATGGCCCATATCCCTTAATATTTTTGCTTAATCTTATGCTAAACATGCATCTGTCTTAAATTTAAATTGCCCAGAGGAGATTTACTTGAGGAGTATTAAATTCTGATGGTGACATTTTGCCTTCACAGAGAGGTCAGTAACTAAGGGGTGCATAGATTTAGAGTGGCAGATTTTAGATTTTTATTATCACATGCACTCAAGTACAGGAGAACAGTGAAAAGTGTATAATTTTGCCACACATGTCGCCATCCCAGGTTCCAAAGTACCGAGGTACAAAACAAGCTTAGGTACAAAATAGTAAGAGAAATGAGAGTTATAAAGAAGATAAAATGAAGTGCAAATTGCTGTAGAATTGTTTTTCATTCTCATAAGATGTGGACATTGCTGGCAAGGCCAACATTTGTTTTACATCTTTACTTGCCTTTGAGTCCAATTAAGAAACAACCACATTGCTGTGGGTCGGGATTAAGTTATCAGAGAACAGGTAAGAATGGCTGATTTTCTTGCTTCATAAATCAGATGCATTTTTACAACAATTGATGACAATTCCATGGTCATCATTACTGAGATTAGCATTCAATTCAATTTTTTAAATAACTAGTTGAATTTAAATTTCACAAAGGTTAGCCTGGTCATCAGTATTACTAGACCAATGGCATGACCAAACTTTGGATGGTATTCATAAGCCAGACTTCATTATTGCAGCTCTCAGTTTCCCCATGATCCTTTGATGTGTTGGTATCAATGTAATTTGACTAATTTTAGATAATTTCTATATATTTCATTTGATCCGTATTTTTCCATGACTGAAATACTTGCTTCAAATATTTATTTACCGTGAATTGCAACCAAATATATTTCAGCAGTATATTTATAATTCAACATGGATGTGTAACTACCATTAAAAGCAAGATGATATAATGACAGCCTGATAGAAATATATTGGGTTATCTTCCAGAAACAGCATAAAACATAGATAACTAATTTATAAAATAGTCAGTTTTAGCTTTTCTAAGAGACACCTAGAATGATTATGCTGGGAATAGTCTGAGGTTCTGATTAACAACTCCATTGGACAGTTAAATATTTGCTTTGTGGGTTTGAAAAGATATTGTAGGTTTAAATCAAGTCAGGTTACACATATGTAGGTAGTTAATCAGTCTGTTTTTAAGATATATCATTTGTCCCATCCTTCTCCCTGTTATATTAAGGTCTTCCCACCCTGTCCCAGTCATGTACATTGTTTGTTTAACCCTGCCCTTTCCTCAGTCTTTTCTTAAAAGCTTCAAATTGTCATTATAATGGTAAAAGTTCAACTGCAGTTTGAGTTTTTAAAAAGGTTAACTAAAAGTCATTGGCCAGCCTCTTAAATAATGAATTGACTTTCCTTTAATTCTTGAATGCTGCTTTTACATTCTGAGAGAAGTATTTTGTGTAAAGTATCACTTATCTGACAGGATCTCCCTGAATAATGCACTTTTCAGTTCATTTTGAACAGTGGTAAGCATTGCTTGGCATAAAACAAATAATTTGACATTCAAGTGATGACAAAACGCTCAACACTGTGCAACTGACCAATTAAGTGGAACAGGCACTGATTTATTCACAATACCTTCAACTGCAATTGCTGAAAGATCATTGCCTCATGAACCAAACTGATTTCAGGAAAAGGTTATGAAGGTTTTGGTGCCTTCTTTTTGGGAAATAGCAAACATTGAAATGACCCAACTAAAGTTTACATGCTTATAAATGGATTGTTGAGATGATTCAGAAATGTTTTCCTCTTTGATGATGTGTCATAAAACAGGAAACAAAGTAAAAAATTAGTTAATTCACATTCCTCAAAGTAAAGAACCAGCAGATGATATGAATTTTCAATGGAATATTCATATGTGGAATTGATAAAGTGAACATAAAATGTACAATCTTTTAAGGCAAAAATACTTTATAGGAAAATAGAGTGAGCCCTGATAAACATGGGAAGTTAAAGATAGATTAGATCAAAGGACATGGCTTGCAAAGTTGCCAGAAAATGTTGTGGATTCGGAAAATTTTAGAATTTATCAAAGGAGGACCAAGAAACTGACAAAGAGTGAGGGAATAGATTATTAATGCAAAATGGAGAAAATGAGGATTGCAGATGCTGGAGAATCAGAGTCAAAAAGTGTGGGGCTAGAAAAAGTGTGGAGCCTGATGAAGGGCTTATGCCTGAAATGTCGATTCTCCTGCTCCTCCTGTGCTGCCTGACCTGCTGTGTTTCCCCAGCACCACACTTTTTGACTCTATTAATGCAAACTAGCAAGAAAAGTTAAAAATAGTGAAAGCTTCTGTAGATATGCAGAAAGGAAAATATTAGCAAATATAAATGTGAACCTATTACAAACAGAGACAGGAGAATTTTTGATAGGAAATAGAGAAATGGCAGAGAAGCTAAAAAAGTATGTTGTATGTGCGTCATCTTCTTTATGTCTGTCTTAATAAAAGAAGACATGAGATTTCTACAAAAAAATTAAGTTCTAGTGAGAATATGGAACTGACAAAAAATCATATTAATTAAAAAAGTGATATTTGAGAAATGAATTGTAATAAATGTTAACAATTTCTCATGACGTGATAACCTTTATCTGAGAGTCCTGAAAGGAATGCCTGCAGTGGTAATAGATGCCTTGGCTTATAGAATCTTTCAAAATTCTATAAACTCAAAAATTGTGCCTGCAGATTGGAAGGTTGCAAATATAATGCAACCATTTAAGAAAGAGTTGGAGAGAGAAAATAGGAATCTACAGACCTGTTAGCTAAAAGGGAAAATACTAGAATCTTTTATAAAGGATGTGATTACTAGGTAATTAGAATATAATTGTCTGATTGGACAGAGTCAAGATGAACTTTTGAAGAGGATTTCATGTTAACAAACCTGATCAAGTTCATTGAGGATGTCATGAGCAGAAACAATACGGGAAACCAGTGGATCTGATGTTTTTGGATCTGCAGAAGGTTTTTAATAAAGTCTCACACAGAAAGTTGCTAAGCAAAAGTAAGGGGCAAAGGATTAAGGGAAATATATTAGCATGGACAGGGAATTGGTTAATAGGCAAAAATCAGAAAGGGCATAAATGGGTCATTCTCATCTTGACAGAGTGGGACCAATGGATACCACAAAAATCAATGTTTGGGGCCCAACTGTTCACCATCTTTATGGAGCTTCTTGGAGCTGAAGGACAAATGTATTATTTCTAAATTTGAAAATGATGCGTGGATTTCCTCCAGGTGCCCTCCTATAGTCCAAAGATGTACAGGTCGGGTGAATTGGCCATGCTAAATTGCCCGTAGTGTTAGGTGCTTTCGTGAAAGGGAGATGGGCTGGGTGGGTTGCTCTTCGGAGGGTCGTGTGGACTGGTTGGGCCGAAGGGCTTGTTTCCACACTGTAAGGAATCTAATCTAATCTGCCATGGTAGGAATCTAAAATAAAGCTTGTGACAAATGTGATTTGTGAGGAGAATACAAAGATACTTAAAACAAAAACAGCAAGGCCTGAAGAAACTCAGCATATCTAATATGATCAGTCTTCAAAACTGGAAGGGGTTAGAAAATGTGGTTTTAATGCTATTGAAGGAGAGGAAAGATAAGTGAATGTAACAAATGGTGAAACAAGGAGTGTATTAATAATATTAAAGAAGGTATTGAGACTTTAAATAAGTGTAAAGGATAGATGTGAAAAGGAGGAAATGCTTCTGTTCTGGTCAGAGTAAAGTCAGCAGGACACAAAGTAGACACCTGGGTGGAGGCAGAATGAATGGGTTGCAATCAAAATGGAGTATAGAGGTCATGCTTTGAAATTGTTGCACTCAATGTTGGATTTTAAATTAGCATTTAGCAGCAATAAGCAGAAAATGAAATGCTGCTCTTCCATCTTATATTGAGCTTCATAAGAATAGGCCCAAGATTGAAATATTAGTATGTGAGCAAGATAGTTTGTTGAAGTGGCAAGCACTGGGGTCATTCTTATGGACAGAATTAAGGCTACCAATACTTACCCATTCTGCAACTGGCGTGATCAGTGTTAAGGGACTAGCATTATGAGCAGGTGAATACTGTAGTAAGAAGTACAAATTAAATTCTGCTTCAACTAGAAACTGTATTTAGGGCCTTCGATAATGAGGAGTGAAGAGATGAAAGGGCGAGTAGAATGTTGTTTACAATTGCATGGGAAGGTGCCAATTGGAGGTGGGTCTCAGGCAGGATTGTTAGGAGTGATGAAGGAGTTGGCTAGTTTGGGCTTGCTTCTTACTTCCACAGTCACTTCTATCCATGCCTCCTTTATTAATCTCTTTCTTCTGTCTTTGAGAGAGCTCACCTCAGTGCAGCTCCTCAAATCTCACAGAAGAACATCCAGATAAAAAGCTGAGAGACCTGGGGAGCAGCATTTCCTCATTTCATCTCAATTCTTGTGTTTACTGCAACCTTGAAAACAACATGATACCATTCACTTTCCCTGACTGGTCAGGGTAGCTGAGGTGGGATGCTGTGGTTCTGGGAAAGATCCTTGACAAAGACTGTTCCTTCACCACTCAGATTTCTGACCAGCAAATGGTCTCACAAGTTTGACAGCTCTTTGACAGCAATTTTAACCCTCTTTCTTTCTTCACAAATGCATTTGTGCACACACACACACACACACATACACAATGTGCATTTTTGCAGATTTGTATTTGCAGATACATTCTATTTTGTTCAAAAAGCACACAATCTGTAGACAGTCAGTCAGTGTGATATTTTATAAATTCCTACTTTGGAAATAAAAGCAGTCTGCCTCCAGGCTGAGATACAAACAGACTTTAAACCTGTCCTCACATTGAAATGAGGTATCACCCTTATTTTGATAAAACCTGAAGTTATTTTGGGGCAATGACTTAAAAGAAATTCTGGGATTTACATGTTAATCAATTGAATCCTGCACCTCCATTTTAACTGATTAAGCACTTAATAGCCATCTAGATTTAGAGTCACAGTGTCGTGGAGATGTACAGCATGGGAACAGACTCTTCAGTCCATGCTGACTATATATCCTAAATAATCTAGTCCCATTTGCCAGCACTTGGCCAATATCACTCTAAACCCTTCCTATTCATGTACCCATCCAGATGCCTTTTAAATGTTATAATTGTACCAGCCTCCACCACTTCCTCTGGCAGTTCATTCCATACATACACCACCCTTTGCATGAAAAAGTTGGCCCTTAGCTCCTTTGTAAATCTATCCTCTCTCAGCCCAAAACTATGCCCTCTAGTTCTGGACTCCCCCAACTCAGGGAAAAGATCTTGTCTATTTACTCGATCCACACCACTTATTTCAAAAACCTCTATAAGGTCACTTTTCAGCCTCTGATGCTCCAGAGAAAACAGCCCCAGCCTATTCAGCCTCTCCCTGTAGCTCAAACCTTCCAACCCTAGCAACATCTTTGTAAATCTTTTCCGAACACTTTCAAGTTTCACAGCATCTTTCCTATAGGATGGAGACCAGAATTGTACATAATATTCCAAAAGTGGCCTAACCAATGTCCTATACTGCTGCAACATGACCTCCCAACTCCTATACTCAATTCTCTGAACAATAAAGGAAGGCATACTAAACACCTTCTTCCCTATTCTATCTACATGATCCACTTTCAAGGAACTATGAACCTGCACTCCAAGATCTCTTTGTTCAGCAACACTCCCCAGGATCTTACCATTAAATGTATTAGTCCTGACGTGATTTGCCTTTCAAAAATGCAGCACCTCACATTTAATTAAATTAAACTCTATCTGCCACTCCTCTGACCATTAGCCCATCTGATCAAGATCCCATTATGCTCTGAAGTAACCTTCTTCACTGTTCACTACACTTCCAATTTGGTGTAATCTGCAAACTTGCTAACTAACAAACTACATCCAAATTGTTTATATAAAAGACGAAAAGCAGTGGATCCAGCACTGATCCTTGAGGCAAATCTCTGGTCACAGGCCTCCAGTCTGAAAAGCAACCCTCCACCACCAGTCTCTATCTTCTTACATTCAAGCTAGTTCTGTATGCAAATGGCTAGTTCTCCCTCTGTTCCATGTGCTCTAACCTTGCTAATCAGTCTACCATGACAAACGTTCACATAAGTTGTCGGACCCTTTGATCTTTTACTTCGAAATACCGTGTCCTATGTATTCTCTCTCACTAGCTGTCTGAAGAAGGAGCGAGGGCTCCAAAAGCTTGCTCTTTCAAATAATCCTATTGGACTATAATCTGGCGTCATGCGACTTTTGACTGATCTGCAAAGTATTTCCTGGTTATGTGTTTTATTTTCTTTTACTAGCATGTCCAACATTTTGATTTTCTAATAGTGTTTGTAACAAGTTGGCTTTAATTCATTTTGTCGTATTAACTGAATCCACAAGAATGTTTAAGAGTTTACTTAATGCTGGTTATGAGTGGAGACAAGGGAGTAGCACTTCTGCAATTTATATGACATATTCAATCAGGTTGCAAGATTAGATGTACCACAGTGATAAAACTCGTGACCTAGTTACAAAACTTACTTTGATGCATTAGTTGATCTATTCGAATCACCAATGGAATCGCTGTAGTATGATTTAAAAGGATTGTACTCTGTAAGGAGCCAAAGTAAATACAAATAGACAGAAGGAGACAGAAAGAAGTACCTTAAAAATAAATTCAACTTTACCTGCAAGTGACTGAGAGTGTTCCATTTACTTCAATGATCAGTTGCTGGGCAGAAATATTCAGTTCTGGCACGATCAGATTGACTTGAGGAACTGAATCTGAAATTTAAAAACAAAAGCAAGAAAAAGGTTGGTTATATAGTAGTTACTGTGTAGTCCAAAAAAGACAAACTCCGTTGAAGCACTACTTAACAAGGCTGGCGTGGTGGCTCAGTGGTTAGCACTGCTGCCTCACACTACCAGGGGCCTGTGTTCGATTCCAGCATCAGGCGACTGCCTGTGTGGAGTTTGTAGATTCTCCCTGTATCTCTGTGTGGGGTTTCCACCCACAATCCAAAAATGTGCAGGGAATTGGCCGTGCTAAACTGCCTGTAGTGATGTGTAGGTTAGGTGCATCAGTCAGGGGTAAATGTAGGGGAAATGGGTCTGGGTGGGTTACTCTTCGGAGGGCCAGTGTGGACTTGTTGGGCCAAATGGCCTGTTTCCATGCTGTAATAATTCTAGTTTTATCATGAGATGTTAATGTTGATACTGTTTGTGTGATTGAAGTTCATATGTTTCATCAATACTTTACATTGATCATCTATATAAGCAGGCAAAATAAATTCTGCATAACTGATTTTGAATAGCCCGAAACCAGCATAAAACTAACAGTAACAAAGCACAATCAAGTAGATGAAGCAATAAAAATTCTAAACAACCATCTTAATGTTGAAACTAGAACATCAACCCTGTAAAGCCCTTTCCATTATTCCTTCTGTCTTCACTATCCCTCAATGATATTGCTTGTACATATGTATTTCTTTTAGTTATGTGATTAAACTGTGCTCTGTGCTGTGAATTCCTGGCCACTAACAATTAACTTCTGTGAAGTATCATCAGTTGGTATACTTCAAACAGAGAGTACTGGTTGGTTTTGTTTTACCTGAACAAGACATATTTCATCATGTGGTCCACCATTTATGATATATAGCTGTAAACATATGGAATTTATTAGACTAAATCAGGGAGAAATTGAGTACTATCCTGCCAATTTTGTGCCTGATAAAATGGGCACCTGCCTGCAGTTGGCAATTTTTGAGCAACTTTAACTGCTCCTTTGACACCTATTTTTCAGGGCTGTAAGTGCAAGAGCAGCCGATAGGCTTGAAACAAACCTAAGACAGTGTAAACATGCAAATCTGAACCTCAAGAGCAAAATTCATGTATAAATGGATGGAACATACTCTAACTCAAAGTACTGAATGTCTGATACAACTAATTAACAATGCTTACAGTAATCACAGGATGTTACACAAAAGAAGGGCTCTCGAAAGTTCGAGAAATAATCCTTCTGGACTCAAGAAAGGCAGTTCTGTCCCATCACAAGCATACAGATGGTCCTGTCCTTGGGATAATTTCCTTTCGTGTAGGCATGAGTTTTATTTTATTCATCTGTAGCCCAAAAGTCTTTTGTCATTATCCAACTAATTAATTTCCGTCTTTACAAAACCTAGGTACATGAATGCTGTATTTAAAAACAAATCATCCTATAAACTGTAACAACTACAGGCATCGAAGGTATCTTTTCAAGTTGTGTTGAAAAATGTGGCCCAAGGCATTTTAGTTTTCTGCTTAGATGTCAAGAAGCATGATGAGTTTCTTTTGCACACTGCTACTTGTTTAACATTTAACGAGTACTTTCCTTTGGCATTACTTAACCTCGATCTTCGATATACAAGTGCATTTAAATATAAGTGTACATGAAACATCAAATATGCATTTAACTAATGTTTATCATTATCGCTTAGATTTTACAAGGTAGGAATTACACTTGATGATTTTGGCAATTTAATGCTTAACATGTTGGTGACATTCTATCTTCAAATTCAGAAGTCACATGATTTCTCGTTATAGTTCAACAAGTTTATTTAAAATCACAAGCTTTTGGATGTTTTGCTGTTTTGTCAGATGAAATAACTTCACCTGACGAAGGAGCAGTGCTCCAAAAGCTAGTGATTTTAAATAAAACTGTCGGACCACAACTGGGTGTCATGTGACTTCTGACTTTGGACACCTCACATCTCTACATCATAAGTTCTAATTCACTTTTAACTTCAGTCCAATCATATTAAATGAGTTAATGTGTCTATTGAAATAATGGACAAAGGGATGTCATAAAAAAAGTGGTAGGTTTTCAGATACCAATATGACTAATACCAATGTCTGGCTTTAGATATGACTTTAAAGTGACCATCAATAAATGAAACTTTTTTTCAAACCATGGAATGTTTAAAAAAAACAGAATATAACAACTGAGATTATTTGGATAACCTCAAATTAACATTGGGAAGAGTATTGGGCAAGACATCTGGCTAACATCCTACTCTTTGAATCTTGTCAATTTAACTTTGTCATCCAGTTCAGCCACCAGAAAGAATGCATAGATTACATTAGATTCCCTACAGTATGGAAAAGGCCCTTCAACCCAAAAGGTCCACACTGACCCTCTGAAGAATAATCCACCCAGACCAATTAGCATGACCAATTCACCTGACCTGCATATCTTTGGATTATGGGAGGAAACCAGAGCACCCGCACACAGACATAGGAAGAATGTGCAAACTCCATATAGCCAGTCACCTGAGGTAGGAATCAAACCCAAGTTGCTGGCATTGTGAGGCTGCAGTGCTAACCACTGTGCCACCCATATAATAGTGCACGCATTTATTTCACTTTTTAATAGGTAATACCATCCATAGTGTAACACACCTCAGTTTTATAATACAATGACAGTTATAGTTGTGTCCTCAGAAGATGGAGTGGGGCCTGACCTCCAATTTTCTGAGTCAGAACAGAAAGTGTTACCAACCAAGTTATTTTTCGTTGTTGAATTTGCAAGCTGTTGAATATTAGCCAAGAAGAAACTTCTGTTATAAATTTGATGTATTCCAATTTTAATCACTTTGTTGTAATTTGCTGTTGGCTTAAGAGTAGATTCAGGGTTGAGATAAGGAGGCATCATCAATATATTATAGTAAGTATTGCAAAGTACACACACTTGCTGTTCACAAACCTTTCTTGCTCTTGTCAGCCTTTTGCATTATGTTATAATTTACATCATAAATTGTTGTGACAAATGCCACAAAGTAGTTTCGGTGGTTCTGGCAGTACGTGTTATTTTGAGGTGAGATTGTGAAGTTTCTTTCTCTTAACTCTGTTGCTATTTTATTTACTAAAAATACTTAAATTCATCTAATCGTAGAATCAATAGAATTCTTGGAATCATAGAAATGGCCTTGCCAATTTAAAGTATGATAAGAAAAAATTCACATTATATTCTGACACTCTCTTCCTGTCTGCATTGTACTTTCAAGGCAGCGGGTGTATTTTAGTAGCTGGACATGGAGGTATGCAAAATATTGCCATAAATAGATGGCAAAATCAATTTAAAAATTTACTTATCATTTCCTTTGCAAGTTTTTTGGTAACAAGTTTTTAAATACAATTATATGGAAGATATAAATGAAGTGTTCACCATTGTGCAAATCATCACCTTTACAAGATGGAAACCTGCCATGTACAGATGCTACACGTGAGAAATGACAAACCAAGAGGATTAATGAAGAGCCTATGTTTGACAAGATGAACTTTAGGTCATAGAGCACAAAAAACAGCACCCATCCCTTTAATTGTTTTGTGGCAGGCCTGAACAGAAATGAGACACATTCTATAAGATTGCTGTAACTTCATCTCTTACACATGTATTCTTTCTGTATCCTTTCATTACTGTTTGAAGTGCTTGGAATGCACTTTAAGCAAAATTTCAAGCAAATATCAAGCTTTGATGAACAAACACTATTTAGATAAAGTGTAATCTATAATCATGGCCTGAGCTCTTAAACACTTCTCAAGACAAAGAGTGAGGAGAGAATCTAACCTTTCAAAGCAGAAGCAGAAAATGCTTTTTTTTGCACTGATACCGAATGCAAATTCTTTTCATTAAAGTCATGCTATTATTTAATCTTCAAATTTGTATTATGCATGAATTATTTATATTTCAGATATTTTTAGCCATCACAAATCTTTCCTAAAGGCAGTGCCAATTTAAATTGATCACTAAAGTTGTTATGAGGTGAGGAGAAAGTGAAGACTGCAGATGCTGGAGTTCAGAGTCGAGAGTGCGGTCTGAAAAAGCACAGCAGGTCAGGCAGCATCCAAGGAGCAGGAGAATTGATGTTTCCAAACTCATGTTTCGGGTACCCCGCACTGGCTAGTTCTACCTCCTACCTGAGATTCACAAGCCTGACTGCCCCAGCCGACCCATCGTCTCGACCTGCTCCTGCTCCACTGAACTTATCTCCACATAACTTGGTACTGTTTTACCATGTCCCCTCCCCCCCCTCAACCCAGTCCAGGAATTCCCCACATACATTAAGGACACCACCCATGCTCTCTACCTCCTCCAAGACTTTCATTTCCTTGCCCCCCAACGCCTCATCTTCACTATGGATATCCAGTCCCTATACACCTCCATGTCAGGGCCTCCAAACCCTCAGTGTCTTCCTCTCCCAGAATCCCCACCAGTACCCTTCCACTGACACCATCATTTGTTTGGCTGAACTGGTCCTCACCGTCAATAATTTCTCCTTTGAATCTTCCCATTTCCTCCAGATGAAAGGAGTAGTCAAGGGCACCCGCATGGGCCCCAGCTATGCCTATCCCTTTGTTGGTTACATGGAACAGTCCATCTTCCGCAGTTACATAGACACCACTCCCCACCTTTTCCTCTGCTACATTAATGACTGTATCGGCAGCACCTCATGCTCCCACGAGGGCAGGTTGAACAGTTCATCAACTTCACCAACACATTCCACCCTTACCTTAGTTCAACTGGATCATCTCAGATACCTCCCACACTTTTCTGGACCTCTCCATCTCCATCAATGGGGCTGACTCAACATGGACATCTTCTACAAACCCACCGACTCCCACACCTACCTGGACTACACCTCTTCCCACCCTGCTTCCTGTAAAAAGGTATCCTTTATTCCCAATTCCTCTGCCTCCGCCACATCTGCTCCCAGGAGGACTAGTTCCACCACAGAACACACCAGATGACTTCCTTCTTCAAGACTGCAATTTCCCCTCCCACGTGGTCGATAATGACCCCACAGTGCATCTCATCCATTTCCCACTTCTCCGTCCTCAAACCCCATACCTCCAACTGCAACAAGGACAGAATGCTCCCCCCCCTCCCCCCCCACCCCCACGGTCCTACCATCCTCTGTATACATCACATCATCCTCTGCCATTTCTGCCACTTACAAATGGACCCCATCACCAGAGATATATTTCCCTCACCACCGCTATCCACTTTCCAGAGAGACTATTCCCTCCACGACTCTCTTGTCAATCGTCCTCCAACCCCAACCAATCTACCCTCTCCTCCCAGCACCTTCCCCTGCCACCGGAGGAATTGCAAAACCTGTGCCCACACCTCCCTCCTCACTTCCATCCAAGGCCCCAGAGGAGTCTTCCACATCCATCAGAATTTTACCTGTACTTCCACACATGTCATTTACTGTATCCGTTGCTCCTGATGTGGGGGAGACAGGACTCATACTTGCAGAATGCTTCAGAAAACATCTCCAATACACCCGCACCAACTAACCCCACCGCCCTGTGGCTGAACACTTCAACTCCCCATCCCACTCTGCCAAGGACATGCAGGTCCTGGGCCTCCTCCAGCGCCACTCCCTAACGAAGAAATGCCTGGAAGAAGAACGCCTCATCTTCCACCTTGGGACCCTCCAACCACATGGCATCAATGTGGACTTCACCCCTCCCCCCACCTTATCCCAGTTCCAATCTTCCAATGCAGCACCGCTCTCACGACCTGTTCTACCTGTCCGTATTTCTTCCCACCTATCCACTCCACCCTCCTCTCCGACCTATCACCATTACCCCCACCTCCATCTACCTAGCGCATCCCAGCTACCTTCACCCCAGACCCACACTCCTCCTATTTATCTCTTCATTGGCTCAGTCCCAATGAAGGGCTTTTGCCTGAAATGACAATTCTCCTGCTCCTCAGATGCTGCCTGACCTGCTGTGCTTTTCCAGCACCACACTCTCATCTCTGGTTATGTGGTAAGTGTAGAGAAATGGCTTTACATAGAAGGTTTGTGAAGTATGGAAGGCAGCGGTTGAAGGAGGAATTATTGGATACTTTAAAAGGAAAATTAGATAGAAAAGTGAAATCCAAGAGAACTACAAAGTCAAGTGGATAAAACAGAGTGACCGGATCAGTTTTGAATAAATCAAGAGAAGAAATGGCTCAGTGAAGTAAATGTTCTTGCTTTAAAGTTAATAATATTCTATTCATACTTCAAGAAACCAGTCCTTCTTCACTGGAGTGCTTCTATTATTTTCACCTTTTAAAGCTCTTGAATAAAGGATTACAACTAAATAGGCAAATATCAAGCAGAGTAAGTGTTATTCAACTAATCATGGAGAAGCTGAAAAGATTTAGGAGAGATGACATTGACATTCAGTGAGCATGAAGCAGCAATTTAATGCTGCACATGAACTTCTAAGAGTAAGATAATGATCCCAAAGCCAGGCATCTATAGTTGTTTCTGTGCCATTACTCATCATATGCTGATCTAACTGAAACCATGTGGAATCAAAATGAACCTTTGAATGCAAAATGGCAAGTTGCTTTTATTTTTTGTTGCACAATTTGCTAATTAAACTGACTTTCAGAAATCCCTCATTTAAAAGTGCTTCATTAATTTTGTTTAAAGTAAATCAATTACTTTCCTCTAGCTTTCTTCTATTGTCACATTTTAAGCATAACCTTGCTTAAGTCATATCAAATAACGGGACACTATTTGGAGTAACAAAATTAATGAATATTTGTGTTGACCAATTTATTTCAACTTCCTTTAGTTTTTGTGGGCACTGTAACATCTGCTTTTTTAAAAGATTTTCAGGGGGAACAGGACAGCTAATTTCTGCAAGGAAACTAGAATTCTTTCTCATCTGTCTTGTGCATTACAGACAGAGAATAATAGTTCTGCTGCTCTGCAATCTGGAATCATCATCTTGGATATTAAAAGTACTTATTATGATAATTAAATAATGTTTCCAATCTGAATATAAAGCATCACTAAACAGCACTCATTTGTCTCACTGCTGTATTTGGCAAGTTGAGGAAGGCAGGTTGGGTGGTCAGTATTTTAGCGGATTTAGAGTTCAGAGAAGATGAATTGAATGTCATTGACACAATGAATCTAAAAGAAAATGAAAACAAATAAGGGAGGAATTGAACAAAGGCATGAGTTCAGTCCTAAAATTGGCATTAGGTGAGGGGGAAGGTTGAGGGCTGGTAGTGGTGATGGTTGCTTGGCTTGACAGACAAAAGAAAGAGAGGAAAGCAGCACTTAGTGTAGATTGAGGGTTTCACAGCTCTGTTAACTTTAGAATAGAACCAACTACAGTATTAGTTTGAAGTTGTTCCTTTTTCATCCCACAGTGGTAGTACAGATAGGCTTTGGCTGAAGCACCAGTGTGCTAATCGGCATAGCATTGCATGGCAAGGTATCTCAAGACATGGATGGTGAAAGCACTCAGGTAGGAGCTTAGTGAGAGAGTGCTAACAGAACAAGTGAGCAACTCTGATTTAGGTGTCTGTTCAATTGTACAAAATGTTCCTGTTGCAGCCTTTCATTGAAAGTTGCCTATGCACCTTTATAATAAGAATCTGTATTTTCTAAGTGGCCTGCAAGTGTATCCAAGAGGTGCATGATGGTAATGAGGAGGTTGGCATATGCCTGATGCTAATGTCCATGGGTGGGAGGTGAGTGTGGCTGGTGCCTATGTATTGTGCGCTCCGATGCAGTTTGTCCATATGTAACAAGAACGTCATTTGGGAAAAATGGCTTCCACATTGAGTTTTCTCAATGTCTAGCTTATTCCACATGTTTGGGAAGATAGAAAGCTGAATACTAATGAGGCGAGCTGGGAACTCAACAAAGTGGTAAACAAGCAACAATTTCCTTTAGTTGGCAACTCACGTTGCCTAGTGTAAATTGGCCACTGCGCATGTGAAAAGGCATTAAAGATGGGGCAAGATGCTCCCACCATCGAGATGGGTCTCACCAGACGTCTTTTGTGATTCTGCCACACATCTTGCCATCACCCACATTGCTTAGATCCCTATTACATTCCACCCAAGATTTCAGTTTACCATCCAAAAGATACTGCCTCCAATATTACAGAATTCCTTCATTATGGCTTGGAATGACAGCCTAGATTTTGTGCTAAGGTATCAAGTGTGGACTTTCAACTCAAAACTTCTAATTTGGAAGCAAAGGTATTACCACTGAGTTAAGCTAAGTACTGACAATTGCTCAGAATTGAGAAGAGTTTACTGACACACCTATTGAGGATTGAGACTATCCAAGTTCATTTGATGATGAATCCTTTTAATGAATAGGCAGAAGATTACTTCATTTCATCAGTGTGAGATTTGGCTAGATTTTGTGTATCATTTGCAAAGTATAAGAGAATGTCCATTTCACTGCTTCACATTGTCCAACAGTTTGTTTTCAAAAGTACAGAACTAATTTATAAAAGACATTATAATTATCTTGACTTTCATGTCTGAAGAGAAGACTTTTCTTTGTGTGACAAAACTCAGGTTGAAGTAAAAGTTTTACCTAACCATGTGAATACATATTAAGGGGAAGTATGTATGTTTTCGAGTGACTTAAATGAGGGAAAGGAAAGAGCATCTACTTTGAATATTCTAGAAAAGAATGCATCATGAAGTTTTCATGGGCTTCTTCCAATCTGCCACCATGATTTATATTGTAATCAGTGGAGCAGTCTAATTGAAAATATCAATTGTAGAATCCTTCATTCTAACATAATCATTGGACAGTTAATGGCACCTGGTTTATTACTAAACCTCTCTGCATCTTCTTTTCTGATGCCTATTTTCACCAAGAGAGCATGTTGGAGAGATTTCCAGCTGTGGCAACATGTACAGTGTTATTTATTTTTTGGCAGCTCGGGATCCTTCCATATGGAACTTTTAGTGAAAACAATATGCTTTCAATTTAAATTTCTTGTCTAATTTATGCACTATGAAAGGGAAATGGCCAAGCAAAATAGCACACAATACTCTTGACCTTGAAGAGGTTCGACTCATTATAAAAAGCATTTCCCCTTTTCAGGGTCAACAATCAGACAGACAAGGTGCAAAACTCCTGCTTTGTACCTCCAGAAAAAGGAAAGCTGGGAATCATCCAGCTTTACACACAATTAGATGGCAATGATTTAAAGCATCGACTTTATTTAAGGGAAACTTCAGTGAAGTGACGTATTTTATCAGCAACGGTGCATTTCAGGCTATGGCTTGCTGATACTAGACTGTGCGGTGGACAAGCAGGAACCTGGAAGGCTGCAGTGAGCCAGACACCATCAGGGAGTGGAGAAGTCAATATTTTGGGTTTAACCTTTCTTCAGGACTTGGGGTGTAAGGGGAGCTGCAGATAAAGGGAGAGGAGGGAGCAGGGTGGTGAGGTAGGGATAGGTGAGCACAGGTAGAGAGTATGACCTGGTTGGTCAATGGGAGGAATGAATCCAGTTGGTAGCTGGAAGGAAGGGTCAATCAGAGGAATGGAAGAGTGAGGGAGGGGCTGGGAAGGCAGTCGGGGGATGAGAAGGGAGGTTATTTGAAATTGGAAAACTTGATGTTGAGTCCTCCGGGCTGTAGGCTGCCCAGGTGGAGGATGAGGTGTTGTCCCTCCAATTTGCGGTCTGATTCGTTGTGGCAATGGAGGAGGCCAAGGATGGTGATGTTGGAAAGGGAGTGGGAAGGGGAAATTAAAATAGCTGGTGACTGAGAGGTCAGGTCAGCCCCTGTGGGCCCGACTGAGATGCTCGGTGAAATGTGCCCTGAGTTTATATTTGGTCCCCCTGATGCAAAGAAGACCACATTGAGAGCAGTAAACTAGGTTGCACGAGAGGCAGGTGAACCTCTGTCTCATCTGGAAGGACTTTTTGGGGTCCTGGATGGAGGTGAGGGAGGGGTGGTGTGCCAGCAGGTTTGGCAAATTTTACAGTTGCAGGGAAAGATGTTTGACTGCATGGCACTGGAAGAGGTAAATGAAGATGGCGTTACATTCACTTCTAAGTGTGCAGGATTTGCAGACAATACTCTAATTTCACACTAGATACTTTACTAGGCATGGTGGGTATTGGTTTTCTAGATGTGCTAAGGACATTGACAGTGGGACCAACTGAGTATTAATATTGGTCATGGATGTTAGCCATTTCCATGATGAAATATGTGGATGTAGAGATGCAAAGTTACCTTCAATATGTATAATATAATGGAGGAAATTTGGCTGTGTTTGAAATGACGGTGATTATATTGTGCAAATACAAAATACATTAAAGTTGTTCCTAATCCTTTGAAAACATGTGCTTTCCTTCACAAAATACTGTTTTTTCAGCTCAAACCACTAGCTGTAAACTAACTTTTCTTTTGACATAAGTAATAGCAGTGGAGTTGTTTTTCTACAAAGTAACCATATTCATGAAACTGACACGAATTTCTTCCCTGTAATTAAGCTGCATTTGTCTGACAATTTTTTAAAAGTGAATTGTTAATTATTATCGGGTTGATTTAGTTAGGAAGAGCTAATGATTATTGCAGCTTATCTTAAGTCACAATAATGTCTTATTAATACGCTTAATGCCTGAGCCTCAGGGTAAGGCAGAGATGTATGGAACAGGAGTGAATGGTTAATTAATGCTATTTTTAAAGTCAGAAACAAAGGTAGACAAGGTAATTGATAGCTGTTCAGAAATGGGATCAGCTGTTGCTAAGTGTCTTCATATGTATTTTTAGTTGACTGATGATAAAATCAGTGTTTGGCATAATAGCATGCCATGTGGTTCTTAGTTTACAGTGAGTTAGCAGAGCTAACAGCTTGGAAGCAACAATTGACCTCTGTACTTCTTCATTATGAAAATGAAAATCAACCAGAGTTGACTGTCAGAGTTCTTATAAAAATGAACAATTTTCTAGTGTCAAATGAGCATAAAAAAGACCTTGATTTTGGACTTTAAAGTTCAAAATAGTGTCCAGATTCAGATGTTCTCATTGCTTAGCAATGAAGATTGGGCATTTGGATTAGTTGATTGATGATAGGTGCAATTCCATTGATAGATCTTCAATACTTCATGCAAACAATTGATCTTTATGTGTGAACTTCATTCGTGCTAGGTATCATAACCAAGACTGATTTTTACTGGGTGCACACACAAGCACACTTTCTTCAGAGGGCATTGGGTTGAAATTAGTAACGGAAAACTCATTCACCCTTTGTGTACAATTGTGTACAATTGATTGCGATCAGCTAACTAAATGTTGACTGAGGATTAGAATGTGGGGCTGGACAATCAGTCTGTCATTGGATTGGTCTCCAACCAGGTAGCATTTATTCCATTGATACATTGAGAAATTTTCATTTTGGTGACCAGGCTTCAGGTCCAGTCAATGAAGAAGCAGTACTAGATCCCTCAAGTCAAAATTGAATCTCTCCTCCATGTAACCTCAAAAGCCCTTGTTCCTAGTCATTTCTAAGAAAACAAATCTGTAGGTCTTTCAATATTTTTCATGTTTTAGGTCAGCAAGGAAGAGTCACAGATTGGTACTTGATGGGAATGAAGACTACATTTTAGGAAGGAGACTAATTATCATGGAATTATGGAATAATTGAATGGTTACATTGAAGAATTTGACCCCTTGTATCTATGGACCTGATCCTTCCACAAGACCAAATCAGCTTATACCCTACCTGCCTCTTTTGCCTATCATCCTTTAGCTTTATTCTCTTCAAATAACCATTCAATTCTCTTTTGAAAGCAAGAATTGAATCTGTCTCCACTCAGGTAGTGCGTTTCAGATCCAAACATACTTCATGAATGTTTTTCCACATGCTACCTTTGGTTCTTCTGTCATTCACCTCAAATAGGTGTCCCCTGCTTCTTGATCTTTCAGTGGGTACAATTTACCTTATCCACTCTGCCCAGACCCTTCATGACTTTGAATACCTCTATTGAAATGTCTTCTGAATCTTCTCTAGCTTCTTTATGCACCCACACACCTCATCTCTGAAACAATTTACCATAAACCTTTTTGAATTCTGTCCTATGCCTTCATATACTTCCTAACTCCAAAGCCCAGAATTGTATCAGTATTCCAAATGAGTCTGAATCAGAATTTTTAAATGTTTCTCCATAGCTTGTCTTGCTTTTTGTGCTTTTTGCTTCGATTTATGAATCTCAAATACTTTTTGTTATTGCTATAATAATAAAACATGGACTATTGATTTCTTAATCCCATCGACTGATTTAATACTTCAAACTTTCAAGAAATGGAATAACTTTTAAAAAAGGACAAAAAGACTGGCTTAAAATGGCAACTGGCATCTTTTGACACATACACATTGGTATGCTATATGCATCCAATGCGTGTCAAATAAAAGATGGTCTGAGCTGTAAATATCATGAATCAGTCAGCCAATCCATACATGGGAGACATGAAAGTGTTCTTCTGTTTTGATTTACACCATTTTGAAAATCTTCAGATACTAGCGACTATGTATTACCTACAGTTATCAAACTTAGATGCAGCAAACTCAGCAGGTGGGGTGGGGGGGGGGGGGGGGGGGGCGGGGGATAGGGGGAATGTGTAACCAAGCTGCAGTTCCAAGAAGGGTTGTCTTTGGCAAAGCAAATAGGATGAATTTTATCTGCAGAGCTGAAGTCAGGATGGAGAAGGCTCTTACTCCATTTCTTCAGAAGAAAATGTTTTGGCCAAAAGCAACATTTGGAAACCACGAACTTAAAAAGATTATTGTTATACTCCCTATTGCTGATGATGCAAGAACAACCAACCACTTGTGATGTCAGGACAAAACTTTATGCCTCACGCACACCTAAATAGCTCTAGTATGCATTTGGTTTTAACTTCCCTCTCTACTGGGTGCTATCTTGTTTAACTTTTTATGTTTGTGTCCATCTGACCTTCCCCAAGTGGCTGACAGAGGCAGTATGCTTGACATTTATTTTTCTCCAGTTTAGCAGGTTTATTCTTTTTTAACTCAAGAAACCCCTCACTGGTCCAGTAAAAAATAATGAACCATATGTTTAATTTGATAAAGATACAGCCCCATGTTAAAAAGAACTTAACCCTTTTCCGTGACCAACTGAGAAGGTTGGAAGGAGGGGAACCAGTTCACTTTTTCAGCATTCATGGCCACCTTCAGTGATGTCTGCACACACATACCCAATGTCCCTTTGTTTTTTGAACCCACTTTAGAAATGTACTCCTTAATTTGTTTTGTCACTTTTTGTTCCTCCTACCAAAATAAGGCACTTCTCATTTCTCTCTAAGAAATTTCATCTGCTATAAGTTCTTCCATTTCACCAGACTATGTTCTCTTGAAGTCTATCACTATCCTCCTTCCAGATGCCAATATTTTGCTGATTTAGCTTTTCACTTCCCCTCTGAGCTTTTATACATTCGGCGCCTGGTTCTCCCTTCTATTATTAACCTGCAATCTGTCATATGTACCTTGTTTCTGCTTTATCTTATTCTCTATTCCCTATATTGGGGAAGTACAGTCAAGAAGCAACTTTGAATTAAGTTCAAGATCAAGTAGGAGGACATCATAGAAGAAGTGTTTGGCTACTGAGAGGAAAGCATTCATCTCAAGAGGGGGAATTAAGCAGGATTGGGTCAGCAGACTATATCTAGTATTCCTTAAACACATTTCACAATGAAAGTCATCACAATCGGTCTTGGAAATGCAATTAGGAGGAGAAAGTAACTTGGAGGACTCAAATATGTAAAATGAATTGATAAGCGTCAGTGTGACAGAAACAGCGTGTTGGGAAAAAAATAACTGAATGCAATTTGGCAGAAAAATGTTGTAGAACTTAACAGGAATGTACTTATGCACAAACACACAAAGCGTTAACAACTAAAAGCTGCAAATGTTGCATAATTTTATATATGTTGCATAATCTTT
The DNA here is from genome assembly GCF_047496795.1 of Chiloscyllium punctatum. NCBI lineage: Eukaryota > Metazoa > Chordata > Chondrichthyes > Orectolobiformes > Hemiscylliidae > Chiloscyllium > Chiloscyllium punctatum. The sequence continues at coordinate 58,235,523 of NC_092763.1, read as the reverse complement.
GTCCTGCCGTAATCTATTGAAGCCACAGTTGGCTTCTAAACCCCAGCACTGACAACCACTGTGTGAAGGGCAATATTGTGGTCATGTGTTTATAAATCATTTGGGATTTCAAGCTATGATTAACTAAATTATTTGAGAAAGAATATATCACATAATAATTTTGCACAGAGGCATCCATTTGACCTGCAATGTCAAAATGTAACAGAAATTTCCAACCTCTTTCATATTATTGCCTGTGGTTCTACAAAGCAGACAGAAAAAGAAGTGGAATCAATGACTTTCTGTGATATTGCTAATGAAATATCATTGAACAAAATAGCACCGATTTAAGGTAGATGGCAAAAGAAGTAACATTGACATGGGAAAAAATCTTTTCATGCAACCAGTGGTTACAATCTGGATTACACTGGCTGAATTTAATGGAGACAGAATTCAAAAGGGAATTGTATTTTTATCTGAAAAGGAAGAATGTGCAGGACCAAGGGGAAAAGGTGGGCAGTAGCCTAAATGAATGCCTCGAACTGCTGAAGAAATGACAAACCAAATTGCTGTTTCCAGTATGCTGTAATAATGCTGTGATAATGACTTACATTTTAAAGCAAAACAAATCATTTAGTTCAAGTATGTGAAGTTAGTTACAAATGTGTTAATGAGCTTCCACTGTTAGATAAAGAGTTTATATCGTGCTATAACACATCCTCAGGATGTCCCAAAGTACTTCACAGCCATAAAATTACTTCTGAAATAAATTCACTGGCATGTACACAAATCTAGCAGCCAATTTGCACTTAAGGTTCCACAAAAACAACAATTTGCATTTATATAGCACTTCTATTATAACAAATCATCTTGGGCTCTGTTGCAGGAGTATTATCACAAAATTTGGTACTCAAACACCACAAGAAAATGTTAAGAGTTTGTGACCAAGTACTTGAAGAAGTACATTCCAAAGGATTATCTTAAAGATGGAGAATGCTGGAGCTGCTGAGAGTGTTCGAGGAGGAACTTTAGACATTAGCTGGCTGCTAATGCTGGAGCAGTAACAATTGGGATTTACACAAGCCATGTTTGGAGGAGCACAAAGTTTTCAATTGGTTGTAAGATTGGACAATGTTACAGGAATAAGGATGGGTGAGGCCACAGAGGAATTTGAAAACAAGAGTAAGAAAGCAGGCATCAGTGTAGGTCAACAATATATGATTAATTGTTGAACAGGAGCTGCACATTGGAGGGTGTAAAATGGAAGGCTGACCAAGAGAGCATGGCAATAATCAATTTTAGATGGAGCAAAAACATGGATGAGGGTTTTGGTGGCAGAAAATCTGAAGTAGGCTCAAGACGGGCAAGTTGGAATTCTGTGGCGATGCAGATGTAAAAGGATTGGTTGCATTTAAGTGAGGTCTTTCACAAAAAACAGGATGCCCCAAATACTTTATCTCCAGTAGAGAATAAAACATGTAGTTACGTTATAATGTAGGAAATAAGGTAACAATTTGTATTTGGAAAATGCCACGAGCAGAAATTTGATAATGAGTGAATAAGCTGTTGTTGTGATATTGATTGAAGGATGTAGTTTACAAGTTTGCAATATAGTAGACATGGGATCTCCTCTGTCCACCTGACAAGCCCGATGGGACTACCGAAACTTTTGCATTCAAATTCTGAAATGGGCACCTCAACCTCCCAAGTCACAGGGGAGAGCAAAGGGATATCATTGAACCTCTGTAGGTTTGAATTGGAAATGCATCTCACTGTCAAATATGCCACCAAGATTCTGGGTATTCTTGCTCAGCCCAGACAGTGTCAGGTAGCGAGACAGATTCAGTGTTCAGAGTATCGATTTTATGGCAGTGACTGAACAAAATGGGCAGAATACATTGGAACCTGTTGGAGTGGCAGGATGGTGGGCAGTCCACAGATTTGGATAGGAGTCATTCTGATTGTGAAACCTAACGGGTTGGTTCGCCTTTGTGGAGATTTTAAACAAATGGTAAACCATTTCTTGTAGCTGGATAAATACCCAATCCCTCACATAGATTAAACACAAAGCTGGTGGGGAGTTCTGGGGTTGATTGGGGTGGTGGGGATGTGTTAGGGGTCATATTTGGGCTGTCCTTCACAAAATGGGGCATGAGCCATGCGTACTTGGAATTGTGGTAAGATAAGGATTCCCAGAAGTATGCTACAATTAGATCCCAAAAGGTTTTGCCCCAATAATTGAGGCTGTGGTTTAGGGTATTGTGAGCCTGTGCAATCTTTCAGTGGACAATGAAAAACATTTTACAAGGTCTACCCCAGGTCAGCATTAATCTAGATGATGAGCTAATGGCAGGGAAGACCAATGAGGAGCACTTAGGGAGCTCCTTAGATGTTTCACATCTCCCTTAGAAAGGAAAAATGTGTTCCAGGCACCTGAAATGACCTACCTGGGCTACCGAATTGACATGACTGGGTTAGTTCCGTTGGAAGATAAAGTGAGAATATTCAATGGTGCACTAGCTCCCATATCTGTACCGGAGTTTTGGTTTTTCCTTCGGCTGGTACATTATTATGGAAAGTTTATACAAAACCTAGCCTCCATCCTGGCACATTTACATCAACTCTTAAAGAAAGATTCAGCCTTGAAAATGGTCGCATCGCCAAACCATAACCTTTAGTGAAGTGAAGAAACAGCTATCATCCTCTAAAGTGTTGGCACATTATGATCCCAAGTGAGATCTGTTATTGATACCTCTTTCCGGCATCGGGGTACTATTAGCTCATTGGTGGTCGAATGGATAGGAACATCCAATAGCGTCTGCAGAGCATAAATATATCCAGATAAAGGAAGGAAGATTTGACGGTCATGTTTGGAGTCAGGAAGTTCCACCAATACCTTTACAGGAGTAAATTTGCAATAATAACAGACCGCAAATCCCTGCTAGGTCTACTTAAAGAGGACAAGGCAGAGCTGCCCATAATTTTAGGTAAATTTGGCAGAGAGCTCTAATGGTAAGTGTTTACAATTACAAGTTGGAACGTCATCGAGGAGGCCAAGTTGCAAATGCAGACACACTGTTAGTGGTGTCTCCACTGGGGGAGTCTGTAACCATTTAAAATTTTCTGCATACACTTCCAGTCACAGCTGACAGTATTAGATTTTGGACACAGAAATATCCAGTTTGCTAAAACTGAAACAGTGGATGGTGATGGGGGAGACCAAAGGGCCATCACAACCAGAACTGAAACCTTTTTGAACGCAGAGACACCAGATCATGGTAAAGAATGGTATATTATTTTGGGGAACAAGAGTGATTGTCCCGAGCAAAGGACACCGCCAGATACTGGCTGAACTCCACCAGGATCATTGAGGGGTTTTCAAAATAAAGATGTTGGTGAGACGTTATGTCTGGTGGTCAGGATTGAATGCTGACATAACTGCATTGATGGGGCAGTGCCCAGAGTGCCAACAAGGACAAAAAGTACTGCCAGCAGATCCCCCACATTTGTGGGACTGGCTGGGCAAACTCTGGATTCAGGTACACATCGACTGTACAGGTCCTTTCATGAGCAGAATGTTCTTAGTCATTATGGGTGTCCAGACAAAATGGCTGGATGTGTACAGAGTTTATTTGTTGAACACTGGATAATGAGAGGAAAACTGTGCATCTTTTGCAATACATGGTCATATGGAAGCATTGGTCACAGATAACAGGTCATCATTCACCAGCAGGGAGCTTCTGTATTTTCTAAAGTTAAATGGCATTTGTTATATAAGGATAGCTCCATACCATCCATCATCCAATGGTCTGGCAGAAAAAGCGTCCAAACTTTGAAAGCAAACTTAAAGAAACAGCTTACAGTTTCACTTGATACCAAACTGTCCCGGCTCCTGTTTTATAATAGGACCACTCCTCATGCAACTACAAGGATAGCTCCAGCAGAGTTGTTAATGGGAGAAGACTCCACTCCAGGTTAAATTTATCTTCCCGGACCTGGCATGGAGGTGAAACAGTATGAGGAATGCCAATGTCGGACCCAAGATTCCATAAAGTGAGAGAGACAGTTTACTCCAGGGGACGATATTTGGTGTTGGAACTGTAGGGATGGTCCTGCATGGGTAAGAGGTATGGAGGATGTGAGGTCAGGCTCAGTGATATATAAAGTTCAGGTAGGTGCGAAGGTCTGAACATGCAATTGGACCACATGACAGCTGAAAACTTGCAAACACTGTGGGAGCAAGATGTGCCTGGTTACTTGACAGCCTTTCTGACTCTTCCAGAACCTGTGGGGTCTCCCTGTCTGTCAAGCATTGAAGGTACCTTGGAATCTGAGATGGATGCCTTTGCCTTCTGAAGAGGTGAATGAATTTCTTTTGAGATGCTCTGGGCACAAGAGGTGTGCTACTGTGTGTTACATGCCGTGCGTATCAGAGGCAGAGTTGGAGGAACCTGACCCACTGTTAAAATGGCCCAGGGGGAGCTCCAAAAAAAGAACCAGCATGTGCCCTAGGATTTGGAGGGAGGGGGATGTAGTGATGGCAATGGGATCAGACAGGTGGACCTCATAGAATATGAATTCCTTGAATGGGGCTGTTAATTTGGTCCAATCAGGAAGCCCTGGCTGACAAATATAAACAGGTATGTCAGAGGTTTTGTTTGCTCTGAGAGCTGGTTCTGGGGAAGCTCGATCAGTGCCAAGGACTCTTCACATGTAAGTAAAGAGGGAACTAATGATGAGCTACCAATCTCTGTGGAGTTATTTCAGATTAAGCCATGCTAGAAAGGGTGCTGAAGGGCACCCTTCAGCTGCTGCCTAGGGTGCTGCCAAGGCTGGAAGATCTGAGCTATGAGGAAAGATCGGATGGGCAGGGATTGTTTGCTTTGTAAGCAAAGAAGTTTGAGATGAGCCCAGGAGCCATTAAATGAACTGCGATAAACTTTACCTTAATTTTCCTTTTTTTAGTTATTGTGTATGACTTCTGTCATTAATGTAGGTGCTGTGGTGGGGTGACTTATAAAACTTTTCTCTGTATTTTTTATGTAAAAGTGACAATAAATTTCTATTTTATTCTATTCTATTTTAAAGATGTGTAAGATTATGAGGGATATCCATAGGACAGTTATGAAGACAATTTTCTATTGGTAGAGGAGTCAATAACCAGGGTGTATAGATTTAATGTAAGAAATAGAAGGCTAAGTTGTGATTTTAGGATACCTTTTCTCACTTAACGTTTGGAACTGGGTAGAAAGTCTGGATCTCTCTGTTACACTTTGTAACAATTAAAAATATTTAGATATTCACTTGCATTGCCATAGCTGAGGGCCAAGAGCTGTAAAATTTGATTAGTGTAGTCAGATCTTTGTTGACCGACATGGACATGATGGGCTGAATGGTCTCCTTCAGTTCTGTAGCTGTCCGAGTCTGAGAGTCAGTGAAGTTGTTTTTAGTGCTATTGTTTGGCTTGGAGTCTTGGCTCATAAACTGGAAGAACTCCCTGTTCAAAACATGCTGCAAGAGGTCTTTTTACTTGCCTGTTCTCCCAGACCATCCCTAGGTTCAAAGTCTCTATCAATTCCAGTAGCAATGGAAATGCTGAAGGATCAGTCTGGATTATATATTCAAATCATGGGATGGCGTGGGACTTGAACTCATGACTTTCTGGTGCTCATAAGCAAGAACCACTAATTGAGCCAATTTGACACTTGCAGTCAAAGCAAACATGTTTGTGCCTTTGTTGAATCAACAGGCCAAGTGAATTTCACACAAAACATTAACATAATTGTTGCTAAAGGCTCACAACCTGATTTCAAACCCTTTGAGTGCATAGTTTACACTTGCAGAGAAAGATCAGTTCACCAAGAATGTGGACTTCCTGGTTTAAAACAGGGAGGTGACAAGGATATAAGTTTTTATCCCATAAGTATTCTCAGTTTAAGTTCCTCAGTTCTTTGATGTCGTGCAGCATTATTGTTGATTAGCAATCATTGTTATTTATATCAGTTTTGAGAATTTACATTTTAACTTGAAACAGAATAAAACATTTGTACTGACATCACTTCAAACAGACATACTTTTTAAATTTTCTGTTGAACTTCTGCAAGAAATATGATATATATTAAGAAAACACTAAATTAAAAGTTAAGTAAATTTTTGACAAAACTACTACAAACCTTGTCAGATGTTGAGTTCTGACCAACAATCTATTGAACACTTAAGAAGGAAATCCTTTGTCACAACTTGAGAGCGGTAGGAATAATTTGCGGAATTCCCTTATCTATGGTGCAGACTGGCCACAGACTATTTCCTGTCTCTGAAGCTTAATCATTACATGCCACAATAGTAATTTCATTTTGAGTTGAAATAGTATTGCTACGCCACAAGGAACGACAATGGGCTTTGTTCCTAAAATGTACTTTTAACTTATAAATCAGAGATGACTTTTTTTTCTTCATTTATTGCCTAACCACGCCTCCAGCTGAGTTGTTCCTGTGCAGCTGCAAAACTACCCGACAATGTGGAAAACTGCTCAATATGTTCTGTCCGTAGATATCAGGACTCTGAATTATCACCAAAACAATAGGAGATATCATCAACACTGCAATTAAATCAAATTTACTTACCTATGCATCAATGAGCATTTGGTTCTGGACCTCATACAGCATTGGACAAAGATGTGAAAGAATGAGTGACTGCTCTTGATAGCAAGGTAGCATATGAACACATGTATTTTTAAAGAGTCCTTGTAAAATTAAAGTCAATGTGAATGGAGGGGGAATTCTCCACGAAGTGGAGTGATGCCCAGCAAAGGTGTATGTTTGTATTTATTGAAAGCTATTAAGGTAATGAAGTAGTTCATGTTAATATGCTGCAAGATCTTGACAACATTCAGATTTAGGCTAATAAGTAGAGAGTAACATTTATGTCAGAAAATACTAGTCTTTGATATACATCTATTTGAAGTAGATATTTAAGAGAGTTTCAAGTTGTGACTATTTTCTGTACAATGTTTTTGAGCTCTATTTTACTTTTGTGATTAGCTCTCTTACTGACCCACTCACCCATTGTAGCACTTTATGACCATTTACCTCAACACAGTATTTCACAGGTAAGACATGTATTGGGTCACTCCTCAATCTCTGCTTCTTCAATGACAGAAGCTCTAACATCTCAAGGTCCATCCAACAATGCCCTTGTCAATGATAACATCTTATAAATCTATGCACTTCTTTTTCCATTACTTCTATACCTTTCATACTTTGTGCCCAAGTGTACATGCAATACACTAACTTGGTTTAACTAAGATTTATCTGTTTGCTTTTACATATTAAATATATTTTTACAAAAATATCTATGTATGGCATTGCCAACTATAGTTATCTTTGAATGACAAATCAAAATCCTACTACGCTTTTACTGATTAAACTCTTAATATACCATGATAAGATGTGTCAACCTGGATAGTAGTTCTACTACATTTTGAACAGTAAAGAGCAATTTCCAAGTGATAGTTAAACTTTATAATATCAATTATATCGTTCATTTATAACTTTGCAGTCCTGCCATCAGGTCAAAAACACAAGACAGTTTTGAATGTTCTAATTTGTTCTCCTGTTTCCAAAGAACAACCTGTCATTGTTTTGAACATTATTGATCCAAGGATCTGAGTTGTTTTGCTCAAATGACAAAATCTCTTTCGATAAATGCTGTCAAGATATTTTACTCTCATGTCAGTATCAATTTCATGCAAGTTCTGACCTAGAGCTGAAAGATTTGAGTCAAAACAATTTTTTTCATTCTCATGCTGTTATTTTGTTGACTGTCCACAGAAGCCACAGAAACAAAATTTGGAATGGTACTCTCCACCAGATTACATTGTTATTGCTTAGTGCTGAAACTGGAAATGTGAATGAAATAACATTCAGCCTCAAGCTTGGTAACCAGTGGTGTTCCGCAGGGATCTGTTCTGGGACCGCTGCTCTTTGTGATTTATAACTTGGATGAGGAAGTGGAAGAGTGAGTTAGTCAGTTTGTCAATGATATGAAGGTTGGTGGAGTTGTAGATAGTGTGGACGTCTGCGGTAAGTTGCAACAAAACATTGACAAGATATAGAACTGGGCTGAGAAGTAGCAGATGGAGTTGAACCTGGAAAAGTATGAAATGATTCATTTTGGAAGGTCAAATTTGAATACTTGGCAGTGTGGAAGAACAGAGAGATCTGGGGGTCCATGTTGATAGATCCCTCAAAGTTGCCACCCAAGTTAATAGGGTTGTTAAGAAGGCATATGGCATGTTGGCTTTCAATAACAGGGGGATTGAGTTTAAGAGGCGCAAGGTTATGTTGCAACTCCATAGAGTATTGGTTAGGCCATTTTTGGGATATTGTGTTCAGTTTTGGTCACTTCATTATAGGAAGGATGTAGAAGCTTTCGAAAGGGTGCAGAGGAGATTTACCAGGTTGTGGCCTGGACTGGAGGGCATGTCTTATAAAGAAAGGTTGAGGGAGTTAGGGCTTTTCTCACTGGAATGAAGAAGAATGAGAGGTGACTTGATAGAGGTTTACAAGATGATGAGAGACATAGTCAGTGGATAGTCAGAGCCTTTTCCTGAGGGTGGAAATGTGTATCACAAGGGGGCACAATTTTAAGGTAATTGGATGGAAGGTTTAGGGGAGATGTCAGAGATAGGTTCTTTACACAGAGTGGTGGATGCATGGAATGCACTACCAGCAGTGGTAGTAGAGTCAGATACATTAGGGGCATTAAGCAACTCTTGGATAGGCACATGGATGATAGTAAAATGAAGGGTATGTAAGTTAGTTTGATCTTAGAATAGGATAAAAGGTCAGCACAACATTGAGGGCTGAAGGCACTGTATTGTGCTCTATTGCTCTAAGTTCTATATTCTATGTTCTAACATTTCTAAGTAAATTTTGATCTTAATCGTCCATAGAATCCCTACAATGTGAAAACAGGCCATTCAACCCAACAAATCCACAGGGATTCCCCGAAGAACATCCCATCCAGATTTACCACCACCCGATCCCTGTATAACCTTGCATTTCCCATCAATGATCCACCTAAACTACACATTCCTGGACACTATGGTCAATCCACCTAACCAACTCATCTTTGGATTGTGGAAGGAAACCAGAGCACCCAGAGGGAATGGATGTGCATTCACCCACAGGGAGAATGTGCAAAGTCCACACAGTCACACCTGGGCGGTATCAAGCTCAGATCCATGGCACTGTGAGGTAGCAATGCTAACTACTGAGCCACCATGCCTCCTGGTTAATTCCTATTAATTCATTTTCTGTTCTGCTGTTACTTCACGACAAATCATGTAGTCTCTGCAGTCAGTGTTGGGGGGTTTTCAGTAGACTATACATAATTTTTTGTAATTGTACTGTTTGGTACTTTCATTTTAATTTTGTTCTTCCTTGTTTTTTTCCTGCTGTGCCATTTCATGATAAGAGTTTTTTAAAGATAAGTCTGATCTTTTGCAAATAGAATACACAGTGTGCAGTATTTCTGACAGCTTGTCCTGTTGAAAAATATATTTTTCTGAGTAACAAAACCTTCTGCATGCTAAATTTTCACAAATATTTTACATGTTAAGTGCAGAAAAGTGATTCACACCTGGGAATAATGATGATCTTTTTAATGCTCAATAAGAATAAAGCAACTTGTATTTATACATTGGCTTCCTCGAAATTAATATTTTTCAACAACACTTGTGTTGAATTTGATTGCAGAGTGGGAGGTGAGCATGGAGAGTGTATTCTCCACCCACCCGTTGTCGAGGGTGTTGAGCAACTTGGAAGTCTAAGCCTCAGTAGCATGAATCTTGCAAACTGTGGGTACTGATATAGTTGTGGACAGGAACTTGGTCACGTCTTTTGTGAATTGAGCTCAATGCTGATGACTGACTGGTTGCTGGGAAGTTCATGGAGATAAAGAGACCCATAGAGGGGCTGGTGGAGATGTGTATTCTTTGGTAGGGGCAGGAGGAACATTCCTCACACTTGCAATGATACTCCAATGTATATCATAGGATTCCTGTTTGGATATTAAGAGTGGCCTCTCATTTAAAACAGTAGATCTAAATGTTGATACCTCCCAATGCTAAACCAATACAACCTATCAATGCTACAGAGCAGAATTAAAGAAATTTGCAGTACAGAAGGAAGCCAAGCAGAGTTAATGTTTTGGATTCAGTAATGCTACTTCAGAACTGATTGTAGCTAGGAAACGGTTGGTATTTATGCTAAAGGTAGGGTGAGGGGGGAGACGGATAAGGGAGTGTGGGGAGGAGTAAATGATAGATCGATATGAGAGAGAACAATGGTTGTGCAGACAAAGGAATGGGTAAAGGTCAGCTTGAGGGAATCAAGAGCAGCTAATTTGGATCATTCGTAGCTGACAATGGGATGGTTATCGTAGCAGCCCATGTGATGGCAAGGCCTAGTGTGTGGAGATTGGCATAAGGACCTAACATTATTGAACTTGCTATTGAATCCTGAAGGCTGCAGGGTCCCCAAGTGGGAAATGAGATGCTGATCTTCCAATTTGTGCTGAACCTCGCTGGAGTATTGCAGCAAGCCCGAGACAGGTATGTTGACCAGAGAACACAGTGGTGCACTGAAGTGGCAGGCAACAGAAAGCTCAGAGTTATAGATGAGAGCATCACATAGGTATTCAGCAAAACAGTTGTCTTATCTGCATTTCATCATCCTAAGGAGAGCACATTGTGAACAGTGAATACAGTGGACTAGATTGAGTGCAGAGTCAAGATTAGAGTGGTGCTGGAAAAGCGTAGCAGGTCAGGCAGCATCCGGGGAGCAGAAAAACTGACGTTTTGGGCAAAAGCCCTTCCTGATGAAGGGCTTTTGCCTGAAACGTCAATTTTCCTGCTTGTCGGATGCAGCCTGACCTGTTGTGCTTTTCTAACACCACTCTAATGTTGACTCTAATCTCCAGCATCTGCAGTCCTCACCTTCACCTAGATTGAGTGCAGTGCAGGTAAATCGATACTTCATCCGAAAGGTGTGATGGGCCTTGGATAGTGAAGAAGGAGGAAGTAAATTGGCAGGTGTTATACCTTCTGTGGTTGTAGGGGAAGGTTTAGGGTATGGAGGAGGACTGGATCAGGGTGTCTCAGGGGGAACAGGCCCCATGAAAGGATGACAAGGGAGGGGAGGGGAATATGTGACTGGTGGTGGCATCCCGCTGGGTGTGGCGGAAATGGCCTCTTATGATCCTTTGGATATGGATGCTGGTGGGGTGGTAGGTGAGGACCGGGGGACCATACTGCTGTTCTGTGAGGGAAAAGAAGGGGTGAGGGCTGAAGAGAGGGACATGGGTCAGACACAGCTGAGAAAGAAGGTGAACATTTCAGAGGCTCCCTTGTAGAAGCTGGCATTATTGGATCAGGTGCAACAGAGATGGAGAGACAGAAACTACTGCAGTTGTTTATTTTTTTTAATCTGGCTGATCATGTTTGAGCCAAATGAAAAGGTTTTAATGACCCTAATTCCATTTTCCACCACTTGGTCCAAAGCCTTGTGAGTTACTACACTCTAAATGTGCAGCATGTACTCAAAATTCTGGTGAAGCTTTTTGCTTTTTCTGCCCTTTCAGGTTCCAGATTTCCTACACCCAAACCCTTCCGCATCCTCTGGATGAAATAATTTCTCATCAACTTCTCTCTGAACCTTCCATCGATTACTTTAACTCTATGTCCCCCAGTTATTGAGTCCACTGTTATGGAAGGTCGATCATACACAGACACACTTTGCTCCCATTAAGTGCACAGCCTTATTAATTAACTCATGGTAGAAACCTACTCTTCTTGACCACAGTGCAATCAAATTGTTCAATAATGACATATAATATATGTATGCAGATCTTTTTAAAAATCAAAAACACAAAACCATGATAAGTACTTCTTAATAGAAACACTTTGGTGGCAGTCAAAGTTCCCTTAATCCAATCACTTTTACTAAGCAAACATTACATGAGTCACAAGGAACGAATCAATGAATGTTCTTTAAATGCTCATTTCCACTAGCACTGTGTAAATGAACTGGCACATACTACGAAATGTGTGTTCCAGAAGTTTCAAACAAAGTAGTTAGTCTGGGTTAAGGTACAAATCTTTACAGAAACTGGAACAATACCTCTGTTAACTTTTAACTTTCAGGTTGTTTTTGGTACAATTTTAGCATGATTATTGCAATTCATTGTCGCAGTACTATGGAGAGTCATGCAGAGACCGTTTGAATTGGAAATTTCGTTAAGCTAGAACAGTTCTGCATTAGTTTTATGATCGTGGACATCAATCTGTCAGGACTATTAGAAAACCTAATACCATCAACATAAAATAATGCAACATTTTGATCGAAGAAGTATCAGATTCTTTTAGCAAAACTTCAGAATTCCCCATGTAGTTACACTCCAAAACGTTGTTGACTTCTATCTACACATCATTTATTTAGCTCTGTTTCTTGGCTCAGATGCTGGAAGTGGTCTGGCACATTCTATCACTATTAGCATTGCCATTTAAGACATGGTTTTACAAGAAAGTCATTACATTTTATGACAAATGTAAAACTGTTTACAGAGTTAACAAAGTTGGAGGCTGGTAAAGTGGGCAGTCTGAGATTAACCTTTATGGATGGCCACACAGCAAGTAGAAAAGTACAAGTGGAATCAGAATCTATGCTCTAAATGAATAGAGGAAGGCATCTAGTGGATTTTTCTTTTCAAAGGCTACTGCCTTAATGTAACCTCAAACGGGCACACACTCATACCACAAATGTATTAGCAATGTCAGAACTAGTAAACATTCTGCATGCTTTGCACAGTTCAAAAGGATTGAAAGCAGGTTAAAACATGTTTAGTTTTTTCTACTCATTCCAAATACTTCTCCAAGTTTTCATTGCTGCTAATTATGGACAGTTTTGCTTTGTAATTTAAACATTCTTTGTCTTTTCATCTCTCTGGTTACTGGTTTGGTAACCTTCTTTCCTCTTCTCACTGTTCACACTATAAGGTATTACTTCTGTCACTGAAAGTGGCTTACACCCTTTGTAGCCTGCCCATCTGTAAACACTTTACTTCAAAAACTGACATATGGATTTTAATAAAACCTCATATCGAAACAGACTATGGTTGACTAAAGGAAAATTAGGTTTTGGTGAATGTGCAGATCCCGGAATGCATTAATATTAGAAAAATTAATCTTTTATTTCAGAATGTTGTAGGTTGTTTTATTTAGGAGGTTTTGTTTATTTACACTGTTCTTGATTGTGTCAGCACCTGTGATGCAATTTTCATAGCAGTCAAAATGTGAGCAGGGTTTTCAGAGCAGATTGTTGGATGTGCAAGAACCTGAACACTCTAAAAAGATTTAACATGTTATTTTTGTAGTTACAGTACATTAATCTGTCAGGGAAAAGCTATCACCATTGTCTTCTCCAGAGCAATTAGAGATGGGCAGTAATTGATGGCTGAGTCAGAGATACCCACATCCCCTAAATGAATAAAAATAAATTATAATGACATTAAATTAACGGTCATGATTTGGAGATGCCAGTGTTGGACTCGGGTGTACAAAGTTAAAAATCACACAACACCAGGTTATAGTCCAACAGGTTTAATTGGAAGCACTAGCTTTCAGAGCGCCGGTCCTTCGTCAGGTGAAGGAGCACCACTCCGAAAGCTAGTGCTTCCAATTAAACCTGTTGGACTATACCCTGGTGTTGTGTGATTTTTAACTTAAATTAACAGTGCAGTGGACATATACACTCTTCTAATATAGTACTTGGTACCTAGGTTATGGCGTGGTTCTATGGACATTAGTAAGCTTAGATGCCTCTCCAACATATTTATTATTCAGGTGCCCACATAAATAAAGACTATCAACAGTTATTGAGAGACATCATAGCTGAATAGATATGCTCCTCACCTGGTATCCATTCCGTATGAGCATTACCTGGATATATGTTGGCAGGCTTTGGTTCATATTAAACAGTTTGACAGAATGTGCAGTGACTATATATCAAGAGGAGTTTATCAATTTGTTCAACACGTCCTTGAGTGGGGTAGACAATGGGAAAATGCAAGCAGGAAAGGAAAATCTGGGATCTTGATGTCAGGAAAAAAAATTCTCAACTTTCCCCTTAAGATTTAGATTCTAGATTCAAAATCCTGCAATTGAGTGGGGATATACTTATTTCCTTGCATCTGCACCATATTATTTGTTGAACTCATCTCATTTCAACATTCCTCTCCTTCCTTGAAACTACATGGTACTAGTTCTGACATGAAGGTCAAAGCAGGTACCTCACAGTAGCAGCTCACCAGTCCCTTGTTCCAGACTTCATCCAATTTTGTCTTCAGCACGATGTCCCTGCACATTCCACGGCTAACATTATTCTCAAATCTTTGTCCACACAACTTGGCATCAGCAAGCCATCAGCCTGAATACACCATCATTCCTGCTGTTGGTCCAATTCTTACACTAGTTCAGCCCTTCAACACTTCCCTGTGGATCTCAGGGACAACTACAATGTAGATACTTCTGCCAGTCACTTTGCACACAGGGACAGACCTGCATCTCAAGCATTTACCCGAATACATTTACGGCTTTTAGCGTACTTTCTCAGTGGTTACTCTAGAGCTGCATTTATATTATTTGGAATTTGCAAGCCTCTGAAATACCTATCTTTTCAATATGCTATCCTCATTAATTTAGTAAAGCCACCCAAAATCAATAAAGGTAATCAGAAACTGTCAGTTGCTTACATGATAGGAATTCTAGCATTTTTCAGTTTCATGTTTAATCAAGTCACTCTGATGCAATTTCGAAAATCTACAGTTTCTGAAGAGTCCAGAAATGGAACTCGTCCTCCTGAAGCATATGAGAGTTACCCTTTTAGACATGTGTTTCTCTTGGCATCTTGATTCAGCAAGAATTACTGCTAGTGGAATGGAGAATAGAGGGAAGGAGTTATGTTTCAGAATGGACTTGTGCTGCACAGTCCTGAACAAGAACCAGCTGTAGGTTCACAAAATTCCCATTAATTCATTTCAGAAATGCATCTGAAATTAAATAAAACTGATTTCATTTGTTTTGTTTATTCCAGTTGTACTGCATCAGCCAGCAGAGAGGTGAAACTTTCTTTTTGAATTATGTAATGCATAAAAGCTTTCAAAATTATGGCCGAGCAACTATTTTGTTGAATTAATCACAAATATACACTCAACGTTGGTTTGAAATTATTTTGTCGATTATTTTAGTGGAGGTGTTAACCATTTAGTTAAAAAACAGTTTGAAGCTCAAATGAAAGCAGCAGAAAGAAGAATTTCAGACTGATGCATATTTTATTGATCTACAGTATAACTTCAAGCCCAAGAAAGCAAATTGTTATCTGTCTTAGGCGTTAAATAAGGGAGGGTAACAGATGTTTGTGACTGACAGCTCCTGATGGTGGTTTTCATTGTGAAGGGAATACAAAATAGCATTAACATACTTAATTTAATGCTGACTCAAATTCAAATTGTTCATAGGTTTATCAGCTTATCTGACTTCTCTACTCATGCAAGTGCTTTAGAAAGATATTAAAGCTCCCAGTGTTCAATTTAGAGGAAGAGAGAAGTGCTCCTAAAGTTTTAATATTTCTCGACCAACAAATATTATTGAAATCACATGAAGTGTTAATATTACAGGTGCAGAATGGCTAATGTGCTCAACTACTTAACAAGAATTATGCAACTCCAGAAACTCTTTTATTATCCTTCATGATGTTTCAACACATTGTACAAATATAAACATTGTTATAACTAATATAGAAAATAAAAGCAAAATATTTTGCTTTTAAATGTTAAATATCTATGCAGTGATATAGCGTGGCACAGTAGCTCAGTGTTTAACACCACTGCCTCATAGCGCCAGGGACCTGGGTTTGATTGTAGCTTCAGACAACTGTGTGTGAAGTTTGCACATTCTCCCTGTGTCTGTGTGGGTTTCTTCGGGTGCTCTGTTTTCCTCCTACAACCCAAAGATGTGCAGGTTAGGTGAATTGACCATGCTAAATTGCCCATAGTGTTCAGGGATGTGTAGATTAGGTGCATTAGTCTACACTTAGGTAAATGTAGAGGAATGGGGAATGGGTTTGGGTGGGATACACTTCAGATGGTCAGTTTGGACATGTTGGGCAAGGGCCTATTTCCACACTGTAGGGATTCTATGA
This sequence comes from Chiloscyllium punctatum, assembly GCF_047496795.1. Lineage (NCBI taxonomy): Eukaryota > Metazoa > Chordata > Chondrichthyes > Orectolobiformes > Hemiscylliidae > Chiloscyllium > Chiloscyllium punctatum. The sequence goes on along the minus strand of NC_092763.1, from coordinate 58,219,285 downwards.
ATAGATACTCTCAGATTGATGGAGACCTGAGCAAGGGGTTTTCTAACTAAAGCATTAATGACAATGGACTTATTTTACCTTTGTGTCATATTTCTTAATTATTTGTGACTATTGTTATCTAATTACTGATGCATACTCACATTAATTGTATCTACCTTTAAACCTCTTACATCATGCCTACAATCAGATTCCTTACTTTTTTAGAGCTGACCTTTTATTTCCTGAATTTCAAGAAAAAACAACTATCTGAATCATGTTATAGTGGTTTGAACCATTCTTTCAGGCCCAGTCTATGCTTCTTGTGTCCAACTTGTTTTGGCATAAGCAAAACATATTTGAATGAAAAAGTTGTCTTACCTCTTATTGTTGATACTTAATTGAAATTCAACACAGAAAAAGAGATAGCTCTTGTGCGACTTACTGTTATGACTCACATTATCCTTCAATTCAGCACTAGATAGGTATAATCAAACAACCTAATAGACCTGAGGTTTACGTTTTTCATGAACCTGTTACATTATTCTTTTCAGACTGAGAAGTTGTGTTTTAAAGATTACAAGTTTTAGGTATTTGAAAAAAAAGAGTTGCAAGTTTTCAAAATTTCAATGTAACACTATAAGTATGCCAGTCACAATATTTGCTTAGTTAACTGGATTACTGCCCCGCTTGTTTAGTAAGTTAAGGGTTAAACAGAAACTAACCTTTTGGATAAATAGACCTGGTTAGTCTGAAAGTTGGTAAAGGCAGAAAAGCACACAGGAACTTTTTATCAAGCTTCATTTTTGTTTATATAAGTACATGTATTGTGACTTTAATTGTATTGTGCAATATTTCACAAATACTCTCACCACTGAAAGAATGCCAAGGTGAATATGTCTGAAAAATTCATCACTTCAGCCAAGAGGTTGAGTTGTGTTTACATACCATTATTAACTAGCGATTCAATAATAAGTAAATAAATAAGCACAATTAATTCTTATTAATATATCATTAATAATCAGTTAATTGTTTCTGTATTTTCTTACCTTGGGTCAAAATGAATCTCCATTGAATTAAAAAAACTGCTGCCGTGAAAAATCCAGAATACATTTTCAATCCAGTTGAAATGGATATTCCTATCCTGGGTCTGTTCTATCTTCAATTCCAAGAAGAATCCTGCCGAAATGTCAGTGCAATGTAGATTGTGCACTTAAAAAGATCCCAAGAGGCAGGTGCTGTGTCTTTTTTTTTGTCTCAGGTCTTGAGTTTTTCACTTTATGAAACTTTCAGTTTCCTATAGCTCTTAAAACTCCCAAATGCTTCATCATAATTCCACCACAAAGTCAATTCCACTGAGGGATAGGAACATTGTTAAAAGATACTTGGTTGGTTTCCTATCTGACTGCACAGTGCAATGAAATCTGAGCTGAGTTTAGGTGGTGCTGGACTATTTTTCAGCCTCCAGATCCTTTATAGTGTAAAACCGCGGAAAGCAGCTACGTCAGCCACTGCCAGAGGGAGCCCATTTACTGTTAGAACTTAAACAGCAATGTAAGCTACTATTATTAAATGCATTGCTGTTATATTTGGATACTTTCATTTAAAACTCAAAGGGACTGAAGTATAACTCCCAAGATCTTCTGCATTATTTATAAATGTGTTTTCATTTCTTTCTTAAATCCACTTTGTTAGACCCAAAAATCAGATTTATTTAGAAAATATTCTTCATTCATAAAAATATATATACATAATCACAAATGCAGTTTGGTTCTCTACTGTAGCATGTCAAGGAAACAAACAAGTAAGTTTGTTTGACTATACCCAAAAATCAGTTACCTTGCTTAAATTTCTAAGTAAGGCTTGAAGTGGTTGATGTGATTGTGTAACATAAACTTATTTTCACTATGGTAGCATTTTTTCTTCACAGTGGCTTTTATATTTTATTTTACCTCTTCTCACCTCAGTTCAAATTGAGTTTATTTTCTATTCTTACACTTTGTTTCCTCTCACCTTTTTAGAAGTTATTTTTCATGCACATTTCTCAGTTTTTTAATGACAGAAGTTATCTATTCTCACCCTAACTCTAAACCTATCACTAGTGCACATGCCTGTGGCATGGGTACTTTTAAGAGTGGAGAAAGAAAGGAATTCTTGCATTTATTGTTATACATTACCTTATCAGACCAGCGAAAGCAGTCAGAGATTTGGATGCAGTGTATTCCTTAAACTTCAGTGACTATTGTTGTGTCAAGAAGCAAGGTGATTAAATTGTATCAGAATCATTTATAACACAGAAATAAAATTCATAGTTTATTAATCAGTTTTTTATGACTGACATTGCTGGCTTGATTTTCAGACAACTCCCTGCTCTTCATCTTATGAGTCATGTTATCGGTTCTTAGAGAACAAGAAAATGTCTAATATAAAGTGTGTTGGCTTTAACAATACAGTATTCTTTTGCTACTGAACTTAAGTATCAGTTTAGATTATGATCTCCAGTTGTGTTATGAAGCTCAAATTCACAAACCTGTGATCCAGAAGTGAGAGTATTATTAATTGTGTCATGCTAGCATTTTGAGGCCATTTCAACTATTATACACGTACTGATGGTAAATATTACTTCCTGACTTTGTGTTCTTCACCATCTATAATATGCCATGTTTCATTCATTAACACTTTGTAACTTTTCCTTCATTCGTATGTAATCCATAATTCTAATTTTCCTATATTGTCAATCCTTCCTTGCTCTTCTCTTTGCATTCTGGATTTATCTTTTTCAAAATTTTCCTTTTTTAATTTGTTTACTTCTTCCCTTTTACTTGTTGGCTGCTTATGTTTAACTTTATGGGATGTATTTCTCATTTATCCATTTTTTTGGTTCCTTTGTTCCCTTCCTTAACATGCAGGTTGAGTCCGTGATTAAGAAAGCGAATGCAATGTTGTCACTTATCTCAAGAGAGTTGGAATATAAAAGCACTGTTGTGCTACTGAGACTTTATAAAGCTCTGGTTAGGCCCTATTTGGAGTACTGTGTCCAGTTTTGGTCCCCACACCTCAGGAAGGACATACTGGCACTGGAACGTGTCCAGCGGAGATTCACACAGATGATCCCTGGAATGGTAAGTCTTACATTTGAGGAACGGCTGAGGATCCTGGGATTGTATTCATTGGAATTTAGAAGATTAAAGGGAGACTTAATAGAGACGTACAAGATAATAGATGGCTTGGAAAGGGTGGACGCTAGGAAATTGTTTCCGTTAGGTGAGGAGACTAGGACCCGTGGACACAGCCTTAGAATTAGAGGGGGTCAATTCAGAACAGAAATGCGGAGACATTTCTTCAGCCAGAGAGTGGTGGGCCTGTGGAATTCATTGCCGCAGAGTGCAGTGGGAGCCGGGAAGCTAAATGTCTTCAAGGCAGAGATTGATAGATTCTTGTTGTCTCGAGGAATTAAGGGCTATGGGGAGAATGCGGGTAAGTGGGGTTGAAATGCCCATCAGCCATGATTGAATGGTGGAGTGGACTCGATGGGCCGAATGGCCTTACTTCCACTCCTATGTTTTATGGTCTTAACAAAGTTATAAATTGAATGATTTTCATCACCTTGAAGGCAATTTCAATATTCCTATCAAAAGCATGGCTAAGATCAGTTAGCTCAGCATAGACTATAAATTGAAACTTGGCTATTTCTGACCTTGATGTTTTAACCATTCATTTGCAATTTTTCATAATTCATTCAGCACCAGCAGTGCACATAGATGTGAATGGTGATACACAGGTGTGAATACAATTTATTTCTGTGTGCCTAAGATAGAGCAATGTAGATAGTCATTTGGTAGAACAGAACTTGAGTACTGCTAATCAGGACAATTTAGAAGAATACCAATGTAAAGAGAAAGCAACATTTACACTGTTTGAGAGAAGAGTGCTGATTGGTTGGCAAGTGGGCCTTTGTTTGCAGAGATGTTGACATGAAGTGTACATCAGTTAGATTATGATTAACAGTTAATTGCCAAGCTTTGTTTGAAGCTTAAAGCATGTTGATTCTGATTGATCAAGGCCATTGTCCTGAATATGCAAGGAATTATGCTCACAACCAGTTTAAGACGGCCAGTTGGGCTTGTATTGGGACTTGTGCAGACTGGAAGCTCCGTATACTAATCCATAGGTGCCTTTTCTTTGTAGACAGAAAGAACTTGTACAAGCCCTGTGCCTGTTTTAATGCAACAAAATATATGGCAGCCATTCTCATATCAGAGAATAATTATGACAATTTCATTGGACAAGTATAGAACTGGCAAAAAGAACATTGTCTGCATTATCATAAATGTCTAAATCTACTTGACAAATGAGGAATGGTTTACATACATTAGAATTAAGCACATCTCCAGTTGGGAGTTAAGACCAAGTGTATTTGTTGGGATGCAAACAGTGGAATATAATATTTCCAGCAAGCTTGGATGAAATTCAATTCCCATTTTTAAGTATTATACATTGTTGTTATTTTTAATCAATGCTTTAATTTTACATTATATTCTATGGTTAAAACAATCAAGTAAATAGAAATATTTACTATAGGATATTCTTTGCACTACAGATCAAAGAGCTGGGAGATCCATGACTGAGGAGATCCAGTGGCACCACTAGAGAACTATTATAATTACAAGTTTATAGTACAGTTTCCAGTGCAAATGTTAATATCAGAATTTAGACTAGAAAATGGTAATGAGAAAGACGTGTGATAGAAAATTGAAGATAAATACGTACATCAAATATTTCAATGTATTGTAGACTTGTTAAAAATATTCTAGAAAACAAAATACGTGATTTGCAATATGCCAACCTCTAAAATTAAAATTCTTGCTGCACTACTGACTATGATTATTATTTATGCTGTATGCTATTCAAAAACAGAAAGTGCTCAGGAAACTCAGCAGATCTGGCAGCACCTGTGGAAAGACAAATCCAGTTAACATTTTGAGTCCAGTGACCCTTCATCAGAGTGGACTCTTGTTGCTGGAGAAAACAGACCAGAATAGGACAAGATTACTGGTGGTGTGGCCTGACATTTATCTCTTCACTGATAGAGCTCACTCATGTAGTGATGCAGAGACCTCCATGTCTCTATAAACAAGAATCATTGTAACTGACTGTGCTGCACTCCTATTAGTAGCATTGTAATTGTATCCTGAACATGCCCAAGCTTCTACCCTTATTTTCCTACACATTCCCTATCTTGTCTTCTGTGGGCACCAGTGGAAGTTGCACAGTTTTTGTCATCAAGAAAACATCCCTTCAGCCAACATCTTCTTGTCCATCTCTGAGGAAGAGGTAATAGATTTCTCAGAGGAACTGCTGGAAAATCCCTCCACCAGCTCATATGCATCGATGGGTGTATTAGCTGGAGAACAGTGAGAAGCACATTCTGGTGAGCACATTGCTGCCACTTCTTAACAACTGGCTGAGGAAGGAGGTTATTAGCATTCGTGGACTGCTGGAGATCAGATACTTGCTCAGCCTGGGCAGGAGAGGGTGCCATAGTTTTGACCATCAAATTTGACTTAGGAGCAGCACACAGGTTTGTTGGAGGCACTGAGGAAACTGGATTGAAGGCTGCAAAACCCTGCCCAATACTGTCTGCACCATGCTGGCTTTGGCAATACATATCTAACTATTTCCATAGATAGGTTGTGACTGTCCTGGTGACCAGTGCATTCAGTGTCTGTCAGATGGCAACGGCAAGGTGACAGGAGGATGAGGGACCTTGACCTCACTCTAGGAATCCCCTCCTCTCAAGGTGATGATGCTAATATCACCCAGCAGGAAGAAGAACCACACATAGGTCCCAGATGTCTCCCCTCTTGGAACATTTTAGGGAACCTGACCCCTTCACTACCACCTTCACCCTTACCTCTCTGAGCGTTCAAGCCAAGGAGGGTGAGCTTGCAGGTGGGTAGAGCACTCTTATCATGTTTGGTCCCTCCCAATTGCACAACCAAAACTCCAATGCTAACAGACTCCACTATAGGGTAAGCTTCTTCCAACCCACCTATGGAGCCTGGGACTGCACCTAAATGCAGTGGATGGGGAAAAATAAAAGAAAACTTTCTGCAGCACCAAGTTGGCAAAAGGGGAGCTTTGTTGTAAATACGTGGCTCTACATATAAGTATATATTCATCAGCTTGTGAGTGACTGTGCTTTTAGCTGTAGCTACAAGAATAAAGCTAGAGAGAGTAGCCATCCTCAATTCTACATGATACTCTAACTCTCTCTGTAGGATAGCTATACTTTCCGTAGTGCTCATACTTGGTTATGATTGAATGAGGGAGTGTCATATATTGTGAAGGCTGCCATCATTTTATAACATTAACACCTTTTGAACAAAAACAAAATTGTAAAAAGATCAATTCATAAATTTCATTTGTAGTTGGGATTAAATAGGGGATAATGACCCCTTACACATCAAAGCTTCAGTTAACAAAGGATGACTTCATGTAACTCTTTCAGGTGAAAGGCAATAGTATTGTGGCAAAGTGAAAAAAGACAACAGTTTATTCACACCTTCCACCCCAACCTTTAAGACCTTCGTTTTGAGAGATAGACTGCTAAAGGTTAATTCTTCAAGAGAAAGAGGTGAACCTCACAATTTCTCCAAAGTATTATAATAATTGTCAACATGGATGAGTTATTTGGATAGGTTTAACATGATAGGCTGAGCTGAACTGATTTGGTAGGAAACCAGATAGAGATTAAAAATAGTGAAGTAAAAATAAAAATGGATTACGTTTGGCAAGTGACAAATGAAACCCATGAATATTAATAAAGTTAGCCTATTCCAAACTGTCAGTTTCTGGGAAACAAACAATAATATAATAGACGCATATATATGACTACAGCCATGTGCCACATTGGAAACTAGACAGATTTAGATCTGATGTCTATAGGGAAATTAATGATTAGAAGTTGGGCCAGAAAGTAATGTTTTTCTTTCTTTCCCTAATTCAGCCACTTGTAGCTCCCTTACCATGGCCTCAGCCACAATCAGCTAACTCAGCATCGATCAAAAATTAAAATTTTGCCTTTCTTGGACAGAGCAATTGATAACACATGACAGCTCTGATGGATGCTTTTAAACTCATTATATTACATGCAAGTATTAATCAAACACAAGCATTATCATTTTAGTCATGGTAACAGTAGTCTGTTTTATCATTAAACATACCAACATGAAATAAAATTTAAAGAATACATGAACCTAGTTGACGATGAATGTAAGTCACATTTGACTTGTCAAATTGGATGTCTCTTCAATAAACCTTGCTGTTGGGGTTGGGACTGCACCACCTAATGATGAATAATACATAAAAAGAAAATTAAGCTCTCGAGGTTAACAAAACCAGACATAGGTTTAGGCACATCATGGCATTGCTCAAACATTGTCGATGACATAATAGTAGAACAATTCACAAGAATTCCCCACATTAGCTATACCAGCAAAAACAGGGAGAGTATCACTTTCCACCATGAGGGAACACAAAGTCATATCAGCAAACAGAAAAGTATGTAGTGATTGTAAAAAGATCAGTTAGCTGGACAACATAGAATGTGAATTCCCTGATTGAGATCCAATCAGGGAGCCCTGGCTGACAGATAAAAAGACGGGTGCCGGACATTGGAGGCAGCCCAGAGAAGGTTCACTATGCTGATAACAGGTGGACAGAGTTTCTTAAGAGAGTATGAATAGGTAAGGTTTAGAGGAATATAGGCCAAATGCAGGCTAGTGGGGCTAGTTTAAGTTTTGGGAAAATTGGTTGGCGTGAGCTAGTTGGACTGAAGGATCTTTTTCCGTGCTGTATGACTTTATGACATCCTGTCACTCTTTACTGCCTTTTCAGAGACAGCTCTCAGAGTCATGAAGTCTTCATGTTTAAATAAAGGATGAGTTGATGACGGATACCAACCTCTGTGGAGTTATTTCAAAATTAAATAATATGACATGTCTTTAAAATAGAGATGGAAAAATGCTGCAACCTTATTTTAATATGGAACCTGGCCACCAGTGGGAACAGGATGAATATTACATTCCCAACAATATTTTTAAACTTGCTTCAAATAATAAACTAACTCTCTTAACTTGTGTGCGCAACCAGAAATATATTGTTTAAAGAATATGATGCATTGAAACTGACAAAAAGAACACAAATAAATAAAGCTTCCTGTCGTGCTTCGGACATCAAATCAGTCGACTATTTTCTTAAGATTGTGGTAGGAAAACAGTTTCAGCAAAATCAATCTTCAATTCAGTAACCTCAGTCAATTTGTGATGGATTAAAGATTGCCAGATGCTGTATATATGTACAAATGTGCATTTGATTGAGACTCCACATTAATTTTAACAAGGAAGGAGTTTGGAATTAATTTCAATGCAAACTTGTCTCAATAACTACCATCCTGTTGCACTTACACCCATCATCATGAAGTACTTTGAAAGGCTTGTGATGAGGCATATGAAGACCTTGCTGTCCCCCTCACTGGACACCCTGCAGTTCGCGTATTGACCAACCGTTCAACAGATGGTGCCATTTCCACCATCCTCCATCTGGCCCTCACCCATCTGGAGATGAAAGACACCTACGTTAAAATATTGTTCATAGACTTCAGTTCTGCACTTAACACTGTCATTCCTCAGCACTTAATTGGAAGGCTGAGTCTGCTGGCCCTAAGTACCACCTTTTATAACTGGATCCTGGACTTTCTGACTGGGAGACTCCAGTCAGTCCGGATCTGGAACAGCATCTCCAACACCATCACACTGAGCACGGAGGCCTCCCAGGGCTGTGTGCTCAGTCCACTGCTGTTCACATTGCTGACACATGACTGCGCAGCAATGCACAGGTCGAGTCACATCAACAAGTTCGCTGATGACATGACTGTAGAGGTTTCATCAGCGGGAATGACGAGTCAGTATACAGAGAGGAGGTGCAGTGGCTAATGGACTGGTGTAAAACCGACAACCTGTCTCTGAACATGGACAAAACAAAAGAGATGGTTGTTAACTTCAGGAGAGCACAGAGTGACCACTCTGTACTGGACATCGACACTCCCCCATGGTCATTGTGAAGAGCACCAAATTTCTTGGCATCCACTTGGCAGAGAATCTCAACACCAGCTCCATAGCCAAGAAGGCCCAGTAGTGTCTCTACTTTATTCTAAAGCTGAGGAAAGCCCACCTCCCTCCATTCACCAACCCCCCCCCCCCCACCTGTCCCCACCATCCCCCCCACCTCCCCAAACCCCCATCCCCCATCCTCACTACATTCTACAGAAAGTTCATTGAGAGTACTCTGAGCTGGTGAATCACTGCCTGGTTCGGGAATTGCACCGCCTCGGATCGTAAAACCCTACAAAGGATAGTGAGGGCAGCTGAGAAGATCTCTCTTCCCTCTATTTAGTTCACACGCTGCATCTGAAAGGCTTAGAGCATTGTGGAAGATCCCACACACTCCTCACTCAAACTCTTCTCCCTCTTGCCATACCAGAGCATATGGTCTCTTGCCGCCAGACTGTACAACAATTTCTTCCCCAGCCAACAGGTTTCTTAACACTATATGATCGAATTCTAATCCATCTGAAATTCTTTGCACAACTTTGAATTGCTGCTAGAAAAATGTCTGTTATTTATCATTCTTTTATTACACTGTAACTTGCATGTTTTGCACTTCTTATGCACTTTATGCCGCCCTGTGTATGATTGTGTAGTTTTTACTGTCCATGTAGCACCCTTGGTCCTGGAGGAAGGCTGACTCATTTTTACTGTCTTGGTTGTATATGGTAGAAATGACAAATAAAAGCTACTCTACTCTAAACTACAACATATTCATTTTGTTGTCTGGTTACAGAAAATGAGGGAAAAGTCATATTGTATTGTCCATCCCTGATTGTTCTGTCAACTGTTGGTGAGCCTTCTTGAACCATTGCAATTCTCGATGTGACATGATGATGTTTGGCAATTCCAGGATTTTCACCACAATGGCAAAGTATTTCAGTCAGGATGGTATATACCTTGGTGGGAAACTTAAAAACGATGATGAGCTGAACCCACAGAGCAGATACACAAAGGCATTTCAGGATTTTGAGGGAGTGATTTCGAAGGAATGGTAATGTAGTTCCTTGTTAAGCTGTCGTGTGGTTTGGATAGGAATTTGCAGGTGGTGGTATTTCCTTACATCAACACCCTTGTCCTTCTAGATTGTGGATTCTACAGATTTCTAAAGACGGACACTTGGTGTATTGCTGTTGTGCATGTTGTAGATGGATTATGCTGCAGCAATAGGATGCAGTATTTGACCTGGTGCATGGCTGGACTTTCAATATGCTGTCAATGACGCCAATCCCAGAGGCTCTTGGTAATGGTGAGCACTTCCACTGCTGCTGGGTGCACGGCAGCACCAGAGAGGCATGTTGTTTACGTAATGAGATCATTCTCTCGGGTTCACAGCGGGAAATCTTCCATGGACAGCAGTAATTCAAGCAGGAAACCCAACACCATCTTCTCAAAAAATTGACTTTTCCAGCATTACCTAACCACGAATTAAATAAATATTCAAAAGTACCACATCAGAGATTAGATTTCACTGCTTCTAGCCTTATTCACACAAAAGGTATTTTGATGCTTATCTTGTCAGTTGATTTGTTTCAGTGGGCAAATACTTCAGTTGTTGGATTTATTTTTATTTAAAACAAAAGATTAACACTTAAGTTGTGGAACAATGTATTGGTTTTTCATAGTATGGTGGAGGAAGGATCAGAGTCAGTTGTACCTGCAATTCTGTTCTCCTTGTCTACACGCTTAGACACCAGCAGCTTCCTGCCTCTGGGCTATTTCACATGTGGCTGCCTCTTGGAAATGATAGCTAAACCATGAATGCCAATGAAAGCATCATTTTTCACATGCCATGTTGTCATGTGGATGGAGGTGGCCTCCCAGTAGCAGACCAAAGACCAACAGTACCTCACCTAATTTCACCACCAAGCCCCACCCCAGTCTTCTGGGACAGGGTTAAAACTGAAGCCACATAGCTATTGACCATCCGACAATGATGTTCACCCTCTCACAATGCTTGCCCTGCATTGTGGTCAACATTTTGTTTTTCAAAATGTTTCATAGAGTACCACCCTCTCTTCCCTGTTATATTGGCAGTGCCCTCTTCAACTGATATAGCTGCCAACTGCCCAGAGCAATAGGCAGACCAACTGAATCGCCCGATTGCAGAGCTTGCCCACCATTCTCAATGGAATGGGTTGTCCATACCCTGACTTTTAAACTGAACAAATCTATTAATGTTAAATATCACACAACATCAGGTTATAATCCAACAGATTTATTTGGAAGTACAAGCTTTCGGAGCGCTGCTCCTTCTTCCGGTAGCTACTTACCTGATGAAGGAGCAGTGCTCTGAAAGCTTGTACTGCGAAATAGGCCTGTTGGATAATAAGTTGGTGCCGTGTGATTTGTAACTTTGTCCACCCCAGTCCAACACCAGAACCTCCACATCCTGGAAATCTATAAAGTCAATGTTAACGTCCCGTTCCTGACAATTGCTGATCTCTGTCCTATTTTTCATCCCATTGGCAGTGTTAGGCATGATAATCGAGGTGAATATGTGCAGAACCATTGTAATTCTGAGGCCAGCATCATCAACCAATCCAACCACACATGAGAATACTGTGACTGGCCATTTGGGTTTTGATACCGTTAGTGCTCATGCCGTTAGTGATATATGCTGGAAGCATATAACACTACACTTTTTCCAGGGAGAAACTGAGGAATGCAGATGCTGGAGATCAGAGTCAAAATGTGTGGTGCTGGAAATGCACAGCTGGTCGGGCAGCATCCGAGGAAGAGGAGAGTTGAAGTTTCGAGCATAAGCTCTTCATCAGAAAGGGAGCTGAGAGATAAATGGGAGGGGAGTGGATGTGGGGGGAAGGTAGCTAGGAATGCGATAGGTAGATGAAGGTGGGGTGTGATGGTGATAGTTTGGAGGGGAGGTTGGAGTGGATGGGTGGGAAGGAAAGTGGACAGATAGGACAGTTCAAGAGGGTGTTGTTGAGTTGGAGGGTTGAATCTGGGATAAGGTGGGAGGGGAAGAGGAGATGAGGAAACTGGCGAAATCAACATTGATCCTGTGAGGTTGGAGGGTCCAAGACGGAAGATGAGGCATTCTTCCTCCAGTCATTGGGTGGCTAGGATTTGGCAGTGGAGGAGGTCCAGGACTTGCATGTCCTTGACGGAGTGGGAGGTGGAGTAAAGTGTTTGGCCACAGCATTGATTGTTGCTTGTGTCCCAGAGAAGGATTCTTTGGGGCCTTAGATGGAGGTGAAGGGGGGAGATGTGGGCGCAGGTTATACACCTCTTGCCGTAGCAAGAGAAGGTGGCGGGAGTGGAGGAGGGGTTGGGGGCGTGGACCTAATGAGGGAGTCGCAGAGAGAATGGTCTATGTGGAATGCTGAAAGGGGTGGGGAGGAAAATATATCTTTGGTGGTGGGGTCTGACTGTAGGTGGCAGAAATGGTGGGGCCAAGGTCCCAACACATCCTTCCCCATCTAACAGAGATTTTCCTGTTTCTCCAAACACCTCTTATACTGTATCCACATTGCTCTCAATGTGGTCTCCTCTACTTGGGGAGACAGGATGCCAACTTGTGGAACATTTCAGAGAACATCTGCGGGACACACACACATACATCAATCCCACTGCCCTGTGGCCAAAAACTTCAATTCCCCCTCCTACTCCGCTAAGGACATGCATGTCCTGGGCACCCTCCACTGCAAAATCCAAGCCACCTGACACCTGGAGGAAGAAAGTCTCATCTTCTGCCTTGGGACCCTCCAACCACACGGGATCAATGTTGATTTCACCCGTTTCCTCATCTCCCCTCCCCCCACCTTATCCCAGTCCCAAGCCTCTAACTCAGCACTGCCCTCTTAACCTTTCCATCTATCCGCTCCACCCTCCTTTCTGACCTATCATCTTCTTCCTCACCCATCTACTTATTGCATTCTCAGCTACCTTACCCCAGTCCCACCTCCCCCCCCCCCTCCTATTTATCTCTCAGCCCCCAAGTTCACAAGCCTCATTCCTGATGAAGGGCTTATACCCGAAACGTCGATTCTCCTGCCCCATGCTTCCTGACCTGCTGTGCTTTTCCGCACCACACTCTCGACTTGTATAACTCTATGACTGTATGACTTCTTTAGTTTTTAACAAAAACAACATCAAGGATAACTTTTGTTTCGAATAAACATTTAATATAGTTAAGTGCCCAAAAGCATTTCACATGAGTGTTAACAAACAAATTTTGAGAACAAGCTGCTTGAGCAATATTGAGGCAGGTAACAAAATCTTATTTTTAAAAATTCTCTTATGGGATGTGGGCATCTCTGGCTAGGTCAACATTTACCTCCCTATTCTAGTTGAGAAGGTGGTGGTGAGCTGCCTTTTTTAATGCTGCAGTCCAGTGGAGTCGGATGACCCTCAATGTCATTAGGAAGGGGGTGTTCCATGATTTTGATCCAGTGACACTGAAGAAATGGGAATATTTTTTTCAAGCCTGAATACTGAATGGTTTGGAGGGAAACTTGCAGGTTGTGATGTTCCCATATATTTGTTGTGCTTGTATTTCTATATGTTAGTCGGTGTTGGTTTGGAAAGTTCTGTGGGGAGCCTTGGTGAACTTTTGCAGTGTATCTTCTAGATGTTACACACTGCTGATATGAGCGCTGGTGGTGGCGAGACTGAATGTTTCAAGCGGGCTGCTTTATTCTGGATGGTGTCAAGCTTCTTGAATATTGTTGGAGCTGCACTCATCTTGGTAAGTGGGAAGTATTCCTTCACACCTCTGACTTGTGCTTTGTAGATGGTAGTTAGGCTTGGAGAGTCAGGAAGTGAGTTACTTGCAGGAACATTTGTAGCTTCTGACTTGCTGTTGTAGCCACTGCCCTTATAGGGCTAAACCACTTCAGTTTCTAATTGTTGGTAACCTGCAGGATTTTGATATTAGGGTACTTAGTGATGGTGATACCATTAAATGTTAAGGAGTGATGGTTAGATTCTCTCATGATGGAAAGTTTCATTATTTGGCATTTGTAAGATATGAATGTTAAGAGTGCAGCAAGTTCTGAAGCACAGGTCTTCAGTACTATTGCTGAATGTTGTTAGGACCAATAGCCTTTTTCTGTATCCAGTATGTCCAACCTTCTCTTAATTTCATGTGCAGTGAATTGAATTGATTGAAGACTAGCATCTCTGATGCTGGGGACCCCTGGATGAGGCCAAGATGGATCATCCACTCAGCATTTCTGGCTTATATCTTTTGCACCGATGTGCTGGGCTCCCCATTATTGAGAATGGGAATGTTTGTTGAGACTTCACCATCAGTGAGCTGTTCAATCATCCATCACTATTCACAATGAGATATGGCAGGACTGCAGAGCTTTGATCTTATCCATTGGTTGTGGAATCATTTGGTTCTTTCTATCCGTTGCTGCTAATGCTTTGATAGCTTCATCAAGCTGACAGGTCTTTGAGTGTATTTAAGACAGCATAAATATGTTCTTGATTTGTTACAGGGAGAAGGTAGGAGAATAGGGTTGAGAAACACAGCAACAATGATAAAATGGCTGAGTAGACATGATGGGCTGAATGGCCTATTTCTGCTCCTCTATCTTATGGACACCTCATATTTAAGTATTCCTTGTACTGTTCCTGGCATGTACTCCTGCACTCTTCACTGAATCAAGATTGATCCCATGACTGGATGGTAATGGTTGAGTTGGCAATAAGCCAGATGACGAGTTTTCAGATTGTGTTGGATTTTAATTCTGCTGCTTATAGCCGACAGCATCTCATGGGTGTTAGATCTGTTTGAAATCTATGCCATTAAACACAGCAATAGTGCTGCACAACATGATGCAGGGTGTATCAGTACGAAGATGGAACTTTGTCTCCTGAAGGACTGTGTGGTGGTTAGTCTTACCAATATGGTTATGGGCTATTACATTTATGGCAGGCAGATTGGTGAACATGAGGTCAAGTATGTTTTTCCTTCTTGTTGGTTCCCTCCCCTCTGCAGGAGACCAACTCCAGCAACTATGTACTTTGGGACTTGACTAGCTCAGCCAGTGATGGTGTGAGCCACTCTTGGTGGAGGACATTTAAGTTCCTCACCCAGAGTACATTTTGTATTCTTGCCACCCTCATTGTTTCCTCCAAGTTTTGATCATTACTGATTTATCAACTGATTTGCGGGGTGGAATGCAGTAGATGATACTGAGCAGCTGGTTTTCTTGTCCATGTTTGACCTGATACAATGAGACTTTATGGGGTCTGGAGTCAATGTTGAGGACTTCTAGGGCAACACCCTCCTCGCTGTATACCACTACGCCACTACCTCTGCTGGAGCTGTCCTGCTAATTGGACAGAGCATACCCAAGAATGGTGATGGTATTGTCTGATATGTAAAGTATGATTCCATGAGTAAGCCTAGAATGTGAGTCAGTTCTTCCAATTTTGGTACTAACTCCCATATATTACGAAGGAGGACCATGTAGAGCCAACAGGATTATGTTGACCATTGTCCTTTCTGGTGCCTTCGTGGAAGGTAGTTTATCCATCTGTTTTGATTCCTTTTTCTCTTTCTGGCAGTTGGTTTGCTGGGCCATCAGATAGGGAAGTTTGGATTCAACAATGTTGCTGTAGATCGAGAGTCACATGTATACTGACCAAGTAAGGATGGCAGTTTTCTTCCTTAAGGAACATTAACTATTTATTTTTAACTATGTTATTAAAGAAGTATATTTTAAAAAGCCTTTTAGAATAAAAGAGAATGGCAAAGAGATAGTAATAAGGGAATTTGAGAATTATGAGTCTTGGAAATTGATATCATGGCTGCAATCATCTAAAATAGGAATCATTTAGAAGGATAATTCTCTTTCTTTGAACTCAGAAAAAAAAATGTTCAGGCAACTAATCTCTGAAAGATGTTCATTATGAAAATTAAGTCAGCATAAATAATATTAGATATATTGGGAATACATTACAAAATTATAATTCATTTAAGGAGCTGTAATTTGATGGTTGTGTGATTTCAAGCTGGTGATTGAAGCCTGTACATTTGTTACTTCAGTTCATTTGTTCTACAATTTCCATTAAAATGAAAAGAAAATAGGTGCCTTTATTTTTACATGAGAGAAAATCAAGCCAAGGGTAATAGGATGTTAAATGCTGAACTTGAAGGTTCATATATGGAGCAGGGAAATGAATGATGAATCAAGGACTGGAAATAATAAAGTAAACGTGCAAATGAAAATAGTATTGAGAAAATGTTGACAGACTATATTAGACAAAGATGGTATCTTTTTATTTTTCTGTACTTTCGATCGTGTATTGAAACTGGAAAAGAACAGTTTGAAATACTGTTTGAAACTTTGTTGAAGGATTGATGCACTTGTTAAAAGCAAGTAGCCGGACACTCATTATAAGTGCTGTTTACACAGCTGATGTTGAAACAGTAGTGCAAGTTTGGTTACAGCAAAGTTGGAGCCAGAGGGCTGTGTACAAATGTAGCTTTGGCCAGCAAAAGGTACTGACGAGTCACCAGTTATCAATGACAAAGACTTCTTGACTCTCAACAATTATGTGATGGCTCCCAAGTAGCTGAACAGCTTGGGCGTGTGAACGTTTGGCAATTGGACTTTCTGAAAAAAGAAAGAGCTGTGTTTCAGCTCTGCAGTAAAAGAAACCTTAACTTGGAAGAAAGCCAAGTTTATTTGTCCCTCAGCAGTTGCTATAAGCTATGACTTTCAACCAATAAGCCAGAAACTTTGTAAGTGTAAATCAACCATTCCGTACCTTCTCCAATCAAGTGTAAACATCTAGAGAAGGAGAGTCATGCCAAACCTAATATACCAAAAGGGCCATTCTCTATGAACCCTGTAAAAATGCACCATTGAACTACTTTCTTGTGTTTGTTTTCCTCTGTATGCTTGTGTGTATATCTGTGTAGGAAGGAGTTTACAGGGGATTAGAGTTTAACAAGCAGAGTTATATTGGTAGCTGGAATCTATATAGTATGCAATAAATAGTCATTCTTGCTCAGTCCAGAAACATGGTTGGTGCTTTCTGTCAACCTGTATCTAAAAGACAGGTAAACTGGGAAATGTTGCATACTTTTAAGTTAGATTAGATTACTTACAGTGTGGAAACAGGCCCTTTGGCCCAACAAGTCCACACCGCCCCGCCGAAGCGCAACCCACCCATACCCCTACATTTACCCCATACCTAACACTACGGGCAATTTAGATTGGCCAATTCACCTGACCTGCACCTCTTTGGACTGTGGGAGGAAACCAGAGCACCCGGAGGAAACCCACGCAGACACGGGGAGAATGTGCAAACTCCACACAGACAGTCGCCTGAGGTGGGAATTGAACCCAGGTCTCTGGCGCTGTGAGGCAGCAGTGCTAACCACTGTGCCACCGTGCCGCCCTGGAAACAGGCCCTTTGGCCCAACAAGTCCACACCGCCCCGTCGAAGCACAACCCACTCATACATTTACCCCTTACCTAACACTACGGGCAATTTAGCATGACCAATTCACCTGGCCTGCACATCTTTGGACTGTGGGAGGAAACCAGAGCACCTGGAGGAAACCCACACAGACACTGGGAGAACGTGCAAACTCCACACAGTCAGTCGCCTGAGGCGGGAACTGAACCCAGGTCTCTGGCGCTGTGAGGCAGCAGTGAGGCAGCAGCAGTGCTAACCATTGTGCCACCGTGCCGCCCAGTAAATCTTTAACTTTAGTGACGACTGTGGGAAAGCAGGGCATGGTTTCCAATGCCCCAGTGAAGCATTTCAATTAGAAGAACCCAGGGCCTGAAGTTCTCACAGGGGGATCTTAACCAAAGTAGATGAGAAAATCCAATTTAAATTTTTGAGGAAGTGATTAATATAGAACAGGAGAATGACTGGGCGTGGGTTACTTTGACTTCCAGAAGATACTTGGTAAGTTTCCGTCGGCCTGTCTGCGATCTAAAATTAAAAGTACAGGAATTGAAAGAAATTGTTGATCTGTTTTAGAGAGAGTCTCCTACATTCCAACAGTGACTGCATTTCAAAAGTGCTTAAATGAAATATCCAGAGAATGTAAAAGGTGCTATATAAATTCTTTCCTCCTTCCTTTCTTGTCTGGAGGAGCTTTTGAGGAAACAACCAATGATAAGACTGCCTCAGGATTGATAAGTGTGATTGTGATGGACGTACTCGAGGGTCAATGATGGCCAAGTGATTTAGTTGTTAGATTATTAATTTAGAGATCTTGTAATGTTCTGGGAATCTGCGTTCAAATCCTGCCATCGCAGATGGTGAAATTTAACTTTAATGAATATCTGGAATTAGGAGACTAATGATGACCATGATGACCATGACCATTGTTGATTGTTGGAAAAATACTATCTGGTTCACTTATGCCCTCGATGGGAGGAAACTGCTGTTCCTACCTAGTTAGGCCTACATGTGACTTCAAACCCACAGCAATGTAGTTGACATTTAACTGCCCTCTGGGCAATTAGGAATGGGTAATAGATGTTAGCTTGGTCAGTATGCCCACATCTTGTGAATGAATTAAAAAAACCTAGGTAGATGCCAACACCACAAGGAGAGGTGGGCATTATTGATGTAGATGGGAGAACTCAAGGTCACTTCAAGATGGAGGCATAAAATCTGTTGTGACTACAAGTCCCTCATTATTGAGGAGAATCGTCTTGAGATGATCTGTGGCTCTTAGGCCAGTGCATCCATGCTAGACCACATTATACAATGTTCCCCTAGACACACCCCTCCCTTCCCCGGCCTTGCATTTTGAGGCTCTGGACCAGACTACAAGGGAATTTTATCTGCTGTCTGAAAAGTACGGATGATGCATGAAAAGAATGCCCTCAGTTGTTACTCTGGTAGATAGCCATGCATCCATCTTTGAGCAGCTGCCTCTCTGAAAATCTGTTTAAAATAGAGACTGCGAAATCCTTGCAGCCCAGCTTAGTGATCAGTCATCAGAAATTGTTGACACACCTTCCTTCAGACTTGCATCTGCATATGTCTCAAATTGGAAAAAAGTAACTCGTGGTGTCACATGAGAATCTCCATTCCCCAGACCATGACTCATCTGTTGAACTAAAAATTTCATCACCAGAACAGACACTGGTTTCATCTCCTCTGGGATATCTTTTTTCCACAGCCTCCAACAATAGTCCTCAACCCAAGCAGCACACTTCCACCTCCTTTTTAAACCCCATTAGCAAGACTGCCCTGGTTGACATCTCAACCATTTTTCTCTTCTTTTCCGATCTCTTCCAACTTATATCTAGGACTCTCCAGTTCTCTTCATCATTTAGGTAGTCTCCAATTTTGTTGCTCTACCCATTTCCTCTTATGGGTGAGAAATCCCTCTATGCTTTGATCTACTACTAGGACAGTCGAAAGGCTTTCTATTTAAACCTTGAATTGAAGCCCAACCAATCCCATTCACCATTAACCTCCTCCAACCAGATAAGCTTGTATTCTCTTATTGAACAAATTATTCTTCAACTCCACTTGACTTCCTACAAATAAAAGATAAAACTATGGTTGCACACATGATTCCTAGTTATGCCAGGAGCACAGGAATCCTTTCCTGCTGTCACCTGAGACTGGAGAATTTCAGTGCATTTCTTTTATCTTCATCTAGTCTATCTCTGACTCTTTGCTACTTCCCGTCCTTGACTATGTACCCCTGCAGTGTGGAAGCAGGCTGTTGGTTCATCAAGTCCACATCGATTGGCTGAAGACCATTCCACCTCGACCCTATCCCTGTCACCCTGCATTTCCTATAGCTAATCCACACCATGGATATTTCAACATGGACAATCTACCTAACCTGCAATCTTTGTACTGTGGGGGGAAACTGGAGCACCCAGAGGAAACCCACGCAAACATGGGGAGAACATGTGAATTCTACACAGACAGTTGCCCAAGGCTGAAATCGACCCTAGATTAATTCTGAGATACTGTGCTGCCCAAACTTCTATGTCTCTTAACTGGAGTTAGGCTATCATCTAAAATGCACAGCTACTTTGACTACACTTCCTCACAGTAATTTCTTGTAAGAACTCAAAGTGACTCCCTCAGTTTCTATGGCTGCATGTCAATTCTGCAGATATTAAAAATTAGAGAAACAATATTGTAGATTAAGTGAGTAGGCAAATCTGTGACTGATGGATTTTAATGCAGATTAGTGCGAGGTCCATTCATTTGGGATCCAAAAAATGGTTTATCCAAGTAGTTTTTACTTCATGCAAAGTTATAAATTGTGGATGTCCAAAGAAATTTAGGGGTATATGTCACAAACAGGTAAAAGGCTAATATAATGTTAACTTCATATAAATAGACAGCTGGAATATAAAAATGAAAAAGATTTGCTACAGCTATACAAACCCTGGCTAAACAATATGTGGAGTACAATGAAACCACAATTCTTAGCACTGCAATTTAGAAAGGAAATTAACTATGGAAGGAAAACAAAGCAGATTTGCCAGAATGTTATCTAGGAGTAAGAGTTGGATTATGATCAGAAATGACATGAACTTTAGGGGATGAAATCTGTTGGTTTTGTGTGGTCTAGCCAACAGTTGACACCTGAATGAAAACAATGTGATTGACTCTTAGCAGCCCTTTGAAATGGCCTAGCAAGTCACTGAGACAGCAATTAAGGACGGGTAAGACATGCTGATTTTGATTGCCAGAGTTGAGACATTTCCTAGCTCTAAAAACCCAATGCTGGAAAAGAGGCCTGAAAGTTCAGATCCCTCTTTCAGAGGGGCGGGTTTCCCTGGGAGGCAAATCAGGTGACTGTTGAACGTGAGTGGAGGCTGCTAGCTGCAGATATGAGCTGGGTGCAAGACTTGCCTTTTAGTACCCACCATGTATTACAAGTTAATTTAAAGAAATGAAATCAAAGATATTTCTTTAGTCCTCAGCCCCTACACCCCCTACACTCACATATTCCCAACGCACCTTCTATGCCAGCCTCATGTACCTTATATCTCCTTTCCACTCTTGAACTTCCTACTCATCCTTATGGATTCTTGTACTTACTATGCTACCCTATGCCCCTCTATCTCATCTCCATGAGCTTAAATACCTGAACACTTTTCTCCCTATTCCCATATGCCCACCCCAGCCTATGATCCTGGACCCACCACTGTGATCCTATGGCAAATAATTGTTTTTTTAAAAAAAACAATACATTGAAATTCCTTAATTAATTTATTATGAGATCAAATAGTTGTATTTTAAGTTGTTTGACAGATTTGACAATTTTTTGACAACTTTTACAGTTCCATTGTTTTCTGTAGTTTTTAGACATATTCTAATTTTTACAGTCCCAGTGTGTATGGAAATTGTTGGCCTGCATTTCAATGCAGATATTAAGGTTAGTGCTAACACCATTAGTGCTAACACTAATTGGCAAAGGAATTTCACATTCTGTATCAATGAAGGCAATTTCATTCCAACTTTGTGAGGATAACAGTTGAAACAGCTCTAACATCATTATAAAGCAATATATAAATTGAAATACTTCTTAGTTTCTTGGATCTTACTAAAATTAATTTCAATCTCTTCATTCAGATTTTGATTTCCTCTCCAAATTAAGCACTTCAAGTTGTTCAACCTTTTCAAAAACATTGTAACATCAAAGATTTTAATGCACTCTTGCTTTTAAAAATGTGGCCAAAGTTAAAGATCACACAACCCTAGGCTGTAGTCCAACAAGGTTATTTGAAAGTATAAGCTTTTGGAGCACTCACTCTCAGCCTTAGTCACATAGCGCCAATTGTACTACATGTTTCTGTTCAACGAATAGTCATTTACTGAGTTCATATATTTTTCAGTTCATAACACTCAAAAAAATGGTAATTTGTTCTGCATTTTAACTTTATACTTTGTGATAATAAATTATCTTCGGGAATTCTCGAACAAATGTTTCCTTACTGTTGCATACATAACTTCTCAATGTGAAACTATGAAAGTGCCAGGAGAATTTTAGAGAGTGCCTTCTAAAGTTGAAAATTGACACAATGGGAAATTGTACAAAATTGGTTCCACAAAGTAAGTTTTGTTTATACGTTTGTGTTCAACACTGAAATCTGACTGCTTTCTGTACGAGACCTCAGAACAGAAGCAACAGATCAGAAAGCAGACGAGATTTGGAAATGGGATTGCAAGAATACACATATGAAATAACTCTTAACACACATCAAGAATGAAGTTCAAACATGTTGTGGTTGTAACTGACGCTACTATCTTTGAGGGACTTGGTGATCAGACAGACAGAATGAAGAAAAACCACATCTGCAATCCAGCTGCTTTGGTCTTTTTGAGTGGTGAGATGAATTCTGGCACCAGCAGACACTTACAAATGGAAAGGTATAGAATTGACAAATGCAGGTCCTCCTTAATATCATTTCTAATTTGCTGGTCAAAATCTGTGATTGAATTACATCACTGACCATAGCACATGTGAAATTATTTAAGCTGACAATAGTTCTAAATAACACCAAAGCATAACTTCTATTGGTTTAATTTCATTCTTTACATTTGTTCACGTGCTTGACTTAACTTAGACGGCTTCAGAAAGGTTAACTGTTCAATTAATCGTTCCATATTCAATAAAAATCTGGAACTAAAAGTCTAATGATGACTGTGAAACCATTTTGAATTGTTGGAAAACTCCATCTGGTTCACTAATGTCCTTTATGGAAGGAAACTGCCATTCCTACCTGGTCTGGCCAACATTTGACTCACAGTAATGTGGTTGCAGTTGGCACTTTGGGAGGGGAGATAAATACTGGCCTAGTCAGCAACACCCTCATCCCATGAATGAATTGAAAAAAAATAATATTGGTGAGTTGTAAAGCAATGATACTTGCAGCTGATGGCAAAGAAAACTGCTTACAAAGAGCTAGCAACCTCTGGTATGGATTTTCCTTGTCCCAATGTCAGTTTGAATGTGATGTACTGACAAAGGGATACTGGGTATCCAGCAATAATGATGACAGCTCCTCACATTAAAGTATTCTAATAAATAGCAGACCAGGAAGTAAAAACTAACCAAATCTTTTTTGTTCTAGTTTTAAATTTTACAGATAACAAGTTGAGAGATTGAGAGATATTCATGATATTAAGGCAGAAAATAAAATATTACAAACATTAAAAAATATAAATATATTTGGATATTTTTCAGGATTGATCAGCAGCAGTTATGAAGTTCATATGCTGATGAAGGCACTTACACCTTGTTCAGTAAGGCGTCCCTTTTTAAAGGTTTTAACAATGATGATACTTTAATTTCTCATCAGTTCAATGCTTACCAACTTACATTTGTGGGGAATTCCAGCAGTGCATTACTGGAATCATTGACACAACTCCAGACATTGTTATTGGCTTTAATGGAGTAAGATCAACAAATACTACCAGTATCGCAGGCACTGTGGTCATAAAATCCAGGCTTTCCAATTAACAACACCACCGTGTCTGAAAGGAGCAAGACCGGGAAAGTTCACAGTTTGATGGCTGGTCTGCGCTGATTGACTGACGTCAGCTACTAAACTCAACATTATTTTCCAAGCAATTTCTGGAGGATTGAAACATATTTTAACATCTTACATAGCTTTCATTCTATTGGTGATATATTCATATGCACAAATGAGTTATGAGTAGACGTAGGTCATTCAGACCCTCAAGCCTGCTCTGTCATTCACAAAGGTGATGGCTGATCTCTTGTGTTTCGAATACCACTTTCGTATTTATTCAAGTAACCTTAGATTTTCTTCCTTAAGGAATCTATCTACCTCTATTTTGAAGATATTCAATAACCCTGACCCATCACTTATGGAGGTTGGTAGTGCCAAAGCTGCACAAGACTTTTCAGAGAAAAAAAAGTGTCTGTCCAAGCTAACTTGTTGATGATTCATGACTACAACACCTAGACCTAGCTGTACAATGGAATTCTGCAGTCATTCTTAATTTAGGTAATATTCTTTTTTATTCTTTCTGCCAAATAAAGAACTACACATTTTCCCACATTATGCACCACCTGCCAGATTTTTGCCCACTCACTCAACCTATCTACATTAATCTTTCTCCTCCATATGTCTATTTCATAGCATGCTTACCTACCCATATTTTTGTCATCCACAAATTTAGCTACTGTGTCTTTGCTTCCCTTATCTAAGTTATTGGTATAAATTGTAAAAGGTTGAAGCTCCAGCACAGACCCTTGCAGGGCCACAATTATCACAAGCTGTCAAACAGAAAAAGATCCATTTATGTGTACTCTCAGTTTTCAGCTTGCCAGTAATGGATTCCGCTTGCCCTTCTATCCACTGAGTTTCAGCTATTACTGGAATGCTTTTGTATTTTCTTATAGTGAAGACAGATGTGAAATCTTTATTCATTTCTTTGCCATTTCCTTGTTATATTATTGAGTTATTATATTATTATTATTATTCTCATTGTTTAGAGAGCTAAATGCTCACTACATTTACTCTTTTCTATGCTATCTTGCTATTAATTTTTTTTGCATTTTTAGCAAGCGTACTCTCATAGGGCTGGATGCTTCAGTAAGTATTACTCTCCCTATTCATAATTGTCTACTCACTCAATTCTAGATGGAGAGTATTACCAAAATTCTAGCTCTACTTGTGACCGTTTTGTGGCATGAGAAACTTTTTATCATACATGGTTAACGGAATCTTCCGAGATTGTTGGAGGCTGATTCAACCATGGCTTTCCAAAGGGAACTGAATAAGCACCTACAAAATAATGTCAGCATTTTGGGGGAAAGGCTGAGTAGTGAGATCAGCTAAATTGACCTTGAAGAGAACAAGTATGCAGCAGCTGAATGACCTTCTTGAAATAATTCTATGA
Organism: Chiloscyllium punctatum; assembly: GCF_047496795.1. Taxonomy (NCBI): domain Eukaryota; kingdom Metazoa; phylum Chordata; class Chondrichthyes; order Orectolobiformes; family Hemiscylliidae; genus Chiloscyllium; species Chiloscyllium punctatum. The sequence continues at coordinate 58,194,281 of NC_092763.1, read as the reverse complement.
TTTATGCGTGTATCTGTAGACCTTATTAGAATAATATTAAACTTTATTAAAAAAAGGCATGAAAGTGTGGTTTTGATTTCAATCAATGTATGTTGTTAGTTTTTATTGTTAAGTTCAGTCACATTTTAATGCATGCAAATATCATGCCCCAATTTCAGCAGTGTATCCAATGTACCAGAGTATATTTTCAGCCTTTGGTAACAAGCTGACCATTTATTCTACCATTCTTTTTTCAAAAGCATCTCCATGGTTGCTATTCCCACATTACATTGTAAATGCAGAGATGAATGGGAATGTCAAAGAGTCACAATTTTAAATGTCATCACCTATTACAAACACACTTATTTGTTCATTTTTAAACAAGATGAAGTGAATTAGTACCAAGCGTTCATGCCACTGACAATAAATCTTTGGGTGTGACATTTAGTATCTTGCAGTATTTAATATTTTAAGCTTGCTCACCTTTTGTCACTTTATACATGTATGCAACTTGTATAAAAACAAATGTTGATTATGTTTCATATTGTATGCACACCATACATTAGACCCTTCATCTGGGCAGGAATAGTTTGATTAGGGGATTGCACTGTGTTCATGTCCTTTGCCATTTTAATTAGTCGAGAATAATATAGTTGAAAGCCCTCCACTAAATGACCAAGTTATGTCAGTCACTGTGATGTATTTGTTATTTTAACCATGGATTTGACTAAGAACTGCACAGCTTCACCCCACCAATGAAAGCTCATGGATCTCCATTTGATGAGGTCCAGTTATATGCATGGTGAAGGATGCCACTGATAAAAGCTTCCTTTATCCATATCCCCTCTGCGCTAAATCTTCCCATTCCTGATTTATCTGGCTAGTGACCATTTCTAAAGATCATCATTGACAGCCTGACATACTGCCAACTTCGACTTCTCACTGCGTGACAACTTTCTCACAAGCTTCAGCCAGACATCACCATTGCAGCATTGAAATGCAACTGGAATGTTAGAAACTCTGGGATTGCAAGCACTGCTTTGGTTAGTAACACCCTCAATCCCTACAAATTTAAAATCTTAGCCTGGGTGTTGCTATGATGGTAAATAAAAAGCTGAAGTGAAAATTGCACTGCAGCATTAACTAAATCTCTCTACATACTTGGAAGCATTCAACTCTGACACTGCGCAAATTAACAATACACTTCTTTTCCATGTGATTTAGCAAACACAATCAATGAACATTTCCCTTTTGCTGAAATCTGTACAAAAATATTAAGAATGTATCAAAATATAATATAATGCTGGCAACAGGAATCCCTTGGGTACATAATTTATGTTCAGATTTAAGACTGTTCAAGCATGTGATACAATTAGAATTGATCAGACCTTTTGGAGGATGTTGTCCCTTAAAGCGACAGCCATCTGCTCAAGTAGAATAATCAGCTCGTGCACAGCAATAGTCCCCCCCCCTTAAAGGCACAGACATCTGCTCAACCAGAACACTCTGATATGTAAAAATAATCCCTTCCTTAAAGGCATAACCATCTGCTGAAGTAAATGGACACATCAATGTTTAATAATAGTTTAGCTCTTAAAGGCATTGCCATCTGCACAAGCAATGTCACAGTGTATCAACAGTCTATCCCTTAAAGGTAAATCATTTACCAAACCAGATTAATGTCAGTATACCACAATACACATTATTGTATCTCTCTATCAAACAATTTGCTTTGGGAGGTCACTTGAATTGTTCAAAAGAAGCCTGAGGACAAATTGCTTTAAATTCACAAATCTCTTGGTGCAGGTCTGCCATGGGCCCAGGCTAATTTGTACCCCTTCATACCTTGACATTCACTTCACACATGCTGACTGACTACTTTTACAATATGTTCTGTTGGGTCAAAGTTGGATGCTCACTTATAACAAATTTATTTTTTGGATACCTTAGTAAGAGTATTGAACCAAAAGCAGCTTTTGATTATTTTATTAACAGTAATATAATTGAATCAATTAGGAAAAGGGCTGAGCATGATGCTTTGTGTGGGAAACTTGTGTTCCTGTTCAGTAGCTGAGTAAATCTTGATATTAACTATCAATGCAAACGGATGTGACTGGCTCCAGACAACTAAACCTTGCATAACACTCACAGGCTCAGACAAATTGGCTCCAATGGATGAGAAAGCTCCTGTATTTATCATTAGCTTCACTTGATGAAGGAAGTGTAAATCTGCCTTTAAATAGCTCTCTGAAAGCATTGTAAACTACCCGAAGCTATTATTTATCTTGTGCCAAAACAATTTCCTCACTGTTGTCACTAACAATGAAAGGTCATGCAAAATCTGCTAAGTATTTCAGTGAGGTATCATCAGTTCCTGCATTGCTTTCTCTCAATATGGCAATGTAATCCAAACATCAACCTGGGAATTGGTAGAATCGTGTCAGTCTCGTTCTGTTGAATGCATAATTTTATGAACAATTGGAATTGTCTTTATAACAAATTGTACTTTCCCCTGTTGTCTTTTAATCTTTTTAAATTAACACAATTATATTTTATAGATATAACACGTTTTGGAATATAATCTAAGATTATTTGATTTAACAGTAAAGCAAACTCTCGATATGGAACTCCCTCAGAGCAATGGCATGGAGTCCAACCCGTGGCAAGAAATTGGGCATGTTGTCTTCTTACACGGGCAGCCTGCAGCTACCTTTATGATTCTGGCTGACCAGGAGATTCTCCCACTCTTGATGTCTGTCATTGGAAGGATCTGGAGGTTGATAATCTACCTGTTTGATTGTGTCATGAACATACCTATGATGGCCATCAAGTTCCACAGTGGAATTGGAACCTAGAGGTCCTGACTCAGAGGTAGGGATACTACCCACTCCTCCACAGGACCTCATATGATGCATTCAGTCATCTGAGATTTATTTTATTGAGAAAACCCCATTGCAGGAGGAAAAATACCTTGTTGCAGACACTATGCTGGAAGAAATTAAAGAAACGACAAAGTAAATCAGGAAGTAGTGAGCATAACATGCCAAGTTTTAGTCAGAAGCTGGTTGATTGGAGGATGAAGGAAAGAAATAGAGATTTGCACAGTTAACAGTTGCTGGAAAAGAATATGCTAAAGAGAGAGAGATTTGGATTAATATCATGCTTTTCATGATCTCAGCACATCTATAAATACATTTGCAGATAATTAAGCCCTTTTGAAGGATATTTACTAATATGATGCAGAGAACACAAAAGTCATTTTGTACACAGCAAGATTCAATAATTGAAGTAAGTAAAATGATTAGAGGACTTGTTTCAGTGGTGCTAGCCAGAATACCAGGAGAATTCTCTGCACTTCAAATAGTGCAAGGAAGTTGTTGCTGCCATTGGTGCGCAGATGAGATCTTGCTTTGATTTCCTGTCCAAAGATATCACTTCTGACCTATCAGCACTCCCTCAACACAGCACTGAAAGTCATCTAAGATTATATTTTGAAGGCCGAAGAACCCACAATTTTCTGATTTAGAGGTGAGAATTTTACAAATGCAGCCATCACTTCCCCTTTCATATTATTCTGTAGTACTTACAGATGTTTTCACCTTGATATTTTTCAGCTTATAGATCTCTGATTTGACTTTCCTCCTGTTCTATTATTTCAAAATTTACATCTTCTGTTTTTAATTTCTCAAACCACTCTATCCATTTGATTTTGCTTGACCTCTTGTCCTTTCTTCCTAAGTTTAAATGATTTTTACTATCCTATTTATGCCTGCACATTGGCACCCCTCCAGTTCTAATGGAGCCCATGTTTGCTGAATAATTCCCAACTTCCCAGACTTTGTGCCATTATCCAATAAAATGAAAGCATTCATCCTGACCCCACCCTGTATCAACCACTAGCCCCCACTCCACTTCCCACAGCATTTTGCCACATGTTTAATTCCTTAACATTTCTATCCTTTTCAATTTTGATACATGGCTAGAAAAGTAATCTCAGGGTACCGGGGCCTCATTAAGAGTTTAATGAATGGAATCTTATCAGCCAACATAGAGGCAACTTTGGAGGCAGGAGAGTGGCTATTGTCTAAGTGTTGGATTGTCCAACTGGTGACTTGCTGCTGCTGGAAGTGGGATCTGACTTAACAGCAGCTACTTGCCCAATAGCAGCAAGCAACTAGTTAGAATGAGCTCAGTGTCCACTTGCCAGCAAATTGCTGATGCTGCCAAAAGTTTCTGGTGACAACCAAAATTAGGCTGAAACCCAGCTGGAGGTGACCTCCCAAGTATTATTGTCAGTAGTACCTCCTTCAAATCCACATCTTTCCTGGGGTTATGAAGGGGACCAGAGGGCCACAGCTGTGGTTGCAGGCTATGCTGAAATTCCTGAGATTCCCTTCCATAACAATAGCCTGGCAATTATGGCCATGCTTACCAGCTTTAAAAATCATGAAAGTTCACAATTTCTTTGAGGCACTTCATGGTCTTCTTCCATCAGTTTCTGGATTAGTGGTGCTGGAAGAGCACAGCAGTTCAGGCAGCATCCAAGTAGCTTCGAAATCGACGTTTCGGGCAAAGGCCCTTCATCAGGAATAAAGGCAGTGAGCCTGAAGCATGGAGAGATAAGCTAGAGGAGGGTGGGGGTGGGGAGAAAGTAGCATAGAGTACAATGGGTGAGTGGGGGAGGGGATGAAGGTGATAGGTCAAGGAGGAGAGGGTGGAGTGGATAGGTGGAAAAGAAGATAGGCAGGTAGGACCCCCCCCCCCCCCCCACCTTTCCTGAGGCTTTCTAGTGCCTCAGTTGCACTTGTGCCCTCTGTAATTAAATGGTAGTGCCAGTGATGACCTGGTAATTGACCACCTCAGGAAAATTGGAGCATGTAGACAGAGCTTAAACATCATCAGTGGCAAAACCTGGAAGTGGTCATAGCCCATGTTTTCTGAGGAGTGGCAATCAGATTGAAGTCCAAAGATTGTGACAAGTCCCTCATCACAGGAGATCCCTTGAAGACAATCTTAAAGACAAAGTATCAAATCTTTTTCAAAGCAAAGAGTTGTTGTGTTCTGTGATTTAAAGGTTCAACTTCACAAGCAGCCACTTTAACAGTTTCTATGATATGGTAAATACATAAAGGAAAGAAGATGTTAATGGCTGGGAGGATAAAATGCCAGATGGATAAGGGATAGGATGCCAGATTGGCAAGTGTGAAATAGCTCAAAGTGGCAACGGGTCAGATAAGTAATGAAGTGGTTATGGTAACTTGTGGGATGGGAGAATTTGGGTCTGGCATTGGGGGTTTGGAGTCCCTTGGTGGAGGGAGGAGGTATAGGGGTGTCAGTTCCCAGGGGATGGTGGGGGAAGGTGAGTCGGGTCTGGTGGTTGTGGTTGTGGGGATTAGGTCCAATAGTGCAGGAAGCAGAGGTTAGGTCCGGTGGTGGAAATGGGAGGGACCTCTGGCCTGCTAATGGGGTGTTTCAAGTCCGTGTGGGCAGAAGGACTGGGGTAAAGGTCCCAGAAGTAAAATGGGGATTTCTGGCCAGGGTTTGGGGGCTTTGTAAGGGGTCTGAGGGAGGTATATTTGTGGGTGTGAATTAAGTTGGGGCAATGATTTAATATTTACTCAGGAATTTTAATGCCGTATTTTTTCCTGAGTAACTGTTTACTAAATACAGTGGGGCCCTCTGAAATTCTCCAGTTTAATTAGATACTTTTGAAGAGATTCAGAAATTGGGGCATTAACTATTAGAATCTTCAATTTCCCAGAAAGGTCCTACCAAGTTTGCCATGTCAGCAATTCCGAAGGGACCCTATGCACAATTCCCAACTTCGCTGTAGAAATGACTGTCTAGACATCAGAAAATCTGGGCCAAAATCATTGGTAAGATTCTGTCCAATAGATTATGCCAGCTAACAGTAATACTATCTCAGGCAGGGTGACATTGATGATACCTGATGTTATATTCTGCAAAATTCCCTCCGTCAATTTTAAAGATCAATTTAATGCATCTGCGTTTGCAATGGAGACCTGTACCCGAAGTGATCACAGGTCGGTATATCAAGGTTTCGGTGTGATTATGGTGGTTTGCCATTTTGGGACTGATCTCAGCATTTCATCTGCAGAAGTACAAGTCTGGAGTTTGTTCAAAGGCTCATCTAATTTCTAAGTGCTATACTGTACTCATTCAACACCCTTTGTGCTTTTAAGTTGATGGGATGGGAACGAACTATGAACAGCTTGAAGAAAGAACTGGCAGAGCCCTAATAAAGTTGACAACTCAAAAAATAATCTGCAGCTGAAAAACAGCTCAGAATAAAGACCAACAATAAAGATGGCTGAATACGATCAATTCTTTTTGATTTACATTAAAGTGCAAGATTTTTATTGTTGTTTCGGGATTGCATTCTGCAGTTTAGTAGGTTTCAATGTGAAACCTGAAACCCAGCTGTCCCACACATGACCTGTAAAAGAAATAGTTAGGATGAGATTTGTGACAACTTAAGTTGCAATTGCAGCCACTATCCCATCAATTTTATCATGGAAGAATAAAACAATACATTGAAGGGCATAAAATTGCAACTTTGTTAGACTTAGAGATGTTTGGTAAGGATGTGGAGAAAGATTTTCTGTCTACCACATATTGAGGTAACACAGGGAATTGAAGTGATAGGTAATGAGTAGGAGAGTGAGAGGACATTGCTGTCTACTGTGTTAACCACTGAATTTGGGATACAATCACTCAAGTAAATTAAGCGAAAGCTGTTCGACTCCAGGTGCAACTGTGATTTTGGTACCTGCTCTAGACCATGCAAGGCAACTGCCCCAAGTTAAACTACTCAATCTCCAGTTGTGTTATCTCTCTCAAGCAGCACGTAGTTTACTATCAAGAGTAATTTTCATTGCATCATAGCATGTGCACTTAAGAGAAAAGGTCTCAGCAATACCTTAAGAGGAGTCATTGGAAACATGGTACAATGATGAACATAAGTTACTCTTTGTAATCAAATAGCTTAATGTTAGTCCAGACACTGAAGTGTCCATCATTGTAATATTTGTGATATTTGTATATATTAGGAGCTGTGATAAATATCAGTAGAATCTTTCATTACCTAGTTCTTGTGTTGTGAGAGATAATGTAAGCATTGCCACATCCAGTAAAATGTCCTGCTGGAGGCAAAGTGATCACCACTGTGGCAGTTCATGGTAAGTAGAGATGGCCATTTTTAAAAAGTCTGAATTTTCAGTGATAGACACTTGGAAACGTCATTCAACATTAACTAGACTATAGCCCTGGAATTCAAAGCATTTGGAAAACTAACATACAAATCTACAAACAAGGGGTAGATGCATGCCATTTAGCCCCTCAAGCCTGCCATTCAATGAGATTATGTTGATCTGACTGTAATCTTAAGTCCACACTCCTGTCTACCTGATAACTTTTCAACTTTTTGCTTAACAGCACTAATTTTTGTGAGTACAGACCTGTAAATTGATCAGCCAGAAGTCAAACTATCTTCTTTCTGCTTAAAATTTAATTTAAACCTGTTTCTCTTTTAAACAAGTTACCATTGGTCTGTTTTCCAATACAAACTTTTTAAAGAAGTTGTCAAACGTCCATTCACAGCATAGAACCAGAGCTCATCTGAATGAAAATGCTGCTTTTAAACCATAAAAAGAATCAGTTTTATACTTTGATCTGCATATAATGGTCATTTGGATCCATCATTTTCTCTCTCCAATGCACCATGATTTGGAGGGAAGCCCCCATCTTTGCTCCTTATTTGGTACGAACACCATCTAGTGGCTGGAACCCAGACAGACAGCCTGCAGTTTGAGTTACAAGGTGATATTTACTAAATGAGCAGGTTCTAAACTGACTAGAGCCACAATAAGTGCAAAGCAATGAGAAAGATAAAGTAAAAAGGAAAAATAAAAGGGGAGTGAAGCATAGCAAACAAAGGAAAGGAACAAACACTGCTTGCTACTTTTAAAAAAGCAAGAACAGACCTTCCATGGAAGGCAAGCAATTATGCATTGGACAGCCAATGATAGTTTTACTGAATTACAGCTATTCAAGCAATATACGTAGCTTCAGTTTACAGATCAAGAGATAAATGATCCTGAAAAGTGATCGCTGAAACTCTTGCTTGCTTTTGGCAAGCACAGGTTTCACAGAATTAATACATTTGGACTTTCTGTGAGTGGTCAGAAAGATTGAAAAAGATTTGGAGGACACCCAAAGACCAATGCAAAGGAAGGATTGGCAACAGCATGAACAAATTCCAACTCATGTCATCCAGGTAGAAACCCCCAGACCCTATTGACAGGTTTCTCACAAGATGCTGCAGCAAAGGACATGAGTGAAATTTCACCAAAGAACTGACAGAGGGGCTTGTTGATTTAGTAACCACCTGTACACCAACCAAAACCTGCAAGAAGGGCCTTCTGGTTAAGAAACAGGACCTTCAAGAAGGGAGGAAGGCAGAAAGTTGGAAACCATAGTCCAATTAGTTTGACATCTGGGGACTGTTTTGGAGTCAAAGCATTGTAGGTTACATAAAGACATTGTAACTCTGCAGTTAGTGAAGCTCAAGGTAACTGGGATGAAGCAGCATTGATTAGCCATGGTTAATCCATTTATTAAGTTTTGTTGAAGGAATAACGTGCTGTTGGTAAAGTGGAGTATGTAAATGTACTGTACTTGGATTTTCAGAAGGCATAAGGAGATATATCAAAGATTATTGCAGAAAACAAAAGCTCATGTGTTGGGGGTAGTGTATTTCTATGGATATAGGATTGGTTTCATAAAAAGGTCCTTATCAGATTGTCACAAGGTGATATATGGACTCCAGGGGGGCCTGTGCTGGGACATCAAACTTTACAATTATTGTCAATGATGAAGATGAGCAGAGTGAAGGCGACACAAAAATAGGTTGGAAAATATGTTGTGAAAATGACTTGGAGTTGACTCTTACATTTATTTTGGCTAAAGGTCTGTTTCATTGTGTTTCATGGAAGGTTTCTCTCCATGAGACTTTATGGTTTTTCCTCTCATATCTTAACAAAATCACCTCATTAATGACACACCCTCGTCTTGAAAAGCTGATAGGCAGAATGAAACTTCCCCTCTAGAGATGTGTGGAATTATCATTTATTCTATACTGTCACTCACAAGGTGAGCGTAAGTATGCATGAGGTGTGCTCAGATCAGTGTTATTCACATTTATGTACAAAGCCTTAGCTGCAGTTATCAGCGTCATGGTTTAAGGATTCATGACATCTGAGATTACCTGCAGACATGGAATTTGTTGCTTGTGAAAAATGAGCAATACTGGATTAGTGGTGCTGGAAGAGCACAGCAGTTCAGGCAGCATCTAATCCAGTATTTGGTTTTCAGCATCTGCAGTCATTGTTTTTACCTCAAAAATGAGCAATACTTCATCATTTCACCTTCTTTCATCCTTGGGGTGTTTGAAGAGGTGACCCATCTGATTGGATTCTTGCACCATCTATTTTATTCCTTTTCTGCACTTGTTTCCCCTCCTTGGTGAATATGTACATTTGTATCATTGAAGAGCCTCAGTAAATGCCCTCTGCTTTACTGCAAGATGTTGGTGTTGTTAATCTTCTTAACATTTGGGATTGCTAACCTGGGTAATCTCCAGGACACTACCCAAATCCCAAGGGGACAATAAAGACCATAAGACCATAAGACATAGGAGTGGAAGTAAGGCCATTCGGCCCATCGAGTCCACTCCGCCATTCGATCACGGCTGCTGGGTACTTCAACTCCACTTACCCGCATTCTCCCCGTAGCCCTTAATTCCCCGAGACAACAAGAATCTATCAATCTCTGCCTTGAAGACATTTAGCGTCCCGGCTTCCACTGCACTCTGCGGCAAATTGTCAGTTTTCCATTTCATTTGAAAATCTTTGACTGATTGCAGTCATTATCAAAATATCCATCACTTTCAAATAAAGTTGATTTCCTCTTTGCACAACACAGGAATGGGATTTGAACCATTTTCTGCATTTAAGAAAACACATTTATGGTATTGGATTAGGAATTGATAACAGATCTTTAAGGGATATCTAAAGAATTGAAGACAATTTGCATCCTACAGAGGTTTTAGCAGATTATAATCCAGGTTTATTCCTTATAGTAGCCACAGGTGCATTGTCCACAGGAATAGGAATAGTCTTTATTCAAGTGTAAACTGTCAGAGCACAAAAAATAAGTCTATTTTATGTTAAGAGTTTGATGGAACCTGAACAGTACTATGCAACCATAGAGAAGGAACATAAGAACATAAGAACATAAGAACATAGGTGCAGGAGTAGGCCATTCGATCTTTCAAGCCTGCTCCACCGCTCAATAAGATCATGGCCAATCTTTTCGTGGGTTCAGCTCCACTTACCCGCATTTTCACCATTTCCCTTAATTCCTTTCTTTTTCAAAAAAGTGTCTATCTTAGCTTTAAAAGCGATTACTGAAGTAGCGTCAACACTATTTCCCTGGGCAAGGAGTTCCATAGATTAGCAACCCTCTGGGTGAAGAAGTTCCTTCTCAGTTCAGTTCTAAACCTGCTTCCTCTAATCTTGAGGCCATGCCCTCTTGTCCTAGTCTCACCCACCCGTGGAAACATCCTATCTATTTCTATTTTATCGATTCCCTTCATAATTTTATATGTTTCTGTAAGATTCCCCCTTCATCCTTCTGAACTCCAATGAATATAATCCCAATCTACTGAGCCTCTCCTCATCAGCAAACCCCCTCAACTTCAGGAATCAACCTAGTGAACCTCCTCTGCACCTCCTCCAGTACACGTTTTCTTAAGTAAGGAGACCAAATCTGCACACGGTACTCCAGGTGCGGCCTCACCAGCACCTTGCAGCTGTAACATTACCTCTCTGCTTTTAAACTCAACCCTTTTAGCAATGAAGGACAAAATTCCATTTGCCTTCCTAACTACTTGTTGTACCTGCAGACCAACCTTCTGTGATTCATGCATAAGGACACCCAGGTCCCTCTGCAAATCAGCATGCTGCAACCTTTTACATTCAAGGAGTAATGTATTTTGCTGTTGCTCCTACCAAAATGTATGACTTCACATTTACTAACATTGTATTCCATCCGCCAGACCTTTGCCCATTGACTCAATGTATCTATGTTCCTCCGCAAAATTTCACAGTCCTTTGCACGCTTTGATTTGCCACTAATCTTAGTGTCATCAGCAAATTTTGACACTATACATGTGGTCCCCAACTCCAAATCATCTAAATAAATTGTAAATAATTGTGGTCCCAACACCGATCCCTGAGGCATGCCACTAGTCATTGATTGCCAGCCAGAATAGCACTCAGTTATCCCCACTCTTTGCTTCCTATCAGTCAACCAATCCTCTATCCACGCTAATACTCTACCCCTAACACCATACATTCTTATCTTATGCAGCAGCCTCATGCTTTCACATCTTGTCAAAGGCTTTTTGGAAATCTAGGTACACCACATCCACTGAGACCCTGTTGTCCACCTTGCTTGAAATGTCTTCATAGAATTCCAAAAGATTTGTGAAGCATGACCTGCCCTTCATGAACCCATGCTGTGTCTATACAATGGGACAATTTCTTTCGAGGTGCACTGCTATTCCTTCCTTGATAATAGACTCAAGCATCTTCCCCACTACAGAGGTTAAGCTCACTGATCTATAATTCCACATCTTTTGTCTACATCCCTTTTTAAACAGGAGCATCACATTTGCTATTTTCCAACCTGCTGGGACTGCCCCAACGTCCAGAGAATTTTGGAAAATTACCACCAGTCCACCTGTTTTTCTCCCACCATTTCTTTTCGTACCCTGGGATGTATCCCATCAGGGCCAGGAGCTTATCTATCCTTAGCTCCATTAGCTGACCCAACACTAACTCTTCTGTAATAACTATTGTTTCCAGGTCTTCATTTACCTTCATCTCTTCATAACTTACTGGTATGTTATTAGTATCCTCCACTTTGAAGACCGATGCAGAGTACCTGTTCAATGCCTCAGCCATTTCATCGTATCCCATAACTAACTGCCCCTTCTCATCCTCTAAACGACCAACGTTTACTTTAGTCAGTCGTCTTCATTTTATATACTTATAGAAACTTTTGCTATCTGTCTTTATATTCTGTGCTGTTTTTTTTTCTCATATTCTATCTTACTTTATAGCTCTTTTTTGTGGCTTTCTGTTGGCCTTTAAAGTTTTCCTAATCTTCTAGATTCCTGTTGCTTTTGGCCACTTTATATGCCTTCTCTTTCACTTAGATAGCCTGCCTTATTTCCCTGGACACCCATGACAAATTATCCCCCCCCTTACAGTTTTTCCTTCTCACAGGAATAGACTTTTGCTGAACACTTTGAAAAATGCTTTTGAAGATCCTTCACTGCTTGTCAACAGTCTCACCATAAAGTCTCTGTTTCCAGTCTACTTTAGCCAGGTCCTCCCTCATTCTATCATAGCTCCCCATATTCAAGCACAGGACCCTGGTATTGGATTTTATCTTCACACTATCCAGCTTTATTTTAAATTCAACCATAATGTGATCACTCCTTCCAAGAGGATCCCGGTCTATGAGGCCTTTAATTATTCCTGTCTCATTACACAGGACCAGATCTAGCTTGCTCCCTCCTCAGTTCCATTATATACTTTCAAGAAAATAATATGGATACAGTCAACAAACTCCTCCTTAAGGCTACCTTGACCTAGCTGGTTCGACTAATCTAGATGCAGATTAAAATCTTCTATGATAATAGCCATACCAGTTTTGCAGGCGTTAGTTATTTCCTTGTTTATTGCCCGCCCCAATGCAATGTTATTATCTGGTGGCCAAGAGACTATGCCTATCAGTGACTTTTTCTTCAAATTTCCACCCAATTGGATTCAACCTCATGCTCCATAGAACCTATATCATTTCTCAGCACCGCCCTGATGTTGTACTTGAATATCAGAGCCACATCACATCTCTTGCATTCCTGTCTATTCTTCTGAATAGTCTGGTGTCCCTGGATATTTAATTCCCAGTCATGGCGATTCTGCAACCATGTCTCCGTAATGGTTATCAACTCATTCATTCACAATGATTTGTGTTGTTAACTCTTCAACCTTATTACGAATGCTACCAGCATTCAGGTAAAGTGCTTTTATGCTAACTTTCTTACCATCATGATTCACAACATCTCTAATATCACCTGAGTTACCCTTCAGTTTTGCTTCTTTCATAGTCTGCCTTGAACTTAAACCCTCCTGCATACATACTAACTCGCTGTTTACCTTTTCATTTATCACCATCTTTCCTGAGTTGCTTTCCCTTTCCCTTTCCCTTCCCCAGCTCACATGTTTAAAGTCCTACTGACCACCCTATTTATATTTTTCACTAGAACACTGATTCCAGATCAGTTCAGGTGGAGACCTGCCCATCGGTACAGATCCCCCCGGTTCCAAAACTGTTGCCAATGCCTCATGAAATGGAACCTCTCTTTCCCACGTCAGTCCCTTAGCCATGTGTTTACTTCCCTAATTTTCTTGTCCCTAAGCCAATTTGCATGTGGATTGAGCAGTAATCTGGAGATTATAATCCTTGAGGACCTGTTCCTTAATTGCATTCCTCGTGCTCAATAATCCCCAAACAGGTCCTCCATCCTACCCTTGCCTATGTTGTTAGTCCCAACATGGACCACAACAACTGGATCTGCCCCCTCCCGCTCCAGTATCCCTTCAAGCCGGTCAGAGATGTCCTGCACCCTGGCACCAGGCAAGCAACACACCATGCGGGACTCCCGATCCGGTTTGCAAACAATACTATCTGTCCCCTAATTATAGAATCCCTTATAACTACCGCTTGGCTTTTTTCTCCCCCCTTTTGAATGGCTTTCTGCACCATGGTGCCATGGTCAGCTGGCTCATCCTGTCCACAGCCCTTTTCCTCATCCACACAGGGAGCAAGAATCTCATACCTGTTGGATAAGGTCAAAAGCCGAGGCTCCTCTACTCCTGAACTCAGGATCCCCTTACCTGCCTCACTTGCAATCACACCCTGTTGTCTCTGATCACTAACTGAATCTGAATTACTTATTCTACGAGGTGTGACTGCCACCTGAAACAAAGCATCCAGGTAACTCTCCCCTTCCCAGATTAGCAGCTACTCGAGTATGTGAAATATTCACAGATTACCTCATGGGACTGAAATTCTAGGTCAGTATAGACCTCAAGCCTTCAGTAGTGTTAATGGGGTGAACAGAGATCTTAAAAATACTTCTCGCATCCAAATGGTCAGGCTTATGCTGATGCAATACAACTATGGAATAGTCTACACTCCAGAGGAAGTGCAAATAATGGCAGGTAACTCTTGAGAGTAGCAGTGAATCAAGCAGAAAAAGAGGACCTTAACTTGTAGAAGAAATTAAGTCTTAATGTAGGCCATAAGCAACACTCTACTGGTAACTAAGGAAAAATTCAAAGTTATGTGTCACAAAAATGGGTTGAGGAGTGACCAAAAATGTCTGGGCAAGGGTCATCAAATTAAAAGTGCCGAAAAAGTATCATGAGCAAAATGACAAAAAAGATAAAGTTGCCATATTCCGATAGGACTATAGAGCTGCTCTTTCATTAGAGAAAGACAGATGACTGGTGATCCTTTTTTCTGAGGGTCACCAGATTTTGGGCATGGGAAGACATTGAGAATGTGAGTTCTTCATGGTAATCTCAGCTGGTACAGGAATTGGACCCACCCTGTTGGCATCACAGTGAATCACAAATAAGTCACCCAGCCAACTAAGCACACTAACCTCCCATAATGGGAAATTTATGGTGACTCACCAAAGCATGGTTACACCAAGGTCGATGTCAAAAGAAATGCTGCAGAAACTTCATGGGGGAAGGTTAAGTATCACAAAGTGCAGAGTAAGATTACATTTCATTGTATCACACCCAAGATCCTGCACAGCTGATGATTTTATTATGATTTCTGGAATCACCATGGTAAAGACAAGCAATGGACCTACTCAAATTTGCAGGGAAGATATAACTAGTCCTAGTAGACTATTATTCAAGTTAATGTTAACTCTGATTTCTCTCCACAGATGCTGCCTGACCAGCTGAGCTTTTCCAGCAATGTCCTTTGTTTCCCTGATTTACAGCATCTACAGTTCTTTTGTTTTTTTTTAAAGATTCTTATTCAAGATGGATTGAAGTATAAAAACATCTCTGCAGACTCAGTTATCAGAGAACTGAAAAGGATATTTGGGATACACATTTTCCTGGAAGATTTTATATCAGACAGTGGACCTCAGTTTGTGAACAGGGATTTCTATAGGTTTGTTTGGAGGTAAACATGTACCATGATCTTCCCTCCATTGTCAGTTGAATGAAAAGGCAATATGAACATTCAAGATTGTGAAGTTCCTGGATAAGGATCCAGACTGGACTCAGTTAGAGAGCAATACAACTGATATTTCCCAGTGGAATTGTTCATGAGAAGAGCAGATGTATAAGTGTATTACTTTTAGGATTCAAGTACAAGCCAAACATCTCATTGCAAGTCAAGCAGTGAGAGCAAGTATGATTATTACAGAATACCATAGCTATACTACATCAGACATTGTACAGATTGACATGATAATCCCAGAACTTGTGCAACGCTATCAACCAAGTGTGAAACTCAAGCAAGCCAGATTGGGATATGCAGTCAGAAGCTCTAGATTGTGTCAACTTGTGAGATTTGAACTTCGAAGATGGTGTTATAGGGAAGGTGGTGAAAATAGTAATAACAATGATTAGGTTGATGATAATAAGATCAAATAAGTAAGTAGAAGTAGACTACTGGAAGAATGCAGACCAAATTGAGAGAAATTTGGAGGCCGGATAATGTGGTATACTGAGATTCATGTAAATCATGGTGATGTGACTGGTCACATGATTAAAAATAAGTGGAAGAAAGAAATAAGAATGTGTGCAGATGGGTTTTCATGAGGAGGGAAAACAGCTCTCTCATGCTGCATATTTTAAAAAGTTTTATTTGTGCTGTACTTGTATGTAATTCCTACAAAGCTCTTCATAAAATTTGACAAAGGAAAGCTCTGGGAAGTATTTTTCCAATAGGCAGAGGTTGACGTTCAATGTTGGTTAAAGATTATGCTCCAGAGTACTGTTATTTTTGGCTCAGGAGATAAGCTATCTTTTTTTTGTTACCTATAAATGGTATGTCCCACTTCAGGGATAAAACATCTGAAATAAAAACAAAAATTGCTGGAGAAACTCAGCAGGTCTGGCAGCATCGGTGGAAAGAAAGCAGAGTTAATGTTTCAAGTCTGGTACTCTTCTTCAGAATTTTTAGTAGCTAGGAAAAGGCGGTAAATGTGCTGAAGACTGCGATAGAGAAGGAAATGATGTAAGCAGATTGGTGGAGATGGAGTCCAGAGAGAAATATAACTGGGCAGACAAAGGGATGGATAAATGGATAAAATATCTGAATCTGATCTGTAAAAAAAGGAAAAGAAACTCCATACATGCTACAGTGAAGTATAGTCTGATAGAAATTCCCAGTGCAAATGATTTCCAAAAGTGTCTTGGTTTAGAGACACTAAACCTGAAAATAGGAACAAATGGCAGAATTTTCCACTTTCCTATGATAATGTGTATAGGTGTGATGTTAAATTATCACTGAGCTGCCATCCATGCTGCCAAGATTACTTACCTGGTCCGATTGTGTGCCAATCAGCTCATTTAAGAGTAGATGGTTGAGCTTGTGTGAAGCTCAGATGCCTCCACATTATCATCTCAGTTTGCTAAAGGCTGGGTCCTAAAGACCACCTACTTCTTATGAAAACCAGCAAACAGAAATGCAGTAATTTTTAACTTCTTGTCATGAGGTAGGGTCACGAGGATTGTAGCCTAATAGTGTCAGAGAAAGGGCCAGATGTTTTTCACAGACTATTTTTTTTACCCCACATCCATAGCTCTGCTTGACCCTGGAATCTGCAATATGGAAGCCCCCCACCCTAATCTATTTGGATACTAGTCACCTTTTTGACTTTCCAGAAAGAAAATCAGGGAGGCACGAGTTTGAAGACCTTAAGTGGGCATTCAATAACACTTAAGGAACTTAACTGTTGATAGGCTGAGAAAGTTGCCCATTGATCTTCTTGCCCAGATCTAATTGGTGAGAAGTAGATGAATATCTCATCTGGGCCAACCCACCGAATTATTTTCCTTTCTCACCACCTCCTGAGAGGAAAACTTGCTGCCCAACGTCTTTTAAGGCAGCTGCATTTCAATGAGTTTGTTTAATTAAAGGAATGTTAATGTTATGGTATTAAGTAGATCAGCCACTTAATTATGCTTGTGTGTGGAGCAGAAAATGGCAAGGTGACTGATGATTGCACTGTTATCGTGCTGCTGACTGCAGGTATTATTAAAAATAAGTAGTGCTGTCACTGTTTTTGTCACCCTTTTTATTTTGTCTCTTCTCTTACTGCAGTAGGATTCTGTTAGTCTTTAGTTCCTGCCATCTGCTGCAGGTCTTATCGTTTTTCCTTTGGCAAATGTGGTCAGTTGATGACTGGTTTCTGTGGTTGTAGCCATTATGTCTCCTCCCACTGTAGCTGCTTCATGAGATATTGAGGCTCCGAGGTCATTTCATTGTTTATCCCTTCTCTGCATTGCTCCCTCATCCCAGTGTTCCCAAAGGCTCAGGAATATTCTTTGCATCCAACTTCCAGAGCTCGATTTATGTGTTATCAAACTTGAGGTCACCCAGCTCCCCCTGTGTTGCATCTGACCCATGGTGAGCAATACAAAATATTAATAAATGTTGTTCATGTTTTCAGTTTGTAGAATAGGAAGCTTTTTTATGTGAAGACTATTTACCTGAAAATTTGTAAGTTATTTTACTGTGCTGTGCGATACAAAGTTTCTCTGTTGTTAGTGATTGATTAGTCATCTGTTTTACAAAGCATACACCACCCTAACAATTCTGTCCTGGATTGTTTCCATCTGCAGATTGCTACGGGGACTTCAACTGAACAAGCAAATATGTTTTCACAGACAAACTGGGATCTGTGCAAGGCAGAACTGATCTTTAAGGACATTAGTGTAAGAATTATGTGAATATATTGAAAAAGCAAACAAAGCAACCTTTTGTTATAGAAAAAGACCACAAAGTCACAAAGTCTCGACCCTAACCTTCCAGCTGTTTGACTTTGTCCTTTCAGGAAATGTGGGGATTAAATTTGATAACCACCTAAAATGGGTATGGGGATCACAGTATGTGATCAACTAGAGACCTATTACAATGTATCAGCTCAACAAATCTGCATTGTTGCACAAGATTCCTACTCTACTTGTGCTGATCATTGGCTACACACATCGGCTTGGGAGGCAGTTAACTCCCTCTTGGGGGTTAGGATGACTTAAGGCATCCTGCAATTCTTAAAAGGAAGGTGCATTGTGGTGCAAGAAATAGTGGACATACTTTATGAAATGAAACCATGTTCTGACTTTTTACAAAATGGCCGAACACACAGAAGAACCAAATTTCAAGGCAAATGTCAGAAACATCTAAAAATGAAACAAAAATAGCCAGAAGAAATAAGTCAATAATTACCAACAAGAACAGGATATATTTAAACAGGTAATTGAGAGGGGTCTTTAGTCATTATAATGTTGGGTTCAACTCTGCAAAGTTCAGACCCTGACTGATATATGTAAATATAAAGTAACTTTGAGGTTTTCAAATCAGCTTTCTACAATGATGTGTACCATCAGTCCATTGTTGGGCCTGTTGCTGAAGGTGATTCAGTGTGTGCGCAAATCCCTTTTCTAAAATGTCATCTAGAAATACATATGTGTGCCTCACAGACCCCTTTAACAAGTCATAGTTGACTGGTAACATCTATGTAGGGGGTGCTGCACAACTCAATTAACTCCTGCATGAATTTCCTTTATATAGAGCGCTGTTGATTCTTAAATGAGATCAAGTCTTTGCACTCAAACATCTTTAAATGATTATTTACAGCAAATGTAATGGTAATTTCCAGAATAGAATGTGCATTGTTAGATCATGTTGATTTGAAGGTCAGGAACAAACACAGACATCACGAGCAAAACTCAGCAGGTCTGGCAGTATCTGTGGGGAGAAAACAGAGTTAAAGTAGGACTCATTGTTTCCTATTCTCAGCTCTTATTATCACTTATTCAGCTTCTCTTCTGTTCTGGCTTACTATCAATAATTGTGTTGTTTTCCAATCCCTTTAGTATGTCTCTCTCTCTCTCTGGGCTCCACCTATCTGCTCACCTCCACCACCACAACCCCCGGCACATCTTCAGCTTTAATACCACCATTTCCTAGCTGCTATCACTTCTGAAGAAGAGTCGTCGGACTCAGATCTCCAGCACCTATAGTTTTTTTTGTTTTATATTATTGACTTGGTGGTCAGTTGTATAGATTGATACAAACAATTGTCATTTAAATGCTGGTGAACTGTGGATAGAAATTTGAAGTGGCACTTAATTATGTTAGGGAATGTAAAATTTTAGCATGCGGTGAGAACATGATTGATATTTTATATCATCCTTTTTCTCATCTGCTATTGAGCAAGTGAACATCAGGTAACTGACTTCAGTTTGTGGTATGTGATGATCTGGAGTGTGGGTGCCTTCATGACAATTATTCAAATCCTTTCAGGACAACTCTGTGACTGGTCAGCAGAAGATATTAAAGTGCATCAAAATGATTAACATCTTTATTCAAAAGCCTTTGCTTTGTTTTTATTAAAGTTCTTTTGCTTAAGCTCTTCAGTAATGGCTTGCGAAAGAGAGCCTAAACATTTGTACTTTTTGTACTCCATCTCAAGCTGAAAAATTGACTACAGTAAAAGTGCACCATTGCATCAAATAACTGAACCAGAACCTCTCTCTACCTGTAGCGGCAGGAACATTTGATTGATGGAAAAATCTTAGAATAGATAAATTAGTTAACCAAAACACATTTCAACACTTTGTACAGTAAAAATTTATTCACAGAAAGCAAAATCTTAGCAAAAGGCCACTTAAAATCGACATTAATATTGAAGAAAACAATTGAACACAGAATATAATGCTGTTAGACTCTATCAGATCTGAATTATTCTTCCAGGCATCTTTCTACATTCACCTTGCAGCAAAATAAGTCTCAGTGATTTCTGAGAGCCTCTTGGATCGACATTTTGCGGTCTTCTACGCAACGGTTTTCTTTTGAGTTTAACGTTATTCCAAGTTGTTGGCGTTCAAAATTGATAGAAAACTGGTGGTTCAGAATGTATCGACACTGAGATCGCAGCTCTGTGTTTATGCAGAAAAGGATGATGGGATTGAATAGGACTGGAAGTTCAAAAAAGAATTCAGCCATCGTTTCAAGACAAGTACTCTGATCTGTAATAATGGTTAGAACTGCTCCTATCAAAAAAAGAATGGAAATATCCTTGAGTTGCAAAGCAATGTTACAGGTAGGAATGTGATTAAAGTTGCATACTTTGATTCTTCATTCAGTCACTGCCATTCTCTATAATTGCAAAATTGATTTTAACACTGTCAAAACTCACTGAAGTAGTGTACTGGAAATCATGCCCCACTATTCACTGAGTTGTCACAAATATGAAAAGATTTAATTAAGTTATCCAAAGTCTCCAATTTACCTGACTGACAAACTCAGTTTAAAAGAAAACATGTAGCAGGTGTCTGTACTTGACAAGAAAATAAGTGTTTATTATAAAGAGAACTAATTTTACGAATGGCAAGTAGGAAATATGAATTGTTAACTTTTACAACTCTATAATTTAAACTCTATCCCTTCTTAAATTTATCACCCCCCCTTCACAAACTGACAAGAATACAAAGACAGATAAGATATGGATTGGTTTCCCTTAGTTCAGAACCCATAGACTTCATGGGTTGTCTGCTTCTGCTGTCTTTTTTGTGAAAATATGCATCTTTGTCCAACTCTCAATATACCCCAATAAACGTGATTGGCTTGCATTTTCCAATGGATGTTCAGTCATTATTCCAGTTTAGAAGGGAGTTCTAGCTTCCCATAGGGAGCTATGCCCCACCCACACCCTCCCCCACACCCTGACCCAACATACCCTAAGATTGACAGACCAAGTCACTCCAGATTCTCTATCTCCATTGTTCCACATCCCCTGCTTTGGATCTGACTCCTGTTCACCCTGGACCTAACCCACTCCTTCGCAGCCTCCATCCTTTCCAACACGGACGTGGGCCTGACCTCCCTTTGCCCATTCCAGTCCTGACCTCTGCCTCACATCCTGGTCCCTGCTTTGGACCAGACACTCTCTTTAACCTCCCGAGGGCTGAGTCCCTTTCATCTGCTCCGAACCCACTTCTCCTTTTCCCTATTCTGGACCCTCGCTTTGTTTTCCCTAAACTCCTTTCCCTGCTCCAGACCCAATCTGCCTCCACTGCCCAGATGCTAAACCCAGATGCTTCCATTTTGGATCCAATGTGCCACTGTATCCACCTTGGGGTCTCATTCCATTCCGCCACTGCCAGAGCTCAACACTCTTGCGCCATTTTGGAAACCACCCCTTCACTTGCTGTGGACCCAAATGTCCTTCCTCCCCTCTGAAATTAATGCCTCTTCATTCCCCAACAGTCAATTCCCCCTTCACCCTGCTACCAGATCCAATACCACCCCTCCAAATACCTATTCTGTCCCATTCCTGTCATAGCCAATTTCTACCACCTACCCTGATTTACCCTAAACACTGCATCACTTACCTGGACTCATTGACACCTTGTAACTCGGTACCCTACTCACTTGTACCCTATCCCCTTCTCAACTGGCAACCTACTCAGCTGGGCATCCTACTTGCCTGGCAGCCTGCCCTATCCACCTTCTGGAATCCAAACCTCATACTTACCTTATGTATTCGCTTTTTGGCAGTGGCTGCTTGTGATTCTGGACCTTGACATTTCAGAATACAGCAGCTGACTGCTGGGAAAAGGCGGGGGGGGGGTGTGATTTACCTTCCCCTGACAGTGCTCCACAACAAGAGAACTGTCCACATTTTTGAAGAAACCCTGATTAAAATCTCATGTCAGAAATGCAGAGCTTTCTGCTTCTGTTGGAAAGAAATGATAGTGACATTCTGAGAGAGATTGCCACTCCTTGGAAAATCAGACCTATGGTTTTAAAATTGCAGCCAGCTCTTTGTCTAGTCTCCTTGGATTAAAGCAGGATCTTCCTTTCTTTATAATCTACAGTCCCAAATACAGAAAATAAAAAGACGTGACCTTTACAATAACAAAGGTCACTAAAGCACAAAATATGTGCACCAGCTTATTTTGATTTTTCTTTTCAGAAGTGCGGACATTCCCTTCTAATATAATGTGCACATTCTTAGTGAGGGTTTTATGAAACTCTATTTATCTTATATACAAAAGCAGAAAGGCTTCTGCTTTATGTCAACATCTTAAACAATCATCCAAAAAAGAAATGTTACAGAGGTATTTCAGTGGTTTACATTTATAGAATCATTATGGCACCAGAGAATAGTGTACAATAGGAGGTGGGCATTTGGCCTCTGGAGTTTGAATTGACTTATTTCAATAGTTGTACACCCCGATGTTTCCTATTGTATTCAGTTTTCTGCTTCAGTTGTGTCCAAATGCGAAACACTCTAAGCATAAATGATTTTTTCTCATGTCATCTCTTGTTCTTTTACTTGTCACCTTAAATCTGTGCTGTCTAATTATAAGTCCTTTCATCATTGAAAACAGTTTATTTTTGATACCTCTGTTCAAACCTTTCATGATTTGAACACCTCTGTCAAATCCCCTCTTTACTTTTGTTGCTCAGCATCACACTGACTTCTTGAGGTTATCCAATAATTGTAATTCCTGATCGCTTCTCGTATTTCTTTCCTCTCCAAAATCTCTACCACACTGTCTGTCATCTCATCAAGAAACTTAGTCAAGTGACTCATCCACAATATTCCCTCAACAAATGTGTGCTAATTCTCCTTTATTAGTCCAAGCATCCAAATGTCAGTTGACTTTCCACATGACGATAATTGATTCCAGAAATTTCCTTACCACCAATGTTCAACTGACTGGTCTGTAACTGTTTGTTAATCCTTCTTCCCTTTCTTTAACATTTGCCATCCTTCATTCCAGTGACAGCTAGTTTTTATTTCAAAAAGGATTTAGAAGGAGTGGCAGATGGAGTTTCATTTAGATACATATGAGGTTCTGTGTCTTAGAAAGGCAAATAAGGCCAGGACTTATACACTTCCTGGGAAGGTCTGGGGAGATTGCTGAACAAAGAGACCTTGGAATGCGGGTTTATAGTTCCTTGAAAGTGGAGTATCAGATAAATTGGAAAGTGAAGAAGGCATTTGGTACACTTGCCTTTATTGGTCAGTGCATTGAGTATAGGAATTGGGAGGTTATGTTGCAGCTGTACAGGACATTGGTTAGGCTACTTTTGGAATATAGTGCCCAATTCTGGTCTCCCTGCTATGGAAAGGATATTGTGAAACTTGAAAGGGTTCAGAAAAGATTTACAAAGTTGTTGCCAGGGTTGGAGGATTTGAACTATAGGGAGAGGCTGAATAGGCTGGGTCTATTTTCCCTGGACGTTCGGAGGCTGGGGGTGACCTTATGAGAGATTTATAAAATCATGAAGGGCATGGATTGGATAAATAGACAAGGTATTTTCCCTAGGGTGGGGGAATCCAAAACTGAAGGGCATAGGTTTAAGGTGAGAGGGGAATCATTTAAAAGGGATCTAAGGGGTAAATTCTCCAGGCAGAGGGTGGTGTGTGTATGGAAGAGCTGCCAGAGGGAGTGGTGGAAGCTGGTACAACTATAAATTTTAAAAGGCATCTGGATGGGTAAATGGATAGGAAGGGTTTAGAAAGATATGGGCTGTGTTGTCAAAGGGACTAGATTAATTTAAATATCTGGTCAGCATGGACAAGTTGGACCAAATGGTCTGTTTCCGTGCTGTACATCCCTATGACTCTTGATGTAATAGACCTGTATTTGTATGAATTTTTTCTTTGAGAACATTTAAGCTTTATAGCACAATGGCAGCAACTCCAAATAGAAAATGACTGAATGAAAATGAAAATGAAAATAACTGGCTTTAATGTCAGCAGCATCTTAAGTTAACAGTCTGCCATGGGAGGAAGCTAGCAAGAATGCAACATTGTGATGCTAATTAATAAGCCTAGGGACTGAGGAAGCGTGTGTGATGATATGAAACCTCAATACAGAAATTGGAAGGGGTGTACTCATTTAAGTCTTTTCTTCATTTTATTCCAGGTTGCATTCCATAAAGGTGGACTGTATGGGAAAGAAGGGAGTTGGTTTGGGAGAGCCCAAGTTATTGAAGGCCTCGTAGTTATTAGATTAGATTCCCTACAGCATGGAAACAGGCCCTTTGGCACAACAAGCCCACTCTGACCCTCCGAAGAGTAGCCCACCCAGACCCATTTCCCCTAATTAATGCACCTAACACTATGGGTAAATTAGCATGGCCAATTCACCTGACCTGCACATCTTTGGATTGTGGGAGGAAACCAGAGCACACAGAGGAAACCCGTGCAGACATGGGGAGAATGTGCAGACGCCACACAGTCAGCCATCTGAGGCAGGAATTGAACCCAGGTCCCTGGCGCTGGGAGGCAGCAGTGCTGACCACTGAACTACCATGCCACTCTATTGGTTTAGCTTGTTTGGCTACAAGTAGAATCATAGAGTCATAGAGATCTACAGCACAGAAACAGACCCTTCAGTCCAACTCATCCATGCTGACCAGATATCCTAACCTAATCCAGTCCCTTTGCCAGCACTTGGCCCATATCCCTCTAAACCCTTCCTTTTCATATACCTATCCAGATGTCTCTTAAAAGTTGTATTTGTACCAGCCTCCACCACTTCTTCTGGCAGCTCATTCCATACATGCACCACCCTTTGTGTGAAAACATTGCCCCTTTTAAATTTATCCCTCTCACCCTAAATCTATGCCCTCCAGTTCTATAATCACAAAGGACAGAATCTTGGTCACTAAATGTAAAAGGCTAAGAGCAGTGAGGAAGAGTGATTTGCAACACTAAGCCATTTGTTTATTCAAGAGGTCAAAAATAGGAACTCATCTTAACAACAAGCAATAACAACCAACAACAGTAACAGCAAAACAATTTGGGAATCAGTTTTTTTTTCAAGACGTTTTCTTCTGCTCTGCGCCCTGGCCAATTAGTAGAAATCAGTGTGAAAAGTCTATGATGTATTTATTTTGTGCTATTCGTTGCTGTATCTTTGGATGCAGTCACCAGAAATTCTGCAGAGAGCAAGATTAAAGATACCTAAAGTATAACAAATTTCCCTTTCTATTGTACTCCTATCTCATACAGAACTTTAAAGAAATACATCGGAAGACTGGTTCCTCTGTTCTTAAGTTCTATTTTAGATGAGGAATAAACTCATAACTTTCTAGATAACTTTATTGTCAACAACATGCACTGCAGGAGCTTTGAGCATAAGTATTCCTATGCTCCAGACAATCTGTGCTATGATATTAAATGCCATCTGTTTTCCTACAGCCTTGATCTCTCTTACGTCAAATTTTCATTTTTTTTATATCTCCTCCCCTTAAAAGACAGAGTTCCTCCCACCTTAAGCAATCCCAGTGGCAAAGTTTCCCATGCTTGAACAACTCACTGCAAAAAGTTCTCTCTCCCAACCTTCCCTTTCACTGTCTTCACTTTTTTAAAGTGACAAGCTCCTGGTATGGATTCTACAAACAGAGAAATAAAATTTACACCTGTACATCTGAAAAAAAAATCACTTCATATTTTTCGAAAACTTCTTTTAATTTTTTTCATAATCTTTTCTCTTACAGTTGAAATATTCCCAGTATCTCCCATTTCCAATTGTTCAATCCTGGTATCATCCTAGTAAAATGTCAGTGGAATTGTTTCCCACTTTACTCCTCTTCTGAAAGCATAGAGATTTAACTTCATAATGCGCCAGCTGTACCCAGTTAACACTTGTAAGAATAGATCACTGCTGTACAAATCAAAAAGAATTCTGATTATTCTATTTGTTAGCCCAGAAGTGCTCCTGTAGTACATTTGCTGCAACAATCAATGAAAATCAATTAACTCAGTACAGATCTAGAAATGGAATCTTAGATCTGCATGGTGGATTTAGTTCAAGTTAACTGACCAACATTGCAATTCTTTAATAAATACCTCTGCCCATTTGTGACTTACCTGGCGTACATGCAATAAAAGTTATTACAAAGATTAGTATAAATGTTCGTGCAAGCTTTTTGTTGGTAGCTTGGCTTCTCTGTATTTCCCGAGCACTTTGGAAGATTGTAAACAGGATATGAAGATACAAGTACAATGTCAGAGAGAGCCACACAATTGTCATTATCACAAATCTCAGCTTCATGTTGTCATAGTTTATGGTTGTAAAACATGTCTGGTTCCCTCTGTTAAAATGAGGTTGCTTCCCATTCCAGAAATGCTCAAAAAGTTCTTTGGCAAGGATGACCACACAAGGAAGGACCACCTGGCAAGTTACAAATACATTATGTTCGGCAATTTTGCAGCCACATACAATCGTGAGATAGATGGAGAAGGTTATGCAGAACACGTAGTAGAAAGAAAGAATGTTTGCCATTTGTTTCACATGGATGATTAACTCACAGATAGAAGAACTAAAGCGCCACTTGTTATGGAGGCACCAGTCGATCAACAGAGGCCATGACAGCAGAACGCTGATGTTGCAGATTGTGCTTCCTACAATGTAAACCACAATGCTCTTCTTTATGCAGGTTTTGTTCTTCTTCAGGCACATGATGGTAGCTACAAGAACAAGGGTATTCATGCCAAATCCAGGCAGGAGCAACAAACTTCTTGTAAAAGCACAGAATTTGAAATACATATTCATATTACAGTTTTGAGTAAACATTGTAACCTTGCTATATTTATTGCATAGAATGCAAAACACCTCATCTGGAAGTCTTTCACTCCTGGCTTGAAGGTCTCTTGTTACTACTAATTTATAACGCTTTTTGCAGTTTGTGGTGTCTCACCGGGACCAATTATTAAAGATTTTTGACTGATAATCTTCCTTATGACAATGCCATAGCTCTAATTAAAATAATAATTAGTCCTTATCAAACCAAAGCAAATCTTTAAAATCTTGCTAATGATGCAACTATCATTACGCTTAACCTATGCAGACAGTACCTGTTGAAACTGGTATTTGCACACGTTCATTTGCAACAATATTGATTTAAGGTTGATACTGCAAGGCTTACTAAAATGTCTTGTTTGAGGTTATTTTAGCTTTCTAGCTCATTCTTGAACTGTAGAATTTGTTCATGAAAATTATATATATTTAATAGTTTCGCAGCATATTAATGACATTTTCGGATGACCTAAGCCAAAAAATATTACAAGCATTCAAGGTAATTTCCAATGCAGAGTTTCAATATATCTTATGGTGAGGATAAGATTGCCTAGTACCAATTCTATAACCTCTTCCTTGTCTCAGCTCATCCCTGCTGAAACCCTCATCCACGTCTTTGTCACGTCTAGACTTATCAATTCCAATTGATAATTGGAATTCTTGTTGGGTATTCCTCCCTTGGTAAACCTGAGGCCATCCAAATTAGTAATCATTAATTTGCTGCTTAAAGGTTTCAATTGGTTGAACATGGACCTTTCCCACTCAGAACGTAACTCTGGGGGAGGAGGGAAGACAAAAGTACACCATTTGTTTGCCTAATTAAATGTCTTTCCTGCCTGCAAGCTCGCCACCAGCAAGAAGAAAATACTCTACCCATTATCCCTTAATAGTTTCTTGGTAAAGTTTTGACTTAAGTTTAGAAGGATCTTTGGCATTATAGTTCTTTCTAATATATGTCCGCAGATATGGACAACTTTCCACTTTTAAGTATTAATATGAGATAATGATGGGCTGATGAACCCTGGTTGATTTTTTTCTGTGACTAACCCATGAACTCTGAAAGCAGTTTTGTTTCTTTGAAATCACTTCAAAAGTCAGACCTTGTTTTCCACTTGTAGAAAGCAGTTCAGACTCAACTTCATTGTTATTTTTCTGGAGTCACATGCAAGCTACATGAGGCAAAATTTTCTTCGAGAGACCGTTAGTGAAGTAGATGGGTTTTTATGACTAGCTCTCAATTCCAAATTTTAATAAAAGTATTTTTATTTAATTCCACCAATTGCAGTGGTAGAATTTAAACCCATGTTCTCAGAGCATTAGCACAGACCTCTGGATGTTATTAATCTAGTGAGATTACCCATCTAATTAAAATCTTCTTCCAGGTTAGATTTGCTAACTCAACAGAAACCAATAGCTTAATGTTGTCTTTGAGATGCACTGCAGAAACTTGTCAAAGATCCTTAGACAGCATCTTCCAAAACCATGACCATTGCCATCAAGATGAACAAGGGCAGCAGATACATAGGAACACCACCACTTGCAAGTTCCCCTCCAAGCCACTCATTATCCTGGATTGAAAATATATTGCTGCTCCTTCAATGTTACTGGGTCAAAACCCTGGAATTCTCTCCTTAATGGTTTCACCTACAGCACAGTAGTCCAAGAAGGCAGCTCACCACCACCTTCTCAAGGGCAGCTAGGGATGTTTGGGATCCCAAACTGAGATTGCCAGAGTAGCAAACATTACAGTCTCATTTACACACAAAAATCAAAGTTGCCTTGGTGGAGTAGGTT
The DNA here is from genome assembly GCF_047496795.1 of Chiloscyllium punctatum. Lineage (NCBI taxonomy): Eukaryota > Metazoa > Chordata > Chondrichthyes > Orectolobiformes > Hemiscylliidae > Chiloscyllium > Chiloscyllium punctatum. The sequence goes on along the minus strand of NC_092763.1, from coordinate 58,165,491 downwards.
ACTCAGACAATCTAACCCCAGCTATAGTTAAAACCAAAGTGAGTACATGTGTGATGGGCTCATGTAGGCTTTTTGATTTTTGCAATGCAACAAGTTTATTCAAACCCAAAAAACACCTCATGCCACTTTCTCATCCTTTCTTGTCTGGCATGGGGCTGGAGACTGAAAGTTTTCCCATTTGCTGTTCAATTTGATGAGTAGATTTAGTGCTAGCATCACAATGTAAGATTTTAAGATGTGCCTATGCTGCATGTCAGCTGTCATATATGTAAGTTTATGAGTCACACTTCAAAAAACATGAAAAATCATCTCCAGACATTTTAATTTATAAGTGAAAAAAAATCTAAGATAAAATAAACCTTTTCATTGGCTTCAGATAAGGAGAGTCAGCTTGACTTCTAGTTGAAACAACAAGGCACTGAAATGACACATTGTGATCTTAAAACAGCTCACTAACATACAAACAGATGCATTTTAGCAGCAGAGTGATATATGATATAATGTTCCTGTTGTCAAAAAAACAGCCTATCCTCTGATCCACATCGATGTTGTGTGGGAGATCTGCATGTATGTTGCTCAAATAAAGAGGACCAGAATAGATCACTTACGAATTATGTCAAAATCCCTGATTTGGATTGTCATGGAGATTGGTTTACTGCCTCAGTTTGTTTTCCTTCTCTTTGACTGGCAATTGAAACTTGTCAGGAATATTACCCTGTGAGAACACAAGTTGTCTCTTCCTATGTTACATTGCATCAATGCAGAACACAGCACAGTGTGGTATAATTTATGGGGTGGAAGTTCTTTTTGTGGGTTATTTTTAGTGCATCAGTTAATCTGTTTAAAATAAATTCCCATACCTTCTATTTTATCAATGTTGTTAACCTTAATTTAGTGGGTTAACAACCTTGTAAAAAGGTTGCACATTGAAATACAACTCATTAACCACTAGGCTGAAAATAGAGGAATTCCAATTATTTAAAATATGAGATTTAAAAAAAACATTATTGAAGAAATGTGTGCATCACTGGCGAGGTCAGCATTCGTTGCCTATCACTAATTGCCCAGAGGGCAGTTAAGAGACAACCACATTGCTGTGGGTTTGGAGTCACATGTAGGCTAGACCAGGTAAGAATGACAGGTTTTCTTCCTTACAAAACATTAGTGAACCATATGGGTTTTGACAAAAACGTTTGCTTGGCCACCATCAATTTTTTAAAAATTTGAATTCAAATCTCACCATTTCCCATGGTGTGATTCAAATTCATGTCCCCAGAACTTTAGCCTGAGGTTCTCGATTGCAAAGTTTTTAAAAAAAAATCATTCAAGGATGTGGGCATCGCTGGCTAGGCTAGAATTCATGGCTTGAGGGCAGTTGAGAGTCAATCATATTGATGTGGGTCCGGAGTCAGATATAGTTTAAACCAGGTAAGAATGGCAAGTTCTTCCCCAAAGGATGTTAATGACCAAAAGTTTTTTTCCTGACAATTGATATAGAGTCATACAGCATGGAAACAGAACCTTTGGTCCAACCAGTCCATGCTGACATAATCCCAAACTAATCTAGTCCCACCTGCCTGCACTTGGTCCATATCCAGATATTTCTGATTCATGTACCTATCTAAATGTCTTTTAAATGTTGTTCCGATACCCATATCTACCAATTCCTGTAGAAGTTCATTCCACACTCGAACCACTGCCTGTGTAAAAAAAAAGTGCCTGTCACTTTAAAATCTTTCTTCTCTCACTCTTAAAAATTTTCCACTTCGTCTTGAAATCCTCCACCCCAGGGAAAAGACACCGGCTATTCTTATCATTGGACTTTTAGTTCCAGGCTTTTATGGAAGTCAAATTCCACAATCTGTCATGATGGGCCTCGGCCCAGGTCCCCAGAACATTACCTGGGTCTCTAGGTTAACAGTCTAGCAATAATATCACTAGACCATCACCACCCCTCACTGACATTACCATCATCTTCCCCTGTTTTTGCTGATAACATATTTTAATCCACTTATCTTAAAAAGGCTAAAACAATCCTGAAACTACAGAAAAATTACCAAGGGAAAATTCAACATCTCATCTACCCTCAGAACTTATTTTGTGGGTGAAATAGTTTCTCATCAATAAATGTTAATGGAAACCTTCCTTTCTTCCTTCTTTTCTCTTTTGGCTTTTCTCAGTTCAATGCTGGTTCATGACCTTCATATTATTTTTTATTACCTCATGGGACATGGCCATCAATGGCTGATCAGCATTTATTAACAGTTGCTAATTGCCCTTGAGAAGATGAGGCTGAGGTAACTTCTTGAGTCACTGCAGTCCATAGGTAGACAGAATTTAAGATCTTTGACTCAATGGCACTGAACGAAAGGCGATGTATTTCCAAGTCAGGATGGTGGATGTCTTAGAGAGGAACTTGGAGGCTTTGGTGTTCCCATGTATCTGCTGCCCTTGTCTTTCAAGCTGGAAGTGATCATGGATTTGGAAAGTTCTGTCTGAGGAGCTTTAGTGAATTTGTGCAGTGCATTTTGTAGATCGTACTCACTGCTGCCACTGAGGGTCTGTGATGGAGACAGTGAATGTTTGTGGATGTGGTGTGAGTTAAGCAGGTTGCTTTATGCTAGATAGTTTGAAGCATTTTGAGTTTTGTTGGAGGGAAGGTCATTGATGAAGCAGCTGAAGATGTTTGGGCCTAAGACACTACCCTGAAGATGTCCTCCAGAGGTGTTTTGGAGCTGAGATGACTGACCTCCAACAATCATAACCATCTTCCTCTAGCCAGGTATGACTCCAACCAGTGGAGAGTTTCCCTTGATTCCCATTGACTCCAGTTTTACTAGGGCTCCTTAATGCCACACCCGCTTAAAAACAGCCTTGCCGTCAAGGTGTCTCTCTCTTCCCTCCCTTCTGGAATTTAGCTCTTTTAACCACCTTTGGACAAAAGTTATAATGTGGTCAGGAGCTGAGTGGCCCTAGCAGAACACAAACTGGGTGTCACTGAGCAGATTATTGCTGAGCAGGTGCTGTTTGACAATACTGCTGATGACACCTTCCATCACTTTCCTGATGATCAAGAGTAGATAGGTAGGATAGTAATTAGCTGGTTTGGAATGATAGTGTGTTTTTGTATGCTGGACATACCTAGTTAATTTTCCACATTGTTGGGTCGATACCAGTGTTGTAGCTGTACTTGAACAGCTTGGCTAAGTGTGTAGCAGGTTCTGGAGCACACATCTGAAATGCTGTCAAGGCCGTACTGTTTGAAGCATCAAGTGCCTCCAATAATTTCCTAGTGAATCAAAGAGGCTGACGACTGTTATCTGTGATGCTGGGGCCACTAGAGGCAGCTAAGATGGATAATTCATTCAGCACTTGTTGCAAAGGCTTCAGCCTTATCTTCTGCACTGATGTGCTGGTCTCCCCCATCATTGACAATGAGGTACTTTGTGCAGCCTTCTCCTCTAGTGAGTTGTTTAATCTTCCACCACCATTTATAATTAGGTGGAGCAGGTCTGCAGAGCTGAGATTGGATCTGCTGATGGTTGAATCACTTGTTGCTTGTTCTGTTAGGCATTCATCTAGTCCTATATTGTAGCTTCACCAAATTAACACCTCGTTTTTAGGTATGCCTGGTGCTGCTGCTTATGCATGCATCTCTTGGATACTCAGTTTTGAGTCACTAGATCTGTTCTGAAGAAATCATGTTGGCCTTGAAACATAAACCCTGGATCACAAGTTTAATTGGCGAAAATATCAACGTTTCTCTGCTCAACATTCTTATAGGAGTGGAAAAATTGAGTTGAATTGAATTGAATTGAATTTCCATCGAATTATCTTTACTGTCTTATATACTCAATGAGTACAGGGAAAAGTTTATACATCACCACTTACAGCACCTTCTTGGGTATAATGGTACCTAGATACAGTTTCTTTAGTTATAAGATCTTAGAAAATAGAGAAATAAAATGTCTAGCATTGCGGAAATAAAAATCCAGAACAGCAGCCGGGAGGCTGCATCTGATTGTTGAAAGTACATTGATCTGAATTCATCTGTACAGACAATAACAACTCCTTACTGAAATGAAAGAGCAACATTTGATATTCAATTTACTGACAGTGGTTTGAATTCAACGTTTACTTCAGCACTAAAGAAGCTGAATCATCCAATAAAGACTCGCACATCAATATTCTGCTGTGAGAACTTCTTTTTTCTTTGGCTTGCTGGCTGACATCATATTTCCACAGTGTCATGGCTTAGTTGGGTAAAGCACCTGCCTAGTACACAGGATAGCTTAGGTTCAAATCCCAGTGGTGCCTGTACCTTACTTTAAGAGGTGGTATGGTGGCTCAGTGGTTAGCACCACTACCTCACAACACCAAGGACCTGGGCTCATTTCCACCCCTGTGTGACTGTGTGGAGTTTGTATATTCTCCTGGTGTCTGTGTGGGATGTGGTTTCCTTCCACAGTATAATGATATGTGGATTAGCTATAGGAAATGTAGGGTGGGTTTGGGTGGGATGTTCTTTGGAGGCTTGGCGTGGACTTAATGGGGAGAATGGCCAGCATCTACACTGTAGAGATTCTATTTTTCGCTATACTGAAATATGCAGGTCAGAATTTCGAGGTTTAAATTCTCGTTTGTACTGAAAAACAAACTGAAAACAGCCAGGAGATAATTGGACTACTCGATTGGAATAAAGAACTTCTTGACGAGGAGGAGGAATAAACAAGGCTGTATTCTCTAACTGCCTTTCACTGATCTGAAGGATGTGCACCTATGTTTTTATTGGATGGAGATAGTATTTGACTGAGCTGTAATATCTGCTAATATTCAACATCCAATCACTATACGTGACACATAGTTTAACTGCTGCCAAATGCTTCTGAATGTGAACCCATGAGGAGTTAGGCCTTCAGCCAAGGAGGATAGATAACAACATACAGTATTTAAACTTGGAAGTTACTCATGGCAACATTACAAAATAAATACTTAGTGTGCTCATATGGCATACTATGTTAGTTGAGACATTAATTTATTTAAAATGCAATCTATCCAGTTTTGAGATTAAGTCATTTCTGGAATTTAGAATTTTATTGAATTACATTAGAATCCCTAATTGCAAGTATGTGAGCTGGAAAACACTGTAGGTATGATATTACCTGAAACATAAAACGGAGATAAAATGTAATAAAGCAATCATAGAAGCTGTTTGACTTGTCTACTGTGATTCTGCTGTATGAAAAAGATGCCCAACAGTCAAACAATGAGTTTATGAGTCATTTGGTTCTGCTAAAAAAAAATCACAATTACTGGTGTTTGTGACGAGTAGATTTCTGGACTGGAGAGGTTGGAGTTTGCATGAATTGATACTTCTGTTCAAAATGCAGAAATTAATTTGTAGTTGCAATTATTTTCAAACAGCTAGTTATTGCAGTTAGTGTAGAATAGAACGTTTGTTTTAGAAGTTATGAAATAAAAATGTTACTGGCCATTTAGAAAATGAAGATCTACCAAAGATTAAAACAATTTTGAGAAGAAAGCATTGCTCACAAAATGATCTCATTAATAAACTGTAAGCAGTCATTCACTGCATTGTTATTAAAAAAATGCCTCGGATTTCAAAGAGAAGCATGAGGTCAAGTTGTGATCATTCCCATTCATACAAAACTGACTTGGGAGAAAGAAGGTTGGAATTTTGTTGGATTCTGGAGTGGGGTGAAGTGGGATGGGGAAGGTGTTGGGTTTCCTGGGAATCTTTATGGGTGACCTTTGAAGCAGTGTGGATGCTGCCAGGTGGGTGGAAAGTCTGCTTAAGTGCACCAGCATATTATAGTTTCCTTTTTGTTTTGTTTCAAGCCAGCCCTCAAGCCCGCAAACTTCACATCCTCTAAACAGGCTCTTTGCCCGACACATTTTTAGGCAAATCCCCTTGATCCAATCTCCTATTGTTTGCACACCAAGTTGTTGCAAAACTCGTGCAACCCATGGCCCACACTATCCTTTGCTCTTACACCTTTCGTACTAACTCATTCAGCGTTTGCTGTAGAAAGGCTTAAGTTTGATGGTGTGATATACAAATGAGACAATAATCATCATAGGTAATGATGCAATGTCATGAAAAACAACCACTTGACCTCATACTCACCAATTTACCTGCCCCTAATGCATAATATTCATGATAATATTGAAAGGAACAAAAACTGCAGAGATGCTGTTGAGACAGATTTCATTCTTCACATTGAGGATATCTCTGGGAAGAATAACAGGAAGGCAGAATACTGAGTCAATGGAAAAGTTCTTGGTGGTGTTGATGTGCAAAGGGATCCCTGAAAGTTGCCACCCAGGTTGATAGCACTGTTAAGAAGGCATATGGTGTGTTAGGTTTTATTGGTAGAGGGATTGAGTTTCAGAGCTGTGATGTCATCCTGCAACTGTACAAAACGCTAGTGCGGCCCCACTTGGAATATTGTGTACAGTTCTGGTCGCCCCATTACAGGAAGGATGTGGAAGCATTGGAAAAGGTGCAGAGGAGATTTACCAGGATGTTGCCTGGACTGGAGTGAAGGTCTTAAGAGAAAAAGCTGAAGGACTTGGGTCTGTTCTCATTGGAGAGAAGAAGGTTAAGAGGGGATTTAATAGGGACATACAAGATGATCAGATGATTAGATAGTCTTTTTCCTAGGATGATGATGTCGGCTTATACGAGGGGGCATAGCTGCAAATTGAGGAGTGATAGATTTAAGACAGATGGCTGGGGCAGGTTCTTTACTCAGAGAGTGGTAAGGATGTAAAATGACCTGCCTGCCAATGTAGTTAACTCAGCCACATTAAGGGCATTTAAACAATCCTCGGATAAGCATATGGATGATGATAGGATAGTGTACGGGGATGGGCTTAGATTAGTTCACAGATCAGCGCAACATTCAGGGCTGAAAGGCCTGTTCTGCACTGTACTATGTTCTATTATCATGTTGTGTAGTGCCATTGTGACTCCAAATGGGATAGATTTAGATCAGATCTAGCAGCCCTATGGAACTCTGTAGGCCATCGACAGCAGAAGAATTGTATTCACCCATAATCTATAATCTCATGGTCCACCACATTCCCCATTCTATCATTACTATCAAGATTGCGGATCAATGAAGAATTCTGGAAGACATGCAAGAGACAGCACCTGGCATATCTAAAGTGAAGTGTCCACTTTGTAAAGTTATAACCAGCACTGCCTGAATGCTAAAAAAAACAGAAATAGCATGAGGTAGACCGAAGTAAGTGATCCCAAAAGCATTTGCAAGAATCTAGAGCCAGAATTACCTAGTGTACTGTCCATCTTAGCTGCCTCCTGAGATTCTCAGCAACACACATGACAGTCTTCAGTCAATTCAATTCATTCTATGTGATATCAGGAAATGGTTGAAGGCAGTGACTACCATAACGGATCTGGGTCCTGACAAAATTGCAGCAAGGCTAATAAAGAGTTGTGATTCAGAATTAGCTGCTCACCTAACCAAGTACAACTACAATAGAACATTGATGCAGAAATGAGCAAAAATGTCCAACCAGAGACAAATTTAACCCAACTATGAGTTCACCAATCTATTCTCACTCATAATCAAAATAGCAGTCATGACAGTGTTATCAAACAACTCTTTCTTAGCAATGATCTCCATCAGTGCCACTCAGCCCCGATCACTTTTACAGCCTTGGCCCAGACATGGACAGGAGAACTGAACTTCTGAGGTGAGATGAGAGTGACAGCTTTTGAAATCAAGGTTGCATTGGACTGAGTGGAGGCTGAAGATACTAGCTTCCACATGCTCTGATATCCTGAATGTCCTGGAACTCTAGCACTCAGCTGTTTTGAGGAGTAATGTTTCTCCAGGGTCCTGAAGATTGTACATTATCTTCCATCCACGTCATGCACATTGCTTAACATTTATACAGATTCTGAAAAGTATATTTGTGATTGTGGTGTGGTTACTTCTTTTTGTGACACTTACTGGGCATTTTGTTGTTACCTCTCACACACCTCCCAAATCCTTGACTTGATACATCTGTGGTGATAGGTGGATAAATCAGGTGTATGACAAAGTATGAATTACTTGAGGTAAATATAGTGCTTTTCTCTGCCAGCTTCCATTAGATCAGAGATTTCATTGATCTGGTTGTAAGTACTGAATATGTCATCCATAGTGTGGGAATTGGGTGAAGGTGGAATTTCTTGGTGTTACACTGCCAGTGGTGCTTGATATTGTTTCAATGGAGTAGAGTGTTCTTGCTGTAAGGAAGATAAGGTGATGGCTATTGTGATGGGTAGGACCTGCAATCATATCTGAAAACTACCACCAGTGCTGCCCAGCATTTAGTGTCTGACAGTGTTTATTCTATTGAGGTTCCTTATCTATTACCTGTCCAAGTTCCAAAGTTGACAAGGTTTTAATGCAGTCATGTTTATTTTTTCTGCGTCTGCCGACTGTAGAAATGGAATTCCCTTGGGAAGCAACCTGATTGGTTCTACTATTACACTTTGGAAGCAAATTTTGTTAGCAACATCACAAATTGAGTTCTTAATCTACAGTTTATCAATGTTTCTGATGAGGACAGTCCTAAGGAGAGCTTGGTGGAACAATAAAATGAAGTTGTATAGAATGAAAACTGGAATTTTTTTAACAGATGATTTGCTTTCTGAACTGCTCATTCTATCTCTCCATTGGACTGAGGGTATCTGCTATTAAAGCATGATCTTGTCAGTGTCTTAATTGTTCTCAAAGTGAAATATTGATTACAATTTGTTATGGGGTTGTCAAAACATAACTTGTTTCTCTTCAATCTGTTTTCTGTGTAATGCATGGCCTGATGTTATTCCCACATGGTAATATTAAACATTTTGTTTTGTGTCGAGAGCTGAAGCTATTTGAATTCTTAGGAATTGTGCTCTCCACATTTGCCAATTTTCTGATTTAACAAATGGGTCTGATTGCTTGAATTTTTCTGGTAAATGTTTTGCATTGACTGGTTATCAATAGGCACTTTGTTGAGTATTTTCTTAATTTGTAAATTGAAGATTAGAATTTTGATCTCCAAGTTTGATCTCCATGATCTCTTGTAGTTTGCATAAAGTTGTTTTCAAATCTTTGTTGTTTTAGAGATTTTTGTGTCATATTAACACTGAAAGCTATGTAGGATTGAACAACAATCCCCATTATCTAAAATACTGGGTAAAACCCTGGATTACAGCTAGACTGGAGCTGCAGCAAATACACAAGACAATCAGCAGAATGGAGAGTGCTGTCTGGGACTATTGAATTCCAATTTATGCCTTCTCTCTAAAAGGACAACCAAATGAAACTAACAAACCCTAGCCTAAGACAAAGTTAAAAAATCACACAACACCAAGTTACAGCCCAACAGTTAAAAATCACACAACACCAGGTTATAGTCCAACAGGTTTAATTGGAAGCACTAGCTTTCAGAGCACTGCTCCTTCATCAGGTGGTTGTACTTCACAATCACCTGAGGAAGGAGCAGCACTTCAAAAGCTAGTGCTTCAAATTAGACCAGTTGGACTATAACCTGGTGTTGTGTGATTTTTAACTTTGTACACCCCAGTCCAACACTGGCATCTCCAAATCATGGCTCACTGCCTTTATTCCTGATGAAGGGCTTTTGCCCGAAACGTCGATTTTGAAGCTACTTGTATGCTGCCTGAACTGCTGTGCTCTTCCAGCACCACTAATCCAGAATCTCCAAATCATAGTCCAATTGGTTTATTTGGAAGCACTAGTTTTTGGAGCACTGCTCCTTCATCAGGTGGTTGTGGAATATAAGGTCGTAACACACAGAATTTATAGCAAAAGTTTACAGTGTGATGCAACTGAAATTCTACAGTGAAATAGACCTGGATTGTTTGTTAAGTCTCTCATCTTTTAGAATGACCATGTTGGTTTCAGTTCTTTTATATGTAAATCTTAGAACTTTTTTTAAGGTTACATTCTTAAGAGAACTTTAACAATAGGTGCCATGTCGTCTCAGATAATGGATTGAAGGTGTAAGGTTAAAGTCTATCTGTCTGTGCCCCAATATTCAAACTGATTCTAGTTCTAAAAAAAGGGATTTACAGAATTTACATGAATTCAAGCAGCTTTTCAGCAAGATAAAATGTAATTTTGTAAGCACAAATTCACCCCACAAACTTATATGTGTGTGCATGTATGTGTGTGTGTGTGTGTGTATGTGTGTGTGTGGGAGATGTGTGAGTGTCTGTGAGAGAGTATGTGTATGTCTATGTGTGTGAGTGTAAAGGGGTATAAATCTGTGAGAGGGTGTGTGTGTGTATGAGAGAGAGGGTCTGCATGAGTGTATAGGTCTGTAGATGTGTGTGTGGGTTGCCTGTAGTGTGACATGAACCCAAGGACCCGGTTGAGGCCACCCCCATGGGTACCGAACTTGATTATCAGCCTCTGCTTGCTAACATTGTGTTGCCTGTCTTGAAGTCTGCCTTGGAGGATGGTCACCTGGAGGCCTGAGGTCGATTGTCCTGGACCGCTGAAGTGTTCCCAACTGGGAGGGGACACTCCTGGCTGTTGATTGTTAAGGGTGCTCATTCATCAGCTGGCATAGCCTCTGCTTGGTCTCACCAATGTACCATGCCTCAGGGCATCCTTGCCTGCAGCATATGAGATAGACAATGCTGGCTGAGTCAACCCCAGGGCATCAATGTGGATTTCAACAGTTTCCTCATTTCCCCTTCCCCCACTTCACCCCAGTTCAAACTTCCAGCTCAGCACTGTCCCCATGACTTGCCCTACCTGCCTATTTTCCTTTCCACCTATCCACTCCACCCTCCTCCCTGACCTATCACATTCATCCACTCTCCCACTCACCTATTGTACTCTATGCTACTTTCTCCCCACCCCCACCCTCCTCTCATTTATCTCTCCACCCTTCAGGCACTCTGCCTGCATTCCTGATGAAGGGCTTTTGCCCGAAACATCGATTTTACTGCTCCTTGGATGCTGCCTGAACTGCTGTGCTTTTTCAGCACCTCTAATCCAGAATCTGGTTTCCAGCATCTCCAGTCATTGCTTTTACCTACTCACATGAGTACCTGCCATGTACTTGGCGGGTGGCATCCCTATGTGTAATGGTGGTTTCCGTGCCAACACACTGACCTGTCCTGCAGCGCCTGTCATGTATGGTGCTGTCCTAAAGACGAGGCAGTTTGCTGCAAGCAATGATTTGTTTGAGGTTTGTTTAAAAGTGAGCAGTGGAGGTGTGGGGAAGGTCTTGGCGAGGTGCTCATCCTCATTGATACTGTGTTGCAGGTCACGAAGAACATGGGATTTTCTTTGGCTCCTGGGAAGTACTGGGCAACGAAGGGTACCCTGTCGGTTGCAGCTCGCGTGTGTCTCCTGAGGAGATCATTATGGTTTCTCGCGGTGGCACATTGGAATTGGCGGTCGATGAGTTGAGCATCGTACCCTGTATTTCTGAGGGCTCCAGCTTCCACCCAAACATATTAAAACAGCCTTCCCCTACAGACAAGCCCGAAGTATATATAGGATCCTGATGAGGAGGAATGTGACGGGCACTTGGAAGTACTTATATGAACGGAGTATAACTTTTGCGATAAATTCTGTGTTATGATCTTATACTCCACAACCACCTGCTGAAGGAGCAGCACTCCGAAAGCTAGCACTTCCAAGTAAAGCTATTGGACTATAACCTGGTGTTAAAAGGGAAAAAGTGAGCACCTGCAGATGCCGGTGAACAGAGTTGAGAGTGTGGTGCTGGAAAAGCACAGCAGGTCAGGCAGCAGCCGAGGAGCAGGCGAATCAATGTTTCAGGCATAAGCCCTTCATCAGGAACACCGCCCGATTCTACCTCCTTCCCAAGATCTACAAACCTGACTACCCTGGCCTGCCCCACTGAACTCATCTCCACCTACCTTGACACTGTCTTATTCCCCCCTAGTCCAGGAACTCCCCACATACGTTCGAGCCACCACCCACGCCCTCCACCTCCTCCAAGACTTCCGTTACCCCGGACCCCTTTGCCTCATCTTCACCATGGATATCCAATCCCTCTACACATCCATCTACCATGACCAGAACCTCCAAGCCCTCCGTTTCTTCCTATCCTGATGTCCCCAACAGTATCCTTCCACTGATACTCTCTTTCGTTTGGCTGAACTGGTCCTCCCCCTCGACAATTTCTCCTTTGAATCCTTCCACTTCCTCCAGACCAAAGAGATACCCATGGGCACCCATATGGGCCCCAGCTATGCCTGTCTCTTTGTCAGCTATGTAGAACAGTCCATCTTCTGTGATTACACTGGCACCACTCCCCACCTCTTCCTCCGCTACATTGATGACTGCATCAGCACCATCTCATGCTCCCGTGAGGAGGTTGAGCAGTTCAGCAAGTTCACCAACATATTCCACCCTGACCTTAAATTCACAAGAACCATCTCTGACACCTCTCTTCCCTTCCTGGACCTCTCCATTTTCATTAGTGACGACCATCTTAACACTGACATATTTTACAAATCCACCGACTCCCACTGCTACCTGGATTACACCTCTCCCCACCCTGCAAAAATGCCATCCCATATTCTCAATTCCTCTGCCTCCGTCGTATCTGCTTCCAAGAGGACCAGTCCCACCACAGAACACACCAGACGGCCTCCTTCTTTAAAGACCGTAATTTCCCTTCCCATGTGATTGAAGATGCCCTCCAATGCATCTCATCCACATCCCGCACCTCCACCCTCAAATCCCATCCCTCCAAACACAACAAGGACAGAAGCCCCCTGGTCTTCCACTCTACCAACATCCGCATAAACCGCACCATCTGCCGACATTTCCGCCACCTCCAAACGGACTCCACCACCAGGGATATATTTCCCTCCCCACCCCTTTCCGCTTTCTGCAAAGACCGTTCCCTCCGTGACTACCTGCTCAGGTCCACATCCCCCAAAAACCCACCCTCCCCTCCCGGCACCTTCCCCTGCCACAGCAGGAATTGCAAAACCTGCGACCACACCTCCTCCCGCACCTCTATCCAAGGCCCCAAGGAGCCTCTACATCCATCAAAGTTTTACCTGCATATCTACCAATATCATTTATTGTATCCGTTGCTCCTGATGCGGCTTCCTTTACATTGGGGAGACTGGACACCTCCTAGGAGAGCGCTTTAGGAAATATCTCTGGGACACACGCACCAATCAACCCCACCGCCCTGTGGCCCAACATTTCAACTCCCTTTCCAATTCTGTCGAGGACATGCCGGCCCTGGGCCTCCTTCACCGCCGCTCCCTCACCACCTAATGCCTGGAGGAAGAACGCATCATCTTCCGCCTTGGAACACTTCAACTCCAGTGCATCAATGTGGACTTCACCAGTTTCCTTATTTCCCCTTCCCTACCTTACCCCAATTCAAACCTTCCAGCTCAGCACCATCCTCATGACCTGTCCTACCTGCCAATCTCCCTTCCCACCTATCCACTCCACCCTCCTCTCCGACCTATCATCTTCATCCCCACCTCCAGCCACCTATTGTACTCTTGACTACTGTCTCCCCAGTCCAATCCCCCTCCCATTTATCTCTCCACCCCGGAGACTCCCTGCCTCGTTCCTGATGAAGAGCCTTTGCCCGAAGCATCAATTTTCCTGCTTCTCGGATGCTGCCTGACCTGCTGTGCTTTTCCAGCGCCACTCTAATATAGACAGTATGGGGCCTACCAAGATAGCATATATTCCAATTCAATGGAAATCCATTCACGGAGATACAGGCCATTCAGCCTCAATCAAAATCCATTCACAAATACTCTAACAATCGAAAAACCAATTAACTTCAGAAAAAAATAGAAAGCACAGATTTGGCACAAAGTTAAGGGGTATCAGTATAATTGCAGGGCCCAATCTCACCTGGGAGAACTATTTGAGAGCTTTCGAACATGAGTTACCAGACACAGGCCAAACTAGGAGAACCAACTGCAACCGACCACAACCAGCAGAAGCAAGAACTGACAAACTCTGCAAACCAACTGACTGGACTGACATCAGAAGGCCTCAGACACATCCTGAGGTGAATACTGGGTCTCAGACACATCCTGAGGTGAAAACAGCAGAATGTAAAGAAATGCAGATACTTAGCCAATCGATCCATTATGTATCTCACTGCATCAGCGGACTCAACCTGCACTGAAAAGCCTGTGTAATCCAAAGTCTTCATCCAGGCTCCGGGTACAGGTGGGAATAACCAGGCACATTTCAAAACCACGTTTTCTCAGTTGTGAGCTTAATCTTCCAAGACCCCAAAGATCAAAATTTTCCAGCAGAGAGGGGAAGGTGGGTGGTGACAGTGTATTGGGACCCTAGGGTAGGAGTTCTGATTAAAGACTCTGTAATTAAAACTGTTGGTTTCTGTGTGTGTCAGTGGGATAAAGTTTTAATAGTGTTAATCTAGCGAATAGTGTTTTAGTTGTATTACTGTTCTCTGTATAATTAATTGTGTGAATTTCCTTGTTTTTTTTCATTTATCTATTTTTCTTATATTAGAGTTATCTTTTTATATTGCAAATAAACACACAGATGCTTTTGCCCTGAAACCTCTGTCTCCTGCCGCCTGCACTTCACATTCCTTAAGTAAGTCTAGTGTCCAGAACTGAGGATCTGGGGGTGATTTGAACTACTTAAAAATCAGCAAATAACTGATTGCCAACTAGAACTCTACAGCTATTAAAACTTCTCTTGATTATATTGCTGTTTTTAATTCAAAATCTGGGTTTCCTTTACCGATATGGTGTCTTAGTACAGATGAATAAAAATACTTATTTTCCAAAATAGCTAAGGGATTTCTGGTAGAAACCTTCTTAAAATGACTTCAATCCATAAGTATCATTGATGTTTTTGACAGTATCAGAGATATGTCTTGTTGCATTTGTACTGATATTTTTCTGTCCAATATATTTTCACACTGAATTCAACACCACGTGATCAGATTTGAGCTATTTTCTTTTTCTTCAATGCCCCTCTTTAACAGAAATAAAATTCCATTGTTACCGAAACAAAAATTCTTCCATGAGCCATTGAAATAATGGAGATTCAATTAATTCAGCATTAGGGCTCTGAGACAATTCTTAATCCTGACTTTTCTTTCAACTGATCGATGTGACTGAAAATGCGTTCTTAACTTTTTATTGATAAATTTTACATCAAATAAATATTCTAAGACTGCTAAATCTCTGCCAGAATTCTTAACTTTGTTTTTCAGTCTAGTCTTTTGGGAGTTTTGAAGGGATCAAATCTGTTTTGGATGTCCAGTAATTGGCTTGTTTTTGCGGGTGCTGGATACAGAGTTAACTCATTGGCTGCTTGTGGGCTTTGATTGCCCTCACTGCTTTATTTTCCTTAAAAGTGGGTTTCCCCTATTACTAGCTCTGACAGATTTATATTGCTTTACTATTGTCTTTGATGATTTCTCTGCAGGAGTTTACTGTTCAGATATTTTTTCTTTCACCGTAACTGTTCAGCTGTACGGCTCTTCTGGCTAATCCATGGTCTTGAAGTTGTATGAATTTTTCTTCTTGAAAAAGTGATTTTTAAAATTTTTCTCTTCTCCAGATGATTTTAGATCCGTTTCATTATCTTTGCTGCTGCCACAATTTTATAGGCAGTGGTCCCATCTCTGCTATTACCCTTTGTCATACAGTTTTAGGGCCATTACCTGAGAGTTTGGTTCAAGACAGGACTGATTGAGCAGAAGACAAAAAGAGAATCTTCAACTTATGCTTCTTCAGCATTTAATTTGATTGCATATTATAACACATGGTAATCTGAACTTATTGTTACATTTTTATGAGATTATTATCTACACACACTTCTCTCTTTAAATTTTGGTTAATTCCTCCCACACTGCGCTATTTATGCTTTTATGAAACAGCTCTGTGACATTATTGTAAGGTTGCTCCAAGATCCTAAAGCTGTCACAGACCATTCACATCCAGCGTCGCACCTAAAGGCATTGCAGGTCAATCTACAGCAGGTGTATTACAGATGTTCAAGAAGGGAGCTCATCACCACCTTCTCAAAGGCACCCAGGCATGGACATTAAATGTTGGCCAGCCAGCAACATTCACATCCCACAAATGAATAAATAAAAACAATCATCATGCCATCCCTTAATGTCACTTATGTGTTTTACTGGGTACCAAACAGTCCGTTGATACCCAAAAACCTTCTTGAAGTTTCCTGAAGGGTGCTGGTAAGAGATATGTGAGTTCTGGGAGTTCCAAGTATTCTGGGCTTCATTTTGTGGAGAGTTAAATTGTTTGCCATCTGCCTTGTGTTTTTCTAACAAATGTAATATTCCCAGTGGTAGAATTATAACCATAGTGTGCTGTGTGTATTAAAACCACAAAGCTGTATATTAAGATACATTTATTAGACAAAGTGGATGAATAGATCTTTATTCCCTGTAGGTTAGAGAGACAGGCAATGACAGTTGCCTTTAGTTTTCTGTGTGTTCTTGCGTTGCTTGCTTTCTATGGAATAGTTTTCAGTAACAAATAAGTTATTGTTTAACATTGAAAGTAAAATGTTTTTATTATGTTTTACAGTGCTTGCCAACGATGAGGCAATGTTAATCAATTAATTTATGGTTTGAAAGTAACAGAGCATTTATTTTCATTCCTGATTTAATGTTCTGTGGATTGTTATGTTTGCTTCAAAACAAATACTGATAAGTGTAAGAAAGAGCTTGCACATAAATATTTCCCTGTTACATCTTCTGGATGTTCTTCGCACTTCATAGCCAATTAATTATCAACCATTGTTGTCACTGATATGTCACCAACTGATCTATGTACAGTATGATTCAATATAAAATAATGAGCAGATTGTCTATGCTGAGGTTGCCTGTCACATAAACTGCATGCACTGATTGGGCTGATTGGTCAGTTTGCATGTATAGCAATGTATGTAACAATTAGCCAGGACAACAGAACATCCCTTGTAGTTCATGAAATGATTCTATTGCAGCTTTTTTATTAATCTCAATAAGCATTTTATACCACTATTTGACGTACCACCTCTGACAATGTATCACAATCTGAATTATCAATCAAAATTACATACTCAAGCTGCAGAGTGGAAATTGATGCCATGACCATATAAATTCACAGACTAGCATGCTATTACTGAATCAAACAGGAACATTAAGAGTTTAAAATCTGTGAGTTTGCAACAGATTTTCCTGACTATTATTGATAGAATTAAACTTGATGAATATTGCGAACCAATTATGACACATTAGTTTGGACAGCTATTGCGATATTCTGGTAGATAGAATGAAGGTTTAAAATGTGTATGGTGATTATAATACAGAACATCACGTACAACAGCATGGTGATTGCCTTGATGGAAATTTCAATAATGTAATTTCATATTTACAGAAGAGGAAGAAGTCATTAACTGCAATGACAACATTCCATGTACATGTAATAGTGTTTACAGGATTTGCATGAAATATAGAATGACTGAATTTATTACACCTAACTTTTGTTATACTAATGAGATCATTTAACAAGTGAGTAGCAAAGATTTACCTAAATGCAAGGAGAAATAAAAATTTTGGAAAGGACTTAACAGGACTTGTACACTTAATGGTAACATCCTGGGGAGTGTTGCTGAACAAAGAGACCTTGGAGTGCAGGTTCATAGTTCCTTGAAAGTGGAGTCACAGGTAGATAGGATAGTGAAGAAGGCATTTGGTATGCTTTCCTTTATGGGTCAGAATATTGAGTACAGGAGTTAGGAGGTCATGTTGCAGTTGTACAGGACATTGGTTAGGCCACTGTTGGAATATTGCATGCATTTCTGGTCTCCTTACTATCGGAAGGATATTGTGAAACTTGAAAGGGTTCAGAAAAGATTTACAAGGATGTTGCCAGGATTGGAGGATTTGAGCTCTAGGGAGTGGTTGACTAGGCTAGGGCTGGAGTGTCGGAGGCTGAGGGGTGACCTTATAGAAGTTTATAAAATCATGAGGGGCATGGATAGGATAAATAGACAAAGTCTTTTCCCTGGGGTGGGGGAGTCCAGAACTAGAGGGCATAGGTTTAGGGTAAGAAGGGAAAGATATAAAAGAGACCTAAGGGGCAACTTTTTCATGCAGAGGGTCTTCCGTGTGTGGAATGAGCTGCCAGAGTAAATGGTGGAGGCTAGTACAATTGCGACATTTAAAAGGCATCTGGATGGGTATATGAATAGGAAAGGTTTGGAGAGATATGGGCCGGATGCTGGCAGGTGGGACTAGATTGGGTTGGGATATCTGGTTGGCTTGGACGAGTTGGACCAAAGGGTCTGTTTCCATGCTGTACATCTCTATGACTCTATGAACTGGGATACCTAGAAAAACAACAAAGACCTAAATAATTTGATGCAAAAAGGGAGTATCAAAACATTAAGTTTTAAAACAAAGTGTTAATATTTTAATACATATATCAAGAGAAAGAGTATTTGAACACATTAATTTTAGATGCAGTCAGTAATACAATGGACAATTAGGAAATGGTAGACCAGTTAAATGGATGTTTTTGCATCTGTTTGCATACATGAGGAAGCTGAAAAACTGCTGCTAATACATGGGGACCTAACATTAACTGTTTGGGAGATACTTTTTTTTAATTCCAGCATGGGACGTGGGTGTTACTGGCCAGGCCAGGAATTATCACCTGTCTCGAACTGCCCTTGAGAAGCTGTGGTGAGCTGCCTTCTTGAACCACTGAGTATGACCCATAATGCCATAATGGAGGGAATTTCAAGTGACAGTCAAGGAATATATTTCCAAGTGAGGAATGTGGGTGGCTTGGAGAGGTGTTGGTATTCCCATGTATCTGCTGTTCTTGTCCTTCTAAATGGAAGTAGTCTTGGGTTTTCAGGATCTTTGGTAAATTTCTGCAGTGCATCTTGCAGATAGAACACATTGTTGCTACTGAGCATTGCTGGTGGAGGGAGTGGATGTTATGGATGTAGTGCAAATCAAGCAGGCTGTTTTGTCCTAGATGGTGTCATGCTTCTTTAGTGTTATTGGAGCTCATCTAGGCCAGTGGAAGTATTCCATCACACTCTTGACTTGTGCCTTGCAGATGATAGACAGGTTTTGGGGAGTCAGGGGGTGAATTACTCACTGCAGTAGTCATAGCCTCTGACTTGCTCTTGTAGCCAATGTGCTTATGTGATGAGTCCGATTGAATTTCTGATCAATGTTGATCATGAGGGAGTTCAGTGATGGTAACATTATTGAATGTCAAGGGGTGGTGGTTAGATTCTCTCTTATTGGTGATGATCATTTCCTGGTATTTGTGTGGCACAAATGATATTTGCAATTTGTCATGCAAGGCTGGATATTGACCAGATCTTCATCAATTTTATGTTTAAATACTTTTTCTAAAAGTGGACAATGAATCTAGCTATTTGCACACAACCACTAACCATAAGACTATAAGACGTAGGAGTGGAAGTAAGGCCATTCGGCCCATCGAGTCCACTCCGCCATTTAATCATGGCTGATGGGCATTTCAACTCCACTTACCCGCATTCTCCCCATTGCCCTTAATTTCTTGTGACATCAAGAATTTATCAATCTCTGCCTTGAAGACATTTAGCGTCCCGGCCTCCACTGCACTCTGCGGCAATGAATTCCACAGGCCCACCACTCTCTGGCTGAAGAAATGTCTTCGCATTTCTGTTCTGAATTTACGCCCTCTAATTCTAAAGCTGTGTCCACGGGTCCTAGTCTCCTCGCCTAACGGAAACAACTTCCTAGCGTCTACCCTTTCCAAGCCATGTATTATCTTGTAAGTTTCTATTCGATCTCCCCTTAACCTTCTAAACTCCAATGAGTGCAATCCCAGGATACTCAGCTGTTCCTCGTATGTTAGACCTACCATTCCAGGGATCATCAGTGTGAATTTCTGCTGGGCACGCTCCTTCCTGAGGTGTGGGGCCCAAAACTGGACACAGTACTCCAAATGGGGCCTAACCAGAGCTTTATAAAGTCTCAGTAGCACATCGCTGCTTTTATATTCCAACCCTCTTGAGATAAATGACAACATTGCATTCGCTTTCTTAATCACGGATTCAACCTGCATGTTTACCTTTAGAGAATCCTTGACTAGCACTCCCAGATCCCTTTGTACTTTGGCTTTATGAATTTTCTCACCGTTTAGAAAGTAGTCCATGCTTGTATTCTTTTTTCCAAAGTGCAAGACCTCACATTTGCTCACATTGAACTTAATCAGCCATTTCCTGGACCACTCTTCCAAACTGTCTCAATCCTTCTGCAGCCTCCCCACCTCCTCAGTACTACCTGCCTGTCCACCTATCTTTGTATCATCGGCAAACTTCGCTAGAATGCCCCCAGTCCCTTCATCCAGATCATTAATATATAATGTGAACAGCTGCGGCCTCAACACTGAACCCTGTGGGACACCGCTTGTCACAGGCTGCCATTCCGAAAAAGAACCTTTTATCCCAACTCTCTGCCTTCTGTCAGACAGCCAATCCTCTATCCATGCCAGTAGCTCACCTCAAACACCATGGGCCCTCACCTTACTCAGCAGCCTCCTGTGTGGCACCTTATCAAAGGCCTTTTGGAAGTCTAGATAGACCACATCCACTGGGTTTCTCTGGTCTAACCTACTTGTCACCTCTTCAAAGAATTCTAACAGGTTTGTCAGGCACGACCTTCCCTTACTAAATCCATGTTGACTTGTTCTAATCCAACCCTGCTCTTCCAAGAATTTAGAATCCTCATCCTTAACAATGGATTTTAGAATTTTACCAATAACCAAGGTTAGGCTAATTGGCCGATAATTTTCCATCTTTTGTCTTGATCCTTTCTTGAACAATGGGGTTACAACAGCGGTCTTCCAATCTTCCAAGTGACTTTTGAAAGATCTCAACCAATGCCTCCGCTATTTCCTCAGTCACCTCCCTCAGAACTCTAGGATGTAGCCCATCGGGGCCAGGAGATTTGTCAATTTTAAGACCTTTTAGCTTTTCTAGCACTATCTCTTTTGTAATGGCAACCATACTCAACTCAGTCCCCTGACTCCCTTTAATTGTTGGGATATTACTCATGTCTTCCACTGTGAAGACTGACGCAAAGTACTTATTAAGTTCTCCAGCTACTAACAATAGATATCCACTGACCAATCAATTTCAGGTTCAGTGACCCTGCCACACTGTGTGGAATTGAACCTGGGTCCCTGGTGCTGTGAGGAGAAAGTGAGGACTGCAGATGCTGGAGGTCAGAGTAAAAGAGTGTGGTGCTGGAAGAGCACAGCTGGTCAGGCAACATCCAAGGAGCAGGAGAATCGATGTTTCAGGCATAAGCCTTGGTGCTACCTGACCGGCTGTGCTTTTCCAGCACACTCTTCGACTCTGGTGCTGTGAGGAACAGTGCTAACCACTGAGCCACTGTGCCACCCAAGTACTAAGTGGTCAAGTACAAAAAGTATTTAAAATGTTTTTTCGAACATTTGCTTTTGTCTTAAAGAATCAGGAATACAAAAGGGAAAAAGTGATGTTTCAGCTGTAAAACAATCTTGGTTAGATCACCACGTGGAACATCCTAGGCAACATATTTCAAGAGTGATTCATTGGCTTCAGGGGGCAATTGGTAAAGATTTATCATAATGATACTAAGGCTAAATGAGTCACTGTTTGAGAGTGGCTATACAATATTCCTTTAAATTCAGAAGATTGAAGTGTGATTTAATTGAGGTTTTCAAAATGATCAAAGGAATTAACAGGCAAGAGAGAAGCTATTTCCTCTTGATGGGAAAGTTTAGAACAATGTGGTATAACCCCAAGATTAGAGCTTGTCAGATCAGGAATTAAATCAGGAAGCACTCTCTTCAGACAAAAGTTAGTGGAAATTGGATATTTCCTCTTTCAAAAAGGCTCTGATTGCAGTGACAGTTAAATTTTTCAATATCAAGATTGTCAATTTTTATTATAAGGAAAGGGTATATGGGATTATGAGGAGATTTTATGTCACAGTGGGTAGCATTCTTGCCTCTGAACTAGACGTTCTGGAGGTAAGCCCTGTCCAGGACTTGATGTCAAAGGAAGATGTGGCGAACAAGTTGAGTATCAATCTGTAGCATATGCCAATGGCAGTATGTTAGAGCAGAAAAACGTTCTGGTCAGTCATATACTGGAGTCTCTACCATCAATATTCATACCTGCATACTCCAAAATGCATCTAAGAAGTGTGTGTTCCTACAGCAAATTAGACTCTCTGAGCGATATCTAATGTACCATCACATTCATGGTTGAGTGGATGTGGGGAACAGACAAGCTTGAGAGGTTCAATAATCTCTTCTGTTCTTATTTTATACACTTTCAACAAAGCAATTCTTTCCCTGGAACTGATCAGTGTTGATACATAGATGATTGCTAAAGCTATCTCTAGACTCCGTCAGACAGTATATGCCCACTTTGCATTGTGGATTTGTAGAAAGGATGATAAGCATCTGCATCCTCTTGTGTAGTATATAACATAACGTATCCCTTTGACTTAGGTTAGAGGTTATTATGGATGTTAACAACTCAAGACTCCAAAATTACTGTTTATACACAATGCATTTATTTGGCACTCAAAAAGAAACTTAAACTCAGGAAGATTTAAACTCCTATGTCCATAAAAGCAAAGTTGCTTGGATTTGTCCAAGCCATGGAGCAGAGAGAGTAAGGAGTTCTCTCCTCAACTTCAAGTTGTTGATCTTTCTCTTGAGCTAGCTAGCTCTCCACTTGGAACACAGTTCCATATACTTTGCTCAATGCTTGCTACCTGCATGCTTGATTCCAGATAGGCTGAAATAGAGGCTCAGCAATTGGCCAGTTATATTTTGGCAGCCTCAACAATTGTTTGATCATCTTATTGAGACAATTCTCTGTTCTCCAGTCCTCGTAAGATTAAAGCAACAACAATCTTATCTCTGCTGAATTTTCAATTTTCAAGCAACCAGCCGATATGGTACATCAGTTATAAATTTAACAATAACTTTAATCATATCAACTTAATATATAATTTTATTCAGAGCACCAGATAACAGATTTCTACCTGTTCAGTTCCTTTAACAATAGCATAAATATACCATATTAATGGGAGGCTGTAGCTTACTGATGATGTCATAGAATCCCAGGCTAAGGTACTGGGGACATGGGTTCGAATTGTACCATGGCAGATGGTGAAATTTGATTTAGGTAAAATTTAGATTGATTAAAGCCTATCTTAATGGTGGCCATTGTCATAAAAAAAGATCTAGATTAGAGTGGTGCTGGAAAAGCACAGCAGTTCAGGCAGCATCCGAGGAGCAGTAAAATTGACGTTTCGGGCAAAAGCCCTTCATCAGGAATACAGGCAGAGAGCCTGAAGGGTGGAGAGATAAGTGAGAGGAGGGTGGGGGGTGGGGAGGATGCCTGCCTTGAAGAAGTTTTCCTCCTCTCTAATCTAGACTCTGGTTTCCAGCATCTGCAGTCATTGTTTTTACCTTAAAAAACGATCTGACTTGCCAATGTCCTTCAGGGAAGGAAATCTGCCATCCTTACACAGTCTGCCTTGCATGTAGATCCACAGCAATGGGTTAACTCTGAACTACCCTCTGGCAATTTGGGATGGGCAAAATATGCTAGTCTAGCTAGCAATGCCCATATCCTATGAACGAATTAGAAATGTATGTTACAAGCTTGGAATCAAAATAGCCAGACCTGTCAGAGGTGAAAGAATCTCTTAAACTAAGTACTTGTTTAGTAAAGGGATCAATGGTTATGAGGAAAAGGAAGGAGATTAGGGCTGAAAAACATCTCAGCCATGATCAAACAGCAGAGCAAATTAATGGGCTAAATGGTCCAATTCTGCTCCTATATTATGGTCTAACTTTTGATTATGGCAAAAATATTAAAAGTTACAAGGATCAGATGAACTCCACATAAAGACTCAACATTTTCCATCTCTTCTCCCTCTGCCTTTTCAGTTTTGTTATTGTTATTTGTTGTTTATGTTCACTACTTCCTTGACAAATGTTCACAGGGTAAATGGGATAAAAGTTGGAAAGGGGAATCACCTACATTTTTATCTATATTAACTGGGCAATTCTTAAAGACTTCTGAAAAATTACAAGACAGTGATAATGTGAAACTTTAATTGGACTTCAATTATCCTAATATGGATTAGGAGTGTAGCATTTTAAAATAGCAGGAAAGGGAGGAATTTGTGAAATGTACAAAAAAAAACATTTTTGATCAATGTGTTCCAGTCACATGGAAGGACACAATGCAGAACTGCTCACAAGAAATGAAATGGTACACGTCGAGCATGATTCAGACCTTTCAGAAACAGTAGGCACAATATTTTCTAGTTTAGAATAATTATGGAGAAAAATGCAAGACTCAATCTAACATAAAAATACTAACTGGAGGAGGATTAACTTTAATGTATTGTAAAAGGATCAAAATGTGATAGTAAAAAATGTAATTGAACAATTGTAGACCTTCAAAGAGGAGTAGTTTAGGTACAAAGTTGTTGCATTCCTATTAAAGGAAAGTAAGGAACTTAAGTCCTTGTATAGCAACCTATATAGAAATTAAAGTAAGATCAATAAATAAAGGTTACAATCAATGTAAGGTTCACGATGCAGTAGACAACCAAGTTTAAAAAAAGAAGGATAGAGGAGAATTAAAAAAAGGAAAAAGATGGGAAAAGATGGAGTACGGAAATAGATTATTGGCGAAAACAAAAGGGAATCTAAAAGCTTATATGATCACATAAATAAGAATAATAATAGTCAAAGAATGCACCCTAGATCACTGAGAAGATTAAGAAAAAAATTGGTTAAAGTTGTGTTGCGCCAGACCCTAATTTTTCTTCCATCCTCATATATGGTGATGGTATCAAAGGATGAATGACTTCAAATGTTCCATCCCTGTTTAATAAAGAGAAGAGGGATAAAATACTGGACAATCAGCCTAACATTGAGGAAATGTTCAGAGACAATAATCCAGGGCAAAATTTGGTGGTATTTGAAAACACTTCACTTAACAAGTGACAGTCAGCATGAATTTGTTCAAAGAAAATTGTGCTTGACCAACTTGATTGAGTACTTCAATTAAATAGCAGAAAGGAATATTGTGAATCATGCAGCTGATTTTGTGTATATTGCTTTTCAAAAGACATTTGACAAAACAGCACATAATAGAATTGTATGATAAATTAAAGACCACTGGATTAAAAAGGGAGACACATTGATTGTGGACAAAAAGTAGAGAACAGTGGTGAATGACTGTTCTTCATACAGGAAGGAACTATACATTGGTGTACCCCAGGGGTCAGTATTAGGACCACCACTGTTTTTGATATATACTAATATTCAGGACATGAGTACACAGGTGTCTTTTCAATGTTTACAGATGATATGAATATTACAAATGTAGCAAACAGTGAAAAACAGACTCCAACAGGGCACTAATGAAATGGATACACACATGTTGGATTAAATTTAATCCATAACAGTGTGAAATGATTAATTTTAAATTAGAAGAGAGGTGAAATAAATGGTACAATTATCACTGGGGTGCAGGAGCAGAGAAATCTATGTTTGTATGTATAAAAATCTGAAGGTAGAAGGATAATTTGAAAAGACTGTTTAAAAAACATACTGAATCTTTGACTTTATTAACAGGAGAATGCAATTCCAAGAAAGTTAAACCATATTTTCTGAAATAAATGGTTAATTCTCTAAGGGAGGATGTCTAAGCCTTAGAGAGGGTGCAGAACATGTTTACCAAAGTAGTACCACTGATAAGGTATTTCAGTAAGTCAGAGAATAAGTGGAACTGAGGTTATATTCCTTAGAGTCGGGAAGACAAGATGAGGTTTGATACAGATGTTGAAATTGATGAATGGCTTTGATTGAGTAAATAGGGAGAAACTATTTTGAGTAGCAAAAGTGTTGTTAGTCAGAGGTTACAGATTTAAGGGCACAAGGATCTGATGTGAGACAAAGTAATAATGTTTCCATAGTTATAATCTGGAACACACAGCATTACAGGATGTTGGATGAGGATTTGAAGATAATATTCAAAAGAGAATTGTGTGAATATGTGAAAGAAAATAATTTACAGCGATATGAGGAAAAGTGTGTGGGAATATGATTATTTGGCAATCCTACCAAAGGGCTAGCATTGGCATGATGTGCTGAATAGCCTCCTGCAGCATGAGAGCCTGGAGGAGAGGGACATGGCAATTAAAGTGTTAATACAGTAAAAACTGCAAATAAAAAAAAATAAAAGAAAGTAAATCAAAAGAAACCAGATGAATCATGAAAAATGGCTGGAAACAGTCAGAGACACTTAACCAAATTGCATAATGTTCCTGAATGTTGAACAGATAAATGAAAGACAAACTGTGGGAAGTAAGGCAGATAAGCAGTGAAAACAAAACCAATATATTGAATCAGAGCGTGGTCACCAGCTCCATCAGCAGTTAAGTATCACATTTGCAGATAATGAAAAGAAATAATGGAGGATTGTGAGTCCACTGAAATTTTATTCATTTTGGCATTACAAGATTTTCATTTCCAATCATTTGACACAGTCCTGCAGTTGGTTAGCTGTCAGTGCAGAGGACACAAGAAACATCACAAAAGTATCTGTAAATGACAAAGTGGGAGGGAAGGAGCGAGCAATTCAAGGAAATCACAATCACCAAAGAAGTGGCACCGAGCAAATGATCAGAGTTGTGGACTGACAAGTCAAGGAATCCTGATGGATTTTATCCTCAAGCCTTAAATAAAATGGTCACTGAGATTTTTTTTTAATTTTCTAAAATTCCCTGGATTTGTGGAAGGTTCCATTAGACTGGAAAATAGCAAGTGTAGCTCTTTTATTCAAAACAGGAGACAGAAAGATGAAAACTACAGGCCGGTTAGCTTAACATCAGTGATAGGGAAAATGTTAGAAGCCATTAATAAAGACATAATAACTAAACACTTAGAAAACTCAAGATAATCAGTCAACATTGTTAAAGAAAAATCACATTTAATCAATTTGTTGGGAGTGTTTTGAGGAAGTAGTTGTGTTGCGGATAAAAGAGAACCAGTACAAGGACTGTATTTGATTTCCAGCAGACAAATCAAAGATTACTGTGAAAAATGAAGGCTTATAATTCAGGGGTTACATATCCCTTGGCTAGAAGATCACCTAACTAGCAGGAAACAAAGAGAAAGAATAAATGAAAAACCAAAGAACTGCAGATGCTGGAAATCAGAAACAAAATCAGAAATTGCTGAAGCAGTTCTGAAGAAGGGTCACTGGACCCAAAACATTAACTCTGCTTTATCTCCATAGATGCTGCTGGACCTGCTGTGTTTTTCAAGAGAGTTCTGAGAAAGCATAAATGGGGTCATTTTCTGGTTGGCAAATGCAATGAGGGGTGTGTGACAGGAATCAGTGTTGGGGCTTATACTGAGGAAAGAGATCAATCTCAGACTGGTACAGTTGGGAAAAGAGGTGAGCCAAACAGTCAGGGCAAGCAGGAATAAAGCAGAGACTAAGGTAGGACTGATAAACTAAACTGCATTTATTTCAATGCAAAAGGCCTAACAGGGAAGGCAGATGAACTGAGGGCATCGTGAGGAACATAGGACTGGGATATCATAGCAATTACAGAAACGTGGCTCAGGGATGGACAGGACTGGCAGCTTAATGTTCCAGGATACAAATGCTACAGGAAGGATAGAAAGGAAGGCAAGAGCAGAGGGTAGTAGCGTTTTTGATAAGAGATAGCATTACAGCTGTACTTAGGGAGAATATTCCCAAACATATATTCAGGGAAGTTATTTGCGTGGAACTGAGAAATAAGAAAGGGATTTATTATAGACCCCCTCATAGTCAGAAGGAAATTGAGAAACAAATTTGTAAGGAGATTTCAGTTATCTGTAAGAATAATAGGATGGTTATGGTAGGGGATTTTACCTTTCCAAACATAGACTGGAACTGCCATAGATTTAGATGGAGAAGAATTTGTTAAATGTGTACAAGAAAATTTTCTGAGTCAGTCTGCAGATATACCTACTAGAGAAGGTGCAAAACTTGACCTACTCTTGGGAAATAAGGCAGGTGTCAGTCACTTTGGGGCCAGTGAGCATAATTCTATTAGTTTTAAAATAATGATGGAAAAGAATAGACCAGATCTAAAAGTTGAAGTTTTAAATTGGAGGAAGGCTAATTTTGATGGTATTAGACAAGAACTTTCAAAAGCTGATTGGGGGCAGATATTCACAGGTAAAGGGAAGGTTGGAAAATGGGAAGCCTTTAGAAATGAGAGTATGAGAGTCCAGAGACTGTATATTCTTGTTAGGGTGAAAGGAAAGGTTGGTAGATGTAGGGAATGCTGGATGACTTGAGAACTTGTGGGTTTGGTTAAGAAAAAGAAGGAAGAATATGTCAAATATAGACAGCAGAGATTGAATGAATCCTTAGAAGAGTATAAAAGCAGTAGGAGTATACTGAAGAGGGGAATCAGGAGGGCAAAAAGGGGACATGAGATATCTTTGGCAAATAGGATTAAAGAGAATCCAAAGGATTTTTATAAATACATTAAGGACAAAAGGGTAACTAGGGAGTGAATAGGGTCCCACAATGATCAGCAAGGCGGCCTTTGTGTGGAGCTGCAGGAGATGGGGGAGATAGTAAATGAGTATTTTGCATCAGTGTTTACTGTGAAGAAGGACATGGAAGATATAGAATGTAGGGAAATAGATGGTGACATCTTAAAATGTCCATATTACAGAGGAGGAAGTGCTGGATGTCCTGAAATGCATAAAAATAGATAAATCCCCAGGATTTATGTCCTAAAGTCTGTCTTTGGGACAGTCAGCAGTGAAAAGTGGCCGAGCAGAGGCTGATAGCTAAGTTCGGTACCCATAGGGAGGGCCTCAACCGGGACCTTGGGCTCATGTCACATTACAGGTGATCACCATTGCACTATACACACACAGACACTCCTACACACACACACACACACACATATACACAGACACTCACACACACCCTTACAGACACACACACTCCCACACTCATACAGGCATCCTCTCAGAGACTTAGACCATTCTATACTCATGCACACACACATATATACTCTCTCTCACAGACACTCACAACCCCCCACCCCAGACACACACACACACACACTCCCACACTCACACGTGCACCCCCTCACAGACTTAAGACATTCTACACTCACTACACACACATACATATACACTCTCTCTCACACTCACAACCCCCAACCCAGACAGACACATACACAGACACACACACAGACAGACATGCACACATATATTTTGTGAGGTGAATTTGTACTTGCAGAGTTACATTGTACTTTGCTCAAAAACTGCATGAATTCATGTAAAACTCTGTTATCTCACTTTTTAGATTAGAATCAATCTAAACATCATGCCATAGACAGAAAACACAGGGGGCTAACACCTTCAAGATATTGTCTAACTATCACTCATTGTTACAGCTAACCTGAGAATGCAACTTTTAAAAAAAGGTTTTGTGATTTACACATGAAAGAAGTGAAATTACCATGGTATTCAAATAGATGAAAGACTCAACAGACAATCAAGGTATTTTTCAATGTATAATTTCAGTTACATCACACTGTAAATTTTTGCTACAAATCCTGTGCCTTACAATTGTGTCCTCCACAATCACCTGATGAAGTGTGTTTCCAATTAAACCTGTTGGACTATAACCTTGTGTTGTGTAATTTTTAACTTTGTACACCCCAGTCCAACACTGGCATCTCCAAATTATGTAAGAATGAGATGTGAAGGCTCAGTTAGGGCACTTGAGAGTTACAAGTTGGCCAGGTAATGCCTAAAGAGGGATCTAAGAGCCAGGTGGGGACATGAAGGGTTGGCAGATAGGATCAAGGAAAAGCCTAAGGCTTTCTATAGGTATGCCAGGAATAAAAGAATGACTAGAATAAGGTTAGGGCATATCAAGGAGAGCAGTGGGAAGTTGTGCGTGGTGTCTGAGGAGATGGGGAAGCACTAAATGAATATTTTTCATCAGTATTCACACTGGAAAAAGAGAATACTGAGATACAGGCAACCAAAATAGATGGGATTGTGGCTCACAAGGTAGAGGTATTAGCAATCCTGGAAAGTGTGAAAATAGATAGGTCCCCGAGGCCAGATGGGGTTTATCCTAGGATTCTCTGGAAAGCCAGGGAGGAGATTGCAGAGCTTTTGGCTTTGATCTTTATGTCATCATTGTCGACAGGAATAGTGCCAGAAGACTGGAGGAACTTAAATATTGTCTTCTTGTTCAAGAAGGGGAGTAGAGACAATCCTGGTAATTATAGACCAATGAGCTTTACTTCAGTTGTAAATAAAGTGTTAGAAAAGGTTATAAGAGATAGAATTTATAATCATCGAGAAATGATTAGGAATAGTCAACATGATTTTGTGAAGGGTATGTCATGCCTCACAAACCTTACTGAGTTCTTTGAGAAGGTGACCAAACAGGTGGATGAGGGTAGAGTGTTTGATGTGGTATACCAGTGATATGTGGTATATCAGTAAGGCATTTGATAAGGTTCCCCATCGTAGACTATTGCACAAAATACAGAGGCATGGGATTGAGGGTGATTTCGGGGTTTGGATTTGAAATTGGCTAGCTGAAAGAAGATAGAGATGGTGGTTTTTGGGAAATGTTCATACTTGAGTTCAGTTACTAGTGGGGTACCACAAGGATCTGTTTTGGGACCACTGCTTTTGTCATTTTTATAAATGACCTGGATGAAGGCTTAGAAATGGGTTTGTAAATTTGTGGATGATACTAAGGTCGGTGGAGTTGTGGATAGTGCCAAAGGATGTTGTAGGTTACAGAGGGACATAGATAAGCTGCAGAGCTGGGCTGAGGGATGGCAAATGGAGTTTAATGTGGAAAAATGTGGGTTTTTTTACTTTGGAATGAGCAACAGGAATAAAGAGTACTGGGCTAATGGTAAAATTCTTGGTGTAGATGAACAGAGAAATCTTAGTGTCCATGTACATATATCCCTGAAGGTTGCCACCCAAAGTTGTTAAGGAGGCATATGATGTGTTAGCTTTTGTTAGCAGAGGGTGAGTTTCGGAGCCATGTGGTCATGTCGCAGCTGTACAAAACTCTGGTACGGCCGCACTTGGAGTACTGCATACAGTTCTGATCACCGCATTATTGGAAGGATGTGAAAGCTTTGGAAAGAGGAGATTTACTAGGATGTTGCCTGGTATGAAGGGAAGGTCTTACGGCAAAAGGCTGGGGGACTTGAGGCTGTTTTCATTCGAGAGAAGAAGGTTGAGAGGTGTCGTAATTGAGACATGTAAGATAGTAAGAGTTAGATAGGTTGGACAGCGAGAGCCTTTTTTCTCGGATGGTGATGGCTAGCATGAGGGGGCATAGCTTTTAATTGAGGGGTGATAGATGTAAGACAAATGTCAGAGGTAGTTTCTTTATTAGAGAGTAGTAGGGGCGTGGAAAAACATGCCTGCAACAGTGGTAGTCTCTCCAACTTTAAGGGCATCTAAATGGTCATTAGATAGACATATGGATAAACATGGAATAGTGTAGGTTTAGTTGGGCTTCAGATTGATTTCACAGGTCAGCGCAACATCAAGGGCCGAAGGGCCTGTACTGTGCTGTAATGTTCTTTCTTCTATGTTCTATGTTCTAAGTATTTTTCAAGTATTTAGGTATTTAGGATATATCAGTGCAGTCCAGTCCTCTTGCCCTTTGTGAAATCTGGAGAGGAATTGCTTTCATTATTTTGAAGTACAGAGGGCACTGATTGTAAACATAAATGAACAAAGCCTAGATGCAGTTTGTGATCTTAGAAAGTGAATGTACATCAAGCAGAAGACTTTATCTTTAAAATGGCTACCTTTCCTACTCTTAATTATTTGCTTAGAACGAGGACATAGGAGCTGCTTGAACACTGCTCCCACTTTACATGCACATATAATTGCTTCTTTTATTCTAGTTATGTACTGGAAAGTCATCTAAAAGACCTTTCAGTCTGTCATTCGGTTATATTTAGTGCACGTCATGAAATCATTTATTTACAGTCAGATTCTAAGAAGATTTCAGAAAGGTGATACTTGAACTTTGAATCCAATGTCTGGATAATTGAGTCCCATCCCTGGGCTACACTTGTGTTTGACACAATACTGATAATGCATGAAGTGGGCTGAAGGTGGCCTCAACGTTCAGTTAGTTGGTTGAACTTAGCAGGGGCAAAAGTTGGGACGTGAGATTTTGCAGCTGTTCATAATTACTGAGGAGATAAACTAGTCAGCATTGTTATTCCGGATTGTGAGCAAATAATTCCGAGTCAAAATCTATTTGTTTGTGTGTACAGAGATGCTGATAATTAATTTCCTATTCTGCAATTCAATGGGCTTGTGGCATTCGCTATTTAAGTAGAAGAGAAAATGATTGAAAAGGAGCATTAAGGTGAATAATAAGCTGTCTAAAGGAGGAAGCTGAAAACAACATTAATTGCCCTCACATACAAAAATTCCTTGAACATGTCAAGAATTAAAAACCTTCTGCCACGTATGAGGAACATCTGCACTGTTAAAAAGGCAACTAAAAAATAAATCTTCAGAAGTAGACATACAAGCGATGTCACTGAATTATATTTGTCTGTTGAGACAGGATAGTCAAAGATAGAGAAACAAACAACATCACTGAGGTCTGCATGGCTTGGTCCGTTGAGACAGGAAGGTTAAAGGCAGAAGCCAGCCGAGCTGGAGCCTGCTGCTCTCTTACACAAGAGAGGAAGCAGCAATTCAGAAGGACAGAATGAGACTGTGCCTGTTCGTACAGCAAAACACCTGTTGGCAAAAATAAAACTTGTTTTAAAAATAAGATGTGCAGCAGATTGCTGGGATTTGGTGTTTTCCAAATTGGAAATCACCAGTTGGCCCCCTTTGGAGTGTGAACAAATGCCTTAAGGAACTTAACATGTTAACTGGTGGCAAGTGTTGTTAGAAGTAGTTAATGTTTAATCCAATTTACAGATAACACACAGTCTCTGGATGGAGACAAGGAATTCCATCCTAGATTACAGTGGGAGCAAATATATCTGTACCAGCTCCCCAAGGTACTAGTAATTGTTGGTTGTACTTATTGCTATCCTGCAATATATGTTTTTATTATGAGCAAGCATGTAGATGAGGGTAGGGCAGTTGATGTGGTATACATGGACTTCAGTAAAGCCTTTGATAAGTCTTTGATATGGTAGGCTGCTGGAGAAAATGCAGAGCCATGGAATTGAAGCTGATTTCGCAGTTTGGATTAGAAACTGGCGTTCTGAAAGAAGGCTGCAGGTGGTGCTTGGTGGAAAATATTCAGCCTGGAGCCTGGTTACTAGTGGTGGGCCACAAGGATCTGTTTTGGGACCACTGTTGTTATTTTTATAAATGACTTAGAAGCAGGCATAGGTGGATGGATTAGTAAATTTGCAGATGACACTAAAGTCAGTGGAGTAGTGGACAGTTTGGAAGAATGTTAAAGGTTGCAGAGGGACTTGGATAAACTGCAGAATTGGACTGAGAGGTGACAAATGGAGTTTAATGCAGCTAAATGTGAGGTGATGCACTTTGGAAAGAATAACAGGAAGGCAGAGTACTGGCTCAATGGAAAGATTCTTGGTAGTGTGGATGTGCAGAGGGATCTTAGAGTCCATGTACACAGATCCCTGAAAGTTGCCACCCAAGTTGATAGTGCTGTTAAGAAGGCATACGGTGTGTTAGGTTTCATTGGTAGAGGGATTGAGTTCCGGAGCTGCAATATCATGCTGTAACTGTACAAAACGCTAGTGTGGCCGCACGTGGAATATTGTGCGCAGTTCTGGTTGCCCAATTACAGAAAGGATGTGGAAGCATTGGAAAAGATGCAGAGGAGATTTACCAGGATGTTGCCTAGTCTAGAGGGAAGGTCTTATGAGGAAAGGCTGAGAGGAAAGGTCTGTTCTCATTGAAAAGAAGAAGGCTAAGAGGGGATTTGATAGAGACATACAAGATGATCAGAGTAGATTGGGTAGACGGTGGAAGTCTTTTTCCTAGGATGATAATGTCAGCTTGTCGGAGGGGGCATAACTACAAATTGAGGGGTGATAGATTTAAGACAGATGTCAGAGGCAGGTTTCTTTACTCAGAGTGGTAAGGGCGTGGAATGCCCTACCTGCCAATGTAGTTAACTCAGCCACATTGGGGCGATTTAAACAATCCTTGGATAAGCACATGGATGATGATGGGATAGTGTAGGGGGACGCGCTGAGAATAGTTCATGGGTTGACACAACATCGAGGGCCGAAAGGCCTGTTCTGCGCTGCAACATTCTATGTTCTATGTTCTATGAAAGCAGGAGAATGGGGTTGAGAAACCCATCAGTCATGATTAAATAGTGGAGCAGACTTGATGGGCTGTATGGCCTGATTTCTGCTCATATGTCTAATGGCCTTATGATCTTACCACTAGATAGATCCAAAATAAAGATGAAGAAGGCGGGGAGCAACATGAAACACCCCTTGCGCAGTACCACATACTGGTAGAAGTGGCGAATACAAATTACTAAGATTGGCCAGCTGGCTAAATATCACAAATGTCTTCCTGGATCCTCTCCCCAGCTTTTTCTTTAAAATTTTCCTTACAATCTGGAAGCATCAGGATCCTGTGGAGATTTCCAGGAATGCATTCGTCAATAAATGTCACAGCCCTACTCAGTGGCTCCTGCAATTGAAAACCTGACCCATTCAATTTTCATGAACAAGACTCTTTCTTGGGTGTTTGAAATGTACATGTGGGATTTAATTTAACATTTGAGTCTTACAGTTTCAGTTTAAATAGTAGAATTGCATCATTTGCATTAGGTTGTACACAGAGTTATTGTGATACCATTTAAATTGGATACAAATGAGCCATTCTATAATTCCAAACATAGTCAGATGCTTCTGGGACTTTTTCCTCCGTTAAAAGCAATACCAGGTGTGAAAATGACAATAATCAACGCATATTGTACAGTGTAAGCTTTGTACAAAGAAAGGAGAAAATATGTTCAGTTACCAGGTAAATTATTTAACTGATGAGAATAATTCAATGTAGATTGATGATAATTTTGGCTTTTCAATTTCTGTTGACTTCACAACGTGTCTTATACAGTATATAATGCTTTCACTCAGTTGAATGTACAACATTCCTGATTAGTTCTGACTATCATTTACATGCACTGAAAGGACCACCTTGGTAATGTATTACTGCTAACTTCTATTACTAAAAGTTTATATTTAGGCAATCACTACAATGTAAGAGAAGAATCCCTGGGAACCTTCAAAACAACAAAGGGATAGCAAAGACTGAGCAAGAGCTTTTTAGCAAGGACAAATTTAATGGGTGTTATAAAGAGCATTTCTGTACTTCCTCACTCTACAGTTAAATTTGTAATAACATTATCATACAGCTTTCAGTTATCGACCTTTAGCAATCTTTTTAAGGGCCTTAGGTTTGTTTCTTGCAGTCTAACATATCGATCACAACATGTATTGTGTACAAAAACCTCAGCTTTTGTATAAGTGAAGGTCTGAATGCTTTTTGTTTCAGATTTGTGCCTACAGAAAAATTCTAGTCAACATAAAAGGGCCTGTTGTATGTAGCGCAGAATGACCTTACAGAGGATGCCAGTGTTATCGGACCCAAAGATGGCCTTTTTACATCATGAAAGGTTATCTGCTGATAAAAGTTAGTGTATGCATAGTGAGGGCAAGGATTGCTAGCATGGTTGTTGGGGCA
Source organism: Chiloscyllium punctatum (assembly GCF_047496795.1). NCBI lineage: Eukaryota > Metazoa > Chordata > Chondrichthyes > Orectolobiformes > Hemiscylliidae > Chiloscyllium > Chiloscyllium punctatum. The sequence goes on along the minus strand of NC_092763.1, from coordinate 58,129,571 downwards.
GGAAGGTAGTTTGTGAGTAGATGAGCCCATGTGAAGGGTCCTGATAACTATTGTGGCATAGAAAAGTAAGAACACTTTGGTTACACTGATGCCAACATCAGAATAGATGTGATGGACAAACTGAAGAAAAGGAATAAAGTCCCTAAAGTAGGCAAGATGGTAAAATACAGAGGAACCTCGATTATCCGAATACCAATTATCCGAAAATCGGATTATCCAAAGGAGATCTCGAGGTCCCAATTAGAAACATTACATCAAAGATGTGTTTCCAGCAGTGATCGTGTCTTTTGTTTAGTGATTAACCAGGCACCATCTCCAAATGACTGACCTCCCGCCCTGTCTCTCTCCACACACTTTCCCTCGAATTCAACAGAGGGATGTACCCTAACCACCCTGCCCTTCCCTAGATAATGTCTCGAACACTGTCTGGTACAGGGCAAAAGTGGAACCTGTCAAAAGGTTGCAGTACAACGTTTTGTGTGTGTGTGTGTTGGTGTACACCGGAGGTGGGGCGGGGAAATGGGTGGGGGGGGGGGCGATATTGGGTGGTTTTGGGGGCGAGAGAAGGGATTGGGTGGCAGGTGGGGGTAGTGTTGGATGGGGTTGGGGGCAGGGGGCGTTGTTGGATGCGGGGTTGGATGCAGTTGGGGCGGGGGCAGTATTGGACAGGGTTGGACGCGGTTGGGGGGGGCAGTGTTGGACCAAGTTGGGGGACGGGTAGGTGTTGGAAGGGGTTTGGGGTGGCAGGGGCTGGTGGGTGGGCAGTGTTGGGGGTGGGGTCTTGCACGCTGTGTGCTGCTGCAGTCTCCTGAATGTGGAGCAGACGAAAATCTCCGATCCCCAGAGGAAAGGCATTTAATCGATTAACTGAATAATCAATTATCCACACGATACTTAGCTAGTTGGCCAATCGTTCGGACAATCAAGGTTCCCCTGTATATAAACCGGGTCACCACATGATCGTGCAGAACTTAAGTATTTCCAAAAAATGACTTATTGATTTTGTTTTGCACTTAATAAAACACACGCAAAAAAGCAAAATTTCAAAAAGATTGAGAGTTTATACTGGATGAGAAAATTGTGCTGATTGGCTAGAAAGTCATCTCTAATTGGTTGAGATATTGCAAGACATTGGAGAATGTACCAAGGCACTAATGTATCTCATAAAAGAAGTACCAGAACGGAACATGTGTTATTGAGCTTTGAGAAGATTTTTAGCTCAGTTTGAGGTTCTGGATGTAGGTTTGCTCGCTGAGCTGGAAGGTTCATTTCCAAATGTTTCGTCACCCTGCTAGGTAACATCTTCAGTGGACCTCCAGGCAAAGCACTGTTGATGATTCCTGCTTTCTATTTATATGTTTGGGTTTCTTTGGGTTGGTGATGTCACCATAGGAAATGATATCACCAACCCCAAGAAACCCAAATATATAAATAGAAAGCAGGAATCATCAACAGTGCTTCGCCTGGAGGCCCACTGAAGATGTTACCTAATAGGGTGACAAAACGTCTAGAAATGAACCTTCCAGCTCAGCGAGCAAACCTACATCTTGAACATGTTTTTTTTCCCTTTGGCAGACAAGTCTGTGCACATGATATGTAGCTTCAAACAAATATTCAGAGCTTAAATTAATGGTGAAATTCTTGACACATTCAAATTATTCAGCAAGTTTTGCCCAATAACAAAATCAGATTTTGTGTTTGACATTGTATTCTAAGTTTTGCAAATACTGGCTAGCTGCATATGGTCAGTACTCTGGCTAAACTTTCTTCAGGAAGTGGGCCTGCCAGCATATTAATGGCAGAATACCTGTATATCTGTGACTTGTGGGTGAGGAAGCCTGTTTCTGCTTATTTGTCTCCATTTTCTGATCTTCATTTCATTTGTGCTTCATCCTGTGTTTTCTTCATAAATTCATTTTTTGTGATGCTGCGCGAGACAGATTAAATAATGGATGTAGGTTTGCTTGCTGAGCTGAAAGGTTTGTTTTCAGACATTTCGTCACCCTGCTAGGTAACATCATCAGTGAGCCTCTGGATGAAGCACTGGTGACATGGCCCGCTTTCTGTTTATGTGTTTCGGTTTCCATGGGCTGGTGATGTCATTTCCTGTGGTGATGTCATTTCCTGTTCTTTTTCTGTAGGGGTGGTAAATGAGATCCAAGTCAATATGTTTGTTGATAGAGTTCTGGTTGGAATGCCATGATTCTAGGAATTCTGTGCATGTCTCTGTTTGGCTTGTTTTAGGATGGATGTGTTATTCCGGTTGAAGGGTCGTGTCTTTTTGTGGCTAGTTAATGTCCATGTATCCTGGTGGTTGGTTTGTCCAATGTAGTGTTTGTTACAGTTCTAGCAAAGTATTTTGTCAATGTCATTACTTTTGCTTGTCTGTTTAGGGTCTTTCAAATGTTTAGGATCTTTCACTAGCTGCTGTTTAAGTGTGTTGGTAGGTTTGTGGGCTACCATGATGCCAAGAGTCTGATTAGTCTGGCAGTCATTTCCAAAATGTCTTTGATGTTGGGGGGACTGGCGAGGGTTTCTGAATGTGTTTTGTCTGCTTGTTGGGGTTTGTTGCTGAGAACTTGGTGGACTGTGTTCGTTGGGTACCCGTTCTTTTTGAATACACTGTATCGGTGATTTTCCTCTGCTCTGCGTAGTTCCTCTATGCTGCAGTGTGTGGTGGCTCGTCGAAATGATGTTCTAATGCAGCTTCATTTGTGGGTGTTGGGATAATTGCTTCTCATCTTCTCAAATCTTCTCAAAACTCCCTAACAGATGAAACAAATTGAAGAGATGCCTCACAGGAAAAAAAATTGCCTCACAAAAGAGCCAATGTGGTTTGTGCCAGTCTACTCCTGCATAAACTGTGTGTTCCTGAACAAGTATAAAAATGAAAGAAGGGGAAGGATACTTGTAAAACACCTTTGAACCCCGCCACTTCTATCTTTCCATAAACTTGGGCCAAATATACTAAGAATCTCCCTTTATATTGGGCCAAATGGTTGAAATATGGCTGTCTATTGTCTGTATACATTAGTATACAGTAGTAGTCTGCAGCCATTTCCTGGAAGCGTGCAAAGAATATTCAATGTTTAAAAATTAGCAGAGTATCTAGATAACCATCTCTGAGCCCATTCCCACAGTACTGTTTACTGGCAGCAGAGCCCATCTTTCAAAATTTATATGTCATAGGAAAATTATTCATGCACCCCATCCAGTACGTGTGTTCTGCAGTTTCTGCAATTGTAAAAGGGAAATTATTATTTTGATGCTTTCCAGGGTACCTCCTCGGAAATTTCTTGATTCATGCCAGGAACACCCTACTTCAATATTTAGAAAATATGAAAATGTCAATAACTCTCTGGCAAACTTTCTGTTTCCAATAAAACTCTTTCGTTCTTGTGCACAGATCCTGTGAACTGAAGAGGCCCTGGTCACTTTGCTACTACTGTATATGCATTCACATAGCTTTTGCATATGCAGTTAGAAGATAGCCTGCTACTCCAAAGAGTGCTACTCTTCTTTGTTGAATTTTCTACGTATAAACTTCAGTGTCTTGAACATGGTAGTTATCCACATATAGTCCCTGCATCCCATTACAGATTCAACAAGAATAAAAATCCAAACACTGGAAGAAGGCTTGCTTTTTAAGATCAAGCACCAATAATTTACAAGCCAACGTTTGGCCAAAAATCCCATCCCCTAAGGTAATTTTGTTGCTGGCTTGGCTCCCAACACCTGTTCTTCAAGTCATTGGAGCTTACTACACAGCACGGGGAAGCTGGCTTTGTAAATGACACAATACTTCTGGCACCAATACCCAAATGGAAGGGTATGTTATTTATGTCAGGTTTAGTACAAAATGATCAGATACAGAGTAAAGCTCCCTTTGTGGTGTCGTTGTCACGTGTTATTGTCTGAACTACTGGAAAAAGATAGATTTCTACTACTGGGATGCTGTCTTTTGCCACACTGTCTAACTCTTATGTCTGGTCATCTAGATGTCCTATTGCAATACATTAATTTACGTGTTCGCAAAACCACTCCAGAGGGTAAGTCCTTCTGATGGAGCGACAGTGTAGAGGGAGTAGGAAGCAGGGATTTCCACAACACCATTAGTGTGCTGGGGCTGTCGGCACTTTAATTAAATGATGGGGTAGAACATTATAGGAGCCTGATCAATGTGGGCTGTGGAGCAAAATGTGGCAACAAGTCCAATGAAGCTGACCTTGAAGTTGGGAGCAATTCATTGCATCTTTTGAGCAAGTTCTGGGTGCTGAAGTGAGATTTCTGCTAGAAACATCGAAGCATAAAAAATAGGAATAGGACTAAGCCATTCAACCCTTTGAGCCTGTTCAGCCATTTAATATGAAGATGGTTGATCATCCAATTCATTACCCTGCTCCCACTTTCACCCCATACCTTTTGATCCTTCAGCCCGAAGAAAGATATCTATCTTCTTCTCCTCCTAGGGAATGGCAAGTTGTTGACAAGAGGGATTGTTGCATGCTAATGACCTTATTAAATGCACATCTCACCTCACTAATATGCAGCTTCCATCCTCCCACCTGCCATGAGCAAACTAGATGCCAAGAATTCTTGATATGAATGACAGAACAGTTACCTGGTGACTTCTGCTCACCACTGGCTGTGAAGGAACTCCATGTTGTTCAGAATGAAATAGAATCTCATAACAGTTATACAATCCACAGACATTAGTTACCCACGCTGCTCATCCACTGGTTGGCATCTGATATTTGCCAATTCCTCAGATTCCTCAAGGCACCTCTGCAGTAGATTTACAAGAACTTTGGAAACACAGACCTGCATTACAAAATACAACAGCAACTGGCATTGAAAGGCTGCTTCAAGGACACTGCAGACAAACAGACACTCAGCTGATGAATTGGACCAGACTGCACCTCAGGGCTGCCAGCTTGCTCTCTTAGCATTCACTCACTTTGCATTAAACTGCAAGCCTGCAGCATCCCTGCCTTGCTTGCCATGCCAATTGATGCAGTCACACAACCAAGTAGCTTGCCTTGCCTGGTCTCAGACAAAGGGGAGTGCATCTTGCTGTATGGCACCACGCTACATCAATCTCACACCTACGCCATGTCTAAGCAGCTTAACCAGCAAACCACAAAACATGTGCAACAAGTAGCAGCTATATCTGAAAGCTTTTGGAGAGTATTCCTCATTAATATCAATGGAGGCACCTATCAGTCAGGAAGGTCCTGGCACTGTAAGCCAAGGGCAGTATCCAATACCAATCCAAGTGAATAGCCATCACTAACAATCCAGAAGAGAGGATTCTGGGTCAAGATGGCTGTGCCTCTGCAATCTGGGGAGCGGTCACAGTATGTTGACTGACTCCTTTGCAGTCAGTCTCGGAGGGGAAGAGCCATCATGGTTTGGGAGGCATGCAGCCATCAGTCCGGGGGCCTCTTGTGTCTGGATTAGAATGGTGCTGGAAAAGCACAGCAGGTCAGGCAGCATCCGAGGAGCAGGCAAATCGACGTATCGGGCAGGAGCCCTCATGATTCCTGATGAAGGGTTCCTGCCTGAAGCATCAATTTTCCTGCTCCTTGGATGCTGCCTGACCTGCTGTGCATTTCCGGCACCACTCTAATCTTGTTTCTATTCTCCAGCATCTGCTGTCCTCACTTTCACCTCTTGTATCTGGTTAAGCTGCTTAAGGAGGTGGACTGTAGTAAATCCATTAGACTGTCCAGAAGTACTAAAGGGAAAGACTGGTGGGCACAGAGGACAAGGGGGTGGGGTGGGGGGTGGGAGGTCGGGAGGGAGTGCTTCCACAAGAACAATACAGAGGAACCTGTTTGTGGAGATGGGAAAGTTGTGGCCTGGTGTGTGGGGAGAGATAATGACAGTGGTGAAGCGATGGGGCGGAGGGATGAATTTGTACAAAAGGGAAATGGCAAAACACAAATGGGAAGGGGGACACGCAGGAAGGGGGTTAGTTCATGGGTGAGAAGAGAAAAGGCTTTAAGAGGGGGACGATATGACCACACCTAGCATGGTGAGGTGTTGATGGGAAAGGTGGGTAGGTGCAGCCTCATATAGATGGGTTAGTTGGGGACCATATGAAAGGCTACTAGGAGGGGGACCAAGATGTTGGGGACCTCACTGACACATAGAGATGGAGGATGGAAATGACTGGCCAAAGACTTTCTGCTGCCAACTTCCATTGTGCCCGAAATCAAATGTATGCAATGAGGAAGTAAATGGCTATGACCACTCCCAAAGTGGATGTGTTAAATGTTTCAAACTGTGAGGGAGAGGGTTGCAAGATTGAACAATGCAAGGTTCTTTTGAGGTCAACAACAAGAATCTCTCATCTGTGGGCCCCTGAATCCCTGGCAATCTGAGTGCATTGGCTTCCTGTCAGCTATATACCTTCCTCCTCACACATCAATGACCACTTCAATCACTGCAATGCCTTTGCACACAGACCAGGGAAACCAAAAGGGATCTTTAACTATGAGAAGCAATTGTTCCAGTAAAACCCATTCCCTTGAATATGCCTTGTTAATCTTGCTGCAGCACACTCAACACAAATATTGATCCATGGACATGATATAAGGCATCATGCTGGCACAGTTACATTTGGGGTTACATAGAGATTTAAACAAATGGGTGTAATGAAAAACCAATTAACTGTATTCGAACATAATACCTTATACACATAATGTTCTCTCCTATGCTATCAAAGCACCAGCTAAAGTTTTGATTTCCCTTCCTCACCCCCTCACTTCATCTTACTGTTGGCCCAGTTTCCGCACTGGGGTGTTCAGGCAACTGGGGCGTTTGTATATGACGCGAGTGTAGTCTGGCAAGAGGCAAAAGGATCATCCTTACTGTCAATTTCCAACGTTTGAAGGTGGGGGGGTGGATAGTGGGGGGGTTGTGTGTGTGTGCAGGCAGTGTGTGTGCAGGCAGTCTTGCAACCCTCTCCCTCACAGTTTGAAACATTTAACACATCCACTTTGGGAGTGGTCATAGCCATTTACTTCCTCATTGCATACATTTGATTTCGGGCACAATGGAAGTTGGCAGCAGAAAGTCTTTGGCCAGTGATTTCCATCCTCCATCTCTGCAGTGTCCTGAGAGAAGACTTTTAGGGACCTGTGTCTACTTCCTCTTGGCATCACCCTGTCTCTGTGTGAGGGAGCGCATGTCATGATCCCATCACCCTGTCATCATGGCTTGCATCCTGAGGAAGAATGCTGTGGTAACGAGTGCAGGAGTGTGAGTCTCTCTAGCAGATCCTGGGGGGTTGGACTTGACTCCTCAACCCACCCACAATTATGTCCCACATATTTGCCTGTGCTCCTGTTCCTCCCTGTGCATATGGACAAAGTCCCTGCTTGCCAACACCATAGAATCTCTCCTACCTGGGGTAGAACAGATACCTGGTTTCCAGCAAGCGTGGCTTGGGGCACTCCTCATGGTTGGAGAGTGAGTTATGGTGGAGCAGTATGTTTTTCTACTGATGTCATCATTATCACACTAGTACCTGCAAGACATAAGGGAGGGAATGTGTCACAGTCAATGGTTAGAATTGGTGTGCGCTGAAGGACACTGACAGCAGGGTTAACTGTGACAATTGCTGCACTACTCTTGGTGGGACATGAATGTCTTGGCATTCCATTGGGAAGTAGACCCAATTATTTTCTGCAAGGCCCTGGATCCATAGTGGGTGAGGAGCCTGATATTGGGCACCCCTGAACCCATCAGGGTCCTTCCTGCCTTATTGTGGGATGTTCTCTCCTGCCTAAGAGAAAGGGAGGGATTGAGTGACATGAAAATGGGTGGTGCAGCTGTTTGTGCTGGTGCAGAGGACCAATAGGTGGTGAGGAGTCCCAAAAAGGGAGTAGGCAGCACAGAGACTAAGCATGGCTTGTGATGTGAGATGTTGTGAGGAAGTGAGAACAAATCGAGGAAGGTTTTAAAGGCAATAGTGAGAATGACAGAGAAAGAGCCCTGGTGTGTGTAAGAGCAGAGACAGAGTGAGTATGAGGAAGAAGATCTGTACGCAGTAAAGCATGATGAGAAAAAAATTCTAAAAATGTTTCAGGATAGTAATGAAAACAATGCGATAAGACAACATCTCCTAATTTCCTTTTGATGGTATATTTCTGACTGCTCCACTGAGATAAAAATTGATTAATTACATAATAACAATTCCAACATCAGAGATGAATTCACCAGCAAGAAGCAAAGGAAAGGATTGTGAAAACATGATTTTTACCAGTTCTTCCACACATATCAGCTCTATTTTGCCCTGGACTACCAAGGCAAAGTTTATTCAAAGGACATCCATTTATCAAGATGTTAAAAGGCCGGAATTCACTCCAGGCAAGTAAAAAGTGAGTTAAGGATGGAATGCCTTCCTACCACTGAGAGAATATATCATGGACCATACCTCCAACATAAGATCAGAAATGGAAATATCCACTGATGGCGAAACAGGGTTTTGTACCGTTAGCAACTCCTCAGATGGTGAAGCGGTCATCTCCATTTGTCTAGGATACAGGGCCTGGGAGAGGGGTGGATGCAAGAAGAGGTGCATAAGCTGATAATAACAGGCCCTAGCCTTTGTCAGGCCTGGGCTCAGGCTGCACTGCATTCTATCTCAGTGGGCTCAACATGCTCACAAACAAGTGCAAGGTGGGTGCACTGCTCCAGGGCATTAACCAATACTCATGATCTGATTGTGTGGTGGGGGAGCCTGAGTGCTTGTGTCCATTGCTTCTGACAATCAGGGTGCAATTTGTCTTTGTTATTTCCCTTGACCATGCACCATCCCTCCCATGGACTTGGTATTCCACTAAAAGGAGTACAGGAGTCACCAATGGCTCAAAATACATGCAAGGCCCCAAACCCTAGGATTTGTAAAATTCAGTCACGGGGGTGACCATTTAGTGAAAAGTCACCTCCATGGGTAGAGTGAGTGAAAGATAACTCCTCTGGCCACAGGATATTTCTCTCATGTAGTTGTTGCCGTGAGGTTCACTAGTGAGCCTATCAGCAGTAAACATAGGAAAGAAACTGTAAGAAAGCAATGGTAGCAGTGAGGGGATTGTTGGAGTAGATTGAGCCTGGGCCATTTTTCACTGCGAGCTAGAAGCCTTGAACTTGGAGCATTTTGCTCAACACTAGGGCTTGGCAAGGGCTGCCTTTTTCTGAGGCTGCAGAGAAGGAACTGAAACTAGGAGAAAGCACCTTTTGCTGAGGCTGGTGTGGTGCACGTGTAAGTAGGGAAGGAGGCTACAAGAGGGATAGGAATGGTGAAGAAGAAGCCTAGAAGTGAGTGGAAGAAGTGATGGAGACTGAAAGTGCGATTGATTGGATTGAAGGAGGATGCAATAGGCTTCGAGATAGAAAGGAAAGCTGCAAGGGATGTGGAGTGGGATGGGGGGTTGCAAGAGATTGGTGGAAAGGGAAGTTGCAGGGTGGTTGTAGAGGCTGTAAAGTGGGGAGTAGAAGGAGGCTTCAAGATTAGAGAGAAAGATAATGATCACTATTTATAGCAGCTGTTGGAAGAAAAAGTAAATTGGTTCTCTTCAGGCTTGAAGTGACTTTCTCTGCAGAGAACAGAAAGGTATCCTCAGCTGGTGGTGTTCCAAGCTGTTCAGCTGCCTGCAAACCAATAAGGAGCAATGTAGAGTCCAGAAGCAGATGAAGCACATGGGCCCATAGTCTCTCTCCTTGGCCTTGCCTGGATGAGTGCAGCTTCAACAACATTCAAAAGGCTCAATGCCATTCAGGCAAAACAGTACGCTTGATTGGTATCCCAACCACTTACTTTGATATTCACCCCTTCGCTTCAAATGAATGGTGCCTATAGTGCAGACCATGGACGAATCCACTGACACTGCGATAGGTCACTAAACTTCCTTCAACAGCACTTTGCAATTCCACAACTTCTACCACCTAAGAGGACAAGGCCTCACAATTATGAGGTTTATAAAACAATATGCTTTGGGACAGTGTTTTTAATGTTGGGTAAATTGAAAGGGGTCAGGCATTTGAAGTCTGCCTGAAACCAAACCGGGGTGCCTGGATTGTTAGAGATTAGAGGGAGCCAGGTTACTTCACTGGAAAGCAAGTTCAAGAGGCTGGATTTTTCCAATTTTAGTGAACCTCCACCAGGACCAACACTGCCCTGGAAACCCACAGCAGCAACTCTCAGAGGAAGAAGCGAGTAAAGTCTCAGAGGATTTACCAGCAAGGTATTCACCTGCAGCCTCCATCAGCTCTGTAATTTTCACTTTGGTGGATATTCTGTCTGGATTAGATTTGGAGACACAATCTGGTGAGCACATCACTGACACATCTCTTCAGAGAACAGCTGGAAACTCACTCAGCCCCTTGCAGATGACACATCTCTGCTGTCAGTGAAAAGTGATCTGGTCAACCTGCAGAGACAGGGATAGGAACATTGGGAGGTTTGCCAGGGGCAGTTGGCAAGCTGGAATGAAAGATGGAAGAAATCACCAATGCATAATTCTAGTTCCTTGGCTATCTCCATGGAAAAGGTTGGCTTCTGCTTTGGGGACTCAGGTTATTCAAAATACTCAGTATCTACCAGATGTATGCACAGATGTGCACTCCATCACTTTAACCTTGGGTGCTCAGCATCAACGACAAGTGAAAGGAGCATGAGGGAGTTGACAACACTCCAGGTATTGCTTCCTGTTGGGAGACAGAGTAGTACATGTCGGCAACCACAGGATTAAGAAGTGACACACATTCTCTGGATAGGCTTATTCTTGTAATTCCCTATCTAACAGTCTCTGGGTATGCCTGCATCATATGGATGGCAACGATTAGGAAGGTGGTGATGGGTCACCATCACCTTCTTGAGAGCAATCAGGAATGGGTAATAAATGCTGGCCTCTCCAGTTATCCTCATATCTCAAGAACAAATATTAAAAAATGTCGATGAGGTTTCAAGATACTGTTGAAGCTCTTCAACTCCAGTTCAGCACAATGCTAGGTGGACTGGAAACCTAACATAGCTGGTGGTAGTCAGATGTGTGAGGGAGTAATGGGGCAGAGAGAAGCCACAGATAGCACTAGCCTTCTGTCTTTGTGCTGAGTGAGAGGTGGACGCTTTCTGCTGTAACCATTTTTGGCATTTTCAGCTTCATCATTCAGTAAAACCAGATGGGATCATGCACAATGCATACTCTGTCAGTTGCCCTTTGAAACTTGCAGTTCTTAATAAGCCTACAGCTGAATCAGATGGTTACGTGTTAAAATCAGCCTTGTTGAATCACAAGTTTATCTTTACTTGTTTGCAGCATTTGGTTGTCAGATTAAATTAGTTAACACGTATAATCTTTGTACTCACTAAACAAATCTGTATACAGTATAACATATTTGACTTCTCTTATTAACCTTTTAGACATTAAGTGTCATTTGCTATTTTTCAACTCTTTCAAAAGAGATTCTCTGTATGAGAATGTTTTGAGAGGACAGATGCAAGCTTACTTGAATGTTGTTGTGGTTAATAGCAGATTAAAGTTAACTTCCTAGCTGCATGCATAATACCATGGTAAGGTGCGAGAGGGTTTCTACAATTCAGAAAACAAGAGTTAGTACCTTCATGATTGAGACCAACAATATAAGTGAGAAATCCCCATTTTTTCTTTGTTAACTAATGGATGTACTGTTATGATTTTACTTCCAAGATTTCAGGTGACCAGATTTTCATATTTCTATAAGCTTATATAGATTTTATAAAGATAATTATTACTGCTTGTTGTGATTACTTGCAACTCAGTACCTATAGCTTCCACTATGTTTTTAAGGCTATAGAAATTGAAATATCTCCACACAAGCTGATATCCCGTCACCTAGTCACACTTTACTTACACATGAACAGTCCCTGACTTTAACATTACCTCATACAGAGTCTGGTGCCAAAATGTCGGTATCTCTGACACTCAAGCTTTTAATGTCAGCCAGGGCTCCCTGAACGGACTAGGTTAACAGTCCCAATCAGAGAACATGTATTCTATGATATCCAGCTGGCTGATCTCATTACAATCACAGTAGATCTATTCCCAAGGGTCTTCTTGTAATGCAGTGCAGACCTGGGTTCAATTCCCACCTGTTCTAGAGGTATGTCATATCATCCCTGAACAAGTTGATTAGAAAAATAGGTGAAATGAAAAAATGATTAGAACAATTCCCTCTTATTACTCGATCCAGACAGTCCATTTAGGTGCTGGGTTCTCATTTTGTTGTGGGAAAGTAGAATCTTTTACTTGGTTACTGAATATTTGTTTTTTCTTTTGTTATGTTATATTCTTTTATAGCTAGAGATTGCATTCAATCATTATGACATTGTTTATGTTAAGAATTCTAAATCTCCTTCCAAATTCAAGACAGTCCTGCCCATTGAATTCTCCAAGATGAAATCAATATGATTTTCATATATTATTGTCCTGCGTGCGATGATTCTCAGCTGGTTAATTGTGATTGTTGCTGTTGTTGATTTGAATAATTTAATGCACTATTTGCATTTAGAAGCGGTGAATTGAAAGATGTAATGTTAATGGATAACTAGAAATGTACATGGTTAATGCCACTACATTTGGTAATGTACTATTTTACATACAGATCAGAATATAAAATCTGTCATGTAGAGAGTATAGCTAACATGTCTAACTCTATATAATGTTATCTTAAATAGTGACTGATCACGATCAAACTTTTAAGCTATTCCGTATAATTCTCAAGATAGAAATGTTTTTACATCTTGACTTATTGCCAAGATGTTCCCCTTTAGGTAGGTGCATGCAACCATCATCCAACCCACTAACAGCTGTCTTTTTATTCCCACTGGTAATTTTCAGCTTGTCCCTCACTTCTATCGATCAGTTCCCGTTGTTGCAGCTAATCTCAGTGAAATCCTCCAAGACAGCCTACCCTCTGGAAACACCAATATCAGTCCAGACAGACCAATGTCAGCCCATGCAGCCACTCATCATATAATGTCGCAGCATGCACTGACATCATTTAATTTATAGTTGTCAAGTTAACTGTAGCTTAGTTCCTTGTATGTGAAAGTCATTGACGGATTCTTCCCATCAGGAACCCTCAAAAATGAGAGCCCAGGTGAAAAAAAAGGTTATTCTTCAAATCAGGGAAAACTGGCTTTCAGATGGAATGACAGCTGCAAGATCAGTCAGTTAGAACTGGAGTGAGCAGCCTCCAGAGATTGCTGGTGGTTCCGCAAGAATAAGAATGACAAAGATTTAATAATGATTCTCAATTTTGTCACAATCCACATGGGAAAATGCACTACCCCACTAACCCTAGGGTTGCCACGAAGTTAAAGATTTAATTAAAGTACTTAAGGTCCTTAATTTAGCTGCCTGATGGATTCAGGTTATCAATAATGCTAGTCAGTCCCTGGACTTACTATTTATTACAAACAAATAAGTTTTAACCACAGATAAATGGCTTGAACTAACAACATATTATTCTCGTTAAGACTGTAACAATCTTTAAAATTTCGATACATCGATAAAGGCAAACAAAAAAATGTGTTAAAAAGTTATATAATATTATGAAAAATTTCTGGGGATGTTATGAGGTATTCTTTTCTCTTTAGTTCTTTTCTTTTCTCTCGACTTTGTCCGATCTCTTTTTGGTTCTCAGTTCTTTGTTAAAGGTACGGAGGATAATGAGCTATTGGATACTGGTGAAGCTGTTAAGAGGATTGGCAGAAGCTCTCAATAATATATATTACAACATATCAAAAGCTGCAGAGATGTCTAGTTGCCCATTTTCTTTCAAATTAATAATAATCTTTTTAAAAGAGTTGATGCAAGCTAAATGGCCTCCTCTGTGCTGTACCAGTCTATGATTCCAGACATGAACAAAATACATGTGGCAGATTTTGGTCTTTACTATCTGAAAGATTAGGGAAAGAGGAAAATCTGACAGGAAGCTGGCACATCAGTAACAGAAGTCAATTTCCTTCCAGGTTTTATAGCTGCTATGCAATTTCACCTTAAAGATTTTCCTTTTTGAGTTTTGTCTATGTCCCTCTTCTTCCAATTGCATCAGTATTTCAGAAAAGCTCAACAAGCACTTCACCAACATTAACAACCAATCAACAAGAATTAATAAGCTGTTTCTCTGGATGCTTTTGTTACTTACACCTCAGCATTTCACACATGAGAAAAAAAATCTCAGTTATGGAATAAGTATGCATTTAATGAAGCTTTTACAGAAAACATTAGGGCCAAGAAATTGAATCACAGCCAAAGCACAGAGCAATCTGCTGCACATCTTATTGATGCCAGAAGCAAAACCACAAATGGTGGTATACTGGACATGATTATTCATTAGAAAGAATCATAGAATCCCTACAGTGTGGAAACAGGCCCTACAGCCCAACAAGTCCACACCGACCCTCCAAAGAGGGTCCTACGCAAACCAATTCCCCATTACTCTACATTTACCCCTGACTAATGCACGTAACCTACACATCCCTGAACACTGTGGGCAACTTATTATGGCCAATTCACCTAATCTGTGCATCTTTGGACTGTGGGAGGAAACTGGAGCACCCGGAGGAACCCATGCAGATACGGGTAGAATGTGGAAACTCCACACAGACAGTCACGCAAGGCTGGAATCTGAACCCGGGTCCCTGGTGCTGTGAGGCAGCAGTGCTAAACACTGAACCACCATGTCACCCTGTGGGTAATTGCCATGGTACAAAAAGCAGATCGTACTGGTCTCCACGAGCAGCAAATTTATTTCAGTCAGTTGCAAACAAAGCTCCTGAACAGTGTACATGCTGAAACAATCTGTGATTGAAGCTGGTGTGAGTGCAGTTTGATGGAGTCACCAGTGGTCACTGGCAATGATCTTCAGTTTTAAAGTGGGGCTGGGAAGAGCACTGACCTTTTTCCAGTGGCAGTCTCCTGTGCTGTCTTTAAGAATGGCAGAGAAATATGTCCTGCAGGCTTTTGCAATCCATTTTCACAACTGGACCTGCAATATAATAATTGATACATTAGATCTTTATTTACATATGCGACAAGCTTAATACATGTTTCAGGTTGTGCCTTAGTCACCCATTAAAGAACTGTAAGTGATTCACTGGGTTGTGCCCAATGGTGGTGAGTGAATACATATATCCTGCCACATTGGGCCACAGAACAAGTATATTTTGCCGTTTTGTTTTCATTATGTTTGAAATGAAAAATCAGGCAGGATACATAACTGATTGTCAGTCTGCTTTTGTCCATTTTGTGACCATTCAACCAATATTGAATTTTGCCCTCATCATATCTTTCCTGATATATTCTTACCATTTAAAACTTGATGTTTAAACTTTGTTGAAGCTGTTTTTCGAATACTTTCTGTTTGTAAATTTTTTAAAAAATCACTAGCATAATATTGCTGTCATATGTTCTCCATTCACATAAAGATTTTCAATTTTCTCTGCTTCACCTAATTATATTGCACACCACTAATTCTGTATATCCCTATGTAAATTGGAAGTGTAAATCTCTGTCCAATGAGTGTGCAATCAGGTGAGAATAAAGTTTTTAATAAGAGCTCGAAAATGAATATTTGCAGCTTTCATTGATGCCATACATAAACATCATAGACAGAGTTTAATAAAAATGGAGAATGACATTGGGTTTGAATGGATGGTTTCCTTCTGGAACATTAACTATTTATTTCGGAGCCTACTGCACATATATACTCTGTCTTTTAAAGAGTTTACCTTTAAGAGCTCCATGTGCTACATATACACAGTGTTGCAACTCTGCCTGCATACAGATATCAGTTGGTTAGCGAGAACACTGCTTTTTAAATTGTATTGTGTTTTACGATTCTGAATAAACTATCCCACACAGTTAATCAATCCTTGATGAGAAATTCATCCTGAGAAAATAAACGTTGACTGACAGACAGTGACAAACTAGTGACTTATGCAGACACAGTGCTGATGAAATTTAACACAAGGATATGAGAAATAGATTACATGAGGGAGAAGAGGCAATACAAATTAAATTTGATAATTTTAAAGAGAGTGCAGGAAGAAAGAGAACTGGAGATTTGTTTACACAAACTATTCAAGATGGTAGAACAAGTTGAGAAAACACTTTAAAAAGGCATGTGCTTTCCTTTACCTTATTTATAATGGCATACATTTCAAACTGATGAACTTATGTTAATTTTTTAAAAACAATGGATTAGCCCTGGAAGTATTGTGGCCAGTTTGAAAATCATATTTCAGGAAGAATCTCTGAGTCTCAGAAAAAGGATGCAGAAGGATTCACCAGAATGGCACAACAGATTCAATATTTCAGTTAATTGAAGATAGTAAAGAAACTGGGTTGATTTCTAGAACTGGCCTTGCTCCTGTGCAAGCTGTTCGAGTACAGCTCCAACAGTGGTATTTACTTGACAATGTGGAAAATTATGCAGATATCAGAAGGATATTGTGAAACTTGAAAGGGTTCAGAAATGGATGTTGCCAGGGTTGGAGAATGTGAGCTATAGGGAGATGTTGAATAGGCTGGAGCTGTTTTCCCCAGAACATTGGATGCTAAGAGGAGAGCTTATAAAGGTTTAAAAAATCATGAAGCACATGGATAGGATAAATAGAGAAATCCTTTTCCCTGTGCTGACGGAGTCCAGAACTAGAGGGCATAGTTTTAGGGTGAGAGGGGAAAGATATAAAAGAGACCTAAGGTACGTGTATGGAAGTGGTGGAGGCTGGTACAATTACAACATTTAAAAGACATCTAGACGGGTATATGAATAGGCGGCATGGTGGCTCAGTGGTTAGTACTGCTGCCTCACAGCTCCAGGGACCTGGGATCAATTTCCATCTTGGGTGACTGTCTGTATGGAGTTTGCACATTTTCCCCATATCCGCATGGGTTTCCTCCGGGTGCTCCGGTCTCCTCCCACAATCCAAAGATGTGCCGGCCAGATGAATTGGCCATGCTAAATTGCCCATAGTAGAGTAGGGGAATGGGTCCGGGTGGGTTACTCTTTGGGGAGGGTCCTTGTAAAATTGTTGGGCCGAAGGGTCTGTTTCCATCTGAAAGGAATCCAATCTAATAGGAAGTGATTGGAAGGATATGGGCCAGGTGCTGGCAAGTGGGACTAGGTTAGGTTAGGATATCTGGTCGGCATGGACGAGTTGGACTGAAGGTTCTGGTTCTGTGCTGTACATTCTATGTTGCTGTGACTCAATTTCCTGCACAAAAAGCAGGAGAAATCCAAAGCAGATCATTTCCACCCTGTCAGTCTACTTTGAACATCATCAAAATGACAGAACAGAACCTTGACTGCATTAATGAGTAATGCTACCTTAACAATAACCTGCTCACTGTTGCTCATTGTGGGTTCCATCAGGGCTATGCAGTTCCTGACCTCATGACAGACTTGTTCCAAATATGGATAAAAGTGCTGATGTCCAGAGGTGAGATGAGGTGAGAGTGACTGTCCTTGAAGTAAAGACAGCATTCAATTGAATACAGCATCAAGAAACTCTGGCAAAACTGGAATCAATGGGATTCAGGTCAAAAACTATGCGTTATCTGGTGTCATACCTACAAACGAAAATGACTGTGCCAATCATCTCAGCCTCAGGACATTTCCGAATTAAGGAGAATTAAGAAGAGCAGAATTAAGGAGAACCCCAAGGCCTTTTTTTCATATATAAGAAACAAGAGGGTAACTAGAAAGGGTTGGTCTACTAAAGGATAAGGAAGGAAGGTGGTGTGTCGAACCTGTGAAAATGGGTGAGTTTCTCAGTGATTACTTTGCATCAGTGCTCACTGAGGAACAAGAGGTGATGAATGCTGAGATTAGAGATAGAAGTTTGTTTACTCTGGATCACATTGACATAAAGAGAGAAGATGTGTTGGGTAGGCTAAAGGATATTATGGTAGACAAATCCCCAAGTCTGGATGGGATCTATCTCAGGTTGCTGAGGGAGGCGAGAGAGGAAATAGCTGGGGCCCTGACAGATATCTTTGTAGCATCTTTAAACACAGGTGAGGTGCCGGAGGACTGGAGGGTTGCTCATATTATCCCCTGTATAAGAAGGGTAGTAGGGATATTTCAGGTAACTACAGACCAGTGAGTCTGACATCAGTGATGGGAAAATTGCTGGAGAAGGTACTGAGGGATAAAATCTATTTATATTTGGAAAAGAATGGGCTTATCAGTAATAGGCAACATGGTTTTGTGTGGGGTAGATTGTGCCTTACCAACTTAACAGAGTTCTTTGAGGAAGTGACCAAGTTGATAGATGAAGGAAAGGCTGTAGATGTCATATATATGGACTTTAGTAAGGCACTTGATAAGTTTCCCTTATCTAATTAATGATAAACTACTGGAGAAAGTGAAGTCACATGGTGTGCAGGGTGTTGAGCAACAGGAGACAGAGTAGTAGTTGAAGGGAGTTTCTCAAAATGGAGGAAGGTGACCAGTGGTGTTCCACAAGGATCAGTGCTGGGGCCACTGTTGTTTTTAATATACATAAATGATCTGGAAGAGGGTATTGTTGGTCTGATCAGTAAATTTGCAGATGACACGAAGATTGGTGGAGTAGCAGAAAGCATAGGGGACTGTCAAAGTATACAGGAGACTATAGATAGACTGGAGAGTTGGGCAAAGAAGTGGCAAATGGAGTTCAATCCAGGCAAAGGTGAGGTGATGCATTTTGGGAAGTCTAATTCTATAGCCAACTATACTGTAAATGGAAGACCTTTGGGAAAAGTTGATGAACAGAGAGATCTGGGAGTTCAGGTCCATTGTACCCTGAAGGTGGCTGTACAGGTGGATAGAGTGGTCAAGAAGGCATATGATATGTTTGCCTTCATTGGATGGGGAACTGAGTATAAGAGCTGGCAGGTTATGTTAAAATTGTGCAAGACATTTGTTCGGCCACATTTAGAATACTGTGTACAGTTCTGGTCACCACATTACCAAAATGATGTGGACGCTTTGGAGAGGGTGCAGAGAAGGTTTATGAGGATGCTGCCTGGTATGGAAGGTGATAGCTATGAAGAGAGGTTGAGTAGGTTATAATTGAGTAGGTAAAAACAAGGGCTGCAGATGCTGGAAACCAAATTTGAGATTAGAGTGGTGCTGGAAAAGCACAGCAGTTCAGGCAGCATCCGAGGAGCAGGAAAATCAATGTTTTGGGCAAAAGCCCTTCATCAGGAAAACAGGCAGAGTGCCTGCAGGATAGAGAGATAAATGAGAGGAGAGTGGGAGTGGGGAGAAAGTAGCATAGAGTACAATAGGTGAATGGGGGTGGGGATGGAGGTGATAGATCAGGGAGGAGGGTGGTGTGGATAGGTGGAAAGGAAGATAGGCAGGTAGGACAAGTCATGGGGACAGTGCTGAGCTGGAAGTTTGGAGCTGGGGTGAGGTGGGGGAAGGGGAAATGAGGAAACTGGTAAAGCCCACATTGATGCCCTGGGGTTGAAGTGTTCCGAGGCGGAAGATGAGGCATTCTTCCTCCAGGCGTCGCGTGGTGATGGAGCAGCAGTGAAGGAGGCCCAGGACATCCATGTCCTCGGCTGATTGGGAGGGGGAGTTGAAATGTTGGGCCACAGGATGGTGTGGTTGATTGGTGTGGGTGTCTCAGAGATGTTCCCTAAAGCGCTCTGTTAGGAGGCGTCCAGTCTCCCCAATGCAGAGGAGACCGCATCGGGAGCAATGGATATAAGAAATGATATTGGTGGATGTGCAGGTAAAACTTTGATGGATGTGGAAGGCTCCTTTAGGACCTTGGATGGTGGTGATGGAGGTGGTGTGGGCGCAGGTTTTGCAATTCCTGTGGTGGCAGGGGAAGGTGCCAGGACGGGAGGGTGGGTTGTTGGGGGACGTGGACCTGACCAGGTAGTCACGGAGGGAATGGTCTTTGTGGAAGGCAGAAAGGGGTGGAGAGGGAAATATATCCCTGGTGGTGGGGTCCGTTTGGAGGTGGCAGAAATGTCTTCGGATGATTTGGTTTATGCGAAGGTTGGTAGGGTGGAAGATGAGCACCGGGGGGTCTGTCCTTGTTACGGTTGGAGGGGTGGGGTCTAAGGGCGGAGGTGCAGGATGTGGACAAGATGAGTCAGAGGGCATCTTTGACCACGTGGGAAGGGAAATTGCGGTTTCTAAAGAAGGAGGCCATCTGGTGTGTTCTGTGGTGGCTGTCATTAGAAAAAAGGAGATTGAGGGGATACTTAATTGAGGTCTACAAAATCATGAAGGGTATAGACAGGGTAGCTAGAGATAAGCTTTTTCCCAGGGTGGGGGATGCAATAAGAGAGGTCCTGCGTTCAAGGTGAGAGGTGAAAGGTTTAAGGGGGATATATGCGGCAAGTACTTTACACAGAGGGTGGTAGTGCCTGGAATGCATTGTCAGCAGAGGTTGTAGAGGCAGGCATTTAGGGTGCGTCTGGACAGATGCATGAGTAAGTGGGGAGCAGAGGGATACAGATGCTTAGGAATTGGGTGACAGGTTTAGACAGTGGATTTGGATCGGGTCAGGCTTGGAGGGCCAAAAGGCCTGCTCTTGGACTGTAAATTTTCTTTGTTCGTTGTTCTCTGCAAAAGTTCATCATGTAGTATCCAGACGCCAACCATCTTCAACTGCTTTATCAATGACTTTTCTTCCAACATAAAGCCAGAAGTGGGCACTTCCACTGATGATTGCACAATATTCAGCACTATTCAAGATACCTGGCACACTGATGACAATGGTATGCAGCAATACCTGGACAGCATCCTGGCTTGGATTGTTAAGCATGTAACATGCACTTCAGACAAGTGCCAGAGAATAACCAGTTCCAAGAAGAGGGAACCTAACCATCTTCCTTTGATGTTCCATTGCATTACTATTGTTGAATCCACGACTATCAACATCCTAGGTGAGGCAAGTGGATATAGCAAGTGAGATAAGTATTTTTTCTTTATTCATGGACTTGTGGACCCACCATTGAAATACTGTGGCTACAGGATCAGGTCAGAGGCTCGGAATTCTGTCTTGCATATGATACCTTTTGACTCCTCAAAACTTGTCCACCATCCATAAGGCACATATCAGAAACATAATCAAATATTTTACACTTGTCTGGAGAGATAAAGCTCCATCAACACTGAAGAAGGTTAAGATCATTCAGGACAAAGCAGTATGATTGTTTGGAGCCCCATCCACCACTGTCAGCATGCACTCTCTTCATCACTGACACATAGTGCATACTGTTGTCACTATCTCCAAGATGCACTGCAGTAACTCACCAAGGGTCCTTCAATAAGACCTTCCTAATTGGCCTATCTACCATCTCAATGGATAAAGGCAGCAGATGTAAGGGCCTATTACCAATAGGAAGTTCTTCTCCAACTCACACATCATTCTGACTTGAACTCATATTGCTGTTCCTTCACTGTTGCTGGGTCAAAATCCTGGAACTCCCTTCCTAACAGCATGTGGCTATCCCTAATCCCTAATGACTGCAGACCCAAAGTTTAAGAAGGCAACTCATCACCACCTTCTTGGGGCAACTAAGCTGGTCATTGATAACACTGGCCTAACCAGCAATGTCCACAAGTCCATGAATAAAGAAAAAATACTTATCTCACTTGCTATATCCACTTGCCTCACCAAGCTATCCATTTATTATTTCCCTCAAACACCTACTGATCCTACCATTTTACCCATTCATACATTCAAACACTTGGCATTTCATGAAAATCCATCTGTCAGACATTCACACTAGACATTTAAATTTACTTTCTGGCAGGTGGTGCCATAAAAAGTCGGTATATATTTTGCATGGGATTCTCTTCACTGCTCTTAGCATGGATTCCTGTACTGAGAATGAATCATGCATTAAAAGTCAGACCTTTTGGCAACCCCTATTGAGGCAAGTGGATAATTTTCTGTCTGATCAGTGTCAGATTCAATGACTTTCATACCCATTGGAAGATTTGGACCTTATTTCTCAAACTGGCAAGACTTCTAATTATCAATGTATTCCAATAATAATTGGATTAGATCATGTCCGTGAAACTCCCTGAGCCACAATCCCTTTGTCCATGTGATTAGGCTTAATAGTTTTTGTTCAACCGTTGAAAACCTCAGGATGATTCTCTTACTTGTCTTTGTCATTGTCTTTGGTAGTTTTCACAGTTGTGCTGCTTCCATTCTAATGGATCAGAATGTGGAATGTACAGTAATGTAATCTTTGGCAGTGAGCTGACGCTCCTTTTAATTTCTCAGAGGTTTCTTTAAAGGTTCTGTTGTTAAAAGCCAATTCAGATTAACATGCAATGGATTAAAAATCATTATTTGACGTAAAGCATACTTGCATGACAGTGGAGACAGTGAGGTCTGCAGATGCTGGAGATCAGAGTTGAGAGTGTGTTGCTGGAAAAGCACAGCAGGTCAGGCAGTATCCGAGGAGCAGGAGAATCCTTTGTAGAGAGAGGAGGAGAACTTCTTCTAGGTAGGCATTGCATGACAGTGGGCGAGTCCTCAGCTCTGGAAGGAAGTTCGAGGCAACAATCAAGATGTTGAGGGTGGGTGTGATGGTGGAACAGTAATTGTGTAGAGTTCTGTGATTAGGAAGCTTAATAAAAGATGAGGTTTGAGAAAACTGAAGGCTTCTTTGAGGGAGCTGGGAAGAATGCTCCTATTACCTCTGGTCCACAAGTGTTCTGAAACTACAACTTGGGAGGGAAATAGCTCCCATTATATTTCAGCTGCAGTGAATCGCACAACTCAGGTTTTTTACATGATCTGGGGTAAGTTTAAAAGTTTAAATGACTGTCCATGAGGTGGATTTCCTACTGCAAGCATTGTTTCTCCCAAAACCAGCTTCTTCATATGGGGTGGTGTCAGGGATGAAAAGGAGATATAGAATGTTGTGGTGAGGATTAAGAATCAAATGGGTTAAAATCAAGGCTTATGT
This sequence comes from Chiloscyllium punctatum, assembly GCF_047496795.1. Classification (NCBI taxonomy): domain Eukaryota; kingdom Metazoa; phylum Chordata; class Chondrichthyes; order Orectolobiformes; family Hemiscylliidae; genus Chiloscyllium; species Chiloscyllium punctatum. The sequence goes on along the minus strand of NC_092763.1, from coordinate 58,106,577 downwards.
TTCAAGCTTGCACATATGTAATTATTTTCATGGTATCATAACCCTTACCAACATAAATGAAAAAGAATTTTGTTCTAGGTCACATTAGAACTGGAATCATTACCCAGATACACCTTACTGTATCAGGAAAGGAAGTGAAGCAGGATTCCTAAGTAATGTGGAATTAAAGAATGTTCTACAAGTCTTGATAAATTGACTATGATATATTGTTTCCTTTTCCTGAACTGGAAATTTTCATCAGCTTTGTTTCAGTTTCTGTTCACCCTCAAGTTTCCCTTCCCTTTCTTTGGCCCCATTTCTTATGACAAACTGACCATTAATGTTCACCGTAGGATTAGTGGCTCCCACAGCTGCTTTGAACCTTTCCTTCATCCAACATTCTGCAAGGACTCTATTACATTATCCACTGTTTTTGATCTGAATATGCAATTTTACATTTCAGTGTTTCTGATATATCTTCGTTTCCCTCTACTGAGGACGTCCTCTCTTTTGTGATTCATAGGATGCTCAACCATTCTCCATCTGCATCTGTCTCTTCCTGCATCCCTTTAAGAAACTGATATGGTTCCCTTGTTCCCTCTTTCTACTCCAGCATTTTTACATTCAGTAGATCATTCTCTGGAATTTAAGCCACCTCTGGCTTAATTCCTCCACCAATTGTATCATCTGTACTCATCTCCTTCCTGAAATCTGAGTGGACTGTTCCCTCTGTGACAGACTGGTTCAATTCTCAATCAAAGTGTCCTCCTTTTTAAAATCTGTTCCATGCATATGCAGGAGATGTTAATCTTTTATCTCATCCTTTTCCATTGGGTAAACTCCAAACACTCCTTTAATGTGAAACAGTTAATATACTTGCATTTGATTTAGTATACTGCATTCACTGCTTAGGACACAGTCACCTCTACATTGAAAAGTATGTGATAGCCTTGTGAAACACCTAGATCCAGTGCATAAGCTTAAGTATAGCTTCCAGGCATCTGTCATTTTAATTCTGTAGCTTGCTGTCACAGTGACCTCTTTGTCCTCGATCTCATGTGTTAAAATAAAACTCCAAATCATCTAATCTTTCAACTGAACTCTTTCTAGACTTAACAGTGAGGTTAACAATTCCAGATTGTAATTTCTACTGTCATTTGTTTTCTTTCTCTTCACTGATTGTAGTTTACTAATTTTTTTCTTGTTTTTAAGTATGGGTGGCAGATCTTCATCAATCTACTATTTATACCTTATTTATAAACAGCTTTAGTTTCTTCGCTTGTTCCCTTACTACTCTCTTTGGCCTTGCAGCACCAACTCTTTAGTCCTTTCTCTCATCTCTCACTCTGACACAAACCTTTCCATTTCATCTTTTCCTAGCCTCTCAAAATGCATTACCTTTCTATCTTGTTCCCAGTTCTGAGGAGAATCATCAACTTGAAACATTAACTCTGTCTCTTCACAGATGCTGTCTGGTTTGCTGAGTATTTCCAGTGTTTTCAGGTTCTTATGCCTCTGTAGTGATTGGAACCAGGTTGACCTTGTTGACGACAATGTCCTTGATTGGGGTTATTAACCTGGGTCAGTCAGGAAAGCCTTGGCTGACCTTTATACCCAGGCGATTAGAATCTCCTCAGTTTAGGGGATTAACTCTGAGCTGATTGGGAGTCAGTGTACTGTCGAGGAGGAAGAAGAAGCTTTACTGTGCTGTCAAACTTGACTCTTTTCTGGCAGTGTAAGCCTCAAAACAAAATAACCAGCAGTTTAGAATCTCCTCAGCTCAGGTGACTGGCTCTGTGCTGGCTGCACTGCCAGTGTACTGTGCACAAGTAAATAAAATGTGATTTGGTGATAGGATACTGGCCTCTGTGCAATAATTTCAATCTCTAAATACAAGTTTTGTTTTTGTCTTGTCCGATTACCTATACCTGCCTGCAACTATTATCCCTATTGTCATTTAATATCATTTTACCTTGCACCTTTAGCAGACCTTGTCTTTTGTTGCTTCCTTCCTCCTTCACATTTCCTGCCTTAATTAGAAATTATAATACCTCCAAGTTTTCCCAGTTCAGGGGAAGAGGTTATTTTCTCTGCAGTTGCTGACTGACCTGTTAAATATTCACAGAATATTCTGCTTTTGTTTCTGATTTCCAAAATCCTCAATATTTTGCTCTTTAACAATACTATGCCACTGTATGTGCTGATGTGTGGATTTTGGATGTGGTATATATTCAACTCTCAAATGGCTGACCGAACAAAATGTAGTTCAGCTGAAGTTGGCAAACAGAGCTGATTCTGTGCACATCTCGGAGTTCAGCATATGTTTTCCTGTTCCACCATCTGTGTAGCAAAGAACAAATTCCAGCTCTTGTCATTCATCTTCAACTTCCATTGAAGTATACAGAGAAAAACAAGTGACACATAAAGAACGCAGAAATAAATGATAAAGATGATTGCAGTTAATTTCAATCGTTACAAATTTCTACTGTACATTTTGTTAAAGGGGAGATTATCGAACATAATCTATTTTTTCCCGAACCTTTTTTAAATGCCACTCTTTAACTTTATCTTCTGATGTGTGGTGGCTACTGTTTCCTGAATGCCTCTGGCTCACCCAAACCTCATCCCAAGTGACTACTTCTTCACATGTGACGAAGTAATTAAGAACGGCATCTTATCAGAGCACAGTCTAATGCTGACTCCACCAAATAACCACATGTGCATAGTTACCAGCAGAAGTGACTGGCTGGTGATCCAAAATAGGAGCCCAAGCTGCTTATTTCCTTTACTTATCCAAGCATATTGTAGACAGTTCTAGTGGCCCTGCTGGCATCTTGTCTGGTATCAGCAAATCCTGCACAGACCAAGGGTTCAACCTGGGGTCATCTTTACATGTAGCCAGGGTCCATGCGGAGCGGCAAACTTAGCAAATAAATCAACACATACTCTAAAACATAAATTTAAAGGTGAAATGAGTTAGCTCCTTTGATAACTAATTCAACCACTAAAAATATCACTATTAAAAGGTTATCTTGGCTTTATCAACTGAAAGAGAAATGCAAAACTTATTTTAACTTGTTGGAAGAGAAAAACCTTAACAGTATCTAGTTGGGTCACTGTAATTATTCTTACCCCTGAATGATAGATTCACATTTACTATGTGATCCGAATGCACAAACTAGGTTGACACATTAGTGTGGAGTTTTGTACTGTGGGAAACTTTCATTTGGAAAAGGCAGATGCAACAAATCATGTGGGACATTTTTTAAACTACATGGAATTCTCCCAGTGTTTTGGATGAAATTCATCCCCCAAACAACACTCCTAAGACTATTTAACAGGTCATTCATCTCATCGCTGTCTAAAAGACTTCTGAATGGGCAACTTTGTTTCTATATTTGTTCATATAAACAGAAGTCACTACTCTTCAAAACAATTAATAAGCTGTGAACTTGTTTGAAGATCTTCTGAAAATATGAAAATCACTTTACTGAAGTATTTCATTGACAACAAATTTCTATTGGTAATTTTAGTTTCTTCACTAAGCTTTTTCAAATTAACAATACATAGTTAACATAGTGGTTCTAACAATCTATGAAGTCCTACAGGTCTTCTGCTGTAATTCAAGCAGCAGAACCTGAATGGAATCAGAAAAGATCTAGTTAATGGGCTATTTAACACAATTTTTGGTGTTCAAACCATACAGACTTGTAAAGAACAAAACTTACACCAACTACCTACAAAGCAGGTAATGAGCTGCTTTGGGAATGGCACTCTGAGGTGGTCTTGGTGGTGAGTATATTGAGAAAAAGAAGAGATGCCAATCTCCACACAGGTGCACATGTGATCCAGCAGGGGTCTCTATGCTTGCCAATTGGTCTTGATCTGAAAGTATAAGTTTCTCAATCGCAAATAGTTTATTAATCACTCTTGCCCAGAGATACTTGGATCCATTTGCCCACTGTAAACACTACACCTTCCAACAGACCCTTGCAAGTTCCAGCACCAATAATTAGCAGATGGCACCAGCAGGTGGAATTCCCTTTGCCATGAGAACAGCTCATTGCTTAGCCAGTGACGAGGCATCTCAAACAGAACTAGATTGTTAATCCTCCTCACCACCTTTTAACGTTGTGGTACTTTGAATTTTCTCAAAATCTAAGAATTCTGAGGGAAACATTCATCTTAGACTCCATGACTAAAATTATACTGACTACTTGTTATACGTCTCAACTGAGAGCGGAATATAAGGGTTATTGAATAGATGACTAATGCCAGATCAAACATTTACATTATTGTCAATGATAAACGTCTTCCCTCTTGAATTCCATTTGGTGACAGGAATTTATCCAGTCCCATTTGAACAGCATCATAATCCATCACACCGTGATAATCTACTCCACATCTGTTCCTCTTTTACTGGTAAAATATTGGCTGATTTTCCAATTTTTATGTTTTCCTTATTTTGCAACTCAATAATTCATTCAATAATTCTGCACATAGTAAAAAATAAAAGTCTTGCAGAAAGTTCTAAGGGCTTAGCAGAAAGATCCAGACCAATGGAAAATATTTATTTACTTAAGCATTGCTTGACTTTAAATAATCCACAGGTCAAGGTGAAATGGCACCATCCATTTCTACATGGGCTTTAAACAGTCAATCCGTTAGACACTATGATTGTTTATATCTCTCAAAATTGTCCTGTGTAGTTGTCAGTTTATCAATGTGCCTTCTTTCACGGGGCTGCTAGGTAGAGGCATGACCATACATTGTCATCAGCCAATTTACACATTTTCTATCATAGAATTCAATTCCTCCCTTCTTCCTTTTGGTCTTTCATTGTTTCTAGTAAATCTTCAACATTTTATGATTTGGAGATGCCGGTGTTGGACTGGGGTGTACAAAGTTAAAAATCACACAACACCAGGTTATAGTCCAACAGGTTTAATTGGAAGCACTAGCTTTCGGAGCACTGCTCCTTCATCAGGCGATTGTGGAGGACACAATTCTAAGGCACAGAATTTATAGCAAAAATGTACAGTGTGATGTAACTGAAATTATACATGGAAAAATACCTTGATTGTCTGTTGAGTCTTTTATCTGTTTGAATACCATGATAGTTTCACTTCTTTCATTTGTAAATCACAAAACCTTTTTTTAAAGTTGCATTCTCAGGTTAACTGTAACAACGGGTGATAGTTAGACAATATGTTGAAGGTGTTAGCCCCCTGTGTTCTCTATCTATGCCATGATGTTTAGATTGATTCTAATCTAAAAAGTGAGATAACAGAGTTTTACATGAATTCATGTAGTTTTTGAGCAAAGCACAATGTAACTCTGCAAGTACTAATTCACCCCACAAAATATATGTGTGCATGTGGGTCTTTGTGTATGTCTGTGTGTTTATGTGTCTTTCTGGGTTGGCGGTTGTGAGTGTGAGAGAGTGTATGTGTATGTGTGTAGTGAGTGTAGAGTGTCTTAAGTCTATGAGGAGGTGCATGTGTGAGTGTGGGAGTGTGTACGCATGTCTGGGGTGGGGTGTTGTGAGTGTCTGTGAGAGAGAGTGTATATGTGTGTGCATGAGTGTAGAGTGGTCTCAGTCTCTGAGAGGATGTGTGTGTGTGTGTGTGTGTGTAGGAGTGTCTGTGTGTGTGTGTATAGTACAATGGTGGTCACCTGTAATGTGACATGAACCCAAGGTCCCGGTTGAGGTCCTCCTTATGGGTACCGAACTTAGCTATCAGCCTCTGCTTGCCCACTTTTCACTGCTGCCTGTCCCGAAGTCCACCTTGGAGGATGGTCATCCAAAGGTCCGAGTTCAAATGTCCTGGACCACTGAAGTGTTCCCCAACTGGGAGGGAACATTCCTGTCTGTTGATTGTTGTATGGTGCCCATTCATCCGTTGCCATAGCCTTTGCTCGGTTTTCCCAACGTACCATGCCTCAGGTCATCCTTGTCTGCAACATATAAGGTAGATAACATTGGCTGAGTCACATGACTACCTACCACGTACATGGTGGGAGGTGTCCCCACATGTAATGGTGGTATCTATGTCCACACTCTGACATGTCTTGCAGCGCCTACCATGACAGAGTTGTATGGAGCTGTCCTGAGAACTGGGCAGTTTGCTACAAACAATGATCTCTTTGAGGATTGGTGGCTGTTTAAAGGCAAGCAGTGGAGATGTGGGGAAGGTCTTGGTGAGGTGGTCATTCTCATTGATAATGTGTTGCAGGTCACGAAGAACATGGCGTAGTTTTTCAGCTCCTGGGAAATACTGAACAATGAAGGGTACCCTGTCGGTTGCAGCACCTGTCTGTCTCTGAGGAGGTCATTATGATTCCTTGCTGTGGCACATCGGAACTGGCGGTCGATGAGTTGGGCATCATACCCCATTCTTGTGAGGGCATCCCTGAGTACTTCCAGGTGTCTGTCGTGTTCCTCCTCATCTGAGCAGATCCTGTGTACACGTAGAGATTGTCCATAGGGGATGGCTGTTTTAATATGTTTTGGGTGGAAGCTGGAGAAGAGTAGCATTGTGAGGTTGTCTGTGGGTTTGCGGTAGAGTGCAGTGCAAGGTGTCCATCCTTGATGGAGATGCATGTGTCCAGGAATGAGACAGATAGTAGAGAGTAGTCCATGGTGAGTTTGATGGTAGTATGAAACTTGTTGATGTCACTGTGTAGTTTTATCAGCGACTCCTCGCCGTGGGTCTAGAGGAAGAAAATGTCGTCAATGTACCTGGTGTATAATGTTGGTTGGAGATCCTGCATAGAGAAGAAATCTTGTTCGAACCTGTGCATAAAAATGTTGGCATATTGGGGTGCAAATTTGGTTCCCATGGCTGTTCCATGTGTCTGAATGAAGAACTGGATGTCAAAGGTGAAGACGTTGTGATCGAGGATAAAGCGGATGAGTTATAGGAAGGTGTTTGGAGATTGGCAGTTGTTGGTGTTGAGTACTGAGGCTGTTGCCACGATGTCATCATTGTGGGGGATGCTGGTGTAGAGTGCTGAAACGTCCATTGTGACGAGGAATGTTCCCGGTTCGACTGGTCCGTGGGTGCTGAGTTTCTGTAAGAAATCCGTAGTGTCGCGACAGAAGCTGGGGATCCCCTGTACAGTAGGTTTCGAGATGCCTTCAACATAGGCTATCTAAACATCATGGCAGAGACAGAGAACACAAAGGGAGCTAACACCTTCAACCTATTGTCTAGCTATCACCCATTGTTACAATTAACCTTAGAATGCAACTTTTTAAAAAAAGGTTTTGTGATTTACACATGAAAGAAGTGAAACTATCATGGTATTCAAACAGATAAAAGACTCAACAGACAATCAAGGTATTTTTCCATGTATAATTTCAGTTACATCACACTGTAAATTTTTGCTCTAAATTCTGTGCCTTAGAATTGTGTCTTCCACTATCACCTGATGAAGGAGCGGCGCTCCGCAAGCTAGTGTGCTTCCAATTAAACCTGTTGGACTTTAACTTGGTGTTGTGTAGTTTTTAATTTCAAAATTTTATTCATTGATTTCAAACACATAGAAATGCAAATAAACCTCCCCAAATACATATAACTTTAATCATTAAATATTTTAATGGCACATATGTTGGATTGCCTGTGATATGTAAGTTGAAGCAGTGTAAAAGGGTATATACTGTGTCCTCTGAGTTGCCTTACGTGTAGGCCGAATTAAATACTGAGGAATGAGATGCAGGTATCATCTCACTGAGGTTGGAGTAATGAGTTCTTCAAAGTTGATAAATCACAAAATTTCTTGTTCCTTTACTTAAGGACATTTTGAAATTGGCTTCATAATTTTGACGGAGAAAGTGAGGACTGCAGATGCTGGAGATCAGGAGAATCCTGAAGAAGGGCTCATGCCTGAAATGTTGATTCCCCTGCTCCTTGGATGCTGCCTGACCTGCTGCGTTTTTCCAGCAACACATTTTCAGTTCATAATTTTGACTCCTACTGTGTTCTATTTGAAATATGACACAGCTCTGTGCTGAAAAGAATTAAAAATATATATTTCTTGTGGCCAACTGATGGGTAATTAAAAGAAGGGAGCTAATCAATTGTAACATGATCACATCTGTAGAAATATATCCAACTATGCATAATGATCCTATAGTGAGTGCATTCAACAGTTAGATAAAAATATTGTAACCATACTATTGTGCAATTTTGAATATTGATCTGAAATAATTGGAGATTAAATCCAATTCAAAATAAGTGCACACTATTTTGCTGTGAAGAAATTCATTACTTATGATGACAGTCCTACCAATTTGATTTTTTTAATTGCTAGTCATGGAACAGTCATACTGGTATCTATCTAAGGTCATTCATTGATTTTACCACATGGAGTCAGTAAAACTGCTGAACAATCTAAATACAACAGAAAAGTTCCAAAAGCAATTCTGTTCAGTAAATCTGACAAAACCACTGTAAAGTTTAATCCAGGTGAATATATGGATGATAATTTTGATTTGAATTCCAAACCCTTCCATGTTGTTGACTGATGCTCCTGCAGATTTGTTTCAGGTGCAGTAGGAATCCAGTGCACATGGAATTGCTTAAATAGGGTTGGGTTTTTTGCAGTTACATTATACATTATAAGCTTACTATCTGAGCTTTATCATGTTATGAGAAAATGAGTAGTGTGTTTGCGGGGGAAAATGTTGAATGGGTGAGACTGACACGTGTAATTAAGGGTCAAGTATTTAAAAATTTGTTAACAGAGTGGAACATGTGATATTAATCTCATCACTCCAGGTAGCTCTAATAAATTGCCAATATTACTTGCCATCACACTGTGCATTCCTCCCTTGCTTTGAGTCTACACTTTCCTTATGAATGTGGATCCTTATTTGGACTTCACAACTTTTCCTGCACACATATCTCTGTTTCTAAATCCCAGGAAAAAGAAACTGGGTCACATTAATCAGATGAGAGTCAATATGTCTGTCCTGGCATATCAGCCACCAAAATTATCATGATGAGCATCTTCCCAAGTAAAAATCTGATCATGATAATGTCATCCTGTTTATCGAGGTACTGATCAATGAGATCTGTTTCCTGTATGGCATTTAAAAGGAACATGAGAGATCAAATCCCAGTTGGTTAGGATGATCGGTTCTGTTTATCTTCCCAGTTTCTGTTCCCTCCAACACCCACTATTCCAAGCAATCTCTGATACTTACAGTTCATAAAGCAATATTTGAGGCCTTCAGCACAGAGGGTATGGGTTAATGTTTTGAACCTCTGGGAGGTGAAAGGTTTGAACAGTGTGCTAGTGACATTACTGAGAGATTCTCTACTGTGAGGCTCCCTGATTGACAGACTTGGATTCTATTTGGGCCAGGAAATGCTGGAGAAGAGGCCAGAGAAACAAGTAGGCCCGTACCCTGACTTGAGGCAATATTGTTGGTTCTTGGCCTCATGATGGGCCGAGGTGTAGATGGTAGGGTTTGGGAATGTGGTATTGACGATGAATCGTGTGGAGGAAAGTTCTAATCCTGTGATGAGGTGGAGGTCCTTTGGGGTCGGAGTCTCTGGGATGGAGGTGGCATTGGGTGTTGGATGCCCAAGGGACTGGAGGCTGATGGTCAGTGGTTGGAGACAAGAGACCTGTTATGGAAGTGAATGCAAGAAGAAATTGGACTCCTTGTGGTGAGAAGGGGTGGTGGTAGAATAGGGCAGGATGGAGATCGGAATGGTTAAGGGTTATCCCATCAAGGACGTTGGCAAGACAGCTAGATAAATGGAAAGGCACTTACATTCTGCATCCCTTAACTGTTGCCTCCGAGCAGCTGGGTGTTTTCTGAGGCTTGGGAAACCCAGCTGAACAAAGTTAAATTTAACTAGTAGATAAATATAAACATGCAGTCTTTTTATAATGTTTAAATTGCCAACCTGTCTCCTGGGAAAATCTTGGTTGGCTGCATTCATCCAATCTTCACTAAAATAAAGTCGCCGCACTCAGAGAGGTCTGTTCTCTCATTAGAGAGTGACAACTGGTGGTGATTTAACCTGAGGGTCACCAAGCCTCAGGCAGCTAGCAGTTGAGAAAGAAGGACTTTCATGAGAACCTCAGCTGGTACAGGAATTGAACCCATGTTATTAGCATCACTCTACTTCCCACACCATCTGTCCAGCCAACCAAGCTAACTGACCCTCTGGGAAGGGTCTTTATTCGACCCTAAATGGACAGTTTGAATGCAAGCTGGGGTCAGCATTCTGATTTTTAATATTTCAATCTCTAAACTCACATACACTTGTCCCGTTTTGGGTATGAATATCCCCTTCCTACCCCACCCCACCAAAATATGGTTGGTGCCAGCCTTAACGATCTAACGGTCCTGGCTAATCTCCAAAAGAGGTGGAGTAGGTGGGGCAGAAAAGTAGACATTTAGCAGAAGATCAAGCACAATCTAGTTAAATGGCAGAGCTGGCCTGAAGGGGCTGTATAACTAGTTGTCTTTTGATTTTTTTTACCTAGGTGAAGAAATATGCTTATTGGACAACAGTCTCAGGATGTCATGAATTTCTGACTCGCTATAATAATTTTTAGGTTATCACTAAAAATTATTTAGTGATTTTTAGTGAGTGTTGTCACTCCAAAAATGATTCACAATCTGGATTGTATATTTGACCAAATAAGTTACATTAATTTTGCTCCTATAAGCAATGTTCTTCCAAACTGCCCTGAACTTATCTGTCCATTGTTATAGTGACCACCGAGACCCAACACTCAGTTGATTTTAGCAAAAACTACATTGTTCTTTTTTCCATACAAAACATGATGGTTTTGATGTGCAATTAATGACACATTTAATCTTCAACTCCTCTGCTAGCAAACATGCAAGTTTAACTATAATACTGAACATTTTACCTAATGTTGATCAAGTAATGCCTATAGAAAAATATACATATCTTTTTGACATACCCGTCCACATTCACTTAATTATCCTGGCAGACTGTGCCTGTCTTACCTTCATAGAATACAACTAAATTGTTCCAGGCTGATGATCCAGTGTGGCTGATGCATTAGTGACATTTTATTTTAAAGCAATAATTTTTTTTAACAACATCATATTTTGTAACCACAAGGAGGTGCCATTTACCAAACCTTCCCGACTGCTGGTCAATAGACTTTTACGCCTCTTTACTTCAATGGTAAAAAGAATTGGAAGCAATATTTACGTTGCATATAAACAGGCAGGCAGAGTGTGCAATGTCTCTGCCCCATGATATTGACAGGAAGCCTGAATCACTCCTGCGGTAACACCACTTTCAAATTCATGGTGAGCTGCCGGTAGCATTCATACCACTGATATACAGCTCGTCCATGAGGGACAAGGGGAAATCTTTTAGGGGTGCCACTTTTTAGTACCAGCTGGCATCTCTCAAGGGGAAGGGCACTTTTCAGTAGGCGGAGTTTGCAGCTAGGTTTTCACATGAAGAAGAGAAGATGGCAGGCCTTCCTACTGGCCCTACAAATTGCAACAGCCGGTGCTGCAGTTGTGATCCTGTTGCTAGGATAAAGCTAATGGAAGTTTGCCGACAACAACCAGTGATGTTAAACAGGAGCAGGCTCTTGGTGTTTCTTCCAAGTGCACTTCAATTTATTTCTAATACTAAGAAACTTAGGGATGGAAGTCATCTTAGACTCCAGCACCAAATGGCCATACTCACATCAGCCACTTGTTATACACCTCAATTGAGAACTGACAGTGTAGAATAGGCAACCAGTGCAAGGCCTGAAAGATGCACTATTATAAACTGAATTATTTTGTGAATCTCATTTGCAGACAAGAACCTTTTTGAGCACGATCAAAATTGACCTTTTTTTCTGAAATAACAGAAAAAGAGAGCTATTCAAAGAACACATTTCCATTTTAATTGCAAGTCTTTACTTGCTTTTAAAGAGGAAGACTAGATGCAAAGCCTCAGATGATGCTTTGAAGACATTGTTCAGCAGCAAGGAGAGCCTCTTTGCCAGTCATGTTCAAAGAGCACAGCAGCAGAAGCTGTCAGAGTCATTTCAGGTACCATTACTCGTTGGATTTTGTAGCATTATCACAAAATGTTGACTTCACCAAAGTTGTTAAGATAAAAGGTAGGTAAGATTACATTTGTATTCCACATTTCACAATATGAAATTAATTAGACGACTGTTTTAGATATTGGTTGATCGACATTGGGCATCCTTGCTTAATGCTTTAACAGCCTTGGATTGATGCTTCATCCAAAATACATCATACAACTTTTAACAGTGCAGCATTCCCTCAGTACTGATTGAGAATGGCAGCCTAGATAATGTGCTTATATCTTTGAAGTAGAGCAAACACACAAATTTCAATCTTGGTGGTGAGAGTTATGTCAAAGGATCCACTGCTGATGTCTATTTGCATCTCCCTTATACTTTAAACATCATCAATTCAGCCTAGACATTAGCAATTCTCTCCTCCAAAAACAGCAGCAAATTTCACTGTACTTCCTTCAGCTTACATCTGCAAACTCAACACTAACTGCTGCCTTCCCAACTACTTCTCTTTATCCCCCAAATCCATTACTTCTTCGTCTCGGTATGCACATATCTCCGGAACAAAGCACATATTAATCTGCTACTGTTCCTATTGCAGGTAAGGTTGGAAGCAAGCAGGAGCGAGGTAGCAAGATCTGGAGAAGGGTAATTGTCGTTGCATGTTTTCACATGAATAGGAGCATGATCTGAAATACAGGTTGAACAAAATCAAGTGATTATTGGCCTTTTAAAACTCTTTTTTTCTCTTTTGTGAGCAGATTGACTCATGCTGCAACTGCAGTTTGTATTCAAGTATTTCACCCAAGCGCCCATTCTTTATGCTTGATTCTCGATAATAAATGTTGACAAGTCTTTGAATTGTGCAAAGCTTAAGGTCAATCCTTTCTTCGCTGCATCCCACAGGAATCAGTAAATAGCAACCTGAAATAGGAAGCCTGGCTTAACTCTCCCCTCCTAATCGACAGGTTCTCCAGCCAGTGGTAACACTCTGAATGCTATTGGCAGAAGTGACTTACTTTAACATAAAGTCAAAAATCACACAACACCAGGTTATAGTCCAACAGGTTTAATTGGAAGCACACTAGCTTTCGGAGTGATGCTCCTTCATCAGGTGATAGTGGAGGGCTCAATCCTAACACAGAATTTATAGCAAAAATTTACAGTGTGATGTACCTGAAATTATACATTGAAAAATTGTCTGTTAAGCCTTCCATCTGTTTCACTTCTTTCATGTGTAAATCACAACATTTTTTTTTAAAGTTGCATTCTCGGGTTAGCTGTTAACAATGGTGATAGCTAGACAATATGTTGAAGGTGTTGGCCCCCTGTGTTCTCTGTCTATGCCATGATGTTTAGATTGATTCTAATCTAAAAAGTGAGATAATGGAGTTTTACATAAATTCATGCAGTTTTTGAGCTCAGAGTTCTACATGAATGCATGCAGTTTTTGAGCAAAGTACAATGTAACCCTGCAAGTACAAATTCACCCCACAAAACATATTGTGCATGTGGGTCTTTGTCTGTGTGTGTGTGTCTGTCTGAGTTGGGGGTTGTGAGTGTGAAAAGTGTATGTGTGTATGTAGTGAGTGCAGAGTGTCTTAAGTCTGTGAGGGGGTGCATGTGTGAGTGTCGGAGTGTGTATGTCTGTAAGGGTGTGTCTGGGTGTCTGTGTGTGCATCTGTGTGTATGTGTGTCCATGTGTATGTGTGTATAGGAGTGCCTGTGTGTGTGTGAGAGTGTGTGTGTGTAGGAGTATCCGTGTGTGTGTATAGTGCAGTAGTGGTCACCATTGAAATTTTAGCATAGATTGAGAATTCACTGTTAAACCTTGCAAGATGTATAGTGTGGTTACAATTGAATTCTCAATAATGCTAAATGACTGAATAAAAATAAAATATAAAATGCTATTCTTCATGTTTCTAAATCTGGATGTTAAGTACAACCTTTTAAGCTGCTGATGTCTTTTGAATTATCTACACTCAGTTGAATCCTTTAATTGCTGATTATCCTTCACTGCTCCTAAGACACGCATTTGTCATTTGTTATTGTCTAGTATGTACTATCTGGAAAAGCTGGGCTTGGGTAGATTTATATTGCCAAATGTTTTGAAGTAGAATTAAAAGAGACAGCTTGCAAGCAAACACTTTTCTATCGTAATGTTTCTTATTGCTTATTTATTTGTACCTCTGTTTGGACTGCTCTTTGATCTTTCCTTTCTTCATCTTGCTAAGTTCTGAACAGACTGTAATGGATACAGTACTTCCTCCTCTAGATTCTCACACTGTCAAAACTTGGACTTATTGACCCATTTCCTACACTTAAGTCATTCTTTCTTAGAACATTAAAACTATGGTAGTCCATGCTTCACTTAGACTTTTTCTGACCGACAAATTTTCAACATGAATTTAACCAGAATCAGCATCAAAAGAGTGCAAAATCCCAAATTAGGAGGAAGATGCAACTATCTGGTGGCCAGGAGTGAGCAGGTGTCAACTCTCTGATAAAAAAACAACAAGATAAGATGGGAGAGCATGGCACACAGCATGGCAGTCTCATCTTTCTCATAGACCCAGTAGAATCACCCATATTCCTGTTGGTTCCACAAGGAATATCACACAACACTAAAGTAGAGGCTGCAAGGTCTGTCTCCTCAGTACCACTGATTTCAGAGTTATGGGAGCTTGGAGGAAAAATAACCAGCTGATAGATGATTTCCCTCTTATTCTTTCACAGATGTGGGTATTGCTGGTAAGCCAGCATTTGTGGTCTTTCACTAAGGTTAGTCTCCTAGTTAGTGGATAGTGCTAAGTGCTAGTCCATTTCCTAGGACAAGTAAGAGTCAATCACATTGCTGTGTGTCTGGAGTCAGATCTAGGACAGATAGAGAAGAATGGAGATTTCCTTCCCGAAATGGCTTCAGTGAATCAGAGTTTATTTTTCTAACAATGGTTTCATTGTCAGCATTACTGAGGCCAGCTTTCAACTTCAGATTTATTAAATTAATTTAAATTAATGTAGCCATTTGCTGCAGTGGAATTTGAACCTAGTTCAGTCGACAAAGCCTCTGGATTGTTAGCCCAATTCGATTACTATGCTATACCTCCCCACAAAGCCCAATTATCAAGTTAGGAAGTGAATGCCCCAGAAGCATCCAAACCAAATAGATCTTGATGTCAGTAAGCATCCTAACGCTAATTTGGTACCAACCTGCCATTTTGAGCTTCACAGACTGTTAAAGGATCTGTCTTGAGTATGCAGAACTGCAAAAGGGATGTCCCATGAGTGTAATTTAAAGGGGTAACTATGCAATGTTTAGATGAAGTGCTTTTGAATTTTATTTGCTACTGCAGAGTTAGTGGAAGTATTGGGTCCTATCTTGTTGGAGAAGCTTACATTAGTTCTTTCAGTCAGAATGAAGTAGTGCTTTCTCTACACAGATACTGCCAAACCCGCTGAGTTTCTCTCGTGATTTCCATTTTTTGGTTCAGTCCTTCTCTGCACATTTCCCCATTAACCTTGAGCTGTTTGTGATCACTCCTGGAGAGTAGGCAAATGTGATATCTTTAGCCCATCAGATTTACTACAGCTCGTGTTGTGTTATCTCACCTTTCAGATATTTGAAGTGTCAGTATCTGAGTTAGTGGCTGCAATTGTCAGATCAAGTTAAGTTGATTGTTGCTAATTATGAATAATGTTTGTGTGATGTATTGAACAATATATGATTACTGTGATGGCAGCAGTTGCCATTTGAAGTTGCATTCACTGACCTTGAACATTCTTACGAGATCATTGAACTAATTCTGGGGGGACCTCCTGGTTCACAGTGGAAAGATGACCCCGTTTCTCCTTCCTTCTCACCACCTGCACTATGGCATCCAGTGCTACATTGGAGAAATTTAGATACTGTTCTCTGCCTCTCCAATCTTGCTTAGAACCTCTTTCTCAGCCACTTCTAGATCTGCTGCAGCCAAAATGCCACTTTTCTTTAAGAGGAGAGCAAAATAATATGGATGCTGGAAATCTGAAATAAAAACAGAAGTTACTAGAAATATTTGGGAGTGCTGGCAGAAGTATAAAGAAATAAACAAAAATAATGGATAGCATTTGGACTAAGGACCCAATATCATGTGAAAAGTGGATCTCGAGTCCACGCTGTGTGGGAATAGTAACTCAGTAGTGAGTTGTCATGAATTAGCCGATTAGTGGCCAGATGATGTGCTCAGTGACCAGTTAAAGATGGTAGGTAGGCATTTTGAAGCTGAATATCCAGGAGGACATTTTACAGGAAGGAGAGGTCTGGAGCCCAGCATCTCAAGTTAAGAATGAAGATCTTGAGCTGCCCTCACCGCTACTTCAATGAATGTACAGTTAAAAAGTGATCATACTAACTGACTACCAGCTCTGAAATGTAGGTAAATACCCTTCCAAGGGCATTTTGAGGTGTACCTACATCCAAGTACAGTATACAGGTGGGCTTGGACTTTCAGTCGCATTTGTCTACTGTTGGGAGGCATGCTCCAGGCAGCTCATGTGTTATTGCTGCAGTTGTGAGAGTTGTGGGGGTGGGGGGGGGGGGGGGGGGGGGGGTATAGTGATGATGTCAAAAGTGTGTGAAAATGCCCATGACCAATTTCTTGGAGGCCTTAACTGGTATCAATTATATTGATCTTTTATTTGTGTTTCGTGTTCAAATTTCAAAAGTGTGAGCACACTTCCCTCTCACATTTTGAATAACAGATCGATTGCTTTCTTCCAGCACCTCAGCATGCACCTGAGTAGATTGTCCCTGTGAACTGGTCCTTCCACAAACTTTGGTAACCAATGTAAGTTTGACAGCCTGAGCCCTCGGTCACTCTGTGATGGCAGTGACTTCATTAGCTGTCTCTGCATCTTAATTGTCTCCCTACAATAGGTCATCTTTGTGCCAAATACCACTTTTAGAAAATTACCTGAAGATGCCAGCAACTGGAACACTGGCCAGTGGTGCAGAATCACATGCCAAGTATCTCTATACTTGGCTATATATTGGGGTGAAAATCTGCTCGCTGTTGCAGGTCCATGACCAGTTTGATCCTAGTTCGGATAACAGTCCATTCACATAAAATGTTAACTCTGTTACTCTCTCCACTGATGTATCTAGATCTGCTTCACAGTCTTTAAGAGATGCAAGCTCGCTTTAAGGAAAGCTGTATAGCCTTAATTTTTGCTAACATCTCTTGAGAGAGCACACACATGTGCAGATTGTGGTGCCACACATCAGCATGTTTAGCAGCCAAACTGCATGCCATAACGTTTATTGACATATGTGTCACTTCTATCAGCTGTGGGGTTATCATGCACCATCATCCCTATGTCCATGAACAAGCCTGATCTAATTTTTTGCCCATGGTGCCCAAATGAAGAGTCTTCACTTTTCCACACCTCTGGGTTACTGAACAATTTAACAAAGTACAACTCAAAAATAATTCTGATGCAGAAGAGCTACTGCCAACTACAAAATGTATTGTATTTTTAACTTTCAAATGTGTAAGTTAATCATACACCATAAGTCTTCTTTTTCTTCATCTTTTAGCGAATTGTTGAAGCACTTCAGAATAAAGTACATTGAGATTAGAATGGCAGAACAATCTCAGAAAAACAGCCAGGACCAGTTATGCTCATCCATGTTGCAGCACAGGCTATGAGATTAAAATGGAAAGCAGGCCTACAGAAGTTACATTATTAGTTATACGTGAACACATACTTTTCATTCAGAGCATGTTTGAAGATGCTACTTGGTATTGCAGCACTCTGAAAAATCTATAAGTACATGTCAGATGTCATGAGTCTTAAGAGACTGTTTGTGCACAAACATTTAATAATATTTCTGCATCTTAATTTTCTTTTGGATTATGTCTTGGTTCAGTGAACTTTCCCTTGAGCAAAATGTAAACTGCAAATGGGACCAATTCATTAATCTACTCAGCAAGGTTATTGCTTTAATACACTATGGAAATATGATTTTTTTGTGACAGCATCATTGTTCAAGAAGACTTGATGTTTGATGCATGTCAAGATTTTGAGGAAATACAAGTGAAAACTGTTGACCTTTATTGATGCAAGTATGTCAAATACAGCTAGAGTACTACCTTTATGAAGGGAATTATTCAGGACAGGTAGCAAGTGGTCATTCATTCTGAACTTACTTTCAATGTATTATTAATTGGTGAATAGAATGAAAAGATTGAATTTTTGCTGCTGGTTCAGGAGCACAGAGTTGAGGCAGATTTCATGTTTGCAAAGTAGGCCGGGGTAAAAATGCCCCAGAGGTTTATTCTTATAAAAGTTAGGGGCTCTGGTGAGTGGAAATGAAGTCATGGCTACTGCCCCCAGAAAGTGCTCAAAGGTATCCAAATGCAAATGTCATCTGGACAATATGCCTGTCTGGGAACTCAGGCACTTTGTTGCAGCTATGAATATCGAATAAAACATAAAACAATCTCCATCCCTTGTCCCACACTTCCCTCCCCATGTGACTTCATGCTCCTCTAACTCCCCAAGTCCCTCCATGCTAATCCATGCCCCTCTAACCTTCCCATCCCCCAATGCTCCTTATTATCTCCTGGCAATACATGTTCACTATTCACCTCCCCACTTCCCTCTATACCCTCCATGCTACTTATGCACCTCTACCCAATCCCTCAAGGACCCATACACCTTCCATTTCCGCAAATGCCACTCAATGCCCTGATGATCCCTCATGCCTTCCATGCCAATCCATGTTCCTTCATGCACCATCAATGGCTGTAAGCTAATTTAGTGCCAACTCATCATAATTAAGTCTCCCGTTCACTGCCATTTCCCCTGTACACTCCATGTTAAATTGCACAAGATTTACTATAAACAGACTCCAGGTTGAAGCTGAGTTGGGTGGCACAGTGGCTCACGGTTAGCATTGCCGCCTCACTGCATCAAGGACCCGGGTTCAACTCCAGCCTCAGGTGACAATCTATGAGGAGTTTGCAGATTCTCCCCGTGTCAGCATAGGTTTCCTCTCAGTGCTCTGGTTAGTTGCCATAGTCCAAAGATGTGCAGGTTAGGTGAATTTGCCATACTAAATTTCCCTGTAGTGTCCAGTATTGCAAAGGCTAAGTAGATTAGCCATGGGAAATACAGGGTTATGGGATTGGTTTGTGGGGTGCAGAGCAGCTGGGATGCTCTTCAGAAGGTCAGTGAAGACTCAATGGGGCAAATGGCCTCTATGTGCACTGTAGTAGTTCTATTATTTAATAAAGTCCTTACATGTCAATTGATGACCACCATTTAATAAAAATAACTTTCATTGATATAAACATATTAATGACATTTACCTTCTGTTATTCCATTAAAAAAAACAAATACCTGTATTTGTATTCACAGCCACACTTCAAAGATTTTATAAGCACCAGAAGCAGTCAATAAAACTGCAACCTGTCAGCAACCCTGCTGTAATGATGACATATTACAAAGATTGACACAGAGCAACCATTTTATGACCTCTTCGGCGTATATCAAAAGATAGAATGAAATAGCAAGCGCTGAGTCCTTTTTAACTGCAGACATTTCTTTGAACTATTTAAAGAGTTAAATGCCCTGACAGTTCTCTTGATAGTTCCCTTAACAATTCTGATGAGCCTTATTGTTCAAATCAGTTTATTCATTTGTTCTGCCCAATGATATCTGCTTTAATAATCCCAAATGCCAACTTATCTCCTTAATGGATACCTGACCTCTGTTAACCATGCACTGGTTACCCTGCTTCTCCAAAGCACACCAGTAAGTTTAGACTCTGTCTAAGCTGGAGCTTATGGGTTTTTTGGGGATGGTGTTGAAAATGTGGGCATCTCACTCCTGACTAAAAGGAAATCGGTCTGCAACCAACCAACAATAGAAAAGTCTGCTTCACCAAAGCGTGCTGTAGATGTCAATAAAAGAGACTAAATGGAAATTCTAGCCCTCTCCAGGGAGGATTTCTGGTCTTGGGAGCAGCCAATCATAGAATCATAGAGATGTACAACACAGAAACAAACCCTTCAGTTCAACTCATCCAACCCGACCAGACATCCCAACCATTTGCCAGCATTTGACCCACATCCCTCTAAACCCTTCCTATTCATATTCTCATGTAGATGCGTTTTAAATGTTGTAATTGTTCCAGCCTCCACTCTGGCAGCTCAGTCCATACACAAACCACCCTTTGTGTGAGAAGGTTGCCCCTTAGGTCCCTTTTATATCTTTCCCCTCTCACCCTAAACCCATGCCCTCTAGTTCTGGACTCCCCTACCCCAGGGAAGAGACTTTGTCTATTTACCTTATCCATGACCGTCATCATTTAATAAACCTCTATGAGATCACTTGGAAGCCTCCAGCACCAGAGGGAAATCAGCCCCAGCCTATGTAGCCTCTCCCTATAGCTTTGACCCGCCAATCTTGGCATCATCCTTGTAAGTCCTATCTGAACCCTTTCAAGTTTTGCAACATCCTTCCAATAGGGCAGAGACCAGAATTGCCAACAGTATTCCAAAAGTGGCCTAACCAATGTCCTATACAGTGCAACATGACTTGCTGACTCCTATACTCAGTGCTCTGACCAATAAAGGAGAGCATATCAAATGCCTTTTTCATGATCCTATCTACTTGTGATGCCATTTTCAAGGAACAGTGATCAGCTGGCAATTTCAGTAGTCTTGGTATTGCCAAGTGCTGTGACCGCAGGTAAACCCATGAGGAAGGCAGCTATGGATCTTGGACCAAGGTAAATTAAAGGTATTCAGTGAAGAGACTTTGACCACCTCTTGAGGAGCTCAATTCACCCTTAGTTACTTATTTACAATGGTTAGGCCGCCGGTCTATTTGGCAACCATCCAACCACTACACAGTGGGAGTGAGTTTGTGGGTAGGATGGTGGTGCTTTGGGCAGTCATCCTAATTTAAAGAGCCCCCTCTGCTAAACAAACACCTGGTCAGGGCATGTATTATCCAACCCATTATGTTTTAATGATTCTACTTGTGAAAATCAGATCTACTTGATTTTATTTTAACATGTGCAATTGCCTTCATGAAGAATGGCTATGCCAATTACAATTTGCCTCCATTAGTGCTTCCTTCATCTACGAAAGTTGGTGGGGACTGGGTTCAGTCACAGGACACCTTAATTGGGCCTCCAGGCCCATTTCATTGCACAAAATTTCAGGCCAAGATGTAGGCTCCTTTCACCACACAAAAGCAGTTACTTAGATGCATCCAGAACAGAGGGTGCATCTTTCTATTCCATAGTCAATTGACAGAAAGGCTGAAGTATGAACTTCTTTCATCTGTTATGTATCTATGAATAATAGACTTGAGAACCAGAAATCAATGTTGCCTGTTACACAGAACATTTTGAAAGTCTGTATTTATATTCATCTGTTTGTTGCTTTACAAATCCAACAGAATGAGAAGTTGATCCAATAAGAAAGTGTCAAGAATGACAGCAGTGAAATCTAATTTGTTATGCTTAAAGGTTACCAAAAAGGTTGCTGCAACTTTGTAGGAATATAAAATGTTACCAGATAACAATGGAGAACAAATCTGAAATGTAATTGTTCATGCTCAAGAGATTTTAGACTAGACTTGATTCAGCGTTAGATTTTGAGATGCCGTTTCTGTGGATACCTAAGAGGGTTAGGACAGACTGATGTGTGCATATATTTTCTTGATTGCTGGCTTAAAAGCATGACATCACTTAGTCCAAGATATTTTGATATCTCTACTAATTAGTGAAGTTGTTCCACAGTCAGTTGGTTGTCTTACTTCACATTTTATAAGTTTCATTAACATGCACATTACAACTTTAGTTTCAGAAAGTCAACTTACACATTGTTCCACTAAATTTCCGCATATGATGAATTTGTCCATTTAAACCCTTGAGCCAGAAAATTACTCTCAAGATATTTTAATTTACAGTATCAATCATTTTTAAGACAACCATAACCTATTTAGCGACAGGTATTTCTCCTTATCTTAACCATTCTGTTCGTGAGAAGCATGAAATCATGTAGTGATATACTTGTCCACGACTGCTATCTAAGCTGTTATGTTGTCACAAGATGAAGTAAAATTCAAATATCATATGTTGAACATTGACCCAAAACAGCAAATTACTCTCCCTCTCTCTATCTCAGACCTTTCTATTATTAAAATCTACTGTCTCATTTGCAACCTCCCTTTCCTGTCTAAAATCTATGAAAATATGATTGTGTCATGCCCAGAAAGAATGAAGAAAGACACTTTTCTTTAAAGAAAGCTACATTATCTTGTTTAAATTATTTTTAAAAAAGAATAAGGAGTCTTGCTGGATTTAAAAAAGGTTGCCAACCAATCACCTCCTTGAACCTTAAACACCCAGGGCCATATCAGGTAAGTTTCTCTTTTTTACATTCTGATAAGGGGACTCGCGGGGATGGCAGTGCAGGGAGAGGAATGTTCCTTCTGCATGACATTTGAGGTGAGGAGGGCCATTAGTGTCCCATCCATGTACATCTGCAGGAAGTGCACCCAACGCTCACTCCTCCAAGACCGTGTTAAGGAACTGGATCGGGAGCTGGATGAACTTTGGATCATTCGGGAGGCAGAGGCTGTGATAGATAAGAGTTACAGGAAAGCAGTTACTCCTAGGCACTAAGAAAGCTGGGTAACTGTTTGAAGAGGGAAAGAAACAGTCAGTGAAGGGAATCCCCTCTGGTCGTTCCCCTGAAAAACAAGAATACCGTTTTGGATACTGTTGGGGAGAAGACTTACTAGGGTCATGCAGTGGGGTCCAGGTCTCTGGCACAGAGTGTCCTGTTGCTCAGAAAGGAAGGAGGGAAAGAGGAGAGTGTTAGTCATTGGTGGTGCAATAGCTAGAGGGTCAGATAGAAGGTTTGTTCGGAACGAACAAGACTCACGGTTGGTGTGTTGCCTCCCAGATGCCAGGGTCCGTGATGTATCAGATTGTGTCTTTGGGGTCCTGAAGGTAGAGGATGACCAGCCCCATGTCATGGTCCATGTAGGTACCAATGACATAGGTAGAAAGAGGGATAGGGATGTAAGGCAGGATTTCAGGGAGTGAGGGTGGATGCTGAGAGCTAAAACAAACAGAGTTGTTATCTCTGGTTTGTTATCCATGCCACATGATAGTGAGGAATAGGGAGAGATATCAGCTGAACACATGGCTGCAGGAGAGAGGGTTTCAGGTACTTGGATAACTGAGGCTCATTCTAGGGAAGGTTTGACCTCTACCAACAGGATGGTCTTAACTTGAACCAGAGGGGTACTAATATCCTGGGTGGGAAATTTGCTTGTGCTATTCGGGTGGGTTTAAACTAGCTCAGCAGGGGGATGGGAACCTGGGGTCTATTTTCAGTACCGTAGGAGGATAAGAGTAAGGAGGGCATGGGCAGGATTTCATGGTCACAGTAATGTGCTGGCGGACAGCAAGCTGGTTTAAAGTGTGTCTACTTCAAAGCCAGAAGTATCTGAAATAAGGTCGGTGAGCTTGCAGCTTGGATAGATACCTGGGACTTTGATGTTGTGGCCATTTTAGAGACATGGATAAAGCCAGATCAGGAATGGATGTTGCAGGTTAGAGTGTGTAGATCTTTCATTAAGAACAGGCAAAGCGGTAAAAAAGGGGGAGGTATGGACTTGTTAGTCAAGGATAGTATAATGGTAGCTGAAAGAACTTTTGATGAGGACTCATCTATTGAGGTAGAATGGGCTGAGATTAGAAACAGGAGAGGAATGGCCACACTGTTGGGAGTTGTTTTATAGGCCTCCACAGAGTTCCAGGGAGGTGGAGGAGAGGATTGACAAAACGATTCTGGGTAGGACTGAAATGAACAGGGTGGTCATTATGGGGGACTTTAACTTCCACAACATTGACTGCAAATGCACTTGAATACGTCGGATGGATCAGTTTTTGTCCAATGTGTACAGGAGAGTTTTGTGACACAGTATGTCAAAAGGCCGACAAGAGGGGAGGCCACACTGGATCTCGGGCTTGGTAATGAACCAGACCAGGTGTTTGATTTAGTGGAAGGTGAGCACTTTGGAGAGAGTGACAATAAATCAAATACATTTAGTTTAACAATGGAAAGGGATAGGTACATGCCACAGGGCAAGAGTTATCGATGGGACAAGGGCAATTACAATGCGATTTGGCAAGACTTAGGATGCATCGAATGGGTGAGCAAAATGCAGGGGATGGGGTCAATCGAAATGTGGAGCTAGTTTAAGAAACAGATATTGAGTGTCCTTGAAAGATATGTCCCTGTCAGGCAGGGAGGAAGTGATAAGATAAGGGAATCGTGGTTTACTACAGAAATTGCATCTCTTGTTAAACAGAAGGAGGCGGCTTATGTGACGATGAGACGAGATGGTTCAGATGACACGATGGAGTGTTACAGATTATCTAGGATGAATTTGAAGTGAGAGTTAAGAAGAGCAAAGAGATGACATGAGCAGTTTTTAGCAGGTAGAACAAAGGAGAACCCTAGAGCTTTCAATAGGTATATGATGAATAAAAGGATGACTAGGCTAGGACTAGGGTCAGTCATTGACAGAAGTGGAAAATTGTGTGTGGATTAGATAGGGTAGACAGTAAAAATCTTTTTCCTAGGATGATGACGTCAGCTTGTACGAGGGGGCATAACTATAAATTGAAGGGTGATAGATTTAAAATAGATGTCAGAGGCAGGTTCTTTACTTAGAG
The DNA here is from genome assembly GCF_047496795.1 of Chiloscyllium punctatum. Lineage (NCBI taxonomy): Eukaryota > Metazoa > Chordata > Chondrichthyes > Orectolobiformes > Hemiscylliidae > Chiloscyllium > Chiloscyllium punctatum. The sequence goes on along the minus strand of NC_092763.1, from coordinate 58,081,793 downwards.
AGTGATAAGGACATGGAATGTCATGCCTGCCAATGTAGTTAACTCAGCCACATTAGGGATATTTAAACAATCCCTGGATAAGCACATGGTTGAAGGGATAACGTAGGGGGATGAGCTTAGATTAGTTCTCAAGTTTGGCACAACATCGAGGACTGAAGGCCTGTTCTGCGCTGTATTGTTCTATGTTCCTATGTTCTATGTTCTAATGGGTCAGTTGGTTGCTTTTAGATTTTTCCAGCAATTAACATGGTTAAGGTTTGCATTATCATCTCTGCAATGTCACATCTTACATTTGATTGATCATTTCAGTAAAACCAGCAGAAAGGAACCATAGACATGAGGTCCACTTTAACCTGTTCAGAACAAAGGATAGTGTGTAGTGATTGGAACCTGGCCATGTGGATCTCATTGACTATGAGATTCTTGATTGGGGTTGCTAATCAGGGAGCCCAGGCCGACAGATATAACCAGAAGATTGATCACAAAACATTACCCTTTGATGTGAAGGGCACTGCTTGTCACTGGCTACTTGGGTGTTTCTTTTCTTCCTGCTGGTGGAAACTGAATAAAGATTCATGCACCTTGTGTCTTTCACTGTGTCTCACACCTGCACACACACAACATGGGTGTGGGGGAAGAAAAAGCACTATTGCAGTTAGGCGGGAGTGTGGGGGTAAGAGAAGAAGGATAAAAAAAGAAAAAGAAAAGAAAAAAAACCCCAGAAGTTTGATCTTGCAACATTGCCCTTTGATGTGAAGGGCACTGCTTGTCACTGTCCACCTTGGTGTTCCTTTCTTCCTTGTGGAAATTGAATAAAGATTTATAAACAGAAGATTCAGAAGGTTTCCTCAGTTTGACTGGTCACAGCCAATGTACAGCACACATGTAAATAAAAGGTGACTTGGTGATAAAATACTGGCCTCTGTGCAGTTATTTCACATTTGATTGATTGATTTATTGTCATGTGTACCAAAGTATGGTGAAAAGCTTTGATTACGAGCAGTACAGGCAGATCATAGTAAACAGTGATGTACAGATCAAAAGTTGTTAAAAAATAACTTATTGTACTAGCAGCCCCATAGTATAGGACACGAAACATGGGTTTTGATGAAGAATGTTGAACTTACCTTGTTAACTGAAGAGGCATAACATGAAACCCCAGTCATGTGACTGAAACAGTTGAGTTTTGAACAGCTTTAACTGTACAGTTTTGACTTTTTTATGTGTCTGTTTGTAAAAACAGAACAGAACACATCATAAACAGCTCCAGGTTTAGCTAACACTTGTCTCTTATCTTGCTCTCTTTCAAAAGCCAGAATCCAATGTACAACTGCTGCACTTTCACCAATAATTTGGCTGCATCTGAGCTCTGGCAAAAGTGATGTTGGTGTAGATCATTACTGGACATTGACTTATTGAAAGGCTGCAGGCCTTTCAATGCAAGTACTCCTACAATGTTGTTAGGAAATGATTTCCAGGAATGTGGAATAGCTCATTGGGCGACGCGGTGGCACAGTGGTTAGCACTGCTGCCTCACAGCGCCAGAGACCCGGGTTCAATTCCTGCCTCAGGCGACTGACTGTGTGGAGTTTACACGTTCTCCCCGTGTCTGCGTGGGTTTCCTCCGGGTGCTCCAGTTTCCTCCCACAGTCCAAAGATGTGCAGGTCAGGTGAATTGGCCATGTTCGGTAGTGTTCGGTAAGGGGTAGATGTAGGGGTATGGGTGGGTTGCGCTTCGGCGGGGCGGTGTGGACTTGTTGGGCCGAAGGGCCTGTTTCCACACTGTAAGTAATCTAAAGCTCCAAGTCAGGATGGTATTGGGCTTGGAGGGGATCTTACAGTTGCTAGTGTTCCCATGTTTCTTCTGCCAATGTTCTTCAAGGTGGTAGATGTCACAGGCTTGGAAGGTAGTATGGAGAAGCTTGGGTGAGTTGATGAAGTGCAAAGGGAAAAGGGTACTGAGCTGGATGATCAGTCTTAATCATAACAATTGGTGAATCAACCTCAAAGTACATTCTATGAGCAGGTGAGCTGCCTGATGCCTTATACACTCTATTGTAATATGGAGGACAGGTTGGGATAGGTGTAAAATCTATGGATGGCCATCTGCTTTATTTTGCATGACCTCCACCTCCAAATGCACGAGTTGGGTACAGGTGGAGAATGGGATATTATTGCATAAACCTCCACAATTAGGCTGATGATTAATCTTGGCTAAAGCTTTGAGAAACACTCTCTAGTTGGGTGATAATTGGTGGACAGGATAAGACTCAACTGTTGTGCTCTCCATTAATATTACCAGTATAATTATACTGGTGAAAATTGGACACAATGACGATGCAGTGATGATGTTAATTCCCAGTGTGTGACCAGAAGCCAATTGCAAACACCATTTTCTGTAATGAAGTGGGAGGAAAATTGGCAAACTAAAAAGCCAGAAGGTCAATCTGGCCACGATGCTAGTGCTAGGAATATTTTACATTAAGATTACTCAATGACGCATTTGAAGTCATGGTTTGAACAGTGAAGTTCTTTGCCAGGACTTTCTGAAGTAAATTGTCATGTTCCTAAATTGGATTTAATACAATTAGTGAAAAATTGAATAAGGCAAATATTAGTTTTATAATGGATTTAGTTCAATTCTTCCGTCATGTTATGAAAGATTTTGACAAAGTGGGCAGGGAGTTAGTTTCCATGGGCACAAACACTGGTGGCCAAAAAGCACAGATTTAAAGAAAGACCAAATGTTTGAGTATTGAACATGTTCAGTTAGAAAATCATCTGAATAACAGATTTTTGATTGACAGTGAAGGACAACCTTGTCAACTCACAAAGCGATGCAGATAACTTGAAGAGAATCACCATAGAAGTCTCAATCACTAGTTGCAGTGTAATAAGTCCAAATGTTTTGTATGGATGAGTGGATAGATAGATTTACAATTGTATAGGCAGGGTATTTGGGTGAGGTAATTTGGTGAATAAGTAAAGGAGAGGGTTTCATAAGACCATAAGACATAGGAGTGGAAGTAAGGCCATTCGGCCCATCGAGTCCACTCCGCCATTCAATCATGGCTGATGCGCATTTCAGCTCCACTTGCCAGCGTTCTCCCCGTAGCCCTTAATTGGTTGGTTAAATAGTAGGTAGGCATTAGTGTAGTGTGACAAGAGGGTGATTGACATATTGGTGAGGTGGTAGGGAGCAGATGGGTTAGATGACAGCATGGTAGGTGAATAGGCTGGCAGGTGTGTGAGCTGACAAGTGGATAGTGTCATAGGTGGGTAAGATGACTGGCAAGTGAGGTGGTTGATGACTGGTGGAAGGTGTGTGAGCTGGCATCGTGGGTGAGATGGTAGCTTGACAGGTGGGTTGTGATACGGTTAGCTAAAGTGATAAGTGAATCGGGATAATCACGTTGGATTGGGTTGTCATTTTAGGTGCTAGTCAGACTGGGTGAGTTGATGGGGACTTGGACTGTTCAGGCATTGATAGTTGCAGTGGAGTCTCTGTTCACATTAAAGGAGTTTGGTGGAGACAGATTTGGAGGGGTAGTTGTGTTAGGCAGGAAACTGGGGAGACAGAGATTGGTCACAGATAAGATGAGTAGCTGGGTTATTGAATATGGAGTTGGTTGGTATCAGTGACAGTAATTAGTGTGGGCACATTAAGTCTACAGTTACTCAAGAGTTAGAAGAGGAACATTTTATCTAACATTCCCTGGATAACAATTCAGATATCTGTTTCAAAACTGTCTCCAACACTAACAAAGAATTGAAGACTGTTCAGAGAGTTCCAGCGAGCAGTGGAATTGCCAGCTAGAATTTTAAATGGCCTAGGAAATTGCCATGGAGTCATTGGAACTTCCATGGAGTCTTGCCATACATCTTGACTCTGATGATCTGTGGACCAGAAGATCTGGGTCAAAGTAATTCAGAAAAGAGCTAGAAGGGACTTGGAAACAAGTCTTCTGCACACTGATCTGATGTTGTGTGGTATATACCCATGGAAACGTCGGTAGAACCGATTCAATACTAACCTACAAAAGAGTGTGGCTAAGCAGTTGAAGGGAAGAAACAGAATATGGGAATAGAACAGAGTAGTAGTAATTAAACAGCTCTTTTAAAGAACTGATGGAGTGAACAGCCTTTTCTTGGCTATATGATTCTAATGTTTGCCCATCTTTCATTGCCCATACAAAACTGCAAAAAGATTCGCATTACACAATATCATACTGTTAGAGACTACTAGTGATATTGAAGCAAACGATGTACACACAATCCATCTTCTTTCATCCTATTTCTCTCACGTCCCTCAATCTTTTCTGATATAGCAATTGCAGACAGGGCAAACAAGTGATTCAATTGTATTGTTTTATCAGTCAGCTGCTTGTCCCTCTAAAACCATACCAATCCCAATTGGTCCCTGTAATAAAGCAGTGATGCAACTATACTCTATATGTATCATTTTACTTATTGCTATGCTGAATGGAACACAGCTGGACACTAAACAAATTTAATGGGTAAGTGAAATTGTGGAAATAAGCCCAATAATGGTTTCTGCATGATGGTTAAGTTCTGTTATTGATAACTCACATTTTTGAAAAGAGTACAGGGCCTAAACATTTCTATAATTACAATCCTACAATGATATTAATTGACTTTCTCGTGCACTGGCAAGTGAGTTAAAGCTTCAGTCTTCACCTTTTATGACAGGGTGAGTAGTTTATTGCCAGTAAAGTACAACTGTATTCTTATCACGTCTCATGTTCATCTATTGATCCTCTATTCTCAAAATTACACTCTATAGTGGAATTATACTGGTAATGGCAAACCTTTTCAGTAATTTAGTTCAGACTGAGCTCGAGAACTCAGGCCAATAGATTTAACTTACATTAGTTTTAAAGGACAAATCCTGCAAATAGAATTTATGATTTGGACGTTATGAGGTAACAGAAAGTCAGGGTAAACCCTTGGGCTTATGATGAAGGGCTTTTGCCTGAAACGTCGATTCTCCTGCTCCTCAGGTGCTGTCTGACCTGATGTGCTTTTCCAGGACAACACTTGTGACTCTGATCCCCAGCATTTACGGTCCTCATGTTATTCTAACCCCTTCAAACCCCAGGTGACTGTGGGCGCTTGTTTTTTGTGCATCAAGCATCTAACTGCCTGCAGTTAGGACCTTCATCCTTTTAAGGTACTAGATTCTGCATCAAGAACTGCTGGTCAATTGCATGACGAGCTGAAGCTCTTCAGTCCCAGCAATGCCACTGAGATTAATAGTCATTGGTAGAACTGCAAACGGGCAACAACACTAACAATGGAGGAGCCCCAAGGTGGAGATAAGTGAATTTGGGCTTGTGAAGACCAGTTAGACAGATGTTGGTGGAGGGAGAGAAAGTGGTGTTGGCAATTGTCTAGCTAGTGATTTGATGTAATTGAAACTAAAAACAAAGGAAACTGTAATTTATTTGCCTGTCTTCCAATAGGATCTGCAGAACTAATGCAGAATTCATCAATCCCAAAAGGAATAGTGCAGATAATCTTCATACAAGGCATTACAAAGTTTTTATGGCACAAATTGCTGTATTCTGGTATGTAAAAGAATTAAATCTGCAAAGGCCTGTTTGAGAATTCACACAGAGTATGAAATGTTTGGGGGGGGCAGTGGCAGGTGTATAAGGGGTTAGGGTGGCAGGTGGGTTGGTATTTATTCTAGTTGGGGTACATTAAGTTGGAACTTTTAATTAATGAGTCACATGAATCACACTGGTGAGTCATCAGCCAGGTTCCTGGGCTTTGTCAGACTTGGTCCAAGTTCTTATAATGTGCACAGCATCGGAATAACCCTTCCCTGTTGGGGACAGTAAACAACAAACTTTGTGTCTTCTTCAGTTCTGACTGGACCCTAGTAACTGCTAGTACAGAATGTGGGGCCATGATGGGTAGGGTGGTAGGCAAGGGTATGAGAGAGTAACATATCAGGTATGTGGGCTCATTGGTCCCACACATGAGCTGATGTCAACTGCCCTACCTCTAATCAGAACACAACAACAGTCCCACTTTCAGTTGCCAAGCACTGTGTGCTCCCAGAAATCCAGGCTTGGTGTTTGGACCTTGGTGAATGCTTCATCTCAGGCCCTGTCTCCTAATCAATATTTTTTCCTCAGTCATTGAAACAGATTGCCTAAGCTTCAGCAGTTTTTGTAGGAAATTGGCTGCTGCTTTTCCTACATTACATAGTGATTACACTTGTGCAAGTATTGCTCTGTTATACACTTTGAGAATTGAAGGGGACTGGACTGTTGCAAATCTTTCTAAATGAGAAGAGAGTTGTCAAGATATGGTGCGAAGGCATAATTAGTCTGGAGGTGGCTTCTGCGAAGTGTAAAAGCTGACATACATTAGTTGTTCTGGGCAATCAATTTTTGATCTGTAAATTTTCAATAATTCCATGTAATTTCTGTCATGTTTGAATCTTCACGGATTTGGACAATGATAAGAGAATGCATTGTTATGGAGGCAATGTTCATAACTCTCCAAGATTTCAGATTCAATATTTATTGATAATGTCTTGGGTGAAAGTTCTTCCTCTGAATGAAACTGAAAGGCTTGTAATTCAAGACTTGCAATACCACTGATGTGCTGGTAATTTCTCCATCTGTGGGATACCTGACAATCTCTATAATTAGAGTGTTGACACTTGGTACTTCACAGGTTTTTTTGAGAATTTAATAAACTGTAAGGTATGTCTGAAGGGAGCATATTGATGTTCAGTATATAATGGTGTGATACTACCTTACTAATCAGACAAAGGTCATCCAAGACTGCAAGAAATGAGCTATTATCAAGACAGTTTGTGCTTCTTGTCATTGTATGCAGACGGATGGCTCTCTAGTTCCATCAGATCTTCTTCATCATCAGCCCCTTCACTTTTCAATGTAAACCAACTTTCCAAATAGCGACATCATGAAAATGATTTAATCAATAATTCTATTGACACCTCTTGCTGGATTATACTGCATTGGTATACCCAATTTAACTAATCTTCAAAATGCCTATGTCTGCTGTATTAAAATTCTTGTCGTCCCTTGAGTCTCATTATACTTGCTCTTCTCCTCTGCCTGCAGATGCATTACTACAACCAGGCGCCATCACTGCAGGGGATATGCCTGATCAGCTCTCAACCAGTCTGAGACTTGGCTCTGAATCATCAAGATCGTTATGGTAGATTCTCATCTGATAATAGTCTCAACCAGGTAATGTGCAAAACAAGATGAATAATAGCCATCATTGGCTGCAGATTTATTAAATGAAATTATCTTTATGAATGAAATTGTAGAAAGTGAAACATGGAACTTGCAATGCCACTGATGTGTTGCTAATTGCTCCTTGCATCTGTGGGAACCCTGACAGTCTCCATGATTAGATTATACACACTTGTTGCTTCATAGATTCCATGGAAAATTTAATGAAGTGCAAGGTCTGGCTGAAAGAAGCATATTGATGCTCGGTATATAATGGTATGTTATTACCCGACTAATCAGTCCAAAGTCACCCAAGGCTACGTGGAAGGACTCAGTCTAACAAAGTCAAGGTTTTAGTCAACCTAGGACAACATGTTGCTTTTTGTGGAAGAGAACTGCAGATCTTCAGTCAGCGCTGACATAACTTCATCCAAATAGTCCCTTGGGGAAAATTCAGCCTTTTCAGCTACTGATGGGCAAACAAATTGAAATAAGACCTTCCATGTCTGTAAACTTTATAGAGTGGATACCAGCATGCAGAAAACAAATGTTTCAATAAAACTTGATTTTATCTGCCACAAGTCCCACTTCTTTAAAATTCTCATCCTCATCTGCTTTGTAGCTCCAGGCACAGAGATATTCACAAGGGAAACTCACTTCCCCAGTCCAGAAATAGGCTTTCTCAAGTACTCTCCAAAGCTATCATTGGAAATCTGCCGTAAAATTGCACAGCAAGTCAACAAAGCTTTTGCATCCTACAATGAGAAAATCAAGTGAAGCGAAGTGGTACCCATCACAAAGTGTTGTGCTACTTATGCTGCTACTTACACAAGGGCTGTATTCTCAGTAATTCAGATATGGGATGGACTAGGTCTCAGGATTTTACAGTAAAGAGAGGTGGCAATAATATGGTGCTGTGAAATGATTAACAGGAATATTTAGATTGGTTTCCTCTCTATCAATCATCATGTGGATGGAATTTAGGGAGAATGATGCAGAAATACATGTCCCCTAAAGGCAGGTTGACACACCTTGAAAGTCAAAATTGATACAGGAACTAGAATTGATGTATTACCATTATCAATATATTACGCTATGGCCATGCACTAAAAGGCATGCATCCCATCAAATGTTGCTCCATGATATGGCCTACAAAAGACACTCTCACAATGTATAATGGAGTCATCAATTCAATGCAATGGCCCAATTACACTGCAGTGCCAATATGCAAGTTCAATTTGGATATCTTTTTGATAACAATAGTCCAGCAGCAGCAAGATTTCCAGTCTGCACAGATCTCAACATTATAACCGGTGATGGGATGCAAACAACACCCATGATGGTGAGAATGAAAGAGCCACAAAACTTTCCCTCACAATGAGATTGCTGTGCATGAATGCAAATACCAGGATCTGTAGTATAGGTTCATTGAATTTTTCAGTATTCTGTGATCCATATCATGGAAACTAATATAAGTATCACAGGGTGATAGTTGTGGATCATTAACTATGACACCGTTGCTATCACACCAGTTTTCAATTTGAAGGATGCGAAGGATTTCTCACTGGATAATATCATGTAAAACCCTGTGACTTTTACAACTTTTTCTGTATTTTTGATCACGGATTTTAATAGGAAAAGGATTGTTCCAAAAAGAAAACATTGATTGTGGAAGGAATACTCCACTTTTTAAAAACAAGCTACTAGCATTTATCACAAGTGCTGTGTGCATTGTCAATTGTTCAAACAGGAGGAGTAGTTGAGAAAGCCCCTAATGTGATGGCACTGTTCAAGAAGGAAGGGAGACAGAAAGCAGGAAACTATAGATCAGTTGGTTTAACATCTATTGTTGGCAAATGTTAGAGTCCTTTACTCAGGAAAAAGTAGCAGGCCATTTAGAAAACCTTAACCCAATCAAACAGAGTCAGAATGGTTTTGTGGAAAGGAAATCAAGGTTTACAAATTTGCTAGAGATCTTTGAGGACATAACATGCAGAGTTGATAAAGGGGAACCAGTAGATGTAGTGTATTCGATAATGTGTCACTTAGAAAAGTTTTAGGGGCAATGTATTACTGTGTCTTGAGGATTGGTTAAGAGAAGAGAGAGTTGGGATTTTTTTTTTAGAATGGAATAATGTAATTAGTGGAGTGCCAAAAACAATAGTCCTAAGGCCTCAATTATTTATTGTCTATGTTAATGACTTAGAGGAGGGGGCCGAGTGTAATGTATCCAAATTTACTGATAACACAAAACTAGTAGAAGGACATAAAGTATGAGGGGATATTTTGCTGTATTAGGCAAGTACTTGCAAAAGCTGATTGGGCCCAGATGTTCACAGGTAAACGGACGGCTAGAAAATGGGAAGCCTTCATAAATGAGATAATGAGAGTCCAGAGAAAGTATATTCCTGTTAGGGTGAAAGGAAAGGCTGATAGGTATAAGGAATGCTAGATGACTAAAGAAATTGAGAGTTTCATTAAGAATTAGAAGGAAAACATATGTCAGGTATAGACAGGATATATCGAATGAATCTTTAGAAGAGTATAAAGGAAGTAGGAGAATACTTAAGAGAGAAAACAGGAGGGCATAAAGGGGACATGAGATAGCTTTGGCAAATAGACTTAAGGACAATCCAAAGGGTTTTTACAAATACATTTAGGGCAAAAGGATAATGAGGGAGAGAATAGGGCCCCTCAAAGATCAGCAAGGTGGCCGTTGTGTGGAGCCGCAGGTGATGGGGCAGATATTAAACAAGTATTTTGCATCAGTATCTACTGTGGAAAAGGACAAGGAAAATATAGTCTGTGGGGAAATAGATGGTGACATCTTGAAAAATATCCATATTACAGAGGAGGAAGTGCTGGATGCCTTGAAATGTTTAAAGTGGATAAATCTCCAAGACCTGATCAGATGTACACTAGAACTCTGTGGGAAGCTAGGGAAGTGATTGCTGGGCCTCTTACTGAGATATTTGTATCATCAATAGTCACAGGTGAGGTACCAGAAGACTGGAGGTTGGCTAACATGGTGCCACTGAAAGGTGGTAAGGACAAGCCGGGGTATTATAGATCAGTGAGCCTGACAGTGAGCAAGTTGTTGGATGGAATCCTGAGGGACAGGATGTGTGTGTATTTGGAAAGACAAGGACTGATTAGGAAAAGTAAACATGGCTTTGTGTGTGGGAAGTCATGTCTCACAAACTTGATTGAATTTTTTGAAGAAGTTACAAAGAGGATTGATGAGGGCAGAGTGGTAGATTTGATCTATATGAACTTCACTAAGGCATTTGACAAGGTTTCCCATGGGAGACTGATTAACAAGGTTAGATCTTATGGAGACCTCGCCATTTGGATTCAGAACTGGCTCAAAGGTGGAAGACAGAGGGTGGTGTTGGAGGGTTGTTTTTCAGACTGAAGGTCTGTGACCAGTGGAGTGCAACAAGGATCAGCGCTGGATCCACTACTTTTCATCATTTATGTAAATGATTTGGATGTGAACATAAGAGGTATAGTTAGTAAGTTTGCAGATGACACCAAAATTGGAGGTGTAATGGACAGTGAAGAAGGTTATCTCAGATTACAACAGGATCTTGATCAGATGGGCCAATGGGCTGAGAAGTGGCAGATAGAGTTTAATTTAGATAAATGCGAGGTGATGCATTTTGGGAAAGCAAATCTTAGCAGGACTTATACATTTAATGCTAAGGTCCTCGGGAGTGTTGCTGAACAAAGAGACCTTGGAGTGCAAGTTCATAGCTCCTTGAAAGTGGAGTTGCAGGTAGATAGGATAGTGAAGAAGGCATTTGGCATGCTTTCCATTATTGGTCAGAGTATTGAGTACAGGAGTTGTGAGGTCATGTTGCGGCTGTACAGAACATTGGTTAGGCCACTGTTGGAATATTGCATGCAATTCTGGTTTCCTTCCTATCGGAAAGATGTTGTGAAACTTGAAAGGGTTCAGAAAAGTTTTATAAGGATGTACCCAGGGTTGGAGGATTTGAATGAGAGGGAGAGGTTGAAAAGGCTGGGGCTGTTTTCCCTGGAGCGTCCGAGGTTGAGGGGTCACCTTATAGAAGTTTATAAAATCATGAGGGACATGGATAAGATAAATAGACAAAGTCTTTTCCCTGAAGTGGGGGAGTCCAGAACGAGAAAACATAGGTTTAGGTTGTGAGAGGAAAGATATAAAAGAGACCTAAGAGGCAAGTTTTTCCACTCAGAAGGTGGTACATGTATGGAATGCACTGTCAGAGGAAGTGGTGGAGGCTGGTACAATTGCAACATTTAAAAGGCGTCTGGATGGGTATATGAATAGGAAGAGTTGGGAGGGCTGTGGGCCAGGTGCTGCCAGGTGGGACTAGATTGGGTTGGGATATCTGGTCGACATGGACAAGTTGGACCGAAGGGTCTGTTTCCATGCTGTACATCTCTATGACTCGATAAGGGTTCTGCAAAGGAATATTGGTAAGTTGAGTGGAATGGGCAAAAAAAACTTCACAGAGAGAGTTGAATGCAGGCAAGTAATTTTGTAACAAAGTATTTGGAGTATGAGAATCAGGAAATTGTTCTAAAATTATGTAGGTCTTTGAGGTGGTTAAACCTTGGTTACATTTTGGTCTCCATAACAATGGAATTTGAAATCACATTGGAAGCAGCACAGCTAAGATTCACTAGATTGATTCATGGAATGTGACATGCCACTGTGAGAAGCTGAGTACATTGGGTACATTCTCTCAGATCCATTTAGAAGAATGAAAGGTAATCTTATTGAAATATGCAAAATGCTTTAGGAACATGCCAGGGTGGATGCAGAGAGTTTATTTCCTCTTGCTGATGAATCTAGAACATGGAAGTAAAACCTTAGGATTGTGTTCAATTATTTAGGATTGAGCTGATCATAGGATTATCAGCTCTTCACTGATAATATCAAGCATCTTTGAAATTGACTGTGTGAGAGGTTTGTGAATGTTCCTTTCTTGAATTTATTCAAGGCTGAAATAAATTGATTTTTGATCAGTCAAGTGATATGAGGAAGAAGCAAGGAGATGTGATTCTGGTAGATGATCAGTGATGATTGTATTGATTTTTGAATGACTATGTGGGCTTAAGGGCTGCATGATCTACTTCTGCTTCCTATTTCTCATTATGACATCCTAGATCCATATGGTGAGGGAAGAATTGAAGGAGATAGATTGCTGTCTGTAGAAATAAGATTCCCTTTCCACTTCCCTTTATAGTTTATAAGATGTCAAATGGGCAGGGTGTTTGGAAATCATTAGGGTCCTATAACCTTTACTCTCTGCATTTTGGATTTCAATATAAAGTTAAAAAAAAACTAATAAAATCCATTAGATTTTTCAAATGTATTTAACCCCTACTTGCCTCTCTATTCCTCCCAAATCTTTGGTTATCACATATGTAATTCTAATTTTAAAGCTTGCCATATTTTAATAATGCCTACTATCTTTATTTCATGAATAAGACTTTATAAACCAGCAATAAAGTAAGTGGTGGAATCAGATCAATGCTATGTCTTTCCAAGATTTCCAGCTGGAAACTGCACCATCTCATACAGAAACTATATGATTATTTCTTGCTGTGCTATCGTCAGTTCTGTTTCTTCAGCTATTGGCGTCATTTACAGAGTGAACCATTCTGCTGTGTGAGAGAATCAAATGCTCAAATAGATTGTGAATGTTGTCATTTTTTGTTAACAGTTCTGAGCTATTTTCTTCAAATTATAAAACACTACCTGTTTTCAAACGCAGCGTGAACTATGCAATCTATTTCCCAGTGGTTCTAGACACACTGACTATCTCCACTGCATCCTGCTGAATCATATTTCTTTAACTTTCAACACATGCTGAGAATTTTCAGATGGCGTGAGAAACAGTTGATTCCAGCCCTCCAATTAAACTCAGCATCACCTGGATTTGAGAGCAGCTAAGGTGTTCATGTTTGATTGCTATCCCTGCTGGAAATACATTGGATGCTTCTGATGTAAAGTTCTGCATTGATACGCTTGTGAATTTACTACATGAAGTAACTTGAGATATTGGTGATGGATTGATTCTTTGGAACCAGCAAAGGTCATTGCTGTCAGACAATGAAGGAAGACTGAAGGAAATAAAACAAACAAGACATAGTGTGATGAGAGTCTTGAAACCTTGATTTAGCTCAAGATGACTGATGCCATATTTTTAAAAATGCCAGATGAAACAAAGGCAGAAGTTGAAATCTTGCTTTGCAAAACTAACATAACATGAAAAGTTCACCTCTGGACTACAAAGGTCGTTAAAATGAACAGATTAACATCCTCACATAAATTGTAGAAACTATTAATTTGCAAATCCCATAATGCTCATATTATGGTTTGTGATTTCCATCCCACATCCCTAAATCTTAAAACAATTTTTGTCATATTAACACAAATGTATTGATAAAAACACAATGGAAATCTTAACATAGTGTATACTTAATTTCATAAATCACCTTATTAAAGATATTAGGAGAAAGCGAGCACTGCAGATGCTGGAGATCAGAGTCGAAGTGTGGTGCTGGAAAAGTACAGAAGGTCAGGCAGCATCCAAGGACTAGGAGAATTGACGTTTTGGGCATAAACCCTTCATCAGAAATGAGGGCATTCCTGATGAAAGGCTTATGCCTGAAACATCGACTCTCCTGCTCCTCGAATGCTGCCTGACCTGCTGTGCTTTTCCAGCACCACACTCTTTGACTCTTATTCAAGATATTGCCTCCGCTACATAGGAAAGACACTCCATTAATGTTTAGTATGACACCATTTTGGTGGCTGTAATTGTGGCAATCTGATCCTTCCTTAGAATAAGTGGATCTTGTCCCAACTAAATATTATCTCTGTATCCCTTCAAGTCACTTTACATAAAACTGAAGTTTGCTTAAAGTGAGGTATGGGCAGCATTGTGGCTCAGTAGTTAGCACGCCTGCCTCACAATGCCAGGGACCCAGGTTCAATTCCAGCCTTACTTGACTGTTTTGTGTGGAGAGTTTGCATGTTCCCCCTGTGTCTGGTTTACCTCCAGGTGTTCCAGTTTCATCGTACAGTCGAAAGATGTGCAGGTTAGATGGGTTGGTGGTGCTGGGCTGTGCAGACTAGGTGGGTTAGCCATGGTAATTGGGAGGGGTTAAGGGGATTAGGTGGGATAGTCTTGATGGGTCAAATGGTTTCTTCCTGCACTGTAGAGACTCTATGAATCTTTGACAATAAATTTGTAGAAAATATGGCAACAAATTTGTAGAAAAGCAAGACTTTAAATTCTCTGTAAATCTCTCTCCATAGATGCTGGGTGACCTGTTGAGTGTCTCCATACCTTTACTGTTTTATTAGTTATTTTCGTCCTTCTACATCATACACTGAGCCACTTTTAATCCCCTGTCTTCATGGTAATGGTAGTGGGAGATGTTTACCAGATAATGTGGTTATTGAATATGGTTGAATATAGTTCTGTTGCTGCTGATGACATACAGCATCTCAAGGAAGCCCAAGTTTTACTAATATACCTACTCTGGATCCGTAACATTTACCTACTCTGGATGGTGTGCTATTGCCTGTTTTGATTCCTCAAACGTTGTGAGGTGGTCCATTCAGTTTTATTCTTGTTGTGCTGCAATTTGATTGACCACTTCTGACGGAAGCTAAGAGTTAACTACATTACTGTGGGCCTCAGTAACATAACTTGTAATCACATATTTATTAACTAATTGGATTTAAATTCCATGAACTGTTATAGTGGGAATTATGCATTGCTCTCTTAACAGTAACCTGGATCTATGGATTAATAATCCAGTAATATTATCACTATACCACCATCCTTATTCCTTCCGATATCTGTTGTCTTCAAACCTGCTTTTCAAGTTGCAGTAATTCTAACATAACAGTAGAAATTGGTATTACCTTGTTCACCATTAAGTGATAATCTAATGCTGTACCTTTACTGTGATTGATAGATGCAGCAACCTTATAATCAAGTAAAATCGTGATGATACAATCTGACTAATTGTGAGTTCTTTTATCTGTCATAAACCTTTGCTGGGTTTGTGGTCACGGCTCGGTTTGTTCTCTGAGTGAGTGCTGGAATTTGGTGACACAGAACATCCTCAGTGTGCAGCAGCTTCTCCTGGCAGAATTCCTGCTGCCAGGAAGAAACCTAGTCATAAAACCTTGGCAAAACTCCAGCAGCTCCGTCTTAAAAGCAGTGAACAGCTAAAGGCATAAAAGTACCCTGGTGATTTGAGACTTCAAAATAAAAATACAGATAAAGGGTCATTGATCTGAAATGTTAACTGATTTTCTCTGTAAATACTGCATGAATTGCTGAGTAATTCTAACATTTTCTGCTTATGATGTGAAAATTCACCTCGGCAGAGACAAAACTAAGTTGTATCTGGACTGGGGGAAGAAGAGGTGGCTACATTATGGAAACTAGGAGCAAGGGTGGGATCATTATCGGAAGTCCCAGCTCTGTTAGTACCACATCTGGTGTGTCTTTTATTGCGTTTCATATGGAAGTACCAGGAATATGAAGGAAGGAAGGACACATAACGGAAATCCTAACATATGGGAAGGAACAGAAAGGAGCAGAACTGGAATTGTCCAGTAAGAATATTGAGATCATAGCAGTTCAGTTATTTTCCATCATGATTTCAGGTAATGATGCAGAGAAATAAAAACAGCCTAGATGTCACAGAGCTCTATATTCATTAGTTGCAGCTTAACACAGGAGATTCTTCATAGATACTTCCTGTAATTTCAAAGAGAGATAGTGGAAGAAAGAAAGCATATACATGATATTCAGTGATCATTTGCAAAGATTTAGATTTGGATTTTGATTGGATTTTGATTGTATTTGTCACATGTACACAAATACATAATTACAATGAAAAGTGTATAATATTGCCACACAAGGCACCTTCTTAGCTTCATGTACCTGGGCACAGAATCTTAAGAACAAGATAGAAAGAAAGAGCAATGTTAAAAGTTAAACATTGCAAGAATTATAGTATAGCATAAAATATACGAAATAAGATTAAAAATTACACATTACAGACCCTCTTAGGTTTAAGTAGAAAATAAAGAAATAAAGCTGAAAGTTCAAACATTACAGACTTTCTTAAGTGCTTAGCCACGATAGAACAGCACTTCGAGGAACCACCTCAAGACCACAAGTCTATGCTGAGGTCACACTGGGCCAAGAGACCACCATATACTGCTGAAAGACTACCATGACAGGCTGAGAGACTGCCACGCTGAGCTACTGAGAGACTGCCATGCTGGGTCACTGAGAGACAGCTATGCCAGGCTCAGAGTCTGCTATGCCAGGTGGAGAGATTGCCATGCCGGGCCTAAAGTCAGCCACACCAGATAGCCCATTAGAAGAGCCTCTGAGAAGATTGCTACTGTAACTGTTTCAACATTTTGATGTTTTGGCCAGGACTTCCTAGTTGGAATGACGGTAAGAATATCAACCTGTAAAACTGACAGAAACTTCTGACACCTGCTATTGCACAATTAAGGATATAAATCCAGATGTGCTATTAATGATTCTGTGCTTCTTTATCCAGTCTGCTGTTGAATACGCAAATTTGGAAGGGCACTGATTAGATGTGAACTTTCATTTTTAGTTTATATTGTTTGATTCAAATTTTCAACATACAAAAATGACAGCAGCAGACTGAAATCGGAAGTCCAGCCCATGCAGAGCACACTCTTATTTTTGCAGAATGGGAGTTAGGTCAGGTTTGACTTGGATACATTTTAAAGAAGCAGCAGACCTTTTTAAATTACCAACAGCTTCCACCGAAGTGGAATTTTGGCATTCTTGTAATATGGAGTCAGAAGTGTGAACATCAGACCCGCTAAAGAAAGATATAATGTTGGGAAAGCTTTGGTAGGGATCAAATACACCAGAAAGGGGATCTAGTGCCCTTCAAGAGTCGGTGTCCCAGTATCCTTTTGGATCTTAATAATAGACAATATTATCCTGAAAAGGTGCATAAACCCTTGCAATTGTCAAGATGTAAAAGAAGTTTACATCATATTGCAGCTGTACAGGATCATTGTGAGGCGACTTTTAAAATACTGTATACAGTCTGCTCATGCTTCTGTAGGAAGGATATTGTGAAACTTGATAGGGTGCAGAAAAGATTTACGAGAGTATTGCCGGGACTAGAGGGTTTGAGTTATAGGAAGAGACTGAATAACTGTGGCCTTATTCCCTGGAGGGTTGGAGTCTGAGGGGTGACTGTATAGATGTTTATAAAATCATGAGGGGCATGGATAGGGTGGATTGCCAAGGTTTTTTTCCTAGGGTGGGTGAGTCTAAAACTAGGGGGCATGGGTTTAAGGTGAGGGAGGGAAGATTTAAAAAGGACCTAAAGGTTAATGTTTTCACACATACGATGGTGCATGCATGGAACGAACTGCCAAGTAAGTGATGTAGGTAGATACAATTATAATATCTAAAAAGTATCTGGATGGGTAGATGAATAGGAAGGCTATAGATGGATGTGGGCCAGATGCTGGCAAGTGATATTAGGCCAGAGTGACATGTCTGGTTGGCATGGATGAGTTGGGCTGAAGGGTTTGATTCTGAGCGGTATGATCCTCTGTCTCAAAGACTCTGTCAAACCTCTCAAAAAATGTCAAACTGATCGAGGCTTATCAAATGTGTCAAGAAGTGCCAGCTCTGTCAAGAACTCTCAAAATGTATTTTTATGCTTGAGAGTTTTGTTTTCGAAATGAAATGTAGTATTCAATACATAATATTAATTAACAGACATTTATTTCCTCTCCAGATCTATTTGTACTAATGGATACCCAGTGAGTTAGCCTGATAGATGAAAGGGAATGGGATAGTGAGGATTGAGTTGGCATTTAGGATATGAGGTTACATTGAGGTACAGTGTGGTATGGGAGTTTGAACAGCTGCAGGGGATTGGTAAAGGATTTCCAAAGGGCAGAGTGGATATGGTGACAAACAGAATCATAAAAGGGCATATAGTAATCCATGGGAGGGCATTAGGTTACATCGATGGAACATGGGAATGATGTCATAACCTGCACCAGAATTAAACGCAAAGTAAGGCCAAGGTGAATATCTCTGAAAGTGTTAATTTTTTAAAAAAAGGTACAGTATAAAAACAAACTGACAACATGCAACTGAAAACAGTTTCTATTTCTAAAGTGAGAAAGTGTGTGTTTTTCTCATGCATCATTTCCAAAATATGCTGGAAGCAATCTGTTACAACCCAAATAGTCCTGAACTATAGTTCACTATTAAGTTTGATTCAGATTGAAATTCTAACACACCTACTTATTTTTATGAATGATTATACAGTTTATGTTGAGATTCTAACACAAGAATATTTTATCAGAGACAGTATAAAATGTCATCTGTTTATGGTGACAAAGACTCTGAAACCTACTTGATATTTAATGACCAGTTAAAACCATTCATTTTGGATGATCATAAATTAGTTTCAACCTCATGACAATATAATAATTGCACTAAAATTTAAGTACCAATCCTCTGTAATGCAATTGAAGCAAATTGTCTAAGACCACTTTGTCGATAGACTCATAATCCTTCAGGTTTGGACCAGTTGCAGTAGAACAAGAACCAGCATGAAATGAATACTAAAATAATCCAAGGCAGCCTACTGGCCACCTGCTTTGAGAAATATCTATCCTGATGGCTCTTCACAATACAATATAACAGATTTGAATATGGTTAGACTCTGTTTATCCTAGGCACTGGTTGCATAACATGGATTGTATTTATGTCACTACTGGAATGGAATCTTGTGCTGCTTGTAGGAATGGAAAGCAAGGTGGAAGCAATCAGAAGACCTCCATCACGTGAGAATTCAAAAGTCTGACAGTGGGATGAAAGAATGTAATCAAGTTCTTTGAGTTTGATAAGCATGTCCAGCTTTTCAAAAGTAAAAAGTCAGGAAACCTTTTGAATTTAAGTACATCCATGATAATTACTAGGCGAGTTCACCAGAATTAGCATATCCTTCTCAATTAAGTGAGCAATTCATGTTTTTTTTTCCATTTCTGACTCAGTAAGTTGTATGTACCAGAAGCAGTATTGTATTTCTGGACTATGGAGTGAGCAGCCACTGCTATGTCCTCTTTGGGGAACATTCAATGCTGTCATATGATCGAGATTGGGTGGTGCTAGTCTAAGTTGCATAGGGAACGGAGGAGGACAATGGGAGGGATGCTGGAAGGTAATGGGCATGGTCAAGAAGGTTAGTCAGTGGTGGAAATCTGTTTAGCCAAGGGAGCAGGCTGATTGGGGAAGAGTGGAAGAGACAGAGGCACAATATGGCACCAGGGTGTTTGACACCCTCAGATAAAGTTGCTGTCCATTCTCGGCCCTAAATTCATTGAGTGACTTGTGCATGCCATGTAATATGTTGGAACTGCCTAATCGCCTAAGAAGAACTGAAAAACAAGACAAAGAAATACAAAATAAATGAAACAATACTGTGTATGTCAAGAATTGATGGAATTCAAAGTGCACTTCCACAGATCTCTGACAATAGCAGGACAAGTTGATAAGATGGTTAAGAAGGCATCCTGGATACTTCTCTTTATTAATGTAGGCTTAGGATAAAGGAGCAGGGACATTATGCTAGAACCGTATAAAAATATTTATTAGGCCACAGTTAGAGTACTGCGTACTGTCACAAAGCTGATCCGTTTTTTCTAAAAAGCTGTTTCTTTTCTCAAGGATACTGTGTCCTTGGTCTGCTTTAGAAGTATCATCAAACCCTCCCAGCTCTCACCCTAAACCTATGCCCTCTAGTTCTGGACTCCCGCACCCCAGGAAAAAACCCTTGTCTATTTACCCTATCCATGCCCCTCATTATTCATATAAGAAACACAGCAAGTTAGCAAGCAGGCTCAGCAAACTTAAAGCCATTGAGTCATTCAGCATGGAAACAGGACCTTTGATTCAACTTGTCCATGCTGACCATGTTTCCTAAACCAAACTAATCCCATTTGCCTCTCAACCTTTTTGGCCAATATCTCTCTGAACCTTTCCTATTCATGTTCCTGTCCAAATGTCTTTTAAGTGTTGTAACTGTGCCTGCATCCACCAGTTCCTCTGCCAGCTCATTCCATATACAACCCTCCTCTGTGTGAAATATTTGTCGAAGGACAGTTACGTTAAGGTTCTCGTGCTTCCTGTGATGAAGAGTTGTCTTATGATGGGCAGCATGTTGGCACAGTGGTTAACACTGCTGACTCACAGTGCCAGGGACTAGAGTTTGATTCCAACCTTAAGTGATTACCTGTGTGGAGTTTGCATGTTCTCCCCATGTCTGCGTGGGTTTTTGTTGGGTGCTCTGATTTCCTCCCCCTCTATAGTCCAAAGATGTGCAGATTAGGTGGATTGACCATGCTAAATTACACATCATGTTCAGGGATATATAGATTAGGTGCATTAGCCATAGGAAATGCAAACTTACAGGGATCGGGTAAGGGGATGATTCTGGGTAGGATGCTCTTCAGAGGGTTGGTATGGACTCATTGGGCCGAATGTCCATTTCCACACTGTGAGGATTCTATTGAACAGCTGAGTAAATTGCACCCACACTGTCTGGGGGTTTTGTGGAATCAAGGTTGATCTCATTGAAACATGTAAGATTGTGAAGGAAAACCAAAAGAATTGTGGATGCTGTCAATCAGAAACAAAAACCAAAGTTGTTGGAAAAGCTCAGCAGGTCTGGCAGCATCTGTGAAGAGAAAGCAGAGTTAATGTTTTAGGTCTGGTGACCCTTCTTCAGAACTGATGTTAGTTGGGAAAATGTTGGTTTATGTGCGGATGATAGGGTGGGGGAGGGGGTAAGGAGTAAATAATAGGTGGAGATAGAGCTCAAAGAAATAGAAGGCAGTTGGACAGACAAAGGAGCCGATAATGATCTGGCTGGGGGGAGGGGGTTGGGGGGGGTGGGCGGCGGTGGTGAATAGATGTTAATGGAAACTGTTAGTGGCTAACAATAGGTAGTGTGTAATGGCAGACTATGTGACAACAAGGCCTGATGTGTGGGGTTGTGGACTAGAGCATGGGAGAGGTCAGGTCCTAAAATTATTGAACTCAATATTGTGTCCGTAGGGCTGCAGGGTCCTCAGGTAGAAAATGAGGTGTTAGACAATAGACAATAGACAATAGACAATAGACAATAGATGCAGGAGTAGGCCATTCTGCCCTTCGAGCCTGCACCGCCATTCAATATGATCATGGCTGATCATTCCTAATTAGTATCCTGTTCCAGCCTTATCTCCATACCCCTTGACTCCACTATCTTTAAGAGCTCTATCCAATTCTTTCTTAAAAGAATCCAGAGACTGGGCCTCCACTGCCCTCTGGGGCAGAGCATTCCACACAGCCACCACTCTCTGTGTGAAGTAGTTTCTCCTCATCTCTGTCCTAAATGGTCTACCCCGTATTTTTAAGTTGTGTCCTCTGGTTCGGCACTCCCCCATCAACGGAAATATGTTCCCTCCTGCCAGAGTGTCCAATCCTTTCATAAGCCTATACGTTTCAATCAGATCCCCTCTCAGTCTTCTAAACTCAAGGGTATACAAGCCCAGTCGCTTCAGTCTTTCCGTGTAAGGCAATCCTGCCATTCCAGGAATTGACCTCGTGAACCTACGCTGCACTCCCTCAATAGCCAGAATGTCTTTCCTCAAATTTGGAGACCAGAACTGTACACAGTACTCCAGGTGTGGTCTCACCAGGGCCCTGTACAGCTGCAGAAGCACCTCTTTGCTTCTATACTCAATCCCTCTTGTTACGAAGGCCAGCATGCTATTAGCCTTCTTCACGACCTGCTGTACCTGCATGCTTGCCTTCATTGACTGGTGTACAAGAACACCCAGATCTCTCTGAACAGCCCCTTTACCTAATTTGATACCATTGAGGTAGTAATCTGCCTTCCTGTTCTTGCCACCAAAGTGGATAACCAGACATTTATCCACATTAAACTGCATCTGCCATGCATCTGCCCACTCACCTAACTTGTCCAGGTCACCCTGTAATCCCCTAACATCCTCATCACATTTCACCCTACCACCTAGCTTTGTGTCATCAGCAAATTTGCTAATGTTATTGCTGATACCATCTTCTATATCATTTACATATATTGTAAAAAGCTGCGGTCCCAGCACGGATCCCTGCGGTACCCCACTGGTCACTGCCTGCCATTTCGAAATGGAGCCGTTAATCACTACCCTTTGTTTCCTATTAGCCAACCAATTCTCTATCCAATCTAGTACTTTGCCCCCAATCCCGTGCGCCCTAATTTTACTCACTAACCTCTTGTGTGGGACTTTATCAAAAGCTTTCTGAAAGTCCAGGTACACTACATCCACTGGATCTCCCTCGTCCATCTTCCGAGTTACATCCTCAAAAAATTCAAGAAGATTAGTCAAGCATGATTTCCCCTTCATAAATCCATGCTGACTCTGTCCTATCCTGTTACTATTATCCAGATGTGCCGTAATTTCATCCTTTATAATAGACTCCAGCATCTTTCCCACCACTGAGGTCAGACTAACTGGTCTATAATTTCCTGCTTTCTCCCGCCCACCCTTCTTAAAAAGTGGCACAACATTAGCCGCCCTCCAATCCTCAGGAACCAACCCCGATTCTATTGAACTCTGGAAAATAATCACCAGCGCATCCACGATTTCCCGAGCCACCTCCTTCAGTACCCTGGGATGCAGGCCATCAGGTCCCGGAGACTTATCAACCTTCAGACCTAACAGTCTCTCCAACACCAAATCCTGGCAAATAGAAATTCCCTTAAGTTCAGGTCCTTCAGCCACTGTTACCTCAGGGAGATTGCTTGTGTCTTCCCCAGTGAACACAGATCTGAAGTACCCATTTAATTCCTCTGCCATTTCTTCGTTCCCAGTAATATATTCCCCTGCTTCTGTCTTCAAGGGCCCAATTTTTGTCCTAACCATTTTTTTGCCTTGGACATACCTAAAAAAGCTTTTACTATCCTCCTTTATATTCTTGGCCAGTTTACCTTCGTACCTCATTTTTTCTCTGCGTATTTCCTTCTTACTAATCCTCTGTTGTTCTTTAAAAGCTTCCCAGTCCTCCGTTTTCCCGCTTATCTTCGCTAAGTTATACTTTTTCTCTTTTAACCTTATATGTTTCTTTACTTCCCTTGTCAGCCACGGCCGCCCATGTCTCCTCCTGGGATCTTTCTTCCTTTTAGGAATGAACTGATCCTGCATCTTCTGCATTATACACAGAAATATCTGCCATTGTTCCTCCACGGTCTTCCCTGTTAAGGTATTAAACCATTGAACTTTGGCCAGTTGCTCCCTCATAGCTCCATATTTCCCTTTATTCAACTGAAATATTGTCACTTCAGATTGTACCCACTCCCTCTCAAATTGCAGATTGAAGCTTATTGTATTATGGTCACTACTTCCCAATGGCTCCTTCACTTCGAGGTCACTGACCAATTCTGGTTCGTTACACAATACCAGATCCAGAATCGCCTTATCCCTGGTCGGCTCCAGCACCAGCTGCACTAAAAATCCATCTCTGAGGCACTCCACAAAGTCTCTTTCTTGAGGCCCGATACCATCCTGATTCTCCCAGTCTACCTGCATGTTAAAATCCCCCATAACAACTGTAGTAACATCTTTGCGACAAGCCAATTTCAGCTCCTGATTCAACTTACCTCCAACATCCAGACTACTGTTTGGGGGCCTGTAGATGACTCCCATGAGGGTCTTTTTACCCTTAGTGTTTCGAAGCTCTATCCACACTGACTCTACATCCCCTGACTCTAGGTCCGCCCGCGCAAGGGACTGAATATCCTCCCTTACCAACAAGGCCACCCCACCCCCTCTGCCCGTCAGTCTATCCTTACGATAACACATGTAGCCTTGAATATTCATTTCCCAGGCCCTGTCCCCATGAAGCCACGTCTCAGTTATCCCCACAATATCGTATCTGCCAATTTCCAAAAGAGCCTCAAGCTCATCCAGCTTGTGCTGAGCTTCAATGGAAAATTGCAGCAAGCCTGAGACAGAGATGTTGGCCAGGGAACAGGGTGGTGTGTTAAAGTGGCAGGCAACTGGAGGCTCAGGGCCTTTATTGTGGGCAGAACGTAGATGTTCTGCGAAGTGATCACTCAGTCTATGTTTCATTTCCCCAATGTAGAGAAGACAATAGACAATAGACAATAGACAATAGGTGCAGGAGTAGGCCATTCTGCCCTTTGAGCCTGCACCACCATTCAATATGATCATGGCTGATCATCCTTAATCAGTATCCTGTTCCTGCCTTATCTCCATAACCTTTGATTCCACAATCCTTGAGAGCTCTATCCAACTCTTTCTTAAATGAATCCAGAGACTGGGCCTCCACTGCCCTCTGGGGAAGAGCATTCTACACAGCCACCACTCTCTGGGTGAAGAAGTTTCTCCTCATCTCTGTCCTAAATGGTCTACCCCGTATTTTTAAGCTGTGTCCTCTGGTTCGGCACTCATCCATCAGTGGAAACATGTTTCCTGCCTCCAGAGTGTCCAATCCTTTAATAATCTTATATGTCTCAATCAGATCCCCTCTCAGTCTTCTAAACTCAAGGGTATACAAGCCCAGTCGCTCCAGTCTTTCAGTGTAAGGTAGTCCCTCCATTCCAGGAATTGACCTTGTGAACCTACGCTGCACTCCCTCAATAGCCAGAATGTCTTTCCTCAAATTTGGAGACCAGAACTGCACACAATATTCTACATGCAGTCTCACCAGGACCCTGTACAGCTGCAGAAGAACCTCTTTGCTTCTATACTCAATCCCTCTTGTTATGAAGGCCAGCATGCTATTAGCCTTCTTCACTACCTGCTGTACCTGCATGAAGATGACATTATAAGCGGTGAATGCAGTAGACCAGATTGTGTGAAGGAGGAGAAAGTGAGGACTGCAAAAGCTGGAAATCAGAGTCGAAGAGTGTGGTGCTAGAAAAGCACAGCTGGTCAGGCAGCAATTGAGGAGCAGAAGAGTCAATATTTTGAGCATGAGCTCTTCACCAGGAAGTGAAGGTAAAGTGCTGCTTCATCTGGATGGCATGTTTGGGCCTTTGGATGCTGAGGAGGGAGGAGGTAAATGGGCAGGTGTTACATTTTTGATGGCTGCAGGGGAAGGTGCCATAGGTCTGTGGTTGGCTGTTGGGAGTGAAGGGAGAGTGGTCCAGTGTGTTCTGGAGGGACTGGTCCCTTCAGAAGCTGGACAAGAGAGGGGAGGGGAATATTTGTCCAGTGGTAGCATCTCATTGGATGTGGCGGAAATAGTGGCTGATGACCTTCTGGATGTGGATTCTTGTGGGATGGTAGGTAAGGATCAGGGGAACCCTATCATGGTTGTGGGAGGGAAGATAAGGGGTAAAGATTAAAGTGTGGAAGGTTCTCAGACTCAGATGAGGGCCCTCTCAACAGCAGTGCTGGGGAATCCTCGGCTGAGGAAGAAGCTGGATATTTCAGGGGCTCGCTTATTGAAGTAGGCCTCGTCAGAACATATGTGACAGAAACAGAAGATCTGGGACAATAGAATAGAGTGTTTACAGGAATAAAGGTGCGAGGATATATAGTCCAGGTAGCCGTGAGTGTTGGTGGGTTAATAGTGGATATTAGTGGCCAGTCTATCATCAGAAATGGAAACAGAGGCATTGTGGAAGATAAGGGAGGAGTCAGAGATAGACCAAGTGAATCTGAGGGTGGGATGGAAATTGAAAGCAAAATCGATTAACATTTCCAATTTCGGATGAGAGAGGGAAGCAGCACTGATATTATCAATGAAATATCACTGATATATATTGGAAGAAGAGTTGTGGGTGGGAGCCAGAATAGGACTGGAATAAGAATGTTCCACGTACCCCAGAGACAGGCAGGCATAACTGGGGCCCATGTGGGTACCCAAGGCCCTCTGACCTGAAGAAAATGAGAGGAGTTAAAAGAGAAGTTGTTGAGGGTGAGGACGAGCTTTTGAAGGGCTTTTGCCTGAAATGTCAATTTTCCTGCTCCTTGGATGCTGCCTGACCTGCTGTGCTTTTCCAGCACCACTGCCATTTTTCCTGCCATTGTAAACTACCTATTGTTAGTCACCAACAATCTCCATTAACAACTATTCACCCCCCAGCCAGAATATTATCGATTCCTTTGTCTGACCAACTGCTCTTCTCTCTCTTTGGTCTCTATCCCCACCTATCATTTACTCCATCCTATCATGTGTGTATAAATTGACATTTTCCTAGTTATTATCAGTTCTAAGAAAGGGATATCAGACGTGAAATGTCAACTCTGATTTCTCTTCACAGATGCTGCCAGACCTGCTGAGCTTTTCTAGCAAGATCCTGAAAGGGCTTGTCATTACAGTTACTGAGGGAATTCCCCACCTGACTGGAAATCAAATATACGTTTCAGGCTGGCAACTAGGCTGGAAACCTGTAATGGCCGAAAGAAACATACTGTGGGCTTAAAACTCCAGACCATGAAGGGAACCTCCAAATTTTTTTTTATTCACTTGTGGGATAGGCATCATTTGCTTGACCAGTATTGAATGCCTGTCTGTCATTAACCTTGAGAAGGTGGTAGTGAAATGACTTCTGGAACTGCTGCAGTCAATCTGCTGTCGGTAGACCTACATTCCAGGATCTTGACTCGGTGAAAAAAATGGCGATATATTTCCAGGTTCCCTCAACTGAACCTCCAGTTTCCTGTCTTTCCCTTCTGAAACATTTCCCCACTTCCCCGGCCCATCCAGTCTGCTCCACCATTTAATATGATTAGGGCTGCTCTTCTCTCTCAATTCCACATTCCTGCTTTTATGCTGATGTCCTTTCATTTCCTGAGAGATCAAAATCTATCAATTTCTATCTGAAATATACTCAACAATGACATCAAATGAAGATGGCAAATAATGGTGAGTTTGTTACTGGCAGATGCCACTGCTCCTGGTCTTGTTGACAGCAATGAAGAGTTTCTAACATTTGGACGGCAGTTCTCAGGGGTAGGATTTCTGTTCCTGGGCTTTTAAATTCTGGTCCAGACCTGCTGCTGACAAACTGACAGGCACTTAATATAGCAGGCCTCCCAGTGAGGTGACAAAGTGTTCATGCAAGCTCTCCAGCTGACAGCCATGAACCTTATCAGGTCGGCTGACTTTTGCCCAGTGGTTTTGATAATTACTGTTATCCTGACTTCTTTATTCCCTTCACCACCTTTGATGAGTGTATTTCCTCTTTTGAGACAGAGAAGCAAAGCACTGACAATGTTACCTAATGGCCAGCGGGCAAGTGGTGCCATTACCTTTTAATAGTTTGACAATATTGACCTGACACGTACGCGTGTGTTATTGCTGGTCCGAGGAAGCCTGACATTCACATATGTAGTTCTAAATTTTTGATCAGCTGCACATGCAGTGAGTAAAATAATTTCTGATCAATGCATCCGAAGCCTAGTGTCTAAAGGGCAGTACAGTGTTAGCCTGCTGTCTAAAGGGTGGCACAGTGGTTAGCACTGCTGCCTCACAGCACCAGGGACCCAGGTTTGATTCCAGCCTCGGGCGACTGTCTGTCTGATGTTTGCACATTCTCTCTGTGTCTGTGTGGGTTTCCTCCCACAGTCCAAAGATGTGCAGGTTAGGTGAATTGGCCATGCAAAATTGCTCATAATGTTGTGGAGGTTAGGTACATTAGTCAGGGAAATGTAAAGTAATAAGGTAGGGGAATGGATACTCTTCGGAGGGTCCATGTGGACTTGTTGGGCCAAATGGCCTGTTTCCACACTGTAGAGATTCTATATATTTGCACAACTAATAATCTCCTAAGGATGACAGACTTCAGAAATGTGATTTTACTACTGCTGTATTTCCAAATGCTGCTTGTTATTCTTACCGGAGCACATTGATTTATAAGCGTGACTAAAGAGCGCTTTTGTAACATGATGGGCACTTCGGTGTACTGAGTATTGACTTATTGCTGTTATGTTCCTGTTGGTGATTGAAAGCCACCTAAAGAATAATAATTAGGTGCTGTAGAAATTTTCAGTGGCTCAGAAAGTGCGGCACTCTGCAACTCATCATGCAGCAGATCAGAGAATTCTGTTACCACCCTCCCGGAAAGGCTCAACCTCAAAATGCATTGCTGTAGAATTAAACAGATGAAGCATGTCATAAACTTGTACTCACATTCCCCAGAGTAGTTATTCTTCAGTGAAACCTGCAGTTCCACTCCGCCTAGCAGTTAGCCTGGTGTGGTAATGCAGAACATATACAAGAAGGTCTGCATTTGTATTGCAGACATTTGATTACATTATAACTTGTGGTGCACGGTGCACTATGCAGACTTTTTTTATCACCCAGTGGAGCATACCACATCTAAAATCAAACTGATTTCAAAAATGGTACATGAACAAATCCGAGATGCAATTGCATTAGTGAAAATGATGCCTGATTGGATGGTGTGGATATTACAGAATATCAATAATAATAGTTAACATATTTTTTCCATTGGCTTTAACAGGAATCTCCAATGGAGGCCATTTAATTTGAGCTACTGTGTAGAAAATCTGTTCTCCCAGCCTTTTCAACTGTGTGTTATTTATTCACTCTTACTTGTTCACAGCATTCTGAACATATGAAATAATTTGATCAAAAGAAAATTTCAAATACTTACTGTGCTTTGAAGTCGAGACAGAACAGATTTCCTTTACTGGTGAATTACTACTGGATGACCCTGTTTTCATTTGCTTGATTAATATGGATTTTTTTTATTTCAAAAGGACAAATTAGCATGTCTACATTTTATGAGAAATATCAAAAAGGGGAAATAGCACATTTGTAATGCCTGACAATGATGTGTTTAGTTTAATTTAGATGGGCCAGTTAACACTAAACATTCCCAATACCCTGCTCTTGAAGCACATCAATGTTTTATTCAAGCTGTGTCCTTACTTTAAAATTGGAGTTTCTTCCATTATTTCACCAGTTCCTCTGCCAATTTTCAGCCGGTTTCATAAATTACCAATTGGCCACTGATACTCTCTGCACTGACAGTTTCAGAAGCTGAGCTGGGAGTGAGCAGAATGCTGCAATGAAAACTAAATGACTTTGATCATAAAAATCATTGTACTGAAATAGTTTCAGAAATTGAAACAGGAATAAGTTACTTCTAATTTACAGTTCTGAAATAGTCCATAAATGACCCAGATGAAGAGCCTGGGGTAGTTAAAAGCTGGTGAGACTTAGATAATAAAGTTATTAAAGTTACATGCTCCAATGGGAAGATATGAGGGTTGCTATACCGGAAGTTGAAGATCACTTGAGCGAAGAGCTTTTCTCATTCAAACTTACCTTGATCTCAAGGTATTTTTGTGCTGACAATGCATCAACCTTAGGACGAGAAAGTAACATTCTTTGCTGTCACCAGACTCATAGAACATAGAACATAGAACAATACAGCACAGAACAGGCCCTTCAGCCCACGATGTTGTGCCAAACATTTGTCCTAGCTTAAGCACCTATCCATGTACCTATCCAATTGCCGCTTAAAGGTCACCAATGATTCTGACTCTGCCACTCCCACAGGTAGCGCGCTCCATGCCCCCACCACTCTCTGGGTAAAGAACCTACTCCTGACATCCTCCCTATACCTTCCACCCTTCACCTTAAATTTATGTCCCCTTGTAACACTCTATTGTACCCGGGGAAAAAGTCTCTGACTGTCCACTCTATCTATTCCCCTGATCATCTTATAAACCTCTGTCAAGTCACCCCTCATCCTTCGCCTTTCCAATGAGAAAAGGCCTAGCACTCTCAACCTGTCCTCGTACGACCTATTCTCCATTCCGGGCAACATCCTGGTAAATCTCCTCTGCACCCTCTCCAAAGCTTCCACATCTTTCCTAAAATGAGGCGACCAGAACTGCACACAGTATTCCAAATGTGGCCTAACCAAGGTCCTGTGCAGCTGCAACATCACCTCACGGCTCTTGAATTCAATCCCTCTGCTAATGAATGCTAATACACCATAGGCCTTCTTACAAGCTCTATCCACCTGAGTGGCAAATTTCAAAGATCTATGAACATAGACTCCAAGATCCCTCTGCTCCTCCACCTTACTAAGAACCTTAACCTTAACCCTGTATTCCACATTCTTATTTGTCCTTCCAAAATGGACAACCTCACGCTTGACAGGTTTGAACTCCATCTGCCACTCCTCAGCCCAGCTCTGCATCATATCTAAGTCCCTTTGCAGCCGACAACAGCCCTCCTCACTATCCACAACTCCACCAATCTTCATATCGTCTGTAAATTTACTGACCCACCCTTCAACTCCCTCTTCCAAGTCATTAATAAAAATTACAAACAGCAGAGGACCCAGGACTGATCCCTGCGGAACTCCACTTGTAACTGGGCCCCAGGCTGAATATTTACAATCTACCACCACTCTCTGACTTTGACCGGTTAGCCAGTTCCCTAACCAACTGGCCAAATTTCCCACTATGCCATGCCTCCTGACTTTCTGCATGAGCCTACCATGGGGAACCTTATCAAATGCCTTACTAAAATCCATGTACACTACATCCACTGCTCTACCCTCATCCACATGCTTGGTCACCTCCTCAAAGAATTCAATAAGACTTGTAAGGCAAGACCTACCCCTCACAAATCCGTGCTGGCTGTCCCTAATCAAGCAGTGTCTTTCCAGATACTCATAAATCCTATCCCTCAGTACCCTTTCCATTACATTGCCTACCACCGAAGTAAGACTAACTGGCCTGTAATTCCCGGGGTTATCCCTATTCCCTTTTTTGAACAGGGGCACAACATTTGCCACTCTCCAGTCCCCTGGCACCACCCCCATTGACAGTGAAGACGAAAAGATCATTGCCAACGGTTCTGCAATTTCCTCTCTTGCTTCCCACATAATCCTAGGATATATCCCATCAGGCCCGGGGGAACTTGTCTATCCTCAAGTTTTTCAAAATGCCCAACACATCTTCCTTCCTGACAAGTATCTCCTCTAGCTTGCCAGTCCGTTTCATACTCTCCTCTTCAACAATACGGTCCCTCTCATTTGTAAATACTGAAGAAAAGTACTCACTGAAGACCTCTCCTATCTCTTCCGACTCAATACACAGTCTCCCACTACTGTCCTTGATCGGGCCTACCCTCGTTCTCTTCATTCTCATATTTCTCACATACACATAAAAGGCCTTGGGGTTATCCTTGATCCTACCCGCCAAAGATTTTTCATGCCCTCTCTTAGCGCTCCTAATCCCTTTCTTCAGCTCCCTTCCGGCTATCCCGTATCCTTCCAAAGCTCTGTCTGAACCTTGTTTCCTCAACCTTATGTAAGCCTCCTTCTTCCTCCTTACAAGACATTCAACCTCCCTCGTCAACCAAGGTTCCCTCACACGACCATCTCTTTCCTGCCTGACAGGTACATACATATCAAGGACACGTCATATCTGTTCCTTGAAAAACATTTCAACGACATCCTTCCCTGACAGCCTGTGCTCCCAATTTATCCTCCTCAGATCCTGTCTTGCAGCATCATATTTACCCTTCCCCCAATTGTAAAACCTGCCCTGTTGTATGCACCTATCTCTCTCCATAACCAAGGTGAAAGTCACAGAATTGTGGTCACCAACACCAAAATGCACACCCACTAACAAGCCCATCACTTGTCCCGGCTCGTTACCAAGTACCAAATCCAATTTGGCCTTCCCTCTGGTCGGACAATCTACATACTGAGTTAGAAAAGCTTCCTAGACACACTGCACAAACACCGCCCCGTCCAATCTACTTGATCTAAAGAGCTTCCAATCAATATTTGGGAAGTTGAAATCGCCCATGACTACTACCCTGTTGTTTCTGCACCTTTCCAAAATCTGTTTCCCAATCTGTTTCTCCATATCTCTGCTGCTATTGGGAGGCCTATAGTAAACACCCAACAAGGTGACTGCTCCTTTCCTATTTCTGACTTCAGCCCATACTACCTCCAAAGGCAGATCCCCCTCGAACTGCCTTTCTGCAGCTGTTATACCATTTCTAATTAGCAACGTCACCCCCCCTCCTTTTTTTACCACCCCCTTCTCCACTCAAACTTCTTACCTTCCCAGAAGCCTCTGTTGACGACTTCCGGGTTCCCGCTCCTAGTTGAAAAAAAACACAGACTGCGAAAAGAAAAATATTAATTTAAACTGGTCTCTGCTTACCTTTTGGCTCCCCTCTCTGAGCGCCCGCTGCCTCATGCATTAATGACTAGTCAGCTGAATTAGATATTCATAGTGAGCTCATGGTTTTGATGGAGACTATTGAAGTAAATTCATGTCACAAATTATACACAAATATCAAATGTAGCTGAAATGACAATTTAAGGGGTTGTGCTTCTTGGTGGCCAGAGAATCAATCACTGAACAATCACAAAAATATTTACATTTATACAGCCTCTTCTGTCCTCAGAATGTCCCAAGCCACTTCACAACTAATGGAGTTCTTTTGAAACAGAGGGTTGTATTTAAGTAAAATGTCAATGTCGGAGAGTTTCAGAGACAGTGTCCAGCTATATTGAGTTGCCTTATGTAATTCTACACTGCTCAACTCATTATGTGGGCACGGTGCCTGTGGAGCACAACACTTGCAAGCAGGGGAAGTGTTTGCTGCTGCCTGAACCTTGCAAGATTCATTCTGCTCATAAGAAGTATAACATAAAAGCAAAGCTTCTGAGGGCACATAGGGGGCACGATGACACTTCATTGAAGAGCATCACATTCGTAAATCTATTGTTACTTTATTTCATCACCTGTCCGATTGACTGTCATAATAATTGCAGCTACAAGAATAAAACTACAGGGTTACCCATCCTCAGTCCACAGCATGTAAGAACCTCCCTATTGGACTATTTTTTTGCAAATGGCCAGCATGACAAATTGTCTTGTTATTGTTCAATATTGGACCATCAAATGTTTTAAAGGCTTGAAACAGTTGCCAATGTAAACCTTAATTGTACAACAGAACATGTGAGAGAAGGACAAACAAAGAAACTACATTCACTTCTGAGACTAAAGAGGGGTTCCTTGCCTTTCAACCAACAACAAATTCACAACCAATGAATGATTACTTTGCCGAACTCAAATCTTTTTGAAACGTATCTCAATTAAGTCCTTTCTGACCTTTGCTCATGATACTGCACGGGACTATCAGGGTGAAGATCCTGCTCAAAGTTCTCATTTTTCTCCTTAGAAGACTGTTGCCACTCTCCCAACTCTTGGCTATCCATCATGGCTCTTCTTTGCCAGCTTCAAGTGTGGAGAACACAGCATTCAAGGATTATGTAGCAGACTATGTTTGGAGTGTACTACAAGGCCATGTCTCCCCAAAACTGAACCAAACACAGGAGGTTTCTTGCCAAGAGGCCTATATCTGTTCCCTGAAGGCCCTGATGGAAGAATGGGCTTCAGGGTCAGAGTCATCAGCCCTAGTTATAAAGGGTGGTCCTAGTCTCTCAGCAGCCATCTTCATAAGGCATCAAGTTTTTCAAATGCAGTAGGAGCCTTAGAGTTATCAAGAACAATGGCATCATGACAGTTTCTCAGATACCTGGCTCAAACTTCTATGATGTCATGATGATTATAGATGACGTGTTCATTAACCAAATAGTACCCTGTTCTATTGACCAAGTGAGCCATGTTATGGTGTTATGCTCTCAATACGATGTGAGTACTGTCTATCACATTTTACACCTGCAGGAAGCCAGCTAACTATGTGGCAAACTGCCAGGTTGCTGCAATAACCTTATCGTGGGAAATAAGATTAAATGGTGGCATCTGGCATGAATTGTGCTGGTAACAAGCTTGGTTCATTTTTGGCTTGAAGATTGAGAGATTCCACACAGGTCCCCACTGAATCCTTAGAAGTATCCCATTTCATAAATCAGAAATCAGTGTGGCTATCACTTCGATGGATACTGGCATAGAATGGACACCCATCCCTTCCAGGTCGTAAATCCAGCTCCAGGAGCACCATAATGAAAAGGCAGTACTACACCAGGTCAGAGGTCCTGCTCCCGGGGCACCATAACTCATATGGTCTGAGGTTGCATCTGAACTGGAGGGGCACAAATATCCTAAGTGGGAGATTTGGTCATATGGTTCAAGATTGATGGAGTTGATTTGCTGGAAATTTTGGCAAGCATCAAGATTGATAAGTCCCCAGGGCCAGACCAGATTTATCCTAGGTTGATCCAGGAAGCAAGAAAGGAGGTTGCTAAGCTGCTGGTGAAGACCTTTGCTTCCTTACCAGAGGATTGGAAGGAGGCGAATGTTTTCCACTTTTTAAGAAGGGGAATAGGGAAATCCCTGCAGGTCAGGCAGCATCTGAGGGGCAGCCCCTCATTCCTGATGAAGGGCTTTTGCCCAAAATGTTGATTTTCCTGCTCCTTGGATGCTGCCTGACCTGCTGTATTTTTCCAGTGCCACTTTAATCTTGAAACTCTGATCTTCAGCATCTGCAGTCCTCACTTTTGCCTAATAGGGAAATCCCTGGCAATTACAGACCAGTCAGTCTTATGTATGTGGTCAGCAAGGTTTTGGAAAGAATTCTGAGGGATAGGATTTCAGACTATTTGGAAAAGCATAGCATGATTAAAGGCAGTCAGCATGGCTTTGAGAGGGGCAGGTCATGCCTCACAAATCTTTTTGAGTTCTTTGAGGATATGACAAGACAGGTCGACGAAGGTTGAGCAGTGGATGTAGTGTATATGGACTTCAGCAAGGCATTTGATCAGGTTTCCCATGGTAGGCTCATTCATAAAGTCAGGAGGTATGGGATATAGGGAGATTTGGCTATCTGGATTCAGAAATGGTTGGCTGTCAGAAGGCAGAAAGTGGTTGTACTTGAAAAGTATTCTGCCTGGAAGTCAGTGGTGAGTGGTGTCCCACAGGGCTCTGTTCTTGGGCCTCTGCTCTTTGTAGTTTCTATAAATGACTTGGATGAGGAGATTGAGGGGTGATTTAGTAAATTTGCCAATGACACAAAGGTTGGAGGTACTGTTGATAGTATCGAGGGCTACTGCAGGCTGCAGCGTGACATAGACAGGATGCAGAGCTGGACTGAGAAATGGCAGATGGAGTTCAACCTGGATAAATGCGAAGTGATGCATTTTGGAAGCTCAAATCTGAATGCTGATTATAGGCTTAAAGACAGGATTCTTAACAGTGTAGAGGAACAGAGGACCTTGTTGTTCAAGTGCATAGATCCCTCAAAGTTGCCACCCAAGTGAATAGGGTTGTTAAGAAAGCATATGGGTTTTGGCTTTCATTAACAGGGGATCGAGTTTAAGAGCCGCGAGGTTTTGCAGCAGCTCTAGAAGACCCTGGTGAGACCACACTTGGAATATTGCATCCAGTTCTGGTTGCCCTATTATAGGAAAGATATGGAGGCTTTGGAGAGCGTACAAAGAAAGTTTATGCTACCTATACTGGAGGGCTTGTCTTACAAAGAGAGTTTGACTAAGCTCAGACTTTCCTCTCTGGAGAGAAGGAGGAAGAGAGGTGATCTGATCAAGGTATGCAAGGTAATGAGAGGCATGGATAGAATCAATAGCCATCGACTTTTCCCTAGGGCAGGATTGACTGGCACAAGGGATCATCATTTTAAGATATTAGTAGGAAGGTATAGAGGAGACACCAGAGTAGGTTCTTTATGTAGAGATTTGTGAATGCATGGAATGCGTTGCCAGTGGTGGTGGTGGAAGCAGAGTTATTGGGGACATTTAAGCGACTGCTGAACATGCACATGGATAGCAGTGAATTGAGGGGTGCGTAGGTTAGGTTATTTTATTTTAGATTAGGAATAATCCTTGGCACAACATCATTGGCCGAAGGGCCTGTTCTGTGCTGTACTTTTCTATGTTATATGTTCTTTAACGAAAAGGCAGTACTGCACCAAGTACAAGTCCTGCTCCGTGAGCACCATAACGAAAAGGCAGTACTGCACCAGGTCACATGTCCTGCTCCACGAGCACCATAACGAAAAGGCAGTACTGCTCCAGGCCACATGTCCTGCTCCATGAGCACCATAACGAAAAGACAGTATTGCACCAGGTCAGGTGCGAGCACCAGCTTTATAGACAGGGACCTGAAGGTATTGATGGATAGAGGAAAGCTATCCACTTCTCCTTGGACCAGCAGAGGAGAATACGACTTCAGACCCTGCCAGTCTCTTCCAAGTTTGCAATTTTGGTCAGTGCAGAAGTGGTCAACAGTCCAGAGGAACACCCAATAATGCAAGAAGAAGGTCAATGATTTTCTTTACTCTATCATTGCTCCGCCTCTGCAGCTGGCCAAGGATGATATGCCCCAGATCAGAGGACAGCCAGACACCATGTAGCTGTTCTACCTCAGACAGGAGAGGACTCCATGGAGTCAGTGAATAACCTGACTCCCTAAAACCCATGCACCATCTACTAGGCATGAGTCAGGAGTAAAATGGAAAATATTCCAATTGGATGAATGCAGCTCCAACCAGCAATCAAAATGTTTGACATCATCCAGGACAAAGCGGCCCATTGATTAGCACCACATCCACAAGCATCCACTCCTTTCACTTCTAACATCATTCACTAGCTGCAGTGTGAACTATTCATGAGAAGCACTGTAGGAATTCATCAAGGTTCCTTAGACAGCACCTTCTAAAACCATAACCACTACCAACGAGAAGGACAGGGAACCAGATACACCGCCCATCTGCAAGTCTCTCTCACCATCGATTTTTGGGGATGCGTCACTGTTTATTCACTGTCACTGGGTCACAATCCTGAAATTCCCTTCCTAAGTGCATTGTGGATCTGTACACTTCACACGAAGTGCGGTATTTCAAGAATGCAGCTTACCAGCTTCCTAAGGGCAACTGGGAATTGACAATAAATGCTAGCCCAGGCAGCAATAACCATTAGTATCTGTTCATTTAGCACAGTGATAGTGCCATAAAACGTGATGGAAGGATTTCTCAATGTAAAGGTGGGACTTTGTGATCATCAGTTTTACCAATACTGTCATGGACAGATGCATTTGCAGCAGGTAGATTGGTGAGGATGAGGTTAAGCATGGTTTTTCCTCTTATTGGGTCTGTCACCATGTGACAGTCTAGCAGCTATGTCCTTCAGAATCTGACAAGCTTGATCAGTAATACTGCTGCTAAACCACTTGTGGAAGTACTTGGCAAATTGCTGCATGATTGGTTACTTGACTAAGCGAAAAGGTATCTTGGCTCTCAGGTTCACAGCTTTAGTGGAAAAATACTGCTAGAGATAAAGACTGAGGT
This sequence comes from Chiloscyllium punctatum, assembly GCF_047496795.1. Classification (NCBI taxonomy): domain Eukaryota; kingdom Metazoa; phylum Chordata; class Chondrichthyes; order Orectolobiformes; family Hemiscylliidae; genus Chiloscyllium; species Chiloscyllium punctatum. Next base: position 58,044,148 of record NC_092763.1, on the reverse strand, counting down.
TGTGTAATTATAATTTGACGAAATATAGGGAGTGTATCTTGACCTCGTTATTTTCTCTGTCCTTGAGCAACGATAAAGAACAAAGGCGATAGCTACACTGTGCTGATCTTTATCTTGAATTATGGTAAAGTGCAGCATGTAAGCACAGTTGTTTTTATCATTGTATAAGTATAGGCTGACTGTTTAGTTCAAGAGTGTACTGAGACAGTGATGACTGTAGTGGCCTTTCCATGAACTCACGAAAAATAAAGCTTCTTGAACCAGGACTCGAAGTCTCAGACTAAGTAACTTCCTCAACACTTCTCTAGGTGGTAGACATTGAACTCCCCAACCCAACGTGCATTCTGTACCCTTACCTTCCTCATTGTTTCTTCTAAGTATTGTTCAACATGGAGGAGTACTGATTCATCAGCCAAGGAAGGATATATGGTGATCATCAGGAGGTGTTGTTGCTCGTGTTTAACCTGAAGCCACGAGACTTCATGCGATCCAGAATCACTGGCGAGGACTCCCTAGGCAACTCTGTCCCTACGGTAGAGCATGTGCCACCATTTCTGTTGGGATTATGATAGTGGTGTCTGAGACATTGTCTGCAAGGAATGATTCCATCAGTATGTGTTTATCAGGCTGTTGCTTGACTAGTCTGTGAGAAAGCTCTCCCAATGTTGGCACTGGCCCCTAGATGTTAAGAAGGAGGACTTTGCAGTTTTGACAGGGCTGTTTTTGTCATTACCATTTCTGGTGTCCAGGTGGTCCATTCGTATTTTTGTTGAGACTTCATTGCAATTGATGCAACTGAGGTGCTTGCTAGACCATTTCACAGGAGAGTTGATAGTCAACCACATTGCTATGGGGCTGGAGTCACCTATATATGCCAGACAAGGTCAGTATGGCAGATTTCCTTCTCTGGAGGACATTTATGAACCAGATGGGTTCACCGACATCATTAGATTTTCAATTCCAGATATTTTATTGAATTCAAATTCCACCATATGCCATGGCAAAATTTGAACCCAGCTTCCCAGAACATGTATGTTATGACCATAAATAAACATTCATACACATTGACCATAATGCCTGGCTTTTGTTGAGAAATGTAACCTGCAAAATGTACCATTACTTTGATGACTCTCATTAATTCAATCTTACAATATAATAATCATTCATAATGCAAGAAAGGATACTGTAATTGCAGAGTATTGTCAAGAATGTAATATGAGAAGGGAAGTTGATGCAAAATTCTACAAATCCTGCATAAAGAATAAATGAGGATGAATGCATACAATTTTCTTCGGTGTCATTGTATGTATACCATGTTTGCCTTGAGAGAAAACATGTTTTGGAAAGGAAATCTTAGACATTGCTCGGTTGCAGAAAAGGGACTAATATTTCGAACCTGACACATAAGTCAAGCAGTGTGATATTCACTTCTTGTTTCATAATGATGTCTAATTTTTGGAGAAGCTGGATTTGATTCTTTTGTGAGACACTTAGGCACAAGGTATCTTTTATTTTAAAATCTGTCTAGCAAAGGATCTCTCTCTCTCTCTCCTTTGTAAGTAGAAGAGAAACTGCATTCAAAGATCCTGAGCTGAATCCTGTATTTTTGGCTAAGTCCACAGTGCGTTGAGTTTTTTGGAGTCATTTCCACCTGCACCTGCTATTCCTTTATCCTGTACCCTTAAACAGTCTGGTAATGTGGACCCAGTATGATACCAAATGAAAGATAACTGTGACCACAGTGGAGCGTTGCAAGTGCTGAAACATCTGTTAAAGTCTCAATGGATTAATGTTTTGTTTCTTCATTCATATGGTCTACTATTGTGTTGGCAGTTTTCAATCCTCTGGGACTTTTCCAAAACCTATTATTAAATGACTGATGGAAGTCTTCTCTATCTGTTAGCTTTAAGGTGCAATGTAAGTTGAATTTGGCAATGTTAATACAAGAGACTCATGGGGCTAAAGACCGAGAATCTCATCGACATGATGGGATGCACTCTATAATAGTAAAGGAAGTAGCTATGGAGATAATGATTGCACTGATAATAATCTCCGGGGAATCCTTAGATTCTGGAAAAGTACCAGAAGATTGGAGAATTGCCAGTGCAACACCTTTACTTAAAAAAGGAAGGAATCAAAAACAGGTAGCTATTGGCCAGCTTACTGTTTGTTATTGGGAAAGTGTTAGAGTCTGTTATAGCATGCAATAGCAGAGGCTGTAATAACAGAGCATTATATGATCTAGTAGATTCAACATGGCTTGGTGAAGGGTATATTATGTCCAAAAACTTTATTCGAGTTCTTTGAGGATGATACAAGCAGGGTAGATTAAGGGGAAGCTGTGGTTATAAGATAATTGAATTTTCAGGAGGTGTTTGATAAGATACCAAACATTAGGCTACTTAATAAGAGCCCATGTTATGGAAGGTAGTGTTTTAAAATGGATAGAGGATTGGCACACTAATTAGAAGCTGGGATAAGGGATCGAGGTGAGCAACATTTTCAAAAAAGCAACTTGTGGCTAATGGTGTGCCACAGAGCTCAGTGGTGAGATGACAATAATTTACAATGTATGTTAATGACTTATAAGCAGAAAGTGAATATATTATGGCCAAGTTTACAACATAGATGGGAAGGTAAGGATGACCTAAAGAGTCTGCAGAGCGATAGACACAGGTTAAGCAAGTGGGCAAAAATGGCAGATGGAAGCTAATGTGCGAATATGTTTTGGCAAGAGGAATAGAAGAACTGAATATTATTTAAATGGAGAACAAAACACAGAAAGTTTTGAAACAGAAGGATTTGGGAATCCTCATCCATGAGCCAAAAAAAGCTAACATCCAAGTTTAGCAGAAAATAGGGAAAATAAATGGAATTTTGGCCTTTTTATTTCAAAAGGAATAAAATATAAAAGTAGGGAGATTTGCTAGAATTGTATAAAGCATTAGTCAGACCACAGCTGGAATGCAGTGAACAGATTTTGACCACTAATCTAACCAAAGGTCTATTGGCATTGGAGGCAGTTCAAAGAAAGTTCACTCAGCTGATACTGGGTATGGAGGGAGTGTTTTATGAGGAAAGGTTGAGTAGATTGGGCCTGTATGTGTAGGACGATGGAAGAATGAGCAGTGACCTTAGTGAAACATGTAAGATACTTAGAGGACTTGACAGGGTAGATGCAGAATGGTTGTTTCCCCTTGTGGGACCAAAAGGCATAATCTCAGAATAAGGAATCACACATTTAAGACAGAGATGAGGTGGACTTTTTTCTCTCACAAGGTTGTAAATCCATGGAATTTATTACCGCACAAGGCCATTGAGACTTCATCATTAAATGTATTCAAGGCTGAAATAAGCAGATTTTTAAGCAGAAAGGGAATCAAGGATTATTAGGAAAAGGCAGGAAAGTGTGGGTAAGGGTGATCAGATCAGCCATGATTTAACTGAATGGCATAGGAGACCCCATCGGCTAAACAACCTATTTCCGCTTCTATGTTTAATGCCCTTAATAAGATCCTAATAGATGGCCTGACAATACACAAAAACTGTGGTACTGGAAAAGCACAGCAGGTGATGTTCTAGCCCTGCTGTGCTTTTCCAGCATCACACGTTTTGACTCTGATCTCCAACATCTTCAGTCCTCACTTTCTCCCAATATACAAAATCTCCCAGTTTGACACAAAGTGGTGACGTGCCTCAACCAAATTTAATGATATCTAATGAAAAATAGAAAACTGTCTTACTGGCAGGAGAGGAAGTTCTCTTTGCTGTTTAATGTTGAAATGTTTTATTTAGATAGTTAAAAATCACACAACCACCTGATGAAGGAGCGGCTCTCCGAAAGCTAGTGTGCTTCCAATTAAACCTGTTGGACTATAACCTGGTGTTGTGTGATTCTTAACTTTGTACACCCCAGTCCAACACCAGCATCTCCAAATCATTTCTTTCAATGGAATGAAAGGAGTTCTGCATCTTGTTCTGCCATATATGATCTATAATGCTTGGTGTTGGGTATATAAATCAAAACCTGTTGGTTCTCCAGCATTAATAACCCTCATCTTAGTTTAATGCATGTGCTTTTTGTTTAAAATAGGTATATATCTGGCTTGGGAGCAGATATGCAATGACATACTTCCACATTGAGCAAAGAATAAAGGAGCAGATGAGAGAAATATTTCCAGGTCTCAAGATGTCTCCCTAGGTATTGGGCACTAGTCTTATCTGTATTAGGCAGATGATCAAAGTATGCATGGAATAAAGAAGTCCCTCCCAATTTGTTGCATCATGACTGTGATTGCATTCCATGTCTTCTGAAACAAAAATTAATTGGTAAAATTTAGTCTGAGTTCTTTACAACATGAAACTGGTTGGCAGTTGTAACTTGAAGAAAGCATTCCTGTGGGAAATGGGTGAGTGGGATTGGGAAATCTACCATTTATTTATTGTGTGGTGCCATTAGATCTTTTTTACATGACTCACACATACCATATTTTAAAGGGTATGATTTGCATGGTCACTTTTGGTTTCCTGTTCATGGACCTAAAACAGTGGAAGAAAGTTGCGCATTTTTTTTCCAGATTGACCTTCAATAAGTGCATTTAATTGGGCTGCTCACAGCTGAGAGAAATGGGTGTGCAATTATGGCACACATATTACAATCAAAGAATGACCATCTGGAAAAAGAAAGTTCCATATGGGAAAACTTGATGTGTTTTATAAATTTGCATGAACATTTGGATTAAAACAATTATTTTCTGAGATAGAACAGAACAAAAAAGGGAGCATGAAGTGGTATGACAACATTCAAGTCCAACAAGCACTCAATATGTCTGGAGAGTTCAAAGTTACGAATCATTCTGCTGATTTTGCTGACATTCAAAGCTATTTCATCTGTCACTGCTCCATCTGGACGAGTAGGTTTCTGCACTCCGTACTTCAGTAAAATTGTGGGTCAGCAAAAGTCTGACAAATTACTTCCAGTCTTTACAGCTCATCTATGTGGATAAGTGCCAGAAAATCTTGATTAGAAGCCCTGGCTTTCCCTAATGGCTTGTGAGGAAGAATAAAACTGGTGCATGAGAAGGTTCTTTCTAAAAATCACTTGGCACACACAGACACATACACACAGAGATACGTACAGAGACACACAGACTCGCACACACAATCCATTTGCCCTGTAGATGGTGCAAAGCCTGCACTAATTATTCATTGTAGCATTTCACACATCTACTTTTGAATTTACACATTGTTCAGTCATATCATTTGATTTGCACAAACCTTTCCTTTTATTAACATGTCTTTGGATCAGCAATAAATTTATACCCAGTCACTCCTGCCTCCAGAAGGAGGCTAACGCACATAGAGGCAGTGACAAAACATGCAATCCTGTAGATCATGACAGCAGCTGTTCTGCTTAAGAAACAAAAACTATGCAGGAGTCAGGAAAATAGCTAAGATAAGCATATCCACCATTAAAAAAAACCATATCTACCATTCAGTTACTATTATTATACAAACGTGATAAATGCAGACAATAATTCTCTTCCTACTGTGCAATATCGCAAAGAAAACAAGCATGTATATCTCAGGTGATGAATGACCTGATTTACAAAGATAAGGGATTAAAATTCATCATAAACAGTAGCTATAATTGAGTAATAACAGACTTGTGTCCAGTCATGCACTCTGTCTGATTTTTGTAACCATCAAAGGAAAATGAAATTGGTCATGCATAAAACCAGCCATCATCTCCATCATCTATTTTATGTCATTTTCCAAGATAAATATCTTCCCCATATTTGTCCACCTTGGTTGCAGGGTGTGCTTTGTTGCTAGTGCAGTTATTGCAAAATGGAATAATTACTAATGCTTCAATACAAATCAATTAACCAACTGAATCTTCCATGTTAATGGACACATCAGCTGGCAGGGAGTCGGGCTATGTGGTTGACACCGGTTCTAATTTTTCTAATTTTAATATATGTCCCTTTTCATTTACAGTAGAAATTTGCACATCATTAGCATGAAGATCACAGGGGGCCTCCTTATCTAGGGTGATTGATATTCAATGTGAATAATGCTTATCAAACTGTGGGGGTGGGGCTATGAATGGGGATAGGGTGAAGTATGAAATCTTTGCCAATCTCATTGTTGTACTGTCCTTAGCTTTTGTTGCAGATCATGTTACAGACTAACTTCATTTGCAGACAAAGGCAAAAATTACATCACAAAAACCAGAACGCAAAATAGCCTGAGTCAATATGAGTCAATAGTAAATTTGTTGACGTCAAGACTTTGGTTGTCATGGAAACCATGATAAACACACTGCTGAAACTACTGTTCATTTTTTTCCATAAAACATTGCCATTGTTTCATTCTCCCATTGGAGATAGACAACTAGTGGTGGCTGAACATGAGGCTAATCATATTTCAGGTGAAGGACAGTGTCAAGAAGGAGGGACCTTCATGGTCAACTCAGCTGGTATGGGAATTGAACCTGCACTGTCAACATTGCAAGCCATCCATCCAATCTAACCAACACACATTCCTTTGTTGCACCTGCATCGCGTACTCCAAAAGTATCAAGCACCAGATAATTGCTGATTCTAGGGATTCTGCCAAGAGTTGAAAGACAGAACAAATGATAAATTATTGACCATACACAAGGAGGAACAAATGGAGATGAAAATGCAGTTTGTCTTCAGATCAATTCCAGTGTTCCTTTGAATTCCAAGCCCAAAAATTCAGACTTTCCAGGACTTGTCAACAAAGGTGTATATTTGTCCAGCGGGTGAGAGACAATTACCCGATGTCCTGTAGTCTGAAAACCATCAGAGAAAATATGGAGAGTTCAATCACTGAATGCCCTATGATACCTAAGTAAGCTGTGGAATACTGAGCAGGAGACAGTGTAATTGCTAGACCTGCTGAAATGTAACTGCTTTGAAGGAGATCCTAAGCACAACCTCTTTTATGGATTTTGACTAATGTTCTAGAATCCTTTGATTCTAAAGGATCCACATTCAGTACACTGGAGTATTAAATATAATGCCATATGATAGGCCTTCAAAAAGCTCATAACTACACAATTGTATACTCCTCAGTGGGTCAGTTATGAAGCTGAGATTATTCCCAACAGCAATTAAAGTCAGGATTGGAATGAACAAAGGTGTTAGCCAGGCCTTCCTTACCACCATCTCTTTGATGGTGTTTCTGGTGCACAGTTGGACAAGAGGCACCACACTACAAGCACGGTGAAATATTCTGTTGGGTTATACCACAGAACTCCTTTCTCTGTCAAGGACACATAGCTTACACGATTCTGCCAGGTTGATTTGCTTGCAGCAACACATAGGCATCTCATGTACTTATTGCTTTTTAATCAGTAGAGGAATCAAGATTAGGGAAAGGGTAGCAAAATGTATCAGATCAGCCATGATCTCATTCAGTGGCAGAACAGATTCGATGGCTAAATAGTCCACTTCTGCTGCTATGAATTATAGCCTAACCTGCTTCGAGGATGAATGAGTTAGTTTTGGGCTTCTTTTCATGATTCAACTTTTATTTGATATAAGGCAAGCAGTCCTTGGTCAGTGCAAAATACATATGAACCTGATTATTTCTGAAGTCCTTGAACTTTTTTGACGCTGAATAAATGTTTTCTTATTCATTTGACTGTATGCTTGGTATGTCTGGGTGACTCCACTTTCAAGTACCTACACTTTACAGATCCTTTCTCACCGTTAGCACTAAAATTGCAAGGCTTTCAAGTTAGGTTGCTGTCAAAGTTTTAGTCAGCATATGATATCTGAGTGTTGTACTGTGACAGGCAGCAGATTGGGAACAAATTTAAGGCGATCCTTTTTGCCTATACATTATCAGTTAGCTTTCAGAGTTCACATAAACTGTAAAATTGTTGAGAAAAGCTTGAGCATTGCCTATTTCATGTAAGAGAGAAAGAGAGAACTGTTTAATGTAAGAGAGAAAGCACTTTATATAGTTTCTTTGAGCAGACCACTGCACTATGAGAGAGAGTGAGCATGTAAACTGCTCATTGTACAATCCCAGGGGAGAAAGTGAGGACTGCAGATGCTGGAGATCAGAGCTAAAAATGTGTTGCTGGAAAAGCGCAGCAGGTCAGGCAGCATCCAAGGAACAGGAGAATCGACGTTTCGGGCATCAGCCCTTCTTCAAGAATGGCTGAAGAAGGGCTGATGCTCGAAACGTCGATTCTCCTGTTCCTTGGATGCTGCCTGACCTGCTGTGCTTTTCCAGCAACACATTTTTAGCATTGTACAATCCCAGCCTTGAAAGACAATGCTGTCCCTTGTAAAGTTCATAGAACGAAACTTTGCCTCCAGAGAAGTGTGGAACAATCATTGATTCCATCCCCTCTCTCATAAGGTGGGTGAAAGTATGCAGGATTTATGCAAAATCAGCCCTAGCTCCATCCCTGCATGTTGTTTTTGGCCTCAGTGTTGCCCACATTAAAATGCAACACTTCGGTTGTAGTCATCATGTCGAAGTTTAAGGATCCGCATTGTCTGAGGGTACCTACAGTGGTTGTTTTGTGAAAGATTCTTGACCATTACAACTTCTTTCATGTTTCATATGGGTGTGACTTCCCCAGGATTGAGAGTGACAGGTACATTCGAGCAGACATTTTAAGAGTGCAGGAAAACATAGATTTACAAAAGTGCAAGAAACTTTACAATGATGCTTCAGCTGTGTGACCAATGTGTCCTGTGTAGGTTTTTGTACTTAATTTCCCTGTCACTATGTCGACAGACAGTTCTGTGTCTGCAGCTGGGGGGTAGGGAGACTGCTCTATAGCTGGCCTTAATTGGTCTGAAGCACTTGGTCGTTTTTTTTCTAGATTTGGTCCTAATGGGTCCAAGCCAGCTTAGAATGTCCTGGGCAGGGACAGGCTCATCCTCAGCTTAGATGTCTACAAGCTTTGGCATCACAGGAAGTTGGGAGGTCGATGGGGCTGGTTACCATGGGTGGAATAATGATTCCCAGAAACCCACTTTGCTCAGTTCATGGACATGGTTCCTGTGTTTGTTTTGGGAGACAGGGGTGGAACTGGAGCCCAGGTTAGGAGCAATTTTGGAGCCTGTGGTTTCTTCTGGCACTTCTGTATTGTCCTGAGATAAATCTTCTGGGGATCCCATTAGTGGATCCTCCTCCCTATAGCTGCCTGCTGTCACCACCCTGTATCCCTGAGAGGAAGACGTTCTCAAAGTCAAGGTCACTCATCCACCTCTCACTTTGTCATTGGTGTTGCACACCTAAATCTGGAGTTCAGGTCCATTCACATATCTGGCAGACACTGTGTGTGCTGGACTTGGGCCTCCATGGTAGTAGCCAGGCGCATGCATGTCAGAGCCAGTGCAGTCCTGATAGCATTGGTAGATTCCTCCAATTCAGGTCAGACAACTATTTCTGACAAACCTTCCTGCTGATCCATTGCCTATCTGTGTAGTTCAACAGGAAGTAAGGGCTAAAACCAGGATCATCTTCTGCCTGGGGCTGAGTGCATGTCTGGTCTCTAGCTGTCATAGAACATAGAAGATAGAACATTACAATGCAGTACAGGCCCTTAGGCCCTTGATGTTGCACCAACCTGTGAAATTAATCTGATGCCCATCTAACCTAGTGTGCACCATTATTATCCATATGTATGTCCAATGTCCATTTAAATGTCCTTAACATCTATGAGTCTACTACTGTTGCAGGCAGGCCACTACTAGTCTCTGAGTAAAGAAACTATCTCTGATGTCTGTCCTAAATCTATCACCCCCCAATTTAAAGCTATGTCCCCTCATGTTAGCCTTCACCATCCAAGGAAAAAGGCTCTCACTGTTCACCCTATCTAACCCTTTGATTGTCTTATACGTTTTGATTTAGTCACCTCTCAATCTTCTTCTCTCCAACGAAAACAGCCTCAGTTCCCTCAGCCTTTCCTTGTATGACATTCATTCTATACCAGGTAATATCCTGGTAAATCTCCTCTGAACTCTTTCCAAAGCTTCCACATCCTTCCTATAATGCGATGGCCAGAACTGTATGCAATACTTCAAGAGCAGCCTAACCAGAGTCTTGTACAGCTGAAGCATGGCCTCAAGGCTCCGAAACTCAGTCCCCCTACCAACAAATGTCAACACACCATATGCCTTCTTAACAACCCTGGGTGGCACCTTTCAAGGATTTATGCACCTGGACACCAAGATCTCTCTGCTCATCCACACTGCCAAGAATTTTACCATTAGCCCAGTACTCTGCATTCCTGTTACTTCTTCCGAAGTGAACTACCTCACACTTTTCTGTAATAAACTCCATTTGCCACTTCTCAGCTCAGCTCTGCATCTTATCTATATCCCTCTGCAACCCACAACATCCTTTGACACTATTCACAACTCTGCCTACCTTAGTGCCATCTGCAAATTTATTAACCCATCCTTCTATGCTCACATCCAGATCATTTATAAAAATGACAAACAGCAGTTGCCCCAAAACAGATTCTTGCAGCACATAACTGGTAACTGAGCTCGAGGATGAACATTTCCCATCATCCACCACCATCTGTCTTCTTTAAGCTAGCCAATTTCTGATCCTAAAGGCTAAATCACCTTCAATCCCGAAACTCTGCATTTTGTGCAATTGCCTACTGTGTGGAACCTTATCAAATGCTTTACTGAAGTGCATATGCACCACATCAACCACTTTACCATCACCTACCTTTTTTGTCACCCTCTTGAAGAACTCAATAAGCTGTCCTCTAACATTTCTTCCTTCGCCAGCTGCGGAGATGTATCAGCGATGTACTGACTGATTGTACTCCCAAGTCTAACCTTGATAGAGCATTGAGTTGAGAGTCACTGAGCTGGTAGAGGGTGCAAATGAAAGCCCTTCAGAGGTGGAAATTCAGCTGATGGTCATTTCCTTTAGAGCAGATGTTCACTGGGTGCTATTAGTGCCTGCAAAAGAGTGTTAGTGCTAGAGTGACAATGAGTTAGTTTCATGGGTATAACAAAGCTCACTGGCCTCATTGCTCATGAAGGTCTATGTCTCCTCATGAGTGGTTACACTCTTCTCCCATCAAGTCCAAGATAATTTCATTAAGTAGCATGAGGAGTCCTATGTCTCCCCATCACTATGTCACCACAGGTCTTCATCCTTTCAATATATTTTTTCCTGCCATAAGACAAAGGAAGGGATCGAGTCTGATTGATATGGATAGGAGATCTATTGGTGGTGAAACAGCTGCAGCAGACATGGGTGAGGTGTCACCAACTCAGGTGTCATGAGTGCGTAAGAGGCACAGTACGTCTGCTTTATTCCAAATGCTGTGAGCATTCAGATGCAGAGCTCTGACTTCAAGTGTTTTCACTGGCATGCTCTCAATGTTACAACGCCATACCTTGCTGCAATATCATGATTACTATTAGCTTCATTGCTACCTTGATCTGTAGTCTTGTTATTTCCCTCTGGTTCATGCAATAGTCCCTCCAAGATCTTTCCTCCCTTTATTTAGTCTGAAATCCTCTCTACTTTCATTGACGTGAAACTATCTAAAGCACTGGCCTCAGCATGGTTCCGTTAAACTCCATCCCACCAATAAACTCACACATTTTTCAATGACTGGTTCTAATGCCTAATGCTGAAAATGTGTTGCTGGAAAAGTGCAGCAGGTCAGGCAGCATCCAAGGAACAGGAGAATCGACGTTTCGGGCATAAGCCCCTCTTCAGGAATGAGGAAAGTGTGTCCAGCAGGCTAAGATAAAAGGTAGGGAGGAGGAACTTGGGGGAGGGGCGTTGGAAATGCGATAGGTGGAAGGATGTCAAGGTGAGGGTGATAGGCCGGAGTGGGGTGGGGGCGGAGAGGTCAGGAAGAAGATTGCAGATTAGGAAGGCGGTGCTGAGTTCGAGGGATTTGACTGAGACAAGGTGGGGGGAGGGAAAATGAGGAAACTGGAGAAATCGGAGTTCATCCCCTGTGGTTGGAATGTTCCTAGGCGGAAGATGAGGTGCTCTTCCTCCAACCGTCGTGTTGCTATGGTCTGGCGATGGAGGAGTCCAAGGACCTGCATGTCCTTGGAGGAGTGGGAGGGGGAGTTGAAGTGTTGAGCTACGGGGTGGTTGGGTTGGTTGGTCCGGGTGTCCCAGAGGTGTTCTCTGAAACATTCCGCAAGTAGGCGGCCTGTCTCCCCAATATAGAGGAGGCCACATCAGGTGCAGCGGATGCAATAGATGATGTGTGTGGAGGTGCAGGTGAATTTGTGGCGGATATGGAAGTATCCCTTGGGGCCTCGGAGGGAAGTAAGGGGGGAGTTGTGGGCGCAAGTTTTGCATTTCTTGTGGTTGCAGGGGAAGGTGCCGGGAGTGGAGGTTGGGTTGGTCGGGGGTGTGGACCCGACGAGGGAGTCACGGAGGGAGTGGTCTTTTCGGAATGCTGATAGGGGAGGGAAGGGAAATATATCTCTGGTGGTGGGGTCCGTTTGGAGGTGGCAGAAATGACTGCGGATGATACGCTGTACATGGAGGTTGGGGGGGTGGTAGGTTAGGACCAGTGGGGTTCAGTCCTGGTGGCGGTTGGAGGGGCGGGGCTCAAGGGCGGAGGAGCGGGAAGAGGAAGAGATGCGGTGGAGGGCATCGTCGACCACGTCTGGGGGGAAATTGCGGTCCTTGAAGAAGGAGGCCATCTGGGTTGTACGGTTTTGGAACTGGTCCTCCTGGGAGCAGATGCGGCGGAGACGAAGGAATTGGGAATATGGTATGGCATTTTTATAGGGGGCAGGGTGGGAGGAGGTGTAGTCTAGGTAGCTGTGGGAGTCAGTCGGTTTATAAGAAATGTCCGTGTTGATTCGGTCGCCAGAGATAGAAATGGAAAGATCTAGGAAGGGGAGGGAGGAGTCTGAGACGGTCCAGGTGAATTTGAGGTCCGGGTGGAAGGTGTTGGTAAAGTGGATGAACTGTTCAACCTCCTCGTGGGAGCACGAGGCAGCGCCGATACAGTCATCGATGTAGCGGAGGAAAAGGTGGGTGGTGGTGAGCGGAGGAAAAGGTGGGGGGATGGCCTCAATAGCGTTCTTTGGCTATGAATTCCACCCCCGCTGAATGAAAAAGTTCCTCTTCATCTCAGTTCTCAGTCCCTTCACTCTGAGGCTGTGCCCTTGGGTCCTAATCACTCCAGTTAGTGGAAATATCTTCTCCAGATTCACTCGATCCAGGCCTCTCAGTATTTGTAAGTTTCAATGAGATCCCCCTTCATCATTAAACTCCATTGAAAACAGATGCAGAGACCTCATATGACAAGCCCTTCATCCCTGGAATTATTCTTATCAACCTCCCCTGGATGCTCTCCAGTGTCAGTACATCCTTCCTTAGATATGGAGCCAAAAATTGCTCACAATATACCAAACGCAGTCTGACCAGAGACTCATATAGCCTCAGTAATACATTTTTGCTCTTGGATTCTAGCCCTCTTGAAATGAATGTAAACATTGCGTTTGCCTTCCTACTGGTCAACTGAATCCACATGATAACCTTTAGAAAATCCTGAATGAATACACTTTGTGCTTCAGTTTCCAAAGCCTCTCTCCATTAATAAATACTCTACATCGCTATTCTTCCTACCAGAGTGTATGACCTCACATTTTCCCACATTGTATCCCACCTGTCACTTCTTTGTCCACTCTCCTAACTGTCTAAATCCTTCTGTAGCCTCCCCACTTCCTCACCATGACCTGCCCTGCACCTATCTTTGTGTCATCTGCAAATTTAGCAAAAATGTCCGTGTTTTTTATCATCTGATTGTTAATGTTCCACGTGAATGATTGTGGTTCCAAAACTGACCCTTGCGGAATTCCACTAGTCACTAGCTGCCACAAAAAAAACTTTTATTCCCAATTTCTGCTTTTTACCAGTTAGCCAATCCTCTATCCATGCCTCTACCTTGCCCGAACACCAGATGCTCTTATCTTATTTAGCAGCTTCCTGTGTGGCCCCTTGTCAAAGGCCTTCTGGAATTGTAAATCTCATTGCTAGTTCCTCTCCAGCCCTGTGCAGAAATCCTAAACTCTAACTGAGCAAGCAATACATTGGAATTCTTGGAATTCGCATTGTCAGCTGCAGAAAAAATTGTTTACAGCCTGACCAAACTGCCTCCTCTTACTTTCCTTTAAACTCTCCCCTTCAAATGGCTTCCTGAATTCCAGAAGTGAGGTAAGAGTGACTGCCCTTGACGTCAAGGCAGCTTTGAACGAGTGTAGCATCAAGGAGCCCTGCCAAAATTGGAGTCAATAGGAATCAGAGGGAAAGCTCTTTGCAAGTTGGTGTCATACCTCGCATTAAGGATGAGATTTGTAGTTGCTGGAGGTCAATCCTCTCAGTTATAAGATATCACTGCATGAGTTCTTTACGGTAATTTTCAGACCCAGACCATATTCAACCTTTTTTTTGCCAATGACCAATGTAATGTCAGAGGTGGGGATGATTGCTGATGATTGTCTCATTTTCAGTACTAATTGTAATACATGTTCCCCCTAATTTTCTTCCTGGCTGCACAGGTCTCCTAGGTCCTTGCACTGTCGTGACTTCAGAAACGGCTGTCAATGCCGTGATTGGCATGCTGGCTCGAATCGATGTGCATAGAACCTTGGAGTGGCCGCGCACACAACCTACTTTAATGTTACAGTATCTTCTTCCCCTGACAGAAACTGTACAAATGACAAGTTACACCAGCGTGAAGATTACAAAAGATACATGATGCAGCAGGTCAAAATCAACTATGATTAAATCATTGACATTCATTTGAAATAGGTAGGATGAAATCGCTAATGTCATGCCAGGCAGTATAGAAATTACTCCCTTTCTTCTCTATAAAGCTCAGAATGCACATAGAAGATGACGTATCAGTAGATTAAATGGCTACGCTCAGGGACCAACTTCCAAAGATAAAATTAAATGACTGTGACAATTCCTAATGGTACATTTCTGCTTTCTTTATAAAGTGTGTTGTAACCAAACAAGGAAATACTATAACAAAAACAGAAAGCACTGGAAAACTGGACTGGCTGCATCTATAGAAAAAGAAATGTAGTTAACATTTTGAATCCAATGTAATTCGACTTTGATTCCTGGATATTCCAGGAGCTAAGATGATTCATGTCCAACAGACACAGCAACGTATCTTGTTCCAGGTATGACTCCATCCTGTCGAACTATTTCCCCCAATTCCCATTGACTCGAGTTCCATCCGGTTCCTTAATAGGAGAAAGTGAGGACTGCAGATGCTGGAGTGTCAGTGTTGAAAATGGTGGCACTGGAAAAAGCACAGCGAGTCAAGCAGCAATGGAGGAGCAGGAGAATCAATGTTTCAGGCATTAGCCCTTCATCAGAAATGTTCCTTGATGTCACATTTGGCCAAATGATGCCAAGGGCAGTCACTCTCTCCTCTGCTCTGGAAATTCAGCTCCTTTGCCCATATTTGAACCAAAACTTCAATGTGGTCAGGAATTGAGCGGCCCTGGTGGAATGCAAACTGAGCATCAGTGTTCAGGTTATTGCTAAGCATGTGTTGCTTCATAACACAGTTAACGATCAGCACCATCACTGACAATCGAGTGTAGACAGTCAGGGCGGTGATTGGCTGGGTTGGATTTTTCATGCCCTTTGTGTACAGAACATATCTGGGCATTTCCTACCATGGTGGATAGATCTCAGTGTGTAGTTGTACTGGAACAGCTCAGCTAGGGGTGCAGCAGGCTCTGATGCACTCATCTACAGTACTATTGTGTGAATGCTGGCAGGGCCCATACACTTTACAAGATTCAGCGACTTCAGCCATTTCGTGATATAGATAGCGTGAATTGAATTGGTTTAAGACAATGTTGAAGACATCCACTCAACACTTCTGGCTGACGATTGGTACAAATGCTTCAACTTTATCCTTTGAACTGACGTGTTTGTCTCCTCCATCATTGAGTTTGGGGTGATCTTTTGGTTTCTGACTCCAACCATGCAACCACGTCGACACTATGCTACCGTTAAGAAAGTACACCAATGCCTCTACTTCCTCAGAAAGCTAAGGAAATTCAGCATGTCCATAATGACACTGACCAATTTTTATAGATGCACCAGAGAGCATCCTATCTGGATGCAGCATAACTTGGTATGACAACAAGTTTGCAAAATATTAGAGAGTTGTGAATGTGGCCCAGTCCATCACGAAAACCAACCTTCTTATCATTGACTTCTGTCTACACTTCCTGATGCCTTGGAAAAGCAACTAAAATAATAAAAGATCCCTCCCACCCTGCTTATACTCTCTTACATTCTCCTCTGTTGGTCAGAAGATACAAAAGTTTGAAACCATGTTCCAACAGATTCAAGAAACGTTTCTTTCCTGCTGTTATCAGACTTATGAACGGATCTCTCACATATTAGAGTTGATCTTTCTCTGCACCTTCTCTGTAGTTGTAACACTACATTCTGCATTCTGTTCTATTACCCTGATGTACTTATACAAGGTATGATTTGTCCAGTTAATACACAATACAATACTTTTCATTATATATCATTACTTGAGTCAAGAATAAATTAAATCGTATAAAATTAATCTCTGCATTCTCTAGAGAATCTGGTAAATCTAGAGGTTTGTCTAACCTTTGTGTATTTACCAAGAGGCTTATGGTGATCAAAATGCTATTTTACTTGCCAGCACCTTTTCAGCTTTGATATGAAGATTCCCCCTCTCCAAACTAGCGTGTGGATACTCTATCTTGTGTGGTGTAAAGCTTTCTGACCTACGGGAACTTATTATTCGTAGGGGTTGATTGACTTTTTATACTGTTCTTCTGTATTTTCTGCTGTGATTGTCCTTTTATGCTTTTTCAGCTTTTGCATGGGCTTCCCCTCTCTGTAATTCAGTACTGAGATGTGCCTTGAAGCCACAGTTCTTCTGTTAAAAATCACACAACACAAGGTTATAGTCCAACAGGTTTAATTGGAAGCACTAGCTTTCGGAGCGGTGCTCCTTCATCAGGTGGTTGTGGAGTACACAATTGGAAGACACAGAATTTATAGCAAAAGTTTACAGTGTGATGTAACTGAAATTATACATTGAAAAATACCTTGATTGCTTGTTAAGTCTCTGTCGGTTGCAGCACGCGTCTGTCTCCTGAGAAGGTCATTATGGTTCCTTGCTGTGGCACATCGGAACTGGCAGGCACCACACAACAATCAATAGACAGGAGTGTTCTCTCCCAGCTGGAGAACACCTCAGTGGTCCAGGATACTCGACCTCGGACCTTTGGGTGACCATCCTCCAAGGCGGACTTTGGGACAGGCAGCAGTAAAACGTGACCGAGCAGAGGCTGATAGCTCAGTTTGGTACCAATAGGGAGGGCCTCAACCAGGACCTTGGGTTCATGTCACACTACAGTTGACCACTGTTGCATCATATACACACACACACACATACACACACACGCACACACACCCCTATCCACAGACACACACACACGCACTCCTATGCACACACACAGACACCCCTAAACAGAGACACACACACAGACACTCACACGCACTCATACAAACACACACACTCCCATATTCACACATGCACCCTCTTACAGACTTAGACCCCTTTAAAATCACACACACACATACACACACTCTCTCACAGACACTGACAACCCCCCATCCCAGACACGCACACACGTGCACACACACACACCCCTATACACAGACACACACACTCCAACAAACATACACACTCCCACATTCACACACGCACCCTCTTACGGACTTACACCCCTTTGCATTCACACACATACATACTTTGTCTCACAGACATACACAACCCCCCACACCAGACACACACACACACAGACACCCCTATACACAGACATTCACACACACTCCTACAAACACACACACTCCCACATTCACACATGCCCCCTCTTACAGACTTAGACCCCTTTACACACACACACACACACACATATACACTCTCTCTCACAACCCCCCACCCCAGACACACACACACATAAACCCATATGCACAATTACTTATATATATTTGTGGGGTGAATTTGTACTTGCAGAGTTACATTGTATTTTGCTCAAAAACTGCATGAATCCATGTAAGACTCTGTTAACTCATTTTTTTAGATTAGAATCAGTCTAAACATTATGGCACAGACAGCAGCACACAGGGGACTAGTACCTTCAACATTTTATCTGGGCTGACACCAATTGTTAAAGTTAACCTGAGAATGTAACTTTTTAAAACAAGTTTTGTGATTTACATATGAAAGAAGTGAAACTAACATGGTCATTCTAACAGATGAGAGACTTAACAAGCAACTACAAATACTGGAAGTGAATTCCTCGTCTCCACAATGCACTGTGTAAAGATACAACCCTGTTTTCTCTTCTAAATCTCTTCTATATGGGCTTCTGCTTTTGATGTCTCAATTACTGTGAAGTTTGCTTCGATGTCCTTTATCTATTTTTCACAATTTTAAAAGCCAGTATCTTATTTCCCTGTGGTTAGTAGCATGCACCAACTGGAGACTGATGAAATTGGCTGTAGGCATGGACCAAACTCCCACATCATGCATTTCTCATTTAAATGTTCATACCCTGGAACTAGTCATATCCTGCAAAAGGGGAGAAGATCTGGTGGAATGTGCCTTAGCTCATTCTAACTCTGCTTTATATTCAGGAAATACATTTGTTCTGACCCAAGATCTCCATCACTCATCCACGCAAATGATAGAGTGAAATATTAAATCACACATTTAGATTTCAAACTAAGTGATAGACTCTTGACAAGATCTATGCTTGTAAGTGTTGATCAACCACTAAAGTAAAACTACAACTACACTTCCCATACCTCTGAAAGTCAAGTAAGCTTCACAGGCACAACACACCTTCTATTGACTCAATGTGTGCTCCAAAAATCTGAACAGATTTCAGACAGATGCCACCTGCTTATATCAAGCTTTTTTTACAGCAGTATACGGGAATTTTGTATGAATTAATAGCAATAAATTCGAGGAGTAAGTCCAATTAATCTAAATTACTGTTCTATCATGGCACATTAAATCCTATTCAGTTGTGTTTCCCTTTTTGTATTTTATCCCAAAGTTTTCATCTGACTGGCAGCAGAATTATAGTTAACATGACTAAGGATTGACCTCAGACCACTGTCAATATGTTCTGGAAGTTGTTGCCTTAAGATGCCAGGGATTATGTAAGGATACGATTCACTCACTTTTCCATAACTGCTGATGGGTGACACTGTTAAATATCCCACCCCATCACTTCACTCAGCACGGCATTTAATAAAACTTTAAAGAACAGGACTGGGAGCACATGGACAAGTAGGTTAGAAAGCACCTGTGTTTTAATTCCTATAGCACCTCAGTACCTCCAAATACTGCAGCAGCCTTCCATCTCAAAGATAATGGTTTGTGCTGTGGTGGTCAACTTGACATGAAGCATTGCCTTGTGTAGTTCAGGAACAACAGTCTGACGTGGCAGTCTCAGGATACTGTACCTCTGGATATTGTTTTTCCTAAACCCACAGATGTCTCTGGTGTAACAATATGCCAATGGCATCTCATTGCAGTGTATGTTTTAAATAGCATTATGTTATCTACAAGATATTGGTTAGGCCAATTTTGGAATGTTGTGTTCAGTTCTGGTCTCCCTCCTATTGGAAGGATGTTGTCTAGCTTGAAAGGGTTCAGAAATGATTTACAAAGATGTTGCCAGGGTTGGAGGTTTTGTGCTATATGGAGAGGTTCAATAGGCTGGGACTGTTTTACCTGGAGCATCGGAGGCTGATGGGTAACCTTATGGAGGTTTATAAAATCATGAGGAACATAGATAGCATAAATAAACATAGTCTTTTCCCTGCTGTGGGGGAGTCCAAAACTAGAGGGCATAGGTTTAAGGTGAGAGGGGCAAGATAGAAAAGGGACTTAAGGGGCAACTTTTTCATGCAGAGGGCGGTGCGTGTACGGAATGAGCTGCCAGAGGAAATGCTGGAGACTGATGTAATTACAACATTTAAAAGGTATTTTGATGGGTATATGAATAAGAATAGTTTATAGGGGTATGGGCCAACTGCAGACAAATGGGACTAGATTAGTTTGGCATATCAGGTCAGCGTGGACATGTTTGATTGAAGAGTCTGTTTCTTTGCTGTCAATCTTTATGACTCTGTGACTCTATACTTACATTATATATTTCACTTTTAAAAATTTCCCATTACGTACTATCACAGCCATGTTTATTCATAAGGTAAAGCTAACTGCTATACAAACAGATCCATTATAAAATACCAAGAGATGTCAACAAAAGATAAACATCCCAACTTCGACAAACTGCTTAACGTGTGGGACCTGAGTAATGCTCTTCCCTGAAGCTGGTGCCGAATATTTTATAGTTCATGTAGGGTGACTTACGTTACCTCATTTGTAAAAATCAAGTAATTCTTTCAGCATGCCAGCTCCTTCATTATTTACTCAAATGAATTATTAATCTGCAAGCATGCAACTTGTTATTTCTTACAGTCATTCAAAGAGTGTTAGTTTTATAACCTGAGGATCATCTTCTGAGAAACAAAATTTAGAATTCAGAAAATATAGCACAGTGTCAGCATGTAGTAATTTCAAGAACCAATTATAATGAGAAATGCTCTATTGCTTCTTTTCCTCTAAAGCCTTCACAAAATGCTAATTTATTTTAAAAATGTGTTTTTTAACTGCAATGTAAACAAGAAGCTTTAAAAAAATTCATTATCGAATTATAAGACTAGATTTTCAAGCAGGGCTTGGGATTTTGATTTTCGGCCTGTCTGCATATCATGATCCTACCAATGATGTCACTGTGCCTACTGGCATCAGCTTCTAGGAGTTGGCATCCTAAGTTGCTTCAACCATGCTTAACACCATATTAAAGTCATACATAGAGATGGGTACTGCAGAAATAGTAAAGTGAATGCAAGAATGCCTTAACATGGAGGCACCCCTGTCGTCCTGCATTTGAATAATCAAATTACGAGATTTTAAAACGTAAGCATATCAATATGGAGGGGAAGCCATCTACAGTAGTAGTAATGTGTATGGTTGTGGTTTCTACTTCCCATGATCCTGTCACTGTGGCCTGGAACCTCCATTTCCAATCCCCTGCCACTGGGAGGACATCTTAATTGAAACTGCAATCTGTGTACATGACAGTTGTTGCAGTTTAGAAAAGCAAATCAGGCCAGAACTTATACACTTAATGGTAAGGTCCTGGGGAGTGTTGCTGAACAAAGAGACCTTGCAATGCTGGTTCATTGTTCCATGAAAATAGAGTCGCATGTAGATAGGATAGTGCAGAAGGTGTCTGGTATGTTTTCCTTTATTGGACAGAGTATTGAGTATAAGAGTTGTGAGATCATGTTGCAACTGTACAGGACATTGGTTTGGCCACTTTTAGAAAATTATGTGCAATTCTGGTCTCCTTCCTATTGGAAGCATGTTGTGAAACTTGAAGGGATTCAGAAAAGATTTACAAGGATGTTGCCAGGGTCGGAGCATTTGAGTTACAGGGAGAGGCTGAACAGGCTGGGGCTATTTTCCTTGGAGTGTCAAAGGCTGAGGGGTGACCTTTTAGAGGTCTATAAAATCATGAGGGGCATGGATAGAGTAAATAGACAAGGTCTTTTCTCTGACTTGGGGGAGTCCAGAACCAGAGGGCATAGGTTTAGGGTGAGAGGGGAAAGATATAAAAGGGACCTAAGGGGCAACATTTTCACATAGAGGGTGGTGTGTGTATGGAATGAACTGCTAGAGGAAGTGGTGGCGGCTGGTACAATTGCAACATTAAAAAGGCATCTGGATGGGTATATGAATAGGAAGGGTTTGGAGAGAAATGGGCCAAGTACTGGCACTTCGACTATATTAGATTAGGATATCTGGTCAACATGGACGAGTTGGACTGAAGGGTATGTTTCCCTGCTGTACATGTCTATCACTCTATGTATAGAGGATTGGCTGACTGGCAGAGGGTAGGGATACTTGAGTCTTTTCTCAGCTGGCAGCTGGTGACTCGTGGAATTCCACAGGAGTCAGTGTTGGGGCCACAATTATTCATGGTAGACATTAACAATCTGGATGAAGGAACTGAAGCCAGTGTAGCTAAGTTAGCAGATGACACAGCCAGTTGTAGGGACAGGTGGAGTTGAGGAAGTGGGAGGCCGCAGAAGGACTTGGACAGGCTATGAAAATTGGCAAAGAAGTGGCAATACAGTGTGGGGAAGTGTGAGGTTATATACTTTGGTAGAAAGAATAGAGGCGTAGACTGATTGTTAAATGGGGAAAGGCTTCAGAATTCTGAACCCACAATGAGACTTAGGAATCTTCATTCAAGATTCTCTTCAGGTTGGCTTGCAGGTTCAGCTGACAAATTGGAAGGCAAATGCGATGTTAGTATACATTCAAGAGGACTAGAATAAAAGAGGAGGAATCTACTGCTGAGATTCTGATCAGACCGCATTTGGAATGCTGTGATCAGTTTTGAGCCATGTATCTCAGGAAAGATGTGTTGGTGTTTGAGAGGGTCCAGAGGAGGTTTATAAGAATGACCCTGGGATAAAGTGCTTGTCATATGAGGAGCAGTTGAGGACACTGGTGTGTACTTGATGACATTTAGAAGGATGAGGGGGGGAATCTGATTATAACTAACAGAATGCTGGGAGGCCGGATAGAGTGGACATGGAGAAGATGTTTACACTCGCAGGCAAGACTAGGACCTGAGGATGCAGCCTCAGAATGAAGGGATGATCGTTGCGAAATGAGATGAGAAGGGATTTCTCTATTCTTTGATAGAGTTACCTAATTCTTTCCATATACATTCTCTTATTTTTAAACTATGCCTTTTCTTTTTAACCCATATCAATTCATTTTAAAAATTTAAAGAACCCCGCATCTGGAGAAAAAAGAGCGAGGAGTTGATTTTTTGCCATTCAATTGTTCCCTAAAGGGTCATTCGCCCTGATATGGGTGAACAGGCTTTGGTGTCCAAAGTAGGAAGCAAGGGTGGACCCTTTTGATTTTTAATTACAATTATGATTATAATTAACTTCCATTATTTTTAACTGATTCCAATCTAAATCTGGGTGGGATGAGATCTGCCTACAGAAATATTGAACATCTTCCATTCTCAGAGAGGACACAAAGGGAGCTGAGAGAGAAACTTGCAAAATATGTCAGTTCAGGGATGTGCCAGGGAGTGTATCAGAGGGCGTTTGGTGATGTGTGCTCGTGGAAGGAGGGCATGACAAAACTAGCTGATCAAATGAGTTTGAACGTAGTGACAAAACTCCATGGGCTGATTACATTTATTGTTGGGGCTGAGGTTGGAGGGGATATGGAAAAGGGGCGTAATCTATGAAAGGACTTTGTATATGGGAAATGAAATTTAATGTGTCTTATATCTAAGTATATTTCAAAATATGCATCAATAGTAAATTAAAAGAAAAACGCTTCCAGGCAGTGCCATATTTCTCCACTCTAACTCAGGAGGTTATTGAACTGACTGTCAAACCTGACAGTTCACTGTAAGCTTTTCACAATATGTAAAAGTATGAGCAAAGAAATAACGCTTATATTTGTGCACATTTTGCAGATATAAACTTAAAATCTTGGCATCACATTTTTCTTTCACTTGTATGCAAGCCTTTGCCATTATAAATTTTGCTGCTCGTATTTAGTGTTACAGTAACTGGCGATGCAAAATGTCACCCTGTAATTACACCCTCCCGTCACAGGTGGTGCTGTAGTACCTCTGTTCAACATCTTTGCGATCCTCAAACTGAACTATTAATATTTGTTCACCTAAATCTACTTCTCAACATTGCCCCAGTTTTGCCTATTTTGTTGCACAGAAGATTTAAATTAAAAAATAAAAATGTCAAACTATTTGCATGAAGTCAGGTCAGCATGACTGATTGTCAAATGAGGGCAATGTTTGTTTTATTAATTCATGGAATATGGGCTTTGCTGACTGGTGGCCCAACAATTATCATCCATGACCAAATTGCCATTGAACAAGTGGTTGCATTGCATTCCATTTTGCTGTAGGTACACCTATATTGCTAATAGGAGAGGAGTTCCAGACTTTTGACCCAGCGACACTGAAGGAATGGTGATGTCTTTCCAAATCAGGATAGTGAGTGGCTTGATGACAACTTGGAGGTGGTGGTGTTCTCATGTAGCTGCTGCCCTTGTTCTTCTTTACACTAATGGGTTTTGGTTTGGTTTGAATGGACCTTGGTAAATCTCTGCAGTGCATCTTGTAGTTGGTAAGAATTGGTGGTGGAGGGAATGATGTTCGTGGATGTGATGCCAATCAAGTGCGTTGCTTTGCCCTGGCTGATGTCAGATTTCTCGAATGTTGTTGGAGCTGCAATGATATAGGTAAGTGAGAGATATTAGTATAAAGTGAGGACTGCAGATGCTGGAGATCAGAGTCGAGAGTGTGGTGCTGGAAAAGTGCAATTGGTCAGTCAGGTAGCATCTGAGGAGCAGGTGAATCAACGTTTCAGGAAAGATTCCAGCACCATACTAAGTGAGAGATATTCCAGCACAATCCTGACTTATGCCTTGTAGATAGTGGAAAAGCTTTGGGGTGTCAGTAGATGATTCCTAGCCTCTGACCTGCTGTGATAACTGTTCTATTTATATGGCTAATTCAGTTCGATTTCTGGTCAACAATAACCCCCAGGATGCTGATAGTCAGGGATTCAGCAATGGAACTCCAATGCATGTCAAGAGGCAATGTTTAGATTCGGAGATGGTCATTGCTTGGAATTTGAGTCGTGTGAATGAATCATTGAGTCATACAGGCACAGAAGAGACCCCTTGGCCTATTTACACTAATCCCACTTTCCAGCACTTGGCCCATAGCTTCAATTGTAAGACATTTCAAGTTCTGATCCATGTACCTTTTAAAGATTATGAGGTTTCCGAACTCTACTACCCTCCCATGCATTCCAGATTTTCAACCACCCTCTGGGTAAAAAGGATTGTGCTCAAATTTCCTGTAAACTTCCTGCCCTTTATTTTGACATTGTGCTACCTCAATATTGGCCTTACAGCTAAGGGGGAACAGCTGCTTCCTATCCACCCTGTCCAGGCCCCTTATAATCCTGTACACTTCAACAAAAACCCCCACCGCCTTCCCTGCTCTGAAGAAAACAACCCAAGACTATCCAGCTTCTCTTCGTGGTTAAAATTCTCCAAACCAGCCAATATCCTGGTGAGTCTCCTCTGATTGGGTTGAAACATCTCTGAACTGCCCCCTCTAACATCATGATGAAGGGAAAGGCATTGATAAAGCAGTTGAAGATGGTACGCCTGAAGAAATCCTGTAACAATGTCCTGGAACTGAAATGACTGACTGCCAACAACTGCAGATACTTTCCTCTCTGCTGGGATAGTTCCAACAAGTGAGGATTTCCTCCTGTCTCCAATTGAATTCAGTTTTTTTTTCAGGTTCCTTGATGGCACATTGTGAAATGCAGCCTTGATGTCAAAGGGTAGTCACTCTCTCCTCTGCTCTGCAGCTCAGTCGCTTTGTGCATGTTTGAGCCAAGATTTTAATGAGATCAGGGACAGAGTAGCCATGAGGGGATCAGAATTGAATCCTATTGGGTAGTTTATTGCCAAA
The DNA here is from genome assembly GCF_047496795.1 of Chiloscyllium punctatum. Lineage (NCBI taxonomy): Eukaryota > Metazoa > Chordata > Chondrichthyes > Orectolobiformes > Hemiscylliidae > Chiloscyllium > Chiloscyllium punctatum. The sequence continues at coordinate 58,018,415 of NC_092763.1, read as the reverse complement.
CAAGTGCTGTTTGATAGCATTTTTGATGACATCTTCCACCATTTTATTGATGCTAATGATGATGATGATGCAATAATTGGTTGGATTAGAATTGTTCTGTTTTGTGCACGGAATATAGCTGGACAATTTTCCGTATTGTTGCTTAGATGCCAGTGTTGTAACTGTACTGGAACAGCTTGTCTAGGAGATGGTGCAGGTACTGGAGCATCCACTATTGCCAGACTGTTGTTAGGGCCCATAACCTTTGCAGTATTGAGTTCCCATGCCATTTCTAGTGTCACATGATAAAGACTTTGGTTTATGATGCTGGGGACCTCTGAAGAGGCTAAGGTGGATCAATCACTCAGCTCTTCTGGTTGCTGAAGATTGTTACAGGTGCTTGGTAGCCGTATACCTTGTTCCAGTTACACAGCTAGCCCCTAATCCTACTGCAGCTAAATATGATACTTTGCCTTGACTCCCAGAGCAAAATTCCACCAGGAATTTGTCCCTCCTGCCCAAAAGTGTGAGATATTTTTATGCTACCCAACACCTACCATCTCTGTGGGGAAACTTTGTTCCTCATATGCAAGAAAATTTGTATGAGACTGAAGATGTCCCGGAGGGCACTGTTATAAGAATATGCAAAAGCAACTTCACTAAAGTCATTAAATTTAGGAATGCACTTTCAAGGACCATTTTGATAATGCTGAAGTGATTATTACCAATGAAATTTATAAGATGTTGATTTAAAATATGCAAAAAACTTTAATATTCTGCTGAATTATTTGTCATGCTTTTTCAGATGATGATTGAAACATTATGTACAGGCAGCATTAGCTTTGTGATTCCAGCTTTAAACTTAGTTGACTTTAGTTCAGTATCCATTTTTCCTCGCTTGTTGTTGGCCTGTGTCTGAACAACCAATAAAACTCAGTTGACACCTGGAATAAATGGGAATAAAACATAAAGACCCCTTGCTTACACGAAATGAGGAAGGAACATTAATATCGAGAGGCACATTATCTCATGATATATTACTTCATTTAAGCCTGCTACTGATTGATGTGAGATACATGTACAGGGAAAAATGTAATTCATCAAGGAAACTTCATTGCATATTTCCATTATTTTGTGCTCCTAATGGTGCAATAAGTCAATTATTTACATCAGAGAAGTGCAACTGAACTGACTGGGGGCAATCATTTTCTGATACAAATAAGCATATTTAGCTTATGTCTTTCAGTCACTGATGTCTGTGCTAGAAAGTAGGAAGAGACAATTTGGATGGATTTTTTGGCTCGTCAGTGAACCTACAGTTGAGTGGTCCCAAAGTTAAATAAGAATTATTCATGCAAAAGCATCTGTCTGTATATTGCAGAATAGTGGAGTTGGTTAGTTTATTGTACCATTAGGAGTCATTGAAATCATATTTTTCCTTCATTTCCTTCATTCTTTCTTTTTAATTACAACTTCCCTATTTATCCTTTTGCAATGAAAGACAAATTCTGTTGAATTGTTGGCACGAAAATGAAGTGTTCTTGAAATGTTGAATGAGGTTGCATGATGCAAGAGGGGCTTGCATTTTCCATTAATGCATCATGGAACTCAACAAGACAGATTGCAAACTTGTTAAGTCTGTACTTACAGCAAGATAGCATACACGTTGAGATTAATGATTATAATGCAAAATAATTAGTTGTGCGTAAGTTCACATTGGTTCATATGATTTTTGGTAGTTATTTCAAAGCCACATTCAAATGTTATAGAGCACTGCTATGTATATCATCTGTCCAATGATGTTGCCAGAATAGTTAAACCAGATTTTTGCTTTATCTATTTGTGGAGTGTGGGTAAACAGAAACATCACATTTGTGTCATCATAGTCAGACATTATGTGCCAAACCTGGTGCAGGATGTTGGACAGGGTGGAGTTGGTTGTCATCCCAGTGATGCCATTCTCAGCACCATCTTACCTCTCCTGCAGCAATTTTCTTAGAAGCATGGGGCATGAAGGGCAATTTGCTCACCCCTAGGCCAAGGAAGCTCTTATGTGGCCAATTAGTGATCACTTAAGTGCCTTGGTGGACTGTTGTTGGGACTTTACAAGAAGCAGGCCAGGTTAGCATTAAGTGATCAACTCAGTGGACAAAATCTGGTGCACCGATAGCCTAGCAAGGCAGGTGTGCCTCCTTGAAAGCATACTGTGCTCAGTTAAGTCCCCTGCAAAGTATTTCACCTCCTTGTGTTTCTATCTCTTCAACCCTTACTCCTCGCAAGCTTCTGCCTGGCCTTGCTGAGACCCCAGGTTCACTTTGTTCCAGGTTCCTGGCTCCTCATTCAGCAGACTCACTGCTGCTTCGACAGTGGCCACTACTCATGGTGGCACTGCTGGGATTGGAGAACTGCATGACTCACATTAAAAAAAACATAATAACAACATAAGATCCTGGAGCAGGAATAGGCCATCTGGCTCTTCAAGCCCGCTCCACCATTCAATAAGATTATGGCTGATCTTCTCATGGCCTTAGCTCCACTTACCCACCCTCTCACCTTAACTTTTAATTCTTTTACTGTTCAAAATGTTATCTATCTTAGCTTTAAAAGCATTCAATGAGGAAGTCTCAACTGCTTCATTGGGCAGGGAATGCCAGAAAGTTACAATCTTCTGGATGAATAAGTTTCTTTTCAATTCAGTCCTAAATCTGTTCCCCTAATTTTGAGGCTATGCCCCTTTGTTCTAGTTTCACCTGCCAGTGGAAACATCCTCTCTACTTCTATCCTATCGATCCCCTTATAACTTTATATATTTCTATAAGATCACTACGCCCCCACCACCACTCCTCTAAATTCCAATGAATATAATTCCAATCTTCTCAGTCTCTCCTCATAAGCCTCAATTCTGGAATCAACCTTGTGAACCTCCTCTGTACTTCCATTAGTGCCAGTACACCCTTTCTCAAGTAAGGAGACCACAAATGCACACAATACTCCAGGTGTGGCCTCATCAGCACCCTGTACAGCTGTAACACAACCTCCCTGCTTTTAAACTCAATCCCTTTAGCAATGAAAGACAAAATTTAATTTGCTTTCCCACTTATCTGTTGAGACCGCAGACCAACTTTCTGTGATTCTAGCACAAGGACATCTGCACAGTAGCATGCTGCAACTTTTTATCATTCAATTAATAGTCCTTTTTACTGTTAGTTCCACCAAAATGGATGACTTCACATTTATTAACATTGTATCCCATCTGTCTGATCTTTGCCCACTCACTTAAAGTATCTATGCTTCTCTGCAAAGTTTCGCTGTCCTCTGCACACTTTGCTCTACCATTCATCTTAGTATCATCCACAGACCTTGACACACTACATGTGGTCACCAACTCGAAATCATCTATGTAAATTGTGAATAATTGTGGCCCCAGCACTGATCCCTGAGGCACACTACTAATTACTGTCAAAAACTGTGGTGCTGGAAAAGCACAGCTGGTCAGGCAGCAACCGAGGAGCAAGTGAGTCGATGTTTAGAGCATAAGCTCTTCATTCGGAATGTGGGGTGTGGGGTGTGGGGAGAGGGCTGGAGGGGAGCAAGAGGGGGCTGAGAGATAACTGAGAGCGGGGTGGGGCTGGGAGTGCAATAGGTAGGTGGACATGAGGGGTGATGGTGATAGATCGGAGTGGAGGGTGGAGTGGAGAGGTGGGAAGGGTGGTAGGACAGTTCAAGAGGTGCTAAGTGGGAGGGTTGGATTTGGGATAAGACAGGTGGAGTGGAGATGAGGAAATTGATGAAATTGATGTTGAACCTGTATGGTTGAAGCTCCCAAGGAGGAAGATGAGGTGTTCTTCCCCTCCAGGTATCAGGCGACTAGAAGTTGGTAGTGAAGGAGGCCCAGGACTTACATGTCCTTGGTGGAGTGGAAGAGAAAGTTGAAGTGTTCTCTATAGGATGGTGGGGTTGATTGGTGCTTGTGTCCCGGAGATGTTCTCTGAAATGTTCTGCAAGTTGACATCCTGTATCCCCAGTGTAGAGGAGACCACATCGAGAGCAACGGACACAGTAGATGAAGTGTTTGGAAGTGTCGGACAAATCTCTGCCAGATGTGGAAGGATCCATTAGCACCTTGGGAGGCGGTGAGGGGGAAGGTGTGGACACAGGTTTTACACCTCTTGTGGTGGCGAGAGAAAGTGCTGGGAGTGGAGGGCAGGTTGGTGGGGGCTGTGAACTTAAAGTGGGAGTTATAGAGTCATAGAATCATAGAGATGCACAGCATGGAAACAGACCCTTCAGTCCAACCCGTCCATGCCGACCAGATATCCCAACCCAGTCTAATCCCACCTGCCAGCACCCGGCTCATATCCCTCCAAACCCTTCCTGTTCATATACCCATCCAAATGCCTCTTAAATGTTGCAATTGTACTAGCCTCCACCACATCCTCTGGCAGCTCATTCCATACACGTGCCATTCTCTGCATGAAAAAGTTGCCCCTTAGGTCTCTTTTTTATCTTTCCCCTCTCACCCTTAACATATGCCCTCTGGTTCTGGACTCCCCTACCCCAGGGAAATGATTTTATCTATTTATCCTATACGTGCCCCTCATGATTTTATAAACCTCTGTAAGGTCACCCCTGAGCCTCCAATGCTCCAGGGAAAACAGCCCCAGCCTATTCAATGTCTCCCTATAGCGATCATCCTCCAACCCTGGCAACATCTTTGTAAATCTTTTCTGATCCCTTTCAAGTTTCACAACATCTTTCCCACAGGAAGATCAGAATTGCATGCAGTATTCCAACAGTGGCCTAACTAATGTCCTGTACAGCCACAACTTGACCTCCCAGCTCCTGTACTCAACATTCTGACCAATAAAGGAAAGCATACCAAATGCCTTCTTCACTATCCTATCTACCTGCGACTCCACTTTCAAGGAGCTATGAAACTGCACCCCAAGGTCTCTTTGTTCAGCAACACTCCCGAGGACCTTACCATTAAGAGTATAAGTCCTGCTAAGATTTGCTTTCCCAAAATGCAACACCTCGCATTTATCTCAAATAACTCCATCTGCCTCTTCTCAGCCCATTGGCCCATCTGAACAAAATCCCATTGGGCTCTGAGCTAACCTTCTTTGCTGTCCACTACACCTCCAATTTTGGTGTCATCTGCAAACTTACTAACTATACCTTTTATGCAAATCATTTACATAAATGATGAAATGTAGGGAGCATCGGAGGCTGAGGGGTGACATTATAGAGGTTTACAAAATCATGAGGGACATGGATAGGATAAATAGACAAAGTCTTTTCCCTAGGAATGGGAGTCCAGAGCTAGAGGGCATAGGTTTAGGGTGAGAGAGGAAAGATATAAAAGAGACCTGTGGGGCAACTTATTCATGCAGAAGGTGGTGCGTGTATGGAATGAGCTGCCAGAGGAAGTGGTGGAGACTAGTACTGGTGGATGGGTATATAAATAGGAAGGATTTGGAGGGATATGGGCCAGGTACTGGCAGGTGGGACCAGATTGGGTCAGGACATCTGGTCGACATGGACAAGTTGGATTAAAAGGGTCTGTTTCCATGCTGTACATTTCTATGACATTATGACTACCTCTTCTTGATAATGATTGTTTCCAGGTTCTCACCTACCTTCATCTCTTTGTCAATTATTCATATCCTCCACTGTGAGACTGACACAAAATACCTGTTCAATGCCTCGGCCATTTCATCGTATCCCATGACTTACCATTCAAAGTATAGTCCTTTATACTGTTACTCCTACCAAAATGGAAGACAGAGACACTGACGATTCTCATGACTCAATGAATTTGTCCATTGAATAGATGAAACTTGTGGACAAGAGGAAACATAGGATTAATTCATATGCAAGTGATTTTATGTCTCAAAGTGTTTTTTGGTTCCGACTCCCTAGGTGCTGAAGGGATAACTAATTGCCCAATTGTAATCCCCGCTGGAAGTGTGCTTTGGACAAGACATTAGATGATTTATATAAATGGAACCATATGCCTGCATTGAGTCAACAATTTAAGGGCACTTAAAATGGAAGAAACTAATGAAGAAATCTGAATGATTAAAAAAAGGCAGAAGAGTACTCTGGGGCACAGGCAGCTCACTCACTCAGTGTCATTACCACGTCGACTTGGAAGTGAGAGTTATAAAGGTGGCAGGTTTGCTGTTTCGACACTAAGTATGCAAGTGTTTAAAAGTACATTAAGGAATATATTCATAACTACATCTGTACTCTGAATAAATGCTTTGTTCCTTCCCCTTTCTGCATTTCAATGGTGCAAAGAAGCTCAAAATATAAAAAAGCAATTTCATGTGGATTTACAATATCAATTCCACAGTTAACATTGGAGTAGGGAATGAGATTCATAACATCATTGTAATTTGAGGTGTTGCCAAAGTCTCTATTTTGTGTACAAAATTAGAGGACTCTCCATAGATTTAAATTGGGACCGTTGAGGAATTGCTGACCATCCTTATTTCTGAGAAATGACCCTCTATTTAACAATCAAAGGGAAATCATTAAAATCGTATTATAGAGCACCAGGGTTGTGAATAATTTATTAAAAGCATCAGGCACAATCAAACTGTCAGCTTTTCATAGCTTTAAGATGTTTCTAGATACACATCAGTAAACCCTTCTGGATTCCAATTTATCGCCTACACAGAGTGCAATCTTTTCTTGATATAGTTCAGTTGAGTTGATCTCATTGGAGGGTTTACACAAAATGGTACCAAAATATAATAAAATAGAGACTATGAAATGTGTGACTAAATATTGTAAAATTACCATCAAATCTCTTGTGAGACTAGATAGGAAAAGATTCCAAATAAAAAATGCAATAAAAAAAAGACGCTTGAGAAATTCCATTTAATAACAAGTGTTATTGTTTAATCATTATTAATTTGCATTGTTATTCACTGAGACTATTTTCATAAATTAACCAAAATTTTGATTAATACTTAAGGTTACTGATTTTTTTTAAAAAAGGGACATTTTAGTCAGAAGCATGAATTATGCATGAAAACAATATTTTTTATGAACCAGTCAAGGGTGTTATAGTATAAGGCAGTTATTGGGAATCGTTATTAGGAAATGGTCTAACAAGGAGCACAGTGAAGGGGAATGCTTTAATGCATTTTACTTTTAATGAGGGGACATGCTGTAGCAGAAGTTGCACTATTCCAGAAAGTTTCAATACAATGGCCATCTAAGATTTCAAACTTGCCATTTCTATTTAAAAAGATAGGTTTATTTATGCAAAAGAAAGTAAATTCATTCTAGTAGACTAATTGTTAATTCAACTAGGAGACATCATAATGAACACATAATCCCCATCCAAGCGATCGCAAGAGAGGTGATGAAAATGAGAAATAATTGGGTGAGTTGGATCTCAAGAGATATTTTTCCCCTTTAGCATTAACTCACTGATTAATTTCTGGGTATTCATGGATGACCTTCTTCATCCACCACAAATTAAAGTCTTTTCATGGATAATTAATGGCCCCTTGAGAATCTTAACCTCTTTGCTTTCCCTATGGAGAATCCAAAGGGGTTTTACAAACATGTTAAGGACAAAAGGGTCACTCGGGAGAGAATAGGGCCCCTCAAAGATCAGCAAGGTGGCTTTTGTATGGAGCCACAGAAAATGGGGGCGATACTAAATTAATATTTTGCATTAGTACTTACTGTGGAAAAAGATATGGAAGATATAGACTGTCGGGATATAGATGGTGACATCTTGCAAAATGTCCAGATTACAGAGGAGGAAGTGCTGGATGTCTTGAAACAGTTAAAGGTGTATAAATCCCCAGGACCTGATCAGGTGTACCCAAGAACTCTGTGGGAAGCTAGAGAAGTGATTGCTGGGCCTCTTGCTGAGATATTTGTATCATTGATAGTCACAGGTGAGGTGCTGGAAAACTGGAGGTTGGCAAATGTGGTGCCACTGTTTAAGAAGGGTGATAAAGACAAGCCAAGGAACTATAGACCGGTGATCCTGACCTCGGTGGTGGGCAAATTGTTGGAAGGAATCCTGAGGGACAGGATGTACATGTATTTGGAAAGGTAAGGACTGATTAAGTGATTAGGGATAGTCAACATGGCTTTGTGCGTGGGAAATCATATCTCACAAACTTAATTGAGTTTTTTGAAGAAGTAACAAAGAAGATTGATGAAGGCAGAGCAGAAGATGTGATCTATATGGACTTCAGTCAGGCGTTCGACAAGGTTCCCCATGGGAGACTGATTAGCAAGGTTAGATCTCATGGAATACAGGGAGAACTAGCCATTTGGATACAGAACTGTCTCAAAGGTAGAAGACAGAGGGTGGTGGTGGAGGGTTGTTTTTCAGACTGGAGGCCTGTGACCAGTGGAGTGCCACAAGGATCGGTGCTGGGCCCTCTACTTTTTGTCATTTACATAAATGATATGGATGTGAGCATAAGAGGGATAGTTAGTAAGTTTGCAGATGACACCACAATTGGTGGTGTAGTGAACAGCGAAGAGGGTTACCTCAAATTACAACAGGATCTGGACCAGATGGGCCAATGGGCTGAGAAGTGGCAGATGGAGTTTAATTCAGATAAATGCGAGGTGCTGCATCTTGGGAAAGCAAATCTCAGCAGGACTTATACACTTAATGGTAAGGTCCTGGGGAATGTTTTTGAACAAAGAGACCTTGGAGTGAAGGTTCATAGCTCCTTGAAAGTGGAGTCGCAGGTAGATAGGATAGTGAAGAAGGCATTTGGTATGCTTTCCTTTATTGGTCAGAGTACTGAGTACAGAAGTTGGGAGGTCATGTTGCAGCTGTACAGGTCATTGGTTAAGCCACTGTTGGAATATAGCATGCAATTCTGGTCTCCTTCCTATCGGAAAGATGTTGTGAAACTTGAAAGGGTTCAGAAAAGATTTACAAGGATGTTCCCAAGGTTGGAGGATCTGAGCTACAGGGAGAGGCTAAACAGGCTGGGGCTGTTTTCCCTGGAGCGTTGGATGCTGAGGGATGACGTTATAGTGGTTTGCAAAATTAGGGGGGGATGGATAGGATAAATAGGCAAAGTCTTTTCCCTGGGGTCGGGGAGTCCAAAATGAGAGGGCATAGGTTTAGGGTGAGAGGGGAAAGATATAAAAGAGACCAAAGGGGCAACTTTTTCACGCAGAGGGTGGTACTTGTATGGAATGAGCTGCCAGAGGATGTGGTGGAGGCTGGTACAATTGCAACATTTAAGAGGCATTTGGATGGGTATATGAATAGGAAGGGTTTGGAGGGATATGGGCCGGGCGCTGGCAGGTGGGACTAGATTGGGTTGGGGGGCATGGACGGGTTGGAGCAAAGGGTCTGTTTCTATGCTGTACATTTCTATGACTCTATGACTCTAATTACCTGCCTTCCTGGAAAGCGAGAAATTCCCAACTAGGAAATCAGGGCAATCTTCCTACTGGATTGGGAAGCAGGGGGAGGGGAGTGGCGAGGTGGTAGGGATGTGGATGGTGTTCCTCCAGTTATCCCACTCTGGGAGAAATCAGAGCTGAAGAAGAAGAGCTTACTCTTGCTTCCAACCCCTGACCACAACCTGGAGGAGAGTATAAAAATAACTTAACGTATTGATTCCAGTATAACTGTTCTTCAGAATGAATCTTACTGGACTTGAAACATTAACTTTGTCTCTTTCCACTGCTATTGAGCTTCTCCAGCATTTTCTGTGTTTATTTAAGATTTCCAGCATCTGTAGTATTCGCTTCTGTAAAAATTACTCAACTATTTGCTGCTGGATTCATTGAGACTCAATCTTGACTGGCAGCCCTTGGGACTCAGAAGTTGTCTATCTTCCATTGGCAGAAAAAGTTACACAATGCCAGGTTATAGTCCAACAGGTTTATTTAAAATCACAAACGTTTGGAGTGATGCTCCTTTGTCAGGTGAAGTAACCCAATGAAGGAGCAGCAGTCTGAAAGTTTGTGATTTCAAATAAACTTGTTGGACTATAACTTGGTGGCATGTGGCTACTGACCTTTTCCACCCCAATCCAACACTGGCACCTCCACTCTATATCCTTCATTGGCCAGCAGCTTCTGATCACCCAGGACATCGATATCAAAGCTTGTGCTTCAATAAGAAACTCACCCAGACTTACCCGTTATCTCTTAAGAAGCTGATTGGTATGTGGTGGGCCAGATTTTCTCGGCAGTGGGGGTAACTTGTTCATGATCTTTTAACTTTTCTGCCCCCCACAACACTTCTGAAGAAAATTGGAAAAGGGCAGCCATACATTAAAAAGCTAAAATAACATTTATTTATTAGCTTTTCAGTGAAGATAATGTGATCTCATATGTATTTTATGTGAACATTTTAATGTCAACATTACAAACATTGCACAGCTATCTTGCAGGAAATGAACCCCCTAACACAGTAGTACTCATAGTACTGCCAACCAGTAATACCAATTTGCACAATGATCCATTTTATAGATCTGTGCATTACAGAATAGATTGCTAGTTAAATATATGACACTGACTATAGAACCAAAGGGTGCTGAATGTGAAAAATGAAATGTTTTTTGATCCTGAATGCTATGACAGAAATGATTTTTTTCTTGCTCTTACTGAGAATAAACTTTTAATGGCACCATTATACTGTTTGAAGTTACTGCTTTGATTTTGATATGTATTTAGAGTATGAAAGAAGCTGCGAATCTGAGTTGGAAAATGGAACTTTGCACAGAGTCCTGCTCACTGTCTTCCAAATGGAAACTGACACTGATGGATTGAAACCTTTGAAAACAAAACCCCTTTAGATTTTGCTTTCCTTAAGTTGTATATGTACTAGACCTGATGGTATTCAGGACAATGCTTGAGATCTTTTAGCAGTTATTAAAGTGTGAAGTTCTGCTGGTTCAGTGACTTCATAATTACATTCCTATCCTTTGCAGCAATGCAGCCTGAAAGTGATTTTACAAAATGTGAGACATACCTGGTCAGAAGACTCTAAACACACGTAAAACTCTAATTGTAATGACAGAATACAGTGATGCATTGATGAGAGTCATCATTGTTCTTTGAGAAGCACAAAGCAATTGACGATCCAAACAAAGTTACTGTAGCTGTATTAAGTGTGTGAATGATGTGTGTAATTAATGCAATAATACAAACTTCCTCATTTATATTGTTCCTTTACAGCAAAGTATTATCAAAAGTTTCACAGGAATGTTGTAAACTAAAATTTGATACAGCCATTTAAGGAGATGTCAGGACTGATGGCCAAAGCTTTGTAGATTATAAGGAGCATTTTGAAGCGGGTAAGAGAAGTGAAAAGGACTGGGAAGGGATCCCAAATCTTCAGGCCATGGCAGTTAATGTATGATTGCTAGAAGAGGAAAAATGTTATTTTTATTCATTACTGCAATTGATTGTGGGCATTTCTGACAAGGCAAGCATTTATTGCCAATCCCTATAAGAAAGTAAACAACCTTCTATTTTTTTTCTATTACTTAAATACCAAACATATATTTCTCAAAAGCTTTCATACTATAATAAAATTTACTCCATACTTGATAAATTCAAGTGGGAATATTTTTGCCTATAATAATAAAACATTATCCTCAACAGCTAGATCCTAATGAATCTAAACATCATATAGGAGAAGAAAATGACAGAAGTTAAAATGCTTTCATTAAAGGTAGATGAAATTACAATAAAGTTGATGTGAAATGATTGGTGAGCATACATTAGCACTGCAAGTTTATTTCAGAATGTATGTTAATGTGTTTAACAACTTCTGCTGTGGAAAAATTGGAGAGACGAGTGAAGTGGGGGGGGGGGTCTCCTACGAGAAAGGTGGCGAAAAATCTACTGATCCATCAAAGTGTCAGGCTGGAAGATTGACCATTGTTCTCCATCCCTAAGGTTATCATCCTCAGGTTTGGTACCATTTCTGTAATAGGTGTCACTACCCAGTGCTCTGAATGCAGCTCATTGCTTTGAACATAATATCATGCTTATTCAAATGAAATTTATGGAACCAATAGGGAGATGTTCACTGTTCTAGTTAGACATGATGTAGAGGTGCCAGTGGTGGACAAAGTTAAAACTCACACAACACCAGGTTATAGTCCTACAGGTTTATTTGAAAGTACTAGCTTTCAGAGCGCTGATCCTTCATCAGGTTGCCAAATGTAGGAGCAGCACTCTGAAAGCTAGTATTTTCAAATAAACCTGTTGGACTATAACCTGGCGTTGTGTGAGTTTTAACCGAGTTAGACATGTTCAAGAGTATTTTTTTGCAATGTCTTTTCACATTGTACACAGGAAGCATCTGTATAATTGAAATATAAATGTATATAGAAAATATGGGAATTGTACAGCACCTAAAAGTGAAATATAGAATAACCTTTGTACAGAGTCAATCTGCTATTCATTAACCCACCATTTCAAACCACCATTGTCTTCTGTTTTGAATTCAGCATTTGTTAATGCTCATCTTGTCTTTTCATAAACTGAAGAAGACCTGGCTATAATGAACATCAGTATCCTTACCAGTACTGATGAATGTCAGGAGAGCAATATACTTCAAGCAAAATGTGAGGTTCTGATAATGGGAATAGCTGTCTTTATTGTGAAATGTTTGTACAAAATTTCCGTGCAAAGTAATTCTTAAGACATAATGGCATTGCAGTGTAATGCATTGCTCAGTTAATTTACCGTGAAAGTAATGCAGCACTATGGTGTTCAAGAATGATGAAGTTGAAATGGCAGGGGGCCTCCTGTGGATACACTGAGAAGTCCCTGTTAAAAGTTTTTTTTGAGTTAGAAGCTTCAGTGAAAAGTGTGGCTCAGGCTTTTGGTTAATGTTGCAGCACTCACAAAGAGACATGGAATGCTTCTATTTGAGGTTGACAGAGACATCAGGAAAATCAGCAGAAGGGAAAAGAGCAAATGGCTGTTGAACTCAGAGGGAAAATCATGGGGTGAAGAGCACAGCTATAAGGCAGGCAGTGATACAGAGTTTTCATTTCTCTTCACTGAAAACAGGACATTTGCTCCAGGCATTATTACATATACCACAAATCACAACAGCAATCAAGATAGAAGCTTCCCATACATTGTCTTAGCACATCTATTTTTCTCAACTGACTTTGTTTCACTGAATGTGGTTGGTGCGAGGTTAAATGAAGTAACTGAGATGCATGTTTTCCAAAAAAAGTTCCTGCATCACAAATATGTTGGAAAGTATATTGTCAAACCTTTAATTGGTTTGTTAATATGTTAATTGGTACTATATAGAGAGGAACTGAACTGAGCCCTCTATCAAAGTCGTTTTAAACAATACATAAGCACCTGCTGATAAGTACTGTTAGCAGAAGGGTCCAATCTAAATGTGACTTGAGACCCACAGCAGTGTGGTTGACTTTTTACTGCTCTCCGGGTATGAGAAACAAATCTCACATATTAATACATTTCAGTCCGAGTCAAATTCTGAAGCAGCGAATTTTATTGATACAAACTTGCAAGACTGGGTGCCTAATGAGTAAGCACCTCCATCTGAGGGTTACATTCTGATTTATGCTGTTCAGCTGCGTCTCTCGGTCCTCCCCTTTCACCCTATTGGTTACTTTTACTGTAGTGTGTAGCCTATCACAAGCTCTAGCTTCGCTCCACCTTTGTCTAGCTACTCTCCACCTCTGTTTACTTCTCCCATTACTCTAAGCCTGTTGCCCCTTACTCTTATTTATCTCATTCCTTATATGTGACTATCCAGGCATAGTTTGCTATCTGCGTGCAATCATCCTGCCAAACTAAATTCCATCTGTTGGCCACATCCCTCCTGTGACTGGCACACTATTCTCCTGTTACTGGTACATCCCACTACACAGTCGCTCTACCCTATTAGTCATAGATAATTCTACCTGTTTTCGCTTCTTCTGTTTTCCTATGTCTGGTACATCCTGCTACACGGTTGCTCTGCCCTATTAGTCATAGATAATTCTACCTGTTTTCACTTCTCATTGTTTAGTATTGGCATGTGCAGCCTAATTTTATAATGTAAACTTTTGCAGAAGCAACACCTGTTCCCTTATTCTGCACAATTTTAACCCTATACCTTACACCGGGCAATGAGGGATGGGCAATAAATTCTGGCCTACCTAGTGATGCCCTCATCCTGAGATTAAATAGAAAAAGAGGAATCAAATAACAATGTTGCCAATGTCAAGTAATTATATAGAGAGTACGGGAAGGAAGCAGAAATTCTTCCAGAGGGAATGTAAGAATGTATTAGGCTGTGATTAAGGAAAATGTACACAGGTGAATTATGAGCAGGAGTAGGCCACTTGAATCTGCTCCACCATTCAATCAAATCAGGGCTGACCTGAATTCTCCCCATTTCAACCTACTCATGATAATCCTTCAGCTCCTCACTTACTCCCTCTCCCATTCATTACTTCCCTCCCTCTCTCGATCATTGCCTTTCTCTCTCTTTCCCTCTTCTGATTGTTGTCTGTCTCCCTTGTCATCTCCCAATTGGGAACTCTCATTATGTTTTATTTTTATTGGCAGGATGTGGCATCGCTGGCTGGGCCAACATTTTTTGGTCCATTACTAATTGCCTTTGAGAAGGTGATGGTGAACTTCCTTCTTAATTGTTGAAGTTCATATGGTGTAGTTAGACCTATAGTACTGTTAAGGAGGGAGGTTCAGGATTTTGAACCAGGAATACTGAAGCAAGGGCAATATATTTCCAAGACAGGATGGTGAGTGGCTTACAGTTTTTGTGTTCCCATGTATCAGCTGCCTCTTCTCTGCTAGGTAATAGCATTCATGAATTTGGAAAGTGTTTTGCTGAATTTCTGCACTACATCTTGTAAATTTGATACACTGCTGCTACAATTCATTGGTCATGGAGTGAGTGAATGTTTGTAAATATTGTACCAATGAAATAAGCTGCTTAATCTTGAACAATGTCAAGCTTCATGAGTGTTGCTGGAGCTGTACTCATCCAGGCAAGTGGCAAGTATTCCATCATGTTCCTGATGTGTGCCTTGTAGATAGACTTTGGGGATTTAGGAAGTGAGTAAACATCATGGGAGCTTAACAGAGTAAATGCAAGGAAGTTGTTTCTCCTTTGTTTTCTACAGCTTCCTCTATGCCCAGGAAAGGGAACATGCATTATCCACCAGTAACCCTGAAGCTTTCAAGAATAGATGGGCACTATGGGGAATGAATGCCATATCACCCTCACTAACACCATTTTGATTTAGTCTCTCTATTGCTTCCTCCCCTTTTGTTGATTTTAGAATCTAAAAAACCAAGCTGTGATTTTCCCTGGTGGATGTTTGGCTCCTGGGCATGGAAAGAGCCCAGAGGAGAAAAGTGGAAATTTGTGTAAACTATACTTTTATTATAAAACCCTTGTAAACCTCTGGAATTCTTTCCCACTTAATTCTTCACAAGGATATCAGTCTGTTAAAGACATAGGCCATTTCAGAGGGCAGATAAGAGTCAAGCATAGTCTTCATATTGCTAGCTCCAATCTGAAATATAAACTACCCGATTTACCTTACTTTTGGCAATTGCTAGTAGATTCCCTGAGGACTGTATTGTCTAAGGCAATGGTTCTGAAAGGGTTAACTTTGGAAATTGTTTTAGGCTCCACCCTATCCGATTATATCCCATTGCCCTGCGTGGAGAACTAAAAGTCTAACATTAGCTTCTGACAGAGACAGATATGTCATCTCAGCTCCCAAAAGGTTTTAATATTGTGCCTAATCAGTCAATGTAACTTGTACAAATAGTTATCATGCAATAAACTATATCTTGTTGTGTAAGATAAGTCTTCCTCTCATTAAAGACCCAACAGTGATTTATGACTTATCTTCTATCACTATTAATTAGATAGGCCCTTACACTGAGCATAGCACAAAGGACAGCCCCAGCATGGACTGTCTAACCTGTTTAAAGTTTTACTTTGAAAGAATAGAAAGGACAATTGGTGGTAGTACTGTACCCTAACCATAAGCCACCAGTAGTTGGTACAATATACAACAGGCCTGAGCAATGATTGACATAAATCATTGTCTTATACAACCTGAGGAAAATAGCATATAAAGCCAACACAGTGTCTGTCTCCCAGAACTGTGCCTGCAAGGTGCTAGAAATACTCAACAGGGCTGATAGTATGTCTGGAGAGAAAGTGTTAACAGTTGAACTGAATATGAGTCTTCATCAGAATTAAGAGGAAAAGTTTTGAAGAAAAAATATGTGCAAATGAAAGCATTAAATCTGGTTCTCTCACCCCATGGGCTGGCAGATCTGTTGAATATTTTCAACAATTTCTGTTTTTCTTTCAGAGTTCTAGAATTTTCAGTGTTTTGCTTTTACATTAATGCAGCTTATTTGATATTGATGTGATAGAAACAAATAGTGCATTCAGCCCAATAGCATGTATAAAGCTACTGAGTTTGCAGAAGCTAAAGTTTTGGTGTGACTTGTAAAAAATGTACTGCTGTGTCCTTGGCAATTGTGTTGGGATCTCCAGGAATTAAAAACTCATTTACGAACAAGCACGGGAGGAAAATCATTACGACACTTTAAAAATCTCATGTTTTTAAAAACAAAATGTTTAAACACTTTGATTATACGTTGTAAAAATATATAAAGAGGGATAAAAGACTATTTCACTAACCATCAAAAAATGTCCAATCAGGAAATGAAAACTGCATTTGATTTTCTATCGGCAGTTGCAAGGTGAACATGTTGGAAGATTGCTGGTAGTAGGGTGAAGTATGTGGAGGCAGAATGACATGTTCATTCCACATATAGGGCCAAACAGAGTTAGCAACTCTATGTATGACAAGTGGCTGCATGTGACAGTATTTCACAAAAAGACTGGATTCATGCCACACTTACATTGTTCTCATATATTTCTAAAATGGGCTGTATTAATGTTTAGGAGAAAGTGAGGACTGCAGATGCTGGAGTTCAGAGCTGAAAAATGTGTTGCTGGAAAAGCGCAGCAGGTCAGGCAGCATCCAAGGAGCAGGAAAATTGAGGTTTCGGGCATAAGCCCTTCTTCAGGAATGTTTGTCTAACTCACAACTATGTTATCTTGGAATGGATTGGGAGACTAAGAATCATTGAGAACTTGCATGAGTTGTTGTTGTTTTAAAGCCACATTCATACCCTTTTAATTTTGTCAGTATTGGAGGAAAAGTAAGTATTTGTCAGAGATTTGGAAGCTTTATTGCCGTCTAAGAGCTCAACTTTGCCTCTGCCACAAATCTGATTGCAAACTGGGGCATAGTTGGAAATCTCCAATTGCTACTAGAGCCAATTTACCTTTAGAGATTGAGGTCATGTTGTGAAATGCTCCCTGGCACCAGGGGCATTTGTGGAAGCCCATTTAATTTACAGAAATGATAATTTATTTCAAGTCACATTGAGATAAACGTCTCTTCTTGTTAGGCCTGAACAGTGGCTGATTCTCTATCACTGCAAATCAATTAAATCTTTAGACCCCATTGAAAGAAAGAGGTTTGGGACCAGCATTCTTCTACCAACAAAAAGCAAAATCAAACTCTAGAAGGTGTTGCCCTGTTGCACTGCCAATTCAACTGGAACAATCAAAATATAGTCAGATTTCTCATCAGGTTATTTTGCAATACAGATTTCTTCAGGGTAAAAGATCAATACCTAGGGATCTATCAGAGCTATATTTATTAATATTTACCTTACAACAACTTAGTAACCATGATTCGCTTAGTGATGGTAATGCTCTTCTTAACAGCATGGTGAATGAATGGACTCCACGTGAACTGTAATAGTTCAAAAAGGTGTCTCAACATTACTGTCTCAGCAGCAATTAAGGATGCTGACATAGCCAAAAATACCCACTTCCTGTGATAGAATAAAAACAAACCATTTTTAAAAAGTACAACCCAGATCTTCTTCAGTGATTAAGTTGAGTTGGTGTGTCTCCAACCTTGAAGGTTGTAAATTTTCTGTGCTGAATTGGTCACTCTCAGCAGGTCACTATAGTTAATCATGTGGAGTGGGTGTTCGGGGAAATGTTACAAAAGTTAGAAGGCTATGGTGTTCTGAGTTAGAGAAGCCCATCTGATAAATGTCTGGTGATAACATTCTTTGATCAAATAATCTGTTACCAATAACTAACTACCAAATAATGTGTTATAGATAATTGATATATCGCTTGATTAGGTTGCTGGAGAGTGACTGTTACTCACAGAAGCATATGAGAGGAATGTAATCATTGTCATTGGAAGATAAGTTCATCTTCAGGCTCAGAACTGATTGTTTATAATCAGCTTCAATGTTGCCTTTTGTGGCTGTTGTTCTCCAATCTGTCAAGCCTGGTTCAAGACAAATGATACCCTATACAGTAGCTGATTATTAGAGATAATGGGACAAACCAAACCTGCACAATTCAGGATCAATAATATTCAACAAAGATTCACATAGATTTTCTGAACTAATGGAGGAAGAGGAAAAGGATCAAAACATTTGGGAAGGAGAAAAGATTGATACAAAGAGTTTACCATAGAAAATCCTCAAAACAGATTCCTGAAGGGGCACGGCTTGTCATTAATTTGCAAACTCCTATCTTGCTAAATATGCTGAACCAGAATTCACAACATGAGAGTCAGAGCAGGTACCTGGTGATTTTAGCACACAGATGGTTTCAAAGAGCTTCCATGCAGCTCAGCACACAACAGCATTTCAGGCCATGATCCATGGGTGTCGAGAGTGTGGTGCTGGAAAAGCACAGCTGGTCAGGCAGCATCCGAGGAGCAGGAGAATCACCTTTTGGGCATAAGCCCATCATCAGGAAGGGTCTTTTCCTGATGAAGGGCTTATGCCCAAAACGTCAATTCCCCTGCTCCTCAGACGCTGCCTGACCTGCTGTGCTTTTCCAGAACCACACTCTCAACTCTGATCTCCAGCATTCAACTTTATCCTACATGATCCATGGGCACCAGCCTCTTCCACGCCTCATTGACATTGGCATCTGATAGGATATTCATGGCACCTCTCCAATCCAGTTGCAGGACACTTAGGAAGCATAGTACTGCTTTGCAGAGTTCACCAGCAACTAGTATTGAAAGGCTGTTGCAAGGACACTTTGTAATCAGGGGCAGGAACACAGCTTTTAGATTGGACTAGGCTAAATCTCAAGATTAAACATTTGGTCTCTTAGCATTTGTTCTTTTAGCACCTACCTGGATGTTTACAGCATGCATGCCCTACCATGCCAGTTAGTACAGTCAAACAACCAGGCAGCTTGCCATACTTGTCAGTAGTCTTCAGTCAATAGGGTGTAAATCTTGCTATGTGGTACATTGCTAAATCTCACACCTGCACCATTTGCCATAGCAGACACACTACATATGCAGCAAGCAAGCAGTCAGGTTTCAAGGTATCGAGGGAGCAGTTCTCACTGAAATCCCTAGAAGTACCTACCAGTCAGGGGAGAGAGGCGGGGGGGGGGGGGGGGGGGGGGTGGGGGGCGCTGGCATAGTAAGTCAAAGTTATCCTCCAATACCAGTCCAGAGGATTGGCTGCTGTCAGGCATCTAGTTGGGTATTCTTGGTGTATGGGTTCCTACTTCAGTTAGGTACCTCATGGCACCGTCCTGTTTCTTTGGGAGGAAAACCCACCTGTTGTAGAACCCTATCAGGTTCCCCAACCATCAGTTGCCTTGCATTTAGTTCTACAGACCAATGCTGTGTAGGTACAGCCATAGAATCATAGAATCCCTGCAGTGTGGAAGTAAGCCATTCAGCCCATTGAGTCCATACCGACTGTCTGAAAAGCATCCCACACAGACCCATCCATCTTCCCTAGAATCCTGCATTTCCCATGGCTAAGCCACCTAGCCTGCACCTCCCTGGACACTATGGACAATTTAGCATAGCCATTCCATCAACCTGCATATCTTTGGACTGTTGGGGGAAACTGGAGCACCTGGAGGAAATTCACACAGGCACGGGGAGAATGTGGAAATTCTACACAGACAGTCACCAAAGATTAGAATTGAACCTGGATCCTTAGCGCTGTGAGGCACCAATGCTAACCACAAAGCCACTGTGCTGCTCCCCTCCAGATATGGCTGGGTGCCCAGGTGGATAAGCATCTCCAGCAGATCCTCAGGGTACTGGACCTGGCTCTTCATGGCAGCTGCCAACTAGTGCCAACTATGGAGACAGTGAAATGGTCACATGCTTGAGGCAGTTAGGTCCTCAGCAGTTGAGGAAATGGCTTCTGTTGGAGCAGAACGTTTCTTCACTGAGACCATGAATACACAATTGATACCTGCAAGACACAAGGGAGTGAAGATGTGATGGCCAGTGGTTGGACGAGGTGTGCAACTGTGAGAGTTGCAGTGGTATGAAGAATAGTACACACTCTTTTGGTGAGACATTAAAGTCTCAGCACCTCTGCAGATGTGGGTCCCAGTCTGCTCCTGTGAGGGAGTAGATTCTGTACTTGTAGTGAGTGAGTGGGTGGGCACACCTTTATATGTCTCGGCCCTTTCTATCCTATCGCGGACTGTTTTCCCCTGGAATGAGAGGAAGGGAGAGATTGAGTGAGATGGAAGTGATTGACATAGCTGTAATACTGGTGCAGGTGGTAGAAAGATGGTGAGGTGTTCCAAGATAGTAATAAGCATTGCAGAGGGCATGCAGGGTTATTAGTGTAGAGAGTTGGGAGTGAGTAGGGAGAGGAGAAATTGAGGACTGCAGATGCTGGAGATCGGAGTCAAAAAGTGTGGTGCTGGAAAAGCATAAAGTCCGAAACATTGACTCTGCTGCTCCTCGGATGCTGCTTGAGCTGCTTAGCTTTTTCAGCGACACACGTTTTGACATGGAGTAGAGAGAGTTGAGGAAGGAAGATGTTGCAGGCAAGAATGAGAGGGAAGAGCATGGGAATGGGAGGTAGTTGGTGCAGTTTTGGATGTAGAGTGACTCTGAGGTACTGGACAAAACACAGTGGCATTTACTTAGCTCAGTGGGACAGAGAAGTTAATTGATCTTCTTGCTGCACTGCTGGCTGTTCCTCCACACTGTGGAGATGACACTGGTTTGGATGGCTTCCTCAGACCTGGTGTTGTGTGTCCTCTGTTAGTCCTCTGGGAAGTGCATACCCTCCCTCTGCACCATTTCCTCCAGGTGCCTGTCTGAGAATAATAGCACCAGCTTCCCTTTCTCTGACACCTTCTGACTGAATGTTTGTCACTGAGCAGGGGAGCTTCAGAATTCTAGGGCTTGTCCGGGAGCATAGTGGAATTTTAAATGGTGCATTTGCCATAGATGCTGGGTTTTCATCTGCTGAGTGGTGAGTTGTTCTAGGAAGGCCACGTGGAAAGCTGGAGTTGTACATGTAAATTAGTCCATAAATAATGTTTGCATAATAGGGTGAGATTTCAGCTCATTCAAAACTCACCACTTAGATGGATTAATGTTAGACTGATAATATGCCTGAACATTGTATCATTGAGTGTCATGAAGTTGAATTTTATCGATCTTGTGTCTATCATGAAATCCATTATTTCAGTAAATTTAGTGTTTTACATCAAATGGTAAGCCATTGTTACATTTAGGCTTCATTGGGCCTGTAGTTAATGTAAGAAAGTAAACTCTAGACTCTGCACTGTAGGAGGTCTACCAGTTCAATGCATATTTTTCATAAAAGCTTCTGTGAATCAAAGACCATACTGACTGCAACTGATATAACAGCAAAGGACAGATTCTGTACTATCAATTTTTCAGAATATTCTTTGGAGGAGAAATCTAGCAAATGAAGCAATTCAGGCATGATATTGTGTTCTTTTCCTGCTTGACTTACCATACAATATTATTTTTAGAAAATGCCATTGTTCTACATAAAAGACTGTAACCATAGATGTGTGCAATTTATGTTCTTTGGGAATAGATATATCCATCATCTTTCTGAAGTGCCAATAAAGCAATTCAGCTTTGAAGTGCTTTTCACATTCACTTCATGTTTCAGTCTTCTGATGTCACAAGGAAAAATTCAATGTTATTTTTAATGATTTCGTACAAGGCTGTAAAATACAGTTGAAGTTGTTATCAGGCAAATGCTTTATATGTTCATACCTCACAGCACAAAGCTTCTTAATTCTATTCTCAGGGAACAGCCACACTGCGAGTCAGAGAGAGAGAGAGCGACATCGAGCGCAAAAGACCACTCCTTAAGTCTGTGGAATGGAGGAGATATCAATCAAGCCACATCTACTGGGGAATTAAAAGTAAGTGTCAAATCAATCTTGTACGTTAAAAAAATCAATTTTGTACTATTACTGTCTTGTGACAGAGGTTGTATTAGATCAGGTTATAGGTTTGAAGGAATTTTGACTGAAAATAGAATGCAGTTTTGGATCTCTGCGGTGTTTCCTGTCCTAAAACCATCTGCCAACTCATTCACTTCTAACTTTACCTGAGGCTAGCAGACTGTGGATGCGGGTGGAAGTATTGCATGGCTGGGGTGGGGTAGAGGGGTCACAGACACAACAGACAATACATGCGAAGGAGGTGTGTTTGGAATTTTAAGACCCTCCTTTAGGTTTCAGGAAAGTTTGCAGCTTCATCATCCAAGCACTTCTTTCTCAATCTGAGGTACTTTCTGTAAAGGTAGAACAGTATTGTTGCTAAATGTTTAAAATTCATTCATGGGATATTAGTATTTATTGCCTACAGAGCAGTTAAGAGTCAACCACCTGATGAAGGAGCGATGCTCCGTAAGCTAGTGTGCTTCCAATTAAACCTGTTGGACTATAACCTGGTGTTGTGTGATTTTTAACTTTGTGATATTTAAGTTATGCAGTGGACAAGAGGAGGCCACAAAGAGATGTAGGCAGTTTAGCAAGTGGGCAAAATCTGGCAAATAGAGAATAATGTGGGAAAATGTGACTGTATTCATTTTGGCAGGAAGAATATCAAAGAAGCGTTGACCCAAATGCTGAGAGATATGGAGTCCTGAGATTGAGAGGGAATCTACTTGTCCTGGTGCATGAATCACAAAAGGTTATTATATAGCTACAGCAAATAATTGGGATGGTAATAGAATGTCATGGTTCATTGTGAAGGGAACAGAATACAAAAATAAAAAAGGTATGTCTTAGTTGTGCAGAGCAGTGGTAAGAGCATGCCTGGAGTACTGCACACACTATTGGTCACCTAATTTAAGGTAAAAATGTAAATGCCTTGGAAACAGCTCAGAGAACAGTTGCTAATCTAACATGTGGGATGAGCAGCTAAGAAAAGTTGGACAGGCTAGACTTTTATTTGCTGGAGTTCAGAGGAGAAAGAGGCAATTTCTTTAAAACAAACATAGTTTTGTGGGGTCTTCGCTGGGTGCATGTGGAATGGATGTTTCCACTTGTGGGAAAATCTAGAATTAGGGGCAACTGTTTAAAAATAAGAGTTTACCCATTGGAGGCAGAGATGAGGAGAGAATTATTTTTCACAGATGTCTTTGGATATGTCTTTGGAGGTCTCTTCCTCAAAAGGTGAGACCTGAGTCCGTGAATATTTTGAAAGAACAAGTGAATAGATTTTTGATAAGCACGGGGAGGTGACTGCTTATTGGAGTAGCTAGGAATGTGAAGCAATTGGATCTTGAATGGCAGAGCAGGCTTGACAAGCTTACACTGTCTAATTCATATGTCCATGTGGTAAAATAACATCTGGTAAGCACCAATGGGAAGCCCATCAAGTTCGTGTGAAGTATTATGCATGGAAAGAGACAAAAATGGTAGAGCTAGAAAGTGCAAAGATGATTTATATTGAATTGACTGATTGCCAGTAATTACAAGTTTTATAATCGCAAGTATAGAGAAAAATGTGGGCCAGATCTCTTTGCTGCCAAAGTGAAGACCTGCTCGCCAACAACAGAATTCTCTATTTTTCTGACAATTCAAATCTGTGCCTGTGCATTATGTTGATAAAAGATGTAAAACCAAGATGAGGAATCCTGATAACCACATTGAGGCTGTTGTATATAACAGAAAGAAACACTAGAAGGGAATATTGTTGAAAAGAAAAGCTAAAGGAGGAACTCAGAAGAGAGATTGGTTATAATGAGAGCTGGAACCGATGGATATTATTAAAAAAAATGATCTATATATTTAAAGGAGTCCAGCTCCACTTTCAACTTTATATAGATGGCTTACCTGCATCTTTGTACGCCTGGATAAACATTCTGGTTAGTGGAATCTGGGAAGATTTTTGTAGTTCAAGCAATACAGAACATTTTATCTTATAAAATCATGTTATAAAATACACTGATGTGACCAGTGGTACATACCAAGCAGTGCTTGATGGAAATGCTGATGCCTCAACTGAAAAATGATCCACGTCCATGCTTTACCATCTCTGACTTGATAAAGTCAAACATTGCACATTGCATATTTAGTAAAAAAAAATTATTGGCATCAATTTTATGTCAGCAATTCAATCTGGATGTTCTGCTGACATTACAAACCACATAGTACAGTTCAATCTTTCAGTCAATGAGACATATGATTCAACTATTGCCTGTGAACAGACATCTGTTATTCTCTATGCAATCACCATTTTGATAACCTGTAAAGTATTTTAAACAGGCAGCAATTTTACATCATTGTATCTTATAACATATTTAAAATGTGTCAAAGGAGTAAGATCATAGGAAATAGTAATAGGAGAATGCTATTCAACCAAGCTCCACCATTCAACAGGAATGTGGCTGATCTGATATTCCTTATGTCCACTTTCCTCTGTTTTCCCTATTACCCTTAATTCCCCTACCGATCAAAAATCACTCAGCATTAAATATATACAAAACTCTGCCCTCATAGTTCTATGTGGCAAGGAGTTCCAAAGTCTTACCACCCTCTGAGAGAAGAAATTCCTTCTTATTTCAGCCTTAAATTGGTGTCCCTTTATAGAGTCATGGGGTCATAGAGTCATACAACGTGGAAACAGACCCTTCGGCCCAATTTATCCATGCTGACCATATTTCCTAAACTGAACTAGTCCCATTTGCCTATGCTTGGCCCATATCCCTCTAAACCTTTCCTATCCGTGTACCTGTGCAAATATCCTTTAACTATTTTAGTTGTTCCCCCACCACCCCCAACACTTCCTCTGAGAGCTTTTTGTGAAAAATTGCCCCTCAGGTCCCTTTTAAAATTTTCTCCTTATATTTAAAAAATGCCTTCTAGTTTGGACTTCCCTACCAGGGGGAAAAGACCTTGGCTATTCACCTTATCTATGATTTTATAAACCTCTATAAGGTCACCCTTCAGCCTCCTATGCTCCAAGGAAAAAGTCCCAGTCTATCTAGCCAATCCTTATAATTCAAACCTTCCAGTCTTGGTAATATCCTTGTAAATCATTTTTGCTCCCTTTCCATTTTAATAAAATCCTTTCCATAGCAGAGTGACCAGAAGTGTGTGCAGTTCTTCAAATGTGGCCCTACTAATGTCTTGTACAGCTTAATATGACATACCAATTTGTGTATTCGAAGTTCTGACATAACAGCAAATGTGCCAAATGCCGCCTTCACCAAATAAAAATTGAAAGAACTGTAGATGCTAAAAACAAATGCTGCTGGAAAAACTCAGCAGGTCTGGTAGCAGTGAAGAGAAATCAGAGTTAATGTTTCGGGTCCGATGACCCATCCTCAGAACCCTGCCTTCTTCACTATCCTGTCTACCTATGGCACCACTTTCAAGGAACTATGTACCTGCACCATTAGGTCCCTCTGTTTGCCAACACTCCCCAGGGCCCTAGCATTAACTGTGTAAGTCCAGTCATGGACTTTCAAAATGTAGCATCTCTCATTTATCTGCATTAAACTCCCTTGGCAATACTTCGACCCACTGGCCCAGTTGATCAAGATTCTGTTGTACTCTGAGGTAGCCTTCTTTACCATCCACTATACCACCAATATTGGTGTCATCTGCAAACTTACGAACTATGCCTCATATTAGATTAAATTAGATTACATAGAGTGTGGAAACAGGCCCTTCGGCCCAATAAGTCCACACCGACCCGCCGAAGCATAACCCACCCAGACCCATTCCCCTACATTTACCCCTTAACCTAACTCTATGGGCAATTTAGCATGGCCAATTCATCTAACCTGCACATTTTTGGATTGTGGAAGGAAACCAGAGCACCTGGAGGAAACCCACGCAGACATGGGGAGAATGTGCAAACTCCACATAGACACTTGCCTGAGACGGGAATTGAACCCAGGTCTCTGGCGCTGTGAGGCAGCAGTGCTAACCACTGTGCCACTGTGCCGCCCATCTTTTCATCCAAATTGTTTATGTAAATGACAAACAACAGTATACTCAACACCAATCCTTGCTGAACACCACTGGTCACCGGCCTTCAGTCTGATTCTGAAACTATGCCCTTTGGTGTTAAATTCTCCCATGAGGGGAATCATCCTCTCACTATTTACACCGGCAAGTACCCTAAGAATCCAATGTGTTTCAGTGAGATCACCCTTCATTCTTCTGAACTCTGATGAGTAGAGTCTCAACTTTTAGCTTTTACTCATGACACAATCCCTCCTTGTCAGTGAAATTTGCCCAGTAGGATAGAGATCACAAAAACACAGCGTGAAGTGAAATTGACAAACAGATTTTTGCAAGCGATATCGCTGGGAGAGAAACTGACTAGGCTGACACAGAACTGACAGTCTGCACAGTTAGATCAGAATTTCTCTTCCCAGAGCAGTGGATGAAACCAGTTTTTATAATAATGCTGCACAATAAAGCTGATTAAGAAATGAGGAAACTAAATTGTATCTGGAAATGGGGTAATCTAGTTACAAGGATGCTAATTTGAAAACAGTTATTGGAGGAATGTCCTGTTCCTTCACATAATACAACATCCTGACAGTATCGATGATTCCATTCCTCTTCACAGGTAGGTGTTAATGTCTCTTCTGAAGTGGGGAGGTATTTCTATTGTCCTGTTCTCGAAGCATGTTCTTGCTGGTGCCTCTCTATCTGACCTGCTCTTTGTGTGGCTTTGGTATTGCTAGTTTGTGAAACTGCCCTTGGGGCTTTGAGATATCTGTGGTGCTCTGTCATTGTTAGTGAGCTTAAAGTGTATTCCCTTGTCTGTGTGAGCTCTCTGATTTGGCTTGTGAGCCTGCTTGAGAATTCTGGATGTTTTTGGTACAGTTTGGCCAATTTTGCTTTTGTGGGCCTATCGTGGTTTGGCAGATCTTTTCCTACACTCCTCAGGAACTTTCTTTGAACTGTCTGCAATGAAATGATATATTTCCTTAAATAGGGGAACCAAAATTGCTCCGGTATTCCAGATGTGGTCTCCAGCACCTTGTACAGTTTAGCAAGACTTCCCCACTCTTCCCAACCCTCTTAATTGAAGGCCAACATTCCATTTGCCTTCTTGATGACCTGCTGCACCTGTGTGCTAGCTTACTATGTTCTGACTCCCTTTGTGTTGCAGCTTTCTGTAGTTTTTCTCCATTCAACTAATATTTTGTTGTTTTGTTCTTCCTTCTAAAGTGAATAACTTCATATTTTCCCACATTATCCACCAGTTCTGTCCACTTATTTAACCTATCAATCAATATCCCTCTGTAAACTGCTTGTATCTCTCTCACAACCTACCATTCCACCTTATCTTTGTGTCATCTGCAAATTTGGCTACGATGCATTTGCTTCCTTCCTCCAAGTCATATTGTAAACAGTTGTGGTTCCAGCACTGATCCCTGTGGAGCCTCACAGGTCACAGGTCACCAACCTGACAAGAACCTCTTAGGTCCCTCACTTTTTGTGCCAATGGATTGCTTTTTTATCCAATAATAGCTATACATTGGTTGTGCAATCTCTTCTCCAGAAACCAAATTTCCCAAGACTCCTGTGACTGCTCTGAAGTACAACTTTTGCTTTAATCAAAGATATCATTTTACTATGAACTTCTCTAATTTCCAATCTTAATCAGCTGCATTAAGCAAAAACAGCTTGTGAACTCTCTTCATTCCAATTGTCACTACACCAAATTGTCAATAGCTCAGAGAAATTCTTTTTCACCCTAAACCATTTTAATGGACATGGCGCCAACATGGCATGGGAATTCCTGCTGGAATTACTTATTTTAATTCAGCACTCATCCAAATTACAACTAATTTCTCCCAGCAAATGGAAAGATAAATTGAAACCAGAGTACCTTCGCACCTCTGCATTTTCTCCATGCTGTCATAGCCTGCTCTGAGCTATCCTTAACTTGACTTTTAGGTTAAGTATCCCTCAATTACAACTGTTCTTTAATTTGATGAAGTAAATGAGCTTTGCAGCCTTTCAGAGACCATTAAGTAGTTTTAGTTAATTTAGCTTTAACTCCAAAAAAAAATCTCTCTAGACAGGTATGACTACCAGAAGATGTGGTGGTCATCTCCAATTCAGTAAATACCCTTCTCATTCCTGATCTGGCCTTTCAAGCCATTAACTCTTAATGGAAAATGACTCCAACCTTTTAAGTGCATATATCTTCGAGTTGCATCATTTGCTTTGTACCATTTTCTCCAACTGAATTTAATTTATAAGAAAAAAAAATCACATGAACTAGGCTGTTGCAAAAAAAATTGGAATTAGAGTTTAATGTTGGTTGACAATTTGATGAAGTAAGTGTTCCAAGAATATTAGCTCAATTTTTCCAAGGTGATTCAGAATCCAATTATGAGTTTTAATTCTGGCTTGAAACCCAGTAGTGACCAATATTATGACATTGATTGCAATTTTCCTGGAAGTGATCAGTTGAGAAGTCACCTCTGGGAATACTGTCCAATGAAGAACAGTAGGAGGATCAGGAAATCAGCAGGCCCAATCAGAGTTCCTATAATAATGTTAGGCTTCCGACCCACAATCGGAGTGGGCCAGCCAAGACAGGCAGATATGTGTTGGAGTCCTTGTTTGTGCAAGTGCTGTGGGCTGCAATCATTGAAGTTATTAATTAAAAGTCGCAAAGCCAACTTCTGCTTTGACATCCATATACTAACCAGCTCAAAATGACGTGTAAGTGGAGCCTTAATTGGATTAATCGCTTTCGCAGTTCCATGGATCAGGCAACTGACCTGTTTCCCAGCATACCCTGAAAAAAAAATCACCCGAATCAGGGGGAATGCATTTGCAACCCACCTGAAAGCATTTCATTAAAATATTCCTTTTCATAGAACCAACTACGTTTCCAGCTCTCACATTCAGCCCAGTCTCCAGAGTAACCCAGTCTTTGGTGATTTCCTCCCACAGTCTAACGATGCACAGGTTCAATGGATTGGTCATGCTAAATTGCCTCGTAGGCATCTAGGGGTGTGCAGGGTAAGTGGATTAGCCATGGGAAATGCAGCATTACAGAGATAGGTGTGTCTAGGTAGGATGCTGTTCAGAAGGTTGGTGTGTACCCAGTGGATCAAATGGCCTGCTTCATACTGTAGGGATTATATGATTCCATGATTCTAATCTAAGCCATTATTTAAGTAAATTGATTAATCAGGGGGGTGTTCATTGAGCACTACCTTTAAGAAGTTTTTAAAACCTATTGAAGTATACAGTCAATGTCAGGATCCTGAACAGCTTTGATGTTCAGAGAGGGTCTAGTCCGTAGTCTCTAAAAGTGACCACACCAGTAGATAGGTTGACAAAGAAGGTGTATGGCATGCTTGCCTTTATTGGTCAGGGAATTGAGTACAAGAGTCAGCATGCTCGTCACAAAACAGGAAAGATGTGGAGGCTTTGGAGAAGATGCAGAAGAGGTTTCTCAGTATGTCGCCTGGATTTGATGGTATGAGCTATAACAAGAGGCTAGAAAAGCTCACGTTGTAGCCTCTTGAACAGTGGGGGCTGAGGGGAGACTTGATAGAAGTCTATAAAATTATGAGATGCATAGATAAGGTTGTTGGTCAGAATCTTTTTCCCAGAGTTGATGTGTTTAACCCTCAGGGAATGCAATTAAGGTGAGAGGGGGAAAGTTCAAAGAAGATGTGAGTCACAAGATTTTTTTCCACAAAAAGTGTAGGAGTTTGGAATGCAATTGCAGGGGTTGTGGTGGCAGCAGATACAATAGGGGCATTTAAGAGACTTTTAGATATGCAATATGGCGTGATGCTGAACAAGGAGGGGTAGAATGGATTACATTAGATTGGTGTCATGCCAGTTCCAATGCTGTACTATTCTATGTTCTATGTAATTGACCTTACTTCTGCTCTTCTCCCCTATTATCTTCATTATTGGCTCAGTACTAAATCAGATTTGATAATGTTTTATGAATATACTTTGGGCATTTTACTACACTAGACAAATTATAGATGTGCAAATTGTCATTGTTATGACCTTATATTCTTAAATAAAGCACTGCATGTAGGACTATGTTTTTGTGCTTCTTTTAGGTATTGAATTAGTTTGTGTGTTTCTGAGAATAAGGAGTTTGAAAACTTAAACTCTCATTTCAAGTCCTATTTTTGTTTATTTGTGGTTTATTACCATTTTAGTTTTTAAACAATCTGGAAGCCCAAGGCTTTGTGTTTAAGTTCAATGACAATGGATTATGATAGCCAAGGTTAGTGACATTGTGAGCCTGTGTCTGTGTGTAATGCTCTTTCCCCTCAGTCCTAAAATCAGTGCATCCTGCAGCCCCTTTCCCAACAGACCGAGTCACTTAGCCCACCCACTCTGAGTAAGGTCACAGTCTTTCTCTTCATCAATGCACTCTTTTAATTTCCAACATGATAGAAGGTGTGAGTAAGCAGTTTTTGGCCAATAGCTTACAGCTTCTGCCTCTGTATGTTGGTAAGGCCCAAATATGTAGTATTTTACATAGGCAAACATTGCTTTACACTTGAACAGCTATTGATGTTCGACAGAATGAGTTGTCCTGATGAGGAAAATAGGCAATTTATAACAGGATATTTACACCATGTATAAATGAAGAGACAGTTGCAAAATTAGCAACCCCAAAACCACCAACTTGCGTTTTGTGGCATCAGTTGTCCCATAAGTAAATCCCAAGACAATGATTGAAACATAATGATTGAATTTTTCTAGCCCTGATTGACTTTGGTAATGGTGAGTCAATTGAGAAAATATGGCTTCCAAGGTTTGAAAGGCTAGATGAGAATCTTGGGATTGAGCTGTAAGATGCCTATTTGCAAGCTGTTGCATGCTAGTTCTTAGCTTCCCCCATTGATACAGAGTTTACTGTTCACCCATGTGCTGGATGAAACTAGATTGTGACATTTCACAACATGAGGCCCAAAATGGTACCTGATGGCTGCACCTTGCTGCTTGCTCTTCCGGCCCTCCGACACCAGTCCCCAACATTTCATGACACGCTCCATGGGCAATGACCATTGACATCAGACACATACCAATTTCAGTTCATTAACATGGCACATCTCAAACCCACCTGAAAGTCAGTCTCAATGGAGCAATTTTCATTGTAATGCAGCTGCCAGATCACTTTGTCCTCAGAGATAAGAACCCACCTTCATGAATGGGACCAGATGCATCTCAGGATTCCTCATTTGACTTCTCAGTGCTCACTTACTTTGCATCTATTTGGATTGCCACAGCATCCCTGCCTTGTCTTTCCTTTCTCTTCCTTTTTGCACTTTGTTCCCTCAGTCGGAACTTAAAAGCTCACTGTACTTTGTTAGCACCGACACAAAGCTAAGCAGATTGTCATGGTTGTTGGCAGTGATCCATCAAGGAAGTGGACATATTGCTGTACTATACTGCACTACATCAATGCCAAACCTACAGCATGCGCCAGCAGCTAACACAGCAGACAGACTCATGGTTCAAGGTCTTCAGTTTTGCATCAGTGAAGGGAACCCTCCACAGTCAATTAAGGGAAGCACATGATCTCATTGCAAGGGGCTTGAACATAGTCAGTCAATGGCTTGGACAGTCAGGGTCAATGTTTCTCTATCATCACAGCTCAGGTCAATACTTAGTGCAACAAGTCCTGGATACACAGTAAATCAGTCAGAGAGCTGCAAAGAGATGGGTCAGGGGGCTGGTCACTTATCCGTCAGGATGTCTGGCCAAATTGGTCAGTTCTGATGTCAGCTCAATTAAAGTTGGGGATTCTACTGCTGGGTGGGTGGGGAACACTGTGGAGATTGGAGGCAACATGCTGGAATTCAAGGGGACAATAATGGTGCAGGGGGGGGATACTCAACACATAATGGTGATAGACACAATGATTTGGAGCATGTAGGTTACTGTGGGAGGGGTGTTTATTTATGGTAACAGCCACCAGGGCTTTGATAGGGGGATAGTGCAGCATGGCTAAGTTGTAGAACCAGGGGTCATGGGTTAATGTCAACAGATTAAGACATAACTGCAAAACTTAGATGGGTATATGGGTAAGCTCAGTCCTGATAGGGTTGGCAATATCTCAAGGAAAGAAGTGCTCAGCAAATACGGAAGAATCAGGGGACAATGGATTATGATAGCCAAGGTTAGTGACATTGTGAGTCTGTGTCTGTGTGTAATGCTCTTTCCCCTAAGTCCTAAAATCAGTGCATCCTGCAGCCCCTTTCCCCAGACTGAGTCACTTAGCCCACCCACTCTGAGTAAGGTCACAGTCTTTCTCTTCATCATTGTACTCTTTTAATTTCCAACATGATAGAAGGTGTGAGTGAGCAGTTTTTGGCCAATAGCTTACAGCTTCTGCCTCTGTATGTTGGTAAGGCCCAATCTTTCAATTCTCCTTCCCGTAAACTCCATTGGATTTGCACTTCCCCAGACCCTCACCAAAACCTTGGAATGTGTTGTGACTAGAGCAAGTATCATACACTGTCACCACCATGAAGCTAGAGTGCTCCTGACTGTGCAAGAATTCCCTCCCATCTGAGAATTACTGTGGCCCCCTTTTGTCATTACTGTTGCCCATCCATACTTGTTGATTGTCATCTCTCCTTTCCCACAGTCTACAGTACCCTCCTCCATTCTGAAGAACAGGTTTCCAAGTCTCTTTCCTGTGGCAGCAGCCTCCCTGATTCCCACCACTAAATCCCTTTCCCCTTAGTTTCTAAGGATGGATTGACAGACTCCCTGGCTTCCTCCCTTGATGAACCTGAGCAGATAGCTCTGGACACAAAATATCCCTGTATGGTGGCTGTCCATTTCCTTGACTGTTTTAGCCTTACTCCCAGTTGGCCATTGG
This sequence comes from Chiloscyllium punctatum, assembly GCF_047496795.1. Lineage (NCBI taxonomy): Eukaryota > Metazoa > Chordata > Chondrichthyes > Orectolobiformes > Hemiscylliidae > Chiloscyllium > Chiloscyllium punctatum. Next base: position 57,985,194 of record NC_092763.1, on the reverse strand, counting down.
TCAAAGGACTGACCCTGATCAAGATTTGCTGAGTCATAGGGTCCTTGACCTTGACTGGATAACTGGCCATGCCTAATCCCCTGGATTTGTACAGACACTGCCATTGACTAACTGTGTGAGGATCCCTAAATGATTTGGGTATGATCATAGGAGGTATAGTTAGTAAGTTTGAAAATAACACTAAAATTGGAGGTGTAGTGGACATTGAAGAAAGTAACCTAAAAGAACAATGGGATCTTGATCAGATGGGCCAATTGACTGAGGAGCGGCAGATAGAGTTTAATTTAAATAAATGTGAGGTGTGCATTTTGGAAAGGCAAATCAGGGCAGGACGTGTATACTTAATGGTGAGGTCCTGGGGAATGTTGCTGAACAAAGAGACCCTATAAAGAAAGCTCATAGTTCCTTGGAAGTGAAGTTGCAGGTAAATAGGATAGTGAAGAAAGCATTTGGTATGCTTGCCTTTATTAGTAAGTGCATTGAGTAGAGGAATTGGAAGGTCATATTGTTGTTTTACAGGCCATTAGTTTGGCCATTTTTGAGTATTCTATTCTCCCTCCTGTAGGAAGCATGTTGTGAAACTTGAAAGGGTTCAAAAAAGATTTATAATGATGTTGCCAAGGTTGGAGGGTTTGAGCTATAGGGAGAGGCTGCATATGCTAGGGCTATTTGGAAGCACTAGCTTTCGGGGCACTGCTCCTTCACCAAAGCTCCGCAAGCTAGTGCTTCCAAATAAACCTGTTGGACTATAACCTAGTATTGTGTGACTTTTAAATTTGTACACCCCAGTCCAACACCAGCACCTCCAAATTATGTTAGGTGTTTTCCCTGGAGTGTCAGAGGCTGAGGGGTGACCTTATAGAAGTTTATAAAATCATGAGGGCCATGGATAAGGTAAATAGACAAGGTCTTTTCCCTGGGGTCAGGGAGTCCAAAACTAGAGGGCATAGCTTTAAGGTGAGACGAGAAAGACATAAAAGGGACCTCAGGGGCAACTGTTTTACACAGAGGGTGTTGTGTATACAGAATGAGCTGCCAGAGGAAGTGGTGGAGACTGGTACAGCTGCAACATTTAAAAGGCATCTAGATGGGTACATGAATAGGAAGGGTTTAGAAGGATATTGGATTAGTGGTGCTGGAAGAGCACAGCAGTTCAGGCAGCATCCAAGTAGCTTTGAAATCGACGTTTCGAGCAAAAGCCCTTCTATTCCTGATGAAGGGCTTTTGCCCGAAATGTCAATTTCGAAGCTACTTGGATGCTGCCTGAACTGCTGTGCTCTTCCAGCACCACTCATCCAGAATCTGGTTTCCAGCATCTGCAGTCATTGTTTTTACCTTAGAAGGATATAGGCCAAATGCTGGGAAATGGGACGTGATTAGGTTAGGATATCTGATCGGCCTGGATGAGTTGGACCAAAGAGTCTGTTTCTGTACTGTATATCTGTATGACTCTATGACTCTATGACTGACAGACGCCTCTGTAGACTTCAGTGAAGACTATTCTGTTAAGGCTTTGAGGAATACTTGCTGCGTGTACAATGTGTTTGCCTTGTCAGCTTCTGGTACATGATGCAGATCTGTGTTTGATGTAGCACACTGTTGTATGGCAAGATGTGTCTCCTTGACTGAGGCCCGATGACCAGCAAGACAAGCTGCCTCATCATGTGACTGTACTAATTGTCATGGCAAAGCAATTCAAGACATGGATGGTGAGGCACGTCGGTAATTATCAAATGAGTGAGGTCTAAGGGAGCAAGCAAGCAGTTCTGAGTTGCAGCCCTTGTCCAACCTGTGATCTAGGTAACTGCCTCTAAGTGCAACGTGTCCATCCTGATACCTTGCAATGTTAGTTGCTGATGCAAGTCAGTGCTTCCATAGTGATCTAGCAGTGTACTGAAGAGTCACCATAATGTCACGAGGGTTGGCAAAAGCTGAATACCATGGATGGGGGGTGTACCTGGTTGATGTCTGTGGATCGTATCCTGTTGCTATTTCTCAATGACTAACTTGCTATGTGCATTTTGTAAGGTAGGAAGCTGAATATTAAAGAGGCAACTCAGCATGGTACTTGTCAAAAGCAAGATGTCCCTGACATCAAGATAAGAATCAGGGTATTTCTCATCTGATTCGACCTCAAATCTCAGCATCACCCATGTCTTTCCGATACTTCTTAGGTTCAGTCCTCAGCTTTTCACCAGAGATGCTGTCTGGTCTGCTGAGTTTTTCAATGTTTTGTATTTTCATTTGAGATTTTGAGAATTTGCGGTATTTTGCTCTTGTTTAAATTAAAACTTATTAAGGCAAGGCTTGATATTACTTGCTGAGTTGCTTGATAGCACAGGCAGCTGGTAAACATAAACAGCAACAATTATGATCAGTTTTAATTGTTTTAATTGGCCAATTGTGTCTTCAAATAATGATACAAAATAACAAACATGACTTGTTTTCATAAGAGTATAATCAGCAGTGGAGAAGTTGGTCATTTACTCCCTTAATCTTACTCTGGCACTCAATAAAATATGGCTGATCTGAGCATGGTCTGAACTCTACGTTCTATCCTATGCCACCATAATTCTTGACACATTTGTAGATCAAAAACCTGTCTACCTTTCCAGTAGATTTGACTTAGATAAAAATCACTTCTAAGTTTGACTGTATTCCCATCATTTCTCAACTTCTACAGGACTTGACTGGCAATTTACTGTCTCAAACTCAAGGCTGCATGTTATCTACGTCTCTTCATTTGTAATCTCCTTGCATTCATAACTTGAGGAGAATGATCTTGGCTGAACTGTGTATGCTGAATGCCTGCAATCAGGAACCTCTCCACACAGTAAATGTGACCTGTATATTGATTAATAAACCAGGCTACTGGGCTGCTTATTGTTTACAGTCCTTTGGGAAACAACTTCAAAGCCTAGTATTAACAAGGCATTAGCATTCTGCAAAATATTTATAGAATGAAAACTAGCCATTCACTGAAATGGGTCCATTTTATCAACCTTTTTGTTTCATAATTAAATCAGTGCTTTGAGAAAATGAACTGTTACTCAGGTAAAACTGTGTGTAGCCTGCCTTTTCGTTCAGGCCTGAGGTCAAATCTGATATTGCTGAAATAACTTTGTTTGCAGACAGTCAGTTGTCTGAGATTCGCTGCTCCCTTTGGATAAAGCTAGTTAATCAAGGTTACATTTTTAAAACGTTTATTTCAACTATGTTTTTTAATCATTGATATATTGACACCTCTGTTCAACTGTGATTTGTCACATTTTCAGAATAGTACTTTAGCAAATTATGTGCAAGTGAGACAAGTTTTAGTTTATGAAGTGTGAAGGGAATATTTGGCAGAATACAATACTTTCCTGTTTCTATACAAGTTAATGATTTTGTAGAATGATAGGGTTTTCTACAGTTGGAGAAAGTGAGGACTTGCAAATACTAGAGATTAGAGTCGAGAGTGTGGTGCTGGAAAAACTCAGCAGGTTAGGCAGCATCCGAGGAGCAGGAGAATCGACATTTTGGGCATACGGCTGGCTTTTGATAAAATTTTATCTCTTAAAACACAAGAGAAATAAAGATTTCTTACAGAATAGAATAAAAATTACTGCTGAAGTGGTCTTTTTATTGAGAACTCAGATACCTGAGTCTGATTTCACAGTTAAAATCACACAACACCAGGTTATAGTCCAACAGGTTTATTTGGAAGCACTAGCTTTTGGACCACTGCTCCTTCATCAGGTGGTTGCCACAACCACCTGATGAAGGAGCAGTGCTCCGAAAGCTAGTGCTTCCAATTAAACCTGTTGAACTATAACCTGGTGTTGTGTGATTTTTAACTTTGTTCATCCCAGTCCAACACCGGCATCTCCAACTTCTGAATTCACAAGTTTCATTCCTTTTACATTCAAATATCATAATTAATTTTTGTGTTAAAATAACACATAATGTCTTAAGCATGCTTTTAAGAAGTTTATCTGCTCATTTGCAAACTGTATGTGAAGCGCTAATCTTCTGGGGTCAAACAGGAAAAAGTAATAGGAGCATAGGGACATATAATTACACCAGAAGGCTGAAGGTTTCCTTTTATTTCATTTTAATATATAGTGATGAGGTGCCTAGTCAAAGCTCAGTGAAGTGAACCCCTGAAAACAAAAAATTATTTTTCTGGTTCTGTACATTTGTAATAATGATGTTTGATTAATGCTGCTTGTCCAGTTAATATATTGCATTACATTCCTTTCCCCAAGGTATTAGAATTTTTCATCTCACTATTATATTGAATGTTGACTATAGCTGCTATTTCATGAAGGAATAATCCTTCTCACTATAACTGAATATATCACTGAACTTTAGATGAGACTTGGCAAATACGCCATTTGATGGGATGTGCAATCCCATGAGCGGAAAACAGGCTACATTAATCTAGCAATGTTGGTCCAGTGCTGTAACTCTCACATTTTATGTTGTTTAGCCTGTGCTTGAATACAGCATTTTATATATAAAGCCTTTTTTAATGTACGTACAGCTAGGTAACTTCAAAGATTGCAGGCATTTAAATGGAAAATGCCAGCTTTTTTCTTGAATCTTGGAGCCATTGGTTTGATGGAGTTGCTATATGACCTTTGGCTTTTCCTAAAAGCCCAGGTCTAATAACTAACATCAGCAAATGTCAGATGGAACCATTATTCACAAAATACTACAACGTAGATACAGGCCACTCAACATGTCAGGTTTGTACTGGTTTTCTTTCTACATAAGCCGGTAGTTTAACCACACACTGCTACTTGTTCCCATTATACCCAATACTTGAATTTAGTTCTGGAATGCTGGGGGAGGGTGTACACAGATCAATTAAACTCCTATTTAAAGAATGACTATGAGCATTTTAAGCATTTTTTAATAAACATAATTCAAAACTGTCTAAGGTATCGAATGATTTAAGTTTAATTATTTTAGATTAGATTAGATTAGATTACTTACAGTGTGGAAACAGGCCCTTCGGCCCAACAAGTCCACACCGCCCTGCCGAAGCATAACCCACCCATACCCTTACATCTACATCTACATCTACATCTACCCCTTACCTAACACTACGGGCAATTTAGCATGGCCAATTCACCTGACCTGCACATCTTTGGAGTGTGGGAGGAAACCGGAGCACCCGGAGGAAACCCACGCAGACACGGGGAGAATGTGCAAACTCCACACAGTCAGTCGCCTGAGGCGGGAATTGAACCCGGGTCTCTGGCGCTGTGAGGCAGCAGTGCTAACCACTGTGCATATGTATGCAACTCTAATTACTAAATTAAGCAACGTTGGCCTCACTTTAATTAATACATTAAATTAGCAAACCAATTACCCTTTGTCAAACTCATTGGGTCGTAATCTCAGAAAAGTATATAATGTGCTATGCTAGGACTTTGAGCACATAATTGAGGTAGACCTTACCATGCAACACTGAGCAAGTGTTGCACTTCGACTAAGACCTTGAAGTCCCAGTTGCCTCCTCCAGTGGTTCAAGTGGACAATAAAATGCTCCTGGTGTTATCTAACACGTTACATACATTGGAGCTAAAACAGAGAAACTGACTTTTAATTCTAATTAGCCTATGTTGCTGTTCATGCCCAACAACAACAACTTCTACAGCGAACACAACAACAATAGCTTGTATAACAAACAAAAATTGCTTGCACAGGTCAGCAGATCTGGTTGCATCTGTGGGATGAAAGCAATGTTAACGTTTCGAATCCAGTGACTCTCATCAGAACTGATTCTGAATCTTGTCAACAGTTTCTGTTTCGGTTTCAGATTTTCAGCACCTGAAATTCTTTGTTTAATTTTATTAACTGGTATGGTACCTTTATGTAATGAAACATCCCAAGCTGCTTTACGGAAGGAAAGTAAGCATAGCACTAAGCCATACCACTTGAAAGGGAGCTTGGTATTAACCCTAATGTGCATAATTGCCCCAGAGAGGGGTATGGCAAGTTGCCTTCTTGAGTCACTGCAGTCCTTGATATATGGAGACACTTGTTCCAGCAGAAGTAGCGGAGAACCCTGCGAGTGAACTTTTTCAAGCATCCTGGCAAACAACCTTTTCTTCCAAAAACACCACCATGAACAACTAAACTGATTTCATCCTCTCGCTATTATTCATGAAATCTTGCTATGTGAAAAATAGCTGCCTTTTATTTTATCTTGTGTTGTAAGGTGTGAATTTTCTTTATTTTCGCCATTGGTAAGTAAAAATTGTTATTACAAAGCAGAAAATTTTAACTAAGTTTTCAACTGCAAAGCACAATCAAACCTCTGAATTGAAATGATACATATTAGTGTTGAAAATGTTATTAATTTTTCCAGCACTTTAAGAAGCTCAACACACTTTTAATAGAAACACATCTCTAGCCTACCGGGTGGCATAGAATTAGAATTAGAATCCCTACAGTGTGGAAACAGGTCCTTTGGCCCAACAAAATCCACACTGACCCTCCAAAGAGTAACTGACCCAGACCCATTCCCCAACCTTATATTTACCCCTGACTAATGTGGGCGGCAAGGTGGCACAGTGGTTAGCACTGCTGCCTCACAGCGCCAGAGACCTGGGTTCAATTCCCGCCTCAGGCGACTGACTGTGTGGAGTTCGCACGTTCTCCCTGTGGCTGCGTGGGTTTCCTCCGGGTGCTCCGGTTTCCTCCCACAGTTCAAAGATGTGCAGGTCAGGTGAATTGGCCATGCTAAATTGCCCGTAGTGTTAGGTAAGGGGTAAATGTAGGGGTATGGGTGGGTTGCGCTTCGGCGGGTCGGTATGGACTTGTTGGGCGAAAGGGCCTGTTTCCACACTGTAATATAATGTAATCTAATCTAATGCACCTAGCCTACACAACCCTGAACACTATGGGCAACTTAGCATGGCCGATTCACCTGACCTGCACATCTTTGGAGTGTGGGAGGAAACTGGAGCACCCGGAGGAAACCCACACCGACACAGGGAGAATGTACAAATTCCACACAGTCGCCCGAGGCTGGAATCAAATCCAGGTCTCTGGCACTGGGAGACAGCAGTGCTATGCCTCACTGTAGGCTAGAGATGTGTTTCTGTTAAAAGCAAAGTAGGCAACTACCAGGCAGTAATAGCTCACAGTTTGCAACAAACTTTGTTGAAGCTTCTTAAAGTGTTGGAAAAATTAATAATATTTTCAGTAGAGCTGGCAAAAAAAATCCACTAAGGAATTGTGAATATTGTAGGCAACACAGATTCAAGTGACTTTGGAAATGGAAAAAAAGGGAAAAAAATGAGCAAAGGGATTTGATTGTGAGAGTTTGATTTTAATGGAAGCCATGTTTCTGTCAGTAACAAAATATTAAAAAGAAACATCTCGACAAAGAATCTGATTTATGCCATTAATATGTCCTGGGTCTCAGCAGGATACCCACCGATCTAGAAATTATCTTTCTACGTTTTTTACTGTTCACCAGTGAGTCAATTATAAGGATTAAATTGTTGAAAAGCATAACCAATCAAACTTGATGACCTTAGTTTTCAAAGTAGGGTGTTGTGTCCCACTTTAATCAGGAAATATTGTTAGCATGAGGTGCAAAGAGCCCTCTTTTAACTTTCTAACAGCATTACTCATTTACTTTGTGCATTGCTCAGAATTGTCTTCTGCCTATGAATTCGAGATTATTTCTTGATTTAGAATGTTAAGAAGTCCACAAGAGACAGTTATCCACCTGAGAATGATAATTGACCATGACTGTTGATGTTATGTTCAGCTAATGTAATGGTTGGGTGATTGTAATGACTATATGACTGTATTTAATACATTTTGAGATAAAACCCTATAAAGGATCAACAATTTTAAAGGTCAGACTGAATGTGAACAATTGATTATGAGAGCCACAATTCAAGACAAATGAAATAACTTCTAAGATGTATCAGGAAAAGTGTAAGACAAACACTTACTACTGATTAACTTAAGCGTACATTCATAAAGCAACAGTCTAAATGAATTCCTTATAAAATCAGAAGTGAAATAAGGGAGAAAAATGAGCTTCATAAAGCAGGCATAGACGAGATAGGAGGATGAACCAGAATAATGATACAGAAATGTAAGGAGAATGTCAAAAGATAATCAGTCATGCACACAGGAAATGTAAATGGATGCAGAGAGTAAACAAAACAACAAGAAATTTTACCACCAAGAGAAAAGTCAAGGAGAAGGTAATAACCTTAAAGAACACAATTAAGAATAAATTAGGGAAATGCAAAGGACACTTCATATATTTGTGTGATTCATTCACTGGGGAAGACTACAAGAACACAAGCTACAATTACACAAACATTAGTCTTACAGCCAAACCTATGAAATATTATGTTGATTATTAGGTGCACATTTGAGTGCTACCTTCTTGGGAATAATATAAAATATAAAAGATAAAAGTCAATTGATTTTAATTCAGAAAGATTCACTCTCTTGACATTTTTTATGAGGAACCAACATCATGAGTAGACAGTGGAAAATCGTATGAAATGCTGCACATAGATTTTGAAAATTGACTCAAAAGCAAAGTGCAATTGAACAGAAAATAGTGGAGATTCATGATAAAATGATGTTGATAAGGGATTGATTGAAGATGATAAACCCACAGGTGTCTGATAAGGAAATGCTGTCAGCGTGTCAGAGGTTGACAGCTATCCAGGAGTGTCTTATAGTCCCATGAAATAGAACATCAATCTCCTGTTGTGAGCTATCTAGAAAAAAAATAAAATATTCAGTTTCTCTTTCTACTGGTTTGAAGATTTTGATTTATTGGTTATTGAAAGATTGGAGACAGAGAAAAGAATTGTTTGGTTGGAGTCAGGATCTTACATTGATAATATTTAATTAAAATTGGCAAACAAAGTGATTGCACATAAATATAATTAATTGGCTGTGAAGCATTTTGAAGTGTTGTGAGGATGTAGATGGTGCACTGTTACAGGATACAAATATGTTGATCAAGACGTAAATTATGATGTTACTGTTGTATAGTATCTCACAGTTTAGAATACAGTTTACCTTTAAGAGACAATCTTGCTGTATATGACCCAAGGATTTCTTACACCACCTTAACTTGAGCCACTGGATTCATAACATGCTGATGAAAGTGTGCTGTTGTTTATAACTGAATAAATTAACATTAGCCAAGACAATGAAATGCCCTTGATTGTAATGTATGGATGTATCAGGAGCTGTAATACTGTATATGTTTGATGTATCATTCATTACTGCATTACTCAGGTCTAGTTCAGCATGGCCACATCAAATGGCCATGAGATGAAGTAAAATGTTATCATTAAGAAGATTGACCACCATGTAGTATGGCTCCATCATTTGTATCTTAAAGAAAAGAGGCAGCACAAGAATAACCACACTAGCCACACTACCATACATCAAGAACATTTCCAAACTGACAGCCAGACTACTGCGACCACTAGGACTCATAACAGCACACAAACCAACAGCCACTCTCAGACAACAACTCACCAGAACGAAGGACCCGATACCCAGCATGAGCAAAACCAATGTAGTCTACAAAATCCCATGCAAGGACTGCACAAAGCACTACATAGGACAAACAGGAAGACAGCTAACGATCCGCATCCATGAACACCAACTAGCCACGAAATGACACAACCAGCTATCATTAGTAGCCACACACGCAGATGACAAGCAACATGAATTCGACTGGGACAACATTACTATTATAGGACAAGCCAAACAGAGAACAGCCAGGAAATTCCTAGAGGCATGGCACTCATCCACAGATTCAATCAATAAGCACATCGAACTGGACCCAATATACCGACCACTGCAACGGACAGCTGGAACTGACAACCAGAAGCGGCAGATTCAAACCACTACAAATGCCGGAGGAAAGATCACAGAAGTGCTTCAAAGGAGGCTCCTAAGCACTGAGGATGTCACCTAGACAGGGGACGAAACGTCTGCAACACAAATTCCCAGCTCGGCGAACAGAACCACAACAACGAGCACCCGAGCTACAAATCTTCTCACAAACTTTGAGAAATGTAAGGTGATGTTATTGAAACAATGAAGCTCCTACTGGAATGTCTATGGTGGACTGTCACTTTAAGAGTTTGATCATGTATTTTAATGATGATGTTATCAGCCATTTTTGGTGGGAAACAGCTTACTCTATCCTTGCTACTTATAAACTAAACACCTCCATAATAAAGTTCCTGCTGTTGACACTCTGGCCCCTGGGCCTCTATGGCCTGCTTGGAACTTGTCAGGGAACCTGACAACATGGATGCTGAGGAGAATACTTATCCCTTATGGAAGAGAATAGAAGGAGTGGACAGAATTTCAAAATAAGGGGTCTCCTATTTCAAATGGAGGTGATGAGAATATTTATCAGACCATCATTGTTCTGTGGATACAGCATTACTGAATATTTTCAAGGCTGAGTTTGATAGATTCTTGAATCACAAGTCAAAGAGTTAAGTTGTAAACAAGAAAGTGGAGCTGAGGATACATGCAGTCAGATCAACCATGGTCTTATAAAATGGCAGAAAACGCTCAGAGGACTGAATAGCTTGCTCCTGCTTCTCCATATAATAAGAAGTGGCATTACATCAACAGTTGGAGAACAAACACAATGGTGCTCAGAACTGACAACAATTCCTATTGCCGGGCTTTAGTTCGCATAGGGCAGACTTCTGTCCTCATCCGGATAGGAAGGCATGCTTTAGAAAACTGAAGATCAGTTGGATTAGCTGGTACCCTTGTAATCATATCATGTTTTATTTGTGACTACAGTCAAGACAATGGACAAAACCCAGAAAAGAGGAATATGCAGAAGCTGGATATCAGGTAGGACCAGGGTATTGGTGGGGCATGATCAGTAGGGTTCAGAGAGTGGGGTGAAGTCGAACAGGGATGGTGCTGGGGGGTGTGGAAGGGAGAGCAGAATCTATGGTGTACTGGATTTGAGAGGGTAGGAGTCACAGAATCACAGCTGTTTTACAGTGTAGAAGAAGCTGAACAAAAATCTTGACACCATCCAGGACAAAGCAGTCCATTTGATTGGTACCACATCTACAAAAACCCACTCCCTCCATCACCAATGTTCAGGAGCAGCAATGTGTATCACCTATAAGATGTACTGCGAAAATGCATCAAAGGACCTTGGATAGCACCTTCCAAACCAATGAGCAATTTCATTTTGAAAGACAAAAGCAGCAGACCCATGGGAGCATCACAACCTTCAACTTGCTCTCCAAATGGCTCACCATTCTGACTAGGAAATATATCACTGTTCCTTCAGTGTCACTGGGACAAAATCTTTGTACGTCCTTCCCATCAACATCGTGGGTCTACCTTCAACACATGGACTGCTGTGGTTCAAGAAGGCAGCTCCCCACTGCATTCTCAAGGCAACAAAGAATGGACAATATGTGCTCTCCTAGCCAATGACACTCATATTCCATGGATGAATTAAAAAAAAAGCCCATTCAGCCCATTGTGCCTGCACCAGCTCATTAAATGAGCATCATTAACTAGAACCAATCTTTTGCTTTCCCCCATACCCTTGCACATTACTATTATCCAAATAATCATCCATTGCTCTCTTGACTGTCTTAATTGAACTTATCTCCACATATTCTGCCCAGTCCTTTCCAAATCCTCATGTCTCACTGAGTGAAACATAGTTTCCTTACTTCACCCTTCCTTCTTTTGCAGATTACATTAAATCTATGCCCTCTTATTCTTGTTTATTTTATGAGTTCCTTTCTATCTACTCTATCCAGTTCTCTCTTGATTTTGGAAACCTCTATCAGATCTCCTTTTAGCCTTCCCAATTTCTCAATCCATCCTCATAACTGAAACTTCTCATGTCTGGAAACTGGTTCTGCATTCTCTCCAGTGCATTCACATTCTTTCCTATAATGTCACACCCAGGACTTTACGCAATACTCCAGCTGAGATCTAACAAGTGTTTATTCAACTTCAACATCAGCTCCTTGCTCTTGTACTCCTTACTAATAAAGCCGTGAACATGATGTGCTTTCTGTAATGATCTCTCTGGTAGAAAGTGAGGGCTGCAGATGCTGGAGATCAGAGTCAAGAGTGTGGTGCTGGATAAGCACAGCAGATCAGGCAGCATCCGCGGAGCAGAAGAATCGATGTTATGGGCATCAGGAATGAAGGGCTTATGCCTGAAATGTTGAATCTCCTACTCCTCAGATGCTGCCTGACATGCTGTGCTTTTCCAGCACCACACTCTCTTACTGATCTATCTGTCCAGCTACTTTCGATGATTTGTGCCCTAAAAGACCCAGGTCCCTATGTCCCTGAACTGAATTCCTCTGCTTAGAATTGTACTTCTTATTTAATTTTGTCTTTCAATGTTCATCCTTCCAAAATGCATCAATTCAGATATTGAACTTCATGTGCCAATTTTCCAGCAATTTCTATCCTTGTTTCTGATATTTGGCATCCACAGTTCTTTCATTTTTTTTTTTGACAAATCTTTCAAGTTTGGTGTCATTTGCAAACTTTGAAATTGTCCTTGCTCATTGAAATTATGCCAGTTTGTGCATTAAAACCTGCTAACCTACCTGCTTGGCCTGGGATTCATACTGTGTAAAGAAGTGGCATATCAAGATGAACCATTTAAATTGCCATTACTTGGCTGTGTAAGGGCCTCAATAGGACCAAGGGTGAAAAGGCTACAATGTGTCTCCACTGCCCAGCATAATATGAAAGGGAAGTGGTTCTATTGGTGACTCAGTGGTAGAAGACTTGTCTGTTGCACAAGAGGTCTGTGTTTGATTCCTAACCAATGCACAGGAGTAGTCCCATATGATCCAGAGGTGTGTTATTACATGTCTGAATGGATTGATTAACATCATCCAAAATGGGTGCCATTTGGATAGGCAGAAAGGGTGGAGGCAAGTTTTCAAAGTCATCATCATAAGGTTGTAAAGTACTACCCTATGTTTCACTCACTGGTGTAATCAACCTGTGTTGCTCCTTTTAATGATTTATATATCTGCATTGCCAGATCTGTTGTCACTTCAACACATTTAGTTTCATACCTTCCAAGAATTAAGTAGCCCATTTATTCCTTTTATCAAAATGATCCACAGAACACTTTAGTGTGCCAATTTTAATTTGCTCTTTATCTGTAAATTCTGCAAGATGTTTTTCCTCCTGTATTTTGATGCACCCTTTTATGCCAGTAGCTATTCTGCAGTTGTAATATTATCTGTAAATTCTAACAATATTTGACCTCCAATTTCTGACACCAACCCAGTTACAACATGATAAAGGATAGTAGTGCCATCATGACATTCTATTTGTTTCTCCCTCATGCAATTATCTAGCTTTCCTTTTGTAAGTTCACAGTAGATCTACACTGAACATATAGAAGTATTATGACACTGGGGAGCCCAAGGGACCCTTGTTTGAAAACTGGATTTATGGAACTGTTTAGGTGAACGTATTCAGAGAACTGGTCCTTTTAGACACAGAAAGAAAAGTTATAGAGTAACAGCAAATACAAGGCATAACACTCAAACAGAAAAAGGGTTAATAATTTGTAAAACAGTTTAAAACATAGCCATTTTACAAAGACATCTTGTCTGTACCAGTTGTCATTAAAGCTATTTTCAGATGACTGTTGCCATCATTTCTCCAAGTATTATTAACACAAATGCTTTCTTTATTGGAAGCAAATAGTGCCTTGTGCCTACCACAACTCTGCACATTTAATAGGATGGAAAGTGAGCTGCACCTCCAGTAGCAAATTGTCAGATCCACAGAATTACTGGTATCTGCTATTGAAGATTAGTTAATTTATCTGGCCAGAAGAACAATACATTTGTCACCATGCAGTTGTCTTACTGGAAAGCGACTGAAACAAGGGTTTGCTGTTTGGGCATTGTTATTATCCTTGCATTGCATCAGATTTTTGAGAAAACATTGGATAATAAAAATATACTTATAAATAAGTTCCAAAAAACAAACACAGTAAATGCTCTATTTCTTTGAAATAATTGAAAAGAAATCAGTTTTGGTTTTTAGAAAAACAAAATAGGTTCAGAACTAACATTTCTCCCAACACAACCCTTCAACTGACTGATGTATGCCTACCAGTTACTTATTACAGCTTTGTTTGAATTTTAAATTGATGTTAACAGAATTGGCGAAAGAACTAGCAGTATTGTGAATATAGACGCCTTGACATTGTTATGGCTGCATAAGAAGGCATTGAAAGCACCATCCTTTTCCTCTGTTTGACTACACAAGCTTTTATTTTGTCTTGGAAAAAAAAGATAAACTGAGGGAAAGTTTAACTGTCTAATGTGATCAGGAATAAACAATCAAATGTGTTTTCAGTAGTTTAACAAAAAATGGTTAACTTTAATATAGAGTCATGGAATCATAGAGATGTACAGTACAGAAACAGGCCCTTTGGTCCAACTCATCCATGCCAACCAGATATTCTAATCTATTCCCATTTGTCACCACTTGGCCCATATCCCTCTAAATCCTTCCTATTCATATAGTCACCCAGATGCCTTTTAAATGCTGTAATTGTACCAGCCTCCACCACTTCCTCTGGCAGTTCATTCCATACATGCACCACCCTCTGTGTGAAAACGTTGCCCCTTTGGTTCCTTTTAAATCTTTCACCTCTCACTCCAAACCTATGCCTTCTAGTTCTGGACTCCCCCACCCTGGGGAAAAGACCTAGTTTATTTATCTTATCCATATCCCTCATGATTTATAAACCTCTATAAACTTAAATTATTCTCAGAAAATAATGAAAGACAGTCACATTTTCATACACACACTTAAAGTTCACGTGCAGACATAGAATATAGAGTAGGGAAGGATAAGTTGGTTAAAAATCACACAATGGGAAGACCTATCACAGTCATTGTCCAGTGATGCAAAGACCATAACAAGTGGTGTATTCACCATTACACCTTAAATCACTTCATGAGTGGGATCTCTTCGAACAAGTCTTGGTGAAGTTGTTAGACATAATGTCTTGTCTTCAGAAGTTGAAGGCCTGAGATTCTTGATGCATTGCTAATAGGAATCATATATGTCTATTGCTGACGTCAACCCCGATTTATTGTCCTTGATGAATCTTTGGAGGCAAGCGACTCCATCCCAATGAAGTGAAGTATGAAATGTCCAATGATGCAAATTGAGGTGGTCATCATTAGCTTTATGCTCAAGTCACTTTTAGCTTGAAATGTTTAAAAACTCTTTTTCTTAAATATCAATTTAATTTTCCAGTCAGTGAAATATAAAAAAAAAATGACAGAACACATGTTTTCATGACAGCATGTGGCTCAGGTTCAGCAGATCCTATGGAAATCTGAGCAGTTGACCATAACATCAGACAAACAACTTTGGAAACAACTGGGAGATATAAGGGAATCATGCAGCTCAGAAACAAACACAAAGAATGCTGGGGAAACTCAGCAGGGTTGGCAGTTTCTGTGAAGAGAGAAATAGAGTTAATATTTCATACCTGATGTTACTCTTCAGTTTTGCCATCTTATATGATGCTGGGGGTGAATAAAAATCAAACTAGGACCTCTGCTTGCTTTAACTAGACACTTATAATGCACCATTGTGCAATTTGAACTGAGGTGTGCAATGAAGTACAGTCATCTCACAACACCTAAAATCCTATAACTGAACAGTAGAAAATGATGATTATGTCCTTGCTGCATGAACATGTTTTATATACCTCACTGTATCCCAGGCTTCTGTTGTCTGAAAAATTAGGAAATGAATTAGCAAATGTTTGGACTATTGTTTATTTTTCATGTGTGAATTTTGGGACATTTGCTGCCACACAGCGTTAATAAAAGCTAAAAATAATTTTATTTTTCTCTTATAAATAGCATTTAGTTCTAATGTTTTGGGCTTCCTCCATGTGTCACAATTAAAAAAAACCATAAACAGGGCTGCAATCTGTAGTTTGACTGATCCTGGTTTATATGGATGTATCATGAAGATTTTCTCATCAAAGGTTTTGAAATATAGTGTCCCAAACAATAATTAAGTCAATTTTAATTGAGTCAAAATCCATTCATTTGTGCAGGTAAAATCAGGCCGAATATATTGGTCACAAGCCTTGCTGGTGTTCCCTGATGTTGAAGTATCCAAAGTTTTCATGTGCTGATACATCCATTGCGCAGGCACAGTTTGTGCTTGTGCCAATGTGGTTATGTGTTTGGCACCAGCCTAATCCATTCTGCCTGAAACTCCGCTCTCTGTATAGAATTGACTAGAAATGTTCTGGGTTCTATGCAGTGACTCTGCCTCTATCCAATTTATTCTGACAATGTGTGGGTGTTCTGGTCAACATTTTCATGCCCTGGTCTTTCTGCTAGCCTTTCAAAACAAACATGTGGGAGTCCTGCATAATACAGCTGGAAATTCAATTTTTCAATTAATAAAGATGAAAGTGTGCAAGGGTGGAATTTTCTGGTGCCAGAAGAGGTGGAGAAATGCCAGCCATGTGACCTTTACTGGGTGTGTATCAAAAAATCTGATTCATGCTTTTGTGATAAAGTTTTGAGGTTATATCTTCGCAGCCTGCAAATGTTGACCTTCTCACCTTTGGATCTTGAGATATTTATCTGCATGCATTAACATCTCAGCAAAAGCACAACAGTCTGGAGTTAAGTGAGCCTTCACTCAATCGAGAAAGCCATCTCTTTAGATATCTGAGCCAAAAAGTGTGGCACTGGAAAAGCGCAGCAGGTCAGGTAGCATCCAAGGAACAGGACAGTCAACATTTTGGGCATCAGCCCTTCATCAGGAATGTGGAGGGGGTGGGGCTGAGAGATAAATAGGAGGGTGGGGTGGGGCTGGGGGAAAGGTAGCTGGGAAGGCGATAGGTAGATGCAGATGGGGGCGGTGATTGTGATAGGTCGGTGGGGAGGGTGGAGCAGATGGGTGGGAAAGAAGATGGACAGGTAGGAAATGTCAAGAGGGCGGTGCTGAGTTTGAGTATTGGATCTGAGATGAGGTGGAGGGAGGGGAGATTTGGAAACTGGTGAAGTCAATGTTGATGCTTCCTAAGGAAATGAGAACAATTCAGGCACGTGAGTTGCTGATGATGTGAGATAATATAACGTCTGCTGATTTGGAAGACCAGTATCACCAACTGATGGGGGAAGATGCCCAGCTCCCCTTAGTTCCAATGAAAAGTCAAATTGAACTCGAAATATTTACTCTGTTTCTTGCTACCCAGGTAATGCCAGACCTGCTGGGCTTCTCTAGCATTTTCTGTTTTTATTTCAGACCTCAGTATCCACAGTACTGTATTTTTATATAACTTACAGCTCCTGGATCCTTGCGTTTTAGGGATGCTCATTTGGCAGCAGGCACAGCCTTCTCTGTGGCACTGCCAACCACAGAAGCTACACTTCACTGATTGACAATCAGTTCCTGACATTTGCAATCTTATCCCCTGGGAACTAAGTGAAAAGGAAGAATATCTTTGCTGGTTCCAGAGCTCTCAGTTTGACAGAAGATATGATAAGCTATCTTAAGAAGAGGCAACATGGGTCTCTCACTGTTTCTCCAATCAGCAGTTGAAACTAGCAAATGGAAAATTCATGTTACACTCTCTCTTCAAAACTATGGTTTTTGCTCTTTCAGCTTCTGATTTCTGATCAGCTTCCAGTGAACTTCCTGTTATTACAATGATATATTGACCCTACCTGCTGTGGCTATTATCTCTAGCAACCTCCTCCATCTGTACACCACCATCAATGTGTATACTATATGAAAACTCATGCTGTTGCATTCCCTGGGCACTTGAGCTGCTGATCAATGCACAGTTACCAACTTAGATTGAAAAGATAAATCAAAACTACATAAGGCTCATGCTTTCCAGCACTGCAGCATGCTCAAGTGGAGTGCCCCCTGTAGCTGCAAGATATGTGCGATTCATGAAATGATCTTGCACAAAATTATAAGATCAGAGCATATTCATATAGAAATTCTTTGCTATTTTAATGAAGGTACTAAATTGTTTAAAATAACCATTTGACATCACCATTTTAATAGTAGAAAAATAAATATTATCAAGATATTTTGAACTCATAAACTGACATTTAGTTTCTGAATTCCTCTAGTTTTTCTTTTTCCTCAATGGGCTGTAAATCTACAAGTCTTTATGTTGCCCATAAGACTTAGCAGAACAAATTTCCAAGGAAATCAACTGTGAAAACCTATGAGCCTAAGATTTCTGGATCTGCAGTTTGGAGAATAGAAGCCAACATCTTGATTGGCACTAAAATTCCAGAAACATCCATTCAAACTGTTATGTGCCCTCAGAAAACCCTCGACTATGGATTCTTCTCTGTACTTTAGATGCCAAAAGGTTTCCAACATTGCCAAGGTGCAAGCTTGGTAACCTCCCATTGGTGCAAGATATCATCTTACGAAAGGAGTTCAAGAGCACACTATGAACAGATGCTGAAGGATCATTCAGGCATTGATGTCCAATTAAAGTATCTCCTTAAGCTTGTTAAAGATAGCCCACACCATTTTTCTGGCTTGAGCAGTAATTAGTGACTCTCTTAACAGCGACTAGGCAGTAATTTTGTGGGCAGCATGGTGGCTGAGTTGTTAACATTGTTACCTCAGAGTGTTAGCGTCAGGTTCAATTCCAGTCTCAGGTGACAGTCTTTGTGGAGTTTGCACATTCTCCCCATGTCTGTGTGGGTTTCCTCCAGGTGCTATGGTTTCCTCCCACAGTCCAAAGATGTGCAGGTTAGGCGGATTGGCCATGCTAAATTGCCATTGTGTGCTGGGACGTGCAGGCTATGTGGATTAGCCATGGGAAATGCAGGATTACAGGGATGGGGGAGGGGATGTGGGTCTGGATGGGATGCTCTTCAAAGGGTCGTTGTGGACTAGATAGGCCAAATGATCCACTTCCACACTGTAGGGATCCTTTGAATCTATGAGTTGATGAGGATTTCAAACATGACTTAGAACCAATCCTCTTCTCTTTATTTGTTACTCGAGATCAAATGACCAAACTGTGCTTGAAGAGTACTTTTGATACACATCAAAAGACTACCTGGGATGCTGTTGGTTGAATTCAGTTTAGGTGATGGGCATAACCCACTGATTCAAGTGCCGATGCAAGCCTCACAACATCTCCTTTGGGCAAAGCCTGCCAGCCAGAGACTCCAGTGGCCAGCAATGGGGTCAAGGGCACTTGGATTAGAAGTCTCTCCCCTGCCCACTGAGGACTACTGGACAATCAGAGGCTGGCAGCCTTTTGTTGCAGGCAATGACACGAAGGAATCATTGGTCGCACACTCTTTCTCAAGGCTTCGCTAATATTCTACCAACATTTACCTTCCTGATTCTCTTAAGGAATTTGCCTAAAAGGTTGAAGTCTTCAGCTACTGTGCGTCAGTGGTCACCAGAAGAAAGGGAGACATGGGCAACATTGTTATAATCCACCTTGGATTCATGCTGTTGCCTGTCTCACTGTATGGTCTCAATGGAAGTTATTCCAATCAACTCCTGAATGCTTAACATATGAGTAACTGTTTAAGAATCTTCAGGTAGGTTTATCATGGCAATGATCAATTAACCCTTGAAATTATGTGCTAATGACAGTCTTTTCAATAGGTAGTCTTTGTCATAACAGCATCCAAAGGCAAGGCAATAGTGGGACCAAGGACTTTGACTTCCTTGCAGGTGTTACTTTTCCATAAGGGAATAGGGTGGTGCCAGCCTCCTCTCAGAAGACTTCAAAGGTGCGCGGTCCCTCCACCTGTGAACCTTAGTCTGTGAAGATGAAGAAGATGAGCCTGCGTCTGACCCAGAATCTCAGCATCACCTTATATTCCAAGATCCTCTCCTCTTGAGCTCCAGAACCCACGACTAAACTGAGTAAGAGAGAAAGGAAAAGAAATTACATGGGTGACACTTCATTGTAAATAGAATATCACATTTGTAAATGTCATCACCTGGGTGATTGACTGTCATTTTAGCTGCAGCTATAAAAAGAAAGGTAGAGAGACTTGCCCTCCTTAGTGCCACACCATGTTCTATCCCTATTTGAAGGATAGCTATGCTTTCCCTAGCACTCATATCAGCACTAACACATTGTCATGATTGAACAGGAGAGCTTCAAATGTTGCAAAGTCTTCCATCAGTTTGTTACATTAATTTTTATTAAACAACAGGGAAGGTGAAGAAAGGACAAACCAGTAAACTGCATTTTCCTTTGGGATTATAGGGATTGCTTGCCTTTCCAGCATAACCATTTTTATAGTCAGTGAGTGATGTCTTGGCCCAAATCAGTTCAGTTGAAAGTGGTTGTGAAAGAAGCACTGTCATGATTGTTGCAGCCAATGCTGCTGTGATGCAGCACAGCGAAAGTAATGTTCCTTCTCATCAGTGATCTATATTGGAACAATGCTGAGGCTCTGCAGATCTTCATTGTCCCCCAGATCCACCCAATCTACGCTCCAGTTGTCCAGAGCATAGCATGCAAGTATAATGAGTGCATTGTGTTTGTTATGTACTGCAATGAACCCTCAGATATGTGAAAACCTGGGAACATCGTCTTGAGGAGATATTGTCTACCTATTGATGGCCCTGGTAGAAGGCATTGAAGTCCGCAAAAGTGATCCTGAATTTCCTGTTGCCTGCCACTTCAATGCACCATCATGTTCCCTGTTAACATTTCTGTTTTGGGCCTGTTGCAGTACTCCAGTAAAATTTAATGCAAGCTAGAAGAACAGCATCCTCAAATCATGAGAAACCCTTCTATTCACCTTTTATTCCATTAAAACATACAGACCAGATTGCTTTCTGGTGAAACAGGAGAGATAGTCAGCTCTCTTATTATTTCATCCCATTACATCTTATATTCTCTCTCTCTCTCTCTCTCTCTCTGTGATGTTTCCCTGACTCATTAGAAATGTGACATTACATAGAAATCACATAGTACTTACCCAAAGTGCACTGAATTTAATCTGCAGTTGATTTTTGTCATTGCAATGTTCTTGAAAAAAAATTGGAATTAAAATATAAAAATTTCCATCTTACTTTGGGGCTCTGATCTTTTGTCACGATATTACTCTCAAGTATTTCCATGATTCCATGATCCCATGATCCCTTATTTAACTATAGGTTTCATATTGATGCTTAGCTTATTGAATTAACACGTTTGAGCAGCAGCACATATATTTTTTAGCAAGGAGCACTACATGATGATCCAAAAGAGGAAGCCAGGCTGATTATTCAATCAACGTACCTCCTCAACCACATGACTGCACACAATTCACCAACCCACCTCAATCTCATGTCAATTTACCCTAGCTGTTTCAAACTGGTTGTTACATATTCAGCAGTCCACTCAACTAACTGTAATGCAATGTGGAAGTAAACGTTAACATGATAAGCAAGTTCCCATTTAACATAAATATTCCATTGTATTTAATGGTGTGGACAATCTTTCAGCAGAAACTAACATGTTTAGTCAGTAGTTCCATTTCACTGCCATGCCACTTTTTTCTCATATGGTATCAGGCAGATTTGTGAAGAGATCAAATGATATATTGTAACATGACATTCTGTACCAAATCCAGTAAATTTCTACAGTTACTGCATGTAGTGTGATTCGCTGCCCAAGTACTCCAGTTCTACTTAGAATTTCCCAGGGGGTGCTCTAAATGTGAATTTCTGAACAGGTCTGACTTATAAGAAATCACTTGCTACAACAAATCACTGTCCAACCCTTATATGATTAATCTGATTTAGAGGCTTAGGAGCATGGAGACTGTAAGATTTATATCCAGGATTACGTATGTGTAACTGTAAAGCCACTGTATTCACTCAGTGTGTTCCTTTTATTAACATTCCCACTGAAATCTTGAAATAGCTTACTCATTCCTTTACTCATTCAAACACTTAGTCACTCACTCATTAATTCACTCACTTGCTTGCTCACTTATTCTCAAACTAAAGATGACAGCAATTTTTTCAAGAACTTGATGGTCTAGAAAATAGAGTCCTCTTTCCTCTACAAATCAACGAACCTGCTAATCTCAGCCAAACATTTTCAATGTCAAATTTATAGGTACCCATTCTGAAGCACTGAGCGATAGTACAACTAAGTTGGCAGAGCAATAGTCACTGCTATTTCCACAGATGCCAACAATACTGCCATTTTAGTTGGGACTTTAAAAAATGGGTAACCCATGCATTCACAGGTAGGTGCATTATCAGACATGCAAATCAGGGTTCAATAAACTTCAATAAAATCACTGTGTAATTTGAAGTTCCAATGGACACAGCATGCATTTTTCATGATACCTGGCAGCATGAAGCCAACCTTGCAGTGAGTTGGTGGGTTATATTTCTGGTATTAGAAGGAACAGTAATGATTTTCAGCTGCAAAAAAAGTCCAAAATCTGCACTATCTATGCCCTGTTTTACCCCGGTTCTCTGCAAAAAAGGTTTTGGTTTCTTATGTGGATGAACAATTTATTGATGAAATAGCAACAAGTACCATCTATAAAGATCAGACTGCTTCCAATGGATGGGAGCTATACTTCCTTCGCTCACTTTGCATTCAGTGAAAATGGTGACATGAAACTGATTGAAATAACAGTGTTTGGTCATTTGGTTGAGGAAAGCACATTAACTGAGCAATTGTTGCAAAGAGTTGGAGGAAAATTCCTGGGTTATTTGGAAATTTTATGCATATGGTAAGAATTCTTTGTGCTCAACTTTATTGCTCCAATGATCTTTAAATATACATTTTAATAGAATTTTTAAACATTCATGTTGCTTTCTCCTCCATTTTCTTCTTCTTCTCCAGTCTGCATCCTTGATTATTTAAAGTCACTTAACCATGGTTTATGTTATAATTTTAACGTTTGGCAATATGCGGAGTCAGACTTTTGATCTACATCAGCCATAAGAAGTATAAAGCCTATGCTGTTTATGCGGTTTGGAACCACATGCTAGATGTATAGCTAACTTAACTAACTGGACATTGCGCGCCCACGCGCGTACACACACACACACACACACACACACACACACACACAAAATCACACACACACCTCCTTTCCCACCACCATTTTCAATCAAATTAATGCATTGGTCAAAATCCTGGAATTCCCTCCCCAATGGCATTATGGGTCTACCTGCATCAAATGGACTGCAGAAATTCAAGAAATAGGGATTGCTAACAAACGCTCAGCCAGGTCTACCCACATCATGAGTGAATTAAACAGAAGATGACATTTGGAATCAGTTATTCTTTTCATGTTAAGTTAATGTTGAAATAACTTTACATAACCTCTTAAAGCAAAGCATTGATATATCAAATTAATCACATGAAGCTAAGTTAACTTAGTTCAGAAAAAGTAAGTTCAGCCTGACTATGTGGTATAGATTCACCGAGAGTATAATTGTCTTCGTGGTGTCAGTTAACTTCAGGCTTACTTGAAGTTGCTGACTATGCATGAATCTCACAGAGGGGTTTATTTTCGCAATATTTAGAAATGTTACAAATATGAACAAGTCTAAATTGTATAACCTAGTCAGACATTTCCAATTTACCAACCATCTAACTTTGCTGATCTAATCTCATTTTATGACTGTATCAGTTATGACCAGAGGTGCACAGCTAGGTATTAAAACCACATCTACTCTGATGCAAAGAAACTAGTCAAAGTTTTTGATCCTAAGGTACTAATATTCCAGATATCTTATGACTGAGCCATCATATTGATATTCATTAAGCTGACAATAAGAGTTCAGTTTGATTTCATTCTGGTTACTTGGAGGAATGTAGTCAACTCATGTTATAAGGTCAATAACATTTCATTGTTAATTTTGTAAGAAACCGTGGTCTGGATCCATTCTATCAGTATCTGTAGAGTGGAGTGGGAAACCTGCTCATCTTCCATATAGACTGAGGATTTCATTTTAAATCTTCAAGATACAACTATTCCACAGCTTGGTGCATGCTAACCTGGACAATTAGAGAATACTCTTCTCAAATGGACTAAACTAAAAGTAGAACTCTCCTAGCCCCTGAACAATGTGCACAACGTAGTTGGCATAATATGGTGAGGATGGAAAACTAAGATTCTTAATGTTGAGACCATGATCTGTTTTCTGCATAAAGTTTCAACAACTAGATACCACTGGAAAGCAGTGAAGGGCCTATTTGCATGCATTTTTGTCTCATTAATACCTCATTTACATAGAGGCTGCTGTTTTCCCAGGTAGGTAGAAATTCTCAACACCAATGTCAGAATGGTTACCTACAGCTGCAGATTGCTGGCATCCTGTTCAATGTGGCCAGAATTCCCGAACACCTCAGGGAATGATCCAAGGAAGCAACCACCTTCACCTTCCATTTACAGAGGCTGGCACTAGCAAAGCACCACCCTCACCACACCGTAAAGGCACGTCTCCAACTCATTTATACTGTGGCTCACCAGTTCAAAACAGAATTTTAGAGCTCACTAGCATCTTTCATTGCAATGCTGCTGGCAGGCCACTGTGTGTAGGGGCAGGCACCCATCTTGGACATCAATAGATGGTGCATCTTTGAGCTGTATGTTTTCTCAATGCTGACTCACTCTGTGTTTACATGGATGCTCACAGCATCTGCCTTGTGTTGTGTCTCCTTTTTACACAGCACCACCCCTTTAAAAACTTAAGGACTTACAATATTTCTGTATTTTTCCATTCACTCATGTGATATGGGCATTATTGGCTGGCCAGCATTTATTGCCTGACCTAGTTGCTAAGGTGCTGCTTAGCTACCTTCTTGAACCACTGCAGTCCATGTGCTCTAGGTTGACCCACAATGTCCTGAGGGAAGGAATTCCAGAATTTTGACCCAGTGACAGTGAAGGAATTCCGATATATTACAAGTCAGGATGGTGAGTGGCTGGGAAAGGAACTTGTCGGTCATGGTATTCCCATGTATCTGCTGCCCTTCTCCTTCTAGGTGCAAGTGGTTGTGGATTTGGAAGGTACTCTCAAAAGACTTTCTGCAGTACATCTTGTAGATGGTACATACAGCTGCTGCTACTGAGTATCAACGGTGGAAAGAGTGGATGCACTTGGAAGTGGTGCCAATCAAGTGGACTGTTTTCTCCTAGGTGGTGTCAAGCTTCTTGAGTGTTATTGGAGCCACGCTCATCCAGGCAAGTGGGGAGTATTCCTGTCACAATCCTGATTGTTGACAGCAGTTCATTGGGCAGTGTAACCTCTGTGTTTTTATTTTCTTCCTTTTGCTTTCATGTGTTAAAATTTTGGAAGGTTAAGTACTGCTGTAATAGCTATTAAATGAAATCTCATACTGCACAATAAATACTTGGAAAATTCCTTTTTATGGAACCACAACAATCAGAGCAGCTTTGCCCAGTGATAGACTTTTGATTGATTTTTCAATCAGGATCAGTAAATATGTTCAGGAACACGTAATATTGTAGCTGTAATGTGCTCCTGCATGAATAGCTGCAGCTTTGTGTTTGGGCTCTAGAGCAGAAACATTCAGCCAGTGAAGAAGGAAGCAACTCTCTCCTTCTCTCTCCCTTCTGTGAGTGAAGATGGAAAGAACATTGCAAGCAGTTAGCTCATCACTCTCTCTCTCTCTGCAAATTACGACTTGAAAATAAAAAGAGAAAATCACCTTCAGAGAGGGTCAACCTCAAACAGTGAACAGAAGTGTGAGACTTATTGTGTCCACAACCTCACATCCTCGTCAAAACGTTAAAAGGAAACAGAAAGAAAACATCACATCAGCACCTGTAATCCACATTGGTGTCAAAACTTCAAAGACTTTTGCTTTGTTCCTTCCTTTGTATCGTACCTTATCTCTTTGTGTTTCTTCTTGTATGTGTATGTATTTTTTTAAAAGAGGTGGAGCATATGTTAGAGAGAATTATAGGGTAGTAATTCATGTTTCTTTTCTGTTTTAAAAAAATGTCTGGAATCAATGGATTTTTCATGTTAAGTACTGAAATCTAATGAATGTTTCCTTTTAATCTAGGTTCATCAGTCTTGAAAATTGAGAACCTTGGACAGCTTGATTAAATCGTATCACATTTGGGACACTACAGGATAAAAGGACTTGATTTCTAACTCAGTAAGTTAAACAAAGTTAAAACTCACACAACACCAGGTTGCAGTCCAATAGGTTTATTTGGAAGCATTAGCTTTCACAGCACTGCTCCATCAGGTGGCACCTCCAAATCATCAATAAATTGTGACACTAATAATTTGCCCAATCTCAGCGAAAACATTTATCAGAAATTCACAATTAAAATGGTAATTAACAGTACGGCCTGTGGTTGAGCGTTAGAAGATCAGCTAATGTTATGATTGCAGGTGGAAAATTCTTTTGGATCATAAATTTCTATTCACGTCGTTGAGACAATCATGTTAGTTATACTCTTAATAGGAATAAACTGGAAACTAACCTGACATGCAATCAATCATAATGAGAAATCCCACTGAGTGTGCAAAATAAACTATCACTAGTAATATTTTATAGGACACATTGCTGGGTTTCCAGCACAGACTGGAATTTGAACAAAAAGAATATCAGGCCAATCCTTCATATATTCTGATCCCAACCGATCTTACATCATGCTTTTAGGTGACCCTGTTTGACAGGATGCAGACAAAGGGACATTTTCAGTTTTATCTTCTGCTTTTTAAAACGTCATTTTATGTAAATTCAACAAATGCCTGACAAAGTGATTTTTTTGTGAGCATGTGGTAATATGATTTTAAATGTTGTTGTTTACAGATTAATGTCTGTAAACTGTCCAGTTGAATCTCTGGAGAGGATGCCACATGCCATTCTTCATTGCTAACTATTAATATTTTGATAGTTTGACTGCTGCGAAGAAATTGTATGCATTTCACACATAGTTCCATAGCAAACCCAGCTATTTGAAATCAAACTACATATGTAAGGCAAAGGGCTAATCTTTGTATTCTGAAAAACTAAACTCAGACAATAGACCTGTACATCCTATTGTTACCTCAGGTTTGATAGAAGGGACAAAACCTGACTGAATATAAATGAGAGCACCCAAGTTATGGACCAGGTCAGTGTGTAATGTGCAAAAGCACAATAACGTCGCTTCTTCCTCTGGCAGCTGAGAAAATTTGGCATGACAGTGAATACCCTTGCCAACCTTTTTGTTGCACCATTGAGAGCATTCTGTCTGGATGTATCACTACCTGTACCATTCAAGATCGGAGATGGTAACAGACAGTGGTGAACTCTGCCCGGACAATCACAAAGGCCAACCTCCCATCTATAGAATCCATCTACCAGGCCCGCTGTCAAGGAAAGGCTGCCAGCATTCTCAAAGATCCATCCCACCCTGGCAATGCTTTTCTACAACCTCTACCATTGGGGAGAAGGTACAGAAGCCTGAGCACATGGACCAGCAAAATGGTTTCTACCCTACTGTTGTTAGAATACTGAATGGACTCACAAACCCTTAGCATTTGCCTGTACTTGTGTGTTTTGTTTTTGCCTCTGTTTACCTATTATTTGCTTATCTATGCTGTTTAACTAGGTGATCTACCTGTCTTGCTCGTAGGATAAAGCTTTTCACTGTGCCTCGGTACACGTGACAATAAATTCAATTAAATTCAAATTCAAATTCAAACTGGGTTCAAAACTAATGAGCAGGAACATATGTGGAGGGGTTGAGGTCTGTGCAACAGTGTCATAGTCTTGATTGAACAGTATAATGGTATGGTACTGTTCTTGTAACAAGAAGATTAATAAACAGGAAGAGCTCTAGACAATTAACAAACCATGATCAAAACACCAGCAAAAAAATGTCTAGTACTTGGCTATTGTCAAATTAACTCCTGTGTAAGGATCATAGATTCTTATACTTGTCTGTCTAGTTGAATGAAACCTTTAGAATGTGTATCTGTATTACCATACTTAAGAATTCTAATATTTGTGACCAGAAATAATTTCTAATTTGTTGTGGTTTAACTGATATAAATTGATGGATATCTAGCAGAAACCTTGCTAAAAAAAATGTACCTTATTCAAATTAAGTGGAAACAGCACTGGAAAAATCAATAAATTCCAGCTCCAAACTACTCCTGCAGATGTACACTGGCCAGCTAAATCCCATTTATGATAATATGGGATAGTGAAGGATAGGATCTTAGCTAAGTTGAATATAACCTGAGCAGCACTGTAGTAAACTGTGCTTTGTCCATCTTAACACATGCGTACAATAATTAGATGAAAATGTGTCATATTTTCATCTCACAATTGACCATTAATATAAATCTTCAAGTTGATGGGTACATCTGGGTGGGATACTCTTTGGAGGGTTGGTGTGACTGTGTTGGACTGATGACTACTTCCACACTGTATGGATTCTAAGATTCTGTATGGTGAGTATCATAGCTTAAGTCAGCATTCATATGAGAAAATGGAAAAAAAAGATGAAAACTCAAATCTAGTAGAAGGCTCCTTCACTAATGATTTGCTCTCTGTGTGAGCATTGGTCTGTCCTACTTAAGAGGTGGCTGAGAGTGAGAATGTTTTCAGATTCTGCCATATGTTTGCTTCTGTCAATGATACTTTGGTCCAAGTAAACATCTATCTACAATATCACTGGTGGATTGAAGGTGAAGGCTGACAGAGATGACCCCTTCCCATCTGCTGCCATGTTGGATGCTAAAGACATGTCCCAGAGAGGCATCATTGCCCTACATATTGAGCTACATGCCACTGGAGGCAACAGGACAAAGACCCCAGACATGTTCCCCCCTCCACTTTGAGAGCTCTGGATTGCTCTGAGATGAAAATCGGCCGGATTGAAGATGTTACTCCCATTGAATAGCACTTGCAGAAAGAGAGGTTGCAGAGGTTGCTGTTTGTAATCATTTTCTGTCTGTGCTAATGTAACAAATAAAAAGAGCTCTGCTGAAAATAAAATAGACAAAGACGAGGCTGGGGAAGTAATAATGGGAAACCAGCAAGTGGCAGAGGGATGGATAAATACATTGCATCAGTCTACACAGTAGTAGAGATTAATAATATTCCAAAATTGCTGAATAATCGAGGGGCAAAAGAACAGGAAATAAATACAACAACCGTTAATGTCGAAACAGTACTAGGGAAACTAAAGGTGTGAAAGACAGTAAGTTCCCTGGACCTGATGGGGTACATCCTAAGATATTAAAGAAGGTAGTTTCTGGATAGTGGATGCCCGAGCAATACTTTTCCAGGACTCCTTAGATTCTGGAAAAGTAGAGTGGATTGGAAAAGTGCTGATATAATATCTTTATTTAAGAAAGGAAAAAGAGACAAAAAGCAGTTCTCGATAAGTTTAATATCTGTTATTGGGAAAACACCAGAATCTATAATAAAGAAAGTACTAGAAAGTATGATCAATCTGAGTCAACCTTGTGTCATGAAGGGGAAATCTTGGCTAGAATCCTTTGAAAGGAATAGATAAAGACAAAGCAGTGAATGTAATATATTTGGACTTTCAGAAGGTATTTGATAAAGTGCCAACCATGAATTGACTTAATAAGGTGAAAACCCATGGTCTTGGAGGTGGTGTATTAGCATGAATAAAGGATTGACTAATTAATAGAAGACACCGAATAAGATTCGGGGGTCTTTTTTTAAGGCTGGCAACCTGTAACCAGTGGAGTGTCATAGAATCAATGTTAAGGCCACAGTTACTTACAATAGATATTAATCGTTTGGATAAGAAAAGTGATTATATTATAGCCAAGCTTCTGGATGACACAAAAATAAGTGGCAAGGCAATTGATGAAGATGACACAAAGAGACTGCAGACTAGTTAAGTGTGTGGCCGAATATTTGACAGATGGAACGTAAGGTGGGTAATACATTTTAGCAAGAAGATCTTAGATTAGATAAAGCTTAGAATGCCCCAATTTGAGGTCAGTTACATTAAATTTATCTTTAAGTGTCCATGAATTGTGAGAAAATCTAGGTTTACATGTAATCAGTCTTCTGGAGTTTCACTGACCAAGCAGCCATTATGCAAACCCAAAGTAAATTGCAATATAAAATAGAATTTTACAATTGGATAGGTTAAGTGAATGGGCCAAAATTTGGCAGATGGAGTTTAATGTGGATAAGTGTAAAGCTATCCATTTTATTCAGAAGAATCGAAAGATAACCTATAAACTAAATGAAGAGAAACTTCAAAGTGCTTTAGTGCAGAGAACTTTGGATGTCTTCATACATGTAATGCAGAAAGCCAGAATGCAGGTACAGCAGGTAGGAAGGAAGGAAAATGGAATTTTATTAGTTGACTTGAAAGGAATAGAGCATAAACTAAGGAAGCATTGCTGCAACTGTACAAGGCATTAGTCAGATCCTGTACCTGAAATATTGCTGACAGTCTTGGTCCCTTGAGGAGGGATGTAGTTGCATTGAAGGCAGTTCAGAGCAGGTTCACTAGATTGATTCCAACGATGAGGGGCTTATTTTATGAAGAGAGATTGAGAAGTTCAGACCTACACTCTCTGCAGTTTAGAAGAGTGAGAGGAGATCTAATTGAGGTACATAAAATGCTAAAGGGGATTGACAAAGTAGATGGAGAAAAGACGTGGAACAATTAGAATAAGAGGTCATAGTTTTAAGATAAGAGATAGTAGATTTAAAACAGAGATGAGGAGAAGTTACACCGCTCAAGGGTTGTGAATCTGTGGAATTCATTACTCAATACTGCACTGAGCCATGAGTAATCTTAAAGAGGAGCTATATAGATTTTTAATTAGTATTGGGTTAAAGGGTTATTGAGAGCAGGCAGGAAAATGAGGTTGAGGCCAAGATGGGATCAACCACAATTGTATTAAGTGGCAGAGCATGCAAAAGAAACTGAATTGCTTGATCCTGCTCCTAGTTCTTGTGTTGTTATGTTTTTATAAGAGCTAAACGCGGGGATCCTGCAGAATCCAAAGGAAACTTTTTACTTTGCGGTCAAGGTCCTTGTGACCAACATGAAGATGAAGAGTTAATATTACATATCAAATATGACTCTTCTCCAAAAATGATATTCAAGAAGTCATATTTAACTCAAAAAAATTAACTTTGTTTTTCTCTCGCTGCAGGTACTACCAGACCTGCTGAGTATTTCTAGCACTTATGTATTTATTTCAAATTTCCACCATCTCAACATTTTCCCATTTTTTATTCATATCTGTAGAATGAACAAAACTGAATAATTACAAACAGAAGGGAAGAATATAATTATGTATTGCACAAAATAACCATTAATTGTAAAACCTGCAATGCAAACATTAGCTGTTGTATGCAAGAGAAGTCAATAGGATTCACTCATCCATTCATCACTGGAAGTTCTGAATGTCTAAAAGAGATCCTCATACTTATTCTGAATGCAGGAAGGTCAATCAATGGAAAGTTTTGTGACCTCATTCGAAGTCTTCAATTATTTCTTCATTTAAAAGATTCCAAATCTGTTTTCTGTCCCCATAATAGATAGTTGTATTACCTAAGATGTATGCAATCCAAATGAACTTGAAATAATTAGGCATGGTTGGCTGTATAATGATTTTGAAAGGTAGATTCTTCCCTTAGGAAATGGAAAATGAGAAAGAAATGTTATTGATCATTCTAAGTGTACACCAGAGGCTATTGATATGCAAATTAGAACAGCTAAACACTTGCTTGATGTCACTTTCATAGACAACAGAGCCTTATTTTAAATGCAATTGGAAGTCCTGTCAATCAAGAGATTACATATATTAACCTGTATGAACAGACTGTTAGTTGTGTGGGATAGAGGTAAAAACAATGACTGCAGATGCTGGAAACCAGATTCTGGATTAGTGGTGCTGGAAGAGCACAGCAGTTCAGGCAGCATCCAAGTAGCTTCGAAATCGACGTTTCGGGCAAAAGCCCTTCATCAGGAATAAAGGCAGTGAGCCAGAAGCGTGGAGGGATAAGCTAGAGGAGGGTGGGGGTAGGGAGAAAGTAGCATAGAGCACAATGGGTGAGTGGGGGAGTGGATGAAGGTGATAGGTCAAGGAGGAGAGGGTGGAGTGGATAGGTGGAAAAGAAGATAGGCAGGTAGGACAAGTCCGGACAAGTCATGGGGACAGTGCTGAGCTGGAAGTTTAGAACTAGGGTGAGGTGGGGGAAGGGGAAATGAGGAAACTGTTGAAGTCCACATTGATGCCCTGGGGTTGAAGTGTTCCGAGGCGGAAGATGAGGTGTTCTTCCTCCAGGCGTCTGGTGGTGAGGGAGCGGCAGTGAAGGAGGCCCAGGACCTCCATGGCCTCGGCAGAGTGGGAGGGGGAGTTGAAATGTTGGGCCACGGGGCAGTGTGGTTGATTGGTGTGGGTGTCCCGGAGATGTTCCCTAAAGCGGTCTGTTAGGAGGTGCCCAGTCTCCCAAATGTAGAGGAGACCGCATTGGGAGCAACGGATACAATAAATGATATTAGTGGATGTGCAAGTAAAACCTTGATGGATGTGGAAGGCTCCTTTAGGGCCTTGGATAGAGGTGAGGGAGGATGTGTGGGCGCAGGTTTTACAGTTCCTGCGGTGGCAGGGGAAAGTGCCAGGATTGGAGGGTGGGTTGTAGGGGGGCGTGGACCTGACCAGGTAGTCGCGGAGGGGACGGTCTTTGCGGAAGGCGAAAAGGGGTGGGGAGGGAAATATATCCCTGGTAGTGGGGTCTGTTTGGAGGTAGCAAAATGTCGGTGGATGATTTGGTTTATGTGAAGGTTGATAGGGTGGAAGGTGAGCACCAGGGGTGTTCTGTCCTTGTTATGGTTGGAGGGGTGGGGTCTGAGGGCGGAGGTGCGGGATGTAGACGAGATGCATTGGAGGGCATCTTTAACCACGTGGGAAGGGAGATTGCGGTCTCTAAAGAAGGAGGCCATCTGTTGTGTTCTGTGGTGGAACTGGTCCTCCTGGGAGCAGATATGGCGGAGGCGGAGGAATTGGGAATATGGGATGGAATTTTTGCAAGAGGTAGGGTGGGAAGAGTTGTAATCCAGGTAGCTGTGGGAGTCGGTGGGTTTGTAAAAAATGTCAGTGTCAAGTCAGTCGTCACTAATGGAGATGGAGAGGTCCAGGAAGGGGAGGGAGGTGTCAGAGATGGTCCAGGTAAATTTAAGGTCAGGGTGGAAAGTGTTGGTGAAGTTGATGAATTGCTCAACCTCCTCGCGGGAGCACGAGGTGGCACCAATGCAGTCATCAATGTAGCGGAGGAAGAGGTGGGGAGTGGTGCAGGTGTAATTACAGAAGATCAACTGCTCTACGTAGCCAACAAAGAGACAGGCATAGCTGGGGCCCATACGTGTGCCCATGGCTACCCCTTTGGTCTGGAGGAAGTGGGAGGATTCAAAGGATAAATTGTTAAGGGTGAGGACCAGTTCGGCCAAACGAATGAGAGTGTCGGTGGAAGGGTACTGTTGGGGACGTCTGGAGAGGAAAAGATGGAGGGCTTGGAGGCCCTGGTCATGGCGGATGGAGGTGAAGAGGGATTGGATATCCATGGTGAAGATGCGGCGTTGGGGGCCAGGGAAACGGAAGTCTTGGAGGAGGTGGAGGGTGTGGGTGGTGTCTCGAACGTATGTGGGGAGTTCCTGGTCTGGGGGGATAGGACAGTCTCGAGGTAGATAGAGATGAGTTCAGTGGGGCAGAAGCATGCTGAGACAATGGGTCGGCCAGGGTGGTCAGGCTTGTGGAACTTGGGAAGGAGGTAGAACCGGGCAGTGCGGGGTTCCCGGACTATGAGGTTGAAAGCTGTGGGTGGGAGATCTCCTGAGGTGATGAGGTTCTGTATGGTCTGGGAGATGATGGTTTGGTGATGGGGGGGGTGGGGTCATGGTTGAGGGGGCAGTAGGAAGAGGTGTCCTCGAGTTGACGTTTGGCTTCAGCAGTGTAGAGGTCTGTGCGCCAGACTACCACTGCGTCCCCTTTATCCGCTGGCTTGATGGTGAGGCTGGGATTGGAGCAGAGGGATTGGAGGGCTGCGCGTTGTGAGGGTGAGAGGTTGGAGTGGGGGAGGGGGGTAGACAGGTTGAAGTGGTTAATGTCCCGGCGGCAGTTGGAAATGAAGAGGTCAAGGGCAGGTAATAGGCCAGCGCGGGGTGTCCAGGTGGATGCAGTGTGTTGGAGGTGGGCGAAGGGGTCCTCGGAAGAGGCATGATGGCTTTTGTTTTTGAGAAATGTAATTAAGACCTGAAGAAATTGGAAAAAAAAATAAGTACCTCCTGTGACAAAATGAAGCTATTAAAGACAGCTAACATGCCTGATGTAAAACACACATTTGCACCAAGCAGCAATTCTTATCCAAATGCACAAATCACCAGCAGACTCATTAAACTGGACACAAAAAACTTTATTATGAGTCATTTAATAATTGCCAACTGACCCATGGAAGACAGTAAAGGAGTAAATCAAAATCTTTGATCTTGTGAACAACATTGGGTTGATTAACGATAATGGAGTTAAATTTTACTTCTGAGCCATCTTCTAAGGTAATCAGCTGTACATGAGTCCAAACCATCTAAACCCTGCTGTTGCCTATAACAATGGTAATTATTTCGAAGCTAATAAGATGTGTAGTTATATTTCACATAAATATATCAATGTTATTTATATATACGTATGTATATATATATAGAGAGAGAGAGGAGAGAGAGAATTGATTTCTGTAATAATAGAATTTGTAAATTGGTTGTTATTTTATAGGGGATTGTGACAGATGCTCAGTTCTGATACAGTGGAACCTCATTACCCTCAATCCAATTATTTGCCTTCCTGATGATTTACTGGAATTTCACAAGATAATACCTTCTGCAAGACTTCACTTTGTTCCACGGCTTCTGTTATTTGCATTTCATTTCCTTTGCGAATTAAACTACTTTACAGCCGTGAAATCAGTGGTAGCAGTATTAGCCAATGAACTTAACACATTTATGTGGCTTTTTTTTTTCAGTTATCTGAGTGAAGTAGTTCATCTATTTAAAATAAATTAATTAATGTCTTTGACAGGAGGCTTCCATATAAACCTATTCCAAATTTCAAGAATGAATCAGGAGCCTCGCTCCAAATGAGCAAACAAGATGAATTTGCATTTCCTCCATTCCCTTTTGTGGTGCAAGTTAAGAAGCACTGTCATTGCACCCCACCAGCTGTCGCAGTCTTTGGGAACATAAGCCGACTATACTTCTCCCTTTCATGTAAAGGACAGCAACACTCTTCAGCAAATCCAACTACTCTGGACAAAAGACCTCCAAAACTCCCCAAAGTACAGGCATTTCTGCCATAATGCATTTTTGCGAATTGGCTGTAACACAATTGGGTGAATTGGGAACACTGTTTCCAAAGTGCATTCTTTTAAAGTGTGCGTTGCCTATAAGGTGATTAGATCACCAACACTTTAAGTGTTGTTTATGTGATTAGATTAGATTTCCTACAGTATGGAAACAGGCCCTTTGGACCAACAAGTCCACACTGACCCTCCGAAGAGCAACCCACCCAGAACCATTCCCCTGACTAATCCACCGAACACTACGGGCAATTTAGCATGGCCAATTCACCTAACCTGCACATCTTTCGACTGTGGGAGGAAACCGGAGCACCCGGAGGAAACCCACGCAGACACAGGGAGAATGTGCAAACTCCGCACAGACAGTTGCCCGAGGTGGGAATTGAACACGGGTCCCCGGCGCTGTGAGGCAGCAATGCTAACCACTGAGCCACCGTGCCGCCATTTTTGTATACAGAGTTTTTGTCACACAAGAATGCCACTATTGCATTCTGGAATAATTGTTTGTACTTCTAATCACTTTACTATAGAAACGGTTGTCAAAAAAACCTGCCTGCAATTTGAATCTCTGGCCTTTTAAGTAATGAAGTGCCCATCTTGCAGATTCATGGTTGATTTTTGCACAAAAATACATACAATTGTTGCTAGGATGAACATTGATCAAAATTGTGGTATTGCATCAACTGGTTAAGTTTTGCAACAGTAGGTTAATGTTTCTTCACAGGCTACATTGTATGCACTATGGATGCCTGTGCAGATACCATTTTGATTAGGGCTCACCATGCAGGTGGCACTGGAAGCCACTGACACAAGGGACCCTCTGAACGGTGGTACTGTGCCTCCAGTGGTGCAATGTAACCAAATTTCTTTCTCTTTAAATCACTTTTCTTCAATCCTAAATTGCATGTTCTAATAGCTTCCTTTATTGAGCAATTATAATTGGATACTAAAGCAGGCCTACAAAAGGTATTCATTAAGATCCAGCCTAAATGCTTAATCAAGTAACAACTCAAAGGAAAATGGAAATGACTAATAGAAATATGCAGTAGGCACCTTTTCACTAGGATGCTAACCATAAAATTTTCATTTTTGGTCTTTCCCATAATTTTTAATTAGATTTCTAAGATCTGATATCTTAAATTGATCTACAAATTGAACCAAATGCCTATGTATTTTAGGGAGCCTTTACTATCGAGCTGAAATGTCTCAATGATGAATAGCATATTCAGGATAACAATAAGAAAACTCTGCCTGTTAATTACCTTTGTGGTTACTGGAATATTATTTTATCTCCAAAATATCTCAGTCCAGAGCATCACTCAGATGTTTTTCCATTTCTAATGCTTTGGATGTATTTATTGAGCAAAAATGTGCAAAAACACATAATATTGTAACTATTTACAAAATGTAGGAAATAGAAAATCATTATCTATGTCTTTGAAACACTATTATCTCTTTCCTTGAATCTGTACCATCTACCTTCTTTACAATGAAACAATAAAAAACTGCAACAACAAACTGTTTGTGAATAAATAAATAGCTACATCTAAAATTCTTTCTGTGAAAATGTGAATTTGTTCTCACACATTTTATCGAAAAAGACTTTTAAAATTATATTTCTAGTTGCTGCTTGCAAATATGGTCTGCTGCATTTAGTAAGGATACCTATATCAGTTTTTGGTCTCATAATTCCGAGTAGTTTCCCATTTGTTTCTTGATGTATCTGGAAATGTAATTCACAGAAGGAGAGGCTTTCTTTTTCTTCTTCTCCCTCCCTTCCCAACTTGAAATCAAATTCATTAACTGGTTGAGGAGTGAACTTACTAAAATCTCAATTTGCAATATATCTCTATGAGCTGAAATTCAGAATGGTTGTTCCAATACTTGTTGGAAATTTACAACTGTTAGGTTCAACTAACCTGATGTTATACTTACAAATAATTAAATCCTTATACATTTGAGATTGTAAGTTTGATAATTATCCTGGCCTATCTGGTAACAGGCTTGAGGGACAAATTTGCATGCTACATAACAAAAAGGTCTTGGGCAGTCCTGGTATCTTTTCCATTTTTTTGTACTGTATAGGTAGTTCTCCTGTAATGCAAGTTTCGTAAACATGATTTGGCTGTAACAAGATTTATGAATTGCAGATTTTTTTTGGTAAAACCAGCTCCTGTTCATTATTACACAATTTCATTCCCTGTATTTCCAGCCTGCTGTAATTTATTCTGCTGGCACATCTCTTGTAACAGGTTGTTGTCTGTGTGTATGTAATTTTTTATTTTTGTCTGCATCTAAGGTAAGGGAAGCGAACATTGGAATATTTTGCTGGAATGCTTACTGGGATCATGCACAGAGTTGGGGAGGTTGGGGGTCGAGGAGTGGGAAGAGAGAGAGAGATAGGGAGCGAAAGAAGGTGCAGGTACGGTGATGGGCAGCATGGTGGCTGAGTGTTTAGCACTGGTGTCTCACAGCACCAGGGACCTGGGTTCAATTCCAGCCTCGGGCAACTGTCTGTGTGGAGTTTGCCCACTCACCTGGTGTCTGCGTGGGTTTCCTCCGGGTGCTCCGGTTTCCTCCCACAATCCAAAGATGTGCAGGTTAGGAGAATTGGCCATGCTAAATTGCCCGTAGTGTTCAGCGATGTGTAGGTTAGGTGCATTAGTCAAAGGTAAATTTCGGATAGGGGAATGGGTCTGGGTGGGTTACTCTTCAGAGTCGGTGTGGACTTGTTGGGCCAAAGGCCTTCTTTCCACACTGTAGGGATTCTGATTCTAATGTCCAGCAAGTGTTGCAGAGTTAGCAGGGCCTTTTTTTAAGCAGCGTCTCAGTAGCTGGCTATCTGAAGCTTCAACACATGCCAATTTTACAAAAGAGGGTGTATTTGTGTGGAAGGGGGCGGAGGTGTGAAACTAAGGATGGACCACTGGTGATCCTCATTTCTCCCCACCCTACCCATCCCCAAGTTATGCCTGATCCAAGTTCATCCTGTCTCCATTTGAAAAGTGGGGGGAGAGGGGAGAGGATCTCAGAGTTTCTGCCCCTCATTCTCCCTGAAACCCGAGACGCAGCAAACCCTCCAGCTATTCGGAGCATTCCAGACCTTTAGCGACCCCCTCAACAAAAAGATTTTACTTGCACTAAAAATAACTTTGGGAAGTTTCACAAAGTTTAATGGCACAGAGTTGTGTTCTGGATAAGCTCCACTCCACAATGATCCAGGAATACAATACATTAGGAAATTTCACTTGTGACGACTTGGCATTTTTAAACTGGAGTCCCTAACTCCAATTTTTTCTCTATACCCCATTACTTCTATTGCACAATTTTCTATAACATGACATCACACAGGAATGCAACTATAGCATTATAGGAGAACTACCTGTACCTGTTAAAAAGGACAGGTGCCAGATAGGACCACTTAGTTTTTGTCACAATGACGATACCTCGTGTAACATTTGCCCAATATGTTGGTGACAACTGGTAATTGGTTAAAGGCTTGGAGTCAAATAATCTTCAATTCACATGCATTTGGCACAGGCCAAACATATAATTTGAATTGAAGTTGGATTAAAATTGGCAGGCCAAGTTATAAAATGGGCTCAGGTTACCTTTACCTGAGTATTTATAGGGTGTACAGATTATTGATACTTAGCTGATCACTTCAATCCAATTGAACATTTTGCAAAGAAGCAGTCTATTTTTCAAATGAGTTAAGACACATTATAAAAGTAATTTCCTATGGTGAGTGTCTGGTTTACTTACATGACAGACAGTGAAACAATATTGTAATTGTATTCTGAAACACAAAAAAATTAATCCTGTTAAAAGACATCTAAAGGACCACACCCCAGCTTTGTTTAGTCTTTTGTAAACAGCTTCCAGGATTTGAGATTCTGTATTGAACTGTTTAATGTCTCTCACCAGAATGTCTACTATTGTAAGAAATGCTATTCTAAAAGTGGTTAAAAGTTTAACCTATTGTAAAAATGTTGGGTATGACTGATCTTTTCAGTAGTAGTGAAGCCTACTTATTATCCCAGAACAAATTTGCAAAAAAGTAGAATGATTTATTCTGCAGCAGCTATACACAGGGGTTCATTTTCAGGTCATGTGGGCTCATGCATGGGGATTATTATGTTTTGTGAATATAAAACTGCATTAGGAGCAAATCCAAGTCAAAACAATGGACCCTTCCTGATGTCTTAAGCCTTGAGTTGCACTGGCTGAGTGTGGGAGGAATTCAACATTCACCCAGAATGCATGCATTGTCAAGTAAGCCACCTTTATGCTGCCACAAAGCCTGAGCAAAATTCAACTTTTCACCTCAGTCAAGCATGGAATATTGCCTTTCGTGCCTCAGTGATATCCAGAAATGACACCATGAGTTTTGTTCACCATGAGTATTTAAAAGGTCTGCTTCCTTTAGCTTGGTTTCTGTTTCTCTCCACGCCTTGGCTTGACCAATTGCATGTAGTGACAGACACATAGAATCAAGCACCAAACAATTGAACGTAACAGGCAGAAGCTTAAACAATGTGGGCTATTGTCAGAAATGTGGCAGAATTGCATGAGAATTCCAGTGAAAGTCCTACCACAATTGCAGGAACACCTTGTTGCAACTTTTAACTAAGTTCCAGGCACTGACGTGAGATTCTTGCTAGGGAATGGCGAGTCACCTATTAAGGGGAATTATTATTTGTTAATGATCTTACTAAGTGTACTTCTCATTGAATTAATATGCAGTTTCCTATCCTATCACCAGCTGTGAACAAACTAGATGCAGAGAATTCTCTACATAGACATCAGAGGAGATAAGTGGCAACTAGACTTCACTGCTTTCTCAAAAGAATGTCCATGTAATACACCATGCATTCACAGCCATGGTGCCACCTTTAAATGTCGTTGTGCAGTCAGAGAAGTACAGTCAGCTTGGAGATATCCTGGATTAGTGGTGCTGGAAGAGCACAGCAGTTCAGGCAGCATCCAAGGAGCTTCGAAATCGACATTTCGGGCAAAAGCCCTTCATCAGGAATAAAGGCAGTGAGCCTGATGAAGGGCTTTTGCCCGAAGCGTCGATTTCGAAGCTCCTTGGATGCTGCCTGAACTGCCGTGCTCTTCCAGCACCACTAATCCAGAATCTGGTTTCCAGCATCTGCAGTCATTGTTTTTACCTCCTTGGAGATATCCTGCACAATTCCTGACATTTGCTTGGGATATGGAAGATAAGGGGAAATTGATTTTGTGTTTTGCAGGGCTCTGAAGGCCTTGGTGTAGGCCATCGTCTTCACCAAGGATAAGTAGGCATCAGGCCATCCCAACCTGGTCCAAGGTTGCCACTAAATCAGGGCAGCTTCAGCTATTTGAAAAAATAAACAGCAATATAGGAAAAGGGTCAATGATATTCTCCATTCTGCTAGCAAAAGACCAACTGTCTTCTCTCCCATAAATCGTACTCACTCTATTTCTGCTGAGGTTCCCATCTTCAACCAAAGGACTATCATTATTGCTACATTCCAAGGACTTAGTTGTTTAAGAAGGCAGCTTGCCATTCTCTTCCTCAGAGCAATTAACAATGGGCAATAAAAATTGGCCTAACCAGTGATGTTCGCATCCAATAAATGACTATATAACTTACAATTGTATTGTGAAATAGAATAATTCGACACAGAGATCAAGGGCAGTCTGAGAGCTCAAACATCAGAATGGCTACTTTGCGCATATTGATCCATCTCACATTCTCTAACCAGAACAATGCTGGCCAAACTCGTGGTGAGTCATAAATTTCAACTGATGCTGACCATTGTTAATCCATCTCTGCTTTCCAGTGGGTATGCCAGAATCATGAAACAGAATTAATAACAAAGTGACATAGCAAAACAAAATTATATTTACTGAATGAACATGCACTCAGGAACCATAATGTGAAGTTGGAGTTTGACTTTGCATTAAACAGTCAAAACACGACAAACTCATGTTATCTCTATAGAACCAAATCAGAATAAGAAGGTGGTGAAAAGCTGCCTTCTTAAACTGTTAAGTCCTTGGAATGTGGGTATAATCTGTTTGGGAAGGGTTTCCAGGATTTTGATCTACAAACAGTGATAGGATATCAGTATGGTTCCAAGTCAGGATGGTGCATGGATTGAAGGGACTTTACTGATGTGAGCACTACCAAACGACTGCTGATGCTGTCCTTCAAGAAGGTGGAAATCACAGGTATGGAAGCTGTTGTTGAAGGATCCTGGGTGAATTATCACAGGGCATCTTGCAGATGGTACATACCACTGCCACTGTACATCAATAGTGGGGAGAGTGAATGTTAAGATAGAGGGATTGCAGCTGATCAAACCATGGATAGTGTTGAGGTTTTTTGAGAATAATTGGGGCTGCACCCATACATGTCATTGAAAAGTAGTCCATCAGCCCCTTGACTGGTACCTTGTAGATGGTGGCAGACCTTTGGGAGACAGGTGTGTGTGACTCACTGCACTATTCCTAACTGTTGACCTGCTTTTGTAACCAGAGTGTTTATATGTTTGGCCTATATTTCTGGCCAATAGTAACCTCCAGTATTTTGATCTTGGAGATTCAGTCATGATAATTCTATCGGCTGTCAAGGGGAGATTTTTAGACTTTCTCTTGTTGAAGGTGACCATTCCTTGGCAC
Source organism: Chiloscyllium punctatum (assembly GCF_047496795.1). Classification (NCBI taxonomy): domain Eukaryota; kingdom Metazoa; phylum Chordata; class Chondrichthyes; order Orectolobiformes; family Hemiscylliidae; genus Chiloscyllium; species Chiloscyllium punctatum. The sequence goes on along the minus strand of NC_092763.1, from coordinate 57,943,124 downwards.
TTGTGTGAATGAATGTTATTTGATGCTTATGAGGCTAAGCCTGGATGTTGTCCAGATGTGCTCCATGTGGACATGTATACTACAGTATCTGAAACATCATCATTTCAGAATGGTGCTGAACATTGTGCAATCATCAGTGAACCATCACCACAGCTGACATGTGGATGAAAGGTTATTAATGAAGTAGCCGGACAGGTTTGAGCCGAGGACATTACCATAAGGAAGTCCTGGAGAGATATCCTGGAGTTGAGATGATTGACTTACAAAAACAAAACCACCTTCTATTTGGCTAGGTATGAACAACCAATGGGAGGTTTTCCCTATTTCCCACTGACTCCAGTTTTTCTCAGGCTCCTTAATACCACATACTATTAAGTATTGCATTGATGTCAAGGGTAGTCACCTGAGGAACTCCTCTACCTAGTGATCTATTGTTGACAACCAGTTTGCTTCATGTACACTGTTTCATCTTGACAAAGCACAGATATTATTCATGAGCAAGATGCACCAAATGCCACTGTAATACTTTCAGGATAACTACCTGAATTCCACTTGTGATGCAGTTGGCTTCAAACACACAAGTTCATTGAATACTCTACAAAACGAGATTAGTCCTTTTATCTGTTACATGAGGCTACATGGTTTCAAGGGACTAACTTACTTTCTGCAATACACACAATCATTGATTCTGCTTTCAACATCTTTTCTGTAACAAGATTTTCAGTCATGTGCAAAATCACTGTGACCATGTCATCTTCAATGTGACCCATTACATTGTCATCAAGTATGCTGTCTGTGATAGTTTAACATCAGCTATTCATTTATCTGCAAGACATTCAACATGGAAGTTGTACTGAAGAAAACTATTTGTAGATGTGGAGAGGCAGATGACCAGATCCAGACATGATTACCAATTTTGTCATCATTTACTGATAAGTGGAGACAGTGAACTTTCTGTGATGATATGAATGTATCAATATTCGCAGACATTGCGAGTGGTTGGTACTTTGCACTTTCCACTCTCGTATCGTGTCTAGTTTCCGATAATCGGTATGGCACATAAGTAATTGTTTATTCTCTCCTTCAATGCACTCTGAGAATACAGCTCCAGTTATATTTCCCGACATATCAGGACATAATTTTCCATATGTGGATTGAAATGTAGGGGACTGTTATCTTCAGCTTTTGACATGTCAAAAATTATTTTTTGTGTGATTGCCCATTGCCATTTTGTGTCTTTCCACAGTTACTCTTCAAAACAGTCCATGAACTCAATATAGTTAGGAGCAAATTTGTGATATAAGTTCATAGTACTAACAAGCAACGCAAAGTATTTCAGACAAAGGGAGTCAAAAGTCCATGAATAGACAGGAATTTGCTGTATGTAGGCCTCACAGCTAACTGCAGTGTATATGTGCCATAGAAAGTTGTTCTCCAAAGCTACGATTGTGCATTTGTCATTATTGAACTTGTGTTGTGTGGGTCGATTTATAACCTATTTATGAATCATTATGATCCAGTATGGGTATGAGACCAAATCAAAAGATCCAATATTCTTTGAGAGTTGAAATACCTACCAGCAATTTAAGATGGATCTGAAATTGCTTAATCACTAACTGTGCAAGAAACTATCAAAATTTCAACTGGGATGTGGGGTGAGAACTGGCAAGGATATATGTACCTTTGAAATGCTGTCTATCCAGGGCCAGTTTTTGGGCCTGTTTGAGTGAATTCCCAGGATTCCAGTCAACATGACCTTATTAGATTCAGGAGATAAGACAAAATATAGTTCCATATCAATCCTTAAGCGGCTTTGGTGACAGTAATTCTAGGAAATCTAAGAGATCAAAGGTAAAAATCACACAACACCAGGTTATAGTCCAACAGGTTTATTTGGAAGCATTAGCTTTCAGAGTACTGCTTCTTTGTCAGGTGGTTGTGGAAAGCCAGTGATTCCAAATAAACCGATTGGACTATAACCTGGTGTGTGTGATTTTTAACATCAACCCGAGGACACCTCTTCCTACTGCCCCCTCGACCATGACCCCACCCCCCATCACCAAACCATCATCTCCCAGACCATAAAGAACCTCATTACCTCAGGAGATCTCCCACCCACAGCTTCCAACCTCATAGTCCAGGAACCCCGCACTGCCCAGTTCGACCTCCTTCCCAAGATCCACAAGCCTGACCACCCTGGCTGACCCATTGTCTCAGCATGCTCCTGCCCCACTGAACTCATCTCTACCTACCTCGACACTGTCCTATCCCCCCTAGTCCAAGAACTCCCACATACATTCGAGACACCACCCACGCCCTCCACCTCCTCCAAGACTTCCGTTTCCCTGGCCCCCAATGCCTCATCTTCACCATGGATATCCAATCCCTCTACACCTCCATCCGCCATGACCAGGGCCTCCTAGCCCTCCGTTTTTTCCTCTCCAGACTTCCTCCAGACCAAAGGGGTAGCCATGGGCACACATATGGGCCCCAGCTATGCCTGTCTCTTTGTTGGCTACTGGATTAGTGGTGCTGGAAGAGCACAGCTGTTCATGCAGCATCCAGGTAGCTTCGAAATCGACGTTTCGGGCAAAAGCCCTTCATCAGGAATAAAGGCAGTGAGCCTGAAGCGTGGATAGATAAGCTGAGGAGGGTGGGGGTGGGGAGAAAGTAGCATAGAGTACAATGGGTGAGTGGGGGAGTGGATGAAGGTGATAGGTCAAGGAGGAGAGGGTGGAGTGGATAGGTGGAAAAGAAGATAGGCAGGTAGGACAAGTCCGGACAAGTCATGGGAACAGTTACTGAACTGGAAGTTTAGAATGAGGGTGAAGTGGGGGAAGGGGAAATGAGGAAACTGTTGAAGTCCACATTGATGCCTTGGGGTTGAAGTGTTCCGAGGCGGAAGATGAGGTGTTCTTCCTCCAGGCATCTGGTGGTGAGGGAGGAAAGTGTTGGTGAAGTTGATGAATTGCTCAACCTCCTCATGGGAGCACGAGGTGGCGCCAATGCAGTCATCAATGTAGCGGAGGAAGAGGTGGGGAGTGGTGCCGGTGTAATTACAAAAGATCAACTGCTCTACGTAGCCAACAAAGAGGTAAAAAAACCTGCGCCCACACCTCCTCCCTCACCTCTATCCAAGGCCCTAAAGGAGCCTTCCACATCCATCAAAGTTTTACTTGCAGATCCACTAATATCATTTATTGTATCCGTCGCTCCCGAAGCGGTCTCCTCTACATTGGGGAGACTAGGCGCCTCCTAGCAGAGCGCTTTAGGGAACATCTCCGGGACACCCACACCAATCAACCACACCGCCCCATGGCCCAACATTTCAACTCCCCCTCCCACTCTGCCGAGGACATGGAGGTCCTGGGCCTCCTTCACCGCTGCTCCCTCACCACCAGACGCCTGGAGGAAGAACACCTCATCTTCCGCCTTGGAACACTTCAACCCCAAGGCATCAATGTGGACTTCAACAGTTACCTCATTTCCACTTCCCCCACCTCACCCTAGTTCTAAACTTCCAGCTCAGTAACTGTTCCCATAACTTGTCCGGACTTGTCCTACCTGCCTATCTTCTTTTCCACCTATCCACTCCACCCTCTCCTCTTTGACCTATCACCTTCATCCACTCCCCCACTCACCCATTGTACTCTATGCTACTTTTTCCCCACCCCCACCCTCCTCTAGCTTATCTCTCCACCCTTCAGGCTCACTGCCTTTATTCCTGATGAAGGGCTTTTGCCCAAAACGTCGATTTCGAAGTTCCTTGGATGCTGCCTGAACTGCTGTGCTTTTCCAGCACCACTAATCCAGAATCTCGTTTCCAGCATCTGCAGTCATTGTTTTTACCGAGTTGATTTTTAACTATGTTCACCCCAGTCCAACATTGGCACCTCCAAATCATAAGAGAGGATTGATTACCTCTTAATAACCAACATCGTTCCTCTTGAAAGAAGAAATAACTTTTTACACTTTATTTTCAGTTAAATAGCAACTTTAATTCTCTCTGCTGAAATTATGGGGCATTCTTCAAATTTGCCAGAAACTCATGTGGCTAGGCACCCATATGACCCTTTGACAGATGCAGGCATGAACCCTGGTTTCTTAAATATCCCCATGCTTTGGAACATGGTCTATGTTCTACAGTGCAACTAGTGTAGAACTCCAAAAAACTGCAATGTTGGCAGTGGAATGGAGATTTTGCAATTTTGCATCCATGTGTTTTGTTTGGCTAATTTGATACACAATAATGACTTCCTGATTTGAGACCTGTCTTAGCAACTTTAATTATCGGGAACACTTGTTCATTTCACGTTCATTTTAGTTGTCAGTAACCAGCACCAAGTTTCGTTGCAATTTTGGTCAGCTGTTTACTTAGTCATAGCCATAGTCAGAGTGTACACTCATACAGCACACAAACAGTTGCTTCGATCCAACCAGTCCATACCAAGCTTACTCCGAAACTAAACTAGTCCTGCCTGCTTGCTCCTGGTCCAAATTACTCCAAACCTTTCATATTCATGTACTTATCTAAGTATCTTTTAAAATGTTGTACCTGTGCCTGCATCCACCATTTGCTCAGGAAGTTCATTCCACACGTGAACCAACCTCTGTGTAAAAAATCTGTCCCTCGTGGCTTTTTGAAATCTTTCTCCTCTCATTTTTAAAATATGCTTGCATCTGCTTTTGAATCTTATTAACATCCAGAGAGGAAAATATTACTATAAATTATTAGGAAATAGCTGATGTATTATCCAATTTGCTTGCATTTTTAAAATGCCTAAACTTGACTCAGTAGCTCAAGGAAGTCTTATTGATAGTATAGAGGCACATGATATCTCAGCCTCAATATCTGTAATGTTTATATTCAAAACTGAACTTGACACAGTAAACATTATTCAAAAGAGTACACACCTCCACTATTACTGATTAAAGAACTGTTATATGAGATTGCAAAGTATTAACTTCTATTAAATAATTGATACAAGCCTCACGTCACAAGATGGTGGATCTGTTTGGCACAATGTAATGGAGGGACAAGGAAAAGCATGCAATAGAAAATGGCACATCATTCAAAGTATATTATTGCGTGTAATACACAGCATCATGATGAGGAATATCAGTGCTCATGAAAGGAGCACGTGTTAAACCAAAATTTCCATTATCAATAGACGATACTATATGCCCTTGAAAATGCAGGTCAGCACTATCTCAGATGAAACCTTATGGAGAGAAATTAATATTTTTTGTCTCCATTTTCTGTTAACTTTAGTTCCTTTCAATTTTGTGAACAAAATGTCAGAGCTTAAGTGATGATCAAGCACAAAAACTAAAGATATGCAGCATTGCAGCTCTGCAGCTCTGCAGTTGAAATAACAGCTTCCACAGTTAATTGTAAAGGTAGGTTTGACTGTAGCCATGGAGAAATTATTTGCTGCATTAGCCTACCATTTATGGAGCTGGTAGAAAGATCATCAATTTAGTGAAAGCATAAAATAGAAAATGATTCAGAGAGTGGGAGGCACTGATTTTTGTCGTTAAAATATTATTCCCAAATCATGTTTACCATTAGTTTTCTATTTTGCGATTCAGATGACAAATCTCTACAATTTGGATTTTACTGATGGCTCCTGGAATGAATTTGTTTGATGAATATTTCAATCATGTAGTAAGATGCTTTAGAAATGGTGCAGGAACACAGTTTAATGAATGAAGCCAAATAACTGAAGTTGTACTTAATTAAAGTTCATTTCCATAAACTGTGCACTTACAATGATTAACCGAAACATTTACAGACTGAGCTCTTTGAAAGATACAGTGGCATACTGGTTACATAATTGTACTAGTAGACTGGATGTCTGATCGGAAATGACATGCCTGAAGTCTACACTGCCTTTCCCTTGTGACAAGCTGGGACCATTTTCAGGTTTCCAAACTGATTTCATATGCAGTAAGATCAGCAGTTGCTCTTTAGCACATCAATCCAGTTCATGTCTTGTCAATGGTCTCCCTGAACACTTGGGGAGGGAAAGCTGGATGACATGTCTATTCTGTCAAAGGAAGGATTTTGAATTAAAGGACAAGGGATCATAGCATATATCGGGTAAGTTTAAAAACTGTCAGATATCTGAGACTGCAGCAACACAGGAATGGGGAAGAGATGGGATGCCTGTCACTCGTTTGTCTTATTCTAATCTGGAGGTCATGATGAAGGACATGAGGGATGAGAGTAATGTGGGCTCTCTCAAGGTTGGAAGGAAGAGGACTGTCTTTTCAACAAAACAGAAATAGATTGAAGTGATCAAGGAAATGAATTGCAAAAGTGAGGTCTCTCCACTCTGAAGACACCATGATGACAGATGAATAGCACTTTCAGATGCCAAGGCTCAAACATGAACTTTTCTGGCATTCTCCTGCACAAAATACAACTTAGAGCTTCACTTACCCATCTCCCTGCAGGCAACTCACATCCGTATCTGAGCAGCAAATAATGGTCTTCCTCCCATTGCTCTCTTGCAATGTGTGTCACAGGAACCTACCAGAAATTATGTCCTTGCCTCTATTTGATTTAGGAATAGATTCCAAATCAGTCAAGTTTGTATCTTCCAGACAATTTTACAATATCACGACCTGTGACATTCCAGTATAAAGGCGTCCATCATTTCTTGAGTCACCGTTTGTGTGATGGAGTTAGCCAGGTCAGTCAGCTATGTGTATGCAATGTCCAGTAACATCAGTAAGCATCAAACACTGACTGTGTGCTTAAGTTTCTGATATTGTAACTGTGTAGCCTTGTTAATAAACTTCAGGTCATCTTGTTGAAACTTCAGTTTCAACAAGAGGCTGACTCACTGTGGTCTATGTTACAATGGTTAACAAATGAAAAGCACAAGGTGGATCACTATCCGAGAAAAGAGGATAAAAGACAGAGAACAGCAAGGTGAAGGGGTCCCTCTTGTATGACTTAGACATTACTGGCAATTCTTGCCTACCCAGTCTTCTGTGAAGGATATTTTGTTCCAGGAGACTGAAAATAACAACCATGAGGGCTGATCATCCTGAGGTGCTGGTGCTCAGGAATATTGAGTGAGTTTTTCCCCTGCCTGTAGACCTTGTGTTGGGGATCTCACCTCCGTCCAGCTGAATCTCTGTGTCCTTCCCTTCCACCCAATTGTGGGGCATGCAATTGAAGAGGGATTGTTGTGGTTGGTAGCACCTTTTAGGAATCACCAGGAGATGCAGAGAATTGCTCAATATAATAAGCCTTTACTTGTAAACAAAAGCTGTGGCCATCTGAGAAGCCAACTCCGAAAGCCCCCGAACAGTGAGAGTACTCTAAAGTTATGTTGATCTAAAAGCCATGCCCTTCCCCGTTATATTAGCATAACCAATCACACTAAGCCGATATTATATTCCCTTAACCAATCAGGTTCTGCCCCCATTGTCTTCTGGATTGCTGCAGACCCTCACGTTTTGCCGTGGTCATCTTTCTTCATTCACCTTTTGCCACCTGACAGGCTGCAATCACACAAGGCTGACTCAAGCACACAACCCAGACCTTACACTTGCGTGACATCCCAATATATATTACTTTGTAGTTATATATTCATATTTACCATAGGACCAGCTGGTGGTGTTGTTCTTGGTGCTGTTGGTACAACTGGCAGTGATTTGCTTTTTTCTCCTGCACCTTGCGAACATGGAAGAATAGAATTACTTCATCTGTACCATGATGAAGACTGACAGCTGGAAATGCAACTGAAGATGAGTGAAGTGTTAGACAGGTGAAGTTCCTTCTGAAAAATTGGCAATTACCCTATCAAGGAGTTATTGCACTTCTGAGCGAAGGAGTTCTTTGAACAGCAGCTTCTCCAGAATCTCAGTGTGAGCTCTTGAGTGTGACTGATCAAAAGTAGTTTAATTCAAATAGGTCTTCCCATTGCTCCCAACTGATCTTGAGAAATGGAAGCAGAAGTCAGCCATTTTCCACATTCAAGGCTGCTGCTCTCCCATTTAATATGATCATGGCCCCAGCTCCTCTTGCCTGTTTTCCATAATCCTTGACTCCCATGGAAATTAAAAATCTACCTGATCAGCCTTGAACATACTTTGAAGATTGAGTCGTTATTGTCATCTGCACAGAAGAATCCGCAGATAGAAGAAATTCCTCAATTCCTCCTCATCTCCTTCTGAAATAAGACTCCTGGGCCTACATTTTCTGATGGCCAGATAGTTGTTATTTCAGCGTAGATGGGAGTTGTGCGTGGGGATCCTGCATCACTCATTGTAGCATACTCGGAAGGAAGTGTCCAGGAAACTGAAGGTTCCACTGGACAATTCCTCTTCACCTGGAATGCTAGAAAAGTGCCAATTGAAATTGGAGAATTTGGAGGGTTCTGATGAGATTTGAATTGTTACTCAGTAACGGTTAGACTAAAAAAGTATATAGACTAACTCCTGGGTCAATATTCAACTAATCTCATACCTATCTGGCACAACCTCAGCTGCACTCCCTCAGACCCTGACATGAAAGCTCTCTGCTAGACGAGATCTGATTTCCCCTTGAGACCCAATGCTCCTTTCCTCCTGCCAACAGACCCGACCTGACATGTCATAACCATTACCCCCCCCCTCCCGCCCCCCCCCACCCCACCCGACCCCACACTGAAAGCTAAAAAATAGAGGAATAGCCATGGTTCTAGAAATGTTGTGTGACTCTACCATTTGCTAAATGGTATCCAGCAGCTCAAAACTGGACATCTATGAAATCCAGAGAGAAAGTGAGGACTGCAGATGCTGGAGATCAGAGTTGAGAGTGCAGTGCTAGAAAAGCACAGCAGGTCTGGCAGCATCCGAAGAGCAGGAGAGTCAATGTTTCGGGCATAAGCTCTTCATCAGGAATTTCTCCTGCTCCGTGGATCTATAAAAATCCAGATTACATTCAGAAACAGCAGCATTTTATTTCACTCTAATCTAGAATCTCAAGACCCATCATGTTCCTCAATGTTGGGTCACCATAAGGTCAGGAGAAGGATCTTGGGTCAATAAGGAATGCAGAACAGCATACCAAGAACAGCACCAAATATAAGTAAAAATGAAGTGTCGACCTGGTGAAACTACAAGAAAAGGTTGCATGCATTCTAAATGTAAGAGGTGGTATCAATGTAGCAATTCAATACCATAACCAACAGATAAGATTAAAGCTCTGTAGTAACTCTCCATGGTGGAGAGTTAAACAATAAACAGCAGGCAAAGTTTCCATGAACACACGTATTCAATGGCGCTCAGTGTTATACATGATTGCAAAAGGTAAGACTCACAGCTACCTTCAAAAAGATTAGATTATTCAAATCAGCCCCCTTCTCAGGTCCCCGCAATCATAGATGCTAATCTTTCCACCAATTTGTTTCATTTTATGTGATATTAATAAAAAAGGCTGAGGATGTTCGATGCAGTAAAAGCTATAGGGTCTGATCACATTGCAACTGCAATACTTTAGACATGTTCAGGAACTAGCTGACATCTTGAGAAAAGCTTTTCTAAGACAACTCCACCATGAGGCATTTTTGGGGAATTGCCACACAATTGTACACAAAATCAGAAGAAGTCAAAGTTCTCATGAGGAAGAAGGGCCAGCAAGAGGTCATTGTCCACATTGGAACCAATGACACAGGAAGGGAGAAGGTTGAGATTCTGAAGGGAGGTTACAGAGGTAGGCAGAAATTTAAAAAGGAGGTCCTCGAGACTAGTAATATCTGGATTACTCCCAGTGCTACGAGCTAATGAGGGCAGGAATAGGAGGATAAAGCAGATGAATGCATGGCTGAGGAGCTTTCGCAGGGGAGAAGGATTCACATTTTTGAATCATTGGCATCTCTTCTGGGATAGAAGTGACCTGTACAAAAAGGGCGGATTGCACCTAAATTGGAAGGGGACTAATATACTGGCAGGGAAATTTGCCAGAGCTGCTTGGGAGGAAGGATTTAAACTAACAAAGGTGGGGGGGGGGGGGGGGGGGGGGGGGAGTGTGTAGGTGGGGTGTGACCCAGGGAGATAGTGACGAAAGAGATCAGTCTGAGACTGGCACAGCTGAGAACAGAAGCAAGTCAAACAGTCAGGGCAGGCAGGGACAAGGTAGGACTAATAAATTAAACTGCATTTATTTCAATGCAAGGGGCCTAACAGGGAAGGCAGATGAACTCAGGGCATGGTTAGGAACATGGGACTGGGATATTATAGCAATTACAAAAACATGGCTCAGGGATGGGCAGAACTGGCAGCTTAATGTTCCAGGACACAAATACTACAGGAAGGGTAGAAAGGGAGGCAAGAGAGGAGGGAGGAGGGTGACATTTTTGATAGCAAGGGATAGCATTACAGCTGTGCTGAGGGAGGATATTCCTGGAAATACATCCAGGGAAGTTATTTGGGTGGAACTGAGAAATAAGAAAGGGATAATCACCTTATTGGATTGTATTATAGACCCCCTAATAGTCAGAGGGAAATTGAGAAACAAACTTGTAAGGAGATCCCAGCTATTTGTAAGAATAATAAGGTGGTTATGGTAGGGGATTTTAACTTTCCAAACATAGACTGGGACTGCCACAGTGTTAAGGGTTTAGATAGAGAAGAATTTGTTAAGTACAAGAAAATGTTCTGATTCAGTATGTGGATGTACCTACTAGAGAAGGTGCAAAGCTTGACCTACTCTTTGGAAATAAGACAGGGCAGGTGACTAAGGTGTCAGAGGGAGAGCACTTTGGGTCCAGCGACCATAATTCTATTAATTTTAAAATAGTGATGGAAAAGGATAGACCAGAACTAAAAGTTGAAGTTCTAAAGTGGAGAAAGGTCAATTTTGACAGTATTAGGCAAGAACTTTCAAAAACTGATTGGGGCAGATGTTTGCAGCTAAACGGACGGCTGGAAAATGGGAAGCCTTCAGAAATGAGATAACAAGAATCCAGAGAAAGTATATTCCTGTCAGGGTGAAAGGGAAGGCTGGTAGGTATAAGGAATGCTGGATGACTAAAGAAGTACAGGGTTTGGTTAACAAAAAGAAGGAAACATGTATAAAGTATAGACAGGATAGATAGAGTGAATCCTTAGAAGAGTATAAAGGAAGTAGGAGTATACTTAAGAGGGAAATCAGGAGGGCAAAAAGGGGACATGAGATAGCTTTGGCAAATAGAGTTAAGGAGAATCCAAAGGGTTTTTACAAGTACATTAAGGACAAAAGGGTAACTAGGGAGAGAATAGGGCCCCTCAAGGATCAGCAAGGCGGCCTTTGGGTGGAACCACAGAAAATGGGGAAGATACTAAATGAGTATTTTGCATTAGTATTTACTGTGGAAAAGGATATGGAAGATATAGACTGTAGGGAAATAGATGGTGACATCTTGCAAAATGTCCAGATTACAGAGGAGGAAGTGCTGGATGTCTTGAAACAGGTGAATAAATCCCCAGGACCTGATCAGGTATACCCGAGAACTCTGTGGGAAGCTATTGAAGTGACTGCTGGGCCTCTTGCTGAGATATTTGTGTCATCAATAGTCACAGGTGAGGTGCCGGAAGACTGGAGGTTGGCAAACGTGGTGCCACTGTTTAAGAAGGGTAGTAAGGGCAAGCCAGGGAACTATAGACCAGCGAGCCTGACCTCTGTGGTGGGCAAGTTGTGGCAGATGGAGTTTAATTCAGATAAATGCGAGGTGCTGCATTTTGGGAAAGCAAATCTTAGCAGGACTTTTACAGTTAATGGTAAGGTCCTAGGGAGTGCTACTGAACAAAGAGACCTTGGAGAGTCCTTGAAAGTGGAGTCGCAGGTAGATAGGATAGTGAAGAAGGCATTTGGTATGCTTTCCTTTATTGGTCAAAGTATTGAGTACAGGAGTTGGGAGGTCATGTTGCGGCTGTACAGGACATTGATTAGGCCACTGTTGGAATATTGCTTGCAGTTCTGGTCTCCTTCCTATTGGAAAGATGTTGTGACACTTGAAAGGGTTTGGAAAAGATTTACAAGGATCTTGCCAGGGTTGGAGGATTTGAGAGATAGGGAGAAGCTGAACAGGCTGGGGCTGTTTTCCCTGGAGCGTCGGAGGCTGAGGGGTGACCTTATAGAGGTTTATAAAACTATGAGGGGCATGGGTCGGGTAAATAGGTCTTTTCCCGGGGTCGGGGAGTCCAGAACTAGAGGGCATAGGTTTAGGGTGAGAGGGGAAAGATAAAAGAGACCTAAGGGCAATGTTTTCACACAGAGGGTGGTACGGGTATGGAATGAGCTGCCAGAGGAAGTGGTGGAGGCTGGTACAATTGCAACATTTAACAGGCATCTGAATGGGTATATGAATAGGAGGGGTTTGCAGGGATATGGGCCGGGTGCTGGCAGGTGGGATTGGATTGGGTTGGGATATCTGGTCGGCATGGACAGGATGGACCAAAAGGTCTGTTTCCATGCTGTACATCTCTATGACTCTATGACTCTATGTCCACCAGCTGTCATGGTTGAATATTAACTAATGCTCTCTATACATTATCCAAGGCCTTTGGATTATACTTCAGTGACACTATCACTATGTCTCCATCACTTCCTATATCATCTACAAGACACAGCACAGTGATTCACCATGAATTCTTAGACAACAGCTTCCAAATCTGTGACATCTGCTAACTAGAAGGTGCAGGGTAACATGAAACATCATTACCTGTTTGTTCTGCTCCAAGTCACCCACTATCCTGACTATCATGACCTAGAGCCATATCACTGTTCCTTTACTGTTTAAACTCCTAGAACTCTGACCCTCAAAATATAATGGATGGAGTGGCTCACTGCCACCTTCTCAAGCCAATTAGAAAAGGCCTTGTCAGTGGTAGAATTATCACTCTATTCTGAATATGGATTGAGTACTAACTAAAGTGTCATGCACTCTCAATAATTAGTGACATTAGCTGGAGGGAGCATAAAGTCTAAGATAATGTGAAATTGGATACGAAATGCATTGAACCTATTTCAGTTGAAACGATTGAGGCATGAATGCCCAATGTCACCCACCCTAATCAATAATATATTGGATGATATCCCAAAAATGACTGACTTGCCATTTTAAGCTTTGGAAAATTATTGCAACGGATATTTTTCCAGGCAATATTTTGTTGGGCTTCTGCAAAAGGCTTAAAAGAGAAGGAAGTCATTCATTTCGTGTCTGGGGAGGGGAAACCCTTTTGCTGCACATTGGATTTCTTGCCGGCTGATTATGGAGAAGGATTGATGGTTTCTATTACAAGCCCATGACCATCCTTTCCTTGTAGTTGAAAGCATTTCTCTGGTGGCCTTGGGTCTACAAAGAATGAACAAAACACAGAAAATTAAATTAAATTGAACAAAACACACATTTGAGAGGTTCACGGACATGGTCAGAATGCAGCAGTTCACAGTTAAAATGCCTACAGCATGAGAACAGGAGCAGAATAATTCATCAGTCAGAGGAGATAAAGCTCATACCCACAGAATGTGGACTGATTCTGGATGGTGGAGAAACATGGATGTGTGGAAATGATAAATATTTTTCAATCCTCTTTGTTTGAAATCTATTGGATTGGCCTAGCATGATTGAAATGTGTTATCGTTGCTTTGTTGTCTGTATCAAATACCGTCGTGCACTGAATTTGTTTATCTTTTAACCATTTCACAGCAGAATTCAGAAGACAGGGCATAAATACAGACAATGATAATAGTAATGCCCTGACCACGGAGAAAGGATACCAGTACAACAATATCAATCAAAGAACAGACTAATATAGTAAATATTGTATTGATAATATTATAGATCGAATGCATTTCACTTCCATGTTTCATCCATGTTTGCTGCACAGATTTATTGTATAGCATAGAACTGATGCAATAAAACAAGGAAGAGAGAATTTGTATTTATATAACACCTTTCACAACTCAGAATAATCCAAAGCTTTTACATCCAATTACGTACTTTGAATTTTACTTGCACATGTTATATAGGAAAAGCACCAGCCAACTTGCAAACAGCAGAAATCCATAAACAGCCATGAAATAGCTAACTAGATCATCCAGTTTAAGTGTGAGCTGAACTGATACATTTTGTAAGCAGACTTAGTACAAATCTTGACAATTCCTGGTCAGAGTTGTGCAGAGGTGGTGCGCAATTTTGCAATTTTTGCTGAGACGTACAGGGATGGATGGGATGAGGGGGTGATGTTAATGGTGGGGAAAAGCTGCTTTGACACCCTCGCTCGGCAGAAACAAGTCAACAGCTGACCTGCAGATTGGAGAGTCCTTTCAAGTAAATCAAAGACATATCTGTGTAGGGTCACAGAATCAAGAGTTCTCCAAATCCTGAAATGAAATTTGTAACCTCCCTATCTCAGACTATCAAACCAACCCTTCCTGAGCCACCTCTTTCACAATTACCTGCAAGACCCACCTAACCTTTTATCAATCACACTGTGCTATCCCAGTGTTTGTTTAGATGGGGAGATGAATTGGTAACATGTCATTCACAGAACCTTTGCAGTTTCCAAGAGAGCCAAAGAGTTATGATATGTTTGTGAAGTTTCAACTGAAACATTTGGCTCCTTTGGGCATTAGCCCAATACTAAACAAATATCAGTTGTCTAAAACAGCAAGCAAATCACCTCTGATAACAGAAATGTGGAGCACAGATGGCAAGGAGGGGAAGCTATGCACAGGAAGAGAAAGAGAGGGCACTCAACAGAATGCCTTACCCCTCAAAATCTACCATTGATACAGTCATGGGCTTTTTATATTCGCTTGGGTATGGTGCCTAATGAGCCAATACTTTTATTAATGCTTATAACATAAGAACTAGATATGGGCATCATAACCCTTGGGCTACTAAAGAGTCTTTTCTTTGCTGTTTGACTCTATAGCACTGAAAGATTCAATAGATGTTTATTACAGCTCCTGCTATCTACATTATTAAATCACAGCCATCACTGTGCTTGGACTAATATTAAGCAACTTGGTTATAAACTGAAGCATGTATCTTTCAGCATGCTGCCAGTGGAGACTGACACATTTATACTGAGGACACATGCCCTGATGCAGTGATAATATCATGGGGATGTCTCTTAAAATGATATTGCATTCTAGCTGTGAGACATAACAAATCTCTTTTTTCCAAAGGGAAAAAAACAAATCCTGACCATATGTATGTGATTGTACTTCTTAAATTTTGTTCACAGGCTGAAAGCATCACTGGCTAGGCTAGCATTTATTGTTCAGTGTCAACCATATTGATATGGGTCTGGAGTCACGTGCAGGCCAGTCCAGGTAAAGGATATTAATGAACAAGGTGAGGTTTTCCCCAACAATTGAGAATGGATTGATAGTCATCATTAGACTGCGAGATTTTTATTGAATTCAAATTCTACTATTGCCAGATTTGAACCCAGGTTCCCAGTCCAGCAATAACACCACTAAGCCATCATTCCCCACATAGACCCAGGTTGTCAATTCAATCATTGTATAAACAAGTAAAAGCAAAGTTAACAAGGCTAGCGATATAAATTTTGACAACATTTTGTTAGTTTCACAACTCACCATGATCTGGTGATTATATGTTCCTATGGAGAGGCACATGTTATTCCAATTTGCTCTTATTTGACAACTTGGTTATCTTGCTGTTGGTTGCTGAGGGTCAGTATTATCAAAATCATCACCATTGGAGATTTTACTCTTACTCTCTGCATGCATATTGGAATGTGGATGTGAAAACGTCCATATCCTTCCTATAATGCCATGACCAGAACTGCACGCAATACAGGTTTGGCCTTACCAGTGTCCTGTACAGCTGAAGCATAATCTTATGGCTCAAGATTGATCTAAGTTGACTGAGAGTCATAGAGATGTACAGAATGGAAACAGACTGCAGTACCAATACCAAGTTCAGATACTTCAGTCCAACTCATTCATACCAACCAGATAACATAACCTAATCTAATCACATTTGCCATCACTTGGCCCATATGCCTCTAAATCCTTCCTATTCATGCCATCTAGATGCCATTTGAATGTTGTAATTGTACCAGCCTCCATCACTTCCTCTGGAGCTCATTCCATACACGCACCACCCTCTATGTAGAAAAGTTGCCCCTTAGGTCCCTTTTAAATCTCTCCCCTCTCACCCTAAACCCATGCTCTCTAGTTCTACTCCTCAATCCCAGGGAAAAGACATTGACTATTTATCCTATCCATGTCCTTTGTGATTTTATAAACCTCTACAAGGTCATCCCCTCAGCTTCTGACATTCCAGGGAGAACAGCCCCAGCCTGTTCAGCCTCTCCCTATAGCTCAAGACCTCCAACCCTGGCAACATCCTTGTAAATAGAACATAGAACATAGAAAATAGAATGTTACAGCGCAGTACAGGCCCTTCGGTCCTTGATGTTGCATCGACCTGTGAAATTAATCTGATGCCCATCTGACCTAAGCTGTTCCATTATTATCCATATGTATGTCCAATGCCCATTTAAATGCCCTTAACATCAGCGAGTCTACTACTCTTGCAGGCAGGCCGTTCCACACCCCTATACTCTCCGAGTAAAGAAACTACCCCTGATAACTGTCCTAAATCTATCACCCTCACCAGTCAATATTGGGGAAGTTAATGTCCCCCATAACATCTAGCCTGTTAATCTTGCTCCTATCGAGAATCATCTTGCTATCCTATCCTCTACAGCCCTGGAACAATTTGGAGACCTATAGAAAACTCTCAACAGGCTGGTGTCTTCTTTCCTGTTTCTAACCTCAGCCCACATGCCTCAGTGGATGAATCCTGAAATGTTATCTCAGCTGCTGTAATACTAACCTTGAATACCAATGCCACACCCACCTTTTTTTACCATCTTCTCTGTTCTTGCAACATCTAAATCCTGCAATGTGCAACAACCATTCCTGTCCCTCCTCTAGCCATGTCTCTGAAATGGCCACAACGTCAAAATCCCAAGTACCAACCCATGCTGCAAGTTCACCACCTTATTCTGGATGTTCCTGGCATTCAAGTACACACATTTCAAACCAATATCTTGATTGCTGGTGCCTTCTCATGACCTTGTAAACCTATCGCTGACCTCACTACCCTCAACCTCCTGCACACTGAAACTATAATTCAGGCTCCCATCCTCCTGCTACACCAGTTTAAACCTCCCCCCCGACCCCTGCCGAAGAGCATTAACAAATTTCACTCCCAGGATATTGGTACCCTTCTGGTTCAGGTGAAGATCATCCTGTTTGTGGAGGTCCCACCGACTTCAGAAAGAGCTCCAATTATCCAAGAATCCAAAACCCTCCCTCCTGCACCATCCCTGCAGCCATGTGTTCAGCTCCATTCTCTCCCTGTCGTTTGCTTCACTAGCACGTGGTATGAGCAACAAACCAGAGATAACTACTCTGTTTGTTCTAGCTCTAAGCTTCCACCCTAGCTCCCTGAATTTCTGCCTTGGATTCCCACCTTTCTTACCACCTTTCTTACCACCTTTGTCGTTGGTGCCTATGTGGACCACGGCTCGGGGCTGCTCCCCCTCACCCTCAAGGATCCCGAAAACATGATCAGAGACATCATGAACCCTGGCACCTGGGAGGCAACATGTCAATCGTGAGTCTCTCTTGTTCCCACAAAACCTATATATTCCCCTAACTATGGAGTCCCCAATGACTAAAACTCTGCTCCTCTTCCCCCTTCCCCTCTGAGCAACAGGGTCAGACTCTGCGCCAGAGACCTCTGCCCCATTGCTTGCCCCTGGTAAGTCATCCCCCACAACAGTATCCAAAATGGTATACTTGTTGGTGAGGGGAACCACCACAGGAGATCCCTGCACTGCCTGCCAGTTCCCTTTCCTACCCCTCACGGTAACCCATCTACCTTCTTCACATGGCTGTGGAGTAACTACCTCTCTGTAACTCCTCTCAATAACTCTCAATAACCCCCCTCCGCCTCCTGAATGATCCAAAGTTCATCCAGCTCTAGCTCCAGTTCCCTAACATGGTTCTCGCGGAGCTGGTGTTGGGTGCATTTCCCACAAATGAAGTCAGCACTGACATTAGAGATGGCCCTTACCTCCCACATACTACAGGAGGAACATTGAACTGCCCTAAACTCCATTCCAGCTATTCTAAATTCCCAAATAGACTGCCGGAAAAAAAACACAAAAGAAAACACTTGTCACCGTAACAGCCGATGCACAGAACTTTTCTATTGGTTAGAGGAGAAGGATAGATGGAAGACACTATCTGAGTAGTGTTTCGCGTAATGCAACTGCCTAAATATGTGACCTCTCCGACTGCATCCAGGAACTTACAAATTAGATTACCTACAATGATGAAACAGGCCATTTGACCCAACAGGGTCTGGATTAGAGTGGTGCTGGAAAAGCACAGCAGTTCAGGCAGCATCCGAGGAGCAGGAAAAGTGACATTTCGGGCAAAAGCCCTTCATCAGGAATAGAGGCAGAGTGCCTGAAGGGTGGAGAGATAAATGAGAGGAGGGTGGGGGTGGGGAGAAAGTAGCATAGAGTACAATAGGTGAGTGGGGGTGGGATTGAAGGTGATAGGTCAGGGAGGAGGGTGGGGGAAGGTAGCAAAGAGTACAAAGGGTGAATGGGGGTGGGATGAAGGTGATAGGTCAGAGAGGAGGGTGGAGTGGATAGGTGGAAAGGAAGATAGGCAGGTAGGACAAGTCATGGGGACAGTGCTAAGCTGGAAGTTTGGAACTGGGGTGAGGTGGGGGAAGGGTAAATAAGGAAACTGGTGAAGTCCACATTGATGCCCTGGGGTTGAAGTTTTCCGAGGTGGAAGATGAGGCGTCTTCCTCCAGGCTTCGGGTGGTGAGGGAGCGGTGGTGAAGGAGGCCCAGGACCTGCATGTCCTCGGCTGAGTGGGAGGGGGAATTGAAATGTTGGGCCACAGGATGGTGTGGTTGATTGATGCGGGTGTCCCAAAGATGTTCCCTAAAGCGCTCTGCTAGGAGGCGTCCAGTCTCCCCAATGTAGAGGAGACCTTTTGACCAAACAGGTCCCCACTAACTCTCCGAAGAGTAACCCACCCAGAACCACTCCCCTACCCAATATTTATCTCTGACTAATGGACCTAACATTCCTGATGAAGGGCTTTTGCCCGAAACATTGATTTTACTGCTCCTCGGATGCTGCCTGAACTGCTGTGCTCTTCCAGCACCACTAATCCAGAATAATGGACCTAACACTTTGGGCAATTTAGCATGGCCAATTCACGTGATCTGCACATCTTTGGATTATAGGAAGAAACCAAAGCACCTGGAGGAAACACACACAGACACAGGGAGAATGTACAAATTCCACATGGACAGTCGCCCGAGGCAGGAATCAAACCCAAGTCCCTGGAGCTGTGAAGGAGCATTGCTAACTACTGATTCAGTGTACCGCCCTTAATCTTTTCTGAATCCTTTCAAGTTTCATGACATTCGTCTGATAGAAAGTAGACCAGAATTGCATGCAATATTCCAAACGTGGCTTAACCAATGTCCTGTACAGTTGCAACATGACCTTCCAACTCGTGTACTCAATGCTCTGATTAATAAAGAAAAGCATACTCTGTTTTTCTGCAATGTATGTATGATCTGGGATGGTTGCATATTTTAGAAACTTTTTCTGGTATCTGGATATTTGTGACTGGATTTATGACTCTCTCTCTCCCTAGCATGTAGCTGAAACTTGGAATAGTTCAGCAATTAGCTTCTGGGCCAGGTCATTTGATCTAGCTTCCCTGAATGTGTGTGTTGTGATTGGTTTTTGAAGCATCAATGAAAGGAGTTGAAAAGTATTGCATCACTCTTGAGATATATAATTGCATAAGTCCTAATATTTTTGTTCATGTCAAATTGATCAAGGTGAAACTTCTTAAGATTTTCGGCAGTTTAATTATGCCTGGTCTGTTCTACCACAGTGGGTGTGCTTTGAATCTCATGAATTGTGATTAAACTGAGATCTGTATATATTGGTATCCTGTAACTGCTGGAAAATGGGTATCTACTGAGTGGGAAATATCAGGAATCCAAGATGAACTTGGTTTTAGTACTGCAATGTTTGGTCAATTCATAGAATTGATGACAAAGTATGTCTCTTGTAAACTGTACCACTGAGTGCCCCTTGTTGGAGTGCATGTCTTTTAGGTCGCGTAGTTCGTGTAGTGGTAACATGTTGGCACTAGTTGGGGGTTGATTTTGACTTTTAACTGCGTCAACTTGCCTTTTGGGGACAGGACTTCACCTTTGAGCTCAGGAATCTCAAAAACTTGCATTCTTTGCCAGGTCATTTGCAAAGACACATGCATATCTCCTGCATCTAAACATCCGATGGCTCTTAGCTTCATTGTTTAGTGCTCACTCACTTTGTGCTTCCTGAGAACTTGTCAGCTGCTTTGTCTTGCATTGCTTTTCTGCACAGAAGGAGAGGCCAATAGCTTGTCATGCATTGGTACACTGAACAGTCAAGGGAGTGGACATGTTTCTGTATGATTGCATGCTACATCAATGTCACACCTAAAGCATATACTAACAGATAATGCAGCAAATACGTGCTCCTAATAGCGATGCCTGAAAATCAGTCCTGCCGCTTTGCTCAGTAATAGTTAGTAGGCTTGTTAGGGGACATTCCCTAGAGTGCTGGGGACAATGGAAAGGGAGTGGGCTTCGATGGATTGAGCTGCTGAGGAATGAATACAATGAAAGGGTGTATTTCAAGATAGAAGGGAAGGATCTCATAGATTAAAGAAGGGGATAGGGAGTTTTGGGAGGATTTTGTAGGTCACTATTACTTGGGTCTTGGTGTGGGGAGACAGTAGAGCTAACAAGTATAAGGTGCTTTGCAAGGCCTTGGGATCTGACGATAAATTAGGGGTGCAAATGGTTATTAAAAAAAGGGCCGAATGGAAACAGGATGAGGTTGAAAGGTCATTACATACACATGGACAGCAACACAAAAAGGAACATGAAGTTTGGGAGATCATCTTGCATCTCAGGCAAGCCTGCACGTCACTCAAAAGAATATAATTTGAAACCTTTCCATCTTCAATCTCCAATATGAACTGTGTAATAGTGAAAAAATAACTTCCACTTCATGCAAAGTGAGCAAAGTAAATATTGTATTTTTTTTCCTTTGGGAATGAAGAAAAGTTGTTTGAATTTGTGGCCTTACTAGGTGGCATAGTAGTAATATCATTGGATTAGCAATTGTTTAATCATGTCTTATGCAAGAGTGCAAACAGCTCAGTGACCAAACCATGGCTTGTGAGGGAAGTTAGAGAAAGTATTGATGCAAGGATGAGCTAAACAAATTGGCAAGAAAAACACAACAGTCCTGAGGACTGGGAACAGTTTAGAAGTCAGCAAAGCAAGACTGAGGGATTGATTAAGAAGAGGAAAATATAACATGAAAGTAAGCGTGCAGAGATTGTAAAAGTTTCTATAGTTATGTAAAG
The DNA here is from genome assembly GCF_047496795.1 of Chiloscyllium punctatum. Lineage (NCBI taxonomy): Eukaryota > Metazoa > Chordata > Chondrichthyes > Orectolobiformes > Hemiscylliidae > Chiloscyllium > Chiloscyllium punctatum. The sequence continues at coordinate 57,921,622 of NC_092763.1, read as the reverse complement.
ACAAAAAAAAGGTGAAAACTAATATAGCTTCCTTACAACCAGAAATAGGGTTATTTATAATGGGAAACAGAGAAATGGCTGATGAACATAACTCACTTCTGTCTTCATGAAGATGAACACAAGTAATGTCCTAGAAATGATCAGGAACACAAAGATTAGTGAGACGAAGGAATTGAAACAAATCTGTATTCATAGAGAAAAAACATCTCAGAGAAATTGATGGAACTGAAGTCTGATTAATCCCCAGAATCAGATACTCTACTGAAGTATCCAGAGTACTTATGGAAGTGGCCCTGGAAATAATGGATGCATTGGTGGTCATCTTCCACATTTCTTTACACTGTGAAACATTTCCTACAGCTTGGAGGTTAAAGAGAATTACAGACCAGTGAGTCTGACTTCAGAGGTGGCAAAGATGCGAGAGTTTATTGTCAAGGAATTTATAGCAGAGCACTTAGAAACCAATGATAGAATCAGATTTATAAAAGGGAAATCATACTCGACAAATTACTGGATTTCTTCAAAGATATAACTCGTAGAGTTGATAGGGTAAGTCAGTGGATGTGGTTTATTTATCTTTCAGGAGGCTTTTGACAAAGTTCCACATAAGAGATTAATCTGCAAAATTAAAGTGCAAGGAATTAGGGGTAGTGTACTGAGATGGGGAGAAAATTGATTAGCAGGTGAGAAACAAAGACTGGGAAGAAATAGGTCTTTTTCTGAATGGCAGGCAGTGACCATTGGGTTACATCAGGGATCAGTACTCAAATTCCAGCATTCACACTATATGGTTAACTATTTGGATGAGAGAACTAAACATGATATCTCAAAATTTCCAGGTGAAACAAAGCTGGATGAAAGGGTCAGCTGTGAGGAGGATGCAGAAACCTTGCAGTGTGATTTGGACAGGTTGAGTGAGTGGGTAAATGCATGGCAGATGAAGTTTAATGTGAATAAATGTGAGGTTATCTACTTTAATAGCAAAAAAGGACAGTAAATTATTGTTTGAATGGCTGTAAAGTTGAGAGACAGAAATGGGTGTCCTCATGCACCAGTTGCTGAAACTAAGCATGCAGTAAAGAAGGCAAACTGTGTTTTGGTCTTCAGAGCAAGAAGATTCAAGTACAGGAATAAGGATGTCTTACTGCAATGATACGGGGGCACTGGTGAGGCTGCATCTGGAATATTGTACAGTTATGTACAGTTACGGTCTCCTTACCTGAGGAAAGATGTTTTTGCTATTAAATGCAGCAAAAATTTACCAAATTGATTCCTGGGGTGGCAGGACTGATATATGAGGAGAGATTGAGTCAGTTAGGATTGTGTTCATTGGAGATTAGACCAATGGAGCAGGGGGAAAATCTGTAAAATTCTAACAGGACTAGACAAGTTAGATGCTCCTGATGGTGGGGGATTCCAGAAGCCGGGTCCAATATCCACAGTTCTATGGGGTTTTTTTTGGTATATTTTCAGAAGAGGGGAAAAACCTTATAGAACTGAGGTTAAGAAGAAATTTCTTCACCCAGTGAGTGGTGAGCCTGTGGAATTCACCACAAAAAGGAGGTAGATATGCTTTTGTGGCTCAAGGAATCAAAGGATTTGGGGGGAGGGCAGGATTAGAGTACTGAGTTCAACCATAATGAATGGGGGAGCAGGCCTAACATCTTCTATGTTTTTCTGTTTCTATCTAATGCTCCTAGACAAAGGTTTAAATTTTATCATTAGAGTTGATGTAATTTAAATTCAATTACTAAATTTGAAATTACTTTCAGTAATGGTAAATCCATTGTTACAAAACAATTTCTTTGCCTATCCTTATTTGACTATCTCGGCTATTTCAGTGTGCAGTTTATATGGCTGGAGTCACATGTAGGCCAGGTGGGGTAAGGGTGGCAGATTTCCTTCCATAAAGGACATTAGTGGAATTTTTTTACAATTGGCAATGGTCACATGTTGACCAGCATTTTTAGTTTCTGATTTTATTGAACTAAATTTCACCACTGCCACACTGAGAGCTAAACCTGTGTTCCAAAAGTATTGCTAGTCTTTAAAGTACCATTTTGCCACCTCATGATGACATTTTTATGAAACCCTCAGACTGACTCAGAGCAAAGTTATAATGCTGTTCATTCTGCTAGCAGAGCCATAATGGAACAGACCATAAGACGAGGTTTCTCCTTAAGATGATGTTTCAATGCCTAGAATGTCCTGGTAGGGCTTTTCAGTACCTCCCAGGAAGTATGTTCTGCTTTGTGCTGTGCCCCTCATGGAGCATAGAGCTGATAAAGACAGGACGTTTCTGGATCCAGAAGAAACGGAGATGCAGAAGCAACCTTTTGAGCCTGAAGATGAGAATGAGACTCAATCCATTGACCAAGAGAGCATGGTAAGAGTTTGATAGGGCAATGCAAAGCCAATTGCATAAAGCCAGCGAGAGCCTAACTGAAATCTGCTAACAGGATGAATGAGCTGGATTTGGACTTCTATTAATCATTTAGCATTCAGTTGGTTATATTGCAAGCAGGCCCTGATTTGTACAAAAGATTATTGTTACAGTCCTTCATCTTTTCTGTTGCTGAATAAATATTCCACTGTCTATATGATTTTATACTTTATATCTTTGTATGTCCCTATTTTCAAGTATCATACAGGTCCTAGTCATTAATAGAGACAAAGCAGCAATCTGTGGGACAGTGCACTACTATTGCATGGTGCTAAAGTTGGTAGCTGTTAAGGATTCAGTCAGCGTATGATATGCAAGTTCTGTGCAGTGAAGTTTGATAAGAAGCATTTTGTTTTGCCTCTTCCATCATCTGTCAGTCTTGAATGATTCAAAGTACATGTAGACTGGTTTAAATGTTTGAGCATCCTGACAGACAGCATTAAAAACATGAGACACAAAACCTTGTACAATATTAATCTGCAGGCCAATGCACTTTGAGGAAGAATGGACAGGTAAAATTGTATATCTCGCAGCCTTTAGTGAAACTGCAGTCCTTTGAGAATCTGCCACATAGAAAGAACCTTTCCCTCCAGACCCCAGCAGTCTATCAGTGATTCCGTATTCTCACCCACATGTTAAGTGTAAATGTGGAATAATGTGGGTCAGATCCTTATACAATCCTTGCACATTGTATTTAGCCTCATTTTTATCCATGGCAGAGTACAAGGCTGCAGTTCTGATCATCAACAGCATGGGTCAAGGATCCCGGATGTTTGAATTAAAGAGTGTTGGTTGCTGATGAGAAATGAGGAATTCTTGGCCGTTAAAGCTTTATCACCCTTGAGATGTTTGAAAAGGCTGCTCACATGAATGTGACTTCATCAGAACTGACAGCAACGCAGACATTTTAACAGTGCAAGTGAAGATATATTTTCAAAAGTACAGGCTTTTAAAAAAATATTTATCACCTGCGCCCTCAGTATGCTTTCTTTCTTCTTTCTCCTTTGCTACATCTAAATGCATTCCTGATATTTGCAGTTGGCGTGGAAGGATCCTGCACTGTCTTTGGACCTGTTGGACTGGAAGACTTCGGCAGGTGTTCTTCAGGAGATTTTGGCCTCAAGGGCACAGGTCTAGTGAGAGGTCCTGTTTAGAAGGAGGATTATCCTCCTTGACTTCAACTACTGCATGCTTTGCGATCCCAGACGGAGAGAAGGTGGAGAGTATGGGAATGTTTGGAGGAGGTCCTGTGCGTGTATCCTCCTCCCTATGGGTGCCTGCTGACACCAGCATCTCTCCTTGAGGAGAAACATCATCTGGAGTGAAGTCAATACCCCTCATTCCTCTTTTGCTTTGCCACTAATGCTGACCACCTATTGTCCAGTCCTCTCATGACTTTGAAAACTTCAATCAAATCTCCTCCTAGCCTTTTCCTCTCAGGGAAAATATTCGCAACTTCTACAATCTATCTTCATAATTGAAGTTCCTCATTCCTAGAATCATTCTCATAAAGCTCTTTTGCCCTGAATCCAATGCATTCACACCCCTTTTAATCTGTGGTGCTCATAACTGCACAAAATATTCCTGCTCAGTCTAACTAGTCTGTTATAGAGTTTCAGCATAAACCTTGTGTTACATATCATAAAATTCCCACAGTGTGGAAACAGGCCATTCAGCCCATGCTGATTGTCCAAAAAGCATTCCACCCTGACTCACCCCTTACAACCCTGCATTTCCCATGGCTAATCCACCTAACCTATACATCCCTGCACAATATGGGCAATTTAGCATGGCCAATCCACCTAACCTGCACATCTTTGGACTGTGGGAGGAAATCGGAACACCTGGAGGAAACCCACACAGATATGGGGAGAATGTGCAACCTCCATACAGACAATTGCCTGAGGTTGAAATTGAACCTTGGTCCCTGGTGCTATGAGGCAGCAGTGCTGACCGTGTTGGCCTTCCTTAAGTAACCCACTTTTTTTTCCATTTAACTATTAATGCTATTCCAAATTACTGTTTCTCAAAGTCTTCCCCCCCACCAAAGTTAAACAGACTGGTCTTGTCCATGTACATATCTGGCAGGTGGGATGTGTCTTGCTGGAGTGTGGTCTTTACAGTAATTGCCAATCTTTCCATCGAGACAGCCAGATGGACACACGCTGGGGCCAGAGTCAAAATGTATGGCGCTGGAAAAGCACAACTGGTCAGGAAGCATTCAAGGAGCAAGAGAGTCAATGTTTCGAGCAGAAGCTCTTCATCAGGAATGTGGTCCTCGGATGCTGCCTGACCTGCTGTAATTCCAGTGCCATACTTTTTGACTCTGATCTCCAGCATCTGCATTCCTCACTTTCTCCTACATGCTGGAGCCAGTACAATACCAATGATGTCATGAGTCTCTTTCATCCTTCAAGCCAATGACAACCTTTCCTGTTCCTTCGCCTGTCGCCAGTTTCACCATGTCATTAATGGCTGAAACCAAGGAACTATCTTCTGTCTGAGGCATAGTAGGTGCCTGCTCTTTGGTATTCCTCTGAGTGCCATGAGGTGTTCCTTTGGCAACCAGCTAAAGATTGTGCTCCCAACTCTAATCAACGCAGAGCATGTTCTGAGATGAAAGTCTCAGAGCTGGTGAAGTATGCAAGCAAAAGCCTTAATGGTGCATTCTCTCAGGGTTCAGTGCCTTCCTCCTCAGATGTGGAAGTGGATTTTATAAGCTCCAGTGCAGAAACAAAATCAGAAATTGCTGGAAAAACCCAGCAGGTCTGGCAGCACCTTTGGGGAAAAAGTGGAATTAATGCTTCAGGTCCAGGGACCCTGCTTCACGAAACATTAACTCTGCTTTCTCTCTACAGATGCTCCCTGACCTGCTGAACTTTTCCAGCAACTTCTATTTTTGTTTCTGATTTCCAGCAACTGCAGTTCTTTGGTTTTTAGCTCCAGTGCGGTATCTTCTAGGTGTGGCAGTTGACTGGATACTCTTTCTGTCGGCATAAGAAAGGAGAAAATTAGTTGTGTAAGATAAATAATAGGTTGCACAGGTAAATAGTGAGTTACCACTGGCTGCAATGGGGAATCAGTGCAGCACAGATCAATGAAGCTGACTTGATTGGTTGGCCATTGAGATCTCCCCATCCCTATGTGAGCTGTTGTGCTCTTCTCTAGCTTACTCACTACATATGGAGTGAGGAGCCTGATGTCCACTCCCCTCTGAGTGGTCTTGTCCCTTGTGGCTTGGTTGTGGACTAATTCCCCTTGCAAGAAGACAAGAGAGTTGAATATGATGTAAGTGAATAGCAAAACCATTAGTGCTGATACAGGAGCAGTGGAGGTGGTGAGAGGTGTGCCCAGTGCGTAAATGTGGTGTACAGAGAACAGATGGGTTTGTAGTTTTGGAAGATGAAGTGGATGACAGCTACTGAGTGGTCAGGATGCATGTAGTAGTGAGGAATGTTGTCCAAAAGTTTTGCACATTATGTACCTTACTAAGGTTGCTTGGGAGTACAGAACTAAAACATTGCTAAAAGATGACAAAATCATCAGAACTAGGATGTAAGAAACAGATTTGGAAAAAGGGGTATCAGTTTAATCAGCTTGAGGAGATAGTACTTATTATTTGGATCATTGTAAAATATTTTTCTAATCAGCCTGTTCAGACGTTATTACAAACCACTGGTAATGTAAGAGGGACAGTTAACTGTCAATCTTAGTTCTCAGACAGGACAGGTAGTCTTTGATTGATCATAGTGATGCCATTGGACTGTAGTAGTGATTGAAAAACTCCATGAGCCTTTATTTTCTAATGAAAAAGACACAATGTCTTTTTGAATTCATTTTGCTCACTTCAAGTCAGGCCCTTTGTGCTAATACATGGAGTTCATTGCACTTGTAAATACATTACATTGTGAGCCTTGATAATCTTAAACTGGTTTCCAGCATAATTCTTGGTGCAGTCTTACATCCTTGACCTGATTAGTGCAAGGTCAAAAGTTTTGACCTCTCGTCCCCTTTCAGAAATATCTAACTCCCTAAGGTTGAGACATGTCAGGAAGAATTGTTCAAGTCTAGTCCTATTGTACATCAGAGTGTGGCTGGACTGCAATATTAACAAAGCAGAGATAATGCTTTTTTCCACTTACAAATTTAATTCCAAATTATTATCGAGTTTCAATATGGATAGCAGTTGTACCCTTTGTTTAATTTAATGATAAATTGAATTGAAAAGTCAAATTTAAAAACATTTATCTTTTGGAAAATCTTATCAAGTTATTACTAAATGGATTGTACAGATGGACTAAAAAGTCATGAAAGGAAATTGCAGACTATGACACAGAAAGGACTGTGAGGTCATTATAAGTTACAAGATGCAAACAAGCAATGAGAGGGCTGCAGCTCTGGGCTTTTATAGGAAAATAATGATCACATAAGTGGAACTGATGAGTGCATTGGAGGACTGCAGTATTAAAATGTAGTTAAGTGTGACTGCTTAATAGTTGAAGAGGGACTGAAGCAACTTTAATAAGGACAACAATAATTAGGTCAGAAGGGAACAAAACTTAAGTACTTTATAATTAAACTAGCCACATGTCTTGATGTACTGGGAGAAATCCTCATCATTGCAAGCAATAGCCTGTTGCTTCTTGAATTCTGCATTTAATAACTGGAATATGAACAGGTGTTGATGAGTAAGCATGATATCGTTTGTTGCATCAGGAATTTTTACTTAATAATTTATGGACCTTTTGAACTGCATCAGCCATTTCCAGTACATGAAGTCCTATTGCTGTCCCAGCCATTGGGATGAAATGAGCAGAGGCATGCGACACTGATTATCCTGTTCCCCCTAGAGATGGATACCCAACCAGCAATAGCAGATAGGTACCTTCATGTAGCTTGGAAATTGAAGTGGTAAAATATAAATAGAATCCAAAGACATTTTTGATAGATTTGTAAAAGGTCAGGTCCTGCTCAGTAGCACTAGGTTATTCAGGTCAGAACTAATCATTTAAAGTGTTTTGCATTCACATGAAAATTTTCAAATAATTATATCACAGTAATGAAATTCAAAGGAAAACATTTTACAAAATTCCCAGAAACTGGGATCATTGATTTCATGATGGAGTTCGAATACATTCTGACTAATAATCTGTGCATAATGCGAATATTGATGTCAGGGCTATTACAGCAAGATTGCCTTGTTTCAGACAGTTTGTTATGTGCCTCTAAGTTCCAAGAAATGCAGCTAGAAGCCTAGCTTCTTCCCGAGTCAATGAGAGAAATTGTGCCGAATAACTGGCAATAATTGTCCCTTCCAATTTAGAGGTTATAAAAACCACTATAAAAATGACAAATAGTAGATGTTACACAGCTACTTGGTTAGAGACAAATAACCATCACTAAAACAGAATGACTTTATAATTCTTTTGAGCATTTTTCATATCTTTCTAAAAGGCTAAGCCAATTCATGTCAAAACAACACTAATTCCTGAAGCCTCAGGTGATAGATAACATGTCTTATCCTGACACATTGCTAACTGCTTCTGCGTCCCCAAGGCAATTGTTTAGTGCACTAGTCTGAATTCTGTGTTTTTTCAATACTTGTTTCAAATTGTCTTTATCTATTGTCACTTATGACTGCTTGAATTACATTGAATTGATTCATAAGCCTCATGAAAACAATGATCTTTCTTGCTGTTAAAACCACCAGCCTATCCTGCTTTGAAGGTGTCCAAAAATGTCACAGCTTAGGATTTTCATTGAGACATTTGCTGCGTTAATGATTGCACAATCGAGGCAAACTATATTTATTTGCTGCAATAGTATACAGCATGATGACTAGCAATTTGCAAAATAATTGCATGCTTGATATAATAGGGTAGAATTTGAGCTTGGGTTGGTGGATTGGCGGAATTCATGAGTTTGCTCATCCATTGAGAAAGTGCAAAGGACTGAGGCATTTGAGCCCAAGAAAAAAAGCTCAGAAAATGGGCTTTATGTTGAGGCTTGGATCCAGCTTTGGTCAGCCAACAGCACATTCAAAAGGGCGAGGTTAATTGTGGAATTTGGCAAGCTCACAGAATATCGAATCTCTATTCTTCTGGAGCCTGGAGGAATGCACCTGGCATCATAAAAATGAATTCAGAAAAGGTTTAGGGCAATGTTTTTTAAATTACCTCCCACGACAAATGGATAAAGTGTACAATACACCTGAGAATGGCACAGTGGCTCCTAGGCATATAATAAATGGTCCTATTGTTCCAGTGGGAATTGCTCTTCCCACTCATTAGAAAGTCTCTTCCACAGTGGTCATAAAGGAACTGCAATATAAAAGAAACATGCTTTTTTGAGACTACCACTGCTTATTTCAATTCAGTAAACAGAATTCAGTCGGATGGTATGGATTTTCGCTGAGTCGAGATGACATCGGAGTTGTTTAAAAATGGCAGAGAGGTCCTGATTCCTGGATTCTCAACTCATATTTTCAGGAATACCTTTGTAGGTTAGACATGATTTGGAGATGCCGGTCTTGGACTGGGGTGTACAAAGTTAAAAATCACACAACACCAGGTTATAGTCCAACAGGTTTAAGTGGAAGCACACTAGCTTTTGGAGTGTCGCTCCTTCATCACCTGAAGGATGCTGTCAGTGCATATGCTGTATTCCAGACCTGACCAGCTCCTTTGTAAGGTCCATTTACTGGTTCTTAATAACTTTACATGGAGTTGTGGCGCCTTTTCAAACTGTGGTGATCCATGGCACCTCAGAGATGCCGTGAAACGTAGTCTGCACAAAGTTACTTTCTGGCAGGTACATTCAAAAGGTTCTTGTACCAACCATGGTATCTAAGATACCATATCTATCTTCCTCATTTTCAATCAAATAATTAATCAGTTGAGGGTTCAATGCAAGGGAACTTTGAAAAATCAAAAAGAAATTAGAGTAGTAAAGAGGTGAACAATAATCAAAGTTTGACAAGAAGGAATAGCAAATATTTGTAGAAGAGTGCAGTAAAGTAGTAAAAAGAGGAGTCAAAATGTAAAGCTCTTTATCAGAATGCATTCAGCATTTGTGACGAGATAAGTTGATGACACAAGTAGAAGTAAATGGATATGATGTGGTAACTGTTATGGAGACGTGGTTGCAGCTGACCAAGATTGAGAGCTCAATATTCAAGAGAGTTCAACATTCCATAAGAATAAGCAAAAGATATAAGGAGATGGGTAGATTTTTAGATTTAGAAAATAAATAGAGATAAATTAATAAGATATCTCAAAGCTAAGGATCCTCTGGGGGATAGTGGTCACAACAATGACAGAGTTTCAAGTCTCAAACTAATGTCCTCAACTTACATAAAGCCAATTACAGAGATATAATGGAAGGGTTGTCTAGAGCGGTCAGGGAAAATTGACTCGGGAATGTGAGGGGATGAGGAGCGACAAACGATTAAGCAGATATGTCATAATGCTCAGCACCAATTCATTGTGGTCAAGAAGAAGGACTTGAAGTGAAGAATGAACCACAGTGGTTAACAAACGTGGTCAAAAGGAGTATCCAGTTAAAAACTAAGGTATTTAAGCAGCATAAACTAGTGATTGGTAGGCCAGAAAATTGGGATCATTTTAGAACTCAACAGTGGACTAAAGAATAATGAAGCGGGATAAAATGGATTATGAAAATGAATTGGCAAGAAAAACAAACAGAAAAATTTTCTATGGATACATATAAAAAGCGAATAGTTAAAGTAGGTGTGGCTCCTTTGGAAGGTGAGATGGTGAATTGATAATGGGGAAACACAATAATATTTTGCAAAATAAAGAACTCTGGGTGCTGGAAATCTGAAACACAAACAGAAATTGCTGGAGAAACTCCACAGAACTGCCAGTGTCTGTGGAGAGGAAGCAGAGTCAATGTTTTGGGTCAGTGATCCTTCTTCAAGAGTTTTAGATGAGGTTACATTACAGTGTGGAAACAGGCCCTTCGGCCCAAGAAGTCCACACCGACCCACCGAACCCACCCATACCCCTACATTTACCCCTTACCTAACACTACGGGCAATTTAGCATGGCCAATTCACCTGACCTGCACATCTTTGGACTGTGGGAGGAAACCGGAGCACCCGGAGGAAACCCACGCAGACACGGGGAGCATGTGCAAACTCCACACAGTCAGTCGCCTGAGGCGGGAATTGAACTCGGGTCTCTGGTGCTGTGAGGCAGCAGTGCTAACCACTGTGCCACCATGCCGCCCACAAGTTCTGAAGGACCTGATTGCCTGCGTCCAAGGATTTTCAAAGAACTGTTTCAAAGAAAATTGGAGGCATCGATCAAAATATTCCAGAACTCACTGGGGATTTTGGGGGAGCTCGAGCAGTTTGGAAAACTGCTGATGTGATACTCTGTTCAAGAAAGGTGGGAAACAGAAAACGCTGTATCAGCTTAGCTATCTATGATGGGAAAATGCTAGAGTACATTATTAGGAAGGAAATAGCAGAGCATTGAGCTAATCTTAACATAATCAAATAGAGTCAATATGGTTTTGTGAAAGAGAAATCATGTATGACAAAATTGCTGGAGTACTTTGAGGACAAGAAAAGCATAGTTGATAAAGGGGTAGATGTATTCATATTTCCAGAATGCATTTTATAAGTTGCTACATAAAGGGATATTGCATAAGGTAGAAACTCATGGTTTTGGGAGGATTGTATTTGGTAGATTCAGGATCGGTTAATACACAGAAAACAGAGTTGGGCTTGAAAGTTCCTTTCCAAGGTACAAAGACATAACTAGTAGAAGGCCATAGGAATCAGTCTTCCGTTCTCAATGACTTACTATCCATATTAATGACTTGGAGGAGGGGGCAAAGTGCAATTGCTCAAATTTGCTGACAATAGAAACATAGGTCAGAGGGCATGTTGTGATGAGAACATAAAAAATCTGCAAGATGACACAGATACATTGACTGAGAACATGTATTTTGTAGGAATAATCAAAAGACAGACTATTATTTAAATGGAGAGAAACTACAAAAAAGTGCAGGATTTGTATGTTCTTGTGAATGAAACACAAAAAGTTAGCATGCAAGTGCAGCAGGTCATTAAGAAAGCAAATGAAACCTGTATTGATCAGAGGTTGGAAGTTAAGCATAGGTATATCTACATAGAGAGTTGGTGGATCCAAACCTATAGCACTGTATACAGTTTTAGACCCCATATTTATAAACAGATATATTGACATTGGAGGCAGTTCAAAACAGATTCATTAAGCAAGTACCTGCAATGATAGGTTGTCTTTTCAAGAATAGTTAACAGGTTAGGCCTTTACTTATTAGATTTCAGAAGAATGAGGATTGATCTTATTGAAACATATAAGAATCTGAGGGGGCTTGACAGAGTAGATTTGAGAAGATGTTTCTGTTAGTGGGGGAATCATTGATCAGCGGGTATAGTTACAGAATAAGGAGACACTCAATTAAAACTGTGGTGTGAAGGAATTTCTTCACTCAGAAGTAGTGAATGTCTGGAATTCTCCATCCCATAGAATTATAGAGGCTAGTTCACTGAGAGGATTTAAAGAGGAGGTGGATTGATGCTTAAATTATCGGGAAATTGAGAAGTTGGAATGAAAGAGGTGTAAAGGTCTGGGACAGGTAAGCCTTGACCTTATTGGCCTACTCCTGCTCCTATTTCTGACATTCTTATGTTCTGGCAGAACCACTCAACTCCTGACCTCTTTACAGCTGTGGTTCAAATATGGACAAAAGAGTTAAACTCTAGAGGTAGGATGAGAAATACTGCTCTTGATATCAAGGCCTAATTTGACTGAGTGTGACATCAAGGATCCCTCACAAATCTACAGTCAATGAGAACTGGAGGCAAACTCTAAGCTGGCTGGAGTCATACCAAGAACCAGACATCCTCTGAATACAGCCCAAGACTCAACCATCTTGAGCTGCTTCATCAGTAACCTTCCCTCTACCATAAAGTCAGAGGTGGGAATGTTTGCTGATTGCACCATGTTCAGCATTATTCTGACTCCTCAGATACTGAAGTGGTCTGTGTCCAACCACAGAAAAATCTGGAGAATATCCAGGTTTGGGCTAACAATTAGGAAGTGCCATTCGTGCCAAACAAGTGCCAACAATGATGTGGAGGTGCTGGTGTTGGACAATGATGGACAACGTTGGACTATAGCCTGGTGTTGTGTGATTTGTGACCATCTCCAACAAGAAAGTATCTAACCATAACTTTGATCTTGGTAGCATTACCATCCTTGAATCCCCCACAATCAACATTCCGTGGGTTTCCATTGTTGAGAAACAGAACTCGACCAGCTGTATAACTACGATGGCTACAAGAACAATATTCCTGATGAAGGGCTTTTGCTTGAAATGTTGATTCTCCTGCTCTTCGAATGCTGCCTGACCTGCTGTGTTTTTTCCAGTGCCACACTCTTAACTCTGATCTCCAGCCAGGGAACTGTAGACCAGTGAGCCTGACATCGGTGGTGGGCAAGTTTTAGATTAGATTAGATTACTTACAGTGTGGAAACAGGCCCTTCGGCCCAACAAGTCCACACCGATCTGCCGAAGCGCAACCCACCCATTCCCCTACATTTACCTCTTTTACCTAACACTACGGGCAATTTAGCATGGCCAATTCACCTGACCTGCACATCTTTAGTGCTGTGGGAGGAAACCGGAGCACCCGGAGGAAATCCACGCAGACACGGGGAGAATGTACAAGCTCCACACAGTCAGTCGCCTGAGTCGGGAATTGAACCCGGGTCGCTGGCGCTGTGAGGCAGCAGTGCTAACCACTGTGCCACCGTGCCACCCACTAGTTGTTGGAGAGAATCCTGAGGGACAGGATGTACATGTATTTGGAAAGGCAAAGATTGATTATGGATAGTCAACATGGTTTTGTGTGTGGAAAATCATGTCTCACAAACTTGTTTGAGTATTTTGGAGAAGTAACAAAGAGGATTGATGAGGGCAGAACAGTAGATGTGATCTATATGGACTTCAGTAAGGCATTCAACAAGGTTTCCCATGGGAGACTGGTTAGCAAGTTTAGATTTCATGGAGAGAACTAGCCATTTGGATTCAGAACTGCTCAAAGGTAAAAGACAGAGGTAGTAGTGGAGGGTTGTTTTTCAGATTGGAGGTCTGTGACCAGTGGAGTGCCAAGAGGATTGATGCTGGGTCCATTCATATAAATGATTTGAATGTGACATAAGAGGTACAGTTAGTAAGTTTGCAGATGACATAAAAATTGGATGTGTACTGGATAGTGAGGAAGGTTACCTCAGATTGTAACGGGATCTTGATCAGATGCGCCAGTGGGCTAAGAAGTGGCAGGTGGAGTTTAATTCAGATAATGCGATGTGCTGCATTTTGGGAAAGCAAATCTTAGCAGGACTTATACACTTAATGGTAAGGTCCTTGGGAGTGTTGCTGAACAAAGAGACCTTGGACTGCAGGTTCGTAGGTCCTTGAAAGTGGAGTTGCAGGTAAATAGGGTAGTGGAGAAGGCGTTTGGTATGCTTTCCTTTATTGTTCAGAGTATTGAGTACAGGAGTTGGGAGGTCATGTTGTGGTTGTACAGGACATTGGTTAGGCCACTGTTGGAATATTGCGTACAGTTCTGGTCTCCTTCCTATCGGAAAGATGTTGTGAAACTTGAAAGGGTTCAGAAAAGATTTACAAGGATGTTGCCAGGGTTGGAGGATTTGAGCTATAGGGAGAGGTTGAATAGGTTGGGGCTGTTTTTCCTGGAGTGTCGGAGGCTGAGGGGTGACTTTATAGAGGTTTATAAAATTATGAGGGGCATGGATAGGATAAATAGACAAAGTCTTTTCCCTGGGGTCAGGGAATCCAAAACTAGAGGGCATAGGTTTAGAGTGAGAGGGGAAAGATATAAAAGAGACCTAAGGGGCAACGTTTTCTCGCAGAGGGTGGTACGTGTTTGGAATGAGCTGCCAGAGGAAGTGGTGGAGCCTGGTACATTTGCAACATTTAAGAGGCATCTGGATGGGTATATGAATAGGAAGGGTTTGGAGGGATATGGGCCAAGTACTAGCAGGTGGGACTAGATTGGGTTGGGAATCTGGTTGGCATGACACGAGTTGGGCCGAAGGATCTCTTTCCATGCTGTACATCTCTATGACTCTGTGAGTTTCTGCATTCTGTATTTCTTCAGGATAAATGCCTTGTTATGTTGCAAGGCAAATTCAATCACTTTCCTCTGCTTATTCCACTTTCACCATCAACATAATGAATACGTATTGAATTGGTATCCTCAGGCAGACTGTTATAAGGAAGACTTCCATCTGATCCATTACCAGAAATCACAATAAATGCTAAACTCTTTCAATGATAAGCTTTTCATCTAATTATCATGTTAAATGTTTTCAGATGAACTCAAAGTATTGCATTCATAAATAGAGCTGATAAATATGATACTAGTTGTGTAAGCATGTAAATAAATACAAACATACATCTTTGCAATTTGATAGGCAGCATGAACCTGTTACCTAAGATGAAATTAAATTATTACCTGCAGACCTTTCAAGATTGTGGCCTGACCTGATGTAGACATTCATAATTCAAATCAGTGAACAAAACAGATCTAAAAGGAAAGGGCACATTTTCTGTTTCTTAAATTTTACTGAATCAAGTAAAGTCAGACATTACTGGAAATGAGAGATTTAGTAAAAGGTATGTTTTGTGATGGGATACCCAGAGTGTAATCCTGGGACTGTTTTTTTTTAGCATATGTAGATGACTTGGACATTTGGCAAGCAAAGTTTCAGTGTTAATAGAAGATGCCAAAATAGGAGGCAGATCAAAGAAGAACATGCAACCAGATTCCACAAATGTAGATATGTTAAGCAACTCGTTCAATATGCATTTATTTGAAACAATATGGCTAAATATTGCATAATTAGTACAAGAATAACCAAACAAACATCTGCATTGATTAATTTAGAATTTTATCAGAATCCTTGCATAGTATATACATGTCTCTCAATTAAATTCAGCAATGGCAGCCCCAGGGCAGGCAGTGATCAGGGTGAGAGAGGGTGCAGGCAGCCCCAGGGCAGGCAGTGTCCAGGGTGAGAGAGGGAGCAGGCAGTTCGGGGCAGGCAGTGATCAGGGTGGGAGAGGGAGCAGGCAGTTCGGGGCGGCCCGTGATCAGGGTGGGAGAGGGAGCAGGCAGCCTGGGGCAGGCAGTGATCAGGGTGAGAGAGGGAGCAGGCAGTTCGGGGCAGGCAGTGATCAGGGTGGGAGAGGGAGCAGGCAGCCTGGGGCAGGCAGTGATCAGGGTGAGAGAGGGAGCAGGCAGCCTGGGGCAGGCAGTGATCAGGGTGAGAGAGGGAGCAGGCAGCCTGGGGCAGGCAGTGATCAGGGTGAGAGAGGGAGCAGGCAGCCTGGGGATGGCAGTGATCAGGGTGAGAGAGGGTGCAGGCAGCCTGGGGCAGGCAGTGTCCAGGGTGAGAGAGGGTGCAGGCAGCCCCAGGGCAGGCAGTGATCAGGGTGAGAGAGGGAGCAGGCAGCCTGGGGCAGGCAGTGATCAGGGTGAGAGAGGGTGCAGGCAGCCCAGGGCAGGCAGTGATCAGGGTGAGAGAGGGAGCAGGCAGCCTGGGGATGGCAGTGTCCAGGGTGAGAGAGGGAGCAGGCAGCCTGGGGCAGGCAGTGATCAGGGTGAGAGAGGGTGCAGGCAGCCCAGGGCAGGCAGTGATCAGGGTGAGAGAGGGAGCAGGCAGCCTGGGGATGGCAGTGATCAGGGTGGGAGAGGGAGCAGGCAGCCCAGGGCAGGCAGTGATTAGGGTGAGAGAGGGAGCAGGCAGCCCAGGGCAGGCAGTGTTCAGGGTGAGAGAGGGAGCAGGCAGCCTGGGGCAGGCAGTGATCAGGGTGAGAGAGGGAGCAGGCAGTTCGGGGCAGGCAGTGATCAGGGTGAGAGAGGGAGCAGGCAGCCTGGGGATGGCAGTGATTAGGGTGAGAGAGGGAGCAGGCAGTTCGGGGCAGGCAGTGTTCAGGGTGAGAGAGGGAACAGGCAGCCTGGGGCAGGCAGTGTTCAGGGTGAGAGAGGGAACAGGCAGCCTGGGGCAGGCAGTGATCAGGGTGAGAGAGGGAGCAGGCAGCCTGGGGATGGCAGTGTTCAGGGTGAGAGAGGGAGCAGGCAGCCTGGGGCAGGCAGTGATCAGGGTGAGAGAGGGAGCAGGCAGCCTGGGGATGGCAGTGTTCAGGGTGAGAGAGGGAGCAGGCAGCCTGGGGATGGCAGTGTCCAGGGTGAGAGAGGGAGCAGGCAGCCTGGGGCAGGCAGTGATCAGGGTGAGAGAGGGTGCAGGCAGCCCAGGGCAGGCAGTGATCAGGGTGAGAGAGGGAGCAGGCAGCCTGGGGATGGCAGTGATCAGGGTGGGAGAGGGAGCAGGCAGCCCAGGGCAGGCAGTGATTAGGGTGAGAGAGGGAGCAGGCAGCCCAGGGCAGGCAGTGTTCAGGGTGAGAGAGGGAGCAGGCAGCCTGGGGCAGGCAGTGATCAGGGTGAGAGAGGGAGCAGGCAGTTCGGGGCAGGCAGTGATCAGGGTGAGAGAGGGAGCAGGCAGCCTGGGGCAGGCAGTGATCAGGGTGAGAGAGGGAGCAGGCAGTTCGGGGCAGGCAGTGATCAGGGTGAGAGAGGGAGCAGGCAGCCTGGGGATGGCAGTGATTAGGGTGAGAGAGGGAGCAGGCAGTTCGGGGCAGGCAGTGTTCAGGGTGAGAGAGGGAACAGGCAGCCTGGGGCAGGCAGTGTTCAGGGTGAGAGAGGGAACAGGCAGCCTGGGGCAGGCAGTGATCAGGGTGAGAGAGGGAGCAGGCAGCCTGGGGATGGCAGTGTTCAGGGTGAGAGAGGGAGCAGGCAGCCTGGGGCAGGCAGTGATCAGGGTGAGAGAGGGAGCAGGCAGCCTGGGGATGGCAGTGTTCAGGGTGAGAGAGGGAGCAGGCAGCCTGGGGATGGCAGTGTCCAGGGTGAGAGAGGGAGCAGGCAGCCTGGGGCAGGCAGTGATTAAGGTGGGAGAGGGAGCAGGCAGCCTGGGGCAGGCAGTGATCAGGGGCAGAGAGGGAGCAGGCAGCCTGGGGCAGGCAGTGTTCAGGGTGAGAGAGGGAACAGGCAGCCTGGGGATGGCAGTGTTCAGGGTGAGAGAGGGAACAGGCAGCCTGGGGCAGGCAGTGTTCAGGGTGAGAGAGGGAACAGGCAGCCTGGGGCAGGCAGTGATCAGGGGGAGAGAGGGAACAGGCAGCCTGGGGCAGGCAGTGTTCAGGGTGAGAGAGGGAACAGGCAGCCTGGGGCAGGCAGTGTTCAGGGTGAGAGAGGGAACAGGCAGCCTGGGGATGGCAGTGTTCAGGGTGAGAGAGGGAACAGGCAGCCCGGGGCGGCCCATGATCAGGGTGAGAGAGGGAGCAGGCAGCCCGGGGCAGGCAATGTTGAGGGAACAGGCAGTCCGAGTTGGTTAAGTCCACGCTGCGAGAAGAAGTAGGCAGCCCCAGAGCAGCAGAAAGAAAATGAAAGGCAGCAAGATCAGGCAGCCTGTTGGTGACAGCGGTAACAGGAACAAGCTGCAAGTTGGTAAGAGTAGGCAGCTCGGACGGCAGCGAGGACAAGGTTGAGCCCAGAGCCAGGGAAGGTCGTGCCCTTGTGAGAAGTGTGAGTCTAGCATGGCCAGGTGCTTATGAATTGTGGTGTTGAACTGTTATTTGATTCTTTTTAGTTTAAGTTTTAGTAAGAAAGACACTATTGTTGAACTTTTAAATTTTATGTTCTATAATTTTCTGCTTTGTATCTAAGGTTCTATACCGAGGTACCTTTGAATGTAAGATGGCGCCATAAGTGGTGGCTTGTAAACTTTTCACTGTACTACACATGACAATAAACCTAATGTAATTCAATTCAATTAAGTACAACCATTGCCAATTATAAGAAGACAGTTTGAGGAAGGTAACTAACTTGGTTTCAAGAAGCAGGCCAGTTATTTAAATATGCCAATGAGGGGTTGTGTCTTATATTTAACAGCCTTTCATATTTCATGCTTTATGTGATTATTTGGCAGCTTGGGGCTAGGGGGAAGGGCTGTGGGGCTGGGTGTTGGTGTGTGTGGAGTGAGGTAACCAAAGACTGGATCCAGCATGTCATTTCCAACATTGCTGTCAGCCAGGTGAAACAGTAAACAGGATCACCCGCATTTCTAGGCTGCCCAGTCATTACCGGTGCCACATCTCTGTTCCCTCCCTTTAAATATTGGAGACATAGCTAATGTTAGAATTGGGAGTGACTGAGGCCAGTAAAAAACACTCAATTCAATCTGCTTCATCACTCAAATTTATTGCTGATGATACATTCTGTTCTTCTAAGAGGTTATAAGACTCATAATTCATGAAGCTGAACGCACATGTGACAATACTCTTTCTCATAGGTAAAAGAACACCCATCAGATATTTTCATTTGTACACCATTACTTATTTTGGCAGAATATTTTAGGTCAAATTTGAAATATTCATAAAGAGTCACAAAGAATTCACTCCATAGAACCACTGGTTCACTTTTCACTTGCGCAATCCGTCATTTACTTAAAGTAATGAAAATAACATTGACCCTCACAAGGTGAAAGGAAGATTACATGGATAGACTTGATTTACTTGTTTTTTTATTACAAGCATTCTTCTATATGTAGAAAGAACATTTTACACTTCACAGTTACTGTAGAATTCTGGCCTCTTTTAATCGGATTGAACTTGTAACTGAATTAATAAAATTTATTGACATGAGAATTATCCTGGTACCTGTTTAATCCTAAGTGCTAGATTTTCATGCCTTGGTCTGTGTTGACACACACGCAGAAGTGCTTTAAAAATGACAGGTGGGATCTGATTCTGATATTCCTGTCCCATTCCCATTTCTTGCAATTATTGCCAGTGTGGGATAAGGGATCAGGGAAACAGTTTGCATGCAGCATTTCCCAAATTTGATGACTCCATTGCAGAAGTGGACATATCATCCTAATGTTGATGGAGTTGGGCCAACTTTGTGAAATGATTCACGGCTCCTCGAAAGAGTTGTGCACCATGGGGAAATTCTGCCTCTGGAGTTAGGAATCATTTGGCAGGTAAATTTGAATGGTGTTTAAGAGGCATATGATAATATGTCTTTCAATGTATTTAAGTCCATTTTTTAAATTTTGTACGAGCTATGAGCCATCTAATTTGGTGCAGGTATGATGGACCAAGGACCTGCTTTCTGTGTTGTCGCAACACTGTGATTCTGAATAATCCTGACAAATCTTTAAAATAAAAGACTAGACAATCTAAAATCTCTCTGAAAATATTGTTCTCGTAAAACTGTCAATCAAACATAGGAAGAGATCAATCCCATTGAAGAGACTGTCACTCCTCTCAACTCTTAATCTTGTCAAATAAACATACAGGCATTGAGAGAACAAAACATTTCTAAGGCAGATAAATTTGTTATAATCTTGAAAGGATATCAACAAAACTAAACAGTCTCAACTCTCATAGCTTCCTCAAGGTTTTCTGAACCAACTATAACAGGATTAATTTTCTTTCATCATTTTTGGAACTGAGCCAAACATTCATAATGAGGCCATCTGAGAAAGTCAATGTCTCTCCATCTGCTCAGGTAGGTTCTTTTGATAGTTTCTAAATGGCCTTATTATGAATGCTAGGCTGAGTTCCAAGGATGGCTTTTGGGTAAGGCAATACTGACTAAAAGCTGGGTGGTCAACAGCCATGAATATAACCATATCATAACATCATAGAATCTCTATAGTACAGAAATATGCCATTCATCCCATTCAGACCTATCCCCAACCCTATCCCTGTTACCTTGCATTGCCCATGGCTAACACATCCCTGAACACTACAGGGCAATTTAACATGGCCGATCTACCTAACCTGCATGTCTTTGCACTATGGGAGGAAACCCACTCAGATATGTGGGGAATATGCAAACCCCATGCAGGCAGTCACTCAAGGATGGAATCAAACCCTGGTCACTGGTGCTGTGAGGCAGCAGTGCTAGCCACTGTTCCATTGTGCCACCCAGTATCTCAGAAATTGAGGCAGGCCTGTAGCCTAATGTCCTTGCTATAACAAACTTCATTTGTTGCTTTATACCTGCCCACTGAGGCAGTGGCATCATGCTCCTCAGATGCTGCCTGACCGGCTATGCTTTTCCAACACCACACTTTGATCTCCAGCATCTGTAATGCTCACTTTCTCCCACTGAGACAATGGGCCTGATTTCATTTGAAGCCACCTCCTCTGGATGAATGTGTTGGACAGTTAATGCCACTTTGAAGAAGGTTGTGAAGTCCTGACTCCTGATTCTTACGTTGAAAATGAAAATCTAGCAGAAAGTCTCTGATGTCTGGTGATGGCATCCTTTGGGGCCGCACCGTGGCTCTGTGATTGGCACTACTGACTTGTAGCACCAGGGACCCGGGTTCAATTCCACTCTAAGGCGACTGTGTGAAGTTTGCATAGTCTCCTCGTGTTTCTGCCAGTTTCCTCCAAGTGCTCTGGTTTCCTGCTACAGTCTAAAGATATGCAGGTTTAGGTGGATTGGCCATATTAAGATGCCCTGGAGTGCCTGGGGATGTGCAGGCTAGGTGGATTAGCCACTGGAAATGCAACATCACAGGGATGCTCCTTGGATGGTCAGTGTGGACTTGATGGAGTGAATAGTCTGCTTCCTGCACAATAGGGATTCCATTCACTGGAAATCTTTACAGTAACATAAAAGATTGTATAGCTCACCTGGCAATAAAAATAACCATCATTTCTTCACTCTCATATCCCTTTATTTCTTCCTTACATTTCAGTTTACACTTCTGAACTGTTAATCACCCTGTATATTTAACAGTTAAATTCCATCTGACTGTGGACTTGCCATTTTCAAAGTAGAATGTGAGAAGGTGTGAGAGGTAGGAGCATATTAGCATCAGCCATGGTTTTATTCCCACCATTAATCACAGCCTCAGTCATGGACACTTTATTGACGGCCAGCACTTTTGCCTTCATGAAGATGAGGGCAAGTCCCTTTTGTGGGACAGTACACTCAGAGCCTGGAGATGATTAACAAGCAAATTCAGGCAAGAAATCTTCAAAAGCTTATCTTCTTCATGGAATCCCAAACAGCGTGGAAGAAAGCCACTGGCCCATCAAGTCCTCTCCAACACTCTGATAACATCACACCTAGGCAAAAATGAGGAATGCAGATGCTGGAAATCAGAGTCCAGATTAGAGTGGTGCTGGAAAAGCACAGTATCCGAGGAGCAGGAAATCAACATTTTGGGCAAAAGCCCTTCATCACACCTAGACCCATCTCATCCCTGTAAGGCTACATTTCTCATAGCTAATCCACCTAACCTGCACACCTTGGATACTGCAGGCAATTTAGTATGGCCAATCCACCTAACCTGCACATCTTTGGACTGTGAGAGGAAACCGGAGCACCTAGAGGAATTGGACACAGACGTGAGGAGAATGTGCAAACTCCACACACACAGTCACCTGAGGGTGGAATTGAGCCCCTGTTCCTGGTGCTCTGAGGAAGCAAAGCTAGCCACTGAGCCACCATACTGCTCCACTTGGTAGCACTTTATGTGTTTGGCTCTTCTGCATCCTAGTTTACAAACCAACACTTTCATCATCAAATGTCACTGATTCCACCCACCCTGGACCTTGTCCTATTAATTTTCCAGTTGTATTTCACATCTAGAAAAAGGAAAATGATGGTAGGGAACACAGCTTGTGTGATTGCCTTCAGAACCATGATCTGCCTGGTTGCCCAATACCTCGCAGAGCCTTTATGTTCCCATGTGCCTCACACTGCTCCAACAGCCTATTCCCCTTGATTCCCCACTGCGCAAATCATAACATTGACCTGCACTTCCAACTGCCTTCCCCTACCCTGAACACCTTCATAATGCCTATTATACAGTTAAACAAGTAGCTCAGGATTTCCCCATCTCCCTCAAGTCTCTGACATAACAAATACTTCTTGGTATGGATGAATAAATGGTCGTTTGCTTGAGAATGATTTACTTAGATGTCACTCTTTGTCATTCTGTGCCTCTGACAGTTCTTTTATTTCTTGAGTGTTGTTTGCTGAACGCGTTTGTTTGATGTTATTGTTGGTAGACTGTCATCTTGTTGACAGGATCTTTAGTTTCCTCAAACCATATATTGGAAAACAATGAATTGGTGAAAGAAAATTTCTTATTTTGACTTTGTCATAACATAGATTTCAGGAAAGATATTCCACTATGACGCATGTTCTTATCCGAGGTCAGTGTTTTGTTTGCTTTTGTTGTTATCAGTGGCATTGGCTGTACAGTGTTGACAATCTCTTCTCCGAACAGTTGTACTCTCAGGACTGTTTGTATTAATGGTGCAGCAAAGTTTTCAGATGGGTGGTTTCACTGGAGTTTTCTGGTCATCAAGTTCTGAAGATGTTTCCAGGGGAATGGGTAGTTTTTCTGTGTTAGTAACGTGAAGCAGTAGTTTCTGTACCAACACAACTGATCTTAGTTGGTATGTGCTCCTTTTTGAGTGCAGCCAGCATTCTTTTGAGATCAGTAAAGTTTTCTTATTGCTTTCAAAGGTTCAGTTGGTAAATGGAAGATGTCTTTTAGATGTTTGAAATCCTTCCCCAAATTTCAACATTTTTAAGGCAAAAGAAGACTTCCTGTTCTGAAGTGAATTCTTCTGATTCTGGACAATATAAGCATATATTGGGAGTTTATAATACGTATGTCTTAAAGTAAAACGTAATATTTCTTTGATCTTAGGTGTTGGTCCATCTGATCAGATCAGTAGGCGGAAACATTGTATTTTCTAACCAGTGAATTTTGTCAGATGATACAGTAACCCTCACTCTTGAATCAAGTTTGAACTGAGTTGAATGTTCAATCATGTCTGTTTTAGCTGGACCACCTATTTCCCCCGGGAATGGCTGTCAAATTTCTTCTAAAGGAGGTATGTCATCACCCAAGGATACATGTTCAAATAGCAGTATGTTTCAGAAAGTATTTTATAGGTGATATTTGTTATGAGGTATTGAATTTTATTGTCCAAATACCTTTTTCTTTCCTAAAATATGGCATTTTGCATGTTCAGGTGCCTTCAAATAATTTCCATTCGTCAACAAAAAAGCTTCAAAATTATTAATCTTTGCAAAATCTTTTTCTGCCTTGACTATTAAGTTCCAAACTCTTGAACTATGTTGCCACTTGGAAAAAATTATTAACTGGATAACTGCACTTTCGCATATTTTTTTCTGCAGCTTATAATATTCTTGTGGGAAAAAAAAAGCTTGTTTTAATAAAGACAAACATATTTGGTCTTTTTTTCTAAACATCCCATCACAGAATTTTGCTGTAAAATTATTCTCACTGTAAGGGACTAAATTTACTTCTGAAACTCAATATTGGTTCTTTTTTTCTGGGATTGTGACTCAATTTTTTCTTGTAGCTTTAGTGAGTCCATTTCAGCTACTCCCAAACCCATAACACTTTTCCCTGGTTCTGGCTAATTTAAGCTTCCAAAGAAAGACTTACTGCTGTTAACGTTTCTCCAGCTCTGAGCTGCTGTCTCCTGGCTGCTGTTGTTGCTTTCAGGAGCTGACTGGATTTGTGCATTTTTTAACAGTTGCTGAATTCTTAAAGAGGCAGTCACTTTTTTTTTTGGGGAATGTGCTTCCTTCTCTCTTTTCTTCAGCTTGTTGTGGATTCTTGGCAGTGCATGACTTTTCTTCATTTTAGACAGCACTCCATACCATCATCAACTATGTTTGTATCAGTTCCCAAAGTTGGCATTGCTCAAATCTTCATTGTGTAGATTCATTTCCACTAATCTCTCTTGTAATTCTAATCTTCAGGGTTTATTCATATTAAGTGGTGAAAAACAACTAATAAGTCTTTAGCAGATGAAGAACAAACCTGAACTAACTTCGGGTCCTGATGGCTGCAGAGTCCCCAAGCTAAAATTAGATGCTGGGTGAGTTCAATGGTTTTAGAACCTGAAAACCTTCTTCCAACTCCTTTACTCATCTCCACACCCTTGTCCCATTACATGGGCTGCTTTCGACACAGACAACCCAATTTCCACTGACTTATGGGCCCCATTATCAGCTTTTCTTTCTTCCTGGCTTACCATTCTCTACCCTGTTGTCTGCAAACTGTCTTTTTCTCTCTCTGGGCTCAACTGCTTACTCTTGTCCCCATACCTACACCCCCAATCCTCTGTCTTCAACACATGTACCATCTTTTCCTAGCTACTAATAGTTCTGAAGAAGGATCACTGTGTCCAAAGCTTTAACGTGGCATTTTCTCGAGAGATATCGCCAGACCTGCTGAGTTTCTCCAGAATTTCTGTTTTTATTTGTCTTTTAGCACTGTCTACTTAACTCGGACCTAATTGCTATCATGCAATAAACTCCACCTCATTAAGATAGTAGCTCTTCTTGTTAAGACTCAATAGTGGTTGATCTTCTCCTCTTGTAGACTAAATAAGTTTTTTGATTCCATCAAGGAAAGAACAATGATGGCAGCACCCTTACAGCCACAACTTACACACTTGCATCCCTCTGTATTCTCAGTATGATCTCACAAAATGCAGGAAAACACAATTATTTTCCTTCTCAAAAATGGCAAGCACCATTTTTCTACTTATTGTCACCAAACTGGGGCTAGTTAGGAATGATGCAAATGCCCAAATTTATAAATCTGTTGTTTTGTTGTTCATCATTTAGTCTGAGTGAAAGGATCTATGGATTTTGAACAATTCTAATTGCTGTCTACTTTTTTGGTGACCTTCAAGTGTTTTATTTTAAAAGTTGGTTGCATACGTGGAGGGAATGCTAACGGTGAAGTGATGCCTGGCCATCAGCCAAGAGAACTCATAGGCAGGAACAGCACGGTTCTTTAAATATGCTTGCTTCGCAGGTCAGATTGAAGGATACTTGACCAGAGCAATAAATTTGCAGACTTAAAAGGAGGTGGAATATGCTGATTAATCCACTGCTCATTTAGCCTGACACTTGAGAATTGTCTTTATTTTTATGTAATGTCTAGGATGGAATGGTTCTTCTCTCAACATATATTAACAATCAGAGATCTAGATTATGCCACAGTCCTCAATGCCTCGAGCTTGTCATAACCTTTCATTTCAGCGTGCTGATGCATGCAGCCTACACTCTTCATTCTCAGCACAATACCAACTAGATCAGGTCAGAATAACTTACTGAATTGCTAAATTACTTACGCTGAGCAAAGTATAAAAGATTAAGGTATGAAACAGCATTTACTAAGCTAACATCAACTGTATGACGATCCCAAAAAGCTAGAATGTGGAAGTTTTGAGTATATTCTGCATTTAACATGTGTTTTATGAAGACAAATAGAATATATGTAGTTTGATCGAGTCTCTTCATTTCATTTCATACTATGTGTCAGAAAACTATATATGCTTGAAACCTTTCTGCTTGCAATATTATTTGCAAAGTAGTTGAATGCAAGGTAAATTATTAGAATCACATTATTAATCAAATTCCTTTAGTTGTTTTTTGAATGCCTTGTCAATTATTCAACACGAATTTCTAGTTCATTCCATGACATCTCCTTTGTTATATAATAAAATTTAGATTAATGAATAATTGTGGACATCAGTAAGAATGAGATTTTTTTGATATTCCCTTGTTTTCCTACTATCACTGTACAGGTCTGCTGTCTTTAGCTATTAGTTGGCTAATGCCTTTTCTTATGGAAAAGGAGGGGAAGAAAGAATGATTTTTTTGAGAAAGGACATTAATACTTTCCTGCTTTAACCCTGTGTGTCCTCTAACATCCAGAGCTATTTGCAGCATTACAACACAACTTTGGTTTCTGATGGTGTTCCTTGAACAATTTGGAGAATTAAAGAGATAAGTTTAAGTGAAGAGAAGACATCCTATTTCCCAAAAAAAACTTGAAAATTTACTTTCTTTCGAAAGCATCTTTTGGATGGTATAGGAGTACTTCTAGATGGACATATTTCCCTGGAAGTTGATACATTGATCTCTGTCCCAAATGGAAGGATTTTCTCATGCTAGGTCTATAAAAGAACATACAGCAAGGGTTCAGAAATGTAAGAAGACTTGGAATAAAGAAAGTCCTTTTGCTCATCAAGCCAAGTGAATGTACTAAAGCCATTTAGTTATTACAAGACTTAACATGATGGCATATTACATTGCTCTGAGTTTCTGCCAACTCAGTAACATGTTGGAGTGCTTTGGGACCAGTACGAGCAATTTGAACATTTTGTCTATGCTATGGAATATGTGGATTTCTGCGCATCCTTGGATAGATACTGAAATAAGCCAGATACATGCACACACATAGAGTCATCCAACACAAAAGCAGACCCTTCAGCTCAACTCGTCCATGCTGAACAAGTTTCCCAAACTAAACTAGTCCCACTTGTTTGCATTTGGCCCATATCTCTCTAAAGCTTTTCCATTCATGTACCCATCCCAATGTCTTTTAAATGTTATAACTGTACCTGCATCTACCACTTTCTCTGGCAGTTCATTCCACATATGAAACACCCTCTGTGTGAAAATGTTGCTCCTCAGGGCTCTTTTAACTCTTTCTCCTCTCACTTTAAAAGTACGCCACCGTGTTTTGAATTCCTCCACCCTGGGGAAAAGACCTTTGCTATTTGCCTTATCTATGTGCATCATGGTTTTACAAACCTCAATAAGGTCACCCCTCAATCTCATTCGCTCTAGTGAGAAAAGTCCCAGCCTGTCTAGCCTATCCTTATAACTCAGACCCTTCAGTCCTGGCCACATCCTGGTAAATCTTTTGTAAATTCTTTCCAATTTAGTAATGTCCTTCTCACAGCAGGGTGACTAGAACTGTACACAGTATTCAAAAGATGGCCTCACCAATGTCCTGTACAACCTTAACATAACAAACCAAATCCTACACTCAATAGTCTGAGCAATGAAGTCAAAGATTACTTGACACCGGAATATTGTCCAACAGGCTTATTTGAAACCGCAAGCTTTTGGAGTTCTTCCTCAGGCAGCTAGTGAGAGAGAATACATTGGAAACAGAACTTATAAGTACAAAATCAAAGGTTCATTCAACTTATGTGAATGTATTGAACAAACTAGATGGCTATTAAACAGTTAGAATGGAGGTGCAGATTTTGATTGAGTAATATGTAAACCCTGAATTTCTTTCAAGTCATTGCCCTAAGATAACTTCAGGTTTTATCAGAATAGAGGTGACACTTCGGATCAGATAATGCATTTTGGGTGTGAGGCCTTGTTTTGAGTCTGGTTGTATCTCAAACTGGAGTCATAGAGTCATACAAATGTACAGCATGGAAATAGACCTTTCGGTCCAACTCGTTCATGCTGACCAGATATCCTAACCCAACCTTATCCCATTTGCCAGCACTTGGCTCATATCCCTCCAAACTCTTCCTATTCATATACCCATCCGGATACCTTTTAAATGCTGCAATTATACCAGCCTCCACTACTTCCTCTGGCAGCTCACTTCATACACGCATCACCCTCTGCGTAAAAAAGTTGCACCTTACGTCCCTTTTATATCTTTCCCCTCTCACCCTAAACCTATTCCCTCTAGTTCTGGAATCCCCCACCCCAGGGAAAAAAAATTGTTTATTTATCCTATCCATGCCCCTCATGATGTTATAAACCTCTAAAAGATCACTCCTCAGCTTTCGATGATCCAGAGAAAACAGCCCCTGCCTATTCAGCCTCTCCCTATAGCCCAAACCCTCCAACTCTGGCAACATCCTTGTAAATCTTTTCTAAACCCTTTGAAGTTTCACAATATCCTTCTGATAAGCAGGAGACCAGAATTGCACACAATGTTGTAAAAGTGGCCTAACCAACATCCTGTACAGTCGCATTAATGACCTCCCAACTCCTATACTCAATACTGTCAGAATGGTTTTATTTCCAAAGCAGGAATTTATAAAATGCCACATTGACTGACCGTGTGATTTTTGGACAAAACAGAATGTATCTGCAAATGCAAATTCACCCCATAGATGTGTATGTGTGTGTGTGTGTGTGTGTGTGTGTGTGTGTGTGTGTGTGTAAGGGAGTATATATGTGTGAGAGCATGTGTGTGAGTATACGCGAGAGTGTGTGTGCGTGGCCAGACTTGAAACCTGGCGTCACACCCACAATGTCTGACCTGAGGTGTCACCTTTACTTTGATAAAACCTGAAGTTATCTTGGGAAAGTGACTTGAAAGAAATTCTGGGATTTCCAATTAATCAATCAAAACCCACACCTCTGTTCTAACTAATTAAAGACTTGATAGCCTTAATTAGCCTTCAAACCTAAACTAGATTTGTTCAATATATTTGCATAAGTTTTATGATCTTTTACTTATAAACCCTTTGATCCTTTACTTATAAACTCTGTGTCCAATGTATTCTCTCTCTCTAGAATTTTTTTTAGAAATAGAATTCCTGCAATGTGGAAACAGGCCCTTTGGCCCAACAAATCCACACTACCCCTCCAAAGAGTATCCCACCCAGACCCATTACCATACATTTCCCTGACTAATGCACCTAATCTATACATCCTTGAACACTGTGGACAATTTAGCAGGTCCAATTCACCTAATCTTTGGATTGTGGGAGGAAACCAGAGCACCGGGAGGAAACCCACGCAGACACAAGGAGAATGTGCAAACTCCACATAGACAGTCGCTTGAGGCTAGAATCGAACCCGGGTCCCTGAGGTTGTGAGGCAGCAGTGCTAATCAATGATCCACCGTGTAGCGCCTGCCCCCTTGAGAAAGGAGTGGGGATTTCGAAAGCTTGTGGTTTCAAATAAACCTGTTGGAGTATAACCTGGTGTCGTGTGATTTTTGACTTCGTCCACCTCAGTCCAACACCAGTACCTCCACAACTGAGCAATGAAGGCAAGTGTTTTGAATGCCTTCTTAACCACCCTGTCTACCTGTGATGCAACTTTCAAAGAATTGCGTACCTGAACCATTTGATCTCTCTATTCGACAACACCAACCAGTGCCCTACCTTTGACTGTATAAGTCCTGCCCTTGTTTGTTTTATCAAAATGCAATAGCTTTCATTTGTCCAAACTAAGTTCCATCTGCCATCCTTCAGCCCTTTGGCCCATGACTCTCTGACTCTATTTTTAATAATAATTCTAAATTATGTTTTGAATATTTATTCTTTCTTCCTTCCTTCTTTGATTTCTTGCTTTTCCTTTAGTTACAAAAGAATATTTGAATAGAGTACAGCAGGATATTTTAGTCAAGGGAAACATTTGGTGCTTCATATCTCTTTCCTTTCATTTTTCTTTTATGTTTGTTGCAAAGATCGCTGTCAAGTTTTCTGTGTGTTCTTCAATTTCTTCTAGCTTTGCTTTGAGGGCAAAAGGATGCAATTAGCAGACAGTGGGGTCAGTTTTCTAAAGCCAGCAGTGCACACTCAGATTGGACATGCTGGGCATCCTTCCGATGCCTATTTCTAAAATTACAATCACAGCAGTTTTCTCATAATTTGAGAAGCTCTACATGTACATGCCTCAGAGATATTTAACAGGAGGTATGATTGCACAGTATTCTCACAATATACAGCTAGGCAACTGAAAAATTAAGCATAAATTATAAACCTGCAGCAACACAAATATTGAGGAAATTCATATTCCTTTGAGCACTGAACCGGCTATCTGACACACTTAGCCCTGAATACAACAGCAGCTAAAAAGTAAAAATATAAATGAGGTCTGTAGGACAGTTTCAGTTAAAAAGAGACAAGATAGGATTGTTTTTCTTAGAGCAGAGGAGGAACTTGATTGAGGGGCATAGGTAGAATAGATAGGAAGAAACTCCCCCCCCCTACAAAAGCCAGATGACACAGTTTTAAGGTATGGAGCAGGAGGTTTAGAGGAGATTTAAGGAATACCCAGCTGGTGGTGGATATTTGGGACACACTTCCTGAAAGAGTGGTAAAGACAAGGGTCCATCACAACATTTAAGGAATATTTCGATGGTCGCTTGAAGCACCTTAACAAGGCAACTACTGGAAAATTAGTCCAGAGTAGATAAGTGCTTGATGATCAGCATGGAGAAGATGGGCTGAACAGCCTCTTTCTCTGCTGGAAATCTTTGTAACACTTTTTATTTTATTCATTAGGCATCACAATGTTGCAGAGTTGTTCGGCGACTCATATGACCAAGCATTGTTTGTAATCCAGTCTTCACAAATAGCAGCAGAAACTTCACTGTGAGGTTCAAACAGAGAATGCTGTTTTAGATTTATTACAATTTTTTGCTAAAGTTAACAAAGAACAGAATCTTAGCTATAACCCATGATAAAGTGAGCTTTGTCCAATGTTGAGGGTTGACAATGAAAGTCAAGAGTGTGGTGATGGAAAAGCACAGCAGGTCAGGCAACATCTGAGGAGCACGAGAATCGACGTTTCAGGCGATGTTCCTGATGAAGGGCTTATACCTGAAACATCGACTCCCCTGCTCCTCAGATGCTGCCTGACCTGCTGTGCTGTTCCATCACCACACTCATGGCTCTGATCTCCAGCATCTGCAGTCCTCACTTCGTCCTAGCTGATTTTAATCTCACTGCGAAGCCTGTTCCAAGGTTGCCTACCTTAAAGAAGTTCTCCTCCTCTCATTTCCGATGAAGGGCTTATGCCCGAAACATTGATTCTCCTGCTCCTCAGATGCTGCCTGACCTGCTGTGCTTTTCCAGCACCACACTTTTGACTCTGACCTCCAGCAGCTAAAGTCCTCACTTTCTCCTGGTTGGCAATGAAAGTAAAGTTTTAGCTATTTCTGAAAACCTTTTACATCTCCATGTATTATTTAAACTCTATGAAATACATTTGACTTACTTCACATGAGCCACATGCACAGTGCTTTATTTTTCCTGATTTGGAGATGCCGGTTTTGGATTGAGGTATACAAAATCAAAAATCACGTAACTCCAGGTTATAGTCCAACAGGTTTATTTGGAAGTATTTTGCGAGCACTGCTCTTTCATCAGGTGGTTGTCCACAACCAGCTGATGAAGGAGCAGCGCTCCGAAAGCTAGTGCTTCCAAATAAGCCTGTTGGGCTATAACCTGGTGTTGTATGATTTTTAACTTATTTTTCCTATTTTCTCGGATCGTCCTATATCATGTCATATAAATTACCTGGCTGAGGTTTTGGACCAATAACTAAAACCAAGGAAGGATCTGAGCCCAAGTCTTTAAATATTAAAATTGAGTTTCCAGAATCCACCAAATCTCCAAGCCACTCAGCTTCTGACTTAGAAATATATAATTGTTTTGTATTGCCTGTGGGTCAAAATCCTGGATATTCCTTCCTAACAAGCTTGTGGGTGTACCTTCACTTAATGGATTGCAGTGGTTCAAGGATGCAGCTTACCGACATTTTCTCAAGGACAGTTAGGGATGTGAAGTAAGTGCTGATCGAGTCCGTGAAGCTCACGTTCCCTGACTGAATTAAAAAAGTCCTTCACCAGGTTGGAATTCTGACATGGTACAGTCTTACTCAAGATCAGAGTAATGGGTGTCCTGTGATTAAGGGCGAATTATAACTCACTGGAGGGAGACCAAGTCAGTAGCATGCCAGAAGTAGTGAATTAGCATTCAAGATATCCTGATGTCCAGATTTCATGCCTGAGAAAAAAAAAGGCACGATCTATTGATCATAACTGTAGCTAGCTTTTACTTTACAAAGAAGAAATTGTGCAAAATCACAAAAACCATTGGATAGATAAAATGTGGACAGGAAATGATCAGATGAAAAATCAATAAGCTGTCTGGTTACAAAGAAAATTGTAAATGTGGCCAACATATCCTTACACAGGTTTGAGAAGACATTACAGAAACAAAGATTGCTGGAGCAACTCAACAGGTTTGGCAGCATCTGTGGAGAGAAATCAGAGTTAACATTTTGTGTCCAGTCACCCTCCTTCAGAGCAGCTTGTGAGCACTTACTTTGATTTCTCTACATAGATGCTGCCAGACCTGCTGAGTTTTTCAACAATTTCTGTTTTTGCTTCTGATTTCCAGCATCCACAGTTCTTTTGGATTTTTATTTGAGCAGATGTTAGCATTTCACATTTACTTCCCTTACTGTGTTATTCCGCTGTCTCCTGACAAATGATCATGATGTCAGAAGAACATCTAATGGACATTAACTTAGTACAGTCCCACATCATTAGGAATTCTGTAAATATTTAAAATTCTATCCAAAGATGTTCAGTTGCATTTGTAGGTGGAGAAATATGTTTAGACTCACACACTGTACTTCATACAATACTTATAGAAATGGTAAATATACTTCCATGAACTGAGTAGTTCTGAAACAAATTCTGTTTCCTTTCAGCCATTGTATCCACAATATGTATTGGTGTTTGTAAATCTGCAATTGTAAAATCCCAGCATTGGCTTACTGGAGTAGTTAAACCTGAGGATTGGGAATGTTTTAGATTTCAGCAATGGATGTCTATAAGAAATATTTGAAGAATTCAAGAAGTTTTTAATTGCAATTTTCAAAGGATCCTTGGATTCTGTCAAAGTATGTGAGGATTTTGAGAACTGTCATTGAAATACCACTATTCATAAAGGGAGCCAGCAAAATGCAGGTAACTATAGACTGATTAGCCTAACACCTACTGTGGAAAAATATTGAAATCAATTGTTAAAGAAGTATTAGCAGAGCATCTAGAAAATCAAAATCTAATCAAGTGAGGCCAGCATATTTTCAAGAAAGGGAAACCATATCTGACTAATTTATTAAAGTTTATCGAGGAAGTCTCAACCACAATGGATAGAGGTGGACTAGTAGATGTGTTGCATCTGGACTTCCAGAAGGTGTTCAACAAGGTACTGCACAGAAGGATCAGTCATAAGAGCCCATGATGTTGGAGGTGGTAAATTGTCATGGTTAGAAAATTGGCTAGATTGGCAATTGGTAACCAGTGAGGTTCTACAGGGATCAGGACTGAGACTGCAAATGTTTACTATATATTCATGACTTGGAGGAAGAAAGCAACTGTACTGCAACCACATTTGCAGACAACACAAAAAATGGTGAAATGGCAGGTTGCAAGAAGGATACAACCAGCTTGCAGAAAGATACTGCTAGGATAAGTAATTGGGTAAGATGTTGGCAAATGGAATATAATGTGGGAAATGAAAAATGTGTTGCTGGAAAAGTGCAGCAGGTCAGGCAACATCCAAGGAGCAGGAGAATCGATGTTTCGGGCATAAGCCCTTCTTCAGGAAGTACCTTGCCCGAAACATCAATTCTCCTGTTCCTTGGATGCTGCGTGACCTGCTGAGCTTTTCCAGCAAGACATTTTTCAGCTCTGATCTCCAGCATCTGCAGTCCTCACTTTCTCCCTAATGTGGGAAATGTAAAGTTGTTCACTTTGGAAGGAGAACATTATTTATTATTATTTATTAGTATTATTTAAATGGAGAAAAACTGCAGAAAGCTGCAACACACAGGAACCCGGGGGTACTTGTGCACAAAACACAGAAAGCCAGCTGACAGGTGCAGCAGGTAATCAGGAAGGCTAAAGGAATGTTAGAGGGTTGAGGATAAAGTAGGAAAATCATACTGCAGCTGTTCAAGGCGATGGTAAGACCACATCTGGGTACAGTGAACAGTTTTAATCCACTTATCTAAGGAACGATATTACTTTCTTGGAGGCAGTTTGTAGAAGCTTCATGAGGATGATCCCTGGTATGGAGGAATTGCCTTATAAACAAAGGGACACCAATCCAAGATCGAGATGAGGAGGAATTTCTTCTCTCAAAGGGTTGCGAGTCTTTGGAATTCCTCGCCAAAGAGAGCTGTGGGGCAGAGTCTTATGTATATTTAAGGTTGAGATAGATTTTTGATCAGTCGGGATTCCAGGGATATAAGGAAAGGGCAGGAAAATGGAAATGAGGAATATTGGATCTGCTATTATCCTATTGCATGGCACAGCAGGCTTGAGGAGCTGAATGGCCTACTTCTGTTCCTATTTCTTATGGAAATGGGAAAAGGAGAAAAGGGAATGGGAATATAAGAGCAAGCTGAAGACATCTAAGGCCACCCAGTAGGTTTGTCCTCAGTGTGATCCCTGAATTGGGAATTAATATCAGGCCATATGTAGCACCCCTTTAGTTTTGGAGTATTTCAAGTTAAAATAACCAGTAGCATAGTTTTATGCTTTTTGTAAGACAAAAGATTAGTTCATGCGACAATTATTGCTGCGAGTTCTTTAATTAAAAGTGGTAAAGTTATTAGATAAAATGCAGATACAAAGGTTTAAAGTAATTAAAAAGAAAAGTCACGTAGGAAGAGGAAAGTGAAATCAGTCTCTGTTGTCATTATGAACCTGACTTGCCTTGAAGATCTTTGTTCTGAAGTGAAGGGGATGAAAATTTGTAGACAAAGACTGAAGTTGCCGCAGAGTCATCGAACACTCTTAGAAATTGTGCTCTGTCTGCCTGGCGGTATTCAGATAATTCTCCTGAAGTCTCTGAACATAATGGTTGTTCACAACAAGAATTTCATACACTTCAAAACTTAAAAATGGCTTCTATCTTAAACTGTCAAATCATGCTTTCAGAGTTGGCTTAGATTGGAGGTAATATTTGAGGTATATAACTAATTGTCTCATTCTGCTGGGTATTAGACAAGATATGAATAGCAGTTAACTCTTCCAAGGAAGCAGTTCTCAATTAGTTGCTTGCTCTTGAAACTATAATTTGAATTTTATCACAACTTAATTCGGAAGAAAGCCTGATAATTGTAGCCCATCGTTCCTCAAGCCGTCACAAGATATATAAAATCCTATTTTGGCCAACAAAATGATCAATTTGCTTGAATGATTGCTATTCAGGACAAAAGTAATTCATACAGGATTTTTCTGTTATAGTAAAATATCTCTATTTATTATAACACACAACTTTCAAAAGAAAAGACAGAGAAAAGTGAGAGTTACTTATCTACCACTATGTTACTTAAACTATACCCCTTTAAAACCATAAATATACCTGCAGTCATACACAATTAAGAACAATAAGAGAGTTTGACAGAGATATTATGGGTGAATAAAGGGATATTGATAGGGAACAAAATTCTGAAGATCAAGAGTTGCAACAACAACTGTGGATTAACTTGTTTTTCCTCGCCCTTTTTAACACTTTTGCAATAATGATGTAGTCGATAAAACACTTGGTGTTCTTCACTTCAATTGCTGATTCAGTTGACTGAGGTTTTTTGCTCTTAGAATTCTTTCTTTTAAGCTTTCTTGTTTTTCTGCCTTTTCACCTACATAGATAGAAAAGAGATAGAGATGTTTTCAGCTTGAAGGCTCTGATTTCCGGCTGCACCATACACATAGATTTGTAGCAAACTGAAACCCAACCAATCTGAGAAAGAAAATAGTGCAGCAAGGTTAGTATGATGAACTACTTTTCAATAGATAGGTTGCTTTGTGATTTGTGTAGCGGTACAACATTCATCACCATCCTATGGTGAAAGGCTACTCTGCTGTAATTTTTCATACAACAACACCAACTTAATTTATATGCTGCCCAATGTAATAAAATGTCCTGTGAGGCTTCACTGATGTGTTTTTCCCCTGAGAATAAAATGCCTGAATGATTATAGAATATGAATGCATCACTGTCTGAATGACAGATAAGAAATGTCAAGGGACAGCAAAATTCTGCCTCCTTAGCTATTGATATTCATACTTTTCAAACCCAGTATTCATTCATTTGGAAAGATTTGTGTTTCTGGAAATTGATAGCACTTTCGGCGTACAGCTGTTGTAACCCTGGCTAGAAGTTGGCTTCTAAGCTTCCTGAAAACGAAATTCTTGTGACTTCGTACAAGTTGAAACATGATCCAAACAAGAACAGCAGCTTGGGAGGAGTCAAATAGAGCAACGTATGGTCCCGTGTCCACTGCCTCCTATCCTAGTGCATCCAGACTGACAAGCAGAATGCTGTGGACACTCCATCATTGCAACTTAGATGAAGGGTCTCAACCTCTAGCATTTAAAGCTGTAAATATGAAGGGATGAAGGATTACAACTTCCTGCTTTCTTGATTGGAGAGGCTTGACACCTAATTTTACTTTGCAGCCTGCAGCGCTGCTACACTGTGGCAGGTGTATGCATCCTTCCTTTGTTTATAATTTCATTGATGGGATTTGAATGAGAGTGCCTGGCTCTTGCTGTAGGACAGGCACAGATCCACATTGCAACATTTGCCTCGGCAGAGCAAATTGCTGGGAATTTCAGGCACATAGTGGGACCATTTTCCCAGAAAGCTCAACGTGACTTTTGACATGAGTGGATGGCAAGTTTTCACTTGAGGGAGGTACCAATTGCATACATGAGAGGTTTATCCTCATGAATGTTCCCTGAGACTGCTTTCAAAAGGTGACTTTCCCCACCCAGCAACAGTGGGAGTGCAATCAATCCAATTAAGGAGCCATTTGATAGCATTAAGTTAAATTTCCCAGTGTCATGTGGAACCCTGTTTCTGTCAGCACCTCAGGGGCACACAGAAACTGATGGAAAATGCATAACAATAAACAATATTCAGATAATATTGGCAGAAATTCCCATTCAATATCCTGGGTGTAAAATTTCTGGAGATGGATATCAAATTCCAAGAGAGCTCTGAATTTTCCCTCATGTCCTTCATGACACTAATGTTTATGGCTCCATTGTATGCCCACTGCATGAGCCTCATCAGTACTTTCACTGATCACACAGTGAGCTCTGTTCAACTTCCTTACAAATTCTGCCTCCAGAAATGGAGTTGAGGATTATCAGATAAGCTCATTGAGTGGCGGAGCAGGCTCGATGGGCTGAATGGCCTACTTCTGCTCCTATGTCTTATGGGAATGTGTTCACCAGCCTTAGTTGAATGCTGAATTCTGAATTGGTTGGCCCCTGTAAAATCCAGCCAACGCTGAGTGCAGTCAGGACCTGAAAAGATTATGATATTGAGATGTTTGTGATAAAATTCAGACCATTGTGTTTCCTGAGTTCCTGAGATGTTCCAGAAATAAATTAAGTTAAGTATAAGGATGACCAAAGAGAACAAACTCACCACAACTTTGGCGTGGCAAAATTGGACAAGGTTACATACGATTGTTTTTTATATTCATTACACTAATGTTTTGGTTTTTCAGCAACATTTCCAGTTTGGATTAAAACTGGAAAATATTCTAGAATATCTACATTTTAAACTTGTTCTTTTGTACCGAAGGTATAATTCATTTCCTGTGATCAAGGGGAAGAGTTTTTACTTTTATAATCATTTTCAGTTGGAAATTTAGGAGAAGCATACTGGAACATGCTATCAATCAAGACCATACGGGTTTTGAAAAGATATGTGTCATTAGAAGCTCCATTCAATCTCTTGCTTGAGATTATGTTTGGAAATTGCTGCCATTTCACATTTATCCACTGACTCTTGTGGAACTGGCAGATAAGACTTCAAATGTGAAATCGCTTATATTCCACTATAATGTTAATAGATAGCATTCAAAGGTGTGACTTTCTATCAATAGGGCTTACTGTTAAATTTTTTTGCTGTCATTTATGTACCATCTAATCAAATTTTAAAAAACTGGTTGTGTTTCAGTTAACCTTAACACAACAGAGATCGCCAAGAACTGAGAGACACTCAATAATTATTTGGAATGCAGTAGCATTGATATCAGGTAACATTTGTTTAGAATTTGCAAAAAGAACGGGTTTCTA
This sequence comes from Chiloscyllium punctatum, assembly GCF_047496795.1. Taxonomy (NCBI): domain Eukaryota; kingdom Metazoa; phylum Chordata; class Chondrichthyes; order Orectolobiformes; family Hemiscylliidae; genus Chiloscyllium; species Chiloscyllium punctatum. The sequence goes on along the minus strand of NC_092763.1, from coordinate 57,883,315 downwards.
ATAAACAACATGATTATTGATTTGTGAAAACGTAACTTATCAGGTTTAAAGTTTATTAGTACAAACTTAAAATAGGAAAGTATAATATTTATCCTTCTCATTAAACAAACTACTTTGAAAGGGCAAACCTTCTCTGCAGAGATACGTTTCAAACAGAACACTTCCAATAATTATCCATTCTTGAAAGATTTAAAAGAAAAGGTTGTTAATGTTGAATGATAGAATCCCTACAATATGGAAGCAGACCATTCAGCCTGTTCGAGTCCACACCAACCCTCTGAAGAACATCCCACCCTATCTCTGTAACCCTGCAATCCAGCTAGCCATGCACATCCCTGGAATTTATGTGCAATTTAGCATGGCCAATCCACCTAACCTGCACATCTTTGGACTATGGGAGGAAACTGGAGCACCAGGAGGAAACCTACACAGACACGGGAGAATGTGCAAACTCCACACAGTCACCCAAGAATGAAATTGAACCCAGGTCCTTGCGCTGTAATGTGTAGTAATGTGTAGTAGCCCCTGGCTGTTTAAACACAGATAGATTGCCCACTTGGCCAAACTGCAAGCGATGCTGGGTACATTGGCCAAGTGAAAATCTGAAATCGCAAAGCCCACACACCAGACACAGTGCAAACAGGGCAACCAGATTCTAATGACATTAAGCGTAATGTAAAAGGCAACAGTTATTCTGCACAAACACCCCCAGCAACTTATCCACTCAACAAAGGAGAGCCCCGATAGAAAGGCACTGGGTCCTGCCACACACAGAAACTGACAGTAGCATACCATCTAAATGATTGACTCATTCTTCAAATTATTAAGTGTACCCCCCTGATTGGCCAGAACTATAGAAAGTTCCAGAAAACCTAAAAGGTATAAAAACAGAGTTCCTCTGCAAACCTCTCTCGGAGCTGCAGTTGGAATCATCATCTGAGATCTTCCAAGGAGACCAACATGGCAAGAGGCAGAGACCAGCTGACCACCCAGAAAGGAGGAGGAAGAAAGCAGCTTCGCAGACCAGAGACAGAACTACAGAGAAAGAGAGCAACTACATAAACGTACGAGACTGAGGAAGCATTATAACCTTAAGGAGACAAATAGGATTAGAGACAGTTTGTTTACTATTAAAGATTATTGTAATTTTGTTCCTAATGAAGTAGAAGTGTTTTGCGTTGGTACCAGCTTGTTCATTTTGATTTGACCGCTTTGGTATTGTGGGACACCTGGGCAAATTCATTCATAACATTCTGGTTGGAGTTGTCTGCAACTTGTTTAAACTGTACCAGACAACAAGTGCTAACCACGGAGCAACCATGCCTCTCCATGGCAAACATGGCTTTCATATGACATTCTGACATATGTAGGTGGGAGTCACTAAATACAAGCAGCAGGTACTTGGATCTTTTTAAATGCTGCATATTCAGGGACTATCATTGAATTCAGAGGCTTTCAGGAGAACAGCTGCACCAGTTTTTCAGATCTCACAATGAACTTGCCAAAAAAGATATTGTCAGAAAGGCAAGGGTTAAGCTGGGTAACTTCTCTCTCTCAGCATACTGTACCCAACTGAACTCCAAGCAATATCCAAAACAAAACCATAAACCCAAGCTTATGTCTTCCAGGAAACAAGTCAAAGCAATTAGCTTAAACTATGTGACTTCAAAGCAGTAACTTTTAAGCATTGTCCTAATATCATTTCAGTGATTTTGAAAAGGGCCCTCTTCACAGTCTTTTCAAAAAGCCCACTGATTTACAAGTTTTTGAACAAATTGTTGGTGCCCAAATCACTGGCTGAATGAGGGGCATCTATTTACTAAAGATGACAGAAACTCCTGTAAAAGGAAGTGTAAAGTTGTCTGATCTCCTCCTTCCAGAACTAAAAGAAAAGTGCATTTTTAAAGGTGTTGCTTAAAAAATTTCCACAAGGCAGCTTATAATTATTGCCTATACACCCTCAACCTCGCCTTCTCAATGGTAGCAGGTTCCATGCTCAATAGCTATGGGCTGTGGGCTGAGGCATGAGCAGAATTGCACCACAATATTTGGAATCAATATTTCTTGTTAGGAGACAGGCAATGGTTTATACCATCCAAAGTAGAGGACCTTATTCAAATGATAGAAGTTGCTTGAAAAGCTCAACTTCTGTTTTTGTTTCTGATTTACACCACCTGCAGTTCTTTCGGTTTTCATTCCTGTGACACTTGAATAAATGAACCTGACGTTCTGGTGAAAAAGATTTCAGCATCATATCGATTGTAAAAGTCACACCTGAGCTCAATGCTCACACATTGACATATTAGAAGGTTTTAGCAATATCATGCAATTACACAGAATATGTCATTACATGATTATTGTTAGTCCATAGAGTCCTGTGGGCTTGTAGGTCTAGGTTCAAACTCCACCTACCCTAGATGTGTATCATTAGAAAAGTGAATAAAAATAAAAAATAATTTATCTTGTTGTATTTTTCTTTGAGCCCAGTAACATCTTTAAAGAAAACAATCCAAAATCATAATTATTTATATAAAGAAGGATTCCACAAATTAATTTTTACTCCACAGGAGTACAATTGACTAAACTCTAAATATGAATTGAATTAGACTTATTGTCACACATACTCAAATGAATACCGTGAAAAGTTTCAAAGTCATCACAGCGTGGTCTTAGGTACAAGGATACCTAGTTACAGCTTCTTCAGTGACAGATTAGTTACAGTGTAAACAATGCCACCAATATATGATGCAATCTTAGGTACAGAGTACCTAGGTACAATCCTTAGTTACAGAATAGAGAAATGGGGAAAAGTTACATTACAGCTATACACAGTGTGACTACACGTTGGAAAAACCAAGAAGCAACTTTAAAAAGACAAACTTCACAATCTCTCTCCAAGGGCCATCCACAGCAGACCAGCAGAGGAGGCCTCCATGTAGTCTGACTGCTGACGCTCCACCTTGGGACTGCCCCTGCTCTGTACCATCCCACTGCCCTGCTCTGCACTGGACAACTGACCCTGCTCTGCACTGGGCCACTGACCCCGCTCTGCACTGGCCCACTGCCCCTGCTATGCACCGTCCCACTGTCCTGCTCTGCACTGGGCCACTGTCCTGCTCTGCACTGGGCACTGACCCTGATTTGCACTGGCCACTGACCCTGCTCTGCACTGGCTCACTGCCCCCCTGCTCTGCACTGGCCCACTGCCCCTGCTCCGCATCGGCCCACAGCCCCTGCGCTGCACTGGGCTACTGTCCTGCTCTGCACTGGGCCACTGACCCTGCTTTGCACTGGCTCACTGCCCCCCTGCTCTGCACTGGCCCACTGACCCTGCTCTGCACCGGCCCACTGACCCTGTTCTGCACTGGTCCACTGACCCTGCTCTGCACTGGTCCACTGATCCTGCTCTGCACGGGTCCACTGTCCCTGGTCTGCATCGACCCACTGCCCCTGCTCTGCACTGGCCCACTGCCCCTGCACTGCCCCGGTCCACTGTCCTGCTCTGCACTGGGCCACTGTCCTGCTCTGCACTGGGCCACTGACCCTGCTTTGCACTGACTTACTGCCCCCCTGCTCTGCACTGGCCCACTGACACTGCTCTGCATCGTCCCACTGCCCCCCTGCTCTGCACTGGTCCACTGACCCTGCTCTGCCCTGGTCCACTGCCCCTGCTCTGCACTGGCCCGATGACCCTGCTCTGCACTGGCCCACTGACCCTGCTCTGCATTGGCCCACTGCTCCTGCTCTGCACCGGTCCACTGTCCCTGCTCTGCACTGGCCCACTGTCCCTGCTCTGCACCAGTCCACTGTCCCTGCTCTGCACTGGCCCACTGACCCTGTTCTGCACTGGGCCACTAGCCCTGCTCTGCACTATCCCACTGCCCCTGCTCTGCCTCGGCCCACTGCCCCTGCTCTGCACTGGCTCACTACCCCCCTGCTCTGCACCGGCCCACTACCCCAGCTCTGCATTGGCCCACTGCCCCTACACTGCACTGGCCCACTGCCCCAGCTCTACATTAGCCCACTGCCCCTGCACTGCACCGGCCCACTGCCCCTGCTCTGCACTGGCTCACTACCCCCATGCTCTGCACCGGCCCACTACCCCAGCTCTGCATTGGCCCACTGCCCCTACACTGCACTGGCCCACTGCCCCAGCTCTACATTAGCCCACTGCCCCTGCTCTGCACCGGCCCACTGCCCCTGCTCAGCACCGGTCCACTGTCCTGCTCTGCACCGGCCCACTGACCCTGCTCTGCACTGGGCCACTGCCCCTGCTCTGCACTGGCCCGATGACCCTGCTCTGCACTGGGCCACTGGCCCTGCTCTGCACTAGCCCACTGCCCCTGCTCTGCCTCGTCCCACTGCCCCTGCTCTACACTGTCCCATTGCCCTGCTCTGCACTGGCCAACTGCCCCTGCTCTACACTGGCCCACTGCCCCAGCTCTGCACTGGTCCACTGACCCTGCTCTGCACTGGCCCACTGACCCTGCTCTGCACTGGGCCACTGGTCCTGCTCTGTACAATCCCTCTGCCCCTGCTCTGCCTCGGCCCACTGCCCCTGCTCTGCACTGGCTCACTACCCCCCTGCTCTGCACTGGTCCACTACACCTGCTCTGCATTGGCCCACTGCCCCTGCACTGCACTGGCCCACTGCCCCTGCTCTGCACTAGCTCACTACCCCCGTGCTCTGCACCGGCCCACTACCCCAGCTCTGCACTGGTCCACTGTCCCTGCTCTGCATTGGCTCACTGCCCCTGCTCTGCACTGGGCCACTGACCCTGCTTTGCACTGGCTCACTGCCCCCCTGCTCGGCACTGGCCCACTGACCCTGCTCTGCATCAGCCCACTGCCCCTGCTCTGCACTGGCCCACTGACCCTGCTCTGCACTGGCCCACTACCCCAGCTCTGCACTGGTCCACTGTCCCTGCTCTGCATTGGCTCACTGCCCCTGCTCTGCACTGGGCCACTGACCCTGCTTTGCACTGGCTCACTGCCCCCCTGCTCGGCACTGGCCCACTGACCCTGCTCTGCATCAGCCCACTGCCCCTGCTCTGCACTGGCCCACTGACCCTGCTCTGCACTGGCCCACTGACCCTGCTCTGCACTGGCCCACTGATCCTGCTCTGCACTGGTCCACTGCCCCTGCTCTGCACTGGTCCACTGACCCTGCTCTGCACTGGGACACTGGCCCGGCTCTGCACTGGGCCACTGACCCTGCTTTGCACTGGCTCACTGCCCCCCTGCTCTGCATCGGCCCACTGCCCCTGCTCTGCACTGGCCCACTGACCCCTGCTCTGCACTGGTCCACTGCCCCTGCTCTGCACTGGCCCGATGACCCTGCTCTGCACTAGGCCACTGGCCCTGCTCTGCACTAGCCCACTGCCCCTGCTCTGCCTCGTCCCACTGCCCCTGCTCTACACCGGCCCACTGACCCTGCTCTGCACTGGCCCACTGCCCCTGCTCTACACTGTCCCATTGCCCTGCTCTGCACTGGCCAACTGCCCCTGCTCTGCACTGGCCCACTGCCGCAGCTTTGCACCGCCCCGCTGACCCTGTTCTGCACTGGGCCACTGCCCCTGCTCTGCATCGGCCCACTGCCCCTGCTCTGCACTGGCCCACTGACCCTGCTCTGCACTGGCCCACTGTCCTGCTCTGCATTGGCCCACTGCACCTGCTCTGCCCCAGTCCACAGTCCTTGCTCTGCACTGGCCCACTGACCCTGCTCTGCACTGGCCCACTGATCCTGCTCTGCACTTGGCCACTGCCCCTGCTCTGCACTGGCCCACTGCCCCTGTTCTGCACTGGCCCACTACACCTGCTCTGCACTGGTCCACTGTCCCTGCTCTGCACTGGCTCTCTGCTCCTGCTCTGCACTGGGCCACTGACACTGCTTTGCACTGGCTCACTGCCCCCCTGCTCTGCACTGGCCCACTGACCCTGCTCTGCACTGGGCCAATGCCCCTGCTCTGCACCAGCCCACTGTCCCTGCTCTGCACCGGCCCACTGTCCCTGCTCTGCACCAGTCTACTGTCCCTGATCTGCACTGGCTCTCTGACCCTGTCTGCACTGGACCACTGGCCCTACTTTGCACTGGGCCACTGCCCCTGCTCTGCACTGCTCCACTGACCCTGCTCTGCACTGGCCCACTGACCCTGCTCTGCACTGGGCCACTGCCCCTGCTCGGCACTGACCCACTGCCCCTGCTCTGCACCGGCCCACTGCCCCTGCTCTGCACCGGTTCACTGTCCCTGCTCTGCACTGGCCCACTGTCACTGCCCTGCATCGGCCCACTGTCCCTGCTCTGCACCAGTCAACTGTCCCTGCTCTGCACTGGTTCTCTGACACTATCTGCACTGGCCCACTGGCCTTGCTTTGCACTGGGCCACTGCCCCTGCTCTGCAATGGCCCACTGCCCCTGCTCTGCACTGGTCCACTGACCCTGCTCTGCACTGGTCCACTGACCATACTCTGCACTGTCCACTGACCCTGCTCTGCACTGGCTCACTGCCCCCTTGCTCCGCACTGGCTCACTGCCCCTGCTCTGCATCTGCCCATTGCCCTGCACTGCACTGGCCCACTGTCCTGCTCTGCACTGGGCCACTGACCCTGCTTTGCACTGGCTCACTGCCCCCCTGCTCTGCACTGGCCCACTGACCCTGCTCAGCATCGGCCCACTGCCCCTGCTCTGCACTGGTCCACTGACCCTGCTTTGCACTGGCCCACTGACCCTGCTCTGCATCGGCCCACTGACCCTGCTCTGCACTGGTCCACTGACCCTACTCTGCACCGGTCCACTGTCCCTGCTCTGCATCGGTCCAATGTCCTGCTCTGCACTGGGCCACTGTTACTGTTCTGCACCGGTCCACTGTCCCTGCTCTGCACTGGCTCACTGTCCCTGCTCAGCACCAGTCCACTGTCCCTGCTCTGCACTGGCTCACTGTCCCTGCTCAGCACCAGTCCACTGTCCCTGCTCTGCACTGGCCCACTGACCCTGCTCTGCACTGGGCCAATGCCCTTGTTCTGCACCGGCCCACTGCCCCTGCTCTGCACCAGTCCACTGTCCCTGCTCTGCACCGGCCCACTGTCCCTGCTCTGCACCAGTCTACTGTCCCTGATCTGCACTGGCTCTCTGACCCTGCTCTGCACTGGTCCACTGACCCTGCTCTGCACTGGCTCACTGACCCTGCTCTGCAACAGGCCACTGCCCCTGCTCTGCACTGACCCACTGCCCCTGCTCTGCACCGGCCCACTGCCCCTGCTCTGCACCGGTTCACTGTCCCTGCTCTGCACTTGTCCACTGACCCTGCTCTGCACTGTCCCACTGCCCCTGCTCTGCACCGGCCCACTGCCCCTGCTCTGCACTGGCCCACTGTCCCTGCTCTGGGCCACTATCCCTGCTCTGCACTGGCCCATTGCCCCTGCTCTGCACTGGCCCACTGTCACTGCTCTGGGCTACTATCCCTGCTCTGCACTCGCCCACTGCCCTGCTTTGCTCTGGGCCACTGATCCTGCTCTGCACTGGACCACTGGCCCTGCTGTTCACTGGACCACTGACACGGCTCAGCACCGGCCCACTGACCCTGCTCAGCACCGGCCCACTGACCCTGCTCGGCACCGGGCCACTGACCCTGCTCGGCACCGGGCCACTGCCTCCATTTCACACTCGTCTGCTGTTTGCTGGTGCCACCCACTTCAGGCTGCTGATGCTGGTGTCCCATTTCTGACTGCCAAGCCTATTCTGAAGGATAGGAAATGGAGACCCGGGCTGGGTGTCCAAGGCCAAGATAACTGAGAAAAATAGGAAATTAAAAAAAAACAAAAGAACGGATGAGCTCTGGCTGAAGCATCCTCCACTGCTGCCATCTTACTGAAGGTAAATGTTATATTATCTTAGATAACCTCCTACTCTAAAATCAAGCATCCATTTAGGTTAAACGTGAGTTGCAGGCAATTTGTGGAGAGTTGTAAATTATAAATGACACAGTGAGTGACAGTTAAGATATATCTTATGATGTGCATTCAGCAAAAACAACATCAATCTCTGTCCCAAAGTCCTTTGAAACTCAATCTTCCCCACAAAGAGTTTCAATGACGCTTCTTCTCGAATTTAGCATGATTCCCTAACAAAAAACTGCACGCAATCAATCCATATTCCATAGACATGATCTTTACCAAAGGATAGCACATATCTGCAGAAACTCCTCAATTTTATGATTGTTTCGAGTTTCCTTGCTCAATTTCTCTTTTTAATTAGGACCTATCACTAGATATTCAAATTTTGAAACATTAATTTCTACCACTTTGTACATCATGACTTGTTAAATAATAGAATACTAACTGATCAATAGAAAAGCCACCAAATGCTTTTACAAATTCACAAACCTCCTGGAGTAGGTCCTGCTAGAATGGCTTAGAAACAACTGGGACATAAACACATTACAATCCAACCTGATCTGCCAATTTCATATTTTTTATTCATTCACTGGGTATTGGCATTGCTGACAGGACTGGCATTTATTGCCCATCCCTAGTTGTCCTTTAAAAAGGTGGTGGTTGAGCTGCCTTCTTGAACTGCTGCACTATATTTAGTGTAGATGCACTCACATTCTCTTTGAGGATGGAGTTCCAGGATTTTGACCCAGCGACACTGAAGGAACAGTGATATGTTTCCAAATCAGGATGGTGAGTATCTTGGAGAGGAAATTGCATATGGTGTTGTTCCCATGTGCTTTGTTGTATCTGTTCTTCTACTTGGTTTGGAAGGTGATGTCTAAAGAAGACTTGGTGAGTTCCTACAGTGCATCTTGTACACACTGCTGTCACAGTACATTGGTGGTGGAGGGAGTGAATGGTATCACATTCATAAACAATCAAGTGAGCTGCTGTGACCTGGATTGTTTCAAGCTTCCTGAGTGTTGTTGAAGCTGCACTCATTTGGGAAAATAGGACATATTCCATCACACTCCTGAGTTGTGCTTTGTACACAGGCTCTGGGGAGAGAGGAGTTGACTCAGTCACTGCAGGGCTCTGATCTGCTCTAGTAGTCCTTATATTTATTTGGCTAGTCTCATTCTTTTCTTGGTCAATGATAACCCTCAGGATGCTGATAGTGGGATATTCAATGATCCTAATGTCATTGAATGTGAAGAAGTGATGGTTAAATCCTTTGTTGTTGAAGATGGTCATTTCCTGGCATTAGTGCAAAAATTAATTGTCCCTTGTCAGTCCAAGCCTGGATATCATCCAGGTCTTGTTGCATTTGTGCATACATCGCTTCAGTATCTGAGGAGTCATTCATGTTGCTGAATGTTCTGCAAGCAACAGGGAACATCCTGACTTCTGATCTTATGATGGAGGGATGATCATTGATGAAGCAGCTGAAGATGGTTGAGCCTAGGATCGGACCCTGGGGAAGTCCTGCAGAGATATCCTGGAACTGAGATGATTGATATTTGACAAACACGATCATCTTCTTTTATGCCAAGTACAACTCCAACCAATGGAGAGTTTGTCCCTGATTGCAGTTGGTTCAGCTTTTCAAGGCTCCTTGATGCCGCACTCAGCCAGATATGGCCTTGATATGGCAGTTATTCTCACCTTACATGTAGAATACAACTCTTCTGTTCATATTTGAACCAAAGCTGTAATGATGTCAGGGACTGAGTGACCATGTTGGAGCCCAAATAAGTGTCAGTGAGCATTTTATTGCTAAAGAAGAGCTCCTTGCTCGCATTGTTGATGACATCTTCCATCACTTTACTGATGAGCAAAAGTAGACTGATGGGATTGGAATTGGCTGGATTGGATTTGTCCTGCTTTCTGTGTACAGGATATACCGAGGCAATTTTCCACATTGAATAGAATAGAATAAAATTGCATAGACTAGAATAGAATAGCAATCTATTGTCACATGTATTTTTACAAAAAATAAAGTGGAAAGTTCTATATGTCGCCATACCATAGCGCCACGTAAGTCATTAATAAGAATAAAAATAAGTTAAAATTAAGGCAAAATTCATCTCAGATCAATTTCAGTTCAGAAAATAATGAACATTGGAATACCTGGAAGCCACTGCCAGAGAAGACCTCCACGTTGGGATGGGACCTCCACATCATGACAAGACCACCAAACTGAGACTGCCCCTCTAGGACAAGGCAACTGCGGGGCCAATGCCGTTGGAATGCTGGAAGCTGCTGCCAAAGATGACCTCCACGTTGGGCTGAGACCACCATGCCAGACTGCTGGAATGTTTGAAGCCACCACTGAAGAATACGGCACTGCCAGTATGGGACTTCCACTCCAGGATGAGACCGCCAAACCTGGAGACCACCGCGCCAAGCCGGGACTGCCCCTCTGGTACAAGGCTGCTGGGCCAGGTCATCACTAGGTCACGACCATCACACCAGGCTGGAAGCCTCCATGTGCCCATGCCAAGAGAAGACGCCTTCTGATGAAGCCATTAAAAGAGGTAAGATGACAAATGGAAATATTTTTAAAAAGCAGAAAAAAGAAACAAAAGGTAAAAAGTGGACAGAATAGATGAACTCCGGGCCTCTGGGTTAAGGAGCCAGCACACTGTGCTGCTACTCCCCTGTCATCATGACTCTAAGACTGTTTGGTAGGTGCCAGTGTTGTAACTGTACTGGGACAACTTGGCTAGGAGATATGGCATGTTTTGGAGCACATTATTCAGTAGTATTCTGGAACGTTGTCAGGGCCCCAGCCTTTCAAGATCCAGTGCATTCAGCCATTTCTTGATATCACATGGAGTGAATCAAATTGGCTGAGGCATTGAAACTGCGATGCTGGGGAGCTCCAGATCACCCTCCCCACACCTCTGTGGGGGGGGGGTTAGAGGACTCTCAGCCCAGAGGGGAGATGGCAATTTAAACAATGGAAACTGACACCAACACACTTCAGAAAGTTACAAATCAAGCTTCTGAGGTTGCCTGAATCCCAAAGTAAAGAGAACTTCCTTTTTGAAAACTTATTTTTTGACTTCCTGGACAAGGAAGATAAAGTGGATCAGAAGAGTTTTCTCCAGAAGGGACCCTGACACCTTTCTCCTGTCAGCTGGCCATTTGCTGAAGTTTTCACCAGCATAGAAATGGTGAACACCAAAGTTGCATCTGCCATGACCCCAGTCATGTTCTCACTGACCTTGGCAAATGCCAGTGGCATGCACTATTGGAGAGTTTCAGCAGGCAAGGGACTGTAACAACAGTTACTGTAGTTAATGGCTTTTCAGAGTTCTGTTTTAATGTTTAATGTCAAAAGGAAAAATATTTGTGGAGAAAGGCCAAATCTGTTGATCAGAAAGATTCTGATAAACATTAAAGGTTCTATAGCAAAATGTGAAGATCAGAAATGCCTAACTGAGCTGACCAAAATTTCTCAAGCAAGACCACCAACAGCAATTAAGCCGGTTAATAATTATAATTTCTGCTTTTGGTTCCTTGTTACTCACTGTGTTGTCTATACCGTGACTCCTGTGTTTGTCTATACCATGACCAAATATGAGAAACACTTCTTTGACTGTTGCAGTTTGGGGCATCCTGTAAAATACGAGTGACATCACATACATGCAATTTCACAGTGCAATTTCAATTTACAATTTGCTTTGACAAATTCCTTGACCACCTCAGAACTGTGGGGATTCCAGAAGTATACCTGTTACACTGATGTTGTTATCTACTTAAAAGCATTTGAAGAACACTTGGAGAACTAGGGCAGTGTTTCCAGAATTCCCTTATTAGTTAGAAGAGGAATTAATTTTTCAGTAGACTGATGTATGTTAATATGACATAAAGTTCCTGTGTTCACCAAATTGTTGACCAATTTGTTTTAAGTTGATTAATAGTGTCTTCACGATACAACACACAGGGATTTGACAGGAAAATCTTGACTGATGATCTCAGTGGCATTTCAATCCTTCAAGTATTGTCTTACATGTGGGTGGTGGGCACCTGGAATTTACTGGTGGTTGAGGCAGAAATCCACATCTTATTTGAAAGAAACTTGGATCTGCGCCTGAAGCACTGGAATTTGAAAGCCTAGAGACCTGCTGCTGGGAAATGGGATTAGAACGGGCAGCTAGTTTGCTCAGTGGGCACAGATATGATAGAATAAATGGTGTCCTTCTGTGCTGTAATGTTTCTGTCATTTTATGAAAATGAATTACATAATGAAGACATGTTACCAATTTCCTGTGGCATGACTCATGACCAGTCCATGGCCATGCACTATATTAGAAAGGCAGAAGCACTGCATCATGAAACGAACCATACACTGCTTCTTTTTGAGTTCATTGCCTGAAGGCAGATCCAACTTACAGCGACGTATGGGTATGGCAAGGAAGCAGGTCTTGAATCCAGCCCACCTGGATTATAGATAGAACCCTGTGCTGTTAGCGTCATCTGATCCACACTGGCTATCCAGCTAGGCCATACACACCGCCCCATCCTAAGCAATGTGCTGTGGCAACATAGTTATTTACATGTTGCTGTTCAGAGCTACAGACAGTAACAGTGGCCACTCTAATTTTCTTTTAAGGAGTTTAATTTAGATAAATGTGAGATACTGCATTTTGGAAAGGCAAATCAGGGCAGGACTTAAACACTTGGAGTGCAAGTTCATAGATCCATGAAACTGGAGTCACAGCTAGACAGGATAGTGAAGAAGGCATTTGATATACTTGCCTTTCTTGGTCAGTACATTGAGTATAGGAGTTGAGAGGTCATGTTGTGGCTATACAGGACATTGGTGAGGCCGCTATTGAAGTGCTATATTCAATTCTGGTCTCCCTGCTATTGAAAGGATGTTGTGAAACTTGAAAGGGATCAGAAAAAATTTACAAGTGTGTTGTCAGGATTGGAGTGTTTGAGCTACAGAGAGAGGCTGAATAGGTTGGGGCTGTTTTCCCTGGAGTGTCAGAGGTTGAGCAGTGACCTTATTGTGGATTATAAGATCATGAGGGGCGTGAATAGGGTGAATAGATAAGGTCTTTTCCCTGGGGTGGGGGGAGTCCAGAACTAGAGGGCATATGTTTAAGGTGAGAGGGAAAGATATAAAAGGCAGCTAAGGGGCAACTTCTTCACAAAGAGGTTGGTGCGTGTATGGAATGAACTACCAGAGGAAATGGTGGAGACAATTACAACATGAATAGGAAGGGTTTAGAGGGATATGGGCCAAGTGCTAGCAAATGGGACTGGATTAATTTAGGATATCTGGTCAGCATGGATGATCTAGACCAAAAGGTCCGTTTCTGTGCTGTACAGCTCCATGACTCTTGGACTGACTGGAAACCTTTGCTTACATTGGCATGTGTTTCAAGAATTTGCAGGTTAATACTCAGCCTCTTTGACCACATTATGCATGTCATATCTGTGGCCATTGAACTCTAGAGTGGGACTTGAATCTGCAGCTTCTGTCTCACAGGCAGTAATGCTACCCACTGCAGCAAAAGGCCTCCTCTCCATATACTGTCCTGCTGCTAAATTTCTAACATTCTATAGTCAGTTAAAAAGTAATTGATGTTATTGATTTTCTCAAGCCATTTTAAGAGTAATTTGTGATTTCAAAGTTTCTTTATAGAATGACAGCTACTTCCAATTTTGCCCGAAGTTCAGAGAAACCACTTGGTTGTTTAAATTTTAAAGCACAGAAATTAGCATGTGACAAATGTGGGCTCTGTGTACCAGAACTCAATAGGTGTTATTTTTGTGCCAAATGTATGCACACTTATGGTGCAGCCATCTTGGTGAAGGCGTTAGTACTGTTCCAGAAGCATGCATAGAACTGTTGTCTTTGTTGCTATGGTGCTGTAACTAGCAGCTTCCCTTCATCCCTTTTGTTTGGTTTCTCATTGGATCTACTTGTCCTGGAGGAGAGAGATGGACAGACGCATCAATGAGCATGGAATGACGTATTGAGTGATTTGGATGAAATGGTTAAATAGTTGGCAAGGTTTTGCTGGTTCTGGGTATGAGGCTTGTAGCAGGGTCTGAGGTTGAGATGAAGCTATGAATGTGAAGTATCAATGTTGATTGCAGAGCGACATTGATAGGTGAGTAACTAGTGTGTGGTGTGCACTGAACAGGATGTGAGACCAGTAGTTCAGTTGTAAGGATGCAGGTTGTGAGGTTAATTCAATGACCTTGGCTGTACGTATGAGGTTATTAAACATCCTTCAGCAATGTATCAAGGAAAATGTTCACATTGATACCTGTGGCTTTCTGCTAATATTCCTTTTGCAGCACTTGGTTCCATGGCCTCCAATTGATAGATTTTTTTTCCCTCCTGCATTAGGGTCTCTAGTATTGCATCTGAAAATTTTGGAGTCTGTTCTATGCCTTCCTGCAGCAACTTGACTTTTCTTATAGCTCTTACACACTTTTAAAACTATCTCCAGTGCCTGTTGTGGCCAGAAAAATCCTCCCCATTAAAAAAGTCAAGCTGACCTTTGACCTGTGAGCTGCCAGTTGTATCTCTAAATGCATGGGCTTTTTAAAAGCTTGTGTGATCAAGGATAGCCACCTCAGTCTAACAAGAAGAATCTTGCAAAGTAAACAGGAAATAGCCTATTACATCTTTGTAACTATTTGAAGATTATAAAATCAGACTCTAAATGATTACAAAGATAGGTGGAAGGATCAAGCCTTAGTTTTGTCTTCCATGAGACATGCTTTACTCTTTTTAATATTTTCAGATCCACAAACAACAAAGTTAAATGACGCAAGAACAATGTACTGACCTGAAATAAAAACAGAAATTATCTGAAATGCACCATACTTGAAACCATCAGCTGTCTCTCCCTCTGCAGAGGCTGACCCACATACATAACTCTTCCTGAATCTTGCCAACATTTCTTGCTTTGTGTGGCGCTGGCATCACCTGGGTGCAATCTGGGGCTAAGTACCACTATCTCGTAAGTGAGCAGACTGCAGGAAGTCTGGGTACTGCCTGTCTTCCACTGAACCATGAAAGGAATACACCAAATCGTTGTGAACCGCGGGGAATAGGGGGCACAGGCAGATAACACAACAATGCAGATAATCGATAATAGAAATCCCTCATTGATCACAAGATCTTTTGGGTCTTGACAATTGGGAATAAAATAAAAAGTTGCTCTGGAGTCTACCTCTCTCTGTACATACTGTGGAGTGTGTTTGATGCTTTTACTGAGGACATTTAAATGATGACAGTTAGATTGAAGGCTTGTTTGTAAATGGCAATGAGTTGGCCAAGATGACAAAATCCAAATACCATGTAGGTTACTGGACTATGATACAATAATTTGCATTATGACCAAACTGAAAAAAGAGACTTCATTCATAGTAAATATCTGTCTGTTTTTGCCTCCCCTTCTTTGCTTCTTTCTGTGTGCCTATCTCTGTCTTCTATGCATTTTTCTGTTTCTTGTATGATTGTCACACACATTTCTTATTGTAGCTTAGAAGGCTTTTGTGTGGGATAAGACACTACAATGTGTTATTATTGTGTTGCAAACGAAAAGGCTATTAATAGAGATTCAGAACAAATTTGGTGACAAGATAATGATTTGAATGGAAGCAGGACTGTACATTGTTCAATCTAATACAATGAGATCATTTTTTGGCCAGTCAATAAATTTAGGAGCATCTTGTTACTATAGCCACAGCTGGGTAATGTGATATGCCTCCAGGGGGAAAAATATAAGGGAGTGAAACAGTCATCTCAAAGACAGTCTATATAAAGAGAGATGTTCTGCAATTATGAGTGAGTGAGCACATCAGCAATGGAAATCTGCTGCAGGAAGCAGCTAACCATTTTATGTACACATGGAAGCACAATGTGATTATCAAGCCAGAGAAGGGAAGCTAATACTTTCATTCCTGGGTCGCCACTGGAGAATCATAACTGATAGAAGTGAATAATGAAAAAAGAATTATGGTCCTTTTGAAGTGAGGCTGTTGGAAAGGATGTATTCTTCACACGGAGCACATAAATAGTGGACAGAACTGCTTATTGTGTGGTTGACTGATTATAATGATAGCAACTCTTTATGATTGAGGTATTGTGTGTAGAATGTATCTGCCGTAGGGCTGAGGTATTCCATACAACTGTCAATTTTAAGAATTGCTGCTTTGCCTAAAAGGAAACCGATTATTTTCCACTGAATGGCTGAAAGGGAGTGGAAGGGAGCTGGGCCTGGGAGAGTGGCTTCATTCATTGAGAAATCCCTGGAAGTGGTCATCAAGAACAACAGCAACCATTTGTATTTATGTAGCACCTTGTTACAATGAAATGTTTGAAGAGTCCACACAGGGGTGTGCTGATAAAATATGACACTGTGCCACCCCTGAGGAGATATGAGGCCACATGACCAGACAAACTTGGACAATGATATGTAGTCTTTAGGATTGTCTTAAAGGAGAAAAATGAGGTACAGAGGCGGAGAGATATAGAGTCGAAATTTGAGAGCCCATGGCCACCAATAATGGAATGATCAGAATCACGGGTGGTCTCGGGGCCAGAATTAGAAGAGTTCAAGTATTTTGCAGTTGTGTAGGGCTGGAGGAGATTACAAAAATAGTAATGTGTGGGGATGTACGAAGCATTAATGGGAAGATTCAAAAGCAAAGGCAAGAATTTAAAAATTGAGACATTGCATAAACAATAACCAGGCACAGGGTGATGAGTAAATGGGATTTGCTGCATAATGATACATAAGTGACAGAGTTTTAGATGACCTCAAGTTTACTGCAAGGAGAATATGGGATACCAGCCAGGTATGCATTAGAATAGTCAGGTCTAGAGATAAAGACGGCATGGGTGAGGATTTCATTTGCAGGTAATTTGGGACAGGGTAATGTCAGCAGGTGTTACGGAAATGGATTATAGAAATGGTATGTGCATGCAATTAAAAGTTCCTCCCAGGGTCAGATATGATACAAGACTGCAAATAGTTTAGGCCAGTCTCCAATAGTTGCTACTGAGATGAGTTGATAGCTAGGAACCTTTTTTTTGTGACTGGGATCAATCAAAATACCTTCAGTTTTTCTAATATTTAATGAAAGGAAATTTCTGGTCAACTAGTATTGAGTATCAGAGTCTAGATTAGAGTGATGCTGGAAAAGCACAGCAGGCCCAGCAGCTTCCGAGGAGCAGGAAAATTGACATTTCAGGCAAAAGCCCTTTATCAGGAATGAGCCCCTCATTCCTGATGAAGGGCTTTTGCCTGAAACGTCGATTTTCCTGCTCCTCAGATGCTGCCTGATCTGCTGTGCTTTTCCAGCATCACTCTAATCTAGATTGTGATCTCTCAGCATCTGCATTCCTCACTTTCACCCAGTTTTGAGTATCAGACAGGTCAGTCAAATGTTTTAAGATATCGAAGGGTTAACACAGGCAGCAGTGAGACCGAGTTTGAGTGTCATCAATAGTGGGAAAACTGATGCTATGTTTTTAAATGAAGTTGCTGAGGGGCAACATATTGATGAGAACCAAGAAGGAGTCAAAAATTGATCTTTAGGAGACATCAGATGTACCAGTGGAGCATGAAGAAAAGCTATTGCAAGTGTTTTTCTGGTAACAATTAGATAAGAATAAAACTGAATGAGTGCAATCTCACCCAGTTGGACAGGTGTGGAAACAAGATAGTAAAGTATCCATGTCAAAGGCTACACACAGATCATGAAGGGTGAGGTGGGAAAGGTCCCCCTCATCACAATCATATAGCATGTCTTTTTGTGACTTTGATAAGAACTATTTCTGTACAGGAGTCAGGGCAGAAACCTGAATGAGGGAATTCAAACACCAAGTCTAGGAAAGAGGAGCACAGATTTGAGAAGTGACAAACAATCAAGAACATGTGGAAAGGAAAGCAAGCTGAGGATGGTGCAGTAGTTTGGAAGGACGGAGGAGTGTAAGGTTACTTTTGTTTTAGCAGAGAGAGGTGATTACAGCAGATTTAAAGGATGAGGGAACAGAACTTGACAAGAAAGAATTGTAAATAGTGTGGGCTGATGTGGGAGTTAATTTGGAAAGTTGGGTAGTCAATAGTTTTGAAGGAGTAAGGCGAAGACAGTAGGAAATACATGTTATGATGAACTTAGAGAGGAATGAGTGGAGTTAGGAGTGAAACTAAGAAAATAAAAATCAGGGCTAATGTAACTTTCAAGTATTTGGCTGGTTGGGCTTGGGGAATGTAGCTGGCTCTTTGGATGCTCTCAACCTTAGTGACAAAAAACCCATGAGCTCCTTGCACATGTTGCTGGAAGTGGAATTGGAAGGACAAGGGATAAGTTTTAATCGTCCAGTTATAACATACTCAAGCTTGCCATTTCCATCCCTGATTTGAATCCCTGGATGGCTAAAGTGCAAAAGCCTTGCAAATGTCACTCTGATCCTTTCAGGAAATGCATGGATAGTCACAGATAGCGAACACAATGCAATAATCTGTCCACACTCCAGCCTTCCTCCTTATAAAAGAACAGGCACTTTCCAGAGAGGAGAGAGTATGGTGCTGGAAAAGCACAGCAGGTCAGGCAGCATCCATGGAGCAGGAGAATCAACATTTTGGGAATAAGCCCTTCATCAGGAATTGTAGGCATCCAGGCTTAGGCCCAAAGTGTCAATTCTCCTGCTCCTTGGATGTTGCCTACCGGCTGTGCTTTTTCAGCATGACACTCTTGACTCTGATCTCCAGCATCTTCAGTGCTCACTTTTCCCTAAGCACTTTCCAGTGACCCTATCTTATAGCTTGCAGTGCAATATCAGAATACAGAAGGATTAAGTTTCCTCTCTGGGTCCCTGTTGGGAAGCTCATATTCCTGAAATGTATTTTGCCTGTAGGGGTGCAAGACATCACCTATTTTCTAGTCCTTAGCTTACATGATCTGCATGTATTCTGTGATAATACATATTTTGAGAAGCATGTATTTTTATTTTGTTGACTGGAGAGTGTTCTAATAAAGAGTCAATATTTTCTAATTTTGATACCATTAATTTCTAAGGAATACTCATTTAACCTTGGCTTGTCACAGTGATGAGCTGCTAAGAAGGAATGGGTGAATCTATAGCTAACTGCAGTGGGCATGGATCAGCTGGTATTCTCTCTTAGGTAGGTCAGAACACACTGAAAACCTGTGTGAAGAGAAATGAGCAAACTTCTCTGTGAATGTAACCATTATTTTTTGTTTGTCAGCTCAGCACAAACTGAGAATGTGAGTAAGAAAAAATAATCAAGTTTCTCTCTAAATGGAACAGCTTTTTATTTAACAATTTTAAAACAGATCCTGATGTTGAAGCAGAGTTTTGTGAATAGGACAGTGACTGCGTTACTGCGTGCTGATACAGGTGTAAGTCCAGAGAAGCTAAGGACCTGAACATCGAGGAACTGTGGATTGAATACGATCCATTGCTGCTATTTCAGTGACAGAGCTCATCAAAACACTTAAACGGGTCAGGGAAGGGAGAGCCTCGTGCCATTAGAACAATCATGAGCTGAGTGAAAGAGGGTTCATAGACATTTACATTGTTAATACTAACTCGATCTGGGAACTTCAGATAGAATGCGACTATTTGAGCATGTGATTCACAGACCAAAATGATTGTATGGTGAGTTAGAAATCCTACAAACTGGAGACCAAATTGGACAGACTGAGATTGCTTGTGGTTCACATGTGAGAGGAATGTAATGTAAGTGTCAATACTCTGTGGTGATCAGCTGAAGACACATGATCCAGATATGATCCATCAATCCTTGGGTAATATGGCTGACATAGCTGACATTGCATTGGTGCTGAAATTTATATACCGCATTACCCTTTTACTTGATGGGTAGAGTATCTTTTTAGCTTGATAGGAGTATCCTGTTGGGGGAGAAGAACACTTGTGTTGCTGCGACATAATGTAGTGTTATGCTTCATTGGTCTTCTCCATTTCGCAATCTTGATGATGTCACCAATCCCCCTATTATATCGATCATCCTGAAATATCCTTTGCCCCATTGCTATTGCCTTTAAACCAAGCCTCACTCTACTTCCCACAGGCCATTTCCACACAATGTGGTCTTCAGCCACTAAATTCTCATTCCTGTTTTATGGTCAAGTTATGAATCTGGCTGGATGTGAAGTGCGACTCAGAAGCTTTACTTTGAGTGAACCTCACCCTTATATTTCAACAGCATCGCTGCATCCCTGACTTCTCTAGGTGTCCTATCTGCTTGTTATTAACATTGGGATGACATTAGGACTATAGGAAATAGGAACAGGTGTAGGCTATTCAGCCCCTTGGGCCTGCTCAACCATTCATTATAATCAAGGATGATCAAACATTCCTCTCATCCATTTCCTATCCTTCCTCCATAACCCTTGATTCCCCATCTCATTAAAAATCTATCTATGTCAGCTTTAACTGTATGCAAGGACTCTGTCCACACAGCTCTCTGCATTCCAAGCCCTCTGAGAGAAGAAACTCCTCCTTATCTCTGTCTTAATTTGGTACTTCTTTACTTTGAGACAATGAGGGTCGCTCCCATGAGGGGATACATACTCTCAACATTTACCCTGTCATGTCCCTGAAGAATCAGAATTAGAATTAGACTTAGGCTTTATTGTCATGTGTACACAAGTACATGGATACAAGACTACAGTGAAAAGTGTTGAAAAATGTGGTGCTGGAAAAACACAGCAGGCCAGGCAGCCCTTCTTCAAGAATGAGGCTGGTGTGCCAAGTGGGCTGAGATAAAGGTTAAGGGGGAGGGAATTTGGGGGAGGGGCGCTGGGAATGCGATAGGTGGAAGGAGGTGAGGGTGAGGGTGATAGGCCGGAGAGGGGATGGGGGCGGAGAGGTCGGGAAGAAGATTGCAAGAGGGCGGTGCTGAATCCGGGGGTTGGGACTGAGGTAAGGTGGGAGGAGGGGAAATGAGGAAGCTGGAGAAATCTACATTCATCCTCTGTGGTTGGAGGGTTCCCAGGCAGAAGATGAGGCGCTCTTCCTCCAGGTGTTGTGTTGCCATGGTCTGGCGATGGAGGAGGCCAAGGACCTGCATGTCCTTGGCGGAGTGGGAGGGGGAGTTAAAGTGTTCAGCCACGGGGCGGTTGGGTTGGTTGGTGCGAGTGTCCCAGAGGTGTTCCCTGAAGCGTTCCGCAAGTAGGCGGCCTGTCTCCCCAATGTAGAGGAGACTACATCGGGTGCAACGGATACAATAAATGATGTGTGTGGAGGTTCAGGTAGATTTGCGATGGATATGGAAGGATCCATTGGGGCCTTTGAGGGAGGTGAGGGGGGAGGTGTGGGCACAACTTTTGCACTTCTTGCGGTTGCAGGGGAAGGTGCCGGGAGTGGAGGTTGGGTTGGTGGGGGGGGGGTGGACCTGACGAGAGAGTTGTGGACGGAGTGGTCTCTCTGGAAAGCTGATAGGGGAGGGGAGGGAAATATATCCCTGGTGGTTGGGTCTGTTTGGATGTGGCGGAAATGACGGAGGATAATACAATGTATCCGAAGGTTGGTGGGGTGGAAGGTGAGGACCAATGGGGTTCTGTCCTGGTGGCGATTGGAGGGGCGGGGTTCAAGGGAGGAGGTGTGGGAAGTGGAGGAGATGTGGTGGAGAGCATCGTTGACCACGTCGGAGGAAATTGCAGTCTTTAAAGAAGGAGGTCATTTGAGTTGTTCGGTATTGGAACTGGTCCTCCTGGGAGCAGGTGCAGCGGAGGCGAAAGAATTGGGAATATGGGATGGCGTTTTTACAAGGGGCAGGGTGGGAGGAGGTGTAGTCTAGGTAGCTGTGGGAGTCGGTTGGTTTGTAGTTAATGTCTGTATTGAGTCAGTTGCCCGAGGTAGAAATGGAGAGGTCTAGGAAGGGGATGGAGGAGTCTGGGACAGATCAGGTAAATTTGAGGTTGGGGTGGAAGGTGTTAGTAAAGTGGATGAACTGTTCAACCTCCTCGTGGGAGCACGAGATAGCGCCAATACAATCATCGATGTAGCAGAGGAAAAGGTGGGGGGTGGTGCCAGTGTAGCTGCGGAAGATGGACTGTTCCACATATCCGATGAAGAGGCAGGCATAGCTGGGGCCCATGCAGTTGCCCATGGCTACTCCTTTGGTTTGGAGGAAGTGGGAGGATTGGAAGGAGAAGTTGTTAAGAGTGAGGACCAGTTCAGTCAGTTGAAGGAGGGTGTAAGTGGAAGGGTACTGGTTGGGTTGGCAGGAGAGGAAGAAGCGGAGGGCTTGGAGGCCTTCGTGATGGGGGATGGAAGTATATAGGGACTGGATGTCCATCGTTGAAGATAAAGCATGGGGGGCCGGGGAAGCGAAAATCATGGAGGAGGTGGAGGGCGTGGGTGGTGTCCCGAATGTAAGTGGGGAGTTCTTGGACGAAGAGGGACAGGACAGTGTTGAGGTAAGCAGAGATGAGTTCGGTGGGGCAGAGTAGGCTGAGACAGTGGGTCTGCCGGGGCAGTTGGGTTTGTGGATTTTGGGCAGGAGGTAGAAATGGGCGGTGCGGAGTTGTGGGACTATGAGGTTGGAGGCGGTGGATGGGAGATCTCCTGAGGTGATGAAGTTGTGGATGGTCTGGGAGATGATGGTTTGGTGGTGGGAGGTGGGGTCATGGTCAAGGGGGCAGTAGGAGGAGGTGTCCGCGAGTTGGCGTCTAGCTTCAGCGGTGTAAAGATCGGTGCGCCTCCCTTGTCTGCCGGTTTGATGGTGAGGTTGGGGTTGGAGCAGAGGGAATGGAGAGTTGCGCGTTGTGAGGGTGAGAGGTTGGAGTAGGTGAGAGGGATGGACAGGTTGAGGCGGTCATGTCGCAGCGGGAGTTGGATATGAAGAGATCAAGGGCGGGTAAGAGGCCAGCACGGGGTGTCCAGGTGGATGGGGTGTGTTGGAGGTGGGAGAAGGGGTCGTCAGAGGTTGGGCGAGAATCCTGGTTGAAGAAGTAGGCACGGAGGCGAAGGCGGCAGAAGAATTGTTCGATGTTTAGCCGTGTGTCGAACTCATTGATCCGGGAGAGTAGGGGAATGAAGGTGAGGCGTCTGCTGAGAACTGATCGTTCATCCTCAGAGAGGGGGAGGTCTGGAGGGATGGTGAAAATATGGTAGGGCTAGGAGCTAGGACCTAGGACCTGGTGTGGGACTGGAGCTGGGAGTGGGGGGGGGGGGGCGGAGATAGGCTTGGGGGCGGAGCTAGCAATGGGGGCGGAGTTGGTTGTGGGGGCGGAGTTGGCCATGGGGGCAGAGATCAATGTGGGGGTGGAGATTGACGTGGGGGCGGAAATTGACATGGGGGCGGAGATCAACGTGGGGGTGGAGATTGATATGGGAGTGGCGTAGTGTGCGTTGTGGTCCTTGAGCAGGTGAGTGACGTCACTGGGGGCAGAAGTGGCTGTGGCAGTGGCAGCTCCGGGGGCAGAAGTGGCGCGCCGGGCAGAAACGGTGCTGATCCCGGTAGCCGTGGATCCTGCAGCGGCTGCGTATCTGTCGGCGATGGTCTTCCTGGCGATCGTGGAGGCGATGGTCTGGGCGGCGATCACAGAGGCTGCATGGGGGCTACCGTGCAGTGTTGGGGGCGGAAGTGACGTCACCGTTCGCTGCAGTGGTGACAGCTGCAGCGGCCACGTGGGCAATGGCGCCATATCCGTCGCAAGTTCACCTGCACCTCCACACACATCATTTACTGTATCCGTTGCACCTGATGTGGTCTCCTCTACATTGGGGAGACAGGCCGCCTACTTGCAGAACATTTCAGGGAACACCTCTGGGACACTCGCACCAACCAACCCAACCGTCCCGTGGCTGAACACTTTAACTCCCCCTCCCACTCCGCCAAGGACATGCAGGTCCTTGGCATCCTCTATCGCCAGACTCTGACCACACGACGCCTGGAGGAAGAGCGCCTCATCTTCCGCCTATGAACCCTCCAACCACAGAGGATGAATGTAGATTTCTCCAGCTTCCTCATTTCCCCTCCGCCCACCTTATCTCAGTCCCAACCTCTGGATTCAGCACCAGCCTCTTGACTTGCAATCTTCTTCCCGACCTCTCCGCCCCATCCCCTCTCCGGCCTATCACCCCCACCCTCACCTCCTTCCACCTATCGTATTCCCAGCGCCCCTCCCCCAAATTCCCTCCCCCCTACCCTTTATCTCTGCCCACTTGGCACACCAGCCTCATTCCTGAAGAAGGGCTTATGCCCGAAACGTTGACTTTCCTGCTCCTCGGATGCTGTCTGGCCTGCTGTGTTTTTCCAGCACCACATTTCTCAACTCTGGTCTCCAGCATCTGCAGTCCTGATTTTCTCCTACAGTGAAAAGTGTACAAAGCCACCATTCCCAGCGCCAACTTAGGTACAAAGATACCTTACTTACAAAACATTACATGTAATGTAAAAAAAAAAGAAATAACATTAAATGTGCAACATTGCAGACATTCCTAAGTGCTGAGTCATGCTGGCCTCGCAATCCCCACAAGGGCTCCCTCTGCCTATGCTGGCCCAATCGACCGCATGCTCAACATTGCTGCAGATGCTGGGAGACCTTGAGTTGCCTGCTCTCGATGTTACTGCAGATGTCAGGGAATTTCTTGATGATCAATACTTGCAAAAACTGCTGAACATTGGAACAAACAGTGAGGAGTTGATACACAGACACATGCCACAAAATATATCGGGATTTGCTGTCACTTCATGCTCAACAGAATGCTCCATCATAAAGACTGGGGATAAAGTAGCTTGCTTCTTTCGATCTGACCCTATTAGTGATTCCTGCATGGAGCACTAAAAGCAAGCCTGCTGTGAACAGTCTCTCTACACCAGAATTTTTAAAAAGTGAAAAACAATAATAAATGAAGATAGCTCTAAACACATAATTTCTTCCTCAGACTTCTCATTTTCGCAATATTAACAAACAATTTTAGCAAGTAATAGCACACTGTCTCTTTCTTCACAGTTACTATCAGAAGTGCTAAGTTTCTCTCAAGCTTTCTGTTTTATATCCACTTCTGTAATTTTACGAGAGTGGAGGTGAAGTATACGGTTGTATGTATTCACGTATGATTTAGGAGCAGGATTAGGTTACCCAACCCATAAAGTGTGCTCTGCCATTCAATAAGATTATGGTAATCTGATAAGTGCATATTTCTGCCTGCCTCCAAACATGTCTCACCACTTTGCCTATCAAAATCCATTCACCTCTGCTTTAAAAGTTTTCAAAGACTCTGCTTCCACTTTCTTTGAGGAGCAGGGTTCCAAAGATTCATGGTGTTTCTCTTTAAACAGTGACCCCAAGTTTTAGAATCTCCCACAAGTGGAAGCATAATTTCCACATCCATCCTGTCAAGACCTCTCAGATTCTTCTATGTTTCAGTTAAGTGCCCTTACTTTTCCAAAATACAGCCAATGCAAACCAAGCCTGTCAAAATACATCTCATAAGACAACCCAACATTTACAGGTATTTGTCTTTTAAACTTTCTTTGAACAACTTCTAATGCATTTTTATTCTTCCTTAAATAAAGCAACCAATACTGTACACTGGTGTGGGCTCATTAATGCCGAGCATAAAGGAAAAATAATCCTCCTGCTTTCATTTTCAGTCTCCTCACAATAACAAAAATTGTAATATAAAGGAGTAATTTATGTAATACATTTGCTATTTTCTCATATAAAGAAACCTTCTGTGAATCAAGGGAATTTTAGAAAATTAAAACAAATTAAAAACCATCTCATAGCCTCTTTATAAGACTCTAGGTGATGTCTATCAGGATTTGGGGACAAGTTAACCCACAGCTCCAATTTACACAGTACCATTTCTCCAATGATTATGGTTTTCCTCAATTCCTGCCACCCTTCCATTTCCTGATTTATAACTATTTCTTGGATGTTAATTGAACCCTGTGCCATGTAGAGTCACATAAAATTCATGTATAATGTTTTATTTTTTAATAGTTTGTGGGACATGAGCATTGCTGGCTGGGCCATTATTAAGTGCCCCTCCATGGTTGCCTTGAGAAGATGGTGAGCTGCCTTTTTGAATGAAGCAGTCCACATGCTGTAGGTTGACCCATAATGTCATTAGTGAGGGAATTTCAGAATTTTGACCCAGTGACAGTGAAGGAATGATGATATATTTCCATTTATACATTTGAACCGAGATTGCAGTTGCTGGTCTTGGCTCTCCCATTATTAAAGATGGTGATATTTGTGGATTCTCCTTCTCTGCTGAGTTGTTCATTAACTTTCTTCCTATTTTCCATTATGAATTCCCCAGGCTCACTTTGTATAGGACCAAAGCTAACTTCCTTAGCTTATCTTCTTTTAAACATCATTAGAAACTCTGTTGTTCTTATATTTCTAGCAATCATTTCCTTATACTTTAATTGCTCACCTCCTTTTGGATCTTGTAGTTTTTTTTTTGTCATTCTATTCAGTCTTCCAAGTTGCCACCCATTTTGTATGCAATTTTATCCTTTTGCTTTATATTTGATAGAATCTTTAAAATGTTCATTTATCTATCAAAAGTGGACATTTCCCTTTCAAATTATCTTTTGGTTGAGTTGCATCTATTTTGTGTATTCAGAAACATTCCCTTAAATGGCTGTAACTGCATTTCTAATACACTGTCCCCTAATCTAATTTGCTGTCTCACTTTAGCTGGCTCTGCGATCATTACCCCATAGTTGCCCTTATTTAAGTTTAGGATATTAATCTTGGACTAACTCTTCTCTCCCTGAAACTGAATGTAACATTCAAACATATTCAGGCCTTAATTACCTAGGAACACCTTCTGTATGAGGTTATCAATAAATTGGATCTCATTGCACAATATCAGATCTCGTTTATTCTGCTCTTTGGTTGGCTTCACCCTGTGCTGTTCCAAGAAGCTATCCCAAAAACATATTATGAAATCCTCAACTAGGCTACCTTATTTTTCCAATCTATAATTACCGTTGCAAGTTTGTTGTAAGCCCTTATTATTTCTTCCCTTAAACAGCAGCCAGCTGTGTGGTTACTGTTACAGGACTTGTGTAACATTACACAAGAGAATTCGTGTCTTTATAGTAGGAACATGGAAACAGGAGTAGGCCATTCAGCCCCTCTGTCCTGTTCCACCATTCAGTGAGATCATGGCTGATCTGTGGCTGAACTCTGTAAACCTCCTTTTGGCCTAAATCTCTTAAAATTTTACTTAATGAAAAATTATCTGTCTCAGATTTCAAAGTAACAACTGATCCTGCATCCACTACTAGAAGAGTTTATATATCTACCACTTTTGAGTTAACGTTTCATGACACAAATGCAATAGGAGGATAGAATGTGAGGCAAGAAAGGAGGCATTTTTGACAAGGGATAGCATTACAGCTGTGCTTTAAGGATGATATTCCCACAAATACATCCAGGGAGGTTATTTGGGTGGAACTGAGAAATAAGAAAGGGATGATCACCCTATTGAGATTGTATTATAGACCCCCTAATAGTCATCGGGAAATTGAGAAACAAATTTGTAAGGAGATTTCAGTTATCTGTAAGAATAATAAGGTGGTTATGGTAGGGGATTTTAACTTTCCTAACATAGACTGGGACTGCCATAGTATTCAGGGTTTAGATGGAGAGGAATTTGTTAAGAGTGTAAAATAAATTTTTCTGAGTCAGTATGTGGTTTAGCTACTAGAGAAAGCACTAAACATGACCTACTCTTGGGAAATAAGGCAGGACAGGTGACTGAAGTGTCAGTGGGGGAGCACTTTGGGGCCAGCGACCATAATGTTATTAGTTTTAAAATAGTGATAGAAAAGGATACACTCGATCTAACAGTTGGCATTCTAAATTGGAGGAAGACTAATTTTGAAGGTATTAGGCAAGAGCTTTCAAAAGCTGATGGAGTGCAGATGTTTGCAGGTAAAGGGATGACTGGAAAATGGGAAGCCTTCAGAAATGAGATAACAAGAGTCCAGAGAAAGTATATTCCTGTCAGGGTGAAAGGAAAGGCTGGTAGGTATAGGGGATGCTGGATGACAAAAGAAATTGCGGGTTTGGTTCAGAAAAATAAGGAAACATATGACAGGTATAGACAGGAGAGATCGATGAATCCTTAGTAGAGTATAAAGGAAGTAGGAGTATAATTAAGAGGGAAATTAGGAGGGCAAAAGGGGGGCATGAGATAGCTTTGGCAAATAGAGTTAAGGAGAATCCATAGGGTTTTTCTAAATACATTAAGAGCAAAAGGGTAACTAAGGAGAGAATAGGGCCCCTCAAAGATCAGCAAGGCAGCCTTTGTGGGAGATGGGAGAGATACTAAACGAGTATCTTGCATCAGTGTTTACTGTGGGAAAGGACATGGAAGATATAGAACGTAGAGAAATAGATGATGACATCTTGAAAAAGGTCCATATTGCAGAGGATGAAGTGCCGGATGTCTTGAAACGCATACGTGTGGATAAATCCCCAGGACCTAATCAGATGTATCCTAGAACTCTGTGGGAAGCTAGAGAAGTGATTGCTGGGCTCCTTGCTGAGATATTTGTATCATTGATAGTCATAGATGAGATACCAGAAGACTGGATGTTGGCTAACATGACACCATTATTTAATGAAGATTGTAAGAACAAGTGAGGGAACTATAGACTGGTAAGCCTGACGTCAGTGGTGAGCAACTTGTTGGAGGGAATCCTGAGGGACAGGACGTACATGTATTTGGGAAGGTAAGAACTGATTAGGGTTAGTCAATATGGCTTTGAGTTTGGGAAATCATTTCTCACAAACTTGATTGAGTTTTTTGAAGTAATAAGGATTGATGAGGCCAGAGCAGTGGACGTGATCTATACGAACTTCAGTAAGGCGTTCAACAAGGTTGCCCATGGGAGACTGGTTAGCAAGGTTAGAGCTCATGGAATACAGGGAAAACTAGACATTTGGATACAGAACTGGCTCAAAGATAGAAGACAGAGGGTAATGGTGGAGTGTTGTTTTTCAGATTGGAGGCTTGTGACCAGTGGAGTGCCACAAGGATCGGTGCTGGGTTCTCTACTTTTTGTCATTTATATAAATGATTTGGATATGAACATAGGAGGTATAGTTAGTAAGTTTGCAGATGACACCAAAATTGGAGGTGTAATGGACAGCGAAGAAGGCTACCTCAGATTACAACAGGATCTTGATCAGATGGGCCAATGGGCTGAGGAGTGGAGATGGAGTTTAATTTAGATAAATGTGAGGTGGTGCATTTTGGGAAAGCAAATCAGAGCAGGAGTTATACATTTAATGATAAGGTCCTAGGGAGTGTTGCTGAACAGACAGACATTGAAGTGAAGGTTTATAGCTCTTTGAAAGTGGAGTTGCATGTCGACAGGATAGTGAAGAAGGCATTTGGTATGTTTTCCTTTATTGGTCAGAGCACTGAGTATATGTTGTGGCTCTACAGGACATTGGTTTGGCCACTTTTGAATGTGGCGTGCAATTCTGGTCTCCTTCCTATTGGAAGGATGTTGTGAAACTTGAAAGGATTCAGAAAAGATCTACAAGGATGTTGCCAGGGTTGGAGGATTTGAGCTATAGGGAGAGGTTGAATAGACTGGGGCTGTTTTTCCTAGAGCGTCGGAGCCTGAGGGTTGACCTCATAGAGTTCATAAAATCATGAGGGACATAGATAGAATAAATAGATAAAGTATTTTCCCTGGGGTGGTGGAGTCCAGAACTAGAGGGCATACGTTTAGGGTGAGAGGGGAAAGATACAAAAGGGACTTAAGGAGTTACTTTCTCATGCAGAGGGTGGTGTGTGTATGGAAGGAGCTGCCAGAGGAAGTGGTGGAGGCTTGTACAATTGCAACATTTAAAAGGTATCTGGATGGGTATATGAATAGGAAGGGTTTAGAGGGATATTGGCTAAGTGCTGGCAAATGGGACTAGATTAGGTTGGGATATCTGGTCGGTATGGACAATTTGAACCGAAGGTCTGTTTCCGGGCTGTCCATCTCTATGATTCCCTGACTCTAAGTACTTGTTAACATTTCTCCTGAATGTTTTGGCCCAAATACTCAGACCATGTCTCCTAGTTCTAGAATTCCCAACCAATGGAACCAGATTATCTTTATGTGTCCTGTCTTTTCCTGAGAGTGTCTTGAAGATTTCAATCAGATCACCCCTTAATGCTAAATTCTCGAGTAAACAGCACTAATTTGTATAAAATCTCCTTGTAACATCAGCCTTAGAATTCATGTATCATTTGTGTAAACCTAATCATCCTCCATTCTATCAAAACTACATCTACATCCTGGTTTCTTGAAAGTAGGTAATCCCCATCTATGATGTTAATATTATCTTCAATTAGCAGAGCCACCCCAAATCCTTTCCTTAGCTTCTTATTTTTCCTCAATATCATGCAACCTTCAATATCAAAGTTGTTTATGTTATCCAGTAGCCATGTCTCTGTCCTTTATATTTACCACATCTTACCAGGTTTGAACCCTTGCCCCTACTATTATTTTTCAATTTCTCTACTTCCCTAGATATGCAGCTCACTGGGACATCAGTCCTGGTATGGTTAAGTGTGTGCTGAAAATGTGTTACTGAAAAAGCGCAGCAGGTCAGGCAGCATCCAAGGAGCAGGAGAATTGACGATTTGGGCATAAGCCCTTCTTCAGGGATCATGTCTGAAACGTCGATTCTCCTGCTCCTTGGATGCTGCCTGACCTGCTGCGCTTTTCCAGCAACACCCTTTCAGCTCTGATCTCCAGCATCTGCAGTCCTCACTTTCTCCTATGGTTAAGTGTGTGATAAAGTATAGGATTTGTCCTATTATCAGTTGTGTTTTGGGACTTTTAAACTGTGGCAGATGAGTATCGGTTTCATTTCTGTTCAGGTAACCTTTCTTTAAAGATGTCAGGAAGTCAGTTTGAATAGTGATCTAAAAGTATAATTTCCAAGAAAGCGTGTAAATGAGTAATAGCCTAGCCAGATACATGTGGTGTTCATTGATGAAATGGGGTTTATTGAGCTCACTACACTACAGAAAAACAAATGATCAGACCAATACTGTGGGTATGTTTTAGGTTCGGTTTAGAAATAATCAGGTTTTGGTTTCATCTTAGCAGAAGAATCTATTTTTTAGTTCAGGAGAACATGTTTGCTCTCGCAGAAGACAGGTTAATTTGTGAAGTCTTCAAGCTATGAAGCTTTGATTAGAAGTTTTCAAGGTGTTAGGACTGAAAAGAGGTTTAGGCCATCAGAACTGACAGGAAGATAAGGCCTTCAGAACTGGAAAGAGGTATCTAGGCCATCAAAACTAGAAAGAATCTATCAAGTAAGAAATTAAAGAGTTAAGATTAGAGCAACACATCACTGAAATTAAATATCTTTAAAGGATATTGCTGGAAAAAATGTTGAAAATTTGTTTTGCTGTTTATGCTAATATCTTTCTAAACTGTCTTGTATAAGGAACATTTTTTGTCAATAAACTTGTGTTCTTTTATTTAAAATAAAATCAGCAGCCTCATGTTTACTGATTCAGCAACACAATAAACAACTCCAAACATTAAACTTATTATTTATCAAGCTGAGATCTGACCTACCCAGTTTTACTATCATGATGGGGTCTGAACAACTGTCCCAGTGATACAGCCTCCCCAGTGCTTATGCTAGTGTTCCACAAACTGGAATCCATTTCTTTCACACTAATCTTTGGAATCCATTTCTTTCACACTAATTCATTTATCTTGTTTACCTTGTGCCAATTTGCGCATGGTTCAGAGATTATTACTTTGGAGGTTCTTCCTAATTTAGCACCGAGATTCTCATACTGACGATGGAGAATCTCTGTCCTTGCCCTGCCTATGTGATTGGTCCCTACATGGACCACAATGACTGCTTTCTTCACTTTTCACAGTCAATTCCTCCAGATAGCCTGAATGGATGAGGAACCAGTGAAGCAAGAGGATGTAGAGGTAGTCAGTATCAGTTGAACAGTCAACAAGAAAAGAACCAGAGGTGGAATCCTGGTATTTTGAAATGATTTCTTACTCTGCTCCAGGGAAGAAGCTATCTGCGTGGTGAGTATTTTGTAAGAAAATCTGTAAGATTTAAAATAGTATAGGGAACTGGTGGTAGTGTTAATAAAATATATCATAAGAGGAAGTTAATAATTAATTAAGTTCTTTGATTAACTAATTTAACAAGCACATTAAAGATGACTGAGTCATGCCAGAGCTTCTGGATGGCACTGAGATTTCGGAAACACATTTTAACGAGTATGTATGGCTACAGCACCTTCAGCTCAGCGCTTATGAGTTGGAGTTTGAGCTGCCACTGCTGTAACACATCAAAGAAGGGGAAAATTAGCTGAATTTCTTTTAATACTGGATGATGGTCACATCCATTAGATAGGATCTTCCAATGAGACCAGGGAAAGTAGGCTGTGACCACAAGTGCGGCAGATAGAGGGATCCAGAAGTGCTGCAATCTCATCCCTTGCATTTGTCTGACTTGCTTGACATTCTTCCCTCTTGATTGGTTGAGAGAGAAGGCTGGGGGTTGGATGAACTAATTGACCATGGAGCCACGTTAGAGGAAGCCATTCAAATGGGGTCAATTAACATGTTTGTGGTGATAGCTGGGGACAGTATAGCAAAGGGGATAGACACCGTTCTGTGCAATTCAGAGCATGAGCCCAGAATACTATGTTGCCTATTGGATGCTACGGATCAGGATATCTAAATCGGGAAGGTCAGGAACCTGGAATACAATTGTCAAGGTCCATGCTAATGACATAAGTAATGCGAGGAAAGAGTTCCTGCTCAGGCAGTATGAAGAGTTGGGCATCAAACTGAACTGCAGAGGTCCAAAGATGATAATCTCTGGGTTATTATCTGAGCAACATGTTAATTGACAGAGGCCTCATACTATTCGTGAAATGAATACAACCTAAAAAACTGCTGTTGGAACAGTTATTTCCATTTGTGGGGTATTGGCATAAATACTGTAAGTACAGTACAGTCAGACTATAGGTTTCTTAAAGTAACGACAGTGTAGGATGAAGAATATGAAAAGTAGTACTGGGTACTTGTGATAAAGGGAGATCAATAATTGTGAGTAATTTTAAGCACATTAGAAAAATTGGGAAAAGCAGATTCACAATGATAGTCTGGAGTAGGAGATAATAGAATGCTTTCTACATATTTTCTTAACACAGCATGTTATGGAACCAATCAGAGAAGCAGAGTCAATGTTTCAAATCCAATGATCCTTCATCAGAGCTTTCCAAGTTCTAACGTAAGGTCATTGGACTTGAAATTTTAACTCTTCTCTGTCTAAGATGCTGCCAGATGTTTGAGTTTCTCCAGGACTTTTTGTCCATGATTTAAACATAAATAATGGTGAATAGGTGGGCATGAAAGCTGATCTAGTTGAAGTGAACTGAGATATCAGGCTAGGGTGATAGATAAATAGGGAAACAGAGTCAGACATTTAAGTGAATACTTCAGAAAGCTCAGAATATGTATGCTTTATAAGCGAAGGTCAATGGTTAACTAAAAAAGTCAAAGAAAATGTCAGTTTTAAGGAAAAGGTTCATAATTATGCAAATCTGAATTGCATCTCGGATGGTTAGTCAGAATAAAAATAATGGTAGAGAATGACAAAAAAGTTAATTAAAAGAAAGAGGTTGAAATATGAGGGGAAGCTAGTTAGATTACTTACAGTGTGGAAACAGGCCCTTTGACCCTCCAAACAGCAACCCATCCAGACCCCTACACCTAACACTACAGGTAATTTAGCATTGCCAACTCACCTGACCTGCACAGTTTTTGGACTGTGGGTGGAAACTGGAACAAACCCACACAGAGACAGGGAGAATGTGCAAACTCCACACAGACAATTGCCTGAGGCAGGGATTGAACCTGGGCCTCTAGCACTATGAAGCAGCAGTGCTAACCACTGTGCCACAGTACCACCCATAGAAAGCAAGAGTTTCCGAAACTAACCATGGATCTGCTTTCTTCTGATGTCACACTTTGGGTTCTCTTAGCAGTCAGCTATTCTTTTGTGAGGAACATAGACTGGAGAGCTCTTCTGACTGACATTGACTACAATCAGAACAGCCACTCCTCTAACTGATGCTGTCTGCCTCTAGGTCTTCTTTCGAGAAACATAGAAGTTGGAACAGGAATAGACCATTCAATCCCTCAAATCTGCTCTGCCATTCCCCACGGTTGTGGCAGATCATTGAGCTTGGTATCCTAATTCTGCGCTCTTGCCCCAATATCCCCATATCGTTTAAGCCACAAGAGCTCATTCTTTGGTAACAGGATTCCCACCATACTTCCACATGGCAGTGGCAGATTCAACCTAAAGAGTTCTTGTCTTATTGAGTGAATGAGGTAATTGTTGCGTGGTTGGAAAACAGTTGGAATAGAATATTATCTGCAGTCCATCTTTCAGATGCAGGTGGTCTTGTTATATAATTCCAGCACTTGAAGTTATATTTCAGACTTATGTTTTACCTTTCTCACATTGGCTGTGTCCTTCTGATGAATAAGTAATTTACTTTTGTATTAGTAGTTTAAAGTGTTTTCTTTGGGAGAAATTTGCAAAAATTCAATTGTGGGCAATTTCTTTGCAAAAGATCAAAGCTGTGGCAAAAATTGCATGATTAATTGTAGCTCTGATGCCTAGCAAGTGAGTGTCTGATGTTGCTGTTGGATCTTTTTATACATCATTTATCTTGTCTCTCCTGTTTGTCTTGTATTGGTGTGGTTTCTCAGTCCAAATTTGCTTGTTGCTATGTTGATATCAAAGGAACATTATGAAGAATGGACAACATGGAGTTTTCACTCAGGGTGGAGGAGAGTTCATTTTGTGTCCATTCTGCAAACAAAAGACTAATTTTCATGTCAGCTACCTCTTATTAGCATTGTGCACTTCTATGTAAAAAACAATATGCGATTTAATGCATTCTCAATAAAATATTTGTCTGGTCGCCTCTGTACATGTTCCACTTCTGAACTAAGCACATATAAAATATAAAATAATTCCAAGCTTCAAGAAAGTAATTGCTTGGTTATCCATTGTTATCCATTGTTTCAAAGAAGATGCTGACTCAGTTGTATTTGAGAAACATGGAAAGAAGATAAAAGATATTGGGAGGTGGGGAGGATTGCAATGGTTGGGCATGGGAGTTGTGTTGAGATTTATATGGCTGTCTTGATTAAAACTTCTAGGAGTAGTCCTTGACCCTGAATCGCACAGTCCTGCTCCCTGCTTATTGATAGTTGTTCTGTTTGGGTATGTTTGACCTTCTCACTGGTGTCACGCAAAAGTCTCTCAAAGATTAACCAAAAGATTGTTACCTTGTGTTTTCACGCAGTTTGCCTTGGGAATGTGCTCCTATGCTGTTGAAATAATGAAAATGCCTATATGGTCATCTATTTCTTTTCTTTCATCCTCAAAGTTCAATAACAGAGTGAATATTCAGGGGTCATAAGGATTTTCTTCTGCTTTGGCAGAAGTTCAATGGAAACTTCCAAAAAACACAATGTGAAGAGCAAGTCTGCTGTGCTGTTGTTATGTTGGGCAATCTGAAAAGTGCATACATAGCAATTCTACTGCCGGTAGAATTGATTGCTGGAAGAATATGTGCTTAGTTCAGAAGTGGAACATGTACAGAGGCGACCAGACAATGAGAGTCAAAAGTGCTGCCACAGAAACCTTGTAGAAGATTATCATCCGGCATGAGTTTTATTGGATAAAATGGTTGAGTTCACTGGTTTTGAATATCTCCAAGTTTTGTCTGAAACATAACTTCTGACTGAAACAATTTGGCTGTGCAACCAAGTATGGAGTTAGCAAGATTTTTTTTCAGTATTTTCAGACAGAGAAGTTTTTGTTTCTCACCTCTGCATTACGGGAGTGCAACTATAGCATTTTCTGTTCGATTGACTTGCTGGATGTGGACAGTACTGACAAGGTCACTGTTTGTTATCCATCCCAATGCAACTGAATGGCTTGCTAGGCCAATTCTTAGGCAGTTGGAGTCAATGACATTGTTGGAGTTCTTTTGTCACACATCACCCAGCTCAAGTAAGGACAGAAGATTCATTTTCTTACAAGACATTACTGAACTAAATACTATTTGTTAATGACAATCTAGTAGTGTAGTTGCATGGTCAACATTGATAACATAAGCTTCTTTTTCTTATCAGAAGTTACTCATTGTCATAGAATGATTCATGGGGCAGTACTTTACAGGCCCAGGGTTGCAGGAATGGAGGTGGGGCATTGAGGGTGAGGGGAGGGAAAGTATAGCAGGTGGCACAACAGGTAGGAACTGGGTCAGGACAGTTCCTCAACCTGGTCCAAATGCCAGGAAGATTTGCCAGCTGCAGCAAGTGTGGCTCAAAACCAGCCTGCTCCATGGAACTGAGAAATCCATTTGTGTAATAAAGGACGCTGGTAACAGCTATTTTACAGGACTTCAAGAATTTTGTAATGATATGTCTAAGACTACTTGAGGTTCTAGCAGGTTAAGAATCCTAGATAGATGTTAGAAATGATGAATTGACATCCAAATGTGCCAGTTATCCATCAAAAATCTTTAAGACTCTTCTGCAAAGCAAAATAATCAATGCACAGTTATTCAGGTGGTAGGATGCACAGAAATCTGAAGTTACCAGGATCTTACACCCATAGATCATCCACAGGTGGTCAGGTCTTCATTGGCGATAGGTGTCAGTGACTGACTGCATCATCTCTCTCTCAACTGCAGTGTGGAATTTAAACATGCTTGAATTTTATAGAGTTATAATCAAACATGATGAGTTAGGGGCAGCTCTGACCTCCATTTTTTTTTCAGTATAACAAGGTTTCAACTGTCTAAGTAGACAAATGTCCAGATATGAGACCTGACAGCTTGGTTGTTAGCCAGTAATTAGTTGTGCTTATCAAGTTTCAGGTACACTGACAGATATATGCCAACATTTCTCGGCTCTCAAGTAATGTTCTGGACTTTTATAATAACAATCTTTTCCAATCATTAAGTTCCCTGAGAATAAGATCATTGTTCAGCAGTTTTGAGAAAAAAACAAGATGGATACCCGACAGCTCAAGTGCTAACATCTCAAAAAGTGTTAGGTTATGTTGGTCAAGCTTTAGAATTTCCTGTACATCTATGTAGCTTCATGATCAGATAGCTGATGAAGAGCTCAGCCATAAGCTTTGTTTTTTTTGTGGTACAGCTTCCATAAGTTACAGGGGCAATACCTAGCAGATAAAGAGGCTGTTAGCTTCATGGAGATGACCCCCTTGCTACAATTGCTGCATTATCAGAGCCAGAAGCTTCTTTACACCAAGAGAGGGCACAAACAGGATAGGCACTCCCTGGTCCTAAAAATCCAACTGAAGCAGTTTACTAACCAGTCATAAACTTCCTGATTTATATGTGTCCAGTCTACTCTGAGGTGCACCCTAGCAGTGCTCACTTCTCCGAGTGGCTCTGTAGAGGTTTCAGCACTGCCAGTGGGTTGGCAGTGTGTAGCACCTCCCAGGCAACCGAAATTGGATGGCAATCTCAAACGCAGTCAGGAGGCTGTTGCTGAGCCGGACATGTTGCTGCCAAATGCAGGATTTGGACCTACTGTTTGACTTGATGCCAGTTCTCAAGTCCTGGGAAGAAAAAAAAAGCTTTTTACTTCTTGATTCATAGCTCAGGCCTCTGAAGTATGAGTCTAGAAACTTTTCCACTTGGCATATTGATCGGTTAGTATAGTGATTCTCATTATAATGAATAGGAGCAGAAGGAAGAACCAAAACAAAGGATTGAGGTATCCACTAATAGTGAACAAACTAGCTTGCTGTAGTCATGTGACTTCTACCTCTTGTTGTAAGTGCCTTTGTATGCAGCCTCTGGCAGACATTTTGTGCAACACCTTTAAATGGTGCCAGAAATTGTGCAGCTGAAAGGGAGTGGATCTTTGGAGCTGTAAGAGAGACAATCACTGAATGAAACAACAAAGAAGATGTAAAGAGAATGTTTGCAACTTTGAATTACTGCCCTGTCAAAATAGTTCAGTACTTGCTACTGATCCCTATTGGTATAGAAATGAAAAGAGGTATGAGGCAGAATTAGATCACATTTTCTTTATTGGTAGAAAATCTATGGAATATCTATAGAACTTTAAAAAAACAGATGCTGCTTGACCTGTTGAGCTTTTCCTGCACTTTTCAATTTTTTTAATTTAAGAATTTCCTATGGTGTTTAATGGTTCTCACAGACTGCAATCAAAGGCACTTATAACAGATAAATTTAAAGGTGATATCATCATGTTCCCAGAGAAACATAAAGTTGCTCCCTCATTAGAGAGAGTAGACTGGTGGTGAATTTAGCCTGAGGGTCATCATGCCTCAGGTGAGGGGTAAGGTTGAAAAGGTGAGACCTTCGTGGTGACGTCAGGTGGAATGGGAATTTAACCCATGCTGTTGACATCACTTCAATTGCGTGCAGCCAACAGAGCTAACAGACTCTCAGCAGAGGTAAAGGTCACATGACATAACAAACCAGTCTGTATATTAAGTGTAATTGCATTTCTTAAAAATATCACCCTTTCCATGTCAAAGAACAGAACAAAACATGCTTTTCCGATTGTAGTTTTAAGTTTTGTAAGTCACCTAATGTACATGGTCACAAAGAAAATGACCAGACATGACGAAAAATGTGTTTTAACCCTAGGCAGTTCCATCTTAATCATGAATTGCCTACATCATCATTAAATTACATGCAGATCTCTTAGAACACTGTATATTGTCATTTGTATGGTATCCGGTCATTCCTAGGTCAGTGTTCCTTTTCCAGAGAGTATTATTTACATGGTAAGTGAAGCTCTAGGGTGGCATGGTGACTCAGTGGTTAGCACTGTTGCCTCACAGTGCCAGGGACATAGGTTCAATTCCAGCATCGGGTGACAGTCTGTGGAGAGTTTGCACATTCTCTCTATGTCTGTTTGGGTTTCCCCATGGGAGCTCTAGTTTTCTCCCACAATCCAAAAATGTGCACGTTAGGTAAATTGGCCATGCTAAATTGCCCATAGTGTATGTTATTAGTTAGGGGTAAATATAGGGTAGGGGAATGGGTCTGGGTGGGTTACTCTTCGGAGAGTTGTTGTGGACTTGTTGGGCTGAAGGGCCTGTTTCCACAGTGGAGGGACTCTAATTCTAATTTGCTGAGGTTACTGTTGTTTCTAATTCATTTTCATTGGTGGGGAATTGTGGACCTCTGGGACTGATGATCAAATTGCACTCTCTTGCAGGTGGTGAGGTTGTGACAATATATGAGCTGATTTCACATTCACTAACTACAGTTGAGGTGACAACTGTTCAACATTGGCCCAAGCTGTTATGTGGGCTGATGTGGTTCTGCTGAAAGATCACCTGATAAAATGTGAAAGATGTATTGACTGAAACATTAATTCCGTTTCTCTCCAGATATTTGAGTCTTTTTCTGGCAACATTTCCAGCGTATATCAAAATTGCTATAAATTCTGTATCTTACAATTGTGTCCTCCACAACCACCTGATGCTGGAGCGGCGCTTCGAAAGCTAGTGCTTCCAATTAAACCTGTTGGACTATTACCTGGTTTTGTGAGATTTTTAACTTTATACACCCCAGTCTAACACCGGCATCTCCAAATCATTTGCAGATGTACCTGGTACAAACATTATTTTTGTGACAATTCTCTCTTTCTGTCCAATCACCTCGATGCAAGAAATCCTGTCTACACCTAATCACTTCAATGTTTGGTTTCAGGTGTAAGGATTTGATGTCTCAAAATGGGAGCACTCTGTGCCTCTATTCAGCAATGCCTGGACAAAGTTCAGACTGGGGATAATAAGTGCCAATAACAAGCATGCCATGCAAGTGCCAGGCAATTACCATCTCCAACAACAGAGAACCTAATCATCTCCCGTAGCCATTCAATAGTATTACTATTGCTGAATTCTCCATGATTAAAATCTTCAGGATTACCAATGACCAAGAGCTTAAACAGACCAGCTTATTAACTATTATACCCGCAAGAGCAAGTCAGAGCCTGGGAATTCAGTGATTAAATTATATTTTGATTCCTCAAACCTGATCTCTATACAAGGCACTGGAATGTAATGGAATACTCTCCATTTGCCTGGATAAGTGCAACTTCAACAAAATCCAAGAAGTTCAACACAATCCAGGACAAAGGCGCCCACTTGACGAACAACCACCTCATTCACTTAGTGTTCACTCTCTCTCCCATAGGCGCATCATTTCTTCAAGGTATACCATTGAAGCAATATCCTCTGACAATTCACAAAGACTCATTTGACAGCTCCTGCTAAGCCCTGACATCTACCATCTGGAAGGACAAAAGAAGCAGATGCATGGAATCACCATCACCTCTAAGTCCCCCTTCAAACTGCACACAACCCTAAATTGGAACTATGTTGCCATTCCATCCCTTGTCACTGGTTCAAATTCCTGGAATCACCTTCATAACAGCACTGTGGATTATCATACATCAAATGGACTGCAGTGGTTCAATATGCTTCACTACCACCTTCTCAATGGTAACTAGGGATAGACGACAGATGCTGGTGTTGCCAGTGACACACTCATCCCACAAAAGAATTTTATAACAGTCCAAACAATAGCTTTATTCATGAATACATTTTTTTTATCCAAGCAAGCTGTATAGATTTTTGGATTTTTTTCTAATTGAAAATATAAAACTGTTTCACAAAGGGACCAGTCAAACAGGTTCCTTCGAACTTGATTGATAGAACATGAGATGAAGTACTTGACTGGAAATGAATAAGTGACCTGGATAAAAACAGAATAGTTTTGACATGATTTATATATGTGTAAATTTAATTCACCCCTGTAGTCTTGGTAAAATAAACAGAACTCTTGATGTACAATGTGATTTTCATTCACCTAGAATTCCTTTGAAGATCAGAAACTGGCTTTGAAAGTCAGGTGAACCATGGAACAAATTCTAAAGAGTGATAAACACAAAAGCATGTGATTATAACATGAGTTGTTTGATGAAGAATTATGCAGATTCCACCCACAGCAGACAAAATCCACTCAAACATAGTGAAAAACAACTTTTACTTAATTGCTTTGTTTGTGATCTAAATAATGCAGCTTTCTTCCTCCAAAGTACTTTAATCAATACATTAGCATGTTAACAACTTTGTTGCCTACAAAAAGATTAAGCAGTAACTTTGAGACAAGTAATTTGATTGTGTCTGTTTGCAAGCACACAGGGGCCAAGGCATGAGCTGCATTTGCTCATCTGCATCTTACAAAGTCACCTGTAGGCATACTGATCTCAGGACAGTGATACCTGAAATTGTTATCCAAACCTTTGTTGCTTTTTTGATGAGAGGTCAGATTACAGAGGCCGGGAGGAGGGTAAAAGGGGTACGATGTTGAAAGATGATACCAACACTGGCACGGAGGAACCCCGAGGGAGATTCTCTTTTTTCTTCCTTAAAAGCAACCTGAACAATCAAAGATAACGGGCTCCTTTCCATGTCAACTCATTTCCCTGACAACAAAGAAAATTGTGGTAGAGATGGATTGAGGTTCTTAAGTAGGATTGGAAATCAAGATGAAAAAAAATGCTTGTTTTAAGGTGTTAACTTCTATGTGCATATTAGCATTATTAAATGTGTGGTTGGACAGTTGTTTTGGACGTTGCACAATTTCTGGAAGTGTCCCATTTTCTTGCAAAATTTGCATTGTTGCGATATAGCTGAACATTGTGCCTGTTTATGTATCTTTTGTTAACACCACAATAGCTTTCAGCATCAAAAGACGCAAAGACATTTGTGTTAGTCTGTCATGTAATGTTTGATGTTTCTGCAGCTAAGAAAATTGTTAAAGGGCGGTACTTAAGCTAATTTCACTTTCTGTTCTCATCATTTTAGAGTCATAGAGTCAGAGAGATGTACAGCATGGAAACAGACCCTTCGGTTCAACCTGTCCATGTTGACCAGACATCCCAACCCAATCTAGTCCCACCTGCCAGCACCCGGCCCATATCCCTCCAAACCCTTCCTATTCAAATACCCATCCAAATGCCTCTTAAGTGTTGCAATTGTACCAGCCTCCACCACATCGTCTGGCAGCTCATTCCATACACGTACCACCCTCTGCGTGAAAATGTTGCCCCTTAGGTCTCTTTTGTACCTTTCCCCTCTCACCCTAAACCTATGCCCTTTCGTTTTGGACTCCCCGATCCCAGGGAAAAGACTTTGTCTATTTATCCTATCCACGCCCCTCATAATTTTGTAAACCTCTATAATGTCACCCCTCAGCCTCCGACGCTCCAGGGAAAACAGCCCCAGCCTGTTCAGCCTCTCCCTATCGCTCAAATCCTCCAACCCTGGCAACATCCTTGTAAATCTTTTCTGAACCCTTTCAAGTTTCACAACATCTTTCCGATAGGAAGGAGATCAGAATTGCATGCAATATTCTAACAGTGGCCTAACAAATGTCCTGTACAGCCGCAACATGACCTCCCAACTCCTGTACTCAATACTTCGACCAATAAAGGAAAGCATACCAAACGCCTTTTTCACTATCCTACCTGCGACTCCACTTTCAAAGAGCTATAAACCTGCACTCCAAGGTATCTTTGTTCAAAAACACTCTCCAGGACCTTACCATTGAGTGTATAAGTCCTGCTGAGATTTGCTTTCCCAAAATGCAGCATCTCTCATTTATCTGAATTAACCTCCATCTGCCAATTCTCAGCCCATTGGCCCATCTGGTCAAGATCCTGTTGTAATCTGAGGTAACCCTCTTCGCTGTGCACTGCACCTCCAATTTTGGTGTCATTTGCAAACTTACTAACTGTACCTCTTATGCTCGCATCCAAGTCATTTATGTAAATGACAAAAAGTAGAGGACCCAGCACAGATCATTGTGGCACTCCACTGGTCACAGGCCTCCAGTCTGAAAAACAACCCTCCACCACCACCCTCTGTCTTCTACCTTTGAGCCAGTTCTGTATCCAAATGGCTAGTTCTCCCTGTATTCTATGAGATCTAACCTTGCTAATCAATCTCCCATGGGGAACCTTGTCGAACGCCTTACTGAAGTCCATATAGATCACATCTACTGCTCTGCCCTCATCAACCTTCTTTGTTACTTCTTTAAAAAACTCAATCAAGTTTGTGAGACATGATTTCCCACACACAAAGCCATGTTGACTATCCCTAATCAGTCCTTGCCTTTCCAAATACATGCACATCCTGTCCCTCAGGATTCCCTCCAACAACTTGCCCACCACTGAGGTCAGGCTCACTGGTCTATAGTTCCCTGGCTGTCCTTACCGCCTGTCTTAAACAGTGGCACCACGTTTGCCAACCTCCCATCTTCTGGCATCTCACCTGTGACTATCGATGATACAAGTATATCTGATCAGATCCTGGGGATTTATCCACCTTTAACTGTTGC
Organism: Chiloscyllium punctatum; assembly: GCF_047496795.1. Classification (NCBI taxonomy): domain Eukaryota; kingdom Metazoa; phylum Chordata; class Chondrichthyes; order Orectolobiformes; family Hemiscylliidae; genus Chiloscyllium; species Chiloscyllium punctatum. The sequence continues at coordinate 57,839,859 of NC_092763.1, read as the reverse complement.
AAGACATCCAGCAGTTCCTCGTCTGTAATCTGGACATTTTGCAAGATGTCACCATCTATTTCCCGACAGTCGATATCTTCCATACCCTTTTCCACGGTAAATACTGATGCAAAATATTCATTTAGTATCTCCCCCATTTTCTGTGGCTCCACACAAAGGCTGCTTTGCTTATCTTTGAGGGGTCCTATTTTCTCCCTAGTTACCCTCTTGTCCTTAATATATTTGTAAAAACCCTTTGGATTCTCCTTAATTCTATTTGCCAAAGCTATCTCATGTCCCCGTTTTGCCCTCCTGATTTCCCTCTTAAGTATACTCCTACTTCCTTTATACTCTTCTAAGGATTCACTCGATCCATCCTGTCTATACTTGACATATGCTTCCTTCTTTTTCTTAACCAAACCATCAATTTCATTAGTCATCCAGCATTCTCTATACCTACCAGCCTTCCCTTTCACCCTGACAGGAATATATTTTCTCTGGATTCTTGTTATCTCATTTCTGAAGGCCTTCCATTTTCCAGCCGTCCCTTTACCTGCGAACATGTGCCTCCAATCAGCTTTCGAAAGTTCTTGCCTAATACCGTCAAAGCTGGCCTTTCTCCAATTTAGAACTTCAACTTTTAGATCTGATCTATCTTGTTCCATCACTATTTTAAAATGAATAGAATTATGGTCGCTAACCCCAAAGTGCTCCCCCACTGACACCTCAGTCACCTGCCTTGCATTATTTCCCAAGAGTAGGTCAAGTTTTGCACCTTCTCTAGTCGGTACATCCACATACTGAATCAGAAAATTGTCTTGTACACACTTAAGAAATTCCCCTCCATCTAAACCTTTAACACTATGGCAGTCCCAGTCGATGTTTGGAAAGTTAAAATCCCCTACAATAACTACCCTATTATTCTTACAGATAGCTGAGATCACCTTATAATTTTGTTTCTCAATTTCCTATTGGGGGGTTCTATAACACAATCCCAATAAGGTGATCATTCCTTTCTTATTTCTCAGTTCCACCCAAACAACTTCCCTGGATGTATTTCCAGGAATATCCTCCCTCAACACAGCTGTAATGCTATCCCTTATCAAAAATGCCACTCCCCCTCCTCTCTTGCCTCCCTTTCAATCTTTCCTGTTGCATTTATATCCTGTAACATTAAGCTGCCAGTCCTGCCCATCCCTGAGCCATGTTTCTGTAATTACTATGATATCCATGTTCCTAACCATGCCCTGAGTTCATCTGCCTTCCCTGTTAGGCCCCTTGCACTGAAATAAATGTCGTTTAATTTATTAGTCCTACATTGTCCCTGCCTGCCCTGACTGTTTGACTTGCTTCTGTTCTCAGCTGTACCCGTCTCAGATCAATCTCTTTCCTCACTATCTCTCTGGGTCCCATCCCCCCACCTTACCAGTTTAAATCCTCCCAAGCAGTTCTAGCAAATCTCCCTGCCAGTATATTAGTCCCCTTCCAATTTAGGTGCAATCCGTCCTCTTGTACAGGTTACTTCTACCCCAATGATCCAAAAATGTGAATCCTTCTCCCATACACCAGCTCCTCAGCCATGCATTCATCTGCTCTATCCTTCTATTCCTGCCCTCACTAGCTCGTAGCACTGGGAGTAATCCAGATATTATTACCCTTGAGGACCTCCTTTTTAAATTTCTGCCTAACTCTCTGTAATCTCCTTTCAGAATCTCAACCTTTTCCCTTCCTATGTCATTGGTTCCAATGTGTACAATGACCTCCTGCTGGCCCCTCATCCCCGTGAGAACATTCTGCATCCTCTCTGAGACATCCTTGATCCTGGCACCAGGGAAATAACACACCATTCTGCTTTTTCTCTGCTGGTCACAGAAACGTCTGTCTGTAGCTCAGACTAGAGAATCCCCTAACACAATTGATCTCTTGGAAGCCGACATACCCCTTGTTGCATTAGAGCCAGTCTCAATACCAGAAACTTGGTTGTTCGTGCTACATTCCCCTGAGAATCCATCACCCCCTACATTTTCCAAAATAGCATACCTGTTTGAAATGGGTAGATCCACAAAAGACTCCTGCACTAGCTGCCTCCCTCTCTTACCTTTCCTGGAGTTAACCCATCTATGTGACTGTATCTGAGACTTTCCCCCCTTCCTATAACTGCCATCCATCACATATTGTTGCTGTTGCAAATTCCTCATCACTTCTGTCTGTCTCTCCAACCGATCCACTCGATCTGATAAGATTCACATCCAACAGCATCTATGGCAGATATAATCCGCAGTAGCCCTTAAACTCTCTTTAAACTCCCACATCTGACAAGAAGTACATATCATTGCAAAGACCATTTTTGCTCCTTCACAATCTACAGACCCAGAAAATAACACCGTCTTATTTCTCTACAAACACTGCCCCAGGTTAAATAAATAGCTATGGCTTATATTTTAAGTTTAATCAAGAAACTTATCGCCAAAAACATATATTCAAGAAAGAACCCACTGTACTCAGTTATACAGCCTTTCTCTTGGACAGACCTAAAACATCAATTAATTTATCTGATTCTGTGCTGTGAACTTATTCTGTTTGAAATTTAGTTTCTACCATGAACTGGAAATGTATTTCCATTGTGATATCTTCTTTCATTCATAAGAGATCTGAAATTCTGTCCTAAATCAGTTCTGGTTGTAAATCATTATAAACATAAAATTCTGATAACACATAAAGATCATTGATATTGTTGCCCAAGCAGTTTCTGAACATCATTGCCAGATTAAATTTTGCTTTATACATTATTAAAAGTTGCTTCATTTAAAGAAAGTTCAAATAATCTTATAATATTATCAATAGTATCTGTATCTGCTCTTACAATATTTCATTTCAGAACATGATCTGCAAACAGACCAGAGTAAAGAAATGCATTCACTTTTCTCCTCCAATCCTGCAGTAATTCTATTTGCATGAATGTTGTTCCCATATAGTCCACATTTATTCCCTGTTTGAAGTATTTATGATTTGCAATCTATTTGGAAGTATAATATTTTATCCATTGCCATTTATATTGAGCTATTGTTGTTTCTTTTATTCAGCTTATTTACTTGAAAGAAGTTGTGAGAAAGAAGTTAAAATATTCTTTGTAAAGGTAACTGATTTTACAACTCAACGTTTTACTTTGTTCACATCTGTTAAATTTTAAGAAATACTCAGTATTTTGCAGCAAGTCTGATAAATTCTTTGAAATATTGTAATTATTAAATTACTGTATAATCAAGATGACTTACTAATAAAGCTTTCTCCTTTGCACTTTACTGTCTTCATGAAAATTTAAGTTCTCTCATTTTGTTTTCCTTTCAAACATTTTTCTGAATTTTTGGTAAAATTGACAGACTTCTGTAAGTTTTAGAATTATCCTTTTACATAATGTAAAAATAGTTTCCAAACATTTAGGTATCACTGAAATGTTCAAAGTGGAGGAAAAACTGTACTGTAAATTTTGGTATTAAATGGAGGGAAATCACTGTTCTTGCGTTAAATCCTCCATGTATCTAGGATTTCTCCACACTTTTTAGCATGAGGGAGAGTTTATACCCTGCTTGCTTCTTTTTGCGTTGCCACTCGGGTTGAATCTTACACTATCAGTGCTATTGAGTTTCTTAAGGATTTTTTGCTACAAGACTTGGTGAGATTACCCACTATATTATTCCAAACCTTCATCATTAACTACCTACTGTATCCCTATGGCACTCTGCTAGCCTGATTCCAGCTTCATAATACCTCGCTGTTCCCAGAACAACTTGCCACTCAACAGATATCCACTGAAAGACTAGCATTCCTGGCACCTGCACCATCTTTAAAAGGTTGCTGTGCACCCAGACAAGCATTGGCAATTGGGCATTACTTCTCACTGGCAAAGAAATGGCACATCAGCCACAAAGCCACACTGTTCACTGCAGATACAGGAACATTCTCTCACTCTAGTCACTGTTTAACCACCAGGACACATAGTTTACCCATCCTTAACCACATCCTATTTAAACAGATTCTCTAAAGCACTGCTACCTGTTCCTAAGTCCATTGGACATGCACATGTTGTGTTTGTCTGCTCGGCACATACAGACAAATACCTAGACAATTCCAAAGATAACGTATTTTATTGACAGTCAGCAAAAGGAAAGAGAAACAGAAACAAAATAAATACAGGTTGCATTTTTCTCCCATAATGCAATTGAGTGTTTTGTAACATTCCATGACAGTCTGTCTCCCTTTTACTGAAGCTAGATGTCAATCAGGTCCTATCTGTTTTGTAATGCTCGACACAGCTGAGTGCTGTCATACACAAGGAAAGGGTCCTTCTCTTAAATGTCCTTATCCTATTCTTCGGAAGACTGCTCCCATTCCCATATTTCCTCAGTATCCAGTACATCACCTCATTGTCTGCTCAAAATGCTCAGAGAACAGCATGCCAGGGTGAAATGGAACATTCTGTTTAGACTATCCTGGAGGGTCTCCCCCAGACCAGTGCAAGAAGTGGAACCCACTCTGCCACAGCCCTCTGACAAATTCTAGGGTAGGCAGTGGTGGTGAGTTGGGGAATACTGATGGTCCTGAGCTGCAGAAAGTGGAATAGGGGATACTGTCAGGTACCTTTCAAATGTTACTCTTGGATGTGGACATCCAGAAGATCCCAGCAGGCTTCAAAATGTCCTGCCTGCCTGAAACTAAAATCTTTCATTGTATCCACTTGAATATGCAATAACTTAAAATAATGTAATCACATGAAAAAAACTTTCTCCACAACTGATTGGTGGTCCCTTCTGTTTATTAGCGTATCTCCAAACTTATTCACAGAAATGTTCACAAGGGGGAATATTCTTACATGATGCCTGAGGAAGAAGATAGGCTCTGACCTGAGTAAACAATAAAGATTTATTTCATAGTACTTACTGGTTCCATTGTATCTTTGGAGGCAGCACGGTGGCTCAGTGGCTAGCACTGCTGTGTCACAGCACCAGGGACCTGGGTTTGATTTCAGCCTCAGGCCACTGTCTATGTGGAGTTTGCACATTCCTCCTGTGTCTGCATGGGTTTCCTCCCACAATCCAAAGATGTGCAGGTCAGGTGAATTGGCCACGCTAAATTGCCCATAAGTTAGTCAGGGGTAAATGTAGGGGAGTGGGTCTGAGTGAGTTGCTCTTCGGAGAGTCAGTGTGGACTTGTTGGGCTGAAGGATCTGTTTCCGTACTGTAAGGAATCTAATCTTTGATCCACAATTCTCTTTTCTGTGACATCAGCCTCAATATAAGAATAAATACACAATGCTGCTTTGGAAATATCAAAACTATCAGTTTGAAGCTCACTGCAATTCTAATGAACACATGGAGAACTCATAGGACACACATTATAACTGCAGTATGTGCCTCCCAGAAACAGTTCCCTATATCCTGATGGGCAGAACTTATTATCTAGTATCAGTTTACCATTTCAAATACTACAACAAACTTTTTATTAACCAGCACTTACAGGACAAGGAGTTTGCCAGTTGATGAAATATTCTGATTGACAATAGGTTCATGTAATCAATGTAAAAACACATGTTAGGTAATGGAAACATAATGCAACGAGTATTCACATCATTGTGAGACTTCACGTAGTACAAGTTACTTAAAATAATAATATAACTTTGCCTTAAACTAAACTTACCTAGAGAGTGCCATCTCACTTGCACCTTCATCCAACTACTTGGACATTGCAAAGATCGTGATAATACAGCAAAGGTCCGGTATTTGAGACATATAATTTTTGTTAATTTATTGAGAGTGCTGGTTCATAAGGTGCTGGTTAAAACAAGGTTTGCAGTTATTATTTTATACAACAGTTTTTCAGGTATTCTGTCTGAAACCACAGGGAGATTGACAGAAAGTTTGGTCTCTAGATGTTACTCAGTCCTGCAATGAAGTTTTATTATGCCCAACGCTTATTTCAAAGCTGACGTGAATTAAGTCAGCAACACCGTGTAACACAATAGCTTTCAAACGGTTGAAGTGTGTCTGACAGAGCATGGCTGAACCATAAGATCTGCACGAATGAATGGGCATGAGCTGTTCTTCACTACCTTTCTGTGATTAAGTACAAAGTACCTCACGCTGACATTGACATCAGCATCAGCTTCCCTTCACTGGTTTTTCACTGTAGCCATTTTGAAATTGAAGTGCTGCTGGTTTCAGTGTGAGCTGTTACTTGCTTTAAATGCATAGTGAGCAAAATCTCAGAGAAAAGCTGCTGGAGATTTAGCTGTGGGTATTTTTGATGTTCTGTGTATTGCTAAATGAGCTCACTCTGAAGGCTCTGTTTTGTATTTACACATCATAGAGGAAGCAAAGCATTGACAGCCATTCACCATTTTACTCATCATTTACATTGCCTTGCTGCCCAAAGGTATTCTTTGGGACATCATGTACAAATTTGAAATGACCTGCGCTAATGTTGCTAAATATATAATATCTTCATATGACAATCTCAGTCTGTCATTTTAACACAAATAATATTCATTTTATTATTAATCACTTGAAGGGAGGTGATAGCTTAGTGATATTTTTGCTGGACCGTTAATCCTGAGAAGCCAGGTACGAATCCTGGCATGACAGACAATGGAATTTGAATTCAATAATAATCTGGAATTTTGAGTCTAATGATGACCATGAATCCATTACCAAATGTTGCCATTTGGTTCACTAATATCCTAGTCTGGCCTACATGTGACTCAGAGCACAGCAATGTGGTTGACACTTAACTGTCCTCTGGGCAATTAAGGATGGGCAATAAATACTGGTCCTGTCAGTGATATCTTTGCCCAATGAATAGATTTTAAAAAAAATACATGTCACCAACACCAGAGAGTCTGCAGTTGTACTTCCCCAGCTGAATCTTATCAGAGGCAGCAACTGGACCCTCAAAACTGACTGCAGTTTTACTGGTAAAACAAATAAGCAAAGATCCCAATTGAAAATGAAATTTGGGTAAGTAGAACATTGGGCCAACAGTGGTGCCCATAAAATCACCATTTAACTTGACTCCTGAACAAAGAACAGGCACTTTGCGACTCATGCTCCTGGACTTTTTTCCTTTTAGGAAACAGCATTGAATTAGTTTTAAAAAATTACTTGGACAAGTCCCAGAAGGGTAAAAATTGCAAATGACATTTATTAGAGTTGTATTCTTCATGATTGAGGTCTAGTACGATCAATAGGTTCATTTTCAAGTATTGCGTTTTTTTTATTGGTTCATACAACATTCACAAAACTTAATTTACAGCACTGGGACATCTCTCCTTAGCAATTTGAGGCAGAATGGAAGCAACATGGACATTCATCAAAGGGAAAAATCTTCCTAGGAAAGTGAAGTAATGAAAGATGGAAATCTTGTTTCAAGAGTGCAAAAATCAATATTATTTATTATTTAGTTGATACCTAACAATTTTGTTTTGAGGGAACATGCCAAGATACTTTGATTAAAAATACAGTTGCTTTTTTCAAATATTTTACTTTCAGCTGAATTTCACCAGATGTGAATAAAGTGGAGCAGTTGAACACAAAGTGCTCGCCAAATAGAGTTCCATGGAATGTAGGTCAGCTTAATAGCAGTCACATTTTAGTGGATATTTCACTACTATGGAGTTTGTATTTTAAAAAATTTCTTTTGTCAAACTTACTTATGGTAGTGAAATATCCACTGGAATGCACAAAAAGGGCGTTGCTGGATTTGTTTTTTTGTGTTTTCCATTACAATAAATTAGTGACAATATACCATCCCTAGTAGTCAGCACCTTATCAGGCATACATGTAAACTCAGCATTCTGGAAGGCAGAACATTTCTAATTAAAATGCCATGCTAATTAGTTGTACTCTTTGAACACTGATGGTAGCCCTCAGGCTGTTTTTTTAAAAAGCTGACAGTTGGCTTCAAATTAATAAAATCATAATCTGTGACTTTCTTTTGGTCTTTTAACTATTCACTAATTTTAAATAGTAGCGATTAAGACATATTCCCCAGGCCTTATAGGGGAGAATTGTTTTAATAGTTATAAGATGCTCTTCACTTTCAGATGCTTCACTCAAGGGCTGGATCTTGATGTTTACTTTTTAAAGGGTAAACTATGCATATGTGTGCTATTTAATTCATGAGAAACAAGCGTTGAATAAAAACGAAATACCAGTTTTATAAAAACAGAACTGCAGCTGTTCATGAAGGTAGCTCATCATTACCTCCTCAAGGGCAATTCAGGCTGAGCAATAAATGCTGCATATGGCAGAGATGCCCACATCCCAGGAACAAATTAAAAAAAATATAGAAAATTACAGATGATAATGGTGATTTAAGGTGAAGGTAAGTTGAGGGAGACAAATAGAAATAGCAAACAGCAGGGGTAAAAATGTTTGATGGTGACGTATTTATTGTCACTTGCTTCTTACAGTGAATAATGCTGTAAACAGTGAAAAGCTTAAGCAGTCACCACCATCTGGTGCCATTCTGAATAGTTTAAGAATAAAAAGAATAAAAGATGCAAGTGAAAGAGAATACTTTAAGCATAAAAAAAATAAAGTTAGTGAAAAACAATGTTGTAATTTAGATATAACAAAATTATTTTACTTATGTAATTTAGTAGCCATGGATATTTCCAATGATAACCCTCTCTCCCTAAATCATAATAATAGCATTTGCTGATAGCACTAGAACACCAAACCCAATACAAGCAAATTTAGGAAGATAAACAAGAAGAAATATTAAAATTATGTTTTGGAACGGTGTCCAAAGCTATTTTCTACTCTACTCACAAATCAATGCAAAATAGACCAAAAAGAAATCATACAGTTTGAAAAAAAATCTTCCATTATTTTCTTCTGTAAAGCTGGAAAAATAGTGAGTTCTTTACAAGAATTTCAGAGTTTTTACGATATTGACTGAATAACTAATAATAAGTGACCTACCCAGCTGTTGTGCCTAGAAATTATCCGATGCAAATGTGAAGGTACAATGCTGTAAGCATTGAATTAAATAAAATAAATTGACTAGCTCCCTTGGATTTTCTAAGTTTCAGGATCGACATGATTCTTTTAAAATAAAGAGTTCATGTTATTCTAACAGTTTATGATAGGATTTGAAGGCCTGCATGGCTTAAAGTGCACTTCAGTTATTCTTGTCTCCTTATTGAAATGATATCACAATGGTACTCTTTATGGTGGATGGCTAAAAAGCGGAAATGACTGACTGTCAATGATGTTAGCTGACAGATGCTTAAGTTGTTTGCAGAATGCATTCTTTTAAGATAGCTTTAATCCCTAAATTTTCAGCACTAATGCCTCAGTTTAAAAAAAATGAGATATGGACATGTCTGCCAACATAGCATGCAACCACTTTCACCCAAAGAAGCACGTAGGGTACATGATTCATATTTGAAATTTCCCATTTAGTACATCTAAAACTGTCAGTTGATGCATGTCAGGTAATGATGGATATTAATGACTTTAAATTACTCCTTAATTTAGATTAATTTAGTGGTTCAAGTCACTTAGTTCATTAAATAATAGACTGTGGGATTTTAAAAAATTAATTGACATTTCAATTATCTTCTTCAACAAATTTAAGACTGCATTCATTAACACTGGTTTCAGTTAGACCTTTGCTGTTATTTATCCATTAATACCGTAAGACTCCTTGAGATGTTCGTGATAAATACAAACTCTGTCGGAGCTCCTTAGAGAAAGAAGAAATGCAAGCATTGTCCTGTTGTGCCAAATTCTTTTGTGTTGTTTATTTGTTCCTTGTTCATGCAGATTAGGAATGCAGAATAACAATAATGGTGAATCATTCCTTGTAAGTTTCTACAAGTTAAAAAAAAGTTATACTTTCTCCTCCCCTATAAAATCAATAACGTTTAGTGTAAACAGGTAGAATAATGTAAAGAGTAAACTAAATTATATTGCATTTAATTTTAACTGATTAATTTTCACAGGTCCTTAAGATTCTCATTCTTCTCCAATGAAAGTGGTGAAGTATTACTTCACCTCATTTAAAGTAAGTAAAATATATCAATTTTATTGATTGATCACTCTTTGGTCTTTTCAAGCCATTATGTTAGGATCAGTGAATTGAAACAAAAGCCTGGAATGTGATGACAAAGTGTTGATGCATTTATTTGAAGCTGTTTTGACTTCTAATTTAACAAAAGTTTTAACTTGTGAACACATTTGTTGTTAATATTACAGTGAGATCAAAACATGTTGGATAAGGATAAGGAACAGGATGAAGCCATTTGGCCCTTCAAACCACCTTCACCACTCAATAAAGCCATGGCTGATCTGATTGTGCTCACAACTTTACTTTCTAGTCCATTCTCCATAGCTATTAATACCCTTCACAAGCAGAAATCTATATAATACATCCTTGAATAAGTACAATGGCTCAGTCTTTGAGATTATAAATTGAGAGTATGGTGCTGGAAAAGCACAGCTGGTCAGGCAGAATCCGAGGACAAGGTGAATTGATGTTTCGGGCGTAAGCCCTTTATCAGGAAGGTTCCTGGTGAAGGACTTAAACCCTGAAACATCAATTCTCTTGCTCCTTGGATGCTGTCTGACCTGCTGTGCTTTTCCAAGATCACACTCTTAACTCTGATCTCCAGCATCTGCAGTCCTCACTTTCATCTTTGAGATTATAATCAAATTGACTCCTCATGCACTTGGTATAGCCAACAGGAATATTCAGTTCTACTTAAAAATTATGGACACAATATGCAGTGGCTCATTTAACTAAAGAGACCTTAATCAGCCATGGATATATCTTGGCACCTGAAATCTCTCCTATTACCTGAGATTTTTATTACCTCTTACTGCCTCACACCACTCTTAATTCATTGCATTCCTTGAATTCTGGATCTTGTGCACCTTAACGAACTTTGTACCAATGCTGAAGTTTCCTCAGCCCTAAACTCCTGAAACATATCAATTTCACTAAGCTTAAAGTCAGCTCTCTCAATGTCATTTTCTTTGGCTAAATGTAATTTTCTCACTAATTGCTTTCTATTGAAGACCCCCATTATAAAGACGTTATATGAATGCAAGTTGTATTGATTTGATTCTATTTCTATCTAGAAGATTTGGTTAAGAATCTGAATTAAAATTTTAGTGTATGTTTGGGTAATTTCCAAAAAAAAATGCAAAAATGCCCAGAGGTGTTTATTTTGAATAATCAGAAATTGCCCAGCAAAGCAATCTGTTGCTGAACAGCAGTATTTAAAAAGCTTTGAGTGAGCCCAGTCATTAAACTGATTGCATTGAAAAGGTGCCACTGGAAGTGCATCATGTATTTTATTTAGTTTGTTTTGCTTTTCATTTCTGATTTCCAGTAACTGCATGCTTCCTTTATATCTACCACATATTTCTCATAGAACTTCAAGTGTTAATGCCTATAAGAAAATACCCAGTGAAGTTTGCTCATGTGCTAGATTGGTCCACAGTTACTATGCAATAGAAAAAGAGATTGGGAACACAAAAACAAAGTGATATATAAAGCATTGCATTTATTCAAGAGAATAGTAAATTTAATCTGCATTGTCCTAAGGTACAACTATTTTAATTCGAGACCTTCAACTATCAGAATCAATTATTTTAAATTTTAAACAAAATTATAGAGCTGAGATCTTATAGGAATATGTTATGATTTTCAATTTATTGTTCAAGATTTTACTGTTTAAATCGATTTCCCTTAACATTCACTCTGCAGGGATTCAGATGTTAACAATTCACCATGTTTTCCACTATTGCCTTCGCCATCTTTTGATTCACCAGAAAGGCTTTAGCTGCTGGCAGTTTCAGAAAACTGAACCACTAATGCTGCTGGATGATCCAGATAGCTTCAAGCAGATGGAGTTAAAAGACGTCAGATTTTCCTTACCTTCTCCCTCACTAATGCACAGCATCTACCTTATCTTTAGAGTAGCAGTCACATTCACCTAATTCAATTAGAAACAAGTTTAACTGACAGAATGCTGGTAGACTTAACTTGACAATTTCTCTTTTGGAACCAAAAGCTCAACTATTGGAGAACAGGAATCCTAAATTCAGGTAAATTCTATCCAATATTTCTTTTACTATGCTCTTTTGCTTCAATATTTCACAACAATTTTCCAGAAGTAAATATAATAGTGAAAGCCACAACGATTCTGAAATGATCAGATCCAGAATAATTCAGTATTGAATTATAAAATAAATTTAATGATTGGCTCAAATTTTGTGATTTCAATGTCAATGAAATTGCCAGCATTTATTATCATTTCTCCTGGGAAAGGAATTCTTGGGCTGCACTTTTAGGACTCCCCCCAAAACAGGAGCTGGATCAGGACCCCTTCCCAAGATGCTGGTGCTAACTGAAGTGTAATTTTGAAGGCACCAGTCATTCTTTCAAAACCATAGTAATAGATCAGGTTGGAGAAAGTGGGACAGGAATCTTGCTCTTCTCCCAATTAAGTCCAATTAAAATGATAAATAAGCCATTTGAAACTTGCCAGGGGCAGAATTTCCAATTATTAAAGGGAGTTTTAAAACAGCAGATGTATTATGTGCAGTTTCAAAAACTGACTAGCTGAGGATAAGGGGGCAAAGAGTTAGGTAACTGTCATGAGTTTATTTATTTCTTGTCATTTATCCATGAGATGTGGGCATTGCTGGGTTGGCCACATTATTCTGGAGAAAGTTGAGGTGAGTTTTCTTTTTGGACTGTGGCAGGGGCACCCACATTGCTCTTCGATAGGAAGTTCCAGGATTTGGAACTTTGACAGAGAAGCGACAAAGGTCTATTTATAAGTCAGGATGATGAGTGGATTGGGGGGAATCTTTTGGGTAGTGGTCTTCCCATGTATCTGCCACGCTTGTCTTTCCAATGTGGTAGACATTGTTGACTTGGAAGATGCAGTTGAAGGAGACTCAATGAGTTCCAATGTGCATCTGGTGATGATACAATTACTGCCCCTGTGCATAGCTGGTGAAAGGAGTGAATGTTGAAGGTTGTGGGTAGAGTGCCATGCAAATAGACCACCTTGTCCTTCAGAGTGTTAAGTTTGTTGATGTCTTGTTAGAGCTGCATCCATCTAAAATACTGGAAAATATTCCATCATATTCTGAATATATCTTATCGATAGTGGACAGGGGTTGGGTAAATAGAAGATGAGTTACTTGCCACAAAATTCTCACCTTTTCTTGTGTCCATAGTATAAGAATAGTCCACTTCAGTTTAAGGTTGATGGAAAATCACCAGGAATTTGATAGTGGGGAATTTAACAATGGAAGTTCTGCTGAATGTCAAAGGTCTATGGTTAGATTTTCTCTTGTTGGAGATGGATATTGCCTAGGACTTGTGTCCTGAATGTTACTTGCCACATGATATCCCGTTCCTGGATATTGTCTGGGTCTTGCCATGTATGCTTCAGTATCTGAGGAGTTGTGAATGATTCTGAACATTGTGTAATCATCAGCAAACATCAACACAAACAAGCAGCTAAATACAATGGGCCCAGGACAACACACTGAGGAACTCCTGCAAAGGTGTCTTTGAACTAAGATAGTTGATCTCAATAACCACAACCACCTTCATGTGTTCTAGGTAAGTCTCCAACCAATGGAGGCATTTTTCTCTATTCATATTGACTCTAGTTTTGTTAGAGTTTCTTAATGACATGTTCAATTGAATGCTGCTTTGGTATCACTCTTACTTCATCTCTGGTGTTTAGCTGTTTTGTCGTTGTTTAAACCATGTTTGTAATAAGATTAACAGTTGAGTGGCCTGGGTGGAAGATTATTCCATTCTGCTTGATATCATTGTCGATAACCCCTTCCATCACTTTGCTGATGATCAAGGGTAGATCAATAGGACAGTAATTTACTGGGCTGTGTTTAGACTGCATTTTTGTGCTCAAGACATGACCAGGCAATTTTGATCACTGCTACAGTGTTGTAGCTTTAACAGATCAGTTTGGTGAAAGGCACATTTAGTTCTGGAATATTAGTCTTTGGAACTATTGCTGACATATTATCAGGGCCCTTTGTCATATCCAGTTTCTTCAACTGTTTCTTGATATCGTGTGGGGTGAATTGAATTGGCTGAAGTCTGGCATCTGTGATTCTGGGGATCTCAGGAGAAGGCTAGGATGGATCATTCACTCAGCGCGGCTGGCTGAAAATGAATGTAAATACGTCAGCTTTGTCTTTTGCACTGAAATACTGGTCTTCTCCATTGCAGAGGCTGGGTCAAGATTCACTACTGGATATGTTAAGACTGCAGATTTTATGTCTGAATCATTGATTGAGGGATCTCTTAGCCCTGTTTATTGTATGCTTCTTTTGCTACTTGTCATGCAAGTAGTCCTGTGTGGTAGGTTCACCAGGTTGACATCTCATTTTTAGGTGTGCTATTGCTGCTCCTAGCATGCCCTCCTGCACTCTTCATTGAACCAGGGCTGATCATTCAGCTTAGAGCAGGGGATAGGTCAGGCCATATAGTTACAAACTGTACCACAGTGCCACATATATGCCCACTTTTGAGTAACTAGATCTATTCAGGGTCTGTCCCAACTGGCATTGTGCTAGATAATACGATGAACTGTTTATTCAGTGTGAAAATTGAGAGTTGTTTCAGGGCATCACACCAACTCCATAAAAGGTTCAATGCGAAACTGAGGATTTTGTAAGGAAATATCTTTGCTGCTAAACAGACATAGACATTGGCATTCCATGCTCAGGTTTGGAATGGGAATGGTACACCGCACAACATCAGCACTCAGAAGAACAGAGAACAAAGACACTAAGGTCAATGGGGGTGGGGTGGGGGGAGGGCATTGCTGTTGGTCAGAAGGAAGTTTCAGCCAGGAATGGGGATTGGGTGGCATGGCTTTTACAGTTTGGACCCATGGCATATGAAGAATACCAATTTCAATATCGTCAAAAGAACAGATCAAAGTATGAAATATTGCAGTTATTTGTTCTGATGGTAATTAGACCTAGCTTTGGCATTTGATTTGTTTTGTCTATTATTTCTAAATGATTTTTCTTGAACTAATCTTTTGCAAAAATGTATCCAGTATGCTTTTTTCCCATTGAACTAAATGTGCAGATATATGTGACTATTTTCAACAATTTAGAAATAATTTTAAACATAGATTGGCTCTGTTAATATTTAACCTACTAATGGAGATCTAAGTACCTGTATAAGTAAGAGCATGATTCTATATCCTGGTGTGTTCTGGGTAAATGAAACTCTGCTTTGGGGAACATTTTAAGGCAAACTCATCTGGGTATTTCATTCCAGGTTGCTATGTAGTGATTTTCATGTATCTGCAATCCTGCATGTGTGGCTTTTGGGGAATGAAATGTCTATGTATGGCTCACTGACCTGAACACTGGACAGACAGTCAACTATGATGCTAAAAGTAACTGTCTTGACTGACACTTGATAAAGATCCACTTGTATAAGCCACAGCCATGGACAAGTCACCACTTTGGCAGAAAAAAAAATGAAGAGGGAAAAACAATTCTAACAGTCAGATGTGATATTAGCTTTCATAGCACATAAACTTTGTTAATCAAAAATCATAAAATTCTGCAGCATGACTTCATCAGTGTTTTTTTGTTGGAACATTGTCCATAGACACACACTTACAAGATGCAACTTGTAAACCCATACTAAAAAGAAACCCGCAAATAAAATAAAATAAATCTGTTTCAGTACTGATCTTTATACTGGCATTCTAAAGAGCAAAAGGTACATAAAAAAAGACCGAAAGGAAACATTTGAATTTGGGTTGGCACACCTTTGATATTTCATCAGAAATTCATTTGTTCAAAGAAAGAATCGCTGTTTACTTTAAGGATCAGCAGATAGATGGCAAAGAATGACAGGCAGTCAAACATTCCTTGCTTTGGTGGTTTAAGAAGAATCCAATCTTTCAGTATTTCTGACATTAACTGATAAAAGCTTGCAAATATTATAAGATCAACTTAAGCTGGATTCAGTTTCAGGGAATCTGTAATCTTTAAAGAGTTTCCATCATATTAAAATGATCAGTCGCATATTTTAGATAATAAGAACTATAATCCATGTGATCTGCCAACTTTTGACCTGGAAGCAGTACTGAAAGGTAAAAGGTTAGAATCTGGAAGCCATGTGGCATGTGGATACAAAGAGATAACAGAAAAGCTGGAGAGAGAAGGTGGTCAGAGAACTGGATTCCTGAGCAGTCGTATTGGATGTTTAGGACCAATGCTACTCTTTTATTTCTGAATGATGGATTGCCCAGAATAATCCTTTGAGAAAGATATGCTAGAACACCACTTCCACAACTGATGTAGGCTCAGAGTTGGGAAGGTTCTGAATAGAAGTATACAATACCAATGAGATTTTATGACCAGGACTCTTTATGTCAAGGCTGCTTTATGTAGAGAATCCATTAAATCCTTGAAACAAAGGGATTGGAATTCTTCTTTGAAAAACTGTGCGGCTGAAACAAGGGCCAAGTAAATGGAATGAACTTGTCTCTGGGGATTTCTGACAGTCCGTGTGTAATTTATAGCTTGTACCAAACATGTCTTGCCTGTTAATTTGATAAATAATTATTTATATTTATTTTAACACAAGCAAGAGAAATTAGGTAATTTTTTTGTGGTGGATGGGGTAGTGGTGATGGTGGTAGTGAGGTGTGGGTGTGGCAGGGGATATTAGATGGGAAGTTATTACTTACATTTTATAATTTGGTTAATGGATTGTCTGAGATATACAAGTTATATTGGCATAGATAGAGAATTGGCTGATTGGCAGGAAACAGTGAGTGGGGTTAAAGGGAATATTCTCAGGCTGGAGACCTGTGACCACTGGGGTTCTACAGGGGTCAGTACTGGGACCACAACTGTTAACAATATGATTAATGACTTGGAGGTAGGAAGTGAATATACTGTCACCAGGTTTGCAAATGACACAACCAGAAGTGGAAAGACAGGTTATGAGAGGAATACAAACAGTTTATGGAGACATATTGATAGTTTAAATAAGTGTATAAAAACTTGGCAAATGGATTATAACTTGAGAAAATGTGAAGTTGTTCAGTTTGGAAGGGAGAACAGAAGAAGAGAGTGTTATTTAAATGGAGAAAAACTGCAGAAAGGTGTAACTGGTAATCACTGTAATCAGACTTGGGGGACACTTGTGCTTGAAACACAAGCTAGCACACAGGTCCAGCAGGGAATCAGGAAGGTGAAAGGAATGTCAGCCCTTTTTCAAGGGGATTGAAATATAAGATTAGAGAAGTCTGACTGTAACTGGACCAGATGTTAGTGAGACCACCTCTGGAGAACTGTGAGCAGTTTTGGTCCCCTTATTTAATGAAAGATATTATTTCTTTGGAGACAGTTCAGAGAAGGTTCACTAAGATGATCCCTGGTATGGAGGGATTGTCTTAAGTTTGGGACTCGACTCACTGAAGTTTAGAAGAATGACAGGAGATCTCATTGAAATATATAGGACTCTTAAGGGGCTTGACAGTGTAAATCCTAAGAGGGGTTTCCCTCAAGGGAGAGTCTGGGATCAGAGGGCATAGTCTTAGAATAAAAGGGTACCAATTTAAGACCGAGATGAGGAGGAATTTATTCTCTCAGAACCTCCTTGCCACAAAGAGCCGTGGGGGGAGAGACCTTGTTTATATTTGAGGCTGAGATAGATAGATTCATGATCAGTAGAGGAACCAAGGGTTATGGGGAAAGGGCAGGAAAGTGGGTGTGAGGAATGTCAGATCAGCCATGATCCCATTCAATGGTTGACCAGGCTCAAAGGGACAAATGGTGTATTACTGTTCCTATTTCTCATGGTCTTATAAAGCTTGTTTTGTCAAATCCTGTTGCAATATTATTACCAATCCTTCTAGTAGAGTCCCCATGGTGAGAATGCTTAAAGAAGTACAAGGATTTCTACCGACTTAATCTGTTACCCAAGCCCTGAAAAATTTGCCTCAACTAACTTTGTAAATTCCCTTCATAATCTTAAAAATAACTCCATGAAGTCATTCTCATTTTAGGTACTAGTCCAGTCAAGAACCCCACTTCCATGAAAGGTACATTGGAACACAATGTTCTGTGCAGGTTATCTGTGATATTGTTCCCATTGCGAACAATGGATCCTTTGCTTCTGCCAGACAGTATGTTGGAATTTCACTGTGTCTCATACCACTAAAGAAGGAAGATAATCTGAACTATGCGGAATAACCTTTGCAACAGATAGACTGTAAACAAGGTTGTGTATAGATGAGCTTATTCACAAAAGCAGCAGGATAAGGAAGATAAAAATTCAATTTAGTTGCATGTGTCAGAAGCTCATAGAGGATGATGATGGTGTAATGGTAATGTCACTTACCAAGTAGTCCCAAGTACCAAAATAATATTCTGGGGGCATGTGGGTCATCTCCCAACATGCCAGATGGTGAAATTTGCTATAATTTAAAGCTAGTTTAATGACCATGTTGATTGATGTAAAAAAATCTCATCTGTATCACTGATGTGATTTAGGGAAGAAAGTCTACCATCCTTACATAATTTGGCTTATATGTGACTCCAGTAATCCTTAACTGTCCTCCTTACAAATGCAAGGGATGAATGTCAAAATAGCTGTTAATTACTCCTTAAATCAAATACATTGAGATGCTGCTGTTACTAGGAAAATACCCGGCTGTGGGACAGTCTCAGTGACCTTTCCCCGTATGGCTCAGTAACAGTTTACCGTCCTCTGAGTCTATCATGAGACCAGTAAAATTCCAGCACAAATATAATATCCTGATCAGAGCTAAACTGAAGTCACATGGAGTTACATTGAAAGCATAGGATCAGGCCATTTTGCATAACTGTGTTTATATTCCATAGAGTCATTGAGTCATAGAGATGTTCAGCAAGAAACAGGCCCTTTAGTCCAACCCATCCATACTGAAAAAATATCCTAAGTTAATCTATTTGCCAGCATTTGGCCCATATCCCTCTAAACACTTCCTATTCACATACCCATCCAAATGCCTTTTAAATGTTGTAATTGTACCAGCCTTCACTACTTCTCTGGCAATTCATTCCATACACACACTGCATGAACTCTGCTTCAGAACTAAAAAAGGTTGGAAATCCACCATCATTTTCCCATCCCTTATCGCTCCAAAGAAGAGTTAGCGAGCTGTTTAGTTCATGTTGCTTTCCTTTTGGATTGAACGACAGATGTCATCTCTGTTGAGTGGGTCTCAAACCAATCTTTCTTATCGGTTCTGCTATGAGCAAATGTTGCTAGTGTTGTGTCAGAGATGATTGAACTCAGTGACTTCAAAGCTTCCCGATATCGACCTCAACATTTACTGGGAAGCCTTCAGTGGATGATAGTCACCTGAGCTCCGATGTCAAGTGCTCATGCTTGGTATCATTTTTCGCTAAGGTTGTTGTAGCATTGCAAGCTGTCTTGGTGGTGTTCTGAAACTCCAAAACTGGGGTGCAATGTCAAAGCCACTGAATCCCTTCACTTTTAATTTTATATTTTAGACATAGCAAAGTAAATGTTAGAACATTAAGGGATGTGTATGGCTGGAGACTGTGAATCATCCCTGAGATGTTGTTTGGTTTTGTCCAGCATCTACAGACGCAAGCTGATGATACCAGGCACCTGCTCTAATTTGCATGTCAAGAATTCTCATCATCTCGTTCGTTCGGAATGTTTGGTAAGACAGGAAGCTGAATATTAATAGGGGCGAGTTGCAGCATTAATTTGGCATTTAACAAGTTATAATCTCTTTTAATTGGCAATTCATCACATTGCTCGACAAAAACATATGCAGTAAGATGCTCCCGTTTATATCACTGGATGGGCTGGACATGCTGAGGGTCTTCTTGCCTCTGGTCTATAAAGGCCATTGTGTCTCACATCCCTGTCTGCTCCTCCTATTCCTCCCTGTGCATCTGGATGAAGTCCCTGATTGGCAACACTAAAGGGTCTTCTCCGAATAGGTGCCTGGTCTCTGCCAGTCCTCTGAGTGCCAGCCACATGGGGTGTTTCTTCCTCAGACAACTACTGAGCTGTCACAGTGTGGCACTTACCAGATTATGTTCCCACACATTCTAACTCTAAAGTTTCCACTGAGGAATCAGTGACTGAGCTAGTGGGAGATGCAGGAGACAGCCTTACTAATGCATCCTCAGAGACCGCTGTTGTCTTGTCTTCAGAGATTGAGCAGATGGCGTCTGGCAACACTAACCGTTTCACCGTATCTGCAAGACAAAAGAGAAAGAGGTATTAATGCCAGTGGTTGGAAATGGTGTGCAATGACAACAAAGCTACTGTAAGAGTTAGAACATAGAACATTACAGCGCAGCACAGGCCCTTTGGTCTTCAATGTTGAGCCGACCTGTGGAACCAATCTGAAGCCCAACTAACCTACACTATTCCATTCTCGTCCATATGCCTACCCAATGACCATTTAAATACTCTTAAAGTTGGTGAGTCTACTACTGTTGTAGCAGTGCTTTCCATGCTTTTACTACTCTCTGAGTAAAGAAACTTCCTCTGACATCTGTCCTATGTCTATCACCCCTCAATTTAAAGCTATGTCTTCTCGTGTTAGCTATCTCCATCGAACGAAAAAGGCTCTCACTGTCCACCCTATCTAGCCCTCTGATTATCTTATATGTCTCAATTAAGTCACCTCTCAACCTTCTTCTCTCTAACAAAAAAAGCTTCAAATCCCTCAGGCTTTCCTCATATGACCTTCCCTCCATACTAGGCAATATCCTGGTAAATCTCCTCTGAACCTTTTCCTAAGCTTCCACATTCTTCCTCTAATGCGATGACCATAACTATACACAATACTCAGTATTTCAATATTCTCCTTGAATGATACTGTCTTTTTCTAGTGTGAATACTGACGAAACGTATTCGTTTAGCGCTTCCCCTATCTCCTCTGACTCCATGCACAGCTTACCACTACTATCCTTGAATGGCCCTAATCTTATTCTTGTCATTCTTTTATTCCTGATATACCTATTGAAAGTCTTAGGGATTTCCTTGATCCTATCCACCAGTGACTTCTCATATTCCCACCTAGCTCTTCTTAACTTTCTCGTTAGGTCTTTCCTGGCCATCTGGTATCTCTCAAGCACCCTAACTGAGCCATCACATCTCATCCTAACATAACCCTTCTTCTTCCTCTTGACAAGAGATTCAAATTCCTTAGTAAATCACGGCTCCCACGCTTGGCAACTTTCTCCCTGCCTGACAGGTACATACCTATCAAGAACACGCAGTAGCTGTTCTTTGAGCAAGCTCCACGTTTCAACTGCGTCCATACCCTGCTGTTTCCTTCCCCAGCCTATGCATAATCTTGCCTAATCGCATCATAATTTTCTTTGGTATAGGTATAACCCTTACCCTGCAGTACGTACCTATCCCTTTCCATCACTTAAGAAAACATAACCAAATTGTGGTCACTATCACCAAAGCACTCAGCTACCTCCAAATCTAGCACCTGGCCGGGTTCATTACCCAGTACCAAATCTAATGTGGCCTTCGCCCTTTTTGGCCTGTCTACATATTGTGTCAGGAAACTATCCTGCCACATTGGACAAAAACTGACCCATCTAAAATACTTGAACTATCGTATTCCCAGTCAATATTTAGAAAGTTAAAGTGCCCATAACACCTACCCTGTCACTCTTGCTCTGATCAAGGATCATCTTTGCTATCCTTTCCTCTACATCTCTGGAACTGTTCAGAGCCCAGCAGAAACTCCCAACAAGGTGACCTCTTCTTTCCTGTTGCTAACCTCAGCCCATATTACCTCAGTAGACGAGTCCTCAAACATTCTTTCTGCACCAGTAATACTGTACTTGACTACCAATGCCACAACTTCCAACCACCCCCCCACCACCAAATCTTTGCCATTTTCTCTGTTCTTACTGAAACATCTAAATCCCGGAACCTGCAACAACCATCCTGTCCCTGCTCTGCCCATGTCTCTGAAATGGCCACAACATCAAAATTCCAGGTACCAATCTATGCTGCAAGTTCACCCACCTTATTCTGGATGCTCCTGGCTTTGAAGTAGACATCCTTCAAACCAACTTGTTGATTGCTGGTGCCTTGAAATCTTAGTTCTGACCTCATTACTCTCAACCTCCTGTATGCTGGAACTACAATTTAGATTCCAAGCCCCCTGCTGAATTAGTTTAAACCCACCCAAAGTGCATTAGCAAACACCCCCCAACAGGATATTGGTCCCCTCTAGTTCAGGGAAAGACTGTTCTGTTTGTAGAGGTGCCATCTAACCTAGAAAAAACCCCAATTATCCAGGAATCCAAAACCCTCCCTCCTGCACCATCCCTGCAGCCATGTGTTCAACTCCTCTCTCTCCCTATTCCTCACCTTGCTAGCATGTGGCATGGGCAACAAACCAGAGATAATAACTTTGTTTGTTCTAGCTTTGAAGTTCCATCCTAGCTCCCTGAATTGCTGCCTTAAATCCACATCTCCCTTCCTACCTATGTTGTTGGTGCCTATGTGGAGGCTCTCTCACTCCCAAAGAATCTCTTGTCTATCCAGAATAACTATGGAGTCCCTAATGACTAATGTTCTGCTTCTCTACACCTTTCCCTTCTGTAGAACAGGGACAGACTCTGTGCCAGAGACCTGTGATCCATTGCTGACCCCTGGTAATTCATCCCTGGTAAGTTGCAATGGAATGAAGAATGGTACTTATTCAGTTGGTGGGACATCAATATCTTGGCATCCAGGCAGGAGCAGATCATATCTCTGCTGGGAGGACCCAATATTCTTTCCACAAGGAGTCCATTGATGGACATCTCTTCACCTGCCCAGGCTCTTTCTGCCTAATGTGGGCTGTATTCACCTATAAAGAAAATTACTGAGGTCAAAGTTGGTGACACACCTGTGTGCTGGTATAAGTAACTGGTACAGTTGAGAAAAGAAGCGAGTCAAACAGTCAGGGCAGGCAGGGACAAAGCAGAGAGCAAGGTAGAACTGATAAATTAAACGGTATTTATTTCAATGCAAGGGGCCTAACAGAGAAGGCAGATTAACTCAGGGCATGGTTAGGAACATGGGACTGGGATGTCATAGCAATTACAAAAACCTGGCTCAGGGATGGACAGGGCTGGCAGCTTAATGATCCAGGATACCAATGCCACAGGAAGGTTAGAAAGTGGGGCAGGAGAGGATCGTGAGTGGCATTTTTGATAAGAAATAGCGTTACAGCTGTACTGAGGGAAGGTATTCCCAGAAATATATCCAGTGAAGTTATTTGGGTGGAACTGAGAATTAAGAAAGGGATGATCACCTTTTTGGGATTGTATTACAGACCCTGTAATAGTCAGTGGGAAATTGAGAAACAAGTTTGTAAGGAGATTTCAATTATCTGTAAGAGTAATAGGGTGGTTATGGTAGGGGATTTTACCTTTCCAAACATAGACTGGGACTGTCATAATGTTAAGGGTTTAGAAGGCAAGGAATTTGTGAAGTATGTTCAAGAAAGTTTTCTGATTCAATATGTAGATGTACCTACCAGAGAAGGTGCAAAACTTGGCCTACTTTTGGGAAATAAGGCAGGGCAGGTGACTGAGTGGGGAAGCACTTTCAGGCCAGCTAATGCTATTAGTCTTAAAATAGTGATGGGAAAGGATAAACCAGATCTTAAAGTTGAAGTTCTAATTTGGAGGAAGGCTAACTTTGACGATATTAGGCAAGAACTTTCAAAAGATGATTGGGTGCAAATGTTCTTAGGATGGCTGGAAAATGGGAAGCCTTCAAAAATGAGATAACAAGAGTCCAGATGCAGTATATTCCTGTTAGTGTGAAAAGGAAGGCTGGTAGGTGTAGGCAAAACTGAATGACTAGAGAAATTTCAGGTTTGGTTAAGAAAAAGAAGGAAGCATATACCAGGTATAGACAAGAGAGATCGAGTGAATCTTTGGAAGAGTATAAAGGCAGTAGGAGAATACTTAAGAGGGAAATCAGGAAGCAAAAAGGGGACATGAGATAGCTTGGGCAAGTAGGGTTAAGGAGAATCAAAAGAGTTTTTACAAGTACATTAAGGGCAAAAGGGTAACTAGGGAGAGAATAAGGCCGCTCAAAGTTTAGCAAGGCAGCCTTGGTGTGGAGCTGCATGAGATGGGGGAGATACTAACTGAGTATTTTGTATCAGTGTTTACTGTGGAGAAAGACATGGAAGACATAGAATGTAGGGCAAAAGATGGTGACATCTTGGAAAATGTCCATATTACAGAGGAGGAAGTGCTGGATGCCTTGAAATGCATAAAGGTGAATAAACCTCCAGAACCTGATCAGGTGTATCCTAGAACTGTGTGGGAAGCTAGGGAAGTGATTTTTTTGGCCTCTTACTGAGATATTTGTATCATCGATAGTCACGGGTGAAGTACCAGAAGACTGTACGTTAGCTAACGTGGTGCCACTGTTTAAGAAAGGTGGTAAGGACAAGCCAGGGAACTATAGACCGGTGAACCTGATGTCGGTGCAAGTTGTTGGAGGATTTATTTGTATTTGGATCAGCAAGGACTGAATAGGGATAGTCAACATGGCTTTGTCCATGGGAAATCATGTCTCACGAACTTGATTGAGTTTTTTTGAAGAAGTTAAAAAGAGGATTGCTGAGGGCAGAGCAGTGGACTTGATCTATATGGACTTCAGTAAGGCGTTTGACAAGGTTCTCCATAGGAGATTTGTTAGCAAG
This sequence comes from Chiloscyllium punctatum, assembly GCF_047496795.1. Taxonomy (NCBI): domain Eukaryota; kingdom Metazoa; phylum Chordata; class Chondrichthyes; order Orectolobiformes; family Hemiscylliidae; genus Chiloscyllium; species Chiloscyllium punctatum. Next base: position 57,815,072 of record NC_092763.1, on the reverse strand, counting down.
GTTAGAGTTCATGGAATACAGGGAGAACTAACCATTTGGATACAGAACTGGCTCAAAGGTAGAAGACAGACGGTGGTGGTGGAGGGTTGTTTTTCAGACTGGAAGCCTATGACCCAGTGGAGAGCCACAAGGATCGGTGCTGGGTACACTACTTTTCATCATTTATATAAATGATTTGGATGTGAACATAGGAGATATAGTTAGTAGGTTTGACACCAAAATTGGAGGTGTAGTGGATATCGAAGAAGGTTACCTCAGATGGGCCAATGGGGCTGAAGAGTGGCAGATGGAGTTTAATTTAGGTACATGTGAGGTGCTGCATTTTGGGAAAGCAAATCTTAGCAGGACTTATATACTTAGTGTTAAGGTCCTAGGGAGTGTTGCTGAACAAAGAGATCTTGGAGCGCAAGTTCATAGTTCCATGAAAGTGAAGTTGCAGGTAGATAGGATAGTGAAGAAGGCATTTGGTATGCTTTCCTTTATTGGTCAGAGTATTGAGTACAGGTGATGGGAGGTCACATTGCGGCTGTACAGGACGTTGGTTAGGCCACTTTTGGAATATTATGTGCAATTCTGGTCTCCTTCCTATCAGAAGGATGTTGTGAAACGTGAAAGGGTTCAGAAAAGATTTACGAGGTTGTTGCCCAGGTTGGAGGAATTGAGCTATAGGGAGAAGCTGAATTGGCTGGGGCTGTTTTCTCTGGGGGGTGACCTTATAGAGGTTTATAAAATCATGAGGGACATGGATAGGATAAATAGACAAAGTCTCTTCCCTGGAGTGAGGGAGTCCGGAACTAGAAGGCATAGGTTTAGAATGAGAGGGAAAAGATATAAAAGGGATGTAAGGCAACATTTTCATGCAGAGGGTGCTACGTGTATGGAATGAGCTGCCAGAGGAAGTGGTAGAGGCTGGTACAATTGCAACATTTAAAGGCATCTGGGTGGGTATATGAATAGGAAGGGTTGAGAGGGATATGGTCATGTGCTGGCAAATGGGAATAGATTAGGTTGGGATATCTGGTCGGCATGGAAAAGTGGACCAAACTGTCTGTTTCTGTGCTGTACGTCTCTATGACTCTATGACTTTAAGTGGTGAGGTATTCTGAGGGAGTGAGGAGGTGATGCAGATGCTGATGCAATGTTTTTAGCATGGGAGGTTTGGAAAACTGGTGGTGGGGGTGAGACTTGTTGTAGGCAATAGTGAGAGAGCCAAGCGACTATAAGTCTTGGTGAGAAGTGGGTATAGTAACAGAGATGGAGTGACTGTGAAAAAACAGGGAGAAGAGTGTGGCATTTACTCTGGTGCAGCAGAGAATGTCCTTGACCTTCTTACTGCACTTCTAGGTTCACTACAACATCACAATAACACTGACCTGGGTGATAACCTCAAACCAGGCTGGCAGTATCTGGGGTTGTGGCCTCCCTGGAAGGAGGAACCCCTTTCCTTTGAAACATCTGCTAACTCAGGACCTCCTTGTGTTTGTCAGAGAATTGCAGTGCCACTTTACACTTCTCCAACACCTTCTACCTCCACCTTTAATTGAACAAGTATGTCAGTGCCAACCTGGATACATGGTAGCCTTTTAAATATGGTGCCAACCCCTTGGATCCTTGTTTTCAGCAGGTACCTGGTGAGTGGTGAGTTGTTCTTGGAATGGCTCGTGATAATGTAGAGTTAGAAACAGATGTGAGGGTTGCCATGGAGACAGGATTGGTGGTTAATCAAACACATTTAGTAAGATGTGCTGAGAGATCTCACTAGGTCTCAGAACCAGAATCCCTTCATAAAACTCGATGCAACTCAAATTTAGCTATTAAAATATAAAATTCAGCCCTATGTTTGGAACGTTTGCAAATAAAGGATGAAGGTATATGCTAAAATATCATTCGTGTAAAAATAAATTTTTTAAATACATGGAATATTTGGTCATAATTAATAAATTTGGCATCCAACAAACATGAAATTGCTCTGCCAGAGCCAGGGAGCATGTTTAACCATTAAATCTCAGTTACACCACCTACAAATAAGCCTAACTTTAAGGAATGTTTTAAAATCAAGATGAGTACAATAGCAGATGTTCTCACTAGTCTAATAATTTTCTCATTCTGGGATGTGCTTAACGGTGCTCCCTTTTGTAAAATAATTGACAGCAACCTCTGGAGTTATGTGCTAAAATGTTTATGAGCAAATTCCAATGGTTGAATTTCAGCCATCGAGGCAGGAACTGGGACCTGAGAAATACTGTTCTACTCGGAAATACAACTTCGGGTTTCTCATTTTATTGCCCCCCAGTGCAAATGGAAATGTAGATGGTGTCCATTCATTTGGACACCACCAACCATCAATGAGACAGCTGATTCTCCCAATGTTGACATCTAAGTTTTGTGCCAAAGTCTTGGGAAATGAGATGTCATAGGAGAACCTGAGGTTTGACATCCAGGGGAGAGCAGATCCCAGTTTACTGGGATGAATCAGAAGCTCTTATTTTGATTAGAGACCAACTGGATGAATTGAAAGCTACAACCAATGCTAGGATATTCCTGGGAGCTGCTCCCATTTGACAGGAGTTCAGTGGAAATCATATTATCGAGTCATAGAGTTGTACAGTATGGAAACAGACCCTTCAGCTTAATTTGCCATCAATCAAATATTTGACAAAGATACATCAGAGAGGCCCTGTGGAGAATATCTTGTTATTATGCTCTGAACCCAGAACACTTTTGCTATGTCTTAAAATTATTTTTGACCAAAATACAAACAATGTGCATTCCAACAAAAGATTGTGACAGCCATCTCATCAATCAAAAGAAAATTTACAGCTGCTTTCCCGCTTTTTTATTCTTTTGAAGTGATAAACATTTGATTGTTACCTTCATACTCTTTCTTCAACATGTGTGTCTGAATAATAAGAAGCGCTATTTGGCTGTGTGGCGTATGACAACTGTGCTTCATATAATGTCCTTATCCAGGCGCCCATTTCAGCTCGGACAATTTGACAGAGATTCCTTTTAATTGGCACCAGGATTTGAAATGAATTTCAGAACAAAACTCAGCCTGCAATCTTGAGCTACAGATAACATTATCCTTAGTGATTTTGCCAGTTGGACAATAATCCGACTGAAGTATAGGTGCAGATTATCACATCATTTTTTATTAGTGATTAAAGCATAATTACATTGTTTCTGCACATATACTGGGATTTCTCACTTCTTCTTTGAAATGTAAGAATGTATGTCTTTAAGAATGGGAACAACCGTTGCCCCTCCACACCCCCAGCCCTTTCCCTACTACAAACACCACCAGGGAGAGGGTCCACTGGATCAGTTGTCAATCAAGTGCTTAAGTGGTGATCTGGAGAGATTCTTGGCCACTGAAGATCGGCATCAGCCAAGAGGCGAGTACTTCTTTGGAGGGAGATCATGGGGTGGTAGACGTGAGGAGCAGGGGTCCTGAGTTACAGGCAATGGCAGCAGGGTAGGTGCCTTTGCTGTTCCTGATTGCCCCAAGATTAGGACGAAACAAGAACCCCTGCCCTCCCATACAAAATTGACAGGTTGCCCCCTTTTCCAGTTTGGGAAAGCTACCATTTTTCCTGCCTACCAGGCACAAAATTACTTGGGACTTTGGTGGGTTGTAGTTCTTAAGTTGTCAAGAGCTTAATAGCTTTAGTTACTTGTGGGGTAGGAATGTCGACTCTGCCCATTGCCACCTAGAACTTAATTGCTGAGGTAATGAGAAGAGGATGGGCATCTGTCTGGTGCCAACATGCCTGATTATTTGCCCTACCAGCTACTTTCGCCACCACTACTTTGGAGAGGAAAGTTCCACCCATGGTTACAATGTTGTTATAAATTGTAAACAGTGGAAATGCCCTTATGTTCTGAGGTTGCAATTACCTTGTGAATAAAAAAAAAGATTGTTCTATACATTATATCAAAGATTTAATAAAACAACTGGTGCATAGAAGCATTATCTTTGTGTCCTGTTGAATCGTAATATAAAATGAGTTATTGAACTGGAACTTGTACATCAAAAAAATCAGAGATGGCCTGTTAATATCTTATGCCTTTTTGTCATTATATTTCCTCAATGTTATCTTCGGATTGTTATTTCACTCAATGACTTTACACAGTATGAACTTTAATGCAGACAGTTCATTATACAGGCAGTCAATTTCCTTCCTTTCAATTCTTGGTGAAAGTGAAGAAAAGGGCCATGATGTTGCACAAAACAAATCTACCCTATTAGTGTTTAGGCACATCTTGTTAACTTTAAACTTGATCAATAAACCATAATGCTTATAGTAATCACTAGCCCATTGTGACTATCACAGGCTCTCAATACAGCATTAGGGTGATCGTGTCATCTTTGCTGGTTGTCTATATAAAGTCTTTTCAGTGGAAATTACAGTGGACCCAGCATTTATTTGCCAGGTGGGTAGAAAAATACAGATTTCAGGTCATGTTTGAGTTCAAATGGAATCATAAGAAGTTGATGTTTTGTGCAATAAATTTGCTGACTGACAGTTGCTTTGAGATATTTCTAAATTCTGAAAAATGTTTGCTGTTGTTCAGGAACGATTGTCCCAGATGGTTTGGACAGTCTCAATGTGCATTGTTGCTCCCTGCAAAGATTTCTGCAACCCAGTCTGTTTTGCAGTTTTTTGACTGGGATTTTTCATTCTGGTCATAACAGTGGAACATAGAACAATATAGCACAGACCTTCAGCCCTCGATGTTTGCCAACCTGTGAACTAATCTAAGCCTGCCCCCCCCCATACTATGCCATCATCATCCATGTGCTTATTCAAGGATTGTTTAAATCTCCCTAATGTGGCTGAGTTAACTACATTGGCAGGCAGGGCATTCCACGCCCTTACCACTCTCTGAGTAAAGAACCTGCCTCTGACATCTGTCTTAAATCTATCACCCCTCAATTTGCAGCTATGTCCCCTCGTACAAACCAATGTCATCATCCAAACTGATGTCATCATCCTAGGAAAAGGACTCACTGTCTACCCTATCTAATCCTCTGATCATCATGTATGTCTCTATTAAATCTCCTCTTAGCCTTCTTCTCTCCAATTACAACAGACCCAAGTCTCTCAGCCTTTCCTCATAAGAGCTTCCCTCCAGACCAGGCAGCATCCTGGAAAATCTCTTCTGCACATTTTCCAATGCTTCTGCATTCTTCCTGTAATTATCCGACCAGAACTGTACACAATATTCCAAGTAATGCCGCACTAGTGTTTTGTACAGTTGCAGCATGACATCACGGCTCCGGAACTCAATCCCTCTACCAATAAAACAGTGCCTTCTTAACAGCATTATCCACCTGGGTGGAAACTTTCAGGGATCTTTGTACATGGAATCCAAGAACAATATTTTCATTAAAATGACAAACAGAGTAATTTGACAGGAGCCCATTAAGCATAGGCAATTACCTCAGTAACAATTTTGCCTTTCCTTGTTTCAAGGCTTTCTTTCTTCATTAATTTTGACTCTTACTTCCTGATGGTGGAATATTTGTTCATAGCTAGTGTGATTCTTTCCAGTGCTTCACCAATTAAGAATTGTTCATTTGAAAATTTTGATAATGACAAAAAGAAATATTTTCGCTGAGGACATACCGGCTTGCAAATTAATAGCAGGAGTAAGCCATTCAGTCCCTTGAGCCTCTCAGCCACTCAATAAGTTTATGGATGACCTGATTGTGACTACAATTCATCATTCCCACTTATTCCTGATAACCATAAACTGCTTTGATAGAGATAAGTCTATCTATCTCTTCCTTCAAACCATTCAATGATCTTAACTCCATTGCTTTTTGAGAGGAGAATTCAGCAGGCTTAAGACTGTCTCAGAGAAAAGAAAACCCCTCACCTCCATCATAAATGGGAGACTCCTTTATTTTTAAACTGTGTCCTTTAATTCTAGTCTGTCTCACACAAAGAAATGTCTTTTCAGCATCTACTATGTCAAGTTTCAATAGGATCTTACATATTTCAATACAATTGTCTCTCATTTTTCTAAATTCTAATGGATACAAATTCAGTGTTTCCAATCCTTCCTCATGAGGTAATCCTTTCAATGCAGGAATTAGTCAAATGAACCATTACTGAACTGCTTTTAATCCAATTAAAGCTGAGAGATGTAAGAGAGTTCTCTTATTTTCTGCATATCTATATTTGCAGCAGAAATCATTGTACAATTTCCTCTGTGGAAATCCTGGATCCCTCATCCTCTCATCAGCCCAAAATCATAAAGCATTGACATAACCTTTTGGCGCTCTGACCAAAAATCAGCCTTTCTAGCTTTCTAGCTAGCTCATTTCATTACCTAAAACCATTTACATCACCAGTGAGTTTGGAAAAACCTTTCTTGTGAACTCTGCTGATTATAAAAGGGTCAGTTAAATATTACTACAGTTTTGATGTACTAAATGCGGTAAAGGTTTTGTGAATCTAGTTATTTTTCATAAATTGTAACAAAATAGATAATTCATCAGTTTGAAGAGACAGCTTTCTAAGTTTGTTAGCTGGACTTGCACCTACCGGTTGCAACTGTGAAATCATAAATAGGCCACCTCTAATTTTTGTCTGTTAATTTAATCATTGGAAGCTTGCAGGCAGTGAACCAACAATCCTGACCCATGGACTTGTCATTTGGAGAGCAAATTCAACAAAAATTGTGTGGGTGCTGGAAATGCTTTGTGATATTACTAAACATATAAATCTCCCGAAACGCACCAACTCTACCACAGTCTCCAATGTCTCTTCTATTTACACAATGGCACAGAATCATAAAGATGCCTCTCAAATGGTCTCTTTTAAGTTACCACATGTCCACTGCCACACAGGAAATTTAATCTAGAGTCATAGAGCCATAGAGATGTACAAAGAAAATTGAGAGGGATGCTTGCAACAGAATATTGTGAATCAGAAGTTACCAGCATAAATAAGACTGATCACATTTTCATGCAGAATTCATTTTGCATCAAAATAGCTATGACTATTGCAATGAAGTTAACTTCATGAGAAATTCAAATTAATTAGAAAATTTAAATGCAACAAAATGAGAGAAAAATATTCCCAAGCTGTCATAAAGAATGGCTGAAGTTGTCAAAAAAAAATTTGCTGATAAGTTCTTTGGCTGAAATAGAAGGCCCCAGACACACTAGCTCCATTGACCTGAAGATAGATGTGTTTTGCCAATATATTTCCTGACCATCTGCTTTCCTCTTTCTCCTCCTTTATTATACAGAATATACCTTGAATTAACTCATTCCTCCAATAGACAGGAGTTAAATGTTCCAACAAGACAAAGGGAACAGAACAATTGGGTCAGAAAAGGCAAAAAAATCTTACTGGTGTGATTTTGGACCCAATTTTAACTCTGTGCATATGAATATGTTTAAGTTGGCTAAAATCTAGTCCTTTGCTTTCCCATTAAGATGATAAAGTTGACTAGTGTTTCTTAATGCCTCTGAGTACCTGGAACAGTATTGATACAAGAGGGTTGAGATTGCCAATTAAAACTTGGTTTTATTTGCTTGTTAGACGATTGCATGCAGATTGAGGTATTGCAACATTTTGTTTCAGATATTCCATTAAAAGTGCAAAATGTTCTGCTTAGCTCACAAAATTGTTGCTGGATCATCTCTTACTTGAGAAGCAAGCACTAAAATCTTCAGATCATTCTCTTTTTTGGCTTTCCTCCAGTAAATAGAAATTGAGAAGATCAGTATGTTGTTTAGTCATTACTGTTCACAACTTGAGGCGTTTTTATTATTGTTACTTGAGTTCTCTAATGTCCCTTGAAAATATCAAAAGTTTTTATTTTATCACAATTGATGCCTATTGTGCATTATTAATTCTGTTATGTTGAAAGGCATTTACTTCCTCAGCAATACCGTAGCCTTAATGTAGTAACATGCCCCAAAGACATTTACATAACAGAGAAGGAGCAGGTGGATTATGATATGCCACCAAATGCACAATTGAAAGGACTTTCAAACAAATGGATTGGTGGAAGACAACTTGACTATCACTCAATACAGAAACAGTTTGATGAAGCTTTTTGTCTTGAATGATGCAAGAATTCCAAATTTCAAATAAATCACAGCACTTTGCACTTTGGGAGAGAAGAATACTAGTTGGTTGGCAAGTTGACTATGATTTACTAAGGCTTTGCCGTAGAGAAAACAATAAGGAATTACAGGCTCCCAATCTCTCAAATAGTGAAAAAAAAGGTGCATGGCTTTGATGTATTTCTTTTGTTTTCAGACAATAGATTCCCCCATATTAAGGTACAGTATACCATGTTTGTAAAGTGAGATTGAGCCACGGTACAAGATTGACTGATTATCTTATATTGGCTGTTAGTGTAACTATTAGCTCACTCAGGATTGTCAGCAAGTGCTGCAAAATCATCGATTATGTCTAATGATAGACACTTGGCGAGTGTGGGCTAATGAAATATGGTCTGTCTTCTGCCTATTGTGAACAACCAAATGAACATGCTGTTTGTATGATCAAACTATCTTAAACTATCCTGGAAAGGCAAAGTATCTAAAGAAATTGATCATAAAGATACATAAGTAATTTCATACTGCTACAATGCAGTGGTTACTTAAGTGATATTTTCCACTAACAGATTGCTGCTAGTAGCTAAAAAAAGACATATCGTCCATACCAATGAGCAATGCATCACTGGAATTTCAGTGTCAATACAATGGCAGTTATGTCAACCATACATCACAATGATAGGATGATCAAATCAAACAGTTCTTAGCTTTGGTAGTGATTTAACATTCTTGCATTTGACCATTCTTGCAATCTTAAGACTGAAAAAAATTGGAAACAAGTCTCCTTGTTCAAAAATATTTTTCAAAAAAATGTGAAAGGGAATTTATGATTGGGATAGGTAATAATAAGGTAAAGAAATTTACGATACCAGTACATAGATTGTGAAATGTTCTGGGTTCCCATAGATAGGGGAGATGAAGTGATGCGAATGAGTGGTGATAAGGGAAGTTGAGACCTTGAAGTAACTAATTCAGAAGACCAGGCTAAAACAGGGCAACAAAAGATGACAAAGTTAAGTCAATCCAAAACATGAAAGGATTGCATAGAAGGTAAGGGTTTTAAATTCTGTGATTTAAGGGATATGAAGTCCATGGAAGTTAACAAAAGCAAGGATGGTTGACAAATACGACTTAGTAAATGACACAATGTTAGTGGCAGAGATTCAGATTTATTTTTTGCAGTCTCCATGAAACAGAGTTCTGTAGGAACGATGGAACTTTGAATCAAAGGAACACATGAACAGGAGTAGGTCATTCCCCCCTTGAGCCTGCGTTATCATTTTTGATCATGACTGACCATTTACCTCAGTAACATTTTCCCACCTTGTCTTCATATTCCTAGATGTCATTAATAATCTATTCATCTCTATTTTACAAATCACATAACATCAGGTTATAGATTTATTTGGAAGTAAAAGCTTTCAGAGCACTGCTCCTTCATCAGGTAGTATTTGCAGAATTGTATTTGCAGATACATTCTATTTAGTTCAAAAAGCACACAGTCTTCAGGCAGTCAATCTATGTGACATTTTATAAATTGGTGCTTTGGAAATAGAACCAGTCTGACTCACGATTGGAATACATACAGACTTTAACCTCACAACTTTAATGTGTTGTCTGTGTTGAGATGGCACTTTTCTTTTTGTAAAACCTTAAGTTATCTCAGGAATGTGACTTGAAAGAAGTTCTGGGATTTGCATATTAATCAATCAAAACCTGCAACCCAGTCTGAAAGATGAAAGACCTAACAGCAATCTGGGTTTGTTCAATATATTGCATCAGTTATATAACATTTGCGTAAGAACTTTTGCAATAAATTTAAGGTCATCAAAGTGACTGATTACTCCATTAGTTGGTTCGGAGGGGAGTTGATTTTCCTCACTCACTATGATCCCCTTCCTGGAGGGTAGTAGAACAGACTACCTTGTAGAATGTAGCTGCTGGGTTCAATACTAAGTAACAAAAACAGAAAATACTGAAACTTTTTAATTAATCTGAAATGTTAAAGCTATAATCTTGGTGTCCAATATCAATTATTCAGAAAATCTGTGACTGCTTATTCAAAATATCTGTTGAAGACCTATTGCGGTTAATTTTTAAGGTGTTTGAAAGTTTTCATTTTACTGCATTGTGAATACACAAGGCTGATTTGATTCAGCTGTTTGAGTCTCCATGTCATAACACCCTGTAGGTCCATTAGTTTGTTTAGTACTACATCCCTTGTGACTGTAATTTCACTAAACTCCTCTGATTCTTCCACCCCCCTGATTTACAGTCATTGCTGGAATGTCTGTTTTTGTACCCTCTATTGTGAAGACATAAGAAAAACCTTTGTTCACTTCACCTGTAATTTCCTTATTATCTACTATTGACTCCCATTTTACATTCTCTAGAGAATCAATAATCACTTTACTTACATTTTTCTTTTATAAATACCTGTAGAATCTCTTCCTATTCATTTTAAAATTCCTAACCAGCTGGCTCTAAATCTTTTCCTACTGATTAATGTTTTAGTGATTTTCTGCCATTTTTACATACCAATCAAACAGCTGACCGACTTGCTTTTTCCTTAAGTTTGATGTTGTTCTAAATTTCTTGATAGGTCCTTCCTCCAGAAATGTTCTGTATAGAAGGAGTAAACTGAAAGAGTAAGTTTAACCCTTTATTTCCTCTTGGACCAGGTGAGGCTCAGATTTAGAGTCATAGAGATGTACAACGTGGAAACAAACCCTTCGGTCCAATCCATCCATGCAAACCAGATATCCCAACCCAATCTAGTCCCACCTGCAAGCACCCAGCGCACATCCCTCTAAACTCATCCTATTTGTATACCCATCCAAATGCCTCTTAAATGTTGCAATTGTACCAGTCTCCACCACTTCCTCTGGCAGCTCATTCCATACAGGTACCACCCTCTGTATGAAAAGGTTGCCCCTTAGGTCTCTTTTATATCTTTCCTCACTCATCCTAAACCTATGCCCGCTAATTCTGGACTTCCCGAATCCAGGGAAAAGACTTTGTCTATTTACCCTATCCATGCCTCTCATAATTTTGTAAACCTCTATCAGGTCACCCCTCAGCCTCAGGCGTTCCAGGGAAAACAGCCCCAGCCTGTTCAGCCTCTCCATGTAGCTCAAATCCTCCAACCCCGGCTACATCCTTGTAAATTTTTTCTGAACACTTTCAAGTTTCACAACATCTTTCCGATAGTAAGGAGAGCAGAATTGCATGCAATATTCCTACAGTGGCCTAACCAATGTCCTGTACAGCCGCAACATGACCTCCCAACTCCTGTACTCAACACTCCGATCAATAAAGGAAAGTATACCAAACATCTTTTTCACTACCTTATCTACCTGCGACTCCACTTTCAAGGAGCTATGAACCTACACTCCAAGGTCTCTTTGTTCAGCAACACTCCCTAGGACCTTACCATTAAGTGTATAAGTCCTGCTAAGATTTGCTTTCCAAAAATACAGCACCTCACATTTATCTGAATTAAACTCCATATGCCACTTCTCGGCCCATTGGCCCATCTGTTAAAGATCCTGTTGTAATCTGAGGTAACCTTCTTCGCTCTCCACTACACCTCCAATTTTGGTGTCATCTGCAAACTTACTAACTATATCTCTAATGCTCGCATCCAAATCATTTATGTGAATGACAAAAAGTAGAGGACCCAGCACCAATCCTTGTGGCACTCCACTGGTCACAGGCCTTCAGTCTGAAAAACAACCCTCTACCACCACCCTCTATCTTCTACCTTTGAGCCAGTTCTGTATCCAAATGGCTAGTTCTCCCTGTATTCCATGAGAACTAACCTTGCTAATCAGTCTCCCATGGGGAACCTTGTCAAACGCCTTACTAAAGTCCATACAGATCACATATACTGCTCTGCCCTCATCAACCCTCTTTGTTACATCCTCAAAAAACTCAATGAAGTTTGTGAGACATGATTTCCCACACACAAAGCCATGTTGACTATCCCTAATCAGTCCTTGCCTTTCCAAATACATGTACATCCTGTCCCTCAGGATTCCCTCCAACAACTTGCCCACTACTGAGGTCAGGCTCACCGGTCTATAGTTCCCTGGCTTGACCTTACCACCCTTCTTAAACTGTGGCACCACGTTAACCAACCTCCAATCTTCTGGCGCCTTACCTGTGACTATTGATGATACAAATATCTCAGCAAGAGGCCCATCAATCACTTCTCTAGCTTTCCACAGAGTTCTCGGGTACACCTGATCAGGTCCTGGTGATTTATTCACCTTTACTCATTTTAAGACATCCAGCACTTCCTCCTCTGTAATCTGGACATTCTGCAAGATGTCACCATCTATTTCCCTACAGTCTTTATCTTCCATATCCTTTTCCACAGTAAATACTGATAAAAAATACTCATTTAGTATCTCCCCCATTTTCTGCGGCTCCACACGAAGGCCGCCTTGCTGATCTTTGGAGTGCCCTATTCTCTCCCTAGTTATCCTTTTGTCCTTAATGTATTTGTAAAAACCCTTTGGATTCTCCTTAATTCTATTTGCCCAAGTTATCTCATGTCCCCTTTTTGCCCTCCTGATTTCCCTCTTAAGTATACTCTTACTTCCTTCATGCTCTTCTAAGCATTCACTTGATTTATATTTGTTTGCTTAAACATTTATTCATGTATGCACAGGAGATGGACACATCAAAAAATGGTGCAGAAGTCAAATTTTATTGCAAGAACAAAGATGTTATCTTGTTTTTATAGAGAATGAGCTTCTGACTACAGGTTACACATTTACTCACCCCTATCTCCACTCAGTCGAATTCACATAGTTCACATTACAAATTAGTACCAATGACTATATTGTCCAATCACATCATCACATTTTCACATCTCAAATGTTTAATGCACACTTTGGATTACCAGCAAATATATGCTATCCATTTCTTTTCTCTCCATCTTTCTGTTGCCCGTAATGTCCATTTCCCCTCTCAATAGTTATTCCAAGTATCCTAAAATACCCACACTCGAGTCATAAAGATGTACAACACCAAAATAGACCATTCAATCCAACTCATCCATGCCTACTAGATATCCTAAATTAATCTAGTCTCATTTGTCAGCATTTGGTCTGTATTGTTCTAAACTCTTCCTCTTCATATATCCGTTCAAATGTTTTTAAAATATGCTCATTGTTCCAGCCTCCACAATTTCCTCTGGAACTCATTCCATGCAAACACTACCTTCTATGTGATAAAGTTGCTCCTTAGGTCCCTTTTAAATCTTTCTCCTCTCACCTTAAACCTATGTTCTCTAGTTTTGGATGTCCCTACCCTAGTGAAAAGACCTTGACTATTCACCCTATCCATGCCCCTCATAATTTTATAAACCTCGATATTGTCACCCCACAGCTTCCGACACTCCAGGGAAAATAACCCCAGTCTATTCAGCCTCTCCCTATAGCTCAAACTCTCCAATCCTGGCAACATGCTTGTAAATCATTTTTGAACTGTTTCAAACTTCATAACATCTTACCGATAGCAGGGAGACCAGGATTGTACGCAATATTTCAAAAGTGGCATAACCAATGTCCTGTGCAGCCACAAGAAGTCCTCACAACTCCAATACTCAATGTACTGACTAATAAAGGCAAGAGTATCACTATCCTGTCTACCTGTGACTCCACTTTCAAGGAACTATGAAACTGCAGTCCAAGGTCATGTTGCTCAGCAAGACTCCCTAGGACCTTACCATTAAGTATATAAGTCCTGCCCTGATTTGCCTTTTCAAAATGCAGCATCTCAGATTTTTCTAAATTAAACTCCATCTGCCACTCCTTAGCCCATTGACCCATCTGATCAAGGTTCCATTGTACTCTGAGGTAATCTTCCTGGCTGTCGACTACACCATCAATTTTGGCATCATCTGCAAACTTACTAACCATACCTCTTACATTCACATCCAAACCATTTATATAAATGATGAAAAATAGTGGACCCAGCCCCAATCTTCGGAGCACTCTGGGGTCACAGGCCTCCAGCCTGAAAAGCAACCCTCCACCATCAATCTTCTGTCTCCATCTTTGAGCTAAGTTTTTATCCATATGGTTAGGTCTCTCTGTATTCCATGTGATCTAACTTTGCTACCCAGTCCACCACAAGGATCCTTGTCGAATACCTCCCTGAAGTCCAAAATGTGTCGCTACATTACATGAAGGAAATGTAGTTCCATACCACCTACTCTTAGTAATCTGAAATCACATGTTAAATCCAATATTTTGCAACTTCTTGTCTACTCTTTTCATGCAATGGATATACCACATTTATTTATGCAAGTGTTTAATGAGGAATGCTTTCAACATCTACAATAATTCACCAAGTTGCTCACATTTAGAAACCCTCATTTAATCAAGTGGAAATGAGCCACTAGCTTTCCTGACTCAGTATTATATTTTAAAAAAGAAATTGCAGTTCTCAATCAGGAAATGAAACAGTTCACCAATGAAACAGTTCACCAATGTAAACCAATTCACTCATGTATTTGATGACTGCACTGGGACACTTGGGAAAGAAATCCAGGCTTGATTAACCAGTCATGAATTTGTTGTTCATATTGGCTAGATAACCTGAATAGCAGTTACCATGTCTCATTTAATTCAAAATAAAAAAGCAAGCACTCACTTAGAGAATGCTATCATTATTTTTCATTCGTTGAGGCTGTGCTATCCAAATGAAACAGGATTCATTAGACCTAAAACACACTGTAATTTCTATTATCCAATCAATCTGAAAAAGTGAAATGTGCTTTTCAAAATTCTTTCAAAATGTACTTTGTAATCAATAGTGTATTTGAGTAACTAAATACCCAAATCAATAAAAGGCGCAGAGCTCATTTTAGCTAAAATCATTTGTATTCTGTACTCTAGCCACAGATGAATTTGCAGCAACAACTTTTAAAATTGCTGGAAATCAACTCTATGAGGGCTATCTACTTAGTATTATGTCCAATTAAGATCTGTGCTAAAGTTGCCATTTTCTGTATGACTATTAGATTATATCAAGTTAATTCTGCAGTCTAATACACTGGGTTGTGAAAATTGGTTAATGAAATTGGATTTAATATAATCACCATCACTGCAATGTAAATCTTGAAGGGTAAACAGTTTATATAATATACTATATATATATTCTGTGCATAATTCATATATGAAATGTAACAAGTCTAAAGAAAATTACTAATAACAATTGGTGCTACAACTAAAAAGCTTACATTGAGAATATGGCATTTTGAAAAAGGAGTGTGCTTTCCATCTCCCGCCTCAATGGGGTGGATTTCTTTACATGTTGCTCATCAAAAACCTGGTTTCACAGATGGGTCCCCATATAGAAAATGTCTGATCTTAATTTTAATCTGGAAGTGAACCTTCCAGCTCAACGAGCAAACCTACATCCTTAATTTTAATCTAGATTCATTAGAAATGAAAATCAAGCAATTTCTATAGTTTACATCACAGGTTGTATGATAGGCAACTTTAAATTCTAACTCAGGGAGTTTAGTTAATGAGCAGCTGTGTCAAGATGGCCAAAAATATCTCAGGTAAAATAAATCATTCACACTGAATTATACCGTCACACCATTATTAAGGTGCAGCCAGAGGTCCTTCAGCCTGTTGTATCTGCACTGGCTCTCTGAGCGTTTTGATTAAATGCCAATCCCCTGCCTTTTCCCTATAACTGTGCTTAATGCTTCCATTGAGATAATATCCAATACCTCCCTGAATGCCTCAATTGAACCTGCCTCCACCACATTCCTAGGCAGTGCAGTCTGGACTTGTACCACTCGCCTCACTGCTGCTTCTTTTACAAATCATTACAAAGCTGCACCCTCTGGTTCTCATACATTTTATGAGTGGGAACAATTCTCATTCTAATCTCTAACCCCTTCATAATTTTGAAAACTTCAATCAAATCTCCTCTTAGCTGTCTCAAGTCCAAGGAAAGCAGCCCCAACCTCTCCAACCTTTCCTCATAACTGAAGTGTGTCATCCCTGGAATCATTGTCATAAATCTCTTCTGCACTCACTCCCAGACATTCACGTCCATCCTAAGGGATGGCACCGAGAACTGTCAACAATACTCAAGCTGAGGCCTAACCTGTTTCTAGGTAAGTTCAGTATAACCATGCTATTCTTGCATACAACACCCTTATTTTGGAGCTTAAAATACTGAAGGAATCCACTGATCGGTATAGTTTACAGCCTCTTAACAGTAGCTCCAAGAAGTTTTGTGAAAGGCTACTGTAACTATCATAGGTAATTTTAATCATCATGCAAATTGAATGATTTGGCAATGGTAACCTTAGGGATAAGGTCATAGAGTGTATTTGAGACAATTCCTGAGAACAATGCATTCTAGAATCAGGGAATATGCTATATTAGACGAGGTAACATGTAATGAAACAGGTTTAATTAATGATCTCATAGTAAAGGATCACTGAGGCAAGAGTTATAATAACATGAAGAACACAAGACATTTAGGAATGATATGAAACTGAAAGAAAGAATATGCAATGCTGCAAAGATTACTGTTGGCAAAGGAAGGAGAACATTTTAGAAACCAGAAAAAAGTGACCAAGAAATTAAAAAAGTAACAAAGTAGAATTTTACAGTCAACAAGTAATAAATACAAATAGTATTATTAAGCACAAATAGTCAAAGCTTTTGTAAGTAAATAAAAAGGAATGTTAAAATTGTTCTCTTCATGAATAAGGCCAGCAAATTAACAATGAGAAAAAGGAAGTGAAAGAGACTTGGAACAAGTCTTTCTTCCTGGTAACAATTACAAAAAAAAAGTGACCTTATAGAGGTGTTCAAAATTATGAGGGGCATGGATAGGATAAATAGACAAAATCTTTTTCCTGGGGTGGGGGAGTCCAGAACTAGAGGGACTCTAGTTTAGGGTGAGAGGGGAAGGATATAAAAGAGATCTAAGGGGCAACTTTTTCTCTCCGAGGATGGTACATGTATGGAATGAGCTGCCAGAGGAAGTGGTGGAGGCTAGCAACATTTAAAAGGCATTTGGATAGGTATATGAATAAGAAAGGTTTTGAAGGATATGGGCCAAGTGCTGGCAGGTGGAACTAGATTGGGTTGGGATATCTGGTTGGCATGGACAGGTTGGACCGAGGGGTCTGTTTCTGTGCTGTACATCTCTATGACTCTAAGAAAAAAATGAATTTAAGACAATCATTATCATGCAGAAAAACCTTCAAGAATTAAAAACTGACAAGTTCCCTAGACCTGATGATGTGCATTCCAGGTTCTGTTTACATAAATAGTAGATGCATTATTTCTAGACTTGCAAAATTCCTGAGAATTTGGAAAGTTCACAGCAGATTTGAAAAACATTAATATAATTATCCAAGGAAGAAGAGATATACAATGCAAAAATCTGTTGTCCAGTTTGTTAAGCATTTGTATTTGGGGAAGTATTGGAATCCATTATTAAGAAACTAATGGCAGGGCTTTCAGAGAATGATAATATAATCAAACAAAGTCAATATTGTTTAACCCCAGAGGATTGTGCCTGCTGCATTGTTGAATACATTTAAGTTTGGGATAGAAAGATTTTTAGTTTTCAGAGAATCAAGGGATATGAGAGCAGTGGGCAGGAAATCAGAGTTGAGGCTCAATGTCAAGCATAAATGGATTGAATGGTAAAGAAGGTTCAATAGGCTAACTGGTTGAAACTTGCTTGTATTTTTTTGTATTCTTGTTTTATGAAAGGCATATCATGTGTGCTAACTTTATCAGAGTCCTTGAGACTGTAACAAGTGGGGTGGTGAAAAGAGAACTGGTAGATGTAGTGCACTGACTGTGTACTGAGTAAAGCATTATTACAGAAGGTAAGAGCTTATGATGTGGTGATGAAAAATTAGATGAGGATTAGATAATGAACAGGAAGTAGACAGACAGGGTAAATGATTCATTTTTAAGTTGTCAGATGGTAACTTGTGAGGCACCATGGGGATCAATGTTGGGCCGCTCAACTATTTACAACTTATGTTAATTATTTGTCTGTAAGTACCAAGTGTATGTAGCCAAGAGTAGTTAGGAATGAAAATGGTGGGGAGGACTTAAGTTTGAAAAGGATATAGATTGGCAAAGTGAATCAGAAAACATTTGACAGATGAAATATAATGTCAGAAAAATGAGGTTGTCCACTTCTGTTTGAAGAATAATATTTACACTAAGACAGATTATAGAATGCTATGGTACAGAGTCAATATTAAGAAGGAGATGATATGAAGAAGAGACACTAGGCTAACTCCTGAGATGAAGGGTTTGTCTCAGTAGAAAAGATTGAGCAAGTTGGGCTTATTCGCCTGCTCATTTCTTAAATTCTTTTCTTACAAGTCAAACATTTCTCAGCTCCTCAGAAATTTTAGTCTGGCATCATGAAGGGCTTAAGTTATGTGTATTCCCATGAAGTGGCACAGCAGAAGACCCATCGATGAAAAGGTTGTTTTCTGGACAGGAAGGAACTTATGCATGTAACTCCCCCTTTCACATTGCACACCAGCCCTCTCCACCCATACCTTAAATGCATCACACTGACCTGTTAGCCATGTGTTAAAAAAACACAGTCAGTGTGCTTTAAACACTGACAGCACATGGACTGCAATGGTTCAAGAAGGCAGCCCACGACTATCTTCTGAACGTCAACTCGGGATGGGCCATTAATGGTAGCCATATTCCACCACCCCCATCCCCCCCCTCCCCGCTCTCCCCCCCCTCCTCCAACCCACCTACTGATGCTCAAAGCCAAATAACTTGATACCTTTTTACTAGCTATATGTATTTAGATGCTGGGAAATCCTGTCATGATATTCCACCCCTAAACATGAAAAAGTTTGATTCAGTGTGTGGTTAGCGTATGGAATGAACTGCCAGAGGAAGGGGTGGATGCAGCTACAGTTATGTTTAAAAAAACATTTGGATAGGTATATGAATAGGAAAGGTTTGAAGGGATATGAGTTAAAATCTGGAACTAGTTTAGTTTGGGAACATGATCAGTGTGGACTAATTGGACTGGTGAGCCTGTTTCATGCTGTATGACTCTATGAAAGTGAACTGAATATCACAATTCCAATAACAGGGCCGTGAAGGATAGGATGC
Organism: Chiloscyllium punctatum; assembly: GCF_047496795.1. Taxonomy (NCBI): domain Eukaryota; kingdom Metazoa; phylum Chordata; class Chondrichthyes; order Orectolobiformes; family Hemiscylliidae; genus Chiloscyllium; species Chiloscyllium punctatum. Next base: position 57,795,824 of record NC_092763.1, on the reverse strand, counting down.
TGAGCAAATCCTTATTTATTTATGAATTTTTATTTACAAAGTCTGGGTTTGCAAGTTGAGAATCTACAACGAATCACTTCTCCTACAGTCTCCACATAAATATATGAAAATAGGTGACTTCACAATTAATATAACTGGCTGAATAGAATGAATTGAAATACAATTTATGCAAGAAACATAGGGATATAAGAAACAGGAGCAAGAATAGATGTTATGGCCTGTTGGGTTTGTTTGACCATTCATTAGGTTCATAGCAAATATTTGACTTTGACTTCACTTTCTTGCCACTCCCCAAATCTCTGACTCCCTGCCTCATCCTTAAAAACATTCACTGATCAAGCATTTGCAATGAAAGATCCACAGCCTTTTTGAATGAAGGAATTTCTCCTTGCCTCAGTACCCCCATGTCCTAGATTCTCCAGCCTAGGAAGCCAACTTTCTGTATCTACCCTTTCAATCCTCTTTAAAACCTTAGACATTTCAATGAGAATGTTTCGGGTTCTTCTGAACTCCAAAGGCTAAACTTGGCCTCTCGTCATAGGACCAATAAATCCAAAGGTCCAATTGGATAGACATTCACTGTATTGCCATTTCCTTTCTAAGGAAAATTGCTTCAGAAACTCAGCAGGCCTGGAAGCATTGATTAGAGAAACAGGTTGACATTTTGAGTTAAACAGGAGGGAGAAACAGGTTTATATTTTGAGATTTCTGAAGAAGAGTCAGTTTTGACTTGAACCACAACCTTTAGGATGAATCTTACTTTTTTTTCTAGCTAGTTCTTACTCGGGTTACATTTTATGGAGGTTTCTCCTTGTGAGACCTAGCAGGTTTTCTCACCCTATCTTACCAAACTTGCCTCATTAATTACTTACCTAGCCCCGTGACTTCTGTCACACCAGATTTCTGCCCCATCGTGTCTCCTGCTGTTCCCGCACCAATTTGCCACTCTGCTAATATATGCTGAATCACTGGCATATCTTACGTCCACCATCTTTGAAAGCCAGTTGTGTATCTAGATAAGCACTGTCATTTGAAAATGCCCAACACAGCTCATGAGATTTGCCCCCGATAGGAGAAATTGGCATCCCACATCATGAATAGGGTCCTAAATACAGTATTCTTCAGCATGGAATTGGGCTGACATGGGATTTGTTTCCATTCCCAAGACCAGCAGTGGTGGTCATGACAGCAAACCATACCAGCCTGGTCCAAGGTTGCCAACCACCTCATGTCTCTGGAGGAATGTAGGAAGAAGATCAATGTCCTTCTACATGTTGTGCAAGTGTCACTATCTTCTCTCCAATATCTCACAATTACTCTGTCCCTGCTCCTGTATCTACCTCCCACTAGGTCTCCTGTTCCACACTGTCACTATCATGTGCAGCATCTTTTCCACTCGCTGTCACACATGAAACCCCCACACCACTAACACTCAGGACATGTCCCCATCAGTGCCCAGCAGTAATATTTGTGCCAACCATTTTCATCTTCTACAATACCTGCCTCCTTACCATTCAAGGAGAAAAGGAGCCCAATAGAAGGCAGAAAGATGCAGGTGGGCGATGGGCTGCCCTTCATTTGACTCTTACCCCATATGAGGAGAGAATCTTGACTCTGACCCAGCTGGCCTTGGATTGGTATCAGAAGTTGTCCTTGGCGAATTGGGCTGGGGTCCCCAGGAGAAAGGTTATCTCCTTTGACATGACTGAAGCTTGCTGACAACTGTGACAAGTCATTCTGTGTCTGTGGAAAACAGCAAGGCAAGACAGCAGTAATATGAAAATGAGATCTCTGGCTGAGAGGGTAAGACCCACAAAAAAGCAAAGCATGGAATTGCAAGGCAATGCTGCTGTGAGCATTGGATAGACTCAGACTGTGAGTGATATGGCAGGAAACAGTCAACCTGTAGTTGCAGCCTGGTCCAGTCCATGAGCACACAGTGTCCTTACTGCAGGATTACAATGAAGGTTTTCGGTGCAGACTGCATTGCAGCATTGATTGCAGCATTGAAGTGCAGAAGTATCCTGAAAGTAGACTGGCAATACCCTTTGAGAGTTCTTAGAGGCTGGCACATATTGGATGCCAATTGTCTGTGGACATGAGTTGTGAGTGGACAGTGCTGGTGGTCATTCAGTGTGAATAATGAGCTGAATCCGCCAACTGCTCGCTTTGATTGCCTTGTTAAATCTTCTTGATGTTGAGCTTAATTGGAGATTTTGGGAACATAGAAATCTGAATATTAATGAAGGAAGTTGTGGTGTTAACTGGGCAGTTATCAAGGTTGATTCTGTCAACTGGCTCCTCACCACTGCCTAATGAGAATCTTACTATGCCATTTGCGAAAAGCATAAAATATGGATAGAGATGATGTTGATGTCGAGAAGAACCTTGTTACATTTGTCACTTGATTCTACCTTACAACTCACCTTAGCCCACTTCGCTCAGATTCTGCCATCTGTTTATCTCTCCGCACACATTTGCAGACATGCTGATTTTCTCCAGCACTTTCTATTTTATTACAGATCTCTTGTATCTGCAGTAATTTCCTTTTAAATATTTTTTAAGTAGAGAGACTATGATTCTGCATATACCAGGTAGAGGCTCATTAAACCTTGTACAATTGTAGAAAGACTTCTTTATTCTTGATTTGGAGGTGCTGGTGTTGAACTGGGGTGTACAAAGTTAAAAATCACACAACACCAGGTTATAGTCCAGGTTATTTGGAAGCACTACCTTTCGGAGCACTGCTCCCTCATTGGTGTGTGCAGGGTGGGGTATGAGTGCCTTTGAGAGAGTGTGTGTATGTGTGTGTACATATATGTGTGTGAGTGTGAGTGTACTATAACTTGGCACTGTGTGATTTTTAGCTTTCTTTATTCTTGTGTTCCAATGCCTTCACAATAAAGACGAACATGTTATTTGCCTTCCTACTTATTTGCTGTATCTGCATGCTAGCTTTGTATGCCTTGTACCAATATACCAAAGTGCTTTTGAACATTAACCTAACTTCACATTTACCTGCACTATATGCCATCAGTCAACTTGTTGGCCATTCACTGAATTTATCAATAAATCTTGTCAGCTTCTTGGCCTCACAGTTTACATTCTCACTTAGCTTTGTATCATTAGCACAATTCGATGCATTACTCTTTATCTCTTTGTCTCTTCATCTAAGTCGTTAATGCAGATTGTAAATAGCTGAGGTCCCAGAACTAATCCTTGCAACACTCCACCAGTCACAGTCTGCTATTTGGAAAATGCCCTATTTATCCTGGCTAAAAGGCTCTCTTCATTTGCCTTTCTTTCTGATCTAACTTTTGTTTCTCTAACTTCCTAATAGCATGTATTGCTTCAGAAATACAGAATGGGAAGTTTAGAATATACCCTTGAAATTTATTTGCATTTTTGTGTTCATCCTTTGCATCCTGCAATTCAAAGAGCCTCTAGACAGATAACATGAAACTCATATTCTTTCTGCAGAAGGGTCCTTCCCAAAACATTGACTCTCTTGCTCCTCGGATGCTGCCTGACCTGCTGTGCTTTATCCAGCACCACACTTTATTAATTCTGCCACATCCTTCAATGGTTAAAAATGGCTATTATTTGAATTGTTCTATTCAGATTGACATTCTGGAGTGGATGGAAAACTGCTTCGTGTTACAGCAAGCATTGTCATCTTGTTCAGCATTCTCTCCTCTAAAATGAGCTTTGGTATCTAAGTTAAATTGGCACAGGCAGAAATTTATGTCAACACATCAGCAGACTAACTAAAAATAGTGAACAAAGATCATTAACCTGTAGCTATCCACCACCCCCAGCCCCCCCATAGCATTAAAAGGCTTATCGCTCGCTTGCTGTTGTTCTCAGCTCTGTGTATTACTTGTGTATAATGTTTATTATAGTATTCCATATTCCATGCAGACAGTAGTTGAAAGGTTTTATAAATGTAACTATGTAAAAAGTCACAACAGCAGACAGGCTGATAATTATCTAATAAGTACCTTAAGACAGTTGATGCTACTTTAAGAAAGTTTTCCCCTCTCTCTTCTATTAATTAACCTTATCTTGCCTGTCTCTCAGAGATGACAGTACACACATAAATCACAACCACCTGATGAAGGAGCAGCGTTCTGAAAGCTAGTGTCTCCAAATAAATCTGTTGAACTATTACCTGGTGCTGTGTGATTTTTAACTAACTACATAAATGTGTACAACAATCAACAGACAGGAGTGTTCCCTCCCAGTTGGAGAACGTTTCAGCGGTTCAGGACATTCAATCTTGGATGTTCGGGTCACCATCCTCCAAGGCGGACTTCGGGACAGGCAACAATGCAAAGTGTTGCTCGTTGGATGCTGCCTGAACTGCTGTGCTCTTCCAGCACCACTAATCCAGTATAACAATGCAAAGTGGCTGAGCAGAGGCTGATAGCTAAGTTCGGTACCCATGTGGATGGCCTCAACCAGAACCTTGGGCTTGTGTCACATTATAGGTGACCCCACTGCACTACACACACACACACACACACACACACAGACCCTCTCTCATACACAAGCTCTCCCTCATACACTCCCACACTCATACATGCACCCTTCTACAGACTCATATCCCTTTACACTCACACACACTTACACATACACACACTCTCACAGACATTCATACCCCCTTGCACAGACACACATACAAGTTTGTGGGGTGAATTTGTACTTGCAGGATTACATTTTATTTTGCTCAAAATCTGCATGAATCCATGTAAGATTCTGTAAATACCTTTTTTAGAAATAGAATCGTCTAAACATTGGGGCACAGACAGCCTCAAACACAGGGCACCTCACACCTTCAAAGCATTATCTGGGCCAACATGGCACCTCTTGTTAAAGTTTACTCGAGAATGTAACCTTAAGAAGGTTCCAGAATTTACATATGAAAGAACTGAAACCAACTCGCCCATTCTAAAAGATGGGAGACTTAAACAATCGAGATCTTTTTCAATATATAATTTCAGTTACATCACACTGTAAACTGTTGCTATAAATTCTGTGTCATAGAGTCATAGAGATGTACAGCATGGAAACAGACTCTTCGGTCCAAATCGTCCATGCCAACCAGATATCCCAACCCAATCTAGTCCCACCTGCCTGCACTCAGCCCTTATCCCTCCAAACCCTTCCTATTCATATACCCATCCAGATGTCTTTTAAATGTTGCAATCATACTATTCTCCATCGTTTCCTCAGGTAGCTCATTCCATACATGTACCACCCTCTGCGTGAAACTGTTGCCCCTTCGGTCTCTTTTATATCTTTTCACTCTCACCCTAAACCTAGGCCCTCTAGTTCTGCACTCCCCCACCCCAGAGAAGAGACACCAGAGAAGCAACACACCATTCCGATTTTTCACGACTGGCCACAGAAACATCTGTCTGTGCCTCAGGCTAGAGAGTCCCCTAACACAGTTGATCTCTTGGAACACGACCTACTCCTCATTGCACTAGAGCCAGTCTTGATAGTAGAAACTTGGCTGTTGGTGCTATGTTCCCCTGAGAATCCATCTCCCCCTACATTTTCCAAAACAGCTTACTTATTTGAAATGGGTATACCCACAGAAGACTCCTGCGCTGCCTGCCTACCTCTCTTATCTTTCCTAGAGTTAACCTATCTATGTGATTGTATCTGCAAATTTTCTCCCTTCCTATAACTGCCCTCCATCACATTCCTTGCTCTTGTAAGTTCCTCATTGCCTCTAACTGTCACGCTAACTGATCCATTCGATCTGATAGGATTCGCAATTAATGGAAGTTATTGCAGATATAATCCTTAGTAACCCTTAAATTCTCCCTCAACTCCCACATCTGATAAGAAGAGCATATCACTCTACTTAAGACCATTTTTTCCTTCTTTCAGTCTACAGACCCAGAAAGTAGCACTGTCTTATTTCTCTACAAAACACTGCTCCAAGCTAACTTAATACTTATGGCTTGTATTAACAATTCTTGTGTTCTTGCAGGATCAACACGTGGCTTGAGGGATGGTGTAGAAGGGACGGGTTCAGATTTGTTGGACATTGGGACCGGTTCTGGGGAAAGTGGGACTATTACAAATTGAACAGTCTACATCTGAACCAGACTGGAACTAATGTCCTTGAGGGAGTTTTTGCTACTGCTGTTGGGGACGTTTTAAACTAATGTGGCAGGGGGCTGGGAACCAGAAGAGAAGACAAGTAGATAGCGAGGTGGAAACTGGAGACTGTAAGAATCATGAAGATAGCATTAATAAGGGGAAGAGTATGCAGACAGCAGATGAAGGCAAAAGAACTGGTGGCCTGAAGTGCATATAGTTTAATGCAAGGAGTAGAGTAGGCAAGGCAGATGAACTTAGGTCTTGGATTGGTGTCTGGGAGTATGATGTTATTGCTATAACAGAGACTTGGTTGAAGGAAGGGCATGATTGGCAATTAAGTTTCTCCAGGATATAGACACTTCAGATAGGACAGGGAGGGAAGTAAAAGGGGGCGAGGAGTTGCATTGCTGATCAGGGAAGATATCACGGCTGTGCTAAAGGAGGACACTATGGAGGGCTTGAGTAGTGAGGCATTATGGGTGCACCTGAGAAATAAGAAGGGTGCAGTTACATTTTTGGGGCTGTATTACAGGCCTCCCAACAGTGAGCGTGAGGTAGAAGAACAAATAGGTAAATAGATTATGGAACAATGTAAAAGCAACAGGTTAGTGGTGATGGGAGATTTTAATTTTCCCAACATTGACTGGGATACACTTAGTGCCAGAGGTCTGGAGGGGGCAGAATTTGTAAAAAGCATCCAGGAGAGTTTTCTAGAGCAGTGTGTCAATAATCCGACGAGGGAAAGGGCCATATTGGACCTGATGTTGGGGAATGAGCCAGGCCAGGTGGCAGAATTTGTGGTGGAAGATTTCGTTGGGAACAGTGACCACAATTCTGTAAGTTTTAGAGTACCTGTAGACAAAGATGCAAGTGGTCCTAAGGGAAGAGTACTTAGCTGGGCCATGGCCAGTTATATCAAAATTAGGCAGAAGCTGGGAAATATGGATTGGACACAGCTATTTTGAAGGGAAGTCCACATTTGATACTTGGGAGGCTTTCAAAGATAGGTTACAGATAGTGCAGGATAGGCATGTGCCGTTGAAAGCAAAGGATAGGTAAGGCAAGATTCGTGAACCATGGATGACAGGAGAAATTGTATGACTAGCTAAGAGGAAAAGGGAAGTGGACATAAGGTCTAGGCAGCTAAGAACAGAATGGCCCTGGAGGAATATCAGAAGGATAGGACCAATCTTAAATGAGGAATCAAGCGGGCTAAAAGCGGTCATGAAATAGCTTGAGTGAGCAGAATTAAGGAGAATCCCAAAGCTTTTTATTCTTATATAAGAAGCAAGTGGGTAACTAGAGAAATGATTGGTCCACTAAAGGATAATGAAGGAAGGCTGTGTGTTGAACTTGAGAGAATGGGTGAAATTCTGAATGTTACGTTGCATCAGTGTTCACTGAGGAGAAGAGCATGATGAATTTTGAGATTAGAGATAGAAGTTTGATAATACTGGATCACGTTTTCATAATTAGGCAAGATATGTTAGGTAGGCTAGAGGTTATTAAGGTGGACAAATCTCCAGGACCGGATGGGATCTATCCCAGGTTGCTGTGGGAGGTGAGAGAGGAAATAGCTGGGGCCCTGACAGATATCTTTGTGGCATCCTTAAATACAGGTGAGGTACCAGAGGACTGGAAGGCTGCTCATGTTGTCCCCTATACAAGAAGGGTAGTAGGGATATTCTGGGTAACTACAGAGTGAGCCTGATGTCAGTGGTGGGAAAGTTGCTGGAGAAGGTACTGAGGGATAGGATCTATTTATATTTAGAAAAGAATGGGCTTATCAGTGATAAGTAACATAGTTTTGTGCAGGAGAGATCATACCTTAACAACTTAATAGAGTTATTTGAGGAAGTTACAAAGTTGATAGATGAAGGAAGGGCTGTAGATGTCATATACATGGACTGTAGTAAGGCATTTGATAAGGTTCCCATGGTAAACTAATAGAGAAGAAAGTAAAGTCACATGGTGTGCGGGGTATTCTAGATAGGTGGATAAAGAACTGGTTGAGTAACAGGAGACAGAGAGTAGTAGTTGAAAGGAGTTTCTCAAAATGATATACATAAATGATCTGGAAGAGGGCACTGTTGGTATGATCAGCAAGTTTGCAGATGACACGAAGATTGGTGGAGTAGCAGAAACATAGGGGACTATTAAAGAATACAGGAGAATATAGATAGACTGGAGAGTTGGGCAGAGAAGTGACAGATAGAGTTCAATCCAGACAAATGTGAAGTGATGCATTTTGAGAAGTCTAATTCTAGAGCGAATTATACAGTAAACTGAAGAACCTTGGGAAAGTTGATGAACAGAGAGATCTGGGAGTTCAGGTCAATTGTACCTTGAAGGTTGCTGCACAGATGGATAGAGTGGTCAAGAAGGCTTATGGTATACTTGCCTTCATTGGACGGGGTATTAAGTATAATAGCTAGCAGGTCATGTTAAAATGGTACATGTCGTTGGTTCGGCCACATTTAGAATACTGTGTACAGTTCTGGTTGCCACATTACCAAAAGGATGTGCTTGCTTTGGAGAGGGTGCAGAGAAGATTTATGAGGATGTTGCCTGGTATGGAAGGTTCTAGCTATGAAGAGAGGTTGAGTAGGTTAGGTTTATTTTCACTAGAAAAAAGGAGATTGAGGGGGGACCTGATTGAGGTTTACAAAATCATGAAGGGTATAGACAGTGTGGATAGAGACAAGCTTTTTCCCAGGGTGAAGGATTCAATAACGAGAGGTCATGCTTTCAAGGTGAGAGGTGAAAAGCTTAAGGGGTATACATGCGGCAAGCACTTCATACAGAGGGTGGTAGGTGCCTGGAACGCGTTGCCAGCAGAGGTAGTAGAGGCAGGCACGGTAGATTCATTTAAGATATGTTTGGACAGATCCATGAGTAGGTGGGGAGCAGAGGGATATAGATGCTTAGGAATTAGGCGACAGGTTTAGACATTAGATTTGGATCGGTTCAGGCTTGGAGGGCTGAAGGGCCTGTTCCTGGGCTGCAAATTTTCTTTGTTCTTAGTTAATACGAATTTCGCATTGCCACACAAAGAGATACTGCTGCTGCGATGAAATGGACCATTTCAGAAGTGCAAATTCCTTTTATCATTTTTTCAAGTATTAAGTAAGTGTTGGATAAGACTAAAGAACATTTCTGTGGCCGGCAGCGAAAAATCAGAATGGTGTGTTGCCTCCCTAGTGCCAGGATCAAGGATGTCTCAGAGAGGGTGCAGAATGTTCTCCAGGAGGAGAGGGGCCAGCAGGAGGTCATTGTACGCATTGGAACCAATGACATAGGAAGGGAAAAGGATGTGATTCTGAAGGGAGAATATAGAGAGTTAGGCAGGAATTTATGGAGATCCTTGAAGTAGTAATATCTGGATTACTCCCAGTGCTGGGAGTTAGTGAGGGTAGGAATAGGAGGATAGAGCAGATTAATGCATGGCTGAGATGCTGGTGTATGGGAGAAGGATTCACATTTTTGGATCATTGGAATCTCCTTTGGGGTCGAAATGACCTGAACAAGAAGGACAGATTGCACCTGAATTGGAAGGAAACTAATATACTGGCAGGGAGATTTGCTAGAGCTACTAAGGAGGATTTAAATTATCAAGGTGAGGGGGCTGCATGGGACCCAGGGAGATTTTGAGGAAAAAGATTAATCTGAGACTGGTACAGTTGATAAAAGAAGTGAGTCAAACAGTCAGGGCAGGCAGGGAAAAAGCAGAGAACAAGGGACAACTGATTAATTAAACTGCATTTATTTCAATGCAGGGGGCCTAACAGGGAAGGCAAATGAACTCAGGGCATGGTTAGGAATATCAGGGATATCATAGCAGTTACAGAAACATGGCTCAGGGGTGGACAGGATTGGCAGCTTAATGATCCAGGATACAAATACTCCAGGAAGGACAGAAAGAGAGGCAAGAGAAGACAGGGAGTGGCGTTTTTGATAAAGGACGGCGTTACAGCTGTGCTGAGGGAGGATATTACCAGAAATACATCCAGAGATGTTATTTGGTTTGAACTGAGAAATACGAAACAGGTGATCACCTTATTATGATTGTGTTAGAGACCCCCTAATAGTCAGAGGGAAATGGAGAAACAGATTTGTATGGAGATCTCAGTTATCTGTAAGAATAATAGGGTAGTTATGGTAGGGAATTTTAACTTTCCAAATAAAGACTGGGACTGCCATGGTGTTAAGGGTTTAGATGGAGAAGTACTTGTTAAGTGTGTCCAGGAAAATGTTCTGACTCAATATGTCGGTGTACCTACTGGAGAAGGTACAAAACTTGGCGTACTCTTGGGAAATAAGGCAGGGCAAGTGACTGAGGTGTCAGTGGGGGAGCACTTTGGGGCTCGTGACCATAACTCTTTTAGTTTTAAAATAGTGATGGAAAAAGATAGACCAGATCTAAAAGTTGAAGTTCTAAATTGGAGAAAAGCCAATTTTGATGGTATTAGGCAAGAATTTTCAAAAGCTGATTGGGGGCAGATGTTCGCAGGTAAAGGGACAGCTGGAAAATGGGAAGCCTTCAGAAATGAAATAACGAGAATCCAGAGAAAGTATATTCCTGTCTGGGTGAAAGGGAAGGCTGGTAGGTATAGGGAATGCTGGATGACTAAAGAAATTGAGGGTTTGGTTAAAAAAAAGGAAGCATCTGTCAGGTATAGACAGGAGAGATCGAGTGAATCCTTAGAAGAGTATAAAGGCAGTGGGAGTATAGTTAAGAGGGAAATCAGGAGGGCAAAAAGGGGACATGAGATATCTTTGGCAAATAGAATTAAAGAGCATCTAAAGGGCTTCACAAATACATTAAGGACAAAAGGTTAACTGGGGAGACAATAGGGCCCCTCAATGATCAGCAAGGCGGCCTTTGTGTGGAACCGCAGGAGATACTAAACGCATATTGTGCATCAACATTTACTGTGGAAATGGACATGGAAGGTGGAGGATGTAGGGAAATAGATGGTGACATCTTGAAAAATATCCATATTACAGAGGAGAAAGTGCTGGATGTATTGAAATGCATAAAGGTGGATAAATCCCCAGGACCTGATCAGGTGTACCCGAGAACTCTGTGGGAAGCTAGAGAATTGATTACTGGACCCCTTGCTGAGATATTTGTATCATTGATAGTCACAGGTGAGGTGCCGAAAGACTGAATGTTGGCTAACATGGTGCCACTGTTTAAGTAGTAAGGACAAGCCAGGGAACTATAGACCAGTAAGCCAGACGTTGGTGGTGGGCAAGTTGTTTGAGGGAACCCTGAGGGACAGGATGTACATCTATTTGGAAAGGCAAGGACTGATTAGGAATGGTCAAAGTGGCTTTGTGTGTGGGAAATCATGTCTCACAAACTTGATTGAGTTTTTGAAGAAGTAACAAAGAGGATTGATGAGGGCAGAGTGGTGGACGTGATCTATATGGACTTCAGTAAGGCCTTCGACGAGGTTCTACATGGGAGATTGGTTAGCAATGTTAGATCTCATGGAATACAGGGAGAACTCGCCATATGGATACAGAACTGGCTCAAAGGTAGAAGATAGAGAGTGGTGGTGGAGGGTTGTTTTTCAGACTGGAGGCCTGTGACCAGTGAAGTGCCACAAGGATCGGTGCTGGGTCCACTACTTTTCATTTATTATATAAATGATTTGGATGCGAGCATAAGAGGTATAGTTAGTAAGTTTGCAGATAACACCAAAATTGGAGGTGTAGTAGACAGTGAAGAAGGTTACATCAGATTACAATGGGATCTTGATCAGATGGGCCACTGCGCTGAGAAGTGGCAGATGGAGTTTAATTTAGATAATGCTAGGTGCTGTATTTTGGGAAAGCAAATCTTAGCAGCACTTATACACTTAATGGTAAGGTCCTGGGGAGTGTTGTTGAACAGAGACCTTGGAGTGCATGTTCATAGTACGTTGAAAGTGGAGTTGCACGTGGACAGGATAGTGAAGAAGGCGTTTGGTATGCTTTCCTTTATTGGTCAGAGTAGTGAGTACAGGAGTTGGGAGGTATTGTGGCAGCTGTACAGGACATTGGTTAGGCCACTTTTGGAATGTTGTGTGCAATTCTGGTCTCCTTCCTATCACACGGATGTTGTAAAATTTGAACGGGTTCAGTAAAGATTTACAAGGATGTTGCTAAGGTTGGAGAATTTGAGCTATAGAGGGAGGTTGAATAGGCTGAGGCTGTTTTTCCTGGAGTATTGGAGGCTGAGGGGAGACCTTACAGAGGTTTATAGAATCATGAGGGGCATGGATAGGGTAAATAGGCAAAATCTGTTCCCTGGGTTGGAGCAGTCCAGAACTAGAGGGCATAGGTTTAGGGTGAGAGGGGAAAGAAATAAAAGAAACCTAAGGGGCAACATTTTCACACAGAGGGTGGTAAGTGTATAGAATGAGCTGCCAGAGGAAGTGGTGCAGGATCATATGTTTGCAACATTTAAAACACATCTGGATGGGTATATGAATAGGAAGGGTTTGGAGGGATATGGGCCAGGTGCTGACAGGGGACACTAGATTGGGTTGGGATATCTGGTTGGCATGGACGATTTGGACAAAAAGGTCTATTTGTCTATGACTCTAAGATAACAGGAACTGATAAGAAGCTTAACAGTGGGCTATTATGTGAATGGAATTACGCTGTGTCAGTCAGGTTTGCTCAGAGTTAAAACTGCAGCAAATCAGGAACTGCTGTCTCGACCAGATAAGGCATACGTTTGGACAAAACATTTGACATTGCTGACGTGCATGGATAAGACATGCATTTGAACAAACTGTTCTGGATTGGTCACATGTACGCATAATTCCAAATAAGGCACACTTGGCAAAGAGGCTTATTTATAAAGAGAAATACTGCAATAAAATATATAATCAAGAGAGAACCCTCTCTTCTCACTATTGCAGACTTACTGTAAGGCCACAGGCAAAAATATTCATTTATCTGTCTCTGTGCTGTGACCTCTCCCAAACAAGATCCTCCAAGGTTAGTTGTCAATTTCACTGTTTGTTAATTTTCCCAGATGCACTCTAATATCCAGCAATGCACGGATTCAAGCAGCAAAGTCAGTTACTGTGCCGGTTCACTGCTGTGTCAGGTAGCACTGTGGGTTTCTCTCTCTCTCTCTCCTGCACTGACCTCACCATGTGCTGCCTTTGTCTGTTCCTCTCCCATTTAAAAGTGCTGTTGTTTTGACTGTTTTTCTTTCTGAAGTTCTAAAACAATGCAACAGCATATAAAACATAATTGCTGCTCTTGGAATTTAAGGAAATCACCTCCCACACCTAAAATACCTCAAAAAAGGAGCAGCCTGTTACAGCCATAAATTTTTCCCGTCCTCCATCTTGGATTACCCAGAATTCTCCTACAATCTTATTCTCCACAACCACCTGATAAAGGAGCAGTTCTCCGAAAGCTAGTGCTTCCAAATAAACTATAACCTGGTATTGTGTGATGTTTAACTTTGTACACCCCAGTCCAACACTGGCACCTCCAAGCACATAAATGAAGGTACAGTGGGGACACTTAAAGCTCTTTAAAACCACAATTCATTTATCAAGTACTTAAACAAATAACACACACTTTTAACGACTCGAGATACCTTAATCACTGTCTTTCACTCAGCTGATTTCTTACCCAGGAGAGTTTGCAGCTGGCCAGGCTGAAACTCTGATGACTTCACCATGCCTTCTAACGTAGGATACCTCTTGCACAATGTTAATCTTTGAAGTGTTGTTGAACAAATGGATTTATTTAGGCTCTTTTCAACAAGTCTCTGTGCCACGTGTGCCTTATTTGGAATTATGCATGCATGTGACCAATTCTGAACATTTTGTCCAAATGTATGTCTTATCCATGCACGTGAGCAATGCTGAATGTTTTGTCCAAATGTATGCCTTATCTGGTTGAGACAGCAGTTCCTGATTTCCTGCAGTTTTAACTCTTAGCAGACCTAAGAGTAATTCCAGCATAATTCTGTTCACATAATAGTCCACTGTTAAACTTCTTATCAATTTCTGTCAGTTCCTGTTATCTTCAGCCTTATCCATCACTTATTTAATACTTGAAAAAATGGCAGAAGGAACTTTCAGTTCTGAAATGGTCCATTTCATAGCAGCAGCATCTGTTTGTGTAGTAATGTGAAATTCTTGTTAATTCAGATTTTGCAACAAGCTGAAGTCTTCTTTTGTGCAAGAAAATTCAGCTGTTACTGTGACTATTATCGGTAATTGGTCAAGGACAATGTAGATGATTTACATATCATATGTATCTACGCCAGTTTATACTAATTAAAGTATTACTTATTCCATTCAGCTCAAAACAAAAATTTTTATAATGAAGTGTGCAGAGTACGTTAACCTGAAAATCTAAATTCGAGCAACTTCTGCTGCAATATTATGAGGGATACATCTGTACAACTGGTGGGTTAGTTTAAAGCAGAATGTAGTTTTGCTGAGAAATTAGCTGGCAGGCTGCCATCTGGCCATTCTCTCAGATTGTGCATGATAAAGGGCTTTCACCATTCATTTGACACAGGTTCCATTATGAGGCAAAAATCCAGCTTTTAACTAGCATTAGCACTGAGTATGACGCTGTGTGCATTGTTCATGTCACTGCAAATGCTTCACCAATGTAGGATGAGTACTGTTATTCAGGCCCACTATTTCAATCATTATTAAATTTATGAACCCACTAGACTATTAACACCTCAAGTACCATTAAAAGCAATGGTTGCCATGTAAACCAATTGCTCGATGTGCTGGTATTGTTTACTAATTATATGCATGGTTTGACAAAAAGATGGCTTCTTTCCTGTAGTCACAGACAGGTACCTTTTATCACAAAAATTAGTTTCGTTTTATCAAGTCTCCACATCTGGTAGGCTTTTGTGAAAATTTACATACAGCACCTTATAATTAAAAAGCAGTTAAATAAGTTAGACACAATCTAAATTAGACGCTGTGAAAAGTTATCTTCTATTGTAAAAGGAAACATGGAGAGAGGTGATTTCTTCCATTCATTTGTCATTTTAAATGAACTTCACTGCCATGTTTCTCTTTTCCTGAAGTATATGTGGCTTTACTGGGTTCACTCTTTGCCTAGAACTGGCTTATAAAAAAGAAAAAGAAATCTTGCATTTATACTGTGGCTTCTCAACAGCAAACATTCCAAAGTACTTTCTAATTAACGTTATGACATTATTTCAGGCAAAGTTACCCATTTATTTTGGTTGTTGATGAGATATGCCATGTTGTTAAAACCTCTTTATTATTCACCTGCTGCCTGAGTTGGTCACAGAAATATCTTTTCTTTTGATCTGTTGTGTGGAGTGACGACAGATTTTCTCAGGTGTAGCCCTCACAGCACACACCTTCATCCATAAGCACACACAGACCAGTTTGAAGGTGGCTTTTTAATCTCTATTTTTGTGTATTCTTCAAAGGTGAAGACACAGATGTGTCTTGTGCCCAGTCTGCTATCTTTTCTCCTAACATTGAGTCATAGAGTCATAGAGATGTACAGCATGGAAACAGACCCTTCGGTCCATGCCGACCAGATATCCCAACCCAATCTAGTTCCACCTGCCAGCACCCGGCCCATATCCCTCCAAACCCCTCCTATTCATATACTCATCCAAATGCCTCTTAAATGTTGCAATTGCACCAGCCTTCACCACTTCCTCTGACAGCTCATTCCATACATGTACCACCCTCTGCATAAAAAAGCTACCCCTTAGGTCACTTTTGTATCTTTCCCCTCTCACCCTAAATCTATGCCCTCCAGTTCTGGACTCCCTTACCCCAGGGAAAAGACTGACTATTTACCCTATCCATGCCCCTCATAATTTTGTAAACTGATTTGTAGACACCGGTGTTGGACTGTGGTGTACAAAGTTAAAAATCACACAACACCAAGTTATAGGCCAACAGGTTTATTTGGAAGCCAAATAAACCAGTTAGCTTCCAAATAAACTTGTTGGACTACAACCTGATGTTGTGTGATTTTTAACTTTGTACACTCTGAGATAACTCGGAGGAAATTACATTTGGGTTTGCAGTGCATTTATCTTTTGAAGTCCTTCTCTTTAAAGCTTCTTTGAGTCCCATCTCCTTTGATAATTCACAACATTGTTCAGGATTTACACTCTGAGCCATTTTTGACTTTATGTCCTCTTTTTAAAAGTATGCATCATAATTAAAAGTTCAGAAGTGATTGATATTTATGACCTATGGATATGAGATCAACAAGGCTTTGAGTTAGTTATTTGTCAGCATTACTCAAGGGCTTCCATTTGTATTTGTTAGACTGCTGACACAAGCGTTGATCATAAAATGATAAAGAAAGAAAAAGTTGCATGCCTTTTGAGGTCTCAAAATGTTTGTTGACCATGTACTTTACTTTTGATGTGTAATCATGATAATTATAAGGTAGTGGTTGTGGCAGCTAGTTCGAGAACAACAGGCAAACTCCCTTAAATAGCAAGATAACAATATTAGTAAATTGTTTTTTGATGTTGATTGAAAGATAAATCTCAGGCAGGAGACATGGTTAATTAACCCTCTCTTCTTTGAAGTAGCGTCACGGGTATGCAATCTATATTGGCCTGGATTGTGAAAGTCCAATGCAATGAACTCAAAGGCTTTTTATTCTGACTAGCCTCAATCGTTAGTGACAATGAACACATTCGTGCTGGCCCTGACAAAACCTGTCACCTGGTAAATGTATTAGTTGGCAACGGATTGTGAGATTCTACAAATAGCTCCTGGAAAGAGTCAGAAGTGAACATGAAGCATTTTAGTGCCCCAGGTCAGAGGGAATGTGGCCCAGCTGGTCCACTTGACATGAGGATTTTTTCCAGGAGCTTGCAACCAACTGATAGGAAAATCTGAGGCCCCTGAGGGGTAGGTGCTCAGTCATGTCCCCTTATGTCCCCATGATAGGGCGTATCACCTCCTACAGGTCTGGGTTTCTTGGTTTGTTCTCCTGTAGCCTGTGGAGTGGCAGGTGGTTGAAGAGTGGGCTTTTCCTGCTGCTGTTTCTCCTGCGGCTAACTGGTATGGCTGTTACTACTGCTCATCAGAAGTTGAAGGTGGAGCTCCCACATTGCTGTAAAAAGTGTTAGCAAGAAATTGTACATCAAAGGGAAAAATCTCAAAGGCAATGAACATTATCTCCAAATGACTGGAAATCATCTCCAATGCCAGTGAAAACAAATTCTCAGAAAATAGCCAGTGAGAAAAGACCTTGCATTTATGTAACGGATGTATCTATCAGACCACAGTATTTAAAGGCATCTTTGTCTTTCAGTTGCTCATCTCCTTCAATCCCTGCTGTTCTCTCATGTTTTAACCTTTCCTAATCTATCACCATTTAAATAATATGCTGTCATTCTGTTTTTTCTACTGAAGTGGACAATATTACATTTATCCATGTTATACTGCATCTGCCATGAATTTGACCAAATACTCAATTTATCTAAATTATTCTAAAGCCTCTTTACATCTACCTCATCATTCACACTTCCACCTTGGTTTCTGGTGCAAAATTGGAACGATAACATTCAAGTCTCTTAGTCAAATCATTGTAAAAAGTTGGTGCCCAAACATTGCTCCCTGTGATATTTTGCTTGTCACTGCCTTTCACTCCCGTTTCTTTTCTGCTAACCGAGTTTCAATCCATACCAGATTATTGCCAGAAATCTTGTGTGTTTTGATTTTGCAAAATAACCTCTTATTTGGGACATTAAAGCTTTCTGAAAATCCATAAAACACCACATGCACTGGTTCGCCATCATCTGTTCTACCAGTTATGTCTTTGAAAATCTCCACTAGGTTCGCCCAAATCATTCCCCTTTCATGAATTCAGGTTGACTTTGGATAATACCTTGCTGATCATTGTCTTTTGTGCCATTGCCCTTTTAGAATCTTTTGACATTTCCAGTCTTCAGCACGAGTTGAGAAAAGCTCATGGACATCTCACCTGGGGGCAAAAACAGAAGGCAGATTGTGATCTGAATGGTGATGGATTGGGAAAAGGGAAGGTAAAATGAGACCTGGGTATTCTTGACAACCTTAACAATCTGAAAGTAAGCATGCCTGTACTGAAGGGCTTTTTCTGTAGATCTCTCTGACTCTATATGACCAGTGGTGTGCACTCCAGCTTCGTGGAGTTTTAAAAGAGAGTTGTGGGACACTGGCTTCCCCTACCTTGAGTGTGTAACCAGCTGGGTGCAAGGCTGCTGATATCATAACCATCTTCCAAATAGCCCTAAAATAGGTTTTGTAATCTTCAACTTCTCTCTGCACTGGCGAAAATGCTATTGTCTTATAAACGTGATTTCTTTTATTTTTTTCCCTGGATGTCACTGGCTTGGTGAGCATTTATGGCCCATCCCTAATTCACAGAATCACAGAGCAGTTATGGCGCAGAAGCATGTCATTTGGCCCATTGTACCCACAGAGATTCTATTGCACAGTGCCAATCTCCTGCCTTTCTTCCATATCACCTTTTTATTCATTTAAGCATTCAATGCCTTCTTGAATGCCTCAATTGAACCTGCCTTCACCATATTTCCAGGCAGCGAATTCCATGTCCTGACTAGGTGTGTGAGAAAAAAAAGTCTCACATCATCCTTTCATCATTTACTCGTCACTTAAGTACCTTGGAGAATGTAATGACAAACTGCCTTCTCGAACTGCTGCAGTCTGTTTGGTGTAGCTACACCCCAATCTATGAGGGAGGCAGACCTGGCAACAGTGAATGAATGGTGATATACTTCCCAAGTCAGAATGCAAATGAAATGAAATTGCAAGTAGTGGTGTTCCCTTGTATCTGATGCGCTTGTATTTCTAGATGGTAGTGGCCATGGGTTTGGATGATATCTGAAGGAGGCTTGGTGCACTGACTTTCTCTTCTGAATCTGTAATGAATGAAGAATTTTCTATGAAGAGTTAAATACTGCTTTAACTGGCTATTAAAGACTAAATCAAATCATAGTATTTATGAGGGAATTGCAGGAAAAATCTTGAAAGATCTGAGGGCAGAGCTGTGAAATGTAACTATTTTAGATAGTACCAGCAAGGTATGATCACAGAATGGGTTGGGTCAACTCCCTGCTGAACTGCTATACATGAAGGAAATTTTTGTGATGCAATTTGTCTTTTGCTTTTAAAATGCTGAATCACTGCAGGTAACCTCCTGTTTTGTGTGTGTCAGCACTTGGTAGTGAAGTTGCATTTTTTAAAAACTCTAAATAGGCACAGCCTTATTCATTTGTTTCTGCTGCTTGCAGACTTCTTCACGTCTGTAGCTCCTCATGCTCCCTGAGCATTCTGCCTTTCTGCTGTTGAGCGTCAACCATGTGATGAGCCTCTCATGTGTCAGTTGTCATAAGTCACTCTGTGCCTTAGCTAAAAGGGCAGAGGTTTTCTTAGCTCGATTCTGACACAAGGTGAAGAGTTGCAGAATTAAACTCATCCCGAGTTTTGTGGGAATCTGGAGTGCACTACTGAAGAGGATGATGGAGACAGAAAACCTCACAATCTTTTTAAAAGTATGTAGATGAGCACTTGAAATAGTCCTAGAAAGTGGGATTAGAGTACATATGTTGGCAGAGACTTGATAGGCTGAAGAGTGCTTTCTGTATTGCATGACTGTATGTTCAACCAGACAAGATCCAGGAAGCGCAGGAAACCAATGTGCTCAGAATTACAGACAGAATTCAGCATGGTAATGCTACTGAATTGTCTTTCAACATATGACAACATTGGGGGAGGTGTTGAACAGAGGAAACATTATTGCATTACTAATCCAGAGGTCCATGCGCTGGGGATATTGGGTTCAAATCCCACCACAACAGCCATTATCTTTATAATTTACCTCATAATTTAAAAAAAAGGACTGTAAAGCAGGCCTCAGTGATGGTAACACTTAAGCTATCATCAATTGTTGTAAATGTTATCTGGTTCACAAAAAGGTAGGCAGGTAGTGCAGGATTCTTCTGTGGCTAACTCCATTTCAAATAATTATGCTGTTTTGGAAAATGAAGGGGGTGATGGATTCTCAGGAGAACGTAGCACAAACAGCCAAGTTTCTGGTATCAAGACTGGCTCTACTGCAATGAGGGATACGTCATGTTCCCAGAGATCAATTGTGTTAGGGGATTCTCGAATCCGAGCACAGAGAGACGTTTCTGTGGCCAGTAGCGAAAAATCAGAATGGTGTGTTGCCTCCCTGGTGCCAGAATCAAAGATGTGTCAGAGAAGGTGCAGAACGTTCTCAAGGGGGAGAGGGGCCAGCAGGAGGTCATTGTACACTTTGGAACCAATGATATAGGAAGGGAAGAGGATGAGATTCTGAAGAGGCAAAAAAGAAAGTTAGGCAGGAATTTAAAAAAGAGGTCCTCGAGATTAGTAATATCTGGATTACTCCAGGTGCTGGGAGCTAGTGAGGGCAGGAATAGGATGACAGAGCAGATGAATGCATGGCAGAAGAGCTGGTGTTTAGGAAAGAATTCACATTTTTAGATCATTGGAATCCCTTCTGAGTAGAGTGACTGTACAAGAAGGATGGATTGTACCCGTATTGGAAGGGAACTAATACTGGCAGGGAGATTTGCTAGAAATGCTCAGGAGGGTTTAAATTATTATAGTGGGGTGTGGGACCCAGGGAAATAGTGAGGAAAGAGATCAATCTGAGACTGGCACAGTTAATAAAAGAAGCAAGTCAGTCAGGGCAGGCAGGGACAAAGCAGACAACAAGGTAGGACTGATTAATTAAACAGCATTTATTTCAATGCAAGAGGTCTAACAGGGAAAGCAGATGAACTCAGGTCATAGTTAGGAACATGGGACTGGGATACCATAGCAATTACAGACAAGTGGCTCAGGGATGGACAGGACTGGCAGCTTAATGTTTCAGGATAAAAATGCTACAGGAAGGATAGAAAGGGGAGGCCTAAGAGGAGGGGGAGTGGGTTTTTTGATAAGGGATAGCATTACAGCTGTACTGAGGGAAGATATTCCCAGAAATACATCCAGGGAGGTTATTTGGATTGAACTGAGAAATAAGAACAGTATAATTACCTTATTGGGATTGTATTATAGACAGCCTAATAGTCAGAGGGAAATTGAGAAACAGATTTGTAAGGAGATTTTGGTTATCTGTAAGAATAATACGGTGGTTATGGTTAGGGGGATTTTAACTTTCCAAACATAGACTGGGACAGCAATAGTGTTAAGGGTTTAGATGGAGAAGAATTTGTTAAGTGTGTACAAGAAAATTTTCTGATTCAGTATGTGGATCTCCCTACCAGAGAAGGTGCAAAAGTCGCCCGGTGCTTTATTCCTTCAGTAACTTTCTTTGGGAGGCCTGTGACCAGTGGAGTGCCACAAGGATCGGTGCTGGGTCCTCTACTTTTCATCATTTGCATAAATGATTTGGATGCGAGCATAAGAGGTACAGTTAGTAAGTTTGCTGATGACACCAAAATTGGAGGTGTAGTGGACAGCGAAGAGGGTTACCTCAGATTCCAACAGGATCTGGACCAGATGGGCCAATGGGCTGAGAAGTGGCAGATGGAGTTTAATTCAGATAAATGCGAGGTGCTGCATTTTGAGAAAGCAAATCCTAGCAGGACTTATACACTTAATGGTAAGGTCCCGGGGAGTGTTTTTGAACAAAGAGACCTTGGAGTGCAGGTTCATAGCACCTTGAAAGTGGAGTCACAGGTAGACAGGATAGTGAAGAAGGCATTTGGTATACTTTCCTTTATTGGTCAGTACAGGAGTTGGGAGGTCATGTTGCAGCTGTACAGGACATTGGTTAGGCCACTTTTGGAATACTGAGTGCAATTCTGGTCTCCATCCTATTGTAAAGATGTTGTGAAATTTGAAAGGGTTCACAAAAGATTTACAAGGATGTTACCAGTGTTGGAGGATTTGAGCAACAGGGAGAGGTTGAATAGACTGGGCTGTTTTCCCAGGAGCGTCAGAGGCTGAGGGGTGACCTTATAGAGGTTTATAAAATTATGAGAGGCATGGATAGGGTAAATAGACGAAGTCTTTTCCCTGGGGTGGGGGAGTCCAGAACTAGAGGGCATAGGTTTAGGGTGAGAGGGGAAAGATATGAAAGAAACCTGAGGGGCAAGATTTTCACGCAGAGGGTGGTACATGTATGAAATGAGCTGCCAGAGGAAGTGATGGAGGCTGGTACAATTGCAACATTTAAAAGGCATTTGGATGGGGATGTAAATAGAAGAGGTTTAGATCAATATGGGCCAGATGCTGGCAAGTGGGACTAGATTGGGTTGCGATATCTGGTCGGCATGGATGATTTGGACTGAAGGGTCTATTTCCATGCTGAACATCTTTATGACTCTATCTTAGGGAAGGAAATCTGCCATCTTGATCTGGCTTGGCATGCATGCAGTTCAAGATTGCCAACAATTGGGGATAACTCTTCCCTCTGAAGTGGAATTTGCAAGTTACACAATTTAAGGATATTTAGAGGTGGACAATGAATGCTGGTTTTGCAGTATTGCCCATTTGTCCCTCAGGGAGTTCCAATGCAGTAAACCGTTTGCTTCAATTTAATGTGGAAGGCTGTGGGTTTTTGTTGGTTCCCCAACACACCAGTTTTCCGATCTTTTGACCTGCTGCCAACACAGGTCCCTTCCCTCCCTCCCTGGCAGTTTAAAATTTAGCCTAGTACCTCCTTATTTACTCCATCTGGATTTCTGATCATTTCAAAATGCTTAATATCTAAATGGTTCACATGTGCAAGATTTCACAGCTTATAAATGCTTATCTGTAAATCATATCGGTTCTGCTTGAATTCTGACAATATTGCAAATTTAAACTATAAATGAGATTAAAATCTCCGGGGTATTTTTTTTCTCCCCAGCTGAGTACTGCTGTTTTAATCTCAATTTGTTGGCAAATGCCTGTGAGCTCAAGCTGCAGCGAATCAATAAGTAGAAGACTGGAAATGTCTGTGATGATAAATGTCTTAAATCTTACTCGAGAAGGCTCATGCCCTACTTGCTTTACATCATTCCGTCTGACGGCAAGAACAATATTAAATGCATCTCTGCAGAGGAAGCAGGTTAGCAACAAAGAACTTGGAGGCTGCAATGCCCCTGAGCAATCCCCCCTTGGAAAAGGATATTACCTGGATGCAGACAATGGAGGATATAATAACTGCTCCCATTGGTAACACACTTCCCTCATTGCTGATCCACACTGGTCTCCCACAGGGAAGCTCTAGCCACTCCAACAAAGTCACGTTGACTTTGTACTACCTCTGATTGTCTACCACCCATGTTTTAAAGTCAAATATAATTATGGTTTTGGAACAGTTGGGCAAGCACAGATATGAAGCATTCACTTTTCTGTCAAATCCATTCAGCAACATAAATGGGAAAGATTTGACAGCCAAAGAATTTTGACATGGTTCCACAGAACTATTGGAAAATTGCACACTAATTGGAGTGAAATTTAATGGTTAATGAATTGCAGATGTATGCACACTTTTACTGTTATTCTGACCACTTGCAAAATCATGAGAATACTGGGTTTGAATTTGGCAATTTCTGAAAAGTCCTTCAGATTAGCAGATGGTTTGTTCTGGCAAAATCTGACCATTTCCTCCACTTCAATTAACTGAAACATGCCACTCCCTCGAGCATACGCAATATAAACCCAGAAAAGCTGAAATAATTTCACTGTCTAACCTGGTAAAAACAGTAAAAAAACTGCAGAGGTTTAGAAATGTAAATTATTTTACCTCTGATTAAAAGCTTGCACTCTTCTGCTCTTTCTTTCACAGTTTTCACGATAAATTTCTTTTCCTGTCACTGCAGAAATCTGAAATCCAATTATTATTACATTATTAATGGCTATGTTCATTGGTCATGCCTCTTGCCTCGTTGTGTTGACAGCTGAGGTTTCCTACTGTTGTTTATCCAGTAGTGAATTGAATTTGAATCATTTATATTTTAATTGAATTTGCTACATCACAGGAGCTGACCATTTACATAGGCATGAGAGATGATAATTGAATTTGCAGGAGCCTCACGCAGGTCAGTTCTGCACATGTGACTTAGTGGTTCAGTTTTCTTTAAATCTCATTTTCTTTCTTCATGTCCTGAGTACACTGGAACCAATTTTGAGTGCCCTTTGTCTCCCATTTATGAACAGTAATGGCCTGAAAATGCGGTTGGTAACCTTACTGTGCTGTTAACATTGATAAAGTGGCCACAGCCATTTTAAAAGGGGTGTGCCACCAGATGTCTATAGACTTAGCCTGTTTCATGTGATAGGCCTCTTTTATATGAATTTTTTTAGGACCTAATAGGCAGGGATTAGAGGGATACAGACTGCATAGAGGCAAGGGATTTTAAGTTAGAAAGGCACCATGTATCAGCACAGGCTTGGTGGGCTGAAGGGCCTGTTCTTGTGCTGTACTGTGCTTTGTTCTAGTCTTCTATTAGAGATAAGTTATTTTATGGTCTGGACTTAACAATGACAAGAAACAATTACCGCACACTCAACCTTCTGAAAAAGTATTAAGTGTCATTAGATTAGACACACAATGCCAAATTTAATAAAAGAAAATTGAGTCAATCATCACACAGGCAAATTTGCATTTCTAAACAAATGCTAATCCTGCTTACAGTACTTGACAATACAATGTCCTTTGTTATTTTTCATGGAAATTGAGAATCAAAGGCTCTTCTTTAAATACCTTTGAGAAGGTGGTGGTGAGCTGCCTTCTTAAGTACTGCAGTTAATGTGATGTTAGGTAAGCACACAGTGCTATCAGGAAAGAAATTCCAAAGTCTGAGTCAGTGATAGTGAAGGCCTGGCAAAATGGTTCTAAGTTAGGGTGGTGTGTGAGTTAGAGGAAACCTTTCAGGTGGTGGTGATCTTATTTTTCTGCTGCTCCTGCCCTTCAAGGTGGTTGAGATTGTGAGTTTAGAAGGTGATGCTCTAAGAGCTTTGGTGAGTTGCTAAATACATCACACCACCGTGTGCCAGTATTAGAGAGAGTGAACGTTTAATGTGACGGATAGAGTGCTGATCCAAATGGGCCCCAATGTTCTTGATGAAGCTATTTGTGTGTTATTAAGAGTCATGTTCATCAAGCAAGTTGAGTGTTTTCCATCACACTCTTGTCTTTTGCCCTGTAGATGGTTGACAGACTTTGGGTCATGAGATGAGTTACTTGCCATAGGCTTCCAGTTTGACAATGAATGAAATCTTATTCTGAGAACAACACAGATATTCTTCTGTTGCCAAATCTAATTCCTTCTTTGGTGGTTACTGACCTCTGACAATTGGTCCTCAACTTGAAGCTCTCCATCATCAATTGTGAACCTTATTTGACTGAAATAACAAAATTACCTCAACAGATACTTTTATAGCTTTCCCTGTTCAATGATGAACTGGATATTATTTTGCTAAGGTCTCATTGCTTATTTGATGATAGCCTTAGATCATGGTAATCAATAGTACATAATCTCTTTCGAGGGGATCCTGCGGCAGAGTGATTGTGTCCCTACCACTGTGCTAGGAGTCCCAAGTTCAAATTTCTTTGCTCCAGTGGTATCAAATAAGGTCTTCAAAAAGATTGATTAGAAAATATCTGTAATTTTTTTTGTTAAATCCTGCTTAACCCTGTTCATTTTACTTTACTTTTCCTGACCATAATCTTTCATCATGTGACAATGAAGTTTATTTGTTGGATAACGTTTACAAATCTCAACCATCAAGTTGGTAAACTTTCTAATAGTGAACGTTGACTGAAGATCCCTGTTGAATACTGTGCAATTTTGTCCATTCCGTTCCATACAGATTTCTCCTTTATTGACATACTGCCCCAAATCCTTTGCTATCTGCACTGTTAAAGATTGTGTGTAAATTAGGAGATATGCATCAGGATCTTGCAGAAGTTGCTTGGAAGATATAAACTTCTAATGGGCTAATTTCTATTTCCTGGGTCCCTTAATGAGTATCCCTGACACTAAGATCAGTCTCAGAAACTTGGCCTACATCTGTGAGATGTCCCTGACTCCCTACTCTGAAAAATCTTTCACAGGCTAAAATGTGATCCAATACAATGATTGGTCAACTGAACTGAACACTACAACAGGAGAAAGTGAGGACTGCAGATGCTGGATATCAGAGTCGAAAAGTGTGGTGTTGGAAAAGCACAGCAGGTCAGGCAGCATCCGAGGAACAGGAGAGTCAACATTTTGAACATAAGCCCTTAATCAGGAATGGGGAGGGGGGCGGGGATTGGGGAAGGTGGCTGAGAGATAAATAGGAGGATGAGGGGGTAGGAGAAAGGTAGATGGGAAGGTGATAGGTAGATGAAGGTGGGGGGGTGAGAGTAATAGGTTGAAGGGGAAGGTGGAACGAATGATGGGAAGGAAGATGGACAGATAGGACAGTTCAAGAGGGTGGTCCCAAGTTGGAAGGTTGGAATTTGGATGAGGTGGAGGGGGGGAGGGGATAAGGAAACTGGTGAAGTTGATTTTGATGACATGTGGTTGGCGGATCCCAAGACGGAAGACGAGGAGTTCTTCCTCCAGTTGTCAGGTGGCTTGGATTTGGCAGTGGACGAGGTCCAGGACTTGGCGGAGTGGGAGGGGGAGTCCAAGTGGCCAGCTACAAGGGGTATTTGGTGTGTGTGCCCCAGAGATGTTCCCTGAAGTGTTCCGCGAGTTGGTGTCCTGACTCCCTAGTGTAGAGGAGACCACACGAGAGCAATGGACACAGCAGATCAGGTGTTTGGATGTACAGGAAAATCTCTGCCTGATGTTAAAAGATTGTTTGGAGCCTGGGTTGGAGGTGAGAGGGGTGGTGTGGGCACAGGTTTTACAACTCTCGCGGCAGCAAGGGTAGGTGCTGGGAGTTGAGGGTGGATTGGTGGGGGTATGGACCTAACAAGAGAATTATGGAGAGAATGGTCTCTGTGGAATGCAGATAGGGGTGGGGAGGGAAATATATCTCTGGTTGTGAGGTCTGATCGTAGGTGACAGAAATGGCAGAAGATGATGCACTGTATCTGGAGATTAATGGGGTGGAAGGTGAGAACCAGAGGGAATTCTATCCTTTTTGCAGTTGGAGGGGTGGGGTTCAAGGGTGGAGGTGTGGGAAGTGGAGGAGATGCACTGAAGGGCATTGTTGATCCTGTAGGAAGGGAAATTGCGGTCCTTGAAATAAAAGGCTTCTGGGATGTCTTGGAGTGGAATTGATCCTCCCAGGTGCAGCAAAAGCAGAGGAATTGGGAATAAGGACAGCATTTTTACAAGAGGGGCATTGGGTGAAGGTGTAGTCCAGGTAGCCTTGGGAGTTGGTGGGTTTGAAGTAGATGTCTGTGTTGCGTTGGTCGCCAGAGATAGAGACAGAGATGTCCAACAAGGGAAGGAGGTATCTGAGATGGTCCAGGTGAACTTAAAGTCAGGGAGGAAGGTATTTGTGAACACTACAACATACCCAAATCATCTCTCTGGGCTGGATCTGATTAACATCACCACCCAACTAACCCAGCCCAACTAACCTACCACGCTCACCTACTACCCCTTGACCAAATCCGAACCTTTGACCTGAACTGATTGCTGACAATTTGGAGATGAATGAACAATGTAGATTCTGATCAGGTCCGTGGCTAGTGGTGGGGAGGAACCCTCTAAAAATAAGTCTTTTTCTGAGCTCTGCTAATGAATGTCTACTAACAGTTTAGATTCTCACTCAATCTGGGGTTTATCTTGCTGATGATAACTCTGGCCCAATTTTCAAGGTTAATCTGCTGAGGAGTGATGGATGAATCTTTGGTACTCAGCAGCACTTTTGACAAAGAGAAATTAGGTTGGTATCTCAAATGACAATGGCTGTTTTACCTCCATGATGGCATAACCAACCAATGTGGTCATTGATTGGCCGTTCAAAAGCCTTACCTTCCTGTCTCTTTCCTTCTGATGCCTTGTCTAACTGATAGCTATAGAGGTTGTGATGGGCCAAAGCTGATGGTTTTGGACGTTCAAATGTTAGCTAGAGGAAATTGGAACTTATTCAAGTGTTGAAATTGGACAAGCAGTCAAACACACAGAAATGGTGGAGGGGTTGCGAGAAGTGGTGGAAAGTAAAACCTAATGGCATCAGTCTAAATGTGGAAACTGTCACCAAGCATGTGGGCAATATTGCCAAGATGTAGTATGCATCTTGAGGAAGAGAAGACACCAGTGATAGACCTTGAGATAATCTGGCAGCAAAGATGTGGAGAGAAAAGCCATTTTTTGAGATGTAGATGATGATCGGGTAGGGACATTGAACTATGTGAAGCTGGAAAACATCAGAGAGATGGGAGGAGTGAGACTCAGAAGGCTTTAAAAACAAGGTTGAGAATGTTAATATCAATTCCAGAAGGAAAAATCTGTAAAACCCAAGAATATTTGGAAATGAATAGGCTGAGGATTCTGGAACTCTAATTTTAGGTCTACAAGAAGAGTTAGATCAATATGCATCATTTACATGTTTAACTGGCCTTTCCTTCTGTGAATTTGCATTACAATGATCCAGTGTAGCTCTCTGAGCACAAGGGTGAGCACCATGGGACTCGCTGCTACCTAAGACATGGACAGCAGAGTTTTGATGCCATCATGCTGATGGAGGGTAGATTGTGGGATACAAAGAATCAAGTTGATTAGCACCCCATCTGCCAGATGAAACATCCACTCTCTCCATCATTGGTGTATCAGGCCTGCAGTGTGTCCTATTATCAAGAAGCACTGCAGCCAGCCCTGAAGGATTCTTCAGTAGCCCCTCAAATGCACGACCTTCACCACCTAGAAAAAAAATGACAGCATGTACATAACCATCTGCAAATTCCCCTTGAAGCTGCATATCATCCCAGCTTGGACGTATATTAACATCTACTCAATTTTGCTGATTAAAAATCCTAGAACTGTCTTCTTAACTGCAGTTTTGGGAATTGCCGTGCTAAATACCTCAACTCGCAATACTCCTTCAAGAGGACATTCCAAACTAGTGATGTCTAACACCTGGAAGGACAACAGCAGCAAATGCAAGTCTACAAGTTCCTCTCTAAGTTGCATATTATCCTAACTTGAAACTTTATTGCAGTTCTTTCACTGTTGCAGGATCAAAATTGGGCTCTATACTACTATAAAGGTCCACTTAGTGACCATGTCATGATGTCACCTCCTCAATTCCACTCTCAACTCAAACTTTTCCTTAATTATTGATTTGAAAATCATAATGATAGCCGAGCTCATGATTTGACGACAACAATTTTTGTATTAATTGTGGAATAGTTCATCGTAACCTCTATCTGCATTCAGCCTCAATACTGATTTGAAAATCAGTTCTGATGTCAACAAAAATGGCTACTTTCTCCTTGTAAAATCTACCAGTGTGTCCACCACAGAATTAACTAAAGCTCAAGTGGACAATAATAAGTTAAGTGTGTTCGTACTTTCGGTCGTGCTTGCACAGTGTCTGAGATTTAAGTAACTTCCTCTGCTAATGTTTGGAACTGCATCAGTTGTCATGAAGTACCAGAGATGTACAGCACAGAAACAGACCTATTGATCCAACTCTGACCACATATCTGAAATTAATCTAGCCCCTAATAAGCTTCAAACAAATAAAAATATATTGATGCCTGGATTTGTAATCTTTCGGAATAATACTGAATTTTTTCTAACTACAAAGTTTACAGGAACTACAAATAATGGCATAACAAAAATAAATCTATGTGATTCAAATTTCTTTAGATTTTGAGATCAAGAACTAGAATCCAATGTACTCCTCCAATATTGGTTGGGAGTTCATTTTGAACAATAACATTGAAATGAATGCCATAATTTTGATTGTTGTGCATTGTTCTTCTCCTGTGAGAAACAGTTCAAGATTTTCTTGAAAATTGACGACTTTATCATGGTAAGGATAGTGGGCGACCATGGTGCTTAGAAATGCTCTTTGATTCACAAATAATGCTGCTCCTGTTTGTGCTTAACCATATCTCACACAAGTAATCTTCAACATGCTTTCTGACAAATGGAAAAGGTGCATGCAGAGTCATGTGTGAAATTATGATATTTATTCAGCACATACAATAAGGGGTTTCATTGTTACAGCTCTTGCAATGTACTATTACTTTCCTGAAAACTGGACAATAAAGACAGTAGGTGTTCTTTGTTGAATAAGCAATGCTGAACCCAAGAAAATACAGAATGCAGTCTAAAAATTGTAACTAATCTTAAAATCAATGCTATGCAGGTAAAAACTTTTTTTTCTGCCATTTCACATGGCAATGGGTTGTTTTTATTTCAAAAATATACTTTATTCATAAAATATTTTGATGATCTGTACAATTGGTTATGCCATACATCCGTAAACATTCCATTTCTTGGTATACAGAGACAGAGAAATCATTCATATATACAGGTCTGTACGATTACATATTTAGCAGGGGGGTCAGCGGAGCCCCCTTACTGCATCGGACCCCTGTCCTTCTTAGGCAGACAGATGTTACACGGTGGTCTTTCCCCATCGCGCCTTGGCGGCAGCTGTCCCAAGCTTCAGCGTCCCTCAACATGTAGTCCTGGACCTTGGAATGTGCCAGTCTGCAACACTCAGTCGGGGTCCACTCCTTCAGCTGGAAGGTCAACAGGTTTCGGACCGCCCAGAGAGCGTCCTTTGCCGAGTTGATGATCCTCCAGGCACAGTTGATGTTCTTCTCGGTGTGCGTCCCGGGAAACAGACCGTAGAGCATGGAGTCCCGTGTCACGGCGCTGCTCGGGATGAACTTCGATAAACACCACTGCATTCCTCTCCAGACTTCTTCTGCATAGGCACACTCCAGAAGGAGGTGTGTGACAGTCTCGTCCCCCCCACAGCCACTTTGAGGGCAGCGTGCGGTGCGAGAGAGAGCCCGGGAGTGCATAAAGGATCTCACAGGCAGAGCCCTTCTCACCACCAGCCAAGCCATGTCTTGGTGCTTGTTGGAAAGTTCTGGTGATGAGGCATTCTGCCAAATGGCTTTGACATTCTGCTCAGGGAACCGTTCGATAGGATCCACCCTCTCCTTTTCCTGAAGGGTCTCAAGGACACTACGTGCTGACCACTTCCTTGGTGGACTTGTGGTCAAAGGTGTTTGTCTTCATAAACTTCTCCATGAAGGACAGGTGATACGGAACGGTCCAACTACTTGGAGCATTCCGCGCCAGCACCGGGGACAGGTAGAACCTCAGTACATAGTGACACTTGGTGTTTGCGTACCAGGGATCCACGCACAGCTTGATGCAACCACACACAAAGGTGGCCATCAGGGTGTGGGTGGCATTGGGTGTATTTTTTCCCCCATTGCCCAGATCTTTATACATCAAGTCCTTTTGGACCCGGTCCAACTTTGATCTCCACATAAATTGGAAGATGGCTCGGGTGACTGCAGCGGCACAGGTTCTGGGAATAGGCCAGACCTGTGCCACGTATAACCGCAATGACAGTGCCTCACACCTGATGACCAGGTTTTTTCCCACGATGGAGAGCAACCGTAGCTTCCATCTGCCCAGTTTCTGCCTCACTTTGCTGATACACTCCTCCCAAGACTTGGCGCACGCCCCAGCCCCCCCGAACCAAATACCCAACACCTTCAGGTGGTCGGTCCTGTCGGTGAAGGGGATCAAGGATTGGTCAGCCCAGTTCCCAAAGAACATGGCCTCGCTCTTGCCTCAGTTTACCTTGGCCCCCGAGGCCCGTTCAAACTGGTCACATATGCACATCAGTCTGTGCACGGACAGCGGATCCGAGCAGAAAACGATGACATCATCTATGTACAGGAAGGCCTTAACCTGCAGGCCCCCGTTGCCAGGAATAGTCACCCCTCTCAGTCTCGCATCCTTCCTGATGGACTCAGCAAACGGCTCTATGCAGCACACAAACAAGGCAGGAGAGAGAGGGCAGCCCTGCCTCACTCCAGATCTGACTGGAAAGCCATTTGATTCCCATCCATTGATTGAGATTGCACTGACAATGTTGGTGTAGAGCAGTCTGATCCAATTGCAGATTCCCTCCCCAAAGCCCATTTTGGAGAGAACATCTCTCATATACGTATGTGATATCCTGTCAAAGGCTTTCTCCTGGTCCAGGCTGGTCAGGCAGTGCCCAACCCTCTGTCCTGCACATAGGCGATCATGTCCCTGAGGAATGCGAGACTCTTAGTGATCTTCCTGTCTGGGCACAGCACAGGTTTGGTCAGGGTGAATTACCGACCCCAGGGCAGACTCACATGGCAAGGGATTCAAATTAATCATTTTCCTATTTGATGTCTTCATGAGTATATTTAAGCCTCTAGTTTTGGACTCCCTCAGAGTAAAAATACTTTTGTGTCAACTTGACTGAGATTGGCAAAAGAGGCAGGTGTGGCAAAATTGGATCAACCCTGAAAATATGCCCATAGATTACAATGCAGGATTGGCCTACTATATGTTAGGTAAAAACAATGACTGCAGATGCTGAAAACCAAATACTGGATTAGTGGTGCTGGAAGAGCACAGCAGTTCAGGCAGCATCCAACAAGCAGCGAAATCGATGTTTCGGGCAAAAGCCCTTCATCAGGAATAAAGGCAGTGAGCCTGAAGCGTGGAGAGATAAGCTAGAGGAGGGTGGGGGTGGGGAGAGAGTAGCATAGAGTACAATGGGTGAGTGGGGGAGGAGATGAAGGTGATAGGTCAAGGAGGAGAGGGTGGAGTGGTACTATATGTTACTTCTGTTGTAGTCAGCACTCAAGTTGTTTTGCTGCCTGCTCATTTAAATTATTACTTTGCAAAGCCTGTGCTAAATATGCTGCTGAGTGGTCTCAGCCCTCACTAAAATTAACTCAACTTCAAGCTGTGGCTGCACTGCTTGACCCAGCTTCTTAAATGGAAGGTATAAATCGGCAGAAACAGGAGTTGAAGTCATTGTAAAAATGACTTTGGCCTAGAAAAGATGCAAGAGAACTGCAACATTGCATAGAGATTGGTTCCAAGAATTTTTGACACTGCGCTAGAGGCCTTGGTGCAGGAGGCGGAGAGCAGGAACTGTACAAGCTTACAAAGGCAACGGAACATGATAATGGTGGAGAAAGTGAGGACTGCAGATGCTGGAGAGTCAGATTCAAAAAGGTTGGCACTGGAGGAGCACAGAGCTGAAAATGTGTTGCTGGAAAAGCGCAACAGGTCAGGCAGCATCCAAGGAGCAGGAGAATCGACGTTTCGGGCATGAGCCCTTCTTCAGGAATAGGCTGAAGAAGGGCTCATGCCCGAAACGTCGATTCTCCTGCTCCTTGGATGCTGCCTGACCTGCTTCACTTTTCAGCTCTGATCTCCAGCATCTGCAGTCCTCACTTTCTACTGGAGGAGCACAGCAGGTCAGGTAGCATCTGAGGAGCAGGATGGTCAATGTTTCAGGCATAAGCCCTTCATCAAGAATGTGATAAATGGTGGAGGTCACTATACAGCAAAGGAATAAAGTGCTGCGTGCAATTCAGTTGGCTCACTCAAATAGTTTAAAGATTATCCTTGACCTTTGAGAACTTTGGTGGAACATTATACAGAAGGACATTGATGGTATGCACATTGAAATGTTTGGTGAATTGGCAGGCCTGTTAGAAAGCCAGTGACCAATATCAAGGGTCCAGAGGAGACACAGAGCATTTAGCTTTGCACAATACTTGGAGCCCTCCCGAGTGGTGCAGTCAGCTCCATAATAACACTCATATATCCAACCATGATGCCACATAGGATGACCGATGTCTCATTTTCCAATGCATTACAAGCCATGGGTGCTCAGAGGAAGATTCATGCTATTAATTATTCATTATACCCAGGAATAGCTGTAAAATAAGCCTAAAAGTAGCATTTGTTTGAGCAAGATTAGAACTCAGTGGAAGTCCAGGGGAAGTTCAGTTTTGATGATGCTAGCTGTCAGTGAAAAGTTGAAATTAAGCCTGTAATTAAGTACTGGAGTGCTGCTTCTAGAATCCAGGGAAGGACTGACCTGGGGATGGAGGGTAGTCAACCAGAATTAGAGTGATTATTGAAGTAGCCCATGATGGATTTGTTTTTGAGATTGAGTTTCAAGGTCAGATTGGCAAAAGTGAAAAATTCTAATCCTTTGTTATTGTTAATGAGGGGTTTGATGATTCATTAACATCAAGAGGGATTGATGATAAATTTGTGGTATCTCATAGAGTCATAGAGATGTACAGTATGGAAACAGACCCTTCGGTTCAACTCGTCCATGCCGACCAGATATCCCAACCCAATCTAGTCTGACCTGCCAGCACCTGCCCCATTTCCCTCCAAACCCTTCCGATTCATATATCCATCCAGATGCCTTTTAAATGCTGCAATTCTACTAGCCTCCACCACTTCCTCTGGCAGATCATTCCATATATGTACCACCCTCTGTGTGAAAGCGTTGCCCCTTAGATCTCTTTTATATCTTTCCCCTCTCACCCTAAACCTATGCCCTCTAGTTCTGGACTCCCCCATCACAGGGTAAAGACCTTGTCTATTTATCCTATCCATGCCCCTCATAATTTTGTAAACCTTGATAAGGTCACCCCTCAGCCTCCGACGCTCAAGGGAAAACAGTCCCAGCCTGTTCAACCTCTCCCAATAGCTCAAACCCTTCAATCTTGGCAACATCCTTTTAAATCTTTTTTGAACCCTTTCAAGTTTCACAACATCTTTCCTATAGGAAGGAGACCAGAATTGCATGCAATATTCAACAGTGGTCTAACCAATGTCCTGTACAGCCGTAACATGACCTCCCAACTCCTGTACTCAATACTCTGACCAACAAAGGAAAGCATACCAAACATCTTTTTCACTATCCTATCTACCTGCAACTCCACTTTCAAGGAACTATGAACCTGCACTCCAAGGTCTCTTCGTTCAGCAACACTCCCTAGGACCTTACCATTAAGTGTATAAGTCCTGCTAAGATTTGCTTTCCCAAAATGCAGCACCTCACATTTATCTGAACTAAACTCCATCTGCCACTTCTCAGCCCATTGATCTGATCAAGATCCCTGTCTTGATTCCAGTTGCTATTTGATGTGCATTTTGGGCATTCAATCACAGTCTGTTCTGCTTTTTACCACGTTAATTCTGAACGTTAGGCATAAGTTTTACACATGTTGTAAATTGTTCTAAAATTATACAGCAGTGTTTATTGATTTTTGTTCAAAATAGTGGAATCATGTGGCATTTTCTCTTAGGCAACTTGATTTCACACTTGTCTAATTTCAAAGCTTCTTTTCCCTCAACAAATCATAATGAAATTTGAGTGGTCTTTGTCAGGAATGGCTCATTGAATTCCTTCAACTAAGATATTGAAATGTTTCTGTTTGAACTAGAGATTACTTACTCCAAAATGTAGGCACTTTAAGGAATTCAGGAACATTTTGATCAACTGGTCTAGTCTTTTTTTATTGTCTAATGTATGTGGGTGCTTTTGTCTAAATTTTGCCAGGGATTTTGGTAACCATCATTCTGCTGTTTCCTTTTTTTTGCCAATGTCCACAGGATTTATAGCAGTCTTGCTATGATAATGTTTCTCTGTATGGAGATTCAGAAATACATCTACTGTGTTTCTTAACTTTCAAGAGACAATCTGCCTGTGTGGTATTTAGCTGCAGTTTTGGTCTGACATACGTTTTTTTTATGCTGGAGTTGCATTCAGGGTTGTATACATGGCCCTGCAGGATCAGCAATGTAATTTGGAACCAATTCCTGCCTGAAGAGAGTCACAAATCAAGCACTCACTGTTTCTTCATTGATTTTGTTTCTGGGACCCTGGTATAAACATGATTTCTGCACTGCTTCAAGTTTTGACTGAGACACACTCCTGCGCTTTTCAAGTCTGCATCACTGGCTTGATTTTCAGGAAAGTCCCCATGGGTACTGACCACCGTGTTGTATTTCTTGTTTCGTACAGAACCAGATTAATTGGCATTTTTTTATCCAGTTCACTTAAAAATCTCAATCAGGTTTATTTATCAGCTCAGACTACAACTTACACTTACTGGTTAATTAGTATGCACTCTCTTCCTAGCATGCATCTGCTGGACTGGGCATTATAGTTGGTCTTGTGGTTTCATTCTGGTCCCTGGCTCATTAAGTTAGCCAGCTTTCAAAGTATAAATCTCTTAAAACAATTCCATGCAATTTAATAATTATAAATGTTTTTTGGAAAGAAAGGAAAAGAGATCGACTCACTGAAGATTTTCTAACTCTAATCTGCTCCTGTTGTCATGGTATTCATTTGGCTGGAACAGTTAAGCTTGTTCTGATCAATAGTAACCTTATGCACAGGGTTATGACAATGCTATAGAATTTTAGGGGAAACGTTTAAGTTCTGTTTTGTTGGAGATAGTCACCCATGTGCACATATTGGGCATGTTTGTTATTTACCACTTATCAGTCTGAATGTTGTCCAAATCTTGAGATATGCAGGCACAGGCCGCTTTATTGTCTGAGGGGTTGCAAGTAGAACTGAACACTGTGCAATCGTCAGTAAATATGCCTACTTCTGATCTTAAGATAGAAAGAATGATTGTTTGTATTGTAGTGGGAGAACTCATTTTCAACAATATGCTTTATTATCTTTTAAATCCACTGAAACAGACACAGTTTGACATTTCATCTGACAGTACCTCTGACAGACACACTCTTTGTACCACAGAAGCCTGAGAGCAGGGTTAAGCCTCTCACTCAAGTGTAGCAGCACTTTGAACAAAGACTGTGTAATTGGAGGACGGGCTAACTGAAGGGTGCGAAATCTGTCTCAGAAATTTAAGAAAATGTCCAAACTTATACATTAAGATCTTTATAAAAGCACTTTATAGGGATTGTCGATAAGTATTAACATGCTTGTACTTTTCTTTTTGAAGTAGCTTTATAAACCCATTCAACATGTTGTTTGAACTTGCTCTTATTGGTGGATCATGGTATTTACTTTGTTGTGGTATCTCTGCCTTAAATGAAATTCCTTGGTTGTGGAGAAAAACAGCTGTGTCTTCTGGATCACAAAAGATACTTGATTTAGAAAATTCTCCATGATGAAGCAATAATAGATCCATTTGCAATCTCACAACAGAAGCTGTGCTCACTGAAAGCTTGCTGCGTGGCTGTTGTGTATTTCCCAATAATTCCACAGGATATGCTGTCTGCTCACTGAAGCAGCTCAATAGGCATCACTGATTACAGTGCTTCTGATTCTTTAACCTCCCCAATCAATAACCTCTTGAAGCAAGAAGAAGGTCAGCTCTGAGACATTTTCAGTTCTCTTTTGTTGTCTGCACAGTTAATCGTTCATTTGCATTTCATTTATAACTTCATAAGAAGATAAAGAAAGCTTTGATTATATCTCAAAAGAAATGTAAAAAGCTGACATAAAGTCATTACATTGGGGACATGTGTTTTCTTTCAATATAACATTATTGGATCATCTATTTCTTTTGTATTTTATTAATAGAAATGTAATAATAAAAATGACTTGCATTAATTGGTGGTTTATCAGATTACTTTAATAAAATATATGCAAATGTATATGGTTAATTATCTGAGATTTTTATAGAGCAATCAGTCATCCAGCTACTCAGGAAGGCATAAGGAATAATCAGGTTAATTCTCGTATATGAAAAAAGATTGACACTTATGCCATACAACTAACTAAAGGGACAGTATGAAGACAAAAGCAAGATGCTGTAAATACTTGAAATCTGAAACAAAAAAACAAAATGATTACCAATATTCATCAGCATCAAAAGAGTAAGGAACAGAGTTAATGGTTTAGGCTATGGATCTTGACAACATCCCTGCAAAACAACTGATGACTTGTGCTCCACACATAACTACACCCATACCCAAGCAGTTTCAATACAGTTACAACACGGGCACCTACCTGATAAAAGTAGAAAGATACCAGCCACAAAAAGCAAGAACGATTCCAATCTGACCAATTACCACCCATGAACCTCCTCTCAACCATCAGCAAAGTGATGGAAGTTGTCATTAACAATGTTATTAAGCAGCATTTCCACAGCAACTGATGCTCAGTTATGTTTCCATCAGAGACGCTATGCTCCACACTTCCTCACAACCCTTGGACTGTACATTGACAAAACAAAATAATCTCAAGAGGAGACAAGAGAGTGACCGCTTTTGACGTTAAGATAGTATTCATCCAAGTACACTATCAAGGAACCTTAGCAAAATTGAAGTAAATGGAAATTAGGTGAAAACTTGAAGTCATAAGGCCTAGCACAAAGGATGATGGTTGTGATTGTCAAGTGTTAATTATCTTAGTCCAAGGACATTCCTGCAGGAGTTCCTCCGGTTGTGCTCGAGACTAACATCTTCAAGTTGCTTTAACAGTGGGGATTTGTGTTGATGATTGCACAGAGTTTGTTATCACTTTTAAAACTTAAGAAACAGTCCATGTCAATATACAGTAAGAGCTGGATAATACCCAGGCATAGCCTGATAAGTGGCAATAACATTCACACCACACAAGTGCATGCTAATGACAACTTCCAAAAAAAGAGAAACTAAAACTAACTCCCTTAAGTTTCAAAAGACACTGCCGAATTACAGATTATTAGCATCTTAGTATGTTGCCATTGACCAGAAACTGAAGTGGACCAATTGTATAAATATCATGGCTACAAGAACAGGTTAGAGTAGTTGCTGGGGTGAGCAACTCACTCCCCAAAGCCTGACTGTCATTTACAAAGCACAAGTCATGAGTGCAATGAGCACACTTTGTTTGCCTGGATGAATATGCCTCCACAGACACTCAGGAAACTCAACATAGAGTCATAGAGTCATAGAGATGTACAGCATGGAAACAGACCCTTCGGTCCAACCTGTCCATGCCGACCAGATATCCCAACCCAATCTAGTCCCACCTGCCAACGCTGGGTCCATATCCCTCCAAACCCTTCCTATTCATATACCCATCCAAATGCCTTTTAAATGTTGCAATTGTACCAGCCTCCACCAAATCCTCTGGCAGCTCATTTCATATATGTACCACTCTCTGAGTGAAAACGTTGCCCCTTAGGTCTCTTTTATATCTTTCACCTCTCACCCTAAACCTATGCCCTCTAGTTCTGGACTCCCCGAACCCAGGGAAAAGACTTTGCCTATTTATCCTATCCATGCCCCTCATAATTTTGTAGACCTCAATAAGGTCACCCCTCAGCCTCCAACGCTCAAGGCAAAACAGCCCCAGCCTGTTCAACCTCTCCCTGTAGCTCAGATCCTCCAACCCTGGCAACATCCTTGTAAATCTTTTCTGAACCCTTTCAAGTTTCACAACATCTTTCTGATAGGAAGGAGACCAGAATTGCATGCAATATTCCAACAGTGGCCTAACCAATGTCCTGTACAGCCGCAACATGACCTCCCAGCTCCTGTACTCAATACTCTGACCAATAAAGGAAAGCATACCAAATGCCTTCTTCACTATCCTATCTACCTGCGACTCCACTTTCAAGGAACTATGAACCTGCACTCCAAGGTCTCTTTGTTCAGCAACACTCCCTAGGACCTTACCATTAAGTGTATAAGTCCTGTTAAGATTTGCTTTCTTAAAATGCAGCACCTCGCATTTATCTGAATTAAACTCCAACTGCCACTTCTCAGCCCATTGGCCCATCTGGTCCAGATCCTGTTGTAATCTGAGGAAACCGTCTTCGCTGTCGACTGCACCTCCAATTTTGGTGTCGTCTGCAAACTTACTAACTGTACCTAACATCATCAGATCAAAAGAGCTCACTCATTTGGCACTGCATCCATCACATTAAACACTCACTCTCACCTTCTACAAGGTTTCTACACCAGTACATTCCTAACCCATAGCCTCTATCATGTAGGAAAAGGACAGCAAGTGGATGGGAACTGTTCCCATCTGCAAGTTCCCCTGTGAAACACACATAATCTTGTTTGGGGACGATACATTTGTTCCTTAACTGTTGACGGATCAAACTCTTGTTTTATCTTCCAAATTGCGTTATGGTGTTTTTGCACCAAATAAACTGTATGGGTTCAAGAAGTTGGATCTCCATCACCTTCTCAAAGACAATTAGCTATGGGCAACAAATTGCTTGTAAGCAATTTCCAAATCCCATGAAACAATAAAAAGAGCAATAATATTTGATCATTATGTGAGGTGATCAACTTGAAATGTTGGAGTTGCCTTTAACCTAGCAGGCTAATTGGGATTGGGTGGGATGTTGGATGCATTCTGTCTAATAGTAAATATTTATTGCAGATATTTGGGCAGTTGCTGCTTTATTAAGGGGTATATAGTTGGTTTTGAGAGCCCATTTGTCTGATAACTGCAATACTGAGGCAGTAGGAGATATGCTGAGTGGAAAGATTGCAAAACATCAGAAACCTGGAAGCAAGTGTCATTTATTGGTCAGTGGTTTTTAACCCAGCCATATGTTGCCTTAATATTTCCAGAGTTCCTGACCAAGAAACACATACTGGATTGGTGATGACCCACATGATGTCATTTCAACTCTACAGATGTAATTTGATAAAGTTTGAGATGAATAGCATAATGGAGGGAGCTATCAGAATGGAATCTTGACATTTAAAGACTCTGCCTTGTTCAGCAACACCTTCTTGAGTGTGCTTCAGATGACAATGAGGTTGTTCAAGGACATAGACTCCCTTGATAGAGGGTGGAGGAAGTTGATTAAAGAGGAGTAGGTCATGGTTGACCATGTCAGCAGCAACATGCTCATGGATTCAAAACCAAAGATGGGTTAATAACGTAACAGGGTGGAAAAGGGTGTGTAATGACATAATTATCAACATACTGATGTGTGCCCCTCCTCAACCCCCTCAACCTGCCAGCTGAAATGTACTCTAATACATTGGACATCATACTAGTACATCACACATTGTGCACATGTCCATCCCTCTTTGTTAATGCACTTCCCTACTTGCCCTTATCATCACTGATACTCAGATGTTTATGAAGTATCATATCACTCCCTCATAGTCATCTTAACAATAGCTCTGCATCTATTCATTAAACATATTCCAAAATTCTTGCTCATTGTTCTCACAGAGGAGAGTACAGAACTCTGGAGGAAGTCAGAGAACTAAAGATGTTCCTCAATATCTCTCAATAGGCATCCAAATTGGAGAGGTACAGGAACTCAGGAAAGTTGCATCATGCTTGGCCATCATAGATGGGAAGATGGGAACCTTATAATTACCTACTGACAGAACTAAATAACACCCAGCCACATGGCATACAGTGCTCAATCATGTTATGTTGACTTGATATTTACAGCCAACAAAATGTGACGATGTATGAAGGATCAATTAAAATATTATTACTGTGACCATCTAAGTCATGAATTCAATCTACTTCAGGGCCTTCAAGTGCTACACAGAAACTATTTAGAAATAAGTTTTGAAGAGTGCGCACTTTCACCTGATTCAGGCAGACTAGCTCAGACACTCACTTTTCCATGGGACTAGTAAAGCAGATGGTTGCGTTTTCTCCCGGTGACACACACATCACAATAGCACAGGAACAGACAGTGGAAAGGCAGGGATAGTTGTGCTGAGTCCACATCTGAGGCTGCAGGACACTCAGAGCTTTGCTTATCTGGGCACAGATGCCATACTGGGGACTGTCAAACATAAGGATACATCTGGTGCAGCAGCAACAACAGCAGGGAATGTTGGCAAGTGTTTCAGA
Source organism: Chiloscyllium punctatum (assembly GCF_047496795.1). NCBI lineage: Eukaryota > Metazoa > Chordata > Chondrichthyes > Orectolobiformes > Hemiscylliidae > Chiloscyllium > Chiloscyllium punctatum. Next base: position 57,753,888 of record NC_092763.1, on the reverse strand, counting down.
AGTACTGTACACACTCACTGAGAGATTGGAGAAGCATGAGTGCCCACTTGCATGGATCATCCAATGTGGTAACTAAATAAGTGCAGGTTGCTTTAAAAAATGGCTTGTATTTTATGAATTCCAGCTAAATGGTATGAATGGTTGATTGATTTTTTTCCTATCTCAGCTCTATCTTTACTCTCCTTTTCCAGTTTCTGCCCCCATACTATTATTCTCCCAACCACCTCCTTTGCTTTGACATTTTCCAGTTTCATTTTTGCTATGAACTTCCAATCTCCATACACGTCCATCATCACCAGGATAACCTAAGGATTCACATTTATTCACTGAATAAGGACCCAAACAATTGTGTCTACCACCACTCGCCTTTCTGGTTGAAATTGTCTGTGTCTGCGTGGAGTTCCTCCGGATGCTCTGGTTTCCTCCCACAGTCCAAAGATGTGCAGGTCAGGTGAATTGGCCATGCTAAATTGGAAATGGGTCTGGGTTGGCTACTCTTTGGAGGGTCACTGTGGACTTGTTGGGCTGAAGGGCCTGTTTCCACACTGTAGAGAATCTAATCTAATCTAATCAAAAGTAAATTGAGTTGCCTCTTGTTTAGCTCTAGTTGTTTCCTTCATATGAGAAGTGTTGCCATGGGAATTTATATGGTTTCCAGACATACCTGCCACATTTTGGGATATGTGGCATGATCTTTCCAATCCTTTCAGGCTCTATACAGACCCTTTGTTGTATATGGGTCTGAAATGGTTCATACATAATTAATTGCCAGAAGGATCACACTCTGATGTCAGAGTCCACCTTCTCAAAAGGTAATTAATGATGGTCAAAAAAAAATTGGCCTATCCAGCAATGCCCACATCCCAAACTGCAACAGGCTTCCCAGCTCTGATGGCCAGGCATGCTGCAGCTTTCCTGAGTTCCTGTTCCTGTTCCTCTCCAATGTAGGTGTCTATTGAGAGATATTGAGGAACATCTTTAATTCTCTGACCTTCTCTAGTGTTCTGTACTCTGCTCTGTAAGAACAATGCACGAGAATTTTGTAGCCAATAACAAGAGAAGGCATTTTTCCTGATCTACATCTTCACCTAAATTCTTTCAGTACATCCTTCTTATCATTTACAATTAGATATGAACATTAAACACTAGTATTTCAGTTAATTTCCACAATCTCCCGCCATAGGTATCATGTGCTTGAGGACTAATCTCCCACAACATTCCTGGCTCCCTTGGAGGACCTGTCTGATGTGCATTTGTCATTTCTTTGCATCGCTAATGCATTTGTGGACTGGAAAGACATCTTCTGACAACAGCGAGTCTTTAGACTGTGACCCATGTAAAGACTTGCATGTAGCACCAGTAAAGGCCAACCAAGGGAAAACTGGTCCACGGGAGAAGATTCCGGGACTTGGAGCAAAGTAGTTAGACTGTGTCAATGTTTTTGAGCTCTGAGCTATTTCAACTCATTACCATGTTCAATTTTAAATTTGGCTAAGACACTGTGTCTCTGAAAGAGCTCTATGATCTGATCTTGTTGATTTGGTCTGAAAAATCAATCCATTCCTTTTATAACTTGCTTAGGGTTTCTCTTGCAACCTTTAGCTGTCATTCAAATTCTGAATGGAGAATATTAATGTGATTTACTTTGGACTTAAGGACCTCTTCCCTCTGTATAATTTCTTAAAAACTAATTAAAGTTGTTGTACTGTTTGATGAGCCTTTACTGAGGACTGACATTTTTTCTAAACATGCCAAGTTGGCATTGACGTTCTTTGTGCATGATTGCAAAGATTTGTTGAATATAATTGGCTTCTACCAGCACGGGGGGTGGCAGCATCCAACTTGACTGAAGTTGCACCGGTCTTGAATTTGCTTTGAAATCCTGAGGCCTCTTCCTTGAATGAGTGAATTTGTTTTTTCTAACTTCATGTATTTAAGAATCTGTGTTTACTTCAGTGGCTGTAGACATTTTGAAAGCTTCAGTTGTTTTCATTATTGATTAAACGAGCATATGGTTACTTTCTTGGTTCCCAGCAGTTATCTGATTATCCATTTTGGAAGGTCCTTCTCGCTGAATTGGGCAGCTGCCTGCATCTGTTGCACCTCTCCATCTCCATTTCCAGCGACCGACTCAACACGGACATCTACTTCAAACCCACTGACTCCCACAGCTACCTGGGTGACACCTCTTTCCATTCCCCACCTCCTGCAAAAACGTGATCCCTAACTCCCAATTCCTCTGCCTCTTCCATATCTGCTTCCAAGAGGAGCAATTCCTCTCTAGGACAAACAGATGGCGTACTTCAAGGACCGGAATTTCCCCTCCCACGTGGTCAACAATGCCCTCCAGAGCGTCTCCACTTCCCGCACGTCTACCCTTGAACCCGATCCCTCCAACTATAACAAGGATAGAACCCTTGGTCTTCACCTTCCACCCACCACCAATCCCCAGATATGTTGCATCATCCTTTGCTGTTTCCGTCACATATAGTCAGACCCCACCACCAGAGCTATATTTCCTTCCCAATCCCTATCAGCATTCCACAGAGATCATTCCTTCCATGACTTCTTCATTAGGTCCATGGTCCCAACCAACTCACCCTCGTCTCCTGGCACCTTCCCGTGCCACCGGAAGAGGTGTAAAATCTGTGCCCACACCTCTCCCCTCATCTCCATTGTGAAGTCCCAAAGGATCCTTCCACATTCGCCAGAGATTTTCCTGCCCATCCAGACACTCACCTACTGTGTCCATTGCTCTCAATGTGGTCTCCTCTACACTGGGCAGAAAGGGCACCAAATTGATGAATGTTGTGGCCGAGCACTTCAACTCCCCTCCCACTCCACCAAGAGCATGCAAGTCCTGCGCCTTCTCCACCACGAAATCCAACCCTGGAGGAGGAACGCCTCATCTTCCACCTTAGGACCGTCCAACCACATGGCATCAATATTGATTTCACCAGTTCCCTCATCCCCCGTCCCCCCACCTTATCCCAGATCCAACCCTCCAACTCAGCATCGCCCTCTTGAACAATCCTACGTGTCCATCTTCCTCCCCACCTATCCGCTCCACCCTCCACTCTGACCTATCATGATCACCCCTAGCCTGCATCTATCTAACGCCTTCCCAGCTACCTTCCCCTCAACCCCAACACTCCCGTCTATTTATCTCTCAGCCCCCTTCACCCCCACCCCCACCCACATTCCTAATGAAGTGCTTATGCCGGAAATGTCGATTCCCCTACTCCTCGGATGCTGCCTGACCTGCTGTGCTTTACCAGTGCTGCACTTTTCGAAACTGTTGGACATGTTCTGTGCAATAAGTAGACAAATTTGTTTCTTCTTTATCTTCTTCAAGATAGAACTGATTTTCCTAAAAAGAAAAGAAAAAGCTTTTCAGGAATGATGTTCCCTGAATGCCAAACTACAGGACCATGTCGAGTTTCAGACTCAATCCTGCTCCTCTGCTTCCCCTACTTCAGCAGTCTCCATAGACTCTTCTGAAATGTATTTACTTGTGTATGCTCTTGCTGCAACCTAACATCATCGCTTCCCAGCAATAGAGATTTATTAAATCATGTGCAGCTTTGTGTGCTGAGAATTAGCCCTTGAGTGCTATACTACCTTCATCCAAAGGCTGTGAATAAAAGCTCCCTTCTATCTTTTGATCTGTAGTTTTTGTGGATTGATTTTACCATAGCACATAATTGAAGATATGCTTGCACCTTTATGGAGATTGTCTCATTCATGAATGTGCAAGTTATATGCAGAACGGCATGATGTTCTCAGCATAAAGACCAACAATGCACTGATGAAAGTTCCATCACCACCCACATACACTTTGTCCGGATGCATAATTATTCATGTAAAACTTCACATATCCTGTTTCTCCAATTTCTCAGTTGCAGAATCAAATTAATTTCAAGGCATGTCTTTTTACAACTAAGAATACTTCACTGATTGCAATTTTAGAGTTTACAAGATGAGAATGAAAGCTGCTGGCAGGGCCTAATCATATTTCTTCATCAAGTGGTTAATACAACTGAATGGCTTGCTAGGCCAATTCAGAGAGCAAATGAGAGTAAGCAACACTGATGTGGGTTTAGAGTCATATGTAGGCTAGGCCAGGTGAGGATGGCAGATTTCCTTCCCTGAAGGACATTCGTGAACCGATGGACTTCTCTGACAATCATTTCATGGTCATCAATAGATTCTTAATTCATCAGTAGATTCTGCCCTATTGGGATTCAAACCCAGATCTCCAGAACATCAGAGTCAAGAGTGTGGTGCTGGAAAAGCACAGCAGGTCTGGCAGCATCCGAGGATCAGGAAAATCGATGTTTCAGGCAAAAGCCCTTCATCAGGAATCTCCAGAACATCAGCCGAGTTTCTGGATTAATAGTCTAGTGATAATACAGTACCACTAGAGCAGTATCTCCCTGAAGTAAATGGTCTGTTTACATTTCATCAATATGGAAGCAAAAAATTCTTCCCGTTGATCTTCTGTCTATGTGTATGAATTTCAAAATAAAAATAACAGGAAGATGAACTAGAAATAATTAATGTATGCATGGTGAAAGACACGTTAAAGACTGAGCTGTCCAGAATAAAATTGGATATAATGGCAGCCTGGGTGATCTGGGGAGCATTTATTTGTTAAGCACGTGGTCAATAATGCTCTGTACCTCTGAAAAGCTAATCAGAACGGCAATCCTGAGAGACCTTTCCTCTGACTAACATCAGGAAATTTTACATTGTTGGCCTTAAAATCAGGTGATCCGTCACTGGTCACATGATTGTGTGCCACCAACCTTTATGATTCTGAAAATATCACTGGAATGATCTAAAGACAATCAGATTGTGGGGGTAATGACTTTGACACTCACTGTTAATGTTTAACATCAGGTCCAGTTGACAGCAAACCTTGGTCAAGTAGGCAGCAAGTGTCTTCCACCATGCTGATAAGGAGGATGCGCAGAGTTTACATTAAGACACCCGAACTGGCTTAGATGCATCCAAAGATGAGGAAGAGAAAGTGGAAGTTGCAGAGGCATGACCCCAAGTTCCAACCTTCATTAGATTGATAGATTCTTGTTGTCTCAGGGAATTAAGGGCTATGGGGAGAATGCGGGTAAGTGGAGTTGAAGTGCCCAGCAGCCATGATTGAATGGCGGAGTGGACTCGATGGGCCGAATGGCCTTACTTCCACTCCTATGTCTTATGGTCTTATGGTCTTAGAGTCAGGGCTAGCAGCAGGAGAATGAAGAGTTGCAAATGTCCTTTTCAATGAAGGATGTAAACATAAGTCCAGCAACTACAGTCTATTTAGCTTAACCTTGGAGGTGGACCAAGCTTTTAAAAAAGATAATTTGGGAGAAAAAAACAATATTTGTCAGTTAGGCAAATGCAGGTGAATTAAGAAAACTAGTACAGATTTGTTAAGGACAAATGATGTTTCATTAAACTGCTTGAGTTTTTTAATTGAGATAACAGAGTTTTGATGAAAGCAAATACTACGTAATGGTATTCCAAAGGCCTTTGAAAAGGTAGAGCAAAATAGGCATGTGGGCAAAAATTGTCTGAGGAAGTAGTGGAGGCAGTTTCAATCAAGGCATTCACAAGGGAAAGGGCTAAGTATTTCAAAAAGAATAATGTGCTGGGCTATGAAGAAGAAGTGAGAAAGTGTTACTGGATGAATTGTTCTTGAGGAGATCCATCATGACTTCACAGGACCACTGTGTTTTAACAGTTCTATGGTTTTGTAGTGCTATCTAACCTGACATTGTCACTTTCCTCTGATCCTGGTCTCCTGATAAAGACTGTAAGCTCAGAGTGTTGGGGTAATCAAACTATCTTTCTCTGTTGACCAGCACTGTCCTGTGGAGCTACCATTAGTGAGAAGCAGGGTATTGCTGCTCTCCTGTTGGTCATTTTAGTCCTTATATGATTTCCAAAATAGTCCAACTTTAATGACACTGGTCATTCTCCTCCAACAGATCAAGAACTCCTAATGCCCATCAGAGTGCAGATCTCCAAGAGATCGGTGATATCCCTAACTCAGTGAAAACGGTCATGATAATGTTTCATGCATCTTCTCAGTATAAGTTTTTCTTTATTTACTTGTGGGATGTAGATATCGCTGGCCAGCAAGTATTTATTGCCTGTTGGTAGTTGTCCTTGAGAAGGTGGTCGTCTTCTTGAATTCTTTTCAACAACACCTTTCACACAGGGAAACATGAAATTCACCATGAGATGTCGATACTTATTCACACATTTCCCAGTCATGTCTGCAGCCTCCTCCATACCTTTCTGCTCTTACCTTGCTTTCACTGTTGACTTCCTGGAAGTTCAAAATAGTTGGGGCTACCACAATGACTCACAGAGGGATCAGGAAGCAGAATACTTAGTAAACCAAATCCTAATGGGTGGAATTTTTGTCTTCCTGATAAGTAGTTCTTATTGTGTGATTTACATGACATAGAACTTTAGAACCACAAAATCATGAAGAATCTAACTAATAGAAACTGCCTGTCAATGGCAACTAATGTCAATTAACTGCAAGTGACAGCCTGAATAAAGTGTTAATTGATGTATCAGGAATCTGATTTAGCAGTTGTAACATAGGTCAAAGTCATGGGGCTCTTGTGGTACAGTGGTAGTGTCCCTAGCTCTGAGCTAGCAGGCCTGGATTCAAATTCCACCTATTTCTAAGGTCACTCACAATATGTCTGAATGGCTTGATTATAGCCCAAAGTGCAGCATGATCAGGAAATAAATACTTTCAAGTCAACCTGTTCAGAGATGTTATTACAAACTTTGATTGAAAGGGGGACTTGAATGCAGACCTATTGGCATAGAGGTAGGGACACTACTACTGCACCACAGGACCCCTTCAGAGTTCTTTGATGACAGTGTGCAGAAGTCAGGGATTTGATGCATGGGAGTTCTATGCAGAAAGGGGAAGAGGTTTTGTTTTGTCTTATCATTACTTTACAAAATTTTGTGCACAACTCATTTTGCAAAAAGATAATGGGATTAGATTCTTTAAATTTATTGAAGACCAAGTTAAATTTTTGATAGATAAGGGACTATGGATGCTAACAGGAAAATGGAGATACAACTATTACCAGATCAGCCATGATCTTCTTGAATGGTTGTGTAGACTTGAAAAGGCTAAAAGCCTACTCCTGCCCGCAAGTCCTACATTCCGATGTAAAATAATAACTAGAGGGGCAGCACAGTTGTTTAGTGGTTAGCACTGCTGCCTCACATTATCAGGGATCCAGATCTGATTCCACCTTCGAGCAATTGTTAGTGTGGAGCTTGCACATTCTCCGCGTATCTGAGTGGGTTTCCACAGAGTGCTCTGGCTTCCTGCCATGGCCTAAAGATGTGTACGTAAGGTGATTTGCCATGATAATTGCCCTTAGTGTCCAGCGATGTGCAGGTTATGTGGGTTAGACATGGGAAATGCAGGGCTACAGGTATAAGGTAAGGGAATGGATCTGGGTGGGAGGCTCTTCAGAGACCTGGTGTGGACTCGATGGGCCAAATGGCCTGCTTTCACATCGTAGGGATTCTATGATTCCATAATTAAGTGAACAAGTTTGAGCAGGCATGGCAGGTAGCATATTTGTACATAACTGCATCTGTGGTAAGTGAAGCATGAGCAACTTTAACTTAGAATTACTTTGGGACTTCAGGGAAGAGAAGAGTTAGCTGGGTACTTTGTTCCAGGAGACAGTCATACCCCTTTGATTAAGCAGAATGTTAACGATAATCAGTGTTCGAGAATAAGGAGAATGTCAGAACTCAGACATATATGGAATCTAAGATCTACCATTGCAAACATAGCTGTTGTCTTTACTTAGCAGATACAATTTACCACTCTGTATGTGGACAGGATCAAAGGCTGTGGGGAATAGTCTAATTGACCATTCTTCCATGGTGCAGGAGGACATTCAAGTAATACCAGTAAAACAAATGTGCAACCTATAGCATAGGGACACAGTCTTAAGATTGGGTTGATCATTTAGGACTGAAATGAAGAAAAAGGTTCTGCACTCAGAGTATTATAAATCTTTGAGGTTGCTATCCTAATCAAGAGATATGGGTATGGGTAGAAAGGAGTGTTGAAACTGATGATCAACAGTAATCACATCAAATAGCAGAGTTGGTTCGAGGAACAGAGTGGCCTAACCGTGCCTCTGCTTGTGTTCATTGTGAAAGCCACTGTAACTAAGCAATAAACATATTGAAATTAGCAACCCTTCTGTCTTGAGGTTGATGTATGCTAACGCGGTGTAGTTAGATGTAGAAATCAGCAGGTTGGTGCTGGTATCCTGATGCACTAATCCATTCTTCACCCATGCCATAACCCATGGAATTATTGGGGTTAAAACTCCCTCCAGCATCTTTTTGAAGATAGGAGCTCAAACATGTGAATTCAAAATATAATCTGATCAGTATTCTATTCAAGATTAGAATAACTTGTTCCAACCTGTGGTCAACTGTCCTTGAAATACAGCCAAGTACCTGATTAATATGGTTGACAACAGCTCACGCTCGGTTATGCTCCTCACACAACTGATTCATGATTACGGTTGTGTATTTTTCACGAGCTGCATGGAATTCATAAACCAACAAAGACCTTGTGAATTCATCAATGTCAGAGTGAGCAACATTCAAACATGGTCCAAGCAGAGAGTGCAGCTACAGGAAGTGTACAGTCATAGCCTTTGAACCTCCATGTATAGTTTCTTTGTAGTTTGAAAGTTGGTTATTACATTTTAGCCATATCCCTGGTTGTTACTGCTTCAAAAAGGCCTCCGCCTAACTCACTGCTAACTGTTATGGTTGTAATTTCTTTTTAATTCTTTCAGATGAGTCTGGCACCACTGGCTGGGCCAACATTTATTGTCCTTGAGATGGTGGTGTGAGCCACCTTCTTGTAATACTGCAGGCAATACAGAGTAGGTGCATGACTTTTCATATTGTACTTAAGGTGTTAACTCTGTTTCTCTCTCCACAGAGGCTTCAAATACTTTTTGCTTTTATTTCATATGTCAAGGTATGATGATTAGATTCTCTCTACTAGAGAGGATTATTGCCTGGCATTTTTTTCTGTGTGGTCCGAATGTTACTTTCCACTTTTCAGCCCAAGTCTGGATATTACCCAAGTCTTACTGCAATCAGACAGAGTTTGCTTCAGTGTCAATCAAAGAGGCCACTTTGGCCTGAATTGTGTCAATATTTTTGAATGTTGTATGAGCTGCAGTCATCCAAGAAGCATCACATTCAGAATTTGTAATTTAATTGTGGATGATGGATTAGTTTTGGGATAAATGAGTCCAGTTATTTTTCATGCATTACCTTGCATTTGTAGCCACATTATTTAAGTGGTTGGTCCAGTTCAGCTTCTGGTCAATGGAAACCCCTCGGATCTTAATGGCTTGAATTCAGAGATGCCATTGCTATTGATGGTAAAGCAGAAGTGGTTAGATTCTCTCTTTTTGGATGGAGGTGGTCATTGAATGTCAGAAATGTCACTTGCTACTCATCAGCAGACCTTAATGTTATCAGCGTCTTACTGCATGGCTGCATATCCTGATTTAGAAGCTGAGGAGTTATGAAAGTTACTGAACACTGTGCAGTCAACAGTGATTGCACCACTTCCATCCTTCAATGGAAGATAGATAATTGACTAAGCAGCTGTCGATGGTTGCTCTCAAATCACTACCCTCAGGAATACCTTTACTGGGTGATGTTCTGGAATTACGCTGACTGGTCTCAGAAAACCACAGCCAGCTTCGTTTGTGCTAGGTTGGCTTCCAGCCAGTGGAGAACTTTCCTCTGATTCTGAATTGTGATCTGCTTTGCATAACTGAATATTTAGAAGTAAACTTTAGAAGTTAGATATTGGTGTGAGGTCGGCAGCTTAATAGCCAGGACAGGTGGATCAGCATCAAAGAGTTAGGTGTGATTTCTGACTGCTAAGGATGCTGCTCGGTGAGTGATGGGGCAGTTAGGGTATTGAGCAGTGATTGAGTCAGGTGTTGACATGCAAAACAGATGCATTGGTTCAGCCACTTTTGGAATATTGCATGTAATTATGGTCTCCCCACTATGAGAAGGATGTTGTGAAACTTGAAAGGGTTCAGAAAAGACTTACAAGGATGTTGCCAGGGTTGGAAGGTTTCAGCTATTGGGAGAGGTTGAATAGGCTGTGGTTGTTTACCTTGGAGTGTCAGAGGCTGAAGGATGACCTTATAGAGGTTTATAAAATCATGAGGGGCATTGATAGAATAAATAGACAAGGTCTTTTCCCTGGGGTGGGGGAGGCTAGAACTAGAGGGCATAGGTTTAGAGTTAGAGGGGAAAGATATAAAAGGGACCTTTAAGGGCAACCTTTTCACATAGATGGTGGTATGTGTATGGAATGAGCTGCCAGAGGAAGTGATTGAGGCTGGTACAGTTATAACATTTAAAAGTCATCAGGAAGTGGTCAGCATGTAGTGTCCTTGAGACCCTTCAGGAAAAGGAGAGGGCGGATCCTATCGAGCGGTTCCCTGAGCAGACTGTCAAAGCCATTTGGCAGAATGCCTCATCGCCAGAACTTTCCAAAAAGCACCAAGACATGGCTTGGCTGATGGTGAGAAGGGCTCTGCCTGTGAGATCCTTTATGCACTCCCGGACTCTCACCTCGAAGCAGCTGCGGAGGGGACGAGACTGTCACACACCTCCTTCTGGAGTGTGCCTGTGCAAAGGAAGTCTGGAGAGGAATGCAGTGGTGTTTGTCGAGGTTCGTCCTGAGCAGCTCCGTGATGTTGGACTCCGTGCTCTACGGTCTGTTCCCCGGGACGCACACTGAGACAAACATCGACTGTGCCTGGAGGATCATCAACTCAGTCAAAGATGTGCTTTGGTCTGTCCAAAACCTGTTGATCTTCCAGTTGAAGGAGTTGACCCCGACTGAATGTTGCAGACTGGCACATTCCAAGGTCCAGGAGTATGTGTTGAGGGACGCGCTGAAGCTTGGGACAGCTGCCACCAAGACGTGGTGGGGAAAGACCACCATGTAAGGTCTGCTTGGCTAAGAAGAACAGAGGGCCCACTCAGTAATTGGGCCACACTGATGCCTCCGCAAAATATCTGGATGGTCAAAGTACAGACTTGTATAAATGAATAATTAATTCCGATCTTTGTATGTAAAGAAATGCAATGTGTGTATAAGAATGGCATGACCAATTATATAGATATCAAAATAATTTTATGAATAAAGAATATTTTTGAAATAAAAAAAATTTAAAAGTCATCTGGATGGGTATATAAATAAGAAGGGCCTGAAGGAATATGGGCCAAATGCTGGCAAATGGGACAAAGTTTATTTAGAATATCTGGTTTGCATGGATGAGTTGGACCGAAAGGTCTGTTTCTATGCTGTACATCTCTATGACTCTATGACTCTATGACTCTGAGTCTCACCAGGCTGTCCATGCCAACTGTTTAATTGCATGGGCACCATAATATATAAATCAATTGGCTTGTTAACAAGCACAGGTGTTTGTGTCTATTTATCAAAAATTGGCAGGTGGATTAGGATTTCACCTTTGCCTGCTTGCTATATTATAGGGCCATGGTCAGGGATTAGGCAGGTGATGAGCTGGCCACGTATCATATCTTATGTGCCCATTAGCAGGGTGACCATGGAGGAACAATGGCGGATATTTCTTTGTATAATGCAGAAGTTACAGGATCAGTTCATTCCTAAAAGGAAGAAAGATCCCAGGAGGAGGCATGGGCGACCGTGGCTGATGAGGGAAGTTAAGAAACATATAAAGTTAAAAGAGAAAAAGTTTAACATAGCAAAGATAAGTGGGAAAACTGAGGAGAAGCTTTTAAAGAGCAACAGAGGATTATTAAGAAGGAAATACGCAGAGGAAAAATGAGGTACGAAGGTAGACTGGCCAATAATATCAAGGAGGATAGTAAAACCTTTTTTAGGTATGTGCAAGGCAAAAAAATGGTTAGGACTAAAATTGGGCCCTTGAAGACAGAAACAGGGGAATATATTACGGGGAACAAAGAAATGGCAGAAGAATTAAATGGGTACTTCAGATCTGAGTTCACTGGGGAAGACACAAGCAATCTGCCTGAGGTAACAGTGGCTGAAGGACCTGAACTTACGGGAATTTATATTTGCAAGGATTTGGTGTTGGAGAGACTGTTAGGTCTGAAGGTTGATAAGTCCCTGGGGCCTGATGGTTTACATCCCGGAGTACTGAAGGAGGTGGTTCTGGAAATCGTGGATGCGTTGGTGATCATTTTCCAGAGTTTGATAGATTCGGGGTCGGTTCCTGAGGATTGGAGGGTGGCTAATCTTATACCACTTTTTAAGAAAGGTGGGAGAGAGAAAGCAGGAAATTATAGACCAGTTAGTCTGACCTCAGTGGTGGGAAAGATGCTGGAGTCTATTACAAAGGATGAAATTACGGCACATCTGGATAGTAGTAACAGGATAGGACAGAGTCAGCATGGATTTATGAAGGGGAAATCATGCTTGACTAATCTTCTGGAATTTTTTGAGGCTGTAACTCTGAAGATGGATGAGGGAGATCCAGTAGGTGTAGTGTACCTGGATTTTAGAAAGCTTTTGATAAAGTCCCACACAGGAGGTTAGTGAGTAAAATTAGGGCGCATGGTATTGGGGGCAAAGTACTAGATTGGATTGAAAATTGGTTGGCTGATAGGAAACAAAGGGTAGTGATAAACGACTCCATTTTGGAATGGCAGGCAGTGACCAGTGGGGTACCGCAAGGATCCGTGCTGGGACCGCAGCTTTTTACAATATATGTTAATGATATAGAAGATGGTATCAGCAATAACATTAGCAAATTTGCTGATGATACAAAGCTGGGTGGCAGGGTGAAATGTGATGAGGATGTTAGGAGATTACTGGGTGACCTGGACAAGTTAGGTGAGTGGGCAGATGCATGGCAGATGCAGTTTAATGTGGATACATATATAGTTATCCACTTTGGTGGCAAGAACAGGAAGGCAGATTACTACCTCAATGGAATCAATTTAGGTAAAGGGGCAGTACAAAGAGATCTGGGTGTTCTTGTACACCAGTCAATGAAGGCAAGTATGCAGGTACAGCAGGTAGTGAAGAAGGCTAATAGCTTGCTGGCCTTCATAACAAGAGGAATTGAGTATAGAAGCAAAGAGGTGCTTCTGCAGCTGTACAGACCCCTGGTGAGACCACACCTGGAATACTGTGTGCAGTTCTGGTCTCCAAATTTGAGGAAAGACATTCTGGCTATTGAGGGAGTACAGTGTAGGTTCACGAGGTCAATTCCTGGAATGGCGGGATTACCTTACACTGAAAGACTGAAGCGACTGGGCTTGTATACCCTTGAGTTTAGAAGACTGAGAGGGGATCTGATTGAGACATATAAGATTATGAAAGGATTGGACACTCTGGCAGGACGAAACATGTTTCCGCTGATGGGTGAGTGCCGAACCAGAGGACACAGCTTAAAAATAAGGGGTAGACCATTTAGGACAGAGATAAGGAGAAACTACTTCACCCAGAGAGTGGTGGCTGTGTGGAATGCTCTGCCCCAGAGGGCAGTCTCTGGATTCATTTAAGAAAAAGTTGTATAGAGCTCTCAAAGATAGTGGAATCACGGGTTATGGAGATAAGGCAGGAAGAGGAATGATTAGGAATGATCAGCCATGATCATATTGAATGGCGGTGCAGGCTTGAAGGGCTGAATGGCCTATTCCTGCACCTATTGTCTATTGTCTATCATCAAAAACACACTCAACACAGGAGTCAGAAAATTCAGATGATAAAGTTACGTTCATTAACCTTAAAACCATATGTGAGGTGACTAGTTTTCTATAGCACTACTGACGGGTCTTTGAAGCTCAGGGTCTGGGAGGTTATTTTGCACCTGTTATCTTGTGCCAATTTAAATACTGTGGTGCCCAGGAAATTAATATCATCCTTGTGTTTTATGGCCGTATGTTTAATGGAGAGTTGATAATTATTGAGGATATTGATAAATTCTTCCAATTCTGCTTCTGTGTGAGTCCAAATATTTCACATTTAAACACACATAATAAAAGGTATTGGTACTATCTATCTGCATCACTGAATAAATTAGTTAGTAAACTAAAAGAAACCATGCCCAAAAATCAAAACATGGCCCACATGAAAATCTCAAGAAGAGACTTCAATAAAAGTGTTTTGATCCCTGTACCCTTTCCTGTCCTATCTTATTCTGCTTAGTGGCTAGAAATATAAGTACAGTTTCATTGTCTCTTACAGTGTATCATTAACATTGACTGAATACTCTTCGAAATACCAGAACAATATTGTCGCATTAAATGTCCAGTAGTCATGATTTGCAGATGCTGGTGTTGGACTGGGGTGTACAAAGTTAAAGATCACACAGCACCAGGTTAGAGTTCAACAGGTTTATTTGAAAGCACTAGCTTTCGAAGCACTGCTCTTTCATGCTCCTCAACAACCGCTTGATGAAGGAGCAGTGCTCCGAAAACTTATGCTTCCAAATAAACCTGTTGTACTACAACCTGGTGCTAAATGCCCAGAAGATAAATGTTCTTGTTCATTACATTGATAGCTTAATTGCACCTTTATAAAATAATTCATGCAATGACAAGGGTTAAGTCTAGTTCCAATTGAACCTGGAACCAATAATGTGTGTATGTACTTCAAAGAGGCTTAAATAAATTAATTACTGGCACTATGAGGAAAGGCTAATTATTTGCATTCTTGCTGAAGAATGAAATCAAGATGAAAATCATCCCAACACATTGCTAGCAATCAGAAACAAATGATACCATTATTTGGAAACATAAAATTTTCACAAGCAAAATACCGTGGAAGCTGGAAAATAAATATAAACAGGAAGTCTGAAAAATACTTCAAAAATAGGTCTGTAAGCATCTGGGAAGTACAGAAACAGAGACAATGAGGAGGTTATATGGACATTCTTCTCCACTCTTTCCCAATTGTTGGAAAGATGATGTGTGGAGTGACTGAATTAGGCAGGATGCAAAATTTCAACCTGCTAGCAGTGGGTTGAGATGCAGAGATAAGGTCAACTGCATGTGTGCATCATGTCATGAGTGAAGGGAATAGAAGAATGGAAGCCAGCATGGAAGTTCCTCAGCAATGAGGATGGATCAATGGTGAGGGAGATGGGGAAGGGGGTATAGAGTCACTTTGGGTTTGCGGCAGAGAAGAGTGAAGTATCCTGGCTGTGAAGACTGGATAGTGAAAACTTCAGCAAAGCTATGAAAATCATAGATCTCATGGTGGGTCAGGGTTGTCCACATATGGTATTGGCTGGCAAAAGGAACAAAAACAGTGAGAGATGGGGGAGTCAATTTGGTGATGGAGACATGTCATTCTGATATTAGGGTAGTCACAGGAGCTAACAACAAGTAGTGGTGATGTGGGAGAGTCTAGCCCAACAAAATGGCTATGTTATGGAGGGAAGGTTTAGATTCAGGGTGGGAGATAGCATTTTCCAAATGAATGGTGACAGTGTTCAGAACAAGGAGGGGAAAGTTGAAGGGTTCTGAAGGAAACTGGCAAAGTGTTATTGGAACTGTCAAGGGTGATGGAAACAAGGTTGAGGGTAACTTCAGAATAGTGGAGCATAATGGTTTCAAGCATTAATATTACAATGGCCACTTTCACAATATCTGCAGAAGCATATATGATGCTAGGATTGGAGAATGGAATGAGAAGAAGCCAAGTGTGTGAGGAGTGGAATTTTGGTCATGGACAATGGAGAGAATTGCAGATCTCCTTGCTCCTCAGTTCTGTAGGTGAAATCTATGAACTGACTTCCTCACACGGTTCCATTGCTGAAACATTTATGTGTTTCATGCACCCAATCGTCCTGCAACCTGGAGAGCATGAGCAGAGGATGTGACAAAGGAGGTTCTTTGTCAGTCAACAACAGAGACTGCACCACCAGCAAGAGGAAGCATCATACTTGGAGGCAGTTCAGGATACAGCCATTCATGAATAGCATTTTAGAAGCATTTGGCAATAAAGTTGTTGTAATGATGCAGACCCTCTGTTTGAAAAGAAAAGCCATCTTCTGTCCACCACTTATAGCAGCAATATAAGCTGAGAGTGAGCTTCATCAATGAAAGTGCATTCCTTGCCACTGAATCTCACCTGTTTCTCATGCACACCATGAGCATTTAAAAGTTTAAATGAGAAATGGGAGAAAGAGAGTTTGGAAGTGGCAACACCCTTCTGGTTGTGCTATTTGGAATGGAATGATGTTGCCAATGTTTTAACTTTACTGAGTATTGCCAGCACTTTCTGTTCATGTAATACATTTTCATGAAATGCATCAGTTACACTTTGTATACCAATTGTATATTTGTGACAGATTTTATAAAAATGCAGCTTACATAGGCTTTCAGCCAAGTATTGTACAAGATAATGATGTCTTGCTTGTGTTGGGAATGTTAGACAAATTGCTGTTAGCCTTGAAATACACTTTTCAAAATAGCCTCCACAGTGTTAACTGTCTTTGTTTGTCCTATTGTCTGTCAATGTTGCTGCATATTTTAAATAGATAAAAAAGACTGACACAGCATTGAACAGGGCGAGAGATTTTTTTCTTTATTAACATTGAAAGGAGGTTAACAGAGGGCAAACTTTGTCGTTTTCTGACTTACAGAAATAAGTGATACATAATCACATCTTCCCTGTCAGTAGATGAAGCCTGTCAATCTGAATCGCGTTACATCTTATCAGACTTTTGATGATTCAAAGGTGACCTTCGGTTGCTTTAATGTTTTTAGTTGTTCAATGCTTATTATTGCTATTTTAGGTGAGTTTCCTGCTTCACTTGTGCACTGCATTGCTTAAATTTTAGCACTATCCTGGAATTAAAAGGTGCCAGTTATAAGCACCACTTCAAGATTGGAATATACAAATTTGCCACTTAAGTGTAGTATTAAACAAATACTAAGTGTTAAAAGTAGGAACTGTCTGGTGAGACAATGAACTAACAGTCTACTAACTTAGCTGACTGCAAAAAGTTTTAAGGCAATCTTTGAAGCAGTGTTGAGGACCTTTTCACAATCACTAGCAAACAATCAACATCATCAACACAACATTATGAGTGATTTATCTCATTGCAGTTTCATTGCAGTACAAGTTAACTGCAACACTTAACTACATTGCATTTACATTAAAACAGAGATAGGCATGTCATCTCTAGATCCTGGCAGACTTTATATGTTTGCATAACTGTTACCATATCTTGTTGTTTAAAACTTAGTCATGGTTACTCTCTCTGCCTTTGCGAACAAACAGACCCTTAGACTCAGCAGAGAAAGTAGAATGTTTCCTTGTGGGATATATGTACTAGTTTGGTTATTTTAAAGCAGTTAAAGTACTGGCAGCAATTTACCCCAGCCACAAGCTGACAGGAGCATCACATAAAATATGGTGGTCAAGAATGGGTTCATTGCAGAAATACAAGGTAACAATGGTGGATCACTTTAAGAGCATTAGTATTTCAATAAGATGCAGAAATCAGCAGCTGGAACTGTGTGAATTGAGAAGCTGTCAGAGTACTTATTAAAACAACAGAATCAGAAGTGCATCAGAAGAAACCCTTCTCCTCAAAGCTGGGAAGAGACACAAGAAATTTGGTATAATTTAGCATTCAGTTTGAGAAGGAGAAACTTGGGTCAGAAACAACGTTGCTCAGACTAAACAACAGTCATTACAAAGGAATGAGGATAAAACTACCTGAAATGGACTGGGAAAGGAGTTCAGCAGCAAAAAACAGTTGACCAAAAATAGCAGGTTTGAGAAAATAGTTCATGGTTCACAGTAAAGACCTATTCCACAGAGAACAAATGTTTCTAGGATTGGAATAAACCAACATTGGTTAACCAGGGAAGTTATGGGTGGCATCAAGTTTGAAGAAAACAAAAAATACAATGTGAAACAAAATAGTGATAAATCAAAGGATTAGAAAGTTTTAAAAAGTGACAAAAGAAACCACAAAACAGTAATTAAGAGGGAGAAAATAGAACTTGATCGTAAAACATGCAAATAATGTCAAGGCAGATAGCAAGAGCTTCTGTAAATATATAAATATGAAGAAGGAAGTCAAAGTGAACATGGGGCACTTTGAGGCTGAAGCTGGAGAAATAATAATGGGGAGACTAGGAAATGCAGATGAGTTGAATACATGCTTTGTCTTCATTGTAGAAGGCAGTAATAGCATTCCAAAATTATTAATTAATGAAGAGCTAAAAGGAGGAGAGGAAATGTAAGAATTATCAGTAAAGAAACAAGTGTAATGGCAATTGATGGGACATGAGATCAATGCGGCTCCTGGACCTGATGGATTACAACCTCGGATATTAAAAGAAGTAGCAACAGATATATTGGTAGAAATCCTCCAAGAATCTTTAGATTTTGGAAAAATCCCAGAGGATTGGAGAACTGCCAATGTAACGCCTTCATTTAAAAAGGGGAGGAGACAAAAAGAGGAGACTATAGGCTAGTTAGCTCAATGACTGTTTTTAGGAAAATGTTAAAGTCTGTTGTAATGGATGCAGTAACAGAGCATGTAGAAATAGATAATATGAATAAACAAAGTCAATATCACTTCATGACAATGTTATGCACCAGTCCAGACCCCCTCAAAACATTTCAAGAAAATAGCCCAGAACCTAACTTTGCTAGTTTTTTAAAGTAGGTATAATCCAAATATTTCAGGAAAAATACAGCTGGTCAAACCAAAGTTTATTTACAAGATTATCGAATGAAACATAAACAAAAGAGAACAGAATACAGATTAACTGAACCTATTCAAAAACCCAACAGATTATCCCAACTTAATAATGCTGTTCCAAATACTTGCAACAATCTCCTCAAAAACCCCTTGGCACAAAAGGTGAAACCAAACACAGGGTCTTACAGGAGAGAGATCAGAGAGAGAGGAAGGGTCAACATGGCCCTGCTTTTCTAAAGTCCAGCAGCTTCACAACTGCCTGACTGCTTTCAGTGAATAGCCAGACTGCCAAAAGCCAAACCGAACTAGAGAGAAACTGAGCTGGGAGAACTGGCCACTCCCCTTTCATTGCACAAGTTTTTTTAATTTAAAAGCCTTTTGCCTGAGGCAGTATCTGTTAGCTATAATCAAATTGACCCTAAAACCCTTCAACCCCAGACTTTTCGTAACCTGGGTCTTTACGACCTCCTGAGAAAAAAATGAAGGGCAACATTGTTAAAAGAGCAGCATCATCACAAAGGAGAAATCATGTTTGACAAATTTATTAGAATCCTTTGAGGTGGTAATAAGCAGAATAGATAAAGGGGAAACAGCAGATGTAATGTATTTGGATTTTCAGAGAGAGTTTGACATGTTAGGCTACTTAATAAGGTACTTCATAACATGGCTTGAAACAATGACATGTTTCTACTTTTCTTAAAGAAGAGTACAGGCCATGACCACACAGTACATTCAGACAATTAGGTAAAAACAAGGAGTGAAGATGCTGGAAACCAGATTCTGGATTAGTGGTGCTGGAAAAGCACAGCAGTTCATGCAGCATCCGAGGAGCAGGAAAATCGACGTTTCGGGCAAAAGCCCTTCATCAGGAATACAGACAGAGAGCTTGAAGGGTGGACAGATAAATGAGAGGAGGGTGGGGTTGGGGAGAAAATAGCATAGAGTACAATAGGTGAGTGAGGGTGAGGATGAAGGTGATAGGTCAGGGAAGAAGGTGGGGGAAGGTAGAAAAGAGTACAATGGGTGGATGGGGGTGGGATGAAGGTGATAGGTCAGAGAGGAGGGTGGAGTGGATAGGTGGAAAAGAAGATAGGCAGGTAGGACAAGTCATGGGGACAGTGCTGAGCTGGAAGTTTGGAACTGGGGTGAAGTGGGGGAAGGGGAAATGAGGAAACTGTTGAAGTCCACATTGATGCCCTGGGGTTGAAGTGTTCCGAGGCGGAAGATGAGGCGTTCTTCCTCCAGGCGTCGGGTGGTGAGGGAGCGGCGGTGAAGGAGGCCCAGGACCTCCATGTCCTTGGCAGAGAGGGAGGGGGAGTTGAAATGTTGGGCCACAGGGCGGTGTAGTTGATTGGTGCGGGTGTCCCAGAGATGTTCCCTAAAGCGCTCTGCTAGGAGGCGTCCAGTCTCCCCATTGTAGAGGAGACCGCATCGGGAGCAACGGATACAATAAATGATATTGGTGGATGTGCAGGTAAAACGTTGATGAATGTGGAAGGCTCCTTTTGGGCCTTGGATGGAGGTGAGGGAGGAGGTGTGGGTGCAGGTTTTGTAATTCCTGCGGTGGCAGGGGAAGGTGCCAGGATGGGAGGGTAGTTTGTTGGGGGGTGTGGACCTGACCAAGTAGTCATGGAGGGAACGGTCTTTGCGGAAGGTGGAAATTGGTGGGGAGGGAAATATATCCCTGGTGGTGGAGTCCATTTGGAGGTGGTGGAAATGTCGTCGGATGCTTTGGTTTATGCCAAGGCGGAAATGTCAGATGCTGCCTGAACTGCTGTGCTTTTCCAGCACTACTAATCCACATTCAGACAATTAACAATCAATACACAATATTGCTTTGACTGTTACTTGGTCCAATACCATTTCCTGGGAACCAACTTTGCTTTCCAACACTCAGGCCATCCTTATCTCACTAACTAAGCCTTTGCACCTGCATCTGAAGGTCAGTTAGGATGGCCAGTAGTGTCTCACCAAGTCGAGTTATTTCTATACTATAAAGGGAGAACTGTCAGCTAATCTCTATTGAAGCAGACTGTGATTAGTCAATTATGCAGTTATAGCAGAATTGTCAATTTGCAGCCTAGAAGCTATTTTGTTATTTGCATTGAGAAGCCATTTTACTGCCACCTAAGTTATTAAGAACATCTATTAAGCGGTTGTCCTGGCAACAACAGGTTACCTCAGCCTGTATTCAGGCTTCATATCCTCAATATCAGCATTTATCCATAACTGAATGATTAAATCTTTGAGCGAAATATTACAAACAATATTGATATGCTAAATATTTAAATCAGCTTTCAAGTGATGAGAACAAACAATCACATTGAAAAGAAATAACAGGAGAAATAATGTTGCCTTCAAGTTTTAATATGACTGGAACTATGGTAAAGTTAGATAAAATTCAGAGTGTAAAATGAAAAGATTTGAAATTAGCTGGAAAAGGAACAAAGTTACAAATGCTAAGATTTGAATCACTGGAAACAGCTTGAAGAACTGGATCAGTCAATGGCGAATCTGAAACCAAGACTTGTCTGGAGTGTATCAACCTCATAGTGGATTGCATATGTTTACCATGGGAGGTAACTATTGCTTCCATGTTTGAAAGATAAGGCTCCAAATTGCACATAAAACCTGTGTCAGGTTATAAGGGACACATTTTTGTTCCAAATTTTGGAGGGTGCATATCTTGCAAATGTAATCATTCTTTCTTACATCATTTAACAGAAAGGAACTGTAATGTACCTGTGAAAGTGAGATCACCTCCTGATAAAAGCTTACTTGGAATCCATCAACTCAACAAAGGGAATGACTAAACACACGGTGTTTACTAAATACACTGCCTACATGCTGTGCAAACCAAGTTCAGATTTCAATTGCTTTGACTTTTCCAAAGCAGATTGAAAAAGGTTAGGGTGTAAAATGTAAACCTTGTCTTTTATTGTGATTTTTTAAAAAACTTGAATTATGTTGTAAACGTTTAGCACAATATAACATGTTCAATGAAGCTGTTTGCACATTGTTACGACATGATGTAAACTCCTCTGCTAATTTAAACCTGACACACAGAAAAGATTTACCCCATGCTGTAATTTGTTAAAACTCACGAGGCAAAGAACTATCCCAAAAATCACTCCTTAAAGTAATAATTAACAACTTTAATTTTTAAAAGTTTAATAGAGAATAATTAACTAACAACTCTTTACAACTCATTTATCTAAACTTATACTTTACCTTCCCCTCTACAATATTAGTCCAATAAGACACCTGATTAAGATTGACAGAAAAATTCACATTTCAAAAAACCAACTAGCTGTCAAATCTTCTCTTGGTATCTTCCTCTGTCTTCTTTATTCTTCTTAAGGTTTCTGATTCACAGGCCATTGATAGATAAAGGTATCTTTAAAAAAAACTATTTCCCGGATAATCTGCATATGTTAGTGGCTTGGCAGTTCTCCCCTCAACCATTCAATTTTTCCCAGTCTTATACCCCAAAGATTGTTTCATTGGTTTTTAATATTGCCAATATACTAAACTCAAACTTGATTGGAGGTTGGTATTTTGGGACTTAATTGGCCCAATTTGAATTTGTTTTTGTCTCATAGCAACTCAGCTAGTGCTCGTTGCTGTATCAAATGTTATATTGTAAGTTCTCCAGCACTCTGTGTACTTGCTAAATCTTTCACTCTCTTAAAGATACGGTACACTTCTACACCTTCATAACAACATTAGGTTTGGACTTTGATTTTACTAAGCTAAGACAATCTTCTTAGTTTGTGTTATACTCTCCCATAACAGTGTAGTCGATATTTTTTTGAGAAGTGATTGAATTGTGTCCTATAACTGTAAAAGAAATTCAAATACTTAAATTTACACACATCAGAGATGGAACAGTTGCTGTACAGAGAGACATGATTGTCATCTCTTGACTACTCTATCTCATAGGGCAGATTCAAAAAACATCTAAGGGGACTATGGACTAATAACTTCCCTTTAATTGAGCATTATCATCCATTTCAGCTTGAACTGTGCAGGAGCATAATCCGATGAGGGGATACCAGCCTTAGGCAGCTAGTGAATGTTGTTGGAGGCCCATACATGAAGGGCTGCACTGGTAAGCAGGTAAGTTCATTTCGGTAGGGATAACAGAATGAGGCTCATGGATACAGAGGTCTCTGGGGGCCAGGAGGCTAGGGAATGCAGGTGGCTTGCAGCTGCTAACCCCCTTTACCATCTTTTCCTGACAAAGGAATAGCACTCTGAAATTTTGTGATTTCAAATAAGCCTGTTGGAATATAACCTGGTGTCCTATGACTTCTGATTTTGTGCACCCAGTCCAACACTGGCCCCTCCATACCATCTTTTCCTGCAAGTCTCCCCAGATTGGGATGAATAGGGGCTATCCAACCCAGTAACAGTGTGCCTGAGTTTTCTGGTCAGGAAAGCAAGCAATCTTCTCCCCTTCCACACTGGCAGATTGTGGGCCAGTAATAGGTTGAGTCTCTTAAATGACCATTAACTGACAACTTCAGGATGCTAATTATGGCAGGTTAAGAACGTCAGCTATCACCATTCTCACCCAGAACTTTATTGTTGAGGTGGAGAGAAGGGAATAACTACCTGTTCCTAGGGCCAACCTGCCTATTTATTTGCCCATTCCACCACATTCCCTACCACTTCAATAAGCAGAAATGTCATGCACATTTCTCTTATCTGAATATTTATAAAACAATTATTCACCTACCAGAAAAGAACCTGTTTAGCTGGTTGATTCTAAACTGATTATAATGTTAAAGATTTCAGAAGGCCCAGGGATTCTGAAAGCAAAGAATCATAATATTCTGACTATCGGATGAGACATTTAACTGAAGCCCTGCTTTTCTGTGGATATATAGGAACCCAAAGTGTCATTTCAAAGAAGACCAGTGCAGCTATCCCCACCGTCTTGACCAATATTTATCCATTAACTAACAGCACTAACAAAATGCATAAGATCTAGTCATTGATACATTACAGCTTGTCGCAGATTGCTGTGCATAAATTAGCTTTTGTTTTTGCTACATTACAACAATCATTGCATTTAACATATACTTTATAGGTGATAAACTGTTTTGTGATGACCTGAGGCTTTGAAAGGTGCAAAATGCATGTACTTCTTAACTGAATTCTAAAGAAAACACTAGAGTTCATAACTCCTCGACTTTCTGACCGATAGGTTATCAGTTGGCCTTGATATCCTGATGAAGCCCATTGAAAGATAAATGGTTGATTCAGGGGTTAACAATTAAGATTCTACCTGAAGCCTATTTTCCTCACAGTTGGCAGTAATGTGTTTGGCAGTGATTCAGGTCAAGACCTCCAGTAAAATCAAATGAGAAAATATATTTGACATTTAATCGGAATAATGATGATGATGCAATCAGCACCACATTATGCACTTTGCACCTGCTGGAGGGAATTCTTACCCTATCTAACAGCAGAAGCATGAAGAGTGGAGTCAGGAGGAGCACCCAAAGTTGTTACACTTAACCTTTTGCTGTACTTGTCAGAATCATTCCTGACTCCTACCTGATGCCCTCCTTTAAATTTTCTCGCAAACATCAGACACCTCTGAAGATTCAACCAAATGAAAATCATCAGGGCTGCTCACTCTGGAGCCATTTGCATGATGTTCAGATCAGAATGGATAGTCATCCCAGAATTCAGATAAATGTCCCCTTGATAAATCCTTTTGGTGCTTGGTTAAGAGAGTTAATTGATAAGCCCATGGATTGAAATGGCCTGTCACATCAGGACCATCTGAATGATGCACTCACACAAAATATAACATCAGTGCTTCATTGTCGAAGTTTCATTAACAAATATGCATATCACTTGTTTTATTACAGTCATGCATTGTAGAAACAAACCCTTAAGCCCACCGTGTCTATGCTGACCAACAAACACCAAACAACACTGATCCCATTTACCTGCTCTTGGTCTACAGCCTATTATGCCCTGGTGTTCTAAATGCTTTTCCAGAGGCTTCTTAAATGTTCATTCCTCTACCATCCTCTCAGGCAGCACATTTCACACTCCCACCACACACTGGGTGAAAAATCTTTTTTCTCAGACTCCTCTAAATTGTTTACACCTCACCTTAAACTTATGCCCTCCTGTCTCAGGCACATCTGCCATGGGGAAATGGTTCCCTCATAATCTACCATACCTTTCTCATAATTATACACTACAATATACCTATTGTTGACTTTAAGCAGAGAGATCATTTGGCACTCGCTATTATTGAACATGTAGGTTCAGTAAAAATGTACACAAAAATGCCAGATATACTCTGCATATCAAGAAGCATCTGTGGGAGAAACAGAGTTTCATAAATCTTCATTAGAACCTGTGTATTTTGAGAATATTTTGCTTTAATTTTAGATTCCTAATATCTGCAGTATTTTGCTTTTGTAAGAATATTAACACTGCATCATTAGAGAAATGGTAGAAATTTAATGGTTAGGCCATGCTAAATTGCCCATAGTGTTTGGTGCATTAGTCAGAGTGAAATGGGTCAGGGTGGTTACTCTTTGGAGGGTTGGTGTGGACTGGTTGGGCCGAAGGGCCTGTTTCCACACAGTAGGGAATCTAATCTAATCAATCTAATACAGATAACCTGAAAATGTTCTGAAAAGTTCATTCACATTGAAAGTGATCTGCCTGGGAATTAATAAACCGCAAATATTAATTACAACTGGATTCTGTTGAACGATAGTCCTGTATTTTCCCTGTTAGAGAGATTACAGCACACAGAAACATCTAGTTATGTCTGAAATAAGGCAGAAAAGTGTGATTCAACAACACAAATAAATGACTTTGCTATCTAATATGTTTCACCATTTGGTTCTTGCTCTGTTAGATGGTTTTTATTTATTTCTCTATGATTGTTTTCTCTCTCTGCAGCTGGGCATATTCTTTTAATGTTCTCATTTTCTCTAAGCAAGCCAATTAAGAGTTATTTATGTCAGCATGTCATGGAATTACCCTTGTTTGGTCTGCAAAGCTACTGTTTCAAAATATTGTTAATTGGTTGTTTTGACATTAGTGTCTGCTCCTCAGTGCAGCCAGCAGAATAGCACACAAACTGCTTTCAACACAATGCTTGACCTAATTCACCATGCTCTAACATGTTGCACCGTGATGACTGTCAATGGTATTCACATGTACCTTATTACTCTGAGTGCTTTTTAATCTTACACATTCCACTGGTACTCTTTTAATTTTTGGAGTTCTCTGTCTCTGGCTAATTCTAATGCAACATAATGCACAATCGAATTGACTGCTGTCCAGAAGCAAAACATGTACTTTGATAATAGGACTACCTTCACTTATTTATACTAATTTTGCTCAGCATTGAATAAAATGAGATCCCTTCACATGTTGCAATCAAGGGGTTCCACATGAATGTTAGATTCTAGGGTTGGGAGGGCCCATGAAACACAGCAGGGACCTAAAGGGGGCAACTGTCCTGCTCCACCTGAGCACAAAGATTTCAAATAGACCCAGTATGTCCCCAACCTCCAACTGAGTACAGGGAACCCCTTAACTCCTTACAATCCCAATATCTTTGCATTGCAACTCCTCACTCATAACTCTCAGGATCCAGTTCCAGGATTTTTGTGCTCTTGTCCACGAGCCACACAGTTAATTTAGTTTGCTGTCGGGTAGTTAATTGGAAAGGTTGAATCAAGTGAAGTCCAACCATTTAGATGGATGAGTCCTGATAATGTACATTCTCAGCACACCACCTACGATTGGCCTCCCACACAGGTGCCCTGCTTCTTCCAGTAGAAATCGATATCATTGAGTTGACAGAGATGAGCTATTAGAACACGATCGCTTTAATCCCAAAATGCTCAATGATGCCTTCTGCAACCAGAGTTTTTCTTCTGGTCATTTGTTCTCTTTTTAACTTAATGTTGGGAGGTGGTGGTGGGGGGTGGGGGAGGTGGGGGGATTTCATTTGCAGTTGCTGAAACTATCGCCTTCACAGCAGAGTGGCATAGAGATGGAAGTAGGGCTTTATTTTGAGTATAATGTGGGGTTTGAGGGCAAGGAGGAAAGGTATGGTTGAATGCATATGGTCACAGAAATTTGAGGGTCCATACATGAGGATCAATGGTTGGCACAACATCGTGGGCTGAAGGGCCTGTTCTGTGCTGTACTGTTCTAT
This sequence comes from Chiloscyllium punctatum, assembly GCF_047496795.1. Lineage (NCBI taxonomy): Eukaryota > Metazoa > Chordata > Chondrichthyes > Orectolobiformes > Hemiscylliidae > Chiloscyllium > Chiloscyllium punctatum. The sequence goes on along the minus strand of NC_092763.1, from coordinate 57,726,861 downwards.
GTTCTATGTTCTATATTCTATAAGTCAAATGTGGTGTGTTATGGACCAGACCAACACCTCTCCCTCCTCCAATATATCAAGGAGATAGCCTAGACCCTAACTTTTATCTAATTTGAAGGAAAGTGTACAGTAGATGTAATTCAATTGGTTACATGACTTGGCTTTAAGCAAAATACACTTTACTCTTACTCTGTAGTCAAAACACAAACAAAAGAAAGATTAGAATAATTCGATTCTTTTGGAAAATTTAACAGAATAATAGATTATTTAACCAATAAACAGCAACTGTTTGATTGTAGTAACATTTCATAAACACTGCTGTGGCAAAGACAAATTCAGTAAAATAGATTGTCTCACCTGCAATTCTCATAGCACAGAGAACTCCAGCTCTTAGTTATAACACCGAGAGGAATAACAGCTTCTACATCCATCTTTAAGACCCCAGCAATTATTGAACGCTCTGGTTCAATAGGAGCCTGACTCCACTTACCCAGGCTGCTTCTATTGCTTCAAATTAAAAAAAAACCTAAGGCCTCACAAGCTGCTTACTTTATGGGCTTGGAACAGACTGCTCGAAACCTCTGTCTCAATCTCTCTTCATAAAAAAGGACAAAATACACATCTTAAAGCCGTAGTTTTGCCACAGGTGGTTTGGGAGGAATTGGTCAAAAAGGTTGCCCGAACAGAAGGAGATCAAAGGAGACATGGGAGTTTTGGTGAGCTGGCAACCAAACAGGTCCTAGTGCTGATGGTGCCCACTGCGAGCTACATTCACTGCCTCCACATTACATTCTCTAGATGTGAAATTCTCAGGAAAATGGCAGTGCCAACACCCCTGGTGAGTGCTCTAAGTGTCACTTTGATGGGTGAAAGCATGGGATCTATGTTTGCTGGACTTTAGTATATTGAAAGAGCAAATATGTAAAAAAGTTGCTTCGAAACCCTAGACATGTTTACTTTAATAGTTTCACTCCTTATTTGCAGTGTGAGCAAAGTGAAGGCGCTTAAGGGTCAGATGCTGGTTTACAATGTGCTGCTGGTGCTTGATTGAACACGGACATCTTGATTGTTCTGAAGTTAGTAGCCATGGTGTCTTAAAAGATCAATGCAGAGTGAAAGCAAACTGTTATTTGCACAACTTACAAGGGTCCAACATCATGTCCTCAACTACCATGTAAGTGTTCTGATGGTCTGTACTGAAGTTGTGTTTTTGATGTGGGTCCAGAGTTGGCAGGGTATCAGAGAGCTGAATGTGAATGGATGTCGGAGAGGTGTTCCTTGTTGCAGCTTGCCTCACTGTATGGGGAAATTTGTGCGTGCCACGCTTCGAGAATTGAAGAACCTGTTTTAGTCCTTCCATTTTTGATCATTTCCAGTGAGAACCGTGTGTCCATTCACTGTTGGTAAAGGTGATCAATGTAGCTGCCTCCCTAAGAAAATGAAGATGCTGGAGGACCAGGGCCAATGACAAGCCCAAAATAAAACAATAGGCTGCTGTGGAGGATAAGGAGCATCTAGCTCAGGGAGAGGTTGCAGCTGCAGGGCCCATCAGGATGAGCAGGACATGCAGGAGGCCCAGAGGGTGCAGGGACAAAGCAGGTGCTTAATCTCGCAGAACCACTGTGATAGAACTATGCCTGCGAATAGAACTGGATGGCCACTGGACTCTGGAAGCCACCCTCTCCCAATGGCTGTAACGGTGACAACTACTCTGAACTTCTACATTACTGTTTTTTTCCAGGCAGCAATGGGTAACCTGTGTGGGAGCTCTCAGCCATGCACCCATAAATGCTTCAGAACAGTTACTGATGCCATCTGTGCAAGATCACCCCACTTCACTTTAGCACATAGAACAGTACAGCACAATACAGGCCCTTCAGCCCACAATGTTGTGCCGGACTTTTAACCGACTCTAAGATCAGAGTAACCTACATACCCTTCATTGTACTATCTTCCATGTGCCTATCCAAGAGTTGCTTAAATGCCCCTAATGTATCTGACTCTACTATGATTGCCGTCACTGCAATCTATGCACGCACCACCCGCTGTGTAAAGAACCTAACTCTGACATCTCCCCTAAACCTTTCTCCAGTCACCTTAAAATTATGCCCTCTCATTCCACCATTGGAAAAAGTCTCTGTCTATCCATTCAATCTATGCCTCTCAAATATCTTGTATGCCTCTATCAAGATGCCTTTCATCCTTCTTCGCTCTAAAGAGAAAAGCTCTAGCTCCCTGAACCTTTCTTCATAAGACATGCCCTCCAGTCCAGGCAGCATCCTGGTAAATCTCCTTTGTACCCTCTCTAAAATTTCCAATGCTTCTTATAATGAAACAACCAGAACTGAACACAATACTCCAAGCGTAGTCTAATCAAGGCTCTATAGAGTTGCAGCATAACCTCACAGCTCTTAAGCTCAATCCTCCTGCTAATGAAAGCCAACACACCATATGCCTTCTTAACAACCCTATTAATTTTGGTGGCAACTTTGAGGGATCTATGGAGATGGACCCCAACACTGTTCCTCTGTTCTTTCACACTGCCAAGAATCCTGCCTTTAACCCTGTTGTCTACATTCAAATTTGACTTTCCAAAGTGAATCACTTCACACTTTTCCAAGTTGAACTCCATCTGCCACTTCTCAGCCCAGCTTTGCATCCAGTCAATGTCCCGTTGCAACCTACAACAGCCCTCCACACTATCCACAACTCCTCCAACCTTCATGTCATTGCCAAATTTATTAACCCATCCTTCCACTTCCTCATCCAATCCATTTATAAAAATCACAAAGAGCAGAGGTTCCAGAACTGATCTGTGGGGAACATCACTGGTCACTGAGCTCCAGGCTGAATACTTTCCATCTACTACCACCCTCTCTCTTCTATGGGCCAGCCAATTCTGTACCCAGACAGTCAGATTTCCCTATATCCCATGCCTCCTTATTTTCTGAATGAGCCTACCATGGGGAAACCTTATCAAACACCTTGCTAAAATCAATGTACATCACATCCACTGCTCTACCTTCATCAATGTGTTTCATCACATCCTCAAAGAATTCAAAAAGTTTGTGAGGCATGACCTGCCCCTCACAAAGCCATGCTGACTACCTCTAACCAAACTATGGTTTTCCAAGTAATCATAAATCCTGTCTCACAGAATCCTCTTCAATAGTTTGCCCACCACAGACGTAAGACTGACTCCTCTGTAGTTCCCAGGGTTATCCCTACTCCTTTTCTTGAACAAGGGAATAACATTTGCCACCCTTCAATCATCTGGCACTATTCTAGTGGACAGTGAGGATGCAAAGATCATTGCTAAAGGCACAGCAATCTCTTCCTTCACTTCCTATAATAACCTTGGGTATATCCCATCTGGCCCAGGAGACTTATCCATCTTTAGATTTTTAAAACTTTTCAACACATCCTCCTTCCTAACATCAACTTCTTCTAGTATGTCAGCCTGATTCAAGCTGTCCTCAGAAACGTCAAGGTCCCTCTCAACAGTAAATACTGAAGCCAAGTATTCATTATAGACTTCCCCTACTTTCTCTGACTCCAGGTGTAGGTTCCCTCCACTACCCCTGATCGGCCCTACCCTCACTCTGTCCATCCTTCACATAAGTGTAGAATGCCTTAGGGTTTTCCTTAATCCAACCCACTAAAGCTTCTTCATGCCTCCTTCTTGCTCTCCTAAATCCATTCTTCAGTTCCTTCCTGGCTACCTTACAACTCTCTAAAGTCCTATCTTATCCTTGCCTCCTCAACCTTAAGTCAGCTTCCTTCTTCCTCTTGATTAGATGTTCTACATCACTTGTCACCAAAGGTTCTTTCAACCTCCTATCCCATTCTTGCCTCAGTGGAACAAACCTGTCCAGCACTATGAGCAAGTGCTTCCTAAACAACCTCCATGTTTTTGTTATGCATTTCACTGAGAACATTTGTTCCCAATTTAGGCACCCCAGATCCTGCCTAAGAGTCATAGAGTCATAGAGATGTACAACATGGAAACAGCATTGTAATTCCCCCTCCCCAATTAAATACTTTCCCATACTGTCTGCTCCTATCTCTCTCCATGAATATAGTAAAGATCAGGCAGTTGTGATCATAATCACTGAGATGTTCTCCCTCCAAGAGATCTAACACCTGTTCATTGCCAAAAAGCACCAAATCCAAAATGGCCTCCCCTCTCGTCAGCCTATCTCCATATTTTGTCAAGAATTCTTCCTGGACACACCGAACAGAAACTGCTCCATCCAAATTATTCGAACTAAGTCGGTTCCAATCAATATTAGGGGAGTTAAAGTCTGTTAAACAACTCAGTTACTTCTGCACCTTTCCAAAATCTGCCTCCCAATCTACTCCTCCATGTCTCTGTTATTGGAGGGGGAGGGGGTCTGTAGAAAACTCCCAATAAAGTCACTCCTCCTTTCTTGTTTCTGACTTCCACCCATATTGACTCTGTAAACAAACACTCCTCGATGATCTCCCTTTCTGCAGCTGTGATACTATCCCTCATTAGCAATGCCACTCCTCCATCTCTTTTACCTTGCCGCCATACTCCTTTTGAAACATCTAAACCTTGGAACATCCAACAACCATTCCTGCCCCTCTGATATCTATGTCTCTGTAATGGCCACAACATCACAGTTCCAAGTACTGATTCATGCTCTGAATACATCACCATTATTCCTGATACTTCTTGCATTAACATTAAGCTAGTGTTTCCAATAAACCTGTTGGACTATAACCCAGTGTTGTGTGATTTTTAACTCTGCATTAAAATTGACACATTTCAACTCATCACATGGACAGCACCTTGGCACTATCAAGTTCCTATCCCTTCTCACAGACTATCTGAACACTTTATCTGGCTATTCACGACATACTCCATCATCTGATCCATAGCTCAGGTTACAACCCCCCCTGCCAATCTAGTTTAAATCCTCCCGAAGAACTCTAGCAAACTTCCCACCCACGATTTTGGTGCCCCTCCAGTTTAGGCGCAACCTGTCTTTCTTGTACAAGGCCCACCTTCCCCAGGTAACCCAATGATCCACATATCTGAAGCCATCCCTCCTACACCAGCCCTGCAAACACGTGTTCATCTGCGCTCGCTCTCTATTCCTAGCCTATCAAGTATGTGGCACCAGTAGCAATCCTGAGATTACTATTCTGCTCGTCTTGCCTTCTAGCATCCAATCTATCACCCTATATCTCTTTTCAGGTTCTCCTCCCTTTCCCTCCCTATGTCATTGGTACCAATGTGTAAAAGGATTTTTGGGTGCTTCCCCCCCCCCCCCCCCCCCACCACTTAACAATCCTGTAGACTTCATCCGAGACATTCCTAACTTAGGTGCCTGGGAGGCAACACATCATCCAGGAGTCTCGCTTGTGACCTCAGAATCTCCTGATTGTTCCACTTACAATTGAATCTCCTATCACTATTGCTGTCCAATCTCTTCCCTTCCTTTTGAAGAAATAACAAAGAGGATTGATGAGGGCAAAGTGTTAGACATGATCTGTGTTAGACTGTGTGGAGTTTGCACATTCTCCCCGTGTCTGCGTGGGTTTCCTCCGGGTGCTCCGGTTTCCTCCCACAGTCCAAAGATGTGCTGGTTAGGTGAATTGGCCATGCTAAATTGCCCATAGTGTTAGGTAAAGGGGTAAATATAGGGGAAAGGGTGGGTTGCACTTCGGCGGGTCGGTGTGGACTTGTTGGGCCGAAGGGCCTGTTTCCACACTGTAAGTAATCTAATCTAATCTATATGAGCTATAGGGAGAGGCTGAATCGGCTGGGGCTGTTTTCCCTGGAGCATCGGAGGCTGAGGGGTGACGTTATAGAGATTTATAAAGTCATGAGGGGCATGTATAGGATAAATAGACAAGGTCTTTTCCCTGGGGTGGGTGTGTCCAGAACCAGAGGGCACAGGTTTAGGGTGAGAGGGGAAAGATATAAAAGGGATCTAAGTGGCAACTTTTTCACACAGAGTGCAATACATCTCAATGACTCTGAGTCTAGACTGATACAGAGTGCAGGTTTAATGCCACCCATGCCTTGACCAGGACTGTTGTAGAGCAGGGTATCAGGCTGTTGAAGATGCAGCTCTACTGTTCACACTGGTGCTGGGGGAGGCCTCCCACTATAATCCAGACAGAGTATGCCACATCATCTTGGGGTGCTATGCTATGAACAATTCTAGCAGTCATTGCACTAGATACTGAGGAACTGGGGAAAAAGAGAGCAGTGGTCTGAGGAGGCAAATGAGGACACTGGGAAGCAGAAAGCTATGGTTGTGCGTGGCAGAGTTCAGCTGTATTGTGTGCTACTAGTCTGACAGCATCTCATTAGCACCCACTTTCCATCAATGGATGCAGCAAGCCATTGTGGACTGTCAAATAGTTGTTGGCACCAAAGCTCAAATCTGGTTTTCATTGTCAGATCAAAACCCAGGCCTCTGCTGGTTTTGGTGCCTGGGAATGAAAGCCAGTGCTTGTGCTTTTTTGATTGCTTATCTGTATGCGACAGTATACAAGCTGCAGGTGAACAGTGGCATTGGTGTCAGGGTAGTGCTAACTGAGAGGTAAAGTGTATGACTTTCTGTTGAGGATGGAGAATGGCATTTTATGAGTGAAGGAGTGTCATTCATGTTGGTTTTGTGCCATAGGCAGTGTGGCTTTGTGGTTAATGTTGCCAGTAAGGGACAATGCTGGATTGCCAACACTAGTCCGAGTGCACAATGGTATCTCCAGGGCATAGCAAACACAAGGGATGTTGGTCTTACAGCAGATATCTGCACAGTGACATTTTGACCTGGGAACAGCACATAATAATACACAGCCAGAATTTGATGTGGCCATGCCTTTGAGGGTGGCATAGAAGTTTGGTAAAATCCAAAGCTGGATCGTTCTCAAGGAAGAAATCCTTCAAAAAAACCCAATGCAGCTCAGACTGAGCTAAAAATGTCATAAGATTTAGCCTCAAGTATTTCCTGGTGGGAACTGATTTTAGTCTGAATTCAGTCTCATTTCCGACCAAGAGGAACTGTGATTACATTGCATCAGAGAAAAGATTCTCAACAAGAAGATTAGAAAGAAAAAAACATGTGAGGTCTGTTGTACTGTTTGAACATTTCCCTGATCATATTTTACTGCAGAAAACCTGCTACCGGCACATCACGCATGAAATAGATCAGGCTTGCCTTTAATAATGCTTCAAGCAGACTCAAGTTATAATTTCATATGACTTGGCAGAGTGCTAAATAGACAACATGCAATCTTTTAGGCTGTGAATCTAAACAAATCTTTAAATTAAACTATGCTATTCAATGGAATTGCCTTCTTTGTCTCTATATCACATTATTGTTAATCATCTCTTTTCCATATTAATTGCAAAGAGAAACATATATATTTCGAACACATGACCATGTCTTTTCTTCTGCTTATTACTTAAACCAGAAACAAATCCAGAGTTAAGATTTGATGAGTTTGGCTGTGATACACATAGAGTAATTAATTTCTAAAAATGTTAATATACTTTGGAAGATATACCCAATGAGAGGTTATAGAGGCAATATTCCTTTTCAGAAAGGATTAAAGAAGATCAAAGCACTTGTCTCTGTTATGAAGCAGCAGGATAACATAACAAGAAAATGCTCAAGTAGATATTCAAGAGTTGAGATTAAATATGGTGGAGACCTCTGTTGAAACTATGTGGACAACCTGAAGATCCTTAAAGCACACTTCTTTAGTATGTTACTAATGACTACTGTTCTATTGTTCTTTTATATGTATCATAAGTAAATTCCCCAACAAGTTTGGAATGCTATGCTGTTCTGCCAATGAATTTATATAGCTTTGTAACAGTTACACGAATTGGTGATATACCGGCATCTAAAAACAGTTTTTTATCTTTGTCCTTTATGTCAACACTATGCATCTGCTGTGAAGCTAATAAATATGAATTTATGTAACAACATACAGAAATTGCTGTAGAAACTCAGCAGGTCTGGCAACATCTTTGGAGAGACAGCAGAATTAACACGAGTCCCCTGACCCTTCTTCAGAGAGGACTTGAAATGTTAATTCTGGTTTCTCTCCACAAATGTTGCCAGACTTGTTGAGTTTCTCCAACAGTTTCTGTTTGGTTTCAGATTTCCAGCAAGTGAAGTTCTTTACTTTATCTTTGAAAACTCATTCTTTATTTAGCCTTTTGGTTTTGAGTATTGCCTTTTTTTTTAAAGCAGCAAAGCTTTAGTTTTAAACAAGATCAAGTAGTTCATTACTCAGCTATTGTTGTAAGTTATTATTAAAAATGAGACAGTTATTGCATATAGTACAGATAAAGATTAAAAGTAGAAAGTAAAATGGAATAAATGAAAAAATGAAAAAGATTAAAATAAGATTATTCTATCATTGCTGCGGGCCTGTTACATGATTGAAGATTCTCTTTCAAATTGAAGTGGTTATAAACTTGGATAGATTCTGCAGATTGCTTCAATGGTTGAGTAGTTGAAGGTTTCTCCCACACATGTAATGTGTATAGCAGACTTTTGGAGGAAATGCAGACTCCTTTATTTACTTTAATGGCATTGCAGGTTTTGACCCTTGGTAGTCTGTTGCAGGGCAACAGACCTGAAGTCGTTTTTTTTCCCTCACCTTCCTATTAAGAATCCTTTCTCTGATGTTATCTAATGAGAGTTCTTCTTTGAGTTCATTTTTAAAAGAGGCATCACAGTTTTACACAGATCAAACATATCTTGCCTGTTATTTTCACTTTGATGAAACATTGTCACAAAGCACAGTTGATTATGTTGGATCTCTGTGGGAAATCCTGCCAGACTTCTGTTTCTTTTCCCTCAAAAGTTTTAACACTATTTAAAAAAAAAGATTCATTATGTTTGTCCAATAATTAAGCAAATTCCAAGTACTTCTTTTGTGATTGATGCAATTCATCAACCCATCTTCATTTCTGGCAATTATGCAACTTTTAGGATCCATCTTTTATGAAATTTTGCCATTTTAAGAAGCCAAATTGGCCTTCCTCATTAGTTCTAATATAATTGCACTTAACAGTCATGATTTTCAAAGGAATTGCAGGCACATGTGTTTTTGGATAAGACTCAGTGAATCCATCCTGCTTCACATGTGTATTTCCTACATTTAGGAAAATTCATAGTTACATAAAAATTGCAAATGGCATCCCTGGAGATGCTTGTTTCTTTGTCTCTTTGCAGTGAGTGAACGTGCACAAGCCATAATCTTATGAAATATGTAAATGCCCACTTTATGCATTTCCTGTTCACATTGGCAAATGTTTAAACAAGATAGTGCTTAACCAGCTGATAGAGATAAATAATGTTGATTATCAGGCTATTAATCGAGCAATTATTGCGTACGTGATTATTTTAAGTTTTGTGTAATAGCCATCCCAGTCTGGGGGCCTATAGCAGGAAGGAAAACATTCTGTGTTGTGTAACGCCAACAATACATCAAAGTACACGCAATAGAGCACATACATCTGGCATCATGCATTAACTAAATGGTGACATAATCACTTCGCTCTCTGCATTGTAGGGATTCAATGAAAAAAAGAGGCAATTTGGCTCGTTCAGTCTGTGCCAAACCTCTGAACAGTATCCCACCCAGACACACCACCCTCTATTCATCCCCCACAAGAGGTTGTTTTCAATCCAAGCCTGGTCTACACCTAGACCAGAGGGGTACCAATATCCCAGTGGGGGAAGGTCGCGGTGGGGGGGGGGGGTGGGGGGCAAGTTTGCTAATGCTGTTTGGGAGGATTAAACTAATTCAGCAAGGGGATAGGAACCTAAATTGTAGTACCAGTGTCCAGGAGGTTTAGAGTAGTGAGGTCAGAGATAGGGTTTCAAGGTCACAAGAGTGCACCAGCAAGCAGGAAGGTGGTTTGAAGTGTGTCTATTTCAATGCCAGGAGCATCCAGAATAAGGTTGGTGAACTTGCAGCATGGGCTGGACTTCGGTGTTGTGGCCATTTCAGAGACATGGATCCAGCAGGGACAGAAGTGGTTGTTGCAGGTTCCATTAAGAACAGAGAAGACAGTGAAAGATGGGGAGGTATGGCATTGTTAGTCAAGGACAATATGACAGTGGCAGAAAGGATGTTTGAGGTAGTATGGGCTGAGGTTAGAAACAGGAAGGGAGAGGTTACACTGATGGGAGTTTTCCATAGGCCTCCTGTCACAATGCTGATTTTGTACAAGGTTAGTTTACCCTTGAGTTTGTTTTCCACAGAGGGGCTAATTGGCCAGACTCCATGTATGAAGTTTGAATGGCTCCTTGGGGCCTTGTTGTTTACCATAACAGATAGTGCTTCAGACCAAAAGCTTGAAAGGTCTTTTAAAAAACTGGTGCAGTCAAGGGGGCATGGCCAGCTCGCTAGCTGTGCAGTTCAACTCAGCTCAGGAGGGAGCTGAGTAAGAATCACAGTGGAAACTAGAAACCTTCTCGCTCTCCTTCTGCCATTACGATATCGAACTCTAAGTTGTGTGTGCCATTGTTACTGTTTGTGCTAAGGGACGTGTGTATTGGGACTGTTGTAAGTATTTTTGGAACAGCATCATTAAGTCAGGTTTAACTAGGATAAGTTATCTGGGTTTCATTCCGTAATTTTTTTTTAGATTACTTAAATTCTTCGGCCCAACAAGTCCACACCAACCCACTGAAGCGCAACCCACCCAGACCCATTCCCCTACACCTAACACTACAGGCAATTTAGCATGGCCAATTCACCTGATCTGCACATTTTTGGAGTGTGGGAGGAAACCCACGCAGACACGGGGAGAATGTGCAAACTCCACACAGACAGTTGCCCGAGGCGGGAATTGAACCCAGGTCTCAGGCACTGTGAGGCAGCAGTGCTAACCACTGTGCTGCCCACAAATAAATAAATAAATTTTGTTTATCTGAAACTTGGCAGTTGATCCAGCTGATTTATTCTGGAAATATCTACTATACACCTAGCTAAACAAATACAGCAGGTCAGGCAGCATCCAAGGAGCAGGAGAATCGACATTTCGGGCATAAGCCCGTCTTCAGGAATAAGGAAGGTGTGTCAAGCAGGCTTAGATAAAAGGTAGGGAGGAGGGACTTGGGGGAGGGGCATTGGGAATGCAATAGGTGGAAGGAGGTTAAGGTGAGGGTGATAGGCCGGAGAGGGGGTGGGGGCGGAGAGGTTGGGAAGAAGATTGCAGGTCAAGAAGGCGGTGCTGAGTCCAAGGGTTGGGACTGAGATAAGGTGGGGGATGGGGGGTGGGGTGGGGGTGGGGGTGGGGTGGAAGTGAGGAAGCTGGAGAAATCTGCATTCATCCCTTGTGGTTGGAGGGTTCATAGGCAGAAAATGAGGCGCTCTTCCTCCAGGCGCCGTGTTGCCATGGTCTGGCGATGGAGGAGGCCAAGGACCTCTGCATGTCCTTAGCAGAGTGGGAGGGGGAGTTAAAGTGTTCAGCCACGGGGCGGTTGGGTTGGTTGGTGCGGGTGTCCCAGAGGTGTTCTCTGAAACATTCCGCAAGTAGGGGGCCTGTCTCCCCAATGTAGAGGAGGCCACATCGGGTGCAGCGGATGCAGTAAATGATGTGTGTGGAGATGTAGGTGAATTTGTGATGGATATGGAAGGATCCCTTGGGGACTTGAAGGGAAGTGAGGGGAGAGGTGTGGGCACAAGTTTTGCATTTCTTGCGGTTGCAGGGGAAGGTGCCGGGAGTGGAGGTTGGGTTGATGGGGGGTGTGGATCTGATGAGGGAGTCGCGGAGGGAGTGGTCTTTCCGGAAATATATCCTTGGTGGTGGGTTCTGTTTGGAGGTGGTGGAAATGACGAAGGATGATACGATGTATCTGGAGGTTGGTGGAGTGGTAGGTGAGGACCAGTAGGGTTCTGTCCTGGTGGTGATTGGAGGGGCGGAGTTCAAGGGCAGAGGAGCAGGAAGTGGAGGAGATGTGGTGGAGAGCATCGTCAACCATGTCAGAGGGGAAATTGCGGTCTTTGAAGAAGGAGGCCATCTGGGTTGTTCGGTATTGGAATTGGTCCTCCTGGGAGCAGATGTGGCGGAGGCGAAGGAATTGGGAATATGGGATGGCATTTCTACAGGTGGCAGGGTGGGAGGAGGTGTAATCTAGGTAGCTGTGGGAGTCAGTCGGTTTTTAGTAAATGTCCGTTTTGAGTCGGTCGCCCAAGATAGAAATGGAGAGGTCTAGGAAGGGGAGGGAGGCGTCTGAGATGGTCCAGGTAAATTTGAGGTCGGGGTGAAGGGTGTTAGTAAAGTGGATGAAGTATTCAAACTCCTCGTGGGAGCACGAGGTAGCGCCGATACAGTCATCGAAGAAAAGATGGGGGGTGGTGCCAGTGTAGCTGCGATTTCCCCTCAGACGTGGTTGATGATGCTCTCCACCGCATCTCCTCCACTTCCCGCCCCTCCAATCACCACCAGGACAGAACCCCATTGGTCCTCATCTACCACCCCACCAACCTCCAGATACATTGTATTATCCTTCGTCATTTCCATCACCTCCAAACGGACCCCACCACCAAGGATATATTTCCCTCACCTCGCCTATCAGCGTTCTGGAAAGACCACTCCCTCCGCGACTCCCTCGTCAGGTCCACACCCCCCACCAACCCAACCTCCATGCCTGGCACCGTCCCCTGCAACCGCAAGAAATGCAAAACTTGCACCCACACCTCCCCCCTCACTTCCCTCCAAGGCCCCAAGGGATCCTTCCATATCCATCACAAATTCACCTACATCTCCACACACATCATTTACTGCATCCGCTGCACCCGATGTGGCCTCCTCTACATTGGGGAGACAGGCCGCCTACTTGCGGAATGTTTCAGAGAACACCTCTGGGACACCCACAGCAACCAACCCAACCGCCCCGTGGCTGAACACTTTAACTCCCCCTCCCACTCTGCCAAGGACATGCAGGTCCTTGGCATCCTCCATCACCAGACCATGGCAACACAACGCCTGGAGGAAGAGCGCCTCATCTTCCGCCTAGGAACCCTCCAACCACAAGGGATGAATGCAGATTTCTCCAGCTTCCTCATTTCCCCTCCCCCCCACCTTATCTCAGTCCCAACCCTCAGACTCAGCACCGCCTTCTTGACCTGCAATCTTCTTCCCGACCTCTCCGCCCCCATTCCTGTCTGGCCTATCGCCCTCACCTTAACCTCCTTCCACCTATTGCATTCCCAACGCCCCTCCCCCAAGTCCCTCCTCCCTACCTTTTATCTTAGCTTGCTTGGCACACCTTCCTCATTCCTGAAGAAGGGCTTATGCCCGAAATGTCGATTCTCCTGTTCCTTTGATGCTGCCTGACCTGCTGCGCTTTTCCAGCAACACATTTTTCAGCTCTGATCTCCAGCATCTGCAGTCCTCACTTTCTCCTAGCTAAACAAATAGCCCACTTAGTAACTTTGCTATCTGCTTATTGTTTTGAGGGGTCTAGTCTAACACATGACACTGTAATCTTTTGCTATAAATTCTGTGTCTTATGATCCTGTCCCACAGAGACCTGATGAAGCAGTGCTCTGAAAGCTTATGCTTCCAATTAAACCTGTTGGACTATAACCTAGTGTTGTGCGTTTTTTAAACATTTCTACCCCAGACCAACATCAACACCTTCACATTTACTGACAGACTAATTAGTAAGTGTGAATACATTACTTTTACATTACTTTGAATAAAACTTCTACTTTACCTTTAATGGCAAATATAATAATTCAGCAAGAACTACCAACCCATTGTGTTAAGTAAGAACAAGTATATTTCCTTCATGAACATGCATGTAACTGCTTATGGCTTATAACTTGACTGATATACAACGTAGAGGTCGTTTGCACTCAGTAATGTGCTGATTTTAGGTAGTTCAAATTACCCCCAGATCTCTGGTTCCGACATTATGTAGGGAATGTAAAATAAAGAAGGCAGTAGACAGGTGTTTCAGGGCAAATGAATCTCTGTTTGTTTAAATACAAGGGGTAAGTATAAATCAAGAAATACTGATACAAGCACTAAACAGTGAAATTAACTCTTATCAATTATGCAGAAGATTAAAAATCACAGAACACCAGGTCATAGTCCAATTCCTGATGAAGGGCTTTTGCCCGAAACGTTGATTTCGAAGCTACTTGGATGCTGCCTGAACTGCTGTGCTCTTCCAGCACCACTAATCCAGAATCTGGTTTCCAGCATCTGCAGCCATTGTTTTTACCTCCTTAATTGGAAGCACACTAGCTTTCGGAGTGACGGTCCTTCATCAGGTGATAGTGGAGGGCTCAATCCTAACAGAATTTATAGCAAAAATTTACAGTGTGATGTAACTGAAATTATACATTGAAAAATTGATTGTCTGTTAAGCCTTTCATCTGTTACAATACAGTGATAGTTTCACTTCTTTCATGTGTAAATCACAAAACCTTTTTTTCAAAATGTTGCATTCTCGGGTTAGCTGTTAACAATGGTGATAGCTAGACAATATGTTGAAGGTGTTGGCCCCCTGTGTTCTCTGTCTATGCCATGATGTTTAGATTGATTCTAATCTAAAAAGTGAGATAGCAGAGTTTTACATAAATTCATGCTGTTTTTGAGCTCAGAGTTCTACATGAATGCATGCAGTTTTTGAGCAAAGTACAATGTAACCCTGCAAGTACAAATTCACCCCACAAACATATATGTGTGCATGTGGGTCTTTGTGTGTGTGTGCATGTGTCTGGGTTGGGGTTGAGAGTGTTAAGTCTGTGTGTGTGTATGTATGTATGTGTGTGTGTGTGTGTGTGTGTGTAGTGCAATGGTGGTCACCTGTAATGTGACATGAACCCAAGGTCCCAGTTGAGACCCTCCCTATTGGTACCAAAATTAGCTATCAGCCTCTGCTCGGCCACTTTTCTCTGCTGCCTGTCCCAAAGTCCACCTTGGAGGATGGTCACCCAAAGGTCCAAGGCTGAATGTCCTGGACCACTGAAGTGTTCCCCAACTGGGAGGGAACCCTCCTGTCTGTTGATTGTTGTGCGGTGTCCATTCATCCATTGTCATAGCCTTTGCTTGGTTTCCCCAATGTACCATGCCTCCGGGCATCCTTGCCTGCAACGTATAAGGTAGACAATGTTGGCTGAGTCACATGAGTACCTGCCATGTACAAGGTGGGAGGTTTCCCCACGTGTAATGGTGGTATCTATGTCCACACTCTGACACGTCTTGCAGTGTCTACCATGACAGAGTTGTATGGAGTTGTCCTGGGAGCCGGGCAGCTTGCTACGAACAATAAACAACCGCCAAACCTCAAACAGATCAAAGGCAAGTAGTGGAGGTGTGGGAAGGTCTTAGTGAGGTGCTCATCCTCATTGATAATGTGCTGCAGGTCACGAAGAACATGGCATAATTTTTCAGCACCTGGGAAATACTGAACAATGAAGGGTACCCTGTCGGTTGCAGCACGTGTCTGTCTCCTGAGGAGGTCATTACAGTTCCTTGCTGTGGCACGTCGGAACTGGCAGTCGATAAGTTGGGCATCATACCCAGTTCTTGTGAGGGCATCCTTGAGTACTTCCAGGTGTCCATCACGTTCCTCCTCATCTGAGTAGATCCAGTGTATGCGTAGGGCTTGTCCATAGGGGATGGCTGTTTTAATATGTTTTGGGTGGAAGCTGGAGAAGTGTAGCATTGTGAGATTGTCTGTGGGTTTGCAGTAGAGTGTGGTGCTGAGGTGTCCATCCTTGATGGAGACGCATGTGTCCAGGAATGAGACAGATAGTCGAGAGTAGTCCATGGTGAGTTTGATGGTGTGATGAAACTTGTTGATATAACTGTGTAGTTTTATCAGTGGCTCCTCGCCATGGGGCCAGAGGAAAAAAATGTCATCAATGTACCTGGTGTAGAGTGTCAATTGGAGATCCTGCATAGAGAAAAAGTCTTGTTCGAACCTGAGCATAAAAACGTTGACATATTGAGGTGCAAATTTCATCCCCATGGCTGTTCCGCGTGTCTGGATGAAGAACTGGATGTCAAAGGTGAAGACGTTGTGATCGAGGATAAAGCGGATGAGTTATAGGACGGTGTTTGGAGTTTGGCAGTTGTTGGTGTTGAGTATTGAGGCTGTTGCCGCGATGCCATCATTGTGGGGGACGCTGGTGTAGAGTGCGGAAACGTCCATTGTGACAAGGAATGTTCCCGGTTCGAATGGTCCTTTGGTACTGAATTTCTGTAAGAAATCCATAGTGTTGTGACAGAAGCTGGAGATCTCCTGTACAATAGGTTTCAAGATGCCTTCCACATAGCCAGAGAGATTCTCACATAGGGTCCCATTGCCCGACACGATGGGACATCCCGGTGTGTTGGCTTTGTGTACCTTTGCAAGGCAGTAGAAGTGGCCTACACGAGAAGTATATTGAATGAGGGCGTGTAGGGAACTCTGAAGGACTGGATCCAAAATTCTGATCAGTGTGTTTAATTCTCGGGTGTGTTCTTTGGTTGGATCAGCTGGTAGTTGTCTGTAGTGTTCCTGGTTGTTCAGTTGTCGGTACACTTCCTTGCAGTAATCTGTTCTATTCTGAATGATAATGGCTCCACCTTTATCTACTGGCTTGATGACAATGTTGTGATTGGTTTTGAGAGCCTGGATGGCATTGCGTTGTGAGCGGGTGATGTTTTGCTCTACCTTGTGGCTGATGAATCTGGCATTTATATATTTCCTGATGGTTTGAGCATGCATGTCAAGTCCAGGGCAGCGGCCCTCTGGTGGGGTCCATTATGCAGAAGGTAGTGATTAAATACACAAATAAATAAAACACAGATTAAAGATCGTTCAAACCTAAACAGCAGTTTCACTCATAGCAACGTTAATCAGGGGTCCCGTGCACTATCACCACCCGCCTTCCCCTTCCTGCCAGCTAGGATGGAAAATTTGAGGTCTCAGGAGTTTAATCTCACCACTGAGGAAAACGTGGTTTTAAAGAGTGCCCAGTTGCTGAGGTTCTTGATGTTGGTTCATTTGGTTCAGAACAGGCTTGTCTTTGGAAGCTCGTGTCCGGATAGCACTTGGTTGGCTTCCCTCCTGTCTGATGACCTTGTTGTGATGATGCCCTTGGTATGGCTTCCCAGTTCAGCCTCTCTATTCGGCCTGTGTGATTCATGGTTCCAAAGCTACTTGTTGGGGCTGGGAGTCTGTGGGGAAGCTGTTTCTGCAGAAGCTTGTGGTTGAAAAAGGCTCCCCCCTCAGGTCAGGACAGGTCAGGGCCAGCAGTTATACACACTGTGTGCCCTGTTACCTCCTCTCAAATCTGTGTGTGTATCCTGGTGTTTCCTTCTGAAGTCAGTTGGCTTCTTGAACCAACTGATAAAGGAGCAGTGCTCCGAAAGCTAGTGCTTCCAAATAAACCTGTTGGACTATAACCTGGTGTTGTGTGATTTTTAAGTTTGATAGTTAAGAATACCTGTCAATGGATTTTGATTGGAGTTGAATTTTCAGTATCTGTATAGGTCCAATTCAGTGTGTGCTGGGTAGCCCAAGATGTTGTTTCAGTCGAGAGTGTTAGGTTTGGTTGATTGTTTTCTTAGAGTGGAGGTGTAAATTGGAATTCCAGGGTAACAATCATTCCAAGCAGTCCACTGTGTTTGTATACTTTTCCCAGAGCTCAACCCAGCTGTCCCCTTTATGCTTAAAAGTTTTGAAAGGTTTAGGGTCTAGACCAGTGTTTTAAGCAGTGGAGATGTTTGCTCAATCCCACAACAAATATAGATGAAGTTAATTGCCTGTGTCTGATTGAAAGTGAAGATACAGACGACAACCAAATAAAGTAATGGATGTATCAGATGATCAGACAAGTGGCTGTTGGAATTCAGTCCAGGAAAGTATGAATTGTTTCTGTGAGAAACAAGAAACAAGCATTCAATGAATTGTTGGCTTCTGGAATGGAAATGAACAGAATTGCAGTAAAAGCCTACAAATTCCTGAAGATAGCAAGGTACTTAAAAGGTGGTTAAGGAAGCAAACTGGATAACTTGATTCATTAACTGAGCCATAGATTTTAAAAGTGGGAGGTAATGCTGAAACTGTATTAAGAAATAAAGCTGGGTCACAATTAAAAGGTTGCAAACAGTTCTGATTACTGTATTTCAGAAATAATGTGTCAGTGTTCAGAAGGGTAGAATGGAGATTTATAAGCATGTTGGCAGGACTGAAGAATTCTAGCGCTGATGTTGAGGTTTTAGTATGGAGGGGCAAAATGGGTCAGTGCAGGTCTGTAGGGCCGAAGACCTATTCCTGTGCTGTATTGTTCTTTGTTCTGATGAAGGATTGGACAGGCTGGGGATGTTTTCTTTGGAACAAAGGAGGCTGAATTCATATTTAAAAGATATGTTTAAAATTAAAGTGGGAAGATTCCCTCGAGGTAATAGATTTAAAGGTATTATTTTCCTTTACAGCAAGATCACTAAATGAAGGGGATCATAGATTTATACTAATTGATAGAAGGACACGTTTTGCCACCCAGAGGTTGAGGGGCTGTAGACTTCACACATTGGAGGGGTGGTACAGATAGAAGCACTTCAATTTTCAGTTGAAGTTCTGCAATGTACAAGGCTACCCGATCAAGATCAGTATCACTTTTTTGGGGCAGCATGAAATGATGGACTCAATGGTCTCCTTCACACAATGGATTTCTATGATCTTATGAGCAAAACTGAACACAGTAATTTGCATTTACTCAGAGCAATGATTACATTTCATCATTATTATAAATTCACACACTATAAACTCTCTTGTTATTTAATAGGTTTGTCTGCTAAAGTCTAAACCACAACTGGTGAGCTGTTATTTTGCAGCTTCCTGAAATCAGAGAAGGTCAGATATACCTCTACAAACTACGTGTTAAACAGGCTAGTCACTGGGTTTCTCTGCTGATTTTCTCCCATCTCATCCAATTCCATTTTTATCTTCATAATCAAGGAAAGCTTTTCAGAGACACAAAAGTACAACATTGAAGGAGGCCATTGAGTCAATAATGCTTACACCAGCTTTCTGAAATGGACACAGATTAATCCCTTTCCCTTTTGCTTACCCATTTTTCATTGAGTGGAATTCCAATTTCTTTTGAAACTTGAAATTAAATATATTTCCAGATCCCTTTCATCGATTGATTATGGCCAATAAGCAACAACTCATATCTCACTAATACTAAAAACCTTCAATTTCTCAAAATACCAAAATCATAAGCTTCGATGTCGATCGTTTTTGTAAATTACATTTTTGTAAGCAGTAGTCAGCAAAAATATATTTTTCTTTCCTAGGATGTAAGTGTGGCCAACAAGGCCAGTATTTATTGTCCATACCTAATTGCCCGCAATCTGTAGACTATAACCTGGTGTTGTGTGATTTTTAACTTTGTACAATCTGTAGAGCTTGCGAGGTCATTTGAGAGCAGACAAGAGACAACCACTTTGCTGTGGATCTGACGCCACATATAGGTCAGACTGGTTAACAATGGCAGACTTCCTTCCCTGAAGGACATTAATGAACCAAATGGGTTTTTAGAATAATCAAAGTTGTCATCATTACAATTCCTGAGACTACCTTTTATATTTCTGATTTTTAAGTGAATTTAAATTCCAACAGCTGACATGGCTGGATTTGAACACATGCCACACGATTCATGATTAGTATTTGTGCAATACCACCAATAATAGTGTACATCAATCTACTGGTATCACCATTTACTGTGTGGCTTGCTGGCTCAGTGGTTAGCACTGCTACCTCACAGTATCAGAGGCCCAGGTTTAAATCCACCCTTGGGTGACAGTCTGTGTGGAGTTTGCACATTCTCCCTGTATCTGCATGGGTTTCCTCTGGGTGCTCCATTATTAGGTCTCATTTTCCAGTCTGGGTCTGGTGATAGATTCAGGAATACAAAGAGAACAAAGAGCAAAGAAAATTTACAGCCCAGGAACAGGCCCTCCGGCCCTCCAAGCCTGAGCCGATCCAAACGTACTGTTTAAACCTGTCGGTCAATTCCCAAGCATTTGTATCCCTCTGCTCCCCACCTACTCATGGATCTGTCCAGACGCATCTTAAATGAACCTACCATGCCTGCCTCTACCACCTCTGCTGGCAATGCGTTCCAAATGCCCACCGCCCTCTGTGTGAAGTACTTGCCGCGTGTATCCCCCTTAAACTTTCCACCTCTCATCTTGAAAGCATGACTTCTCGCCATTGAATCCTTCACCCTAGGAAAAAGCTTGTCTCTATCCACTCTGTCTATACCCTTCATGATTTTGTAAACCTCAATCAGGTCCCCCCTCAATCTCCTTTTTTGTAGTGAAAATAAACCTAACTTACTCAACCTCTCTTCATAGCTAGAACCTTCCATACCAGGCAACATCCTCGTAAACCTTCTCTGCACCCTCTCCAAAGCAACCACATTCTTTTGGTAATGTGGCAACTATAAGACCATAAGACATAGGAGTGGAAGTAAGGCCATTCGGCCCATCGAGTCCACTCCGCCATTCAATCATGGCTGATGCGCATTTCAGCTCCACTTGCCAGCATTCTCCCCGTAGCCCTTAATTCCTCTAGACAACAAGAACCTATCAATCTCGGCCTTGAAGACATTTAGCGTCCCGGCTTCCACTGCACTCCGTGGCAATGAATTCCACAGGCCCACCACTCTCTGGCTGAAGAAATGTCTCCGCATTTCCGTTCTGAAATGACCCCCTCTAATTCTAAGGCTGTGTCCACGGGTCCTAGTCTCCTCGCCTAACAGAAACAATTTTCTAGCATCCACCTTTTCAAAGCCATGTATTATTTTGTACGTCTCTATTAGATCTCCCCTTAATCTTCTAAACTCCAACGAATACAATCCCAGTATCCTCAGCCGTTCCTCATATGCTAGACCTGTCATTCCAGGGATCATCCGTGTGAATCTCCGCTGGACACGTTCCAGTGCCAGTATGTCCTTCCTGAGGTGTGGGGACCAAAACTGGACACAGTACTCCAAATGGGGCCTAACCAGAGCTTTATAAAGTCTTAGTAGTACATCTCTGCTTTTATATTCCAACCCTCTTGAGATAAGAGACAACATTGCATTCGCTTTCTTAATCACAGACTCAACCTGCATGTTTACCTTTAGAGAATCCTCGACTAGCACTCCCAGATCCCTTTGTGCTTTGGCTTTATTAAGTTTCTCACCATTTAGAAAGTAGTCCATTCCTATATTCTTTTTGCCAAAGTGCAAGACCTCGCACTTGCTCACGTTAAATTCCATCAGCCATTTCCTGGACCACTCTCCCAACCTGTCTAGATCCTTCTGTAGCCTCCCCACTTCCTCAGTACTACCTGCCTGTCTACCTAACTTTGTATCATCGGCAAACTTCGCTAGAATGCCCCCGGTTCCCTCATCCAAATCATTAATATATAATGCGAACAGCTGTGGCCCCAGCACCGAACCCTGCGGGACACCGCTCGTCACCGGCTGCCATTCTGAAAAAGAACCTTTTATCCCAACTCTCTGCCTTCTGTTAGATAGCCAATCCTCAATCCATCCCAGCAGCTCACCTCGAACACCATGGGCCCTCACCTTGCTCAGCAGTCTCCCGTGTGGCACCTTATCAAAGGCCTTTTGAAAGTCCAGATAGACCACATCCACTGGGTTCCCCTGGTCTAACCTACTTGTTACCTCTTCAAAAAATTCCAACAGGTTTGTCAGGCATGACCTCCCTTTACTAAATCCATGTTGACTTGTTCTAATCAGACTCTGCTCTTCCAAGAATTTAGAAACCTCATCCTTAATGATGGATTCTAGAATTTTACCAACAACCGAGGTTAAGCTGATTGGCCTATAATTTTCCATCTTTTGCCTTGATCCTTTCTTGAACAAGGGGGTTACTACAGCCATCTTCCAATCGTCCGGGACCTTTCCTGACTCCAGTGACTCTTGAAAGATCTCAACCAATGCCTCTGCTATTTCCTCAGCAACCTCTCTCAGAACTCTAGGGTGTATCCCATCGGGGCCAGGAGATTTATCAATTTTAAGACTTTTTAACTTTTCTAGCACTATCTCTTTCGTAATGGCAACCATACTCAACTCAGCCCCGTGACACCCTTTAATTTTTGGGATATTACTCCTGTCTTCCACTGTGAAAACTGACGCAAAGTACTTGTTAAGTTCTCCTGCTATTTCCTTATCTCCCATCACTAGGCTCCCTGCATCAGTTTGAAGTGGCCCAATGTCTACTTTTGCCTGTCGTTTGTTTCTTATGTACTGAAAGAAACTTTTACTATTATTTCTAATATTACTGGCTAGCCTACCTTCATATTTGATCCTCTCATTTCTTATTACACTCTTTGTTATCCTCTGTTTGCTTTTGTATCCTTCCCAATCTTCTGATTTCCCACTGTTCTTAGCCACTTTATAGGATCTCTCTTTTTCTTTAATACATTTCCTGACTTCCTTTGTCAGCCAAGGTTGTCTAATCCCTCCCCGGTTAATCTTTCTTTTCTTGGGAATGAACCTCTGTACAGTGTCCTCAATTATACCTACAAACTCCTGCCATTTTTGCTCTAGTGTCTTCCCGGTTAGCCTCTGCTTCCAGTCTATTTTAGTCAGTTCCTCTCTCATGCCCTCATAATTACCTTTATTCAACTGTAACACCATTACATCAGATTTCGCCTTCTCCCTTTCAAACTCCAGACTGAACTCTACCATATTATGGTCGCTACTTCCTAAGGGTTCCCTTACTTTAAGATCTTTTATAGAGTCTGGTTCATTGCAAAGCACTAGGTCCAGAATAGCCTGCTCTCTTGTGGGCTCCATGACTAGCTGTTCCAAAAAGCCATCCTGTAAGCATTCCATGAATTCCCTTTCTTTAGATCCACTAGCAACATTATTTACCCAGTCCACCTGCATATTGAAGTCACCCATGATCAATGTAACCTTGCCTTTCTGACATGCCTTCTCTATTTCCCGGTACATGTTGCGTCCCTGGTCCTGACCACTGTTAGGAGGTCTGTACACAACTCCAATTATGGTTTTTTTGCCTTTGTGGTTCCTCAATTCCACCCACACAGACTCCACATCATCCGACGCTATGTAATTCAATACCATAGATTTAATTTTGTTCTTAACTAACAAGGCAACTCCACCCCCTCTGCCCACCTCTCTGTCTTTTCGATAAGTCGAAAAACCATGGAGGTTTAACTGCCAGTCCTGACCCCCCTGTAACCAAGTCTCTGTGATGCCTACTACATCATAATCATTCACTATTATCTGTGCCATTAATTCATCGGCTTTGTTATGAATGCTACGAGCATTCAGGTAAAGTGCCTTAATGCTAACTTCCTTATTAGAGATGTTGTAAGTCATATGTCCTAAGTTATCCTTGCTTTTTTCTGCATTCTCAGTCTGCCTCAATTTTAAATCCGCCTGGAAACATGCTATCCTGCTGCTTATCTTTCCATTTACCTCCATACTCCCTGTTGCTTTCACTTTCCCTTCCCCCCAACTCAGAAGTTTAAAGTCCTACTGACCACCCTATTTATCCTCTTCGCCAGAACATTGGTACCTGATCGGTTCAGGTGGAGACCGTCCCAACGGTACAGATCCCCCCTGTTCCAAAACTGATGCCAGTGCCCCATGAAGTGGAATCCCTCTTTCCCACACCAATCCCTTAGCCACGTGTTTACTTGCCTAATTTTCTTGTCCCTATGCCAATTGGCACGTGGCTCGGGCAGTAATCCGGAGATTATGACCCTTGAGGACCTGTGCTTCAATTTCCTGCCTAGTGCTTCGTAATGCCCAAACAGGTCCTCCACCCTAGACTTGCCTATGTTGTTGGTACCAACGTGGACCACAACAACTGGATCCTCCCCCTCCCGCTCCAATATCCTTTCAAGCCGGTCAGAGATGTCTCGCACCCTGGCACCGGGCAGGCAACACACCATGCGAGACTCCCGATCCGGCTTGCAAAGGATACTATCTGTCCCCCTAATTATAGAATCCCCTATAACCACTACCTGTCTATTAGCTCCCCCCTCTTGAATGGCCTTCTGCACCATGGTGCCTTGGTCAGTTGGCTCATCCTGTCCAGAGCCCTTTTCCTCATCCGAACAGGGAGCAAGAATCTCGTACCTGTTGGACAAGGTCAAGGGCTGAGGCTCCTCCACTCCTGAACTCTGGGTCCCCCTACCTGCCTCACTTACAGTCACACTCTTTTGTGCCTGATCACTAGCTGAGTGGGAATTAATTAATCTCCCAGGTGTGACTGCCTCCTGAAACAAAGCGTCCAGGTAACTCTCCCCCTCCCGGATATGCCGCAGTGTTTGAAGCTCAGATTCCAGATCATCAACTCTGATCCGGAGTTCTTCCAGCAACCAACACTTGCTGCAGATGTGGTCACTGCCGTTCACAATGGGATCAGCCAGCTCCCACATCATACAGCAACAGCACATCACCTGCCCAGCCATCTCTGCTTAGTTAGTTAATTACTTACTTAGTACAAGTATGAGTTAGAATACCTTCTGATACCTCTCTGCTATAGTTTTTTTTTTACCCTACGTAAGGACTTGATGTATACACACAAAAAAAAACACGAAGTAAATTTTTTAACTAGTCCCCAGTAAAGAAATAAAAATCCTTACCTTAAAAGAAAAAGCAGAGTAGTTAAGAAGGTTAGAGGAGGAGGGCGGGTGGGAGATACTACAGGTGTAGAATCTCGGGTTTAGCCGCCTTCCGGACTTATATACTCACTTTTCCGTCCCGGCTGCCCCTCTGCTCGCCGTCACTTCCTCTGCAGCTCCCGCTCTTTCTGTGGAGAGAGGGGAAAAAAAAAAACACCGCTGCCCGCAGCTGAACCAATGTCTTGTACAATTTTAACATGAATTACCAGCTCTTATACTCAATACACCTTCCAATGAAGGCAAGCATACCATATGCCTTCTTGACCACTCTATCCACCTGTACAGCAACCTTCAGGGTACAATGGACCTGCACTCCCATATCACTCTGCCTGTCAACTTTTCCCAAGGCTCTTCCATTCATTGTATAATTCGCTCTAGAATTAGACTTGCCTAAATGCATCACCTCACATTTGTCTGGATTGAAAGCCATCTGCCACTTTTCCGCCCAACTCTCCAGTCTATCTATATCCTCCTGTATTCTCTGACAGTCCCTTATGCTTTCTGCTACACCACCAATCTTTGTGTCATCTGCCAACTTGCTGATCATACCAACAGTGCCCTCTTCCAGATCATTTCTGTACATTACAAACAACAATGGCCCCAACACTGACCCCTGTGGAACACCACTGGTCACCTTTCTCCATTTCGAGAAACTCCCTTCAACTACTTCTGTCTCCTGTTGCCCATCCAGTTCTTCATCCACCTACCTAGAACACCCTGCACACCATGTGACTTCACTTTCTTCATTAGTCTACCATGGGGAACCTTATCAAATGCCTTACTAAAGTCCATGTATATAACATCAACAGACCTTCCTTCATCTAACAACTTGTTTACTTCTTCAAAGAACTCTATTAAGTTGGTAAAGCACGATTCCCCCCACCCCAACCCCTTGATTAAATAATTCAAGGGAAACATCTACTTCATGTAAAATGTTCTTACCTTTCTAAGCAATTGCAGCGGCACATTTTATCTCAGCCAGTAACCTTGATTCTTACAGAGCTGCTGTTTTCCGACTTGCTGAGGCTACATTAAGCAAATATTTTCCCACACGCTCTAATTACTGTCAGCCATGTTCTGCAGAGCCTGTCAGTGGAAGTTGTTGGCCATTTTGTGCTACCCACTCATGGACATCCGTAATATCTGGTTTTCTCCCACAGTCTAGAGATGTGCAGGTTGGGTGGATTGATCATAATGTCCAGAGGTGTGCAGGTTAGGTGGATTAGCCGTGGGGAAATTCAAGGTTACAACAATAGGGTAGGGAGTGAATCTGGATAGAATGTTCTTCAGAGGGTTGGTGTGGACTCAATGGGCCAAATGATCTGCTTTCATTAGGGATTCTATAATTCAAACAATGTTTAAGATCAAAAGCCAGATGTCACTTCATAATAGCGCTTTGGGTTTAGATAGCACTTTGCATTAGATAGACTCCAAAGTGGTTCAAGAAGACAGCAAATCATCACCTTCTCAAAAACCGTTACGAATGGGCAACAAGAGCTGGCCTTGCCAGTAATACCCACTTCACATTAAATAATCATAATAGAGCTACTCTGTTGTCAAAGCTGGAGATGTTGCCACTGTTGTAATTTGCCGCATCTGCTGTGAGTTCTTGGTGATACCTGCAATGTGTCAATCATAAATCTTCAGCTCAATTGCAATTACATTTAAATGTAATGATTCACACCTGGGATTCTGGAGAAACATCACTGTCATTTCAACAGCATTTTCTTGACCTGTTATCACTTGCCAGATGGTCATATCATATGTAAAAAAAGAATAATCAGAAAACTGCAAGTTATCTGATATCTATCAAAGGACTATCTCTTGACTTTGTTATACCTGTCAGTGTCTTTGAGTAGGATTGTGCACAAGAATACTTGGACTTTTTAGGTAGAAAACATTGACCAAACAACATTATGGAAGGAGATTATTGTTGAATCCCCTTTTTCATTAATATATCCATATTTCATTTGTGCCAAAGAAGTGTATTAAGCCTATTTGCATAATTTAATGTGACAATTTTCTGAATCTCTCATTTACATAATAGTTGCTAAGCACAGGACAGTAGATGATTCATTTTGACAGACAGAATTTCTTTCCACAGCTTTCATTTCTGACTATGTTATTAAAGTGATGATATCCAAACAGTTTCAGAACAAGATATCACTCCAACAACCATATGTATACATAAACCCACAACTGTTCCTGCTCCTTCCAAGATCAGTGGTGCAAGATCTACTGTTTTCTGATAGCTTTTGAAGGAAATAATTGTTATGATCAGTAGAATTTTCGTCACCCTTGTCTGGCATCAATGGTGACAAACAAAATTATTCAGAATCTCAATTTTTTATCTTTTCTTGGAATATGGACTCGCTGGCTGGCCAGCAGTTACTAGCCTTCTTTAGTTGCCCTTGAGAAGGTGGTCATGAGCTGCCTCCTTTAAATGCTACAATTCATGTGCAGTAGATACAATCCATAATGTCATTCAGGTGGGAGTTCCAGGATTTTGACCCAGCAACAATGAAGAAATGGTGATATAATTCTGAGGAGAAAGTGAGGACTGCAAATGCTGGAGATCAGAGCTGAAAA
The DNA here is from genome assembly GCF_047496795.1 of Chiloscyllium punctatum. Classification (NCBI taxonomy): domain Eukaryota; kingdom Metazoa; phylum Chordata; class Chondrichthyes; order Orectolobiformes; family Hemiscylliidae; genus Chiloscyllium; species Chiloscyllium punctatum. The sequence continues at coordinate 57,699,574 of NC_092763.1, read as the reverse complement.
TGTGTTTCTGGAAAAGCACAGCAGGTCAGGCAGCATCCAAGAAGCAGGAGAATTGACGTGGTGGGGGAAGGGGAAATGGGGAAACTGGAGAAATCTGAGTTCGCCCCTTCTGGTTGGAGGGTTCCTAGGTTGAAGATGAGGCGCTCTTCCTCCAGCCGTCATGTTGCTATGGTCCGGCGATGGAGAGTCCAAGGTGCATGTCCTTGGTGGAGTGGGAGGGGGAGTTGAAGTGTTGAGCCACGGGCTGGTTGGGTTGGTTGGTCCGGGTGTCCCAGAGGTGTTCTCTGAAACGTTCCGCAAGTAGGTGGCCTGTCTCCCCAATATAGAGGAGGCCACATTGGGTGCAGCGGATGCAGTAAATGATGTGTGTGGAGGTGTAGGTGAATTTGTGGTGGATATGGAGAGATCCCTTGGGGCCTTGGAGGGAAGTGAGGGGGGAGGTGTGGGTGCAAGTTGTGCATTTCTTGCGGTTGCAGGGGAAGGTGCCGGGAGTGGAGGTTGGGTTGGTGGGGGGTGTGGACTTGATGAGGGAGTCACGGAGGGAGTGGTCTTTTCGGAACGCTGATAGGGGAGGGGAGGGAAATATATCCCTGGTGGTGGGGTCCGTTTGGAGGTGGCGGAAATGATGCTGGATGTTACGATGTATATGGAGGTTGGTGGGGTGGTAGGTGAGGACCAGTGGGGTTCTGTCCTGGTGGCGATTGGAGGGGGGGAGCTCAAGGACGGAGGAGCGGGAAGTGGAGGAGATGCGGTGGAGAGCATCGTTGATCACGTGGGAGGAAGAGAGCTTCAAGGCATCCTAGCAAGAGGGGAGGAAGAGAGCTTCTTTAAGGGACCCCCCCCATCTTTTCCTCTGCTACATCAATGACTGTATCGGCGCTGCCTCATGCTCCTACGAGGAGGTTGAACAGTTCATCCACTTTACCAACACCTTCCACCCCGACCTCAAAATTTACCTGGACCATCTCAGACTCCTCCCTCCCCTTCCTAGACCTCTCCATTTCTATCTCGGACGACCAAATCAACATGGACATTTACTATAAACTGACCTACTCCCACAGCTACCTAGACTACACCTCCTCCCACCCTGCCCCCTATAAAAATGCCATCCCATATTCCCAATTCCTTCGTCTCCGCCGCATCTGCTCCCAGGTGGACCAATTCCAATACTGGACAACCCAGATGGCCTCCTTCTTCAAAGACTGCAATTTCCCCCCAACGTGATCGATGCTCTCCACTGCATCTCTTCCACTTCCCGCTCCTCTGCCCTTGAGCCCTGCCCCTCCAATCTCCACCAGGACAGAACCCCACTGGTCCTCCTTCTTCAAAGACCACAATGTCCCCCCAGACGTGATCGATGCTCTCCACTGCATCTCCTCCACTTCCCCTCCCCCCACCTTGTCTCAGTTCCAACCCTCAAACTCAGCACCACCTTCCTAACCTGCAATCTTCTTCCTGACCTCTCCGCCCCCACCCCCACTCCGGCCTATCACCCGCACCTTAACCTCCTTCCACCTATCGCATTTCCAACTCCCCTCCCCCAAGTCCCTCCTCCCTACCTTTTATCTTAGCCTGCTGGGCACACTTCCCTCATTCCTGAAGAAGAAGGGCTCATGCCTGAAACGTCGATTCTCCTGCTCCTTGGATGCTGCCTGACTTGCTGCACTTTTCCAGCAACACATTTTCAGCTCTGATATAATTCTGAGTCAGGATGTTGAGTGGCTTGGAGGGGAATTTGTAGGTGGTGATGTTCCATATCTGCTACCCTCGACCTTCTTGATGAAAATAGTCATGGATTTGGAAGGTACTGTCTCAGGATCTTTGGTAGATTTCTGCAGTGCAGTTTATACATAAGGTGTATGACAGAAGGTAGAGGGAGTGGATGCAGTGTCAGTCATATGGGCTGCTTTGTCTTGAATGGTGACAAGCGTCTTGAGCACTATTGGAGCTGCACTCATCCAGGGAAGTGGAGAGTTTTCCATCGCACTCCTGACTTGTACCTTGACAATGGTGGAAAGGCTTTAGGAAGTCAGGAGGTGAGTTAAGCACTGCAGTGCCTGATAGAAGTGTATAAAACAATGAGTGGTGTTGATAGAGTTAATGGTAGTTGTCTTTTCCTTAGGATAGGGGATTTCAAGATTAGGGGCACATTTTTATGGTGCAAAAAGAGAGATTTAAAAAAGGACACAAGGGACAAATCTTTTACACAAAAGGTCTTTCACGTGTGAAATGAACTTCTGAAGAATTGGTGGATGAGGGTACAATTACAATGTTTAAATGACATTTGAAGAAGTACATGAATGGGAAAGGTTTGAGGATAAGGCCCAGGAGCAGGGAGGTGGGACTAGTTTAGTATGGGATTATGTTCAGCATGACTGATTGGACTGAAGGGTTTGTTTCTGTGCTGTATGACTCTGACTTAATGGGTCCTGATGAAGGGCTTTTGCCCGAAACGTCGATTTCGCTGCTCGTTGGATGCTGCCTGAACTGCTGTGCTCTTCCAGCACCACTAATCCAGTATTTGCTTTCCAGCATCTGCAGTCATTGTTTTTACCACCTTAATGGGTCCGACCTACTATTATAGCCAATGCATTTATATCCGGAGTTCAATTGAATTTCTATCAATGGTAACCCCCAGTGTGTTGACAGTGAGAGATAGTGATGGGAACGTCATTGAGTGTTGAGGGGTAGTGGTTAAATCATCTCCAATTGGCTGGCATTTATGTTGTGAATGTTACTTATCACTTGTCAGCCTGAGCCTGCTTAAACCAGTTGTTTGTTTGAACATGGACTGCTTCAGTAACTGAGGAGTTGCGAATGGGTGCTGAACATTGTGCAATTATCAGCGAACATCCCCAATTCTGACCTTATGATGGTCATTAGCGAAGCAGCTAAAGGAGGTTGGGCCAAAGACATTACCCTGAAGAACTCCTGGAGATATATACTGAAGCTGAGATGACTGACCTCCAATAACCATGGCCATTTTTCTATGTGCCAGCTATGATTCTCACCAGCAGAAAGCTTTCCCTCCTAATTACCATTGATTCGAGCTTTGGTAGGGTTCTTTGATGCCACACTTGGTCAAACATGCCATTGATGTTGTGGGCTGTAACTCTTACCTCACCTCTGGAAGTCAGCTCTTTTGTCCATATTTGAACTAAGACTGCAGTGAGGTCAGGAGCTGAGTGGCTCTGGGAGAACCCAAACTGGGCATTGCTGAGCAGGTGTTGTTCAATAGCAATGTAGATGACACTTTCCAGCATGTTACTAATGATCTATGGTAGGCTGATGGGGTGGTATTCGGCTAGGTGCATATATCATGGTTTCTGAACATCACATACATGGGGGATTTTTCACATTGTCAGGGAGATGTCAGTGGTTATAGCCAAAACTGTTTGAGAAAAAAATTGCACTTTATCCTTCAAACCTTAAATGGCAACTACAGAATTTTACCATCTACTGATGACAACATTATTTCCATGTAATTATATCTCATTAAAGCCTCAACTCACCTTATTTACACTTTTCTTTCCTCTAGAAACAACAGACTACACATTCCCATTGTGTAAGCAGGAAGTGAGTTGGTAGCACTGTGGTGATGTCATTGGACTAGTATTCCAGGAGCCCAATTGTTCTGAATACATGGGTGAAAGTCTCACCATCTGAGTTGTTGAAATTTTAATTTAATAAAATTCTGGAATTAAAAGCTAGCCAGTCTTTTGTTGTAAAGCCCATCTGACTCACTGATAACTTTTGTGGATGGAATTCTGCAATCCTTACTCATTGACTTGTGTGTGACTTTAGTTGTCTAGCAATGTAATTGGCTTTTAACTATTGTCTGGACAGTTAGGATTAGTAACAAATGCTGGAATAACTCATGATGACACATCCTGTGAAGTAGTAAGGGAAGATTTGGTTGCTAGAGTCCATCTGAGCCTAACTGTTTCTTTACAACAATATCCTGCATGCTTCAAGGCCACCATTCTTTCATCCATGCAATCAATATTAGCTCACAACCAGCCTCACCCTATTATCCTGCCTGCTCTAAGACCAACTCATGCATCACTTCAGCCCATCAACACCTTACTTTAGAGTTAAGGGACATAAAACTTTCATGCTTCTACCAGGCCACTGTGTGCATCGACACATGTGCATCTTACATATCTTATAGCTCTTTGCTTGCTTTCTTAGTGCTCATTAATTTTGCATTTACATGGAAGCTGGCAGCTCCTCGATACTTCTTTGCACTCTAAAGCAACCTCATTGATTTCAGCATTGACTTCCACTGTCAGTCAATGTGTGAGTCACATTTCTGTCCAATAGAGGGCAACTTAAGATAGTAGGATAGAATCTCAATTAATACAATTAGACTGTGTTCCCAAAGGTGGGGCGGGTGTTGATTCACTTAGGTTATGGTAGGTCTGGCTTCCACATGGGGAGAGTTTAGGATCAACAAAACCATGGAAATGTTTACATTTATGGGCTACAGGGTAAAGATGGGACAGTGATAGTTATATAAAAGGGTCAAGGAAATGTGATGAGGTTGGATGATCAATGAAACCACAGGTAGAGTAAGACACAAAAGAGAACATGAAGGATGAGAGGAAACATGTTCATCATAGACAGAGTCTGCAAGTCATTATATTAAAACAATGTTGAAATCTTAAAATGTCAGTACAAAAATCAACTTGGCAATAGCTACAAAAATGGCTGATACCACATGCAAAGTCAACAGAGAAGTAACTGTTTCCTTTGGTGGAGTAAAACCTTTTGAATTTAAGGCAAAGCTTTGCTCGAGGACTTGAATGAACCAGGCCTCCAGTGATTCAATAATGCTATCCTGATTTGATTCAAGAATGGCCATCAAAAATTATGCTCTCAAGCATTAACCATTACACCTCTGCACTTTCCATTTCACAAACATTTCATAGCTAGCACTGGAAAATGATGCTTCCCTGCTACAAAATGCATACACTGAACTGGAAATATGAAAAGACCTTGTCTTTGATGTGGAAGGAAGCCTTTTCCATTGGGATGGAGGGTGTTATAATAATGCCTTACCAGCAGAATTCTACTGTAGCATGTAGCAGAATTCCAATGTAGCATGAAAACCTTGTTTGTGCATTGGGCAAAGTGACATACCTACACCTCCTTTTGGAGATATGACAGTGATCTCCTGGGAAGGTATGTGAGGGCATAACATGAAGCTTCATGGGGAAGGGTGTGTGGGCTCGAGGTGTTCCATTTCTGACATTCTCCATCTGCTCAAGCATATCACGGAGATCACTGTGGCTGGTGTCCTTTTGGTTCAACTGCAAAAAACAACTTAGAAGAAGGAGGTAGCAATTAGAACTTTGTCAGTGAGCCAGCAACATCAGCAACCTCCAGTGACTGAGACTCTGGATGTGCAGGACTTGCTATCATTTTATTCAACTAGCTGAAAGACAGCCCAGGTTTTGATTAAAGACTTCCCAGGCTAACATCCCTGAACTGTGTCATCTGCTGGATAAGAAGTTATGCTCAAAAAGCCTGGAAATTATTTCCATGTCAGTGATCAGAAAGTTATAGTTGCCCTGATTTTATTCAGCCACCAGCTTGTGTCAAGGAACACCTGGGGACCTTTGTAAGATTGGCTGATCCTCTGACCATAAGTGGATCCAGGATATAAGTGATACCACATTCTGCAGATCATGGAGGGAGAATGGACATGTGAGCACTGCAATTCCCAGCCTTTAAAGTAGGCTCTGTCCAAAAGCTGACAGATAATGATTCGATACTTTCGAAGTAGATGCTGAAAATGAGGTTATGTTTCCATAACTTCTTCATTTGAATAATGTTTTCCCAGTTTTGTAAAGACGCAAAATCACAGTTTTAGTTATTAATGAAACACAACAAAGTTAACAGTGTTGCTGATGTCAGCGCTAGCACTTGTACTGTTCCTGTTACACACAGATAGGAAATGCTCAGTTTGATCTGCAGAATACAATGTGCCAATGCTTTTCAAATATTGAACCTTTGCTGATGAGGTTGTAGAATGGTCCATCAACTTGTGAAAGAGATTATAATAATTCACAATTTATAAACACTTCATTAAAAATGTATTATCTATGGCAAAACATTTTTCAAAGTAGAACACAATGTTCATTCCTTTTGGCTCCTCACCTGAAAGACTGCTGCCCCTATTTGAGGTTGCATTGCATGTTGGTGAAAATATTAGAGACTCATGGCCTGTATCTGAAACAGGAGTGAAAACCTTTGTTCTGTAGCATCATTCTTGTCTTCAAATTAGAAGGTGCGCTACTTCAGCAAGCATGAGAAGTCCTATTGCTATCTCTAATGCATGCCAAGGATCATAAGTGGGCTGTTTTGTGGAGGAACATGGGAGTTCTTCCTGAAGAAGAGATGGAGGATTTTTTAAAGTGTAATTTTGGGGTTGGGGTAGTCTCAAAACCTATCCCTTCCCAAAACTAATTGGGATTAAATGCTCTCTACAGCTCGGGTGATATTTAATGGAGGTGATGGGGTTTTCACTTGCTACTTGTACAGTTGGCAAAAATCCCATGTCATCTTCTTTAGAGAGAATCCACCATATGAAGTGTCACTCAGGCAGCTGGCAGCAACAGGCCTTCCCTAGGATCAATGATCCCAGTGGTGGTTAGCCTGCCCACCAAAAGCTATTGACAGGTCAGAAGCCAGCTGTTCCATTGAACAGACAGCCTTGGGAAGTGGTGCCTGACGGTGATACAGCACTCACTTGAGTCTAATACCACCATGGATCCCATGCCACAGCTGAGGAATGATGGCTGGTGGATTGGGAATCATGAAGGAGGCATGCATCAGCAAGGGCAAGCGGATGATTCTCAGTAGGCATCTCCTCTTTCTTGATGCTGGATCCCACAGTCAGAACAGTGAGTGCTGTTGAATGATTGTCAACCCTGCCACAAGACTATGAATATTACAGGAAAACCTGAATGGGCTTGGTTTAAGATACTGCCTGAATGGCGAGCTTCCCACTTGCTTTTGGTTAATATGTGCAATGGCAGGTCGAAATTTGAAATATACCTGGAAAGAAGTTCCTTGTGCTCTAAAGAAACCCTAACATTGTAATTGGTCTGTCGTTCTTAAAACCACAAATTGAAGCCCATTTTCAAGGCCTTACACATTTATTTAGGGTTTGTATTAATTTTGTTGATTGTATTTACTGTTCCCACTGGCATCAGGTGTTTTAATTTCAACACCAATAAATAATTGCTGAAGAACCTATTGTCTATCCTTTTTACCTTTTAACAGTTTGCAGAATTTAGAATATAGAGGAGCCACCATTATCAGAAGGACACGCGTGGGGAGTATTTCATTCAATTAATCGAATTCCGGATAATCAAATGCCAGATAACATTAGTTTAGCCAAGCTTTGGGACCTTGTGATCTTGCTGTATAATCTGATATTTGGATAATCAAATGCCAGATAATCCAGGTTCCTCTGTATTCAAAATAGACTCGCTTGCATAATTAAATTGCAACAATATTTTTATTCGGCCTCCAGACATTGAAGTGGACCAGTGTTGAGCTGGTGTATAAAATCAATGTTCCTGTCAATGCCGTGTTCAATCTGGTTTAGACAGTTCTTAGTGGTATTCATTAGGGAGAACATAACAATCAACACACTTAATGGGAAGGTCCTAGGGAATGTTGCTAAACAAAGAGATCTTAATCTATAGGTTCATAGTTCCTTGAAAGTGGTGTCACAGGTAGATAGGATAATGAATAAGGTGTTTGGTATGCTTTCCTTTATTGGTCAGAACATAGAGTATAGGTGTTGGGAGGTAATATTGCTGCTGTACAGGACATTAGTGAGGCCACGTCTGCAATTCTGGTCTCCACCCCGCTATCGGAAGGATATTGCGAAACTTGAAGGGGGTTCGGAAAAGATTCATAAGGATATTGCCAGGTTGAAGGATTTGAACTTTAGGGAGAGGTTGAATAGGCTAGGGCTGTTTTCCCCTGAGCGTCGGAGGCTGAGGCGTGACCTTTTGAAAGTTTATAAAATCTTGAGCGGCATATACAGGATAAATAAACAAGGTCTTTTTCCCTGGGGTGGGAGAGTCCAGAACTAGAGGACATAGTTTAAGGTGAGAAGGGAAAGATATAAAAGGGACCTAAGGGGCAACTTTTTCACACAGAGGGTGTTGCATGTATGAAAAGAGTTACCAGAAGTGGAGGCTGGTACAATTACAGCATTTAAAAGGCGTTTGGATGGGTATATGAATAGGAAGGGTTTAGATTTAGATTTAGATTAGATTAGATTACTTACAGTGTGGAAACAGGCCCTTCAGCCCAACAAGGAGAAAGTGAGGTCTGCAGATGCTGGAGTACCTGAGTTGAAAAATGTGGTGCTGGAAAAACACAGCAGGCCAGGCAGCATCCAAGGAGCAGGAGGATCGACATTTCAGGCTTAAGCCCTTCTTCATTCCTGAATTTTTCAACTTCGGCCCAACAAGTCCACACCGACCCTCCGAAGAGCAACCCACCCAGACCCATTCCCCTACATTTACCCCTTCACCTAACACAATGGGCAATTTATCATGGCCAATTCACCTAACCTGCACATTTTTGGACAGTAGAAGGAAACCGGAGCACCCAGAGGAAACCCACGCAGACACAGGGAGAATGTGCAAACTCCACACAGACAGTTGCCTGAGGCGGGAATTGAACTCGGGTCTCTGGTGCTGTGAGGCAGCAGTGCTAACCACTGTGCCACCGTGCTGCTCATTAAAAAGAGTATGGGCAAAGTGCAGGCAAATGCAACTAGATTAGATTAGGATATCTGGTCAGCATGGATGAGTTGGACCAAAGGGTCTGTTTCCATGCTGTACGTCTCTATGACTCTATGACTCTATGTACTTGCTTTGGTTACAATCAACATTCCTAGGGGTTACTCAAGGCCTGCAATTATGAAAGGTTGCTAGAGCATCATCAGTAGTTTCTTCTCCATGTACATTTAGTCATCCCCAATCTGTCTGAGAACGCCTTGGTTTCCCATATTTCTTACTCAACATATTGTCCCTTGGCAACTTTTAGCTCTGACATGGACATCAATCTGTATTCTCACTGTTTCTAAACTGAATTCCATTACTAATGTTATCATCCCTAGTTGCTTGACTGACATTATAACCGACATAAGTTCAAACGTTTTGCAGATGCAAAGGTTTGAGTTCCATCTCCCATTTCTGATTTTGGCCCATTTAGTCTCCATCTAAATTTAAATCTATAATTGGAAGTAAGATAATCCCCATAAGATGACCAAACTATTGATTGAGTTATTAACTTGTTAATTTACCTTTTGATCTCTTATAATTCACTATAAAAGTTGTGTGAATTGCAAGTTGGGCACACTGTTCTTGTTCCACACAAAACCTTGCTACCCTCCACTTACCTCATTTCTTGAGAAAATATACCTGCCCCTGCAAATGATAACAGCTCTCTACCTGATTAAAGGCCCAGTTGTCAGTAAGATCAACCTTTTAATGGAAAACCAAATTGGGAATTCGGAGAATGTGGTTGTCCCACATAACATGTCCACTACACTTTGTAGCTGATCCTCTGTATAGCAGGAACGATCCTCGATGATAGGTGTAAATATGATATTGAAAATACTTTTTCTGCTGTAGCTTCCTAAAATAATTATCATGACTATTATTTTCGCCACTTCATAAAATTAATGCAAATGTAAATACACTTCCAGTTGCAATCGTTCTAGATTTTTCAAAGTAGTATTTGTACACTTTCCAATCAAACAAATATATGTAAAATTCCTATCATGTTTATATTGCATTGCAGCTTCAAACACCAGTAATGAATAAGCAAATGCACAGCAACTTGCATTTATATAAAAGCTTTAATGTAATGAAGACACTCAAACACTGTTAATAGGAGTATTATCATCTTATATCACAGGTATCACTCATGCCACAATCAGTACCAGCCAACTGATAGTTCCAAAAAAGAGAGAATTGAACCAACCCTTCTTCTTATTCAATGCCATTACCATTTATGATCCTCCACAATCACCATCCAGAGGGTCATCATTGATCAAATTTTAATGGGACAGTCATAAGTATCATGAATGCAAGAGTGGATCAAGAACTGGGAATTCTGCAGTGAGCAGCTCGCTTCCTGACTTGCCTGTCCACTGAGGTAAATGTTAGGTGTGTGATGCAATACTCTGCACTGCCCTGGATAAATGCAGTCCAACAACTCAAATCCCAGGACAAAACTGCTGTCTGATTTCATCCACCAACAGAAACATTTGTTCCTTCTGTCACCAATACACAAGGACAGCAGTGTGTACCATCTACAAAATGCACTGAGGCAACTTACTGAATCTCCTTGCATCATCTTCTTTGGCAGTATCTCAGGATTGAGAATGACATGCTTCCATTTCAATTCAATGGGTTCCAAATGCCTGATAAGTCCAATGTGTGATCTGCAGATTCTGGCAGATGCAGGGCAGGCAATGTTTGAAGAGAGGAGGGAATGGTTTCTTTGGAGGTTAACATTGCCACTCTGATGCTTTAACTTTTTCACCTCAATATGATCTTGGCAAAGTCTCTAAATATATTCTGTCTTTGCAAATAAGTTGCCATCATTTATCGTAGCTTCAAGTTATTTTCTCTCTTCAGCTTTCTTGATGCTGTATGGAGCTCTGAAAGCTATGTGTTGCAGCAACTTCTAGAATCAGATGTCAGTGCATCTGAATGTCACCAATGCAGAGACTCCCTGGGTAAATGTGCAGCTATGCATTTTAGAGGGAACAGTGGATACAAGCCAAAGTCTCCTCTGGTCAGAGACTTAAAAAAAAACTGCAGATGCTGGAATCCAAAGTAGACAGGTAGAAGGCTGGAAGACCACAGCAAGCCAGGCAAGGGCTTTTGCCCGAAATGTCCATTTCGAAGCTACTTGGATGCTGCCTGAACTGCTGTGCTCTTCCAGCACCACTAATCCAGCATCAAGATGTGAAGTTGATGTTTTGGATGTGACCCTTCTTCAGGACTGAGGGACAGGGGTGTAAGGGGAACTGCAGATAACAGGGGTGACAGTAGCAGGATGGTGGTTGGGATAGGTGAAGATAGGTAGAGGGTGTGACCTGGTTGGTCAATGGGAGAAATGAATTTGGTTGGCGGCAGGGAGGAGTGGACGGGAGGGGGAGGGGCTGGAAATGGAGTCGGGATATGGGAAGGGAGGTTATTTGAAATTAGACAACACAGTGTTGAGTCCTTTGGGCTGTAGGCTGCCTAGGTGGAAGATAAAGTGCTGTTCCTCTAATTGCGGTTTGGTTTGTTGTGGTAATAGAGGAGGCCAAGGATGGTCATATCGCCGGAGTAGGAAGGGAAATTAAAATGAGTGGTGAGTGGGAAGTCCGGTCAGTCTCTGCGGACCTGGCTACGATACTCAGTAAACTGTTCCCTAAGCTTACACTTGGTCTCTCTGATGTAGAGAAGACCACATTGGGAGTACCTGATGCAGTAGACTAGTTTGGAAGAGAGGCAGGTGAACCTGGGTCTCACCTGGAAAGACTGTTTGGGGCCCTGGATGGAGGTGAGGGGGGGTGGTATGCCAGCAGGTTTTGCACCTTTTCCAGTTGCAGGGGAAAGTACCTGGGGGTTCAGGAGGGTTGGTGGGGAGAGTGGTGCAAACCAAGGATTGTCAAAGTGGTTGAGGCTGGTAAAATTACAACATTGTAAAAGGCATCTGGATGGGTATATTGAGAGGAAGGATTTAGAGGAATATGGGCCAAATGGGTCCAGATATATTTAGAGTATCTGGTTGGGATGGATGAGTTGGACTGAAGGGTATGTTTCCATGCTGTATATTTCTATGATTCTATGACAGCCTTTCAGGAGTCAGGAGGGGAGTTATTCACCACTGTCTTCCTCGCCTCTGATCTGCTGCTGTAGCCATAATATTTATGTGGTAAGTCACATTCCTGATGAAGGGCTTACGCCTGAAATGTTGACTCCTCGAATGCTGCCCGACCTGCTGTGCTTTTCCAGTGCCACCCTTTGATGGTTAAGTTTCTAGTCAATGGTCACCCCCAGGTTAATATTAATATTGTGCATGGCCTTGTTTTCACTAATCCCTAGATTTTCCATTATTTTTGAGGTTGTTAGTATTTTCCCTTATGAAGACAGACATTAAATATTTGCATTATTTTCTAGTGTTTCCCTATTCATTATAAATGTTTATGACTTGACTTGTATGGACCCATATTTAGGTTTGCTAATCATTTGATTTTTTTTCATACAGTTAGAGGCTTTTACAGTCAGATTGTGTTTCTTGCTAGTATACTTTTATATTCTACTTTTCCGATTATTCTTTTTGTTCCATCTGTGCAGAATTCTAAAATATTCCCAATTATCAGTCTTACCGGTCTTCCTTTAGACTATTATAATCCTTGATCTGTTTTTTTCAGCAGAGTTGGAACACATTTCTTGCTTTTTTTGTGCATTAAAGAAATCAATTTCTTTTGTTTGTGACAAATAAATAAACCTAATGTTTAAGGCCCTTTATGTTTCTTTGGACATGAAAATTTCAAACATTGGAGAAACTCAACAGGTCTGACACTATTTGTGGAGAGAGAAACAGAGTCAACATTTCAAGTCCAAAAACAATACTCTGCTACATTGCACCTCAACTTTAAAACTACAGGCACCTTCATAGAACTACAATAATAAAGTATTTGATTATCACAGTTGGTCCATCACCTTTCTAGGCAAAAGTGAGGACTGCAGATGCTGGAAATCAGAGTTTAGATTAGAGTGGTGCTGGAAAAGTACAGCAGGTCAGGCAGCATCCAAGGAGGAGGAAAATCAACGTTTCAGGCAAAAGTCCTTCATCAGGGAGCCTCCAGGGTGGAGAGATAAACTTGCGGGGGGGGGGGGGGAAAGAAACGGCTGGGGAGAAGGTAGAAAATACTACAATATGTGAATGGGGGTGGGGATGGAGGTGATGGGTCAGAGAGGAGGGTGGAGCGGATAGGTGGGAAAGAAGATTGGCAGGTAGGGTAGGTCATGGGGACAGTGCTGAGCTGGACCTGAGCGGACCTGTCCTACCCGCCAATCTCCCTTCCCACCTATCTGCTCCACCCTCCTCTCTGACCTATCACCTCCATCCCCACCCCCATTCACCTATTGTAGTCTTTTCTACCTTCTCCCCAGCCGTTTCCCCCCCCCCCCCCACGCCCTCCCCCCTCCACAAGTTTATCTCTCCACGCTGGAGGCTTCCTGCCTGTATTCCTGATAAAGGGCTTTTGCCCGAAACATCGATTCTCCACCACCTTTCTCCGGAGTCCTCGGCTTTTGAATGTCATACACTTGGACAATTAGGAGTCAGCCAAGTCACAAAATGAAGCTATAAAATACTTTTTCATTATTTTTCAGAACATGAGAAAAGTATTTAACCTGTAAATTATTATCATTTGATCTGCCGATAAGTCAATTTTGGATAGACTGCAAGAGCCAACAAACAATGAGATTAATGCTTTTAAGTTTGATATTAGTAGGGCTGTTTTGTATCTCCTCAGCCCTAATCTATGGATCGCAGTCATTGTCTCTATAAATTCCTCCTGGTGATCAGAGGAATCTTAGACTTCTGAGATTAAATGGCTTCATTTCAGTTTAGCATGCTTAAATGTATTGCCACTGTTACCTCTATTATGGTCTGTCCATAATTTAGAATCTGTGTCACACATTTGAATTATAAATGTAAATAAATGAGGATTGCAGAACTGTGCACATTTCCAAACTTTACATTCATAATTCAAAAGCACTGCCATATAGCTTGTAAATTATGCATAAAACTAAATAAGTTTGCCAGTAGACATTTCAGATTGAGAAACATTTCGTTTATTTTTGCATTACAACAAAAGTTTTCAATAAAGTAATGCTGCTCAATTGTACATTTGGCTTTGCATAATTCTAAAGGTTATTTAATGAAAAATGCAGTTTTGGAAGACAGAAGTAAAGTTCAGAATGAATATTGAGTGTTATGTGGAGAGAATGGAAAATTGAACAATACGGATTTGAATGGTTCACAGTTTGATCCCTAAACTGTGTTGAGTTATGATTCCAATCTGGGTGGCAAAAAGATCCTATAACTGGCCTCATTGAGCTCAGGATTACTCAATGTACTGGATTTTACATTTTTGGCAGGGACGAGGTAAATGGAATGGAAATTATTTGGCCTGCTCATTTTCACCCCAGCTTCCACAGTTCATTGAAGTAAATAGAGTCATAGAGATTAATTCCTGAAGAAGGGCTGATGCCCGAAACGTCAATTCTCCTGTTCCTTGGATGCTGCCTGACCTGCTGCGCTTTTCCAGCAACATATTTTCAAAGTCATAGAGATGTACAGCATGGAAACAGACCCTTCGGTCCAACCTATCCATGCCGACCAGATATCCCAACCCAATCTAGTCCCACTTGCCAGCACCCGGCCCATATCCCTCCAAACCCTTCCTATTCATATACCCATCCAAATGCCTCTTAAATGTTGCAATTGTACCAGCCTCCACCACTTCCTCTGACAGCTCATTCCATCCACGTACCACCCTCTGCATGAAAAAGTTGCCCCTTAGGTCTCTTTTATATCTTTCCTCTCTCACCCAAAAACCTATGCCCTCTAGTTCTGGACTCCCCGACCCCAGGGAAAAGACTTTGTCTATTTATCCTATCCATGCCCCTCATAATTTTGTAAAACTCTCAAGGTCACCCCTCAGCCTCCAACGCTCAAGGGAAAACAGCCCCAGCCTGTTCAGCCTCTCCCTGTAGCTCAGATCCTCTCACCCTGGCAAAATCCTTGTAAATCTTTTCTGAACCCTTTCAAGTTTCACAATATCTTTCCGATAGAAAGGAGACCAGAATTGCATGCAATATTCCAAAAATATCCTGTACAGCCACAACATGACCTCTCAACTCCTGTACTCAATACTCTGACCAATAAAGGAAAGCATACCAAATGCCTTCTTCACTATCCTATCTACCTGCGATTCCACTTTCAAGGAGCTATGAACCTGCACTCCAAGGTCTCTTTGTTCAGCAACACTCCCTAGGACCTTACCAATAAGTGTACAAGTCCTGCTAAGATTTGCTTTCCCAAAATGCAGCACCTTATATTTATCTGAATTAAACTCCATCTGCCACTTCTCAGCCCATTGGCCTATCTGGTCCAGAGTCTGTTGTAATCTGAGGCAATTCTCTTCGCTGTCCACTACACCTCCAATTTTGGTGTCATCTGCAAACTTACTAACTGTACCTCTTATGCTCGCATCCAAATCATTTATGTAAATGACAAAAAGTAGAGGGCCCAGCACTGATCCTTGTGGCACTCCACTGGTCACAGGCCTCCTGTCTGAAAAACAACCCTCCACCACCAACACCAGAATGGAAACCAGAAAACATAGGTAAATAAGGTAAATACAGGGTACAGAAAGCAACTTTGACACAATATTAACAATAAAATGAAATGCTAGAATAGAGTAAAGAGCAGGCAAATGAGAGGAAAAGTGAAGACTCTAGGAAGAAGCACAATTTTAGTTTAATTTTTGTATTCATTTATCATATGGTTAAGAATATAACATTAAAGCTACCTCAGGTATTTGAAATGCACCATTTCTGTAATAAGAGAGAGGTTGATTGGTATTCTCGTGAGCTAAGGACTAAAATTTAGAGCTCTGAGAACTATAAATTTCTTAAGGCTTTCCAACAATTACTACCTTTTAAAAAAAAGTCAATGCCTCAGGTCAATGTGAGAATAAAAAATGTAACATTTTCTTTCCCCTTAGGCAGATTTTACTGGGTACTAGTATTATTACAGACCAAAGGTTAAAGTTTGTCACTTTTGAATTAGATTTAACTGTTCTGCTACAAACCTGGAGCAAGACTAGCAAACTTGAGAAAGCCGTGCTAAATCAATTCTTCTTTACAACAGGGATTCCAGGCTATGTTCTTATTCATTTCAAGTTCTAGGTTTTTTCCCTGTTAAAGGCCTGCAATAGATTCAGCCAAGGTACTTAACACATCAGATGCAGAAGGCAAGAATTGTTTCCTGGTCTCATAAATAAGGAAATGATAGCCACTCACTCCATGATTCCTTGACTCATCACCACCACTCCCAGCTTTGATTGCACACACTACCATTCCTAATTTCTCACCCTCAACTACCAATTGTCCCTATTCATAATAAACCCTGCAGTTTGTGCAATGCCCAATCCCCACCTGCTTTTCAAATTGATTAGTAAAAATCAATAATTGCTAGTCCTGCCAGAAATGGCCATATCTCAAAAAGCGAAGAGAAGAATCCAAGGCCAGTGAGAACAAAGTAATGAGAATGAGACTACACTTTATGAAAGGTACAGACCGGCATAGAACCGGTTTAGTTGAATAGCTAGTTGTTTGTGCAATTTTAAGTGAAAGGTAGCTCAAATTAATTTGCTGCTTAATGTAGTATGACACTGTCTTTTGATATTTTATTACTTTTCCACTCTTGGGATGTGGATGTAGCTGGCTGGCCAGCATTTATTGCCTGTCCCTGGTTAACCTTGAGAGAAAAAGTGAGGACTGCAGATGCTGGAGAGCCAGAGTTAAAAAGAGTGGTGCTGGAAAAGCACAGCAGGTCAGACATCATCTGAGGAGCAGGAGAATCGATGTTTCGGGCATCAGTCCTTCATCAGGAATGAGGATGGGGGCACAGGGGAGCAGGGGCTGAGAGACATATAGGAGGGTTGGGTGGAGTTGGGGGGGGCAGGTAGCTGGGAAAGCCATAGGTAGATTCAGGGGAGGGGTGACTGTGATAGGTTGGTGGGAGAATGAAGCGGATAGGTGGGAAGGATATTGGATAGGTAGGACAGGTCAAGAAGGTGGTGCTTAATTGGATGATTCTTTCTGGATTGAGGTGGGGGAGGGGAGATTTGGAAACTAGAGAAGTCGATGTGATGCCGTGTGGTTGTAGGGTCCCAAAGTGGAAGATGAAGCGTTATTCCTCCAGTTATTGGGTGGCTTGGAGGAAGAACACCTCATCTTCTGCCTTGGGACCATTCAACAACACGGCATCAACGTCAATTTCACCAGTTTCCTTATCTCCCCTCCCCCAACTCATCCCAGATGCAGCCCCCCAACTTGGCACCGTCCTCTTGGACTGTCCGATCTGTCCAACTTCCTTCCCACCCATCCGCTTCACTCTCCCCTCCTACCTATCACTATCACTCCCCATCTGCATCTACCTATCGCCTTCCCAGCTACCTGTCCCCCAGCCCCACCCACCCTCCTATTTATCTCACAGCCTCTTTCTACCTCCCCCCACCCCCACCACATTTCTGATGAAGGGTTTATGCCTGAAGCATCTACTCTCCTGCTCCTTTGATGCTGCCTGACCTGCTGTGCTTTTCCAGCTCCACACTATTTGAGAAGGTGGTGAACTGCTGCAGTCCAGTTGCTGCAGGGAGACTTACAATGCCCTTAGGTAGGGAATTCTAGGATTTTGACTCAATAACAGTAAAGGAACATTGATATTTCCTAGTCAGGATAGTAAGTGGCTTTGAGTAACCTTGCGTATGGTGTTCCCATGTATCTGCTGCCCTTGTTCTTCTAGATGAAAATGGTTGTGGGTTTGGAAGATGCTGTCGAAGGATCTTGGAATTTCTGCAGTTCATCTTGTACATACATGTTCAGTGCTGCTACTGAACATCAGTGGTGGAAGGAGCGGATGCTTTTGGATGTGGTGCCTATCAAGCTGGTAGCTATATTTTGGATGGTGTCAAGCTTCTGGAGTGCTGCTAGAGCTACACTCATCCAGGTAAGAAGGGAGTACTCCATCAGACTTCTGACTGTGCCTTGTAATGGTGGACAGGCTTGAGAATCAGGGAATGAGTTGTTTTCCACAGTATTCCTAACCTTTGACCTGCTATTGTAGCCATTGTATTTATATGATGAGTCCAGTTGAGTTTCTGGTCAATGGTAAGCCCCACGATAGTGGTGGTTACAGTGATGGTAACACTATTATGTGACAAGGGACAGTGGTGAGATTGTCTCTTTTTGGAGATGGTCATTGCTTGGCATTTGTGAGGCATGAATGTTACTTGCCACCTACCAGCACAAGATTGCATATTGTCCAGATCTTGGTTCTTTTGAACGTAAACTGAGTTGCAAATAATGCTGAACATTGCAAGATGAACATCCCCACTTCTGACCCAAACATTTGTTCCCAGAATTGTCAGACAGGTTAAACATTTTATAATTGAATGCAAATTTCTTCAATTTAGCTGTTTGCTTTTTTTTAGACCCAGAAAGCACAGACTATATTTCTGTCTGCAGTGAGAATTACAATTTATTACAAATCAATAGATTCTGGCTACAGAGAAACAATAATGAACCATTGGTATCTAACTCTACCAGTTAAAGTGCTAAAGCCCTCAAAACACTTCCTACGCATACAAAAAAAAGTTGTGTGGAGGGAAAGACTAGGAAGGCAGTGGAATAGCCCCCTGTCTAAATGTTTTAATCAGATGATCCTTTCGGCTTGTCAGGTCTTGTCATCTTCCTCTACCTTCCTTCTTCAAGTACTCTCACTCACTAACTTGTAGGAGATACTACCTGACTGTTTCATACTGATAAAATCTAACTTATTGGTTATATCCATAGTCTACAGAAATTGAGGGAAAGAAACTGGCTGAGAATGAACACCTCCTTCCTTTCTGGAAGTATGATGGTTTCTGCCCCAAATAAATATTCACACCCACAAGCTGTTCAGCTACCCGGGAGCCAATAAGCAGAAGGTTTGGGTTACCAACAATTGGTCACCATTTAGAAGACTAAATAGCTCAGTATTTCTAGCCAATTCTCCTTTGTACACAACCCATTGGCTTTACCTTATCCACAGTAATCTCTTGCTCACCGCTTGAACAAACACTTACAATGAGTGTCAGGTAAATGGTTGCATTTTCTAAAAGCAATCTCCTGAACAGTTCTTGGCTTGAAAAGAAGTCCTTTTCCAATTTTAGTCCATAAGCAAATAATTAAAAGATATAATATTTATACAGCCTATTTCCATTGCAAAGAATCACATGGGGCTTTTATCCAAATCGAAGTGCTGATTAGCTAGCTTCTAAATGCTCATCTCCCTTCCATTTCATAAGTAAATAGATACTTTAAAGCATAACTTTATAAAGCATGTCGTACCTGTCAACTCCTGTAAGACTGTTTTGTAAAGGGAGAGAAGTGAATCTTTACAAATATTATGGTTCAGTCATAACTAAGTCAAAGAATGTGATTTGAGCTGCATTTGAAGCTTTTACAATATGATGTCTGACAGTTACAATAATAAAGAATGAAAAAACTTTTGCTCAGGAAATCTCGCATCAAATCAGGAGATATTGAGCAATATTTTCACAAAATTATGTTTTTGTTCAGTCAAGGTAATAAATATCTGTTTCTTATGATCAGTCAAAGATCACTCACTGCCATGAAAATCACTAAACAAAACTGGATTTCAAACATGCTGAACTTGTCATTCATGTTCTTTTTACTAAAGATTTGCATCTGAAGAAATTAAACAAGATTATTTCTGTAATACACAGCAGTTCTACAATGGGTCAAAAACAGAAGTTGCTGCAGAAATTCAGGAGGTCTGGCAACATCTGTGGAGAGAAAGCAAAGTTAATGTTTAGAATCTCATGACCCTTCGTCAGAACTAACAGTAGCTAGGTGGTGTTTATGCTGATAATAGGAACGGGGGGAGAAATGAGCAGATTGGTGGAGATGGAGTTCAGAGTTCTACAAGGTAAAGTTTAGACCTTCAATCTGCTGTTAGATGTAATGCTTTATAATCAAGTTGATTTATAATAATGTATGTTTCTACTTGCGTTATGCTAGCCCATCCAAGTGACCATTCTTTATGCGAGTCTCATGGTGACAATCGCCCAGATGTCTGATTACGTGCAACACGTTATGAAAGGATCTCTAAATATCAGCCTTCCTTCCTTCTTTCCAGTAGCTGTTGCTTCTTCACCAGACATCCAGTATTTTCAACTTTATTTAAATGCTGTTAATTGGTGTATGTTAATATTCATAACCAATAAGTAAAGGCATATAATATTTTAAGCTTGATATTATCTCATTACCAACAACAAAAAAAAGCATTTGAGGAATTCATAGGTAACTGTAGCAGTAGTCAAACGATGTTTCATTTGGAACATGAACTTTTCCCAACAGCAACAATTTGAATACTTATGGTGCCTTTATTGTAAGATGTCAGTGATCAAAGTTCTATTAAATTAGCTTCATGATTATTATTAATGATTCTAAAATTTTATTTCAGATTTAATTACTAATTAAGTTTAAATTCTCTTAGTCACCCTCTTGGGATTTTAGCTCATGTCTTCACAACATCAAAAGGAACAAAGTTTAAGATGACGGATGGCTAACGTTAGATCATAGGGGCCTTAAGAGACAAAGACATAGAAACAGCAAGAGAAGTCATTCCAAGAGATACTCTGGTTACAATTAGATAGACCAGAATGGAATCACATCTGAACAGTCCCACCCAGCTGGATGACAATAAGGAGGCATTGGGCGAGATATGGTGTGGTGTATTTGGGTTTGAAAGCGTCTGAAAGGGTTAAGACTTGATTGATTGAAACAAGAACTGGCCACTCTGATGTCATGAGGACTAATGGGAAAGAGTAATATCACATGGGAGACAGACCTAAGGTTACTTCCTCCCAGTCTTTGTACTAACATTTAGCCTATTAGAAGCTGTAAATAACTGCAGAGATGCAATAAATATATCTTTTTTACTTTATAAGACACATCTCACTACACCAGAAAGTTGATACACACAAAATGACAAGTCTGAAAAGAACCCAGAATTTAGAAGGCAGCACACACTACATAGGAAACCTTGTCAAAAATGGAGACCTGTCCAGAAAGACAAGGAGGGATATTTTAACATATAAAACGAAAATAATGTCCAATGCAACAGTGACCCGAGTCATTTTGGTATGGTAGCAGAAACCCGAATGGAGGAATAAGGATGGGATTCCAGCAAAGTATTCGAAGGGAGCTCTTGCCTGGGAAGTGAAACCATGATCTCCACTGCTGCATGAATTAAAATTGTGGAGTTAGTGCTGTGGATAGAAAACTATTGGGCATTTTGCTTCAAGTAAGCAAAATCTCCAAATCATGACTTTTCTTTGAGCATGTATGAAAGGAACCAGGTCTCGCCAGTCTGACAGCCCTATTGAACCTCAAAATGTGCAGTTAATATTAATAGAATTCAAGATCCTGTTCCCCATTACAGTTTCACAATTTCAAGACATATTAGCCATCCAGTATATTGTTTCTGAGGTATTCTGTTTTGGAAATGCAAAACACATACATCCAGGTATGGATGGGTTCTGTTCTTGAGTCCTTTCACAAGTCAATTTGTCTGCAAGTTAGAACACCATGCAGGGCAATACAAAGTAGCTACTCAAAAGTCCAAGAAATGTTCATGTCAGTGCTTTAAAATTACACTCTTGTATGGGATCACATTTGTAAGTATGGGAGTTTTCAGTCAAATGCTTGTAAATTGGGAATCCTGTAGAACCTCATCATTTCTGATCTAATATTAGACCATATAATATTATCTTCTCCTTTTGTCAGAGTTCAGCTAGATTCCACTCATCTAGCAGGAAGGGAGCAGGGGTTAAAGACAAAGCCATTGTTGCAATTTATACATTTATATACAATTCATAAAAATGGCCTAACTATATTAGATCACAATTTCAGAATATCACTTGGGAGAGTTAAGTTCAGAAAGTTATTTATGTAGGTTGAACTTACAGTCTGTTTTAATACAAATTGCCTTATTGGCAAACTTTGAAATCTTTAATAATTGAACAATGATCATAACAGCTGACCAAGTTAGGCAGGAATGTGTTGCGAAGAGGACATGAAGAGGTTGCAGACCGACACTGACAAGTTGAGTGAATGGGCAAATGTTTGACAGGTGGAGCAAAATGTGGGAAATGTTTACTTTGGTAAAATTTTGTTTACTTTGGTAAAAAAGAATGAAAAAAGCATTAAGTATTATTGAAATGGAGAATGACTGTAGAGTTTCAAGCCGCAGCAGCATTTCATGTTCTAGTACATTAGTCAAATAAGGTTAGTCTGCAATGCCTTAACAGTATGGTTTCTGACATATTTTGATGTCATCTGAGAGTGGAGCTACCATGATTCACACTTTCGTCTAAGCCATTGATGCAAATTGTGAAAAGTTTAGGTCCCAGCACAAAACCGTGACTTCAATCATACAACATGGAAACAGGCCGTTCAGCCCAACTCATCCATGCCAACCATATTTCCTAAACTGAACGAGTCCTATTTGCCTGCATTTGGCCCAAATCCCTGTAAATGTTTCCTATTCATATATCTAATACAAATGTCTTGTAGATATTGCAACTGTACCTGACTACCACTTCCTCTGGCAGATCGTTCCATATATGCACCTAATCCTACAGCACACCACTGGCCACAGGTCTCCAGTCTGAACAACCTTCTACCACCACTCTCTGTCTCTTACTGTCAAGCTAATTTTGTCTTCAAATGCTTATCTCTCCCTGGATTCCATGTCTATGATCATGTCCTTCCAATTTGTAAAAGATCCATTTAGACATACTCCATTTTCTAATGTTAATCTTCTGTCCATGCCATGTGTTACCTCATATCATAAGCTAGAATTTTTCAACAATAAGCTTTGATCTGGAAGCTTATCTAACACCTTCTGGAGTTTCAAGTATAGTAACCAATAAATTGACTAATCGTGATTTCCATTTGAGAAAAGAACACAAACTTTAATTGATTATTTAATGCTATTCTAATTGTGCAGTTATAATCTTTTTTATCTAACCTATTTTTCTAAGCAACCTGTTTAGAGATGTTATTAGACACCTCTGAGTTGGTGAGACTTGAACCTAGATCTTGATCTAAGGGTAAGGACACTAACACTTAGCCACAAGAGAGTCCTAGAAATAAACTCTTTAATAATTGATTGTAACACCTTTCACATATCAAACTTACTGACCAATAGTTTCTTGAATAATGGGGTTATACCTGCAATTTTTCAGTCTGATGGAGATTTTCCTGCAACAAGGGAGTTTTAGAAAATGAATACAAATCATCCACTAATTTATTAGCAACCTCTCCTAAGACCCTAGGATGAAAATTATCTGGACTTGGAAATTTGTCAATCCACAGATTCATTAGTTTGCTTTGTCTCACTTACCCCATGATTGGAATTGCACTGAGTACCTCTCTCCCTACAACTTCCTGAGTTAATGCTATTACTAGAATATTTTGTATTCTATAGAGAATCATAGAATCCCTGCAGTTTGGAAGCAGACCATTCAGCCTATTAAGTCCACACTGGCCCTCCGAGGCGCAGCCTGCCCAGATTCACCCACTTACCCTTATTGCCATTGCATTTCCCATGGCTAATCCATCTAACTTGTATATCTTTAGATTGTGGTAGGATACTGGAGCACCAAGAGGAAACCCACGCAGACACCAGGAGAATGTGCAAACTCCACACAATCACCGGAGAATCAAACTCTGGTCCCTGGTGCTATGAGTCAGCAATGCTAACCAAAGCCACTGTGTTGCCAATTTAAATATTTAATAGTGAATACTTTTTAAGATAAATTAGATTTGTTGGTTAGATTTTTGTTAGGCTGGAGAAGAGTATCTGGGGTAGATGGGAATGTGGAAGTTTGGAACTCGGACAGATCAACAATGATCTTATTGAATGGTTCAAAGGGCCAAATTGTCCACTTCACCTCGTATTTCATATGTAAAACCATTTCCTGCGCTATCCATATATCGCTGAACTTGATAGTCATTAAGAAATCTATGGATCACTTTCATGAAGGTGCTCAGTGATTGTGCTTCCAAAGCCATCAGAGACAGAATTCCAAAGGTTCGCTACCGTGAGTGAAGAAATTGCCCCTCACGTCAGAATGGTGGCACAGTAGTTAGCATTACTGCCTCAGTCAGTGCCAGGGACCTGCATTCAATTCTAACTTCAGGCAGCTATCTGTGTGAGTTTACATGTTCTCCCTGTGAGTTTCCTCTGGGTGGTCCAGTTTCCTCCCAGAGTGCAGAGATATGCCAGTTGGATAACACAGAACAGCCTCGATTACCTGGGGATATTTTGTTCGGATAACGGATAGCATTTTTATGGGACCTTGAGGTCTGGTTCAGATAATCCAAAATTCAGATAATTAATGTTCGGATAATTGAGGTTGTTCTATATTGGCCATGGTAAATGTGGGGTTATGGAGATCGGGGATCACTCAGACAGTCAGTGCAGACTAGATGGGCCGAAATGCCTCTTTCTGCACTACAGGGATTCTATGGAATAGTTTGCCCCTTATACTGAGACTGTTAGTCATCCAGGGGAAAAAAAAAATTCTCATTTTGTTTCCCTTTCACAAACTTAAGTTCCATTGAGATCTCCTCTTATTTCTCTAAATTCCAGACCATACCTAATCTGCTCAACCACCTGTCAAAGGTCAGAGCTACCATCCCAGGAATTAATCTGGGAAACCTTTCCCCTGTGGAAGAATATTTTTCTTTAGGTTAGGAAACCAAGACTGAACACAATTCTCCAGGTGCAGCCTTTTCAAATAAGCTTTATCAGTGTGCACAAATGTTGTTGTCATAAAGACCGCCATACCATTTGCCATCCTAATTGCTTGCTGTACCTGCACGTTAACTTTCAGTATTGATACTTCACAATTTATAATTTGCATTAATACTTAGGATTTAGAAACAAAGGAAAAGCTGGTTAAATGTGTTTATCCCTCAGGAAAAAGCAATCACAAACTGACTGCTTTTAATTATCACAGAAGGGATTGAATTTGTTAGCAGGATAATTACAAAACATTGGTAAAATCTTTCAGTCCCGGTTTACTGCTTTGTTGTTTATTTTATCTGAATTAAGGCAGACTGTAGTTCAACAGCAATGCAGTATCATCAAAATGCAAGCAGAGAACTGTAACCTGACAAAACGTGCACAGAGTTGATGAATTAAGGTTGTAGATTAAATTAACCAATTTGTTTATATTAATAATTTAGGCCGACTGATAGGAATGCAAAGGATACAGTCTGAGAAAAAAAAACTGATTCTGCTCAAATGGTGAATCTCCTGAATTGTGAGTGGAAAGCTTTCCTGAATTCCTTTCAATTGTGACGAGCTGGTTGACAGTGCAATACTATAGCAAGCATTGTTTGAATGCCAATCTGTGTTGATATATCTGATTGCAGTTACAGTAGATATTATGACGAACATCTGAGAACATGGAAATAATGTGTCATGATTCAGTCCCAGCTTCTGTCGGTTCAATGCTTAACAATCATTATTGACACCTTTTTATATTCTATATTCACTTTAGCTGCTTATACTTCCAAGGATGGTTGTTTTAATAAGGTACCAAAGGTTTTGGGGTTCAAATAATTACTGGACAAACCTCCACAATTACCTTCAAGCCACAGTCCAATCCTTACTGTCCTGAATGGATATAGCTATATTCAAGAATCTCAATAGCATCCAGAAAAATACAGAATTGCTGGAAAAACTCAGGTCTGACAGGGCTGAAGGGTCACTGGTTGTAAAACATTAACTCTCTCCGCAGCTGCTGGCAGAGTTTTTCCAGCTTTTTCTTATTTTGTTTTACTTTATTTTGTTCTTGATTTCTAGCATTCGAAGTTTTGGTTTTTGATAACTCAGAAAAATAAGTTCAGTTGATCGACATCCCATCATCCAGCTGAAGCAGCCAATCCCTCCTGTGTCAGGGTGCTGTGGTTGCAGTGTGTCCTGTTTATAGACCAATGGAGCAAGTTATCAAGGCTTCAATGGCAGCACCTCAAACTCCTGTCCCTAGCCAACAAGGAAAAGAACTGTAGTAATATGGAAAGGCCATCATCTCCAGATTCCTGCCCAAGTCCATCCTGACTAAGAAGTGTTTCAATGTTCCTACTTCTTTACTGGACCAAAGTCCTAGAACATCCTACCTAAAGGATCAAGAGTATACCTTGATTAAATAGGCCTTGGAACTTCAAGAAGGTTATCACTTCCTTATGGACAACGAATACTGATCTTGTCAGTCACACCCATTCAGAAAATATATGAACAGATTTAGTATTTTAGGAGAAGGGGAGTAAAAGGAATGAAAATTGGACAAAATTTATAATATTCACTATAATATTAAGATCAGCTAACTTGGGTATTAAGATGATAGAAA
The DNA here is from genome assembly GCF_047496795.1 of Chiloscyllium punctatum. Lineage (NCBI taxonomy): Eukaryota > Metazoa > Chordata > Chondrichthyes > Orectolobiformes > Hemiscylliidae > Chiloscyllium > Chiloscyllium punctatum. The sequence continues at coordinate 57,673,245 of NC_092763.1, read as the reverse complement.
GTTTGTTGGTTTGATATTGAATGAAAGATAAATGCTGCTTGAAGGAACACTAAGCTTCTGGTTTAATCTGAAAAACTGATAGAATCTTCACAGAATCACTTACTCTATTAACCTGGAAAAACATTCAGGTACAGCAAATAATTAAAAAGGGAAAAAGAAAATTGGCTTTTATTGAAAGGGAGATAGTATATTAAAATAGGGAAGTTTTACTACAACTATAGAGGGCATTGCTGATACTGTACATGGTGTACTGTGCACAATTTTGGTCTCTTTATTTAAAGAGATGTATACTAGCATTGGAAGCAGATCAGAGAAGAGTCATTTGGCCCATTCCTTGAATAGGGCTTTTGTCTTCTGAGGGAGAAAGTGAGAACTGCAGATGCTGGAGATCAGAGTTGAGAGTGTGGTGCTGGAAAAGCAGAGCAGGTCAGGCAGCATCCGAGGAGCAGGAGAATCGATGCTTCGGGCATGAGCCTGATGAAGGGTTTATGCCTTAAACATTGATTTTCCTGCTTCTCGGATGCAGCCTGACTTGCTGTGCTTTTCCTGTGCCACACTCTACTTTAGTCTTTTGAGGAAGGGTTGAGCTGGTTGGACTGATACTTGTTGGCGTTGAAGAGAATGAGGCGTGCTTATTTAAAATCTAAGAGTCTTAGGAGGTTTGACTGGACAGATGCTGAAAAGTTACACATGAAGCCTTTAAGAAAGAATAAATACCATGAAAGAAATATGCTGGTGAACCAGATGACTTCAAGATAAACAGACAGTATTGATTGCTGATTACAGCAAACCTGGGAAATTTTAAGGCAACATTCCATACAGAAGAGCACAGATAGTACACAGTAAACATTTCAGATTTTACAGAAGAGGTAAAGAAACAGAAAAAAATCCTCAATTCCAAGTCAGGCAACAATTTGTGGGAATAGTTTCACAACTGTGTTGATCCTGTGAGGTGAACAGATAATTGGATGAATTAAAAATACCTATCCCTTTTTCAATAGAGGAATTTTTTTCACAATTCAGTAATTCAGGCTGAAAAGGTTGTGACTTAAAAAACAAGTTATAGCTCTGTATAATGTTGTCACTATAGCGTATGGGTACATAAAGCAGGGTTGGAGAAATAAAACCAAGATTACCATGTTAAAAATAAATGCATGCATTCCAGGAATGAAGATCCAGGGAACATGCTAACCTAAGCTATTTAATATTTAGGCAATTTAAAGAAGTACAATTAATATAAATACTTTTTTCAGGAGAAATGGAAAAGTGGGAGTCATAGCAAGTCGCTGAAGTGCAGGGGCAAAGATTGGGAAAGCTTCCGTTAAGACTGCAAAAGGTTTCCTGACCAAATATTTAGGCATGGGGGAATTTATATTAATGGGCAACTCACACACTTCAAAGTAAAGTTAGGTGTAAGTGTCATAACATTTAGATAGTGACAAAGCTGATTACAGAACTTCAACTGCATGGTCTGGGGGAATCATATTTGATGATAAACATATGCTATACCAACTGTCTAACATAGGAAGTACTAAACACTGGAAAAATTAAGTACTTCACAACAAAACAAAAATCACTCCCGAGTAAAAGAGCTATATTGGCTCCAATCTAATTAAAAAGGTGGAAGTTTAATATCAAAAGGTCAAGGAAAACTTAGTGCAAGTTTGTGATTCTAAACAAAAAAACCCAGAATTTTCAAAGGTTAGTTACATTGCAATAAAAAACACATTGTTTCACACCATAAATAAGATGCAAGTCTGTGATTATTGGTTTGGCTGACATAATTTCCACTGTTCGCAAACAGGAAGTGAATTCAGACTCTAAGTGATAACAAGTTTGACAAGAAGTGTGAGCAAAGAGGCGTCAATTGAATTGTTAACATCAGTTGAGAGAACATATCGTGATAGGCAAGAAAATGAAAGCATTACAACTAAATTCAGTCAAATTGCCTTATAGCATAATTAACATTTATCCACCCCAAATTCAAATAACAATTGCTAGGAGGGAAGAAGAAAACCCAAACAATCAAGATGTTTAACTCACAAAATCACAGAAGGAGGCCATTTGGCTAATTTTACATGTGCTGGCTCATCAAGTGAGCACTATCATCTAGTGCCAATTCCTGATTTTCTTATATAACCTTCCTCACTACTTCTATCCACATCAACATCCAACACCTTCTTGTATGCCTCAATTGAACCTGCCTCCACCACACTTCCAGGCAATACATTTCATGGTTCCACCACTTACTGAGTGAAAGACATTTTTCCTTACTTTTCCAATGCTTCTTCTGCAGATCACTATAAATCCATGCCCTATTGTTCCTGTTCCTTTTATGAGCAGGAACTATTTTTCCCAATTGACTCACAGATTTGAAAACCTAAGATTTCCTCTTGGCCTTCTTCTCTCCAAGAAGAAGAGTGCCAACTCTTCCAACCTGTCCTCATAACTGAAGATCTCCTTTCCTGAAACCATTCTTGTAAACCACCTCTGCATGCTCTACAATGTATTCACGTTCTTTCTATAATGTGGTACTTATTATCAGCTGAGGTCTATCAACTGTCTTATACAAGTTCGACACCATCTCCTTGTATTTGTACTCTATGTTCCTATTAAAAATGGAAAGACATTGTATGCTTTATCTGTCAGTAGCTTGGAATATCTATGAATACAACTCAAAGGCAACAGACACATGACAAGTATATATTACAATTTTTGAAAATAGATTTAAAATCAGTGTGGTGAACATGACTGTGCAAATGATCTGACCATTAGAAGGTCCATTAATTATGCAGAGAATGTGTTTTCTCCATAGATCTTTCTCTTACTTATCTATTCTACTTAACTCTGATCTGTCTGTATTGTTCGCAAGACAAAGCTTTTCACTGTGCCTTAGTAAATGTGACAATAAATTCAATTCAATTCAAAGAATGAAGAATGTAGTTGCAGAGTTGGGCAGATTGGAAACTTAGTCTCGGTTCTCCAAAATAGCAGCCTAGCTCCGAGTAAGGTCCTCTCAACCTTGCCATTATACCTCCGTGCTCTAACCTTTATGCCACTCCATCCAAACCAATAGACCCTCATCTCCCCCATGTCACCTCAATCATCTTTCATAGCCACTTACTTGGTGCCCACCATGTACTAACCTCAGGGGTTATGAAATAACAATAAGAATTATTTTAAGTTCATTAGTAGAAAAAGCCTTGAGCAATCCAATAAAACACTGAATTCAAACATGCTATCATTAATACTGGACAGAAATAAAAAAAACTCCTGAATTACACACAAATTGTATTTCTTTGAATATATATTAAGTTTGCAAACAAAGAAAGTTTATATAAAAAGCATATTCTGTGTAACAGCAATGATTCCAGCTGATGTTACTAATGGACATGACAGATCCCAGAATAAAAACCTGATTTGATAGATCATGTTTTCAGTGTGGTAGCTTTTTACTGAAATAAACCATGCCAGATTATGGACTTGCTTTTAACAATAAAACAGAAGTTTATTACACAAGAGATAATTAAGTAAAATCAAACCAAGCTTTATAAATATAACAGTCTACAATAGTTTAAAACACATTGTGTTTCAAATCCCATCTGTTCCCTAATGCCATCACTTCACAGGTAATCAAGCTCCTGAGAAATTTCCCTTCCCTATCAAATCTATATGTTTAACCTGCTACTTCTAAAGTTGCAATGAGTTCAAACAATCATATCTTACATCAGTCCATTTGCAGTACTGCACTCTGTTTCATGTATATGCTTAATTATGTGCCCACTACATTATACAGCCAGTTATGACACAACATGATAGTTCCGTTCTCGTGTGATCTTGCATTATAAGAAAATTATGCAAAAGCAATGCCATTTAAACTAATGGGGCTGGAATTGTGTTGCAGCCAAAACAGGTAAGGAAACTTCACATTCTATAAAAAGTTCTAAATTCTTCAATCACAATAAAGCCAATTCACATTGAATAAACACATGTTATAGCAGAGGTAAAAACAATGACTGCAGATGCTGGAAACCAGATTCTGGATTAGTGGTGCTGGAAGATCACAGCAGTTCAGGCAGCATCCAAGGAGCTTCGAAATCAACGTTTCGGGCAAAAGCCCTTCATCAGGAATAAAGGCAGTGAGCCTGAAGCGTGGAGAGATAAGCTAGAGGATGGTGGGGGTGGGGAGAAAGTAGCATAGAGTACAATGGGTGAGTGGGGGAGGGGATGAAGGATGAAGATTGGGGACACTGGGCACCTCCTAGCAGAGCGCTTTAGGGAACATCTCTGGGACACCCGCACCAATCAACCACACCGCCCTGTGGCCCAACATTTCAACTCCCCCTCCCACTCTGCCGAGGACATGGAGGTCCTGGGCCTCCTTCACCTCTGCTCCCTCACCACCAGATGCCTGGAGGAAGAACGCCTCAACTTCCGCCTCGGAACACTTCAACCCCAGGGCATCAATGTGGACTTCAACAGTTTCCTCATTTCCCCTTCCCCCACCTCACCCGAGTTCCAAACTTCCAGCTCAGCACTGTCCCCATGACTTGCCCGGACTTGTCCTACCTGCCTATCTCCTTTTCCACCTATCCACTCCACCCTCTCCTCCCTGACCTATCATCTTCATCCCCTCCCCCACTCACCCATTGTACTCTATGCTACATTCTCCCCACCCCCACCCTCCTCTAGCTTATCTCTCCACGCTTCAGGCTCACTGCCTTTATTCCTGATGAAGGGCTTTTGCCCGAAACATTGATTTCGAAGCTCCTTGGATGCTGCCTGAACTGCTGTGCTCTTCAAGCACCACTAATCCAGAACATTTATAGCAGAACCAACTGTGATGTTTCTATGGCCAACTCACACTGTCTAATTTCCCATTTTGCAGTTCAAACTTATTTTAAACATTCCATCTCATTTTCCATTACTGTCAGTTTTTTTCTCTCACTTTCAATTTTCCTCTCTTTTATCTTTCTTCTAACTCAAATCTTCTCACTTCTAACTGCATCTCAGCTAATTCTGTAACATATCAATTTCAGGTTTCCTTTCTTCCAATTCTAATTACTGAAATACCACTCTAAATAACTAACAGGATTCTGATTTCACCTGTGGTGCCATGAACTTAGCTGATGTTGCTTTTCCCTGCAAGGCCATTCCCTCAACAGAATCCAGAGTGGTATATTTGTTTGATGGAGATGTCAACAGGAGACTCTTGTACTTCTTTACTGAGATCTTTACTTCATCTGATATCACACATTCTCTTTCTGCCTATTCAATCCTCATCGGAGGTGTGACTGCCTAACTAAATATGGTGGTTATCACAGATGCTCCACAGTGAGTCCAACCACAGCTCCAGCTCCAGGAAGCAGTTAGATAGTAGTTAGCTGGATACAGTTCTTGCAAAGATAGTCGTCAGGGACACTGGAACTGCCCCTTATTTTCCACATTGTGCAAAAGGAACACATCATGAGTCTGAAGTCTCCTGTCCTCATTTTTCTCGAGACTAAGCCAGTTATTCCATTTAAGAGAATGTAATTAAGCTGGGGGCCTTCCTTCATTTCAAATAGTATCGTAATCAAAGTTCCAACCTTTATTTAAAATAAAATATGATTCTTTAAAATCTATAAGAACATAACCTGCAGGTATCACTTACTAATTGGCTGTTTCTGTTGAGACCATGCCACTTTCTGAACTGAGTACCATACTACCTTCCCCTACTCCCTGTTTTCACCCAATTCCAAAGGGCTCTTTTTTAACCAAGCAGCACTGAAGTTGGTTCCCCTTTATAGGCACCAAAACAATGCTTCTGAACTGGATCAAACCAGTTGTTCTGTTAATCAACTTCACCTAAGAACGACTCAACTGACTCCTGTTTCAGAAATGTGACTAAAACTACACTCACTCAAGCAGAGCAGCTTTTTTTTAACTAGATTAAAGAACTACTTTATCTTGAAGATTAGCACTGAAATTAAGTTTAATTACCACTTGCAATTTACTCCCTAAAGCTCCCTGTTTGCACCCAACTCCAAAGTACTCTCATTTAGCCAACTAACACTTATAATGCAGGATCGAGGGATAGACTTATGAGCAAAGGCTAAACAGGTTGGGACTCTATTTACTGGTGTTAAAAGAACCAAAGGTGATCTCATTGAGACATGTAGGATTCTTGAGGGGTTTGACAGAGCAAAAGCTGAGAGGATGTTTCCCCTCAAGGGAGAGACTATGACCAGAGGATATAATCTCAAAATTAAGGGTTGCCAATTTAGACTGAGATGAGGAGGAATTTCTTTTCTCAGAGGGTAGTGCGTCTTTGGAACTCCTCACTACAGAGAGCTGCGGGGGCAGAGTCCTTGTGTATGTTTAAGGCAAAGATAGATAGATTCTTAGTCAGTCAGGAAATCAAGGGTTATGGGGAAAATGCAGGAAAGGGGATATGAGGAATGTTAGATAACCATGAGGCTCAAAGGGCCAAACAGACAACTCCTATTTCCATTTCTTATGGTCTTATATCCTCGCTTCTTCCTTCAACCGTCACTCTGTCTTCTTGCATGCTCACTCCCCCCTGCTGAACCCCATTTCAATGTGTGTTTTTTCTCTCTGCTCATGCATAGTGCATACTTTGCATTTGACATCATCAACGTTTTAGGTGGTGATGATGCAATCAGATTGGAATTGTACACATACATGTTTTCAGATTAACATTCATGCACAGTTGCTCCCAGCTACGAGTATCAGTCGTCGCTGCCTTTCTTTTATTTTGAAGTTCCCTAATGAAAGATTGACACATATTTGCCAGTAGTTTAAAATCTTAAAAAAAAGCAATCACACACTTTTCTAGGTTCCATCTATTCTTGGATCAATAGACTGAGCTGAAGCTATGATTGGATTTGGAAACCAAATCAAACATTCACAATGATAACTGCTGTCATAATGTAAACTTCCAACTACACTGCCTGAAACCAACAGAACAGAATGGTATCCTATTTCAATTTCAAAGCAGAATGCCTGTTAAACAATGGAGGTGATTAGGTATCAAGAACTTTTTAAAATCGACTTTCAAAAGCAAGGTTTGCCTAACATCTGCAGGGTCGGTTGATTTAAATCACTGCAACAAAATGACAGTAAAGGTTGACAGGATATTTTATTTACATGTTTAATGCATTAGGGACCTTTCACCAATAGGAAAATATTGTTGGTATGATGAACCTCATTTGGTAGTGTTCAATCTAAGAGTCTTAACTTAAAGTTGCAGGACAGATATCAAGATCAATCAGTGCATTGGAAACATATGTTACTATACATTGTATAGTAGTGAAACTTAAAGGTGCCAAATCAACTTTTAATTATGTTGAGAGTGTTAATTACTCTACAACAGATTTCCCCCAATGGGAGAAGTTCAACTTCAACATTTGTAGAATCCATTCCATAGACATATCTTATAAGGCCTTTCAAAATTGATGCCAACAGGTGACAATCTTTCTGTGGTCTTCATAGTAGGAACACAGTCTTTGGAAGAGGTGGATGTTAATTTTGCAGGCAATGCCTTCCTGACTGTCCAACAGCCACATGATATGGTTTGGGGCCAGGAAGACAGAAGTAAACTGTTCCTCCAGCAAAAGAAATGTCAGCATTTTGTGATACAATTTGCAACTCCCATGATAGACAAATGTTCTATGTATATATTATGAAAGGATGTGAAATGAATAAATGAACAAGTAACAAGTATCAATGAAGCTTAGTAATTAGGCACAACAAAACTTCCTGACCAAACATAGATATGTAAAATAGATATGTCAGAATTAATTAATGCTGAGGTGTACAACTGCTTTTAAGAGGAGGCGGTTGGGCATTTAGCTATGTAGTGACTTAAAGACTATAGTAATCCATAAAACTATCTTTCATCAGTGCTCTGTGAGTCACTATAGTTCCACTTCTATTTTGATCCTTGAAGGTGGGACTGGGGGAGGATGTTGCCATTATCTGTGGCATGTAATATGTCTATTTGAATTTACCACTCACATCGTAGACCTTTAGTTCAATTGCTTGAGAGACATATTAGGAATTCACTGTCTTTTGGGAACATTGTTTACAAATATTTATTTCATGATATTTTATGGGTTGAAATCATGCTTAATGATACTAGCTGAATTTAAAATCTTTGTGAAGAGTTCTTTATCTGTCACATTAACAAAACAAGTGACATTTGTTAAAGTAATGAAGACATTTCATGCATATGTATGAATGTGGCAGTTATATAACAGTGCAATCACAGCTCATTATAAAAACAATCATAAATAATAATAGCTTTATGTAAACTATTAAAAGGAAGACTTGGGGCTCCAATTGTCTTGTCTTGTTCCACATTTCTGTAATGTTCTTAATTAAGCTAATGAATGGTATAACTCTTCAAACCAGAGGCTGAATTTTAAAGTGTTTCATTACTAACCTTCAATCCTCTTAAAACTCAAAACTGGGTCAATGGGTTGAGGAGTGGAAGATGGAGTTTAATTTTGGATAAATGTGAGGTATTACATTGTGAAAATACAAACTAGGACAAGATGTATAAAATTAATGGTGGGACACGAGATAGCGTTGTAGAACAAAGAGACCTAGGGGCTCAGGTATATAGTTCTTTGAAATTTGCACCACAGGCAGACAGGGTGGTTAACAAAGCATTTAGTACGCTTACCTTCATTGCTCAGACCTTTGAGTATAGGAGTTAGGATGTCATTTTAAGGTTTTACAAGATGTTGGTGAGGCCTCTTCTGGAATGCAGTTCTGGTTGCCCTGTTATAGGAAGGATATTATTAAACTAGAAAATATTCGGATAGATTTACCAGGATGTTGCTGGGAATGGAGGGTTTAAAGTATAAGGAGAGGCTGGATAAGCTGGGACTTTTTCACTGGAGTGTAGGAGGGTTTTGAGGGGTGACCTTGATTGAGGTTCATAAGGTCATGAGGGGCATAGATACGGTGAACAACAAGGGTCTTATCCTTAATGTGGGGGAGTTCAGAATTAAAGGGTGTACTTTTAAGGTGAGAGGAGAAATATTTACAAAGGACATGAGGGACAACTTTCTTACACAGAGAGTGGTTCATGTGTGGAATGAACTGCTAGAGAAAGTAATGGATGTAAGTACAGTGTTTAAAATATTTAATGCTTAAAAGACATTTGGATAAGTTTATGAATGGAAAAGGTTTGGAGGGATTTGGGCTGGGCATGGGTGGGCATGACTAGTTTAGTTTGAGGATATGGTTGGCATGACCTGGCTGGACAAAGGTGTCTGTTTCTGTGCAGTATGACTCTATGGTCTTGAAAGATGTTGCATTTATAAGATGAGTTATATTGCTGTTATATTACAAACTATTACAACAAAGTAGTTATGCTACAGGATGAGTAAACTAAAATGTAAGTATAACAACTGAGAGAACTAACTGCATTCCTTGATCACCACCCCTGAATATTTCCTGTGGCCCAGGCAAAATGAATCTACTAGAAGATGGTACATAGTCAAAATGGTGTGGCTCTGTAAAATTTTTAACTTTAAATTTGAAGTGCACAAAAGTCTCACAATATTGAGTTTAAAGCACTCAAGGAATCCTATTGATTATTGCCCACTACCTTCCCTTGTTTGGTGACTCATTCCCTCTCTATGTTGATGACCATGGAAGGAGAACTCAAGGTAGAAAGGTTACAGAGAATATTTTTGATTTTGGATATTAATATCCCTCATAAACAGTTGTCAGTTAGCACAGCTTTCTCTCCAGCAGGGCTTTGAAATGAAGGGGACATATGACACAAAATACAGCACATGGCAAGAGTGTGAATGTTGAGTAAAGATGGGGACGTTGTTGTGCTGCAGCTACCATGTGGCTGTGGCTGAATTGTATATCAAGCTGTTCAGAACATAGAACATAGAACAGTACACCACAGTACAGGCCCTTTGGCCCAGGATATTGTGCCAAGCATTTACCTTAACCTAAGATCAACCTAACCTACACACCCATCAATTTATTGCTGTCCATGTGCTTGTCCAGCAGTTGCTTAAATGTTCCTAGGTCTCTGACTTTACAACCACTGCTGGCAGTGCATTCCATGCATCCACCATTCTCTGTGTCAAGAACCTACCTCTGACATTTCCCTACACCTTCCTCCAATCACATTCAAATTATGACCCCAGTGACTGCCATTTCTGCCCTGGGAAAATGTCTCTGGCTATCTATGTCTCTCATTACCTTGTACACCTCTATCCTCCTACTCTCCCAGTGTGAAAAGCCCTAATTCACTCAATCTCTCTTTGTAAAACAAGCTCTCCGATCCAGGCTGCATCCTGGAAAATCTCCTCTGAAACTTCTCTTGAGCATCTCCATCTTTCCTATAATGAGGCGACCAGAACTGAACACAGTATTCCAAGTGTGGTCTTATTAGGGTTTTATAGAGCTGCAGCAAAAACTATGGCTCTTAAACTCAATCCCCCTGTTAATGAAAGCCAAAACACCATATGCCTGCTTAACAACCCTATCAACTTGGGTGGCAACTTAGAGGGATCTATGTACATGATCCCTCTGTTCCTCCACACCGCCAACAATCCTGTCTTTAACCCTGCATTCAGCATTCAACTTTGACTTTGCAAAATGAATCACTTTGCATTTATTCAGGTTGAGCTCCATCTGCCACTTCTCAGCCTAACTCTGCATTCTGTCAATATCTTGTAGCCTGCAACAGCTCTCGACAATATCGACAACACTACCGACCTTTGTGTCATCAGCAAACTTACTAACCCACCCTTCCACTTCTTCATCCAAGTCATTTATAAAAACTACAAAGAGGAGAGGCCCAAGAACAGATCCCTGCAGGACACCACTGGCCATCAACTTCCAGGCAGAATACTTTCCATCCGTTAACACTCGCTGTCTTCTTTTGGCCAGCCAATTCTGTACTCAGACAGCCAAATTTCCCTGTATCCCACACATCTTAACTTTTTAAATGAGCCTACCATGGGGAATGTTATCACGTGCATTACTGAAATCCATATACACCACATCCACTGCTCGACCCTTGTCAACTTGTCACATCCTTAAAGAACTCAATAAGGCTTGTGAGGCATGACCTTCCCCTCACAGAGTCATTCTGACTATCTTTAATCAAACTATGTTTTTCCAAGTAGTCATAAATCCTATCTCTCAGAATCCTTTCCAGTACCTTGCTTACCACATATGTAAAACTGACCAGTCTGTAATTCCCCGGGATTTCCCTATTCCCTTTTTTGAACAAGATAACAACATTCGCCTCCTTCCAATCATCTGGTACTACTCCAGTGGAGAGAGAGGATGCAAAGATCATCGCCAGAGCTGCAGCAATCTCATTCCTCGCTTCTTGTAGTAACCTTGGATACATCTGATCTGGCCCTGGGGACATATCTATCTTAAAGCTACCCAGAATTTCCAGCACATCCACTTCCTTAATATGTTGAAGCCTATTAACCTGGTCCACAGTGTTCTCAGTATCAACAAGGTCCTGCTCTCTAGTGAATACTGAAACAGAAAACTCATTTAGGTCCTCCCCTATCTCTATAGACTCTGGGTACAAGTTCCCTCCACGATCCCTGATAGGCCCTCCCTCTCACTGATCATTCTCTTATTCCTCACGTAAGTGTAGAGCATCTTGAGGTTTTCTCTAATCCTTCCCGCCAAGGCTTTATCGTGCCCACTCTGAGCTCTCCTCAGTTCATTTTTGAGTTCTTTCCTAGCTACCCTGTAATCCTCTAAACTATGCCAGATTCTTGCCTCCTCAAACTTAAGTAAGCTTCCTTCTTCCTCTTGACGAGAAGCTCCTCTTCTTTTGTTATTCAAGGTTCCTTCACCTTACCTTTCCTTGTCTGTCTTAGTGGGACAAAGTTATCTAACACTCGCAACAAGTGCTCCTTATACAGCCTCCACATTTCTGTTGTGCATTTCCCGTAGAATAGTTGTTCTCAATTTATACTCCACAGCTCCTGTCTAATAGCAGTATAATTTCCCATCGCCCAATTAAAGATCTTCCCATACTATCTGTTCCTATCCCTCTCCATGGTTATGGTAAAGGTGAGGCAGTTCTGGTCACTGTCACCTAAATGCTTTCTCACCAAGACATCTGACACCTGGCTTGGCTTGTTGCTGAGCACCAAATTCAATATGGCCTCCCCCTATTTGGCCTATCTACATATTGAGTCAGGAATCCTTCCTGAACACAACTGACAAAAACGGCTCCATCCAGATCATCTGCACTAAGGAGGCTCCAATCAATATTGGGGAAGTTGAAGTCACTCATAACAACAACTCTGTTACATCTGCACCTTTCCAAGATCTGCTGTCCAATCTGTTCTTCCATCTCTCTGCTGCTATTGGGCAGTCTATAGAAAACACCCCACAAAGTGACTGCTCTTTTCCTGTTACTTACTTCCACCCATACTGACTCAATAGACAAAGCCTCCTCAACAACCTCCTTTTCTGCAATTGTGATGCACTCTCTAACTAACAATGCTACTCCCACTCTTCCTTTACCCACCCTGGTCTTTTTAAAATATCTAAGTGCTGGAACATCGAGCAAGCATTCCTGCACCTGTGGAATCCATGTTTCTGTTATGGCCGTAACATCATAGTTACAAATACTGATCCATGCTCTAGGTTCATCACTCTTATCCTTGCATTGAAACAGACACACTTTAACCCATCCCTTTGCCCTATTAACTGTGTATCCTTCCTGACAGTCTCTCTGTATTCTATTTCGGCCTGTTCAACAACTACTCTCTCCTGTGATCTGTAGCTCTGGTTCCCATGCCTTTGGCTGCATTACAAATGCACCTTCCAAGCGATCAACTCCTGGGGTGGGTCTCAAACTCAGACACCTCCGAGGAGCGGGAAAATTGACGTTTTGGGCAAAAGCCCTTTGTCAGGAGGGCTGATTCCTGATGAAGGGCTTTTGCCCAAAACCTTGATTTTCCTGCTCCTTGGATTCAGTTTGACCTGCTGTGCTTTTCCAACACCACCCCAATCTTGTCTCTGATCTCCAGCATCTGCAATCCTCACTTTCGCCTCAAACCCAGAGACACTACGCACTGCATGAAAAGGACCAGTGATACCACTACCTGGCTTGGCTCGTTGGTGATGAAAGAATAAACATGGTCATAAATCCTACTTGGTTTCACTCATTGTGTTATAGGGAGAGAGTTAGAGGGAGAGGTTGGGACTGTTTCTCCTGGGCTGTAGGAGGCTGAGAGGTGACCTTATAGAAATTTCTAAAATTATGAGGGGCATGGATAGGGTGAGTCTTTTCCCAAAGGTGGGGAGTCCAAAACTAGAGGGCATAGGTTTAAGGTGAGAGGGGAAAGTTTAAAAAAGACCTGCAGGGTAACTTTTTAATTCAGAGGCTGGTGCATGTATGGAACAAGCTGCCAGAGGTAGTGGTGGAGGTGGGTACAGTTACGACATTTAAAAGGCACCTGGATGGGTACATAAACTTGAAGTGTGTTGAGGGATGTGGGCCAAATGCTGACAAATAGGACTAGGTCATTTTGGGATGTTTGTTCGGCATGGACGAGTTGGACTGAAGGATTTGTTACCATGCTGTATGACTCTATCTGTCCATTATAGCGTTGGCAGAAGTAACAACATAGCTATCCACGTGAAGATAAAATCTCATTTTCACACTGAGCACTCGTTATTTTATTGTAAGGCACTGAAATCAGATTGACCAGTCTAAAACTGAATTTGGGTGAGGCATTGTGAGTCACCAGCAACAAAAGAATTGCATTCACCCGCAATTTGTAATCGCATGTCCCTGTTCATCACTTATTCTACCATCACTTTCAAATGAGGAGATCAACTCTAGTTCACTGAGGAGTGAAGCAGAGGTGTTTTAGGGTTTGGAGTTATGCAGCGATAACATACCAGATTGTATGTGCATAAGAGGAGTTTTATTCAATGCTTTAAAATGTCTGCCCTCTCAGAATTACAACAGCTTGTCTCAGTTTTGTTTGTCTTTCCAAATGACTGCACTCTAGTTGAACTAATCATACACAATGAGCAGTGAACATCAGAGAACAGTCAACAAACACATAAATAGCAAACAGTTGAATACCGTATTTCCCCCGCAAATGAAACTAGTTTACATTAAACTATCTTAAACAGCAAATACATGGGCATGAAATTATTTCTGAGGGAACAGCTTGTCTGTGTTTTTGAAGTACAGAAATAACTTTTGCCACATGAAGGCTTCTGATGACTAAAATTTGTGGCTATGGTTGTATCAGATCAACTTAATTGGATGAATTAGTTAATTTCAGTTACATAACACTGTAAACTTTTGCTATAAATTCTGTCTTATAATCTTATACTCCACAACCACCTAATGAAGGAGCAGTGCTCCGAAAGCTAGTGCTTCCACATAAGCCTGTTGGAATATAAGCTGCTGTTGTGTGATTTTTAGTTGAATGAAGTGTGAGGTATGCAGTAATGAAGATAGGCTGACCACCCGTAGAGTCACATATGATCAGATCCGAACATAGCTAACAATATGGACCCTGCTTGGTGCTTGTTTTGGGGACTAAACCTTCTATCATGGTGATACATGTGCAAATGTTCACAAGCATCAATACAGACTAGTTCTTCCCACTCTTCAATAAAGAATTTGCATTCAGTTTCCATGAATGGGTTTGATACACATGCAATTGATTAATTATAGAAATGTATAGCACAGAAACAGACGCTTCAGGCCAACAAGTCCATGCTGACCAGACATCCTCAATAAATCTAGTCCCATTTGCCAGTACTTGGCCCATACCCCTCTAAACCCTTCCTATTCATATACCCATCCAGATTCCTTTTAAATCTTAAAATTGTATCAGCCTCCACTACTTACCGTGGCAATTCATTCTATACATGCACCACACTATGTGTGAAAATATTGCTCCTTAGGTCCCTTTTTCCTCTCACCCTACACATATGCCATCTAGTTCTGGACTCTCCCAACCCAGGGAAAGGACCTTGTCTATTTACCCTATCCATGTCCCTCATGATTTTATAAACCTCAATAGGGTCACCCCTCAGCCTATGAATGCTCCAGGGAAAACAACTCCAGCCTATTCAGCCTCTCCCTTTAGCTCAAACCTTCCAACCCTCACAACATCCTCGTAAATCTTTACTGAACCCTTCTGCGTTTCACTGCATCCTTTCTACAGCAGAGAGACCAGAATTGCTCACAATATTCCAAAAGTGGCCTAACCAATGTCCTGTACAGCCGCAACATGACCTCCCAACTCTTATACTCAGTACTCTGACCAATAACAGAAAGCATAGGATATGCCTTCTTCACTATCGTATCTACCGAGACTCCACTTCCAAGGATTTGCTTCCTTCCTTCAGTATATAGCTCCAGTCATATTTCCTAATGAATTTATTAAGACATATATCCTGAATGTGGGTTAAAATATATGAGTTCTAGCAGAGATTTTATCTTTGGTTTTAATAAATCAAATGTATTTTGCTGCCCTTCTCATTGTGCACCGCTCTGCAGTGGCTTTGCAGAGGCTCCACTTACTTAGCATTACAGTTGTCAAAAAATTAAGCTTCCCCCCCTCCAATGTCTGACAGTACTGACAAAACAATCTTCTGGAAGGCATTAAGTGCTGAATTTAGTGCATAGGTCATCCTGCAGTTCAGACAAACCAAAGCTGTAAGATATCAGTTTTGTTCAAGTAATGGTAATAATCAATAGCTCCATCTCACAAAGAAAGTTGTCAAGAATATGGAGTCATGAAATGATCTCGACTGTTCTCAGATAGCCAGAAATTGTTTTTTTTTCAAATTATAGCTTTTCTGACCATATTAAAGTTTAAATATTGTCAAAATTTACCAATTTTACCTCACAAAATGACTAGGATCATGGTCCACAATGATGAGGTGACTCATTCAAAGACTTCTAGTCATTTCAGCTCCTATGAAACTTCAAGTGGATTTCAATTCAAAGCAATCTCAAATTCTGAAAAACTGGCACAACTGACTTGCTGATGGAAGGAATATGACAGCACCCTCTAATTTCCTGAAATCCAGGAAGCAATGTAGAATACCACAGTGTGTCACTAAATTTAATTTGAGTTCTGCTAGCACCTTCAAGTTTTAGATGCTTTTCGAAAAGCTCGACATATGCATGAAAAGTTGAAATATGAATGAAAACACTTGCCAGCAGATTATCTAATTTGAAAAATGAAGAATCTAGATACAGGTATATACATTGTGTTTTGAGCAGATTTGTAACTCAGGTTGAGGTTCAGGTTGTAAGTTTGCTCATTCAGCTGGTAGGTTTGTTTTCAGATGTTTCATCACCATGCTAGGTAACATCATCAGTGAGCCTCTGGTGAAGCACTGCTGTTCTGTCCTAATTTCTATTTATGTTTCTTGGTCTCTGAAGGTGGGTGCTATCATTTCCGGTTCTTTTTCTCAGAGATTGGTAAATGGGGTCCAAACTGATGTGTTTATTGATGGAGTTCCAGTTTGAATGCCAGGCCTCTGGGACTTTCCGTGTGTGTCTCTGTTTAGCCTGCCCGAGGATGGATGTGTTTTCCCAGTCGAAGTGGTGTCCTTCTTCAACTGTATGAAAGGATACCAGTGATAGTGGGTCATGGCTTTTGGTGCCTGGTTGATATTTGTGTATCCTGGTGCTAGTTTTCTGCCTGTCTGTCCGATGTAGTGTTTGTTGCAGTCCTTGCATAGTATTTTGTAAATGACGTTCGATTTACTGGTTTTTGGTATAGGGTCCTTTCGGTTCATCAGTAGCTGTTTCAGTGTGTTGGTAGATTTTTGGGCTACCATGATGCCAAAGGGTCAGAGTAGTCAGGTAGTTATCTCTGAGATGTGTTTGATGTACGGTAGCGTAGCTAGGATGTCTGGGTGTGTCTTGTCTATTTGTTTGGGTTTATTGTTTATGAATCTGCGGAACGTAGTTATTGGGTACTCATTGTTCTTGAATACACTGTATAGACATTTTCCTTCGACTGTTTGTAGTTATAGAATCATAGAGTCATTGAGATGTATAGCATGGAAACAGACCCATCGGTCCAACCCGTCCATGCTGACCAGATATCCCAACCCAAACTAGTCCAACCTGCCAGCACCCGGCCCATATCCCTCCAAACCCTTCCTATTCATATACCCATCCAAATGCCTTTTAAATGTTGCAATTGTACCAACCTCCACTGCTTCCTCTGGTCTGGCTGTAACAGCTCCTTTTTTTTGAGGTATTTTAGGTGTTGGAGGTGATTTCCTCGTATTCCAGGAGCAGCAATTACTGTTTTATATGCTGTGGCATTGTTTTGGAACCTTGGGGAAAAAAAAAGTTAAAACAACAGCAGTTTTAAAAGGGAGAAGGACAAACAAAGGAAGCACATGGTGAGGTCAGAGCAGAAAAGAGAGAAAAAGAAACTGACATAGCAGTGAATCTGTACAGTTACTGCCTTTGCTGTTTGAATTCATGTATTGCTGGACATCGGAGTATGTCTGGGAAAATTAACAAACAGTGAAATTCACAACTGATCTTGGAGGAACAGTTTGGGTGAAGTTCATAGCACAGAAGCAGATAAGTGTTTTTTAAGTGTGACCTACAGAACGTCTGCAGTAGTGAGTAGAATGGGTTCTTTCTTGATTATATGTTTTTTGAGATATGTATCTTGATTAAAATTAAAATATAGGCCATAACTATTAAATTTAACATGGGGAAGTGTTTTGTAGAGGAATAAGACAGTGTTATTCTCTAGGTCTGCAGATTGTGAAGGAGCAAAAATGGCCTTTAGTAGAGTGATATGCACTTCTTGTCAGATGTGGGAGTTTAAAGAGAGTTTAAGGGATACTGCAGATTATATCACCAATAAATGCTGTTGGTTAATAATCTTATCAGATCGAACAGATTGGTTGGAGAGACAGATAGAAGCAATGAGGAATTTGCAACAGCAACAGTATGTGATGGATGGCAGTTATAGGAAGGGGGGAAAGTCTCAGATATAGTCACATAGATGGGATAACTCCAGGAGGGGTATAAGAGGGAGGCAGCTAGTGCAGGAGCCTTCTGTGGCTATACCCATTTCAAACAAGTATGCTGTTTTGGAAAAGGTAGGTGGGGATGGATTTTCAGGAGAATGTAGCACGAACAGCCAAGTTTCTGTTACTGAGACTGGCTCTAATGCAACGAGGGGTACGTCGGGTTCCAAGAGATCAATTATGTTAGGGGATTCTTTAGTCTAAGGTACAGACAGATGTTTCTGTGGCCAGTAGCAAAAAATCAGAATGGTGTGTTGCTTTCCTGGTGCCAGGATCAAGGATGTCTCAGAGAGGGTGCAGAATGTTCGCAAGGGGGAGAGGGGTCAGCAAGAGGTCATTGTCTACATGGAACCAATGACATAGGAAGGGAAAAGGTTGAGATTCTGAAGGGAGGTTACAAAGAGTTAGACAGGAATTTAAAAAGGAGATCCTCGAGAGTAGTAATATCTGGATTACTCCCGGTGCTACGAGCTAGTGAGGGCAGGAATAGGAGGATAGGGCAAATGAATGCATGGCTGAGGAGCTGGTGTACGGGAGAAGGATTCACATTTTCGGATCATTGGAATCTCATTTGGGGGAGAAGTGACTTGTACAAGAAGGACGGTTTGCACCTAAACTGGAAGGGGACTAATATACTGGCAGGGAGATTTGCTACAGCTGCTCGGGAGGATTTTTACTAGTAAGGTGGGGGGCTGGGTAGGGGGACTCAGGGAGATAGTGAGGAAAGAGCTCAATCTGAGACTGGTAGAGTTGAGAACAGAAGCAAGTCAAACAGTCAGGGACAAAGCAGAATACAAGGTAGGACTGAAAAATTAAACTGCATTTATTTCAATGCAAGGGGCCTAACAGGTAAGGCAGATGAACTCAGGGCATGGTTAGGAACGTGGGACTGGGATATCATAGGAATTATAGAAACATGGCTCAGGGATGGGCAAGACTGGCAGCTTAGTGTTGCAGGATACAAATGCTGCAGGAAGGATTAGAAAGGGAGGCAAGAGAGGAGGGGGCGTGGCATTTTTGATAAGGGATAGCATTACAGCTGTACTGAGGGAGGATATTCCTGAAAATACATCCAGGGAAGTTATTTGGGTGGAACTGAGAAATAAGAAAGGGATGGTCATCTTATTGGAACTGTATTATAGACCCCCTAATAGTCAGAGGAAAATTGAGAAACAAACCTGTAAGGTGATCTCAGCTATCTGTAAGAATAATAGGGTGGTTATGTAGGGGATTTTAGCTTTCCAAACATAGACTGGGACTGCCATAGTGTTAAAGGTTTAGATGGAGAGGAATTTCTTAAGTGTGTACAAGACAATTTTCTGATTCAGTATGTGGATGTACCTACTAGAGAAGGAGCAAACCTTGACCTACTCTTGGGAAATAAGGCAGGGCAGGTGACTGAGGTGTCAGCTGGGGAGCACTTTGGGGCCAGCAAACATAGATTTAAAATAGTGATGGAAAATGATAGACCAGATCTAAAAGTTGAAGTTCGAAATTGGAGAAAGGCCAATTTTGACAGTATTAGGCACGGTGGCACAGTGGTTAGCACTGCAGTCTCACAGCGCCAGAGACCCGGTTCAATTCCCGCCTCAGACGACTCTCTGTGTGGAGTTTGCACATTCTCCCTGTGTCTGCGTGGGTTTCCTCTGGGTGCTCCGGTTTCCTCCCACAATCCAAAAATGTGCAGGTTAGGTGAATTGACCATGCTAAATTGTCCGTAGTGTTAGGTGAAGGGGTAAATGTAGGAGTATGGGTCTGGGTGGTATACGCTTCAGCGGGTTGGTGTGGACTTGTTGGGCTGAAGGGCCTGTTTTTACACTGTAAGTAATCTAATCTAATCTAATAAAAAACTTTCAAAAGCTGATTGGGGGCAGATGTTCGCAGGTAAAGGGACGGCTGGAAAATGGGAAGCCTTCAGAAATGAGATAATGAGAATCCAGAGAAAGTATATTCTTGTTAGGGTGAAAGGAAAGGCTGGATAACTAAAGAAATTGAGAGTTTGGTTAAGAAAAACAAGGAAACATGTGTAAGGTATAGACAGGATAGACCGAGTGAGACCTTAGAGTATAAAGGCAGTTGGACTTTACTTAAGAGGGAAATCAGGAGGGCAAAAAGATGACATGAAATAGCTTTGGCAAATAGAATTAAGAAGAATCCAAAGGGTTTTTACAAATACATTAAGGCAAAAGGGTAACTAGGGAGAGAATAGGGCCCCTCAAAGATCAGCAAGGCGGCCTTTGTGTGGAGCCGCAGAAAATGGGTGAGATACTAAATGAGTATTTTGCATCAGTATTTAATGTGGAAAAGGATATGGAAGATATAGAAAGTAGGGAAATAGATGGTGACACCTTGCAAAATCTCCATATTACAGAGAAGGAAGTGCTGAATGTCTTGAGGTGCTTAAAGGTGGATAAATCTCCAGGACCTGTTCAGGTATACCTTAGAACTCTGTGGGAAGCTAGGGAAGTGATTGCTGGGCCTCTTGCTGAGATATTTGTATCATTGATAGTCACAGGTGAGATGCCGGAAGACTGGAGGTTGGCTAACATGTTGCCACTGTTTAAGAAGGGTGGTAAGAACAAGCCAGGGAACTATAGACCGGTGAACCTGACGTTGGTGATGAGAAAGTTGTTGGAGGGAATCCTGAGGGACAGAATGCACATGTATTTGGAAAGGCAAGGACTGATTAGGGGTAGTCAACATGGCTTTGTGCATGGGAAATCATGTTTCACAAACTTGACTGAGATTTTTGAGGAAGTAACAAAGAGGATTAATGAGGGCAGAGTGGTAGATGTGATCTATATGGACTTCAGTAAGGCATTCGACAAGGTTCCCCATGGGAGACTGGTTAGCAAGGTTAGATCTCATGAAATACAGGGAGAACTAGCCATTTGGACACAGAACTGCCTCCAAGGTAGAAGACAGAGGGTGGTGGTTGAGGGTTGTTTTTCAGACTGGAGGCTTGTGACCGGTGGAGTGCCACAAGGATCGGTGCTGGGTCCTCTACTTTTTGTCATTTACATAAATGATTTGGATGCAAGCATAAGAAGTACAGTTAGTAAGTTTGCAGATGACACCAAAATTGGAGGTGTAGTGGATAGCGAAGAAAGTTATCTTAGATTACAACAGGATCTTGATCAGATGGGCCAATGGGCCGAGAAGTGGCAGATGGAGTTTAATTCAGATAAATGCGAGGTGCTGCATTTTGGAAAAGCAAATCTTAGCAGGACTTATACACTTAATGGTAAGGTCCTAGAGAGTGTCGTTCCTGGGTGCTGCAATATGTTATGGCCTGTTTAAGTAATGTCCTGCTGCGGCTCCATTTGTGGGTTTTGGGATGATTGCTTCCGTAGTTAAGTACCTGGTCTGTGTGTATTGCTTTCCTGTAGACACTGGTCTGCAGTTCTCCATTGACTGTTCGTTCCACTGTGACATCTAGGAAAGTGAGTCTGTTGTTGTTCTCCTCTTTTGTGAAATTTATGTCCGTAGGGATATTGTTGATGATGTTGTAGGTTTCCTCAATTTTTTTCTGTTTTGTGATGACCAAGGTGTCATCCATGTAGCAGACCCAAAGTTTGGGTTGGATTGTCGGGACGGCTGTTCGTTCAAGTCTCTGCATTACTGCTTCTGCTTAGAAGCCTGATATTGATGATCCCATGGGTGTTTCGTTGATTTGTTTGCAGGTCTTGTCATTGATGGTGAAGTGGGAGATGAGACACAGGTCTACTAGCTTGATGATGCTGTCCTTGCTGACGGAGTTGGTGCTGTCTGGTGTTTGTGTCCTTGATTCCTCTAGTAGTGCCGTCAGTGTTTCTTTGTCCAGGCTGATGTTAATTGATGTGAACATGGCCGTTACATCAAATGAGACCATTGTTTCATCCTCTTCCATCATGGTGTCTTTGATGATGATCAGGAATTCTTGTATGGACTGGATGGAGCGGCATGAGTCTTCTACTAGGTATTTCAGTTTTCAGTGGAGTTCCATTGCTAGTCTGTATGTCAATGTGCCAGGGAATGAGACTGCAGTTCTGGGGGTGGGGCATTCCTGATTTGTGCATCTTAGGTAATCCAGAGAAGCGGAGTGTGTTGAAACCATCAGGTTTCATTTTTTGGATACCTGTCTTGTTAATTTGGCCTGATTTATGAAGCTTCTTCAATGGAGCTGTGATACAGTTTTTGAGCTGTGGAGTTGGGATTTTTGCCACCTGTTGGTAAGTGTCGGTATCTGTGAACAGTGAGTTTGCCTTTTCCATGTACAGAGGAACCTCGATTATCTGACATTCGGTTATCCGAATTTCAGATTATCCGAGCAAGATTGCTAGGTCCCGACGCTTGGCTACATTGTGTTATCCGGCATTTGATTATCCAAGCATTTGATTATCCGAACAAAATACTCCCCATCCGTTGTTTGGATAATCGAGGTTCATCTGCACTGTGTGTTCTGTTTGACAGTCATGCATCCTTTGTCTGCAGGTACAATTACAATGTTTGTCTTTTCTGAGCCCTTCTAGTGCTTTCCTTTCCTGGGTGTTGAGAGTGGTCCTTTCCTTCTGCCTGCTCAGTGCTGGTGCAACTGTCTGTCTAATGGTCTGCTGGGTTTCTTCTGTGAGTCCGTTGTCTTTCAGGATTGATTCTAATGCTGCGAAGTCCTTTTTGTCTGCACCTCTGTACTTGTAGTTCATCCAACGGATGGCTTTTTCCATGTCTGTTAGTGGTCAGTCCGATAGGTTTTTAATCCAAGCTTCTGAAGTGTCTGTGTTGTTGTTTTGTGTGAGCTTGTCCAGTTTTTCTTGGTCTGCTGTTGTTTGATACTGATGGCTCATTCTAGCATGCTTGTCCATTCATGGTCTGTCACGTTGGTATATAAAGTTTTTTGGTGCAAAATTTCCCAATAGTATTTGTGGAGTCAATTGTGGGCATTGTTAACCATTTCTCTCAGCATTCTGCAGTCATTCTATTCTGATATCCTTCTGGTTTGTGAGGTCTTGAGTGGTGGTTTGTACTTGAGACATTTTGATAATACCTGTCTCCTGAGGCATGCATGCAGGAAGTACAGTTGTTCGTGGGTAGCGCTCAGTCGGATGGCATTGGTTTTCCATCTTCAGGCTGGCTTTAGCATATTGTGCCCAAAAGGTGTTTGCGATTTTTGAGAAGATTTGAAGCTCAGGTTGAGGTTCATGTTGTAAGTTTGCTTGCTGAGCTAGCAGGTTTGTTTTCAGATGTTTCGTCACCATGCTAGGTAACATCATCAGTGAGTCTCTGGTGAAGCGCTAGTGTTCTGTCCCGCTTTCTATGACCCACTATCACTAATATCCTTCTGGACAGATGAAGACTGACACCAAATTGACTGGGACAACACATCCATCTTAGGACATGCTAAACAGAGATATGCGCAGGAATTCCTAGAGGTCTGGCATTCAAACTGGAACTCCATCAATAAACACATCAACCTAGACCCCATTTACCAACCTCTGAGAAAAAGAACTGGAAATGGTATCACCCACCTTAACAGACCAAGACACATAAATAGAAAGCAGGACAGAACACCGGTGCTTCACCAGAGGATCACTGATGATGTTACCGAGCATGGTGACAAAACATCTGAAAACAAACCTGCCACTCAGTGAGCAAACTTACAACCTGAATGGTATGTACATATGAACCAAATTATCAAGAAACAGCTTTTGTACAGATCAGAAAGAAGTATGATAGGTTTACAATAGCTCAGCTGGAACACTTGCGCTCTCTCTCTCTCTCTCTCTATCGCTCTCTGTGTATTTATATTTTTTTTAACCTCTTGTACAACAACACCCAATGAAAAGCAAATCACACAAGCATCCATTCACTGAGAACGCAAAGATATGGCAGATACCTAAACAAATGGATCTCTGGGTAAACCTAACAACTGAAGTACTTTAAGGACTTTATTAAACTGCATATTAGGCAAAAGTGAATACTGCAGGTGCTGGAGATTAAAGTCAAGAGTGTGGTGCTGGAAAAGCACAGCAGGTCAGGCAGCATCCAAGGAGCAGAAAAATTGATGTTTCGGGCAAAAGCCATTCATCAGAACTTCCTGATGAAGGGCTTTTGCCTGAAACTTTGATTTTCCTGCTCCTCGGATGTTGCCTGACCTGCTGTGCTTTTCCAGCATCATACTCTTAAACTGCATATTAACAATCCTCCTTTTTATACTAAATGCTCTTCCCTTTATAAAATTTATATCTCTGTTTATGGATGTAAATGTTGTTGTGTTTCATTATTGTCCTCCAGCTTAATTAGCAACACAATTTCTCTTCCGTCCAATCAAGAAAGCCTTGTGATTGGCTCCTTTATTTTTCAACCGGCAAAATGCATTATATTTGAAGTGTGCTATAGCTGCATGCTAGAAATAAGAAGAAAAATCTTTGTTGCAACCAATCGTGAAGGTTAAAAAGAGGGGAGACAATTCATCAGTCCTCACCTGGTGCTAACATTTAACAAATCAATGCTGACTCTCCTTGACTACACATTGCCTTTCTAGATGACAATTTATTCTGTTACTCAGAATTTTTTCAAATAATTGCCCATCACTGTCAATAGGCTTATTGGCCTGTAATTATTTGATCTTACCTTTCTGCAATTTTTAAACAGTTATGCAACATCATCAATGCTTTAGTCCTCTGGCACTTAGCCCTCAAGCAGAGAAGACTGTAAAATGACGGTAACAGCCTCTGTTTGTTTCCATCTTTTGCTTCTCTGAACAACATGAGAAATCATTTCTGCCAAACCTGGTCATTTATCTATTGCTAAGCGACTGGCCTTGACATCAAGAAAGGCTTTGACTGAATGTGATATCAGGAACTCCTTGAAAAATGGAATTCAGGAGGAATCAAAGAAAGTTTTGTCACTGGCCTGAAAAAGGAAGATGGTTGTTAGAGGCCATTCATCTCAGACCCAGAAAATTGCTTCAAATTTTCTTCAGCTGAATCATCTTCAGATGTTTCATCAATGAGAGTCCCTCACTCATATGCTCAGAAGTGAAAAGTTCATTGATGATTGTGAAATGTTCACTTCCATTCACAAATCTTAAGATAATGAGGAAGTCTGTGCTTACAAACAACATGTACAATATTCAGGACTGAATTGATAGGTAGACAGCAATGTCTATCGAATCCATTCCATTGAGTCCATTTAGCACATCAAGTCTGCACTGACCCTCTGAAGAGCACACTACCCAGATCCAGCCACCCCACCGTATCCAGGTAACCTCACATTTACCATGGCAAATCCACATAGCATACACATTCCTTAGACACTATGAACAATTCAGCATGACCAATCTAACCTGCATATCTTTGGACTATGGGAGGAAACCAGAACACTTGGTGGAAACCCATATAAACACAGATAGAATGTGCAAACTCCACACAGATAGTTACCCAAGGGTGGAATTGAACCCAGGTCTCTGACATTGTGCGGCAGCCATGCTAACCACTGAGCCACCATTTGTACCATACAAATGCCAGGCAATGATCTTCTCCAAAACAAGAGAATCTTAAATGACTAGCAAGGTGCCTGATCAGATAATTGTTGAACTGTTTACTAATGCAAGGTTTTTTTGGCATTTATAATTCAATATATTTCAAAACATCTTCTCTGACTCTAAGCATAAATCAAAGGTGATCATCAGAAATGATTTTTGAAATATCAATTTTAATTGAAGAAAGGACATTGGTTAGGCCACCATTGGAATATTGCGTGCAGCTCTGGTCTCCTTCCTATTGGAAAGATGTTGTGAAACTTGAAAGGGTTCAGAAAAGTTTTACAAGGATGTTGCCAGGGTTGGAGGATTTGAGCTATAGGAAGAGCTTGAATAGGCTAGGACTGTTTCCCCTGGAGCCTCAGAGGCTGAAGGGTGACCTTATAAGGTTTATAAAATCATGAGGGGTATGGATAGGATAAATAGACGAAGTATTTTCCCTGGGGCGGTTAGTCCAGAACTAGAGGACATTGGTTTAGGGTGAGAGGGGAAAGATATAAAAGAGACCTAAGGGGCAACCTTTTCACGTAGAGGGTGATATTCAAGGAGGTATGGAATGAGCTGCCAGAGGAAGCAGTGGAGGCTAGTACAATTGCAACTTTTAAAAGACATCTGGATGTGTATATGAATAGGAAGGGTTTGGAGGGATATGGGCCAGGTGCTGGCAGTGGGATTAGATTGGGTTGGAATATCTGGTTGGCATGGATGAGTTGGACTGAAAGGTCTGTTTCCATGCTGTACATCTCAATGGCTGCATGACTAAGAACTTGCCAACAATAATATCTTTTGCCAGATTTATGATGTTTCAAATTGCTTCACAGCCAATTCAATACCTTCCCATGGTAGTCATTATGTAGGTAAGTGTTGTAGCTAATTACCATACAGAAAGGTCTGAGTATCCATTGAGATTGCTTGGACAGGTGGTTGTTCAATTTAGCTGTTAACATTTGGGAAAAGCAGCAAAAGCCCTAAAGAAAAGTTTTCTTTACATATTTGCTCCAACAGATACAGACACCAGGTTTACCTTCATGAGTAACATTCATTTATTTTAATATCAACTTTTGCCCTTGGGAAAAGTTCAATGTTCATGTATTAAGAGTAAATTCACTTGGTCTTTTTCTGACTGAATTATTTAGCGGTTGCTCTGTGAACTTCTGCTCTTTTTTTTTGAATCCTGCAATCTGTAACTTATATTTCTTTACAGAAGAAATTGTTTTCTTGGGTCGGATGTATTGATTTTATAAAGTAAAATAAAGTGATGAAACTTAACTAACTCTGAGAGTTTCTACAGAGGTTTGGACATAATTATTTTGATAAAATTGTTAAATTTGAAAAGATGGAGAAGAAGTGAATTGTCATGACTAAAACTAAACTGTAGAATTCTAATAAACACATTATTACTTTGTGCAAATAATTATGTGCAAGCAAATGTATAAAATTGATGTTGCTTTCTTAAGAGTTTGGCTGGTTTTGGTGTCCCTCAGTATCACTACAGCCTTGCTCACTTCTATCTGGAGATAGGAGGCCACCCATCCCTTAGATACAAATTCCAAGCACCTCTCATGGATTTGTTAAACCTCATCCACACTCTCAGGAGCAGCCGGCTCTGCTATGTTCTGTGCCTGATCACATTCTCCACATGGAATGTATGTGCCCTGATATATCCAAATGAGAAAGGCTTCCAGTGCTTCCCTCTTTCACATGAGTGCTCAGTGTCCCACTTCTATATGTACCAGTTGATTGGGCATGACTGGGCCAGGATTTATTTTGGAACAGGGATGTGTCAATCAGGTCATCATTATCAGTCAGTGTGGCAACCTGACTTCACACAGTCATTCTCTGTTTCTGGAGTTGTGTTTTTCTAGGGAGTGGGATGGACATTTTCGGCATCACAAGGAAAACTATTTCATGGAGATCATTACAAGCAGTTTCTATCTTCAGTGAAGATGAGCAGTCATACTGGAATGGAAATGTTGACTCTGTTTTCTCTCCACAGATGCTACCAGACCCATTGAGTTTCTCCAACATTTTCATTGTTTGTTTCAGATTTCCAACTTCATGCTATTTTGCTTTTATTCTTATAATGCAAGACACTTTCATGAGACAAGAGCAGAACCAGAGCTCTGAGGAGTAAGATAAGGATATTGAATGAGAGGAACCATCACTTTCAGCATGATATAGTGATGCAATATAGAATGTAAGAAGCCCCACATAATTTAATTGCTAACCACTTCCAAGAGATCATTAAAAATCAAAAGAATTGCAGAGGCTGTAAATCAGAAACAAAAACAGAAATTGTTGGAAAATCTCAGCAGGTTTGGCAGCATCTGTGAAGAGAAATCAATTAATATTTTGGGTCCACTGACCCTTCCTCCGAAACACCTTCTAAAGCTAGCAGGGAAGGGTCACCGGACCTGAAATGTTGACATCGATTTCTCTTCACAGATATCAGATCTGCTGAGCTTTTCCAGCAATTACCATTTTTAGTCCAAAAGGTCATTCACTGAAGTCAGATTTTCTGTTGTTGCAAAGGCAAACAGCCCCCATTTTTGTTATGAAAGCAAAAATATTTCTTTATGAGTTTTTCTTTGCCTTTTTTATTGTGCAATCAACATTACTATTTCAACTGTTTGAAGGAATTAAAACATCAGCTGCTCCCATGACATTATCTCTTCTGGTTGGTGTTAGGGAAAGAGAAGAAATCATTTAGGCAGGATTCTAACATTGTATGGCATAATGGAGTGTTAACTACTGAGGTTTCCTCCATGATCATGTATCCAGGAGCTTACTGAGTTCTAGTTTGAGATATATCCCAATGTAGATCTTTCTCACCCACCCATGTGCAATTTCACATAGACTGCTAGATGAGCATGCAGCACATAGTAAACTTTAATGAACAAAGTGATGCTGTCAATGTCTTTGCTCTATTTTCCAGCCAGAACAATGTGATATGAGGCAGAGTTTGTTCATAAGGTATTGATTATCACCATCTTTAAATGATGCATGTTCCCATGTGGAACACATTGATAGAATGAAACATTGCTCCCAGAAATGTGTGTAGCCATGGATAAGTATACATAAGGTGGGGAATGTGAGCAGAGACAAGGACCTATCAAAGATATTCATGTTAAATTTACAACCAGTAATCTCATCACCAAAGTACTAGACCTTGCTTTAGTCACAAATGTCAGGGTTGAAGAATGTCTGAAATCTGTAGCTATGCAGGATTTTTTTTAGAGATAAGCAATGTCACACTGCTACAACTTCTATCCTCCTTGGTATGTATGAAGAGATTGCTTAACTGTTATGATTTCCAGTCAAGCCATCCAACATCTCAAGCAGAAATCAGACATGGAATGATTGGAAGTGCATATATTTACAGATGTGACATTTTACAACTCAGTGTCACCTTGCGACCTGTGTGGCCTCAGAGGCTTTCGTTTATCCTCCCAGTATTTCTAGGTGTAGTACTTAGGTCATAAGCTGGTGTGGCAGGATCTTGCTCAATGGTGGAGCTTGTAGGCCTAGAAGATTTGGACATTTGTGGCTAGAGGCTCAGATGTGCTGAGAGTGCCCTGTACAGTATGTGCTACCAATCTTATCTAAATATGTATCTACTGAGGTGAAAGGATGCGAGTTGTTGGAGGAGACAGGAGAAAGTCTGGCCAGTGTTTCCTGTGAGCTTTCTCCTCAGGAGCTGAGGGGTGGATGGGCTGGCCTTTTAAGGGTGTGCTGCATATGCTTGAAAAGAGGAGACGGAATAAGTTGTGCAATATGGGTAGAAGTTTGAGCATGTTACAAATGGAGTCACAGTGGTGGTAATGGGAGGACAGAGCAGTACAGCATAATGTAACTTCCTTGGTTACCTTCATATAGAGGTCTTGGCATCTGCAGATGAGTGGTCTTGACACTCTTCCACTATCTCAATGATTTTCTCCTCATAGGCGGTGAGGAGTTGATTGGCGCCCACCCAGTGCTTCTCTTTTCCCATTATGGCATACAATGAGACAGTTACTCCTGCAATGAGACAAATGGAGCAATTAAGTGAGATGAAAGTAGTTGATGAGCAGGAGCAGAAAAGGTGCTGAGGTGACCTAAGTGACTGAGCAGGAAGTGCAGAGGACAGAAAGGCTTACTTGTTTGGAAAGGTGAGGTGAGTTAGAGACATTGAGAGTAGATGCTGCATGAAACAGTGACAGCAGTAAACTACTGGCATTGTTAAGCTGTGTGAGAAGTGGTAGAATTGAAGTGTAAATTAACAGAGAGAAGATGGTGGTACACACCCTTGAGGAGCACAGACCTGCTTAAGATAATGTGCATTTCTTCTGACTGTAGTAAGGGCATTGATCCAGGTGGCTATCTCTGAGAAGGGTGGCATTGTTTGGTGCCATGTCCTCCTTCGGCAGTACTGAAGAAAGAGAATAGCCTTCCTCTCCACAACCTCCAGGTTCCAACTTCCCTTTCTCAGTCATCCTTGTTCACAGTGTCATGAAGCAACAGTCTTAAAATTGTCATTTTTGACTTACAGCACTTGATGTGATGCATAACTGAGGATTAAATATGGTGCCTGCAGTGTAAATGGCAGAAAGACCAGGCAGTAGCAAGCACTTCCACCTCTGTGACCCCATGTAGAAAGTAGGAGCAGGAACAGGCCATTTAGCCCTTTGAGCCTCCTCTGCCATTTAATATGATCATGGCTGATCATCCAACTCAGTATCCTGTTCTGTTTTCTCTCCATACCCTTTGGATCCCTTTAATCCTAAGAGCTTATACTCTTACATGAAAATTATTCAATGTTGTGGCCTCAACCACTCTCCATGACACAAAATTCAGTGAGAAGGATACGCTGGGCCCGGACAGTTGGAGAATTAACAACTACCATTCACTGTCTCCACACACTGCCCCCCGCATCCCTCCTTTGCCCCACAATCCCCCTCTAATTGCCAAGTGGTTCACTATTATTTCCAAATCATACAACAAGCTAACTTCCTCACCAGCTGGGGAGGCAGGTGATTGGGAAAGTGGTGAAATAGGGCACTAAAATAGCATTTAATTGACCAGTTACAAGTCCAAATTGATGGTAAGTTGATTAAGTCATGCATGGTCCTTCTAGCCCAGCAGTTAGTTACAGAGATAGTGAGAGGGAGATGGAGTTTCTCTCTGGACAAATTCACCCAATTATTTCTCCTTCTCACCATTTCTCTCACCATCTCCAGGGGTAGGAAAACCATGCCCTAGGTTTCTCTGGAAGATGTTTTTGTAAATTAAACAATTTATTTTAAGTAAGTAACCATGCTACTATAATGCTGTCTGTAAAACAAAAAAAAAGTTTAAAGACAATATGGAAAATGGGATTTGTACAGTTAGATAGTTGGCTTTGTCTGGCACAGACTTGCTGGAATGAGATTTTGTGAAGTGTAGATCTCTTTGACTCTATGTTAGACACAGGATAGAATAAACTACATTTGTGGTTTTGCTTTTCATGTAGTTAGGTTTGGAAAGAACTGGTGGCAGGGAATATCACTTTGAAACTGACCAGGTGAAATTCTAAATGCTGGCTAAAAAGGCTGAAACCTTTTGATAAATGAAACATTTTGAACAGCGAGTTGGACTTCTGGGGTAATCAAGCTGAGGGGGAAAATGTTCCCTGATGCAAGACTTCAAAATTAAATCACTTGCAACCAGGAAAGTTCTGAGCTGAAGTGCCTTGGGATCCGTTTAAATTTTTTTTTGTATTTTCTGTGTCGCACAAGATCTTGTTTTACTATTATAACTAGTTATTTGCTTTGCTAAATATAAAGAGATTCCAATAAACAAGACAAAAGGAATGTGATAATAAAGACCACTGAGATCCAGAAGCTGCTGCCAAAGAACTATATGGATCATATATACCCTACTAACAATGCAGTGTTAAATAAAAGTTTTGTTTACAACAAGAATGTATACTCACCTTTGGATGAAGGTGTGCAAGTGCAGACCATGATTTGGAGATGCTGGTGTTGGACTGGGGTGTACAAAGTTAAAAATCACACAACACCTGGTTGTAGTTCAACAGGTTTATTTGAAAGCACTAGCTTTTGGAGCGCTGTTCCTTCATCATTCCAAATAAACCTGTTGGACTATAACCTGAAGTGCAGAACAGTTATCCTGAAAATTGTAACATAAAAGCCAAAAGAACTGCAGGTGCTGTAAATCAGAAACAAAACAGAAATTGTCAGAAAAGCATGGCAGGCCTGGCAGCATTGGTGGAGAGAAATCAGAGTTAGTGTTTCGGGTCGAGTGACTCTTCTTCAGAACCTACCGGACACGCTGACCTTTTCCAGCAATTTCACTTCTTGACCCTGACATTAGAAGTAGATTTCCCCTGTCCATTGGCAAGAAGAATTCCAATGGTAATTGATTAGATTAGATTCCCTACAGTGTGGAAACTGGCCCTTTGGCCCAACAAGTCCACACCGATACTCTGAAGAGCAACCCAACCGGACCCATGTCCCTCCATTTATCTCTGACTAATTCACCTAACACTACGGGCAATTTAACATGGCAATTGCACCTAACCTGCACATCTTTGGACTGTGGGAGGAAACCGGAGCATCCGGAGGAAACCCGCACAGACACGGGGAGAATGTGCAAACTCCACACAGACAATTGCCTGAAGTGGGAATTGAACCCAGGTCCCTAGCCCTGTGAGGCTGCAGTGCTAACCACTGAGCCACCATGCCGCCCTGGCAGAGCAAAAGTTACCAATCCCTAGCAATAGAATATATCCACATGTGTTCAGGGTGGGAGGGCAGTTCTTGTCTGGTGGTCCTTGGAAAGGGCTCTGCTTGACAGGGAAAGCTCTCCTTCTGATGAATGTTGTATCAGATGATATTGAAGAAAGACCCAGTAAACAGCTCCCTAGCGCGTCAGCTAGAAAACAAATACTGCCTCCAAAAGATCAACATATGTTCATTCTCCACTGGCAGTCAACAATCCTTAACAATTGTAGCTATTTTTAATCAACATATAGAGATATGCTATGACACCTTTGGAGCAGGTGGGACTTGAATATGAGCCTGGAAGAGCACAGCAGTTCAGGCAGCATCCAAGTAGCTTCAAAATCGACGTTTCGGGCAAAGGGCTTTTGCCCGAAACGTCGATTTCGAAGCTACTTGGATGCTGCCTGAACTGCTGTGCTCTTCCAGCACCACTAATCCAGAATCTGGTTTCCAGCATCTGCAGTCATTGTTTTTACCTTGTTGAATATGAACCTGCTGACCCATGTGTAGGAATACTACAATTGTGCCACAATAGCCCTTTCATGGGTTGTATACATTTTTTTGTCTAATTAAAGAATGCATTATGTCTAAACAACTTAAAATCTAACAACATGGGGAGAATGTGCTAACTGCACACAGACAGTCACCCAAGGTGTGGAACCGAGCCTTGAATCCTGGTGTTGTGAGGTAGCAGTACTAACCACTGAGCCACCGACCTCCAGGGAAATAATATATTACCTTTGGCAAAAATCTACAAAATGATTTTTATGTTTTACAATATCCATTCTAATTAAAAATGAATCAACAGTCAGTCTTAAGCATAGTTAATCTGATAATTTCTGCGTGGGTTTTCTCTGTGGGCTCTGGTTTCCTCCTATCGTCCGAAGATGTGCAGGTCAGCGGGATTGGCCATGTTAAAATGCTCATATTGTCCAGGAATGTGCAGGCAAAGTGGATTAACCATGGGAAATGCAGGGTTACAGGGATAGGGTGGAGGGTGGGTCTGAATGGAATACTCTTGGAGGGTTGGTATGAGCTGAATGGCCTGCTTCCACACTAAGTATTCTATGATATTTTTGTTTCTATTTGATGATCTTTGATCTGATATGAGAAAGGAAACAATGAATGTTGATTTTGTTTGCTTCAGATGCATTTATCTTTTATAATAATCTAAGTCTGATTTGACGTAAGCCACAACTGGTTGTCATTCTTATATTTTTTGGAAAAAGAAGTCTTGATTATAATCTATTTCCAGCTATCTAAGTTTAAGTAAATCTTAAAACTTTGTGAGTTTTGTTTTTACTCAATATTTCTTATTCAACAACAAAAACAATTGCTAGCCTTTTTTTTCTATTAATACTAATCTTTCTCATTTGCATTATAGCCGGAAGGGAACACTTCCGACATCAAAAGAAAATGTCAGTCTCAATTAAGTTTAATTAAAAAGCGGCAGATATAAAATAATTTAAGAATACATTCATTGAACATCAGCAAATGTAAAAAATCCAAATTATTACTCCCCTTCCCGGGAGCAAAAATCTCATTTCATGTAAAATTAGTGTAGCATCATAAAAACAAGTGGGGGTTGAAATCCCAGCACTCCAATTGGACCATGATTCTAGAATGTTATTATGTTTCCATCGAAATAGAGATGGAGAAGGATTACTGCAAACTGGTTTTTGTTGTTCTTTTGGTGCAAATGAATCATTTCCTTTTGTCAGTTTGTTTCAGTTGGAAGTTATCTCATATATAGTTTTCCCAGACTTAAGACAGAATGTGCATTGGCCAATCAGTTGGAAAGATATCGTGAGATTGGCTGTAGTGAAATTCCTGATGTTGAGAAAAAGGACATATTATACAACCAGGTTTCAACAGCAAGGTGAAATTCTCACTAGTGAGCAGTGAGGGGAAGATTTGCATGTATTTGCATTCCAGTAGTACCTAATATCACCTCTTGATATGCATTTTCCTATTACCCATGCACCAAAAAGAAACCAGAGGACAACAATTTCTGATCTGAGTGTCAGACCAGATGTCTGGCAACTCCAGCGCACCGCTGAAAATGTGTTGCTGGAAAAGCGCAGCAGGTCAGGCAGCATCCAAGGAACAGGAGAATCGATGTTTCAGGCATCAGCCCTTCTTCAGCTCACCCCCTGTTCCTCTGGGCCATCATCTTGCACTGCAGCTACTATCTTTCAGAATACAGGCAACAAGCACTTGTATCTACATCCTTGAAGACTGGCATCTGACAGATAGCCGCCTCTCTGTACCATCATAACACATTTCCAATCCACTTACAATACAGTCCTCCATTTCAATGTTGCACTGTAGAGCACACCAATACCTTTCATTAAAATGTTGCCGACAGGACATTTTACACAGAGACAATCACCAAACTCATGGATTCAATCAGGTTACACCTCATGGCTCCTTGCTTGTCCTTTCAGGACCCACTCACTTTGAGTGTGCTTTGATGCATTCAGCATCTGACACATCTTGCCTTGCTCTTTTGGATTTTATCATCTCAGCCAGAACTTAAAAGGTCCCAGCACTCCTTTCTCGCCTTGCCTTTCATGTAAACACAATGTCAAGCAAATTGTCATAGTTGTCAGCAGTGATCATTCAACGGGTGTACATGTTGTTCTATGGCACCATGTGACACCAATGTTACCCCTGCACATTGTGCCAGCAGTATACATGGCAAACATTCTGATACCCTTCAACCAAATGACCATCTTGCAAAGTCTCAGGGGAATAAGTCTCAGTTAAGTCAAATGAAATAGATGTCAGTCAGGGGTCTCACACAGTGTGTCAAAGCCCTTTCATCAAGGGTCTTGCACACAATAGGTTGGCCACCTTGATCACTCAGGATGAGAGGGTCCATATTAGTACAGTACAGGAAGTGGGCCACGCTTAGTCCAGCATGTCTGGGGGTTTGCAGCAGTTCAGAGGAGGGGATTTGCAGCAGTTCAGAGGAGGGATAAAACAGAGATCCATCAGAGGTCTGATCCACCATGAGTTGGGCCCGTCCACCCAAGTTATTCAGGGGGGAGTGGGCCATGGCCAATTCTGGAGGTTAGCTCAATGAAAGTCAAGGAGTGTCAACAGGAGCTCTGATCATGCAGTTGGGAAAATCAATTCCAGTGATGGGAGGAAACATGCTGGAATGCAGAGGGGACAATAATTGAAATGAGGTGAAAATCACCATATAAGGGAGAGAGACGATAGGACATAGGTTAGCACAGGAGGAGGAATTGTGCATGGTTACCACCACATTGGTTTTGACAGAGATTCAGTGCAGCATTATGGATAGCATGACCAAAGTGTAGGGGCGGGGCTCAGAGGGGCAATATTGGCAGATGAAGTCATAATTCAAAGAGGTATGTGGAAACCAATGGAAAATCAGTACTGATTGACACAGCAGCATGTGCAAGGAAATTCATGTGTAATGGATAGTAAGTTCACAATGGAAATGGAAAAGGGTCGCAATCATACACAGAATGGGCAGAATGAGTGTAGTTTTTTTTCTGTCAGAACGCATGCATTTATGAGCTATGTGAGACTCTTCAAAGGGCAACTGCATTATTTAGACAACTTCCCATCACAGACTTGTATGTAGTAGCTTAAAAGGCAGTTAGAGTTTTAAGTGGTAGAGCCATATATAGATAATTCATAAACAAGAGTAGAAATTGTCAGGAAAGCTCTGCAGGTCTGGCAGCTCCCACAAAGAGAAATCAGAGTTAACATTTCCGGTCCAGTGAGCCTTCCTCAGAACATAGATTTGTTCTGAGTCACCGGACCTGAAACGTTAACTCTGATTTCTCTTCACAGATGCTGCCTGCTGACTTTTCCAACAATTTTTGTTTTTGCTTCTGATTTACAGCATCTGCGGTTCTTTCGATTTTTATAGGTACTTCATAGCTGTAAACTTGTGATTAGAATGCATTTGTAATAAGCAATAGCTCTAAGTTAAGTACAGAAATCTAATCAATGGTTTGTGTTAATTGTATTCCAGTAGAGGTAAAGCAGGGATGTTACATATTTTGATTAATCCTTGTAGTGACCCTTGGAGTAGAGGACCTTTCTGGAATGTTCCCTTTCCCAAGTGAGTCATAAGAAGAGTCCTACCTTGAGCGGTCTTATGGGCTATATTCGTCGACCAACCATACACAACTGCCTAGGTGGCTAGAAGAAGTCAATACATCACCTTCTCCCAGGAATGTTAGAACAAGACTCAGCTATTCAGTCTGATATGCTACTCGTGACTAGTCTATACCATTACTTCATAAACCCACATTGCTCCTGTGACCCTGAATACACTTACATCACAGTAAAAATCTAGCAGTCTTCATTTTGAAATTTCCAATTGACCCAAATGTTAGCAGTTTACCAAAGAGATTTTGAGATTTTCACAACTCTGAGTGAAGAATTGTTTCTTGATATCACCCAAGGTATCTTCCTCATCCTAATTTTAAGGGTTAAGTTACAATATCATTAGGAACAACATTTTTATTCCTCTTCAATTTGGGAAATCCCAAAGCTAACAGAATGAAGCCTAAGGTCAACTGTTTCAACAAAATAATTTTATTACACAAATGTACAATGAAGACAGTGACTTTTTCTTTAAGCAGAACTGCTGAAAACAATTTTATTTTACATCCACTTAACTTACAAACGAACACTAGTCAGTTACTTGCCAGAAAATGGAAGATTTACCAGTTGATCAGAGCTCTGTTGTAAAGCTACAAATCAAAATTGACATTATGTGGACCTTCCATCTGTCTCCCTGAAAGTTTTCCCTTCATAGTCCCTCCACATGTCCCTCAGTTATAGATACCCTGTTTACCACAGATGTTGCTAGTATCTTTTAAGTACATTAGATTTTGGACTTGCATGATCACAATTACCTCATGAAATTGTGGTCTGATAATTTGTAATTTAGAAAGGAAGGAAACGTATTAACTTAAAAATATAGTGCGTATCTGTTGAATCCTTCATTTCTTTCTTTTAAATTTATTTTCTTGAGCACTTAAAACTTGAAAGCTAAGTGTAAATTCCAAATCAAGTGGAATAAAAGGGAAAGATATATTCTTATTATTCAGCTTGATTGTATGTATGCAATGCTATTGAATGTAAACCTAAAAATTACTGTACTCAGTAGTGCTCATGTGAAGTCTTTAGCACCAGAAGGATATTTGAGAACATTATCAAGATTGAATTAAGGAAATTGAAAACCAAGAATGTAGGAAAGGTGTAGATACAACAGATTTGAGGAAATAAGTTGAGAATGGATAAGTAGATTTTCGAAAGCAGAGACAGAAGAAATAATTTGAATTCAATAACAATTCTCATGACATCTCAAAGCACTTCACAGCCACATTAATGTTTTTGAAGTGTTGGCACTGTTAGCAAAACCTCACAAACAGCATTGAGGTAACTTACAAATAGATTTGTTTAAAAGATATTGTTCGAGAGTTAACTTGTCAACAACTTCTGTATAAATATAAATGTTCTTATCACAAAACAGCACAAACAAAATCTTTTGCACATTAGTTCAGTTTATCTTTTCATCTAAAAAATTGTATCTTCATCAGTGGAATGCTCTCTTACCATCGAACTGAAGTGTCAACCTAGGACATGTACTTAAGATTCTAAAACAGAATCATGTCTTTGATATGGGGAAAAATGTTTGAGGATGAGTTCTAGAAGTGAGGAGCAAAAATATTTACAAGAATATTCAATGGTAGTACAATAAAACAATGAAAAAGTAGGTCATTGTCAGAGGAGCAAAGCATGTGAGCGAGCATATGAGACCAAAGGTAATCACTGAGCTCGGACAGATCAACAACGTGGTGACATTTGGATGAAAGGAAATGCATCTTTATACTTAGTTACGTGGTTTTAGAGAGTTAATGAGTCCGCAAAGGTGGAGAATTTCAAATTAATAACAATAAATGCTAAATGGTGTCCTTTATCCACAACTGAAAGATTTAAACATCAATCAATTAATAATGTGAACCATGGAATTTTAGATCAACCACTGTTTCTAGAGAGTTAGACCAAGGATCGCGTTCAGAACAACTATTGACTGATTTGTTTGATTTATTATTGCCACATGTACTAAGGTACAGTGAAAATTGCTGCTTTGTGTACTATACAGGCAGATTTTACCATACCAAGTACATTAGGGCAGGAGAACAGGGTGCAGAATATAGGCACAGAGAGAAAACTCCAGAATTAACATATAAGAGGTCATTCAAAAGTCTGATAACAGTAGAGAAGAAGCTGTTCTTGAGTCTATTCTTATGTATATTCAAAGTTTAGTATCGTCTCCCCAATGGAAGAGACTAGAAGAGTATATAACTGGGGTGGGAGAGGTCTTTGTTTATGCTGGTTGCTTTCCCGAGGCAGAGGGTAGTATAGATGGAGTCAATGGATGGAAAGCTTGTTTGTGTGATGGACTAGTCTATGTCCATCACTCTCTGTAGTTTCTTGAGGTCTTGGGAAGACAGTTGCTATACCGCACTGTGATGCATCTGGATAGAATGCTTTCTGTGGTGCATCTATAAAAATTGGTAAGAGTCCTTGTGAAAATGCCAAATTTCCCGAGCCTCCTGAGGTAGTAAAGACATTGTTGTGCTTTTTGATGGTTGAGTCGATGTGGGTGGATTAGGACAGATTGTTGGTGATCATCATTCACAGGAACTGGACAATCTCGACCATCTCCACCTCAGCACCATTGATACAGACAGGAGCACGTCCTCCACTCTGCTTCCTGCTGTCAATGACTAGCTCCTTTGTTTTGCTGACATTGATGGGGAGATTGTTGTCTTCACACCATGTCACCAAGAACTCTATCTCTTTCCTGTATTCTGTCTCGTCATTGTTTGAGATCCACCCTACAACAGTGGTGTCATTATCAAACTCTTAAATGGAGTTGGGGCAGAATTTGGCCTCACATTGTGAATGTATAAGGAGTATAGTAGGAGACTGAGCATGCAATCTTGTGGGGCACCAGTGATGAGGATTATGGTGGAGGAGGTGTTATTGCCTATTCCCATTGTATGCGGTCTATGGGTCAGGAAGTCTAGGGGGAGGGGGAGCTGTCGCTAGGTCTTGGAATTTAGAGATGAGTTCATTGCGAACTATGGTGTTGAAGGTGTTAAGCATAAGATAGTAAAATATTTGATGACATGCTAAGCAGTAAAAATGGGCTGAATTTAGAAACCTCAGAGAGGACAAGACATACAATGTCAGGAAGACTAAAAGGCTAGGAGAAGAGAATAGCAACTAACAAGGGAATCGAGAAGTCTTTTACAATCTGCTATTGGTTGAAATGCAACTCATCAAAGCTATCCTATAGGATACTGGCTATCCGAATTATAAAACTGCACATTGTATAAATGAGAAATGGATTCCATCAGTCCTAAAGAGTGCCCAGTTTACCTTTGATTACCTTGGAAGGGTAAGATATTTCAAAACATGTGTAGTAAACTGCTTCTAAATAATGACAGCACTAGCAATATTTTCTGTTAAGAGGAAACTGCTGTCAAGCAAAAATTATATTCTACCCACAGCAGAAATCAGAAATGTGGTGGATGAATTACAGTCTCAGTGTGGTGTTGGGTATGTACACTGAATGTTCCAAAGACAGGTACATCATGTGAAACAGCACATCCCTTCAGCTGTTTGCATAAAACAGAGTAATGATCATAACAACCTGTGCTTGCAACACTCATAATAAATGAGTTTGTGATTGGGCAGTACCTGCTAAACCATAATAACATAAGGCCGTAAGAAATAGGAACAGGAGGAGGCCACTCAGCCCCTGGAGCATGCTCCATTATTCAATGGAATCATGGCTGATCCAATTTCATCATGGCTATTTTCTTCCCGATTTTCTCATAACCCTTGATTACTTGACTGATCGAGAATCTGTCTATCTCAGCCTTAAATATACACAAAGACTTTGCCCTCACAGCTCTCTGTAGCAGAAGAGTTCCAAAGCTTCACAACACTCTGAGAGAAGAATTTCCTCCACATCACAGTCTTAACTTGGCACCCCTTTGTTCTGAGTGTATAGATGGCTGTTCGATTTACAATTTGGCACGCTTGTGATTCTGTCCCTTTGAATGCGAGACAAAAAGCTTTAACAGCAGTTTTAATAGCTTCTAACAGTTCTGAAGAAGGGTCACTAGACCTGAAACATTAACTCTGACTTCTCTCCACAGCTGCAGCCAGACCTCCTGAGATTTTCCAACAATTTCTGTTCTTGTTTTAACTTTAACAACATGTTTGTTTGTTAGTAATTATCAAGTTCTGTATTACCAGGTGAATATTTATTGCACCTTTATTCAAAAAGGGATCTAAGGATAACACAATAAGTACTGACTGTCAATTTAATGTTTGTGGCACAAAAACATTTGAAGGTCGTAATCGGGGCAACATTTTCCATCACTTACACTTGAATTAAATGGGGAAACCAAGCATGGATT
Source organism: Chiloscyllium punctatum (assembly GCF_047496795.1). NCBI lineage: Eukaryota > Metazoa > Chordata > Chondrichthyes > Orectolobiformes > Hemiscylliidae > Chiloscyllium > Chiloscyllium punctatum. The sequence goes on along the minus strand of NC_092763.1, from coordinate 57,632,401 downwards.
TGATAATAAGAAAGCATGTTTAATTAATATGATTGAGTTTTGCATGAAGAAACAGAATGGGCTGATAGGGTAATGCAGTTGATGTGTAGTTAATAGATTATCCAACACATTGATAAGCTGCTATCACACCATGAGTACAAAATGTCCAAATGCACTTTTTGAAATTCACTGATGCTGGCACCTCTGTGCAGTCATCCTTGAGTACCATTCTGAAGTGTCAGTGCAAATTATGCACTTAAGTCTCTGGAGTGGAACTTGATCCTGCCATTTTTTGACTTAATGACATTTTGTTGGTTTTGAGCAATTTATTGCCCATCGTATAATTGTTTTGAGAAAGTGCTTATGGGCTCCTTTCTTAAGTGCAACTGAATCATCTGCTTTGCTATTTCAGTGGCCAGTTAAAAGTTAAGTAGTTTGCTATTGCTCTCAAGATATATACAGATCGAGTGGCAAGAAGACCAGATTTTTTTCCAGACCATGTCAGTAGCTATTTTTGCAACATTCCATTAATTGCATATTCACTATTCCTGATACATCAAAATGAATGTAATTCATAAATTGGATTCAAATTCTTCAGCAGACATGATGAACTTTGAGCTATCCAGATCATGAGTACAGAACAGTGGATATGAGTCCACTAGACCTGTGCTATCCTCCAGCATCATTGAATGGGAACACTTGGCCTTTGTAATGCTGACCAGAGGGAACCGATGCTGGTGCCGGAAAATAAAGGTAAGAAAAAGTTATCTATTCCTAACAGTGAAATTCTTCACCTTCATGGTGAACACATACATAAACCTATGCCTAAAAAATGATAAGCTCCTTATTCTTAAGAAAAGTGTTTAGCAAGCCTTTCTGGAGAGGTGTCATAGAACTAAAGTAAACAGAGGCATAATTTTCTTTGGAGCATTTTTACACACAAGTTTTGCAACAATATGTTTGTAAAGCATTTGCACTTATTTGTCCAACGCTATTTAATGAACATGGTCTTATTGAAGAAATTGATTCTTGTAGTTTCTGAGACAAATTGTTAGAGTTGCCTAAAATTTGCTGAGTTTACATCCTCTCAATTTTACACAGCTGCAATTGCTGTTAATACTCTGGGTTGGTATATTTATTTATGCTGGCTCTGCACCTCATCGCCGAGTGCCAATGCTACTTCAGCAGAATAATGGAAATATTGAACACCACACAGTGTGATCTTGCATCAATACTCATGCTTAGATTTTATCTCCCTAGGAAATAGTCATAACAACTCATAGAAACTTTCACATAATTCAGTCCATCTCAAAAAAATTGGATGTTCAGCACCTCATGTTATAACCTGAAGCTAGATAATTTTTTTTGTACTTTTTAAAATTAAATCAAAACAAGATTTTGGAAAAAAAAAAGCTTATCCAGTTCAGAAAGTTGGAGTCATTCTTTATTTTGTTACTGCAGACGGAAAATCTGACCTGGATACACTTTAGGGGAAAAAAATCTGTCATCCTTACCTGGTCTGGCTCACATGTGTCTCCAGATCCACAGTAATGTGGATGACACTGAAAAGCCCTCTGGGCAATTAGGGACAGGCAAAATGTTGGCCTAGCCAGAGATGCCCTCATTCCGTGATTGAATTAAAAACACAACTGTCAGAAAGAGGAATATAAGTTTGAGAGATAGATGGTTGTATGTCAATATTAAGCACACTACAGAGGAACCTCTTTTATCCGAATGAGATGGGCGGGCACTACTTTGTTCAGATAATTTATTACTTGGTTAATTGATTTCCTCTGGGGCTCAGAGTTTTCTGTTAAGTCAGCTCCACATTCAGGAGACTAGGTAGCTACACACTGCGTGCAAGACTCCCACACTCCCACACCCATCCCACCCTCCAACCCTGTCCGTTCCCATCCCAACCCCCAAAGCCATCTGCTCCTGCCCTTCCCAACCCAATCCGCTCCCCAAAGCTGTCTGCCCCCAACCCTGTCCAACCCCAAAGCCATGTGCCCCAAACCCCACTGTGCCCCAAACCTCATCTGCCCCCCAATCCTGCAACCATCATCCGACCCTTGCCCACCTGGCTGACCCACACCTCCCACCGGGGCAGCCGGACTGTACACCAACAGTAAGACTGCTGCTGCCTTTTGTGGGGTAAGTCTCCAAATAGCTAACTAACTAACTAACTAACTAACTAAAACACACACACACACAACTTTACTGCAACATTTTGAAAGAGTCCATCTTTGCCCTGTACCGGACAATGTTGGAGAGATTATTAGGGTACACCCCTGTCCAGAACTCCAGGGAAAATGTGGGGGGAGAGTGAGAGGGTGGGAGATCAGTCATTTGGAGACGGTGCCTGGACTGTTCTCAGTAGCATCTCAGTAAGCCAAGTTCATTTTTAATCATTGTACCTGTAAACAAAAGACGCGATCAGGGTTGAAACAGCTCTTTGACGTAATGTTTCTATCAGGACCTTGAGATCCCCTTCGGATAATCCGATATTCGGATAATTGAGGTTCCTCTGTATATCAAAGTTAGATGACATGACAGTGCAGAAAATTTCCTAAAGTTCATTCTACACAGATGTGGGCTTTATCTTCTTAGGATAAGAAGTGCTTGACTTTTAATTAAGATCGGATTTCAATGTGGCCAAATGTGATGCTATTCTCTTTGAATCTGTAAAGGGCAGAACAGGTTACTTTTTAAATGGTTAGAATCTAAAACCTGTGGAAGTAATTAGAGTCCCTACAATGTAGAAACAGGCCATTTGACTCAACATGTCTACACTGACCCTCCGAAGAGTATCCCACCCAGTCCCATTCCCCGACACCTATTACTCTACATTTCCCCCGACTAACGCACCTAACCTATACATCCCCAAAGACTATGGGCAATTTAGCATGGCTAATTCACTTAACCTGCACATCTTTGGATTGTGGGAGGAAACCAAAGCACCCAGAGGAAACACTTGCAGACATGGGGAGAATGTGCTCGAGACTTTTTTAAATCTAGGTATACCAGTTATAAAAATGTCATGAAGCAGTTCAGAATATAATAAAAAAAGACAATGGAATGCTGGCATCTATATTTAGAGGGAGAGATTACTGGGAATAACGATTATGCTTCAGCTATGCATAAACTCTGCTTAGTCCTTACCTGGAAAACTGTGAATAATTCTTGACCATAACTTCAGAAAGATGTATTGTATTTGGAAGGGCTGCAATGTATATTTCAGAATGAGAACTGGATTGAAAAGTTAAATTAAGAGAAAACAAAAGTGTGCAAACTTGGGCCCAGAAAGTCAAGTGATGATTTGATCAAAGTTTTCACGGTATTAACAGAATAGGGTAAAATGAGAAACCATCTCCATTGGTTGGGGAGTCCAGAACCAGGAAGAATTATCAAAAAATCAGGACTGGACTATTTCATGGAGATGGCAGAGAGGGGAAATCAATGCCCACTTTACAGGCAAGGTCCTGCTGGATGGTGGTGCAGAGGAGGGATTTCCTCTTGTTGCAGACCCAATAATAAGGGTAAGGCACCAGAGCATGCAAGTCCAGTACTGTAGGAAGACACTGCCAGTGTAAGAACTGCCATCTTTTCCCCACAACCTCAAACTCACTGTATTTCTAATACCATCCCCACCTCCCATGCCCTACCATTCTCACTACCGGCTGCAGCATCTTCCCTTCTCACACTGAGCTCAAACCCCCATTCCACCAATCCTGTGCTACCTACTCGCCCACTTGAGAACACTTCCCCCACCCGCCGTGCCAAAAGTAGCAGCTGTGGCACCCACTGTCATTTCCCCTAATACTTGTCTCTCTCTTATTTCAGGAGGATAAAAGCCCACAATAGGATGACAAGAGTCAAGGCAGGTGGTGTGGTGCATGATATTTGTTTCCTCCTACCTTCCTGGTGAGTGCATCCTGGTTGTGATCACTCTGAGCAGGGTCAGGGCTGGAATCAGGGGCTCCTCTTGATTTATTCTGCTGATACCACCTGAATGACTTGACTGAGATCTGTTGATAATGATGACAAGATAAAACAATCATTGAAACTTTTATAGGAAGTCAGGTGGTCTGGCAGCAACTGAGGAGAGAGAAACAGTGTTAACATTTTCAGTCCTGTATGATCTTTCTTCATAAATGATTTTATTAAGTATGACAAGCTTCCTAGCTTTGTGTCTGCACTACATGGCAAGTTGAGTCAGCAGCAAAATAGTCCTAGAATCTCTGGCCAAAGGGGTAAAGTGCGAAAAGGCAAAGCAATGCAAGGATGGATGCTGTAAGCATTCTGGTAGGCTCCAAGTGAGTGAGCTAAGAGCCTGGAAAGGTATGCTGTCCAGCCTTCAGCTGGGCGACTTTTCTTGAACACACAATATCCTTACTGCAGTAACACAGTAATAGAAGGTAGTTGTTATGGACCAGACCAAACCCAGTCAAAATATTTAGAGAAGATGGCTTAGACCCCACCACTTTCTTAGTTTAAAGATAAATGTAAGGTGCTGTGTTCCAGATACAATTGATTTGTCAGACTACCAGACCTGAAGCAAAACACACTTCATTCTTACTCTCAAGTTGAAATACAAAAAAACAAAGAAGAACTGGAATAATTTAACTGTCTTGGAAACTTTACACAATAATAGATTATTTATGAACTGAACAGCAACTGTTCCAGGACAGTAACAATCCATCAACTCACCTTTGGCAAAGGCAAATTCTGTAAAATAGATTGTCTCACATGTGGTTTTGGCAGCAGGAAGAGGACCCATTATTTTAGCTATAATAGAGAGAGAAATAATGGCTTTCATATCCAATTTCAAGACCCCCAACAACTACTGAAAGTTAAACTAAAACCCTGGTCCTGTGGGGGCTTGATCTCTCTCATTCATGCTGCTGCTATTGTTCCAATTATAAAAAATGGTCTCTCAAGCTGCTTACTTTATTGCTTGGAATAGACCTCTCGGTGCTTCTATCTCAACCTCTCATCATTAAAAAAGGCAAAATATACTTCGTAAAGGCATAGTATCATCACTCAGTGCAGCCCGAATTGCAGTATTGAAGAGCAGAAGTGATTTGTCAGTGAATTGGACATGAGCCAGGAGGGTTCTTAGAGACTGGCACATGTTGGATGCCAATGTCCATGAATGTGCAGTGCAGTGTCCAATGCCAATAGATCATGTTCTGAGACATCAGTGCCTAGTTTCCATCATGATGCTCTTCCTCATGTGAAAATACATCTTTCCTTAGGCAAGGGGACCAAAATTGTATTCAATTCTCCTGGTATGATCTCACTAAAATTCAGTACAATTGAAAAATATATCATGATTTCTGAACACAAATCCTCTTGCACTGAAGACCAATGTACTATTTGCATTCTTATTTGCTTTTGCTTATTTGCTTATTTGCAATTACATGTTAGCTTTAAATGGCTTATTAACAATGACTGTCGGGTCCTTTTGAACATTAACACTTCACAATCTCTCTGTATTTAAGAAATACATTACATTTCTGTTCTTCTGATCAAATTGGATAGCATCACACTTATTTACATTAAATTCCAGCTGCCATATTATTTCTTGCCCATTACCTCAGCCTATCTAAATCCTCTTGAAACCTCTTTGCATCAGTCTCACAGCACATATTCCCATTTAGTTTATGTCATTCACAAATTTTGAAAGATTATGTTTAATCCCCACATCAAAACTGTTGATATTTATTATGAATTGCTGAAATCCTAGCACTGATCCTAGTGACACTGCCATTAGTCACAGCCTGCCATCCTGAGAATTTCCAATTTATTCGTACTCTTTGTTTGATTTCCATTAGCTAATTCTCAATCCATACCATTACATTATCCCCAATCCCATAGCCCACAATCTGTTTACTAATCTCCACTGAAAATCCAAATATACCAAACCCCTTGCATCTAATATCCCCACAAACTATTGCACACTTGTCAAACATTATTTCATTTCCTAGATCTGTGTTGATTCTTCCCAGTCCGATCATTATTTTCTCAGTGCCCAGTTATTACATCCTTCATGACAGATTCCAGTAATTTAATGACTACTGAATTCAGGCTAACAGGTCGATTGTTCTGTATTTTCTCTCTTTCTCCTTTTCTAGATAGTAGGGTTACATTTACAACTTCAAATTTATTAACAAAATTATATAGAATTTTAAAATATGACTCTTCATATATTCACCCTCTGAATAGTGAGCAGTATCAGTACCATTAGATGTCAATATTCAGATACTACAGATTTTTCCATTTTTAGTCCCATTAATTTGTTTTCCAATACTATTTCTTTTAAAATAATCTTTTAGTTCTCCTATTCTAACTTTATTATTGCTGGAAGCTTTTTGTATGCACTTCCATGCAGAAAGACATGAATTAATTATTTAGCTGCTGTCATTTCACTGTTTTCCATTATAAATTCTGTTGTTTCTTCCTGTAATTAACCCACATTTGCCATTGTTAGTCTTTCCTTTTTACACAGTTAGAAGTTTTTACAGACTCTTGCTAGTTTACATTCATATCCTAATTTCCTGCTGTTTATCAGTTTCTTATGCCTCCTTTGCAAAATTTTAAAATGCTCCTGATCCTCGGGTTTACATTTTCTTTATAACTATGTAAGGCTTCTCGTTTGATCTAAGCCAATGTTTAAGTTCCTTTATTAGCCACTATTGATTCAGTTTTCCATGTTGCATCTTTGTGTATTAAAGGAAAGTGTTTGCTGTAAAGTATGTATTAAAATTTTTAAATACTAGCCATGACATGTCAATGCTATTCTTTCTTATCTATGACAATCACTTTTCCCTTGCACTTGTGCTTTGTTTATATTTTAGACCCACATTTTAGATTGAATGACATCGCTTTCAAAAAAAATAATTTATCTCCTCTCAATGTATAATGCTAGATTTAAATAATATTTTATTCTAATTGGCTCCTCAACACATTTCTCTAGAAAATAATTTTGTATACATTTCAGAAATTCATCTTCCACAGCATCTGTCCTTCTTGGATTTACCCAGTCAAATTAAAGTCATCCATTATTATGACATTACCCTTGTTAAATGCACTTCTAATTTCCTGGTGTAAACCATTCCTTATATTACGACCACTACTTGATCTCCCATAAACAACTCTTACAACTGGTTGCTGACAAATATTCTTGCTTAGTTCCACAATGCAGATTCTACATTGCATTCTTCAGATCTAAGTCTAGATTAGAGTGTTGCTGAAAAAGCACAACAGGTCAGGCAGCATCCAAGGAGCAGGAAAATTGACGTTCAGGTAAAAGCCCTTCATCAGGATTTTCCTGCTCCTCAGATGCTGCCTGACCTGCTGTGCTTTGCCAGCACCATTCAAATCTAGACTCTGATTTCCAGCATCTGCAGTCCTCACTTTTGCCCTCTTCAGATCTAAGATCTTCCTCATAAATGCAATGGCTGCATCCCTTATTAACAATGCTACCCCCTCTCCTTTTCCTTTTAAGCCAGTATTTGAATAATAAAGAACAAAGAACATCAAAATTTACAGCACAGGACCAGGTCCTTCAGCCCTCCAAGCCTGCGCCAATCCAGATTCTTTTTCTAAATCTGTCACCTATTTTCCAAGGATCTGAATCATTCTGCTTCCTGCCCATTCATGTATCTATCTAGATATACCTTAAATGAAACTACTATGCCCACCACCACTACCTCCACTGGCAATGCATTTCAGGAACCCTCCACTGTTAAAGAACTTTCCACGCCTATCTCCCTTAAACCTTTCCCCTCTCACCTAGAATCAGTGACCCCTAGTAATTGAATCCCCCGCTCTGGGGGAAAAAGCTTCTCGCTATCCACCCTGTCTATACCTCTCATGATTTTGTAGACCTTAATCAGGTTCTCCCCTCAACCTTCATCTTTCTAGTGAAAGTAATCATAATCTACTCAACCTCTCTTCATTGCTAGCACCGTCCATACCAGGCAATGTCATGGTGAACCTCCTCTACATTCTCTTTAAAGCATCCATGTCTTTTTGATAATGTGGCGACCAGAACTGTATGCAGTATTCTAAATATGGCCAAACTAAAGCCCTATATAATTGTAACATGACATGTCAACTCTTGTATTCAATACCCCATCCTATGAAGGAAAACATGCCGTATGCCTTCTTGACCACTCTATCGACCTGTGTTGCCACCTTCAGAGTACAATGGACTTGAACATCCAGATCTCTCTATACATCAATTTTTCCCAGGGCTTTTCCATTTATAGTATACTTCACTCTAGAATCAGATCTTCCAAAATGCATCACCTCACATATGCCCAGATTAAGCTCCATCTGCCATTTCACTGCCCAACTCTCCAAGTTATTTATATTCTGCTGCACTCTCTGACAGTCCCCTTCATTGTCTGCTACTCCACCAATCTTAGTATCACCTGCAAACTTACTAATCAGACTACCTAGTCCTTCCTCCAGATCATTTATGTATATCACATGCAACAGTGGTCCCAGCACGAATCCCTGTGGATCACCACTGGTCATGGTTCTCTCTTTCCTGAACTTTATTTAAGCTGGTCTTCTGATAGGGATGGTCCAGGTAAATGTATGGTGGATGACTTTTGTAGAATGTTATGTTCAAAGCATACCAAATGTTGGGGGAATTATTTCAAAAGGCAGGATCCCTTTAGAAACAGGATGGCATGTCTTAGGACAAGAAGGCAACTTCATTCTGCAGGATGGCGAAATTCCAGAACCTTAAAACATTCCTATTTCTATCCAAAGTAACTTTTGGGTGGGAAAGCCCAAGGTCAACCATTCCACCCTACCATCAACTGAGGGCTTTAAGAAGTCAATAATGACCTCTTGAGACCTATTCCCATTTGGATCCAATCTGTGTATTGTTGGTTAAAAATGTCTAAGTTTTCATTTTGTACCAACTTAATTTAGTTTGTAGTCAGTATTACGCTGAAAGTTAAAGTTTAAATTCTGTAGTTGCCAGACCTAAGCAGGGTTTTTTCAAGGGTCCGAGAAGAAACAACACCTTGAATAAGAACGAGTTAAAACTGGATCTACATCAAATAACTTCAAATACACCTTTTATGTTAGAAGCATATATAAGTCAACTCAGCACTTAAATGCAACTTATCTTAGAGAGCAAAAGTTGAACATTTCAAGAATTTTGAGCAGGATTTGACTGGGAGAACATATACAGCCTTCATGGAATGACATTAACTGTGGAGTGATATCATGAACCACCAGGTAATGTGGCTAGGATTGATGGGTATTTTTGGCTTTTATGATAAAAGTAAGACCATTAGTTGACATTCAGACTTCTAAATTATTTTTGTCTCTTCTTTTTAGCAGATAATTTGGTTGGTATATGATTAATACCAGTATATAAAAAAACAATTTCAATAAAGTGTAAAGAATGGGTGTATCTTCAAGCGGAAAGAGCAGGGATACAATAGAATCCCAGCAGTGCAGATAGAGGCCATTTGGCTCATAACGTCTGCACTAAACTTCTGATGACCATCCTACCCAAACCCACACCATCCCACCTTATCCTTGTAACTCTGCATTTACTATAGCTAATCCACATAACCTGCACATTTTTGAACTGTGGAAGGGAATGAGTGCACCCAGCAGAAACCCACACAGACACGGGGAGAATGTGCAAACAGACGGTCACCCAAGGCTGAAATCGAACCTGTGGCCTTAGTGCTGTGTTAACTACTGTACCATAGTAAGCAATTAACAAGTTAAATTAAATATGTTTAATGGATGATGTGTTGTTGCTGGAACAAACGAGAGCTGTTGAACATGAAGGTAATCCAGATTGAACACATCAATAGTGAATACTTACAACTTGAGGAACATTGGAACTCAGTTAAGAAGACAACTTACAAAAATAAAAGATTCTGGCCATGTTAATGTTTTGACATTTAACAGGCTGAAAACAATTAGATCTGAATGTTCTGCATACTAAATTTCTGTCAGACCTTTCCAGAAAATTTCTGTTATTGTAGGTTTTGATGCATAAAATAAGATGCTGGAGAGTCCGAGTTGAAAAGTGTGGTGCTAGAAAAGCGCAGCAGGTCAGGCAGATCAGAGGAGCAGGAGAGCCGATGTTTTGGGCATGAGTCATTCATCAGGAATGTAAGGAGGAAAGGGGGCTGCGAGGTAAATAGGAGTGTCAGTGTGGGCTGTGGAAAGGTACCTGGGAGGTGATAGGTGGATGCAGTTGGGGGGAGGTGTTTGTAATATGTTGGTGGGGACGGTGGAACAATAGGTGGGAAAGAAGGTGGAGAGGTGGGACAGGTCAACAGGACAGTGCTGAGTTGGAGGGTTGGATCTGGGAGGAGGTGGAGGAAGGGGAGATTTGGAAACTAATGAAGTTGATGTTGATGCCAAGTGGTTGAAGGATCCCAAGGCAGAAGATGAAGCGTCATTGGGTGGCTTGGATTTGGTTTTGGAGGAGGCCCAGGAATTGCATGTCCTTAGTGGAGTAGGAGGGGGAGTTGACATGGTCAGCCACAGGGCAGTAGGGTTTGTGGGGTATGTGTGTGTGTTCCAGTGATGTTCCCTGAAATGCTCTGTGAGTTGGCATCCTCACTGTAGAGGAGACCACATTGAGATCAATGGACGCAGCAGATGAGGTGGGTGGATGTGCAGGAAAATCTCTGCTGGATGTGAAAAGAACCTTTGGGCTCTTGGATGGAGGTGAGGGGGAGATGTGGGCATAGGTTTTACACCTCTTGCTGCAGCAAGGGAAGGTTCCGCAAGGGATGCATGACAAGATTTTACTCCTTTTATGAAAAAGTTTCTGAAGTTATTTGTGAATTATGGCTCATTCATACATGAAGATATCTCAGATGTGCCCCTAAGATTGGTACTATTTTCTCAGATGCCATAATGTCCCAGTCAAGGGTGAATGCTTATTTATAATAGATCAATACCTGAAGACAATTGAAAAGACATAAGAGAAAATAAAAATGATACAATTCAAAGGATACGCCTAATGCCATTCCTTGTGGTGTGGTTCAGGGCACCTGTCATTTCATAATGACTCTTTCTTTAATATTAATACCTGGAACATGAGGAGAACTAGCTGTTTGGATACAGAACTGGCTCAAAAGGTAAAAAACAGAGGGTGGTAGTGGAGGATTGCTTTTCAGACTGGAGGCATGTGACCAGCAATGTGACATAAAGGTCAGTGCTGGATTCACTATTTTGTGTTATTTATATAAATGATTTGGATGTGAACATAGGAAGTATGGTTAGTAAATTTGCAGATGACATGAAAATTGCAGGTGTATTAGAGAGTGAGGAAGGTTACCTCAAAATACAACAGGATCTTGGTCAGATGGGCCAATGTGCCAAGGTGTAGCAGATGGAGTTTACTTGAGATAAATGTGAGGTGCTGCATTTTGGAAAAGCAAATGAGCACATGACTTAATGATACTTAATGATAAGATCCTGGGGAGTGAACAAAGAGACCTTGCAATGCAGGTTCATAGTTCCTTAAAAGTGGAGTCACAGGTAGATAAGATCGTGAAGAAGCCGTTTGGTATACTTTCCTTTATTGGTTAGTGCATTGAGTATTGGAGTTGGGAGATCATGTTACTGCTGTATGGGACAATGGTTAAGCCACTGTTGGAATATTGTGTGCAGTTCTGGTCTCCCTGCTATAGGAAGAATGTTGTGAAACTTGATAGGGTATAGAAAAGATTGCCAGGGTTGGAAGGTTTGAGTTATAGGGAGAGGCTGAAGAGAGTTGGGTTATTTTCCCTGAAACACCGAAGGCTGAGGGGTGACCTTATAGAGGTTTATAGAGTCATGAAGGCATGGATAAAGTAAATAGACAAGACCTTTTTCCCTGGAGTGGGGTAATCCAAAATAAGAGGGCATAGGTTTAAGGTGAGAGGAGAAAGATATAAAAGGGAACTAAGGGGCAATATTTCATGCATACGTGTATTGTATAAGCTGCCAGAGGAAGTGGTGGAGGCTGGTATGATTAACCCATTTAAAAGGTATCTGGATAGGTATATGAATAGGAAGAGTTTAGAGAGATATGGGCCAAATGCTGGCAAATTGGACTCTATTTATTTAGGATATCTGGTTGGCATGGACGAATCAGACTGTAGGGTCTGTTTCTGTGCTGTACAGCTCTATGACTATATGGTAAGTTTTTTTTTCTGGTTATTTTGAGATTTTGATGAAACAAAGCAGTGAGCAGAATTCCCTATGAGACAATGTAACTGCAAATTTAAAAGGGTTTTGATAGGTTTCTGCATTAACGAATTCTCATTAAGTTGGCAACAAAGTTTTGGACAGAATTGAAAGATAAAGATGAATAAAAGATTGTATCAGATAGACTTTTGTGTGGCTAACTGGTTAGCAAGGTTGAGATGCTGTTTTGAGGGGTCACATACAGAGAATTTGAATTAGGAACACTTTCAGGCATTGTATCATTTTAATTAGGCAAAAGTATGCCTGTGTAGTTCCCTGGTACGTTCTCCATGGCAATCCCTCAACTGTTCAGAATAGTCTGGTCAACCAATTAGTACTGTTTATCATGCAGCCTATCTTGTTGCTTCCTTTGGAGTTTGCCACTCTTGCATCTGTCCTGATGAGAGCAAGATGAAAAGCTTGGATAGCACGTTGCTTTTATCGACTACACAATGTAACTAAATGATGCATACCTTATAATCACACAAAATAGGATGCATATTTAGCACACTTACTGCTACTTCCAAAATCTCAGATTATTTACCTGTCTGTACAACAAAATGAGACAAGATAGATGTAAGCAATGTGAAGTGAATGAGAGGTCGATCTTATAAATCAATGCAATTATTGTGTGATGATAGATTTTCCTGTCACTTCAACAAATGAATGATAATAAACCAAGTCTCAATAGCCATAGCTGGTTGAAAATGCTGCATATGAAATAGTTGTTGGAGTGTTAAATGGAGGCATTGACTTTGTACTGCACTTATTTGTCTTAAGGACATTTGACTGTGCTCACCTCAAATGTCGGAATTGCATACAGACATTCACTCTTCCATTTGGGTTTGCCTATAGTCCTTTTTCCCTGTATGTAGGATCCAGTTTGCAAGCTCTGATTTTGGATTTCAAATTACACTGTGTTTGTCGCTTGCATTGTCTTAGTGTACGATTAAGTAGCAGGCCAATCGAATCACTGTGTATTCAAAGAGTAATCTAACACCCATGTTCACAGAGTCAATCTTGCCCATTGGGATGAATTCAGAGAAGCAAAAGACCCAAGTGAAAACAGACTCATATAACTGTTAAATGGAATGTGTGGATTGGCATCATAGAGAATTGGACTAAATTTGTCAAGCTGCAACATAATTCAAATAGACACAAAGCTGAAGAGACAGGTTTTCAACAAAACAGGTGGGGCATGTAAGGAAGGTAGTTTAGCTGACTATGGTCTTGATAAGTAAGTATGAATATGTGGCAATAGAGATTGAAAGGGATAAGACATCAAAGTCATACATGACCCGTTGTCAGCAATCACTCATTAACAATTATGATTTTCTACCTCGGAAATTCAGTGTCACTGGTCATGGGTTCTGTGGGGCTGATGAGCTGAATCCCAGAGCCACATTTCTGATCACATATTTTTCAGGTGTTTCCAGGAGATGGAAGTGCTCATTATCCTTTTACCAGTTCCTCTTGCTGACAAGGTTTCTTAAGAATTCTTTGTGCCTTCATACCAGAGTTTCCTCCAAGTCAGTTTCTTCTGAGTGAAGGTGTCCCATGCAATAACATCTATGTTGCATTTCTTGAGGAAAGTTTGTGAAAGATTCCTTTGTTGTCCTCTCATTTGAGTGCCTTCCTTGAGCCAGGCAATGAAGCCACACGATTACTGTTAACAGCAAATAGTAGCTGCATGTAGGTAGAGAGGTGGGGTGATATAGGATACTCACAGTTGTCCTCCTGATAGGACCTGTAAGATTACACTTCACTGAAGCTCTTGCTGAGGATAGTGTCAGTGGTCAAGATGGCATGCTTGTAATTTCCAAAGTGACATCCTTTTTGAATTTGAGCGTGTAATTAATACTAATGTTGCATATGCATATAAAACTCATGTCTTTTCATTGACATGATTTAATAAAAAGAATTACTAACACATTTTCAGTATCCTCAAACTGGTATCTGAGCTGAAGAACATGATAAAATCTGTTAAATCTATAATAACTCCACATCAGGGCAGGAGGAAAAAATAATAATAGTTCATCTACTTCTTTACTTTTCACAATGGTACTACAGGCTAATTTCAAATCCATTGTACTGCTGACAGAATGCTGTAGAAGCTGGAATCGCTCTGAATGTATGGGGCTGTAGGAGTCAGAGAACATTTTATAAGACTTCAGATTTGATGAAGACATTTCTCTGGATCACCCTTCATCCAACATGTCTGACAAGTTCAAATACACCATGTCTTTAACCACCAATCCACAAATAAAGACCATCATTCAACAATATTGCCCACGTACCAAATCTTTCTCATTAACGTCTTTATTCATTGAGACATTCTATGCTTCAAGTAGAAACAAGTCTACTCCCTTTAGTGCAATCTCTTAATTCTCACGTCTTGTGGTGTCTGTTGCCTTATTCCCATGAAGCACTGACAAGTTGTTGCAGCATAGCTGGTGAAAGACGTTAGATTTCAATGAGGGACGCTTGGTATTGGTCCTGTCAGGTAATCTCAGCTGCTCCAGACTTTGAAGGCCAGGCATCAGACTGCACCATCTTGGTATGGATGGCAACTGTCAGGACTCTCTGGCAGAGAGGTTCCAGCAAGGGTACTGGAAATGTGGCAGTGCTGGGAACAAAAATGTTGTCTTAATGAAAGAGGAGCCAAGTTTGCCCTCCACAGAGTAATTGTTACTCCTACAGGGCAACATCATCATAATTATAGTCATGCATTGGACAACAGACTGCAGGACAGCCACCAAAAGCCTGCATGTCCCTTTGAACATTTAGATCCATAGCCATGATGGCAATAATCTGAGACTGCACAGCAGGAAACATGAACTAAATCTGAGCCTCCACTACAATATTACATCGATGTGCAGCTTTGGCCTGTGTTGTAGCAAGGTAGCCAACCATCATGGTTAAGTATGTTACTGCAGTCACAGAGTTCACTTGCATTCTTTAATGGAAAGGATTGGCTCAAGACCAGAGTGTTGCCCTGTGCCATGCTGAAACTGGAGGGAATTGAAAAGAGGCATAATGTCAGCAACATACCACCCAAACTTGATGGTTGTAGCAGCACAAGATGAAATGAATTCAGTCAAGTCTGACTCTATCAGTTAGAATACCATCTCTTCTGCTGAGCTCAGTGAATGGAGCGTTGCCAATCCATCGCTTGTTCTCTGGTTCTCTCAAGAGAAAAAGCAGATGCCAGTGATTGCACTGCATTATATTTGGGCATTGTATCTGGCATAGCTTAACAACTGAAGGCATGTGGATGCAACAAAAGATGAATGTGAGGTTGGCAGTATTGCAAGGTGTGAAGTTGAGGTGGAGGTAAATTTGAGGTTATCCAAGAATCTATTGCCTGTGTGCTGACTTGCACCAGATATATTCATCATCCTTCATTTCAAAATCCTCCATGACCTTCCCTCTCCCTACAGGTGTAATAAATAATTTGAACTCTGGGGACATCTGAGACAATTGTGTTCCTCTCATTTTAGCCTCTTGAGTACCACAATTTTAATCACTCAATAACTGGTCTGGGTACCAAGCTTTGGAATTCCCTTCCTACACTACTCCACTCTCTACTTCTCTTTCTTCCTTTAAGACACTCTTTAACACCTACCTTGAGCACCAAGCTTTCTCCAACTCTCAGTATCCATCTAGTGACTCCCTGTTAAAGGTGCAAGTGTAAGACATGAGGCCAGAACAGATTGGGGAGAATGAGTGGCAGAAGGAATTTTATTTTTAGCTCTGTGGAACATGGTAACAAACTCCAAAGGAAAGGAAAATCAATTGCAGTGAGGTTGGTAAAGAGTAATGCCTATTTGGAAAATGATGCACAAAAGTTTTGAAGTTCAATTGCCAAATATCTCTTTATAAGGTTCAGTGGCATATTTTGTTTTGTAATGCCTCTGTGAAGTGACTAGAGGTATTTCATTGAAGGTACTAAATAAATATAAATCGTTGAACAAAATAACTAAAGATCTGCAGATGCTGGAAATCAGAAAGAAAAGCAGAAATTGCTGGAAAAACTCAATAGCTCTGGCAGCATCTGTGGAGTCAGAGCAGAATTAACATTTCCGGTCCAGTGATCCTTCTTCAGAAGGATATAAATTGTTGTTGTTATAAATTATTGCAATAACTTTCGGAAATGGGTTAACTTCACATAATTGATGTAGTCACACATGGAAATGACATTGTGAGCACCATAGTTCATACAAGTAGTAGTTAACATCAAGATCAATTAAAAAGTAAACTCATCTAAGATTGGACAATGCCTGTTGGGAAGGAAGACATATTCTATTTGCAATTTGTATCACAATTATAAGACTGTTTCTGATAAACACTAAAATAATCTCTGAGCAAATAACAAGGTTAAGCGATCTATCCTTTTGATTCAGTCAGATGGGGCTCAATAAATAAACTGTGAGGATCACTTATACATATTGTAGTCACCCTTTCATGTCTTTCATGGAGCTTTAACTGCTTTTGTGCAGCGTGGTGCTGACCTGCATTTTAACCTCTTTGCCATGTGCTATCACAGCGGTAAGTAACGGTCTTTTGTTCTTTATTGATGTTCCAAAGGCCAATGCCTGTTCCGATAATGTGTTAACGTTGATTATGTCACTGAAAAATCAATAATATTTTTTAGAAAAAGATTGTACTGCACACTGCAGCTTGGCTGACATAAGTCTTAAGATGTTGACATGTTGCTTCAGCTGTTCATTGAAAAATAATGGAGATGTTCAAAGTTATTTAAAGAAAATTATTGAGTTGAAACTGGCAGTTTCCAGTGTAAAGGATCTGATTCTCTCAGTTTTAAATATGAAGTAATATGTTGCCATGTATTTATTGTGTATGGAGAAATGTTAATTAAGCTAATGCAAACATGTTTGCTAATCTATTTTATTTCTTTTAGCTTTGAATTTGCAAATTCGTATTGAATCAAGTTAATGGACCTTTAATTGGTCAGTGAGTTAATCAAATTATTGCTTCAGATACAAACTGAAATGTTTAGGATTAGCCCCAGTCTAGGGAAATAAAGAAACTGACTGGGGTACCTTGTTACAGTTTTCATCTGGTGACACACTATTAAAGGTGCAACTATCTGGATGTGAAGTATGAATGGAGGTTAGGGGTGGATGAGGTAACTGGCAGAGTGAATTTTATTTTTGGCAATATAGAACAGGATCACTGACTACAATGCAAAATATAACAGCTGCAATGCCCACAAAAGGATAGTAAAGAGTAAAGCCTACTTGCAATATAGTGTACAAAATCTTTGAAAGTCAAATAAATATACCTGTTAAAGTATTCCAAAGTGTAAAATATAGTGACAGCTCTATCACATGTGATTACAATAAAATAACTCATCAAAATTTCAGAAATAGAATTTGTGGCTTAATTTTATGATTTGCATCATTAGAAGTAGGGACTTTAATAATTCTATACTGGTCCTCTGCCCGACTATCATTTTTTTGCTGCTGGCTACATGAGTCAGTCAAGAGCCTCATGAATATATTTAAATTCTGGGGTTGTTTTACTTAACTAGAGCCCCATTAACTGATTAGAACCTCAACAGTGACTGATACAGTAAACCATGAAAGAAGCCCCCAAATGTAGAAAATAGTTTTGTGGGCCAGCAAGGGCATGTCCAGCTTGCACAAACATAATTTATGTCACAGGTACTCTAGGTTCCTCATCCCAGCCTCTTCCTTCTCTCACTTCTACTCCATCCTGGCTCCCTTCATGATCATGAACCTAACCTCAAAGCATATAAACATATGAATTAGGAGCGAAACAATACCATTTGGTTCTTTATTCCTGCTGTGCCAATTACTGGATCATCGCTAATCTTTTTGTTTTCGAATTCCACATTCCATATTCCACTTGCCTCACAAGAGTCTATCTACATTTGCCTTTTGTATTCAATATATATTCAGAGTCCATCTCTACCACTCTCTGAGGCAGTGATTTCCAAATTTGCATAACCCTCTGACAGAAACATCCTTTGTCTTAATAGGATGTCATCTAACTTTAAAACAGCTCTAGACTCACTCATAATAGTCAATACAATCCAGGACATTATAAATTACAATAAAATCATCTATGTTTTGCTAAAGTTTAATTAAAACAAGCTGAGTTAATCTTTCCTTATAAGACAACATAATCATTCCAGGCATCAATACAGTAAACCTCTCCTGAATTGCTTCAAATATGCCCTTCCATAAATAAGGAGAGCAAAACTGCGCACAGTATTGTAGATATGATTTTGTAATTGCCTTGTATAACTGCATCCTTATTTTTATGTCTAATTCCTCTTGTAATAAAGGGTAGCATTAGCTTTCCCAATTACTTGCTGTGCTAGTGTTGTAGCTTTTTATGACTCTTGCAGTGGACACCAAAGTCCCTCTTCACCTCTCTTCATCACTTAAATAATATTCTGCTTCCTTATTCTTTCTGCCAATGTGAACAACTTCACATTTCTTCACATTATATACCAGATTTGCTAAGTGATTTTATGACCAATTCAATCTATAGTATGTAAATTGGTCTTTGTTCTCACTCTGTCCTGTTCACAACATACGTTCCTGCCAATCTTTGGGAAGTGGGAAAATCTAGCCCCTACACCTTCAATCCGCTCATTTGAGTCATTATTAAAAGTTGCATTGACCCCTGCAGGACCCCACTTGTCACATTCTGCCAATCTGAAAAAAGGCTCTTTTATGCATCTGCCATGTTATAGAGTCATGAAGTCATACAGCATGGAAGCAGACCTTTTGGTTCAACCAGTCCAGGCCAACCGTAATACCAAACTAAACTAGTCTCACCTGCGTGCTCCTGGCCCATATCCTCCAAACCTTTCCTGTACCTATACCTATCCAAATGTCTTTTAAAGGTTGTAATTGCACCCACATCCACCACTCCCTCAGGAAGTTCATTCCACTCAGGAATCACACTTTGTACAAAAACATTTGCCCCTCATGTTTTTTTTACATCTCTCTCCTCTCCGTTTAAAAATGTGCCCTCTAGTCTAGAGATTGCTCAAGCTTGGGGAATGATGACCACCATTAACTCCATTAATGTCACCTATTGTCTTATAAACCTCTATAAGGTCACCTCTCATCCTCCTATCCTCCAGTGAAAAAACTCCCAGCCTATCCAGCCTTTCTTTATAACTCAAACCTTCCATACCTGGTAACATCCTGGTAAAGGTCTTTTGAACCCTCTCAAGCTTCAAAATATCCTTCCACCAACTGGACGACCAGAATTGGACACAATTTACCAGAAGAGGCCTCACCAATGTCCTGAACAGTTATCTGACAGTCAGGCATTTTTCTATTGATGTTAGCACCTTACCTCTATTACAATGAGCTCCTACTTTGTGCAATACACTTTTATGTGAAACCTTGTTAAATCCCTCCAAGTACAGTACATGAGTAAGTTCCCCTTTATCCACAGCACATGATACTTCTTCACAGATTTCCAATAATTGCTTACATGTAAATTCGCTTACAGAAAACCATATTTTTCTTTAAATTAGATTGGTTTTGCCTAGAGCCCAGTTATAACTTCCCTAATGACTCCTTCCCCATGACAGATGTTAAGCTGACTGGCCTATAGTTTCCTGTTTAATGTTTCCTCCACCTTTCTTGAATAGAAGGATCCTATTTGCTATTTTACAGTCTAATGGAACCTCTCAAGAGTTTAAAGGAATGTTCCAAGAATTAAAAAAAAGTTTTGAAAGTTAACTCCATCACATTTACTGCTTTATTAGCCCCTGTGTTTTAAGATCAATTAGGAGAAAGTGAGGACTGCAGATGCTGGAGACCAGAGTTGAAAAATGTGATGCTGGAAAAGCACAGCAGGCCAGGCAGCATCCGAGGAGCAGGAGATTGACGTTTCAGGCAAAAGCCCTTCTTGCTGCTGTGTTTTTACAGCATCACATTTTTCAACCCTGCGTTTTAAGACCCCAGAATAATGTCCATCAGGATTCTAGGACTTATCAATTCATAGTGTCATCAGTTTGCTCAGTGCCGCTCCCTTGAGAATATATGGGATTTATTTTATATCCTCTTTAGTGAAGACAGAAGCAAAATATTTATTCACTACATCTGTCTTTTTTTTATTATTGACTACTAACTCCCCATTCTCACCCTATAGAGATCATCATTTACTTTATTTACTCTTTTCCTTTTTAGTTATCTATCGAAACATTTGTTATCTGTTTTTATATTTCATACTAGCTTCCTCATGATCTAATTATTTGTCCTGATTAGCCTGTAAATTAAGTCATTCTCTGTTATTTTTTCATCCTGTCCAGTCATCTGACCTGTCACTCACTTTTGCCCAATTAAATGCTGTTTCTTTAAGTCTGATGCTTTCCTTAACTTTTCTAGGTGCTACAAATGGTGGGTATCCCTTGTGAATTTCCTATGTATATGAATGCACTAACTCTGATTATTCTGAAATATCCACTTAAGTGTCTGTCATTGCCTCTCTATTGATCTACCTCCTATCCTAATATTCCAGTTCACCTTCATCTAGCACAACCTTTATGCCCAGATATCTGCCTTTTTAAAAGTTTAAAAACAAGTCTTAGACATACCAAGATATTGGGTTGTGTCCTCGGTCATACTTGATATCATTTTGTCCTGAAACAAATTAACTGGAATTGGATTGTCCTTTGGAGCAGGCCATCTGATTGGTCCAGCCCTCAAAATGGGCCAGTTCATGGGCTACATATTCGGGCCCTGTGCATGCTGATGTTTCTCTCTCAACTGGCTCATGGTCTTACCCATTCCAGGTTTTCATCACTAATAAGCAACAGCTTGCCCAAAATGCTGGCTTTCAGATGATTTCTCAAAGATGCAATTTTACCCATAAGCCCCAACATAGCTAACATTCACTACAAACCCAATGGAAAAGTATCAGTTCCACAGACAAAGTTGCTCATGGCAATGGGTCCACCCACTGCTTAAAGAAATGATGGCCACTATGCCATTCACAAAACACCTCACTGACTCAATTCAGTGCCAAACATTTGCCTGAGCAGAGTTGGGATTCTCATGATCTTCAGGCTGGACATTCTGTCTCTGAGAGCTGTTGGTCAAACAGAGGTGTAACTCTCCAGTATAGGCCGCAGCACCAGGAATGATGGCCAGTGCTGGTAAAGCAGAAACAGTGATGGAACTGTTAGAACAAGGAAAGTGAGGAGGATGCTGCAAGGGCAGTATGTTTTCTTTTAAACTGTGGACTGAAAAAGGAAAGAGCTGTTTTAAAACAAAATTTTCAAAGGGTGGCAACATGATTTGGATGCAAGTAACCTGATACCCATGCCAGGAATTATACAAAGAATTGTTTCAACATACAGCAATTTGAGGGTATTTTAGAGATAATTTGGAGCTGAGCAGCTGAGTACAGATATATCTTTTGTTGGCAACAAGAAGTTGGTTGGTTTATGGACTCGTGACCAGTTATAAGTAATACAGATCTTGTTGCCCACCAACAACTGAGTGATTGATTCTTAGATAAATGAACAGCTTGGAGCTGGTAGCAAGTTACAGAGAGGGAGAAGTGTTCAGTCTTTCCCAATTCAGTAGTGGTCTCTTTGTTCTTTACAACAAAACTCAAAGTAAACCTGAAAAAAATCAGTTTCATTTTCCTGCAACAATTGTTGTAGAGTGTGACCTTTAACCAATACGCCAAATTGCAGAGGCATCGGCCATAATATTTAAGTCTTTGTTTTTCATGGGGAGGGCCAGAAGACTGGAGAATTGCCAATGTAATGGCCTTGTTCAAAAAAGGTTTAAACATTAAACCCAACAATTACAGACCTGTTAATTTAACCTCAGTAGTAAGGAAGCCTTTGGTAACAAGCATTTGGTATAGAATCAGTAGTCGCATGGAAAAAGATGGAATAATTAGGAGGATTCGGCATAGATTTTGAAAGGAAAAATCATGTTTCACTAACTTGCTGAAGATTTCTGAAGATGTATCAGAGTGGGTTAAAGAGGGTAACACTTTTGAGGACAGACTTGTGAGGAAACGGTGGCATCACAGATAAGATTGGATGGGTGATGGAAAACAGACAGCGATGATCAATACGTAATTTTTGGTCTGGAGGAAATCAGGATTGGGATCTTGCTTTTCCAGATTTATATTCACAATTTGGATCTTGGTGTGCAGGGGACAATTTCCAAAACACTAAACTTGGAAAAATTGTAAACTGTAAGGAGGATAGTATGAAAGTCCAAGGACATTGATAAGCTGGTGGAATGGACAGAAAGTAACAAATGAGGGTCGAGGCAGACAACTGTGAGGTTCACTTTGGAATGGCACTGAAAGATACTACAAAATAGGGGTTCAATTAGAAAAGGGCGTAGGAGCTGAGGAACTTGGGTGGACATATGCACAGATCATTGAAGGAGGCAATATAGGTGAAAAGCTCAATTAATGAAGCATGCCGTGTTCTCAGCTTTGTCAATGCGGTATTGAGTATAAGCGCAGGTAGTGATGTTAAACTTACATAAAATACTTGTTAGATCTGAGCTGAAAAGTTGTGTAAAGTTGTAGGTGTAATATTATAAGAAAGTTGTAAATGCATTGGACAGAGCACTAAAGCAAGTTACATGAATGGTTTAATGAATGAGAAACTTCAATAATGAGGGTAGGTTGAAGAAATTGAGACTATTATTCCTGGAGAGAAGAAGGCTGTAAGGAGATCTGATTGAGGTTTTTAAATTTAGAGTAGGCTGGACAGAGTAGATAGAGGGAAGTTGTTTCCATTTGTAAAAAGCATAGGAATGAAGGGCATAGATTTAAAGTGATGTGCAAAGGAAGCAAAGTTGATGAGAAGAAAATGAGTTGTCAGGGTATGGAATGCGCTGCCTAGATACATGACAGAGGCAGGTTCAATTGAGGCTTCAAAGAAGCATTGAATGTTTATTTTATGCAGTAATGGTGTTCAAAGATATGGAGAAAAAGCCATAAATTAGCACTGGCACAAATGATGGGTCAAATAATCTCTTTCTGCACTCTAATAACTCTGTGATTCTGTGAATTCCAGAGTCCCATTTACTATAATAGCTCTGGAAAACATGTGTTTCATTTTGATGAAGTGACCAACAAAAATCCACTAATTAAGATCTAGGCCTTTTGACCTTTTCAGTTTTAACCTTTTCATCTACATTCTTCACAACTATGTTATGGTGAAACATAAATTATATGACATTCATCAGACATCCCTTTTCATCATATCAGACGTAATATGACTCTATTGACAGCAGAGTCAGATGAAGTTTGTTTTTATGAAAAATCACCAAACATTGTTGCCAAGGACATTTTCTTTTCACCGTAACTGGTCTTAAGATAATGTTGAGATCTTGCAGAAAGACAAATTATTAGCAAAATTTCAAAGATAGGTGTATCCTGAAAAACAAAGGTCAATGATCACAGATGCATGGGAAAGTCAAATAGTTCATCCCTTGTAACAATAGCAATCAATTTTGAAGTATTACTCCTCTGTAATCTGCACCTCAGAGTCCTTTTTTAAACACTCTCCCTTGATATCACATAAATATGTTTTAAATCCAAAGCAAATATATTGCTTTCTAATGTTGCTGGTCACAATCAAGGTTGAGAGCTCTGCCTCAGGGTCACTAATTACAAGGGAGATCTTTCTTTTATTTCAAAAATATACTTTATTCATCAAATAGATCTTGTTATATGTACATAATCACAAATGCAGTTTAGTTCTGTACAAAAGCATATCAAGGACACAAAAAAAATTGGAGTTTGCCTTTATTTAAACAAACCAAAGGCATCTCTTGCTTGAACCAGAAACGATTTAGATGCATTTGAGGCCATAGGAGGGTTCAATAACTACATGGTGCCCCATTTAAGTTCAGTGGAAAGACCTCAGACAGGGATCTTACCCCACTGCGCCTTAGTAGCAACTGCCCCAAGCTTTAGCCTTTCCCTCAGCACAAAGTCCTAGGCCTTGGAATGTGCCAGTCTGCAACACTTGGTCGAGTTTAGATTAGGGTGGTACTGGAAAAGCACAGTTCAGGCAGCATCTGAGGAGCAGTAAAATCGAGCTTTCGGCCAAAAGCCCTTCATCAGGAATACAGACAGAGTGCCTGAAGGGTGGAGAGATAAATGCGAGAAGGGTGGGGGTGGGGAGAATGTAGCATAGAGTACAATAGGTGAGTGGGGGAGGGGATGAAGGTGATAGGTCAGAGAGGAGGGTGGAGTGGATAGGTGGAAAGGAAGATAGGCAGGTAAGACAAGTCATGGGGACAGTGCTGAGCTGGAAGTTTGGAGCTGGGGTGAGGTGGGGGAAGGGGAAATGAGGAAACTGCTGAAGTCCACATTGATGCCCTGGAGTTGAAGTGTTCTGAGGCGGAAAATGAGGCGTTCTTCCTCCAGGCATCGAGTGGTGAGTGAGCGGCGGTGAAGGAGGCCCAGGATCTCCATGTCCTCGGCTGAGTGGGAGGGGGAGTTGAAATGTTGGGCCATGGGGCGGTGTGGTCAATTGGTGCGGGTGTCCCAGAGATGTTCTCTAAAGTGCTCTGCTAGGAGGCGCCCAGTCTCCCCAATGTAGAGGAAACCGCATCGGGAGCAACGGATACAATAATGATATTGGTGGATGTGCAGGTGGATCTGACATGGATCTGTTGGTCCGATAGGCAAATTGGAGTGGGCCAAGTTGGTGGGGAGGCTGGAGTTGATTAATGCCATGACCAGCCTTTCAAAGCACGTCAAGACCACCAAAGTTAGAGCCACTAGATGGTAGTCATTGAGACATGCTGCATGAGCCTTCTTAGGTACAGGGGTGATGTTGGCCCTCTTGAAACAAGTAGAGATAATGGCCTGCTGCAGGGAGAGGTTGAAAATGTCTGAGAAGACCTCTGCCAGTTGATCTGCGCATGCTCTGATTGCACAGCCTCGTACTCCGTCTGGTCTCAATACTTTCCTTGGATTCACACAATTTAGCATACATGATAAACAACTTCATTCATGGATGTATGTTCAGTATGCATTTCCTGAATATTGCACGAAAGCAAAATGTGAAGAGATTTTCAGCCATTTGTAATTCTTAAAATAAATTCATTAAATCTTGCAAGTGTCAAATAAACATCTTGCTCATGTTATAAAAGCACTATTGAACAATATTGTGCTGACTGGCTGCTTAAGGCAGGAGATGGGTGATTGAGTTCAGAGCTCAGGAAAGCTAAAACTGTTATCAAGAGCTAAGTGCCAACACAGCACCATTCAATGGCTGCAAATCAGCTTTTTTTTTCAACACCTTGTTATGAAGTGTTTAAATGTTTTGATTTTTACACAATACTTCAACATGAATGTACATTACTCTGTGTGGAAGTGAGTTTGATAAAGGCACAAATGCAAATGCTAGATACTTTTGCGACACATTGAATAAGAAGTTGGACATCAAGTTGAACATAACAGCCTTTAGTGAAACAATGATAAAATGGTTACAGAATGTGTTAAAGTACAATGATGTATAAGGGTAATGATGAAAGTGGTATATGTGACATGTAATGTGAGATTTGGTCCTTTGGAAAGTAATGGCACAAGCCTCATCTAAGAGAGATTTATGACTCATTTCATTGATGAGAAGCAGAAGAGGAGACCTTGAAATGGAGTATTTCTATTGAATTGATGGTTTAACTGCTGGATGTGATGCTCACCTCCAGGATTATACATGCAAAAACATAAGGGGAATATTGGCAGTGATCAATAGTGTGTGTGAAAATTGAAAGGCCTTGTCATTTCAGTGACCAGTTTGCCAATAGTGATGAACTGACTGTGAATAAGGAACTGGTAAAATGTCTCTCAGACTGCTTTAGAAAAGAGCACTACACGGAATATGAATTTTATCCACGCATATTGGAATAATCAGGTGAGAAGAAGGTATCAACTTTTCGCTTCATAACTCCTCTTGGTCTCATAATGATTTTAAATTTTTTTTTAATATGCAAACAACACACTTTAATTAAAATGTAGACTAGACAATGAAGAGCCAATGACCAAGACTTACTTGTGTGAAATGAAAGAATATTTTTCTATCTCTTAATCCTGAGGAAAATAAAAATATTGCAACATCAAATATAAAAACTTTTTTTTTAAAAGGGCGATACAGACAGGGAGAAGCAAGGCTACACTCTTTATTTGACCCTTAGAGACTTTGAGGTGTCAGGTTTTTAAACCTGAGGTCAAAGTTAACTATTTGTTGACTTGTTTCCAAGATATGTCCCTATCTTTAAGTCTTCGTCATTAGCGGCTTTCCTAACTTGCTTTTCCGTCAGGATTGTTTTCAGAGATGGTGTGAGAAGCAGGCAGAAGGAGAGACAGGGTTCCAGCTCTTGCTTACAAATCCATTTCACAGAATCATAGAAAAGCATAATTGTTGTTCTGTGGAAAAGAGCCCATTGAGCCCATTGGATCTGCCTTGGCTATTTGAGCACTTTGACAGGGTCGATCTACACAAAGGAAGAGTTTGGTACATTATTCATATTGTAGTTAAGGAGGGGAAGTGTGAAGTGTTGGAAGTGGTAAAGGTTGGGGGGAAAAAGATAAATGTGATTAGAATTTTGAAAGTGGATAAACCACCAGGAATGGATGAAATGCAATACAGGCTACTAAAAGAAACTGGGTGAAAATAACAAAGTCCAGTGATTACTTTTCAATCCTCATGGGATGTAAGTGTGCTGCAGATTGGTGGACTGTTAATGCTTTTCCTTTGTTTATGAAAGGAGTGCCCGATAGATGAAATAATGGCATGATTATTAATCAAGGAGAGTTAGCATGGATTTGTTAAAAAAATGTTGCATCTGAAAAACCTGACTGAATGTTTTAAAGAAGTAACAGGGAGAATTGATGAGGGCAGTGCAATTGTTGTGGTCTACACTGATATTTTGCAAGGCTGTTGACAGGATCCCTCAAGACAGACAAATTTACCAGTTTTCTCATCTCCCCTCCCCCACCTCATCCCAGATCTAGCCCTTCAACTCTTGAACTGTCCTACCTGAACATCTTACTCCCTGCCTATCTGCTCCACTCCCTCTCTAACCTATCACCATCACAACCACCTACATCGACCTATTGCCTTCCCAGCTTCCTTTCCCCCACCCCCACCGTCCTATTTATTAGTAAGTTTTGAGAAGATTGTAGCTTAGTTTGAGGTTCTGGATGTAGGTTTGCTCGCTGAGCTGCAAGGTTCATTTCCAGACATTTTGTCACCCTACTAGGTAACATCTTCAGTGGGCCTCTGCGCGAAACACTGCTCATGATTCATCCTTTCTATTTATATGCTTAGGTTTCTTTGGTTGGTAATGCCATTTCCTGTTCTTTTTCTCAGGGGGTGGTAGATGGGGTCGAACTCAATGTGTTTGTTGATAGAGTTCCAGTTGGAATGCCATGCTTCCAGGAATTCTTGTGAGTGTCTTTATTTGGCTTGTCCTAGGATGGATGTGTTGTCCCAGTCGAAGTGGTGTCCTTCCTTATCGGTATTTAAGGATACTAGTGAGAGAGGGTCATGTCATTTTGTGGCTAGTTAGTGTTCATGTATCCTGGTGGCTAGTTTTCTGCCTGTTTATCAACAAAGACATTAAGTTAGACCTCATCGACCACACCCTGAGAAAAAGAACGGGACGTGAAATCACCACAGGAAATGACATCACCAACCCAAAGAAACCCAAACATATAAATAGAAAGCAGAATCATGTATAGTGCTTCACCCAGAGGCCCACTGAAGAAGTTACCTAGCAGGGTGATGAAACATCTGGAAATGTCCTATTTATCTCTCAGCCCCCTTCACCACTCTCTCTCCACATTCCTGATGAAGGGCTTATGGAAGAAACGTTGACTTGCGTGCTCCTCAGATGCTGCCAGACCTGCTGCGCTTTTCCAGAGCCGTTTTTTGACTCTGACTCTCCAGCATCTGCAGTCTTCATTTTCTGCTAATTAATAAAGTAGCTATGATATCAAGGGAACATAACAAACTGGATACAAAATTAAATCAGGGATGGGCAATTAAGAGTAATTATTGTCAGGTGTTTTTGTAATTTGAAAGCTGTTTCCAGTGGGATTTTGGATGGTTTTTGAGGACCAGGTGGTAGCGCCCCTACCTCTGAGCTGGGATACCTGGGTTAAAGACCCACCTGCTCCAAAAGTGTATCATGATATCTCTGGACAGGTTGTTTAAAAATATTCATAACAGCAGGGAGAGGGCTCTTGTGGCACAATGGCAGAGTATGGGTTCAAGTCCCACTTGTGCTAGAGATGTATGCCAAAATGCCTGAACAGGCTAATTCAAAACAAAAGTTATATTTGCAATGAGGGGGCTCTCGTATGCAGTGAGCACATTTGAACTTTAAAAAAAAATCATTTGGCATTCCTGGCTCAGCCAGTATTTATTGCCCAAATCCCATTAAGAAGGTGGTGTTGAGCTGTCTTCTTTACCTGTTGTAGCCAATATGCTGTAGACAGACCCACAATGCTGTTAGCAAAGGGGTTGCAGGAATTTAACCTAATAACGCTGACGGAACGTTGATATATTTCCAAGTCAGGGTGGCGGGTGGCTTGGAGGGCAACTTGCAGGTGGTGGTATTCTCATGTATCTGCTTCCCTTGTCATTCAAGATGGAAGTGGTCATGGATTTGGAATGTACTGTCTTAGGATCTTTGGTGAATTTCTACAGTCCATCTTGTAGTTAATACACACTGCTGCTACTGAGCGTTGGTGGTAGAATGACTGAATATCTGCTGATGTGGTGCTAACCAAGTGGGCTGCCTTGTCCTGGATACTGTCAAACTTCTTGAGTGTTGTTGGAGCTACACACGTCCAGGCAAATGGGGATTATTCCATCATTTTTTTTATTTATTTCAAAAATATACTTTATTCATAAAATAATTTGATGGTCTGTACAGTTGGTCATGCCATACATACGTAAACATTTGCATACAGAGATCAGAATTTATCATTTGTGTATACAGGTCTGTATGTTTATCAATCATATGTCCATATATATAGCTGAGGCGTCAGCAGAGCCCCAAAGACGGCGTGGGCCCCCTGTCCTTCTTAGGCAGGCAGATGTTACATGGTGGTCTTTCCACACTGCGCCTTGGTGGCAGCTGCCCCAAGCTTCAGTGCATCCCTCAACACATAGTCCTGGATCTTGGAATGTGCCAGTCTGCAACACTCAGTTGGGCTCAACTCCTTCAGCTGGAAGATCAACAGGTTTCGGACCGCCCAGAGAGCGTCCTTCACTGAGTTGATGATCCTCTAGGCACAGTTGATGTTCGTCTCAGTGTGCGTCCCGGGAAACAGACCGTAGAGCACGGAGTCCCGCGTCACGGAGCTGCTCGGGACGAACCTCGACAAACACCACTGTATTCCTCTCCAGACTTCTTCTGCATAGGCACATTCCAGAAGGAGGTGTGTGACAGTCTCATCCCCCCCCCGCCCCCCCCCCGCAGCCGCTGCAAGGGCAGCGTGCAGTGCAGCTGAGAGTCCGGGCGTGCATAAAGGATCTCGCAGGCAGAGCCCTTCTTACCACGAGCCTTTGCCCAGATCTATATACATTGAGTCCCTTCGGACTCGGTCCATCTTTGATCACCATATAATTTGGAAGATGGCCCGGTTGACTACAGCGGCACAGGTTCTGGAAATAGGCCAGACCTGTGCCACGTATAACAGCAATGACAGTGCCTCACACCTGATGACCAGGTTTTTTTCTCACGATGGAGAGCAACCGTAGCTCCCATCTGCCCAGTTTCTGCCTCACTTTGCTGATACGCTCCTCCCAAGACTTGGTGCATGTCCCAGCCCCCCCAAACCAAATACCCAGCACCTTCAGGTGGTCAGTCCTGATGGTGAAGGGGATCGAGGATTGGTCGGCCCAGTTCCCGAAGTGCATGGCCTCGCTCTTGCCTCGGTTTACCTTGGCCTCCGAGGACCGTTCGAAGTGGTCATATATGCACATGAGTCTGTGCACGGACAGCGGATCTGAGCAGAAAACGGCAACATCATCCATTCACAGGGAGGCCTTGACCTGCAGGCCCCCGTTGCCAGGAATAATCACCCCTCTCAGGCTTGCATCCTTCCTGATGGACTTGGTAAATGGCTCTATACAGCACACAAACAAGGCAGGAGAGAGAGGGCAGCCTTGCCTCACTCCAGATCTGACCGGGAAGCTATCTGATTCCCACCCATTGATTGAGACTGCACTGACAATGTTGGTGTAGAGCAGTCTGATCCAATTGCAGATTCCTTCCCTAAAGCCCATTTGGGAGACAACATCTCTCATATACGTGTGTGATATCCTGTCAAAGGCTTTCTCCTGGTCCAGGCTGATCAGGCAGGTGTCCAACCCTCTGTCCTGCACTTAGGCGATCATATCCCTGAGGAGTGCGAGACTCTCAGTGGTCTTCCTGCCTGGTACAGCACAGGTTTGGCCAGGGTGAATCACCGACCCCAGAGTAGACCTGACCCGGTTGGCGATTTCCTTTGACAGAATTTTGGAATCCGCATTTAATAGTGAAATTGGTCTCTAATTTCTGATTTCCTCCCTCTCCCCCTTCCGCTTGTAGATGAGGATGATGATGCCTTTCCTCATGGATTCACTCATGGTACCTGCCCGAAGCATACTGACATACACCTCCAGCAGGTCCTGGCCAATCAAGTCCCACAGACCAGAATAGAGCTTGACTGGTAAGCCGTCGCTTCTGGGAGTTTTATTCTTTTCGAAGGACTTGAGGGCCTTGGTCAGCTCGTCCAGAGACACCAGCTGGTCCAGCCTCTCTCATGTTCTGTCATCTAAGACGTCCGTGATAGAGGACAGGAATGACTGGGAGGCTGTGCTGTCAGTTGGCTTCGCATCACACAGACTGGCATAGAAGGATTTGCTGATCCACATGATGTCAGCCTGAGATAATGTTATCGAGCCATCTTCTTCCTTCAGGCTGCTGAGCACGGAGCTCTCTTTGTGCACCTTCTGGAAGAAGAAACATGAGCACGTATTCCATCATATGCCTGCCTTGTATGTTATAGATGGTAAATAGGCTGTGGGGAATCAGGAGATGAGTTATTAGCTTCTGACCTGCTCTTGCAGTCACTGCGTTTATATCATGAGCGCAGTTCAGTTTTTGGTCAATTATAACCCTACATGATGTTGATAATGGAGGAATTCAGAGATGGTCATGCCTTTGAATGTCAAGGGGACAATAGTTAGGTTGTCTGTCTTGGAGATTGTCATTGCCTGGCATTTACGTAGTGCAAATGCCATTCGTCACTTTTCAGCCCTAATCTGCATAATGCCAGGCCATGTTACATTTGGACAGGGAATGCTTTAGCATCTGAGGAGTCAGGAATGGAGTCAAAAAGCCTAGGTTCAAGTTCAACCTACTGCAGACCTCTGAACAAGTTCATTAAAGCTATCTATTATAGCAAAGAGTTGTGTTACAACTAAGGAGTGGCATGGTGGCTCAGTGGTTAGCACTGAGGGTCCTCGTAAATCACCATGGTCCCAGGTTCGATTCCAGCCTTGGGTGACTGTCTGTGTGGAGTTTGCGTACCGGGGATCCACGCACAGCTTGATGCAGCCACACACAAAGGTGGCCATCAGGGTGAGGGTGGCATTGGGCGTGTTTTTTCCCCCATTGCACCGGTCTTTGTACATAGAGTCTCTTCGGACCCGGTCCATCTTTGATCTCCAAATGAATTGGAAGATGGCCCGGGTGACTGCGGCGGCACAGGTCCTGGGGATAGGCCAGACCTGTGCCACATATAGCAATACTGAGAGGACCTCACACCTGATGACCAGGTTTTTTCCCGCGATGGAGAGCGACCGTTGCCCCCATCTGCCTAGTTTCTGTCTCATCTTCCTGATCCGCTCCTCCCAGGTCTTGGCGCACGCCCCAGCCCCCCCGAACCAAATACCCAGCACCTTCAGGTGGTCAGTCCTGACGGTGAAGGGGATAGAGGATTGGTCGGCCCAGTTCCCGAAGAGCATGGCCTCGCTCTTGCCTCGGTTTACCTTGGCCCCCGAGGCCCGTTCGAACTGGTCGCAGATGCACAGGAGTCTGTGCACGGACAGCGGATCCGAGCAGAAGACAGCGACGTCATCCATGTACAGGGAGGCCTTAACCTGCAGGCCCCGCTGCCAGGAATAGTCACCCCTCTCAGGCTCGCATCCTTCCTGATGGATTCGGCAAATGGCTCTATGCAACACACAAACAAGGCGGGTGAGAGGGGGCATCCCTGCCTGACTCCAGATCTTACAGGGAAGCTATCTGATTCCCACCCATTGATTGAGACTGCACTGACAATGTTGGTGTAGAGCAGTCTGATCCAATTTCCGATTCCCTCCCCAAAGCCCATTTTGGAGAGGACATCCCTCATATATGTATGCGATATCCTGTCAAAGGCTTTCTCCTGGTCCAGGCTGATGAGGCAGGTGTCCACCCCCCTGTCCTGCACGTAGGCGATCGTATCCCTGAGGAGTGCGAGACTCTCAGAGATCTTCCTGCCCGGTACAGCACAGGTTTGGTCCGGGTGGATCACCGATCCCAGAGCAGACCTGACCCGGTTGGCGATGACCTTTGACAAGATTTTATAGTCTGCATTTAACAGTGAGATCGGTCTCCAATTTCTAATTTCCTCCCTCTCCCCCTTCCGCTTGTAGACGAGGGTGATGATGCCTTTCCTCATGGATTCACTCATGGTACCTGCCCGAAGCATACTGACATACACCTCCAGCAGGTCCTGGCCGATCAAGTCCCAAAGAGCGGAATAAACCTCGACCGGTAAGCCGTCGCTTCCGGGAGTTTTATTCTTTTCGAAGGACTCGAGGGCCTTGGTCAGTTCATCCAGAGATAGCGGCTGGTCCAGCCTCTCTCGTGTTCCGTCATCTAGGACCTCCGTGATAGAGGACAGGAACGACTGGGAGGCCGCGCTGTCGGTTGGCTTCGAGTCATACAGGCTGGCGTAGAAGGATTTGCTGATCCTCCTGACGTCAGCCTGAGATGACGTTACCGAGCCATCTTCTTTCTTCAGGCTGCTGAGCACGGAGCTCTCTTTGTGCACCTTCTGGAAGAAGAAACGTGAGCACGTCTCGTCCTGCTCCACCGAGCGGACCCTGGACTGGAAGATTATCCTGGAGGCCTCCGAGGCAAAGAGCGAGGCTTGCTGGCCCTTCACCTCCTTGAGGTCCTCCGTGACATCGACCCCCATCGTCTGCAGCAGGAGCAGGTTCTGCATACTTTCCTGGAGCTGGGACAGTTTTCCCCGCCTCTCTCTCGCCTCCTGGACACCTTTGAGGATAAAGAACCTCTTGATGTTCCCTTTTACCGTTTCCCACCAGTCCGCTGGAGACTCAAAGAGGGGCTTCACGGTTCTCCAACCTGCGTAATCCCTCTTGAGCTCTTCGATGTTTCCCGGGGTCAACAGCTTAGTGTTCAGTTTCCACGTTCCCTTGCCCGCCCGCTGTTCGTCCTGTAGGTGACAGTCGGCCAGCAGGAGGCAGTGGTCAGAGAAGAACACCGGCTTGACGTCGGTGGATCTGACCGAGAGCGTTCGGGCGCAAACACCAAGTGTCACTACGTACTGAGGTTCTACCTGTCCCCGGTGTTGCGAAGGATGGGCCTGGCCTCGCTGCCGCGGAACGCTCCGAGTAGTTGGACCGTTCCGTATCACCTGTCCTTCGTGGAGAAATTTATGAGGAAAAACACCTTTGACCACAAGTCCATCAGGAAGTGGTCAGCACGTAGCGTCCTTGAGACCCTTCGGGAAAAGGAGAGGGCGGATCCTGTCGAGCGGTTCCCTGAGCAGACTGTCATAGCCATTTGGCAGAATGCCTCATCGCCAGAACTTTCCAACAAGCACCAAGACGTGGCTTGGCTGGTGGTGAGAAGGGCTCTGCCCGTGAGATCCTTTATGCACGCCCGGACTCTCTGCCGCACCGCACGCTGCCCTCGAAGTGGCTGCGGGGGGGACGAGACTGTCACACACCTCCTTCTGGAATGTGCCTATGCAGAGGAAGTCTGGAGAGGAATGCAGTGGTGCTTGTCGAGGTTCGTCCCGAGCAGCGCCGTGACGCGGGACTCCGTGCTCTACGGCCTGTTCCCCGGGACTCACACCGAGACGAACATTAACTGCGCCTGGAGTATCATCAACTCGGTGAAGGACGCTCTCTGGGCGGTCCGAAACCTGTTGATCTTCCAGCTGAAGGAGTTGACCCCGACCGAGTGTTGCAGACTGGCACATTCCAAGGTCCAAGACTACGTGTTGAGGGACGCGCTGAAGCTTGGGGCAGCTGCCGCCAAGGCGCGGTGGGGAAAGACCACCGTGTAAGATCGGCCTGCCGAAAGAAGAACAGGGGGCCCATACAGACGTTTTTTTGGGCTCTGCTGATGCCTCAGCCAAATATATGTATATATACAAGATTGAAAAAATGCACAGGATTGTAAAGGACAAGAATAAAGTCGAATCTGTGTTTGTAAATATGGACATATGTATGGCATGATCCAATGTACAGACCATCAAATCATTTATGAATAAAGTATATTTTTGAAATAAAAAAAAAAGTCTGTGTGGAGTTTGCACATTCTCCCTGTGTCTGCGTGGGTTTCCTCAGGCATATGATGGAATACTCAGAGTGCTCCGGTTTCCTCCCACAGTCCAAAGATGCGCAGGTCAAGTGAATTGGCCACGCTAAATTGCGCATAGTGTTCGGTGAATTAGTCAGAGGGAAGCTGGTCTGGGTGGGTCACTCTTTGGAGGGTTGGTTTGGGCTGAAGGGCCTGTTTCCACACTGTAGGAAATCTAATCTACAGAAATCAGTACAGTTCCATTCACCTCAGTGTAAAGAGAGTTATAGAGCAGATTTACGAGGATGTAGTCGCAACTGGGAAATACAGCTATGATGGAACATTTCATGTGTTGGGCTTGTTCTGCTTATCACAGAGAAAGCTGACAGGAGATTTTATTGAGATGTACAAAATTGTGAGGGGGGCATGGATACAGTGAATGAGAAGAGCATTTTTACCTTAGCAGTGACTCAGATGTGGCGAAATATTTAAAGCGGGTGTGAGAAAGATGCGTTATGTAACTCAAACTGAAAAGCCAAGAAGGCAGAAATCCTTGTTAATGGATTGACACAGACATGATGGGCAATGCTCTGAATTTTTTTAATTTTATGATGGGGTGCTCAAACGTTTCAGCAACAATGAAGGAAATGGCACAAATGACACAAGCGTTGTTTGTAGGAATTCTCCCACCTTCCACACCATAGTTGAGGTCCTCATCCAATGGTGACTCAGTGTTTTTTTGAGTACATTATATTACCATAAAGCCAACAGCAAACCACTATCCTTTGATGCATGCTTTGTGCAGTACTGTGTACCATTATATCTATTCAATGATTGTTTGAAGCTGATGTTCTATTCAATGAGATCACCTTTCATCTATTCATCAGCATGTAGCAGAATTCTACAATTCCAGAAGAGAAATAAAAACTGTGCAATTTATTAGTGGCCGGCTAATCTGTAATGTCAGATTTGTGCTCAGATGATAGGTTGAAAATCTACTCCATTGGTTCTTAGGCAGCAGTATACACTTCATCGACACATCATTACTGAATGATTAATGGTGCTCAGTTTCTTGAACTGATAGAGAAAGGTGATCTCAGGGGATAGATTACAACTGCACGATTGTAAAATGACCAGCACTTTTTTCTTCAACTTTCAAATTAAAATTGGATTGCATAACATGAATTATTAATGAAATTGTAAGCATAGCTCATCATATTTTACAGTAATACAGGAAACATAATTATTTAAATGACTTTGTTTCATTTATAACTGAAACAAAAATATCTAACAGTCTGCAGCTATTTTGAACCTATCCATTTATTATTAGGTCTAATATTATTTCTTCAATTACAAGTTGAATCCAATTTTTAGTCATGGGAATAGTTCAAACTTCAGAAGAAAATTCTTCAGCAGAACCACTATAACATCCAAAGAGAAAGTGGCTGTTTAATGCGTGCAGAAGAGTCTTTTAAAAAGTAAACAGTTTCTGATTGTGTCTTATAATGGGCTGAGAGTTTCTTTCAGTATTTTGTTGGGAGCTTAAGATGGCAACGCTCAGGCTTATTCCTCAGTCATCTGAAAGGAATCCAGGAATGTGTCCATCACATCCACAGGGATTACTAACAACCTTCTTGTGACATTGTGTGGGAATGGTGGAATCAGTGGTGGAAACAAAGAAGTAGTGTGCCTTATTAAGCCCATCCCTTTCTCCTGTAACTTACAGGTATAAGGAGTCAAGGCTCTTCCCATCTCAGGGAAGGAGGCTAGGAAAACAACAATTAGGTTGTGAGCCCAGCAACATGCTCTACAATCTGACAGTACTAAATTTTCAAAAAAGGTTCCCTTGCTCTTGGTTAGGATAGTGGAGAAAATAAGAACGGGCCTTCATCTCTGATCTTCGTAAACTCACAAAGGTTAGATTTAACAGTTCCTACTCTTTTGGTGTCAGAGCACCAGTTACAGTTAAAATCTTGTTTTCCTGTTATTGAAGAAGCAGGGAAGTTACCTTGTCTGTGCAGCTGCCCATGATCACTCCTGACTCATACTTCAGTTCGTTCGTAATAACTGAGAAGCAAAGCTCAGGCAATCTGGCAGAAATTACAAGCAATTTAAATGGAAGATTGAGTATAACTCCTCTTGAATGTACTGGGAAGTCAAATCAACTCAATTTTAAAAATTTAATTATGACCAATAGTTCCAATTACAAACACAGATGGTGGGGGGATCTTTGCATGCTGAGATAAAGATGGAATGAAAATTCAATAGGAATCAGTTCAGCTTCTTGCTCAGTTATGCAGATCACAATCAATGAACTACTTTTGAAGCACAATTAATATTTCCGAGAAAACAAACATTTCACATCGCAGTCATTTGCGCAATTCATAACCTGTTTTGTGCTCATCAAGGGATGAACATTGCTGAAAATGTTTGGGCGGCACTGCTGCCTCACAGCGCCAGAGACCCAGGTTCAATTCCTGCCTCAGGCGACTGACTGTGTGGAGTTTGCACATTCTCCCCGTGTCTGCGCGGGTTTCCTCCGGGTGCTCCGGTTTCCTCCCACACTCCAAAGATGTGCAGGTCAGGTGAATTGGCCATGCTAAATTGCCCGTAGTGTTAGGTCAGGGGTAGATGTAGGGGTATGGGTGGGTTGCGCTTCGGCGGGGCGGTGTGGACGTTTTGGGCCGAAGGGCCTGTTTCCACACTGTAAGTAATCTAATCTAATCTAAAATACCAGGAGTACTCTCCATGCTTGTTTGAATTGCATCAGTTGTGATGGAATCCATTTACTATTTGTTATATGCATTTTCTGCTGGAAGTCAGCAGACTTTGAATAGTAACCTTCATAACTCACTTAAGTTGTAAGAGTTGATAAGTGGCTACAATTAATTCTACCTAGCAAACAGTGACAGAGATTCTATGTTCGAGGTATGCCTGTTAACTGTGCTGCTAAGTGTACAATATGTTTTCCCACTTGGAAATGGTGTACATGGTTTCTGGCATTGTCCCCTCTGACATGGACAGCAGCAGGTACATAGCTGTCTGGATCTCCAGGGGTGCAGCACTTATTGTAATTGGCCTGGAGGGAAGCATATCCTGTGATGCGTTTGGACATACTGTTGATAAACAAGTTCATGATACTCATGGCTTTGGATGTGATGCCGGTGTTGGTGCAAACCTCTTTCATCTCTGATGATGTAAATGTTGTAACTTTATTTCCTGGACTTTCTCCTTCTTTTGCCACTCTTCACTGGTGCTCTCTTCTCTGCTTTCTTCATGACCTCTTGGCAAGCTTGTCTTTCTTTTTCACAACCATGGAGACAGTCAACGTTTTTTTGTGTAATGTGGATTCAGGGAAATCCTACAGCAGATGGAAAACTCTAATTAGTGAAGGTTCAGGGAAGTCCTGTTTGCACCAAATGTAATTTTTGTTTGAGATCTATGCTCAGTTATGCAGTTTAGGCTATTTTCAGGAATTGTGAAATAAAAACATTACAAGAAAATCTGTGCTGTAGGATGATCAAACAACAAATTGAATGTTTACTTGCAGTTTTATTTCTTTTCATAGAAAATTTTTGCTCAGATCATCAGCCAGCAATTTTTAAATTTCTTGTTCAGCCAAGACCTATATTCTTGCAGCATTTATAATACCTAACTGACCCTGAAATAGGTTTTACTCTCCCTTTTGTTAATTCTGATCCCAAAGGGAGGAATCTCATCACTCTATCCTAAATGATGAGTTCAAGTACTTTGAACAATCTCAAACAGAATGATTTCCAAAACGTCCAAACTGATTTCCATTGTCAGAAGTGCACAAATTCATCCATTTGATTTGAATCTTAAAACTATTGCAACAATATTAGATTAGATTCCATACAGCATGGAAACAGGCTCTTCAGCCCAACAAGTCCACATTAACCCTCTGAAGAGTAACCCACCCAGACCCATTTCCCAACCTATATTTACCCCTAACACTATGGACAGTTTAGTATTGCCAATTCACCTGACCTGCACATTTTTGGATTGGTGGGAGGAAACCAGCACAGACATGGGGAGAATGTGAAAACTCCACATAGACAGTCACCCAAGGTGGGAATCGAACCCAGGTCCTTGGCACTGTGAGGCAGCAGTGCTAACCACTGAGCCATCATGCCACCCCATTATAAATGCTACTCTGAACACCTAATTTTAGTTCAATGGTAGCATTTTAACACATTTTTCCTTGGACTCCTGTGGCAGTATGACCATAAATCCCAATATGTAACAATGACAGGCAGTGCCTAGATCACTGCCCAAATAATGAATGCTCATCGAAAGAGTCGAAAGGTCAAGTGATTTGTTCTGTCTCACATTTGTGTGCAGTACAGCTTTAAGAGACAAATTTACAATATCAGCATTGTATCATAGCATTTGGACTGAGGTTATAAAGGTATCAGATTCCTTTTTAACTGGGATAACACGATATGCTGATGCAAGCATGCTTCTGTTTGTAACTGATTAGGTTATAATTAGTCACAGGCACTTTAGTGTCTAGGCTGTAACATACTCTATATATCAACAGTTATAATAAATGTCTATTGAATCTTTCAGTAATGTGTTACATACACCTAGCTCTCATGTTACAGAAGCTAGCATAAGCTTTTCCTCATAAATATAAATATAAATACAAATACCCCGTTGAAGTCAATAGTCAACATCGAACTGGCAAATCATGATTGCAACATGGAAGGAACATAGTAGGCAGCAGTGCCTAATTATAAAACAGTCCAGGTTCTTAGTGGTAGACACTTGGAAGCCTCACTGAAGATCAGCCAGCTGACAAGCCTCAACATCAAAGCATTTGGAAAATAAAAGGAACTAATTTTTGTAAGTCGATGATTTGTAAAGATGGACACCCAAGTGGCAGAGTTACTTGCTTTTGCATTAAAATATAAGATTTGTCAAGCCAGAATCCCCATTTTGTTTAAATCTGATATCTTGTTTTCCTTTATATAAAAGATTTCTTTTAGAAAGGAAAAGGATTTTTGCAGCATTAAAAACAAAAGCCATCAAGGTCTACTCTCAGTTTAAATGCAGAGTTCTGCCAAGCAATGTGCAGCTGTTAGAACTCCAAAAGCTGCTTAATAAATTAAGAAAATTTACCTTTGCACAGAGGTCAGTTGGTTCTGTCATTTTATCTCATCAATTCACTGTCAAGGCAGAGGTGTCTCACATGGTGTCATAATTTCTTATCTGGCATAAATGCCATCTATTGGCTGAAACCTGCTACTATAAGCCTGTACTACTTAAAAGAAAAGTCTGAATGTCATTAAAAACAATCCAGGAACAGCAGTGGTGAAAAAAGTAAATCAGAAGCAAAAGATGAGAAAATAAACTAACGGAATAGCAGAAAGAAGTTAAAAAATTTAAAAAAAGCCCTGCACTATACTTGAATAAAAATACAACACATCTTCAGCATGGTGGTTCAGTGGTTAGCACTGCTGCCTCATAGCACCAGGGTCCCAGGTTTGATTCCAGCCTTGGGTGACTGTCTGTGTGGAGTTTGCACATTCTCCCTGTGTCTGCGTGGGTTTCCTCCGGGTGCTCCGGTTTCCTGCTACAATCCAAAGATTTGCAGGTCAGGTCAATTGGCCATGCTAAATTGCCCGTAGTTGTAAGTGCATTAGTCAGAGGGAAATGGGTCTGGGTGACTTACTCTTCAGAGGGTCGGTGTGGACTTGTTGGGCCTGTTTCCACACTGTAGGGAATCTAATGAAAGGTGAACAGTTAAATGTGGATTTATACTGTCACTGAATTTATTATATACAATTATTTTGCAGATCAAATGATAATTGATTCTGAGAAGAGATCCATGAAACTCTTACTTGCTATTAATGAGGAGCTACTTCCTAAAATTAAAACATCTAGTCTTTCCATGGATTTTGGAAAAATCCAGAAAAGATCTGGAAAGTATGCAAAATTCAGCTCATGGTAAGAATTAACTTCAGGTATAGCAAAAGCAGAAATTGCTGGAAAAGCTCAGCATGTCTGGCAGCATCTGTGAAGAGAAATCAGAGTTGACATTTCAGGTCCAGTGAGTGGAGTTCTGAGGAAGGGTCACTCGGCCTGAAATGTTAACTTTGATTTCTCTCCAGAGATGTTGCCAGACTTTCTGAAACTTTCTAGCAATTTCTGATTTTGTTTCTGATTTACAGCATCTGCAGTTCTTTGATTTATTAGAACAAAAACCATCTCATAATCTCAGGAGATAATTGACTAACTTACTGCAAGATGATGAAGCAAAGGATGAGTGAACTGATTTCTCTGAAGAAGAACTCTCAGAGGTTAACCGAATTATAAGAGCTCTTCACCAATTATAGCTTTCAGGGAATATTATCTGGGCAAAAGAAAAGGACAGACCATTAGCATATTGCTAGAAAATGGAAGCTACCATGAAGCTATAGTGAGAAGCTGGCAACAATTATATGCTTCATGTAGATCAACAATATTGTTATGATCAGCAAAGAAAATCAAACCAATAAAACCTGTAAACGATACTAACAATTTTTCTTCATAGAATGCCTATAGTGCAGATCGAGGCCATTCAGTCCATCAGGTTGTCACTGACCCTGGAAAGAGCATTCCATCAGTGTCACCCTATCCCCATAATACTGCATTTACCATCGCTCACCCACCGAGCCTGCACAATCCTAGACACAACAAGGCAATTTAGCATGGCCAATCCACCTAACCTGCACACCTTTAGACGGTGGAAGGAAAGTGGAGCACCCAAAGGATACCCCTACAGATAATGGAGAACACACAAACAAACAGACACCCAAGGCCAAAATCAAACGCAGGTCCTTGCTGCTGTAAGGCTACAGTGCTATCCATTGAGTGACTGTGCAAAGATATTGTACAAGGTCTGGGTAATCCAAGATGGAGGACAGAAACATTTCTGGTTGTAACAGGCTGCTCATTTTTTGAGGTATTTTAGGTGCTGGAGGAGATTTCTTTGAATTCCAGCAGCATCAATTACTGTTTTCTATGCTGTTGCATTGTTTTGGATCTTTGGAGAAAAATAAAAGTCAAATCAACAGCACTTTTAAAAGTGAGAGGAACAGACAAGGGAAGTACAAGGTGAGGTCAGTGCAGGAGACTGAGAGAGAAAGAAGGTAAAAATAATGACTGCAGATGCTGGAAACCAGATTCTGGATTAGTGATGCTGAAAGAGGTGAGGTGGGGGAAGGGGAAATGAGGAAACTGTTGAAGTCCAACAGTTTCCTCATTTCCCCTTCCCCCACCTCACCCGAGTTCCAAACTTCCAGCTCAGCACTGACCCCTTGACATGTCCGGACTTGTCCTATCTGCCTATCTCCTTTTCCACCTATCCACTCCACCGTCTCCTCCCTGACCTATCACCTTCATCCCCTCCCCCACTCACCCATTGTACTCTACCCTACTTTCTCCACACTCCAACTTTCCTCTAGCTTATCTCTCCACGCTTCAGGCTCACTGCCTTTATTCCTGATGAAGGGCTTTTGCCCGAAATGTCAATTTCGAAGCTCCTTGGATGCTGCCTGAACTGCTGTGCTCTTCCAGCACCACTAATCCAGAATGAGAGAGAAAGAAGTCCATACTGCTCCCTGACATAGCAGTGAACCTGCACAGTTACTGACTTTGCTGTTTGAATTTATGTATCACTGGACATCGGAGTGCATCTGGGAAAATTAACATACAGTGAAATTCACAACTGATCGTGGAGGAACCTGTTTGGGAGAGGGCATAGCACGGAAAAAAATAAGTGAATATTTTAAGCGTGGCCTTACAGGAAGTCTGCAATAGTGAGGAGAGTGGGTTCTTTCTTGATTATAAATTATATTTAATCAAGAGATATGTCTCTTGTTTAAACTTAAAAACATAAGCCATAAGTATTAATTTAACCTGGAACAGTGTTTTGTAGAGTAATAAGACAGTGCAGATTGAAAGAAGCAAAAATGGCCTTAAGCAGATATGCTCTTCTTGTCGGATGTGAGAGTTTATGTGTTATTGAGGATTATATCTGCAATAAATGTCATTGTTTGCGAATCCAATCAGATTGAATCGTTTGGTTGGAAAGATATTTTGAGGGAATGTGGAATTTACAAGAGAAAGGATATGTGATGGATGGTAGTTATAGAAAGGGGGAAAAGTCGCAGATACAGTCACAGATGGGTTAACTCCAGGAAAGGTAAAAGAGGTAGATAGGTAATGCAGGAGCCTTCTGTGGCTATCCCCATTTCAAACCAGTATGTTTTGTAAAATGTAAGGGGTGATGGATTTTCAGATGAACGTAGCACAAACAGCCAAGTTTCAGGTATCGAGACTAGCTCTAATGCAAAGAGGGGTACGTCAGGTTCCAAGACATCGATTGTGTTAAGGGACTCTCTTTTCCGAGGTACAGACAGATGTTTCTGTGGTCAGCAGCGAGAGATCGGAATGGTGTTTTGCTTCCCTGGTGCCAGGATCAAGGATGTCTCAGAGAGGATGCAGAATGTTCTCAAGGGGGAAAGGGGCCAGCAGGAGGTCATTGTACACATTGGAACCAATGACCTAGAAAGGGAAAAGGTTGAGGTTCTTAAGAGAGATTACAGAGAGTTAGGCAGGAATTTAAAACTGAGGTCCTCAAGAGTAATAATATCTGGATTACTCCTGGTGCTACAAGCTAGTGAAGCCAGGAATAGGAGGATAGAGCAGATGAATGCATGGCTGAGGAGCTGGTGTATGGGACAAGGATTCACATTTTTGGATCATTGGAATCTCTTTTGGGGTAGTAGTGACCTGTAAAAAAAAGGACGGATTGCACCTAAATTGGAAGGGGACTAACATACTAGCAGGAAGATTTGCTAGAGCTGCTCAGGAGGATTTAAACTAGTAAGGTGAGGGGGTTGGACCCAGGGAGATAGTGAGGAAAGAGATCAATCTGAGACTGGTACAGTTGAGAACAGAAATGAGTCAAACAATCCGGGTAGGCACAAAGCAGAAAACAAGGAAGGGCTGATAAATTAAACTGCAAGGAACAGGAAAATCAGGCAACGGCTCCCTGTCAGGGTGAAAGGAAAGGCTGGTAGGTATAGGGAATGCTGGATGACTAGACAAACTGAGAGTTTGATTCAGAAAAAGAAGGAAGCATATGTCAGGTATAGCTAGGATAGATCGAGTGAATCCTTTGAAGAGTATAAAGACAGTTGGGATATACTTAAGAAGGAAATCAGGAGGGCAAA
Source organism: Chiloscyllium punctatum (assembly GCF_047496795.1). Classification (NCBI taxonomy): domain Eukaryota; kingdom Metazoa; phylum Chordata; class Chondrichthyes; order Orectolobiformes; family Hemiscylliidae; genus Chiloscyllium; species Chiloscyllium punctatum. Next base: position 57,588,333 of record NC_092763.1, on the reverse strand, counting down.
CAGGGGACATGAGATAGCTTTGGCAAATAGAGTTAAGGAGAATCCAAAGGGTTTTTACAAATACATTAAGGACAAAAGGATAACTAGGGAGAGAATAGGGCTCCTCAAAGATCAGCAAGGCGACCTTTGTGCCACAGAAAATGGGGGAGATACTAAATGAGTATTTTGCATCAATATTTACTGTAGAAAAAGATATGGAAGATATAGACTGTAAGGAAATAGATGGTTACACTTTGCAAAATGTCCAGATTACAGAGGAGGAAGTGCTGGATGTCTTGAAACTCATAAAAGTGGATAATCCCCAGGACCTGATCAGATGTACCTGTGAGAAGCTAGGGAAGTGATTGCTGGGCCTCTTGCTGAGATATTTGTATCATCGATAGTCACAGGTGAGGTGCCGGAAGACTGGAGGTTGGCTAACGTGGTGCCACTGTTTAAGAAAGGTGGTACGGACAAGCAAGGGAACTATAGACCAGTGATCCTGATGTCGGTGGTGGGAAAGTTGTTGGAGAGAATCCTGAGGGACAGGATGTACATGTATTTGGAAAGGCAAGGACTGATTAGGGATACTGGATTAGTGGTGCTGGAAGAGCACAGCAGTTCAGGCAGCATCCAAGTAGCTTTGAAATCGACGTTTCGGGCAAAAGCCCTTCATCAGGAATGGATAGTCAACATGTCTTTGTGCGTTGGAAATCAGGTCTCACAAACTTGATTGAGCTTTTGAAGAAGTGACAAAGAGGGCAGAGCAGTAGACGTGATCCATATGGACTTCAGTAAGGCGTTCCACAAGGTTCCCCATGGGAAACTGGTTAACAAGGTTAGATCTCATGAAATACAGGGAGAACTAGCCATTTTGATATAGAACTGGATCAAAGGTAGAAGACAGAGGGTTGTGGTGGTGGGTTATTTTTCAGAGGCCAGTGACCAGTGGAGGGCCACAAGGATCGGTGCTGGGTCCACTAATTTTCATCATTTATATAAATGATTTGGATGTGAGCATAAGAGGTATAGTTAGTAAGTTTGCAGATGACACCAGAATTGGAGGTGTAGTGGACAGCGAAGAAGGTTACCTCAGACTACAACGGGATCTTGATTGGATGGGCCCATGGGCTGAGAAATGGCTGATGGAGTTTAATTCAGATAAATGCGAGGTGCTGCATTTTGGGAAAGCAAATCTTAACAGGACTTGTACACTTAATGGTAAGGTCCTGGGACATGTTGCTGGAAAAGAGATCTTGGTGTGCAGTTTCATAGTTCCTTCAAAGTGGAGCCACAGGTAGATAGGATAGTGAAGAAGGCATTTGGTATGCTTTCCTTTATTAGTCAGAATATGGAGTACAGGAGTTGGGAGGTCAAGTTGTGGCTTGTTGTTGGAATATCGCACACAATCCTGGTCTTCTTCCTATTGGAAAGATGTTGTGAAACTTGAAAGGGTTCAGAAAAGATTTACGAGGACATTGCCAGGGTTGGAGGATTTGAGCTATAGGGTGAGGTTGAATAGGCTGGGGCTGTTTTCTCTGTAGCATCGGAGGCTGAGGGGTGACCTTATCGAGGTTTATAAAATTATGAGGGGCATGGATAGGATAAATAGACAAGGTCTTTTCCCTGGGGTGGGGGAGTCCAGAACTAGAGGACATAGGTTTAGGGTGAGAGGAGAAAGATATAAAAGAGATCTAAGGGGCAACTTTTTCACACAGAGGGTGGCACATGTATGGAATAAGCTGCCAGAGGAAGTGGAGGAAGCTAGTACAATTGCAACATTTTAAAAGGCATCCGGATGGGTATATGTATAGGAAGAGTTTGGAGGGATATGGGCTGGGTGCTGGCAGGTGGGACTAGATTGGGTTGGAATGTCTGGTCAGAATGGACAAGTTGGACTGAAGTGCCTGTTTCCATGCTGTACATCTCTATGACTCCATGACTCTATGAAAAACACATTGGGAATGCATGTGCAGGACATCTGGCTCCAAAGGCTCACTCAAACCCTAGAAAAGAACACAGGTCATCAACAAATTGGTACTATACCATTTAGCAAGGAACGTCTTAAGAATGTATGGAAATTGAAGCACATTGTTGAGATGCACAGTCAACTGAGAAGATGATCAAGCTCTCTATGTCATTAATTTCAAATCATATGTTGGTGATATAAGTTAATCTGAAGCTTCTATGATTATTAACATCACATGTCTTGAAAAGGTTATTCAACATACCCTAAAAACTAAAATTTACATAGGAACTGGTGCAAACATGTTACCATGTCTCATCCTGAAAGACATGTACCTCAGCAAATGGTACAATTATGGGAGATTATCTTTCAGCATCTTAGAGTTCACCAATTTTGTGCATCCACACAATCTTACAGCCATGCCAATACTTAGACTTACTTTGGCCATCCGAAATCTACTACTTGATATGTACCAATGATCCCCCAGTGGCAAGACTGTATGCACAGTTCTCAGTACAGACATAATTAATGAGTTTCAAATTATATCCAATGTGGTAGAATAGACCACACATGATGCAATCAAATCAGAGGAGGTTGTAGACAGTTGAAAATACATCTATTTGATGTTCCTTGAAGCAAGTATGAACAGCGTAAACAATAACTGCCAAAGATGAGCAATGACAAACATTGCAAAAGACTATTATCCAAGGATGGCCTGACATTATTAAACAAAGTTCCTGAGAACATTCATAAATTTTGTCCACGTTGAGACAAATTTGTTATGTCATGATAAGCCATTTTCAAGGGTAAACACATCCCAACATTGAAAGCAATGTACCTAAGCATAATGGCATCTTCATCTCACAGTTGCATAGGTAATTGAGCATAGAAGAAGGGTACCATGTGAATCTGTGCACTGGTCAGGGATGAGTCAGAAGTTTTAATGACTCATGAATGCATGTGAGGCATACCAAACTTACCAAGCCCAAACAGCAAAGGGAGTCTCAACATCCAGATGATGTTTCATCCCCTCCTTGGACAAAAGTAGCAAAAGACCTATTCACAGTTCATGGGGAAAGATTACGTGTCTTAGGTTATGATTTATTTTCACTATTTTATACTTACTGACCGCTGTAATGCATGTCTCTATTACAGGTGACTCCATCCTTTCTTCACCATCTCTAGCATGTGACTGCTGATATCACTCTTACTTCATTATCTACCAGGAATTAAAGACTAGAAGGTCAACCACTACAGTCAAATGTTTCCTTTCTTCATGATACTTTTATTTGAACTGATGATTTGGATTTTATTTTGACCAACTCCTTGATGGAATAGCCTGATCTGGATACATTCTATAACTGCCTTTTGTGCTTTTCAGGTTTCATATAAATTATTTACTAGCTTCTGAGAAGAAATTATGACCAACAAAAATGTTTCTACTTCTGGAATAAGGACTAAATCTTCTGCTTCAGCTTGATATACTGTAGTTCTAGACAATGTGCCATGTGTGATGAGTTTTTTTTCCTAGTATAAAGACTGTTGTGTAATTAAACTTTAGATACACAATGACAGTTTCATTATTTTTGGAATTCAGTAATGGTTTGTAATTAATTTCAATCTGAGACTTTAATCGGATTAGAGAATCTGAAAATTGCTCTCACTGCTAGTGTCCCTTTCTCTCTGGTCATGTAATATCATTCTGTTTCAATTAATGCTGGAAGTGAAGTAGACTGCTGTACCATTAGTCAAATAGTGTGGTGCTGGAAAAGCACAGCTGGTCAGGCAGCATCTGAAACGTCAACTCTCCTGCTCCTCGGATGCTGCCTGACTTCCTGTGCTTTTCTAGCACCACACCCTTCGACTCTGATCTCCAGCATCTGCAGTCCTCACTTTCCTCTAACATTATCCTGCTCAAAAACCTATTGACACCACATCCACCCCATTGGATAATCTTGGTTTCTAATGCCACGGAGAACCAAATAAATTAATTTATCTTTTATCTTCTAAATATCCTCAATATTCCAAAGCCATGATTGACCTTTGTTCAAAATATCTTTTAAAGCTTCTATAAATGAAACTAAATTTGGAATAAATTTCTGTACTTGTTGACTATTCGCAGAAATCTCTGGTCATGGTTACACTCTCTCATTATCCTATTGTTTCTTTTGTTCGTTTGTGGCTCTTATGGCTTTTCCCATAATTAAAAATGGTAGCTGTTTGACTTTACAAGTTTCTGCAAATCTTTTTGTTTACACTGCCATGGTCTCTGAGATATATAACAAAGTAATTCCATCCTTTCAAAACTATGTCTGTCATGTCATTATTGATGTCTCTGTTGCTTCATGTAATATGTCTCAATCTCTTTATCAAATCCATTTCTGTTATAAACACCTGAGAAAGTTGCATGCTTGATCCCCAGTGATATTGATTTGGTTGATCTCCAGCTGTGCAATGGTACATTTAGCCTGAATGCTCATAAGTTAGTGAAGGGAATATCAGCCAGTGTTCACTGATTTCTACTCATGGCACATTCTTGCTGAAGGCTGCTGCCCATGCACCTGTCAATATTTACTTCATTGGCCCACATGATCATTTGGGTAAGGTACCAGAGAATACATAATACTCAGCAAAGTGTCTTTGTGAAGGAGCTGGGGATGGTAGAGGAATAGAATGTGTCAGGAAAGGGTAGATCACGTAGTAAATTATAAATAAAATGTTTTTTGATAAATCTCTACATTTTAAATTTAAATTTGGTTTGAATTCCATTGGCATTGAATAGACTCAATGAGCGACATTGCCAAAAATATTTAATTGGATTTCACGGCAAAACAAAAATTTTCATCTATTAAACATATGCAGCATAAAAATTATAACCTGCTTGGTGGGCACAGCTAATTATATTGCAGTTGAAATAATTCTGAAAGAGTTTGGATTATTGAAATAGTTATTTCATTATTATTATGTGTGGTTGGAAGTGCTAAATGGGGAATTTTACTGTCAGAAACTCATTGAAAAGTGAATAGCTTATACAGAATTCTGTGGATCTCATGTGGTGCTGTTCATAATAAGTTGAAGCATCTCTCACCATTGTACTGCTGTTTTCTTTTTTTCTCTCTTTATTTGGTCTTCTTCATGTCTTTCAATTGGGGATTAACTTCTACCAGAAATGGAGGAACCTGCAATTCCCCCCTGCCTCCTGAATTTAACTCTTCACCTCATTTGACCAGAAAATATCACAGTTCTTAAGTTGCATCCTAAGCTAAGTGTCACAGCATTTCTTCATTTGATCTGCTTACTTTTAGAAATTGAATACAACATTTGTAAAACGTTTTAAATTTACACTGCGGAGTAGCAGTTGCGTGTCATGCTCTGTTCCAGTAATATAAGTTCACTAAGTATTGAGGCCAATATTCAAAAACTGAATACTTGATCAAAAATAGAATTTCAAAACAAATCATAATTAATTGGAACTGTTCCATTTTTAATTGAGGCATTGATGGCAAGACTTTTTTTTGCAGTGGCAGTTGTAATAATGTAAAATCAATTATATATTTTTGATCATTGATTCATACAGCATGGAAACAGACCCTTTGGACTAACCAGTCCAAGTCCACCATGTTCCCAAACTAAACTAGTCCCACCTGCCTGTATTTGGCCCATACCTCTCCAAACCTTTCCTATTTGTGAACTTATCCAAATAACTTTTCAATGTTGTAACTGCACCCGCAACTGTTTCTTACTCTGGCAATTCAAACCACACTCTGTTAAAAAAATAGTTGCCCTTCATGTTCTTTTCAAATCTTTCTCCTCTCACCTTAAAAATATGCCCCCTAGCTCTGAACTCCCCGACCCTCAGGAAAAGACCTTTGTTTTTCACCTTTTCTATGACCTCATGATCTTATAAACCTCTATAAGATCACAGTCAACCTCCTATGCTCCAGTGGAAAAAGCTCCCAGACTTTCCCAAGCTCCCTCCTTTTCCAGCAACATCCTGATAAATCTTTTCTGAACCCTGTCCAGTTGAATAATATCCTTCCTATGACAGGATGACTAGAACTGCACCTAGTACTCCAGACGTGGCCTCACCAGTGTCCTATACAACCTCAACATGATGTCCCAACTCCTATATAAAGGTCTGTGCAATGAATGCAAGCATGCTGAAAGCTTTCTTAACCACCATATCTACCTGTGACGCAAATGTCAAAGAATTATGTACCTAAACCCTTAGGTATCTCTGTTCTACAATGCTACCAAGGGCCCTACCATTGATTGTATAAGTCCTGCGTTTGCTTGTTTTACCAAAATACACCTCACATTTATCCAAATTAAATTCCATCTGCCACTCCTCAGCCCATTGACCCAATTGATCAAGATCTCTTCATAACCTTTGATAACCTTCTTCACTGTTCACTATGCCACCAAACTTGGTGACATCCGCAAATTTAATAACCATGCTTCCTTCATTCTCATCCATATCATTTATATAAATGATGAACAAAAGTGGTTCTTTATCTTCTGGTCACTTCAGGTGTAAATATCATGTTTGGAGATATCTGCTAATAGAGATATATTGACAATAATTTGTTCCATCTATACAATGCCTGTGACTGAGGTTAAGGGGAACTTTTGTGTCAGTGTGTAAATATTGTGTAAGTGAGCTCTTTGGATTAAATTAAAGCTTACATATATTCTCTTGTATATTTAAATTGTACCTTTTGGCTTTTTTTCTCCCTAGGAGTGAACCTGGTGAAGCTACCAGATAACTTGTATCCCAAACAGCATTAACAACAAGTGATAGACAATGCTAAGCAATCCCACAACCAGATCTAAACTCTGTAGTACTACCACATTCAGTTGTGAATGGTGGTGGACAATTAAACAACTCATCAGAGGAGGAGGCTTCTAAAATATCCCCATCTTCAATGATAGAGGAGCCCAGTACATTGTTGCAAAAGATAAGGCTGAAGCAGACACATCACTCTTCAGCCACAAATGCAGAGTGAGTGATCCATCTCAGCCTCCAACAGTGGTCCCCAGCATGACAGTCTTCATCCGTTTCATTCACTCCATGTGATATCAAGAAATGGTTGGACACTCTGGATACTGCAAAGGCTATGGGCCCTGACAACGTTCCAACACTAGCAATGAAGACTTGGATCCCAGAACTTGCTGCTCTCTTAGCTAAGCTGTTCCTGTACAGAGATAATGCTGGCATCTACTCAACAATGTGGAAAATTGCCCAGCTTTATTCTGTACACAAATAGAAGCACAAATCCAACCTGAACAATTACCATCCATGACTCTACTCTTGATCATCCATAAAGTAGTGGAAGGTGGAAATTTTACCATTGACCAGGAACTGCACAGGACATATAAATACAATGGCTCCAAGGACAGGTCAGATGCTAGGAATACTACATCAAGTAACTCACCTCCTGACTCCCCAAACATTGTCCACCAGCAACAAGGCACAAGTCAGGAGTGCGATGGAATACCCCAACTTACTTGGATAAGTGCAGTTCCAGCAACACTCAAGAAGCTTGTCACCATCCAGGACAATGCAGACTGCTTGATTGGTACCACATCCACAAGCACTAACTCTCTCCAACACCAATACACAGTAGCAGTGGTATGTACTATCTACATGATGCACTGCAGAAATTCACTGTGGATCCTTGGACAGGATCCTTCAAACTTAGAGGCAGGTAGCATTGAGGAAGTGGGAAGGCTGCAGGAGAAGTTGGATGGGTTAGGAGAATGGGCAAAGAAGTGGCAGATGGAGTACAATGTGGGAAAGTGTGAGGTCCTGCTCCTTGGTAGGAAGAATAGTGGCATGGACTATTTTCTAAATAGGAAGAAAATGCAAAAGTTTGAAGTGCAAAGAGACTTGGAGTTCTAGTCCAGGCAATAATTGCTGGCCAGCTAGTGGTGCTCACATCTTATAATTGTATAAAAAAAGGAGAAATATTTCATTGCTATAATCTTTACACTGTAAGTCATACATGGCCAGTATATTTTACAGAAATCCATACGATTACTTCCTTTGATGTTTTGGTGTCTTTAAACTCAAGGAAAATAAAATCAAGTATTGTGCCTTCTGACAAGAGGATCCCTAAGTTACAATGGTTCCAGATGGAATACCCCAAATTGTCAAGTTTTTGGGTGAAGAAGGTTGAACTTACTCCCCTTTTTCAGTTACCCCCCTCTCCTCTTATCACAACAGGATTGGTTTGGAAAGGATCCCCAAGCTTGTGAATGGTTTTCTCTCAGTCATAAAATGACTTTATGTTTTGAGAAGAGACCATTAAACCAGGTTTTCTTGAATTCATGAAAGATTGAGTTTATTCATTGTGAAACATGAAATACCACATAAGAAATATGAAACCCACATGCACACAGATTAGAAATGAGAGTTGAATCCAGAGAAGTTAAGATCTTAAAAAGTTATATGGATCAGCCTTTGACATTGTGAAAAGTAAACATTAGGATGCTAGGCCATTACATTGGATGATACCAGTAGCAGAGATGTTAGTAGGTAAACAGTTGATTTCATAATGGAGAAAGTGGGGACTGCAGATGCTGGAGATCAGAGTTGAGTGTGGTGCTGGAAAAGCACAGCAGGTCAGGCAGCATCTGAGGAGCAGGAGAATCAAAATTTCAACCATAAGCCCTTCACCATGTCGATGCTCCTGCTCCTTGGATGCTGCTTGGCCTGCATGTGATTTCCCAGCACCACACTCTCAAGTTGATTTCATGCTGCTTGGTTTTGTAGCTCAGCAGAATTCTTATATCTAGTTTCCTTCCAATAATCTCTGACATGCAACATTCAGACGTAGAGAGTCTTTTCACCTGGAGTATTGAATGGCTGCCTTCAGGCTTTGATCTTCGCACTGCACTAGTCCACACATGTCAGGCTGCTAGCACACACAAGGGATTGGAGTTGACTTTCATTTTATATTTCTGGAAGGGTAAAACATAAACATATCTTCCATCTCACATCAACTTGCAGGAATTTTGTTTAGATTAGATTACTTACAGTGTGGAAACAGGCCCTTCAGCCCAACAAATCCACACCAACCCTCCGAAGAGCAACCCACCCAGACCCATTCCCCTACACCTAACACTACAGGCAATTTAGCATGACCAATTCACCTAACCTGCACATTTTTGGACTGTGGGAGGAAACTGGGGTACCCGGAGGAAACCCATGCAGACACTGGGAGGTGCAAATTCCACACAGACAGTTGCCTGAGGCGGGAATTGAACCCAGGTCTCTGGCGCTGTGATGCAGCAGTGCTAACCACTGTGCCACACAAACATTTCAGCAGACATAATTAGATGGTATTGAAGTCTTGCTCTTTGAAGCTTCTTAGTCACCTTACAAGGTGAGACATTCCAGATTTTCTCTGAAGGCTGAGGACAATCCACACAGGCCTTTTAACCAGTCACTGATTTACATTGATCAAAATTTACATTCTTTCCTTTTCCTAGCTACATACCATCTTTTGAAAAATGCATGTTGTAATTAAAAGCTCAAATTGTCCAAAGGCAATCTATGGTCTTACCAGTCCCTTCCCTGTTATGAATGAAAACTTAACCCTATGGCTAAGGGGTTGGGTACAGGAGATGTCTCACCTAAGTCAGTTTTATTTAAAATGAGCCTAAGCATACGTTAATATGCTATTCAAGGGGGAAATCATAGCTAAGCCCATCCTGCCCTTATCAATATATGCACTAACTAGAAAGTCCTACTCAACAACAGTGAGGAGTTAGAATGCCTAGTAATCAAAGGCCACTCTGAATAGGTCCAGTTGTACAGCAATTCCTATACTAATTCAGGTTGATTAATGGTATAGATTGAACTTAGGACCTTTCGATTGTGTGCTTCAGACCAGTGCCTTTTTTTCTCCACAGTGGATCACTGAAGTCATCTTAGCCTCTTATAATTTATAATTATCTCCCTCCACTTCTCCTTGTTGTGGTATCACATTGAAATATTTTCTTTAATGCTGAATAAAAGCATTATTCATAGCCTTTCTTGTGGTTCTTACATTAATGTAATAACAGCAGAAAAAAATGTTGCATTGCAGATGAAAAGTGAAAAGCTTTCTGAAGTACTTATTGCTATCCTTACTTCATTTGGGACAGATTGTTCATAAACATATTGTTCAATAGCAATTACTTTATTGAAAACTAACAATATTCTTTCATAACTTTTTGTAAGATGAAATTTATAATGAAATGTGCTTTTCAAAGACACTAGTTGACATTTCACGTTTAAATTAGCAAATAACATTTTAAAAGACTTTGGAATTACTCATAAAAACAATTCATAGTTGCTTAATGACACAATGACAGCATTGCCATGCATAATTAACATGTATGTCATAAAACATAGTAATTATATCATTTAAATAATAGATTCAGATTTCCATAATCCTATAAATAGAGATTTATGACCAGTCATATTCTTCTTGGGAATCCCATACAATAGAAATGAATACTTTGCAGCAATCATTCATTACAAAAAATATATCCCCACTGTTGAAATTCTTGACACGGTTCTAAATACTTTCATTTTTTATTGTTAAGGTTTTGCAGAGCTGCAGAACATAACAGATATTTAAGAAGTGTTAAATTTTGAAATAGCTTCAGGATTTTAAAAAATCTTCTAATACAGTTTTCACTGAGAATTACATCAAAGTTACATTGAAAGGACAGGCCAGCAACAGACCAATGAGCCCACTTGTCCTTCTTGTTCTTCATGATACATCTGACTCTCTGCTCACTGTATTGTAGTTAATTCATTAAATATGTTTCTCACATCTTTTGTCTCTCATGTGCTCATCTTGCTTCCTCTTAAATATCTTACACATTGCAGTGTGTAATTAAACAGTATGGGTATTATCAAAGTATTCTAAGATGCACAGTGATACTGATAAAGATCATTGGTGTATTACTGACAAACCATCACATATGGTGACTCAAAACCAACTGTCAATTACAGGTGAAGCAGGGGTAGAATTCAACAGATATTTGGAGAATCTTGTACATGAGTTACTACCTTAACATGATTATTTCTGTATTTCCATTTTGCCTTTGTCCATATTTATACTATAATGAAACATGGCCACATAAACTTGCCATGCCAAAACTACACACTCTCATTAGCATTGACACTACAATGCTCTAGTAGAGTACAGATGCAATTTACATTCAAACGAAATGAACTTATGATGGAAAACATGATGGGATTGGTCTACAGAGTGAGGGGTTGATTTTAACTTTTTGAGTTAGCTAATATCGACTAATGACATTGTTGGGGTATTTTCGAGAAAGGAGATTTGATTTTTAAACCATGCTGGGGCCCAAATAGAAGCTAGAAGAACACTAAAAAGAATTTCGCCAGCCTGCATGCAGGATGTCTGGCTACTTTGCACCTCAAACCATTTTTGCAATGAAAAGCCGATCCGTCTCATTAAGCGCCACACAAGTGGTCGACAGCTTATTCAAAATGTGGTGTCAGTATTAATTAGCATCTTTCATTTTAGTAGTGCAGGAAAACTAACATTCCAAATTCCTGATCTTTGATGTAGCAGGTACTTCTCATGCACTTTTGTTGAAAGAGATGAGGAGAAGAATTAGCTGGTGTGAACAGATGATGGCAGTAAGGAATAAAAGGATGACGAGTGTAGGAATAGGTCCAGTCAAAGACAGAAGCGGGAAGTTGAGTGTGGACCCTGTGGAGGTCGGAGAGGTGCTAAATGAACATTTCACATCGGTTTTCACTCAGTAAAAGGAGAATATTGTAGAGGAGAAGAATGAAGTAGAGATATTAGACTAGAAAGGATCGAGGTTAGTTACGAACAGGTGTTATCAATTTTAGAAGAATTGAAAGTAGACAAGTCCTGAGCTGGATGGGATTTATCTGAGGATTCTCAGGGAAGCTAGGGAGGAGATAGAAGAGCCTTTGGCTTTGATATTTGACTCATCATTGTCTACAGGTTTATTACCAGAGGACAGGAGGATTGCAAATGTTGTACCCTTGTTCATGAAGGGCACTAGAGATGACCCAGGTAATTGTAGACTAGTGAGCCTTACTTCTATTGAGGGTAGGGCAGTTGACGTGATATACATGGACTTCAGTAAAGCCATTGATAAGGCTCCACATGGGAGGCTGTTGGCTGTTCCAAAGGCATGGAATTGAGGGTGATTTAGTAGTTTGGATTAGAAACTGGCTTTCTGAAAGAAGGCAGCGAGTGGTGGTTGATGGAAAATATTCAGTCTGGAGTGCAGTTACTAGTGGTGTGTTTTGGGACTACTGCTGTTTGCCATTTTTATAAATGACATAGATGCAGGCATAGATGGATGGATTAGTAAATTTGCAGATGACACTAAAGTCGGTGAAGGAGTGGACAGTTTGGAAGAATGGTACAGGTTGCTGGGGGACTTGGATAAATTGCAGAATTGGGCTGAGAGGTGGCAAATGGAGTTCAATGCAGCTGAATATGAGGTGATGCACTTTGGGAAGAATAACAGGAAGGCAGAGTACTGGGTAAATGGAAAGATTCTTGGTAGTGTGGATGTGCAGAGAGATCTTGGAATCCATGTACACAGAATCCCTGAAAGTTGCCACCCAGGTTGATAGTGCTGTTAAGAAGGCATACGGTGTGTTAGGTTTTAGTGGTAGAGGGATTGACTTCCGGAGCCGCAATATCATGCTGCAACTGTACAAAATGCTAGTGCAGCCACACTTGGAATACTGTGTACAGTTCTGGTCGCCATATTTCGGGAAGGATGTGAAAGCATTGGAAAAGGTGCAAAAGAAACTTACCAGGATGTTGCCTCGGCTGGAGGGAAGGTCTTATGAGGAAAGACTGACAGACTTGGGTCTGTTCTCATTGGAAAGAAGAGGACTCAGATGGGATTTGATAGAGACATACAAGATGATCAGAGGCTTAGATAGGGTCGACAGTGGAAGTCTTTTTCCGAGGATGATGACGTCAGCTTGTACGAGGGGGCATAACTACAAACTGAGGGGTGATAGATTTAAGACAGATGTCAGAGGCAGGTTCTTTACACAGACAGTGGTAAGGGCGTGGAATGCCCTATCTGCTAATGTAGTCAACTCAGTCACATTAGGGAGATTTAAACAGTCCTTGGATAAGCACATGGATGATGATGGGATAGTGTAGGGGGACGAGCTGAGAATAGTTCACAGGTCGGCGCAACATCAAGGGCCGAAGGGCCTGTTCTGCATTGTATTGTTTTATGTTCTAAGTGCATGAATGAGAGAGCTAGGTATAAAGTAAACAGTGCGGGGACCTGAGGTACAGTAGTAGTTCCCCTACCTCTTAACTGAAGGTCATGTTGTAAGTCCCACGTGATGATGTTGAGGTGTGTCATAAAACATCTGTAAAAGGTTGTTTCTTTAAGAAAAGGAGAGAAGTAAGGAAAATAACCCAAAAGGATATATCTCCCTTGAGGAGTGGAAATTTCTTGTGGATTTCACTCACTCATTCTCATCTTTACATAAACTGTTGCTCGTGCAATTTACATGGAACAACAAAACTATACCCAAAAATACAGCATTAATTATATTGCCTATCTTAGTGTACATACTGAAGAATCTGCAATTCTGAAACTCTGTGCTCCTTAGCAACATGAAGTCATTTATTTTGGAAGGATCCTAGAAATATTCATAGGAACATCAATAGGAGTAGGCCTGCATCACCATTTATATAATTCTGTCTGATTGAACTCTTCAATGCCTTTTACCCGTACGATCATCATAACCCTTTACAGCATTGGGTAATCAGAAATCTACCAATCTTGATGTTATACAGGCTCAAAAACTGAAGTTAATTACTCTGGGCAGAAAATTCCAAAGATTTGCCATCCTCTGAGTAAAATCATTTCTCAAGAAGTGGCATCCCAATTATTTTAAAATTGTTTCCCCCAGTTCTAGACTCTTCAATCAGGGGAAAAATGTTACTTCCATCTACCCTTCCTATCTCTAAGTATTTGTAGGTTTCAATGAAATGACCTCTCTTTTTTCAAACATTGAGAGAACACAGCCCCAAGTTGCCCAATAGCTCTACATAGGACCTATCCAGGTACAGGTCTGGTGAACTTTTGTTGCACTCCCTCTAATGGCAATAATATCCTTCCAGAGATAAGGAAAATAAAACTGCACACAAGAGTTCAGCTACTTTTTCAGCAAGCTTCTATACAAGCAAAGTAAAGCTTTATTATTCCTGTACTCAAATCCTCTGTCAATAAAAGCAAACATGGGCCTTCAGTTTCTTCTCAACAAGGACGCATAGGCCCCTTTTGTACTTCTATAATTTCAACTTCTTAATATTTAAAAATACACTGCAATATGTTGCTCCTATTAAAGTGGACAACCTCTCATTTTCTTGTGGTATATTCCATAGTCTTGCCTACTCACCAAGCCTGCTTGTCTCCTCCTGAAACTACTTTACACCTTCCTCAATATACAACCAACCAACTTCCTGTGGGGGAACCTTTTCAAAAGCTGTCTGATAATTCATGTAGACTCTGTCCATCCAGTCTCCTATCAAGTTTGCACATCATCCTCAAATAATTCCAACAAGTTCATCAAGCACAATTTTCCATTCACAAATCTATGCAAACTACCCAAGCAAATCATCATTATTTAAGTGCCCAATCATTCTATCCATTAAGAGAGATTTGAGGATTTTCTCAATACTGATGTAAGGCTAAAAGGTCGATAATTCCCTGTTTTTGTCCTCACTCACTTCTTAAAAAGTGGGGTGACACTTGCTAGTTTAGAATCTGCAGGAATCATTTCAGAACTTACAGAAGTTTTGAAGATTATCACCAATGCATTGATTATTTCGATAGTCACCTCCTTCAACATTCTGTGATGTAGACTATCAAATCCTGGGGACTTATCAATTCTCATTTCCCATTCATTTCCTCAGTCCAAACTTCCCACTAATACTAATTTCTTTCAATTCCTCATTCTCCCTACTTACTTGGATCTCTAATTCTGAGAGGTTTCTTAAACCTTCTTCAGTTAAAATGGGCAAAAATAATAATTTAGCTTCCCTCTCATTTCTCTATTCCCCATCATAATTCTCCTGATGCTACCTGTAATCGGCCCACATTTGACTGAGCCAAACTTCTTTTCTAACAAACCTATAACAGTATTTAGAACCCATTTTTATTTTTGTTGTTAGAATACATTCACGATTTATTGTCTTTCCTTTGTTTCTTAGCCCTTTGCTGAATTATAAAAAGTATTGTAATCCTACGATTTACTAATATTTCTGGCAGTTTAGCAAGACTTTTCTTTTAATTTTGTATAATCCTTCACTTTTTTGTCATAAATAATTGGCTGATCCTTTTTGAATTTTTATATCCTGAATGAATGAGTAGCTAATGTAAACCATGTGATGATTTTTCAAGGACTATGCATTGCCTATGGACAGTCATGCCTTTTACTGTATTTTCCTAATTCACCTCAGCCAATTTATGGCTCATGTCTTCATTATTTCCCCCATTCAAATTTAGCACCCTTGTTTCTGTTTAAAATGACTGCCTCACTTTCAAATGCAGTGTATAGTTCTATCATACTTGTCACTCATACCTAAAGGCAGTTTTGCAACTATTAGTAAGCAGCATTTTCTCAGGGGACTGCTGCACCACCTACCCAGGACTGCCTGGTGGTTATCAGTCCCTCTATGCTCCTTACATGTGTGGTGACCACCTTCGTTAAATGTGCTGTGCATATAGGCCTTTGTATGTGGGTACGCAACAGAGGCTTTAGGATTGCTCACATGCCAGAAGGTCAAGCTTATGCAGCTGATGACACTTGCTACAGATGCTTTTACCTGGGATACATGTATGTCCAAACTCTCACATATACTGCAACATGCACACTCCATTTGAATTAACTGATCTACTATCCTGTAATTTGAAAAACCTATTTGTTACCCATGGAATAAGTATAACATTACTACAAAAAGGCACATTAGTAACTTTACTTAACTTATGTTAACTTGTATTTTTCCTTCAGGTTTACTATATTACTTTATTTTACGTAATCTTATTGTAACTTTATTTCCTTTTTAGTAGCATTTCTTATAGAAATTCAAATAGCTAATTCTTCATGATAAAGTTTTTTAAAGTATTTTTAAGCTATTTAAACTTATTCTTAACAGCAGCTTTGCACCAATCCAAGCTCTTAACATTTTCCTATGGTATTGGATGTTCAGTTACAGTCAGCACAGTTGCAAAGTAGTCCTTAGTGGAGGTACCTCCCGCAGGTTTAGATTAGATTCCCTACAGTGTAGAAGCAGGCCCTTCTGCCCAACCAGTTCACACCGACCGTCTGAAGAGTAACCCACCCAGACCCATTTCTCTCCGACTAATGCACCTAACACTATGGGTAATTTAGCATAGCCAATTCACCTGACCTGCTCATCTTTGGACTGTGGGAGGAAACCAGAGTACCTGGAGGAAACCCATGCAGACATGGGGAGAATGTGCAAACGCCACACAGATAATCACCCAAGGCTGGAATTGAACCTGGGACCCTGTTGCTGTGAGGCAGCAGTGCTGTCTCTGCTCCAAATAAAGCGAGTGAAGGCCCTGAGCCTCATCCTCACCATCACTTTATTCGCTGCCAGAGCAGTGGTGTCTCCCACAGGTCTGACAGTCTCTGCTTAGAAAGTTCCCAGTCTCAGGACCTCTTCCTTCTCACACCATTATGTGACTATCTTTGTGCCATCCTCTCTCTTGCACTCTTAGTGATGTGCCTGTCTTCAGGATCTTCCTTTCTCCGACACTTCCCTGTTTGTTAAGGCCACTGTAGATGTATGAAGGCACAATGTTACATCAGCTGCTGACTGAATTTATTTGCAATCAATTTTAACTTTGCAAGAAAGCAAAATCCAATAGTTTGATGAGATTGACCAATTACCTCTAGTTAATTATGCAAGTGCAAGATAATTTTCTTCTCGACATTAATGATGCAGAGTTTACTGGGTTAACACTCATCGTTCAAGCAGTTGAAAATATCCCTCATGTATGTGAATTAATAAGATGCCAAACTGTTCATTTAAAATTTTCATAAGGTCAAGCATCACTACACAAACAGTTCTCTCAATACAGTGACTGCATTTCTCAAGTAACATTTAAGTGAACTGCTGCACAAAAAAATTGTCAGAGGTTTTGCTAGCAATACTAGAACAAGTCTGATTGAGTTGAACATTCATCTGAGCTTTCACAGCCTCAGCTGAGTTTCTGGTAATTGCATGTTGGTTTTTAGTGAGGAGAAAGATGGTCGAGGTGAGATAGAGTGAATGGTGGAGGCTTTTGATAAAATTGACATTGAGGGTCTCCGGATCCTCTTCCTTCTCACACCATTATGTGACTATCTTTGTGCCATCCTCTCTCTTGCACTCTTAGTGATGTGTCTGTCTTCAGGATCTTCCTTTCTCCGACACTTCCCTGTTTGTTGAGGCCACTGTAAATGTATGAAGGCACAAGTCAATTTATTCATGTTGCTGTGTCCCCACCATTTAGTGCCTGCCTAATTATCGGTATCATTTCCCCAGCGGACAAAACTTAAATGGGACTCTATTATTTGTTGACATAATGGTCCAATGGCCAGATAAAATGGCTGTGAGGGCCAAAATCGGAGTTGCACGTAAGACTCTATGGAATCCCCATTGCATCAGAATCCAAGGGAATTTCCTTGAAACTGAAGATTCCAATAGGAAACGCCCCTGTGTCTGGAACCCTTCTGAACACATAGTGACTTGGGAGGGTTCTGCAGCAGTTAATAGCTACTCAACAAATGTTAGAAGATTAAAAATCCAATCCAACTCCTGGCTAATTATTAAAATGACACCCTCCAACTTATCATTTGCACTCAACAACACCTCCTCTAGCCTACTTACACTGCCCAGACCCTGATTGATAATGCTCACACTGCCGTAATGAACCCAGACACTTCTTCCCTGCCTCCTCTCTCCTGGACCCATCAAACTTTCACCAGACCCAACACCACCCTTTCTAGTTTGCTGGACCTAATATATGCTGCACTACCCCAATCTACCCAAATCCTCCCCCAATGACCTAGTAGTTACCCACCTCCTGTTTTGCCAGCCTACTCAACTGGTAATCTACAAACCTGGAAATCCACCCAGTTGACACCCTACTCACCTTGCATGCTGGCACTCTATCCACATGGCACTCTGCCCCTGGTAGCCTGACACCCTAGCTCCATACTTATCTTACATATTTGTCCTTTCATAAGAGTTGTGAAAGTGTCTGTCTGTGCTCCTGGACATTTATACTTCACAGAAGGCAGCAAACATTGCAAAGAAAAAGAATGGAAATCTTTAACGTCTCCTGACTGTACTGCATTATGAATGACTGCTGGATATGAACGTGCCTGCATTTCCGACGGAGTCTTGATCAGCTCGAAATGCATAAATCTGACCTCATAGGAAAACGTAGGAGGGTGAGAGGAAATCTGACTGTGATTGCCACTCCTTAGAAAGTCTGGCACATTATGTTTAATTTTTAATCATTGACACTGTCCAAAAATCAAGTGGAAATGACACTGTAGAACCTATAATAACCTACAGAAAAAAAACCCATTAGATTTAGAGGCCATTGTGCACTTTACAAGATTCCCAAAAGATTGGCTAAAATACTAAGAGGGGTGAAATAACTCCACAGAGCTAGTAACCTGTCACCAAGTCACCCTTTGTTTACATGTGCGGAGTGCTTGACACTGATCTGGCTTTCTCAGAGCAAGACATCAGAATGAGCAGAACCTCTGACACTTCCGGTTTTTTTGTTTTTGTTTTTTTTCTTCTTTCTTAGGCGGTAGTGCTTATTTTTTCCCCCCAGCACCCATGTTGTGTGTGTGCAGGTGTGAAACACAGTGAGAGACACAAGGTGTACGAATCTTTATTCAATTTCCACCACCAGGAAAAAAGGAAACACCCAAGTGGCCAGTGACAAGCAGTGCCTTTCACATCAAAGGGCAATGCTGTGTGATCAAACAGTGAAGGGGAGGGCAGGGATTAAATCAAAATAGAGTTGGAGGGGGAAATAATGCACTCCACTCACTGCAGCGCCCACCTCTCCCTGAACAATTCCAGGGTGTTGGTGGACACCGCGTGCTCCTTCTCCAAGGACACCCGGGCCCTAATGTAACCCCGGAAGAGGGGCAGGCAGGCGGCACTAACGACCCCCTCCACGGCCCGCTGCCTGGGCCTGTTTATGGTCTGTTTGGCCAGGCCTAGGAGCAGACCCACAAGGAGGTCTTCAGAGCTGTTCTCCCTCCTCCGTGCCGGGTGCCCGAAGATCAGGAGCGTGGGACTGAAGTGCAACCAAAAGTAGAGGAGGAGGTTTTTGAGAAAATCAAAAAGGGAGTGCAAATGCCCATACCCAATATATACATGGTCCACGGACTCCACAGCGCCACAGAACAAGCAGTTGGGCTGGGAGTCCGTGAACCACCACAATCTGTGGTTGCAGGGGACTGCTGCGTGCAGCACCCTCCACCCCAGATCCCCGAGAGAAAGGGGAAGGACTCCCGCGTAGAGATCCCTCCACTGGGGATCCCCACCGCCCGGTGGCAAATGGGCACGCCAAGGTGTGTCCAGACGGTGGATGAGGAAGAAGAGGTGAACAGTGTACAGCAGCAGTCGATACAGGGCCCGCCTTTTTACATCCTTAAAAGGGACAAAATGAAAATTGCGGAGGCGGCTCAGGCTCCCGTGGGAAGTAACACTGCTGTTTATTTCTTTTTCTTGTCCCAGAATCAGTTTTCCCTTCCTCTCAGACACCTTCAAGGAGGAGAGTCCTTGCACACACACTGATCCAGCTCTCAGTAAAGCCGACTGCACCTGGCATTCCTAGGCGGTCTCCCATCCAAGTACTAACCAGGCCTGAGTCTGCTTAGTTTTCAAGATCAGATGAGATTGGGCATTTTCAGACTAGTGTGGACGTAGGCAACACTGCTGTTTATTTTTTTTTATGTACATCTCACGAAATGAACTGTAGAATGTAATGAACACCACAAAAGCAATTAGCAGAGTCTGAGAATATCCTGTTTATTTATTTTTTTTCATTTTTCTATTATTTTTTATTTTAACCCCCACACTACCACCTAACTGCGGTAGTGCTTATTTTTCCCCAGCACCCATGGTGTGTGTGTGTGTGGATGTGAGATACAGTAAAGACACAAAGTGCACGAATCTTTATTCAATTGCCACCACCAGGAAGATATGAAAAACACCCGAGTGGCCAGTGACAAGTACTGCCCTTCACATCAAAGGGCAATGCTGTGTGATCAAAACAGTGAAGGGGAGGGTAGGGACTAAATCAAAATAGAGTTGGAGGGAGAAATAATGCACTCCACTCCCTGCAGTGCCCACCTCTCCCTGAACGACTCCAGGGTGTTGGTGGACACCGCGTGCTCCTTCTCCAAGGACACCCGGGCTCGAACGTAACCCCGGAAGAGGGGCAGGCAGTCGGCCCTAACGACCCCTCCACGGCCCGCTGCCTGGACCTGTTGATGGCCAGTTTGGCCAGGCCCAGGAGCAGACCCACGAGGAGGTCTTCGGACCTGTTTTCCCTCCTCCGTACCGAGTGCCCGAAGATCAGGAGCGTGGGACTGAAGTGCAACCAAAAGAAGAGGAGGAGGTTTTTAAGAAAATCAAAAAGGGAGTGCAAACGCCCACACCCAATATGTACATGGTCCACGGACTCCACAGCACCACAGAACAAGCAGTTGGGCTGGGAGTCCGTGAACCATTGCAATCTGCGGTTGCAGGGGACCGCTGCGTGCAGCACCCTCCACCCCAGATCCCCGAGAGAAAGGGGGAGGACTCCCGCATAGAGATCCCTCCACTGGGGATCCCCACCGCCCGGTGGCAAATGGGCACGCCAAGGCGTGTCCGGGCGGTGGATGAGGGAGAAGAGGTGGACGGTGTGCAGCAGCAGTCTATACAGGGCCCTTCTTTTCACATCTTTGAAAGAAACAAAATTAAAATTCTGGAGGCGAACACTACTGTTTATATCTGTTAGTCAGGGCTCCATGATTGGACTACATTAACTGCCCCAGTCAGGGAAGTCATTCGGAGGACCTCATTAAAATCACTAAAAGGGACAGACTATGTAAGTAGGAGCATAATGTTAATCCTTTGTCCTTAATAGGCTCTGAACCTAGAAGATTAGAGTGTGGTGCTGGAAATGCACAGCAGGTCAGGCAGCATCCGAGGAGCAGGAAAATCGACATTTTGGGCCTGACCTGCTGTGCTTTTCCAGCACCACATTCTAATCTTGATTCTGATCTCCAGCATCTGCAGTCCTCACTTTTGCCTCTGCATCTAGAAGTCAACTAATTGGGTATTATTGATTTTCAGTTGAGTGTCAGGACTCTGGAATAGTCTGCGGACCATAGGTATATCTGATCCACAATTCCTATTAGATTTGGGGAATGTATGCTATGCAAGAACTGTGCCAATCTGAAACATTTACTCATCTATTCCTTTCAGAAATGCTGACAGATATGCTGAATACGTCCAGTATTTGCTCCTTTTGACCTCTATTTATCTAGTTGTTATATTTTTGTCTTTATAAAGGAAGCTGTAAAGAGGCAAGACTTCCCCAAAGGTCTTGCATGTCAGAAAACTGATTCCTTCCTGTACAAACAATGCAAAATGGGCCAGTTGGGCAGACTTGAGGGTGAGAATGAGGAGAAAATCTGTTTGCTGCATTCCAAGCTGTGACACTTCAGCTCCAGGTAGCATTGATACAATCATGGTGTCATATAACAGGAAACTGACCCTTCAGTCCATGCCACATTCCCAAACTAAACTAGTTCTATTTTCCTGCATTTGGCCCGTATCCCTCTAAACCTTTTATTCTTCAATTTCCTTTTCTCCCAGTTCAGGCAAAGGAACTAAGGGTGTGGGGAAGAGACAAAGAACATTGCCCCTTTATGAAGCTCCAATTGAGCTCAGTCCTTGGTCATGTCAATTCATTGCTCAAGATGGCAGCTGAGTAGGATGATCCAACTGGAACTCCTCTGCTCTTTTTATTACACATTTTATCCTCCTTTTTCCCCTCTTGGTGTTCTCTCCTGAGGGAGATCAGGCTGGCGGTCCCGAGCGGAGTGGGGACTGGCAGTGGGCTGGGGGTCCCGAGCGGAATGGGGACTGGCAGTGGGCTGGGGGTCCCGAGCGGAATGGGGACTGGCAGCAGGCTGGGGTTCCCGTGCAGAGACGGCACAGGCAGCGGGCTGGGGGACCCGAGCGGAGTGGGGACTGGCAGCGGGCTGGGGGCCCTGAGCAGAGAGGGCACTGGCAGCACGTTGGGGACCTCATGCGGAGAGGGGACTGGAGCGGGCTGGGGGCTCTGAGCGGAGTGGGTACTGGCAGTGGGCTGGGGGTCCCAAGCGGAGAGGGCACTGGCAGTGGGCTGGGGGTCCCAAGAGGAGAGGGCACTGGCAGTGGGCTGGGGGCCCCAAGTGGAGAGGGGACTGGCAGCGGGCTGAGGGCCGTGAGTGGAGTGGGCTCTGGCAGCGGGCTGGGGGCCCTGAGCGGAATGGGGATTGGCAGTGGGCTGGGGGCCCCGAACGGAGTGGGAACTGGCAGCGGACTGGGGGCCCCGAGCAGAGTGGGGACTGACAGCAAGTTGGGGGTCTCGAGTGGACAGGGCACTGGCAGCGGGCTGGAGGCCCCAAGCGGAGAGGGGACTGGCAGCGGGCTGGGGGACCTGAGCAGAGTGGGGACAGGCAGTGGGCTGGGTGCCCCGAGCGGAGTGGCACTGGCAGTGGAATGGGGGCCCCAAGCTGATTGGGCACTGGCAGCAGTCTGGGGACCCCGAGAGGAGAGGGGACTGGCAGCGGGCTGGGGGCCCTGAGCAGAGTGGGGACTGGCAGTGGGCTGGGTGCCCCGAGTGGAGTGGGCACTGGCAGCAGGCTGGAGGCCCTGAGTGGAATGGGCATGGGCAGCTGAGTGGGGGCCCCAAGCTGATTGGGCACTGGCAGCGGTCTGGGGGCGCCGAGCGGAGAGGGGACTGGCAGCGGGCTGGGGACCCTGAGCAGAGTGGGGACTGGCAGTGGGCTGGGTACCCTGAGCGGAGTGGGCACTGGCAGCGGGCTGGAGGCCCTGAGTGGAATGGGCACTGGCAGCGGGCTGGGGGCCCCAAGCCGAGCGGAGACTGGCAGCGGGCTGGGGGCCCCAAGCGGAGTGGAGACTGGCAGTGGGCTGGGGGCCCCGAGCGGAGAGGGGTCTGGCAGTGGGCTGGGGGCCCTGAGTGGAATGGGCACTAGCAGCGGGCTGGGGGCCCCAAGCGCAGTGGGCACCGGCAGCGGACTGAGGGCCCCGAGTGGATTGGGCACTGGCAGCGGGCTGTGGGCCAAGCAGAGAGGAGACAGTTGTTGGACTGGGGATTGGTGCGGCCAGTCAGCAGCTTGTGAGCCTGGTCAGACCACGTGTGGAATCCCCCTGCACTGATCTATTGAAAGACTGAAATGCTCACCTTTTAAATTTATTCTCATTTTCCTAACTTATACTGTGAATAACCAAAAATAATGTAAGTTTTTTCCCCTACTCTATTTTTTCCTTTATTTCTGTATTTTGTATCTAAGATCTGTAAGTATGTATTTTGTACCTAAGATGGGACCAAATGGGGCAATATTATAAACTTTTCAGTGTCCTCTGTACATGATGACATTTGACAATAAAGGATATTCTATTATATTCATGTACCTGTCCTAATGTCTTTTAAATGTTGTGATTATACTTGTCCCTGATAGTTCATTCCATATACACACGACTGTGTGAAAACGTCATCGCTCAGGTCCCTTTTAAGTCTTTCCCCTCTCACCTTAAAATATCTAATTTTGAATTCCCCCACACTGGAGAAAAGACCATTGCTATTCACCTTATCTATGCCCCTCAAGATTTTATAAATATCTACAAGGTCGCCCCTCCACTTCTATGTGTCAAGAAAAAAAATGTCCCAGCCCATCCTGCCTCTCCTTATAACTCAAACCATCTAGTTCAGGTGATGTGAGTGTCAGACAGGCTGAAGGAACAAACTATTAATCAGTGTACAGTGTATCTGTGGTGAAGATTCATGCATCAATGCTTCCGGCTGTGAAACTTTCCTGCAGACACTTGTGTTGCCTAGAATCCTGTCTATTGTAGAAGTTGATCAAAATTTACTAAGCCAGGGTTATTGGGGCATGCAGTAACTATGTTAGGTCTGTGACTGGTATAGAGTCCACATAGTGCTATTTTTCCAAATCCAGAAAGATAATTTTTCCCGAGAGCTGTTCACTCCTCACAGGAGTACAGTTTCATGAGCATCTGCGAATGTTGCGTTAGAGCTGCAATATTGCATCTTTTCCATACAAACTGTTAAGTGGCTATCAACAAGCCAATTACACATGACAGTCGTTGTGTATGATCTTTAACAAATGTTATTGATTTCCACTAACAAATCCTCACATTTCTCTACATAGTGAAATCAGTAGAAATTGGTTTTCTCCTGAATTTGAGGAAAATGCTGAGAAAATTTCCACTTTTTTATTATCTATGGGTTGTGGATGTCACTGGTTAGCCTACAATTTATTGCCTATCCATGCTTGCCTAAGTCTGGCAGATATGTGAGAGGTAGTACCACTGTGGTGTAAGTGGTGCTACATTACAATGAAGTGACAAGCATTGAGCGCACATGAGGCATCTGATAGAGATGAATAGGACCCAATCTTGTGTGACAGTTCTCTGGAGTGGCAAACCTATAATGCTAACTCACACTTAGAGTGAGATGAAGAATTGGATACACAATGGTATATAATCTGGTGCAGTGTAGCAGATCCTTCATCCTCTTATGGCACTGCAACAGGGTCTCTTCAGTTGCCCACAGCTGCTGTGCTCTGCACCCTCCTTTTTCTGGGCTGCCACCATCAGTCAGAACAGCCTCCTCGTGCCCTCCATAGCCTTTGCTTTCTCTCCTGGGCAACCTTAAGGAGAATCACTAGCAAAGGATTTCAAATGTATGCCAGTGCTTTATTAAAAAAAAAATAACGAGGGACATAGATAAGGTGAATGGCCAAAGTATTTTTTCCGAGGGTAGGGGAATTCAAGACGAGAGGGCTTAGGTTTAAGGTGAGAAGGAAAAGATTTAAAATGGACCTGAAGTGCAACTTTGCATGCAGAAGGTGATGTGCGTATGGAATGAGCTGCCAGAGGATGTCATAGAGGTGGGTACAATTACAATATTCAAAAGGAAAATTGGACAGGTTCATGAATAGGAAAGGTGTGGCGGGATATGGTTCAAATGCAGGCAAATGGCCCTAGTTCAGTTTGGGATACCTGGTCAGCATGGACAAGTTGGACTGAAGGGCCTGTTTCCAGACTTTATGACTCTATTTTTGCCTGGTCCTTGATGTCTCTAGAGTGTGGGGTGGGGAAGGGTGATGAGTAGAGGTTGAGTTGATGCTCCTGAGATATAGGGAGTGAAATGCTACCTGGTTGCCTTTTAAGTATTGTGTCCAGAATTTGAAGCCTAAAAGGTCTCTGCAGGGGGAAGAACTTTCTGCCTGTGAGATTTAGTGTTATGTTCAAACATATAAATGCAATGAGCCGAGAAGAATCCAGTTCCGAGAGAGAAGATTACCCACACCCAAAAGGAGGTAGTCTGTTCCTAGGCCTGTCTAAACACTTAATTTCAAGAAACATGATGTAGCTCACAGCACCACCATGTTATATTTGTGGCATGGCACACAGGCACACTGTCCTTGAACAGTGCAAATAATTCTGAGAGTTAATTTTACTTGTAAGCTTACTTACACCTTATGTTAAATATTATGAGCATTGCAAATCAAACAATGATTCATTTCAAGTATTTTATGCAGTTCTCTCTCCACAAATCTGTTCCAGCATTTTTAAGCAGGGGTCAATCCAAGGAAGATAAAACTGAGCAGCAAGGACAAAAATCAAGAGGAGAAACAAAAAGAATGTATGAATCTGGATCTGAAAGTGATGCTTCAGGTGAAAGTGTAAATAAATCTGAGCATGGGGTCAAGCATCGACCTAAGCCAACTTATAAAAAGAGGCAAATGACTTGCAAAAGCAAAAGGCTGATACTGAGAGAGGAGAAAAAGAAGTGAAACCTAATGGTACTTTATACTGAAATACAATGGAAAAGAAGAATAAAATTAACTTCAAAGTGATGAGTACAGAAAATGACAATTAAAATGTGTAATCTCTTCAGTTAATGAATAATTCTAAAATATCTGACGGCTTGTGACTTTGAGCATTTTCTTTTAAAATGTATGTACAGGTGCAGCAGTAGGCAGACATTAACATTGACTGGACTGTGCATGTTCTCAATTGGTTTGTCTGGTGAGTTGTTAATGTAGTTCTGAAGTATTTTGTTGATATTCAATAAAGCATTTAAGAGTACCAATCTTTTAGATCTGTTCATTTGTATTTGTACAGACAAGGTTGTATTTTGGCATTTAATGGCATTGTTTGGAATTAGGGTCAGAATTGAACAGTTTGGAAAGGAATGATTGGTCCCTTATTGCAGGACATTGGTGTGTTTTATTACAGTTGGCTATGTACACAGTCATTTCTTTGCTATCAACCAATGTGTCACAAGAAATTAATGTACTAGTTGGGTGATCACACACAATATAGCTGAGTAAAGTTAGTTGTGAAGTACAAAGTAAAAGATCAAAAGTAATAGGAGCATTAGTAGATTGTTTGGTCCACTAAAACATCTCCGCTATCCAATTAAAGCATGAAGAACTGAGTTTAGCCACAAAATACCTTTCCTGACTGTCCTTCAAAATCCTGGACTCTTCTGTAGATCAGAAATCTCCGTAACTTAGTCTTAGTCAGCTGGTTTCCAGTCATACAACAGAGAATTCCATGGACTTCAGTCAGACTTTTGACAAGATCCTGCCAGATGGACTGATTAAGAATGAGAGAAGAAAATCTTCCTCATCTCCAACTTAGATGGGACACCCTTATTTTTAAATTAAGTCCTTTAAATCTAATCTGCCCCACGAGGTGCAAGATCCATTTACCATCTGAGTTTACAAGATCCTTCAGGACCTTACTTTTCAATAAGGTCCCATCTCATTCTTCTAAACTCCAATAAGTATTCTTTCCCCCCAACGTTTTTTCACATGATACCCTTTCATGCTCGTTTTTTGCCATGTGAGCCTTCTCTGAATTTCTTCCAATGCAAGTAATATTTCTTCTTAAGTTAGGAGACAACAGTATGTAACGTACTGGGTATAAATGCAGAAATACCCCTTACTTTCATACTCCATCCAGCTTGCAATAAAGGCCAATAGTCCATTTGTGTTTCTAATTATTTGCTGTGCCTGCATGCTGACACTTTGTGATTCACGCACATTAACACCCAGATCATTCTGTACTGCAACATTCTGCATACTCTCTGCAGTTAAATAATGTCCAGCCTCTCTAATCTTCCTGCCAAAATGGACAACCTGACATTGTCCCACTGCACACTCTATTTTCCAAATTATTTCCCACTCACTCAAACTGTCTATGTTTTTTGACAACTTTTTATACCTTACTCACAACTTATATTTAAACTTTATCTTTTAGCTGACATTCTTATACCAGCAAACTTGGTCCCAATTCACTCCGTCCTTTAACCCAGGTCCTCCCATCAAGAGAAAGATTGCAGAATCTAGGAATAAATGTCTCCTCAGACTGAACACTTTGGGATTATCAATCTAATCCCCTTCAACATCTGGGATTGGACTCCCTTCCCAAGATTATGATCAAGTCCACTTCAAAACCATGTTTCTGCCCAAGGTTTAAAAATTGGACCTATTTAGTTTTTGGGGACTATGTTGGAATCCTCCACCTTACTTGCCTAAACGCCAATTCTGCCAATGACACTAACTACTGAGAAGAAATCCATTAAGGGTAAAAGATGTATGAGGTGAGAGTAAAAACCCATAGTATACAGAACCTGACTTTTCACCCAAAAATGTGCTCTATCCCAGATAAGTAATTCTCCCTCTTTATTCTCATGTAAAATATTTCCACTTTATCACCTAACTTGAAAATCATATGCTCATATCTATTGCTATATATTGGCAGAGGCTACATTTTTAAAAGCAAACGTAACACTTGGAGATGTTCTGTAAAAAAAAAAGGCAAAGATTCTGACAGGAAGAATAGAGAAGCCGGACATTATTTAAATGCAGAGAGAATGCAGAATGTTGCAGTATAAAATGATCTGGGTGTTTATGTGCATGAATCACAAAGTGTCAGCATGCAGGCACAGCAAATAATTAGAAACACAAATGGACTAAATATAAGTTCTTTCTCTGCCTTTTTTTTATGTATACATTGTTGATAATGCTGATACCAAGGAGCAATTTGATAAAAAAAATTGTGGAGCATATGGGCTTTTTGATTTCAGTACAAACACATTTTAATATCTTCCAGCGAGCTGATTTATAATAAGAGATTATCTAATTTGATGAGAAGAGATAAATGAGTTAAGATATTACTGCTTTCACATCTTAATTCACTGAAGTTTCACAGCTTGAAGGCAATGGTTTGCAGTTCCATGGGTTACACATTCACAATAAAGTACTTTGCATTGATTTATCTCACTGAGAATCACAAGGGATTCTGAAAGAGGCAATATTATCAACCTGCAGGGTTTTATTTATGTGCGCAATTAACACAAGAAATGTGCCGCTGAAATTTTAAAATTAAGCTGACCAATCTTATCTCAGTCAAATAAGGATTTTTTTCTCTTTCAATTTTGTTGAATTTATCTCAGTTAACACAGTATAGTTAATTGTAACCATAAAAGTTAAGTTCAACAGTGTGATCCAGAGGACACATTACAGGCCGAGGTCTGACTGGCAGGAAACTTGTAAAATGATACCAGTAAAAAGCAAAGTACTTCTTTCCTAGGATATTCATCGATTTGCCTTAAACACAAATTGCATGAACTATTTGCTTGCATGTGTTCTTCTTGAAATGTGTGAGAACTTTATTTGAATTCTAAAATAAAGGAAAAGGAAAGAGTAATATGCATTAATAGAATTCCCTGAATGCTTCACTACATTTGCTAAATTCAAATGTCAAGCCAGCCTGTTATAAATATAAGATTGATGAATATACTTTTATAAACTCAGACCAAATCTAACCCAAAGGAAAAGTCTTCACACAAAAAGATTTAAAGAATGCATTACACAGGGGTTATTGAGGCAGAGTTGCTTAAGGTTTGACAAAGAGGTAGGTACTACCTCAGAAGTGAGATTATTAGGTGATTATAGAGCAAAAGCAAGAGGCTAGGATTTTAAAAAAACTGCTGTGACAGCTAACAGGTTCATTGGCCTGAATAACCTGAAATTCTTCCTTTCTTATTTCTTAGATAATGCATACACTGAGGCAACAAAGTTTCTGATAGCAGTACCATCAGCTAGGATCATAAAAACAGATATTAAAAAATAGCTTGGTTGAGAGTATAGAAGAGAGGAAAAATCCAAAAATTAGTGTCGGGCCCTACAAAATGAAATTATAAAACACCTCTAAACACAAGAGAAGGTTGAAAATTAGAATTCCCTTCTGCAAATAACAGTTGGTGAAAGATAATTGTAACATTTAAATCTGCAATTAACAGATTTTTGTGAACCAAAGGAATTAACAGAGACAGGTAGTATTGATATCACAGATCAGCCAAAACTCAACACTGGGACCCAGTTAAGAGTCTAAATGGCTCTCTTCCTCTTCCTAGGTTAATACAGCTGTATTCAAGCAGATACTCTTCATACATTTATTAAAATGAATATACATGGTTGTTCAATTAGAGGGAATCAAACCTATCCAGATGTTGTCACCATTTGGCACACTGTTTGGTTTCCTGATTGAGATTAGTTGAGATTATTTACTAACACTAGATTTGACGGCTTCATTACAGGTCACTCAATGGGGATACAAGGAAATCCAGTTAATGATAGAGATTTAATAATAGTAAGTTTTACTTTAAGTAAAACATACACTCTTACAAAATGTTGCAGTGAAGTAGATATACTGGCCAGATTTTAAGTAGCAGAGAGTCTAACAGCACCTGCAATTTGCTTAATCTTGCCCTTGCACCCTTTGGCACAACAACATTTTGCTCAAATCATTGTGAGTAGCATTAGCTGCAAATAGCACAGTGAGGGAAATCAGGCATCTGAGACCCATGTAATAGACAACCAACAACCAATTGGATTTAGGGGCTGGGAAATAAATAGGGAAACGGTTGAGAAAAAAGATAAAGCAGAGTGGGTGAACTCAATGTAAAATTAGTTACAGAAAGGAAAGACTGGGGGGTAAATAATAATTAGACTAAAAGAGAAGGGAAAGGGACAAAAAAGAAAAAAATAATAATTTGAAAATTTAGAATTTGGCATTTTTGCTATCTAAGACAATTTAAACTCTGATAAAAGGAGACTGTACTCTTCTTGTTGTTAACTTTCATTGCCTGAGATTTTGCTGGGCATGTACACTGTTAAAAGAGAGATTGCATTTGTAATCATTAGCCCTAAATACTTGCACCTAGTATTGTTTGCATAAACACCATAAGTACAGCAATTTCATAACACTCAACAATAAGGCAGACAGCAAAATTCAACCTTCATGACACTAAAAGTGAGAACGATGCAACTCAGACATCAATGTTTAAATATTGGCATTTCGTCATTCACCCAGCCCTTGTCTGAAGTTGCTGCACTTTAACCTAGAAATAAGGGCAAACATCATTAGGTTCACTCTTACTTTAACAGCACAATCTGGTTGCTGGCTGTGTACATCAGGCTGAAGTACAGAGGCTTAAGATTACATCAAGTTATCCTAAAAGCAGAATTTAGGGAGGTAGGAGGTAAGTTGATAATGTTACAACACAGGGTAAACCCCTCTGCTAATTCAAACCTGATACAGAATCTCACCTCGCACCATAATCTGTTAAATTTCAAGAGGCAAAGAATTATCCCAGATTTCACTATTTATAGTAAAAATTAACAATTTTACTTTTAAGTCCAACAAAAAACATTAAAACAACAGCGATTTGCAACTTATTTCTCTTAAACGTATCTTTTAGCGCCCACTCTACAATATTGATCTCATAAATTCCCTCTTAAATTAACAGCAAATAAATTGCAAAGCCAGCTGTCATCTTCAGCTGTCAAACTTTCTCTGTGGATTTCTCCAGATCAAGCTTTAGTCTTCTGCTGCACAAATTTCTTATGGACAGGTGGCTTTCAGAGAGCTATTCTGCTGGCAGTCTTTACTGTGGGCACTCTTTGCTGTTCTCCCCCTAACTATTCAAAATGTCAGATTTGATACCCCAAAACATCAGATCATTGCATTGGTTTGATGTCATCCCAAAGAGGAAAATTCAAATTCGATTGGATTTTGGTATCTATGGCATATTTTAAACTGATTGGCCAAATTTGAATTTGTTTTTAGAGTCATAGAGATGTACAGCATGGAAACAGACCCTTCAGTCCAACCTATCCATGCCGACCAGTATCCCAACTCAATCTAGTCCTACCTGCCAGCACCTGGCCCATATCCCTCCAAACCCTTCCTTTTCATATACCCATCCAAATGCCTCTTAAATGTTCCAATTGTACCAGCCTGCACCACATCCTCTGGCAGCTCATTCCATACACTTACCACCCTTTACGTGAAAAAGTTGCATCTTAGGTCTCTTTTATATCATTCCCCTCTCACCCTAAGCCTATGCCCTCTAGTTCTGGACTCCCCGAACCCAGGGAAAAGACTTTGCCTATTTATCCTATCTATGCCCATCACAATTTTGTAAACCTCTATAAGGTCACCCCTCAGCCTCCGACGCTCCAGGGAAAACAGCCCCAGCCTGTTCAGCCTCTCCCTGTAGCTCAGATCCTCCAACCCTGGCAACTTCCTTGTAAGTCTTTTCTGAACCCTTTCAAGTTTCACAACGTCTTTCCGATTGGAAGGAGACCAGAATTGCATGCAATATTCCAACAGTGGCCTAACCAATGTCCTGTACAGCCGCAACATGACCTCCCAACTCCTTTACTCAATACTCTGAACAATAAAGGAAAGCATACCAAACACCTTCTTCACTATCCTATCTACCTGCAACTCCACTTTCAATGAGCTATGAACCTGCAATCCAAGGTCTCTTTGTTCAGCAACACTCCCAAGGACCTTACCATTAAGTGTATAAGTCCTGCTAAGGTTTGCTTTCCCAAGATGCAGCACCTCGCATTTATCTGAATTAAACTCCATCTGCCACTTCTCGGCCTATTGGCCCATCTGGTGCAGATCCTGTTGTAATCTGAGGTAACCCTCTTCGCTGTCCACTACACCTCCAATTTTGGTGTCATCTGCAAACTTACTGTTTTGTTCCATGGCGACGCAACTCCAGCTATTTGTCTCAACCTAATGTTATATTTTAAAATTGTTCATCACACTCCGTGCTTTCAGTCAGTCCTTACCAGCTTCCTCTCTCTCTCTTGAAGGTACAGTACACATATACCTTCATAACAGTAAGTAGGACTTCAAAGATAGCGATCTCAGGACTACTGCAAGCAAAGTGCTCGTCAGAGATGAAATAGCAAGCTTCATTAGATGAATACAAGGCTGAAGAAATGGTGCGAGGTGAAATGTTTCATATTCCTTGGGCATTGGGAGCACTTTTAGGTTAGATGGAACCAGTGCAAACTGGATTGTTTATATGAGCAGGTCTGGAACCAATGCCTTCGGGGGAGTATTGACTACAGTGGTCTGGGAAGCTTTAAACTAAGTGGCAGGGAAATGTGAAAGTATGCAAGGAATCAGAGGAAGGGCAATCAGGAACCAAGAACAAAAGACAGAAAAGGAAAAAAACAAAGGTGATAGACAGAGAAATCAAGGGCGAGAATGTAAAAGGACCACAGTTAAAAATAAAAGGAACGGGTCAAGTAATCATAAAAAGACAAGCCTCAAGTCTTTGTGCCTTAATGAAAAGAGCATTCACAATAAGGCAGATGAATTAATCTCACAGATGAATAAAAACATGTAAGATAGAGCCAGGATTACAGAGACATGGCTGCAGGCTGACCAGGGAATGATAACTGAATGTCTTGAGGTATTCAGTATTTAGGAAGGACAGACAGAAAGGAAAAAGGTGCCTAACTTGTAGTTCTGGTTAAAGAGAAAATTAATACAATAATAAGGAAAGATGTTAATTCTAACAACGTAGAATCTGTATAGATAAAACTGAGAATCACCACGGGTGAGAAACATTAGTGGGGGCTGTATGTAGACCCCCTAAAACTGAAGGAAATTGCAGTAAACAAGAAATGAGAGATATATGCAATAAAGGAACATCAGTAATTATGGGTGACTTTAATCTGCATGTAGATTGATCAAATCAACTCAGGAACAATGCTGTAAAGGAAGAATTCTTGGAGTGCATATGGGTTGGTTTTATGGACCAATACATTGAGGAACCAACCTGAGCACAAACCATCCTAGACTGGATATTGCATAATGAGAAAGGAATAATTGGCAAGCTGTTGAGCGAGGCCCCTTATTGAACTCTAGAACATTTCCTACAGATTGCAGGATAGCTAATATAACTATTAGAAAAGAAGGCAGAGAGAAAGTCAGGAATTATAGACCAGTCAGCTTAATGTCAATAGTAGGGAGTGTGCTGGAATATATTTTAAAAGATTTGAAAGCTGAAAACATGGAAAATAGTAGCAGGATCAGATAGAGACAGCATGGACTTATGAAAGGAAAATCATGCACGATAAATCTACTGAAATTCTTCGAAAATGTAACTTGTAGCGTTGTTGAGGGGGAGCCAGTAGATGTGATCTAGTAGGACTTCCTACACGATTCAGATAAAGACCCAGATAAGATATTAGCATGGAAAATTAAAATGGTTGGCAGACAGGGAGCACATAGTATGGATAAATGAGTACTTGAACAATTGGCAGGCAGTGACGAATGGATTAGCAGAGGGATCAATGCTTGGACCCCAGCTATTCACAATGCATATTAATGATTTTAATGAGGAAACTAAATGTAATATCCTCAATTGTGTAGATGACCCAAAGCTAGGTGGGAGGGTAAGCAGTGAGGAGGATGCAGAGATGCTTCAGTGTGATTTGGAAAATTTGAGTGAGTAGGTAAATGCATGGTAGATGAAACATAATATGGATAAATGTGAGGTTTTTCACTTTGAGGGAGAAAACAAGAAGGAAGATTATTATCTGAATGGCTGAGACCTGGGTGTCCTTGTACCAGGGAGAAAGTGAGTCTTCCTGATGAAGGACCTATGCCTGAAACATCGATTCTCCTGCTCCTCGGATGCTACCTGCCTGCTGTGCTTTTCCAGCACCACACTCTCAACCCTGTCCTTGTACGCCAGTCAGTGAAGGTAAGCATGCAGGTGCAGCAGGTGGTCAAGAAGGCAAATGTATGCTGGCCTTCATTGTGAGAGGATTTGAGTCCAGAAACAAGGATGTCTTCTGCAATTATACAGGGCCTCGGTGAGAACACACCTGGAATATTGGGTACACTTTTGGTTTCCTCATCTCAACTTCTTGCCGTAGAGAGACTGATGTGAAGACTTGCCAATTAATTCCGGGGATGGCAAACCTGTTGTATGAGGAAGGCAGAATAGCTTAGGCTTATATTTATTGGCATTCAAAAGAATGAATGAGGATCTCATAGAATACTGTAAAATTCAAAGAAGACAAAACTGGGTATATACAGGAAGGATATTCCTAATGACAGTGGGAATCCAGAACTAGGTGTCACAGTCTGAGGTTCCAAAGTAAACCATTGAGGACTGAGATGAATAGATTACTTACAGTATGGAAACAGGCCCTTCGGCCCAACAAGTCCACACCGACTCACCGAAGCTCAACCCACCCAGACCCATTCCCCTACATTTACCCAACACTAAGGGCAATTTAACTTGGCCAATTCACCTAACCTGTACATTTTTTTGGACTGTGGGAGGAAACCAGAGCACCCAGAGGAAACCCACGCAGACTCGGGGAGAAAGTCGCCCGAGGTGGGAATTGAACCCAGGTCTCTGGCGCTGTGAGGCAGCAGTCCTAACCACTGTGCCACTGTGCCGCCCTAAAATGAGGGAAAATGTTTTCACCGAGAGAGGGGGGAGCCTGTGGAATTCACTACCACAAAAAGCAGTCAAAGCCAAATATCGAATTTATCAAGAAAGAGTTGAATACAATACTTAGAGCTAAAGGGTTATAGAGAAAGTTGTATGATCAGCCATGATCATAATGAATGGCAGAGGAGGCTCAAAGGGCTGAATAGCAATACTCCTGCTCCTAATTCGATGTTTCTAAGTTTCTATTAAATTCTCTTCTCAGTAAAGCGCTATGAATTAGTTGGATACAGTTGAAAATCCACAGATTAACAAATCTTCTGTAGAAATTCAATGATTCCCACTCAATGAACTACACGTTTGGAAAGGATTCAGCTAATCAGCACTCTAATAATTATCAAAACCTTAGGATTGGATAAAGTAATCCTAACTAATCCACCTTGAGTTCAGGGTTCCACTTTCCTTTCATCCCTACTTTTAAGTAAACTTGATGCCCTAAATCTTTATGTATGAAAATGTGGATAAATTAGTTTATAATCCATTAAAAATCAATTCCCTTTATTGAGATTGCTGCAGCTGGAAAAGTCTGCATCTTTGTACTGTTTACAATCTTTAAAAATCTCATGTAAGACAATAATATCTTTTCTGTCTTTACAACTAATAGGCAAGCAAGATAATGCAAATGCTGGAAAGCTGAAATAAAAAGATTAAATGCCAGCAATCTTCAGTAGGTGAGCCAACATTTGTGAAGGGAGACAATATTAACATTTCAGTCCAAAGCAAGTTTTGATGAAGGGTCATTAATCTTGAAATTTTTTTTTTTTCTTCAGATGCTATATTTCCAAAATTTTACATTTTAATTTCAGTAATTCTAATCCTCGCACTTGCAATATTTTTCAAAGACGAATCTGACAAATCAGATAAAAGGTCAATTCCAGATATGTTTGTGCTGCAGACTCAAGTCGACTGAGGCTCAATTTAGACAAGGAGAACTTCTGACTTGGCCCATGGCATGCATTAATGAGACTAGACAGTCAATTGAAACATTTACCATGAAGTCAGAAAGGCACTTATTGAAATTTAGTGGAGAGTTGCACTTGAACTATTATATACAATAAATACAAATATCTAACATCTCAAGAAGGCATCCATGTTTCAAACCATGAATGCAAAGCTTATTCCTATATTTGCAAACTCACAAAGTTGAAGAATATTATTAAATTCAAACATCAAAACCGAAAACAAAGAGAGAAAACTTGTAGCTTTATGAATCTGTTCCTTACACAAAACTGTGAGAGGTATTTTCTGTTTTATTCTGGTACAGCATGATTCTTGATTTCATGACAGTAACAAGTTGGAAAAACTACTTTATCTTATTTTTCCAAAGTTTGGCTATATATTAATAATCAGGAACAGAATTACAAAAAGGATATAAAACATATTTTGGTCAATTTATGGCTTCATACTTCATTTGTGTCTGCTACAAAAAAGTAGCAACTCATATCTCTATTGTGCCTTTAACATAGTTTGACACCAACATCACCAGGCTAATAGAGTGATGATAGGATAAATAGCCAAAAACCCATCTAAGTACATCTAATATACAAAGAGCAAAAGAAAGCTGGAGAGGCAGAATAATTTAAGGAAAGTAGTTCAAAACACAAATTCTCGACAGCTACAAGCTTATAATTAGAGTCTTTAGAAATCAGGAATGCTCAAAACACCAAAAATTAGAGGAACACAGAGATGTAGATGGTTATGGAGGGATGGAAGGGTGAAGTAATGAAAGGATTTCAAAATGATGACAAGCATTTAAAAATAAGATGCTGCTTCGCTGGCAAGCGGGTAAGTGGCCAGGGTGCAGATGGAGTTAGTGACTGTAGAATTGAGCTTATGATAGAGCCTGAAAACTAGAGAAAAAAATTCTGTTCATCTAACAATAGATGTTGGAAAAATGTCTTGACACATCAAAGATAATGGAAGGTTTGAGAGAGGGGCTTCTAAGCTTGGACTGCATACCATCAGCCTTAGAAAACATGGGAGTAAGTCATTTAGTTCTTAAAGCCTGCTCCAAAATTTATTTAAATTATCCATGAACTATATCTTAATTCCTGAGTATTCAGCAACAACAAGCTGCATTTGTATAGTGTCATATATCTCCGTTAACAGCTGAATATGTTAATAAGGCAAAGACCAGGATAACACCACATGACCAACAGCTATTATGAACCCATGAGGAGTAGCACCAGCATGATGGATTATGTACACATAAGTTGCTGCAAAATACCAGTTTTGTTTGTAAGCACTTTTTGAGACTTAAATAACGTGTGCCTACTCGAATTATCAATCCAGTTTAAGACCGGCGTTTCCTGTGTTAAGAAACACAACACTGGAATAATTTAGACAATTTGAACAGTAGCGATTTTCCCCAAAAATCGAAGCTAGTGGTGAAAACCACAGGAAAAAGCCTCAGATAAGGTCTGAAGCAACACAGGACCGTGACCCCAGAGGATAAAAAAAATCACCATACATGAGGTGAAATGTGAGTACTTGGTTTGTGAGTGGGCCAAATTGGTAGTCAAGTCAGGTGGTGAGACATTTTCAAACTGGTTGGTAAAAGCTGCAAGGCTGTTGAGACCACATATACCATCCTTGTGCAAAAAGAAGAATACATGCAAGTTAAAAAAAATCTTAACTTTTTACAGGGAACTTAGTGCAGCTGAATTTAGTAAAAGGAAACATTTACAAAAAAGCAAAGATGAACAGCAGCTGCATTGCTGAGTCTTCACAGAGTAGCCTTAATTCTTGCTACTAAATATACTTTATGTTGATAGCATTTGAAAAAAAAGAGAAGAACAGGAAGATAACAACCAAATTCCCAAGCATGAAAGGGAAGGCCATAGATATCTTGTCTGAATGAAAATTTCTTAAATAGAAGATGGGACAGTGCAGTTTAGATTTAGCCATTGCACAACCAGGTCAGCAAGCAATGAAAATAAAAATAGCCATTGGAGCCAAGAGTTGCAGACAGACAATACTTCAGGCCTTTTTTGAAAGGTGTTCGAGATCCTGCTAAGCTGTGGGCAATGTTGGAAGATTAGCTTTGTATAAAAGTGAACTTTAGAATTCGCCATACAGAGCTGATGTTTTACAGATAACAGGTAATTACCAAGACATTATATGGGCAAGAACAAAAAGTTCTCAGTGACTGACCTACTTGAGCAGGTAATGCAGCTAGATTTTGTTTCAACACCCATTAAAGCTTTCTGAAAAGACAACTCGGGGAAAAAGAATGGTCATGATATGAACATATTGTTAAAAGATGGTAGAAAATATGAGAATATAGGCAGTAATTTCCAAAAGGACTCTTAAGCTATTTTACTTAACTTCAATGAAAGATCAGTCGAAATCCAGAGAAATAGATCAATATCATAGATATAATTCTGAGACCTAAAGGGATCAATGGGTATGGGTGTAAGTGGGTACAGGGTACTGAGTTGGATGATCAGCCATGATGATCTTGAATGGTAGAGCAGGCTTGAAAGGCCAAATGGCCTACTCCTGTTCCCATTTTCTACATTACTAAGTGCTGTGAATGATTATTTAGGAAATATTTCCAGGGATTCTTCTGATCTTCTGCCAAAGTTACAGAGGGAGATTGTAGAATGCCTTATCAGCACCTTATTTTCCATATAATGGATGGCTGAGGGGTTAGCAACAGGGACCCAGGTTTGATTCCACCCTCAGGTAACTGCGTACATTTTGCATATTCTCCCCACGTCTGCATGACTTTCCTCCAGGTGCTCCAGCTTCCTCCCACAGTCCAAAGTTAGGCTGGCTGGATTGGCCATGCTAAATTGCCCATAGTCTCCAGGGATGTGTAGGTTAGATGTGTTAGCCATGGGAAATTCAGGGTTACAGAGATTGGGTGGGATGCTCTTCAGAGGTCAATGTGACTCAATTGGTTGAATAGCCTGCTTCCACGCTGTAGGGAAAGTCTGACTATAGAAATGTTTTCTTTGAAAAGAATGTTCGTTTTACAAATAATATTGCCTTGCATTTGAGAATGTTTGTTAGAAATGGGGGAGGTG
Organism: Chiloscyllium punctatum; assembly: GCF_047496795.1. Lineage (NCBI taxonomy): Eukaryota > Metazoa > Chordata > Chondrichthyes > Orectolobiformes > Hemiscylliidae > Chiloscyllium > Chiloscyllium punctatum. The sequence goes on along the minus strand of NC_092763.1, from coordinate 57,549,096 downwards.
AGTTTAGCAAGCTTCACAACAGACCATACAGCCAATTTATCAACTGAGCAGCTGGGCATCCATTTTAATGATGTCATTATCAAATCTATCCCTCTGCTTTTTAGACTACCTTTCCTGACATACAACTAATAATGATTCTTTATTCAAAAATGTTATTCATTCATTTATACTTAGTTAATTTTCTCATCATATTTTCCTCTCCCTCCTAAACTGGCAGCAAACTATAAAAAAAAAGGGACAGAATAATCACTGTATGAGAATAGCAGATGAAGGAATATCCTTAACTAATCGCATGAGTATAACAGAAACAAGCAATTGAAAATTGAGTGGGAGCAACTCTGCTCCTGCAGATTGGCAGTAAATATCCGATGAGAGTCTCAGACAGTCATTGTAAATGCATGGCCAGCCTGATCACTAAACAAATTGAAGGCTGATTGAATTGTAAACATGGGTCTTGTTATCTATACATAACCTTCAATGGTTTTGAGGTAGTTTTATTCAGAATTATTTGCAAATGAACATTTTTAGTTTGTACTTAACTGAATAAGTTTTAATTGTTGTCAATTTATATTATGTAGATTACCATTTGTGTTTTGGCTCTGCTTTACAGTCTACATACTTTTTGCCATTTCTATTTGTGTTCAGTCATAAAGCTGATGCTGTGTGTTCCTTTTGTGCTTCCAATTTTAAAGGATTTATGAGCCAGACTGTTTTTGTTACAGACTTTTGTGAATGTCGTCCCAGTAGTTTTATATCAGACTATTTTGAAGAATGGAGTCTGTCAGATCTTCTGAAATGTCACATTTAGTTCCCTTAACTATTTACCTGATGGTGGGTTGCTTAGCTTGGAGTCATTCTGCTGGCTTATTGGCAGCTGAATGAGTTTTGGTGGCAGCTTTGTATCATTTTTGATTCCAATACCTCTCAAAGTACTTTACAATTAAGGTCAGCTGACTTTGGGTAGGATCTTTCCTGGATTTCAGCCAAACAGCTATATTGTAGATTGCTTGCTTTTTAATATGAAAAAGAAAGGATATCTATTATTCTTTTTGGGTATGATCAAGAAAATGATTTTGGAAAGAAAAGCAAGATGCCTTTAAGTGAATGGTACGTAGTTATTCCTGTGTCCTCATGGTGGTAAAAGGATTAACATGCTTCAGTACATGCATCCTTAGTAAGTTCATCAAATGTTTTCAACTGAATCTAAGTGGAATCCTATGCTGCTTTGCCTGTCAATAAGATAGGATGAATTCGTGTCCTGAGCTGCAGAGTGCAAGTGACTGCTTGTATCACACCAGCAGTCAGCTCATCTACATTTTGTCAGGTTTGCACTTAAAAGGTTGATTTTAACCTGTAGCACCGAAGGGTCCAAGACTATTGTAGCAAGGCTCTGGGTACAGTTCAAAGCTGACCCACTATCTAGTCCCAGTTAAGGGTAGAAATCTCATTCTGATAAAGTTCCAGCTGCTCCTGTTGTACTCTATTCCAAAATTGTGAATGTCACTCCTGGTCCTAGACACAACAGAGATTGGGACCAGGAGGGGTGACTGAGCATTTAATAAGCAATAAAAAAGCTCAAAAATCATTAGAGGAACCACCTTGTAGACTTTGATAGAATTCCTTACACTGACATTATGCCCTCTGTTCCTAGACATTCTCTGAAGTGGAAAACAAACTCTTCCCCTGCCACCATGACAAACTCCTTAAGAATTCTATATGATTCAATAAGATCTCCTCTTGTTCTTCTAAACTGAGTACAAGCCCAATCTGTCCTCATAAAAAAAGTCCCTCTAATTCCAGGATCAAACTAGTTCACTCTACCCAGGCCTTTCAATATTCTGTAATGTTCAATGAGACACCCCTGATAGAGTCTTCACCACTCCTCATATCTTCATCCCTAGGATTATTCTTATAAACTACTCCAAGACTAGCACGTCGTTCTTTAGATATGGGCCAGAAATATCTCATCTGCTCTTGTATTCTAGCTCTCTTGAAATGAATGCTGACATTTCAATCGCCTTCCCACCTGCCATATGAACCTGTATGCTAGCCGAAAGAGAATTCTGAACTTGGACTCCTAAGTCCTTTTGTGCTTCAGATTTTTGAAGCCTTTCACTGTTCAGAAAATAGTCTACAGCTCTATTCTTCTTTCCAAAGTGCATGATCTCACACTCTCCAACATTATATTACATCCATGACTTCTTTGCCTACACTCCTAGCTCCTTCTGTCACCTTCCTACTTCATCATCTCTGTATCTCCACCTATCTTTGCACCATCTGCAAACTTAGCAACAATATCATAGACATACAGCTCGAGATCAGTTAACTCGGCATAAAACTGAGTATAAAATCTGCACTTGTTTGCTTTTGCATATCAGGTCCACACTGGGCAATACAGTTCCCATCAGGAACAATTTAATTATTATCAATTTATCATATTTCAAACTTTGCCTCCAGATTTTTTGTGATGTTTTTCATTGCTGTGTTCCTTGCCACACAAAATAATTAATTATTTCATGACTATTAACTCAAGTAATTCTAAAACTTTAACAGATTACAAATATACACACAACTCCGAACCAAATATTGATGTACATGAAGGATTATATTCAATGAACTGTTTTCCCATTAAGTTCAAAATGCTGACTGGGTTATAACATTGCATCTCAAAATACAATGAAAACTCTGTGTCAGACTTGCAAAAAAACCATTTTAAGAGTGTCGACATTTCTTTGCACTACCAGTTACACTGACAGGATGTGCAGTGAATGGCCAATTTCCAATCCATCTTGATAATGTTAATTGGAAAAGCAAAAGTTGTTAATGGACTTGATCTTCTCATATAGGTCTCCTGTTAGCTCCACAACAACCTGCTCACGTAATAATAAACTTCAGCAACCTTAATAAGATTTTGCTTCTATCACTTTATCTTGCAAGTCTGGGGACATAAAACTAACTTTAAAAGAAATTAAATCTTTGTCAAAGTATCCTCAAAGTGGGTTCCAGCAACATAACCTGTTACTCCATGTAATGCCATTACCTACCATTGGTTTCTTTCTCGATAGCCCTTCAAACAATAAGACTATGGAAACAAGAATCCTCACTTCAGAAATGAATGATCAGCCATATCTTTATGGCAGAACTCTGATGTGAAATTGGTAGGGTCATTGTGCATTGTGTTTTCATTCTAATACTACTGGACAGGTCAGATCCTAAAAAGATATCTAGCTTGATAGAATTATTTAAAATTTTATTTTAGTTAACATGGTGATCAGTCAAAATCTAGTCACATGAGACTGCAGAGTTTCTTTAACAACAAAACTGAAACTTAGAACACAATATAAAAAATTTTTTAAAAAATCAGCGTAGAACATGGTTAAAAAGATCTTTAAACACACACAAAAAACATTTGACACATTTTCCAACATCATTTCTTTACAGAGATTTAAATCCAGAGAAATTTTGATCATTGTTTTCTAAGGGGCCTTTTACTCTCATATCGTTTATTAAGCCTGCTTATTTACATACTATCAGATCCAAAGTAGCCTGATTCCTGGTTGGGTCCACAACATATTGTTCTAAGAAATTGTCCCCAATACACCATGAAAGTGTGTAAGTTCAAATATCGACCATACTATTTCTTTACAGCTATTCCTTTTGAAATTCTTCTCAGAATATAAATGTGGAGCATGTATTGAGATGGAGAACCCATCAGTTGACAATACCCAACAGCACTGTGATCAAGATTAACAGCCTCCAGATTGTAAAACAAGCACAGCTTGCTGACAACGGCCTCATCCTTGAGTCTATGAAGGTAACAGTTCTCAAACTTTACCATCGGCATCTTTCTCTTTCTGTAAGTTTCAGTTCGATTCATGCTGTATCAGTTGTACTAGAATGTGTTTCTGCATCTATTAAATTGTAATATATTTTATATCCCACTGAGGCTATTTGGCTACTTTATTTGTACCATCCATCATTCTAAATTGGTTTAAGGAGTGTCCAGTTTGTATTGTGTTTATTTTATTTTGAATCAGAGTGGACTGATAATTTTACATTTTTTATCTGCTATCAAAGAGCATGTGAATTGATTATCCTAAAGTACGTTTTTTTGGAAATTTTCCTGATTACTTCTATGCCACATTAACCCAATATTTAACAAAAGGGTTTCTGTCACCTTCAGTCCATCAGCTCTGAAAAACTGTTAAAAAATTTTGGCTCCTTTATTCTATAAGAGTCACCAAAGTTAGTAAATCAAAAGCTTTATGACAAAAATGATACAGTGCTGTGCCCAGAATCTAGTAATAAGGTGGAAAACAAGAAACAGAAGCACAAGAGGAACATACAGCGTGTTAAGCCTTCTCCACCATTCAATATTAGTGTGGCTGATTTTGTCTTTCTTCACTTCTCAATATATTTTCTATTCCTCACACAATTCTGTCAAGCTTTCAACATTCACCAAAATTAGTTTTAGTTAAAATGGCGCTGCGATCCTCAAGTTAGCTTTAATTATGAGAGCTATGCATGCCTGTAGGATAGAGGCATGGCCTCATCCACCTTATGGAAACTGTGCATTTACAGCAGTGGGCTGAAAGAATGCATTGGAATATTTGTAATATTACACCATTATTTTACCCAGCCAGCCATGCCTCTATATCAAACAGTCAGGGGTACAACTTGGGCTTCTTATCAAGTGTTGTAATGCTGCTTTGTCCATAAAAGAAATTGACCAAAAGCTTCTTCATACAGCACTCAGATGAAACATTCCTGTCCTGGACAGCGACAGTAGTAAATGACAGGCCAGATGGTGCCATACAGTCCCTTGGCTGTATCAAATGATACGTGCGACTACTGGTAACTATATAGAACATGATATGATGTTCTATTTTTGAGAATTCATGCTGATGTTTGCAGTCAAACTTCCTGGCTATGTTATCTCTTCCCTTACAGAAACACAGACATAGCAGACATAAAAGAAATCCAGCAACTGGGAAGCTGGGGGATTTAGTATTACAGCATTTGAAATGAATAATATATATTGTGAAGCGGGGAAAGGGAAATTATGAGTTTCATTTTGAAAACCAGCCAATATCTTCGACTGAACAACATCAGCAAATGGGAAATAAACTTAGATATTAATCAGTTGTTACAGCAAGCTATAGGCTATCAACTTGCATTGTGGTTTACCTGGTCAATGACAAGAACTTCAGTGCAATATTCATCCATGCCATTCTTTTCAAAGTCTCCTTAGATTATATAATGAATCTATAACAGGCAGCTTCCATGGAAATTTAACCCCATTCTGTACTCCTATCCATAGTCATTACAAAGAGAGCCCTCCTGTCTCGTTGACTGGTGGTATTGGAGGCTCAAATGATCATTGGAAATTGATCTTCCCAGATAATATTTTTTTGCATCATCTGTAATTCACCACATTTGGGATTGAGAGGCTTATTTGTGAAGCTTTCAAGTAGGGTTCAAGTTTCCATGTTTCTTACTAGGAATATGTGCACTCTGATTTTGCTCACATGTGATTGGCCCAAAAGGACTGACACATCATAGGTTAGATTAGGTTGCTTACAGTGTGGAAACAGGCCCTTTGGCCCAAAAAGTCCTCACTGACCCTCCGAAGAGCAACCCACTCAGACCCATTCCTCTACATTTACCCCTTCACCTAAAAACACAGGCAATTTGGCATGGCCAATTCACCTAACCTGCACATTTTTGGACAGTGGGAGGAAACCCACACAGACACGGGGAGAATGTGCAAACTCCACACAGACAGTTGCCTGAGATGGGGAAATGAATGCGGGTCTCTGGCACTGTGAGGCAGCAGTGCTAACCACTGTGCCACCGTGATAAACCCTAACCTTGCACAAACTTTGAAGCATGACTTATTCCATATTTGGCAGAGTATCCAGATTGTGCAATAGGTCAAATCAGCCATGTCAGCAGCAAATCATTCTTGACTCCAAGAGACTGTCTAACTAAGAGAGAGAGATATATGTCCTTTGTCATAGAGGAAACAAAGCTTGCATTTGGTCTTTATTTGAGGATCATGTTGCTGTCCAGTGTCATACCCACTTGCCTGTGAACACAGCTGACTATGTAAGCTTGGCTAACCTTCCCTTATATGCATCACCAAGGAAAGATAGTTGGAGACTGTTTCTAATGTGGATAAATAGACTGTTGTAAATACACTCAAGGTCCTGTAATGTTGGTGCAGGATCGGAATGAGTGGTAAACTGGCTAATATTAATAATAGAAATACAGACATCAATGTGCGTGAAACAGATGTCTCATTAGAGATTGTTTGTGTCAAAGCTTCACTCACCTTGCTGTTCCAAGTGGAATAGAATGTAAGTTCAGAAGTAGTTGAAAGAGAGACGCTGACAGGAGCTGATAGGATTTCCTAAGAATGCAATGGCATTCCAGAGATGGGATACATGGCTCATCTGTTTCCATCTGCCTTTTTTTTCCCTTTCTTTCTTTACTGCTTCTTTTGACTTCCTTTTCTCCTTTCTCAGCAGCATCGGTAGTGGCTGAAATGGTGGGGAAGACAGAAGCAGCAAAGTATGCCAGATTGGGATTTGGCAACTTCAGTCTGGGGTGGGCCCACTGTTGGGTCTGAGCCCAGATCGGGACCTACCAGCTCAGGTGTGGGGTTGACCCACTGTCGGGACTGAGCCCAGATCGGGACCCACCAGTTTCAGTGGCAAGAGTCACCCAATGTGGATTCGTGGCAGCGACATCAATGGAGACAAGATGGCATTGAAGAATGGTGACACATTTCCAGTGGCACGGTTCCAGGACATAGGCCAGGTACCCCATGGTGGCGGTGTTCTGGCTGTGGCAGTGTGCAGGGACTTGGGGCAACTGAGTGCTCATCGACTGAGAGATGGACTTTATAGCTTTGTTTTCCTGGCAGCGAGGATTCATGGCAGAGGGGTGGGAATAATGTGGACATTTCTTTTTCATTTGGCTTTTTCTTTTATTTCTGCTTCTGTTTTTAATTCTGTCTTTTGTATACTAAGATGGCATGGGAGAATAGTAACATTGTGTACTTTCCACTGTACTCCTGTATTCAAGTACACATGACAATAAAAGCTAAATCTAGATACCTTTCTCCTGGGTGAACAAAGTGGCTTACTGACCCAGTATCTCTTGCATGTTTCTCCATTGCCCTGAAATCAACTACATTCATGGCCTCCACCACAGGCTCATTCAAATTATTGTCACCTGAGGAGGAATGCTGTTCATCACCTCACATCATTTTACAATAGTTTTCCATGTCACATGGTCACAGTGCATTGCATACCAAGAATACTTGTGTTGCTCTCTGCAATGTGCACTGTCGAGCCCATGTGGACCAGTTAAGGCAGAGCATCTGCTTTTTCAATTAGTCAATAGTTTGTTTGATGATTCCAGTGGAGATACAAGCTACATTGTAACACTCTTCTGGTGTATATGGGATTGCCTCTCTGGTGTCAACAATCATGTACGGAGAGGATAGCCCTGGTCACTGTTGTCCATTGTCCTCCGCAGAACAATGTCAGTGCACTGTCATTGCAATCTACCTATTGAAATCACTCAAGCATAAAATTGTCATGTTAAAACATAAAGCTGCCTCAAACTCACTAGAGAGACTCAGGCATTACCAGCACAGTTGGTCAGGCTTCAGTCATACAGCTGGCTGTGTCCTTTGTCTCTGAGCTCTGAGGTCAGGGTCATGCTTCTGCGATGGTTGATTCTAGTTACCACTTTCAATGTTTTCAAAATTACTACTTTCATATGTTTTCTCTTGATTTTCCAGAAAGTTTGACTTCTGCTGAGGGTCCTCATGACTCTGAGATCATCCATCCAAGGGTCATAAAATACATCAGTTTCATTGTCCTCCCTTCTGTCTTTAATTTTGTGATCTTGATAATTACAAAGTTCAGGCAGCGCTTATCACTAGATGTCTGTTAATTACCGGTTCATGACTCTGCCTTGCACATTAGGCTATTGTTCCTGTAAAGTTGGCCACTTTTCCCATTATTTTTGGAGAAGCTGAGTTGTTAACCATATTGGTGTAGGAATTAAGATGCTTCTGCATCATCCAATCTCCAGCTATCAACTTGTTCTGGGACCTCAAGAAATTTCAGGACAAGGTTGTGTGGTTGGGGACTGATGGTAGCTTTCTGCTAATCACACAAAATGTAAGAATCTTGAGAGCTCCCTGGGAGTGGGAACACACATGAATGAAACTTTCCTGTGATTCCAGATCAACTGCATGCCCAAAATGAGAAAGTTCTTGCCACTCACAATTTTGTGGCTGGCCTGAAGGGATTCCAATAATCACGTATGTGCAGATCGATGAACCCTGGCACTCTACAGAAACAAGCAATGGTCGCAAAGCCCAATATTATTGCCCACTTCTGTGAAGAAATTGATGTTGCGTCATAGAAAAGAACTTTGTTACCTCCTTTACATACCCATGTGTGCCAGTCTTTTAAATGCTTTACATGTCACCCACAAGTCCCTGGATAATCGCTGGTGAGAGAATTGAATATTGTAGTCAGCTTAGGGCTATTGGCATAAGGTTCCAGTCAAATCCATGTTGCTGCAGAATTACACGTACCTCAGTCACTGCCTCCCTGGATAGCCTCATTTCCTGCCTGGCATTGCCTCTCTTACGTTTATAAGTAGTTGATTCTCATCTTGAAGACAAAATTACATGACAGTGCCTATCTCCCACCGTGGATCACTGCCATCTGAACAATCTGTCTTGCTGGTCATGTTGCTGTTGGTCTTGTCACATTCTCCCTTCCTACTCCTGAGGTTGCACTCATGTTGAGTGTATCATACCCATAACAAATAGAGCATGTTAACTGTGTGAAGAAGGCAGGCAATGATAGGTGCTACGACACGGGGTAAACCCTCCTGCTTAATTTAAAACCAGCAACACAGAAAAGATTTGTTCCTTGCAGTAATCTGTAAAAATCAAGTAGCCAAGAACTATTTAAAGTAAAAATTAACAACTTTATTTCTTAAAGTATAACAGGGAATAATTAACTAACCATGATTTATAATTTATTTCTATAACCTATCTTTTATCTTCCCTTCTATAATACTAGTCCAATAAAACTCCCAATTAAAATTTTCAAAACAACTCTTCTTATTTCAAAACCAGGCAGCTGTAGGCTCTTGTCTTCGGATCTTCCTGTGTCTTCTTTTCTCCTTGTTAGGAATTTCTGTGTTACAGGTTACTGATCAAAAAGGGACTTTTTAAGAGAGATATTTTTTTCATGAAGTCTGTTACATGCTAGGACATGGTAGATCTCTCAACTGATCAATTTTCTCCTGGTCTTATACCCCAGAGCATCAGATTGTGTCATTGGCTTTTAAGATTCTCAATATATTCAATTCAAGCTTGATTGGAAATTGGTATTTTTATTGGGGTATAATTTAAACTGATTGACCAAATTCAAATTTGTTTTTGTCTCCAGCCAATGAACTATTCGAGTTGATCACCCCAGCATGACATGCATCGTTGCCTTATTGAGAACACGTGGTGCGGTCCAGTAGTTCTACTGCCTTTAACTCTCTTAAAGGTAGACCCATGTCTTCATAACACCTCCCCCTTTAAGAAAAAATAAACCATCATAATGAAAAGACAGCTTCATTTTTTTCTCTACTTTTTAAACTCATTATGCTAACATACAGACAACTTTAATATAAGTTCATCTTAACTTCTTCCATATGCCCATAAAACAATATATAAAGACAAATCTCATCTAAACTCTATCAGTTAAATCCACAATAACACAATAACACACATTCTTCTGACCCACAACATGAATTTTAAATTAAAAATCTGTAACATAAGACTCCAACGGAATAGCCTCATATTCTTATCATTAAAACGTTCTAAGAATGTAAGTGGATTGTAGTCAGTGGACACACTCCTCTCTGACACATTGTTCATGACATACACATTAAAATGTTGTAAGGCCAGTACCAAACCCGGTAGTTCCTTTTCAATTTTGGAGTACTTCTTCTGCTGGATGTTGACCTTCAAAAAGTAACCGACTGGCAGTTCAATCCCATCCTCATCTTCCTGGAGGAGTACAGCTCCAACTCCAATGTTACTAGCATTGATGGTGACTTTAAAGAGTTTAGAAAAGTTTGGTGTAGCTAAAACTGGTTTGGTGGTTAGTATCAATTTCAAATGGTCAAATGCCTCCTGGCATGGTTCTATCCACTGAAAGTTTGTGTTCTTCAGCAAATCAGTTAACGGTGCCACCGTACTGCTGAAGTTTGGAATAAACTTCTGATAGAATCAGCTGAGTCCTAAGAATTGAAGCACCTCCTACTTCGAGGTTGGTGTGGAAATTCCTCAGTGGCCTTCGTCTTTGCATTCCATGACCAATGTTATCTCCCAAGAATGTCACCTCTGCTTTTGCAAATTTGGTTTTATTTATGTTTATTGCCAGTTTTGCTTCTCGTAGTCATTCAAAGAGTTCTGCCAACTGTACCAAGTGATCTTTCCAGGAATTACTAAAGATCACTACATCGTCTAAACAGACCGTCGCTCCCCTCACCACCTGACGCCTGGAGGAAGAACACCTCAGATCTTCCGCCTCGGAACACTTCAACCCAGGGCATCAATGTGGACTTCATTTTCCTCATTTCCCCTACCCTCCCCTTACCCCAGTTCCAACCTTCCAGCTCAGCACCATCCCCATGACCTGTCCTACCTGCCAATCTCCTTTCCCACCTATCCGCTCCACCCTCCCCTCTGACCTATCACCTCCATCCCCACCCCCATTCACCTATTGTACTCTTTGCTACCTTCTCCCACCCTCCTCTCTGACCTATCACCTCCATCCCCACCCCATTCACCTATTGTACTCTTTGCTACCTTCTCCCACCCTCCTCTCTGACCTATCACCTCCATCCCACCCACATTCACCTATTGTCCTCTTTGCTACCTTCACCTCAGCCCCCCAATAACCCCCCACCCCCATTTATCTCTCCACCCTGGAGGCTTCCTGCCTTTATTCCTGATGAAGGGCTTTTGCCCAAAATGTCGATTTTCCTGCTCCTCGGATGCTGCCTGACCTGCTGTGCTTTTCCAGCACCACTCTGATCTAAAGGCTGCACAGTTTGTTAACCCAGCCACAACTTCATTCATGAGTCTTTGGAATGTGGCAGGTGCGTTCTTCTTTCCAAAGGGCATCACTTTAAACTGATATAGCCCATATAGTGTTACAAACACAGAATTTTTTTTTGCCATCTCTGATAAAGGTACCTGCCAGTAACCAAGCATTAAGTCCAACTTGGTGATGTAACTGGCTTGTCCAACTTTCTCAGTACAGTCCTGTAATCTCAGAATTGGGTATGAGTCTGATTTTGTAACAGCGTTGACCTTCTGATAATCCACACAGAATCGTTGAGTTTTGGAACTAAGACAATCGGCGAACTCCACTCACTCTGGATTGGTTCAATGATGCCCTCCTCGAGCATGGCCTCCACCTCCATCTGGACCTGTCTGGCTTTGAGAGGATTAAGCCGACAGGGGTGTTGTTTCATTGTAGCAGTATTCCCTATATCTATGTCATGTACAACAGCACTAGTCCTTCCCACCTGATTCTTACATATGTCCCTGAATTGTAGCAACAAATCTTTCAATTCTGTTCTATGCTCCTGAGACAGATAACTTACTAATCTATCCCATTCCTCAAGGACTTCTTCATTTTTAAATATATGTTGAGGGACCTCAAAATCCATATCATCTGGGTTTGATTCCTCACTCTGAGGGGCAGTAACTAACAGTTCTCCAGTTCTTTCTCTCCAATGTAATATGGTTTCAACATGTTCACGTGACATACCTGATACCCTTTCTTTCTATCTGGCATCTTTATTAAATATTTCACCCGACAACTTTTTCTCAATTTGATAAAGACCACTAAACCTGAATTTGAACGACTTTCCAATCATTGGTAATAGTACTAACACGTTGTCCCCTTGGGAAAACATCTGACTCTCAGAATTTTTATCTGCCACCTGCTTCATTCTGTACTGTGCTCTCTTTTGGTGCTGTTTAGCTAACTCACCTGCTCGATTGAATCTCTCCCTTCCCTCCACTATATAATCTAATTGTGAGATCTCCGACTTTGGTCCTGTCAATTTTTCTTTCATTAATTTCAAAGGGCCTCTCACTTCATGACTGAATATTAACTCAAACAGAGTAAATTGAGTAGATTCATTTGGGTCAACTCTAATGTCAAACAATACAAATGGGATATCTTTATCCCAGTCATTCGGGTAATCCTGACAGTATGCTCTCAACATGGTCTTCAAGATCTGATGCTACCTTTCTAAAGCTGCCTGGGATTCAGGATGATACGCACTGGATTTAAAGTGCTGTATACCTAAGCTATCCATAACCTCCTTAAACAGCTGAGCAGTAAAACCTCACCCTTGGTCTGACTGAATCTCTCTGGGTAGCTCATCCTGTGTGAAAAAAGCGACTAACTCCTCTACCACCCTTTTTTGCCTTGATACTCTGTAATGGAATTGCCTCCAGAAATCTGGTAGATACATCCATTATGATTGATAAGTACTGGTTCCCACTTTCAGTTCTTGGGAAGGGACCTACACAATCAATTATAACCTGCAGGAAAGGCCCTTCAAATGCAGGAATTAGCAACAAAGCTGGTAGTTTTATTACCGCTTGTGGCTTACCTATCATTTGGCATATATGATACATACGGCAAAAGTTAACCACATCCTTGTGCATTCCAGACCAATAAAAATGTTTTTGTACCTTAGCCTGAGTCTTTTGTACCCCTAGGTGACCTCCTACAGGTAGTTCATGTGCAACCTGTAACACTTCCTGTCTGTATGCTATCAGGAACACAATCTGGGGCACTTCAACCCATTTCTCCTCTGCACTAACCTGCCGTGGTCTCCAGTTCCATCTGAGGATTCTATCTTTTAGATAATAACTCTCTGGAATGTTCTCTGCTTCCTTTTCAGAGGACACATCCACATATTTATCTTTTGTCTTGCAATTGCAAGTCTCTTAGCCTTTCAGGACTAAACATTTCTGTGTGACCCTCTGCCTGTTCAGGCTTTTCCTGCACCATTACTTCAAACAGGGTGTCCACTAAATGAACCTTAACACCTTCATCTTTCCCTTTACTTTTGACTTCATGCTGTGACTTATGATAGTGGGATCTGGTTACTACACAGTCTGGGAAAATACCAGGATACTTATGTTTTAACTCCTCAGTTTCTTGGATTTCCTTGGGCTTCTCCACAACAAGCGGTGTCACTCCCACCTTGGATCCTGCCAAATCATTCCCAAGAACAAACTGAATTCATGGAACTGACACTCTGTCAATCACTTCCACTGTTACTTCCCCAGTTTTAAGTTGGCACTCCAGCTTGACCGTACACAGAGGAATGCTAAATTTCTGTTTATCTATCCCACAAATTACCACACTTCGCATAACAGATCAGAAAGAGTGCATAGTCATAGAGTCATAGAGATGTACAGCATGGAGACAGATCCTTCAGTCCAACTCGTCCATGCCAACTAGATACCTCAACCCAAATTTAGTCCCACCTGCCAGCACCTGACCCATATCCCTCCAAACAGTTCCTACTCATATACCCATCCAGATGCCTTTTAAATGTTGCAATTGTACCAGCCTCCACCACTTCCTCTGGCAGCTCATTCCATACACGCACCACCCTCTGTGTGAAAAAGTTGGCCCTTAGGTGTTCACTCATCTCTTACCATCAGTGACTGGTTAGATCCTTATCTCTAAAAATTATCACTTCTTGTTCTTCTCCCCCAGTTCTTTCTGAGTAAACTTTACCCACAGAGGTGAATTCTTTGTGGAGATCAGGTACTAACTCCATACTCAGTCCCTGTCTGGGCTGTGCACTCTCCTGCAGCTCCTTGACTTTTCTTGGGGTCTCCTTTACTACCTTCACTAATGCCACTGGCTTAGTTTATTTTGCCACATCTTTTCCCACAGTTCCTTTCTTTAACAACCAGCGCTGTGTCTTTACGTGCCCTACTTTACCACAGTGGAAACATCTGAGGCCTTTCACCTCCTCTCCATCCTCTTGGGCTTCCTTTTTATCCTGTGGTAAAATCTTACCAGTGCTCTCTCCTCTTGGTTTCATAGTGTAGGATCTCCCCTTCTCCCAACTTCTATCCCTTACAGGACAAAATTCTGGCCAGAGGCTTGTTTTATGCACCAACATGTATTCATCTGCTAATTCTGCTGCCCTTCTCACTTCCTGAGCTTTCTGTTCCTCCACATGAATTCTTACCATCTCTGGAAGTGAGTTTTTAAACCCCTCCAGCAGAACAATATCTCTTAGAGCCTCAGATGTCCTAACTATTTTGAAAGCATGCACCCATCGATCAAATTAATTACATTAAATTCTTTCAAACTCAGCATAAGTCTGACCTGGTTCATTTTTTGTGCTTATGAACCTCTGCCTATATGCTTCTGGTCCAATTCATAAGACCTTAAAATAGCCTGTTTGACCTCTTCATAATCCCTTGACCCCTCATCTGACAGTGCGGTAAATACCTCACTAGCTCTACCTAACTAGTCTAAACTAGCATTACCCATAAATCCTCAGACCACTCCATCTGCCTAGCCAATTTTTCAAATGAAATTTTAAAATTTCAACATCTTTCTCATCAAAATGTGGCAGAGTTTTGACATTTTTAAATATATCATTACCTTCTCTTTTAATCTCCATCCTGTTAATTTGACTTTGCTGACTAAGTCACAACTTCTCAAGTTTAAATTCTCTCTCGCTTTCTGTTTTTTTCTCTCTCTTTCACTTTCCCTTTCTTCACTCTCTTTTTGCTGAGCCAAGAACATTCTCTCTCTCTTTTTCCTCTCTCTCTGTTTTCTCTCTTTGTTTAACTTCTAACTCCATTTTCCTCAATTGTAATCTAAGTTTTTATACCTCTTCTGCATTTGTCTCTTTCTCTGATACACCAATGTGTTTAACTGATTTCCTTACAATTTCAGCTTTATTGTTATACTTTGTAAAACCTAAATCTAACTTCTTTGCTAATTCTAGAAGTATGGCCTTTTTCTTTCCTTCTAAACTTGAGTGGCAAATTTGAGAATCATCTTCAAATCTCAGAACCTAAGTAGATTAGATTCCCTACAGTGTGGAAACAGGCCCTTCATCCCAACAAGTCCACACTGACCCTCTGAAGAGCAACCCACCCAGACCCATTTCCCTACACCTAACACTATGGGCAATTTAACATGGCCAATTCACCTAACCTGTACATCATTGGATTGTAGGAGGAAACCGGAGCACCCGGAGGAAACCCACGCAGACACAGGGAGAATGTGCAAACTCCACACAGACAGTTGCCCGAGGTGGGAATATGAACCCGGGTCCCTGGCACTGTGAGGCAGTAGTGCTAACCACTGAGCCACCATGCCACCGCAACCTCTTCAGCATTTCGCTCACTTGTAATTTAATCAACCACATGTCACCAAAATTAAACAAACTGTCTCACCTACGTTTTATTTAAAGATCTAGGATACTAAACTGCAAGTGTTTAAATCTGCTGGGATTTTCATACCCCCAAATCTATTCAAATTTGTCTATACCAGTTCAAATCACGGACCTGAGCCCCCAAACTGTTATGATATGGGATAAAACCAGCAACACTGAAACGATTTATGACCTGCAGTAATTTATAAAAATTGAGTGGCCAAGAACACAAGATACAAATGAATTGAGTTTAGTCAAAAGAAGATGATAGGTACACTCCACTGGCTAAGCATGAGCAATGAGATTAAGGACCACATTAACCACTGCAGTACTTAGTGTAGATAGCAAGCCATTGGTGTTTGCGATACGAGACATATCATGGTTGAAATATGCTGTGAACCTGTTCATTCTTAGAGAAACTGATTAAATTGCGATATTGACTGTTATTATGACCCCTGACAGTAGACCAACTGATGTCACTAACTATTTGTGAGATTTTGGTTTTTCTTTATCCTTTTTTAAGGATGTTCAAGTATCACTGGCAAGGCTATCATCTGTGCCCATCTCTGACTGTGTTTGAAATGAATGGCTTTCTAAGCCATTTCAGAGGGCAGTTAAGAGTCAACCACACCAGGGGAGACAACAGTGTTAGTGGTATTGTCTCTAGACTGTTAATCCAGAGCACCACTAATCCAGAATCTGGTTTCCAGCATCTGCAGTCATTGTTTTTACCTTGTTAATCCAGAGATGAAAAGTGTGGTGCTAGAAAAGCACAGCAGGCCAGGCAGTATCCAAGGAGCAGGAGAATCGATGTTTCGGGCATAAACTGAAGGGCTTATGCCTGAAACGTCGATTCTCCTGCTCCTCGGATGCTGCCTGGCCTGCTGTGTTTTTCCAGCACCACATTTTCAACTCTGGTCTCCAGCATCTGCAGTGCTCACTTTCTCCCTGTTAATCCAGAGACTCAGGTAATGTTCTAGATGCACAGATTTGAATCCAACTATGGCAGATGTGAATTCAATAAGAATCTAGAAATAAGAGTCTCATGGTGACCATGAAACCATTGTCAATTGTTGGAAGAACATATGTGGTTCAGTAATGTCCTCTAGGGAAGAAAACTACCATCCTTACTTGGTCTGGTCTACTGGTGACTTAAGATCCACAGCAATGTGGCCTAGTCAACAATGCCCTCATCCTGTGAATTGATAAAAGAAAATGTTGCTGTGGGTCTGGAGTTGTGTGTAGGCCAGACCAGGTAAGAGTGGTAAACCTCTTTCCTCAAAGGGCATGTAGAGTGCTTGAAAGTACACTTCAACCATTATGAGTTATGAGTGGCAATTGCATACATTTCTTTGGAAAAACGTTCAAATCTATTATAAAGGATGCAATTGCAGAGCTTGTAGAAATACTTTTGTATTATCAAGCAGAGTTGACGTGGCTCATGTAGGGAAACCACTCCTGACAAACTTACTCAAATTCTTTGAGGAGGTGACAAGCAGGATAAATAAAGGGGAAGTGGAGGATGCAATACATTTGCATTTTCAGGAGACATTTGATAAGTTCCCAAATACTACAGTTGCATGGTAGCTTAGCGGTGGGCACGGCTGTCTCACAGCATAGGAACCTGGGTTTGATTCCATCTTCAGATAACTGTGTGGAGTTTACACATTCTCCCTGTGTCTGCATGGGTTTCATAGAACATAGAACATTATAGTGCAGTACAGGCCCTTCGGCCCTCGATGTTGCGCTGACCTGTCATACCAATCTGAAGCCCATCTAACCTACACTATTCCATATACGTCTTTATGCTTGTCCAATGATGACTTAAATGTACTTAATGTTGGCGAATCTACTACTGTTGCAGGCAAAGCATTCCATACCCTTACTACTCTCTGAGTAAAGATACTACCTCTGCCATCTGTCCTATATCTATCACCCCTCATTTAAAGCTATGCCCCCTCGTGCTCGCCGTCACCGTACTTGGAAAAAGGCTCTCCCTGTCCACCCTATCTAACCCTCCAGGTACTCCAGTTTCCTCCCACAGTCAAAAGATGTGCAGGTTAGGAAGATTGGCCATGCTAAATTGACCATAGTGTCTAGGGATGTGCAGGCTATTGCATTAGCCATGAAAATGCAGCATTACAGGAATTGAGTGTGGGGGGGGGAGGTGGGGTTGGGCCTGGGTGGGGTGCTTTTTGGAAGGTAGATTCGAAGCGCCGCTTCACACTGTAGGGATTCTATGGTTAAACTACTTAAGATAAGCAGTCATTATACTGGAGGTAATATGTTAGCATAATTAAAGAATAGACCAACTAATAGCAGACAGACACAATGATAACCTGTAACAAGGGATAGGCCACAGGATTCAGTGCTCAAGCTGCAATTATTTACAATTTTTATAATGACTTGGATGAGGAAAGTGAATGTACTATAGCTAAGTTTGCGGATAATTCCAAAGCAGCAAAAGGCAAGTACTGGTGATGGCACAAGGGTCTGCAGAGGAATATAGACAGTTAAGGAGTTGACAAAAACCTTGCCAGATTGACTATAATATGGGGAAATGTGAGGTTCTGCACTTTGGCAGGAAGAATAGAGAAGGAGAAAGACGGCAGAAAGCTGTGGGGCAGAGGGATTTGCGAGTCCTTGTCCAAGAAACACAAAAACATTAGTGAAGGAAAGGTACGTTGTAGTTGGAGGCAGATCAGAGAAGGTTCATGAGGTGGATACCAGGTATGGTGGGATTGTCATTGGAGGCAAACTTAAGTAAATTGGGCCCATGTTCATTGGAATATCGAAGAATGAGAAGCAAACTTATTGAAATATGTAAGATTCTTTGGGGACTTAATAGGAAGATGGGAAAAGTTGGTTTCTCTTGTGGGAATGTTTAGGACTGAAGACATGATCTTATAATAAGATATAACCCTTTTTAAAACAGAGATGAGGAGGAATTTCTTTTCTTAGAGGGAGGGTAGTAATCTGTGGAATTACTTACTTCAGGGTGCTGTTGAAGCTGGGTCGTTAAGCATATTCAAGATTGAGATAGATTTTTAATCAATAATGGAATTGACAGTTATAGAGAAACAGGAAAGTAGGGTCAAGGATTATCAGACCATCATTGAAGGGTGCAGCAAACTTGCTAGACTGAATGGCTTACTTTAGCACCTACATCTTTTGGTTTTATGAGTGAAACATTAATCTGTTTTATAAAGGATTGAGAAACTAAACACCATGCATCATCTCCACACTACTTCTTTTTAAAGAATAGAAAGGGAGGCAAGAGAGGAGGGGGAGTGGCATTTTTGATAAGGGATAGCATTGCAGCTGTGCTGA
The DNA here is from genome assembly GCF_047496795.1 of Chiloscyllium punctatum. Taxonomy (NCBI): domain Eukaryota; kingdom Metazoa; phylum Chordata; class Chondrichthyes; order Orectolobiformes; family Hemiscylliidae; genus Chiloscyllium; species Chiloscyllium punctatum. The sequence goes on along the minus strand of NC_092763.1, from coordinate 57,530,229 downwards.
GGGAGGATATTCCTGGAAATACATCCAGGGAAGTTATTTGTGTGGAACTGAGAAATAAGAAAGGGATGATCACCTTATTGGGATTGTATTATAGACTCCACAATAGTCAGAAGGAAATTGAGAAACAAACTTGCAAGGAGATCTCAGCTATCTGTCAGAATAATAGGGTGGTTATGGCAGGGGATTTTAACTTTCCAAACATAGACTGGGACTGCCATAGTGTTAGGGTTTAGATGGAGAGGAATTTGTTAAGTGCATACAAGACAATTTTCTGATTCAGTATGTGGATGCACCTACCAGAGAAGGTGCAAAACTTGACCTACTCTTGGGAAATAAGGCAGGGCAGGTGACTGAGGTGTCAGTGGGGGGAGCACTTTGGGGCCAGCGACCATAATTCTATTTGTTTTAAAATAGTGATGGAAACGGATAGACCAGATCTAAAAGTTGAAGTTCTAAATTGGAGAAAGGCCAATTTTGAAAGTATTAAGCAAGGACTTTCGAAGGCTGATTGGAGGCAGATGTTCACGGGTAAAGGGATGGCTGGAAAATGGGAAGCCTTCAGAAATGAGATAACAAGAATCCAGAGAAAGTATATTTCTGTCAGGGTGAAAGGAAAGGCTGGTAGGTGTAGGGAATGCTGGATGACTAAATAAATTGAGGATTTGCTTAAGAAAAAGAAGGAAGCATATGTAAAGTTTACATATAGATAGATCGAGTGAATCCTTGGAAGAGTATAAAGGAAGTAGGCGTATACTTAAGAGTGAAATCAGGAGGGCAAAACGGGGACATGAGATAGCTTTGGCAAATAGAATTAAGGAGAATCCAAAGGGTTTTTACAAATACATTAAGGACAAAAGGGTAACTAGGGAAAGAATAGGGCCCCTCAAAGATCAGCAAGGTGGCCTTTGTGTGGAGCCGCAGAAAATGGGGGAGATACTAAATGAGTATTTTGCATCAGTATTTACTGTAGAAAAGGATATGGAAGATATAGAAAGTAGGGAAATAGATGGTGACATCTTGCAAACTGTCCAGATTACAGAGGAGGAAGTGTTGGATGTCTTGAAACGGGTAAAGGTGGAAAAATACCCAGGATCTGATCAGGTGTATCCAAGAACTCTATGGGAAGCTAGAGAAGTGTTTGCTGAGCCTCTTGCTGAGATATTTGTATCATCGATAGTCACAGGTGAGGTGCCAGAAGACTGGAGGTTTGGCTAACATGCCACTGTTTAAGAAAGGTGATAAGGACAAGCCAGGGAACTATAGACCAGTGAGCCTGACCTTGGTGGTGGGCAAGTTGTTGGAGGGAATCCTGAGGGACAGGATGTACATGTATTTGGAAAGGCAAAGACTGATTAGGGATAGTCAACATGGCTTTGTGCGTGGGAAATTATGTCTCATAAACTTGACTGAGTTTTTTCAAGAAATAACAAAGAGGATTGATGAGGGCAGAGCAGTAGATGTGATCTATATGGACTTCAGATTGGCATTTAACAAGGTTCCCCTTGGGAGACTGATTAGCAAGGTTAGATCTTATGGAATACAGGGAGAACTAGCCATTTAGATACAGAACTGGCTCAAAGGTAGAAGACAGAGGGTAGTGGTGGAGGGTTGTTTTTCAGACTGGAGGCCTGTGACCAGTGGAGTGCCACAAGGATCAGTGCTGGGCTCTCTACTTTTTGTCATTTACATAAATGATTTGGATATGAGCATAAGAGGTACAGTTAGTAAGTTTGCAGATGACACCAAAATTGGAGGTGTAGTGGACAGCAAAGAGGGTTACCTCAGATTAAACAGGATCTGGACCAGATGGGCCAATGGGATGAGAAGTGACAGATGGAGTTTAATTCAGATAAACGCGAGGTGCTGCATTTTGGGAAAGCAAACCTTAGCAGGACTTATACACTTAATGGTAAGGTCCTAGGGAGTGTTACTGAACAAAGAGACCTTGGACTGCAGGTTCATAGCTCCTTGAAAGTGGAGTCGCAGGTAGATAAGATAGTGAGGAAGGCATTTGGTATGCTTTCCTTTATTGTTCAGAGTATTGAGTACAGGAGTTGGGAGGTCATGTTGCGGCTGTAGAGGACATTGGTTAGGCCACTGTTGGAATATTGCATGCAATTCTGGTCTCCTTCCTACCGGAAAGATGTTGTGAAACTTGAAAGGGTTTTGAAAAGATTTACAAGGATGTTGCCAGGGTTGGAGGATTTGAGCTATAGGGAGAGGCTGAACAGGCTGTGACTGTTTTCCCTGGAGCATTGGAGGCTGAGGGGAGACCTTATAGAGGTTTACAAAATGTTGAGGGGTATGGATAGGGTAAATAGGCAAAGTCTTTTCCCTGGGGTCGGGGCAAGGGAGTCCAGAACTAGAGGGCATAGGTTTAGGGTGAGAGGGGAAAGATATAAAAGAGACCTATGGAGCAACATTTCCATGCAGAGGGTGGTATGTGTATGGAATGAGCTGCTGGAGGAAGTGGTGGAGGCTAGTACAATTGCAACATTTAAGAGGCATTTGGATGGGAATATGAATAGGAAGGGTTTGGAGGGATATGGGCCGGGTGATGGCAGGTGGGACTAGATTGGGTTGGGATATCTGGTCGGCATGGACGGTTTGGACCGAAGGATCTGTTTCCATGCTGTACATCTCTATGACTCTCATTATAAAATCATGAAGGGCATGGATAGAATAAATAGACAAGGTCTTTTCTCTGTGTGTGGGGGAGTCCAGAACTAGAGGGCATAGGTAGAGGGCATAGGTTAGGATGTGTGGATTGGAAAAGTAGATTCCAAGGCAAGAGCGTAATTGATATGTGGAACTTGTTCAAGGAGCAACTATTGAGTGTCCTTGATAAGTACGTACCTATCAGGCAGGGAGGAAAGGGTCGTGTGAGGGAGCCGTGGTTTAATAAGGAGTTGGAATCCCTTGTTAAATGGAAGAGGGCAGCCTTTGTAAAGATGAGACGTGAAGGTTCAATAGGGGCGATTGAGAGTTATAAGGTAGCCCGGAAGGACCTGAAGAGAGAGCTAAGAGCAGCAAGGAGGGGACATGAAAGGTCCTTAGTTGGTAGGATTAGGGAAAACCCTAAGGCTTTCTATAGGTATGTTAGGAATAAAAGAATGACTAGGGTAGGAATAGGTCCAATCAAGGATAGTAATGGGAAGTTGCGTGTGGAGGCTGAAGAGATTGGGGAGGCACTGAATGAATACTTTTCGTCAGTATTCACTCAGGAACAGGGCATTGTTGTCGATATGAATACTGAGGCACGAATAAGTAGAATGGATGGCTTTGAGATATGTAGAGAAGAGGTGTTGGAAATTCTGGCAAGGGTGAAAATAGATAAGTCCCCTGGGCCTGATGGCATTTATCCTAGGATTCTCTGGGAAGCAAGGGAGGAGATTGCAGAGCCATTGGCCTTGATTTTTGTGTCCTCTTTGTCTACAGGAATAGTGCCAGAGGACTGGAGGCTAGCAAACGTGGTTCCCTTGTTCAAGAAGGGGAGTAGGAATAATCCTAGTAACTATAGGCCAGTGAGTCTCACTTCTGTTGTGGGCAAAGTCTTAGAGAGAATTGTAAGGGATAGGATTTATGCACATCTGGATAAGAATGATGTGATCAAGGATAGTCAGCATGGTTTTGTGAAGGGCAGGTCGTGCCTCACAAACCTTATTGAATTCTTTGAGAAGGTGACTAAGGAGGTAGATGAGGGGAAAGCGGTAGATGTGGTATATATGGATTTTAGTAAGGCGTTTGATAAGGTCCCCCATGGTAGGCTACTGCAGAAAATACAGAGATATGGCATTGAGGGTGAGTTGGAGGTTTGGATTAGAAATTGGCTGGCTGGAAGAAGACAGAGGGTAGTAGTTGATGGCAAAGGTTCATCTTGGAGTGCTGTCACTAGCGGTGTTCCGCAAGGATCTGTTTTGGGACCATTGCTGTTTGTCATTTTTATAAATGACCTGGAGGAAGGGTTAGAAGGTTGGGTGAGCAAGTTTGCGGATGATACGAAAGTCGGAGGAGTTGTAGACAGTGAGGAAGGATGTGGCAGGTTACAGCGGGATATAGAGAAGCTGCAGAGCTGGGCAGAAAGGTGGCAAATGGAGTTCAATGTAGCTAAGTGTGAGGTGATTCACTTTGGTAAGAGTAATAAAAAGATGGATTACTGGGCTAATGGTAGACTACTTGGTAGTGTGGAAGAGCAGAGGGATCTTGGTGTCCATGTACACAGATCTCTGAAAGTTGCCACCCAGGTAAATAGTGCAGTGAAGAAGGCATATGGCGTACTGGCTTTTATTGGTAGAGGAATTGAGTTCCGGAGTCCTGAGGTCATGCTGCAGTTGTATAAGACTCTGGTGCGGCCGCATCTGGAATATTGTGTGCAGTTTTGGTCGCCATACTATAGGAAGGATGTGGAGGCACTGGAACGGGTGCAGAGTAGGTTTACCAGGATGTTGCCTGGTATGGTAGGAAGATCCTATGAGGAAAGGCTGAGGCACTTGGGGTTGTTTTCATTGGAGAAAAGAAGGTTTAGGGGTGACTTGATAGAGGTGTACAAGATGATTAGGGGGTTAGATAGGGTTGACAGTGAGAACCTTTTTCCACGTATGGAGTCAGCTATTACAAGGGGGCATAGCTTTAAATTAAGGGGGGGTAGATATAGGACTGATGTTAGGGGTAGGTTCTTCACTCAGCGAGTCGTAAGTTCATGGAATGCCCTGCCAGTAGCAGTAGTGGACGCTCCCTCTTTATGGGTATTTAAGTGGGCATTAGATAGGTATATGGAGGATAGTGGGTTAGTGTAGGTTAGGTGGGCTTTGATCGGCGCAACATCGAGGGCCGAAGGGCCTGTACTGCGCTGTATTCTTCTATGTTCTATGTAAGAGGGGAAAGATATAAAAGAGAACTAAGGTGCAACATTTTCATGCAGAGCGTGATGCATGTATGGAATGAGCTGCCAGAGGAAGTGGTGGAGGCTGCTACAATTAAATTTAAAAGGCATCTTGATGGGTATATCAATAAGAAGAGTTTGGAGGGATATGGGCCAGGTGCTGACATGTGGGAATAGATTATATTGGGATACCTGGTCAGCATGGATGAGTTGGACCAAAGGGTCTGTTTCCATGCTGTACATCTCTATGTCTCTATGACTCTAAATGGAAAAGCTGAGGCAATGAAAATGCCAAAGGTATCACAAAGTAATTGAGCAAATCCACCACAGATTTACAAGAGGCAGTCCTTGAGTGGAGAAATACGTCCAGTTAGGGCATCAGAAAGTAGGCCAATCTAAAAACTAAGGGACAGTGCACCCAAGAAAATCTTGCAATAATGATAAAAAAGCTACTAAAACAAAGCAGTAACAGATGTGAATGATAAATGCAAGAAGAAATAACAAAAGACTAAATTTCACTTTGATAAAATTGTCAAATATTTCCAGAACTGAGCATTGAAGGGCCAGCCAGAGTGCAAATCTTTAACATTCCCAAAGTCAGCTCATGGGACAATTGGAACCAGAGTTGAGCAATTCTCACCTTGATCATATATGTTGAATATAAATAACTAGATATACAATTGCAATTGTAGACACCTAGGTACAACTAAAGGAGCTCTACCCTCACTGGAGTCTGCTAACCTGGAAGATATAATTACACCATCTTCACAAAATACAGAATGACCATCAATCCTCGAGTTCTATGAATTCCCCAGCCACAGAAATGAATCAGTCACAACAGTTAGCATGGCAGCAGCATTCTCATTCCCTGAGAACCAACATCAAACTAAGAACAAGTGGATACCAGAGAGAAAAAAATAACAACAATGTACATGCATGCCATTAGGAGCCCTAAGTATGCAATGAATGTGCAGAGATTGATGAAATTTATGAGAGTTAGCAAAATGTTGTGTTAATTAAAAATAATTTTCTTTGCAACCAAACCTTGGGTAACATATAATTTAAAACTACAAATAATGGTAAATGCGATTCTTTGATTTTTGTATGAAAATGGGAATTATTGAAGAAATCCAATTGCACTTAATGTGCTGGTTGGCTTGACATTGTTATGTGACTGCATGCTATAAGTGTCTTTATGTGCAGATCGTGGCAACTGTTGAACAAACATCACTTGTAACAATAGGTCTTTAACAGCCACAAGCATCTATAACTGTGTTCAATATGACTCCAGCATATGAAGAAATTTCCCCATGATTCCCATTGACTTCAATTTTCTGAGGTTTCTTTTTGCCACAATCTGTCAAATGCTACTTTGATGTCAAGGGCATTCACTCTCACCTCACTGAGTTGCTCTTTTGGACATGCTTGGACTAAAGCTGTCATAAAGTCAGCAAATAAGCAGCACTGGCAGAAGCTAAATAAAACAGGGTTGAACAGATTATTGCTATCTAAGCGTCATCTGATAGCACAGTTGTAGACACCTTCAATGACTTTACAGTTTCATAAAGTCGACTAACGGGGGTGGTAAATGGCCAGATTGAATTTGTCTTTGTTTTTCGCATTGTGAGTAGGCCTAAATATCTCACGCCATTGTTATCTCTGGTGCCCATAGGAACAATTTCATGGGAGCAGATTATCAGGTTCGTCTTTATGGGAATTAGCAGAGTACCAACTCACTTCCATGTGCTTACATTGTAACAGTGGCTACATATAAAAAAAGACTTATTCAGACCTGAAAGTATTCTGGAATGGCCAGAGATTGAGAAAGGTACTATATAAATGCAGTTATTTTTAAATCTGTCTCCATGTTGTCTGAATTTTGCTGCCCCTCAAACAGCCTACCCCTTTTTCTGACAGTTGCTGTCTCCAAACATTAAATCTGAAGTGGATGTGCTCTTTCTTGCATCTATTTCTCTGTCTTTCCCTACAAAGCTAACCAAACCTTTTCACCGCAGCTGTATATGGTTAGCCAGTCCTCCCAGCTTTGCGGGCCTGATTCAGATTGGAAGATCACTACATATTTATAACTTAAATCTCTCATGGTGTCATGCAGTCACACCAGAATGGTCTCAATGAATACAAAACCTACCATCCTGTTATATTGGAGACCTCACTTTCAAAGTGAACAATTTATCTTCTCAATTTTGAGGATGTTACACAATTCTAAATGTATTTTAGAAAGTTTAATCCAAAATACTCAAGTTATTAGTGAATTATAAACAGAAGTGATCTATTTATAAACTGACGAATTTGAAAATGACAATATTCATAAGTCTGTGTATAAACAATGCTACACAGCAATTTGCATACAATAGTGTGAGCTAGTCTAGTATCATAATAATTTTTCATTATTTCAGAGCCAGCTACTATTTTATACTAATATAAACTTTGCCTGTGGAATATATCATATCCTAATCATCATGGGATAATTTGGTATGAATTTGGTCAAGTGCTGAATACTGTTTTGATTTCCTTTAATCCTGACCACTTCCAGCATTTAAACTCCAGACAGCCAATGTTCACAGTGTTGTGCTTTTGTGTTTTAGGGTACAGGGTTGCTGGAGCCTTACAGGGCACTTTGCTGCGCAAAGGCATTTGATGGAGTCTGTGCCACAAATGTCACTTCCCCAAATTAGTCTGCAATTCAGTGACACTTTTTCAAAATATCATATTTAAGTATTCACATGCTGCAGTAATTGTTGATGTTTCTGTGAACAGATATAGCAATATAAAAACAAAGAACAGTTTTATCTTTGAGGGTAACAAGCCATAGAGGACAATCAATCCACTATTTTCTGGACTTGAAAAATATTGAAGCATAGGAAAGAGGTAAGACTCAGTACATTATCATTTAGAACCTTTTCTTGCTTCAGCTATGTTCCATAAAATTAGGCAGTATTTATTCAGCGCTTCTTTCACATGGGATTGAATCGGAGCATCTGTGAGAGAGAAAGTATCCATGGAAGACTGAGCTTGATGGGACAAACAAGCTTCAGATATTTTTATTGCTTTCTCTGTTGTCTCTGATTTTCTCTTTACTAAAGGTATTGGGAAACCAATGTAACCACAATGAAAACAATCAGTAAATTATAGAATGGGCATTATCCGCAATTAAATCTAAATAAGGAGGAGAATTTAAACAGTCATAATGGGTTGAAAAAAGGAAAGGGGTGAGTCTAGGTTAGACATCCAAAAATTTGAAACTTCAGCACAGCCTCTCTGGAATATCCAGTTTTATCAGGTTGAAGGCAGATCAATTATTCAAATAAAAACCGAAAATGCAGAGAAAACTGGCAGTTTTGACAGCATCTATGGAGAGAGAAATAAAATTAACGTTTTAAGTCCAACATGACTTCTTCAGAAAAACAGTAAAATATCTGATTGAGGTAGCGTGCTAAAATTTTATAATTTAAAAGCTCCAGGTCAGGTTTCCTAGTGCTCAGGAAACCCGATGGCTGACTGCAGATGAAAACAATTGGATCCAGTAGTTAAGTACATTTTCAGCATCGTCTTGGGCGAGGAGGAAGTGACTTGCTCCTCCAGGAGTTTCAAACATTGTGCTTCACTCCTCGTGATCCAATAGGCCTCTTCACCTCACACCTATTGGGCTGCAATCTCTTGCTTTCACATCCTTACTTCTCTTTTATTAATTCAGGGGATGTTCCCTTTGTGAATTGACCTTGAGATTGTGGTGCTGAGCTGCCAACTTGAATAGCTGAAATCCATACAGTCATAGAGTCATGGACATGTACAGCATGGCAACAGACCCTTCAGCCCAGCTTGTCCACACCGACCAGGTATTCTAAATAAATCTTGTCTGATTTGCCAGCACTTGGCCCATATCTTTCTTAACCCTTTCTATTCATATACCCATTCAGATGCCTTTTAAATGTTGTAGTTGAACCAGCCTCCACCACTTCGTCTGGCACCTCATTCCATGCACACACCACCCTCTGCATGAAAAGGTGCCCCTTAGATCTCTTTTAAATCTTTCCCCTCTCAACCTAAACCTATGCCCTCTAGTTCTGGACTCCGCCACATCGGGGAAAAGACCTACTCTATTTACCCTATCCATGCCCCTTATGATTTTATAAAGATCTATAAGCACACCCCTTAGCATCTGGCGTTCCAGAGAAAACAGTCAACCTGGCTTCTGCCTATAGCTCAAACCCTCTAAATAGTATAGGTACATTCATGGTGTTATTAGCGAGTACATTCTAGGATTTTGATCCAGGGACAGTGAAGGAATGGTGATTTATTTCCAAGTCTGGATGGTGAGTGGCTTGGAAGGGAACTTGCAGATCATTGTGTTCCTATCAATCTGCTGTACTGTCCTTCTTGATGGAGGTGATCATGGGTCTAGGGTGTTTTCTCTAAGGATCCTTAAAGAATTTGCTAGTGCATCTTGTAGACTTTATGTAATGCTGCTTCTGAGTATTGCTATCAGAGGATTGAATGTGTGTTGATGGATTACCAATTAAGTGGGCTGTTTGTCCTGTATGATGTTGAATTTGTTGAGTGTTGCACTTATCCAGGCAATTGGGGGGCATTCATTCATAATCCTAGCTCGTGCCTTCTAGATGGTGGACAGGCTTTGGGAATCAGTACTTGAAATATTTGCTGCAGTATTCCTCCCCTCTCACCTGCTGTTTTAGCCATGTATTGAAATGGCTAGTCCAGTTCAGTTTCTCATGAATGATGACCTCAAGTATTTTGATAGTCGGGGATTCAGTGATAGAGATGACATTAGATGCCAAAAGGTGATGGTTAGATTCACTCTTGCTGGAGATAATCATTACCTAGCAATTGTGTGGCACAAACATTAATATGCCACTTGTCAACATTAGCTTGGATGTTGCCTCGATCTTGCTGCAATTGAAACAAAGACTGCTTCAGAATATGAGGAGTTGCAAGTGATGCTGTATATTGTCAATCAATGAGCAAACATCCCCACTTCTTACCTTATGATGGGACAAGGTAACTGATGAAGTAACTGAAAATGGTTGGGGCTAGGATATTTATGGAACATGTTGGTAATGATGGAGCATATTCTCGATGTGAAAGTGTATCTCAATTTCTATAAGGACCATGGAGTGATCACTCGTATCAATACTGTTTTGGACAAAAGCATATGTGGCAGGCAGATTGGTAAGGATGAGGTCAACTGACTCTACAGACTTGAGTAAATAATGCCCATTCACTTTACAAGCAAGAACTATGGAAAATTCTCCCAAAGACAAAGCTAATTTCTTTAGCAAAATAGAGTGAGGAAAGATTAGTTGCACAGAGCAAGTTATAGCTTAAAATGCAATCCTAGATTCTTACTGCAGTGATATTTCTGGACATGATTGACAGGAAAATTATCCAACCATCGGCTTTTTACCTGAATTTTGTGGTATCATTATATTCAGCCATAAGTATGTGAATTCACAATAAAACCTAAAAAAAGGCACCATTCAATATTATATGTGATTTTTATTTCCCTCAAGCTGATGACTGGTTGATTGTTTTCAGCAGCAGATGTCCATGAATGGGGGAAATGGGAAAGATAAAATCCTGCAGCGTTGCAAAATAAAAAAATCAGTTCATTTAAATCCAGCAGTGTCCACTGTACTAGACAATGACAATTCGTTGAGTTTTTTGCACATAATACTGACACTGCACAACCTATTATATTGTCAGAGTACCAGGAGATTAGGTTGCTAACACAGGCAAACTCCTAAGTTAATTATATAACATAATCTGTTAAAGAAAGCAATGTTAGCAGAAAAAAAATACAATACCAGCAGAAACCTACAAGATAATAAAAGTGGGAAACAAATTAAAACAAATAACTGGGGGAAATAGGATCATTGTGACTCAATGATGGCTCTTTGAAAAAAGTCAACCAGGCTTTTAAATCGGATTTGCTCACACCCGGCAAAGTCTCAGAAATGGAGTAAAAGTTTACTTCTAGTCATATGGTGAATTTGCTAGCAGAGGGCACTTCATTGGGTGGGATGGACAGGGTTAACTCTGCCACCTTTCTGCCTGCATCCTGATTAAGTGCTTTTTTGCAAAGCTCATGGGTGGTCTTCCCATCCTTCCACCAAGTGAGACCATTAAGGACCTAACCCAGTACTGTGTGGGAGCACATCATGCAGGAAATAAGACTATGTGTTTTTTTGAGGAATCGTTTAGTGGCAGTCAGAGAGATGCAGCATCAAGAAGGAGGTACCTATTGAGAACTACTCTCTGCCTTTGCTGCCAAACCATGACCGCTTCCCATGGCCTCAACCCATGTATTATTTACCTGCACCTGTGTCCCTCTTTGACCTGAGGCCTTGGCTGGATTCAAGACTTGCTCAAGGCATAACACACACTCTCCTCCCACAAAAAAGATAAGTGATGCAAGGCTCTTGCTTCTAGCTGATGATGGAAACTCACATCGGCTTCAAATAATTCCTTTCATGGTGATCAAGAAAACATGAAGATATCAGAAAAGCTTATCTGGTTCACTAATGTCCTGTCAGAAAGAAGTCTTCCCACCCTTACCTTTTGTTCTACAGGTGTATGACTTTTATCTATCCCTTGAACTATCAACTAGACATTGAATTCAGGCACAACTTGACATTGTCACACTCAGCAAATTGTACCAACAAACAGCATTCCAGTAACATGCATCACTCTCCCTCAATTTATCCTGCCCCATCAGAGGAGACAGCTTTGTGCGAGGGACTGGCCTGGAATATTAAAAGAAGTTGACTCACAGGAGCAGGTCAACAACGGGCAAGAAAATTTTCCACTGATTACCAACTACCATTCCCCCAGAGCTGCAGTACTTCTCTTGGTAGAAGGGCACAGAATGTAGCCTGGGAACACGGCTTTGATGACCATCATTGGCATTGATTGCACCATTACTGTTCAAGTGGGCTGACAGCACCAGCAATGGGTCATACAATCATAAAGATATACAGCATGGGAAGTGACCCTTTGGTTCAACTCAGTCATACTGACCATGTTCCCAAACTAAACCAATACTATTTCCCTGCATTTAGCCCATATCCCTCCAAACCTTTCCTATTCATGTACTTATTCAAATGTCTTTTCAATGTTGTAACTGTATCTATATCCACCACTTCCTCTGGCAGTTCATTCCACACACAAACCACTCTCTGTAAAAAAGTTACCCCTCATGTCCTTTTCAAAATCTTTTCCTACCTTAAAAATATGCCCCCTTGTTTTGACCTTCCTGCATTAAGAGAAAAATCCTTTGAAAGTCACCTTATCCATGCCTCTCATGATTTTATATATCCATATCAGGTCATCCATCAATCTCCTACACTCCAGTGAAGAAAGTCAGCCTACCCCACCTACAACTCAAACCTCCATTCCTAGCAACGCCCTGGTAAATCTTTTCTGAATCCTGTCCAATTTAATAATATCCTTCCAATAATAGGGCGACTAGAACTGCACACAGCATACCAGAAGAGGCCTCATCAATGTCCTATACAATCTCAATATGGCATCCAAACTCCTATACTCAAATGTCTGAGCAATGAAGGCAATTGTGCTAACTGCATTCTTAACCACCTTGTCTACCTGAGACATAATGTTAAATGGGTTAGATTCAGAATAAATCCAGTAATATAATGCTGAGGATATAGGAACACTGTGGGCTATGAGTAACAGCAGAAGTACACCAGCATGAGTGGCATGGTGGCACAATAGTTAGCACTGCTGCCTCACAGCACCAGAGAGCTGGGTTCAACTCCCACCTCAGGTGACTGACTGTGCAGAGTTTGCACGTTCTCCCTGTGTCTGCGTGGGTTTCCTCGGGTGCTCTGGTTTCCTCCCACAGTCACAAAGATGTGCAGGTCAGGTGAACTGGCCATGCTAAATTGACCATAGTGTTAGGTGAAGGGATAAATGTAGGGGTATGGGTGGGTTTTGCTTCAGCGGATCGGTGTGGACTTGTTGAGCTGAAGGGCCTGTTTCCTCACTGTAAGTAATCTAATATGTAGCAGGAATCAATCTGCCAATTAAATAAATACTTATGAGCTCTTCTTGAGTTTTTTTAGGAGTGACATTTCTTTGTCTCCAGAGACTTATTTCTCATGCTTACTAACTCCTTTATCAGGTGATGTAGTTCCAAAGTAAACTGGTTTCTGTACTTGAGTTGATGTTTAGGGAGGTATTTCTATTTTATCTACATAAAACAACAAGTACGAAATACTGTATTGATACATTAAACCTTTTAACTTCGAATCCATAAATGAGATTTTTTTTGTTAATTGATAACCAATAAATTGCTTATACTCTAACATTTTCTCTTAAATTAGATCAGATTACTTACAGTGTGGAAAAGAGGCCCTTTGGTCCAACAAGTCCACACCGACCCGCAACCCACCCCCTACACCGAACACTACAGGCAATTTAGCATGGCCAGTTCATCTAACCTGCACATTTTTGGAGTGTGGGAGGAAACTGGAGCACCCGGAGGAAATCCACGTAGACACGGGGAGAATGTGCAAACTCCACACAGACAGTCGCCTGAGGCAGGAATTGAACCCAGGTCTCTGGTGCTGTGAGGCAGCAGTGCTAACCACTGTGCTACTGTGCTGCCCACAATGCATTCACCCCAAAATAAAAAAAACTACAAAACTGTATAAAAATGATAAAATATATATATAAATGATGCAATACAAGGAAAATGTAATTTGTACATAGCTTCCTGAAAACCTTAATAAACATTGAATGCAAAATTTTAACTGTCTTCGAGGTAAACAGGTGTCAGGATGACCAAGTGGTCTAAGGTGCCAGACTCAAGGAATTAAATCCTTCAGCATAAAGGCTGTGTGTTCTGGTCTCCAACTGGAGGCATGGGTCTGAATCCCACTTCTGACATGTACCTTTGGGGTGGCATAGTGATTAGCACTGCTGCCTTACAATGCCAGAGTCCCAGGTTCAATCCCAGCCTCGGGCGATTGTCTGTGTGGAGTTTGCACATTCTCCCTGTGTCTGCGTGGGTTTCTTCTGGGTGCTCCAGTTTCCTCCCAGAGTCCAAAGATGTGCAGGTCAGGTGAATTAGCAATGCTAAATTGTCCATAGTGTTAGGCACATTATTCAGCGGGAATGTATCTGGGTGGGTTACTCTTCAGAGGGTCGGTGTGGACTGGTTGGGCTGAAGGGCCTGTTTCCATGTTGTAGGGAATCTAAGCCATCTGCTGACTATTTAAAAACTGAAAGAACTGCGGAATCTAGACGCCAGAAATTGCTGGAAAAGTTCATTAAGTCTGGCAGCATCTGTGGAGAAAGAACAGAGTTAACTTTCCAGGTTCAGCCACCCATCCTCAGAGGCAGTTCTAAGGAAGGGTGACTAGACCCAAAATGACAAACCTTGTCAGGTTTGAAAATAAATATTACTTATAAAATCAACAGTCGAGAGTGTGGTGCTGGAAAAGCACAGCCCGTCAGGCAGCATCCAAGGAGCAGGAGAATCAACATTTCGAGCATAAGCCCTTCATCAGGAATGAGGCTTATGCCCCGAAACGTCGATTATCCTGCTGCTTGGATGCTGCCTGACCGGCTGTGCTTTTCCAGCACCACACTCTTGACTCTGATCTCCAGCATCTACAGTCCTCACTTTCTCCCTTACAAAATTAACAGCACAGAAAAAGGTAATTGACTGATTGAATTTGTCCCAGTTCTTAAGAATACTAATTCTATTAGTCTCATTCTCCCATTACCTCATATTCCTGCAATTTCATTCCATTTAAATATTTACCCAGTTCCTTTTTGAGGTCTCCTTTTAAATTTCTATCCTTTGTCTCACAAAGCAATTCATTCCAAAGGTTAACCACATTTGTGAAACACTTTTTTCCCGTTACGTCTCCTCCAATTCTTTTGCCGATCACTTCAAATCTCTACACTGCTATTACCGAACTTTCAGTGATTGGAAATAGTTCATTTTTCTATATTTATGTATTCCTTTCATAACTATGATTCAGCAATAGTATATCTCAGTTCTTTTATAATGGTTTACTTGAGAGATGCATTTTCTAGAGTCCCATAACTTATTAAAGATCTGACAGGAATCAATGCCACATGTTACTTTCACTGGAATAATTGATTGATGACAACAGTGAATGCCCTTTGGAAAAAGAGTTGCAATATGTGGCACTATAACATATAAATTGCATCATCTCAGTCATTTTTTTTTATTCACTTATTTGTCAAGTTGCTGATTTATTGCTTTTTAACATGTCTAGTTTTGCAAAGTGACACAACTGCTGATGTGGCAGTAAAGGACTGGAGTGTTAATGTGAGGATATCACATAATAGCAGTTCTTTACTCTGGCAGAATCAGCTTTCTTTCCTGATTGTGGCTTTTTGTTTCAACTGAAAATTCTTGGCATCATTTACAGTGTCACAAACCTTGCATCATTTGGCAACACCTTTTTTGTTTTAAGTTAGGCAGCTTAAACAAGAGGTAACATTTCTTAAATCTTTCAAAATATTGACTTTGTCATCAACTCAAAACATTATTCATTCTGAGATTTTTAGAAGATGGCATAAATAAAAGATTTCAGAACAAACACATAATCTCGCGATGACACCGCAATAATGACTTGCATTTTCTTGCACATATTTCTGAAGTCACAGCGCAAACTGTGTCAAATGGAGGTTGGTAAGTCACTATTTATTGATACAGGCAATGATCTGTTTCTCTCTCCGTTAGACTCGGAGTTCCTCAAAGGACCAATTATTACCATTAGCAATCCTCTCCTTGCACAGAGAAGCCTTTGGAACATCACCTGAACTTTGCAGTAAGTATTTAAAGTATTTTGAAACATTTGAAAACAAAGATAAGACAACATACAAATGGAAATATGCCCTTCTTCCTTTTTTTTAGTGCTTTTGCTGTGATAAGTGTTCCACTGAATTTTTATCATTTCTTTTCTCTAAAGTTACTGAAACATTTTCAGTCTCACTGACTGATTCCTGCACTCATTCATCCATCACCTTCTCTAACCTCTATTTCCTCAGTACTTCAAAACAAGAATGGCTAGATTTTACCAGGCACCAGGGAGTTGTCAGAGGCCAAGAGAATCATAGGGAACAGTTTCCGATCAGGTTCTCACCTTTGGGATATTTTACTGAGCTGAAGTGAATGTGGAGTGGCTGTCTTCTTCCTTAATTAAAAAAGCCAAGTTAAAGACATTTCTATGATACTGACAATATTTTGCTAGTTATAGGAGATGACTTCTCATGGGCCGACTGGGAGGAAGGTTGATTGTGCAAAGAGCGAGGAGTAAGTCTCTGTGGCTCCAACAATTTCCCCTCCAACACTGGGTCCCATCATTTTAAAAAACTTTTAAAAATTCATTAGAATATGTGCCAGGCCGCCTTCATTCTTTGGCAGTATTCACCATTCCTAATGGCTCAGTTGAGGCTTACTATCCACCAGCCCTGTTTGGAAATGGCTTGCCCTATTTAGCTGGGAGGTCACCTGTAGTCACCTTGCTCGGCAGGTCCCACTGCCAGGAAGTGCTGCCTTGGGAGTCGCTTTTCTCCCCTATCATCAGGGCCCTGACTCCCCCATTTAAATTCAGCTCCATAAAGCTCCTGATGTATTCCTTTTTCAATATTCAGGCTTTCATAACACAAGCTTCACACTGTTTTATCATGATTTGAAACTCTTTCAATTTTATCATTACCCTTCATCAGACATAGTTTCTCAAAACAAATGTCCTTTGATCAATTCGCTATTTCCTTGGAACTGAAGAGTACAATTTGCTTGCATGTATGGTGACAGTTGTAGAACAATCTAGTTTAAAGTATTATTAAATGGTTACAGGATGGTAATTGTATACATCAATGAATGCGCTGAAGGGCTTTTACTGTTATTCTTTACATTTATTTTGGATTAAGCTGGAAATGAAGGTCATGTCAGAGGTTCCTCTTGAAGGCCTTAAGCCACACAGTGTCTTTGGGTGGATTTTCTTAGTCACAGGAAGCAGGTGGTTTAGAATTTATATCACGATTTTCCCTGTTTATGGACAAAATGGAAGTACAACAACAGTTTCCACAGAATAATTTATCTACCATATTGAAGATAGTTCCAACTGTTACCATCTTGAAGTTGAGGTCAGCTTTTCTTTCCATCCTGAATTTATGAGACATGGTGTCTTGATGTGATTGATCAAAAGCCTCCAGTTTTGTGCACCTCAACTGGAATTACCATGAGAGTAGCCGAATCTTCAGCCGTTTGAATAAACTTGGTGGTGTACTCTCCCATTACTGATACTTCACCCATGGATTCCCCCATTGCGTACTTGGGGAAAGCTTTGAGTGCATTAACTGTCACTATGAATTCAATTTTGAGGAGTTGCTGAAAATGGTAGCACTGTCATCCTTACAAAAAAGAAACACCACCCTGCGAGTAAGGGGAAGTTGGTCCCTTTGACCTTGGTTCCGAGATGGTTCTGATGGATTCAGAAACACCTTACATGTTGCGGCTGAGGTGGTGGGGTGGTGGAGATCCCTCTCGAGGCTTGGTGCTAGTATGGACTGGGTCAGAAAGACTGATATTCTGAACTGCTTACTTTTTTATGTTTCTAATTTATTCCTATGACCTATAACGCTGGAGTATTCATTTACTTTTCTTTTTTTTTTGTTTCCATAAGAATTTGATCCTGAGTATCTGTATCTTAATACTTTTGTACCTAAAGTAGTACTGTAATGCAGTGACTGTATACTTTTCACTGTACTCATTTGAATATGTGACAATAAAGCTAGTAAAGCTAATGCAATCATCACATTGCCTTAAAGGGCAGTAGAGGCAGAAACCCTTATAACATTTAAAAGGTAAGTATGTGTACAGATGCAATACCAAGGCATACAAGGCTTTGGTTCAAGTGCTGGTAAGTGGCATTAGATTAGTTTTTTATGACTGGTACAGACTTAATGGGCTATAGACCTCTAAGGCTTTATGGATTGTTGGATCTCTTAGATTTTCTTGTCCAATCACATGTTATTTATCCTCAGAATTTGTCTTTGGCTGTCAGCCTTGTGCCATTAGACAGCTCCCTTCTTGACTTGCAGTCTTGGATTCTTCTCCCAGACAAGGGCAGCTGCTTGTTTTTTATTCAAAGAGGACACACAGTTCAGCATTGTTTTCATCAAACCAGTCCTGGTGACAACCCTGTGAGAAACCAACGGCCTGGACACAGAAGTCTGGCACAGCTGATTTTATTTTATTTCATTATTCTCACTAAATTGTGTTAGATGTGTGGACAATTTTCCAGATTGATCATGAGCTGCACTTGGAATTCCTCATTTAGTCTTGCTGCTACAGGACTGAGACATTGAACATTATTCCCTTGGAGTTTCGGGTCATGTAAAGTCAATATTTTGTCCAACAGGCATCAATCTCCCAGATGGATCGATTGATACAAACATCACTTGGATGTTGACTTGAATGATAGCATAATCTACGAGGTTTCAGTGCTTTGATCTCGGACGCTTTCATGCAATTTTGTATTTATCCTTCTGGCAAAACAGAATGTTTGCTATAATAAGATCACGGTGTGTTGTGTGCTACAGCAGGTTATCTTTACCTACAATATAGCAATGCTTAGACACTTCCCACAATGTAGAAACGTAGACATTTATTACAGTTCATTGATAAATGCAAATATCATAATCATAGGCACTTCAGCATCTGGGCTATTTTAAGTGAGCTTGCTTCAAAGAGTAGCAAGAACCTTTATACCCTCAAGTCACACACTTGGATCCAGTGATGATACCATCAGCATTCTTTTAAAGGTAAACCTACATGTTTGTTGTGAGGTATAACACACCCGTGAGCATTCTTTGTCAGCAGGAAGATATCGTTTACATTGACTTTCCCCACCTAATTTTTCTCAATGGCTCTTTTCCAGATGCAGGATTAAAATTCTCCAGAAAGTTGATTTTTCCTTCAATTGATAGTGAGGATTTCACCAAGTCAGAGCAGAACATTTCCTTGACATCTTCAATGGAGTCAATACTATGACATAAACATTGATGGTATGGCATAATGATTACAGCAGAGCTGTGGGTAAAATGGCATAAGATTTTCATTAAAACAACTGGGATCTGCTGGCAAGGCACCCATGATCCTAATCCGGATGGCAAAACCAAATTGTGAACATAAGGGTTTGTATAAATCTGTCTTTCCACGAGAAGATGTTTCTCCCAGCTTGTTCCTTCAGCGACCCCACCCACTCATTGGGAAGACAGGTTCCTCAGCAAGCAATGATGCCCGTTTGGATCTTTGCTATTACCCATGATGGGATGGGAGCTCTTCTTTCTTGACTATCGCTTTTGAGATTGTCCATGTGTATTCAACTATTCTAAACTGCAAAATTGAACATTTTCTTTCCTTGATAACAAAGATGGTAATTCTGCAAGGCTTAGTTCCCCAGCCAGGCATTAAGTGCAGCAGCCTATTTTTAAAGCACTTTTAATAGCCACATCTCCAGTGTACAGCGTATTCTGAAGAGCCTTTCTCAGTTACAGAGACTGCTGCTGAAAGATATCTTTTGTTCAGGCATCTGAAATAATTCCAGAAAGGCCAGTATCCCCTCACAAAGTCATCCTTTATCTACATGTGGGAAGTTCTTGATTCTGATCCTGCTCCCTGAGAGTTAGGTCTCAGCATGAATAGAACCTCTGAAACTGCTGTTTATATCTGTCAGCCAGAGCCCACTGATTGGACCAGATTAACATCCCCAATCTGGGAACTCATATTCTATGAGGTCCACCTAGCTGACCACATTATAATCACTACAGTGTCCAATAATCATCGGGTATTTATGAGAAAAACTGTCCTCTTGAATTAAAAATGGTAAATACAAAGGTATTTCTATGCGTAGCTGAAAAGGAGAAAAAAAAAGCTTTATCTTGCTGTTTATTAATAGCACAGATGGTACAGTTGGAGACCATATTTTCAAGGAAACGGGAGATATTTAGTCACCATTTTGATTGCTATGCTCTAGCTCAACACTTGAAAATATCAAGATGTCCATGGTGAATCATTTGGAGGATCCAGAGGAAGAGCTTGTGTGATCAAGATCTCTCATCATTGATTACAAGGCTATCAATAATGCTGATATGATGGTAACGGTCACTGTAGTGACACCAGCCAGGTTTACTGAAGCATTTACACACATTCTCCATTACCCAATTTTCCCATGTGGTTCACCATTATCAAAAACTGTTTGGGTTTTAGAATATTTCTGGCTTGTGAATCCTTGATGACTTTTGTCCTCAGCAGGTCAACTGTGACACAATTGCTTGGTTCAATGTAGCCCAGAAATGTTATCATTGGCTTTGAAAATTGATACTATTTTGAAGTGTCAATCCTGCGTCTTGTAAGTTTGCAAGACTCTCCATATACCTGTGTCATGTTGTTTTACAGTGGATGAGAATGCCATCTATATGTTGCTTTATGTGCATTTTAGTGTGTTGAACATCTTTTGTTGGAAAATCTAAGATGCATACATGAATTCAAATGTTAACTCAGTCAGTTTTATGTAGTGTTTCAAAAGTTGTTACTAATTTGGATCCTCACTTAGCAGAAGTTGACAAAATCCCTGAAGTTGAAATCCAACTTGGTAAATGTTATTTGTGAGTTTAACTAGACTCTTATCTACAGTTACCATTGAGTGTTTTTTTTTGTTGTACTCTTGTTCAAATGTGTTAAGTCAACACCTATTCGATTGGATCTGTTCAGTTTAGGAAATGGCACCATAGCAAAGCAACACATGGTTGGTTCTGTGACTTGCAAAATAATTCCCTAGCAAAGCATTGTCTCAGTCACACTTCTTCTTCTTTTAAGAATTAGACAAATGACATTCCTTTGTGGAAACAGGCAGATGGGTTTGGCATATGCTTTCAGTGATGTGTGATTGAAGTGTTCAGTTTTCCCAGACCTTGAAAGACTTCTGGAAATTGTCATTTCAATTAATTTATTGTTTCCCCTTTGTTGATGTCTTTCACTTTATGACTGAGACTGAGGTGTATACGTGCTTCCATGCTTGCCGGTGAACCTACCTGATTGTGTTCACTTTTTCTGAGATTTATCTGTCTCATGTTGCCTGAAGATGGTCGTTGACATTGTGGGGAATTGATCATGGTCTTTGCAGTTTGACAAATGAATTACGCTGGGTTTTTTTATGGCAACCAGTGACTCTGTCCCTATGTTCATTTTAAAGTCTGCGTGATGTCCTTTCACTTCAATGTTCACCTTGCAATATTGATTATTCTTGACTTCTCAAAGAAAAGTGAATTCTTGTGCTGCATTTCCTCGAAAGGCAGTTTTTTTGCATGTTTATAAACATAGGTTTTTTATTTTAAAGCCATTCACTGATTTAAAACAACCATTGTTATCTCTGCCAGGGTATTGGCAAGGCACTCCTTTTGAGTGTGGACCTTCTTCGGACCATCATACAGTTAGTACTTTTTCCACAATCACTTTCCTGTTACTGCCACAATGAGCTTTCAATCCTGCACTCTCTGTGGTGGATGACTTGGAAGTCATACAACTAATCTGCCTTAACTTAGCCTGACTGGGACTTTCTGTATTCTGGTAAACTTTTGTGTGGGTTCATGCAGCATTCATTGCTGACTTTAGTTGAAATCTGAGTCTCCCACATGTTACTTGTGTTGGTTTTGAACTGTGTTGCCAGTTTATCTACTTCTTCAACTATTTGATTGGCCTCACAACCCTTCACCTGCGGCTGTTTGCAACTAGTATGTTTCTTTTTAGAATTTTTTTGCCACTTACCATCATTTTTCTTAGTCTTTGCACTACCTATCACCATGTAGGAATATCATAAGGAGTTTCAAGGAGCTTGAGACAAACATGAACTAAACACAATGTTTGTAGAAACAGTTAAAATTTATTGTGTATAAACTATGCCCAGAAGCATGGTTGACCAAGAATTTACTGGTGCCTTCTTCCATCAGATCTGAATACCAGATGAACCAAACACCATCAGTAACATAGCTCCTAACACATATACTCAGTAACTATTAGAGTAGTGATACAGTTAACCCTTTATTTCACAGTGAATATTTGCTATTGTGGGCATTTTGACCATCTTAGATATAGTCCACTCACAAAATCATTCACCTTAGCTCATACCTCCTCAATAATTTCCCTTGTTGTATGGAGGTCGGTTTCGTGTTCTGTTTTTACTCTTTCTGCAGCTATTAGATTTTTTTCTTCTACCTTTCCACTCTTAACTATAGTTAGTAGTTTTTTTTCTTCTCTCATCTTTCAGTATCTGAGGTTATAGTTCTCCATCATTTAATGTTCAATCTTTTTTTGTTTACCTTGAAGTTTCTCTTCAAATATTTGCCTGCCATAATTTCTCATGTTAGCCTAATCTCACTTTATCGAGTGAATACATATTTCTTGGAAATCATTCTTGAAAACTGATTCTGAGTAGATTGCTTTTGTTTCTCTTCAACTGTATCCAGAATGTCATTCAAATTGCATGATGGAGATAGGTTCAAACTGGGCCAGAGATGAACAGAAAAATTAGACCACAAGGCCTGACATTTTTTGTACTCTTTCATGGAATGTGATTGTCACTGGAAAGGCTGGTATTTGTTGTCAATCCTGATCTGCTCTTGAACTGACTGATTTTCCAGGCCATTTCAAAAATCAATTAAAAATGAACCACATCGCTGTGGATCTGGAGTCATAATCAAGTTCTGGATTAAAAAAATCAGGTTCTGGGCAATCCAAGATGGAGGACAGGAAAAACTTTTGGCTGTAACAGGCTACTCTTTTTTGAGGTATTTTAGGTGTTGGAGGTGATTTCCTTGAATTCCAGGAGCAGCAATTACTGTTTGATATGCTGTTGCCATGGAACTTTGGAACTTTGGAGGAAAAAAAAGTCAAAGCAATGGCACTTTTAAAAAGGAGGGGAACAGACAAAGGCAGCACAAAGTGAGGTCACTGAAGGAGAGAGAGAGAGAGAGAGAGAGAGAGAGAGAAAGAAACCCACACTGCTAACTGACACAGCAGTGAACCTGCACAGTTACTGCCTTTGCTGTTTGAATTCATGTATTGCTGGACATCAAAGTGCGTCTGGGCAAATTAACAAACAGTGAAATTCACAACTAATCTTGGAGGAACCTGTTTGAGAGAGGTCACAACACAGAAACAGATAATTGAATATTTTAAGCGTGGCATTACTGTGAGTCTACAGTAGTGAGTAAAGTGGGTTCTTTCTCGATTATATATTTTATTAAGATAAGTCTCTTGATTAAACTTAAAAATATAAGCCATAAGTATTATGTTAGCCTGAAGCAGTGTTTTGTAGAGGAATAAGACAATGCTATTTTCTGGGTCTGCAGATTGGAAGAAGTAAAAATGGCCCTTAGTAGAGTGATATGCTCTTCTTGTTGGATGTGGGAGTTTAGGGAGAGTTTATGTGCTACCTAGGATTGCAATAAATGCCGTTGGTTGCGAACCCTATCAGATCAAATGGATTGGTTAGAGTGACAGTTTGAGGCAATGAGGAATTTATAGGTGCGGGGGGAGTGATGGATGGCAGTTATAGGAAGGGAGAAAAGTTGTGGATACAGTCATATGGATGGGTCAGCTCTAGGAAAGGTAAGAGAGGTAGGCAGGTATGGTAGGAGCCTTCTGTGGCTATCCCCAAGTCAAATAAGTATGCTATTTTGGAAAATGTAAGGGGCGATGGATTATTAAGGGGAATGTTGCATGAACAGCTAAGTTTCTGGCATCGAGACTTGCTCTAATGCAATAATAGGGATGTCGGATTCCAAGAGATCAATTGTGTTTGGGGATTCTCTAGTCCGAGGCACAGACAGATGTTTCTGTGGCCAGCACTGAAAAATCAGAATGGTGTGTTGCCTCCCTGATGCCAGGATCTAAGATGCCTCAGAGAGGGTGCAGAATGGTCTCAAGGGGGAAGAGAGACCAGCAGGAGGTCACTGTACACATTAGAACCAACAACATTGGAAGGGAAAAGGATGAGATTCTGAAAGGAGAATATAGAGAGTTAGGCAGGAAATTAAAAAGGAGGTCCTCAAGAGTAGTAATATCTGGATTACTCCCAGTGTTACAAGCTAGTGAGGGTAGGAATAGGAGAAAAGAGCAGACGAATGCTTGGCTGAGATGCTGGTGTTTAGGAGAAGGATTCACATTTTTGGATCATTGAAATCTCTTTTGGGATAGAAGTGACCTGTAAAAGAAGGACGGATTGCACCTAAATTGGAAGGTGACAAATATACAGGATGGGAGATTTGCTAGAGATGCTTGGAAGGATTTAAACAAGTAAGGTGGGGGGACGGGAGGGTGGTGGGACCCAGGGAGATAGTGAGGAAAGAGCTCAATCTGAGACTGGTACAGTTGAGAGCAGAAGCAAGTCAAACAGTCAGGGACAAAGCAGAGTACAAGGTAGGACTGAAACGTTAAACTGCATTTATTTCAATGCAAGGGGCCTAACAGGGAAGGCAGATGAACTCAGGGCATGGTTAGGAACATGGCACTGGGATATCATAGCAATTACAGAAATGTGGCTCAGGAATGGAGCTTAATATTCCAGGATACAGATGTTACAGGAAGGACATAAAGGGAGGCAAGAGAGGAGGGGGAGTGGCATTTTTGAAGAGGGATAGCAGTACAGCATACTGACAGAGGATATTCCCAGAAATACATCCAAGGAACTTATTTGGGTAGAAATGAGAAATAAGAAAGGGATGATCATCTTAATTGGGATTGTATTACAGACCCTCAAACAGTCAGAGGGAAATTGAGAAACAAATTTATGAGGAGATTTCAGTTATCTGTAAGAATAATAGGGTGGTTATGGTAGGGGATTTTAACTTTCCAAACATCGACTGGGACTGCCATAGTGTTAAGGGATTAGATGGAGAGGAATTTGTTAAGTGTGTCCAAGAAAATTTTCTGATTCCATACGTTGATGTACCGACTGGAGCACGAGGTAGCGCTGATACAGTCATCAATGTAGCGGAGGAATAGGTGGGGGTGGTGCCAGTGTAGCTGCGGAACATGGACTGTTCCACATATCCAACGAAGAGGCAGGCATAGCTGGGGCCCATGCGGGTGCCCCTGGCTACTCCTTTGGTTTGGAGGTAGTGGGAGGATTGGAAAGAGAAGTTGTTCAGAGTGAGGACCAGTTCAGTCCACTTTACTAACACCTTCCACCCCGACCTCAAATTTACCTGGACCGTCTTAGACTCCTCCCTCCCCTTCCTAGACCTCTCCTTTTCTATCTTGGACGACCGACTCAACACGGACGTTTACTATAAACCGACTGACTCCCACAGCTACCTAGATTACACCTCCTCCCATCCTGCCCCCTGTAAAAACACCATCCCATATTCCCAATTCCTTCGCCTTCGCCGCATCTGCTCCCAGGAGGACCAATTCCAATACCGAACAACCCAGATGGCCTCCTTCTTCAAAGACCGCAATTTTCCCTCAGATATGGTTGACGATGCTCTCCACTGCATCTCCTCCACTTCCTGCTCCTCCGCCCTTGAACTCCGCCCCTCCAATCTCCACCAGGACAGAACCCCACTGGTCCTCACCTACCACCCCACCAACCTCCAGATACATCGTATCATCCTTCGTCATTTCCGCCACCTCCAAACAGACCCCACCACCGAGTATATATTTCCCTCCCCACCCCTATCAGCATTCCAGAATGACCATTCCCTCTGCAACTCCCTCGTCAGATCCACACACCCCCACCACCCAGCCTCCACTCCTGGCACCTTCCCCTGCAACTGTAAGAAATGCAAAACTTGCGCCCACACCTCCCCCCTCACTTCCCTCCAAGGCCCCAAGG
The DNA here is from genome assembly GCF_047496795.1 of Chiloscyllium punctatum. Lineage (NCBI taxonomy): Eukaryota > Metazoa > Chordata > Chondrichthyes > Orectolobiformes > Hemiscylliidae > Chiloscyllium > Chiloscyllium punctatum. The sequence continues at coordinate 57,504,405 of NC_092763.1, read as the reverse complement.
GATCCTTCCATATCCATCAGAAATTCACCTGCACCTCCACACACATCATTTACTGCATCCGCTGCACCTGATGTGGCCACCTATACATTGGGGAGACAGGCCGCCGACTTGCGGAACGTTTCAGAGAACACTTCTGGGACACCCGCACCAACCAACCCAACCGCCCCGTGGCTGAACACTTTAACTCCCCTTCCCCTCCACCAAGGACATGCAGGTCCTTGGCCTCCTCCATCACCAGACCATGGCAACACGACGCCTGGAGGAAGAGCGCCTCATCTTCCGCCTAGGAACCCTCCAACCACAAGGGATGAATGCAGATTTCTCCAGCTTTCTCATTTTCCTTCCCCCCACCTTTTCTCAGTCCCAACCCTCAGACTGAGCACCGCCTTCTTGACCTGCAATCTTCTTCCCGACCTCTCCGCCCCCACCCCCTCTCCGGCCTATCACCCTCACCTTAACCTCCTTCTACCTATTGTATTCCCAGCACCCCTCCCCTAAGTTCCTCCTCCCTACCTTTTATCTTAGCCTGCTTGGCACACAATCCTCATTCCTGAAGAAGGGCTTATGCCCGAAACGTCAATTCTCCTGTTCCTTTGATGCTGCCTCACCAGCTGCGCTTTTCCAGCAACACATTTTTAAGCTCTGATCTCCAGCATCTGCAGTCCTCACTTTCTACTAGCCCAAATCCGTAGCCTGAATTCTGGCTTAGTAGTCCAAGTATTTTCTTGGTTGATCATTCCTGATACATTGTCATATCTGCCAGCCCTTGCAGTATGTAGGACTGGGCAGGGTCTGTCTGAGGGAGTTTGCTGCCCCAGAACTTCCTTTGTCTTGGACATACCTAATGATTAGTGATAAGTGACACATCATTGTACAGTATCTACAGATGAAACTCAGCTCCTGAGTAGCAAAACCATAAGTACAACTACATTTAGTCAGGCACAATTAGTAGTACCTTAGGTAGCTGGCACAGATGCGTCTGCTCCCTGCAAAAAACTACAATATGATTCCCTGTCTCCACACACAGACCGTGTGTGCCTTCAATAGAATGAATGGAACCAATTTAATATGAAGATTAACACTTACAGAACCATTACCTTATCCAACAGTCTTGTGATTTTCCATTCCACCACAACCTCCCATTGATTCTCCACAATTGGCATACTTAGATTAACAGAAGCGTCCAATCATATGAAATTTTACAGCACTTTATTTGACAGTGTGAAGAGAATATAGAGAAGGATAGTCACCATATTCGATTTCAATATAAAATTTTATTTTATAAAACACAACTTTTAAAAAGTTGAATTTCTCCTCCTAATGTCAATCATGCACAAGTGCATAATTTTATTCCCAATGCTTATTTGAATAAGACATTGCTCTTATTGGTAAAACAAGTCCAACTCACATCATGTAAGAACATAAGAAATAAGAACAGGTGTCAATCATTCAAATCTGCTCCACCATTCACTGAGAACATGGCTGATTTAATCTTGGCCCTGACTCCATTTTCCAACACCTTTCAGTCCTGAAGAAGAGTCAAACCAGACTCAAAAAGGTTAACCCTATTTCTCTCCATTGATGGTGCCAGACTTGCCGACTGTTTCCGGCATTCTCTGTATTTGTTTAAGTTTCATGACTGCGTCTCCCAATTCTTAACCACTTTTTATCCAATTCACTCTGGAATGGTTGTCTGCTCTCTAAGATGGAAAATTCCAAAGATTAATGACCCTCTAAGCGAATAAATTTCTCCTCATTCCCATATTAAATAGAAGAACCCTTATTCTGAAATTAAGCCTCTTGGTCATAAATTACAATTCCCTCTTGACAAGGTAAAGCATTTCTCAGTTTGTACTTTGTGAAGCCCCTTCAGAAGTTTAAAGGAACCAACAAGATCACATCTCATTCTTCTAAACTCCAACGAATATAGGCCAAACTTATTCAAGCACTGCGAGTGAAACATCCTCTTCGACCCAGAAACCAACCTAATGAGCTTTCTCTGAGCTGATTGAAACGTACAGAACACAGAATATAAAATAAGAACATAGAACAGTACAGCACAGGAACAGGCCCTTCAGCCCACTGCGTCTGCCCTGAACATGATGCTATTCTAAACTAATCTCATCTGCCTGCACATGGCCTGTATCCCTTTATTCCTTGCCTGTCCATGCCTCTGTCTAAATGCCTCTTAATGTTGCTTTTATAACTGCCTGACAGAATGACTGCATCCTCACTCAGTAGAAACTGAACTCATTGATCTAGCAGCAGATTGTAGCATCTGTAGCAAATCTTTTTTATCCATGACAAACACCACAAGTGATTGCATTGCCTAGGAAACTGAAATGATATTAAAAAGCTTCCTGTGGTAAAACCCAGGGAAAACATTAAATGACTGATATTATATATTTTCATCTGTGGAAGATGCAACAAAGCTCAGTACAAAATCAGCCATTTATTTATAATATTGATTCAGTTCTAATTATGCTTCTTTGTATCTTGTCAATGGTATTTATGAATTTGCATTCTAAGTAGTTTCTGAAAATAGACCCAGTGTATCAGTCAGTACACATACTGTGATCTGCACGAAAAGAATTTTATACAGTGCCTTTCATCCTGCATTATCTGAAACCTGACAGCAGATGTTGGCCATGCTGATGGGAAATGACCTGTTTCGCCTCATTGCATTTCTCTCTGCCACACTTCCTCAGTTCCTAACTGACCATTCAAATGCTATTATTAAATTTATAGACTGCTTCTCTTTGGTGAGATTAGAAGGCACTTATTACCGTAATACTTGTTATTGATGGGTCTGTTGAAAACTGACAATTTGACTAATGCACACCAGGTGAAAGGCCTCGCCTGCAATATAAAGCTTCATGGCTTTATCTCTCAGATGTTGAAGAAACCATTGTGTATATTCAGCATTTTCATTTTGTTTCAATCTTCCCAATAAAGTCACCACAGTCCTATTGGCTCATCGGGCTGCCCTCTCATCAGAAAAAGAAGAGAGAGATAACTGATGGTGATTTACCCAGAGGGTTACCACTCCTCAGATGAGGGGAGAGGATGAGAAAGAGAGTCCTACAAGGAGAGTTCCTCAGCTGGTGTAGGAATTGAACCCACACTGTTGGCATCACTCTACATCTCAAGCCAGACATCCTGACAACTGAGCTAACCTACCCCAAAATGTCTGATAATTATGTTGAGATTATGCCCTCTAGTCCCAGACTCTCCTGCAAGGGGAAACAACTTTTCTGCTTCTAACCTGTCAGGTCCCCTGAGAATCTTACATGTTTCTATAGGTTTGCCTCTCATTCTTCTCAACTCCAATGAATGCAGGCCCAATCTACTTATTCTTTCCTGATAAACTGTCCGTCCATACCTCAAACACATCTTGGGTATTAACTTTAATAATTAGCACATATTGGCCAGACTCTTGCTTGCCTGACAATATTGGCAATTGGTCCCAAACAACTATGTGGGCAAATCATTAGGGGAATGGGAGCTCTGTTACTGTCAGTGCAGAGCTGATCCAAAGGCTTCTCAGTAATGGTGGAAGGAAAGGCAAAGGCAGGGGTCCAAAGCATGCAGGGGAAAACAGCGGATGGGAAGATGTTTGTGGTCACAGGAACAATGTCCCTCTTTGTCTGCCTTACAAATACCAGGTAAAGATTTTGCATAAGCATTCTTGGTATAATCCTTAAACAATCCTTGGTTTGGCTGTTCTGCATCCTGTAAAAAGCCAGAATTTCATCAATATCCTAAATGCATCTTTGGACCTGGATTTAAGTAAAGAAACCAGGCTTCAGACTGTTTTGGATATAAGATTAGCTATCTAAGTTGCATTGGGCAATACAGTTGGGTTTCAGGGGAGCAAACAATAAATTCTTGAACATTGTGGCTCACTACTAACCCATTCACATTGAAAAATAAAGTAATAATGATTTGAAAATCCTTTTGTATATATAGTGAATCATTTCAGGGAGTAACATATCTTGAAAATTTGGAGGCTAACACATACATTATGCATTGATGACTTATCAGTTAAGGAACTAACATGGAAGTTCCAATGTGGCATACAACAAGTGCACGATTAGTACGGTCAACAGATATGTATTGCATTAAATGTATTGTTAATACACAGTGATCAAAGTACCTTCCTGAAACAAGCATTTAGTCTATTGATTATGCAGTTTGAACATCTAAGGATTATTTCTGGCCCTTTTGCCGAGTTGGTTCATGACAGCTTTTAGAACCCTTGCTGATTTTTCATTATGTTTAGTTTTATTCTTTTATCAATATTGGTTGGGAGCTGTGATCTTGAGATTGTGAGCTAATGATCACTTTGGGACTTTCGAAAACAGTGTGTGATAAATGGAAAGGAACAGAAAAGAATTTTTGTTTGTGAAGTCAGGCCCAGTTTCAAGTTGATTCTTGGTTAAAAGGGTTCCCAGAGACATAGCTACCCAGGAAGGAGCATTGTGTTTAAACAGATAGCAGAAATAGGTTATTAACGAGGTCAGTAGCTGGGAATTGGTTCTGGCAAGTCTGGAAGAGACTTTATATTCAAGCAGATAGTAGTTGTTAAATGATAATTGAGGTCTTGGGAAAAAAGATGGCCAGTCTTAAATGCAGAGCCAGAGCTGAAGTTGTTTCTTCCTAATCTGTGTTTTCTGGGGAGAAAGGTTTTGACTGCTGATAAAACATAGAGAAGCTGTCTAGTGTCTTTCACCAGCTTTGGAAGCCCAGAGAGTAGAAGGCTGAGTTAGAAGTATTGTTACCTGTAACCTGAATGAACTGAAAAAGTGGCTCTGATCATAGTTTCCACTAAAGCACCGGGTTCTACATCCATGCCTTTGAAACAATGTATCATGAAAACCATTTCAGTAATCTGGTTAATTTTGGTATTTTCATTCAGCTTTACCTGTGCTGTTTTTCTGTCTGTCTTTTATGTGAATAGGTACTAAAATTAAATGTTTTGGGTTTAAAACATAGAACATAGAAAACATAAAACATAGAAAACATAAAACATAAAAAATAGTTTGTTTGTATTCTACTTTAATAAATTTCTAAAGAATTTTGTTTAAAAACTGGTGTCCAGAATTAATTATGCACAAATTCTTGGATTGGTTGTTCAAAAATCTGGTAAGAAACCACTGGTGTAACTGGGTCTTCAAAGGCTTAATTTTATTGTGATGCAAATACAGAGGTCGAAAGGCTAATATGGTTCAAAAGTCTCTGTGTTGTAACATTGACTATGCATTTTGCTATCAATTACTTGGGTCTACTATATCAAACCAACAGTCTTTGAAGGAATTGCTGAATGCTGGTACCAAAATGGTAAATGCAAAGTTTCATATTTAAGTGTGAATTCAGGAACAGTAACTTCCTATTGCCTTAAACCACCCCTCCAGAATGCCCTCATAGGATAACATCTTGCTAGCCAATCCCAGAAGGTCTAACATGCCTTCCAAAATACCTTGCAGCTTCAATTCCCTTGTGTAGAGTAAAAGATCAACTAAATCATTACTCTATTCACAACTACTGAGCATGTGCATATGAAGCCATATTGTCATGCTGTCAGATCATGTGACACTGAAATTGGAGTCTGTAGGTTTCCAAAGGCATCCTCTTTTACCATCTCTTGTATGTGATTATTTATCAGTAAAGTTTGTTCATGTTTATTCACCTAAGTATAGACTTGATCTTACAAAGACATAGCTTTATGGGAGTAAACGTTTCTCGTCTTTACTAATAGATGCAGAGTTTAAGATTAATTATTAGTTGAGGAAAATATTCTGCTGCAATCAATGAGTTATGATCTTATACTGGAAAATTAACTCTTCAGAAAGTGAACAGGGAACTTTGTAAAGTTCCGCTACATCATGATTATCCCCAAATTTGGACACAATCCAATTTCATGGCCTCCTGACATTGATGAAAACTAATTTCAGTCCATGAATGATTCATAAATGAAACACCATTCTGAATTGATTAAACTGCAGACCTTTTGGGATGAGCAATAGTTTTCCACGTGCATTTATGAAGTGCAATTTTGAGCAAGTATATAACATTTGCAATCCTTCAGTTTTTTGGGGGCCTCATCCCTTTACATTAAGGAGAATTGGAAGAGTGCAGTCAGCACCTCCACAATGTCGACACCATCAAACACCTTTCTGGACTTGTTGACTTATTTTGTGCATGTTTTTAATCTCAATTGTTATCCCAAATACTTGATTATTTATCATGACAAAGTCCACTTCCTTGGTAAATGCCAATGCAAGATACTCATTGGCTAATTTAGCCAATGTTTTCTGATTCACTTTTTTCATATTCATTCAAGGAATAAAGATGTCACTGGCTTGGTCACCATTCATTGCTTATCCCTAATCACCCAGAGTGTAGTAAAATGCCAACCGCATTGTAGTGGGTCTGGAGACACATACAGGCCAGACCAGCTAATGATGGCAGTGTCCTTCCCTAATGGACATTAGTGAATCAGATCCTATTTTCCAATAATCAACTCATGGTCATCATCACTTTTTATTGAGTTCAGATTCTGCCATTTGCCACGATTCAAACCTGGATAATCAGAACATTATCTGGACCTCAGGATTAATAGTCCAGCAATAATACCACTAGGCCATCATCTCTCTTTCACCAAGCGATCAACATGTTAGTCCTTAAGTAGAACCATCAGTTCTCTAATAACCTTTGCATTGTTAATTGAAAATAACCATTTAGACAGACAGTCATTAGTACATTTTTTCACAGGCTGAGAAGTGGAGATCTCCCTCAAGAGAAGGCTGGAAATAATGGTAAGGATCAATTGTGATAGCAAACTTTAGGGTTTAGGGCTGAGATAATGGTTACCATCATGTAAATGTTATTGGAGCAAGATATGATTTATCTGTTTTTCTTAATCTTGTTGTTGGGTTTAGTTCATTCGTTGACATAGGCAACTCTCACAGGGTGTTAAAGATGGCTGAATTTATTTTCCTATTATTTGATTCACTGCTTCTGACTTGAAAAATAGCTACAGTATGCAGAAAACTCTGAAATGCATGCACATTGAACCAGTCAGACTGTTCGAGCATTCATATATAGATAGATAAATAGACAGACTGACTGACAGGCATAAATATTGCAAGATATTCATTCTAGAGTGCACAGATTACCTACTGCAACATGAACTCACATTTACTATGAACTTGGTGGACTTTTTGCTGAGCTTTCAGAACAGGGTATTCAGACTTGACTATCCCAATGCTCTCTGATAAAGAGACAGCAGCATTTTCATATCAGTCAGGATTTCCATGGTAAATAGTCTGATATTTGGTTAATGGCTCTGAGGCATCTCATAAAAATGTGACATAACTGATATGGAAGCAAGCATTTCACTTCTGTAGAAGTATTTCTCTAACTGCTTTTTTGTAACAACGTGGAGGTGTTGGGCGGATAAAGTCAGAAGTCACAAGACACCAGGTTTTAGTCCAGCAGGTTTATTTGAAATCACAAGCTTTTGGAGCGTTGCCCCTTCATCAGATGAAGTGGGGGAAAGCAGCACTCCAAAAGCTTGTGATTTCAAATAAACCAATTGGACTAAAACCTCGTGTTGTGTGACTTGTGACTCTCACCTTTTTGTTCTGAGTCATGGAATTGCAAACCCCAATTCAAATAATTCCAAATAAATGTACATGTACAAAATAAAAAAGCATCATATATGTTTGACTGTAGCTAAATATTACTGCAGATGTCCATAGATTCATTCTGAAATGTGCTGTTTTCCCTTTGAAATTTCCTGTTATAGTCTGAACAAAAGCTGTGAATTTGCCAGTTTTGAAAAATATTGTGATTATCAATATTATTTTATTTTACTGAAGAGGATTAAGAGATTTATTTTCTGTTGTGTTGCAATAAAAATAAAGCCTAAAGATTTCATGCAATGATGTGACTAAAACTTCATGGTGCTCAGTTAAGATTGGAGTGAAGCTAAAAGGTCTAATGCACAACTGACTACAAAAAAAGTTCTCTGCATGGTGTTTTTAAGTCACCCTTTATCGCTAGCTTGCCTTGCAGCTGCTTCACAATAAGATTTACAACATTCACTAACAACACCTATTGGAAGCAAGCCAACAGGCTCAGACTTTTCCATCATGCTTTATCAGTGGTTGAGAACCAAATTAAGAATAACAAAATTCAACTGCTATGTCTGTTTCTGTCTGATTACATCCCTCAGAAGAGTTTGGAAAATTTTTCAACATTAAAGACTCCATAAGTAGAGTGTTATTGATTGAAATATTGAAAAAAAATCCAGGTGTGACGAGAAGCAAGTATTAAAAATTATCTGAAGTTCTAATAGAATTACAGAAATACTAAAAAACACTTGAAGTTCAACATCTTAAAAGTTTGTAAGTCACCAAGAATCCATTTCAAAATCCAGTGGAAAGTGTATGTCAATCACTCTCCATGGGCCTTTCAGTCTGAAAGGGTCGACATTTATTCGCAATATTTCTTCCACCTGCAGGTGGTGCTGTGATAGAGGTTTCCAATTTCAAGTCAGATGATGTTAACTGATAAAAGCCAGCACAAGATTGATGTATATCCAGCATAAATTCGGAAATAATAGTAGTTTCCAAGAAAGTAAGAAAATTGAGTCATCACAACTTTGAAAATTCTGACGTCTATGCAAAAGATGAAAAATGTGGGTTTGTATAAAGGCAAGGCCATCTAGAGATAAAGGGTGACTTAAAATGCTATGCAGTGAACCTTTCTTGAAGTCATTTGTGCATTAGGCATTTTAGCTTCACTCTAATCTTAGATGAATACCATGAAGCTTTCGTGAAAATTCTGGAGGAAGGCACCTGTAAAATTAATAATACTCTGGCTCGTTCCAATCTTCAAACTCAGATCATTGCAAATATTTTAAAAAAACACCCTGTTCAAAATCAGAAATATTAGGACTGATCCTGAAAATCAAGATGATTTCAAGTGGAAAAATGGTGATTAAAGAAGGCTCTTAATTCAGGACAAATATTCTGCTTTCTTCTTCATGTAGTTTTCTCTTTGACATGCAACCCCCCCTAAAGAAATTGTTTGCCATTTTTACCAACGCCAGTGGGGGTGTTATCTACCTCCCTCTGCATAATGTATTTCAATTGTTCCCAAATGGCTTTGCCCTATCTCTACTGCTTCTCATCAAATTTGAAATTCAGAATTGTCATTCCACTCCTGCTGTAAATTCCTTTGCAAACTCCTCATTCTTTTAAAAACTTTGTTCATGTGATGTGGATATTGCTGGCTGGAGCAGCTTTTATTGCCCATCCATAGTTCACCTTGAGAAGGTGGTGGTAAGTTGCCTTCTTGAAGTATGTAGTTTGTTTCGTATAAAGTACATTCACAATGATATTAGGGATAGCTGTTTTTTCCCTGCCCAGGTCCCATCTAGTGGAAACACTTGCTTGGCTTCTTCCTTTTCCATTGTCTTTGAATCCTCTGACCTCTTTCCCTGTTAGATCTTAATATTGAGCATTCACGTCACTCCACATATGCAGTAAAATGGGTTCAAGATTTGAAAGGTCCAACATATGCTTCCCTACTTCACATATAAGTATATATACCTGAAGTGATATATACTTATATTTCAACAGTTATGCAACAGGGTCAATGCATGTATACATGGAGTGTAAACCATCTACCTAAAGTGGCATAATCTGTACCCATCTTATGCTTAACAAACAGTGAAATGCTAGAGATTGTTAGTTTTTCAGTCATTAAGTGTTGTCCAATTGCAGATTCATCTCTAATGGTAGATGATTATTTTTGGTTTATAAGTTGAGGACAGAAAGCATTCTGTCTATTATAAGCAACTAAAGGAACAAGCTGTTAAGTTGATTATCCTCTCACATTTCAGTGATAGACTGATCAAATAAAGATCTGTGTACTTAGTATTACATCACCACTGAAATTCATCCATGATTTGATTCAAATGTGTACTAAATAGATCAACTTTCTCACTTGAAAAAAGCTTGGTCTACCTCAAATCCTGGAAAGGCAAAGTATTATTAAAAATTGAACAATGGATTAAGAAAGTGACGGAATTCTGCTATGTAGTGGTTGTGCAACTGGTATGCAGGATGCTAAGATTGCAGGCAGTGTTCAGATAACCCGATTTGTCCAGACTTCCCTGACATTCTGCAATGTGACGAGGATATAGACATAGTAATGAGAATGCAGGCCTCCAAGATGGCAGCACAATAGGATTCCTGAGTTGGAACTTGTCCACTCCGCCTGTTTCTTTGTTTCTCTCTCGATTTTACATTTTTTTTTAAATCTCCCGTACTCGGATGGCATAAGTGATGTCCAGGGTGAAAGTCAGTGTGGAATTGAACTCCCATCCTCAATGTGGACTGGACTCCCGGCCTCAAAGTGAAGCCTGGCGCTGTCTAGGTCAGCAGGACTAATATTCTGAACTCTTGTTTCTCTATTTTTCTAATTTATTGCAGAATTCTTTGTCTTCATTTTTTTTTCTTACTTTTTTTTCCCCTAAGAATGTGTACTTAAGAATCTGTACCTAGATGCCTTGGCAGCTATTATGGCCCTTAAACTTGTAAACTTTTTACTGCACTCATATGAGTACATGGGACAATAAAACTAATTCTAGACTCTGGATAAGCATCTTGGTCTTGCAGGTCAGTTTGTTGATTTTTCCCTGGGTTTTTTGGTAGTCGACAATGTTGATGGCTGCTCTCCAGCACTGGTCTCTTCGTTAAAGAGACAGGTTATCTGTCAGCATCCATTCAAGGTAGCAGAATTTGTTGACTGCTTCCCGTGGCGTATTGTTGACTCAGATCACAGATAGAGAGATGATACGATATTCCATCCTTGCGGTTTCCTTGATACTGATAGTAAAGGAGAACATGATAATGACGTGCGGAAGAAAATCCATTAATCTTTGGAACCAATCTCTGTTTGCACAACACGTACAGCACTATCAGCGTCTGTTCTAGACCTACCCATTTGATTCAGGTGATTAAGGTAGTGAATAGTTAAGCTTTGCAAGTCTATTAATTGGAGGTGCTGGTTTGGACTGGCATGGATAAATTTAACGATCACACAATGCCATGTTACAACACAATAGATTTATTTGGAAGCACTAGCTTTTGGAGCAGTGCTCCTTCATCAGGCGATTGTGGAGGTTAAGATCATGCTCACAGAATTTATAGCCAAAGGAGTCCAGTGTCAAGGAGATGTGATACAGCAAACAACCTTACATTAAACTTTCATCTTTTATAATGGGATATGTTGGTTTCTGTTCTTTGGTCTGTACACCCCAGAACTTCTTTTAAATTGCATTCTTAAGATAGCTCAGCTTTTTAAACAATAGTGTCACGTCTGTCTGTGTCCCAATGCTATATCAGATTGATGAATCCTCTATATACTTTTACAGAGTTTCCCATCAATTCATGCAGTTTTTTATCATAATAAAATGTAATTTTGCAAAAACAAGTTCAAACCATAAGCTTATATGTGTGCGCATGAAGAAGCGGCAGATTGAGTGTACATGAGGGTGTGAGTGTACGTGATAAAGTGGGTATGTATATATGTGCATGTAAGCTTGGTTATGTGTGCGTCTGAGTGTGATGGGGTATGTGTGAGAGGGTGCATGTGTTAGTGTTAGTGCGGGAGGGTTTATGTGTATGTATCTGAGAGAGAGAGAGAAAGTGTGTGTGTGTGAGTATGTGTGTGTAGTGGGGTCACCTGTCGTGTGACATGAACCCAAGGTCCCAGTTGAGGCCATTCCCATGGGTACCAAATGTTGCTATCAGCTTCTGCTCAGCCACTCTGCATTGTTCTGGTTTAGTGGTGCTGGAAGAGCACAGCAGTTCAGGCAGCATCCGATGAGCAGTAAAATTGACATTTCAGGCAAAAGCCCTTCACCAGGAATAAAGGCAGAGAGCCTGAAGCGTGGAGAGATAAACTAGAGGAGGTTGGGGGTGGAGAGAAAGTAGCATAGAGTATAATAGGTGAGTGGGGAAGGGGATGAAGGTGATAGGTCAGGGAGGAGAGTGGAGTGGATAGGTGGAAAAGAAGATAGGTAGGACAAGTCATGGGGACAGTGCTGAGCTGGAAGTTTGGTACTAGGGGGAGGTGGGGGAAGGGGAAATGAGGAAACTGTTGAAGTCCACATTGATGCTCTGGGGTTGAAGTGTTCCGAGGCGGAAGATGAGGCGTTCTTCCTCCAGGCATCTGGTGGTGAGGGAGCGGCGGTGAAGGAGGCCCAGGACCTCCATGTCCTTGGCAGAGTGTGAGGGGGAGTTGAAATGTTGGGCCACGGGGTGTTGTGGTTGATTGGTGCGGGTGTCCCTAAAACGCTCTGCTAGGAGGCATCCAGTCTCCCCAATGTACAGGAGACCGCATCTGGAGCAACGGATCCAATAAATGATACTAATGGATGTGCAGGTAAAACTTTGATGGATATGGAAGGCTCATTTAGGGCCTTGGATGTAGGTGAGGGAGGAGGTGTGGGCGAACTGCATTGTTGCTTACCCCGAAGTCCGCCTTGGAGGATCGTCACCCGAAGGTCCAAGGCTAAATGCCCGTACTGCTGAATTGTTCTCCAACTGGGAAGGAAAACTCCTGGGAGGGAAAAGTCGAGTGATTGTTGCGCAGTGTCCATTCATCCATTGTTGTAGCGTTTGCTCGGTCTCACCTGCAGCGTATAAGAAAGTCAACATTGACAAAGTCACATGAGTGCCTGCCACGTGGTGGGAGGTGTCCCCATGTGTAATGGTGTTACATTTGTCCATACTCTGACACATCTTGCAGTGGCTGCTGTGGCAGAGTTGTACAGTGTTGTTGTCTAGAAGGCTGGGCAGTTTGCTACAAATCATGATTAAGGTTTGGTGGTTGTTTAAAGGTGAGAAGTGGAGGCATGGGGAAGGTGTTGGCGAGGTGCTCATCCTTGTTGATAATGTGTTGCAGGCTGCGAAGGACATGGTGTAGTTTCTCGGCTCCCGGGAAGTACTGGACAATGGAGGGTACCCTGTCGGTTGCAGCCTGTGTCTGTCTCCTGAGGACGTTGTTACAGTTTCTCACTGTGGCACATCAAAACTGGCGGCTGGTAAGTTGAGCATCGTACCCTATTCTTATGAGGGTACCCTTGAGCACTTTCAAGTGTTCGTCACGTCCCTTCTCATCTGAGCAGATCTTATGTATGCATTGGGCTTGTCCATAGGGGGTGGCTATATTAATATGTTTCAGGTGGAAACTAGAGAAGTGTAGCATCATGAGGTTATCCATGGGTTTGTGATAAAGTGAGGTGCAGAGGTGCCCATCCCTGATGGAGCTGCATGTGTCCAAGAATGAGACAGATGCTAAAGAGTAGTTCATGCTGAGTTTGATGGTGGGATGAAACTCGTTAATGTAATTGTGTAGTTATTTCAGTGACTCCTCACCATGTGTCCAGAGGAAGAAAATGTCATCAATATATCTGATGTATAGTGTTGGTTGGAGGTCCTGTGCAGAAAAGAAGTCTTGTTCGAACTAATGCATGAAAATGTTGGCACACTGAGATGCAAGTTTGGTCCCCATGGCTGTTCAGTGTGTCCGGAGGAAGAACTAGTTGTCAAAGGTGTGGTCAAGGATGAATTAGATGAGTTGTAGCATGGTGCTTGGAGATTGGCAGTTGTTGGTGTTGAGTATTGAGGCTGTTGCCGTGATGCCATCATTGTGGGGGATGCTGGTATAGAGTGCTGACACGTCCATTGGATGAGGAATATTCCTGGTTCAAGTGGTCTGTGGGTGCTGAGTTGCTGTAAAAAATCTGTAGTGTCATGACAGAAGCTGCATGTCACCTCTACAATGCCTTCGACAGAGCCAGAGAAGTCCTCACACAGGGTCCCAATGCCTGATACGATGGGACGCCCTGGTGTGTTTGCTTTGTATATCTTCGGAAGGCAGTAGAAGTCACCAATCCGAGAAATACATGGGCTGAGGGCACATAGGGAACTCTGAAGGAATGGATCCAAAGTACTGATCAATGTGTCTAGCTCACAGTGTGCTCTTTGGTCGGATCTGCTGGTAGTTGCCTGTAGTGTTCCTGGTTGTTCAGATGTCAGTGCACTTCCTTGCAGTAATCTGTTCTATTCTGAATGACAATGGCTCCTCCTTTATCTGCTGGTTTGATGACCATCTTGCAAATTGGTTTTGAGAGTATCGAAAGCATTGCATTGTCATTGGGCGATGTTTTGCTCTACCTTGTGGGTGCGGCTGATGAATCTGGCATTCACATATTTCCTGCTGGTTTAAGCATACATGTCAAGCCCAGGGCAATAGACTTCCAGTAGGGTCCAAGTTGAACCCTTCTTTGGTCACTCCTCTACGGATCCCTGTGATGACTGTTCCCGTTCCAGTTGGTGGAGTCATTGGGATCACTGCTGACATCTTGTAAAAATTCCCAGAGTCTCATCCATCTGATGAATTCCTCTGTATCTGCTACAAGACCAATGGGGTCCATTTTGGAGATGGGGCAGAAACTGAGCCCTTTGCTAAGAACTTCGCCCTCTTCTGGTTGAAGGGTATGGTCCAATAAGTTGACAATCGATTTCCTCATGGTGATAATGTTTTCAACTGTGGGATTTAAATATTAAAGAACAGAAACCAGCATATCCCATTATAAAAGATGAAAGTTCTAATCTAAGATTGTTTACTGTATCACATCTCCATGACACTGGACTCCTTTGGCTACAAATTCTGTGAACATGATCTTAACCTCCACAATCACCTGATGAAGGAACGGCGCTCTGAAAGCTAGTGCTTCCAATCAAACTTGTTGGACTATAACCTGATGTTGTGTGATTTTTAACCAAATCTATTAAGTTAGCTTTATTCTGTTCTTTGTGCACATTTACTGATCTAATCTGGAGTGACTCCAGAAGAAAAGAAAATGATACACATTACTCCAGCAGGTCACTATCTAACAACTCCCAGTGCATATACTTGGGTTGGGATTAGCATGTCTTCAGCTGGTCATTCCCTCACTACCCTCTCACCAGTCAAATGTCCTGTTGAATGTGTTACCATTGTAGTAACTATGGGCTATTGAATTCTAATTTTCATTATTAGATTGAGACCTTTCATGGACCAAAATTATTTTTTAAAAAATGAAACATGGGCCTAACATGAATGTAATGGTGACCTGACCACAAACTGAGGAAATTCCTGGAAACTCATGTAGAATAAACAAAGCCACCTACACTGAAATAATCATTATTATCAGCAGACATTGAAACCAAGCAGTTAAGTCAACATCAAAAAACTTGCACGGCCTTGTTAATTTACAGTTGTATGATAATTTCGGATATTGACATGAGAAAGGTTCATGTGTAATTTGGCAAGTTTGGAAAGACAATGGAACCAGACTCTGGAATTCACACTGACCCATATTTCAACATAGCAGAATGGAAGGAAGGAAAATGAGTTGGTGACAATAAGACTGAAACTTTCTAGTTTTGTGTCTATTTTTCTCATTATCTTAAAACAAAGTACTAGATGAAAAAAATACAAAAGGAATGGTCTGTTAAGTTAAAATGGTGATCTGGTGTCCAATGAGGATATAATACTTTCAGAAGTGGAGAGGGAAGAAACTATGGTCCAATTCATCCTTCCCAACTACATTTTCCAAATTAAACTAGTCCTATTTGCCTGATTTGGCCCATACCCCTCTAAACCTTTCCAATTCATGTACCTGTCCAAATGTCTTTTAAATGTAGTAACTGTACCTATATCTACCACATCCACTGGCAGGTCATTCCATATATTCACCACCCTCTGTGTTGGAGTGAGGAACCATATGCATGATCCCCTTTCTGGACATTCCACACACCCCTGACCTTTTTCTCATTGGGGGAGAAAGTGAGGACTGCAGATGCTGGAAATCAGAGCTGAAAATGTGTTGCTGGAAAAGCGCAGCAGGTCAGGCAGCATCCAAGGAACAGGAGAATCGACATTTCGGGCATAAGCCCTTCTTCAGGAATGAAGAAAGTGTGTCCAGCAGGCTAAGATAAAAGATAGAGAGGAGGGACTTGGGGGAGGGGCATTGGAAATGCGATAGGTGGAAGGAGGTCAAGGTGAGGGTGATAGGTCGGAGTGGGGTAGGGGCGGAGAGTTCAGGAAGAAGATTGCAGGCTAGGAAGGCGGTGCTGAGTTCGAGGGATTTGACTGAGACAAGGTGGGGGGAGGGGAAATTAGGAAACTGGAGAAATCTGAGTTCATCCCTTGTGGTTGGAGGATTCCCAGGCAGAAGATGAGGCGCTCTTTCTCCAACTGTCATGTTGCTATGGTCTGGCGATGGAGGAGTCCAAGGACCTGCATGTCCTTGGTGGAGTGGGAGGGGGAGTTAAAGTGTTCAGCTACGGGGTGATTGGGTTGCTTGGTCCGGGTGTCCCAGAGGTGTTCTCTGAAATGTTCCGCAAGTAGGCAGCCTGTCTCCCCAATATAGAGGAGGCCACATCGGGTGCAGCGGATGCAATAGATGATGTGTGTGGAGGTGCAGGTGAATTTGTGGCGGATATGGAAGTATCCCTTGGGGCCTTGGAGGGAAGTAAGGGGGGAGGAGTGGGCGCAAGTTTTACATTTCTTGCGGTTGCAGGGGAAGGTGCCGGGAGTGGAGGTTGGGTTGGTGAGGGGTGTGGACCTGACGAGGGAGTCACGGAGGGAGTGGTCTTTTCGGAATTTCCCTTCCATCCCCTATCAGCATTCCGAAAAGACCACTCCCTCCGTGACTCCCTCGTCAGCTCCACACCCCCCACCAACCCAACCTCCACTCCCGGCACCTTCCCCTGCAACCGCAAGAAATGTAAAACTTGCGCCCACGCCCTGAAGAAGGGCTTATGCCCGAAGTGTTGATTCTCCTGTTCCTTGGATGCTGCCTGACATGCTGCGCTTTTCCAGCAATACATTTTCAGCTTTTTCTCATTACCCTTGATTTCCTCACTGATTAAAAATCTGTTTCTCTTCAATATAATTAATGCCCCTGGCTCCTCAGTCCTTTCCAGGAAGAAAAAAAAACCGATTCACTTTTCTGAGTGGCGTTTGATAAAATATCATATATTATTGTGGAAAGTAAAAATTCATGATGTTGGGAATAACACAATTCCATGGACAGCTGATCAGCTGGCTAACAGGAAGCATAGAGTGTGAATAAATGTTTTTTTTTCAGACTGGCAGGATGTCATGAGTGATATGCCACAGGCGTAGCTTCTTTATAATTTATATAAATGATTTGGATGAAGTAGTCCAAGGTATGGCAAATAAATTTGCTGATGACACAGAAATAGATAGAAAAGTGAGTTGAGAAGAGAACATAAAGACCCTAAAAATGGATATAGATAAGTTGAGTGAGTTGAAAAAGATCTAGCAAATGGAACATAATGTGGGAAAGTGTGAGATTGTCTATTTTGACAGAAAGAATAAAAAAAGAATTGTGAGAGGTTGCAGAGCTCTGAGATGCAGGGAGATCTGTGTGTCCTAGAGCATGAATGTCAGAAGGTTAGCATACTGGTAAAGAAAGTGATCAGACAAGCTAATAAAATGTTACATTTATTACAAGGGAATTTGAATGTGAGAGTAGGGATGCTTCAATGATACAGGAATTTGGTGAGACCATATCCTGAGTAGATTACAGGTCTCCATGCAGAAGGATATTAATGCATTGGAAACAATTTGGAGAAAGTTTACCAGACCAATAGCTGGAATGAACAGATTGCCTTATGAAGAAAAGTTGGATAGATTAAGCCTGTATCCTCTGGCACATAAAAGAATCAGAGGTGACTTAATTGAATGATGTGAGATGCTGAGGAGACTTGACCAGGCAGATATTGAGAGGATACTTCCCCTTATGACAGAATTTAGGACTAAGTGTTACAGTCTAAAAATGAGGGGTCACCCATTTATATTTTATTTCCTATGTGTGATGTGTTTCTGTATTACGTTCCCTTGATTGTATCTTTCAGCGAAGGTCCTGGTCCTCATCCTGATCTTCAGCTTCAGAAGATTGCTGTAGACTCCCCATCTCCTCTGCATCCTGGAATATTCCAGCTCCAGCGGTAAAGAGCCACAATGATGAGGCATACCCTTTCTACATACAGGCCGAGTCAAAACAGTACAGTCATAGGACCTCATTTTAAGGAGGCCAAATTGTCTGTTCCACTGTAGCCCAAGTGGGAGTATGAGCTGTGTTCTGTCTTCATTCTGTATCAGTCTAATGTGTCATCAGCCATATTTGTAGTTTGTCTCCCAAGAGCCAATACTATAATGAAGGAGGCAGGAACCTATGAGATCTCTGATGAGCATGCATCATGGTAGCTTCCACATACCTAGCACAGGCCTTAAAGATCTGGCATCAATATTCAAATATAATTTGAATATTGATGGTTTGGAAAAAGACGTCTAACAATGTACCATTGATAAGGCAACATAATAAGTCGATGTCATTTTTGGAGTGTCTGGGACCAGAGAGCATAGTCTCAGAAAAAGATGTCACCTGTTTAAGACAGAGGTGAGGAAACTTTTATTCACTGAGAGCCATGAATTTGTGGAGTTCTGTTGAGGCCAGATTGTGTGAAGTATCAGCACCGAGGGAATCAAGGGCTTTTGGGAAATGGCACAAGGTGAAATTGAGGATTTTCAGATCAAGAATATGTAGGAATGGAGAGCTGATCTTAAAATCAAATCAGCCATTATCTTATTGAATGGCAGAGCAGGTTCAAGTTGCCAAGTGGCTTATTCTTGATCCTGGTTCGTCTAAAACCATAAGACCACAAGGAATAGGAACAGGAGCAGGTTATTCGGCCTCTCAAACATTCTCTGCTGTTTAATAGGATCATGGCTGATATGACATTTCTCCTATCACTTTCCTACATTTTCTCCATGGTTTTCCCAAGAATCTATCTATATTAACCTTAAATATACACAAGGGCTCTATCACACAGCTCTCTGTGGCCATGAGGGGAAACATCCTCTCAGCATTTATGCTGTGGTTAGTCATGGTTAAGAATCCAGATGTTCGAATGAGATCATCTCATTATTCTAAACTCCAGTGAGTAGAGTCAGAACCTGATTAGACTTTGCTCATAAGACAATCACTACACACCAAGGACCAACGTAGTGAACAAAGTGGAAAGGGTAGGTATGACAACAAATTCTGAGAGTATATTTGGGATAGTTTCCAAAACAATATGTCATAGAGCCAACCAGGGAGCAAGCTATTTTAGATCCGCTAATGGGTAATGCTGCGAGTTAAATAAATGTCCTCAGAATAAAAGATTCCCCTAGGAAGTAATGTTCGAAACATGATAGAATTCAATATTCATTTTGAGAGTGAGAAATTTGAGTCAGAAACAACAGTGTTTAACTTCAATAAGAGGAACAGCAATAGAATGAGACAGAGTTGGCTATGATGAACAGGGTGGAAAGATAAACAGGATTGACAGTTGGCATGCAGTGGCAGGTATTTAAGGAAGTAATCCACAAGTGTCAGCAAAAATACATGCCAGTAAGGAGGAAAGATTCTAAAAGAGGGATAAACTAACCATGATTAACCACCAAAGTTAAGGAGAGCATTACGTTGAAAGAAAAACATGTAAGGAGGCAAAAGGCAGTGATAGCCCTGAAGAATGGGATAAATTCAGAATCCAGCAAAGATGAACTAAAATATACTAAAAACAGAGGAAATAAACTATGAAGGCAAACTAATAAGGAATGCAATAAGCGTTGCTTTAAATATATAAAAGCAAAGGGAGAAATCAAAATGAACACAGACCCTTTAGAAAATTAATTTGGGGATATGGTTATGGGGAAGAAGGATTGAACCCCATTTCTCTGCACTGCACTATACACTCGCACACACACACATGCTCGTACATACTCGCACACCAACACAGAACCTCTCTCATACACAAGCTCTCTATCAAAGCACACACATATACCCACAATACTCACTCCCACGCACGCACACTCTCACAGGCTTATACCCCATTACACTCACACACATACATTACCAAGCTTACGTACACACATACACACACTCTCTCACATGCACTCACACCCACTCACTCTGTCTCTCCTGCACGCACACATGTACAAGTTTATGTGGTGGATCTGTATTTGCAGAATTATGTTTTGTTTTGCTCAAAAAATGCATAACCTACAGTCAATCCATGTAAGATTCTGTAAATTCCACTTTAGAAATAGAACCAGTCAGACTCAAGATTGGCACACAAACAGACTTTAACCTCACACCTTTAGTACATTGCCTGATCTGAGATGACATATTTTGTTAGAAAACCTGAAGTTATCTTGAGAATGTGACTTAAAAGGAGTTCTGGGATTTATATATTAAGGAACCGAAACTAGCAAAACCATTCTAAAAGATGAAAGACTTAATCTAAGTTTGTTCAATATATTTCAGCTGCATGACACTGTAATCTTTTGCTATAAATTCTGTATCCTGCTCCACAACCACCTGATGAAGAAGCAGCACTTTGAAAGATTGTGCTTCCAAATAAACCTATTGGACTATAAGTTGGTGTTGTGTGATTTTTAACTCAGTATACAGAGAGGCAGTGATACCTTAAATAACTAGGCAAAAAGTGGGCAAATGGAGTATAATGTGGTAAAACGTGAAGTTGTTGATGTTGTAAGAGAAAACAAAGAATAGAATGTTATTTAACTAGTGAAAACTTCAGCAATCTACAACACAACTTGTGCACAAACACAGAAAGCTAGCAGGGCCACATTACTGCAGATGCTCGAATCTGTACTGAAACCAAAAAATGCTGGAGATCACAACATCACGCAACATCTATGGAGAGAAAGCAAGCTAATGTTTTGGGTCTTGAAGACTGACTTGAAAGCTAGAACACAGGTGCAGCAGGTAATTAGGGAGACTAATGGACTATTGCCTTTATTTCAAGGAGGTTGGAGAACAAGAGTAGGGAAGTCTGACTACAACTGTTCAAGGTGTTGCGAGATCACATAGAGTGATAGAGTCAGAGAATCTACAGCATAGAGACAGACCCTTTGGCCCAAACTGGTCCATGCCGACCAAAATGTCCATACATGATAACCCCATTTCCCTGGCCTTGGCCCATATCCTTCTAATCTTTTCCTATCCATGAATTTTTCAAAATGTTTTTTATTAAATGTTGCTAATGTACCCATCTCAACCACTTCCACTGTCAGATCATTCCATGTGGATACCACCCTTTGTGTAAAAAAGTTGCCCCTTAGGTCCTCTTTTATTCTTTCCTCTCTAACCTTAAGCTGATGCCCTCGAGTCCTTGATTCCCCAACTCTGGGAAAAGGACTGAGTGCATTAACCCTATCAATGCCTCTCATTATTTTATACACTTCTATAAAATACCACCACCTATTTGGGGATATGGCTATGGGGAAGAAGGACTGAACCCCATTTCTCTGCACTGCAGTATACACTCGCACACACACACACATGTTCGTACATACTCGCACACTAACACAGACCCTCTCTCATACACAAACTCTCTATCAAACACACCCCCCTCCACCCCCGCCCCCTCAGTCTCTTAGATTCTGAAGAAAAAGTTCCTAGCTTGTCCAACCACTCCCTGTAACTCAGACCATTGAGTCCTGGCAACATCCCTGTAAATATCTTCTGCACTCTTTGCAGTTTAATAACATCTTTCCTATAACAAGGTGACCAAAACTGAACACAATACTTCAAGTGTGGCCTCACCAACATTCTGTACAACTGCAACATTAATTCCCAATTTCTATACACAATGCCCTGACTGATGAAGGCTAGTGTGCCAAAACCCTTCTTAACTGCCCTGTCTACCTGTGATTCGTTTTAGAGAACCATAAACCTGAACTTCAATTTCCCTCTGTTCCATTATACTTCTTTAGGCTTTACCATTCACCATGAAGTTTCCACATTGATTTGACATTTCAAAATGCAAGACTTACACTTATTTATATTAAACTCCATTTGCCATTTCTCAGCCCACTTCCCCAGCTGATCAAACTCCTGCTGCTATTTCTGATAACCTTCCTCACTGACTGTGATACCTCCTATTTTAGTGTCATCAGCAAACTTACTAACCATGCTTTGTACATTCTCATCCAAATCATTGATATAGATAACAAACAGTAATGGGACCAGCACTGATACCTAAGGCAACCCACTAGTCACAGACCTCCAGTCTGATAAGCATCGTTCCACTATTACCCTCTGCTTCCTACTATTATGCCAATTGAGTATCCAATTTGCCAGCTCCCTCTGGATTCTATACGAGCTAAATTTCCAGAGCAGTCTACCATGTGAACCTTATCAAAGGTCTTACTGAAATCCATATGGACTACTGCCTTTCCTTCATCAACCTTCCTGGTTACTTCATCAAAGACCTCTGACAAATTTGTGAAGCATGATCTCCCACGCACAAAGCCATGCTGACTATTCCTAATCAAACCCTATCTTTCCAAATGCATGTATATCTTATCTCTCAGAATGTTCTCAAGTAACTATCCTACTGCAGATGTTAGGCTTATTGGTCTTTAGTCCACAGGTTTCTCTTTGCAGCCCTTCTTGAATAAGGACACAACATTCGCTATTCTCCAGTCTTCCGGGACCCCACCTGTGAATAACAATGTAGCAAAAATATCAGCCAGGGCCCCCGCAATTTCTTCTCTAGCCTCTTGCAGTGCTCTTGGATATATCTGGTCAGGACCTGGAGATTTATCCACTTCATACATTCTAATATGTCCCACACCTCCTCTACTGTGATGTGGACTGTACCCAAGATATAGAACATAGAACGTAGAAAAGCACAGCACAGAACAGGCCTTTTGGCCCATAATGTTGTGCTGTGGATTAATCCTAATGTAAAATAAAATAACAACCTACACACCCGTCAATTCACTGCTGTCCATGTGCATGTCCAGCAGTCGCTAAAAAGTTCCTAATAATTCTGCTTCCACCACCACCGCTGGCAACGTATTCCATGCATTCACAACTCCTTGCATAAAGAACCTTCCTCTGAAATCCCCTCTATACCTTTCTCTTAATATCTTAAAACTGTGACCCCTCGTACCAGTCAATCCTGCCCTGGGGAAAAGTCTCTGGCTATTGACTCTATCCATGCCTCTCATTACCTTGTATACCTCGATCAGGTCACCTCTCTGCCTCCTTCTCTCCAAAAAGAAAAGTCCGAGCTTAGTCAACCTCTCTTCATAAGGCAAGCCCTCCAGTCCAGGCCACTATGACCACTAACTTTCCCAAGTTTCCAAGTCTTCATGTCTTTTCTCCATGGTAAACACAGAGGAAAAATACTAATAAAGGACCACATCCATCTCCTGCAATTTCACACATACATGTCCACTTTGGCCTTTGAGAGGTCCTATTCTCTATCTAGTTATTCTTTTCCCTTTAATATGCTTAAAGTATCTCATTGGATAAACCCTAATCTTCTCCGCCAGGGCCATGTTGTGCCCCCTTTTTGCCCACCTGATTTCCTTCTTCAGTAAGCTCCTGTATCCCTATATACTACCAGGGATTCCATTGATCCCAGCTGCCTGTACCCGAGCCATTGCTCCTTTTTTCTGGTCAAGCCTCAATATCCCTTGACATTGAGGGTTCCCTACTCCTGCCAATTTTGCCCTTCACCCTCACAGGAACATATATTCCTTGAACTCTTGCTATCTCACTTTTAAAGGCTTCCCAATTGCCAGAGGTCCCATTGCCTGCAAACAAACTACTCCAATCAACTCCTGCAAACTCCAGTCTAATTCGATCAAAGTTCACTGTGCCCTAATTGAGACTTTAAACTGTGGGCCAGTTTTGTCCCTCTCCATAACTATTTTATAATGAATAGAACTTTGGCCACTGGTCCCAAAGTGCTCCCCCTCTGTCATCTCCATCACCTGTCCTGCCCTATTTCCCAAGAGTAGGTCGGGTTTTGCCTCTTCCTGTGTAGGACCCTCTATGTACTGCTTCAGGAAACATTCCTGAATGCATTTAACAAATTTGACCCATCTTAGCCCTTGATGCTATGCTAGGAAAATTAAAATCCTCTACTATGATAACCCTCTTGCTCCTCCAAGTCCCCCCAACCTCCGACATATTTGTTCCTCTCATTCCTGTTGACTATTTGGTGGCCTATTGTACAACCCCAATAACATCACCACCCCCTTCTTATTTCTTAGCTCCACCCACAAAGTCTCATTGGATTATCCCTCAGTTATTTCATTTCTGATTACTGCTGTGATATTCCCCTTAGAACAGTATAGCTTAGAACAGACCCTTCGGTCTTTGATATTGTGCCAACCTTTTATCCTATTCCAAAAATTGTTTAAATATCCCGAATGTATCTGAGTCTACTACCACTGCTGGCAGTGTATCCCATGCATACACCATTTTCTGTATAAAGAACTGACCTCTGACATCTCCCCTAAACCTTCCTCCAATCACCTTAAAATTTTGCTCTCTCAAGATAGCTATTTCCACCCTGGGAAAAAGTCTTTGGCTATCCACTCTATCTATGCCTCTCATCATCTCATACACCATTATCAACTTGCCTCTCACTCTTTTTCGCTCCAGTGAGAAAGGCCTTAGCTCTCTCAACCTTTCTTCATAAGACATGCCCTCCAGTTCAGGCAGCATCCTGGTAAAACTTCTCTGCACCCTCTATAAAGCTTCCATATCCTTCCTATAATGAGGCAACCAGAATTGAACACAATATTCCAAACTGTGATCTAACCAGGGCTCTATAGGGTTACAGCATAACCTCACAGCTCTTAAACTCAATCCCCCTTCTAATGAAGACAAAGGCACCATACGCCTTCTTAACAAGCCTATCAACTTTGGCAGCAACTTTGAAGAATCAATGGACGTGGACCCCAAGATCCCTCTGTTCCTCCACACTGCCAAGAATCCTGCCTTTAGCCCTGTATTCTGCATTCAAATTTGTCCTTCCAAAATGAATCACTTCACACTTTTCCAGGTGTGACATAATATGTCTTGAACAGATTGATTAAAAATATCTACAGTTAAGTTTTATGAATATAGTTACTTAGATGTTGTTAACCTTGAAAGAGTAATTTCAATTATCAGAGAGCTTAACTTTTTCTTCTCCATCTCATTTATCATATGAGTCCTGTTAGATTTATAATTTTATTTTACAAGAATAACTGACTGGTATAATGAAATAGTGTGCAATTAGAAAATATTGGCTCATGAAAAGTATTTGAGTTCTCAGGAATGGTCACTGGATCCAACACATTAACTTTGATTTTTCTCTCCACAAATGCTGCCAGACCTGCTGAGCTTTATCAGTAATTTCTGTTTTCGATTCTTGTTTACAGCATCTACAGGGTTTTTTTTCAGTTTTAGGAAGCATTGGCTCTTCTTAACATATTCCTCCCATAATTCTACATAGAAAATAATGGACGCTTGTGTAATCTCACAGAAGACTATGGGGTTTTAATTGTGTAAAAGCAAAATACTCTAGATGCTAGAAGTCTGAATCAAACACAGTTAATGCTAGATAAACCCAGCAGGTCTGGCAGCATCTGCAGAGTCAGAAACAGTTAATATTTCAAGTCCAGTATGACTCTTCTTCAGGACTTTTCAATTGTGCTTTAGTTGTGTTGTGAACAAACCTTAAAGTTATGAACTTATAGCTTCCCTGATTTCTTAAACAGTATGTAGACGTAAAACATCTATCATTGGGCATGCTGCTCCAGTGTATGTTCACAAGCACCAGGAGAAGTGCACAGATGAAGACAGCTGCTCTGAGGCAATGTGAAAACTGGGTAGTCAGGTTTCAACTCAGTCTTGATGCAACAGGGGGAACACTGTGCATCCATACAAGCTTGAGTAACTGAAGATTTTAATCCTATTTTGAAATACTCTATAAAGAAGCACAATTCTAAAGTAGAAAACTTCAGTTGAAAGAAATTTGAAATCCTTGGAAGCTCGGGGAAAGTTTCATGAAAGAACAGCTTCTCATGTGTAATGATATTGAGGTTTCTCTTGGCTTGAAGAAGCTTTCTGTACAGCTTCCAAAATTCTTTGTTAAGTGGGGCCATAAGTTATATTCTGCCTGATTAATGTGTCCGATTCTACCCTCTGTAGAAATGCACGTGATTCAAATGTTTCATTCTGTATCCCTGATCCAACAATAAGAATGTCATGTTGTCATTCACAGAAAATGACATGTTATGGTAAGATGTGAAAAATGAACACCAGCCCTCCTTTAATTTGAAAACGTTGAATGATAATTAATTTAAAAAACCAATAACTTTTACAGAAATTCATTGCCTTTTCTGGATCTTAGCTATAAAGATTTGTTACCAGGACCAACATACACTTAAGATGCCCACAATACATTTTGCTGTTGCTGCCAAGAAAGACAGAATTCAGTAAGAGTTCATCATTCTTAGCTGTTCTTTGTGTTGCATATCATTTGCAGATATTGCAACTTTGCTTTTCCTACCAATTGTTTTCTGTTCACATCTCTTCTGTTGAAGGATTATCCTTAATCCACAAAATGCCATTGGAACCTAATTAAAAATTTATTGTATGCCTGTGTTTATAGCTAATTTCTGAAAGAAAATCTGACGTGTAGAATTGCAGAAATTCAGCAAGAATGTGCATGACAATGATAGGTCACTTCTGCAATACTGTAAGGTCATGGTCGATATCAATTTGAGGGCTTGAAAGTGTTGCCATTATTTATATTTTGCTAATTCTGCAGGACCACATTAAAATACCGCTGAATTGGTTTGTTTGTATGAATGGTCACATGTATATTGTGGCCTTTGGCTCATAGTTATGATATTTTAATAATTTATTGGAATGACAGTGTTTTAATTAATTGAATCTTAAGTTTTGCTGTATGGAAACTTTCTGAGAAGTACCCTAAACATAACCAAATAAAAGTAATGCAAGCGATTTCATATAATATCTTGTGATAGGTCCCACAAATTTTTATACTCATGTAATATGATATAGTTTGTTACCCGAGCACTTAAACTTTACATAGACAGCCAAAATACCAATGTTAGTGACAGCAGTTCTCATGCTGAAAGAGTTTGAGATTTAGGGCTTCTCCTCTCCAAACAGTTCAAATATCAGATAGGATCCAAATACAGACTTCTGTGCTGTGTGGCAGAAGGTTGTGAGTCACATGATTTCAGATGTTCATGGTCTGGGAGATATGTGTGGTATAAATTGAGAGCAGTAAAGGATTTGCTGCTAAACCATCAAATCCAAGTGTTTGTAGAAAAGCAGGGAGAAGTTTCATACTTCACAGTCTGAAGTTATCAAGGCAATTTATCCACAGATGTGTTCCCATACTTAGTTTGGACAGCTTTTGAGTTCAAAAGGGTTTTGGATATCACACAGAGACTACAGTTAACTCAGAGGTTGCATGATTAATTGGCAGCTATACTGGTCAAACATGAACAGCTGATGCCTTGCCCAGCTGGCACCTATTCTTCTCTTACACAGACATGTGCTATTGTGATCTGAGGCATTCTAGGATCCTTTTATTCGTGAGTCTTCACAGCAGTTATCAATAACAAGGTAGCATTTATTGCCCATGTCTAATTGCTCTTGAGCATGCAATGGTCATCTTGGAATGTTCAACAGCTCAACATTTGAGTTGCTTGGTAGATTCATTCAAATAGCAATAAAGAGTCAACCATGTTACTGCTAGTCTGGACGAGAGCTATCTGGACGATCTAGACTGTGTACAGATAGTATATTTCTCTCCTCTTCAGCATAGTGAGCATTTAATGATAAACTTGTAGATTATTGATTATCATTACAAATGTTAACTTTTTAAATTCTAGATTTGTATATATTTTTAATCAACTCATTTAGACATTAAGACACACTTCTGGAGCAGGTCTTCAACTCTGGTCTTCTATACCAAAGGTAGGGGCACTACCACTGCGCTACAAGAGCCCTTATGTTTTTAACCAAACTGTTGCAGATACATTATGACACATCTCTGGAGCAGGTGCGACTTAATGCCAGGTCTTCTGGCATTACCACTGCATTAGGAACACCTGGCTAATTCTAGATTTGTCTGATTAGTTTGAATTGTGATTCTTTGCTGTTGTGAGGGGATTGATATCACCTCCTCAGATCATTATCCACATTTTAGGATTACTAGTCCAGTGATATAACTCATAACTTAGATATGTTTAGTCAACCTGTTCAAATGTGCGATGAAACACGGCTGTAGGACGTAGGACTGAACCTGGTCCTTCTAGCTCAAAGATAGGGACACTACTACTGTACCTCAAGAACCCTTTATTTCAAAGTCTATCACCCAAACCACTACAGTACATTACCACTATCTTACCCTACTCCTAATTTGCTTATTGCTTTGTAATTCATTTACAATATTTATTATCTTGCTTATTCGGCCAGCTATCACTAAAAATTGGTTTGGGCCAAATACATCAATAAATAGTTACTCTGGATATCCAAACAACCATTCCATCAAGTAATATCACAATGTTATGGACCATGCTTTTTAACCTGTTTCTGTAACATGCAGTTTCGTCACATTTTGAATGGATAATAATTAGTAGAATGGCTGTAGTTTGATTTTGAACTGTATTTTTACGTGGTAAAAACAATGACTGCAGATGCTGAAAACCAAATACTGGATTAGTGGTTCTGGAAGAGCACAGCAGTTCAGGCAGCATCCAACGAGCAGCGAAATTGACGTTTCGGGCAAAAGCCCTTCATCAGGCAAAAGCCCTTTTACGTCCCTAGCCTATTGAAGGGGCTAAATCATTTCAAGCAAGGCCTTAAAGAAGCTGGTTGCAAAATAAAATGTACTCCAGTTTCGTTACAGAGGCTCCAAAGATTAATCTTGAAATTGAAGCAGCAGATGAAATGGGAAGAAGCTAAAAGAAAGCATCAATCTGTTTTTCAAAAGATAGAGTGACATCTATTCAGCACCTAATAGTGTGTCAGATACCATCAAGCATTTCACACAGAATAAATTGGCATAATCCGGAGAAAAATGAGCTCATTAGTTAATTACTTCCATTAGACATGAAGAACCTTCCTAGTTTCAGAAAATTAAATTAGAAACAAGGATGTGCAACTGTTTATTGATCATTTTGAGCTTAAATGGTCTTTGACAATTTCATAATGTATTAATATTACAATCGACTGAGGCATTTTTAAAATTCAGTGACATTTTTGTGGGATTGAAATGAAAGTGAGTCTTATGGCTCGGAACTACAACAGATAAGGGAAATAAAAACAAAATGTTGTGGCTGCTGGAAATCTGAAATAATAAAAGGCAACCTGGGCTAAGTTTCTTATAATTCTTATAATGAGGACAGTGTGGTAGATCACAGAAGAGAGTGCATTGGATAAGACCATTGACTTTCCTGAGGGCATGCTAACCATTTCTGCAGGCCATGGAGAACACACTGACTTGAATAGTAACCCCAGATCAAGTTGCCAGGGTCTGATGTTGTGACCTCCATTGCTTGCTGGTCCCCCAGGAAGGGGACTCCTTTTCTCTGCACCACCCCCTGCACCAGGACCTCCATGCCCCAGTTGGAGTAACACAGTGCCATCTTCACATTTCTCAACATGTTCACATTCTGTCCTTGACCATGCAGCTTTAGAACGTCAGTGCTTGCCTAGCTACACAACAGTCTTTTGAAGATTATGTGGGTACAAGGGATGCTGATCTTTCAGCGGGTACCCAGTGAGTGGCAAATTGTTCTTGGAGTGGCATATGGTCAGACGAAACAGGGATCAGGTGAGAAGGATACAAGGCAGTGGATTAAGCAGTTAATGATGTGAGGATATTGGGAAAAATTGCGCTAGGCCTCATGATGGAAATCCCTCTAAAAAACTCAAAGCACCTCAGACCTAGGCACAACTAATGTGAGATTTAACACTCAGTCAATTATTTTACTAAACAAAATTTCAAATTATTTTTCAGCGTTTTACATTCATCCAGTCTACTAAAGTCTTATAAATGTGTTGCATCTACCTCATTTCACGCTATGCAAGCTTAAACTAATCATGTTTGATGCCTAACAATACAGTGAATAGATCCCTAAGCAATTGACTTTGCAGTTATAGTTTGATTTTTAACGCTTTCATTCATACACCGTTAACCGCGTCAATTATATATTTAACATCGCTGAGCTATATTTAGATGATATTAGTTTAAATGGCCAGAGTTTTCCCAGTCCCTGAACAATGTGGGCAATGGTGAGCCCATTGAGAAAATGAGGCAAAAATCAAAAAAATTATATTCTTGATGTTGGAAGAAAATGTCCAAATTTTCACCGAAGCTTTGTATAACAGGATGAGAATCTCACTAGTGAATGGGAGAAGGTCCATTTGGATGTATTTACATCTCGCTAAGATTAATCTTGCCTGATTTATATATGACTTCTTGTTCTCCCACAAGGCAGAAAGAAATCAGACAATGACAATTACCAACATGAAAATTAGAGTGGGGACCTAGCGGCTCTAACTTGCTTCTTGCTTTTCAGAGTCTTCATCTTATTCACTAGTCCTCAACATCTCAGCATAGATTCTACAGGCGCCAAACGCCTGCACCCACAGTCCACCATTTCCTTCATGGAGATTGGCACCAGATATGCAGTATTTCTACCACATCATGGCACATCTCAGACACACTTGGATTACAGTTCTCCACATCAATACTGCAGTTTGGATTGCAATGACAGCTTGCAATGCAATGCTGCGATTGGGCACTTTGCACTCAGGGAGGAGAACTTAACTCATGCTTCAGATGAGGGTGCATCTTTGTGCTTGTTCCCTTCATGTTCACTCAATTTGTACTTTTGACAGCATCTCTGCCTCATGATGCTTGTTGGCATTTTGCCACTTCATTTAAAACTGACAGGCTTACAGTCTTTTTGACTTGCATTGCATTTTAGTGCAGACACAAAGCCAGGTAGCTTGTCATGATTATCAGCATTTTTCAGAAGTGGTATTGCAGAGACTTGAATGAACAGCCCTCCCCACGATCCATGCCAAACTTTGGATCCGCTACGTGGATGACACCCTTTCCATCACAATGCAGAACAAATTAGAGGAAACCTACAACATTATCAACAATATCCTTACTGCATAAATTTCACAAAAGAGGAGGAGAACAACAACAGACTCCCTTCCTAGGTGTCACAGTGGAATGAACAGTTAGTGGAGAACTGCGGATCAGTGTCTACAGGAAAGCAACACACACAGTTCAGATATTTAACTACAGAAGCAATCATCCCAACACTCACAAATGGAGCTGCGTCAGGACATTATTTACACAACACACTGCAACAAGTGCTCCCTAAACAACCTCCACATTTCTGCTGTGCATTTCCCTGAGAATATCTGTTCTCAATTTATGCTCCACAGTTTCTGCCTAATGGCATTGTAATTCCCCCTCCCCCAATTAAATACTTTCCCATAACATCTGCTCCTACCCCTCTCTTGTGACTATAGTAAAGATCAGGGAGTTGTGATCACTATCACCGAAATACTCTCCCACCGAGAGATCTGACATCTGACCTGGTTCGTTGCTAAGCATCAAATCCAATATGGCCTCCCCTCTAGTTGGCCTATCTACATATTGAATCAGAAATCCTTCCTGGACACACCTAACAAGATCTGCTCCATCCAAACTATTTGCACTAGGGAGGTTCCAATCACTATTAGGGAAGTTGAAGTCACCCATGACAACAACCCTGTTACTTCTGCGCCTTTCTAAAATCTGCCTCTCAATCTGTTCCTCTGTGTCTCTGTTGCCTTGAGGGAGAACAAGAAATCATATATAAATCAGGCAAGATTAATCTTAGCGAGATGTAAATACATGCAAATGGACCTTCTCCCATTCACTAGTGAGATTCTCATCCTGTTGTACAAAACTTGGGTTTGCCAATGACATGAAGGTTGGTGAAGTGGAGGGTATTGTGGAGGGCTGTTAAAGGTTGCAATGGGACATTGACAGGATGCAGAGCTGGGCTGAGAAGTGGCAGATGGAGTTCAACATGGAAAAGTGTGAATTGATTCATTTTGGAAGGTCAAATTTGAATGCACATTATAGGGTTAAAGGCAGGATTCTTGGCAGTGTGGAGGAACAGAGGGATTTTGGTGTCCACGTCCATTGATCCCTCAAAGTTGCCACTAAAATTGATAGAGTTGTTAAGAAGGTATATGGTGTGTTGGCTTTCATTAGCAAGATGATTGAGTTTAAGAGCCATGAGGAATATTGTGTTCAGTTTGGATCGCTACATTATAGGAAGGATGTGGAAGCTTTAGAGAGGGTGCAGAGGCGATTTACCAGGTTGCTGCCTGCACTGGAGGGCATGTCTTATGAAGAAAGGTTGCGGGAGCCAGGGCTTTTCTCATTGGAGTGAAGAAAGATGAAAGGTCACTTGTAAGAGGTTTACAAGATGATGAAAGGCATAAATAGAGTGAATAGCCAGAGTCTTTTTCCCAGGGTGGAAATGGCTATCACAAGGGGACATAATTTTAAGGTGATTGGAGGAAGGTTTAGGGAGATGTCAATGGTTGGTTCTTTACAGAGAGAATGGTGCTTGCCTGGGATGCACTGCTAGCAGTCATAGTAGAGTCAGATGTATTAGGGGCATTTAAACAACTCTTGGATAGACATATGGAATGATAGTAAAATGAAGGGTATGCAAGTTAGTTTGATCTTAGAGTAGGATAAAAGGTCAGCTGAAGGGCCTGTACTGTGCTATACTGTTCTATGTTCAATTTTAAACAATATTTTCATCTGGAAAAGACGGAAAAGAGTAATTGTTGGAGATGGTGCAACCAGCACTCTGACATAAATATGCTATTGTATATGATGATCATAGTTTATATAAACATAACACAAAGCCACTAAGCAATTAGAATTATGTTATATTTTGCTGAGAATGAAATATCATTGCATTTGAACATGCATATTTCCAAAAAAACCAGATCCACTCTTGCGATATTTTATCTGGAGAACGATATCACAGTTAGCAAATGTGCATTCATGCTTAGGGATACCAGCATCAGACTCTTACAGATGAGGAGTCCAGGGATAGGATTTACATTTAATCCTATTCCTTCTCCCAGAATAACCTCAGTTATGACATAAACAGCTGTGCAGAATGTTGCAAATGTTTTGTAAATTAAATCAGTATCTCAAATATTCCATTTTAGATAAGGAGGACATACTTTGCTGCCTGCAATACCAGTTTTTTGAGTGTAGCTGTAGCTTTCATGGATATCTGAAACTTCAAAGCATTGTCTTATTTCTACTAAATTCCATCACCTCTTTGATGTTACAATCCTGGGAATCACAGCCAGAATTTCTTGATATGCTGAGTGACAGACAAGGCTCCATGCAGAGAATTCATATTTTAAAAACCAACCTTGTCATTTATGCGATTAACACTATGAATGGCATTGTTGAGATGAAAGATTGATCAAGATGAATTAACAATATTCATTAAAGGCTGTCAGTAAACATAACTTTTCAGAATGGCACCAAGACACAACTTTGCAGAATGACACCAGTCTATCAGCTAACCACACCTAAAACTTCATCTCTCTGCAGCATATCTTAAGTTGGCGATAGCAAAACAAAATCATGAGGCTACTTCCACTCCTTATCCCACCTGTGATTCCTATTAATGTATGTACATACTAACGTGCTTTATAAGGATGATAAAAAAAATAAGAATCTAAGAAATAGCACCAGGTACAGTCCAAATGGCCCTCAAGTATGCTCTATCATTTAATACAATCATGTTTGAAGTTTATACACTAGCTTCTCTCTCTCCATTCTATCCTCATATCACTGATTTAGATACCACCCCCAAAAAAGGCAGATTAGATGTCCTTTCCATTCCACAATTCCACAATTCACAACCTTGGGAAACATGTTAGCAGTCCACAGAGATCTGTGAAACTGTAGTCCAGCTGGAATCACCCACCACAAAAGTGAGAAAGAAAAATTAGCTGGAAAATAAGATTGCTTGACATCATTGAGTGATGCTATAAATCTCTTCAATCGATTATGTTGAAGTGTTACATGTCCGCTTTATTATACAAACCCAATAAACTGATGTTAGATTTAATAAATGTAATAAATCAGGTCTACTATATCTATATCATTTAATATTTTATATGTTTCAGATCATGTTCCTTATAACAGTCTTCTTTCTGCAGCAAAGATCTTAACCTTCTTTAATCTTATCTCAAAGCTTATCCCACTTGAGTCTAATCTTATTACTTATTGTTATGCCTTTTTCTCATATAAATGAATTTTCAGTGTGTCATGGTGACCAAAACTGAACACAATAGGCTTTATATATTCCCATCCCTTACCATCAACTTCAATCTCCGAGCTTCAATCAAGAGTATAGATCAGCAAGGAAGCATTGTTATCATGAGAAGATTTCTTCTTGAATTTAGTCTGCTGTGTACTGATATAGAAGCTTTACACAGTGTCCTGTTTTTTTAGAAAATATAAATGAAATGGACTGTTTTGCATAGCAATGCTGTGACAGAATTACTTCACAATGTACAACGGGTGGCATGGTGGCACAGTGGTTAGCACTGCTGCCTCACAGCGCCAGAGACCCGGGTTCAATTCCCAGCCTCAGGCAATTGCCTGTGTGGAGTTTGCACATTCTCCCTATGTCTGTGCGGGTTTCCTCCAGGTGCTCCGGTTTCCTCCCACAGTCCAAAGATGTGCAGGTTAGGTGAATTGGTCATACTAAATTGCCCATAGTGTTAGGTGAAGGGGTAAAGGTAGGGGAATGGGTCTGGTTGGGTTGCTCTTCGGAGGGTCGGTGTGGACTTGTTGGTTCGAAGGGCTTGTTTCCACACTGTAACTAATCTAATCTAATATCCATGAAATAATTGATGGATGCTATTTACTGTTGTAACAAGATTACAGCCACAGGTATATTTATGATGTAAATATTCACATCTTTGTAGATAATGTTGCATTGTTAATGTGCAGCAAATAATATCAACCCACAGGATGCCTTTGACATCAACTATGAGTCTGTCCAGTTAATGTATTTTCAAAACTAACACATTTCTCAAATCATTGAAGTGCTAAGAAATGAATGTCCTTTTGCCTCTCCCTAAGCTGCTGCACTTTTGTTGCAGCATGAATTGCCTTCAGGCCATGTGCCTTCATTTGTTGCTACAGCCTTCTGTGACCTGGCCATGCAAACTGAAAAGTAATCTTAATGGGACACGGCAAGCAGAAGAAAAGGATCATTCAAGTAGAAAATGTCCTTAGCGTTTTAGATGTTTGCTGCTAACATGACGTGTTTTGTTGCCGAACGTTCTTTCTGATTCTGTCAGCATCTGTTCTATCAGTCTCACATTTGACAGCTCCATTGGGCTCAAGCTGAAGATACCTATTTTGATTTCATCATTCACTGTTTCTACAATTTGTACAATCAGAATTAAAAAACATTTCTTGTGGCTTTCCTTTCATTACTGAATATGGGCTTTCATTCTGATGACTGTTACTTGTCTATTCTCACACTTTTAAAGTCTCTCCTTCCCTTTTCTTACCTGTTTATCCAGTGATGATAGGTCTTTGCAAAGTTCTACTAGACCCTACTATATATTATTGGTTCAAACACAGAAGCTCCAAATTTTCGGGAATTGCTGGGATATAAATATGATATATAATTGACAATGTGTAAGTTTTTAATTAGAGTGCACACCTGATTTTCATTGATAATTTACCCCTCTTCTGAGATCTGTCCATTAAACTCCTTTGTTGCTGTATTGCATATCTACCCCAGCCCCATGAGAAAGAGCCCAGAACAAGTCAATTGATATTCATTACACTGAGATTTAGGCTTAACGTTGGTTGTGCAAATTGTTTTCAAAGAAATTTTAATTTTGGAGTTTGTACTATATTTAATCAAATGTAACCAGCCTCATTTATTGCCTGAAATCTTTCAGAAATGCTCTGTCTCCATTGCAAGCAATGAAATAATTGACAAGTACATGATCAGAAGATGCTGGTCTGGCCTAACAAAATGGCACAACTGCTTCTGCACAATAATGGGGTGAGCAGCAGAGGGAACAGGATGTAAGCTGAGGCACCAAAACAGAATAGCACAGTTCAACAAATCACAGAACTGTGACAGCACGTAAGGAGATTAGATTCCCTACAGTGTGAAAATAGGCCTTTCAGCCCAACCGACCTTCCGAAGAGTAACCCACCCACACCCATTCACCTACCCTATATTTACCCCTGACTAATGCACCTAACACTATGGGCAATTTAGCATGGCCAATTCACCTGACTTGCTCACCTTTGGACTGTGGGAGGAAACCGAAACATCCGGAGAATGCACAAACTCCACACAGACAGTTACCCGAGGTAGTAACTGAACCCAGGTCCTGGCACTGTGAGGCAGCAGTGCTAATCACTGAGCCACCATGCTGCTCAATGTATCTGCACTGGTTCTCCAAATCAGTGTGTCACCTAATGCCATTCCTCTCACTTCTTTCTCTAACTTTACACATTCAACCTCTCTGACTCATCATCTAATTCACTTTTGAATGGCTAGATTGACCCTGTCTCTACCCACTGTCTAAGACATTGCAATCCAGTCATTAACTGTTGTGATTATAAACAAAGTCAGCTGGGTAGACCTCTTGGATATGAGTTCCCTGATTGGGGCTGTTAATCTGGCCCAATCAGGGAGCTCTGGCTGACAGATAAGAAAAGGAGTGTCAGACATCCTGTTCACTGTGATCGCTGGTTCTGAGGGAACTGAATCAGTGTCAAGACTCTCCATGTAAATAAAGTGTGACTTGGTGACAGGTTAACAGCCTCTGTTACTTCATTAACCAGTTGCTACAGTAAGAGTGTCTTTGGCTATCCAGCCTAGGAAGTAGGACACAGTTGGTCCTATGGCTCCATAGTGGCCAGTCTCTGAGATGAGGATGGACCAGGTTAGGGAAATGTGCAGCCATTAGTCAGGGGTCTAGGCACTTCTTGTCTGGGGCTGCCTAGTTAGGTCATTCAGGAAGTTGGAATATGGTCAGTCAATCATGTCCATGTACAGAAACTAAGGGGAAAGGGTATAAACATCTGTTACCACAGAAAGAAGCCTTAGTAAGTTATTCTTTGGAACTGGAGCTGTAGGCTCACAAGTAGGCCGGTTAATAATTTTGAAGGTGGGGGGGGTGGGGGGTGGAGGGGCGCAATAATATCTACAAAAGACTTATTATAAAGAGTTGATGGGAAGGGGTCCGTGGAGGAAGAGGTTCATTCATGGTCAAGAGCAGCTTGACTTCAGAGAGTCATAGCATTTGACTACACCTGCCATGGTCACATTACATTCCAGGAGCTAGTCGGAAAGGTGGACAGGTACAGTTTTATGTAGACGGTTGGGTGGAGACCTAGGCAGGTGTGATGCCTATGGGGCTTATAAGATGGGCTTTTAGAAAGTGGATTTGGATGTTTTGAGGTCTCACTGGCATGTGAAGACAGAAGCTGGGAATCATTGGCCAAGAGGTACTTGCTATCACCTTCCATCATGTTGGTAATCAAAAGTGTGCAATGTGGAAGAAAATGGTTGTGACCACACTCAGAGTGGGTGGGGTAATCATGTGACCTGGAATGGGTGGGAGGAGGCTGCAGGTTTGATTGGGTGACCCTGGGTAAGCTTGTGCCCAGATGGATCAGCTATGTCAAGGGTCTTCTTGTGAGATAAAAGTTGAACCTTCTCACAATGAACTTCCAAGGGTCAAAGGGGAGCAGGAATGACTGGGCTGTTGAAGAGTGTCCCAGGTGGAGAAATCTGAGGAAGCTGTATGTGGTTTCTCCTCTGGATAACACCGTTTTGTCTCCATGTTAG
This sequence comes from Chiloscyllium punctatum, assembly GCF_047496795.1. Taxonomy (NCBI): domain Eukaryota; kingdom Metazoa; phylum Chordata; class Chondrichthyes; order Orectolobiformes; family Hemiscylliidae; genus Chiloscyllium; species Chiloscyllium punctatum. The sequence continues at coordinate 57,466,449 of NC_092763.1, read as the reverse complement.
GAAAAAGCACCTATTGAGCACGCCAGGTTTCTAATCCCATGCTGTATATCTTTAGTCTTAAAAGCCTGTGGGTGGGCGATGGAGTGGAGTAGTGTGCACCTCTCCAGCAGACTCTGAGGGGCCAACCTCTCAACGGAGGCAGCTAGACATGACTCGCTGCACTGCTATGACAATGAGGACCATTGCATCCATCCACCATAACTGTCAGCTCCTGCTGTTCCTCCCTGTGCATATGGACAAAGTGCTGATTGCCAGCACCACTCTGTCCTCTCCTGCCTGAGGTTGAGCAGGACCCTGATCTCTGTCAGTCCTCTGAGTGCCAGCGGAATGTGATGTTTCTTCCTCAGCCAACTGCGTACCTGTGGAGGTGCTCATTGGATTGCCCTCCCACACTTTCTCTCTATCTACCATACTCCTCATCAGGTCCTTCCTCAGCATGGAGGAAATAACTCCAGCCTTTCCACTCTTTTGCCATTGCTGAAATGCTCCAGCCCAGGAAACATCCTGCTGAATCTCCTCAGCATCCTCTCCAGTCATTTCTATAGTGTGGTAACCAGGACTGCATAGAGTACTCCAGATGTGGTCTAACCAACATGATACACAGCTCCATCAAACCCTCCCTACTCTTGTATTCAATGCCTTTAGTAATCAACTGTTGTATTAATGGTTGTTAATCTTAACAGCTAAACAAATGTGACCACTAACCAATATAAGAAAAGGTAAGTACCCCATATACCTTCTTAACCACGTTATGTATCTGTCGTGTTAACTTCAAGGATCTGTGGACACACACATCAAGGTCCAACTGATCCTGTGTATTTCCCAGAGTCTTACTTCTCATCATGTACTTCCTCACCCTGTTAGTCCTCCCATTTCCTTAAGTTGTAAAAGTGAATAACTATTGGCTTGGATTCTTAATATCAAAATAAAACATTCAGTGCATAAACAAACTCTTCAAAGTAGACACTAAATACTGGCCAGTTTGAACGAAATATATAAGATATTCATACTGAATTAAGGCAGAATCTGGATATCGTAAGAGTTTGTATAAAATCATGAGAGCAATCTGAAACTTATAAGGGGAAAATTGCATCAGATACCTCGGCTATTCTGACAAATCTCAAAAGATGCCAGCAATGTTATAGCTGAATGACTGCCAAGTCTCCAACTTTATCCAAAGAGATGAGAGGATAGCAAAGGATCAGTAGAAAAATAACTTAGTCACAAAACAGTATTAATGTTAAGGTCCCATCTGCAACTGTTAGGTTTGCTAGAGAACCTATCTATTGCCTCTACCAGCAAAGCACAATCCAAATAATAAGTTGGCATTAAAGACACAAAGAATGAGCACAGTTGCAGGAATAGATTTATGTGTGTTAACCAAATAATTGCATACAATTTTGAAGGAATTTCTACAACTCATTATTATTTTGTTACTTTTATCTATATGTGTTTTGTATGGTATGACTCACTATGAATAATGGAACAAAATACTTCATCTCATTAAATCTCATGAGGATCACTTATGTCAAACGCTAATGTTGTCTAACAGTAACAGGAGTGCAGTCTAAACTGACTACGAACAAATATAATGCCAATCTTTGAAGCTGCAGTTGACTGATGTCAAGTTTGATGGGAGGCAGTAAAGGTCATGGCATCTTGATTTATATTGAAAAATGTGGAAAAGCTCTCTACTTCAAACCAGATATAGAACTGTGACATAATTTTGACAGATCAGCATCAAGAGCCACTCAATAATTGCAGACGTGTTGGACATGTGCCTATATGCCTGACTATCAATTCTAAAAGCTTCAAAAAGCTGAAGAATCTCCATATAAATAGTTTACCTGCATAAATCATCAGTTGTGAGCAATTACATTTACCTGAGCAACAAAACATTGCTTTGAGATGGGAATTTACAAGGCAAATAGTTATGGCGCATGGATATTTAATAGGCAACTCCTACTAGAGCCAATATTATATTGTTAGTAAAAACTGAGAATAAATAACGTGATTTTAGTAAATTCTATTTGGAAATAAGATCCAGGTACTAAGTTGTGTTGTCAAAAGACACTGAGAAACTGAAAGCTTTTGATCTTTTGTATTTCAAAAGGATGCTGTGAAAGTATTTGGCAAGAGATTCATGAAAATATAATAAAGCTAGCAGAACAAAGACTGACTGGAATCCAGAAATGATTTCTACAGAGAAGTTACTTTATTTTCATTCTTGTTGACTGAGTCTTACATATAGCTTATCATATGGCTTGCACTGGGGAAATTTGTGAAATTTCTTTCTACTTTTCAATAAGTCATACGTATTGGTAACAAAATTTGGCTCAATAGTTAGTTGTTTCAGCATCGTGGGAGTCAGTTGAGGTTACAAGTGTGAGGGGTGACCATTCCCAATCTCTTTCAATTCAGATAGCCATGTTGTATGCATGTTGTGCTTGCAACAGTAGTATGGAGAGCGAAAGAGTTCATCATGTCAGCGATCATTTAATGATGGTACAGCTTGTCATTTGGATCTTGATTCTCCACTTAATGCCTGTCCTACCATGCATTTAGATGCACAATGATCGCTCTGACCAGCGCTATATAAAGACATCGCTGTTCAACTTGCAAGTAACATCCTTTTTGACTATGTATTTGTTATTTCTGAGTTTATCAGGTTGGTACAGGAGTTTAGAAAAAGTTGGTTAAATCTGCAGGGAGTAGTGCTGGAAGTTTGGAAGGAGTTCTGTGTCTCTGCAAGTCCACAAAACGTAACACATGTATTCATTCATAGTTGCAATTCTCTTTGGTTACTGACTAAGGAGATAGAGTTCAGGCAACAGAGAAGATCAACTCTCAATGAACAAGGAGGCGGAGATATTTCAGCAAAATGTCTTACCTATCATGCCTTCAATACACAGTTCTTTATCCGAATCTCTACCAGGAGTAGCATTCAGTAGTATTCAACAAAAGAGCGGCCACAGAATTATAACTAGACCACAGCCTCTTAATTCTGCTAAGATGGTGCTGGCAATGGTCAGAATGATGACGGTGGAACTTAACTTTTATGCCATTGTAGGTTGCAATAGATGATGTTACCAACATATTCCAGTTTGTTGTACATTGCTCCATCTGAGAAGTCACAGAAATCCACAAATGGAACTTAAGAAAGCAGAGAAAATCAGGGGAATGACTGTCAGGGTACTGCGCATCCCCAGGATGTCAGAAGCCATCAGCTGCATGCACATGATGTGGTATGAGAGTGATACACCTCATTGGAAGATGGACTACTTCTGAAGATGTACATCTCACTCAATGTGCAGTTGATGTGTGGCCATGCACAGAACATTACTCTGATCAATGTCCACTGTCCTGGTAGTGGCCATAATGCCTTCATTACTTGCCAGTCTATAGGTCTTAAGACTCTACCGATAGTCACCAAGTTTAAACTGCAGTTAACCTTTGGGTGTAGAAGTCCTCTTTTAGAATCAGATGTTGAATTAAAAGCTTAATATTTGCAAAATTACTTTGGGTTACTAATGTATCATCTTGACTCCTATACAATTATAGTCATGCTACAATAAAGTAAGGAGTTGAGCTGTAGCAATCTGACCACTTTGGAGGAAGCCATGAAATGAATGTTGCGTTTTACAAATATAAATATGTTTTAACATTTCTTCTTTAATTGAAATTAAAATTGGGAATTCTGTAAAACATCTCCACTTGAAAACAGGCCCAAGTGATGTTGTCGCCATGAGAAGAGAAACTTAGTAACCTAATCAAATAGTAAGCTACTGAACTAGCTAAAGCAACTTTATGCTCAGGCTGATGGATAGGCAAGTGTTGTGTAGGTCCACTGTGCACATTAGAAACATGAGAAATGTTTACCAATGTGGTACCCCTCCTCCCTGCCTTGTTCACCCCAGGTTATTGCTCACCGTTGCAGAGACTTCCCAGCCTGACTAATGAGTCAAGATTAGAATGGTGCTGGAAAAGCACAGTCGGTCGAGCAGCATTGGAGGAGCAGGAAAATCGAAGTTTCAGGCAAAAGCCCTTCATCAGGAATTCAGCCCTTCAACAAGCCCTTCCTGATGAAGGGCTTTTGCCAGAAACATCGATTTTCCTGTTCTTTGGATGCTGCTTGACCTGCTGTGCTTTTCCAGCACCACTCTAATCTTGACTCTAATCTCCAGCATCTGCAGTACCCACCCTCTGCCTAGCCTGAATAGTGAGACCCATGTCCCATCATATACCTTAACATCCAGTCACTGCTTGTGTTGACGCTACTGTGACGGAGCTTTTGAAATGGAAGCTCATCCCCCAGCATGAACAGAGTGCTCTTCTCAAATCAACTAGCTGCAAAACAATCTAATTTAGTGAGGCAGGGTCCCCTAAGCATAAAAGGCCCTTCCCACACTGTAATGTCCAGCTCCTGTTTCTCCAAATAGATAAGTCAAAGTCCTCTTAGAGGTTAAAAGACAAGGATTTGAGGACGAACCACATTCACTTTGAACCCAGTTTTGATTTAGAATATATGATCAAACTATTCACAGCAAGCAAGCAGGTCATTTAAATATCACAATGAGGCTCACGGCTTTCATTCTATTTTTGTCCTCAGTCAGCCTGGTTTCTAGGCCTTGAGAAAGGTTAGATTCCCTACAGTGTGGAAACAGGCCCTTCGGCCCAACAAGTCCACATTGACCCTCCGAAGAGCAACCCACCCATTCCCCTACATTTACCCATGATTAATCCACCTAACACTATGGACAATTTAGCATGGCCAATTCACCTGACCTGCACATCTTTGGACTGTGGGAGAAAACTGGAGGAAACCCACGCAGACACGGGGAGAACGTGTAAACTCCACACGGACAGTTGCCTGAGCCGGGAATTGAACCTGGGTCACTGGCACTGTGAGGCAGCAGTGCTAACCACTGAGCCACCATGCTGCCCCTAACTCAAAAGCTAAAACAAGGTCTAATTTTACAACATGCATGTCTTTGCATCACTGTTTTTATGCTGTGAGGAGTATGAATACTTCCTGCAAACCAACTACTTTGTAATTATTTTATAAATTCTCCCAGCCCCATCCATAATCTGTCTGCCCCTCTCTGACCTTCAACTACCAAGGAATCCTCACCTCCTAATCAGTACCTGAACCCCCACCCCAACCTTATAATTAGAGCTAACCTTGGACTACCATGGGACTCTGTGCCACCCCAACCTCTCATAAGATACTCCCAACCCTGACTGGGACACCTGAGTGACCACCATCTGATAGGAAAGAAGAACAATCTGATGCAAATGCTGCATTATCTTTGAAAGATAGTTCTTAGACCTTAGAACTGAAATCATCATATGACAAGCAAACAGGATACTGCAGCTTTAAGGGATATGTAGGATTTTTTCCATTTATGACTGGAAAAGCTGATCATCTGCAGTGCCTGTGGTGAATAAGATTACAATTTCAGATATGATGTGTTGTACTTTAAGAATTACAAGGTGTTATCACCAGTGCCAGCAGTGTGCAGACAATAGCCAGTTCTGCAGTAATGTGTATGGACGTTTTAAAGGTGGGATTAGCAAAGGGTAAGTTAAAGTAAAGTACTCACTTTGAATTTTTTTAAGGGAAGATTTGATTTAGTGTGTTGTTGGCTGAGAAATAATGAACCCTGCTGATTTTTAAAAATTCTCTCTGTGCACCATACAGATTATGTCAAATTCTTCAGAACAGTGACATAATAAAGATCCTTCTGCAGTCAGCTAAGGCAGCAAACTAAACATTTTCCCCAAAATATGTTTCATTTTGACAATAAGTTAAGTCACACTTGTGAGTTCACTCAAAATAAGCTGAAAATATTACCTACACTTTTACAATAACAGATTCAACTTCTCCTACTGTGCTGCATAATTGAGCCCACAAGAAAAAAAAGCATTGAAAAGACACATTCACAATAAATTTTCTCTTCTAGAAGTTTCAAATTCCAATTACAAACACGCTTACATCATTTATTATTTAAGTTGATTATAGAAGGGTAACCAAATGAGATACATTTAAATATTAAATTAGTATTTCAGGGTAGTCTCTAAAGAGCACACCACAAATGATACACAGTCTCAGGGTGTTCAAAACACATCTGAATGTCAAGCTGGAAGAATTATGATACTACACCGTGATGTTTGATGGCATTTCTTAACCCTGCTTTTCCCTTTATGTTTATTTATGTTCTTGTTTATGTTACTTAGGCCTCTGATGAATTGTATTTTGCTCATGACAAACAAATTTCTCAGCAGGATGCTTCAATAAGCATTAGATGGCATTAAGGGGTATGTACAGGGCTTAATGCTAGTTTCAATACTGGGTCATCCATGATACCTTAAATATAGGTCTGGCAGGTGCAGGTGAGACTGGTCACAGGCTGTTCCATTGCTAACTTTGTCCCATTGCATCAATTTTACTCTTGAATAATGGACAAAAAAAGATACCCCTTCACTTTGTTTCACTTCGTTTGTGGTTCTCCCACTAGTCAAAGAGTCATAGAGTCATTCAACATGGAAACAGGCCCTTCGGTCCAACTAGTCCATGCTGACCATCATCCCAAACTAAATTAGTCCTACCTGCCAGTGCTTTGTCCATATCCCTCCATTTCTTATTCATTTGCTTATCCAATTTACTTTTAAGTGTTATAACTGTAACCACATCCACCACTCCTCTGGAAGTTCATTCCACATATTCAACACAGCCAGGTATTAGATTTGGAGGTAGGTGAGCACTTTGGTGATAGTGACCACAATTTTTGGTTATGTTTACTTTAGTATATATTGCAGGGCAAGAGTTATAGCTGGGGGAAAGGGTATCATGATGTAATTAGGCAAGATTTAGGATACATAGGAGAGGGAAGGAAACTGCATCGATGACCACAATTGAAATGTGGAGCTTATTCAAGAAACAGCTAATCCAGGTCTTTATACTGGATTAGTGGTGCTGGAAGAGCACAGCAGTTCAGGCAGCATCCAACGAGCAGCGAAATCAACGTTTCGGGCAAAAGCCAGGGATTTGCTAAGTATGTACCGGTCAAGCAGGGAAGAAGTTGTCGAGTGTGTGATTTACTAAGGAAGTTGAAACTCTTGTCAAGGGGAAGAAGAAGGTTTATGTTAGGATGAGATGTGATGGCTCCATTAGGGTGCTTGAGAAGCACAAGTTAACCAGGAACAACCTAAAGAGAGAACTAAGGAGAGCCAGGAGAGGACATGAGAAGCCATTGGCAGATAGGATCAAGGCTTTCTATAGCTATTGCAGGAATAAAAGAATGACTAGTGTAAAATTAGGGCCAATCAAGCATAGTAGTGGGAAGTTATGCCGTGGAGTCAGAGGAGATAGGGGAACTGCTAAACAAATACTTTTTGTCAGTATTCACACTAGAAAAAGACAATGTGGTCGAGGAGAATACTGAGATACTGGCTACTAGACTAGATAGGATTAAGGTGCATAAAGAGGTGTTAGCAATTCTGGAAAGTGTAAAAATAGATAAGTCCCCTGGGCCAGATGGGATTTATCCTAGGATTCTCTGGGAAGCCAGGCAGGAGATTGTAGACCCTTTGGCTTTGATCTTTATGTCATCATTGTCTACATGAATAGTGCCAGAAGAATGAGGATAGAAAATATTGTTCCCTTGTTCAAGAAGGGGAGTAGCGATAATCTTGGAAATTATAGATCTGTGAGCCTTACTTTGGTAGTGGGTAAAGTGTTGGAAAAGGTTTGAAGAGATAGGATTTATAATCATTCAGAGATGAATAAATTGATTAGAGATAGTCAACACAGTTTTGTGAAGGGTAGGTCATGCCTCACAAACTTTATTGAGATCTTTGAGAAGATGACCAAAAAGATGGATGAGGGTAAAATGGTTGATGTGGTGTATATACATTTCAGTAAGGTGTTTGATAAGGTTCCCCATGATAGGCTATTGCAAAAGGTACGGAGGCATGGAATTGAGGGTGATTTAGAGGTTTGGATCAGAAATTGGCTAGCTGAAAGAAAACAGAGGGTGGTGGTTGATGGGAAATATTCATCCTGGAATTCAGTTACTAGTGGGGTACCACAAAGATCTGTTTTCGGTCCACTGTTGTTTGCCATTTATATAAATGACCTGGCTGAGGGCATAGAAGGATGTGTTAGTAAATTTACGGATGACACTAAGGTCAGTAGAATAGTGACGAAGGATGTTGTAGCTTACAGAGAGACATAGATAAGCTACAGAGCCAAGCTGAGAGGTGGCAAATGGAATTTAATGTGGAAAAGTGTGAGGTGATTTACTTTGGAAGGAGTACTGGGCTAATAGTAAGATTCTTGGTAGTGCACATGAGCAAAGAGATCTTGGCATCCAGGAACACAGATCCTTGAAAGTTGCCACCCAGATTGATAGAGTTGTGAAGAAAGCATACAGGTGTGTTAGCTTTTATTGGTAGAGGGATTGTGTTTCGGAGCCCGAAGGCCATGCTGCAGCATTACAAAATTCTGGTGCGCCACATTTGGAGTATTGCATACAGTTCTGGTCACCGCATTATAGGAAGGATGTGAAAGTTTTGGAAATGGTTCAGAGGAGATTTACAAGGATGTTGCTTGGTATAGAAGGAAGGTCTGATGAGTAAAGGCTGCGGGACTTGAGGCTTTTTTCATTAGAGAGAAGAAGGTTGAGAGGTGACTTAATTGAGACATGTAAGATAATCAGAGGGTTAGATAGGTTAGACTGAGAGAGCCTTTTTTCTTGGATGGTGATGGCTAGCATGAGAGGACACAGTTTTAAATTGAGGTATAATAGATGTAGGACAGATATCAGAGATAGTTTCTTTACTCAGAGAGTATTAGGGGCGTGGAATGCACTGCCTGCAACAGTCGTAGACTCGCCAACTTTAGGAGCATTTAAATGATCATTGGATAGGTATATGGATGAGAATACTGGATTAGTGGTGCTGGAAGAGCACAGCAGTTCAGGTAGCATCCAACGAGCAGCGAAATCGACGTTTCGGGCAAAAGCCCTTCATATGGATGAGAATGGAATAGTGTAGGCTAGGTGGGCTTCAGATTGGTTCCACAGGTCACTGCAACATTGAGGGCCGAATGGCCTGTATTGCATTGTAATGTTCTATGTTGCATGTTCTACATGAACCACTCACCTGGGTAAAATGTTGCCCCTCATCTCTTCCTTAAATTTTTCTCCTCTCACCTTAAAAATATGCCCCTTGTCTTGAAATGCCCCATTCTAATGAATAGACATTGGCCCTTCGCCTTTTCTCTGCCCTTCATGATTTTATAAACCTCTGTAAAGTCACCCCTCAACCTCTTACCCTCCAGTCCCAAACTATCCAGCCTCTCCTTATAACTCAAAATCTTCATTCCTGGCAACATCCTGGTATCGCTTTTCTGAACCCTCTCTGGCTTAATACCCTCCTTCTGAAAACAGGGTGACCACAACTGGATCTAGTATTCTGGAAGAGATCCCACCAATATTCTGTACAACCTCAACATGACGTCTCAACCATATAATGAAAGGTCTGAACAATGAAGGCAAGCATGTTACATGTCTTCTTAACCAGCTTGTCTACATGTGACGCAAGCTTCAAAGAATTATGTCCCTGAACCCCAAGGTCTTTCTACAATCCAAGGCCAAACTTTTAATTATATAAGTCCTGCCTTTGTTTATTTTGCTGAAATCCAATACCTCGCTTTTATCCAAATTAAAAACTCCATGCCATCACACTGATCGTAAGATTTTGAAAATTGTTTTTTGAACCACCATAAAGATATAACAACATAATGCAAACTTATTGTAAAAGTAAGAGGCAGAACACCTGAAAGCATCAATCAGTGTTTACAACAATATTCCAACAATATAGTTCAAGCCAGAACTATTAAACCATCTATGCTACAACTCACAATAACTCTGTTTTCACATATATGTAGTTATGACTTTTCAGAACTGAATGAATCTCACTCCTCTGCAATTGTAACAGCTGCTCCAATACTGCAGCTTGTCTGTCTGTAGTGGGTTCAATCTCAACTCATGAAAGTATAATTTTATGACAGATTTTTTTTTATGTCTTCTGCAACTATTTGTGTCATCTGGTTCGGTTCTGCAGCTACAAGGACATGTCCATGACATGAACATTTATTGGCTTTATAACAACTCATCATTTAACTTATAATATAGTTGTATCCAATATGTGATCATTCAAACTCTCTTTTTCCTTTTTGCATTTGCAGTCACAAGCTATCATGTAAAAGTCCACTGGAACAAAATAAGGTCACTGGTTAGCAGCATGGACAACAAGACAGCAGATAGAGTTGAATGTAGAAGCATGTTACATAATAGCCTAAAAGTATGAATGTGAATGGCATGTTCCATACAGTGAAACAATGAGTGCTTAGTGCCTAGATGGTGGATGTGTAGGATTAGGACAGGGCACTGCTGTTGGACCACTTTTCTTGCCACTGAATTTGGAAGATCCTGCAAAGGCATTGCTGACAATATTTCTCCAGTACATTGTGGGTATCTCCTACAGGCTTTCCTGGTCTCACAAAATCTCAACAGTGTGGAAGCAGCCCATTCAGCCCATTAAATCAACACCGACCCTCCAAACCATACAAAAGTGCAGGGAAGCCTGTTGCCTCGTAAACTCTGACATTAGTCTAGGGTTTGAGACCCTGGTACTCAAATATTCTTTTTCCCAATTGAATATTGGGAAAAAGGCACATGGGAGTGAGTGTGTTGCTGGAAAAGCACAGCCAATTAGGCAGCATCCAAGGAGCAAGAGAATTGACGTTTCGGGCATTAGCCAGGGATGAGCATTGGAGCACCAAGGACCTTGGTTCAATTCCAGCCTCAGGTGACTGCCTGTGTGAAATTTACACATTCTCTCTGTGTCTGCAAGTGTTTCCTTCAATTGTGCCGGTTTCCTCTCACAATCCAAAGATGTGTAGGTTATGTGGATTGGCCATGGTAAATTGCCCCATAGTTTCCAGGGATGTACAGGTTAGGTAGATTGGCCATGGTAAATTGCCCCATTGTCTCCAGGAGTATGGAGGTTAGGTGGGATTGGCCATAGTAGATTGCCCCATAGATTCCAGGGGTGTGCAGGCTAGGAGAATGTGCCATGAAGAATGCAGGGTTACAGGAGGATGGGCTGTTCTTTGGAGGGGCAATGTGGACTCGATGGACTGAATGGTCTGCCTTCACACTTGTAGGGATTTTATGATTCTAAATCTCCAAGGTGGCTTTGTGCATGGGAAGACATTCCTCACAAACTTGATTGAGTTTTTTGAAGAAGTAACAAAGAGGATTGATGAGGACAGAGCAGTGGACTTGATCTATATGACTTCACTAAGGCATTCAGCAAGGTTCCTCATGGTAGACTGCTCAGCAAGGTTAGATCACATGGAATAGAGGGAAAACTAGCTAATTGAACATAGAATTGGTTCGAAGGTAGAATTATGAGGAGGTGCCAGTGTTGGACTGGGGTGGTCAAAGTTAAAAATCACACAAGACCAGGTTATAGTCCAATAGGTTTATTTGGAAGCAATAGCTTTCAGAGCGCTGATCCTTCGTCAGGTAGCTTCATCACTAGCTCCGAAAGCTAGTATTTCCAAATAAACCAGTTGGACTATAACCTGGTGTTGCATGATTTTTAACTTCAAAGGTAGAAGATAGAGGGTTATGGTGGAGGGTTGTTTTTCAGACTGAAGGCCAGTGACCAGCAAAGTGTCACAAAGATCAGTGCTGGGTCCACTGCTTTTTGTCATTTAAGTAAATGAATTGAATGTGAACATAGGAGTTATGGTTAGTAAGTTTGCAGATGACAACAGCATCGGAGGGGTAGTGGGCAGTGAAGGAGGTCACCTAAGAGCACAATGGGATCTGGTCACCCTGCTATAGGAAGGATGTTATTAAATTAGAGAGGGTTCAGAAAAGATTTACCATGATGTTGCCGGTACTGAAGGGTTTGAGTTAAAAGGAGAAGCCGGATAGGCTGGGGACATTTTTCACTGCAGTGTAGGAGGTTGAGTGGTGAATTTGCAGAGATTTACAAAGTCATGAGGAGCATGGATAGGGGAATAGAAAAGTTCTTTTCCTTTGGGTTGGGGAGTTCAAAACTAAGGGGCATATTTTTAGGTTAGGTAGATTGGAGAAATATTTAAAAGAGACCTAGGGTTTTTTTTTCATATAGACGGTGGGTTCGTATGTGGAATGAACTGCCAGAGGAAGTGGTAGATGCAAGTACAGCTACAACATTTAAAAGATATTTGGATAGGTTCATGAATGGGAAATAAGTGCCATAGAGTCTTTTCTCTAACTATCGAATCCACCTCTGACCTTGGCCACTGTACAAAACTGTTAATGAGCTTTGTGCTACATTTAACCCTTCAGTCAACTCCCAATGACATGTTTGAGCCATCTCTAAAGCTGCCTATTTCTACCTGCATAACATCACCCGATTCTGGCCTGCATTAGCTGAATTACTGCTGAAACCTTCAATTACATTTTGCTCTTCTCGATTTAACAATACGAATGCTCTCACATTTTTGACTCTTTATAAACTTGAGATCATCTGAAATGTTTCTGCATCCTCAAGTACCAATTCCAGTTCACTCATGACCCCAGTCCTTGCTGACCTACTCTCCAGTCACTGCTGCATGCCTTTCCCAGCATGACCCACGCTGGGAAGAGCACTCCTATAGCTAGTTCTTTGTGTGTCTGTTCAATTTGATTTGCTGCTATCATTGTTACTCAATGTGACTGACTGATACGATGCTCTCAATACAAACCTAGATCACACAGGTTTATTACATGTTCCCTGTTAAGCATGTCTCAATTTTAAAAGTCTTATCCTATCTTTCAAGTACTTTTCTGTATCCTGCTCCTGCCCAACTACCCAAAAGACATCTGCACCCCTTCAGTTTAGATCTTCTGTGCACAATCAATTTTAACCATTTCACCTTTCATGGCTGTGACATGAGTTGACGAGATTCTAAGTTTTGCAATTCCCTTCCTAAACCTCTCAGCCTATCACACCTGAAGACCATACTTAAAGATGATGCCATTGAGTAATGTTTTTCTCAACAGCCCTACTATCTGGTGATTTGCTGTCAAATTGCCTATGCTAATAATCCTGTAAAGTGCCTTGTGATGTTTTACAATGATAAATGGAGCATATAAAATTAACACACCACTGTTGGCTGAAGTGCATTGATAACCAACCGTCCTCCAACACTCTTTGAAGAGAGAAATTGTTGGGGCATGTTTGACTGATGTAAGATGAAGACACAAAAACTACCTGACACAGGTTTGCATTACGTTTTAGTGGTGATCACAGACAAGGTACATGTTAATGAGTGAAACTCATTCCTAATAATGGAAATGATGAGCAGTTTGTCCGATACATCAATGAGTGCAGCCTGTGAATTGCTGAGAGGCCAGCACTCCAGAGCTCTGTCATTTTAATTGTTGGAGTCCACAGGGTAAGTGATGCATTGATTGGCTTGATGGTTTGCATTGGCAGGCCTGCTAAATAGCCTCTTGAAACTGTCAAGGACAATGGAGAAGTCAAATTCAACATAATAAAGGGGATAATGTAGAATGTCTACTCTCTGCAGCCTTGCTATCATCTACTTCTCATACCTTGGATACAGAGACACTGTAATTGCATTAACATATGTGTTGCAGCATTTGTGTGGGCAGATCAGGAAATTCTCTGACCTCCCTATGAGAATGTAACAACCTGCCTTATCAAATCCAGAAACACATCACAACACTTCCAAAACACCTCAGTGAACTTCCAAAGAATTTACAATCACAGCAGTTATTCCTGATGAATCTACCTGAAGATGTGACGCATATCCCTTTCTAACACTAGTGCTGCATCCCTGTTACAGCTGAAGACTTTTTCTTTGATGATTAACAAACTTTTACATGTTTTGGACTTGTGAATTGAATTTGTATTCAGAGGATCATGTCAGTCGAGTGAATACGTTGAGTAACAATGACAGCAGTAAATCAGCTTTAACTGGTACACATAAGAAATAGCTACATGACTGCCTTTTCCAGTGTGTGTCATGTTGGGAAGGGCATGTAGCCATGTAGTAGTGACTGGAGATGCAGCTTGCCAAATGAAGAGATCCTTTCACGTCCATAGTCCCATCCCCACTGGTGCTCAGAATTAGAATTTTATGTCTTGGCTGTTTTAGTCACGTAAATTATAGGCCTTAGAAATTCTAGTTTCAAAATCTCTCTTCAATCCCATTTCATTGGTGTTTTAGTCAACAAAACTCTTTGATTTTCATTGCTAATACACTAAGCCTGCGATTTAAACACTGTGTGTTGGATTATATCATAAATGCTAGCCCTAGGCTACAAAGTGCTTTTGCAGTGTTAATCATTAAAACTTTTAAACCCCTTAAGTTGAACACATGCTGGTCTTTTCAAGATGAGCATTCCAATGATTTAATAAATTGCAACATTACAGAATATAAAGGTGTAACTTGTTCAAGAAAACAAAGATCATGAAGCATTATTTTGACGGGGGCAAAACATCAGTTTGTTCACTAACTTGTTTAGCACATTGTAAGCAATTGAGATTCTGTTAGGCTTACCTAAGGGAAATTACACTGCCAAAAGCATTGATTATGCTATGGTATATCTTGCAATCACAAAGACAAAATGACCTAATTACAAAGGAATAGCATGCACTAGCATCTGAACTCAAGAAGTGCCAACATTGAATTTCAGAATGAGGTACAGCTTATCTGTTGAACCTCTTAGATGGTCTCCTGTTCCATGAAATCTCCCAATGTGAAATCCTCAGATAATGTTCAATGTATATCATATTTATCTAGATCTGAGATTCAATACAAAATCTCTATTCTTCATAATGAAAGTAAAGCTTGCAGCAAAAGCATGAAGATCCCACTTAAGCAGAAGTCCACATTGCCATTCATGAGCACCACTATTCTGTTGCAGAGATGAAAGAGAGATAAGAAGTCTGTCATCCTTTAAAACAGAAACACGTTAGCATGGACATATTCTAGATGGATCTATTTGCAAGCCTCTCTTGAAGCTCTACAGAATTAGCCACTGTCTCCATAGCAGGCGGTTTGCAAGTTCCTATATTAACAAGCACCCATGGTAATGTTAGACTTACCCACGACCTCCATGGTTATGGAAAGTTTGAATGGCCTTTTTCTCAGAACTAATGAAGTTGCTAGTGTATTTTTAGGGTTTGCTTCTTAATTGCAATGACCAATGTCAGACTTTGGCTCAATCTACCAGCTTACTTTCCTCTATGTGTGAGCCCAGTCCTGCGTGTTCTTTAAATGAAGCAATAGGAGAAGATATTCGATCTCAAACTCTTAGTTTATTTTAGCAGTAAGTGGATAAAGTATACTGAGCTCTGGGTCTAGATCTTCCCGTCCCTGACAAACAGCAGAGTGTGTCAGTTCATGAAGTCTGACCCCTATCCTGCCCCTGACCCAGTCTTTTATACAGTACAAAACGTCACGTAATCACAGAACATTGTGCAAACATTGAGGTATGGTTGTCTTCTTGATTGACTGTTGACCTGACTCCATTCTCCGCCTTCTCGAATTCCCGGATATCTGACCCCAAGTGACCTCTTTCTGCAGGTGGTGGTGCATAATAGTTCTTGTTTTTTACCACAGCTTACAACATGTCCTGCATCTGCACTCACAGGGCGGCAACACCCCCGCTGTCTGCCTCGCTCTCCCAGCCGCCACCAAGGCCGCCAGTACACACTGCTCTTTGTTAAAAGTCATTCCTATTGTGTGTCTACATCAGCATTTCTTTACAAGTCAGATGTACTCAGTACTTTTCCACTGTCTGTTCGTACATACAAGGATTACACTACACACTGTGTTAGTTAATGGTTAAGTATAACATTGTATTATAAGTACTGAAACAAATATATCATTAAAGGCTTCTGAATGCCTCAAACTAAGCCATATATTTACAAATCCCCCTTTTGGTCTCATGAAAATGAGACCAACAAACCAGTTTGATACATCACATTCGCTCTCCCTTCCTGCGAGAGCCATGGTTTCCGTCTCCATCTGTGACATCTGGTAGGGCGGGGGAGCCTTCCCTTCAATTGCTGTGATGATTACCCTGTTCAACAGTGGCATAACAATTATACATGAAATAATAGCAAGAACTCCCAACCACAACCGCCTAGGGTGATGTGAGTCCCCTGCAGAGATGAACATTATGGCCTTTATGCAATTAAAAGTTTAAAAACCCTTCTGCTCTTTTTCTGTTCTCATTTGTTCTAGAGTTCTCGTTGGTGGTTCTGTGGCAGCACACTGGCTCCAATGGTACCAGCTTTCTCCTTTCCCCTGCAGTCTGACCGCATGGGATGTCCTCTCCACCACCTCGCAAGGTCCTGTCCACCTTGGTTCCGACCACTTCCGTTTGATCACCTTCAGCAGGACCCAGTCTGATGTAGGTGGCGCCTGGCTCTGTCGGTCCCCCTTTGCCGCTCCAACCAGTTTGGAGAAAGCTGACACCAAAGCTGTTAGTTGGTCATAGTGAGGTTTGTACCTTAGAGAGGCTCCTCCTCCCTCTAACATCTGTATTCCAGCTCCCGGTCCAGGAAACTGCTGCCCTGTTGTTAGCTCGTACGGGGTGAACCCTGTGATAGAGTTTACTGAGCTTCTAATGGACATTAAAGCCAAGGGTAGGGCATCCACCCAGTTTAACTTTGTTTGTGCAGACACTTTTCCTATTTTGTCTTTTATGGATTGATTCATTCTTTCCACTTTTCCCTGTGACTGAGGATGGTACACTGTTCCAAACGCATGTTTCAGTCCTAAAGCTGCTTCAACTTCTTGCAGGTCTTCGTTCTTAAAATGTGTGCCATTATCTGACCTGACTCTCTTTGGAAACCCATGCATTGGAATGTATTGGTTTATCAAGAATTTGACCACTGTTTTTGCGTCTTCCTTTTTCGCAGGTATCACTTCTGGCCAACCAGCGTATGCATCCACTGCTACCAAAAGGTACCGGTATCCGTTTACTCTCTCTATCATGTCAGTGTAGTCAATCACTATTTCCTGACCTGGCATTCTTGGGAGAGGGAATTTTCCCTTGTGTGGTTTCACTGTTGCTTTTACATTGTATTCTGTACACGTTTTACATTCTCTGATGTAATTTTCAATCATTGCCGGCAAGAACGAATGCCACCAATGTGTCAGATACCTCTGCATCTGTGTTTTTCCACAGTGTGTCAACCCATGAGCTTCCTGGAGCATGGAAGCCATCAAAGCTGGGGGTAACACTGGTCTACCATCCGGTGACCTCCAAATTCCTTCTGACTCTGTGGCCCCTCTCTCTCTCCATAACTGTCAGTTCATGAGGAGAGGCTTTCTGCTGCTCTTTTATTAACACATTTGCATCGCAGGCGGACAGCAGGTCATACACTGTTCTCTCTGTTTGCATCATTATGTACTGGGGTGCATATCCTGCTGCTGTTTTTTGCTGCTAAGTCTGCTTTCTGATTGCCCTTAGCTACTGTTGTATCAGATTTGTCATGTCCTCTACACTTGACCACTGCCACTTCTGCGGGCTTCATTAGGGCCTCAGCTAATCTTTTCACATCTTTTTCATAGTTGATTGGGATTTTTGCTGCTGTTAAGAATCCTGCTCTGATCCATTGACTGATTTCTACCTGTATAGCCCCTACCACATACGCAGAGTCGGTGTAGATGTTTACTATTTTTCCCTCTGACCATTCTAACGCAGCTATCATCACCTGTAGTTCATCCAACTGGGCTGATTCTTTGCCTGTCACTTTTCCTATCAACACTTCCTCAAATCCCTCACTTGTCTGTCGCACCACTGCATTGGCTGCTTTAAGTCCTTCAGTTGGATGTCGGTAACAGCAACCATCTGTGAACAACACTTCTTCTGGGTCTACTAGTGGTTTTTCCCATAAGCCTGCCCTAACTTTGTCATCTCTCTGTACCCTTTCCTCACACATGTGTGGCTCTCCTTCTCCCATGTTGTCAGCCATGTTGATTCCTTCATGTGTGAAAGTTATATGTGGTGCATTCAGGAATTTTTCTAACCTGGTTTGCTGCAGTGACGTCATTGTGAAGGCTGTTGAGTTCACATAGGCCACTATACAGTGTGTCATTAGTACCGTTAGTGAATGGCCCATGACTATATGTGCTACCTTTTGGAGAATTTTTGCTACCCCTGCTGCATGTCTTGTACATGGCGGGTGTCTGTCCTCTATTGGGTCAAGGGAAACACTTCCATACATCAGCACCTGCCTGCCTCCCCCTTTTTTCTGAAAAAGAACATCATTTATTGTGCGTGATTTTTCAGAAACATCAAGAAAGAATGGTTCTTTGTAGTCCAGGACTGCTAGATCGGCAGCCTGTGTTAGTGTCTGTTTGAGGGATATGAAACTCTTGTCTGCCTCGGTAGTCCGCTGCAAATGGGCAGACAAATTTCTCATGCCTTGTTCATTTACCATGGCCTTCAGAGGGGAAGTGAGCTCCCTATATGATGCAACGAATTGTCTGCTGTATCCTGCCAACCCAAGAAATGAGAGCATATCTTTTACAGTGACTGGTTTGGTATGATGCAGAATGGAGGATCTGTGTGACAGGGACACACCTGCTCCTTTAACGGAAATGATTCTTCCCAGGAAAGACACCGTTTGTCTGCAGCATTGCAATTTAGCCCTTGAGACTTTGAAACCAATGTTACACAGTTGAACCAACAATGACTTTGTGGCTTCCAGACAAGAAACATG
This sequence comes from Chiloscyllium punctatum, assembly GCF_047496795.1. NCBI lineage: Eukaryota > Metazoa > Chordata > Chondrichthyes > Orectolobiformes > Hemiscylliidae > Chiloscyllium > Chiloscyllium punctatum. Next base: position 57,447,633 of record NC_092763.1, on the reverse strand, counting down.
GTCTGGTGCCGCCAGAAGAATATAATCCACATACTGGACCAGTATCACCCCCTTTTGGAGTGTAAGGTCCTTCAGCTGCCATTTTAGTACCTGATTAAACACCCCCGGTGACAAAATGAACCCTTGAGGGACCCTTGTATAACATAGTTGTTGGCCTTTGTAGGTGAACGAGAAAATGTCCCTCAAATGATCAGCTAGAGGCAAACAGAAAAACGTGTTGGCCATATCAATGCACGAGAACCACTTATGGTCAGGGGCCAGCACAGACATCGCAATGTATGGGTTTGGAACTGGAACTGTTGGAGTGGAAACAACACAATTGATCCGTCTGAGATCATGCGCCATCTTATCTGTATCCTGCGTCTTTACCTGTAGAATGGGATGTTCCAGGCTGACCGGGAGGGTTCCAGCACGCCCGCTGCTAACAATCCTTCAATTGTGTCGGCAATGCCGGCTTCAGCCTCTTGTTTGTGTGAGTATTGTCTCTGCCAAATCAGAGTGTAGTCTGTTAAATCGAATGTGATTGGTGTGACGTGTTTGCAGTGACCAACGTCCGTTGGACCTGCTGACCACAAGGTATCTGGTAGAGTGTCAAGCATCGCTGCAGCCTGTGGATGGTCTGTGAAACCTTTCAATCTGCTTATGTTCCAGCAGTACCTTGTCAGTTGTCCTTTACATAATTCTGCAGGCTTCCTCTGATGGTGAATATTGTAAATCGGGTAGCTGAGTCCAAACCCCCAATCAGTTAGTGCCATCAAACGTTTGGACATAGGTCCCAGATCCTTGGCCTGATGTTTAGCATGCACGGCCAATTTGACATGACGTATGGTCTCTTCAGACATCTCATACCATTCCAATTGTTCTGCAGTTAATTCAACAACACCCACCACACCTTCTTTCCCTATCAAAATGCAACTAAAGGAAGTGTCCCATTGAGTCCCTTCTAGGTGCTGATAGAATGCAGCTGATAGATTTCATTATCTTCTCTATACTTGGGAGGTTGTTTTGTGGCGACAGCTGCTGAACCATCTGATTAGTCGTCTTTTGGGAGGCCTTCTTTGTATCATTAGCCTTCCTTCTAGCCTCATCGAGCTGTAACTTCAGCAACTGCACTTGAGCTGACTCATTGCTCTGTTTATCTTCATCCTGTTTTGTCCTGTGATGCCTCATGTAGTGCGTCAAGTGTTTTTCCCACTGTTCTGTAGAACAACCTGGGCTGTCTGGATTACTCTCCATTGTGTCTTTTACTGCTTTAGGCATTCCTGCCATAATGGCATTTTGAAATAATGTGGTCTGTAGCTGACCCAAACCTGGATGGCTCCCTGCCGTATCTGTCCATGTGCTCTTACATCTGGCCAAAAAGGCAGACAGATCCTCACCCTCCTTTATTGTGAAGGTGAGTGAGTGCATCGCTCCCGGTGGAATCGGAAATCTATCCCTCATTGCCCTTCCCACACAGGTGGCATGCTGCGTGAACGGGTCTGAATCAGGTAGTGAGGTAGTCCTCGCAGAAGCTTCAATCTGCTATATTTCTCACATACTCAATTGTTTGCCCAACAATGATCTCCAGTTGCCAATAGCCAACTTGTGGCCTAGTGCATATTGGCGAAATTTTAATCATCCAGGGCCCATCGCCCTCCGTGGGTGGGGGCATTTTATCCAAGATGCAGTTCACATCAGTAAATGTGAAGGGCTGAAAGACATCCCCCTGATAGAGGCCTCTGTAAACTAATGGTATTTGGTACTGATATTTTGTGGGTTGTCGTAATGAGTCTCTTTGACGCAGGTTATATCTTATTTCAGGGAGGGGCTTTAGTGGAGGTCCATGTTCTGTATGTACTGTGAGTCCGCCTGTCAAGGTGACAGGGTAGGTGTGTGGGTCATCCCCCGTCAGGGATTCTTCGTCCTCAATGTCCGTACTATTTTGAGTCTCCACCCCATCCAATTTCTCTCTGTCTCGTTCTTCCCTTAAATGTCTCCTTCTTCTGTCTAAGAACCCATCATCTAGTAACTGACCTGAGTCATGTAATCTTCCCCTCTTTTCATTCTCAGCACTATACGGTGTCGAATGAGCATCTGGTTCTTGTACTGACGAGTGGTTCTCCTGTTTTGACTGTTCTTTGTTTCTGCTGTGCGTCATTATTACCCTGCTTGCTTCCTCCGCTTCCTTAACTGTCTATTTGGCTTCGAGTCTTAGTTTTTCTACTTTCCTGATACTTTCTTCTACTGCTTCCGCCAGTGTCTCTTTTGCTTCGTTAAACTCTCTTGTGCCTACTTCTTGCACATCTAACACCCCTTCTTGAACATACATTTGTGTTACAGGATATGGGGGCGGTGCTTGTACCCCAGGCAGTTTAGGATATAATGGTGCGGATGCTTTTGGCCTGTCTGTCTCCTTTGCCTATTCTGTTTTAGAGGGACCGTCTACTATCTTTTGTAACATTTCTCCGCTACACAGGCTAACGTAATGTTGTGCAGATGAATCCTCCTCTGTTTTTTCCCCTCGCCTTCTTTCCTCCAGTTTCTTCTAACCAAAATTGACCCTTTCCTTCCCTTCATGTGCTCTTCTACTTCTAGTTTAGCTTGCTCTTCTGCTTTTCCTAAGTATGGCGACAATTTCTTCCTCTCCTCATCGTTAGGAACTTTGCCTTGTTTGTGTAACTCTTCCCACAGTTTGTCATATTTCGCCATTATTGATTTTTGCTTGTTATTTGTGAGTCCACTGATTAACTGACATCTGACTTTACCCCACTGATCTTTTACAGGCAACCCTAAGTTGGAAGAACATCCTCCCCATTCTCTATCAAATTCCCCTTCCATTTTGTGTTGTCTTAATCCTCCCGTCCCATGGCCAGTCAGTTTGTATGGAGTACACCCGAGCAACTGACCCTTTCAACGAGAATCATCAGCAGTTTCTGTTGCCACCGTTAGGTTTCCACTGCCGACTCTCTGGTTTTCTACCACCCCCCTTTATTTACAAGGATAATCTTAAAATATACAATGTATAGATCATAAAATAGATACCAGTGAGCATTGCTTTTATGAGATCCTGCTCAATGGACTTTAAACCTCCTCACACTTATGTACCTTGTTGCTTTTATGAGGACTCTAACCCCACGGGACTTTAAACCTGTACGTATTAATTTGTTGCTTTTATGGGGACTCTAACCCCATGGGACTTTAAACCCGTACATATTATATCAATACTTTATCTACCTACTGTTACGAGGACACTTGCAGTATAATGACAACAATCAATTTGGTATCTCCAATTGCAGAACTTCTATATAAACAGGTGTCTGTTCACCTTTTTATGCTGCGCCGCTTGTTGTTGTCATCAGACGTCAGTTGTCTGTTGTTTTTATTTTTCTCTCTTTTCCGTCAATTCTCCGTCTTCATCACATCGGGGTCACCAAATTGTCAGACTTTGGCTCAATCTACCAGCTTACTTTTCTCTATGTGTGAGCCCAGACCTGTGTGTTCTTTAAATGAAGCAATAGGAGAAGATATTCGGTCTCAAACTCTTAGTTTATTTTAGCAGTAAGTGGATAAAGTATACTGAGCTCTGGGTCTAGATCTTCCCGTCCCTGACAAACAGCAGAGTGTGTCAGTTCATGAAGTCTGACCCCTATCCTGCCCCTGACCCAGTCTTTTATACAGTACAAAACGTCACGTAATCACAGAACATTGTGCAAGCATTGAGGTGTGGTTGTCTTCTTGATTGACTGTAGACCTGACTCCATTCTCCGCCTTCTCGCATTCCTGGATATCTGACCCCATGTGACCTCCTTCTGCAGGTGGTGGTGCGAAATAGTTCTTGTTTTTTTACCACAGGCTACAACATGTCCTGCATCTGCACTCACAGGGCGGCAACACCCCCGCTGTCTGCCTCGCTCTCCCAGCCGCCACCAAGGCCGCCAGTACACACTGCTCTTTGTTAAAAGTCATTCCTATTGTGTGTCTACATCAGCATTTCTTTACAAGTCAGATGTACTCAGTACTTTTCCACTGTCTGTTCATACATACAAGGGTTACACTACACACTGTGCTAGTTAATGGTTAAGTATAACATTGTATTATAAGTACTGAAAAAATATATCATTAAAGGCTTCTGAATGCCTCGAACTAAGCCATATATTTACACCAAAGTTCAACATCTGGGCCTAGGTCAACTGAGTTTGGAAGAGATTGTTTCACCTAGCGAAGCTTTCTGTGCCATGTATCCTACCAGTCTTCACTGGTGTCCTTTTGTGAGATGTGAATCATTAGTTGAAAGCCCAACTAATTATTAAGTGGACCAGTGAAAGTGTCTGTACTGGTGCATGTCTGTAAGCACAGTATATCCTTAGCTGGGATACGGGCCACTGAAGAATTCTCCTCATGGGATGTGCTGTGAAATTTGCCATTTGTACGAAGCAAAAAGAAAAGGATACAATCTACTGACAGCAACATCACAAACTTGATAATCACCACTTTCAATTTTGTCATTCTTCAGTTGGTACATGTGCGTCAAGAGATATTTGTAATTCTGGCAGCAGCCATTTACAAGTTCTCTGTGTCTCTATCTCTGACCGAAAGTAAACACAATATCCTACTTGTCTTCATCATCCACTCTTGAATTCAGCAGCACCTTTTACATTGTCATCTTCAGTCTTGCTCCTCTCTCTTCCATTTTATGTTCCTTCTCTTACCAAAAGTGAAAAAAGAAACAAACTAGTGAGTGATTATTAGTTAAGTATTCACCTGTAAAATGTAGACCATTCAATGAGGGTGACTAAAGACAGCTATATTACAGTATGAGGATTATCGTGAATGAGAGGAAAGGTCAGATAAATGGGGAATTCCTGAAGTGCATCGAAAGTGATGGTTTTGTGTTGCTGAGAAATGATTGCTTGGGAAGAATGGTCAGATCATGAAGATTTAGCACGATAGAGCAAAAGGAATGGGGAATGAGGGTATTAACCACAGATAGTAGTTGAATCAACAAATAGACTCACCATTCCTGACTTGGTTAGGTTTCTAAACCATTTTTTGCATTTTACTCATGACCTTGAGGTAAACGTTGTACTGCCTACCTCCTTAACTACCTCCAACTACACCTTCTTGGTGAAATTTCTATAATTCTTCGAGTCATTGCTGTGAAAATAATATCTCCTTCCTGTTTCAGACCAACTCATCCACTGTAGTCCAGTGACATATTATTGAGTATAGATTAGGTTTGATTCCATACAGTGTGGAAACAGGCCCTTAGGCCCACTAAGTCCACACTGACCCTCCGAAGAGTAACCCACCCAGACCCATTTCCCTCTGACTAATGCACCTAACAGTATGGGCAATTTAGCATGGCCAATTCACCTGACCTGCACATCCTTGGACTGTGGGAGGAAACCAGAGCACTTAGAGGAAACCCACGCAGAAACAGGGAGAATGTGCAAACACCACACAGACAGGCGCCCGAGGCTGGAATTAAACCTGGGACCCTGGTGCTGTGAGGCAGCAGTGCTAACCACTGAGCCACCATGTACTGTACAGGCTCTAGGTCATTCATGCTCCCTGAATACCTCTAATTTTCAACTATCGATTGTTTGTTTATATATAGCTGAGATCGTTTCAGCAGAATTGATTTGGCTGCTGCATAGCTTGGAGTTACAAAACATAAGATTAATTCATACAATACAGGCTTGACCTGCCAAGTTGGACTTCTGGGGTTTTTACATGCAATTGTAACAACCCATGTTTGCAAGTTGTCTTCAGATTAAGATGAAGACCAACGGTTGAGCCTTTATGTGTCTGAACCCATTAATTGAAATTGATGCCTAATTATAGTGAATGGAAGGAAAATCATGAGGTGACAAACATTGAAATGGAAAACTCCAGCCATTGTTATTCTTTATTAGGGATTGGTAATTTGTGTTTATTTATGGAGCTTTCATTACCTTGTAACAATGCTTGATGATGTCGGAACTAAGTAGAAACTAAATACAATAAATTACATTTTGTTATTGCAGTGCTGAGTTATCAGAGTTTGTTGCAAAAATTAATAGCTTCCTGAAGGAAACTGTAACAATTGGATGTAAAACAAATTGTATTTGCAATTATAACATGAGAAAATGGTGTTATTTTTGGTTGCTGGATATGTTTCTTTGAATGTATTTATTGATTAAAATATTACAACATTCCCTTTCCGAATTCCTCAGTTTTCAGTTCTGTGAAATGAAATGTAAATCCTGCTGCTGTCATTGAAAGCACTCTCAGTGATGCCAAAATTAAATTGTTATATGGCAGGTTCAACTCAGGTTTTTTGGTTGCGTTCACAGACATGTGACTTACCTCATGCATCATGTTAACAGTCTGCGATCTTTAACACCCATCAAATATTTTGACATTGCCTGCACTATTATCTTTTTCCTTGATTTGGGCAGAGGATGGTATGGCAATTTTCAGATCAAAAGCATTTTCAGGTTGATGGCACCAAGGCCCAATATTGTCATGTGTCGTGTAAGCATTGCTATAGCAACGTTACAGTGATTAGAATGAGTTTAATAGAAAGCATTTCACGCTCAGCCAATCATTTTGTGTTTCAGATCACTCATCTGGGAAGTCAGGGATTCAAACGTGTACTGTCTACTTCTTTGCAATGTATTTTGCAATATTCATGCAACTAAAGTGTCCATCCTAAACCAATACTGTCAGCAGAAAATATTTCAGGTCCTGGCTGAAATTATGTTTATACCACGATCTGATATAATGTAATTTTGATTGAGCTATTCAGCTGCATTCACTTATAAATATTGGATCCAGCATCCCCAATTTACATTCAGTCCATCCATTGTGAATGGCAAGCACAACATCTGAATACGGATAATGCTGCAGTAATCAAGCTTAGCAGCATGGAAGCCGTTTTTGAGGCTATTGTGAATCAATCAAGTCAGAGACTCTCATTTTTTTTTGTAAATGTACGAAGCTATAACAAAAAAAAACATTATGGAAAGAACATAACTGGCCTGTCAACTTCTGAGAGACAAGGGAGGGAGGGTTTACATGTGAAAAATACAGCAGACCTACTTGAGCAAAGAGGATATTAATGGAATGAATACAAGCTGCTTTAAAAAAAAATGGGAAGCTGCAGATTATCCAGAGGATTCTCAGTAAAGCACAAAAAGACCCGGAAAAGAACAGAAGAATTTGAAAGGACCTTAGAATGGTGGTAAAAAGATGAAAAGTCCATTGAAATATTCCGGATAAAACAAGATAGGAGATTAAAAAGGAAGATGAAAGATCCTGTGACATACAAGGGCATAAAGGAAAATTATGACTTGGAAAAATGTAGTTGGCTGAATATTTCCCTTTGTGTTCAGAAAGGAGGTTTGGGATGGTGGTGAGGGGGATGCCAGAGGGGTTGGGAAGGACAATGGTGGTTGGTGGTGTGTGTTTAGGGACTGTAGTGATAGTCCCTAAGGAAGCTGAGGAGTGATCTTTTAGAGGTTTATAAAATCGGGGGGGTGGCAGAGATAAGGTGAATAGCCAAGGTTTTTCTCCCCCCAGAGGAAGAAAGTACAAAATTAGAGGACAAAATTAAGGTGAGAGAGGAAAGATTTAAAAGGGAACTGAGGGGGAGGTTTTTCACACAGAGGGTGGTGCATGTATAGACACACTACTAGAGAAAATGGTAGAGGTGAGTACAATTAGAACATATAAAAGACTTTTGGACAGGTACATAGATAGGAAAGGTTTAGAGGGATATGAGCCAAATGCTGGCAAATGGAGCTGGTTCAGTTTAGGATACCTGGTAGGCATGGACAAGTTGGGCCAAAGGGTCTGTTTCCGTGCTGTATGACTCTTATAGATTGGTTAGGAGAAAGTGAGGACTGCAGCTGCTGGAGATCAAAGACAAGAGTGTGGTGCTGGAAAAACAGGTCAAGCAGGCATCTGAGGAGCAGGAGAATCGACACATCAAAACAATCAAAACAATCGAAACATCAATTCTCTTACTCCTGGAATGCTGCCTGACCTGCTGTGCTTTTCCAGCACCACACTCTCGACTCTTATAAGTTGGTTAAAATTTTAGCATTCACAAGATGTGGATATCACTGGTCAGGCCAACATTTATTGCCAGGGGGCATTAAGAGTCATCAATGCTGCTTTGGACCTGGAATCATATGCAGGTCAGAACAGATATAAATGGCAGTGTTCCCCCTGAAAGGACATTTGGGAACCAAATAGGTTTTTCCTGATGACCAACAACAGTTTCATGGGTCATTATTAAACTCTTAATTCCCTGATATTTTATTGAATTCAAATTCCACTACCTGCTATCGTGTGATTCAAACCCGGGTCTTCAGAACATTACCTGAGTCACTAGATTAATCGCATAATACCAAGAGGCCATTGCCTCTCCCTACATAGGTCGTATTTTAGTCATTGCTAGTTAATTACCCATCTTAACATATCACATGCATTTATTCAGGGTCACTCTTAAAGGTTGAAATTGATTTTCAGAGTTTTACAACTTTGTTAGATTGCTTAATTAAAACCTTAATTTTTAACCAAAGCTTGCAGTATTTTTTGCCCACTGATGACATTTGCTTCAGTATCTATCTTCATGCTTTGTGAGTGGGGCTTTTTCCATATGCTGAAGTAATAATGAGTTACCATTGAAGATACCTTGAATTCTGCTTCTTGGAAAAAGAAGAGGATAAACAATGGAAGAAACACAGCAGGTCAGTCACTACCATGGGGATATGGTACAGATATCATAATAGCTCCATTGGCTGTTTTAGAAATGCCAATAATAGCTATGAATGCAAGGACAACAAAGAAGGAATGATAGTTATGAGGTTCAGTGCAAACCCCTTAAACTGGATGATGAACCACCAATTTTATCAGACTAGTATTGTAGAGGGGAATGTAAAAGATAGATTAGATTAGATTAGATTACTTACAGTGTGGAAACAGGCCCTTCGGCCCAACAAGTCCACACCGACCTGCCGAAGCGCACCCACCCATACCCATTCACCTACATTTACCCCTGCATCTAACACTACGGGCAATTTAGCATGGCCAATTCACCTAACCTGCACATTTTTGGACTGTGGGAGGAAACTGGAGCACCCGGTTAGAGAAAGGAGTTGTTAAGTATTCTCTGTTAGACTTTAAAAATTAAAGTTGTTAATTTTTACTTTAAATAGTGACTTTTGGGAATAGTTCCTTGCCTCTCAAATTTTAACAGATTACAACACGGGTTAAATCATTTCTGTATTTCAGGTTTAAATTCGTGGGGGCGCGGGAGGAGCGGTTTTCCCATGTCGTAACAACATTCAGATATCTGTTTAATTTTGTAGCTAATCAATAATGGCAAAAGTCTCAAAGTCAAAATGTGAATAGCATTGAAATAGTAATTCCCTCCCTTTCCCTATTAAAGAGACCTGCATCCCCATAAATATGGAAAAAGTCTCATGATAGTTCTGCCATGAAAGGTTGCACTTGCATTGCTCATCACTAATTAAAGGTTTGTGTATAATACATGGAATAATGCATGGGGCAGGACGGTGCTTAGTGGTTAGCACTGCTGCCTCACAGCGCCAGGGACCTGGGTTCAATTCCCGCCTCGGGCAACTGTCTGTGTGGAATTTGCACGTTCTCCCCGAGTCTGCGTGGGTTTCCTCTGGGCATTCCAGTTTCCTCCCACAGTCCAAAGATGTGCAGGTTGGGTGGATTGGCCATGCTAAATTGCCTGTAGTGTTAGGTGAAGGGGTAAATGTAGGGGAATGGGTCTGGGTGGGTTGCTCTTTGGAGGGTCGGTGTGGACCTATTGGGCTGAAGGGCCTGTTTCCACACTGTAGGGAATTTAATCTAATCTAATGCCCTCACAATCATAAGGTCTGGTTACAGATAACTGCCATATCTCAGCATCCATTGAAAAAAAATCTCAAATCACAATTCCACTGGCTTACTTGGTAAGAGAGGTAGAATTCTCCCAGAGCTATATTTCCTCTCCCAACAGTCCAAGAATGAAAGTTAGTCTTCAAATACAATGTACATCCTTTTGAATAAGAGTTAAAGAAACAAAAATCTTTTTTAATTGGAATTTTGCATCTCGGGTTCTTGCTATTTTAAGTAATGAGCAAACATTCCAATACATAATAGTGACTATTGCTGCTTGGAATCCAGCAAACAAATTGGTGACAAATGTCCACACATATGTCAGGTTTCAGAAAAATATTTTCTGGCACTCAACTTTCAAAGGCTCCAGGCTCAGAATTCAAACCTAATTGCATTTTCAAGCTCTGCATGCTACATGTCCAGAAAATCTCAAGTGGCTTCTTCTCTGCAGTTTTGAAGATAACATGGGACCTCAAACCTGATTCCATTTGTACCACTAAAACCAATGCAAATCAGTCCACATTTTTCCAATGTGTTTCCATCTATCCCCAGTTTATACAGGTTAGCCAGGGCTTCCTGATTGGCCCAGGTTAACAGCCCCAAACAAGGATCTCATAGTCAATGAGATCAACCTTGTTCCAATCACTACATGCATCTAAATATCATGTTAGAGCAATGAACATTATCTGAGCAAGGCAAATTAGACAAAAGCAGTGTCTGCCAGTATTGCTACTTGAAAACAATGACTTGTATTCCATCAAATGTATGCATGTTCCTGCAATATAGTCAAGCCACAAATAACACTGATATCTTTCACAGTTAGAGCCTGTTAGTTGTAAGTTTCCTGAGGTTTCTAAAGTATATTGGGCAAATTGTTCCTACATATAAGAAGGGTGAAGATGACCTCAGCAAAATGGAAGTCAGGAATATTTATATTTCAAGATTCTGGAGCATTGATTTTTGAAGGAGGAGAATGTGAAGAGTACAGCTGCTGGAGATCAGAGTCGAGAGAGTGGTGCTAGAAAAGCACAGCAGGTCAGGCAGCATCTGAGGAGCAAGAGGATCAACATTTCAGGCATAATGAAGAGCACCACACTCCCGACATTGATTTTTGAAGCTTGAAAGTACAGTTGGAACCACACTTATTTCTGACTTACCGACAGGATCAAGATGTTTGTTGCACTCAGTGACCTGTTGTTAGACCCCTAGTGCTATTAACACAGAGGATGAGGAGAAGATAGCTTGGACCAAAGAAGAGTCAGCCCACCAGGATCTACTCGTGTCTTCAAGAATACAAGACAGCATGTGTATATAATAGGACCATCTGAGGAATTCTGTATAAGAGATCCTTTTAGCAACAAGGAAATAGAATTCTGTCACAACCTTATGAAAACCTATAGCCAATGTGGCATTGTGGCATTGTCCTTACCTCTGGATCAGTCTAGTTTCAAGTCTCATTTCAGGATGCGACAGCCAGACAGAAGTGTTTGAAAATATGTTCAAACACAATTTTTTAAAACAGAACATGCATCCATACTTATTTTCTTGCAATCCTCTCTTTGTGACTGAAGATGACCACCACACCCAGTGTCTGAATTACAGTATAACTTCAAGCAGTCGTGAGGCATCTTATGCAAGTAATTATTGTCTCTACACCCAATAACTCCTCCAGAAAAGCATTTTGAGACAAATCTCAAGAATAGACCACTGATGCACTGTTATATGTCAGACACAAATTTGAAGTCATTCTAGCATAGCAATAGTACTTTCAGGTGCTTTACTCTGCAACAGGTATCAAGCAATTTTCCAAGCATGATGACTCCAATGGATATTGGCGAATAGTCCAAATGGTAATCTGAGGAGACAATATTGACTGAAGGCTATTCTGACTTTTCCAAGCTTGATGCCTACAATGGATATTGATCCATACATCATTCTTCAAAATTACAGGAACTGACAGCTTTTCGAATACCTTTCAGTCAATATTGTCTCCCCAGATTACCATTTGGATTATTCATCAGCCAGGCCATAGTCCAACAACAAATGCTTCATATCAACAAGAATCGACCAGGTCATCTCTGTATCAGAAGTGGCATCACAATGTTCAATAAAAAACTAAACATGAGCATGAAACAAGCCTCCTTCAGCTTATGGCAGCAGCAAGGAAACATGGTTTTGGTCACAATAGTAAAAAAATTCAAATCAATGTGAACCAATCCAATTTTTTCAGATTAATTTGCCCATCAAATGGTGTTATCTCTGACATTGCCAAAATAGAAGACATACAGAAGATGCTCACACCACACCACACAACATACAAAAGTGCCATGGTTTCTTTAACCTCTTACCCCATATATTCAGAACTGTGCAATCAAAATCTCTCCTCAAGATCTTCTTGATAAAGACAAGCCATTCATTGGGCAGTAAGATCATCTGCATGATCTTTTCAATCTCTCATAATTGCTTCATCATGCAGCAAATGTCAACTTCAATGTTGTAATCTCTCTAAATTTACCACTCTGGAAATATATGCATCCAAAAAAGGCTATGGAGCATGTTTATTACAGGATGACAAATCCATTCTATTTGATTCAAAGGGGTGTTTTTGATATTTCGGATAAACTAAGCCAACATTGAAAGTGAAATTCTTGCTTTAGTTTTCAGAAATATATAACAGTCATACACACTTATGTGGCAAACGTTTCAATGTCTGTACTGACCATAAACTTAGAAATGATACATTTAAAGCCACTCACAAGTGTATCTCTATAACTCCAACAAAGATCCAAGGGTACAATTTAGAAGCACAATAAAAGGAGGTCTTAAATAGTCATTTCTGGCATTCTGAGTCAATTTCCAAATATCATGATGAACAAAGTTATTCTTTTAATCCTGGAAGTGGATACATGTTAGAAGATTATGTCAACATTGATCTTATACATTTTGGTCATAGCAAAGTAAAACAGATTCAGCAAGCTAAATAGCTCAAAAAAAAATCAATAGCATGTGGCCAGGGCACATTCAGCAGCTGTGTGAGCAAGTAAATACTTTCTGGCTATTCAAACTTAAGCTCAAGCTCTCCAATGAATGTAATTCTTAGATGGTAGCCATGATGTGGCGATGCCGTGTTGGACTGGGGTGGGCAAAGTCAGAAGTCACATGATACCAGATTACAGTTCAACAGGTTCATTTGAAATCACAAGCTTTTGGAGCACTGCTCCTTTGTCAGCTGAAGTGACAAAGGAGCAGCTCTCTGAAAGCTTGTAATTTCAAATAAGCCTGTTGGACTGTAATCTGGTATCATGCCATTTCTGACTCCGTAATTTTTAGAGGCAAAGATGTGATAATTAGACAAACTCTAGTACATCTTGATATAGACCATATATATTTAGGTCATGTAGGTGCAGAAAAGACTGAGAGATTGATTTGACCTGGCATCAACAAAATCATTGATCAACTAATCAAATCATAGCACACATGTCAACTCCATCAAACTCAACACTCAAGAGAATTTATCTTTTCACATGATATTCCTTCGGAGCCATGGTGATGATCACCATTGATAATTTACACATTCATGACACAATTGCATACTTGTTACTGACCATTTTACCAAATTCCTTCTGTGTGACAAATCAAAGTAGCACTTGTTCAATGGTCTTCAAATATCAACAGCCATATTCAGTATATTCGGTGTTCATCAACAAACTGTGTCTGATAAAGTTCCAACAGCACTTTTCAAGATGTACAGAAAATATGGTGATAAACAAATCATTGTGTCTTTTCTGTACTCTCTGTCACAGAATGCACTGTCCATCATGCTAAATGCACAATTGGCAAATGATTTACCAAGTTTTTTGGATAGTTCTATTAAATCTACATGCTATTGTTTAAGTGGCTTACCCTCACCAGCTACTCTCATGTTTGGGAGACTTCTTCTCTCCTATAGTCTCTTTACACAATCACATAAGCATAATGCAATGTAAAAGAGAGAACAAAATGTTACAAGAGGATAATCAATGAGCATGCAGACAGTTATCCCATTTCGAACTGGGACAACTTTTAAGTATTCAAGTTTGCCATATGACCAGATTCAATGAAAGATAATAATGTCTGGTCTCAGTCATTTGACATTGCAATGAGCAGTAGTCATAACCTGCAAAGAAATAAACAATATATCCAAACTCATATTATCAATCACCTGTAACACAGAATGATGAATCAGACACTCCAAGTATCATGTTAGTACCAGCTGGTAATACACCTGTGACAAATGATACTTATTCATCGAGAACAACTGACAGCACACCAGAGTAAGGCTATACAGCCAATTGATAACCATATGAGAATGAGAAATGAACATGTTGCACCCCTTTGTATTTATAATATATAGTGATCATATAGCTTTTGATCCATGTGTATCTGTGTAAATGTTTGTCAGAAAAGGGTTCCCATTCTCTAAAGAGGAAAATGGAAACATTGGAAACATAGATTCCAGACCAGAATGGAAATGTTATTATTTTAAGACATTAGGTGAATCATGACTTGGGAAATTCCAGAGTGGAGATCCCACCTCACATTCAGTCACCATTATTGTTATTGTTGCCACAGTAATCATAGTATCAGCAGTAAGCACAGCACCCTGACCATGTATAGCAGTGCAAATAGTATTGTAAATGAATTTCAGAAATATCTGTTTCAACAAGAACCTAGTCATAAGTGTTTATGTTGTGAAGGCTGCCATAAAGAGTACACTCAGACCATATCACACTGGCAGTGGCGATTTGCCAGAAACCATGTCAGCCCTCTTCACCGCTTTGTCATTCAGAAACTGCTGCTATCTGACCTGGCAAAGGAGAAGGCTTTGGTTCTACTGAATCTGAAACTATATGTGCAGTCTATGTTCTCAGAGGATTTGCCACTGACTGCTGTAGGGGCACGTTTGAGAGATCACCTCAGAAAACTCTCCACTTTGTACCTTGAGGTGTTACAATCTTTTACTGCAGCCTGGCTTCCTTCTCATCCATTTGCCAACAAAAAGACATTACCTCAATACACTAGCCATTTTAACACATGGTAATACACTGAGATAATTTTCAATAGGATATTGGCAGTAAAAATCAGCTGCGAGTTTTAATTCCTGCTCATTCAGCTTTTCAATTTCTAATGCTTTCCCTTTGGGTTGGAAATTAACCTTACTAACCCTCTTTGCTCCAGCATGACTATACTATTGAAGTCTAAGCAAGCAAAATCAGGCAAGGTGAATAATTGGTAGCCCATTCCCTGTTACCTGTCTTGTGCTCATGCCAAAGTTGAAAGTTTGGCCAATATCTCTAATATGATTTGTGAACTGACAGATTATTTTGTTGTTGAGTTTTCAAAACCTGCAAATAACCTGCCATAAAATTAACACAGGGAAGAGACCTATTTTTATGTTGAGGTTTGTCTGCTGCAAACTTCGAATGAATAAGTTATCTAAAAAAGAAGCTGGGGGCAAAACAAAAAACACTCAAGAAGATCCAATGTATCATGAATATCTTTATTAGAATGCTTTAATTTAATTAAACAGCTTCAAAGTAAAGCATGAAAGGCAAAAGTTTCTGCAAATTCATTTCTGTTTCTATCATGTCCAAACAGAAAAAAAAATCCACGGAATCATTACAATTATGGCTTTGTGTCAATTTATGCTGTCAGAAAATTAATACATTCACTTAGCAGAATACCCATACAAATATGCCATTATGCTTCAGAAGACAGTTGCAAAGTCTGATGTTACAATGTCATTACTACAGCTCACCAGATAAAAAAAGGAAAGGCTGAGCAACACTAACATCAGAAAATAGCTTCTTATTGAAATCCTTGGCATAGTGTATGGTTGATTTAGGAAATACACCAGGTAAAATAAATGCATTAAATCAAAGACAGTACCTTACAATCAGCGGTTTGTTAATCAATACAAAACAGAAGAACCTGTTATCATCTCTTATGTTGGTCCATTTTCTAGGAGTACAATTCCAGCAGGATTACCAAAAGAATAAGGCAGTAAAAGGATTATACAATATTATGCTGAGCACGCCAAATCTGTGACCAAAACAATCGAATCATTTCAGCACGGAACTGGAGTTTCTGAAAACTGTTCATGGTAGATAAGCCATTGTTGCTGCAAAACCCTACGTCACTGTTGATTTATTTATAACATTCTTCATTTATTAAAAACACATTAGCACAGTGTTCTGGATGCTTCCCTGGTGCTGGTTAATGAAGCAACCCATTTGTATTTATTTGTCCATTACTGATTATGCATAAAATATAAAGTTAATTGTGGACTAATTACTGCCTCTCTGTTTCTTTGGACAAAACCCAAACTCTTAACACATGGCAAATTTAAAATCCCTGAATGCTCCAAAATGAACAGTTGCTCCATTTTATATTCCTGAAATCATTCCCAAACATTGCTCCAACAGGCTCTTTGTTATACCATAGAATGTGATATAAATGTCTACCATTATTTTGATTAGATAGCCATACATAAGGGATAAGGGGAATTGGGTGATGCTGTGGATTAGACACTGACCATTCACTTCCAGCACCTGGGTTCAATTAAATCCAGAATGATCACATGAAAACCTTCTCTATCTCTCAGCTCTGAAAGGTCCTCCAGAAATCAGTTTGCACTTTCACAATTTAGTTATACTGGGTATATGCCTGGAGCATAAAATTGCTGCTAATTTGGCACAAAGTTCTTTTCTGTTCACTTGTAATAGTGAACTTGGGAAAGGTTGTTTTAACCTGACATTCTAATTCTGAAAACCCACAGATGAGGAATGAAAAGCATCAGGCTAGTACAGTTGTAAATCCTACTCTTTGTTATTCTTTCATGGAATATAGTCTTCACTGGCAAGGTCAGTATTTGTTGCCCATTCCTAACTGCCCTTAATCTGAGTGGCTTGGTAGGGCATTTCAGAGGGCAATTCAGATTCAACCACACTGCTGTGAGTCTGGAGTCATATGGAGGTCAGACCAGGTAAGGATGGTAGATTTTCTTCCTGAAAGGATATCTGATGTTTGACACAGGCACATGGTTCATATACTTATTGCAAACTTCCTATATATGACATTTGAATAAAGTAATCATTCATTTTTAATGTAAGACTTATGATGGTGGGTAAAGTTTCAAAATTGATTTAAGATATAATGTCAGAATGGGGTGGGAATGGAGAGTTACAGAAGTCATTGGGTGACCCTTGTGATCACTAGAGTTTTCTTCTTACAACAATGGCTTGGAGTTTGAATCTCAATGTAAATAGATTTAAATTTGCATGTGACATTAGAGTAGGAGTAAAAGCATTGAAGGAGATATATCCAAAAAAACAAATCCAGGGCCGGCAGCATTTCTCCCGACCACCAGACGCAGATGATGATGATTTTAATCTAAAATGGTTCTTTGGCCAACTAACCTTGCAAAATAAGGGATCAGGTAGATGAAGTGTAAAGAAGAACTGATATTACCTGTATCCTACAGGAAGCCAAATACTGGTAAGATGAAGTGGAAGCTCATCCTGATAATCATTAGGTGTGTCACTAACCGCAGTTACTGCCAACAGGAGGAGCATTGTCCGGTAAGACACTTCAGATGAAAAGGGGGGATTACGGTCCAATCCACTGAAAGCTGGAAACAGTGGAGAGGGACTGTTGAATGTCATGTCAGTAGAAATGGAGGGATGTGGGATGGGGATGAGGGTGACAAGGAGGCGAGAGTTAAAGGACACTTTTCATCCAATGTTTTCAAAACAATGGGGAAGTAATGCCCAATTTATTCTGAAGAATGGTATAGGGACTGAGTGGGAATTTACTGGTAATGAAAGGGTTATAACCCTTAAGTGTGGGATCCCTTTAAATCTCAATGATCAGGAGGGGTAAAAGCTGAATGGAACTGAATATAGGATGAAAGAATCCAAAATTAACTATATTCCCTCAGAACCCTCAGTGCCCCAAGTGATCACTTACCCTCTGGTCCTCAAAACTTGGCCTGACACAGCACCAGGACCACAGTGTGGGCTAGTCATGCCAAAGACTGATAAGGTCCTGTATGACAATATCCACCATTACAACATGCCTGTAGTAATAAGCATAACTGGAATCCAGGTGCTTGAGTACTGCCCCTCCCAAATTAGGAATTTGTATGTTGATTTTATTCAAGCGCTGCTTGTACAAGAGACAGAAAGTAATGAGGAAGAAGCAAATTTAGAGCCGAAAAGGCTGTTGGACAAGAAGTTTAATCAATGATGTCTGAACAGTTTACAACTAGGATGTCCACTGTGTATATACTTGATTTACAGAACTTAAAACAGCAAAATCAGAACTCTAACCAAAATGTGAAACAAATCTTAGGCAAAATAAATAAGGGGAGGTGTTGCATCCAGTAGCATTACTGTTAGACTACTAATCCAGAGACACAGGTAATGTTGTGGGACCTGATTTCAAACTCCACCATGGCAGACAGTAAAGTTTAAATTAAATAAAAAGCCAGCATCAAAAGTTTAATAACAACTATTTTATATTAAGCCCCAAGGTAGGCCTAGTAAAGCTGAATGATATACTTAAGAGAAAGGAAACTGTTCTTAGTGTCACTGAGGAAATTAAGCAGAATTTGGGCAACAGCTTTGAGAAATATGAAACTAAAATTAAACTTTTAGCAGAGGATCTGTAGTACATCAGGAAACAGCTAGCCAAAGTTCAGTCAACTTTTTATAAAGGTTTTTCAACAATCTAAGAAATTTAAGGAGGATATTGAAACATTTGAAGTGACTAGTCGGTGGATGACCTCTGGAATTGGGGTCCGATTCTGTGGATTCATATCATGTCATATCTTACCATATTGATAATTTTCTGTACTTTGCTTTATTTGATATTCTGTATAATAATGTTTGCCAAATGGAAAAGGGATAAAACCCACCAATTAAATTTGGGATTGATGTTCCATAAGCAGTAACATAAATGGTCATTAGATCAGAGTTTAGCTGTCTTAAGCACGATGATTGACCAGATCTTGATGCTGACCTCGGCAGGGTGACATGGCCAAGATTTGTGATCTAATTGACTAAATACACATTGCATAAAAAGGGGGGGGGGGGGGGACTGTGATCTTGTAGGTAACAATAGTTCTATAACAGAGTTGCAACCTAACATGCTTGATGGGTAATAATGCTAACTTTATATAAACTCTAGATCAGCTTGCTGTGAAAGGGAGAAGTAAAGCCAACTGCTGTTTAGGCAAATGGCTGATGTTGAAGGTTGTTTGATCTCTGTGGTTGCAGAAAATGGATAAAAGAAGACATAAGAATGATGGACACAGATAGCTCCTGTCTACACAACCCTCGGACAAATTAGCTCAGAACTATGAGGATTTTATGCAAGGGAGCATGACATGGAAGATTGGTAGAATACATAGAAGTGAAGGAAGATTGAGACATTGAAGACTTGAACAGCAACCATCACAAAGAGAAGACTCTGACTTTGAAACTCAGAGAAAAATTGATTTGTCTGAATTAATGTGGTCAACTCACTGGGTATGGGTCGTATTGAGATAAATGAGTTAACTGTGTGCTTACTAAGGACTAAACAGTTACTAATAAAGAGGAATTTTGTTAGATTCTAATTTGGCTGTATGCCCTTTATGTCATGAAAGTTGTCATCCTAGAGTCATGGAGTCATAGAGATGTACAGCACAGAAACAGACCCTTCGATCCAACTCATCAATGCCGACCAGATGTCCCAACCCAATCTAATCCCACCTGCCAGCACCCGGTCCATATCCCT
Source organism: Chiloscyllium punctatum (assembly GCF_047496795.1). Taxonomy (NCBI): domain Eukaryota; kingdom Metazoa; phylum Chordata; class Chondrichthyes; order Orectolobiformes; family Hemiscylliidae; genus Chiloscyllium; species Chiloscyllium punctatum. Next base: position 57,427,932 of record NC_092763.1, on the reverse strand, counting down.
TCAAACCCTTTCTATTCATGTACCCATCCAGATGCCTTTTAAATGTTACAATCATACCAGCTTCCAACACTTCCTCTGGCAGCTCATTCCATATACATACCACTCTCCTGCGTGAAAAAGTCATCCCTTAGGTCTCTTTTATATCTTTCCCCTCTCACCCTAAACCTATCGCCTCTAGTTCTGGACTCCCCCACCCCAGGGAAGAGACTTTGTCTATTTATCCTATCAATGGCCCTCAAGATATTATAAACCTCTATAAAGGTCACCCTTCAGCCTCCGACTTCCCAGAGAAAACAGCCCCAGCCTATTCAACTTCTCCCTTTGGCTCAAATCCTCCAACTCTGGCAACACCTTTGTAAATCTTTTCTGAACTTTTTCAAGTTTCACAATATCTTTCCGATAGAAAGGAGACCAGAATTGCATGCAATATTCCAAAAATATCCTGTACAGCCGCAACATGACCTCTCAACTCCTGTACTCAATACTCTGACCAATAAAGGAAAGCATACCAAATGCCTTCTTCACTATCCTACCTACTTTCAAGGAGCTATGAACCTGCACTCCAAGGTGTCTTTGTTCAGCAACATACCCTAGGGCCTTATCATTCAGTGGATAAGCCCTGCTAACATTTGCTTTCCAAAAATGCAGTACCTCGCATTTATCTAAACTAAACTCCATCTACCACATCTCAGCCCATTGGCCCATCTGATCAAGAGCCCGTTGTATTCTGAGGTAACCTTCTTCGCTGTCCACTACACCTCCAATTTTGGTGTCATCTGCAAATGTACTAACTATACTTCTTATGCTTACATCCAAATCATTTATATAAATGACAAAAAGTGGTGGACCCAGCACCAATCCTTGTGGCACTCCACTGGTCACAGGCCTCCAGTCTGAAAAACAACCCTCCACCACCATCCTCTGTCTTCTACCTTTGAGCCAGTTCTGTATTCAAATGGTTAGTTCTCCCTGTATTCCGTGAGACCTAACCTTGCTAACCAGTCTCCCTTGGAGAATCTTGTTGAACGCCTTACTGAAGTCCATATTGATCATGCCTTTCACTCTACCCTCATCAATCCTTTTTGTGACTTCTTCAAAAACTCAATCAAGTTTGTGAGGTATGATTTTCCATGCACAAAGCCATGCTGACTATCCCTAACCAGTCCTTGCCCTTCCAAATACATGTACATACTGTCTCTCAGGATTCCCTCCAACAACATGCCCACCATTGATGTCAGGCTCATTGGTCTATAGTTCCCTGGCTTGTCCTTACCACCATTCCTAAACAGTGGTACCACGTTAGTCAACCTCCAGTCTTCCGGCACCTCACCTCTGACTATCGATGATACAAATATCTCAGCAAGAGTCCTAGCAATCACTTCCCTAGTTTCCCACAGAGTTCTCGGGTACACCTGATCAGGTCCTGGGAATTTATCCACTTTTATGCATTTCAAGACATCCAGTACTTCCTCCTCTGTAATATGGACATTTTTCAAGATGTCACCATCTATTTCCCTACTTTCTATATCTTCCATGTGCTTTTCCACAGTAAACACTGCTACAAAATGCTCATTTAGTATCTTCCCCATCTCCTGCGGCTCCACACAAAGGCCACCTTGCTGATCTTTGAGGGGCCCTATTCTCTCCCTAGTTACCCTTTTGTCCTTAATGTATTTGTAAAAACCCTTTGGATTCTCCTTAATTCTATTTGCCAAAGCTATCTCATATCCTCTTTTTGCCCTCCTGATTTCACTCTGAAGTATACTCATACTACCTTTAGTTCACCAGCAATCAGTCTATCTCTGAAAGAAACAGAAGGATCATGGATACAGTCATCAGCATCTAAAAGCAGAAGAGAGTGGGAATGGACACCAGATGAAATGATGTGAGTTAAAGAGAAAAAAGTCTACAAGTGATCCAACAGGAGGATTTGAGTTGATTGGTAGTTGAGAAACTGCTGCTAGAGAATATGTTTCCACTATAGAAATTCACATAAGGAATGAAAGAATTTACTCATTCAGAAGGTGAAGCTTATTTATGAGTAAGGACAAACAATTTCTGCCATCTCCCATTGTTATACTACAAGAGTAAGGTTAAAGGAAGTTAAAGTTAGTCAGTCAAGTAGCTTAAACATATTTGTCAAAAATGTGGCAGAACAATTCAGCCAAGTGGAATGCTTGTCTTGTAGCATGTAGGGGGGTGTGGGGGAAGAGGAGTGAAGGTGAGCCTATAAACCGACAGCCACACTCAGACTCAACTCACCAGGACAAAAGGCCCAATATCAATCATGTGCAAGACTAATGATATTTACGAGATTCCATGCAAAGATTGCACAAAACAAGATATAGGCCAAATAGGCACACAACTAAAATCCGCATCCACAAACACAAACAAGCCACGAAATGCCATAACCAGCTGTCTCTAGCAGCCATACACATAGAAGACAGGGACCACAATTTGGACTGGGACAACACAACAGTCATTGGACAAGCTAAACAGAGGACCACCAGAGAATTTCTAGAAGCATGGCACTCTTCCACAGACTCTATCAATAAGCAAATTGACCTCGACCGTTACAACAAACAACTGGAACTGGTAATCAGAAGCAGCAGAAACAGAACCAAATAAATTCCAGAAGACACAGTACAGAAGCGCTTCACAGGAGGCTCCAAATCACTGAAAATGTCACCGAGACAGGGGATGAAACAACTTGCCAGTTCAGCGAACATACCTACAACCATTGCTGGAAAAGCTCAGCAAGTCTGTCAGCATTTGTGAAGAGAAATCAAAGCGAACATTTTGGGTCAAGTGACCCTTCTGCAGACCCTTCCTCTATGAAAGCGTCACTCAACCCAAAACTTTAACTCTGATTTCTCTCCACGGATGCTGCCAGACCTGCTGAGGTTTTCCAGCACTTTCTGTTTTTCTTTCCAATTTACAGCATCCGCAGTTCTTTCAGTTTTTACACAAACACAAGCTCCAGGTTTCAGAGCTTGAACAATAGAATCCCAAATGTCCATTCATGAGGCAGAGGATCCATGGATAGCATATTCAGAGAGATTGTCAACTGCAGGTTAGAAGCAAGCAGGCAGATAGGGAATGGGTGATTGTCAGGTAGTGAAAGAGAAATAGGTTGCAAGTAAAGGTGACACCAGAGGACATTTTCACAAGAGGAGTTTCTGGTTCGGAAAACAGGCAGGCATTTCTGCTGGCATCAACATGGCTTTAGAATGATTTGTTGCGTCCCTCATAGTAGGGTCAGGGATGTCACAGAATGGATGCAGAACTTTCTTCTGGGGGAGGGCAAATAGCTAGATATCATGGTCTACATTGATACTAGCAACACAGGTAAGATGGGAAATGTGATCCTACAATCAAAATTTAAGGAGCCAAGTAGAAAATTAACAAGGAGGATCTCTGAGGTAGGAAACTTCCAGTGCCTAATGCAAGTGAGTACAGAAATAGAAATATAAGACAGATGAATGAGTGGCTAGGAAAATAGCATATGAGGAGTCATTAGTTTCCTGGGACACTGGAACTGACTCTGGCTAAGATGCCACTTGGACAAGCCAGATTGTTTAAGTCTGAACAGATAGGACCATGTTCCTGGAGGGGCATTTTGCCCATGTCATAATGGATGGTTTAAACTAACTTTGAGTTCTGTGCACAGTAACGGCTCCGAGAAGCAGAAGATATGCGTTGGAGGTTGGCACTGAATTAAATTGGTCAAAGAGCAGATGCAGGTACCATGGACCAAATGGACTCCTTCTGCACCAAACTAATTCTGTGATTCTCTGACTCTGTGTCCCCAACACTTAACGCAGCAACATTGAGGAAATACGGGGAATTCAGGGAACTGTAAAACACTCTAGTAGTGTGCAAACCACATATGTGCAGAGGCTTGGATAAAGAAGTGTGAAAACAATCAGGACAGCAATCAACATGAGAACAACACACATGATTCCAACACACCTATAAATTAAGAATGGTCATGCATGAAATCTAGATTTCTGAAATTTTAAACAATCACAAAATCCAAAAAGATTATGAAACTACTTTTATGTTAAACAGTCTCTTGGAGTCTTAAACACTTACATTTTTCAATTCTTTTTGTGTAAATTAAATTGTAACTACCCTAATGCAAATGGATTTTTATTCTTAGTGCATGTACTTTGACCGTAAGAAAAAAAATGTTGTGTTAGTATATTAGGAACTGCAAAGCTTTAAAGAATGAAATGCTAGTTAACCAGGAACCAGGGTGGGGGCAAAAAGTGTTAACCACATGACCAAGGCAGCAAGACAGAATATAAATCTGTAGTTGCAAGTTGTGTTCTGAGCTGTTAATAAACTTATTTGAACTTTTCAAGTTAACTGAATCCATTATGTCATTCTGTATTACTTAAAATAACAAATGCAAATATGACACAGTCATGTGGTGTATGAGCACCTACAACATTATTAGAAAGTGAATTCCAGGGTTTGGATCCAACAACAGTGAAGAAATGGTATTCCCAAATCAGTACTGTGTTTAGAGGGTAAACTAACTCCATGGAGGCTGGCAACTGTCACCAAGTCATCCTTTATTTACATGATTTGGAGATGCCAGTGTTGGACTGGGGTGTACAATGTTAAAAATCATACAGCATCAGGTTATAGTCCAACAGGTTTAATTGGAAGTACTAGCTTTCCAAGCGCTGCTCCGAAAGCTAGTGCTTCCAATTAATCCTGTGGGACTATAACCTGGTGTTGTGTGATTTTTAACTTTATTTACATGTGCATGATACATGCACTCTGACCAGCTAGCTAACAGTCAGTCCCCAGAGTGAAGGGAATCCTGAGACTCCTGTTTATATCTGTCAGCCAGGACTTCCTGATTGGTCCAGCTTAGCTGCCCCAATCAGGGAACTCATACTCAATGAGATCCACCTGGCCAACCTTGTTCCAATCACTGCAGAGGGGATCTTGCAGGTGGTGGTATTTTCATGTATCTTATGCCCTTGTCCTTCTGGGAGGTCGAAAGCATATGAATGCAAGATGCTGCCAAAGAAATCTTGATATGTTGCTGCAAAGTACCTTGTATATAATATATACTGCTATCACATATGTTGTTGGTGAAGGGATTGTGTAGTTAACATAATGAATAGGGTCTTACTTAAGCAGGTGATTTTGTCTTCGATGGGATCAAGCTTCTTGGCTGTTGCTGGACCTGCACACATCCTTGCAAGTGGACATATTAGATCACACTCCTAACTTGTATCTTGTAGATGGTGGACAGATTTTGGGAAGTCAGGATTAGAATTACTCACCAAAGAGTTAATAGCCTCGAATGTGTTCTTGCATTTCTATTACATTTATATGTCGGGTCAAGTTTATTCTCTTTTCAATGGTAACTTCCAGGATGTTGATAATGGGGTTTCAGTGCTATTGCTAATGCATTTTAAAGATGTAGGTTAGATTCTCTCTTGTGGAAGATAGTCATTGTCAGACACTTGGGTGATGCCAATATTATTTGCCACGTTCCAACCAGGCTGAATGTTGTCTACACTTAGGAGCAGATGGCCAGTTTCTGAGGAGTTTCGAATGTTGCCAAACGTTGTGAAATCTTCCATGAACAGCCTAACTTCTGCCCTTATGATGAAACCACTAAGGGTGATTGGGAATTGGAGACTTTCTTGAGGAACCCTTGCAATGATATCCCGTGATTAAGATGATTGGTCATCTCCAAGACTACTTTGATATTAAGGGTAGTCAGGCTCAGCTCATCTTGAGTCCACGTTAGTTCCAAAAAAAGAGTCATTAGTCTCAAAACGTTTATTCTATTTCTCTTTCCACAGATGTTTCCAGACCTGCTGAGTTTCTCCAGCATGTTCTATCTTCAGTGTTTAGTTCAGTATTTTAGTCCATGTTTGAATCATGGCTGCAATGAGGTCAAGAACTGAGTGCTCCGACCAGAACACAGGCTAAATGTCAGTGAGCACATTATCACCACTACCAATAGCAGCCTCATTCCTGATGAAGGGCTCTTGCCCAAAACATTGATTCTCCTGCTCCTCGGATGCTGCCTGACCTACTGTGTTTTTCCTGCACAACACTCTCGACTCTGATCTCCAGCATCTGCAGTCCTCACTTTCTCCTATCACGACCAATAACCCAATCCATCACAATCTGCTACCTCGTGGCCTGTCACATCCCCCATTATGCCTTTACCATTAAGCCAGTGGATCAAACCTGTTTAATGAAGAATGCAGGAGGGCATTCAGGAGCAGCATACCTAAAAATGCAATGTCAACCTGGTGAAGCTACAGAACAGGAATACTTGTGTGGGTCAAAAAGTGTGGTACTGGAAAAGCACAGCAGGTCAGGCAGCATCCGATAAGCAGGAGAGTCGACATTTCGGACATAAGCCCTTCATCAGGAGGACTTATGTGTCAAATAGCAGAAGCAGCAAGTTACAGACTCAGCAAAATTATTCCACATCTAAAAGATCTGATAAGCTCTGCATTCCTGCCATACTGAGCCATGAATGGTGGTGGACAATTCATTAGAGGAGACTTTACAAATATCCCTGACTTTGTTTCTGATTTCTAGCTTTTTAAAAATTGTGTTGAGAGCCTGGTTTTGAATCACGCTATAGCAGATAACGTAATTTTAATTCAATAAATACCTGGACTTAACCACTTGTCAATTGTCAGAAAAAAACAATGTGATTCATTAATGCCCTTAAAGGAAGGACATCTGCCATTCTTACAGGGTCTAGCCTACATGTGACTCCAGATCCATAGCAATGTGATCAACTCTAAACTGCCTTCTGCAATGTCCTAGCAATGTCTTCACTTGTAACAATCATTGCCACGTTTCAAATACGAAATGAAACTGGGCATTGACAACAGCAGAAACAGCCCTGTTGACCCTGCAAAGTCCTCCTCATTATCATCTGGAGCCAGTGTCAGTGAGAGTTGTCTCATTGACTCGTCAAGCAATAGCTTAACATAGCGAAACTTTATCATACCTTACAGACAATGTCCCATACTCCACCATTAACCTCCTTGGATATGTCCTGTCCCACTAGCAGGACAGACTCAGCAGAGGTGGCAGCACAATGTTATACTTTCGGGATGGAATTGTCCTTGGAGTCCTCAACATTGACTCTGGACCCCATGAAATCTCATGGCATCAGGTTATACATGGGCATGGAAACCTCCTGCTCATTACCATGTGCTATCCTCCCTTTGCTGATGGCTCTATGCTCCTACATGTTGAATGACACTTGAAGGAAGCACTGAGTGAGAAAGGGCACAGAATATATTCTTGGTGGGTGATTTCAATATCCACATTGAAAGTGGCTCAGCAGCAGCATTACTGATCAAGCTGGTTGGGTCCGAATGGACATTGTTGCTATACTGAGTGTGTAGCAGGTGATGAAGGGAATAAACAAAGAAAAACATATTTGACCTCATCCTCACCAATTTGCCTGCTGTAGTCATCTGTCCACTACAGAATCGATAAGAGTGACCACCACAGGCATTGAAAAGTCAAAGTCCCAGTGTCACATTGATAATACCTTACATCATGTTGTGTAGCACTGTGTAGCAACTCAAGACTGGGCATCCATGAGGTGCTGTGGGCCATCAACAGCAGAATCATACTCCAACACAGTCATCAATTTTGTGGCCCAGCCTATCTGCTTTTATCATCAAGTCAGTGAAACAACCCTGGTTCAATGCAGAGTGCAAGAGGACATGCCAAAAGTAGCACCAAGCAAACATAAGAAATGCAGTGGCAACCTAATGAAGCTACAAAACAGGACTGCCTGAATGTGTGGGCCACCAGACCACCAACCCTGTGACATCACCAACACCACCCTTCCACTGCCTGCCTGTCATTCATCTTTTGTTTTGAAATCCCATCTCTAAATTAACTGATCAAAACAATGAAACGGAAATGAGTAACAAATACTGTCCATCAAGGTGGCACAGCAATGACAATAACAAAGGGAGGGTAGGGAAAAAAAACAGGGTAAATTAAAATGGAATTGAAAGGAGTAATAATGCTCTCCAGTCCCTGTTGTGCCTACCTGTCTCTAAATGCCTCAAGGATATTGGTGGACACCACGTGCTCCCTCTCCAAGGACACCCAGGCACAAACGTAACTGGGGAAAAGAGACAGACAGGCAATCAAGATTGATGACACCCTAACACATGGAGCTACACTCCATGTGAAAACACTCAATGCAGCAAGATGGTGCCGGATATGGTCGTCTCCTTGCGAGTTCCTGCATGCAGATCTAAGTTTCCTATTTCCTACAATCGTTCTACACTCTTTACTTATCTATGCTACTTAATTCTGTGGTCTGCCTGTATTGCTCACAAGACAAAGCTTTTCACTGTGCTTCGGTACACATGACAATAAATTCAATTCAATTCAATTCAATATACAACTTGCTTTTGTTTGAAAACCCACCAGAAAATCACCTATTTGACCAATTAAACAATTAACAAATTAGAAGCACTGCTGTAGCCATGCAACTTTATTCTTTAATTTTGTTAAACCACCATCAAATCACCTAAAAAGATCAACTAAACAATTGACAAGCACGACTCACTAGGAGAAATGCAGCAATTAGAAAAAGTGAACAAAGTGAGGGGATTAAAGCATACAATTTCAGGAATTTACAAATCAGTCTACTGTTAAAATACGCATGTGCGGCTAGTGGGACTTGAATCTGAAATGCTGGCTCCAGAGTATGGGGCCTGACTTTAATGAGTTGTCAAACAAAAGTCTTTCTCTTCAACATTTAATAGCATCACTGTTCTATCTTACTTTACGAAGTGTATGTCCACAGAAACAGATTAATGTCTGGTTAAGAATGAAAACTCATCCCACATCTCAACTCCTCAGTCATGGGTATCTCATTTATTATTTAGCTCTGCCTTGGTTCTGTACCTTTCTTTAATTCAACTGTTCAAAACATGAAGATTTCTGACTGAATTCACAAGTAATGAGAAAGGGAATGTGCCAACAGTTTTTAAAATGTGTATGGAATCAAAAAAAAACTGGCCAGCAGTAAGAAGTGAATATATGTCTTTCAGCCTGACACTGGGAACAATGGAACATCGTAATCATAGAATCACAGAATCCCTGCAGTGTGGGAAGAGGCCATTTGGCCCATCATAACTGCACTGACCTTCCAAAAAGCTTCCTACCAACCCTCCACCTTATTTATATAACCCCACATTTACTATGGCTAATCCACCTAGCTGGCTCATGCTTGCATACTACAGGCAATTTGCCACAACCAATCCACCTAACCTGCAAATCTGTGGACAGTAGTAGGAAACCAGAATACCCAGCAGAAACCCACGCACGCATGGTCAAAACATGCAAACTCCATAAATGATCTGGAGGGGATTACAGGTGGTCTGATTAGCAAGTTTGCAGATGACACTAAGATTGGTGGAGTAGCAGATAGTGAAGGGGACTGTCAGAGCATACATCAGAATATAATAGATTGGAGAGTTGGGTGGAGAAATGGCAGATGGAGTTCAATCTGACAAATGTGATGTAATACATTTTGGAAGATCCAATTCTAGAGCGAACTATACGGTAAATGGAAAAGCCCTGGGGAAAATTGATGTACAGAGATATCTGAGTCGAGAGTGTGGTGCTGGAATGACAGAGCAGGTAAGGCAGCATCCAAAGAGCTGGAGAATTGACGTTTCAGGAATGCTGAAGGGCTCATACCCAAAATGTCAATTCTCCTGCTCCTCAGGTCAGGATGCTGCCTTACCTGCTGCATCTTTCCAGCACCACACTCTCAACTCTTATCTCCAGCATCTGCAGTCCTCACTTTCTCCTAGTACAGAAAGATCTGAGTGTTCAGGTACATTGTATCCTAAAGGTGGCAATGCAGGTCGATAGAGAGGTCAAGAAGGCATATGGCATCGTACGGGGTGTTGAGTACAAGAGTTGGTAGGTCATGTTACAGTTGTATAGGACTTTGGTTCGGCCACATTTAGAATACTGCGTACAGTTCTAGTTGTCACATTACCAAAAAGATGTGGATGCTTTGGATAGGGTACAGAGGAGGTTCACCAGGATATTGACTTGTATGGAGGGTACTAGCTATGAAGAAAGGTTGAGTAGATTAGGATTATTTTCATTAGAAAGATAATGGTTGAGGGAGGAACTGATTTAGGTCTAAAAAATCATTAGAGGTATAGACAGGATGGATAGCAAGAAGCTTTTTTCCAGAGTGGGGAATTCACACTAGGGATAACAAGTTCAAGGTGAGAGGGGAAAAGTTTAAGGGAGATATGCGTGGAAGGTTCTTTATGCAGAGCGTGGTGGGTGCCTGGAATGCATGCCCAGTGGAGGTGGTAGAGGTGGGCACGATAGCATCATTTAAGATGTACCTAGACAGATACATGAATGGGCAGGGAGCAGAGGGATCCAGATCCTTAGAAATAGGCGACAAGTTTAGATAGAGGATCTGGATCGGCGCAGGCTTGGACAGCTAAAGGGCTTGTTCCAGTGCTGTAATTTTCTCTGTTCTTTGTTCCACATAGTCACCCAAGGCTGGAATTAAACCCGGGTCCCTGAGACAGTAATGCTAACCACTGGGCCAACATGCTGGTGAATTTAGTGGAACAGATTTTTCTTTTAACTTAATCATAATTGTTCTGGTTATTGTTCTTTTGAACTTCTATCTTTTGTTTCTCCTGAGCTGAAAGTGCAGCATCTTAGAATCATAGAGTCATACAGCACAGAAACAGACACTTTGGTCCATCCTGTCCATGCCAAACATAATCTCAAGCTAAACTAGTCCCACCTGCCAGCTCTTAGCCCATATCACTCCAAAACGTTCCTTTTCATGTACTTATCCAAGTAACGCAAGAGTCTATGATGTCAGGACAATATTCGGAGTATATTGTTAGATGATTGTCTTCTATTAGTTCGCCAGAGTGCTGGAATAAGCCGGGTACTTTCAGAACAGTAACCTGTACCTAGTGGAGTACCAAAGGGATCACTGCTGGAGTCACAATTATTTACAGTGTACTTTAATGACTTGGATGATGGAAGTGAATATGCTCCAGTCAAGTTTGTGAGTGACACAAAACTAGGTGGAAAGTCAAGTCATGAGGATGATACAAAGATTCTGCAGAAGGATAGAAATAGATTAAGTGAGTGGGTAAGAAGTTGACAGATGGAATATTATGTGGAGTTAATGCACTTTAGCCGGCAGAGGAGGAGCTGACTACTATTTAAATGGAGTCCTTGAGCACAAATCGCAAAAAATCTCCAGCATAAACGCTCAACGGGTAATAATCAGGGAAAATGGAACATTAATGATTATTTCAAAGAGAATGGAATATATATGTAAGGGAGTTTTGCCAAAACTATACAAAGTGCTAGTTAGGCCACACCTGGAATACAGATGAGTAATTTTGGGCCATTTATCTCAGGAAAGGTGGACTGCATTAGAATCAGTCCAGAGAAAGTTCACAATGTTGATCCTAGACACGGAGGGATTTTTCTTGGGAGGAAAGATTGAGTAGGTTGGACCTGTACTCAGAGGAGTTTCCATGAATGAAAGACAACCTTCTGAAACATAGTGGGCTTGAAACAGTAGATGCTGAGGGATTGTTTCCCTTTTGGGTAGAGTCTAGAATAGAGGGCATAATCTCAGAGTAAGGGGTTGCCCGCTAAGGAGAGAGATGAGATATTTCTTTTCTCACAGGGTAGTGAATGTGTAGAACTCTTTACCACTGAACCCTGTCGAGACTGGATCATTCAATATATTCAAAGGTGAAATAGACAGAATTTTAATTAATAAGAGAAAGAAGGATTATGGGGAAATGGCAGGGAAAGGGAGTCCATGATCTTGCTGAACAATGGAGCAGATTCAATGGGCCAAGTAACCTATTTTTGTTCTTACACGATATGGTCCAATGATGCAGTAATTGCCAAATTACTGTTTACTTCCAATAAAATGCACAAAATGACATACTATTCAATAATCAACTTTTGGGATCCTCCAGTATGTTACCCACCAGCTCCTGCTCCAAAGGTCCTGTCCCACAATATAAAGAAGCAATAACGATTCTCTCCTTAGCCATTTTGGTATGTTCCTTCATTACAACTTGAACAGATAAGGTTTCCTGCTTCTTGAAACCTTCAGTTTGCTATCACCTACATACAACAGTTGGTTCTGATAGAATGTTCTGTTCTTGTACGATCCCACGTTATACGAAAATCGCGCAATGACCAAACCTTTTGAATTAATGAGGCCAGAGTCACATTATAGTCAGTACAGGGAAGAAAATTTCATGGTTCTACAAATAATTGTCAAAATTCTTCAATGGCATTAAAGCCAATTCGTGTCGAAGACACTCTCATTATGTCAGAACCAACTGTATGTCCTAATTTAATTCATCTTCCCTTTCATTCAATGCAACCTTGGTGTTTCATGAGGTGAGCCACCATCCCTCAGCTCTAATAGAAGGTAATAGTGCTACTTTCCAAGATTTCTGATTTAGACTTCTGTTCCTAAAAGTTTGCAGATGGTACAATTATTGCACAGCTGTAACAAGTAGATGTTGGTTACAGCATATCATTTTACGATGACAGTGCTCAAGTATGTTGCTCAGAATTTGAAGGCAATTGAGAATGCAAACAGCTGGACATCATGTAACTGAGCATGTGGTAAAGGACCTTTGGCTCACCAACAGCTGAATTTATGTTCAAGTTTAATTTACAATAGAATTCCTAAAAAGTAACACATTTTTTTTTCTTAATATCAGGAGTGATTAGATAAGAGTATAAAACTTTAAATAATAAATTATTCTAAACCGTAATCAATCAGCTAACTTTTAGTGATTCAAAACATGTTGCCCCAGGTGTATACTTTAATGAACTATTCATGAAAAATAATGTTTAAAAATGCTCTGCCTTGCAGATTATAATATTATAATGTCTCCCAAAGCACACAGATAAGAACTATAGTGAATAAACTGATGAAATTAATCACAAGGGGTTAATTTGGAACATTTAAAGTTTCATGCCAATTGCCAAATTTACACAATAAGTCATAAACCTATCAAGTTTTTAAGCATGTGGAACCTTCTTAAGTTCCAGAATATGATTTTGATACCATTTTGAGATGAAGATGTGGTATGATCATGATCACATAAACATTTATCAGGATTGGAGAGGATGACATTGATTGTTCCATAATTTTCGACGAATTACAAAGTGGATTCTTTCGCATTCCTGATTTTCCTCTGGAGTATTTGTGCTGATTTATTGTCATTACTACAATGGGAAATTTCAACCATTTTCACAATCATCCCAATCTTTCAAGTTGCCTCATAACTGACAGCATTAAAATCTGGACAATAAAAATTGCACAACACATACAACTATAACAAAAACAGAAATTGCTGGAAAATTTCAACATGTCTGACAGCATCTGTACAGAGAAATCAGAGTTAATGTTTTGGGTCCAGTGACCCTTCAGAATTGTATTGTAATCCATTCTCACTGTCATTGGCTCAGTATGGTTGACCAGGATGAACCAAACTCAATTTGACTTCTGCAAAGAAAAGTATCAACTACTGGAATTTCTACATATTAAAACAAGTCTTAGGGTAAACATTTCTGTGCACCCACTTTCAAGCAAATGAGAGGTGAAATCATAAACTGTCCCCACAACATGGTGTCATTGCTGGAGCCGTCTTATGAACTCACATGCATCAGAAGTCAGTGAATGCATCATCTTGTGGCATCTCCTCATCACTGCCCCACCAAACTCTCTCACTGAAAAACACTCAACTCGCTCTCTCCTCAGCATTCTAGTCCTCAGGATTCACACATTATGTTCAGGTACACCACACACACCTTTCAATGATAGCAGCCTCATGCCCACCTCTCCCACATACTCCAGTTATTCAGACATGTCAGGAACATAGCTCTCACAATGAAGCACTGCTAGTGCTGTACTTCCCCCTCTTTTGCAGAACAATGTCACACATGGTAGAAGGGTCAAAGTTAAACCAAAGTGAAAGAAAGAGGTCTTTTTCCCTTGAGCATAACGTGGAGATGATATTGTGTATTAAGGGTCCAGCAGTGACCGAGTTTGTAGGAACAAGCCTCATTGAGATAATTTGTGATGATGGTATTCTATTGCCTTGTGTTGTCCACCCCACTCTCATCCTATTATCTGGAATAAAATGCAAACAGAAAATGGGGTGATCATAGCCCTCATAAATTTACAACCTGAGACCTGTCCCTCACCTCACCCTTCCTTCCTGATTTTGTGGCTTTCAATCTTTCAAGAACTGCTGCTTGTTCAATGACAGCAGCCCCAAGAGGAAGAAAGAGAACAACACCACCGCACTGTTGAAGAAGCATCATCACTTGATTGGACACTCAATCACCAGCTCAGACACTGGCACAATGTCTACCTTAGAGATAAATATAAAGTAAAGATCTGTATATGGTGATTACATGGGCTGTGGTCATCCCAGTGAGAAAGGAAAGCTTCTGTCCCGGCTCAGTGGAGGGTGAGGTCCCAGGTGACTTCAGCTCCAGTACACTCAGATATACTTGTCTATTAGTGGCATCCTTTCTCTTGTGAGGCACCTCAATATCCAGGATACTTTCTAAGCCCTGTTTCAAACCTTAGTTGCTTGCTATCTCCTGGAATAATTCCTACTTGAGAGTCTAGATTACAGTGGTGCTGGAAAAGCACAGCTGGTTAGGCAGTATCCGAGGAGCAGGAAAATTGACAGTTTGGACAAAAGCCCTTCATCAGGACTGCTCCTGCTCCTTGGATGCTGCCTGACTGGCTGTGCTTTTCCAGCACCACTCTAAGCTAGACTCTAATTTCCAGCATCTGCAGCCTTCACTTTTGCCTAATTCCTACTTGAGTTCTACTACAATGATATTCACTGCTCTTGTCTTCTGGTTGGGTCTCCAACTACACTGCACCAAGGGTGACTGGACCCGAAATGTTACCTCTGGTTTTTCTTCACAGATGCTGCCAGACCTGCTGAGATTTTCCAGCAACCCCTATATTTGTTAGCAACTCAGTATGGTTCAATTGCCTTTTCAGCAATGCACCTCAACAGATTATTTCTGCATAGCAATTGCTTCTCTTTCTCTGAGGACTTCCCTGAATCCCAAGTACAGTGAGACTTCTTGGCGTATTTTCTTGATTACTTCAACTACACTGAACAGATGTAGTTCAAATATTTTCCCTGCAGTATAGCTAAGAATCAATACTCCTAACGTGGAGTCAGCCCCCTCTCTGTCTCTTTCTCCAAATACTGTGCATCTGGAACTGCATTTTCAGTGATCACTGAACTATCCCGAGTGACAGTTTAATATCCTTGCATTAATCCACACCCAAATCACAGGCCAGAATTGAATGTTGCCACCTCACAACTTTTGGAACTGCTTATTTCCTGAACATTACAAGTCACAGATGGTGGCTTGCTCAGTACAAGGAAACATGGATAAAACTAGAGGATTTCAGCATACCAGGGCAAGAGCAAACAACATATTCAACATCTTTTAGTGTGCTGCCATTAGTACAGCCAGAAGCTAATGAAGATACAATGTGCCAAGACAGGCGATGACCTGTATTTTCTAAAGAGGGAGAAGCAGGATAAGCAGACAGGATTTACTAGGATACTACAATTAAAGGGCATTTTTCCTATTATATATTTTTCACCAACACATCCACAGAAGAAAAAGAAATGGAATGTTCACTCTTTTGTATTCCCTTACCTCTTGACTTTGTGAATGATATTGCTTGGCTGTAGCGTTACCAAGGTTTGCCAAGGAGTGCAGATCCAGGACAGAATAGTTTTTGACAAGAACAGGAGCATTCATTGAGATAATCCATCCTCTTGAGAGGGAGCTTCAAGGCTGGATCAGTGAAAATAAAAGATTTATAAGATTTTGAGAGATGTAATGAGATTCTTGACTCATTAAGTTCTGGAGAAGTTACTGAGGAATTAGATCTGTCTTGATCACATTTGCTATTTGATGTGTGTTGTAGGATCAGAGCTGTTACCTATGTTTGCCAGATATTAAGTTTGAGTGTTAGAAATATGTTGTACATATATTGTGGATTGTATTACTGCCTTGACTTGTAACACCTTTTTGCTTTGTTTTGCCATGGAAACTTTAATCGTTATTCACGTAGTAAGTCCCGTAGTAAGGTGTTATTCTCCTACTAAGTCCCCTGGATCGATTTATTTTCATCAACGTAAATGTTACTGGTTCCTAACCAGATGGAAACATAATTTGACAAATTTGGACCAGATCATAACATAAAATTGGCGATCTGGTGGCGATCACCTGGAAAGACAGTAAGCTACTCTTCCATTTTACATTCTGATAAGGGGACTAGCAGGGATGGCAGTGCAGGGCGAGGAGTGTTCCTCCTGCATGATGTTTGAGTTGAGGGACGCCACTAGTGTCCCATCCAAGCACATTTGCAGGAAGTGCACCCAACTCTCGCTCCATCAAGACCTCATTAGGGAACTGGAGCAGGAGCTGGATGAACTTTGGATCATTCGGGAGCAGAGGCTGTGATAGATAAGAGTTACAGGGAAGCAGTTACTCCTAGGCATGAAGAAAGCTCGGTAACTGTTCGAAGGGGGAAAAAACAGTCAGTGCAGGGATCCCATATGTGAGTTCCCCTAAAAAACAGGTATACCGTTTTGGATACTGTTGGGGGAGACAACTTACCAGGGGCATGCAGCGGGGTGCAGGTTCTGGCACAGAGTCTGTCCTTGTTGCACAGAAGGGAAGGACGGAAAGGAGGACAGTGTTAGTCATTGGGGACTCAATGGTTAGAGGGTCAGATAGAAGATTTGCTTGGAATGAACGAGACTCGCAGCTGGTGTGTTACTTCCCAGGTGCCAGGGTCTGTGATATCTCAGATCGTGTCTTTGAGATCCTGAAGGGAAAGGATGACCAGCCCCAGGTTGTGGTCCATGTAGGTACCAACGACATTGGTAGAAAGAGGGATAAGGATGTAAGGCAGGATTTCAGGGAGCTAGGGTGGTAGCTGAGAGCTAGAACAAACAGTTGTTATCTCAGGTTTGTTACCTGTGCCACATGACAGCAAGGCAAGGAATAGGGAGAGATATCAGCTGAACACGTGGCTGCAGGGATGGTGCAGGAGGGAGGGTTTCAAGGATATGCATAATGGGGCTCATTCTGGGGAAGGTGGGACCTTTACAAACAGGACAGTTTTCACTTGAACCAGAGGGGTACTAATATCATGAGAAATTTGCTGGTACTATTCGGGAGGGTTTAAACCAGTTTAGCAGGGGGGTGGGAACCTGAGGTATAGTTCCAGTGCACAGGTGGATGAGAGTAAGGAGGGAATGGACAGGATTTCATGGTCACAGGAATATGCTGGCATAGAGCATGCTGGTTTGAAATGTGTCTACTTCAACGCCATATCTATCTAAAATAAGGTAGGTGAGCTTTCAGCATGAATACGCACCTGGGATTTTGATGTTGTGCCCATTTCGGAGACATGGATAGAGCAGGGTCAGGAATGGATGTTGCTGGTTCCAGGGTTTAGATCTTTCACTAAGAACAGGGAAGACGCTAAAAGAGGGGGAGGTGTGGCCTTGTTAGTCAAGGACAGTATAAAGGAGGCTGAAAGAACTTTTGATGAAGACTCATCTACTGAGGTATTATGGGCTGAGGTTAGAAACAGGAGAGGAGAGATCACACTGCTGGGAGTTTTTCATAGGCCTCCTCAGAGTTCCAGGGAGGTGGAGGAGAGGATCGACAAAACGATTCTGGTTAGGAGTGAAAGGAACAGGGTGGTCATTATGGGGGACTTTAACTTCCTCAATGTTGACTTGAAATGCTCTAACTCTAGTACGTCGGGTGGATCAGTTTTTGTCCAATGTGTGCAGGCCAACAAGAGGGGAGGCCACACTGGATCTCGTGCTTGATAATGAACCAGGCCAGGTGTTTGATTTAGTGGTAGGTGAACACTTTGGAGAGAGTGACCATAATTCGGTTAAATTTAGTTTAGCGATCGAAAGGGATAGGTACGTGACACAGGGCAGGGTTATAGGTGGGGGAAGGGCAATCATAATGTGATTAGCCAAGACTTAGGATACATAGAATGGTGTAGCAAAATGCAGGGGATGGGGACAATCAAAATGAGGAGCTAGTTTAAGGAACAGATATTGCTAGGTATGTCCCTATCAGAGAGGAAGTGATAAGTTAAGGGAACCATGGTTTACAAAAGAAATTGCATCTCTTGTTAAGCAGAAGATGGAGGCCTATGTGACGATGAGACGAGATGGTTCAGAAGAGGCGATGGAGAGTAACAGATTAGATCAGAAGGATTTTAAAAAAGAGTTAAGAAGAGTAAAGAGAGGACATGAGTAGTCTTTAGCAGGCAGAATAAAGGAGAACCCTAAAGCTTTTAATAGGTATGTGGGGAATAAAAGGATGACAAGGATAGGAATAGGGCCAGTCAAAGACAGAAGTGGGAAGTTGTGTGTGGGCCTTGCGGAGATTGGAGAGTTGCTAAATGAATATTTCTCATCGGTTTTCACTCAGAAAAAGGAGAATATTGTAGAGGAGAAGAATGAGATACAGGATATTAGACTAGAAAGGATTGAGGTTCATAAAAAAAGAGGTGTTATCAATTCTAGAAGGAGTGAAAGTAGACAGGTCCCCTGGGCTGGATATGATTTATCTGAGGATTCTCTGGGATGCTAGGAAGGAGATGTTGGAGCATTTGGCCTTGATCTTTGAGTCGTTGTGGTCTACAGGTTTAGTACCAGATGACTAGGGGATTGCAAATGTTGCACCCTTGCTCAAGAAGGGCAGTAGAGATGACCCAGGTAGTTATAGACCAGTGAGTCTTACGTCTGTTGTAGGAAAAGTTTTGGACAGGATTATAAGAAATAGGATTTATAATCATCTAGCAAGCAGCAATTTGATTGCAGATAGTCAACATGGTTTCATCAAGGGCAGGTCACGCCTCACAAACCTCACTGAGTTTTTTGAGAAGGTGGCCAAGAAGGTGTCCAGGGCAGTTGACGTGGTGTACATGGACTTCAATAAAGCCTTTGATAAGGTTTCACATAATAGGTTGTTGAAAAAAATGCAGAGGCATAGGATTGAGGGTGATTTAGAAGTCTGAATTAGAAACTGGCCTTCTATAAGAAGGCAGCGAGTGGTGGTTAATGGAAAATATTCATCCTGGAGTCTGGTTACTTGTGGTGTGCCACAAGGATCTGTTTTGGACCACTGCTGTTTGTCATTTTTATAAATGATTTAGAAGCAGGCATAAGTGGATGGGTTAGTAAGTTTACAGATGACACTAAAGTCGGTGGAGTCGTAGACAGTGTGGAAGAATGTTACAGGTTGCCGGGGGGACTTGGATAAACTGCAGAGTTGGGCTGGGAGGTGGCAAATGGAGTTCAATGCAGATAAATGTGAGGTGATTCACTTTGGTAAGAATAACAGGAAGGCAGAATACTGGGTCAATGGAAAGTGTAGATGTGCAGAGGGATCTTGGAGTTCATGTACATAGATCCCTGAAAGTTGCCACCCAGGTTGATAGTGCTGTTAAGAAGATATACGGTGTGTTAGGTTTTATTGGTAGAGGGATTGAGTTAAGGAGCCGTAATGTCATGCTGCAACTATACAAATGCTAGTGCAGCCACACTTGGAATATTGTGTACAGTTCTGGTCGATCCATTACAGGAAGGATGTGGAAGCATTGGAAAAAGTGCAGAGGAGGTTTGCCTAGTCTGGAGGGAAAGTCTTATGAGGAAAAGCTGAGAGACTTGAATCTGTTCTCATTGGAGAGAAGAATGCCAAGAGGGAATTTGATAGAGATATACAAGATGATCAGAGGATTGGATCGGGTAGACAGTGAAAGTCTTTTTCCTCGGATGATGATGCCAGCTTGTATGAGGGGGCATTGGTGCAAATTGAGGGGTGATAGACTTAAGACAGATGTCAGAGGCAGGTTCTTTACTCAGAGAGTGGTAAGGGTGTGGAATGCCCTGCCTGTCAATGTAGATCACTCAGCCACATTAAGGACATTTAAACAATACTTGGATAAGCACATAGATGATGATGGGATAGTGTAAGGGGATGGGCTTAGATTAGTTTACAGGTTGGCACAAGATCGAGGGCTGAAGGGCCTATTCTGCGCTGTATTATTCTACTTTCTACATTCTATGTTCTAAGATCAAATCACACAGAAATTGAATGGTAATGTGACAGAATAATTCTTTCACTGGTATGTTGCTTCAGGGTGTGTTGAAGGTGGTGACATAGTTCCTTGACAACCTCCTTTTTCAATCTGAATCACCTCAGGCCCTGGAACTGGCTTCGGCTTCTCATTCTCCTCCTCCTTTTGTGAAGATCTTCCTCTTCTTGCAGCCTCTGTCCTATTCACCGATTGTGTTTCAGGTTCAGATGCAGT
This sequence comes from Chiloscyllium punctatum, assembly GCF_047496795.1. Taxonomy (NCBI): domain Eukaryota; kingdom Metazoa; phylum Chordata; class Chondrichthyes; order Orectolobiformes; family Hemiscylliidae; genus Chiloscyllium; species Chiloscyllium punctatum. The sequence goes on along the minus strand of NC_092763.1, from coordinate 57,407,441 downwards.
ACAATGACAGGCCCCATATCTCTTGCAGCTGGACAAAAATCTTCTTTAATCTTTGATTGAATGAATAAGTTCACTAAAAGACCTCTGAAAACTGTTGATAGCACTTGCACCAAGTTTGCAATGGAAGACGTAAGTTAAAAGTTCAAGTCAGAAGCCTGTCTCTTTAAATGGCGCTACTCTGAGCTTCACATCAGCTGAGAATGATAAGAACAGGCATTCAGTGGATCTGCACAGTCATAGTTACAATAACATGCATCATGAGGTGGCACGGTGGCTCAGTGTTCAGCACTGCTGCCTCACATCACCAGGGTCCCAGGTTCAATTCCAGCCTCGGGTGACTGTGTGGAGTTTGCATATTCTCCCTGTGTCTGTGTGGGTTTCCTCCGGGTGCTGTGATTTCCTCCCACAGTCCAAAGTTGTGCAGGTCAGGTGAATTGGCCATGCTAAATTGCCCATAGTGTTAGGTGCATTAGTTAGAGGGAAATGGGTCTGGGTGGGTTACTCTTTGGAGGGGTCAGTGTGGACTGGTTGGCCCAAAGGGCCTGTTTCTGCACTGCAGGGAATCTAATCTAAATCAGCTTCAGTGGTGATTAACATCATAATCAGATCTTTCCCATACAATGAGAAAGTGAGGACTGGAGATCAAAGTCGAGAGTGTGGTACTGGAAAAGCACTGCATGTCAGGCAGCATCTGAGGAGCAGGAGAATCAACGTTTCATGAATAAGATTGATTCTTGATGAAGGGCTTATGTCTGAAATGCCAATTCTCCTGCCTTTCCCATACTATGACACACCAGTAACGATCACACTGATCAGTACAGTAAATCACATGGGATCTGCCAAAAGTGGCTGTCAGTGCACTTATGACTTCTGGGTTCTGTAATGCTGGCACCAAATAGAGACTATTTTCCCAACCCTTACATTCTCAAGATTTTACCTTTGAGCTCTTTCCTGCTTGGTTCAGTTGGTAGGATTATGAGCAGGAGAAAGTGAGGTCTGCAGATGTTGGAGATCAAAAAGTCAAAAAGTGTGGTGCTGGAAAAGCACAGCAGGTAAGGCAGCACCTGAGGAGCAGGAGTCAATGTTTTGGGCATAAGCCCTTCCTGATGAAGGGTGTATGCCCAAAACATCGATTCTCCTGCTCCTCGGATGTTGCCTGACCTGCTGTTCTTTCCCAGCACCACACTTTTACAATTATGAGTATGCCTCATTGTAAAGGAATTAGGGTCACATTGCTATATTTTTAGAATGATACACAGTAGCACAGAGAAGTGTTACATTGTGCTATCCTTTGAATGAAATGTTGAATTAAAGTAATCTTTTCTCATAATTTAGATGGATATTAAAAATCCCTTAGCATTAATTGAACAACCAGAAATCCAACTGGCATCCTGATCAATTTGCCTCCCTCAAATAGCAGTCCCAATTTATTATGTACCTCACTGATGCATGAGGGATTCTGCTCCGCACAAATTGATTGTTCTGTTGCATAACGACAACAAATATTCTTCAAAGTAAAACATTATGGTAGGAACTATTATAAGCATAATATGAAAACGAGACTCTTTCCGTGTTGTTTGTTGTGACAAATCCTGTATACGCCTCTTCGTCCTATCCAAACAAATGAAACATTTGTTGATCTATGCTCTGCACTTTCATTCGGTAGCAGCTGCGCATTACTATCATTAAGTGGCTCAGCAGAAATGTGAAGTACTGAGGAACAATTATTATTTGCCGGTGATTATAGGCAGAAATGAAACAGAAATAATTCTTGACAAATCTTTTGAAGATTTTCATGAGTGCAACTAACAGAAATATGGTATGTTTGGATTTTCAAAGCATATTCTAAAACATGTTACACAAACTTAGGGCTCTTGTGGAATGGGAATGTTATGTTAACTTGGTTTGTGGATTGGTTAACAGAGAATAGGCCAATCAGTTGACTGGTTGGCTAGTTTGTGATGCCAACAGTGCAGGTTCAATTCCCATATTGACTGAGGTCATCGTATAGGTGCGACTCTCTCAACCCTGCCCTACTTCATCTGAAGCCTGGTGACCATCAGGTCAAACTCACCACCCTGTCTCTAATAGAGAGCAGCTATTAATCCTCCAGAACCGTGGTGACTTTCACTTTCAGCAGTCAAATCTCAACTACTTACAATTTATACCCATGATTTTGTTGAGGGGATCAATCGTAAATGCATCTATGTTCAATGATGATGAGAATGCAAAGTTCTGTGGGAAACTAAGCTATGAGGAAGTAATAAAGAAACTGCAGAGGAATGCCTTAAATTGATGGCAAATGGAATATAATATTTTCACTAAGGAACAATATAATAGAAAATTTGTAGGGAAATAGTAGGGGGTTGGGTCATTTTATGGGTTTAGATTAATGAAGAGGAGGACCAGCTGACATGAATGTAAGCATACTGAGGGAAGTAAGGGTAGAAATTGAGGAGGTGCTGGTTGGACATTTCCAATCCTTCTTAGATAGAGTGTGGTATGAGAGGAATAGGGAATTGCAAGTGTTACACTCATTCAAAAATGGGTCATTAAGCGATGAGGTACCTTTTATAAATAATGAGTTGGTATTCAAATTAGCAATCACGTGGGCAAATGCTTGTTAATTAAGAATAGCCAACATGGATTTGATAAAGGAAAATCATGTTTAATTAACTTACTCGAGTATTCTGATGAGGTAACAGAGACGAGGATAATAAAGCGCAAATTGACTTTTAGAAGGTACTTAAGAAAGTGCCATACAAAGACCTGTGAGCAAAATTAGAGCTTATGGAATAAAAGTTTTCCTAGATGTGCAATGGAGGGAATCCAGTTTGCTGAAGATGGACTAAGATCCAATTCAATTTTACATTTTCTGGACATATCATTCCATTTCACAACTCTTCTTTTCTAGATCCTTCATTTATTCAAATTGCAGTAAAATATCACTCTGATCTAAATGACTTTGTTCTATTTGGTTGTATGAAGTAAAACTTTGACGCTTGCTGATGATTTTTTAAAAAAAGTAGCAATATAGTAAGTCGACAGCAGGAAAATGGAGGGCCTCAGGAATTTATAGAGAGACTGGTGAAATTGGTGAACACATGACAGATACAATTTAATGCAGCTAACTTTAAAGCGATATGCCTTTGCAGGAACAACAGGCAGAGGCAACATAATCTAAATGGTACTATTTTGAGGTTCATAGAAGAGTAGAGAGTCCTGATGTGCATATGATCAAAACTTGGAAGGTTATGGTCAGGTTGATGAGGCAATTATGAAGAATTTGTAATACCAGGACATCCTGCTAAACTTTTATGAACTAGTCAGGCTTCAGCTGGAATATTGTGTATAATTCTGAACACTCTAGAAAGGATACCAAAAACATTGGGGAAATGTGGTGAGGAATTTTAACTAAATATGAAAAATTGGAGAAGATTGGGCTCATTTTGGTTCATGGAGAGAACATTTAAGGAGACCCATTAGAGACATTCAATTATGAAAGGTTTCATTATAGCAGGTTGAAAGATTTTGTTTTGTCTGCATTGTTAACCAGAGGTCATATGTTCTAAATGAGTCCTAATAACTAAAGAGGACTTGAAGACGAAATGTTCCAACACAGCAGGTTGTTAAAATTTGTAATATGTGACATAAAGCATTGATTTCCAATTCCAATGATAATTCCAAAATTAGGAAATTTGGGAAATTTCAATAGACCCAGCACAGATGGAAATGATTCGAGTGACCTCTTCTACACAATAATATTTTACAACTGTACAATTCAGCTCTGTAATTCCATATATATAGGTGCTATGGAGATCCAAGCAGGCTATAGTCCTATTCTGGCTCCCACCCACAACTCTTTCTCCAGTACATTGATGATATCAATGGTGCTGCTTCACTTTCTTGTCCAGAATCAGAAAAGTTTATCAATTTCGCTTCCAATTTCTACCCCACTAGCACCTTCACCTGATCCATCTCTGACTTCTCCCTTCCCTTCATCGACATCTCTGTTTCCATTTCTTGTGATAGGCTGGACACCAATATTCATTATAAACTCACTGATTCCTCAGTTACCTTGACTATATATTCTTACACCCCGCTTCCTGTAAAGACTCAATTCCATTCTTCCAGTTCCTCCGTCTCCATCACATCTGTTTCAATAATGCCAAGGGAGCCTCTGAAATGACCACTTTCTTCCTCAACTGAGGATTCCCCAGTACTGTTATTGACAGGGCCCTCAACTAGGTCCGACTCATCTCCCGAACCTCTGTCCCCTGCAACAGCAATACTGTCCCTCTTGTCCTTACCTACCATCCCACCAGCATCCACATCCAGAGGATCATGAGCAACCATTTACACCAGCTGCTGTGAGATGTCAGCACCAGGCACATATTCCCCTCTCCTCCCCAGCCTTCTGCAGAGATCATTCCCTTTGGGACACCCTAGTCCACTCTTCCTTCATTCCCAAAACTACCCCCACAGTCACACAGCACCTTCCCTGCAACCACACATGGTGTAACACCTATTCATTTACTTCCTCCCTGCTCAGTATCCAAGGGCCCAAACATACCTTCCAGGGGAAGCAGTGCTTTCCCGCACTTCACACAATCTCGTCTACTGCATTTGCTGCTCACAATGTGGTCTCCTTTACATTGGGGAAACGAAGTTTAGACTGGGTGACTGCTTCACAGCACACTGATATTCTGCCCTCAAAAAAGATGCTGAGCATTCTGTTGCCTGCCAGTTCAATACACCCTGTTCCCTGGCCAAGATCTCTGTCTCAGGCTTGCTGCAGTACTCCTGCAAAGCTCAACACAAGCTGAGAGAACAGTATCTCATTTTCTGTAGGGGACCCCACAACCTTCTGGACTCAATATCAAGTTCAATAACTTTAGGGCTTGAGCTCTCCCACATGCTTACCCCAACCCCTACACACCAAACTTTGTTATCACATAGTCTGCTGTCATACACAACCCATTGTTAGCCAGTAACAGTCTCCATTAACAGTTATTCACCCTCCCAGCCAAATCGCTATCGACTCCTTTGTCTGTCCAACTGCTCCTCTGTCTCTTTCAGCCCTATCCCCACATATCATTTACTCCTTACCCCCTTCCCCCATCCTAGCTACTGTATATAAACTGACAGTTTCCTAGCTACCATCACTGAGGAAGGGTCACTGAACTCGAAACGTTAACTCTGATTTCGCTCCACAGTTGCTGCCAGACCTGCTGAGCTTTTCTAGCAATTTCTGTTTATGTTTCCAATGTACAGCATCTGCGGTTGTTTCAGTTTTTGTTTGATACATTATTTTGCTGCTGCAGGTTTAGCAGAAGTTCTGTGTTCAGCATTGTTGGGAAAAGTTCTGAAAAGTGGTTGGAATCAGAAAGAATTTGCATTGGACTGTGTTTCAAAGAGTTCAGAGAACTTTAAATACTGTGTAAAATGACTGTTCACTAATGGAAGGGTGATATTTGAAGATGTAGCTAACTAAGTGTCCATACTGTGTACAAATTTGGTCACCCTATTATAGGAAGGATACTATTAAATTAGAGACAGTTCAGAAAAGATTCAAACCCAGACTGGAGTTAGAGGCTGGAAAGGCTGGGACATTTTTCACTGGAGCATAGGAGGGGTGACCTTATAGATGTTTATAAAATCATGAGGGGCTTAAGATGAATAGCAACAGTCTTTTCCCTAGGATGGGAGAGTTCAAATTAGAGTGCCCACAGTATTCAGGGATTGTAGGTTAGGTGCATTAGTCAGGGGTAAATATAGGATGATAGGGTAAGGGAATGATTCTGGGTGGGTTGTTCTTTGGAGGATCCCTGTGGATTTGTTGGGCCAAAGGACCTGTTTCCACTCTGCAGGGACTCCATTTGTACAAGTTCCCCTCCAAGCCACTCACCATCCGAATCTGGAAATATATTAAGGGTGGCATTGTGGCTCAGTGGTTAGCACTGCAGCCTCACAGTGTTAGTGATCCAGGTTCAATTCCTCCCTCAGGCAACACTGTCTGTATGGAGTCTGCACATTCTCCCTGTATCTGCGTGGGTTTCCTCCCAAAGTCTTACATCTGTGGTCAGCAAAGGTTTGGAAAGAATTCTGAGGGATAGGATTTATGACTATTTGGCAAAGCATAGTGTGATTAACGGCAGTCAGCGTGGCTTTGTAAGGGGCGGGTCATGCCTCACAGATCTTATTGAGTTCTTTGAGGAGATGTCAAGACAGGTTGACGATGGTCGAGCAGTGGATGTGGTGTATATGGGTTTCAGCAAGGCATTTGATAGGGTTCCCCATGGTAGGCTCATCCATAAAGTCAGGAAGCATGGGATACAGGGCGATTTGGCTATCTGGATTCAAAATTGGCTGGCTGACAGAAGGTAGGGAGTGGTTGTAGATGGCTACCTGGAGTATTCTGCCTGGAGGACAGTGTTGAGTGGGGTCCCGGAGGCCTCTGTACTTGGGCCTCTGCTCTTTGTAGTTTTTATAAATGACTTGGATGAGGAGGTTGAGGGGTGGGTTATTAAATTTGTAGATGACACAAAGGTTGGAGGTGTCATCGGTAGTATAGAGGGTTACTGCAGGCTGCAGCACTACATAGACAGAATGCAGAGCTGGGCTGAGAAATGGCAGATGGAGTTCAACCTGGATAAATGCGAAGTGATGCATTTTAGAAAGTCGAACTTGAATGCTGAATATAGGATTAAAGACAGGATTCTTGGCAATGTGGAGGAACAGAGGGATCTAAATGTGCATACATAGATCCCTCAAAGTTGCCACCCAGGTGGATAGGGTTGTTAAGAAAGCATATGGTGTTTTGGCTTTCATCAACAGGGGGATAGAGTTTAAGAGCCGTGAGGTTTGCTGTAGCTCTACAAGTCCCTGGTGAAGCCACACTTGGAATATTGTGTCCAGTTCTGGTCTCCCTACTATAGGAAAGATACAGAGGCTTTGGAGAGGGTGCAAAGAAGGTTTACCAGGATGTTGCCTGGACTGGAGGGCTTGCCTTATGAAGAAAGGTTGAATAGGCTCAGACTTTTCTCTCTGGAGAGAAGGAGGAAGAGAGGAGACCTGATCGAGGTGTACAAAATAATGAGAGGAATATATAGAGTCAATAGCTAGAGATTTTTCCCCAGGGCAGGATTGATTGGCACGAGAAGTCATAGTTTGAAGATATTAGGAGGAAGGTATAAAGGAGACATCAGAGGTAGATTTTTTACACAGAAAGTTGTGAATGCATGGAATGCGTTACCAGCGATGGTGGTGGAAGCAGAGTCATTGGGGACATTTAAGTGACTTCTGGACATGCATATGCATAGCAGTGAGTTGAGGGGTGCCTATGTTGTTACTATTTTTTACATTGGGATTAAATCTCAGCACAGCATCGTGGGCCAAAGGGCCTGTTCTGTGCTGTACTTTTCTATGTTCTATGCTCTATTCCAAAAATGTGCAGGTCAGGTGAATTGGCCATGCTCAATTGCCCATAGTGTTAGGTGTATTAGTAAGGGGTAAGTGTAGGGTACGGGAATACATCTGGGTGGATTACTCTTCAGAGGGTTGTGTGGACTTGTTGGGCCAAATGGCCTGTTTCCACACTATAGGGAATCTAATCTAATCTAATCTAATCTAAAATCTCCACGAGCTCCAACCAACTAAGGAAGGAAGGGAGGAGGACTCTTGAGACCATTGTGAACTTTCCAGCACTGACTTGTCAGTACACAGGATTATCACACACAGCCCCACCATTCAAAGTGGAGCCTGTCAATGTATACAGATGAAAACCAGGAAATTCTTCACATGGCAGCCAACAGCTGCAGCTGTGATCATAGCAGGAAGTTGGTTGTGAAGCAGATTGTGTGAAGATGCAGGTGTTCTGCTTTTAAACAATGTTGGAGCACAGGCCTCTTTGCTCTGGCACCAGGGTACTGCTTCCATGCATTGGCCAGGGTTTCACCTCTCTTGTTATTAGCTGGCTGACTGAAAATTTCAGCTGGCTTCAGAACATTGCCCAATTTTTCATTTTTCTCCTTTCCTTTGCATTGCCTTTAATTCCCTTTAGTAGGCCAATCACTGCTTGTGGGCATGCCTGCCCAATGAATCTTCCAATCAAATCAGGCATCTGAAATTGCTGTGACCCTTCATAAGGAGGTTGCAATGTTTGATCGAGTGGCAATTCTTGGATATTGGAAAGCAAAAACACTGAAGCGAAGAGCTGCTGGAATGATAGAAGATCACTAGAATAGAAAGCAAGAAGTCCATGGTCACATCACCTGCAGCTTGTTCATCATGTCAGACCATAAGATGGAGTCAAAGAGTCATAGAGTTGTACAGCATGGAAACAGACCCTTCAGTCCAATTTGTCTGTGTCGTATTTCTTCAGCGCGAATTGGCTATGATTGCCGAATCTAGACCATTATTTGTAGAAAGCGCACTTTCCTTACCTGGGTTAGCTATAATGTGATTCTGGTCCCATTGGTTTAAATGGTACTGCTATTATGCGATTTTCTTATAATGTGAGATCACATGGAAATGGAACTATTGCGTTATATCAGAACAGACTGAATTCTAAATTAAGGTGCTCCCATTTGCCAGCACTTGGCCCATACCTCTCTAAATCCTTCCCATTCATATACCCATCCAGATGCCTTTTAGATGTTGTAATTGTACCAGCCTCCACCACTTCCTCTGGCAGCTCATTCCATACATGCACCACCCTCTGTGTGAAAAAAGTTGGCTCTTAGGTCCCTTTTAAATTTTTCCCCTGTTACCTTAAACCTATGCCCTCTAGTTTTGGACTTCCCTACACTGTGAGAAAGACTTTGGCTCTTCAAACTATCCATGCCCCTTATGATTTGTCTTTTCTGTTTAAGTATAGCACAACTTTAATCAGTTCTCGCTGTACTGAAAACTTTATTTCCCTGCCTAGTATGCAGCCAATGAGTACAGAAGAACCTCGATTATCCAAATGAGACGGACGGGGAGTATTTTGTTTGAATAACTGATTGTTCAAATAACTGATCTGATCATACAAAGAAAGCCATACTAAACACAATTACATAAAAACGCTTGTTTACAGAATTTGTATTTCATTCAATCGATAAAATGTGTAAAAACATTTTGCTTAAATATTCATGGTAGTTTACAATTAAAATCACTTTATGCGTAGAGTTTGACTCAAGTCTGTGAAACTTTTCGCTGACGTTTTCCTCAGTTGTATCCTGGTAGTTGGCAGCAGCCGGATCTTTCTGTTCAGTGCCGTCCCATCATCCAGACTCAACAAGTGTAGTCCTCCCACCTCAGCGACTGCCAAACCCTTACAGATGGAGAGGCGCAAAATACAGGGAAACACGAGACAGAGAGGAAAGATTTTATCGCTGACTTCAGTTTCTGTCGTATTATCATTTTTTATGGGGGGGTACTGTTTTCCTCGTGTTTCCTCCCATCAAGTTTTCCTCCTGTTTATTTTCATGTGGGCTAACTCACTGCGGTTTGCCCTTCTCCATCAAAAAAAAGTTACATTAAATTTTCTTGTCAACTGAAAGATATTGAACTAGTTTTTGTTTGCAAAAAAAGAGTCGTCATGGGATAACGGGAGGAAAAAGCAACGGAAACGAAAAGTGCAAGTGACTTAACTCTCCGGAGAGTGAGTTGAGGAAAAAATTGTTGAGTTTGCAAAACGGAGCAAGTCAATGTTGAGAGGGAATCTTGCTGTTAGAATGCACAGCTCAGGCTTGCACATATGTTGTTCTTGTGTGTTCACAGTCACAGACCTTTGTCCTCGGGGAGAATAAGTATCGGAGAGCCTTTTTATAAAAAGTGTAAGACTTAACTCTAAGATCATGTCTCAAGTATATGTTTGAAGCTAATTATTTATTAAAGCAAATTTGCATCTATATTCCTGATCAAATTTACAAAATGATGCATTAAATGGATGAGGAATAGAATTTTCCTACTTCAGTGAAAATGCATGAGATCTTGTTTGGACAATCCGAAATTCAGATAATTGATGTTCGGATAACCCAGGTTGTTATGTATTTTATTTAGTACTGGGCTAAATGTACAAGCATGATATTGAGCAGACAGCATATTGTTTGCATACTGACTGCACTGCCATCCTTGAACCTTTCCTACAATGATTCTACACCATTTGGCTTATCCAACAGTCCCAAAGAGTCCACCTTCTTGAACTTCATGTTCTGCTGAACATTCGTTTCAGCATTGGAAAAAAACATATTTTGATATATCCAGCAGAGTTGCTTGATCTGATACTTACAGAATATATCCGTCATCACTACAACAAACCAGTCTTGTGTTGTTTAGCTATTAAAAATTGCTTCAGATTTTTAAAATTCTGTAAAAGACTGACCTCTCAGTACAGGCCTCGGATTAACTGGGGTGTAAGTCTAAATTCAAAGGGCTTCTGTTGATAATTACACAACTCGAGATAATGTAGACCAGCACCAGTCTTTCCTTAGCTGCCCACTATTCATTCCCTTTGAGAAAGAAAACATTAAATTCCTCAGCATATGTTCCTGGCAGTTATGTCATGATAATATCCGAAAGTGCCCTCCAACATTGTTTCCTCCTGAGAATGTAAGGGTCAGTGAGAGAGCATTCAACTTGTACAGTTCAGGTAACTATAAGTGCCTTTCAGAATAGGTATTCTCCACACATGACATATCAGTTCCCACAGCATCAGAAATTCCCATTTTGCTGCTGTCTCCTGAAAACATTTCCATTCCTAACAAGGCATGTTGAAAATCACCAGAAACAACAACACCTCATGTAACCAGGTATCTGTCATTTTCCAGTGTAATTCCATCAGTTCTCCCCCACACTTCTAGCAAATAGAACAGTTGGCTCTCTACTAATCTTTGGGCACAAGTTCTCTGGGTATATGAATCCTCAGAAAATATTCAGGGCAACAGAGTGAAGAATTACATTAATGGAAATAGTCTAAACACAAGTCAGAAGGACAATAGAATTCCTTTTTTTCAGTTACTTATTTCACTTTTTCCAACCTTAACTGAGACATGTTCCTCTACTTTTGACTTCATTCTTGAAAATTGATTAATTCATGTTTGTTACGATTATAAATAGTCTTCTGTGATCAAGCTAGAATACTGTCAGCACTTATAATTAACCTATATGTGACCTCTTAGTCATTTAGAACTGAATTTACTGCTGATATGCTTTCTCTCATTTCATCCATAGGGTCTACAAATCATTGTGACAAGAGTTTCTACTTTGATGATCAAGCATTATACAAGCTTTAACCTTGAATATGCTTTCTCTGCAATAAATCTTTAATAACATCAAGGTAGAGGTGAAGCTATAACAGACAATAGTTCTTGCCAGTACATCATGTTCCTAAAAAATGTTTTCCTGTCAGTTAAAATTTAATGAACAATTCCATAAACATAGTGAAGCTGTTGTGCCTTAGGCATCTATTCCACTTGGGCACTTGAGGCATTTATGCCTCGCAAATTGGCATATGGTGTCAAACATGAAATGGTCTTCCTGTCCTTCCCTTAATATTAATACAGACATGTTTCCAGAAAATGAATACCTCTTACAAATCATTGCTTTTGATAGCTTTATTGTTCACGCATTTGGCTCACTACTTGTATTCAATGTTGGTTATTACAAGACCTCCTGTTTTTGTTGATTTCAAAGTTGAGGTCTTCAATCCTTGCTTGTGGGTATCAAAGATACCTCATAAAACATGCTTTAAATCCTTCCCCATTTCTCATCACCATGGAAACAGAAAAAAAAGTATCTCCTTGGTTTATGTATCTCAATTGCATTTACAGATGAACTTGTCATGGCGTAATTAAGTAGGGATGTCATTATTCCCTTCTTGTCTGAAGACAATACATTAGAGCTCATATTTTCATTTTTTAATTTAGCTGGTTACATGTACATCTTTTTCATGATAAGTGAATTCCCTCAGGTGTTGGCTAAAGCAGTTTTCTGTGTATGAACAGTGCAACACAACAAGCATGATGGATGGGTTTAATTCAATATTCCTAGATTGTCTTTGATGTTATTCTGGTACCAGTGCAAAATAGGCTCAGAATTAAATTATCATTGCAACTGTTCTTTATCATCCTTCCTCTAGCCACCAGTCATGAAAGCCACTTGAGTCAACGAGGAAGCAAGCATTGTAATATTACCTAGTCCCCTCAGAGGTCTTTAAAAATATTTATAGGTGGTCTTAGTCGTACTGCATTTATTTTAGGTGATAATAGCTGCAGATAAACAAGCAATTATTTCGTTCAAAAATGCAGAAGCGAAAAAGTTGAACATGAGCTGGCTGAAAAAAAAGGCTGTGAAATTTTGTACAATTGATCTAGCATGATGCGTAGTAAGATGTGTGTGACCTTCAACGTATGAAAATCTGTTACTGTAGTTATGCTCAAGAATGAGTCTCAGACTAGTACTTGTAAAGTGCGATTTGTAAGTAACAGGGATAGGATAAAATGTTGGCTCACATTGGACTTTCTATGCACATCAACAGTAAAAGCAGCCATATAGAATCATAGAGTCACAGCATGGAAACAGACCCTTCGGTCCAACCCATCCATGCTGACCAGATGTCCCAACTCAATCTAGTCTCACCTGCCAGCACCCGGCCCATATCCTTCCAAACCCTTCCTATTCATATACCCACCCAAATGCCTTTTAAATGTTGCAATTGTACCAGCCTCCACCACTTGAAAAGAAATGATGGATCCAGTTTAAATTATGACTGCTCAGTGTCAATGGGATGATAGTAACCCAGTAGGGACATTAGGTCACTTATGAGACTATTAATGCAAGTATTTTAGCCACGTTATGTTGGTAGGACCTCTTTAAACTGCTGTCCAAACATCGCTGATTCCTCATGTCTGTGGAGAGCATATGTGCCATGAACAGGACTTTATAATCCAATTAATTACTACTTTTGTTATAATACAATAGCTAAGGTCTTTATCTCTTCCATGTGATTGTAAAACAAATTTACGTTAGGGACATGTTAGTTCTCAGAATGAAGAGCAAGGTTTGCTTATAACAGTATTTTGTTATGACACCAAACTGGAGAATAATGAGGGTGTGAAATTATTTTGCAGAACGTAGTAGATACTTGGAGCCATGTTTCTTAGTTCTTGCTGCTATTGCTTGCTGTGTTGGACATTCAGTGTCGCTAAAGCAGAAAGATCCATACAAGGGCATCACTTGCATTTGTTGGGAAGACTGCAAAGGAATATGTAGCATCGACAGTTTCTCTGTGTCGGAAAGATGACACCAAGATGTAGGTGCTATGGGTAAGCTCTGCAAGTCTCTGGACAGCAAAACCAGAAAAACTTGGAAGTAATGTATTCACTTCAAAATAGGGCTCCAGGATAATCAGTTGGCGAGGTGCTGGTATAATGCTAATGTCACTCCATTAGTAATCCAGAATTCCATGTTGATGTTTTGGGCTCATGAATTCAACTCGGCAGATAGTGAAATATGGATCCAATAAAATCTGGGATCAAAATCTAACCTTTGCTATGGACTCGGCCAGACCACTCAAAACATTCTTAGGCAGGCAGCCCTAGACCTAACTTTGCAAGTTGTTTCTGTAAGTGTACGGTGAAAATTAACTGGAGTAAGATAGCTAGGTTTTAAAAATTTTATTCACAAAATTACACAATGAAACACAAAGAACAGAATAAAGAACCCCTACAGAACTCAACCTATGCAGCCAGACTTAATTATACTATTCCGAATACACATAACAGTCCCAATAAGCAAAATAAGTTGAGAATGAGCTCACTGAAAAAAATGGCTGTGAAACTCTATGCCCATGAATAATCTATACAACTGATCTACCATGATGGGTATAAGGTGTAAGTTCCAGTATAAATGTAACACAAGCTTACAGGTTGAAGTTGAAAGGCAGAAAAGAGAGTGAGTTTCCACACAGCTCCTTGTTGAACTTCCCAGTTCAGACTGAACTAAAACTGCTCAGCTCAGCTAGCTAAAGAGCTGACCACTCCCCTTTCATTATACAGATCTCTTCTAAAACATGATCACTTGGCCTGAAGTCTCATCTGTTTACATATAAACAAAAGGCCTCTCAAAATCCTCTTCATCTCTGTACCAAACCAGAATGATCGGAGTCCGGCCCAGTTTATTGACCCCCTGAAAAAATATCAAGGACATAGTCTCCATGAGCCAATGAAGCTTTTAGAAAAAAATGGGACTAGCTTTGTGATACCTTGTAGTAACCACTGTTGAATGTCATAAAAATCCACCTGTTCCAATAATTTCTTTAGGGAAGGGGGTCTGCTGTTCTAGCCTATGGTCTAGCCTACGTAAGTCCAGATTCACAGCAATGTGGTTGACTCTTAACTGTCCCCTGGACAATTAGTGATAAGTAATAAATACTGAAATAGTTAGCAACACCCACATCTATTCAGTGAATAAAAGAAACTTTGTTCATTTCAAAATATTACTGTTTACTGCCTAAAACCATGAGAAATCTAACTGATCTCTTAAACTGTGACTACAATTTCCACTTATATGGTACCTTTAACAATGTAAGCCATCACAATGTGTGTATTAACAATAAAAAAATTAAGACAGAGCTGCAGGAGGGAACAACAGAATAGTTGCTGAAAAGCCTGGTCAAACATTTAGTTTGAAGGAACATCATAAACATAGATCGAAAGGCATGAAGAGATTAAAAAGGTTTAGACTGAGAGTTCAAGGTGGTATGGCCAAGAAAGTTTCTCACTCCTGGAACTATTCTTGCAAATCGTTTCTGCATTTGTCCCAGCTGCATCTTCAGGGTATTCCGTCATTCCAGTGTCAGCTTTGCCCAAGCCCAGGAACCATGAATTGAACTGTTATGAACTTTGTCTTTGTATTCTATCCTGTAATCATTGGAATTATCCTTACCAATGGTTTTGAACAAGATAATTCTCCAGTCTTCAGGCACCTTTCCTGAGTCCAGGAAAGACTGAAAGATTATGGCCAATGCCCCACAATGTCTACCCTCATTTCCCTCAAAATCCTTGGATGTATCTCATTCGGTCCAGATTCTTGCCAATACTGAGTGCCAACAAGCTATCCAATACATCTCCCTTATTTAGTACAGTACATCAGCATGTTATGGACTAGACCAAACTGCTTTAAAATATATTAAGAAGATAGCCCAGAACCTTTTTTCCCCCTTTTTTAAAGGTTGTAAGTACAAAGCGTTGCATTCCAGGTGCAATCCGATTGGTCAAACTACTCAACTTTAAGCAAAGCACAGTTTACTTTTACATTACAATTAAAATACATACAAAATAAAAATAAAAGAATAAGCATAATTATAACTTTATCAAAATGCTTAACAAAATAATATATATTAATTAGTATAAATTAATTGTTCCAATGTAGGAAAATTCCATAAACACACCCTTAGCAAAAGCAAGTTCAGTAAAATAAATTGCCTCACATGCAATTCTAGCAGCAGGAAGAGAACCCCAGCTTTTAGCTGGAACAGAGAGAGGAATAAGAGCCAGCTTCAAGATCCTAGCAACTGCTGAAAATTAAAGCTAAAATTCTTGGTTCCATGGAAGCTTGACCCCACTCATTCTGGCTGCTTCTATTGTTCCGACTTAAAAAAAACCCCAAGGCCTCTCAAGCTGTTTATTTAATTGGTTTTGAGCATACCGTTCTTCACCTCTGTCTCAAAATTTCTTCTTTAAAAAAGAAACAGGACAAAATGCACCTCTGAAAGCCATAGTATTGTCACAAGCAGTAAGACAAGAAGCAGCTGGGGATAAAGTGAAGCACAGGATCAGGGGCCCAGCACTTCATCAGCAAGACAGGAGGCAGCTGAAGGTACCGTGATGCTTGGTGTAGGGGGCTCACACTTTAAAGCCAGACAGGAGGCAGCAGAGGGTACGGTGAAGCCCAGAATCAGGGACACAGCACTTTGTCAGCAAGAGAGGAGATCCTGTTTTGACAGTTTCAGCTTCAGGACAACATAGTGTTTAGGAACACATCCATCCCAACAAAGCAGAAACACTCTAAGGGACAGACCTATCATCCGTGTGCAAAAATAGGTGGCAGGTCAGTGATTGGACAGAATATAATCATCAAGAAAGAAATACTAAAATAATAAAGAGAGAAAAATTAAAGTAAGGTGGAAAGTTAACAAAAAATATAAAAACAGATAGAAAATGTTTCTTCAGATATTTAAAATGAAAAGATTTTACAAAGCAAATTTTGGTCCTACAGAAAAGTTATGGAGGATAAAGAGAAGGCAGAAAAATCAGGTATTTTGTGTTGGTCTTCAAAAGAGAGTGTACAAGTAGCATCCTAGAAATAGCTAAAAATCAGGAACTGAAAGGGAGGGAGGAACTCAAAAAATTACAAATAATAGAGAAGTAGTGCTCAGTAAATTGTTGGAACTGCAAATTGAGAAAACCCCAGGTCCTTATGGATTTCATCCTCAGGCCTGAAAAGAAATCACTTAACAATATAATTTCCAAAACCCATCAGATTTGGGAGAAGCTTCTTTAGTTTACAAAATAGCTGGTGTAACTTTTTTGACCATAAAGTGTGGGAGGCAGAAAGCAGAAAATTACAGACCTGTTAATTTTCCTATCTATCACACAGAAAATGTGAAAAGCTATGCTTAAAGATGTTATATCAGAACATTTGGATAAGTTCAAGCTAATCAAACAGAGCCAACATGGTTTTTCGAAAGGGGAGATCATATTTCACTAATTTATTGGATTGCTTTGAAGAAGTAACTTGTGAAGTTGATAAAGGGGAGCCAGTGGATGTATTGTACTTAGATTTCCAGAATGATTTGACAAGGTTATTGTGAAAATGGAAAGCCCATGGTATAGGGGTAACATACTGGTAGGAAAGTAAGTTGACAAGAAGACAAAAGGAGCCTACAAAGTGATCTGGATAGATTGATGGGACAAAGGCATCGCAAATGAAGTATAATATGGGAAAAATGTTAAATTGTCCACGTTAGCAGAAAGAATAAGAAAGAAGTATATTGTCAAAAGGATGGGAAGTCGTAGAGCTCTGAGAGAAGTCTAGGTATCCTAGTGCTTGAATCATTGAAGGTTCGTATAAAGGTACAGTAAGTAATAAGGAAAGCTAATAGAAGCTATGTTTGCTTGTTAGGGGAATTTAATGCAAATATAGGGAAGTTTTGCTTTAATTATACTGGGTATTGGAAAAACAACATCTGGAGTGCTGTGGTCACTGTACATGTGGAAGGATGTTAATGCATTGGAAACAGATCAGAGAAGATTTTCTGGACTAATATTTGGAACGAGGTGACTGCTTATGAGGAAAGGCTCGACAGTTGGGTCTGTATCTTCTTGAGTTCAGAAGAACTTAGAGGTATCCAGTGACGTACCACAGAGATCAGTGAAGGGTGCATTAATGTTTGTGACATATATTAATGATATAAAAGGATCTGTGGTTGAATAATTGAGTGATTGGATGACTTGAAGATTGACAGGGTGGTTGATAGTGAGGATGAATGCCCTAGGTTACAGGAGGATATAGACAGATTGGTCAAATTACCAGATCAATAGCTGGTGGAATTGAACTCTGAAAGGTGTGAGGTGATTATCATTGGAAAAATTAACAAAATAAGAGGAGTACTCAATAGATGTCAGGAAATTAGGAAGCTCAGAGAAATAGAGAGACCTGGTGTGTTTATCCACAGACCCATGAAGGTGGCAGAACAGGTTAATGGGTAGTTAAGAAGGCATGTGATGTTTAACTTATGACTTGTGGCATAGATTATAAGAGCAGACTGTTGGAGCTGTACAGAACTTTTTCTAGACTTGAATACTGTGTGTGGTTTTGGTCACCACATGATAGAGAGGATGTGATTGCACAGGAGGGGATGCAGAGAAGGTTTGCCAGGATGTTGCTTGGGATGGAACAATTTAGCTATGAAGAGAGAGGCTGGATAAAGTCAGGTTGTTTTCTTTAACATAGAGAAGGTTGAGCGGGGATTTGATTAAAGTGTTTAAGATAATGAACAGAATGGATAGAAAATAGGGTCAATAATGAGGTGACATGACTTAAAAATGAAAGGCAGGTGATTTAGAAGGGAGGTAATGAGTTTTTATTTCCACTCAGAACATGGTGGGAATCTGGAATGCACTGCTGGGAGGGTAGTTGAAGCAGGAAACCTCACAATCTTTAAAAAGCATTTGGATGAGCAATTGTAGTGTCAAATTGTCCAGGGCTGTGAGCCAAGAGCTGGCAACTGGGACTAGTGTAGACTTAGAGTAGTTTCTGTCAGTATAGACTCAATGGGCCAAAGGGTGTCTTCTGCAATGTATGATTCTAGATTACTTAATTAAAACATAAGATTCTGAGGAGACTTATCTAGGTGGATGTGGAAAAGATGTTTCCTCTTGTGGGAGAATTTAGAACAAGGAATGATAGCTTAAAAATAAGGGGCTGCCCACTTAAGACAGAGATGAGGAGCTTTTTTTCCTCTCAGTGGGTAGTGGGTTTTGGAATCCTCTTCCTCAAAAGGCAATGGAAGCAAAATATTTCAATTTTTTTAAGACAGAGGAAAATCGATTCTTGCTCACCTATGGGATAAAAGATTAATATAAAGATATGCAGGTATGTAAAATTGAAGTTAAAATCAGATCAGCCATGAAATCATTACATGACAGAGCAGGTTCGAAGGGCCAAGTGACCTACTCTTGTTTCTTGTTCATATATTTATATAAGGAACAGTGATAGTATGGAAGGATTCTCAAATAAGACTGAGAATTTTCAAACTGGGGTATTGTTGGTCTCCAGGCCAGTGTAGATCAGCAATCTTAAAGAGTTACTACCAAGATAGCAGTGGGTGAAATATCTGCGTTCATAGTGTCATAACTGACCCCATACCCTAACTTGTAGCTGTCACTCTGTTGACATTGAGCTGCCACCATTTAAATTGGACCCATTATCCATTGCAATCATATGCAGCTGCTTCTATCTTATTGTAATTTTCTCACATTGCCAGGCCAACACACAAATCTCTTTTAGCCATCAACAAACTAAAAGCAAATTCAGGAAATTTGCTCAGGTTTGAATGCTTTCTGAGATTTACTGTATAGGCTCATACACGAAGAATGTTGTCTCGGCTGATGAAACAGTGGGTGTCCAGTGCCTAAGGGAAGTATCATAGCATTAGTTAGTATCTCCAACAGAGGATGAAAAAAAAGAAAAAAAAAACATACCTGAGCGATAAATATCACGCATGTGGTGGAGGAGAAATCTATAATAGTTTCTAGCCCTGCATCAAGATTACAGCCTTAGAAAATCTAAACACTGTATCCAACTGAGAACTGAAAATCCCCATACACATGTGCATCAAACTCTGTACCAAGGCTGTCAGTCTCACTTGTTTAATCCTAGTTTGATTTATCACATTTCTATCAGCTTTGAGATAAAAGAAAGAATTATGTCTTACTTTAATTACGAAGAATATTTCTAACAATGTTAGAGCAATAATTTCACATAACTATTTAAATAATCTTTGAATTCATGACAATTCCGACTCACAGTTTGTCTGAATTTTAGATGAAGTATTGATGAATCAGAGAATAATGTGTCAGTATTCCAAGGTTCATTAAAAAGATTTTGTTTAAACTGTAGGTAATGTTTATGCAAACCAAACAGTCTCTGCATCCATCTGAAAAATCATTTATGATTTTTTGGATGTTTGGATTGTCCATAGAACATAGAACAGTACAGCACAGAATAGGCCCTTCAGCCCACGATGTTGTGCCGACCATTGATCCTCATGTAAGGTAAACATAATGTACGAACCCTCCAATTTCTGTGACCATATGGAAGTCCAGCAGTCTCTTAAATATCCCCAATGACCTCACTTCCACAACTGCTGTTGGCAACGCATTCCATGCTCTCTCAACTCTCTGCATAAAGAACCTGCCTCTGACATCCCCTCTATACTTTCTGCCAAACAGCTTAAAACTTTAACCCCTCATGTTAACAATTTCTGCCCTGGGAAAAAGTCTCTGGCTATCAACTCTATCTATGCCTCTCATTATCTTGTACACCTCAATTAGGTCCCCTCACTTCCTTTTTTCCAAAAAAAAGTAATCATGCATAGCAATCTTCCAAAAAAAATGCTTAGTGTATACTTGCAGTTAAAGAAATATCAACTAAATGTGTAATGGCAGTAGACATTGGTCACTTCCTAGAAAAGTTCCATGAAGTGCGTTGGGAGATACAATTTTTTCAAAATCTAGCCAACTACCCTGGCCAACCCATCATCTCTGCATTCCCTTGCCCCACTGAGCTCATCTCATTCTATCTCGACTCCATCTTCTCACCCTTGGTTCAGGCACTTCCCACCTACATCCATGACACCAACCACGTCCTCCACCTCTTCAGAAACTTTCAGTTCCCTGGCACACAGCGCTTTATCTTCACCATGGACATGCAGTCCTTATAAACATCCATACTCCACAAGGATGGCCTCCAAGCCCTCAGCTTCTTCCTCTCCAACAGACCCAGCCAGCCCCTCCCTCCACATATCCCCTCCTCTGCCTCACTGAACTGGTCTTCACCCTGAACAACTTTTCCTTTAACTCCTCTCATTTCCTCCAAATCAAGAGGGTGGCCATGGGCACCCGGATGGGCCCCAGCTTCGCCTGTCTCTTTGTCGGCTATGTCGAACAGTTCCTCTTCAGTACCTACACAGGCACTGTGTCCCAAATCGTCAGCTGTTACTTTGATAACTGCATTGGCGCAGCGTCCTGCACCCAGGCTGAACTGGAGCAGTTCATTGACTTCACCCACAACTTTCGCTCTGCCTTCAAATTCACTTTTTCCATCTCAGACACCTCCCTCGCTTTTCTTGATCTCCTCATTTCCATCTCCAGTGACAGTCTCCTGACAGACAGTTACTATAAACCCAAAGACTCTCAAAACTACCTGGACTACACCTCCTCCCGCCCAGTATCCTGCAAGAACTCCATCCTGTTCTCCCAATTCCTCTGCCTCCATTGCATCTGATCGGATGAGGAGATATTTCACTCCCACACATCCCAGATGACTACCTATTTTGAACAACATGCTTTTCCCTCCTTTGTCATCCAGACAGCCCTCCACTGCACCACCTCCATCCCCTGTTCCACTGCTCTAACACCCCCCTCTAAACGTAATAATGACAAGGATCCCTTTGTCCTCACCATCCCACCAGTCTCCACATCCAGTGAATCATGCTTAAACACTTTGGCCACCTCCAACTAGACCCCACCATCAAGAACATCTTCTCCTCCCCACTCTTCACTGACTTTCGTAAGGACCATTCCCTTCACCAACAGTCAGTTCGCGCCACTCTCCCCACTCAGGTACCTTCCCCTGCAACTGGAAAAGATGCAAAACCTGCTAGCGCACCCCCCCCCTCACCTCCATCTAGGGCCCCAAACAGTCCTTCCAGGTGAGACATAGGTTCACTGCCTCTCCTCCAACCTAATTTACTGCATCAGCTGCTCCTCATGTGATCTTCTCTACATTAGGGAGACCAAACGTAAACTTACGGAAAGTTTCCCTGAGCATCTCAGCTGAGCCCGCAGAAGCCGACTGGACCTCCCAGTCACCACCCATTTTAATTCGCCTTTCCACTTCCTTTCCGACATGACCATCCTTGGCCTCCTCCATTGCCACAGCGACTCAGACTGCAAATTGGAGGAACAACACCTCATTCTCCACCTGTGCAGTCAACATTGAGTTCTCCAGTTTCAGATAACCTCCCTCCCCATCCCCTAACTCCCTTCCCAGTCCCTCCCATTCCCTTCTACTCCTCTCATCGACCCTTCCTTCTAGCTACCAATCGGATTCATTCCTCCTATCGACCAGCCAAGTCGTACCCTCTGCCTGTCTTCAGCTATCCCTATCTTACCACAATGGCTCCCCCACCCCCTTTATCTGCAACTCCCCCTAGACCCATCCCCAGTCCTGAAGAAGGGTTACACCCAAAACGTTGACTTCTCCACTTCCTGATGTGCCTGGCTTGCGTGTGTTCTTCCAGACCCCTGCTTATCTACCTTTCAATGAACTTGAGCATGGTTGACCACCGTCGCATTAGTTGCTCAGCCCAAATCCTCTTAAGAAAGTGGTAAAGAGCTGTGTTATTGAAACATTGTAGTTATGTGATAAAGGGAGAGTCACAGAGCTGTTAAGCAGACAATTCCAGGGAATTCACATTGTTACAGAGATGAAACATAGTTCCAAATCATGATGGTGTGTGGTTTGGAGGAGAACTTGCAGTTATTTGCATTCTCATGCATCAGTACTGGCCTTGTCCTTCTGTGTGGTAGAGGGCTGATAAAAAGCGGAGCTGGAAAAGCACCACAGATTACAGCATTAGAGGAGCAGGTAAGTTAACGTTTTGGGTTGGGACCCTTCTTCAAGTGATCAGAAGATGCTGTCAAAGGATACTAAATGAGATACTGCAGTGCATTATGTATATTATACCTGCTGCTACCATTGTGTGTCAATGGTAGAGGGACCACGTGTTTGAGGTGGTGGTCAAGTGGGTTGATTTGTCCTAGATAGGTCTTGAAGGTTATTATAGTTGCACTCATTTGGGCAAGTGCAGAGCATCCAGTTGATAGCCCTAATGTGTACATTGTGCATGATGGAAAGGCACAGGGGAGTTAGGATGTAAATTACTACTCTAGAATTTCCAAACTGTGACCTGCTCTGTTTTTTAGATTAGATTCCCTACAGCATGGAAACAGACCCTTCGGCCCAACAAGTCCACACTGACCCTCTGAAGAGTAACCCACCCAGACCCATTTCTGTCTGACTATGGGCAATTTAGCATGGATAATTCACCTGACCTGCACATCTTTGCACTGTGGGAGGCAACTGGAAAACTTGGAGGAAACCCACGCAGACACAGGGAGAATGTGCAAACTCCACACACACATAATTCACCCAAGGCTGGAATCGAACTTGGGACCCTGGTGCTGTGAGGCAGCAGTGCTAGCCACCCTTGCTCTTGTTGCCACAATATTTATATGGTTAGTCAGGTTCAATTTCAGATCATTTCAGGTTCAATTCAGGTCAAGTTCAGTTCAGTTTTTGCTCTTGTAACCACATATGGCTGGTTCCATTGTGGTTAATGCTAACCACCAGAATGTTGATGATGGGTGGTCCAAGGATGGTAATGATATTGAATGTTAAAAGGAGATACCGTTAGATTCTCTCTTGTTGGAAACAGTCATTGTCTGGCACTTATGTAATGCAAATCTTTTGTTTTATTTCTTCATGAGATGAGGGCATCACTGGTAGGTTTGATTTGTCTTTTTTCATCAATGAAGATGAGAAGTTTGTGGTAGCAATTCCTCCAGTTAGTTATTTAATTGTTCATTCACGACATAATGTCCTGGGATTACAGTCTTAAAAATACCATCTGTGGGTTTTGGGCTTTCTTCATGCTTCTATTACATGCTGCTTCAACTGTTTGGCACGCAAATAATCCTGTGATGTAGCTTCACCAAGTTCACACCTCACTATTGGGTATCCCAATTAGGAAAAGATATTCAGAAAAATAATTTCTGTCATCTATCTATGAGGGCTTCTACTTCCTCACTAGCAGGTGCTATCAAATGCACCTCCAGAGAAGACACGCAGCAATCAAAAAGCCAACAAAAAGTTCTTGGGGTCCCATCAAAGCAATAAAGTGAAATCTATTCCTCTGGCTCTTGTGTGTGTGAGGCATTTATCTATTGAAGCAGATGTGGAAAAGGTGAAAGACTAATGGGAACTTTACCCCTTAGTTTTTAACTCCCATGGTTTCTGTCAGGCAGAGGGAATAAAAATGTCCCTTCAATTTCTCCAAATCGTTCTGAGTTTACAGAAGTCATTAGCATCAAATTAATGCAATATTTAGCTGCATTCTATACTTGAACAACCAACAAGTGAACTGAAGAAAAAAAAATGCAATAGAAAGTCATGCACTACCTTGGTAAGTAAAGGTCACATTAGAATTAAATTGCTTTAGGTTAAGTTTGTTTCACTTAGAATTTCAGCAACCAGAGATTTTATACCGCGCAATGTCTTCTGTCAGGTCTCAGAGCCGTGAATCATCACAGTAGCAATGGTAGGTCAATACTGACTGTTTCAAAAGAGTATTTTCTGTAATGTACTAAATGACAAAGCTACTACCAATATAGTTGTGCCTATTTTATGCAAGAGAACATAAGGGCTATTATTCCAATTCAATGCAAGGCTGATGAGGGAGAACTGCTTTGTCACTATTTGTATTTAAATAAAACACAGGATGCATGGTGATTGGATGAATGCCACACCTTATTTTTTTGTTTGTACTAGTTCAAAGAGTTGGTCAGCATGAATCACATAATCCTAGCATGCTGGTTTCTGCACAACTGGAGCAGGCTAAAAGGCGGCAATATGAAGGCTGATGAGCTGGGAGAGTGGGAACAGACTTTTAACGAGGAGGATGAGGAGATGGAGTAGGAGGGACATCACATTCCACATAACAGAATGCAGCTGCATTGGCACAACAAGTCAGACAAGTTTTGATTGGCACTTGATTGCAGTAAATGAGAGCTGATCGCAGTTATCCCACATTACCTGGGATATTGTGAACACAGTGAACCAAGTGTATTGCAATCCTGAGAAGCAAATGCAGCTTCTGTTATGTTTTGGTGTTGGCAAAAACAAGTAGATGTATTGAAGTGATTGAAGGCTTGCTATATGTGAGAGTTCCACACTGAACAATAAGATGTTGGTCCATACTGGGCTTTTCGGGAGACATTAGCAGTAATTTAGCATTGTAAGATGGGACCTGGCTACCAATAGGTGAGCTGTCTCACCTGGTGCTTAATTGGTAATTGGAGTTGGATTATGCCACTGTACGTGCAAGGAAGTGCTGGCTGTGCCACTTGTGTGCTGTAAGATATATCGGTTAGTGGCAGCTGTACCATTAAGTGGAAGCTGAAAGGCACATCCAGACTGCAAACAGTTGAACAGATGCATGGCTAAGGTCAAAGATGGCATTGGCAGTAATGAGTACTTCTGACTGTGACAAGTAGGTGAGTTGCTAGCAGCAACTATAACGGGTATCACAGGGACACGGTACATAGTTAATGAGGTGAGAAAATTCACTAGGACTTGCGGGAGAGGTCCTCTGTGAATCTCAATGAAAACAGCACTTAGTCTTGAGTATCAGTTTGCTTGGATGGTATGTCTTCCTCAGCAGAATAGCAGAATTTGCTGAGACATGAGGAAATGTATATGTACCGGTCAGGCTGGCAGTAGTGTTTCAGTGAGTGCGAGGTGAGAATGCAAAGGATGATTCTTAGCATTAGGCTTTACCTGCTGAGTACTGGGGGTGCTGTGTGTGAGTGGCGCGCTGAGTCTGAGACATAAGGGTGCGGTGTGGGGTGGAACCCTGGGTCTGAGATGTGAAGGTAGGGTGTAGGGTGTACTGGGTCAGAGATGTGAAAGTGTAGTATGGGATGTACTGGGTCTGAGATGTGAGGGTGTGGTGTAGAGTGTACTGGGTCTGAGATGTGTGGGTGTGGTGTGGGATGTACTGGGTCTGAGATGTGAGGGAGTGGTGTAGATTGTACTGGGTCTGAGATGTGAGGGTGTAGTGTGGGATGTACTGGGTCTGAGGTGTGAAGGTATGGTGTGGGGTGTGCTGGGTCTGAGATGTGAGGGTGTGGTGTGGGGTGTACTAGGTCTGAGATGTGAGGGTGTGGTGTGCAGTGTACGGGGTCTGAGATGTGAGGGTGCGGTTTGGGATGTACTGGGTCTGAGATGTGAGGGTGTGGTGTAGAGTGTACTGGGTCTGAGATGTGAGGGTGTGGTGTAGAGTATACTGGGTTTGAGATGTGAGGGTGTGGTGTAGAGTATACTGGGTTTGAGATGTGAGGGTGTGGTGTGAGGTGTGCTGGGTCTGACATGTGAGGGTGTGGTGTGGGGTGTACTAGGTCTGAGATGTGAGGGTGGGGTGTGAGGTGTGCTGGGTCTGACATGTGAGAGTGTGATGTAGAGTGTACTGGGTCTGAGATGTGAGGGTGTGGTGTGGGATGTACTGAGTCTGAGATGTGAGGGTGTGGTGCAGAGTGTACTGGGTCTGAGATGTGAGGGTGTGGTGTGGGATGTACTGGGTCTGAGATGTGAGGGTGTGCTGTGGGGTGTACTGAGGTGTGAGGGCGTGGTGTGGGGTGTACTGGGGCTGAGATGTGTGTGTGTGGCGTAGGGTGTACTGGGTCTGAGATGTGAGGGTGTGGTGTAGGGTGTAGTGGGTCTGAGATGTGAGGGTGTGCTGAGGTGTGAGGGCGTGGTGTGGGGTGTACTGGGGCTGAGATGTGTGTGTGGCGTAGGGTGTACTGGGTCTGAGATGTGAGGGTGTGGTGTAGGGTGTAGTGGGTCTGAGATGTGAGGGTGTGGTGTAGGGTGTACTGGGTCTGAGATGTGAGGGTGTTGTTGGGACGTGGTGAGGTTGTGTGATTAGCAAAGCTCTCGATCTGGGATGTGGCTAAGGGATGGGTGAGGGGAGATGATGTTGTTCGGTGTCGTGAACATGTACTGGATCTGAGATGTGAGTGTGTGGTGTGTGGTGTACTGGGGCTGAGATGTGTGGGGTGTACTGAGGTGTGAGGACGTGGTGTGGGGTGTAACAGGGCTGAGATGTGTGGGTGTAGTGTGGGGTGTACTGAGTCTGAGATGTGTGGTGCAGCACACTCACTCAACTTGATCATGCATAAAATGGTTTCCTACACGTCTGCCATGTTAGGGAAAAAACATTTGGTCGTGAACCTTATTCACCACTAGTTTTATTTCTTTCAGAAAATATCTGCACTTTGAAAGTGATTGGCATGTTGCCTGGCTTCCTGAACAGAGTGACTGAAGTGAGGAGACCTTTCCCTTGAGTACTGTAACTACTTTTCTGACCCTGCATGTTCCAAGGTGACTTTCTTGGACAGCTTACCTTTGATAGAAACCATGCATTTAAGAAGGATAAGCTGTCTGGTACTCAGGGCTCGCCCCTAATATGATCACGCCGAACGTCACTCACACACCCTGCCCAATGCTGGCTACACATACAGCTCTACATGTCTGTTTTGTTCGGAACATTATACAGTCCCTGCAGGTGCCACTGCCAATGCTACAGTAAGGGCAACAAGGGATCCATCTTTATCCACACTCCAAACATAGAAAGAAGATTGGTATAACAATTTTAAGTGCAGACCACCTCATCTATAACCAAGCAAGTTACAAAGCGTCCCAAAAATATGTGCATCTAGATTCTGGCCCCCTCTATCTTCTAAGCTTTTAGATCCCATTCATATGTAATTGTCAACTCCCTATGACGTTTCACCTGCTTTGATATTTAAGTAACCTTTCAATAATATTCCCAGGGAACAACTGGAATATCTTCTGAACATTATTTTAGCTGTTTGAATTCTTCCCTACTCAACAAGCAGTCAGATATCACAACATCATGTTCCATGTTAGTTTTAAAATAGCAACTCCTTTTGCAACAAATGTTTGAATCAATACATAGTCATAATACAACATATATTCTTTTGGTGAGAATTACACTATCCAGCTCTTTGAAACTAAAATATTAAACATACCATTATCTCAACAGTAAATTCCTCTTCTTTGTAGGAACATTTTATTTACATGTTAACCATGTTCCTTTCTTACACTCTCCAGGGTATGAACTAATGTGACTTAACTCTCAATATTCCAAACAGGTTTTCTTTCTGCAGTTCTGAATAACTCTTATAGTGTCCATTTGGGGGTTGAGTCACTGACAACCAAATAAAAGAAACTAACTGGCTTTGACACACGTCACTGAGCAGCTCATGCAGCATTGATAGGAACTGCCTACAAGCTTCAGCAGAAGATTGCAGCAAGTCTGGATACACTGCATATAAGACTGGCAAATACACTACACAAATAGGCATTCCCATTTATCTTTCACTGAAGGCGTTTGTGATTGTTTGATGGCGATTTAATCATCTGTCATTCCTAAATTATCAAAACTAGTTCAAACTATCCTCCCAACATTTATATCAATCAAAGTTAGGACATGGAATTTTGCAAGGGTGGCATGGTGTCTCAGTGGTTAGCACAGCAACCTCACAGCATCAGGGACCCGGGTTTGATTCCCACCTTGGGCGACTGTCTGTGTGGAGTTTGCACATTCTGCCCGTGTCTATGTGGGTTTCTTCTGGGTGGGTTTCCTCCCACAGTCCAAAGATATGCAGCTTAGGTGAATTGGCCACACTAAATTGCCTAGAGTATTAGGTGCATTAGTCAAGGGTAAATACAGGGTTGGGAATGGGTCTGGGTGGAGGGTCGGTGTGGACTTGTTGAGCTAAAGGGCCTGTAGGGAATCTAATCTAATCTAGTTTGCAATAGTGAACTCACAGGAATTTTCCTGTTCTTTCAACAATAATGGCATTATTGCATGTTAGTGTTGATTTCCTGGAATTTCAGCCTTGATCATAACAGGAATTTTGGAGAACCCTGCAGGGGTGATTCTGCATTTCATGTATTGGGTTTAATTTTGACATGTGGAAATTATTCTGATCTGATATCCCATTTTCAAAATCACCAAATATTAAAAAGTTGTGACTGAATTGAAAAGACAAATCAGGAAGTCCAAACCTGACTGAATTCTTCACTTTTATTACACTATGTATTTGTCTGTTCCTGCCTTCTGTACTGAATTAGCATTGCTATTACTTATTGTGGTAAAATGTGGAGAATACACGTGTAATTATAACGGTGGCCTCACATGCAAGGAGCATGATGCATTTCAATTAAGATTGTACCATGGCAGAGATGTTTGGAAACAAGGGAAAGATTAAGAAACATTTCTTCAACAATGCTGATATGCACTAAACAGCATTGGCAATCAGTTGTTACAATCAAGTAAGGAGAAATTGAATTAGCCTCCTTCTCTTACCATTCCTTGCTTGACTATAAGGGATGTTTTTGAAAAGGATTTACTTTCCAATTCAGTGAGTAGTTAACAGATTACATGCTTTGACTATAAAGGATGCATTAAATGGGTTTTGTTTGAGAAGAGAATAATTTTATTGTACTCAATGCAATCAATGTAAAATATTAAGAAGGACCTGTTTAACCATAAACTTGACCTTGAAGTTCACACACAAATAGATTACAGAGTAGGGAAGATATCTTAAGTAAGTCACAGTTCATTAAAATTAAGTTGGTGAAGCCACTTTGGAGTACTGTGTACAGTTCTGGTCACCCTGCTATAGGAAAGATATAAATAAATTGGCAAGGGTTCAGAAGAGATTTACAAGGTTCTTACTGGGATTGGAGGATTTGAGTTATAAGGAGAGGCTGGATAGCTGGGACTCTTTTTCATTGGAGCATAGGAGATTGAGGGGTGACCTTATACAGGTTTATAAAGTCATGAGGGGCATAGAAAAAGTGAATAGCAATGTTTTTTTCCCCTTGGGTAGGGGAGTTCAAAACTGGATGGCTTATTTTTAAGGTGAGAGGAAAAATATTTATAAGGGACCTAAGGGGTAACTTTTTCACACAGAGGGTGGTTCATATGTTGAATGAACTGACAGAGGAAGTGGCAGATGCAAGAACAATTACAACATTTAAAAGATATTTGGAGGGGTACATGAACAGGAAACATTTAGAGGGATATGGACCAAGTACATGCAAATGGGACGAGTTGAAGTTTGGAAACTTGGTTGGCATGATGAGTTAGACCTAAGGTTCTGTTTCCATGCTGTATGACTCAATTACTCTAAAAGAGTATACAGGTTTCTTAGTCATAGAGTCATAGAGATGTACAGCATGGAAACAGACCCTTCGGTCCAACCCATCCATGCCAACCAGATATCCCAACCCAATCTAGTCTCACCGCCAGCACCCAGCACATATTCCAAACCCTTCCTATTCATATACCCATTCAAATGCCTCTTAAATGTTGCACTTGTACCAGCCTCCACCACTTCCTCCAGCAGCTCATTCCATACACATACCACCCTCTGTGTGAAATTGTTGCCTCTTAGCTCTTTTTATATCTTTCCCCTCTCACCCTAAACCTATGCCCTGGACTTCCCCACCCCAGGGAAAAGACTTTGCCTATTTACCCTAGCCATGTCCCTCATAATTTTGTAAACCTCTATAAGGTCACCTCTCAGCCTTCAACGCTCCAGGGAAAACAGCCCCAGCGTGTTCAGCCTCTCCCTATAGCTCAAATTCTCCAACCCTGGCAACATCCTTGTAAATCTTTTTGGAACCCTTTCAAGTTTCACAACATCTTTCCATTAGGAAGGAGACCAGAATTGCATGCAATATTCCAACAGTGGCTTAACCAATATCCTGCACAGCCACAATATGACCTCCCAACTCCTGTACTCAATACTCTGACCAATAAAGGAAAGCATAACAAATGCCTTCTTCACTATCCTATCTACCTGTGATTCAAATTTCAAGGAGCTATGAACCTGCACTCCAAGGTGTCTTTGTTCAGCAACATTCCCTAGGACCTTACCATTAAGTGTTTAAGTCCTGCTAAGATTTGCTTTCCCAAAATGCAGCACCATGCATTTACCTTCAGTGAATATGCTCTTCAGGCTAGATTTGTTGATTCTGTTTCTTTTGTTTGATGCGCCCTACTGCAATTTAATGATGTACACAAATGTTTTATCTATTCTTCTGGAGACAACAACAATGGGTTGGGCTAATTTTTAAAAGTCTCTGTCTCTAGCACTTGGTCAATCCAAATCAGCAAATAAGATCAAGGTAGAGTGAAAAAAGATATCTGGTGCAGCTTTTCATATAAGCTGCCTCCATCTTAGTGTTTTTGGAATGCACAAGGATAAAGAGTATACATTTGCAGCCATCTTTGTGATCTCAAATCACTGGAATGTGGCTTTGGTTCTTTAACAAAAAAAACAATAGTGAGGGATTTCTAAACAGTAGGTTCAAAAATCAGTTTTGATATAAAGCCTAGATTCATAATATAGAGTTATAAATATACAGTGGGTTTGAAATTATTATTAGAATAGTTAATTGATAGGCATATATATTAAATACATCAGCAAGTAATAGAGAGCTTTGCTGCCATAAGATTATCCCTGAGGGTTTAATTTCAGATTTAAGAGCCATGATATTATGGCTGCCACAGAAACAGAAAATAAATGAGATGTCAGTTTAATCTTGTACCAATTTTGTTTCTGTGCCTATTTTTTTTTAGTTTTATCAAATACAAAGAAGAAAATTGGATTGAAGAGTCCAATGATGTCTTTTGGTAGAACGACCATTTTGCAATGTAAGGAAACAAATCAGTCCATTTACATACAAGCACGTCTCATAAACAGCAATGAAATTAAGGTTCAAGTAAACCATTAACAATGTTGGTTGAAGGACAAATATTTGTTTGAGCACAAAGGAGAGCTAATCTTTTTCTCCCTCAAATAATGTCATCACAATTTTTTAACTTCAACATGATCAAATAGTTTAACATCTCACCTGAAAGATAGCATCTCTGTCAGTGCAGCACTTATTCTTCCTGCACTTTAGTATCAGACTAGATTTTATACTCAAGTGTTTGGGGTGGATAAAATAAACCACAAACTTCTGATTGAACAATAAACAGAAATCTTTGAAAATTTGCAAAATAATAAGTTAGAAACAAGGAATAACAGCATGGAGAAAGGGAATTAAGTTGAATAACTAACTAGCAATTTGAAATGGTCTTGCTGATGGAGCGGATATCAGATTGGAATTGCATCTCAAGCCTACAACCAAGATTGGAAATAGTCTGGTTCATGTTTAGGAAGTGACCAGGAATGGAAATAATACCAGAAATGACCTTGTGGAAGAAACCAAAGACAATGGGCTAAGTTATTCTAATTTGTTTTGGCAATGTATTACATTCAGTGAGATTCATTTTTCTCCTGCAATTGTTCGGTCTTCACCTCATTAGCGAGGTAATAGACTTCTGTAGTGGTCAGCTCATGCAATCTTGCAACAGAAGAGACAGAAGTGCTCACTACTGCCAATATTTTGTGATATTCATGCCATTTGCACACATGTTTAAAACCCAGCTCCACAGCACGTCAGATTCTATAATTACCAGGGTTGTCTCTACTCCCTTTCTTGAACAAGGGAACAACGTTTGTTATCCTCCAGTCTTCTGGAAATATTCCTGTAGACAATGACAACATAAAGATCAAAGCCAAAGGCTCAGCAATCTCCTCTGGCTTCTCGGAGAATACTAGGATAAATCCCATCCGGCCCAGGAGACTTATCTATTCTTACACTTTCCAGAATTGCTAACACCTTCGCCTTGTGAACCTCTATCTTATCTAGTCTGGTTGCCTGTATCTCAGTATTTATCTCAACAAAATTGTCTTTTTCTAGTGTGAATACTGACAGAAAGTATTCATTTAGTGCTTCCCCTATCTCCTCTGGGTCCGCGCACAACTTCCCACTCCTATCCTTGATTGGCCCTAATCTTACTCGAGTCATTCTTTTATTCCTGATATACCTACAGGATTTTCCTTGATCCTATCCACCAACAACTTCTCATGTCCCCTCCTGGCTCTTCTTAGCTTTCTCTTTAGGTCTTCCCTGGCTAACTTGTAACTCTTAAGTACCCTAACTGAGCCATCTCATCTCATCCTAACATAAGCCTTCTTCTTGCTCTTAACAAGTGTTAATACAGAGGGTAAATTCTCCTGCTTAATTTGAAACCAGCAACACAGAGAAGATTTATTCCATGCAGTAATCTGTGAAAATTTGAGAGGCCAAGAATTATTTAAAGTAAAAATTAACAATTTTATTTATTAAGGTATAACAAATAATAATTAACTAACAAATATTTACAACTCTGCTCTCTAAACTATTCTTTCCCTTCCCCTTCCACAATACTAGTCCGATAAAACTCCCAATTAAGATTTACAAACAAAACTTCTCATCTCAAAACCAGGCAGCTTTTGGTTCTTCTGTTTGGATCTACCTGTGTCTTCTTCTTCTTAGGGTTTCTGCTTCACAGAATTCATCAAGGTACTTTTAAGAGAGCTAAGTTTCAGGCAGTCTTTTACATGCTGGTAGCTTGGCAGTTCTCCTCTCAACTATTCAATTTTCCACCAATCTTATGTCCCCAAAGCATTGGATTGTCATTGGTGTTTAGGATTGTCAATATACTAAATTCAAACTGAATTGGAGTTTGGTATTTTTCAGGGTATAATTTAATTGTAGCTTATTGAGAACACTTGGTGCTGTCAGGTAGCTTTACCAACTTTTAACTCTCTTCAAGGGACAGTACACCCATATCTTCATAACAGTTCCTCCCTTAAGAAAAAATGAACCATCATAATGAAAAGATTGCTTCATTTTTTCTCTATGTTTTACATTACCCTAACATACAGATAACTTTAATATAAGTTCACCTTAACTTCTTCCCATATACCTATATATATATAAAACATTAAATAAAAACAAATCTTATCTCAGTTAAATCCATGATAATTCATCTGTGATTACATTCTTCCAACCTGCAACATGTATGATTTTTAAATTAAAAGTCTGTAACATAAGACACCAATTGAAATAGTGTCATATTCTTGTCTTTAAAGATTTCTCAGAATGTAAGCAAATTGTGATCCATGCACACAATTGTCTCCACCAAATTGTTCATGACGTACACATTAAAATGTTGTAAGGCCAATACCACACTCAATAGTTCCTTTTTAATTGTGGAGTATTTCCTTTGATGGATGTTGGTCTTCTTCGAAAAGTAACTAACTGTCAGTTCAAACCTATGCTCATCTTCCTGTAAGAGTACAGCTCCAACTTCTACGTCACTAGCATCAATGGTCATTTTAAAAGGTTTTGAAAAGTTTGGTGTAGCTAAAACTGGTTTGGTAGTTAATATTGATTTCAGAAGGTCAAATGCCTCCTGGCATGGTTCTGTCCACTGAAACTTTAGGTTCTTCTTCAGCAAATCAGTTAACTGTGCCAAGACACTGCTGAAGTTTGGAACAAACTTCCAATAGAATCAGCTGAGTCCTAAGAATTGAAGCACCTCTTTCTTCGAGGTTGGTCATGGAAATTCCTCGATGTCCTTTGTCTTTGCGTTCCCTGGGGTCAATCTTCCATGACCTATGTTATGTCCCAAGAACGTCACCTCTGCTTTCGCGAATTCAGTTTTATTCAAGTTTATCGTCAGTTTTGCTTCTCATAGTTGTTCAAAGAGCTCTGCCAACTGTACCTGGTGATCTTTCCATGACTTACTGAAGATCACTACATTGTGCAAATAGATTGCACGGATTGTTAACCCAGCCACAACGCTGTTCATGAGACTTTGAAATGTGGTGGGTGCATTCTTCATTCTAAAGGGCAACGCTTTAAACTGATATAGCCCATTTGGGGTTACAAATACAGAAATTTCTTTTGCCAATTCTGATTAGAGATACCCCAAATGAATCTACTCAGCTCACTCCCTTTAAGCTAATATTCGGGCATGAAGTGACAGGCCCTTTGAAATTAATTAAAGAAAAATTGACAGGACTGAAGTTAGAGATCTCACAATTAGATTATGTATTGAGGTGAGGGAGAGATTAAATCGAGTAGGTGAATTAGCTAAATAGCACCTAAAGAGGGCATTGTGTAGAATGAAACAGGTGGCAGATAAAAGCTCTGACACTCGGACTGGAAAAATTATTTTTATTTTTGTTGCAACCCATGAAATGAAAGTGCAACTCTCCCAGCCTCAGTCATATTAATTGGATATTGGATTATATAATAAACGTAACAAGACTTTTGGACAGAGTAGATTGGGAGCAAGAGAACTGAGATTGGGAGAGCTAGTCACAATTATAAAAGGATTTGGATGAGAGAGCACAGATTCAAAGTGATGGATAAAGCAAAGGTGATGTGTTGAAAAAAGCATATAGCACAGCAGATAGTTCAGGTCTGGTAGGCATTACCTACAAGTGTGGTGGAGGCAGGTTCAATCAAGCTATTTAAGGGAGCATTATTTGAATAGTTGATTGTTTGAATAGAAATAAAATGTGCAGGAGGGCAAAAGGCAGGAGAATGGAACAAAGTCATGGCATCCATTTGTAGATCTTGTGCAAACATGATGAACTGCGGGACCTCCTGCACTGTAACAATCTGTAATTGTGTGATTCTATGTCTGTTTCATGCACTTTAAGAAACTTTTTAGTAACCATCATTTCTCACTATTCCTATGAATAATTCATTTGTGGTATAAGCAGCACAATCCCTATATCTATAAGAATCCAGAAGAATCCTTCGTCCTTCTGGGGTGCAGATACACCCCATTCTTATCCAACTGGTCAAAATGCCATCTAGATCAGTTGTAGTGCTAGCACTCTTTCACAATGTCTTCTGGAAATATGTTCAAACTGCAGATGTCGAAGAACTATTTACTTGATTAATAATTAATTATATTAGAACCATTCTATTCATTCCACAAACAAGAAAGCATCAAGTTGTGCATATATAATCTGACATTCTCACAAAAAGTCACACTTATTTCTAAATTCATGAATTATGTATCGAGTAATTTAATAGTTGAATGGAATTTCTATGACTAACGTTCAAAGGTTGAACCCATCCACCACCTCCCTCCTATTTAAATGTTCCTGATACATTGAAAGGTACGTTGTTTCCCAGGACATGAACATTATATCCTGTCATGCACTCTTATTTTGTGCTGTTGCTAAGGTGCAGTCATGTGTAAAATGACCTGTCCTTTCTAAGGTTACAGGGTGTAATTACAAATGCTGAGTTGATTCCCTTAAGCATTTCCTAGATAATTTTGACGATGATTGCTTCTCGGTAGATTAGCAGCAACTAGAAATGATGAACATTTTCTTTCCTTTTGTGTACTGTTTTAAAGATTTTTTTGCACACACACCAACAATGAAATTAAGGACACTCTATTCTTCTAAAGTAGCTAAAGGTTTACTTATACCCTGTGTGAGTCTACAAATCGCTAGTTCATGAGAAAAGATATAAATCTGGTTATAATTGAAAATTATACCCTTAAATGTTGAGGGTTGCAACACAAATGAAAGAACAGTTTGAAGAATGAAGGGTTTTTGGGGAGTTTTGATCTCCAATCCTTAATCCAGAGTAACAGTAAGTTGTGCAGGAGGTCTCTGCAGCATCTCGATCAAAGCATATTCTGAAGGAATTTTCTGTGACATTGAAAATTTCACTGGATCATTCCTCTACATTTGGAACCCTCCAAAATTCCCTGTTTTATTGAAATTAAGTAAAGAGTTATTCAGGAAAAGTAAGATTAACCTGACTCCATACTGACTCCCAACTACAAGCACCAGGAACCTGGGTTCGATTCCACTCTCGGGTGACTTGTCAGTGTGGAATTTGCATATTCTCCCCATGTCTGCGTGAGTTTCCTCCATGTACATTGGGTTCCTCTCACAGTCCAAAGGTATGCACGTTAGATGGAATAGCATGGGGAATGCAGGGTTACAGGGATAGGGTGGGTGGGTGGGTGGTGATAGTAGGATGTTCTTCAGAAGGGCAGTGTGACTTGATGGGCCATACTGTAGGGATTCTACGATTCTCCTATCACTTGCAGAACCCACATATTGACTGAACACCCATAGGACATGAATTTCTCTTTCCCCTGCTCTAGATCTGACCCCATTTCCCCACAACTGAATCTGATCGCCCTTCACTTGCTCTGAACCAAATCCCCTTCACAAGTTGGGAGTCTAAACCCCCTTCAACCACTGCAGTGCCACTCACTTCTTCAGCCAGCCAGGAATTGACACTCCCACTTCACCCATTCAAAGTCCAATATCCCTTCACCACCCCCCCCCGGGAGCCAAATCCCCTTTCTCCACTACAGACACACTACTACCTTCCCTTGACACCACCTTCCCAGTTGCTGAACCCAAACCATCTTCATCTACCACCAGACCTGACCTCTCACCTCCCCGTCTTTGAAACTGATCCTCCATCTGCTGCTTCTGGACTGAAGACCCCTTCACCAGGTCTGGAGCTGACTCCCTTTACTTTGCACCAGATTTACTCTCCACCTCTCCATGGCCCTTTGTCCCCCACTTGGGATAGTATCTACCTCTCCACTTGCAATGCCCTGCAACAACTTCTTTCTTCTCTGCCAAATGTAACCACCCATCCTCACGACTTGACACAAGCCGTCCCCTGTCTTTACTAAATCCAACTTTTTCCACATACTCAAATTACCTTTAAACACTTCTTCACTTAACTGGCTCCTTTTCCAACTTGTGCACTGGCACACTACCCACCTGGCACCCTACCCCCTACTCAGCTTAACCTCACACTTACTTTATTTACTTACCATTTGCCAGTGACTGTCTATGATTCTGGGGCTTTGGATTTCAGAACACCGCAGCTGACTGCTGTGAAAATGAGGTATGGTTTCCATCACCCCTCCCCCCCCCCTCCCCCCCTCCGCCCCCCAGACTTCTGTGCTACTAAACAACTGTCAAAATGGAAGCATAGCTCCATGTTTCTGAAGGAGCCCCGATCAAAATTTCTTGTCAGAAACGTACAGCTCTTTCCTTTTGTGAAAAAAAAAGGTGCAGAATAGCAACTTGCATGAGATTGGCACTCGGAAAAGTCAGTCCAACATGTTGCGTGGAGGATAACAAATTACACAGCAACATGACATAACCTTGTGTAATGAATTGCAGCCTTGCCAATTAACCTATGTCCTGAAGTAGAGTCAACGAACCTCAGGACAGAAAGAGGGGTGGAATTTAATGCAGAGAAGTGGGAGGAGATGTATTTTTGACAAAATGAATAGGGAGCATCACAATAAACTCAATGGCACAGTTCTAAGTTGTAGATCTTTCAAAGTAAACCATGATGAATGTTTCAGGTCCAGTGACCCTTCTTCAAATCTGATTGTAGCTAGGAAAAGATTGTTATATATGCTGAAGATGGGAGAAGGGAGGTGTTGAATGGAGTAGATAATAAGTAGAGATGGTGCCCAATGAGAGAGAAAAACATGTGTACAGACAAAGGAATGGGTAAAGGTCAGCCTGAGAGAATGAATAGCTGCCAATAGGGACCATTAGTGGCTGACAGTAGGTTGTTTGTGGTAGCAGTTCATGTGATGTCAATGCCTGGTGTGTAGAGGCTTAGGTAAAGACATGGGAAAAGGTGCTCAGGCCTTAAAATTATTGAACTTGATATAGAGTACTGAAAGCTGAAGGGTGTCCAAGTGAAAAATAAGGAGTTATGCTTCAGTGGAACATTGCAGCAAGCCCGAGAATAGAGATAGTGGCCAGGAAGCGCAGCGGTATGTTGAAATGGAAGGCAACCAGAAGCTCAGGGTCATTTTTAAAGAAAAGCAGTCACCCAGTCTACAATTCATTTCTGCATTGTAGAGAAAACTAAATTGTGAGCAGTGAATGCAGTTGATTAGATTGAGTGAAGTGCAGGTAAATTGCTGCGTACCTGAAAGTTGTGTTGTGGGTCTTGCAAGGAGGAAGTAAACAGAACGGAGTTATAGCTTCTGTGGTTGCAGGGTATGATGCTGTGGAGCTGTAGGATGGTGTTGGGAGTGAAGGAAGAGTGGACCAAGGTATCCTGGAGGGAATGGTTCCAGCAAAAGGCTGACAACGAAGAGGAGGGGATTATGTGTCGGGTGATGGTGTCTTGTGGAGTTAGCTGAAATGGCAGCTAGTGATCCTCTAGATGTGGTTGCTGGTGGGGTGGTAGATGAGGATGTGGGGGCCCCAATCACTGTTGTGGGAGGGAAGAGAGGGGGTGAGGGTTGAAGTGTGTGAGGGCCCTGTAAACCATGGTTTACAGGGCCCTGGCAATCTAATCTACTGCATTTGCTGTTCATAATGTGGTCTCCTCCAAACTGGGGAGGCAAAGCACAGACTGAGCAACCGCTGTGCAGAATGCCTATGTTCTGTCCTTCTCTCTTTCAGGGCTCCATCTCCAACACACACACACACACACACACACATCCCCAGCCTTTTCCTAGCTGCAACCAGTTCTGAAGAAGGGTCATTGGACCCAAAACATTAACTCTGCTTTCTCTGGATGCTGTCAGATCTGCTGAGTTTTTCTAGCAATTTCTGATTTTGTTTCTGACCCACAGTTCTTTAATTTTCTTTTTAATGATGTTCGTTGAGGAATAAATACTGATTATGTTACTGCAGAGAATTCAACTATTTCTTTTTGAAAAGTAACAAGGGAATAAATTATTCCAACTTGTGACTTTAATCACCTTTGATTCAAAAATCATTAAGTCAAGACTGTCATCTGAGAAGCACGAACTATGCATTCATATCTTTCCTTTGTTTCTGAGCAAAGTTCTAATTAAGAAATTGTGCATATTGATAAATATTTGTCAAGCATGAAAATTTGTCCCTTGCAAATGGCTGCACTCTCTTGGAAAGAAAATGACTCCGTGCTTTCAGAGATACCTTACTCAAAACTATTAACTGGAAAATATCATTGTATGCTTTACTCTAGGAATAGAGGAAATAACAAAAATAACTAAAAGCAAAAACCTTCATCTCTTTCCCTGGGTGTGTAGAAAATATTGAATAGTGTAGAATAGTGCATCTGATGATTGCCTGTTTGAAAGCTGAACAATATCTAATCATATAAGTAGGCACTGATATTAAATTGATCACTACATTTGTATAAATTGCAAAGCCTCTTTTTCCATTCATGCTTGGCATCCATTAATGCTGTTATTGTTTGTCGTGTTCATTGAAAGCATTCAAGCTTACCCAATCATCACAATACTCCTATAAAATTCACCTTAAGAGCCAAAACCTTTCACAGCATCAGAACAATTTCAATATCAACTGCACTATTTTGGAAGAATATATTCAGGAGGATTTTAACATCTCTCCTCAACTCGGGTCCCCCATCCCCACAAAACGATTAGGGTAGGGAAGGGGAGTGGGTAGTATTGATTAAAGTGTGAAACCTGTCTTCAACCTACTACCATGATTATCCCCTACCTCTGTTGTCCCATTTTCCCTCCTCAGTCGAAGCAAAACACTCAGAGATACAGTATAGTTTTACCTCCTTCATGGGCCCTGGAGGGAGAGAGAATAATCCGTCATGTGCACAGGGACATGAGTTCACTGTCTTTTCTGGAACAGCAGTTTCTCAATGAACTATATAGTCATTTTACAAGGAGGAGCTTCAGGATAAGGCAACATACATATTGATTGGGTGATCATTACAATCAGCGAATGTTAATAGTAAAGATTAAGCCTTCTGCTCTTACACAATGAATTCATATAGTGAATACTTTTTACCTTGTTAACTGATGTCACATACAGAATGCTACCTCATCTTGTTAAATTGCTCTACCTAATGAATGTTTTTCCAATTTGTTAACACATTACCCGTGCCTCGAGCATCCTATTGTTAACTGTAAGTTATTATCTAATGTGGGTCATGCTCAGTTGAACCTCTTGTTTCATAAAACACAGAACTTAACTCTTTCCCTGCCTGCTTATACCCTGTACATATTCTCACTCCCTCCTTTTATCATTTCATGATAACCAATGGCACTACCAGCTTTCGTAAGCCTCTGATAGCCAGTATTTAAGCAAATTATTCACACACAGCATACAATGACTATAACAAGAAAAATTACTAGTCCATTACAGTAATTAGAGTTTGAAGAATCTTCCCATGTGAAAAAAAAATTCACCAGTAGAACTCTTAAATCCACAGTCCATAGTGACCACTCCATCCCCTCCAGGTCAAGTGGAAATGAACCAGTTCTCCAAAGTCTCCTTCAGTAAAGTCCAACCTGAAAACAAAATTCAGTCTGTCCTTGCACACCATTCTGCAGAGAAATCTGATTTCTTGGATAAGGGCTGTTAAATGCTTCACAAAACTGACGAGACTTCCGTCCTTGCAGAGGTGCTTCAGATGGAGGATACCAACGCATCTGAGCATGAAGTGCGGTGGCTGCAAATGCAGGCTAAGTGAATGCAACATTCTTTGCTGCCTCTGCTCCCACTCCACTGCCAAAGGCAACAAAGCCAACTGGCTGTTCTGATGTTAGCTTGATCAGTAAACCCTAACGTCCCTCCTCTTCACCATTGTCAGTTTCTTTACTTTTCTTGCTCATGACTGGGAGCTGATTGAAATCATTGGATCAGGTTGTGGAGGAGTGGGCAGTGGTCCGAAGGCTTGCTTTACCTGTGAATGGAGAAACGCTAGAGACGATGTTAGCTGCTGGAAGTATCTTTGCATTTCTTTCCTCATTCCTTCCTTGTCAAGGTAGTTATCATTAAGAAGTTAGTCACACATTTACTACACTGAATTGTGTGTGCCTTTTTCAATATTGAATTCTTGAAGTCTATTACTTTGTTCACTATTTATGACATTATCAAGTTTTATACAATCCATACACTTCTAAAGGGTACTGCCTAATCAATTCAATCAATTATAAACAACAATCAATAGTCCTAAAATCAAACCTTCGGGTACCCATTCTTGTTAATCAAAAATTATTTTCCTTTAACAAATTGATACTTGTCTAATGTGAAAGCTGTCAGGAAAAGTACTTCAAAAGTCTGGAACAGCAAGAAAATAACAAAACATTCCGTGTGCTTTTGCAATTAAAGAGGCAGTTTCAGTTCAGATTTAAACCTCAAATATTCGTGGGAAACAAGTGCTGAATGTGTTAAAATGTTTTCTCCAAATGAAACTTTCCAAATAAAACGGTCGAAATTACAATGACAACTTTGGTAGCGATCAACACTCTTTGAATTTGCAATAGAAGGGGATCTATGAAGTCTTAACAATAATTTACAGAATTTAGTTAAAGATCACACAACACCAGGTTATAGTCCAACATGTTTAATTGGAAGCACACTTGCTTTCGGAGCATCGCTCCTTCGTCAGGTGGTACCATCTGATGAAGGAGCGACGCTCCAAAAGCTAGTGTGCTTCCAATTAAACCTGTTGGACTATAACCTGGTGTTGTGTGATTTTTAACTTTGTACACCCCAGTCCAACACCAACATCTCCAAATCATAACAGAATTTAAGCAGCTTAGCCTCAAGTTCTTATATTCTCTAAAATCTTAACAAAACATCTTCTTTTTGTGAATACTCTGCACAGTAGCAGCAAAGATATTTTAATATAATACTCTCATCTGGCTAAAGCATGACCACTGACGCAACTGTTTCTTTTTTAAAACAGGCATTGCAGAATTTCCAACAAATCGGGGATTCAAGGCACTCAAACAATTTGTTTTTAAGGTTACAAGTTTGATCATTTTAAAAAGGACATAATGTTGTACAATTTCAATGTAAAAACAAAATCTGCCCCACTACACAGCCCACAAAACACACTGATTGAGGTCCTGATTCAAACAAGGCAAAACAGCGACTTAAAAGGATTTTCTGAACCAGTATTTTAACGAACCAAAATTTATAAACATCAAATACTCTCAGGATGGCACAATTTACATTGAAACTTCCCTTTTTCAACCCAAATATTAGTACAGCCTTAATTTCAGCATTTTCTTGTTTTTTTTCTTGCATCCTTTCACTGAAATTACCTTTATAAAAAGAGAAAGTCCTTGCAGTGGACCACATGGCGCCGCAATCCAAGACACTCTCTTCCCCCAGAACAAAGACTCACAAAGCCTTAAATTTTGCTACTAGGGGACTTTAACCCCTTTCTCACTTTGTTCCTCGAACCCCACTTCAACACAGACAATCCGAA
The DNA here is from genome assembly GCF_047496795.1 of Chiloscyllium punctatum. NCBI lineage: Eukaryota > Metazoa > Chordata > Chondrichthyes > Orectolobiformes > Hemiscylliidae > Chiloscyllium > Chiloscyllium punctatum. The sequence goes on along the minus strand of NC_092763.1, from coordinate 57,364,628 downwards.
TCCCACTCAAACACAGACAACCCGAACCGTTCTTGAACACAGAGAACCTGAATCTCACTGAAACAGAGAGAACTCGAACCCCTCTTAAGCAGACAACATGAACCCCACTTAAACACAGGGAACCCGAATCCCAGTTAAGTACGAAGAGCTCGAACCTCGCTTAAACACAGGAAGCTCGAACCTCAGCACAGTGTAGAGGACTTGAACCTTAAATCAACCCACCCAGTAGACTCAAACCCCAGTATCGCATAGAGGACTCGTACCTCAACCCAACCACCCTCCCCTCCCCCCAGGACTCTAACCCCAGTACTGCGCAGAGGACTTAAACCTCAACCAAACCCATGCCAGGGCATTTTAACCCCAGTACCATGCAGAGGACTTGAACCGCAATCAACTGTATAGTCATTTTACAAGGAAGAGCATCCAGATAATGTAACATGCATATTGATTGGGTGACCATTTCAATCAGCGAATGTCAATTGTAAAGATTAAGCCTTCTGCTGTTACACAATGAATAACTGACTTCACATAGTGAATACTTTTCACCTTGTTAACTGACATCACATACTGAATGCTACCTCATCTTGTTAATTGGCTGTACATAATGAATCATTTTCCACCTTGTTAACCCATTACCCTCCAGCATCCATTAACTGTTAGTTGTTATCTGATCTGAGTCATATTCAGCTGAATCTCTTGTTTCACAAAACTCAGAACTTAACTCTTTCCCTGCCTGCTTGTACCCTATACATATTCTCACCTCAAGTTTAAAAGTGGCAGAATTGGGGATGTCTAATTGATTCACTCTGGAGAGGTGAGCCAATGTTTATAATGTATAAATAGTCTTCATTCCTCACATGTCTGGAGCCATTTAAAGTTCACGCACGTCGGTCAGATCTCCATTTCTTAGGCAATTTGACAATGAAATGAAGTGTGAGCTACTGGATCCAGCAAGTACTTTCTCAGGGTAGCTTGTGGGCCAGGAGTTACAGGAGTTATTATGCCCCATCCCTTAGGACTTTTATGCTTTGCTATGATCTTTCGTGATTGGCCAATTTACCATCCTTCTACCTCACCCCCAAAACTCCACTTCTCTGCATGATCTTCAGACCCATCCCAACAGTCACCAGGCCACATCATCTCTTGCCAAAGATGGACAGTGGGGTAGCCGGCAATCAGCTCCTCACCTGTTGTGAGGAGAAGATCTTCAAACAGTTGGAAGAGGATCAAGACTAAGTCAATGCACAGTCAACTCAGTAAGCGTCATTGTGTGATGTTGCACTGCTCCCCTGTTCCAACACTGGTAATTTACTCTTAAGATGCTTGAGTTTATACCCTATTATGTAACTGACTATCTTCTCTTATGCAGCAGCATCCCTGAAGAGGTAAGCTACTTAGTCCATCTGCTCCTTCTCCACCCCGAGGGAGAAGTTACAGATACCCCAAGTGATCACCAGCAAGGCTTTGTCATGCATCGTCCGCCAGTTCAGAGGCTTCCACCTCGGTGGGTTCACTTTCTAGGTTAGAATCAGGAGCACAGTACTGACATGTGTTGACAGCTGATCAAAGAAGCAAAGCTATAGGTCAAAGGCACTCAGAGATCTTTCAGAGACTAAGCGCACGCTCAGCTTCAGAAAGAAGGTGATCCATGGTATCAGCTAATCAATGCACAGGTGGGAACAGGAAAAACAAGTAGTTTTCTCAAAGATTTGCAGTGAACTTAATTGAAGATTGGATGTGTCCATCAAAATTATAAGGACCAGGCTTGTTTTGGCAATGTCCATGGATAGATTGATGGTCACCATGGAAAGCTACATCCAGCAAGCAGCTGCAGCTGAAAATGCAAGCAGACATGAGCTGCATTGCTTTAGACATTAGCTTGGCATCATGGAGGAGCAACCATGCACAGGCCCCCAGCCAGTGTCCCTCAGTGCCAGAAATAAATAGATATCTGTGTGAATGTTGACAGCTCCCATCACTTAGGACCTGTTCTGTTTCAGATATTCCTTACACAGATTCATCAGAAGCATAACCAATGGATCCAGTCATTGTAGGGAGTCATGGTCTCTGTGACCCGGATGCAACGAAGGGGCAGACTGATTGAGGAAGAAATGTACCAGTAAGCCAAGGACCAGCAGCAACCTCACATGGCTGCTGAACAGCCTCCATATGAAGCGGTTGCAGCTGAAGGTACATGAAGGTAGCTCAATGCACAGGAGGTGCAGAAGGTTGAGAAGCTATCATCTTCAGTGCTGTTCCTTGTCGAGGTTCAGAGAATAGCCCACTCAGGCTGATAAAAAGAAACCCAACATGAAAATTGCTAAAAGTTGACCTTTACCTAATCTCTAATAAGATTTAGCTCACAAATTTCTGTTCCTCTTTTCCAAACCTTCTTCCATTGTCAACCCGCTGGATTTTTCTTTAGTTTTCCCATAGTCCACCCTTAGCTTCTTCTTAACTGTATGAAAAGTATGTGTAATATCTATGATTGATATTTCAAACAATACCGCAACATTTATTAATAATATACTCTCACAATTAGTTGAGGAATAAGAAATTTGTGGGCGGCACGGTGGCACAGTGGTTAGCACTGCTGCCTCACAGCGCCAGAGACCCGGGTTCAATTCCAGCCTCAGGCGACTGACTGTGTGGAGTTTGCACATTCTCCCCGTGTCTGCGTGGGTTTCCTCCGGGTGCTCCGGTTTCCTTCCACAGTCCAAAAATGTGCAGGTTAGGTGAATTGACCACGCTAAATTGCCTGTAGTGTTAGGTGCAGGGGTAAATGTAGGGGAATGGGTCTGGGTGGGTGTGCTTCGGCTGGTCGGTGTGGACTTGTTGGGCCGAAGGGCCTATTTCCACACTATAAGTAATCTAATCTTAAAAAAAATCTGGGCAGGAAACAACAAATCCTCTGACCTCCAGTTGCGAACTTCTTCTGATATCTTTTTATTGAAGCCTTGCATGTCTGTCCCTACATCTTTAAACTTTCTTTAAACTTCCCCTCTCCTTTCCTTAGATTTTCCAACTATTTGGCTGGAATTTCTCTTGGATTCTGCAATGAGAGATTTTAAAAATCCCGGAGAAACAAATGGACAGCTAAAAACTATTTTGAGTTGTTTCTCCAGGGTTTCTGCTGAGAGGAGATTTTGAGATTTCATTGTAATTTAGAGTCACACTGCCTTCCAGACACTGCTGCACATCCTGTATTGAAAACTTAGGCTCATCAAATAATTCATATTTTGTGTTCTCATCCAGCACATTAGCTACATTACTTTTCCATTCATGCAAGATTTTGAAATGTGACATCAACTAATCAGTACTTCTTGACATAAATTGATCCACTTTCTGACTTCTTTCAATGTTGGTGTTTTCCTGTACTGAAGGCTACTGGCTTTCATGTGATATCTCAATATAAAGTATATACTTGACATAATGCTCGATGCCAAAAATCTCTTGAACTTTTGCCCTTCCATCCCTCGGGATAGCAATACATTTATATGCAGCACAGCTAAAATTAGCCTATTCTTGCATTGCTCCTCGCTTTTATTTGTGGTCTGTTAGCAAATAATATCTACAGACAAAAACTAAAAGAACTGCAGATGCTGTAAATCAGAAACAAAAATAGAACTTGCTGGAAAAGCTCAGCAGGTCTGGCAACATCGGAGTTCTGAGGAAGGGTCACTCAACCCGAAGCATTAACTCTGATTTCCCTGCACAGATGCTGCAAGACCCATTTTACTTTTCCAGCAATTTCTATTTTTGTTTTTAATATCTATAGACATATACTGAAAGAGAAGGATCACGTAATGATTTATTGTTCACATTTTTTTCCAACAACTTAAATAACTTTCAACAAGTTATTTAATATTAGTCATTTTCTCAATGTAATTAATTTAAGTAATATTGTAACCACAAGACACACTTAGAAATATTAAGGTCAAATAGTCAGAGAGCTTGAATATCTTAACTTGCATATGTAACTTTTAAACACAGACCATGAAAGTTCTTGGTCAATATTTTGTTCTACTTAAATAGTGGAATAAAAACATCTATTATTGAACATTGGCTGGTTTGAGTTAAAGTATTAAAATCATTTCGAAAATTAACTAGGGAGAGGTTCTTATCCCTGATCCCAGCTCATTGCCTTTAGAACTGAACACAGTCAACCATCTGTTCATCAATGTCAGACCATTTCCATTGAAAATAAACTATAAGATGTTCTCAGTTAATTAAAATCTATATTACCAATGATATATTGCTTGAAGATTATTTCATCCTTAATTCAGAAATTAACAGCGAATGCTCAAGAATGTATGGCAGCATGTTTTAAAATTGCTCAATTATTCACATTTTGACATTCTTGACCAGCTAAGTGTTGATTGAAAAAAATAAACATGCTGTCAGAGAGAAATGGCTGGGTAGCACATGTTTAAGTGCATGATTTTCTATTACCATGGCAACTCTTTGACCTAGTTGTTCTATATTGGAATCCAGCACTTGATTCCTTTGTTCCAAATTTTATAAGCACCTTTTTGGCATTGCCCATGGGTGAAGAGAATTGTTATTTGAGGCAGCAGTTTCCACAGTCAGAATCACAGCCTTTATACTCATGGTCACTAGATAAGAAAGTGAAGTTCCTCTTGGAATTCTTAGCAGGAAAGTGAAAATTTGTTATTAAGTAAAGAGTAGAAGGGAAACTCTGAATCCACCATAATCAAAACATTTTGTAAAGATATCAAAATATTATGTGCTACATCCTTTTCCCTCTAAGTATCAGTAATTATCACGATTGTATATTTTCTTTATCCACCTAGCTAATGTATCATAGAAGTAACTCTTTAATTGGCTTTAAGTTTGGGAAACTGTCAGAAGCAATAGTTTTTAATTAAGGTTATCATTATGCTGGTATATTCAAAAATGCAACTTGTAGATAGTTTAATGCGAAAGTTAGGATCAACAGCAAAGGGAGCTGTAATGGAAATTGTAGAAATATGAGTGTGTATTACGAGTGTGTCCTTGATAGACTTTCAAAAGAGGTTATGATAGGAACAACTGAGTTAGAAACTGTCCATAATAAGTTAGCCTACAGTGCACATTTGTGTGCTTGAAAATTGGATAAAGAAAATAGAAAGCTGCAGGAATTGGTAAACGAGCTGCAGGTTAAAAATGATTCCAAACAGGAAAGCTCTGTACCCAATACGAGGAAAAGGACCAGCATTGCAACTAGACAAAGTGGATATTGATGTTGAAATTGACAATGAAATGGACTTCTCCTCTGATAAGGAAATCTTCAAAACATGCCTGACAGAAATCTGTGACCAAACAGCAACAGGGATTGTTATCTAGCAAGACCTTGAGAATATTGTTATCGGAGCCTCCCCCACACAATATCAAGTTGCGATACTACACCAGCATGCAATGTCACCCGTGAGACAAAGGGGGTGGAGGAAGGAGTAGAATCCTTAGGCACAGTTAGAGCAGAGAGCAACAAGTCATTTTCCTTCAGTGATGTTAAAGAAACTCTTAATGAAAATTGGATTGTATTCACAGAGAGTTACCATGACAGTTACATGGACAGCATCCATTACGTTCAACTGAAATCAACAGTAAAGCAAGGAGTACTCTGAAAGCGTCATAGATTCAAGACTTGCAAATCTTATTTCTTTGAAAAGTTTTTTAAAAATTATTTTAACTGCTGTAGAAAAGATGTTGAGGAAGAAATGTTTAAGCTTGTTCTCAAAACATAGACAAAACCTTTTTTGGATGACATCCAATTTGAACGCTGAATTTGGAATGAGGAATGTTTTGTCAATATACCTTCTTAGAATATGTTTTCTTTAAGACAATAGAAATTTAAAAATGCCAGTATGACATTATTAAAAGATTTTCTAACTATTTTAACTGAATACATGAACATATGACATGAGGTCACCTGGTAACTTGGGCTGTAATCCTTCTGAAACCAACAGAGTTAACTCTTCCTGCTGGCAGTTTTAAATCTTCTCACATACTGTGCAGTGCCGTGCAGTGAGATTTGTGATTCTAGGTATTAATACTCCACTGAGTTTTGTCTTTTGTTTCTGAACATGCTTGAAGAACACAGCAAAGGAGCTGTATGTACTGTAGAGGCAGTCTTTGAAATCAGGAGAACCCTACACTGACTACAATCACTGGAACCCCCAACAGAAGTGCATGGTTTAAAACCTCCATGTATTGATATAATTGTTTCTGAAATTAGGATTGATAAAATTACTTGATACATACAGCTAATTCAAATACAAAATGGAAAATTCAATTGGAATGTATAAGTGCAAATAAATTTAAATGCTTAAATTTTAATTTAAAACAAGAGCCAGTGGAAACAGTCAATGTGGTTTTAATTTGTATCAGGAAAACCTGGTTAGATTGTTTTGGAAGAAATTAATTAAAATCTGTTAGCTCAACACTGTAGGGGTTGGAAACAGAAGAAACTTGAGTCAGTTATTGTCGATTTTGTATTTGGGATAATTTTGAAAGAAGAAAGTAAAGTATAATCTAACAAGTTACATTTGAGATAATTGGATGCAACCTTTTGTAAGAAAGACCAAATTGTCAAAACTTGGCAATGCTTCAAATCACATCATGAAAATATTTGTTTGTCTCATTTAAAACTGTTGAGAAAAAATGTTTTTTATTGCTTTATACTCTAGATGGTAAGGTTTCTCCAGGGGTTATGGATCAGTTATAATGGTAATGGGGCTACATTTAGAATAAAAGAATAGTGAAAAGGAAAAGAGTGACACAAATGGAAATGGGAAGGAGTCACCTTAGGCGCAGTTAAATGGAATATACTCAATGAAATCAAAGTGTATATAGAATTAGATAATTAACAGTTTTCTCTTGGAGATACATGTGCCCTTGCCTGTGAGTTCTTTTTAAATGGAGTTGAATTGCTTGATTTGGCGACCATCTTGAACACTGGACTGTGTGAGAAGGGTACACAGACACCCACAAGTGGCTTGTGATCTTTTGTAAAGATAACCTGAAAGGCAAGAATATGTGGCATGTTCTTGGGAAACTGATGTAAGCATGTAAAGTGGTTGTTACATCTGAAGTGACTAACATGCAGGAATGCATGGCAAAAATGCACTGAAGAATGGGTATCACCAATACCAAAAGTCAACATCTCTATGTGTTATGTGTCAGTGCCTTATCATTTAAACAATGTTTTTTGCACTCTTCCAGGCCACACTAATCATTTTATCAAGTAGTGCAAAAAACATTGTTTAAATGATAAGGCACTGACACATAACACATTGAGATGTTGACTTTTGGTATTGGTGAGAAAGAGGTAATAAAATGCAATGGGAGACAAAGAGGGTAAAATATTGAAGAAATATCTACAAGTTAGTAAAAAAAATGAAGGGAAAGCTAGAGAATCTTTTAAATCCATGAATAATCTATCACCTGAGCCAATCTTAAACTATATATATATAACACATACACATATACACACACAAAATCAGCTTGCAATTATTGAATGTGTATGTACTTCAAAAATAATATTTCAAAGCAGACCATTACGAATTACTCATTAAGGGCTAATTGGGCTTGACATTGAACAACTGAAATATTGTGCAAAAGTAGGCAGCCAATGTTGGGAAGACAGGCAATTTCTCTTTAAAATATCTATCCAACACATCTAACTATCGTACTTTACTGAGTTTGAAAGCCATTGCAATATTGCATGGAAACTGCTTTACAAATGTGTTTTCTGACTGTATATCATTTAGTTTTCAATCAGTAATCTTACAATGAAAATTAATATTATTTACCATATCTACATTATTTTGCAAAAAAAGCCCCATTTATTAGCCCACTCATGAATCTCTCTAAATAGCTTTGAATAATAACTTAGGTATATTTTGTCCTCCCACATAAATTTTCTGAAAACCTTAAATTTCGGTTTGTTTTTTCTCTTAATTTTCTATCAAGACAATCATGTAGATTGGGAATATATAAGGATCTACCGGGATGTCCTAATCATTGCATAATACTGAAGAAAATGGAGGTCAACTACATCAAAGCTTTTAAAGTGAAGATATTTAAAGGCTTGATTTTAAATGTATCCATGGTCTAAAATGAAACCATTTAGTGACACTTTGCAGGTCTTTACAGATGAATCATTCACTCCAGTGAACTACCACACATCAATTTAACTCTTGAGGGATTAATTTAGGGTCAGACTTCATCCCCATCCAAGGAGAACAGGTAGAGCTGTTGACCAATCAGATTGACAGTTAGTGTCACTCACATTCCAAAAATGAATAAAAAAAGGGTTACAGTGTTCCAAAAACTTGAAGGAAAAGCCCTTTTTGCATTAATATCTGTTTCTTGCCCAGTCATCCATTCACACTGCTATTTACCCCCTACTCTATTTGCCCTTAACTTGCATATTAACTTTTGACATCTTATTGAATGCTTTCTGGATCTTCAAGTTTCTCATATCCACCAATTGCCCTTTTCCTATTCAAGTAGTTATCTGATCAAAATCTCTAATAAATCTGTTAAAACACATTTTTCATTTTGGAAAATGATTTTGATTTTGATCAAACTATAATTGTTTCCATACCTTAGTAAATTTTTTCTGAATAAGTTCAAATTGTTTTCCAATGACTGAGTTCAGGCTAATTAGCCTGTAGTTCTCTGCTTGCTCTTTCACTACTTCCTCAAATACCATTGTGGTCAAGTGACCACAGGCCCAAAATGGGACATTCTAAATTGTCCCACAGCTGGACACATTAGACCTAGCAGCAAATTGGCCAAATTAAATTAACCAGCAACCAGCAGCTCTCAGTTACAGAGAACACTGAAAACCAAGGTCAAATACATCACAAAGGTTCAGGAGGAACCAGATAAAACCAGCCGGTTGGTTGTATATTAGAGAATGATTGATCAGACTTTCTGGCACTTTGACTTCCAGTCAATGACTAAGCCTGTGCACTTTACACCTCCCCACCATTGCAACAGTGAAGGGTGTAGGCATAACCCCATTAGAGGCTTTGAACTCTGTTCATGACTCCTTTGGCCACAGAATATTCGGGATGAAGGGGGATAAAAACACATACCTGGAGGTTCCCCCTTAGCAGACATTTATGGTGGAAAACTGTGTGGCATCCCAAGAAGACCTAGGAGAAGATACACTCTGACTTATGAGATCCAGCTTCATGCAGGAGAGTCAGCCCTACGTTGGAGAGGAAGGAGATTTCAATGGCCCAGTTCAAACTCATGGATCATTGAGGGTAATATCGTTTTTTAGATAGCTAGAGCTAGATAGAGACTAAATATTGTGGGAATTTGGGAAATGCTCACATGGTGTTTTTAATAAGGAACATTTTGTGAAGGAAAGTCGAATTGAACCACAAACTGAATTCTGTGTCGCTTTGCCCACTTCAACAACAAGAGCACTTTGATAATATCTTTTATGCATTAATTGGTGAAAGTGTTCAAAGCAATGTATTCAAAGCCACACACTGGAGAAATGTATTATTTTCCTTCCTACACACTTTTGGGGTTGATCTATCTTCTGTTATATTCTGCTGGTTTTTACCAGAATTCAGCGAAGTATCAACTTTGGCTGGTTTCACAGGGAGTTTATTTTCAGGAAGCTACTTGCTTTTCTAAACTATTCTCTGAAACCAGCCTCACCGCCAACATCTTGCTCCTACTTTCCCTTTCTCCAGAGATAGAAGTACTCACCATTGCCGGGAGCTTCTTTGATTCCCAGAGACTGTGCCATTCTTAAATCCCAGCCATGTACCTGGTTAGGTTTGCCAGCCATGAGTTGCCCTTCACCATACATATAGTAGAAAGGGACCAAAAAGAAATGTCAATCAAGACAAATAGGTGACGTTGCTAAACACTTCATTGCAAATACAAATGCACATACATAAATGTATTGGCAGTTAAGAATTAAGCTACACATCCTTAACCTCATCCCATCTTAGAACTTTGACTAAGGGAATGCTACTCTGTCCCCAATGCCCAGTGTTGCCTACAGCTTAGCCACACCAGCTAGCATGCTGCACTGTCCCCCATTGAAGCCAGACTGACCATGACCACTAAAACCCTACTACCCACCCCAACAAACCCTCCACCCCACAGTGACCCAGGTCCTCCAATGCACTATTGACCCCCATCTTACATGCTTGTTTTCCCCCTTCACAGTTATTGCTCTCTCTACATCTATCCCCACAACTGACTTGTTCAACTTCCTTAATACAGCAGTGATCCCTGATAAACCTTTTTGACATCATTGCACAGATCCTCAGAACTGACTTTGGCCCACCCCATTGACTGACTGACCAGACCCCTGACTAATGTCTGTATAGCTCTCTGACTGACTTACAGCAATACCCAGATTGTTTGCACTGGACATGCAGGACTGGCGGTGGCCCAATTCCTGGACTGTAGTGACATGGACCTACTAACCCTGACTAACTAAAGTAGCCAACTCATTGTATCAGGCTAAACCCCTTGCCTTATAGCAGATGTTGCTCCTTACTGACTGAAGACCCTGACCCTTTCTCCTTTGGCCTGACTGAGGACGACTCCCCATAGAATGACAGACATGGTCATTTGGTTGAAGCATATACAGCGTGTTTACCATGTAGATTGCTAGCTCATGCTGCAGCAATGACAATGACATCACAACGTATCTACTCCTTTGCTGATCACTGCTGACGAACATGACAAGCTGCTAGGCTTTGTGTCTGCACTAATCAGCAAGGCAAAACAGAAGTATTGTGAGCCTTTAAGCTGTGGCTGAAGGGGCAAAGCTTAAAAAGGCAAGCCAGAGATGTTATGACCATCCAAATAGCATAAAGTGAGTGAGCACTAAGAAGCAAGCGAGGAGCCCGGACATGTACCCAATCCATGAGTGGCTGCTTGTTCCTAAATACAAAGTATCCTGGCAGCTGTATTACAATGAAAGGTGCTGTTGCACTCCAAAGTACAATATTGCAGTGCAGAACTGTATTGTAAGTGGTTTAGAAATATGTTATGTGTGTGCAGTAAGGTTGGAACATGACGAACACCTACCTTTTTATATAGAACATAGAACATAGAACATAGAACATAGAAAAATACAGCGCAGTACAGGCCCTTCGGCCCTCGATGTTGCGCCGACAGAAGTCTACCTAACCTACACTAGCCTAATAACCTCCATATGCTTATCCAATGCCTGCTTGAATGACCATAAAGAGGGAGAGTCCACCACTGATACTGGCAGGGCATTCCATGAACTCACAACCCGCTGAGTAAAGAATCTACCCCTAACATCTGTCCTATACCAACCTCCCCTTAATTTAAAGCTGTGTCCCCTAGTAATAGCTGACTCCATACGCAGAAAAAGGTTCTCACTGTCAACCCTATCTAAACCCCTAATCATCTTGTACACCTCGATCAAATCTCCCCTAAACCTTCTTTTCTCCAATGAGAACAGCCCCAAGTGCCTCAGCCTTTCCTCATACGGTCTTCCTACCATGCCAGGCAACATCCTGGTAAACCTCGTCTGCACCTGTTCCAATGCCTCCACATCCTTCCTATAGTATGGCGACCAGAACTGTACACAATACTCCAGATAAGGCCACACCAGAGTCTTATACAACTGCAACATGACCTCAGGACTCCGGAACTCAATTCCTCTACCAATAAAGCCCAGTACGCCATATGCCTTCTTCACAGCACTATTTACCTGGGTGGCAACTTTCAGAGATCTGTGTACATGGACACCAAGATCCCTCTGCTCATCCACACTACCAAGTAGCCTACCATTAGCCCAGTAATCCATCTTCTTGTTACTCCTATCAAAGTGAATGACTTCACACTTAGCTACATTGAACTCCATTTGCCACCTTTCTGCCCAACTCTGCAACTCATTTATATCCCGCTGTAACCTGCCACATCCTTCTTCGCTGTCCACCACTCCACCGACTTTCGTATCATCTGCAAACTTGCTCACCCAGCTGTCAAGCCCCTCCTCCAGGCCATTTATAAAAATGACAAACAGCAATGGTCCCAAAACAGATCCTTGTGGAACACCGCTAGTAACTGCACTCCAAGATGAACCTTTACCATCAACTACTACCCTCTGTCTCCTTCCAGCCAGCCAATTCCTAATCCAAACCTCTAATGCACCCTCAATGCCATACCTCCGTAATTTTTGCAGTAGCCTACCATGGGGTACCTTATCGAACGCCTTGCTAAAATCCATATACACCACATCTACTGCTTTACCCTCGTCCACTTCCTTGGTCACCTTCTTGAAGAACTCAATAAGGTTTGTGAGGCACGACCTGCCCTTCACAAAACCATGCTGACTATCCTTGATCACATTATTCCTATCCAGATGTTCATAAATCTTATCCCTTACAATTCTCTCTAAGACTTTGCCCACAACAGAAGTGAGACTCACTGGCCTATAGTTACTAGGGCTGTCCCTACTCCCCTTCTTGAACAAGGGGACCACATTCAATATCCTCCAGTCTTTTGGCACTATTCCTGTAGTCAACGACGACATAAAAATCAAGGCCAATGGCTCCGCTATCTCCTCCCTAGCTTCCCAGAGGATCCTAGGATAAATGCCATCAGGCCCAGGGGACTTATCTATTTTCACCCTTTCCAATATTCCCCGGACCTCTTCCCTACATACCTCAAAGCCATCCATTCTAATCACTTGTGACTCAATATTCACATCAGCAACAATGTCCTGTTCCTGAGTGAATACTGACGAAAAGTATTGATTTAGTGTCTCTCCAATCTCCTCTGCCTCCACGCACAACTTCCCACTACTATCCTTGACTGGACCGATACCTACCCTAGTCATCCTTTTATTCCTGACATACCTATAGAAAGCCTTAGGGTTTTCCCTAATCCTACCAACCAAGGACTTTTCATGTCCCCTTCTCGCTGCTCTTAGCTCTCTCTTTAGATCCTTCCTGGCTACCTTATAACTCTCAATCGCCCCAACTGAACCTTCACGCCTCATCTTTACGATGGATGGATGCAGGCAGTCATTTCCAATGGAGTGTGTCCTGAGATACTGGTGAGTGCTGTTCAAGACCTGAACAAGCAAGCAGTGGGCTGGAGTTGCCAGGTACCCACCATGACTTTCCTGTAGGGATCTTTTGACATTTATTTTCTATCCAGTGCATGGGAGAATGGGATGCTACATATTTCTGAGGTGAAACCAAGGGATTGATGGTGTGCTAATACATGCAAATATGGATCTTACTGCTCACGAGTAAAAGTCTCATCCCACCATTCAAAATGTGTTTTGAGAAACAGACTTTCTTCTGTGAATGTTAAGAATCTAATTGTTCTGATCTCACCATATTTTCCCAACGGAGTCAATAACACCTACATGATTCAAGGGCTGAAAAGATTATAACCTGTGTTTTTATCTATTGTCAGATGTCACATCACACCAGGCTATAGTCCAATAGGTTTGTTTGAAATCACAAGCTTTCAGAGTGCTCATGAAGGGGCAGTTCTTCAAAAGCTTGTGATTTCAAGTAAACCTGTTGGAGTATAACCTGGCGTTGTGTGATTTCTGACCTTTTTCAACCCAGTCCAACACCAGCACCTCCATTTCATATTTATCTATTGTGGTGTTGCTCAATCATAACGAATTTAGTGTAAATGTTTTTCTTTTCTATGACCAGTTTTTATTAAAATTGTGTTGAATAAAATTCATTCCTTTGATTTTCATGGGACCAAGTTAGTATTTTTTTGCCTTGTTAATCATTTTACAATTGGACAAGGACCTTCGTCTGATGGTTCAGTTGCATTTTGCAATGAACTGACTTGGACTCTATTGGTGGCAGGCTTGCCTTGCCCTTACTAACTAATTTAGGTGCCATAATTAGTCATGTTGCCTCTTGATTAACGAGGGAGTCTTTGGCCATGCTTTCTGTTACTGATTGCCATTGAACAAGTCATGCTGAAAATGCCTGTCTGTGGACATCAGTTCAAGACAAACGGAGCATCAATTGTATGGCTCCCAGCAGTTAAACAGTCTCCAAACATTGCCTATAAAGTATCAACATTAAATAATAGAAACTTGTGTGAAATATAGAGTGTTCAGTCCCTGTCGGATTGTATGCCTGCAAGAAATCAGCAACTACAGGAGAACCCAATGGAATCAAATACTATTTTCTTTTCTTCTCATGAAGAAAAACATACAAAAAGCCCATAACTTCTGTTCACATACAAATAGAAACTTACTGACTTTTGTTATTTTTAGCTCATCTTTTACTTAGTAAAACCAATGAATTGTGTGTGTTTTTTATTTCCTTATTGTTTCCTTTTGTTTCATGTTGTTGGTGAGAAGGACAACATGGACTTGTGATAATCTTTCAATTTTCAATAAGCAGGAAGGAGAAAGTCCTTTGATTTAATACTGTGGCAGAAAACAATCCTGCAGGTTTCCGCAATTCTTTTCATCGACTCTGATGTAGTATAATGAGAATGGATAAGGTAATGAGATTGTGATCTGTACTATTATGTCACAGTCACATCAACTGGCACATCACTGAAGAATGGAATAGTTGGTACTAATGAGAGAAGTACTTCCAGAGAACATTATTATGTGTAATAGTGTTAATAACAGTTAGTAGAAAATGACCAGAGTCAGATACCAGGTGCTCCCAGGTAAGACAAAACTATTACAGGCCACATACGACCAACAAGAGACAAGAAAAGCCACTTCTCCAATGTGCAGAACAGAACATTGAGCTACAATCCCTCTGGCATCACAAACCATGACCACTAGCCAAATTACAAATCATTTCAAACCTTCTTGAAAGTCCACTGTATTTAGTGCCATTGCAGATTTCTGACAAGTAGCAGAGATGTTTTTAAATACATTATGGGCGCATTTAAAACAAAATGGGTAAACAGAATGAAGATGAATCAGTGTTGAGACAATGGGGGGTGTTTTCCCAGACCCCAGTTGCTTGGGTAATAGTAACAGTTGGGAAAATATGGCGAGGTCAACAGAAATGAGATTATTAATGGCAAGAAAATGAAGTCTGATTCTGCCACCCATGTTTTGAAGGGTGGGATGAGTACCTCACGAGTGAGCTGAGACAGGTTTATTTTTGTACATTTGCATAACCACGAGTACATAGTCTCACCTTATTGATATGCATTTTCCGATTCTCTGCACTGGAGAGAAACTTGACATTGACAATTTTTGGCTTGTAGGTTCGAGCAGGTAACTAGTGGTGCTTGCTTGTTGCTTTCTCTTCCAAGCCTCCATCTTGGACAGCAGTCCTCCACATCTCAGGGCACATTGTACAGACAGCAACCACCTACTACTGGAAATTGAGCTTGCTTTAAATTATTTTTTCCCTCAGTATTTCCTGTGTAGCATGAAAGGTTCAGGTACATAGTTCCTTGAAAACTATGTCACAGGTAAACAGGGTGGTTAAGAAAGCAGTTAGCACACTTGACTTCATTCCTAAAATTATTGAGTATAAGAGTTGGGATACCATGTTGAATTTGTACAGGCCGTTGGTGAGGCCACATTTGGAGTACTGTTACAGCTCTGGTCTCCCTGTAATAGGAATAATATCAGTAAACTGTAAACGGCGCAGAAAAGATTTACCATGATGTTGACAGGACTGGAGGGTTTGAGTTTTAAGAAGAAGCTGAATAGGCTGCAACTTTTTTCACTGAAGCATTGTAGGTTGAAGTGGTTTGAATAATCATGAGGAGCATAGATAAGGTGAACAGCAAGGGTCTTTTCCCTAGGGTAGGGGGAGTTCAAAATGAGAGGGCATAAGTTTAAAGTGCAAGAAGAAAGATTTAAAAGGAAACCATGGGACAATGTTTTCATAGAAGATGTTTCAGTTGTGGAATGAACTGCCAGAAGAAGTGGTAGATGCAGGTACAGTTACAAGATTTAAAATACATTTGGACAGGTGCATGAAGAGGAAAGGTTTGGAAGGGTATGGACCAAACGCAGGCAAATGTGATTAGTTTAGTTTGGGAAAGCTGGTCGGCATGGATGAGTTGGACCAAAGGGTCTGTTTCCATGCTTTATGACTCAATGATTCTATGACTCTCTTAGTGACTAACCTTCACCAACACAAACAAATTTATGGTAAATGAAAACAGGAGGCGAATACAAGAAAGGCCACTAGAATCATTAGGATCACCGAGGCCATGATGATCCACTGAACTGATGTCAAATATTTATCCAGCACTATACATATCCTATTATCAGTGCAGTGTTTGGGAAAATAGGAGGTTTAATCTTGGAAAGAATAGCAACTAATCTTTGGATGACAGTGGGCAATATGAATAGCTGTCCCCTGTGGTTACTGGCCAAAAAGATTCAAACAACCTGGCAGGTAGGTTAGGATAACTGATCGGCATGGACAAGTTGAACCAAAGGGTTTGTTTCCGTGCTGTACATCTCTATGACTCTAAATGATTGGCAAAGCATAGATTACCAACACCAAAAATAGAGTACATCAATAGAGGTATGTGAAAGTGAGGTTGAGAGGGTCCAGAGGTAAAAATCATCTTCTTCTTGGTCGAAGGACAGGAGTTCCCACACATCAGCCTGAAGGAAGAATAAAGACTATTGCTGTTCAAAACCTGTGACCAAAGAACCAATTGAGATAAGGATCACACCACCCCAAACATCGAGGTTCACAGCTTCGACTTCTCCATTGAATGGAATGGCTTCAGCACCAGGAAAGCATTCTCCTCTGTCACAGGTCCTAAATTTTCTAGCTTTGTCTAATTAACTAATGCTTCATATCTAAAAATGCAGAATCATAATTAACGTAGTAAGCTATCTAAACATTTCTTACGAATGGTTGACTGCCTCTATTAAGTGCCTAAGGTTTTCAAACCCAAAATCTAACACCAACACCACCACCAGCCCCCACCAGCTGTTTATGGAGGTTGGCATCAGGCACATATCAGCTTCTCTGAATTGTCATAGCATGTCTCTAAGTCACTCACTATACAGTTCTGCTCTTCTGTGTTGCACTTTGGGGTACAACGGCACCTTTCATTGTAATTCTGTCTCCAGGAGACTTTGAACGCAGAAACAAATGCCCGTCTTATGGATTCGAGCAGAGTACACCTCAGAGATTTTCACTTAATCTGCTTGTGCTGACTCTGACTCTGCCTCATTGCACACTCACAATAGATCTGTCTTGCCTTACCTTGTGTGTCTTTTTGCCTTCATCCCCTTATTGAGCACTTAGTCCCTGTAGGATCCCAGTACTTACATCTTGCCTCGCTGTTTAACACAGGTACAAAACCAGCAAGTTGTGGTGGTTATCAGCAGCAATCAAACAAGGACAAGGACATGGACATGTTGCTACACTGTGCTACATTCATTTTGTACCTGCACCATGTGCCAGCAGTTTAACTGAAAACACACTGTATATGATTCAGTCAGATGGCCATGTCTCAAAGTCTAAGTGCTCTTCAGTCAGGTGAAGGGGGACAGTCACTATTCAAGAGGTTCCAGTGCAGTACGTCAAAGTATTGTCGAATAATGGTTCAAGGACCTGGTCAGTTGGTCCCTTGGGCATCCAGGGTCAAGGTGTCTGTATCTTTACATTCTAGGGAGTGAGCCATGGTCAATCCAGCAGGTCCAGTTCGGCCTCTCTGGGGATTCAGTGTAAATCAGTCATGAAGCTACACAGATATCCATCAGGGTCATACATCAACAGGGGAATCTTTCAAAGTCAGTCTGTGGAGTTGGCTACATTCAGCCCTGGGAACTTGTCCACCTTAAGGTAAGATGTGTCATCCACATCACCTAGGAATTTCAACTTCCTTGCCCTCTCGCTGTGTCTACGTGCAGTGCTAGGGTTTACATCTGGTAGAGACAGAGACTACCCTATGGTGGAGCCTATGGTCCTTGGTGGTTTGGGCAGGGGTCTTCAGCGTATTATGTGTTCAGAGAGGCCAGGTATGCTGAGCATGTCCTGCCTACTTGCAGGTTCACCCTCCTCAGCATTGACACCCTTGAGTATGATGATGGAGATAAGGGGCCTGGCCACCTCAGGAGTATCCTGAGAAGTAACGAATGTGAGTGTGTGTATGGCTGCTTCTCAACTGGGTACCTCCTTGTGAGGAAAGGGCTCCTCGACTGAGTTAAATGTCCCTTGTCTGCTTGCTAGTGGCCCTGAGCACCAATGGCTGGAGCGATGCAATGTAAATTTGTGCACATATTCAGCAGAGTGAGAGTGTGCTGGCCCTGGCTATTTATGGCAGCCATTAATTGGTTCATGTAGGCAGCTAGTCGTTCATATCCCTGAGGTGGAGTGGTACAGACAGCACTGCTAGAGTCTTCCAACTTCCAACAACTCCACCTGCTGCTCTTGTACCAACTTGTACTGTTGGATAATGGTCACCACCAAGGTGTCAGCTCCTGCCTGGGGTTGAGCAGATGTCTGGTCTCTGGCAGTTCTCTGACATACCAGTGATCTGGGATCTCTTCTGTAGCCAACTGTGACTTTCTCATCAGGATGGCTTCCAATTCTACGCTTATTAATGTACCCGCAGAGGTGTCAGTGTCTGAGCTGGTGGAGGATGCAGGAAGCAGTCTTGCCAATGTGCCATGTGAGGGACCAGTGGCTTTTTTAGAACTGCAGGAGGATGTAATGTTTTGCTGAGCTATTGTAACCAGAGTTCTTGCCAAGCCGTGCTATTATATTTTGTTTCTTTTGAAAGCAATGTTCTATGGAAATTCACCAAAGATCCCGGGGCAGCACCTTCCAAATCCATGACCATTACCATCCAGAAAGATAAGGGCACAGATAAGAGGGATCAACATCACTTGTGTGTTCCTCTCCAGCCACTTACTATCCTGACTTGGAAATATATCACTGTTCCTCCCTTGCAGCTGTGTCAAAATCCTGGATCTCTCTCCCTAACAGCGCTGTATGTCAACTTACAATAAATGAACTGTTGCAGTTCAAGAAGGCAGCTTATCACCACCTTCTGAAGGACAACTGGGGCTGAGCAATTAATGCTAGCCCTACAACCAACAACATCCTCATCCCATGAATGAATAATAAGTCTCTTCTCACATTTCCCCTTTTTTTTCTTCACTTGGCTGCTGAACTTTCCATACTCAATTTGCCCTCATTTTTATAATTAACTTGATATCTGTCATATGTATCCTTTTCAACTCATCTTACTCTCTGGATTGATTATTTTCATGGATACATCTTAGCAACATTGTGAGCAGAGGCATGTGCCCAGATCTCACACCCATGAAGCCAGTCCCCATCGTTTTCATAGGATGGAATAGGGGCCATGTTCCAATTCGCACATTCATGGTTCATATGGATAAATGCACTGACAGTTCACTCATTTCTTAGTTTTACTCCTGGAATGTCCAAAATATGACATGTGCTTCAGACCTGGTAAGAGAAGTCCCAAAGCTGCTTGAGTTCTTTGCCGAGGTGGAGAATCCTATTGGAGACATAAGGTAATCTTCTGAATGTGGTCCCATGACATCAGTGAAAGAGGTCAGGTTCCCTTTGGGAGAGATACTATGCCTTTTGGAATTGTTAAATTTAAACATAAATGTGTATAAAATATGCATAAATCATTAGAACAGTCAAGCTCATTAGAGCCATCAAGAGAGTTGTCAAGAAAACTACAAAGGAAAGAAAAATATCAAGTCAAGTGAGCTGCCATGGGATTTGAAACTTCTGTTATTCAAATATCTGTGAAAAAACGTCTGCATTGTTAGCATAAATCAGTGTTTGCTATTTCACTCTATTAATGCAGACTTGAGGGTTATCATTACAGAACAGTGCTGCATGACTGATTTCACAGCCTTTCATTATTACAGAGGAGTACCTGTCAGTTCATTGGATGCATGAAGTGTGCTGGAGATTTGGCATGAATCAGGATGTATGGTCCATCAGTTCAGGATGTCCTGCCATGCATGCTTTTAATTAGATTATTAACTGACTTAACATAAATAATCTTAACCTTAAATACTTACTGATAAGCTACTTAACAATCAACGGCTCCTGTTTCATTGATTTCAGTTTATCTTGCAGGGAGTAAACCTTAATTTTCTTCATTAACTCTGGTTATAAACTCATGTTATATTTTTCTTCAAAAAATTCAGACCTTATCGGTGTTACTCTCTCTTGCTATATATTTTTAACTATGTCCTACATAGATAAACCAATTGAATATTCTTTTTAAGTATATGATAAATTATCAAAATGGCTTTAGATTTTTACTGATTAACCTATTGACTCATATTTTATGACTGATTAATATAAATTAAATTAAAACTTGATCAGTATACTCAGCCCTCATGATTTCTTGTCCTGTGATATTATTTTGTTACTTTTTTTCCTACTAATTGATTCAGACTCACAGCCCAATTACTTAAGAAAGAATGCATTGGCTTAGGAGGAGAGATTGAGTAGACTGAGACTGTACTCATTGGAATTCAGATGTATGAGGGGACCTTATAGAGACATAAAATTATGAAGGGAATAGATAAGATAGAATCAATGAGGTGGTTTCCATTGGTGGGTGAGACTAGAACTAGGGGGCATTACCTCAAAATAAGGGAGAGCAGATTTAGGGGTGAGTTGAGGAAGAACTTTATCCAAAGGCCTGTGAATCTGTGGAATTCCCTGCTCAGTAATGCAGTTGAGGCTACCTCATCGAATATTTTTTCAAGGCAAAGCTAGATAGACTTTTGAACAGTAGAGGAATTAAGGGTTAGGGTGAGTGGCCGGTTAAGTGGAACGGAGTCCAAGCAAAGATCAGTCATGACTTTAAAAAAACGGCTGAGAGGACCCGAGGCTCCAGAAGATCTACTCCTGTTCCTATTCCTTATGTTCTTATAATATTACTCCTTTCAAATGCCTCGCCTTTTGTGTCCTTTGATAAGTGAGTTAGTGGCAATAATCACCATTCAAACTGGGCTAAATTTGCTTTTAAAGGTGCTAATCTCTGATAGATTAAATCACCATCAATCATATTGTTGGTGTTGTTAAATAGTATTAGAAGTTCAATGTCAAATTTAGTTTTGGAAGGTATAATATGGTCAGGCATCATCACACATGACAAAACCTTATAAGATTAAATTGTGCTTGGAAAGAAAATAGTAGAACAAAAGGTGAAACAGAAATGAAACAGGTCAAACTTATTACTCTGTCTATTATTGATTACAATTAAATGAATATAAAGTTTTGTATTTCATGGATTGAGTCACACAGTTGTAGCTGAACATAAATTGCACTCACTTGTCTCCAGAAGTGACAAATTGTAAATGAAACTAGAATGGGAATAACATGATGAATTGTGAATCCCTATTAAATTGTAGTTTGTCTTGGTGTTTTCACTATGTCTTTTTCACCAGCTGTTTTTCTTATTCAACCTCTCCTGTCACAGTTTCTTGTTTCTCTTTTCATGTCTCTGTTTCATCTAGAACCATATTTTCTGAACTTAGTGAATATAAAATATCCTCACCTTGTAAGATTTACGAAGATTTCTCAAAATAATGATGTGTGAATTTTTTTGCATGAGTTCATGAGGCATAAATTCATTTGGTGCAAATAAAAGAACACCGGTGATTTTTTAAAAAGTACACTCATACTCTTTTCTCACTTCTTAATTTAGCTCAATTGGTACTTAATAGGTTGGGAACAATTAAGCCTTTTCCCTTATTATGGCTTATTGCATTGAATTCTTTCTTGCTCGTCACAGTACACAACACATTGAAATTAGTTAATGCAAGGAACACACACCAGATTTTCTCTGAGACCCACGCCTCAACATAAGAATATCAAAACCTTTCTGAACCAACTTATGTCAAGTTTTACCATTGACTTCAGCTGAAGGTCTATCCATCTTGTAAGGAGCTGTAATACTTTTGACTGACTTAATCATATTTTAAATGAAATTCAAATTCAAATTTATGAAACCTATTCAGCCTGAGTGGGAGGTACCGATAGCTCCAACAAAATATTTGTTGGCCTCTGCAGACAGGAGTTCGTAAGACTAAATTTTGTGAAGGCCAAAAGGCTTTTTGAACCAAAATCAAGTAATTTGATTGCATCAGGAACAGACACTTTACATTTGCCTTTAAAATAAGAAAAAGTTAGTGTCTGGGCTACGTCTTAAAATATTTTGAGAGGGTCTGATCTGGTCCATAACAAATCCCACCAAGGCGTAAGTTCTGACACACCCTCTGTGTGTGTGCAGCATCTTCTTTTACTCACTCCCCTTACTCCCATCCTCGCACATCACTAACCATTTCCACCCCGCCCCCCCCCCCCCCCCCAGTTGCCTCCGCACTCCCTTGGAACACCTCAACACCATTTCTCCACATGCAGTCATTCCATCCTTCCTGTTAGGTAATTGCAGGGGAAGACATCCCACAAGAGATTAGAGGGAAGATGAACTGGTAGCGAGATTCGGGATGTCAGAGTCCTTACCGCTCATGTCCCGGCAACTGAGTAAGTATCATGTATAGTAGCACTGAATTGCTGACATGTGCCAGGCAATTCGTGATCTCCATCTGGCAGTGCCTCTCACCCTTGATCATGATGCCTTCTGCCTGTTGTGTGTTACAGCTGCAGCCAGTTAGCCAAGAAAATTCAGGGAAAGGCAGCTGGAGAAGATCTCCTCGACATTGCAGCATTCTGAATGAGAGGCATTCCCACAGATGGTAGCTTCTCTCCATTGGCTCCTCAGCCAAGCACATACACCAAATGTCTGAATCTGCGGTTGCTCTTGTACTGAGCAGGATAGCTTAGAAAGGGCGGATACTGGAGAATTGTTTCCATCAGGCGGGTCTACTAGGACTCATGGGCACAGCCTTAGAAATAGGGGGGGGGTCAATTTAGAAAGGAAATGAGGAGACATTTCTTCAGCCAGAGTGTAGGAGCGGGAGGGGGAGGATCCAGTTGTTGTGGTCGATGTTGGTGCTAACAACATAGGCAAGACTAGGGTGGAGGACATGTTTGGGGATTACAAAGCACTAGGCAGGAAATTGAAGCACAGGTCCTCAAGGGTCATAATCTCCGGATTACTGCCCGAGCCACGTGCCAATTGGCATAGGGACAAGAAAATTAGGCAAAAGTAAACATGTGGCTAATGGATTGGTGTGGGAAAGAGGGATTCCACTTCATGGGGCATTGGCATCAGTTTTGGAACAGGGGGATCTGTACCATTGGGACGGTCTCCACCTGAACCGATCAGGTACCGATGTTCTAGCGAAGAAGATAAATAGGGTGGTCAGTAGGACTTTAAACTTCTGAGTTGGGGGGAAGGAAAGTGAAAGCGACAGGGAGTATGACGTTAAATGGAAAGATAAGCAGCAGGATAGCATGTGTCCAGGCAGATTTAAAATTGAGGCAGACTGGGAATGCAGAAAAAAGCAAGGATAACTTAGGACATCATATGACTTCCAATATCTCTAATGATAAGAAAGTTAGAATTAAGGCGCTTTACCTGAATGCTCGTAGCATTTATAACAAAGCAGATGAACTAATGGCACAGATCATAGTGAATGATTATGATGTGGTAGGCATCACAGAGACTTGGTTACAGGGGGGTCAGGACTGGCAGTTAAACCTCCAAGGATTTTCAACTTATCGAAAAGACAGGGAGGTCGGCAGAGGGGGTGGGGTTGCCTTGTTAGTTAAGAACAAAATTAAATCTATGGCACTGAATGACATAGTGTCAGATGATGTGGAGTCTGTGTGGGTGGAACTGAGGAACCACAAAGGCAAAAAGACCATAATTGTAGTTGTGTACAGACCTCCTAACAGTGGTCAGGACCAGGGACGCAACATGTACTGGGAAATAGAGAAGGCATGTCAGAAAGGCAAGGTCACGGTAATCATGGGAGACTTCAATATGTAGGTGGACTGGGTAAATAATGTTGCCAGTGGGTCCAAAGAAAGAGAATTCATGGAATGCTTACAGGATGGCTTTTTGGAACAGCTTGTCATGGAGCCCAAAAGGGAGCAGGCTATTCTGGACCTAGTGCTTTGCAATGAACCAGGCTTTATAAAAGATCTTAAAGTAAGGGAAACCTTAGGAAGCAGTGATCATAATATGGTAGAGTTCAGTCTGGAGTTTGAAAGAGAGAAGGCAAAACCGGATGTAATGGTGTTACAGTTAAATAAAGGTAATCATGAGGGCATGAGAGAGGAACTGACAAAAATAGACTGGAAGCAGAGGCTAGCGGGGAAGACAGTAGAGCAAAAATGGCAGGAGTTTGTGGGTATAATTGAGGACACTGTACAGAGGTTCATCCCCAAGAAAAGAAAGATTATCCAGGGAGGGATTAGACAGCCATGGCTGACAAAGGAAGTCAGGAAATGTATTAAAGAAAAAGAGAGAGATCCTATAAAGTGGCCAAGAGCAGTGGGAAATCAGAAGATTGGGAAGGCTACAAAAACAAACAGAGGATAACAAAGAGAGTAATAAGAAAGGAGAGGATCAAATATGAAGGTAGGCTAGCCAGTAATATTTGAAATGATAGTGAAAGTTTCTTTCAATACATAAGAAACAAACGACAGGCAACAGTAGACATTGGGCCACTTCAAACTGATGCTGGAAGCCTAGTGATGGGAGATAAGGAAATAGCAGGAGAACTTAACAAGTACTTTGCATCAGTTTTCACAGTGGAAGACATGAGTAATATCCCAACAATTAAAGGGAGTCAGGGGGCTGAGTTGAGTATGGTTGCCATTACAAAAGAGAGAGTGCTAGAAAAACTAAAAGGTCTTAAAATTGATAAATCTCCTGGCCCCGATGGGATACATCCTAGAGTTCTGAGAGAGGCGGCTGAGGAAATAGCGGAGGCGTTGGTTGAAATCTTTCAAGAGTCACTGGAGTCTGGGAAAGTCCTGGTTGATTGGAAGATCGCTGTTGTAACCCTCTTGATCAAGAAAGGATCAAGACAAAAGATGGAAAATTATAGGCCAATTAGCCTAACCTCAGTTGTTGGTAAAATTCTAGAATCCATCATTAAGGATGAGGTTTCTAAATTCTTAGAAGAGCAGAGTCTGATTAGAACAAGTCAACATGGATTTAGTAAGGGGAGGTCATGCCTGACAAACCTGTTGGTATTCTTTGAAGAGGTGACAAGTAGGCTAGACCAGGGAAACCCAGTGGATGTGGTCTATCTAGACTTCCAAAAGGCCTTTGATAAGGTGCCACACGGGAGGCTGCTGAGCAAGGTGAGGGCCCATGGTGTTCGAGTTGAGCTACTGGGATGGATTGAGGATTGGCTGTCTGACAGAAGGCAGAGAGTTGGGATGAAAGGTTCATTTTTGGAATGGCAGCCGGTGACGAACGGTGTCCCGCAGGGTTCAGTGTTGGGGCCACAGCTGTTCCCATTATATATTATTGATCTGGATGAAGGGACTGGGGACATTCTAGCGAAGTTTGCAGATGATACAAAGTTAGGTGGACAGGCAGGTAGTATTGAAGAAGTGGGGAGGCTACAGAAGGATCTAGACAGTTTGGGAGAGTAGTCCAGGAAATGGCTGATGGAATTCAATGTGAACAAATGCGAGGTCTTGCACTTTGGCAGAAAGAATAAAAGCACAGACTACTTTCTAAACGCTGAGAAAATTCGTAAAGCCAAAGTACAAAGGGATCTGGGATTGCTAGTCGAGGATTCTCTAAAGGTCAACATGCAGGTTGAGTCCATGATTAAGAAAGCGAATGCAATGTTGTCACTTATCTCAAGAGGGTTGGAATATAAAAGCACCGTTGTGCTAGTGAGACTTTATAAAGCTCTGGTTTGGCCCCATTTGGAGTACTGTGTCCAGTTTTGGTCCCCACACCTCAGGAAGGACATACTGGCACTGGAGCGTGTTCAGCGGCGATTCACACGGATGATCCCTGGAATGGTTGGCCTAACATATGAGGAACGGCTGAGGATCCTGGGATTGTATTCATTGGAGTTTAGAAGATTAAGGGGAGACTTAATAGAGACGTACAAGATAATACATGGCTTGGAAAGGGTGGACTCTAGGAAATTGTTTCCGTTAGGTGAGGAGACTAGGACCCGTGGACACAGCCTTAGAATTAGAGGGGGTCAATTCAGAACAGAAATGCGGAGACATTTCTTCAGCCAGAGAGTGGTGGGCCTGTGGAATTCATTGCCGCAGAGGGCAATGGAGGCCGGGACGCTAAATGTCCTCAAGGCAGAGATTGATAGATTCTTGTTGTCTCGAGGAATTAAGGGCTACGGGGAGAATGCGGGTAAGTGGGGTTGAAATGCCCATCAGCCATGATTGAATGGCGGAGTGGACTTGATGGGCCGAATGGCCTTACTTCCACTCCTATGTCTTATGGTCTTATGGCCTGTGGAATTCATTGCCACGGAGAGCAGTGGAGACCAAGATGTTAAATATCTTCAAGGCAGAGATTGATAAATTCTTGATCTCACAAGGAATTAAGGGATATGAAGAGAGTGTGGGTAAGTGGCGTTGAAATGCCCATCAGCCATGATTGAACGGCGGAGTAGACTCGATGGGCCGAATGACCTTACTTTCACTCCTATTTCTTATGGTCTTATGGCCTTATGGGAGTTCAGTGGAGGAGACAGTTCAGGTCCTGAAGGAACCAGTGGCAATGCTGCACCCTGCAGAGGTAGCACCAGATAGTGTATTATATTGGAAACTGGTATTCATTCTCAGCAGTCCAAGTAAAGACATCAGCATTTCTTTTGAGGTTTGAATGTTGTCTTGTAATTTCTTGCAACTCTGATGGTCAAACTGGAGTAAATCAGTCATGTGTAAGAATTTGCATCTTGCAAACTAGTCATTCAAATCCATTATTCAATTCAAATACAAGTATTGCATGAAGCTGTTTACTGTATAGGTATGCCAGCTGTATTTGTGTGGAAAAATGCCATTTTTGAGAATACTATAAGTGGAAATCGTATTTATTTACCTTTGATGGATCCTGCTTTTAATGCCCTCCAACCCACCTATATACAATAGTGGATCTTAAAAAAAAGAGGGCTGGCTCCCCATATACCAACAGAAATTCTCAGGGTGAGCCTAACTCCATTTAGCTGGACAACCAGGCTTTACTTTTTCAGGTGATGGCACTTTCAATTTTCAAGAAGTATTTAATGAGATATGGCACACGGTTAGCTGGACCAGCCTTTATTTCCCGTCCCCATTTGCCCTGGAGAAGATGGTGAGGTGCTGCCTTCGGGAACTTCTGCAGTCCTTGAGGTGACTGAACATGTACAATTCTGTTAGAAAGGTATGCTGGGATTTTGAATCAACAACAGTGAAGGAATGGCAATACAGTTCTAAATCAAGATGGTGCACTGCTGATGATCATGTTTCAATAGACTCTGGGACAGTACCCAATAATTGGAGAGTTGCTAATGTAACCCCGCTACTTAAAAAAAAGGACATAAAAATCAAACTGAGAACTGTTGACCAATGAGTCTGATACTTATAGTGGGAAAGATGCTCAAGTCCATTATGAAATACTTCATACAATGAACTTGGAAAGCAGTGACAGGATCAGGCAAAGTTAGAGTTAAGGTGAGGCATGACTGAGTGGAGCAACACCATCAATGGCATGGTGCCTTGTTATTCAGGCCCAACCACCTGTTTCCCAACCACAAATGTCCAGTAGGAATCAGTCCATGGATTTGGGAACTCTCTCTCCAGCTGTGATATTTACTTAAGATCTTTGTGCTGCGATAAACTTGCAGCAGTTTAGCTCCTCAACAATCACATGCCCTGCACCATTTGAAATCCTGGCATCCTGCTTGAAGGGCTCCTGCCCAAAATGTTGATTTTCCCGCTCCTCGAATGCTGTCTGACATGCTGTGCTTTTCTAGCACGACACTAATCTTGACTCCTGCTTGTCATTGTCTAATCTCCATTGACACTGTAAAAAAAGTGGCAAAGTTCTTCATGCAGAAAGTGCACCTCACATTTGAAGAAATGCAAGCTGCATTTAAGTAATGCCACACAGAGTCGGGCAATAAATGCTGGTCAGCTAGAGACACTGACATGTGAATAAAGAAAAACCCTGCTGAATTTCTTGCAACTACTATGGATCAGCTACTTAGTAACAATTATCCTTGAAAAGTAAAGTGAGGTTTGGCCACAAAAATATTTTAGGACTCCCACAAATGTCTTTTGACAGGCACAATGGATATCATGCCAACTAGCTGCCCGAGAAATGTATAGCATGAAAATTGTCCCATGGTCCTCCTCAGGCAGTCGAACAGTCTACTTTTTAATGATGAACATTGAAAGGGTATCATGATTCATTCAATTTATCTACTTAATAATTTCAAGCCTCTATTGATAAACTCAGATTTTACCAATAAATGTTTAATGCTGTTTGGATCATTATTATTGAAGAGTTATATCAAAAAAATGGATTTCAGGATGAGATTAAATATTGCATGGTGACAGGAAATTAATTTCAGAATTTTAAATTAATTCATACTGCCAGACATAGGGTAGTTTATGACATAATCACAATTGCAGTTTGATTCTACTTCAGTACATAAGAGGTTTCTATTATTCATTGGTCCATCTGTTGGCTTTGTTGTCATTTATAATTAAGCGAGCATGAAAACACAAGTTGGAAAAGCAGAAGTGATGTTGCACAGCTTTGAACAACCCTACTAGCAATTCCCAATAAAACAAATCAAAATAAGAAGCCAGATATTACGAAATAAATTATTTCAAAATTTTAACAAGGTGATCATCACATTAAAAAGAAAGTTTCATCATGCAATATGCTTTCTTTCTCTTAATTAACTGCACTTTTTTTGTTACTTGTGCCTAATTGCCCTTGAGAAGTCTTTACTGAGCTGCCATCTTGAAATGCTGCCATCTATTTGTTGTAGGTAGAGCTACAGTGCTGTAAAGGAGGGAGATCCAGGATTTTGACACAGTAACAAGGAAGGAACAGTGATACCCAAGTCCAGTTGGTGAGTGGCTTGGAGGGGAACTGCTGCCCTTATCATTTTAGGTGGTAATGGTCATGGATTTGGAAAGTGATACTTAAGGATCCTTGGTGAATTTTGAAAGTCCAGCTCCAGACAAAACAGTAAAGTAAAACAGTAATATTTGCAAAGAATTCAGTGGTTGTAATAGCCCAGCAAAACATTATATCCTCCTGCAGCTCTGAGGAAGCCACTGATCCCACACAAAGCACTTTGGCAAAGTTTCCTCCTGCATCCTCCACCAACTCAGACATTGACATCTTGGGGGCTACATTAGCCAGAGTAGAATTGGGAGCCATCCTGGTGAGAAAGTCACTGCAAACTCTCCTGAGCTGGTTAGAGAAGAGATCCCAGATCACTGGCACAGCAGACTGCCAGAAACCAGACATCCTGGTGGCGACTATCATCCAACAGTATAAGTTGGTACAGGAGCAGCAGGTGGATTTGTTGGAAGTTGGAAGATTTTAGCAGTTTGTACCACTCCACCTCAGGGATATGAACAGCTAGCTGCCTACATGGAGCAATTAATGGCTGCCACAGACAGCCAGGGCCAGCACACTCCCACTCTGCTGGATATGTGCACAAATTTACACTGCATCGCTCCAGCCATTGGTGCACAGAGCCAACAACAAGCAGGCAGAGGGACAAGGGACATTGAACTCAATCCAGGAACCCTTTCCTCACAAGGAGGTACCCAGCTGGAGAAGCAGCCATATACATACTCACATTAGTTACTTCTCAGGATACTCCTGAGGTGGCCAGACCCTTTATCTCCATCATCATACTCAAGGGTGTCAATGCTGAGGAGGGTGAACCTGCAAATAGGCAGGACATGCTCTGCATACCTGGCCTCTCTGAACACATAATACGCTGAAGACCCCTGCCCAAACCACCAAGGACCATAGGCTCCACCATAGGGTAGTCTCTGTCTCCATCAGATGTGGGCCCTAGCACTGCACCTAGACACAGTGAGAGGGCAAAGAAGTTGAAATTCCTAGGTGGTATGGGGGACACATCTTACCTTAAGGTGGACAGGTTCTAAGAGCTGAATGTAGTCAACTCCACAGACAGATTTTAAACAATTCCCCTGTTGATATATGACCCTGACAGATATCTGTGTAACTTCATGATGATTTACACTGAACCCCCAGAAAGGCTGAACTGGACCTGCTGGATTGATCACAGCCCACTCCCTAGAATGTAAAGATAGAGACACCTTGACCCTGGATGCCCAAGTTGCTAACTGACCAGCTCCAAAACCCTTGAATCATTATTCGACAATCTTTGACTTACTGCACTGGAACCCCTGACTAGCGACTGTCCCCATTCACCTGACTGAGGAGCACTCTTCTTAGCCTTTGAGACATGGCCATCTGACTGAAGCACAGACAGTGTGTTTTGTGTAAACTGCTGGCACATGGTGCAGGTACAAAATGAATGTAGCACAGTGTAGCAACATGTCCATGTCCTTGTCTGATCGCTGCTGATAACCATCACAACTCTGTTTTCTATCTGTGTTAAACAACAAGGCAAGATGGAAGTATTGGGAGCCTATGGGGTCCACGTTCTGAATAAGATGCAAAGTGCAAAATAGTATACAAAATATGGCAAGACGGAACTACTATGAGCATATAAGGAGTGTGAGTGAGCAAGAAGTGATCAAATGAAGATCCTGGAGGTGTACTTTATCGATAGGCTCACAATACCATTAGGAGCCCAGCAACAAGGAAAGAATTGCTATATGTTTCCAGTTTCAGATGGTGAATTTCTTGGAGGGGAACTTGCAGGTATTGATGTTCCCATGTATCTGACGTCATTTCAGATGGACATGATTATGAATTTGAAAGCTGCTGTTTAAGGATCTTGGTGAATTTCTGCACTGTGTCTTTTATATAGTGCACTATATACTTACTTTGACTGTTGGTCTTGCAGTGACTAACTGTTTGTGCTTGTGGCATCCATCAAGTAAGCTGCTTTGATATGGATGATGTCAAGCTTGAATATCATCAGAAGCACACTCATCCATGCAAATGGCGAGTATTCCATCATCATACTCCTGACTTGTGTCTTGTAGGTGTTGGATAGGTTTTGGGGAGTTAGAAAGTGAGGTATTCACTACATTATTCCTAGTCGCTTACCTTCTCTTGGAGCCAATATATTTATATAGTGAATCCAGTTCAGCTTTAGTCAATTGTAAGCCTTAGGATGTTAATAATGGTAGTTTACTAATGGTAATGCCATTGAATGTCAAATTCTCTCCTATTTGAGATGGTCATTACCTGGGGTTTGTCTTGTCAATGTTACTTGCCACCTGTCAGCCCAAGCCTGGATAATGTGCAGATCTTGTTGCATTTGAATATGGACTGCTCTACTATCTGAGGAGTTGTGACTAGTGATGAATATTGTGCAACCATCAGCAAGCATCCCATTTCTGACCATATGATGGAGAGAAGTTGATGAAGCAACTGGAGAGTTCAACCTCAAAAGACTGCTGTGAGGAATTCCTGTGGGGAAGTTTGAGAGCCAAGATGACTGACCCCCAACAAGCACAACCATCTTTATATATGCCAGGCATGACTCCAACCAGCAGAGAATTTATCCCCAAATATCCAGTGATTCTAGTTTTGTTAGGGTTCCTTGATGCCACACTCTATCCATTGCAGCTTTGATGCCAAGGACAGTCACTCTCACCTCACCTCACCTCTGGAATTCAACTCTTTTATCCATGTTTGAACCAAGACTGTAATATGGTGAGGACCTGAGTGGCCCTAGCAAAGCTTGGCGTCATTGAGCAGATCCTCCCTGATACCACTATTGATAACAGTTGCCATCACTTTACTGACAGCTAAGAGTAGACTGATAGGGCACTAATTGGCCAGTTTTAATTTGTCCTTCTTTGTGTACAGGTCATAACTGGGCTGTTTTCCATACTGTTGTGTACTGGCAAGTGTTGTAACTGTACTGAAATAGTGTGGCTAGGAACGTGGCAAGTCCTGACAAACAAGTCTTCAGTACTAATACTAGAATGTTATCTATGGGGCCTGACTTGGCAGTATCTAGTGCCTCCAATCATTTCTTGATATCATGTGGTGTGAATCTATGACTGCCATCTGGAATCCTGGAGACCTCTGGAGCAGGCCATGAAGGTTCATCCACTCAGTACGACTTGCTGAAAATTGTTGCAAATGCTGAAGATTTATCTTTTGCGCTGACTTGTTGGGATCTCAGATCATTGAGGGTGGAGGTATAGTATGGTCTCCTCCTCCAATGAGTTAGATTGGACGCCACTATTCATGACTGGATGTGGTAGGACTGTAGAGAATAGATTTGATCTGTCTGTCACTTGCTGCTTGTTCTGTTTGACCTACATTGTAGACATACTTTGTAGCTTCAGCAGGTTGGCACCTCAGTTTTGAGCTGTGTCTTGTATTGCTTCTATCATGCCCTCCCCTGCACTCTTTATTGAACTAGAATTGATCCCCTGGCTTGATGGTAATGGTAGAGTGGGAGAATCTGCCAGGCCATGAGGCTGCAGATTGCACAGGTGCGATTCTGCTGCTGTTGATGGCTATCGTGCCTCATGGATACCCATTCTTGGGTCACTGGATCTGTTTGAAGTCAGCCTCGTTTAGCCTGGTGATAGTGCCAGAGCCAGATGATGTGAAGGTTTTATCAATGTGAAAGCAGAACTTTGTCTTTGTAAGGACGGAGGCAGTCACTCTTACTGACATTGTCATATGCAACAAGCAGATTGGTAAAGATATGGTCAAGTATGTTTTTCTCTCTTGATTGCCTCACCATCTGCGGCAGATGCAATTTAACAGTTATGCCCTTTAGTATCCGACCAGCTCAGTAGTATTGCTGCTGAGCCACTCCGTGGTGGACATTGAAATCCCCTTCATAGAGCTTACCTGACGTGCCATCCTCAGTGCTTTCTCCAAGTGTTATTCAACATGAAGAAACAGTGTCATCAGCAGAGCATGCACAATACATGGTGATAAACAGAAGGTTTCTTTGCCCACCTTAGAATTGATGCCATGAGGCTTCATATCATAAGGAGTCAATGTTCCCTACCTCTGGGCCAGAAAACCTACCTGCGACAGGAATGTGTGAACAGGTTCCTTAAAATACCTACATCAGTTGTGTGTGTGTCAAGATGACAGAATAAGCTTTTGAATTAAATGATGACAGCTGAATATGGGATGAAGACAATGAGCTGCAATCATCCAAGAATTTATGGACACTTATGGGAAAGAATAATCATCACAACAACCTTTACTGCTAGTGATGGTCTTAATACACTACACATTAAGGAAAACATCTCAAGAAAGTTACTCAACAAAACAGGGGTAAAGGGATGCAATGAGATCTTTAATGTCTCTTGGCTACAATGACAAGCTGAGATCAACTATGAACTGTTTGCTAAAACAGCTGTCATTCCGTGAAGAGTATGATAGGTTAACAGCAAATTCAATTCTTATTTAAATTGTAAAATTACCTACAAGAAAAAGATCAGTCAAAAGTGCTGTTTCAATCGTTTGTTACAGTAGAAGTTTTAAAGCATGAAATCTTGATGTAGCATTTATTCAGGCATTAGCCAGAAGTTCAAAATTTCTTTTTAACGGTTATTGGTCTCAAATTGAAGTTATAACAAAATACTATTCTAATTATGAGATGCAATCACAAAGCAAAACCTGAAATGATGATTGCTCTTCCAAAACATTCTTGACTGTAATTGAGCAAGAGTAGAGCAGAACAAAAAGGCAATTTTAACTTTTGACAATATAAAGCAGGAAATACTGAATAAGTTGGCCTTTATATACCATCCTATTTTTACTGATCAACCCTTCTCATTGGTTGTATCAGTTAATCTGTTTATAATAATTGGTCTTATTATTTTAAAATTTAACACTTTTCAATTAACATGAGAGTTAACCAGATCAAAATGAGTGCCAATTCCAAGGTTTTCTTGAAGAAAGAATTAGAGAATTATAAAAAGCAAAAAAAAAGTAAGAAAATGTCACATTAAACAATGACAGAAACACAAGCAATAACAGAGGGATCTGGAACAGAAAGGAGGGTAAAGGCAATTACCATTTAACTTTTTTATTTGAAAAGAGTCCTTGAGTTTTGAAAGTGAAAGTTAAGTCCCAATGATTTAGTTGCTGTCCTATTTTTTCAGGAGGAGTAAAGCTTGCAGATACCCTTGATTTATTAGTGGATTGCGATTATTCTGAGTTACTTTTTCGTTTTAGTAATTTTCACAAGAGCTTTCAGTATCGATATTCTTATCTGTTCATGTTACTTTGTCTCTCCTTTGTTGCTCAATGACTGCTAGTAACATATCATTCCTTTGTAGATTCTTGTGTCGAAAACAATTCAGCTAAGAATGAGAATCTTTTACTTCAATATGGACATTTGTCATTCAAGTGATTCAAATCAAGAATTGAAAATTTCTTAATACCTCATTAATTTTAATGCCTCTTGGCTACAATGGTCTTTTCAATGCAACAAGCTTTGAATATTCCATGTGAGTTGACAACATTTGTCAGGTTGCCACAACAGCCATTTTAGGTCAGCATTGACTAAAAAAATGGTTTGAAAGTACAATGAAAGCATTAGACTGTAAAATCAACTTATGAAAATTGAATATTGATAGTACTTTTTTTATTATCATTGTAGAAATTTCTACAAAGTCTCACCTCAGCTCACTCAATCAGCAAACCTTTCTACAATGATGTTACTATCCTGACACTTGGGCATTCCTCTTTCATCATCCTTGGCAAAACAGTGAGAAGGTGAATGGGGTGGCATGGTGGTTCAGTGGTTAGCACTACTGCCTCAGTGGCTGGGGACCTGGGTTCAATTCCAGCCTTGACAACTTCCTGTGTGGCATTTACACATTCTCCACATGTTTGTGTGGGTTTGCTCTGGTTTCCGCCCACCAGAGATGTGCAGGTTAGGTGGATTGGCCATGGTAAATTGTTCCATAGCCTGCAGGCCCATAGGGCATTGAGCTGCTCTTCAGAGGGTTGGTGTGGACTCTATTTGCCAAATGGCCTACTTTCACACCGTAGAGATTCAAATGTGATAGCTTCATAATCAAGCACCATTTAAATGGAATGAAACCAGTTTCAGAATGCTATCATGTAAGGGCTTGGGTGAGTGGGAGTTACTGCTCTGAATCAATTATCTTTAACTAGTTGGCCCCAGCTCCATTGGTAAGTTCCTGGGGAACCTAATACTGAATTGCGTTTTGTTTTTGTGCAAGTGTTAAAATATGTGGCAACTTCACAGTTATAACAAAATGAGAAGCAAAAAGACATTTCAGTTTGAAAACTTTCTAAGTTACTGGAAAAAAAAAGACATGACACACTAGTCAGCATCCAATTCCCTGCTTAAAGTGAAGTAACAAAAAGTTGATGAGAGCAGAGCAGTAGACATTGTTACTTGGACTTCAGTGTAGCAGTTGACAAGGTTTCACATGGTAGACTAACTAAAAGTTAGATCACATGAGATTCAGGTGAACTTGGATACAAAATTGGCTTTATGGTAAGAAACAGAGGGTTGTGGAGGAGAGTTGTTTTTCAGACTGAAGCCCTTTGACCAGTGGTGTTCCATGGGGATTGCTATTGGGTCCACTTTGTCTGCCATTTATAGAAATGATTTGGATAAAAATATATGAGGCATGGTTATTAAATTCACAGATAGGTGGTATAATATACAGTGAAAGTGTGATCTAAGATTATAAAAAGAAATCTTGATCAATTGGCTGAGTAGTTGCAGATGGAGTTTAATTTGGAAAAAAAATGCGAGGTACTGCATTTTGGAAAAACAAATAAGGGCAGAACTTATACAATTAATGATAGGACCCTGGGTAGTGTTATAAAACAGATAGACATAGAGGTTCAGGTACATAATTCTTTGGAATTTGTGTCACTGTTAAATAGGGTGGTTAAAGCGGCATTTAGCATATTTGCCTTCATTGCTCAGACCTTTTGAGCATAGGATTTGGGACATTACGTTGAGGTTGCACAGGACATGGAGTCCTCTTTTGGAGTACTGTGTGCAGTTCTGTTCATCCTACTATAGGAAAGATATTTTGAAACTGGAGAGGGTTCAGAAAAGATTTATGAGAATGCTGCTGGGAATGGAGGGTCTGAGATAAAAAGACTGGAAAGACTGGAAAGACTTGAGTGTTGAACTTTGAAGAGTGACCTTAAGGTTTATAAAATCATGAGGGGCATAGATAAGGCAAATGGCAAGGGTTTTTTCCCTAGGTCAGGGGAGTTCAAAACTTAGGAGCATATTTTTAAGGTGAGAGAAGAAAGATTTAAAAAGGATGTGGGGGCAACATTAAAAAAAATACAGGGAGAGTGGTTTGTGTGTGGAATGAACTGTCAGAGAAAGTGATGGTTGCAGGTACAGTTAAAACCTTCAAAAGTCATTTGAATAAGTTCATAGATAGGAAAGATTTGTAGTGATATTGGCCAAGCACAAACAAGTGAGACAAATTTAGCCTGGGAACATGGTCAGCTTTGATTGGTCGGACTGAATGGTTTGTTTCTGTGCTGTATGACTATGACTATATGTGGAGGGAGAAACAAAGTTAAATTGGTAGAATTTTATGAGCCCCCAAGAGGTGTCCTGTGCCCTGTGCACTTGGTAAAATCATGCAGATTCAGATCAGAACAATTCTCCAATCTTGTGCCACTACTAAGTCATTCAATTGCAGACTCTGTGTGGCTCCGATTTCAAGGAAGTTGGCAGCCAATTTGCAAAACAGCTAAAGGCCATTTCACGGCGCCATTGAAAGGGAGGGTAGACCCTCTAGGGCCATGGTTGCAGCCTCCTTTGGGCAGTATAGGGTTCCCATTGGAGTCAGAGGACAATTGTTATTTTGTTCTTCTATTCAAGAATACATTTTGTAGCAAAGCACAAACTCCATAATTTTGTAGGGAATCTAATCTAATCTCTAATCAAGCAACAGCCCACATCAGACTGAACAGAAACAAATTTACATTGCAATATGCAGAGTAACAGGCATATACCCTCATCACACAAACACAAAAGGAAGATCAATATTTCAGATAACCTATCATGATCAGAGCCAAGACACATGGATCTGTTAAATAAATCTTTCAAACTACTTGTGAATTTGATATTTACTGAAGCTGAATGGTTTTGGGAGAATTATGGCGGTCTCCTCTTGTTCACTGTCACTCGCCCACGAATGTAATAATACCAGAAATAAGTTAACGTTGCTTCTTTGGAATTTCCGCAGTTCTTCTGCTGAGGTTGTCTCAGATGAGTGGAAGATCCTGATGAAAGTCTACTACTCTCCCTCCTCCTGTACCCAGCAATTTTCTGAGAATTCCTGGTCAGATCACATTTGGATTATTGTGGGCAGTTTTACACGCCATATCTCAGGAAGAATGTCATGGCCTGGAGCATGCTAAGAGGAGCTTCACGAGTACGTGCCAGGAATGAAAAGCTTATCATATGAGAAATGTGTGAGGACTCTGGGTCTATACCCAATGTTTAGAAGGACGGGGAGAGGGGGTATCTAATTGAGACATACAGAATACTGAATGGCTGGACAGAGTTGATGTTGGGAAGATGTTTCCATTGATAGGAGAGAATAGGACCTGAGGGCACAACCTTAGAGTAGAAAAGGAAGACCTTTTAGAACAAAGATAAGGAGAGACTTCTTCAGCCAGAGACTGGGCAATTTATGGAATTCATTGCCAGAGAAGGCTCGAGGCCAGGTCATTGAGTATATTTAAGACTGAGATAGATCGGTTCTTGAGTATTAAGGTGATCAAGGGTTACAGGGAGAAAGCTGGGGAATGAAGTTGAGAAGGTTATCAACCATGATCAATTGATGGAGTAGAATCAATTTTTTTTCAGTAAAATCAGAACTTTAGAATGACACAATGAGATGCAGAATGTACTCTGGACCAAAATTAAACTTAACGATGACTGTTCATAAAGTTCAGTTCTTTGGAATAAGCCAGGAACTCTGATGCTAGCTATCATTTTCCCAAGCAGGATATTGGTGCAGAATTTCCTTCAATGTTTGGACCTGCACACTATAAAGTTACCCACCTAAAGCTCTGATCTTGCCATCGAAAACTTCCTCCAAATTTTGTCTTTGCCTTTGAAAATATGCTGTGAATTGCTACATTATAAATATATACAACTATTTTCTACACAATTGCCATACACTGATATTCCAATGGCCTAACAATCAACTTGAGTTGCACTGAATGTTTGCCACAAAATTGGAACCCAGACAGACATCGGTGTGAAAGGCAGGTCTCCAAGTCAACGTTTGATTTTTAATTTTACTGCAGGCAACTTTGATTTCCTGCAACAGCAGCATTCAAATAAGGCTGGTGGAAGATTGTCCAGCTTGACATGGTCATTTAGCATGTCTTTGGAGTTTCATTATAATGAATGTGGTCACTTGAATGGGTGCTGTTAGACAACTTTTCTTCCAGTTTATAACTCCAAAATTAGCTGTCAGGGATGCTCGTAAGGGCATTATTAAAGCTTTGGCCTTCACTATCTCCTTTGCAGTTGGAAATCTGAGGAAAAACAGATTGGAGCTTAAATTGCATCGTGGAACTCTTGCAGTCTGCTCTCCCAGAGAAGTGGGAATATTGCATTGTAATATGTCTCAATGGAACACTGCATGTGGTCTTCTCTTCAGGTGACTTTTCCCCATCATTGTCTTAGAAAATGTCCATCATGGCATCAGAAAATTGGGTCAGACTGTCCCATCTGATGGCAAGATGTTGCCTTTTGCAGCTGGATTCTCCCAGATCTCATCACAACAATCTCAGGAACTATCATCTAAACAGCTTTTTCCTTCCTGTGTCTCCCCCTTAAAGAAAATAAAAAACATTCAAGGGAGACATTGCAGGCTTAAATCTAGGTGGAAATTATTTCAGAAAGTCAAAAAAAGTTATATAGTTTGAGATTATGACTGCAGCAGCAGAATTCCAATGTTATAAAGTTAGCTAGAATGTAAAGCAATGACAACCAGTTCCAGAATTCTTTACTACATGGAATGTGTGAAGAAAATAGGTAGAGGCAATACAGTTTGTATTGTAAATTGGGGAATAGGTATTGAGGAAGGAATAGCTTTGGTGAAATACACAGTGTATTACTGTTGGAGAGACGTTGAAGCAGTTGCATCTCTTCCAGTTCAGTTCCATCTAGTTCAAGTCTATCTTGATAGAAAACACTTTTTAGACTTATCTATTTTGAATTTCAAAGCTGGACTGGAGAGCTCCTCATACCCATCCCATAAGCTGTATGAATGTAAATATTACTATACAGAAGATAACAGGCCACAGGAATATTATTGTATATAAATTATATAGAAAACAGTTGTATACATTCATTACATAGCAAATCAGTACATTTTCAAAAAGGAGAAGTACCACAGGGTTGGGGTAAAAAAAAGTGTTTTCATTGGAAAGCCATCAGTAAGATTCATGCAGAAATCAGCTCAAATATCTCGGTAATTTCTGAATAAGTCTAATTTGGGAGATCCAGGCCTTTGTTTGAAAATACACTTAGTTCCTCATCCACCTAAAAGAAGAAACATGTACTTTAAGATAAATTTAACTCACAAAATGCAATAATTGTGCAGGATAATTTGATTACAAGCACCTCCAGGTTTAACTTTGACAATCAACAGCTCACTCCATATAAAATCTGTAATAAGCTGTAGCACCTGAGCATGATTTTACAACATGTGCTCAAAAATGGTCAAATTTGACTCTTAGTAGCACATTTATTCTAGTACTATCCATCCTCCCCTGGAGAGAAAATGGGAGGTTGGCACAAAGTGAGAAGCTTTTTCAAAATTTGAAGTGCCAGAAAAGATTTGTCTTAACAATACCCAAAGAGCTGTTGACAGATGGTTATTCAGAAGTAGTTTCTCTCTTGTCATGCACATTGAAAATGCAGGTTTGAAAGTGTCAAGGTAAAAATAGAAAAGACACATTCGTACATAATGGAACATTCAGTTTCCACAACTTGCCCCTTATATTCTTCCCTGTTCAATTAAAAGGTTGCATCATCATTGTCAAAAGGTGTCACATCTGAAAGAATTACTTTGGATGAGTTATGCCTCAGATGCTACACCTCCAAAATATAACACATCCGAAGCAGATATAGCCATTCATTTGTCAAGCCATTTTCTGAGCTAACCATAAATGCTTTGAAAGCTCCAATTATAAGAATGTCTGTTTATTTTGTGATTTTTCAAAAAAAAACTTTGTTTAACAAAGGCTCTCTCTCATTTCAGGTAGGTAAAAACAATGACTGCAGATGCTGGAAACCAGATTCTGGATTAGTGGTGCTGGAAGAGCACAGCAATTCAGGCAGCATCCAAGGAGCAGTAAAATCGACGTTTCGGGCAAAAGCCCTTTTCAGTCCAGTGTTTGAAAAGGTGGCTGTAGTTTTGAAAAGTGAATAACCTGACATTGTGGCAAGCAACTGATTAAATAAGCAGTAAATAGAATTTAAAGATACAGATGATTGAGTTGAGAGGGAATACAGATGCGACAAGAAGTTGATTGGTTTATGGAGTAATGACTAGTTATGGATGATTTTTGCCTGGCAACAATTGAGTGATGGGTTCTCACATATCTGAACAGCTTTGAGCTGGAAACAGGTTAGAGAGAAATAAGCATTCAGTTCTTCCACTGCTCAAGAACAATGTCACTTCTCTAATTAAAACTTGCCGCAACCTCAAGTAAGCTAGTTTCTCTTTGCTGCAATGGTTGTTGTAAGCTGTGACTTTTAACTGATAAGTGAGAAAGATTTTTGAGAAGATTTGTAGCTCAGGTTGACAATAAGTGTGTAAGTTAGCTTGCTGAGCTTGAAGGTTTGTTTCAGATGTTTTGACACCATACTAGGTAACATCATCAGTGAGAGTCTCCGGTGAAGCGCTGGTGGTATGTCCTACCTCTCTATTTATAGCTCTTGGTTTCTTAAGGTGGGTGATGACATTTCCGGTTCATTTTTTCAAGGGGAGGTAGATAGGATTGAAATCTATGTGTTTATTGATGGAGTTCTGGTTAGAATGCCATGCCTCTAAGAATTCTCGTTCATGTCTTTGTTTCGCTTGTCCTAGGAGGTGTGTGTTGTCCCAGTCAAAAGTAGCGTCCTTCTTTGTCTGCATGTATGGAAACTAGTGACAGTGGGTTGTGTCTTTTGGTGGCCAGTTGGTGTTAATGAGTCCTGGTGGCAAGTTTCCTGCTAGTTTACTGGATTAGTGGTGCTGGAAGAGCACAGCAGTTCAGGCAGCATCCAACGAGCAGCGAAATCGACGTTTCGGGCAAAAGCCCTTCCTGATGAAGGGCTTTTGCCCGAAACGTCGATTTCGCTGCTCATTGGATGCTGCCTGAACTGCTGTGCTCTTCCAGCACCACTAATCCAGTATTTGGTTTTCAGCATCTGCAGTCATTGTTTTTACCTTCCTGCTAGTTTGTCCAATGTAGTTTGTTTTTTTCACAGGTCTTGCATGGTATCTTGTAAATGACATTAGTTTTGCTGGTGGTTCCTAATGAATCCTTCAGGTTAATTAGTCACTGTTTAAGTGTGTTGGTAGGTTTGTGGGCTACCATGAGTAGCCTGGAAGTCACTTCTGATATATCTTTGATGTAAGGTAATGTGGCTATGGTTTTTGGTTGTGTTGTGTCTGCTTTTTTGAGGTAAAAACAATGACTGCAGATGCTGGAAACCAGATTCTGGATTAGTGGTGCTGGAAGAGCACAGCAGTTCAGGCAGCAGCTGCTTTTTTTGAGTCTGTTTTTGGGGAATCAGTGGATTTTTTTTCAGGTCCCCGTTTTTCTTTAAAAAGTGTCGTACAGATAATTTTCTTCTTTTTGTAGATGGGTGAGAGATTTTTTACTGAGTAATCAGATCACCTAGTATCTTTTATCAACCAATGGAAGTATCTGGAGAAAGACAGCTGAAATAATATACTGACCAGAGACCAAAAAAAAGGTCATAAGGATTGTCTCAACATGAGATCAAAGACTAATAAATGGTCTTTCCCATTTTACCCCACTGCCCATAATCTATTTTATCCCATCAATTTATCTGTGTGTATGAAAGGGGTGGCTATAAGTGATTTAGAGTTTTTAAATTAGTAGAGTTATATGCTAATGGTTTGTAACTTAACCTATAGCTAAAGTCTAATTATTTGTCAGAAGTAGTCATTCTTGTTCAATACAGAAACCTGATCAGTGCTTTCTATCATTCTGGTTCTGAAGGCCAGATATAAAGGGGAATTTTGGGTACTTTGAAATTTTAACATTTATGACAACTGAGAATAGTGGTGCTTGATCTGTAGCTACCTAAGAGTCATGACACAAAGAAGAGTGAGTAAACCAGAAGATGTAGGAGCAGATGCCATCCATTCAGCCCATTGAGTTTGCTCCACCACTCAATGAGCTCATGGCTAATCGAATAATCCTCATCTCCACTTTCTTGCTTTTTCCCTATAACTTTTGATTTCATTACTGATTAAACCTCTGTCTAATTTAACCTTGAATATCCCTAACAACCCAATAATCGACAAAATCACGACTGTCTAAGAAGAAATTCCTCCTCATCTGTCTTAAAAGGCAGATACCTGAGATTATGCTCAAGCCTAGGTTCTCTCAAAGCATGAGCCAATCTTTCCGCATTTAATCTGTCAAGTTCCCTAAGAACCTTTTATATTTCTGTAAATTTGTCTTTCATTTTTCTAAAGTCCAATGAGTGCAGGCCCACCTACTCAATTTCTCTTCAAAAGAAAAAAACAATTCCCTCCACAACTGGTTTAGCCTAATAAATCTTTGAACTGCCTCCAATAAGGAGCACTAAACTATTCAGTTTTTCAGTTGTGGTTTGACTAATGACTTGTATAGTTTTTGCAGATTTCCTGATTTTTATTCTTCATTCCCTTTGAAATCAAGACCAATATTGCATTGGATTTCCCTACTAACTGCTAAATGTATGATAGCTTGAGATGTATGCACAAGGACTCCCAAATATCTCTATTCCATACCTTTCTGCATGTCCTTCATTTACATAATATTTAGCTTTTCTGTTCTTCCCAACAAAGGACATAAATCACGTTTTTTTCCACATTATGCTGCACCTGCCACTCACTTAATCTGTCTTTAAATTGCTCTACTATCCTCAAAACTTGCCTTCCTACCTACTTTTGGCATCTGCAATTTTGACAGTACATTCATTTTCCTCATCCAAGACAACATACTCAAAGGAGGCTGCCACTATACAGTTAATAAAAAGACAATGAACATTTATTACACACAAAAGAAAAACAAGTGTGAGCAGTGTTACACTAAGAAATATTCAAAGCATTATAAAGAGCTGAAAGAGAGTCAATGCTTCCCTCCCCCCCCTAACAAATTTACCACTCAAATCTCACTGAAGTGTCATCCCTATAGCACCTCATTCAGCAGGAAGGCTTGATATCAATTTCTTTGTGGCAAAGTTCTATGTATTCGCTCAATGCTTTTTCTTTTGCTAGTGTCTCTTCCTGAGAACCTTAAGCAAATTGTTATTTCAATCAAAAGTTAGGAAATCATGTTGAGGTTGCACAGAACATGAGGCTCTACTGGAGTACTGTACCCAGTTCTAGTCTAGATTAGAGTGGTGCTGGAAAAGCACAGCAGGTCAGGCAGCATCCGAGGAGCAAGAAAATCGACGTTTCGGGGAAAACCCTTCATCAGGAATAGTTCTAGCTGCCCATTACAGGAAGAATATTATTAAGCTAGGAAGGGTTCAGGAGAGATTTACCAGAAAGTTGCAAAAGGTTTGAGTTATAAAGAAAGGCTGGGACTTTTTTTTACTAAGTATAGAGGGTGACCTTACAAAGGTTTATAAAATCATTAGGGTAGAGATAAGGTTAATGGTCCATGTCTTTTCCCTTGGATGGGGATGGGAAGGGTGCGAGGATTTCAAGTCTGGGCATATTGTTAAGTTGAAGGGAGTTTTAAAAAAATACACGAGGGGCAATATTTTTTTTAAAAATAGTGGCTCAAGTGTCAAATGAACTTCCTGAGAAATAATGGACGTGGGTAAAGTTACAACATTAAAAGACACTTAGATAAGTGCATGTAGGAAAGGCTTGGAAGGATACGG
This sequence comes from Chiloscyllium punctatum, assembly GCF_047496795.1. Taxonomy (NCBI): domain Eukaryota; kingdom Metazoa; phylum Chordata; class Chondrichthyes; order Orectolobiformes; family Hemiscylliidae; genus Chiloscyllium; species Chiloscyllium punctatum. Next base: position 57,320,431 of record NC_092763.1, on the reverse strand, counting down.
GCCAGGAGCAGTCAAGTGGGACTAGTTGAGTTTGGATTATGTTCGGCACGGACTGGTTGGACCAAAGGGTCTGTTTCTGTGCCATATGACTATTTCTTAAATTCATTACTTTAATAGCCCTATAGGATGTCTTCTCCTCTGACACCTTAACAGCCTCAGTTTCTGGATCTTACCCTTTTTTGGCCTCTAAACTATTCAAGCTTCTTTATAGCCCAGACTGTTTGGAGACGGTTGGTAACAGCACCTCTGCTAATAGAGAACTCTCCTCTGAATGTAACTGCCTTACGTCTCCAGACGCGTTCTGACTTTCTGGACGACTGTCTCTAGGCACTAGCTGCTTACTATTCCTCTCTTCTGCCTATTATTTCCAAATGTATCTGATTGTCCACATCAAGGGTTTGAAACCCTCATTAAAATGCATGTAAACAAAACAAATTTCCAGACGCCCTGGCAGAACTCAGAACAAATTGAAAAATAAATCAAAGAATTATATTGTCTCCCTTTTTACAAACAATATAGAAATACAAACCTAATCTATTTGGGGGTAGGGAAAATGACTAAGTATAATGTTAAACAGATAAGAAAGCAGCAGGTTAACATGCGTGCAGGAGGGTTTAACTACATGTCTATGAAAGAAGTTAAAAAGGAAGGAAAATGCAGGAGGTATTATTGATGGCGATGTTAGAATTCTAAAAGGCATAAAAACTAGCATAAGGACACTCTACCTGAATGCTCTACCAGCATTCAAAACATGGTAGACAAGTTAATGGCACAAATCATCATGAATGAGAATGCTTTAGTACAAAGTTAAAAATCGCACAACACCAGGTTATAGTCCAACAGGTTTAATTAGAAGCATTAGCTTTCGGAGCGCTGCTCCTTCATCAGGTTATTGTGAAATACACAATTGTAAGACACAGAACTTATACCAGAAGTTACATTCTCAGATGAACTTTAACAATTGGTGTCAGCCCAGATAATGTGTTGAAGGTGTTGGCCCCCTGTGTGCTGTTGTCTGTGACATAATGTTTAGTCTGATTCTAATCTTAAAAAATGAATTAACAGAATCTTACATGGATTCATGCAATTTTTGAGCAAAGTACAATATAGCTCTGCAAGTACAAATTCACCCCACAAACATAGGGATGAGCATGTGGCGGTGGGGTGAGCGCATGCGTGCAGTGGGGTCACTTGTAGTGTGACATGAACCCAAGATCCTGGTTGAGGCCTTCCCTAGGAGTACTGAACTTAGTTATCAGCCTCTCCTTGGCCACTTTTCACAGCTGCCTGTCCTGAAGTTCGCCTTGGAAAATGGTCACTGGAAGATCCGAGGTCAAATGTCCTGGACCACTGAGGTTTTCTCCAACTGGGAGGGAACACTCCTGTCTGTTGATTGTTGTGCAGTGCCCATTCATCCGTTGCTGTAGCCTCTGCTTGGTTTCACCAATGTACCATGCATCAGGGCATCCTTCAGACTCAAATGCACCCTCTCAGACTTAGGACACTTTACAATCACATTTCCACACTCTCTCACAGACACTCACAACCCCCTACCCAGACAGACAGAGACACACACACACACGTTTGTGGGGTGAATTTGTACTTGCAGAGTTACATTGTACTTTACTCAAAAACTGCATGAATCCATGTAAGATTCTGGTAATTCATTTTTTAAGATTAGAATCAATCTAAACATTATAAAACAGACAACAGCACACAGGGGGCTAACACCTTCAACACATTATCTGGGCTGACACCAATTGTTAAAGTTCACCTGAGAATCTAACTTCCAAAAAAGGTTTTGTGATTTACATATGAAAGAAGTGAAACTAACATAGTCATTCTAACACAGATGAGAGACTTAAACAATCAAGGTATTTTTCCAATGTATAATTTCAATTACATCACACTGTAAATAAGTTGTGTCTTACAATTGTGTACTCCACAACCACCTGATGAAGGAGCAGTGCTCCAAAAGCTAGTGCTTCCAATTAAACTTGTTGGTCTATAACCGGCTGTTGTGTGATTCTTAACCCCAGTCCAACACCGGCATCTCCAAATTATGCTTAAAGTAGGCATTGCGGAGACATGAATGTAGGATGGTCATGGCTGAGAATTAATTATCCAGGGGTATCAGACTATTTGGAAGGACAGACATGATGGTAAAGGAGGTGGTGAAGCTCTGATATTTAAGGATGACATCAGGGCAGTAGGGAGATGATAGGTTCCATGGAGAATAAGGTTGAATCCATTTGGGTGAAAATTTGAAATTCTAGGGGGAAAAAGTCACTGATAGGCATAGTCTATAGGCTACCAAATACTCAGGATCCTACAACCACACTGCATCAACGTTGACTTCACCAGTTTCCAAGTCTCCCCAATACCCTCCATCCCATCCCAGATCCAACACAGCACTGGCCTCTTGACCTGCCCATTATCCTTCCCAACCATCTGCTCAACTCTTCCCACTGACCTATCACAATTAACTTCCACCTATTGCCATCTCACCTAACACCATTTAGTTGAATTTAGAAATCAGATGGAAAGTGAAAAGATAAAATCCAATACCAGGATCCAGTGCTTAAACAAAGCAGACTATAATAGGATGAGTGAGGAGTTTACTAAAGTAAACTGGAAGCAAAGACTTTTGAGGAACAGTGGAAGAATTCCTAAGCAATTTTTCAATCTGCTCAGCAAAAGAGTATACAGTGAAAAGGAAGGATTGTTGAAAAGGGGTAATCTTCCATGGATGTCTAAGGAAATGAGGGAGGCTATCAAATTGAAAAGTAAGGTATGCAAAGTGGCAAAGACCAGTGGGAATGGGAAAACTTTAAAAGGTCAACAGAAGGCCACACAATAAAAAAGTAAAGTAAGATAGATTATGAGAATAAAGTAGCTCAGAATATAAAGACAGATAGCAGAAGTTTCTACAAATACACAAAACAAAAGAGTGGCTAAGGCACTTTAGAGGATGAGAAGGGGGATTTAATCATGAGAAATGGGAAAAAGCAAAGGCATTGAACAGGTATTTTGTGTTAGGCTTCACAGTGGATTAACATGCAAATGATGACAAGAATAAAGTAGGTGAACCTTGAAATTATCATTATCATGAAAGAGATAGTGTTGGACAAATTAATGGATGTCAAGGTAGATAAATCTCCCAGCCATGATGGAGTGCACCCCAGGGTTCTAAAAGAGATGGTAGGACAAATAACAAATGTGCTCATGGCAATTTTCCAAAACTTCCTGGACTCTGGGGCAGTTCCAGCAGATTGGAGAACAGCAAATGTGATGTCATTGTTTAAAAAAAAGGGAGAGGGACAAAAGATGGGGAATTATAGGCTGGTTTTCTTAACTTCTGTCGTGAGGAAATGCTTGAGTCTATTTTCAAGGAAGAAATAGCAACACATCTAGATACCAATTGTCCCGCTGAGCAGATGCAGCATAGGTTTATGAAGGGCAGATCATGTTTAATTAATTTACCGGCATTCTATGAAGACATTACAAGCAAGGTGGCCAACAGGACCCAGTAGATGTGGTGTATCTGGATTTCCAAGAGGCATTCGACTATTGCATAAGATAAAAGGTATACTGTGTTACTGTGGATAGAGGATTGGTTAACTGACAGGAAGCAAAAAGTGGGAATAAATGAGTGTTTTTCTGGTTGGCAATCAATAACTAGTGGTGTATCTTAGGGATCAGTGTTGGGACCACAATTATTCACAATTTAAGTAGATGATTTGAAGTTGGGGACCATGTACAGTGTGTCAAAGTTTGTGGATGACACTAAGATAGTGGTAGAGCAAAACATGTAGAAGATCTGAAAGTTTGCAAAGAGGCATAGAAAGTTTAAGAGATGTAACAAACATCTGGCAGATGAAGTACAATGTTGATAAATGCGAGGTCATCAATTTTGTTAGGAATAGCCGTAAAAAGGATTATTATTTGAACAGTAAAAAATTTAAGTGTGCTGCTGTGCAGAGGGACCTGGGTGTCTTTGTGCATGAATTGCAGAACGTTGGTCTGCAGATGCAACGGGTATTTAGGAAGGCAAATTGAATTTTGTCCTTCATTGCTAAAGGGATTGAATTTAGAAATAGGGAGATTACGTTGCAGCTTTACAGGGTGTTGGTGAGGCCACACCTGGAGTACTGTGTATTTTGGTCTCCTTACTGGAGAAAGGATGTATTGGCACTGAAAGAGGTGCAGTGGAGACTCAATAGATTGATTCCAGAGTTAAGGCTTATAAGGAAAGACTGAAATTATATTCATTGGAATTTAGAAGAGTGGTAGGGGTTGGAGGGGAGGAGGGGGCTGGGAGGAGTGCGATCTTATAGAAAGAAATTATGAACAGAAAAGAAGCAGGAAGGATGCTTCCACAGGAGGGTGAAAGCTGAACAAGTGGGCATAGCCTCACAATTAGGGGGAGCAGATTTAGGATTGAATTGAGGATGAACCTCTTCACCCATAGGGTTGAGAATCTGTGGCATTCCCTGCCCAGTGAAGTACTTCAGGCTTCCTTATTGAATGTTTTTTGAGCTAAAATGGATAATTTTTTGAACATTAAAGGAATTAAGGGTTATGGCAAGAGGGTGGGTCAATGGAGCAGTGGCAACAAGATGATCAGCCATGATCTTACTGAATGGCAGAGCAGGCTCAAAGCATCAAATGGCCGACTCTTGCTCCTGGACCCATGTTCTTATGTTCTAAAGCAAGTTCTCATTCCTGTAGAACCCAACCTCTGGAAAGTTTATTACATTAGTAACAATCCTGAAAATCAACTATTTGTGACAAGTTTCTGACTAAATTTCAATACGGTAAACAAAGTCAACTAATTCCTCTTCAGTGCCTGTTTGTCCATACCTTTGCATGTCCTAATGCTGTTATACAACGCAGTCTCGGTATCTGCAACATAACTGGTGGAGGGTTGCTGACTTTCACTGGGGAAGATGTTTGCTGAAATTGCAAGACTTTTGAGCTACACAGGAACAAAATGATCCAGTTTCAGATTGTACTCTCCTCGTGTGTGTGACAAGATATGTGTTAGAGCAATTTCAATGGAAGCATAAGCAACATCATTCTTAAAAAGGACAGCAGTTTCATGCACCACAGTGTCACTTTCACTCCTCAGGGAGGGTTCCTCAGCAATCCTAGCTATTGACTTGAGCATAGTTGTTTGGGCTATTAGCAAACCATGAAAGCCCCTTTACGTGCCTGTATCCACACCCAAAATAATTGAGCCTGCAAGGCTGCAGGCTGAGATATTATGACCCAAGTCAGATCTTCCACTGCAGCACTCAGACATTGGGTTACTTGTGCCGCTGCTGTACCCAGGCCAGATAAATACAAATGTTATAAAGAAATGGAAACTACTGGCACATAAAGAAAATCTGCAAAAACTTGTGCCAAGTTGAAGCTGGACTCCTCCATTCTGCTTGATGGGAGAGATGGCTTTCTGCCAATATACCAAGCATTTCTGAGTGCATACCCATTGATCTATTCCTTGCAATCTGGCACCTGCATCACCAGTGTCCCAGCTCTTGCTGCAGTACCAGTGAAGGTGGCATGAGGGGCAAGGAGCGAAGTTGTGAGTGAAACTCATGATTCATTTGTCAGCATTTGGTACTTGAAGATATATTTACCCACCTTGACCATTTGTGTGATCTAATTGAATTTTTACAACCTTGCATCCAGCTCCTTGGGTATAGAGAGCTAAACTAGAAGTGGCTACCTGAACTCACTGCCTTTGTACAGACTGAAGAGAAATTGCTTGACCTTGAGGAGAGAGAGGACCTTTTTCCTCCTGTTTATTTTCTGCACCAAGGTCTTCAGTGCTACATTGTAGAATTTAAGGTTAGACTTGCTCTCCTATCACGTCATTTCAATTCTCCTCATAAGAAATAAACAATAGACAATAGGTGCAGGAGTAGGCCATTTTGACCTTCAAGCCTGCACCACCATTTAATATGATCATGGCTGATCATCCTTAATCAGTATCCAGTTCCTGCCTTATCTCCATAACCTTTGATTCCACTATCCTTGAGAGCTCTATCCAACTCTTTCTTAAATGAATCCAGAGACTGGGCCTCCACTACCCTCTGGGGCAGAGCATTCCACACAAATAGTTCCCGAGCAACTGCTGGAAAACCAGATTTCAACTTGTAATAGTCCAAGCTGGTTTTAAATAGTGGAGACTAACCTTACATGGTGCTAGCCTCATCGGAATCTATGTCCCTGTTGATCACTAATGTGCACACACCCTCAAGTGTATTAATAGGCAATACGAGTTTTTCATTATTCTGCATCTGCTTGAAATGACGCAGACAGAATCAGGTATCACAAATCCCATGTCCAATTACAAGCCATTTTTATTCCCCCAATCCCCATTATTCCAATTCCACATGTAATTGAAAAGTTCCACAGAAACAAATACAGAGAGAATAACTGAGATACTTTAAAGAAAATGCAATTTCACACTTAAGCAAAATTTATACTTAGCAAATGCTGAATAGAATGGCTTGTATCCTTAAGCAGCAAATTAGTTACCTAACGATGTTTGTGCTTTGAATGATTTGAGAAATATATTGTTTGTGCACAACATTGTGGATTAAGATTTAATGATGGTAAATAAATTTGATGAAAAATTGAATGGGATACATTTCAAAGTGATTGAAAACGGTTGCTTTCATCAGATCTCAATCACACAACTGTTAAGGCACAGAAGATGGTTATTCAAGCCATCGTGTCAGCATTAGCTCTTCAAATCAGCATCATTACCTAAGGTCCTGCTTCCCCTCACCCTGTACCCTTACCCACTATTCCTATCCCCTCTTGAATACCTCAATTGAACCTGCCTCTACCACACTACAATACAGTGTATTCTGTAACTTTACTTACTCTGAGAAAAGACCTTTTTGCCCCTCACCTTGAATTTGAAAGTCACCTTAAATCTGTGCCCTCTGGTTCTTGATCCTTGTCCAAGTGGGAACAGTTCCTCCTTAGCTATTCTGTACAGCCCTGACATGATTTTGACAACCTCAACCAAAACTTTTAGCCTTCTTCTCTCCAGGGAGAACAGTCACAACTCCTTCAATCTATCCTCATAATTGAAATTTCTCATCCCTGGAACCATCCTTTTAAATTGCTTCTGCACTCTCTCCAATGTGTTCAGTTTTCCAATAATGTCGCAACAGTACAATACACAATTCTCCAGCTGAGGTCTAACGAGAGCTTTTTAGAAGTTCAACATCACCTCCTTGCTTTTGTACTCTATGCCCCTATTAATAAAACGAAGGATACTTTACTTACTGCTCTCGCCACCTGTCCTGACATCCTCCATGAACTACGTACCTATACACCAGAATCCCTCTGCTCCTGAGCCCATTTTCAAATGGTACCTTTAATTTTAATTGTCTTTCAATGTTTCCCTATATCAATGCAGAGAAGTATGAGGTGATGCGCTTTTGATGAACATCAGGTGACAAAGGAGCAGTGTTCCAAAAGCTTGCGATTTTAAATAAGCCTGTTGGTCTATAGCCTGATGTCATATGACTTCTAACTCTGGAAAAGGACAGCCTCAAAGACTGGTATGATGTCTTGTACCCCCATGCTCCTTGACAGTGACAGGAGTCTGTCTAGCAAAGACACAGGATTATAAATTGTGAAAAGACACAGGAGGCTACAAGTGGGTTAAATTATTGGTCAAAGAACTGGCAAAGTCAGTATAATGTGGGAAATTGAGGAATTGTCATTTTGGCATGACAATTTTTGAAAAAGCTAAATGGTGAGAGATTATAGAACCGCAAGATACAGAGCAATATAGGTGTCCTTGTGCATGAATTGCAGAAAGCTGGCATGTAGGCAATTAGGGAAGCTAACAAAGTTATTCATTTATTCCTAGAATAGAAAATGTTAATTACTAGGGGACATAGGTTTAAAGTAAGGGGGTAAGTTTAAAAGAGATGAGAGGCAAGATTTTATACAGAAAGTGGTAAGTGCCTGGAATGCACTGTCAATGGTAATAGTGGAGGTGGTTACATAAGCAACACTTAAGAGACATCTTGATAGATATATGAATAGGCAGGGAAAAGTGGGATATGGACTGCTTAGAGGCAAAATGTTCTGAGTTTAGAAAGGTATGTGTCAACACAGTCTTGGTGGGACAAAGAGCCTGTTCCTGTGTTGTACTGTTTATTCAGAGAACAGATTAGACAAGCTATGCTTCAGTTATACAGAGCCCTATTGAAATCATATCTGGAGTACATTGTATACTGTTGGTCACTTTATATAAACACATTGGAGGTATTTCAGTGAAGATCTACTAGACTGGTGAGTGACTTGTCTTATAAGAAAATGTTAGACAGGCCAGGCTTGTATGCATTCTTGTTTAGAAATATAGGTGGTGAATTGATTGAAACTTAAGATTAGATCACTTACAGTGTGGAAACAGGCCCTTCAGCCCAACAAGTCCACACCAACGCACCGAAGCGCAACCCACCCCTTCACCTAACATTACAGGCAATTTAGCATAGCCAATTTACCTAACCCTGCACATTTTTGGCCTGTGGGAGGAAACCAGAGAAAACCCACGCAGACACGGAGAATGTGCAAACTCCACACAGACAGTCACCTGAGGCGGGAATTGAACCTAGGTCTATGGCGCTGTGAGGTAGCAGTGCTAATCACTGTGCCACCGTGCCACCCACAAGATTGTGGAATGGTGACAGGATATTGTTATGGACTAAGCCAGACCACTCAAACTCATTCTTGAGCAGGCTGCTCAGGCCATAAATTTTGCAATTTGTTTCAGTAAAGTTACCTAGGTTGACTACTGGATTTTAAATTAGACAAAACTTTATTCACAAAATTACACAATAAAACAGAAAGAACAGAATAAAGAACCCCTACAGAACTCAGCCTATCCAACTAGATTTAATTACACTGTTTTGAATATACAGAACAGCCCCAATAAGCAAACTCCCTTTAAAACCCAGTATAAATGGGACACAGGCTTATGGTTGAAGTTGAAGGGCAGAGAGCACACGCGAGAGAGGTGGGGGGAAGAGACAGGGGGTGGGGGGGGGGGAAGAGACGGGGGGGTGGAAGGGGGGAATCGGGGGGGAGAAGAGAAAGAGTGGGGGGATGAGACGGGGGGGGGAAGAGAGGGGGGTAGGGGAAGAGAGGGGGGTAGGGGGAAGAGAGGGGGGTAGGGGAAGAGAGGGGGGTAGGGGAAGAGAGGGGGGTAGGGGAAGAGAGGGGGGTAGGGGAAGAGAGGGGGGTAGGGGAAGAGAGGGGGGGGAGGGGGGAAGAGAGGGGGGTAGGGGAAGAGAGGGGGGGTAGGGGAAGAGAGGGGGGTAGGGGAAGAGAGGGGGTAGGGGAAGAGAGGGGGGTAGGGAAGAGAGGGGGGTAGGGGAAGAGAGGGGGGTAGGGGAAGAGAGGGGGGTAGGGGAAGAGGGGGGGTGGGGGAAGAGAGGGGGGTGGGGGAAGAGAGGGGGGTGGGGGAAGAGAGGGGGGGTGGGGGAAGAGAGGGGGGTGGGGGAAGAGAGGGGGGTGGGGGAAGAGAGGGGGGTGGGGGAAGAGAGGGGGGTGGGGGAAGAGAGGGGGGTGGGGGAAGAGGAGGGGGGTGGGGGAAGAGAGGGGGGTGGGGGGAAGAGAGGGGGGTGGGGGAAGAGAGGGGGGTGGGGGAAGAGAGGGGGGTGGGGGAAGAGAGGGGGTGGGGGGGGGGAAGAGAGGGGGGTGGGGGAAGAGAGGGGGGGTGGGGGAAGAGAGGGGGGGTGGGGGAAGGAGAGGGGGGGGGTGGGGGAAGAGAGGGGGGTGGGGGAAGAGAGGGGGGTGGGGGAAGAGAGGGGGGTGGGGGAAGAGAGGGGGGTGGGGGAAGAGAGGGGGGGGTGGGGGAAGAGAGGGGGGGTGGGGGGAAGAGAGGGGGTGGGGGAAGAGAGGGGGGTGGGGGAAGAGAGGGGGGGGGGGGAAGAGAGGGGGTGGGGGAAGAGAGGGGGGTGGGGGAAGAGAGGGGGGTGGGGGAAGAGAGGGGGGTGGGGGAAGAGAGGGGGGTGGGGGGAAGAGAGGGGGGTGGGGGAAGAGAGGGGGGTGGGGAAGAGAGGGGGGTGGGGGAAGAGAGGGGGGTGGGGGAAGAGAGGGGGGTGGGGGAAGAGAGGGGGGTGGGGGAAGAGAGGGGGGGTGGGGGAAGAGAGGGGGGGTGGGGGTGGGGAAGAGAGGGGGGTGGGGGAAGAGAGGGGGGTGGGGGGAGAGTGGGGGGTGGGGGAAGAGAGGGGGGTGGGGGAAGAGAGGGGGGGGGTGGGGGAAGAGAGGGGGGTGGGGGAAGAGAGGGGGGTGGGGGAAGAGAGGGGGGGTGGGGGAAGAGAGGGGGGTGGGGGAAGAGAGGGGGGTGGGGGAAGAGAGGGGGGTGGGGGGATGAGAGGGGGGTGGGGGAAGAGAGGGGGGTGGGGGAAGAGAGGGGGGTGGGGGAAGGAGGGGGGAGGGGGAAGAGAGGGGGGTGGGGGAAGAGGGGGGGGGGGGGAAGAGAGGGGGGGGGGGAAGTGAGGGGGGTGGGGGAAGAGAGGGGGTGGTGGGGGAAGAGAGGGGGGTGGGGGAAGAGAGGGGGGTGGGGAAGAGAGGGGGGTGGGGGAAGAGAGGGGGGGTGGGGGAAGAGAGGGGGGTGGGGGAAGAGAGGGGGGTGGGGGAGAGAGGGGGGTGGGGGAAGAGAGGGGGTGGGGGAAGAGGAGGGGGGTGGGGAAGAGAGGGGGGTGGGAAAGAGGGGGGGGGGAAAGAGGGGGGGGGAAAGAGGGGGGGGGGGGAAAGAGGGGGGGGGGAAGAGGGGGGGGGGGAAGAGGGAGGGGGGGAAAGAGGGAGGGGGGAAAGAGGGGGGGGGGAAAGAGGGGGGGGGAAAGAGGGGGGGGAAAGAGGGGGGGGGGGAAAGAGGGGGGGGGGAAAGAGGGGGGGGGGGAAAGAGGGGGGGGGGAAAGAGGGGGGGGGAAAGGGGGGGGGGGGAAAGGGGGGGGGGGGAAAGGGGGGGGGGGGAAGAGGGGGGGGGGAAGAGGGGGGGGGGAAAGAGGGGGGGGGGAAAGAGGGGGGGGGGAAAGAGGGGGGGGGAAAGAGGGGGGGGGGAAAGGAGGGGGGGGGGGAAAGAGGGGGGGGGGAAAGAGGGGGGGGGAAAGAGGGGGGGGGAAAGAGGGGGTGGGGGGAAAGAGGGGGGGGAAAGAGGGGGGGGGAAAGAGGGGGGGGGAAAGAGGGGGGGGGGAAAGTGGGGGGGGGGACAAGAGGGGGGGGGGAAAGAGGGGGGGGGGGAAAGAGGTGGGGGGGAAAGAGGGGGGGGAGGCGGGGGGGGGAAAGAAGAGGGGGGGGGAAAGAGGGGGGGGGGAAAGAGGGGGGGGAAAGAGGGGGGGGGAAAGAGGGGGGGGGAAAGAGGGGGGGGGGAAAGAGGGGGGGGGGAAGAGGGGGGGGGGGGAAAGAGGGGGGGGGGAAAAGAGGGGGGGGGAAGAGGGGGGGGGGAAAGAGGGGGGGGGAAAGAGGGGGGGGGGGAAAGAGGGGGGGGGGAAAGAGGGGGGGAGGGGGGGGGAAAGAGGGGGGGGGGGAAAGAGGGGGGGGGGGAAAGAGGGGGGGGGAAAGAGGGGGGGGGGAAAGAGGGGGGGGGGCAAAGAGGGGGGGGGAAAGAGGGGGGGGGAAAGAGGGGGGGAAAGAGGGGGGGGAAAGAGGGGGGGGAAAGAGAGTGGGGGGGGTAAAGAGAGAGAGGGAGGGGGGGAAGAAGAGGTTCCAAACAGCTCCCTGTGGAACTTCTCCCAGGTAAGACTGAACTAAAACTGCTCAGCTCAAGAGCTGACCAGTCCCTTTTCATTATACAGGTCACTTCTAAAACATGACCACTTTGGCCTGAAGTCTCATCTGTTACATATAAACAAAAGACCTCTGAAAATCCTTTTCATCTCTGTACCAAACCAGACTGATCAGAGCCAGGCCTGGTTTATTACCCCTCTGAAAAATAAATCAAGGACAGAGTCTCCTTGAGCCAAGGAACAGCTTTTAGAAAAAAAAATGGACTAGCTTTGTGACAATATATTTGGAAAGAATTTTTTTTTAATTGAAGAACTAATGGACATTGTTTAGAAGTAAAAGTATTCTCCATTTAAGACTGAAATGAGACAATTTCTTTCTCTTGCAGAGAATTGAGTCTCTGGAACATTGATGGGAGCAGAGTCATTAAAAGGCAAAGCTGGAAAGATGCTTGGTAAGCAACTTATTGAAAGGTTATCTGAGCTAGATGGAAATATAGATTTGTGGCTTCAATCAGACCAGCCCGATTTTAATTAATCGTAGAGCAGGCTTGAGGCACTGAGTAGCCTATTCCTGCTCCTTGTGTTTATATTGTTCCTCAGAGTTCTGATGAAGGACTATATGGCTGGTATAAGTATGGCTTCTTTGGAAATGTGGACAGTGTTTTCCTGTGACCATGTAGATGTCCAATCTTAGACCCTTGAGAAGCACCACACATGCTGCTGGGAACCAGGCACTCCATGATGCGGCCACAGGAATACCTCCTGCACGGAGCCATTCAGAAGATGCAAAGCAAAGTTCATCTGATATACCAGAGCCATCCAATAAGACAAAAAAAAATGAAATTGTTGGAGAAACTCAGCAGGTCTGGCAGCATCTGCAGGAAAAAAAGCAGAAAGTCAACGGACTTGAGTCCCTTGACTCTCCATCAGTTTCTCCAGCAATTTCTGATTGGCTTCAGAACTCCTGCACCAGCAGTTGTCTTATTTTAGCATTCCACCTAGTGAGAAGCTGTCAAATCTATAATAGACAATGCTGGCTTCATTACAAAGAGTGGCTTAGCATTCTTTTGGATGTATCTTAACCTTACACAGCTACTTATCAGGCTGAGAGGGGCTACTGGCATGCTTGCAGCACTGCAACCACAAGATGCTATTGAGCTCTACAGCAATCTCTATCCAGATATGCTTAGCTTCCGCCCTTCCCCGGGGAAGAGGATATCCCATCTTGCTTGAACAACTTGATAGGGTAACTACAGGCAGATATCAGTGATTGTAGGGACAGCCATGATCTTTCTTTACCATTCTCCATCAATTCCAGCAATGTGACCTGATAACACCCAACTGGACTGCTTTTCCACCTTCTAGCTGTTAATTTGCTAGCAACCACAGAACTCTATCTCTCTGTATTCAGTAAGCCACCACCTGACAATGACTCAGACCCTGCCACAAAATTCAGCCCTAAATTTCTATGTACCTGGGGGAAATCACAACTTGCATGTGCTAGTTGTAAACTGTTGTAGTATGTCTAAAAAGAAGGGTTTGTGTGCAAATTTGGTGATGCAAGATGTAAATAGCATTCATTTAGTGCTCAGTTGGGAATTTTTTTTTTCAGTGATTTTGATGGGTTTTGGGAGCGGTGACAAGAGATCTTTCTGAAATGGTGTTAAACATGTGATATTTTCACCTGTTTCCTTCCCATTCTTAAAACTGGAGAAGCTTCACAAGAATGAATAGTGAGCATGAGACAGTGACAAATGTCATTGAACTACCCAGAAGAAAAAGCCAGTAAACTTTGGAAATGAACATACTGGATATCTTTTTGGAATTATACAATACAGATTGCACCAGTATGTCTCATTTATTAGTTTTACTGGTTTTCAGAGCCCCAATCTAATGCTCCGGTGACACAGGTTTGAATTCTACAGTGGCAGATGGTGAAATTTAAATTCATTTAAAAAGTCTGCAAAGAAAAAATAAAATTAGCCCAATGGTTCCTCCTCAGATCATTGTCAATTTCCATTTTAAAAAAAAGAGTAAAACATCTGGTTCACTAATGTTCTTGAGGGAAGGAAATCTGTCATCCTTACCATCTCTAGCCAACATGTGACTCCAGTCCCATACAATGAGGCTCACTCCAATCTGCTGACTGACAATTAGAGATGGGTCATAAATGCTGGCCTGACCACTGCTGGCCACATTCCATGCACAAATACAAAAATAAAGCACATTTCAAAGAAATTAACTTCTTCTGTAGTCAATAAAAACAAGTGTTCTATGTGCAAAAGCATTAAGTAAAAGATTTCAGAAGCTTATTTCACTCTAATTAAACAAAAACAGCCACAATACTTTACCCATTCTATAAAGCCAATGCAAAGAAAAAAGTAAAATGATAGAGTTCTTTAATATTGGTGTTCTACGAGTAACATAAATCATAGACCTTATCAGTTGCAACAGCTGTGTGCAGAATGTTAGTTTTGAAGGTGAAGAGAATTTATGTAGGAGGATCACTAGAAGGTAAACATTCTCCCACCAACTGTGTTTATTTTTTTCTCAAAGATCCTTCAACTTCATTTAGCAGAAATTTAATATAAATAGCATTTATTAGATTTGTCTTTGACCTTTGTACATCAGAAAACTCAGAGGGAATGTATCACAATAAACAAACATTTTTAATCAAATGGATGTTTCCATCACTATCGTGGTCTCTTCACTTCACTACATGTCCATGTAAAAATATTCTCTAAGCAACGCTGCTATGTATGATTGGATTATGCGACTAAGCAAGTCCTAAAGAAATTTAAATTAATCTATTGGAGTCATTTTGACTTCTACTTGTCTTTACAATGTATACACAATGGAGCAAGGAAATATTTCAAGAGGAATACTGACATGTCCTCTGTAAATGTTAGATAATAAATATAATTTTACAGCAAAGCATGTTATTTCGGTTAGCCACAGGTCTGTCCCTGCACTGCCTCTTGATATTGTAGAGACTTTCAAGACACCACCCATGCTCTCCACCTCCTCCAAGACTTCCATTTCCTGGCCCCCAATGCCTCATCTTCACCATGGATATCCAATCCCTCTACACTTCCATCTGCCATGACCAGGGCCTCCAAGCCCTCTGTTTCTTCCTCTCCCGACGTCCCCAATAGTACCCTTCCACCGATGCTCTCATTCGTTTGGCCAAACTGGTCCTCACCCTTAATTTCTCCTTTGAATCCTTCTACTTTCTCCAGACCAAAAGAGGTAGTCATGGGCACCCGTATGGGCCCCAGCTATGCCTGTCTCTTTGTTGGCTATGTAGAACAGTCCATCTTCCATAATTACACTGGCACCACTCCCCACCTCTTCCTCCGCTACATTGATGACTGCATTGGCGCCGCCTCGTGCTCCTGCGAGGAGGTTGAGCAATTCATCAACTTCACCAACACATTCCCCCCTGACCTTAAATTCTCCTGGACCATCTCTGACACCTTCCTCCCCTTCCTGGATCTCTCCATCTCCATTAATGATGACCGACTTGACACTGACATTTTTTACAAACCCACCGACTCCCACAGCTACCTGGATTACATTTCTTCCCACCCTACCTCCTGTAAAAATGCCAACCATATTCCCAATTCCTTCACCGTATCTGCTCCCAGGAAGACCAGTTTCACCACAGAACACACCAAATGGCCACCTTCTTTAGAGACTGCAATTTCCCTTCCCACGTGGTTAAAGATGCCCTCCAACACATCTCGTCCACATCCCACCCCTCTGCCCTCAAACCCCACCCCTCCAACTGTAATGAGGACAGAACCCCTCTGGTGCTCACCTTCCATCCTACCAACCTTTGCATAAACCACATCATCAGACGACATTTCTGCCACCTCTAAACGGACCCCACCACCAGGGATATATTTCCCTCCACACCCCTTTCCCCTTTCCACAAAGACCATTCCCTCTGTAACAGGAGAATCGACGTTTTGGGCATAAGCCCTTCTTTAGTAACTGAATATATTCAAGAAAGAGATAGTTTTTTTTATGTTAAAGCTATCAAAGGGCATAGGGAAATGCAAGAATATGGCATTCAGATAGGATCAACCATGATCCTATCGAATGGCAGGGAAGGCTCAAAGGGCTGGATGGCCTACTCCTGCTCCCTGTTTCTATGTTCTATATAGAGTTTTGCAACCTAATTACCAGCAAAATCACATTTTCTCTTCTCATTATGACAGCATAAATTATAGACTACTGTATCTGAGATCTTTCATGGGCTAAAATGCTTTTTTAGAAAGGAACAAAAAGAATAGATTAAAAAAAAAAGGTGTTTCAGAAAACAGCTCCCTGCGAAAAAGAAACTGGGAATAATGACCATTTACTGTGTTCTTATATAAAAAAATCTACAACTATTGAAATACATTTGACTCTACAATTAACTCACTGTTGCCTCAGGTTTAAAGTCTAACACCTCCAAAAACTCTCAGGACTTTTTAACAACTAGATTTTTCTTCCTGCCTGTTCTGCTCTCAATTTGTGAGATAATCAAAGCATGAAAAGACAAAATTCATGGACAAAGTCACACAGGAGCTGGGCATGCATTTTCAGAAAGTGCAAGGATCAGGTTTTCCAAGCTGACAGGGAAGTCCTTGGCCCTTGTACTTTAGGTGAATTGGCCTGCCTGATGTCATATCATTCCAGTAAAACACTATAGTACTGTGACAGCAGTGTAGAAGGTATAGTTGAGAATCATATAGCATGGTTGTGACTTGAGTAGAGGTTATGCCTCTTGTTCTACATCTCTTCATCAGTTCACCTTTAAGTTGCTTGCTGTTGAATTGTCTGAAAGCACAGTTGTTCCAGATCTTCTCACTGTACCTTACTAAAAAACAGAACTTGTAGCATTCCAAACAAGCATTCTCTCATATATTGAGAATCACATGAAACCACCCTGACTTATTAAACCAAGCAGAGTGATACAAGCAAAGTCAGCACTTTGCCCACATTTATTTCTGCCTTCAGCCTTATCACAACCTGCTATAGCTTTTGATTAGTGACCCTACAGTGGTGAAAATAACAGCCTTACTGAATATAATCACACCTGAATATATTACCCTTCCTTCCATCCTTTTGATTTTAAAAACCAACCTGTTCAGATGTGTTAGAACATTACTGTGAAACAGGTGGACTTGAAACCAGGCCTTCTAGCTCAGAATCAGGGACATTGTCATTGCATTACAAGGACCTTTAATTTGTCCTTTTTTACTCTTCAGCAGAGGGAATGCAGCTGTTGCTCATCAAAGCTAATAAATTATATGTAGCCTACCAATACCCATCATTAAAAACTAATTAAGTAAGTTGTAAATTGGACAAAGAGATAAACATAATACTAATTAATGTATTACAATTTTTCATCAATTGTTTAAGGTGAATTGACAGTTTAAGGTGAAATCACAGTTTAAGATAAATTGACTATACCAGACAAGATTGCAGTTATTAATTCTTCTAGACTCGTCTTCCTAATGACTCGCAAATCTATATTTCTAGATTTTTTTTCTAAATCTTACTTTAACACAAATTAGAATCAATACGACACAAGTATCAAAAGGCAAACAAGAGTCACTTTGAGTTTCATGAGAATGATTATCATTTAGCAAGAAATACATCTATGGACAGTTTCTCCTTCAGGTTCTAATAACTCTGATTCTGTAGCCTTCCTGAATGTTTTCAACTGACCAACCAATAATCTCCAGTTCATTATTTAGTCACTACAGGAGAAGTGTCTAGCTCTTTAATGTCTTGGACATACACACACAGCTTCTGGATCCAGCTTGAAAAAATACCTCTAAAACATTTTGTCTCCTTTTCTGACAATGTTGTTTCTGCTCTTTACAAGTAATATTTGTGTTCTTCTTTCTTTCTTTCTCTGTCTGTTTTCCCTTTGTATGTGCCGATTACCTTCCCCTCCAGTTTCTTTGCTTTTACCTCTTCATATAGTTGTTTGCTCAATTTCCTTCCTGTTTGTACTGCTGTCAGGTAAAGGATTGCCAGGCCATATGGACTACACACTTTGTTATCCTTGAAAATTATGATTAATCATGTTGCAATTAATGAAAACTATTAAAAGTCCTTTTCAAACATTCATAAAACTGTTACAGATTTCACACACTTTTCAAGAAATTACAATTTTCCCTTACAATATTGCTTCCAGATCAAAGGCTGTCACACTGCACATACACTGTGTAAAATATATGCATCGTAATTTATGAATTAGTCATATATAAATAAATGTCCATGTTATTCCAGGTACATAGTTGTGTTCTAAAAATGAAACAGGCAGTGGGGATATTGGTCTATTGACAAATATCCACTGAATGGCAAGTTCACCCCCAGAAATGAAGCATGGTAAGATGGATATAAAATAGAATATTAGAGTCATAGAACCCTACAGCACGGAGACAGGCCTTTTGGTCCAAACTGGTCCATGCTGACCCCAATGTCTGCTTATGCTAACCCCATTTCTCTGCACTAGGCCCATATCCTTCTAATCCTTTCCTATCCATGTATTTGTCCAAATGCCTTTTACATGTTATTAATGTACCTACCTCAAACACTTCCGCTGGCATCTCATTCCATTTGTGTACCACCCTCTGTGTAAAAAATATTCCCCTCAGGTTCCCATTTATTCTTTCCTCTCTAACCTTAAACAGATGGCCTCTAGTCCTTGACTCCCCAACCTTGGGAAAAAGACTGAGTGCATTCACCCTACCCATGCCTCTGATGATGTTATACACCTCTATCAAGTCCACTCTCAGTCTCCTCTGCTCTAAAAAAGAAGTCTTGAGTCTTCTATGCTCTAAAAAAGATTCTTGAGTCCAGGCAACATCTTCGTAAATTTCTTCTGCTCTTCTTCCAGTTGAATTACATCCTTCTCATAACAAGCTGACCAAAACTGAACACAATACTCCAAGTGTGGCCTCACAAGCATCCAGTATAACTGCAACATAGCTTCCTAATTTCTATACTCAGTGCCATGACTGATGAAGGCCAATGTGCCAAAACCCTTCTTCATTCCCCTGTGTCCCTGTGACTCCACTTTTAGAGAACTATGAACCAAAAATCCAAGATCCCTTTGTTCCACTAAATTCCTTAAGGTCCTACTATTCACCATGAAACTGCTATCTTGATTTGACTTTTCAAAAAGGTTTATATCAGAGTGGTGCTGGAAAAGCACAACAGGTCAGGCAGCATCCGAGGAGCAGGAATATCTACATTTCAGGCAAAAGCCCTTCATCAGGAATAGAGGCAGGAAGCCTCAAGGGTGGAGGCTTCCTGCCTCTATTCCTGATGAAGGGCTTTTGCCCGAAATGTCAATTTTCCTGCTCCTCGGATGCTGCCTGACCCACTATGCTTTTTCAGCACCACTATGATGTAAGCTCTGGTTTCCAGCATCTGCAGTCCTCACTTTTGCCCAGCTGACTTTTCAAAATACAGGACCTCACACTTATCAGTATTAAACTCCATTTGCCATTTCTTGGCCCACTTCCCCAGTTGATCAAGGTCCTGCTGCAAATTCTGATAACCTTCTTTACTGTCAACAATTCCACCTATTTTAGCGTCATCAGCCAACTTACTAATCATGCCTTGTACATTCTCATCCAAATCATTGATATAGGTAACAAACGGTAACGGGTCCAGCATTGATGCCTGCAGCACTCCATGAGTCACAGACCTCAAGTCCAACAAATATCTTTCCACTATTACCCTCTGCTTACTACCATTATGCCAATTGTGTATTCAATTTGCCAGCTCATCCTAGATTCCATGCAATCTAACCTTCCATATTAAAAATGCATAAGTAGTTTAGCATTTCTCAAGTTCCATAATGTTAAATCAGACATTCTTGGATGAGACAGAGAGAGTTATAGATTAGATTAGATTACATTACAGTGTAGAAACAGGCCCTTCGGCCCAACAAGTCCACACCAACCCGCTGAAGCGCAACCCACCCATACCCCTACATTTACTCTTACCTAACACTACAGGCAATTTAGCATGGCCAATTCACCTGACCTGCACATCTTTGGACTGTGGGAGGAAACCGGAACACCCAGAGGAAGCCCACGCAGACACAGGGAGAACGTGCAAACTCCACACAGTCAGTCGCCTGAGGCGGAAATTGAACACGGGTCTCTGGTGCTGTGAGGCAGCAGTGCTAACCACTGTGCCACCGTGTTGCCCACATGGTGTTGATGGAAGCAATATAATGTGGTATTCACTGACTTCCAAAAATTAATTTTATATAGTATTGCACAATACACTCATGAGCAAACTTAGAATTCATGGAATAAAAGTATTAATAGCAACATAGAATTATCTAAGTGACAGGGAATGGAGCTTATTGGTTAATGGTTTGTTTTTGCTTAGAGAAAGGTTCCGCAGGGATTGTTGTTCGGATTTCATTCTCTTGTTGATATATGTTAATGACCCAGACTTTCTTGTAGGAGACATAATTTCAAAGTTTTAAAAGTGCTGTGAACTGTGAGGCAAATAAAACAGAACTTCAGTCAACAATTTAGTGTACTGAGCAACCAAGTGGCAAATGGCATTTAATAAAGAGATATTTGAAGCTGATTATTTTCATAGGAAGAGAATGTATGGACAATATGAAGCATGTATAGGCAATATATACCATGAAAGTATATAAAGGAGTGAAGAAGCAAATGGACCAGTGTGTAGATAAATATAAACCACTAAAAATTGCAGAACAGTTTGAAAGAGTAGTAAATAAAATGTACCATATTGTTGGTTTTACTAGTAGGAACATAGAATAGAAAAGCAAGGAAGTAATGTTAAACTTGTATAAAATATTGGATCAGCTTCTCCTGGAACACTGTGCCCACATTTAGAAAAGATGTGAAGGCACTAAAGAGGGTCCAGAAAAGATTCATGAAAACGATTCCAGGGATGAGAAACTTTATTTATGTGGATATATTTGAGGAGTTGGGATAATTATCGTTGGAGAAGAGGAAAATGGGAGGAGATTTGATGAGGTTTTCAAAATTTTGAGGAGTTTAACAGGGTAGAAACTATTTCCATTGGTGGAATGATCAAGAACTAAAGGATGGACGTTAAAAGTTATGGATAAAATAAATAATGGGAACATGAAGACAAGTATTTTATTGTGTATCAAGTAGTTAGGATCTGCAATGCACTGCCTGAAAGTCTGGTGGAGGGAGGTTCATTCAAAAATTCAAGAGGAAATTTGATTGTATCTGAAAAGGAAGAATTGCAGGGTTATGGGGAGGAGACAGGCTGTGGATGAATTGCTCCTTCAGAGACCTAGCACTGATACATGGGCCAAATGGTCTCCATCTGCAATGAAATCACTTTATGAATCTGTGAGGAAATAAACATTCAAAAGTCCTAGTTGTACAATCTTTGCAAATATAATACATTTTTTATAAGTACAAGTTTAAACCTGAACTTGGAAGAATAAATCAGGTGACTGTCAGGCCTTTGATTTATTATTAGAGATAAAATTGAGTTCACTATTCTCCTTTATTTGGACACTATGATGTCTTTAAGCATCCAAATTGGCATTCCTGGCAAGCTGGTTCACTTTGACAGGAACTGCGTCAGATGCTGTATTGGAAATTATCCCCAGCAGTGCTATTTAAAGGCATCATCAGATACTTGGAAATTAATGGTTTGTTTTCTTCTTTCAACTGTTCCTTAGATCTATAAGCTTTTCGTTCTTTCAGAATTTGTTAATGTTTCGATAGTCAGCACTTAATGGTTTGAAAGCAGGTGCTGAAGTACTTTTTTTATTGACTTAAATGTTCTCAACAGACCAGTTGCTCTCATACAGCAGTAAATCTGTAATCCCTCCTCTAAGCATAGAGTTTGACTGCAACAACAAAGGGGGCAATCAGAGCAGCCCGGTTATGAGAAGTGCAATTGGGGTGCAAGACAGAAGGGCTCTCAGCAGGAGAGTTTTTCCACAGAAGATGTTTCAGGAATAATTCTCCAACCTGATTTTTGAGGATGATTAACTTTTGAGAAGCTTATGTCCCATAAGAAAGCCCAAGACTGAAATTTGCAGTCACAAGTCCAATCTCAGGACAAGGCAAGCAAATCATTGCTTGTAATTGTCAAATTTTCTGAGACTTTAATGACCCCAGCTTCTTCCAAACATGATCATTCAGTTTGTAGTGTTTTGCTATATAAGGGAGGTTGCTGAGACTCTCCATACGAAGGAAGATAAGGTAATTTAATTCTCACTTTCCAGAGGCAAGCAGGTACAATAAGTCTGAAAGTTTGCAAGCTTCTCCACAGTTCAGGGTACAACTGACTGCGTACATATCGTTTTGTGTTAACTCAGTCGTGTATCTGAATGGGATTCCAACCCTTCAGCTTCCAAGTGATTGTGTGACCATTGACAGTGAATCATAGAAGTCAGTGCTTGATAAGCTGGCAGCAGCTGTGGCATCCCATCACGCCCATGGCATTTCAGCTACTGTGGTAAACAGAAGTGCATTTATTCAGTGAGAAGCACTATCTGAAGATGTGGGAATAGGCTGTCACAGGAAATCAGGAATAGTACACCATTGCAGTCCTAATGTAACAATTCTGATTCCACTGCCTGAATTGCTCTGGAGGAGAGCTGCTGACATAGACCATAGAACATAGAACAATACAGCGCAGTACAGGCCCTTTGGCCCTCGATGTTGCGCCGATCCAAGCCCACCTAACCTACACTAGCCCACTATCCTCCATATGCCTATCCAATGCCCATTTAAATGCCCATAAAGTGGGAGAGTCCACCACTGCTACTAGCAGGGCATTCCATGAACTCACAACTCGCTGAGTAAAGAATCTACCCCTAACATCTGTCCTATACCTACCACCCCTTAATTTAAAGCTAAGCCCCCTCGTAATAGCTGACTCCATACATCTCCTGAATAAGAACAAAGAACAAAGAAAAATACAGCATTGAAGCAGGCCCTTCAGCCTCCAGGCCTGCACTGACACATTTTGCCCTTCCATACTGAAACTATCTTCACTTACAGGATCTATATCCCCCTATCTCCTTCCTATTCATGTATTAGTCCTGAGGTTTCTTGAAAGCTGCTATTGTGTCTGCTTCCACCACCTCCTCTGGTAATGCATTCTAGGTACTCATCATCTTTTGTGTGAAAAATGTACCTTGCAATCTCTTTTAAAGATCCCCCCCCCCCCCCCCATGTCTTTTAAAATTCCCCGCTTGCACTTTGAACCTGTGTTCCTTACTAATTGATCCCTCCACTCTGGGAAAAAGCCTCATATTTTCCACTCTATCCATGCCATTCACAATCTTATAAACTTCTATCAGGTCGCCCCTCAATTTCCTGCATTCCAGTGAAAACAAACCCAATCTACCTAGCCTTTCTTCATAGCTAAAATACCTCCATACCAAGCAACATCTTGGTAAATCTTTTCAGTACCCAATGCATCCACATCCTACTGGTAGTGTGGTCACCAGAACTGTATGTAATTTTGCAAGTGTGGCCTAACTAAATTTCCATAAAGCTGCAGTATAACTTGTTTATCCTTATACTCAATGCCCCTTCCAATGAAGGAAAGCATGCTGTAGCCCTTTTATCACTACCTTATCTACCTGCACTGTTACCTTCAGTGATCAACGGATCTGCACACGCAGATCCCTCTGCATATCAATACTCTCAAAGGTTCTGCTATAAGTTATCAGTTGAGAAACTGAAAAGCAAAAGGAGAAGCTGGAGTTGAGAATGAGAAAGACGAAGTTCGACTTAGATAGTCCTTTTCTGCCTGGACTCTATGTGACCAAAAAATTAATATCTAATTGGTCAAAAAGTTTAACTGCACCATTGCATTCATCATTATTCCCACGTTCCCTCCTTTCCTCTGACACTGACTATCATATCACTTCTTTCTTTTTTATGATATAAGAATAAATCAAATGCAAAACATATATTTAAATTCAAATTTATATCTTGACTATATCATAATATATGCAAGACTAATCACGTTTGTGCTTTCCTTGGCGTCTGAACTGTGTGCCTTTGATCTGATGTTTTTGCAAACTGTTTCCTCATTGGTTACAATACAGTTGGTTAAAAACTTCCAGCTTTCAGTGCACAGGACCACAGCCACTCTTGGAGGACAACTTTAAGGAAGTCTGCACTTCGATGGCCCAGCCGTACCAATTTGGTGTGAATTGCAACAGTCTGGATTAGTGAGCTGACAAAGAACAGCAAAAGTGTTGGCAGTGTGGAACGGAGGGGTGGAAGCAGAGACACTACAACAAATTCACGCTCCTTGAAGCCACTACTGCTCTCTTGGGAAGTGCCTCGGCACTGCCGGAATTCTATTGGAAAGCAGAATGTTGGAGCGTTGCAACATAATTGCAGACCATTCAAGCAAAGGTTTCCACAACGAAGATGTCAGCAGTCTGAACTTACCTGGCAGCAGGTTGAATTTGCAAGTATCTAGTTAAGATTGCATGACACCAGTCTGAGCTTTCACTGCACACTCAGAAATTCAATGGAAACTGATGCAATGCTGCTTCATCTCAGCATTTCTGCAGCAAAGTTGATAGAGGTGATTACGTGTTCTCTGTTAGAAGGAATGGGCTCCAAGATTTGCACAAAACTCAGTGCCAAGTCAATGCTGATCCCATATATTTCTTGATGTTGAACACAAGTCTACGAGCACATTTCCAGTTAAGGTGTATTAAGCATTCCTTGAGCCGCTCAATCTTTCTTGTTCTGTTAATTATTGAAAATGATGACTGAGTTGTCTGTAACAGAACTAGCATGTGAACTCATCCTCTGGTGAGTTGTCAACTGCACAGTCCTGTTCTCTTGGTGTGGCAACAGCACACATAGGGTGGTGTCTCAGCAGGTACACATCCTGCTTCTGCACTATCCTCAAAGTTATGTGCAGTATCAATATCTGAGCTCATGGCTGCCATTGAGACATCGAGTGATCATATGTCTTCATTTTCATTCTTGTTCAGGCTGCATTGCCTACACAGGCTCTGGGTTCTTGAGTTTCTAAAAGTACATTGAGTCAAGGTTAGAACTGTGATGGGGAGATAGAAGAGAAAGTTAGAAGTGCAAGTTTACACTATCAGTAATCTCCCCCTCATAAGAACTTGTGGAATGAGGGAGACATGCAATGAGAGGAGAAGGATTAGGCACATAAATCACCATTAGCCCTTCGATTCAAAGACGACATCAAGTCAGAGTCATGTGTTTCCACCTTGTGTCTCCTTGTGACTGAGTAGCTGAATCCAGCTGAGCAGACCATTCGTCATTGAGGCAGGAGAACCTACAGAGCATATTTATTTCCCTTATCTTTCCTTCATGGAGTTGTTGGAACTCAATAGATGATGTTGTTTACATATAATAGAGTCATAGAGTTGTAGTGTTATACAGCACGGAAACAGATCCTTCAGTCCAACTTGTCCATGCCGACCAGATAACTCAACCCAATCTAATTCCACCTGTCAGCACCCGGCCCATATCCCTCCAAACCTTTTCTATTCATATCCTCATCCAGATGCCTTTTAAACGTTATAATTGTACTAGCCCCCACCACTTCCTCTGGCAGCTCATTCCATACACGTATGAAAAAGTTGCACCTTAGGCCTCTTTCATATCTTTCCCTTCTTACCCTAAACCTGTGCCCTCTAGTTCTGTGCTCCTTCATTCCAGGGAAAAGACTTTGCCTATTTATTCTCTCCATGCCCCTCATAATTTTACAAATCTCTATAAGGTCACCCCTTAGCCTCCCTCGCTCCAGGGAAAACAGCCCTAGCCTATTCAACGTCTCCCTGTAGTTCAAATCCTCCAACCCTGGCACATCCTTGTAAATCTCTTCTAAACCCTTTCACGTTTCACAACATCTTTCTGATAGATAGAAGACCAGAATCGCATGCAATATTCCAACAATGGCCTAACCAATGTCCTGTACAGATGCAACATGACCACCCAATTCCTGTACTCAATACACTGACACATAAAAGAGAGCATGACAAACGCCTTCTTCATTATCCTGTCTACCTGCGACTTTACTTTCAAGGAGCTATGAACCTGCACTCCAAGGTCTCTTTGTCCAACAACACTCCCTAGGACCTTACCATTAAGTGTATAAGTTTTGCTTTGCTGTCATTCGAGGACAGGCTAATGGTCTTGTATGGAAATTTGAAAAGATAGAGAATGGGTTGCAAATCTGTGGCAGAGTGGGCATGACGTCCATAGAGTAGGTCAATGGTTAATGTGGTCAGTTTAATTTTAGCATAGAGGTCACTGGGGTTAAAGAGGTTTCACTGAGTTAGCATTTAATGCATACACCAGGGAGTGGTGTATCTTTAATGAAGTGAATAACCTCATGCGAAGTACCTTTAAGAGAGAATTAAAGCTGCTTTGGCACTGACTGCATGCAAGCACTTGTCATGTGACTGACTAACAGTTTCAGAGTGTCCTGGAAAATTGAAAATATGTCACATTTGGCTGTTTCCTAATTCCTCAGTTGTTTTGACCACAATTCAAATCTAACCAATCAGTTCAAATTTTGCCCTATGCACTAAAACCCAATCAAATTTGAATTTATTGTTTTGACAACATCAAACCAATGAGACAATCCGATGTTTGGCATATAACGAAGCATTTCGGAGAGTTAGCTAGCGAGAGCGACCAACTGCCATTGTCAGAGTTACTGCCAGCAAATCACCCTCTATCAAAGGTAACTTTTCATATAAGATATTGCTGCAGCAAAAGACCAAAGACGACCCAGGAAGATCTACAGCCGGAGGAAGACAGACACTAGAGACAACAGCCGCTGCCTGGTTTTGAAAATTAAGTTGATATAATTTTAATAGGGGCTTTTATTGGAACAATATTATTATAAAGTGGGAGATAGATAAAAATTTAAGAAAAAGGAGGCTTAGAGTTGTAAATTGTTGTTTAATATTCACTTTTACAGTTAAATAATAAATTGATATTTGTTCTTTAAATGGCTGAATTTGGGAGTTCTCTGTCACTCATACTTTAAAAGCTTACAAGGTGAGGTGAGCCTTTCTGGGTGTTTAGTTTAATTAGCAGAGGGAAAGGAAGGCTGCGTGTCTCACTGCCTGCAAAAGGAGAAGAATGTTGAAGCTGCAAGATGGTTCCAGTCATCATGGTTTGACAGGTTGTTGAAATCTCACCTACAACCCATCAATACCATATGAACAATGATAGTATACCAAGGTCCATCATTACACAAAGACACACATAGGGTTCCGTTAGGGTATGCAGATAACTTCATCTCCAATCCTTTCAGACCAGCCATTGGTCACTGTATCAGCAATAGTGCTTCCCAAAATAGTCAGCACTATCCTCTCCATAGGAGTGTAAATATACAAAATCACAACTTCAGCTGCATCCAGACTGGACCACCTTCTATTGCAAAAGTGAGGGAAGTGTGTATTTTAGAGACATATAGTCTAGTGTATGATGTAATGGATTATGTTGTTGTCACAGTTGGACAGATGACATTGGGAAAGCTGTGAAAAATGTATTTAAGGCTTGCAACAACAGTGTAAGAGTGTGAAAGTGAGATAGAGCTTACACATGTTAGGTATTCATAGAGATTTTGGTACAAGAGTGATAAAGGTATCATGAATTGAGCAGTGCCTGAAGCTAGCCAAACAGCTGATGAGTTATGGCATTTGAAAATGCATTTATTAGACTTGACAGTTTGTGAGAGATCACAAAGCATTTCCTACTCTCCATCCAGGTCCTCAGAGCTATATTCCTGTAATAGGCTTGAGCAATTTTTTTTGACACTGTTGGTTGAGCATGTGTCTGGAGGACCTTGTGATCGCTAAGGATATCAGATATTTCACCTCCATCCCACCTTTCAACCAAGTACAATATTTGAAAATCATGTTGCCTGCCCTTTCACATGGTTAGCTTTTGCTGATCATTTTGCAACATATTGTTTGTAGGAGCTACAGTTCAGCTTTACATAACACTAAGCAGAAACATTATCAGGCTGCTATTGAGTACAGCCAACAATAGTGCCGGAAACATTGGCTACTTGTTAAAGCATTAAGGAAGCTCTGTCCTGAGCATTTATAAATTAAAATGCATTCTTTAAATCACAAAGCAACTCTCCCTCTGTTACATTGCATTGCATTATTCAATTTTTAATTTAATTGTACAATATAAGTCACTGGAATATGGGAATATCCAAGTGACTTATTTTGTACAAATAAAATAGAAGTTGAACATATAGACAGTGACAGGAGTTAAAAGAGAGAAATTGCAAACAACGATTAAATGATCACAAAGTCCAAAGTCAAATATGCAAAAAGCAAACATCTCATGAAATATCACAACTGACAAAGTACAGTTACATCTATTTGCTTGTTAAGCACCCAAGACTGTATGACATCTATTTGCTTGTTAAGCACCCAAGACTGCTCTGATTAAAGTCCCCAGCCTCATAGCTTTCTTTGGGTAACTCAAGAGATTCAAAGAAAGAGAAGGGACGCAAGAGAGTGAAATCCATGAAGTCTAATTAAATGCAATGGCATCCAAACATTTAGTGATGAAAATGATCAAATGATGCACAAACTTAGCATTAGCGCTGAGTTCCAAATATAAGGCTTTTGATGATAACATGCACTGTGGCTAATGTATATGCTTTCATTAGTAATAGGTTGAGCAATCACAGCAACCGTGGAGGTTGATAAATTTACAAAGCACTGAAGATGAAAGTTATCTTGAGCCACTCAAGCTATGTTTTGCCCACAGCAATTTCATAGAAATGTATTTTGAATAATCTGGTGTAGAATTGGAGGATTACTTTGCAAGAAATAGTTTTTTTTTTCTGTATGACTGCGTGACAGAGCAACCATCAAAGAACTAAATGTCCCTAATATTCTTGTAGATCAGTAATGCCTTCTGGATGAGTTAGAAATGTTTGCAATAATTTATGCTGAAGTAATGTTGTGTATTTCCAACTGCTTGTGAGTTTTGTTTTGCATGAAACATATATTTTAAAAGGCCATGAAACAGAATTTAATTTTCATGGATTTTAATTTGTTCATGTGATGTGCATGCCAGTACTAATTGCCCATCCTTAACTGCCCTGGAGAAGGTGGTGATGAGCCAGCTTCTTGATCACTGCAGTTCATTTGATGCAGGTTATACCCATAGTGTCATTAGGAAGGCAGTTCCAAGATGTGGATCCAGTGATGGAGTAGAAACAGAGAGATAATTCAAATTGAAGATGGCACGTGACTAAGGCCAGAACAGAGAAGGTACATCAGGACAAATAACTGGAGTCTGGGACACTAGGAGACAGGACAGGAGCAACACTGGGACTTGTGAGTTCTGTTCCTGCCCCTGTGCGTGACTTAGAGGGAACTTACAAATGGTGGTGATGTCCTTGTTTGCCCTTGCCTTTTTAAATGGTAAAGGTTATTGGTTTGGAATTTACTGTTGCTGAAGTCTTGGAGAGTTGCCAAGGCTACTGTGAAACTAATCATTTTAATCTTATATCCATAGAAGAAGACATATTTTCTGCTGCAATGGAGGAAGTGTCATCTTTCATTACATATATTTTTTCTTCTAAAATTCTCTAATAATTTTTTTTTGAGAGACATCTTTTTGTTGGAATAATCCTTTCCAGTTTCATCGACTTGTTGAGAGATAAAGTAATAATTTGATGGAACTATGTAAATTCAACATTACTATTGGCGGGATGGAGGTGAAGAAATGTTTTTTGTTTAGTTTGTTATTGCCTCTAATATGAAGACTTCTATTTTCCAAAACATTATTAAACTGTTTTTTTTATAGATCCAGTGTTCTAAACTCAATTTACTTTCTTTGTTGCCAATTCCAGATGTGGATCATCTTTTGTGAAACAACATACTTCCTTATGTCAGTCCTGAGTTTTCCCAGGACATGCGTTGTTTTGTCCTGTTGTATGATGAATCTGTTTTGGGCTTACTTTCAACATTGCACTAAGTGTTTTCTCTACTAATATATGGTTTGCTTAATACCTTTTTAAAATTAATTTATCCTTCTAATACTTTTGATTATTTACTTCCAATAGTAGTTTCTTCTTTAATGAGAAAGAGAGAAAATGATAAGATTTAGCTTAAGATGTAGTATGAAAGATACAAAAACAAAATATCTTTCCAATTATTAAAAAATTTACTGCTCATAAAGAGGAATGTTTCTGCAATGTACTGTTGACATAAGTTAACTAATGTGAAGATATGAATAATTGCATGTATGCCAATGGCATAACTCTCATTTTACATTTATTTACAATAACATGAGCATAACAAATCTAAATTACCAACATGCACACTGATCAGGAAGAGCACGAAAGCATTTAAAACCACTCAGGGTGTGAATTGTGAATTTTATGCATTTGAATCCTTCTGGATGCTGTCGAAGATATAAGCAATATTCACAGTTTGCAATGCACTTTTTTTTAAATAAAGAAACTTACTGAGATTCTTTATACAAAACAAAATTACCTCATTCACTTTTGCCAAAGTTAAACAAGAGGAACATCATGGGGGTTTGACAGACTGCAGAGTATTGCCTGCGTACATATAGTATTGACTGCGGACAGATCACTTTGTATGTTCCTCAGTTGAACTCCGCCATTTTCACGAACAGAAAATAAATCCAGTCCCTCAATGTGCAACTGATATGCAACCTCAGGAATGATATTATGCAGGTGAATGCCTATTATTCTGGCAATGGTCATAATTTTTCAACCAGCCGTAGTCCTCTATTCCTCCTTATTTGAGCTAAAGTGAAAAGCTGAGAATACAGGGTGACGAATGTTATGTTTTCATGCCTTGCTGCTTGACTCTGTTCAGGATCACATACATGAGCATGAATTGTAGGCATACAATTAATGCCATGTTCCAATGAGGTACATTATAGAGTATGCATAGGCACCCTCAAAAGTTACATTTGTCACCTGGACTACTCTCGAACAGCCCTGAAGTGCTCAGCTGAGCAAGTACCAAAAGCATATTGTAAAATCCAGCCATTATATCTTTCACGCAAGTAGCAAGAACAGGTTTCTGGAGGACCAGAAGGATGAATGATTAGTACAACACAGAAAACCCCTTTCTGACCAGTTTCTATGTAATCTGATTATTCCTGAGTGACACAATTAATGAAATCTGGAATACTGCATAACTACCTTTGTACATTCTCATGTTGCCTGTCTTCTGTGTGCCTTGTTTCTCCTAATGTTCCTATGATGGACCTTTCTAGTGGTATGACGTCAATGTTAATGGATGTTGACCTCCAATTACAAACAAACAACAATAGAAAGAAACTCTGGGTCTAACTGTGGACTGTGCCTGGACATGGGGTGACAGCAGTGGGCTTGCTGACCGCCAGGTAATATCATAACTACTGATGATGTGGCAGGACTCAGAATAGAAATACTGTCATCCAGAGAGACAACAATAGATTCCTGTCCAATGAAGATATCATCATCTTCTAGTATGACACCTCAGCAATACTGATGAATTGTTGGAGAAGATACTGATAAATTGTTGCGATACCCTGGAAATCCCTTTGAACATTGGTATCCATATTCATGAAGGCAGCAAAATGTGGTTCTTCTTCAGAAATCATGCTTTTCATGGAATAGTCTTTGTATTGCAGTAGAAGTTGTGATATTTCCATTAGATGTTATGTAGTGGTGGGTTTCTCAGCTGTATTGATTGAAGTTTCCAACTTACATATTGCACAGGCTTTTTAAAAGACTTTTCTTGGTGCCAAGCAGTTTATTGTCAATATCTACAAAGTTTCTTCCATAATCTAACACATTAAAGCCCTCATCTGAATGTTCTGCAGTAGAACTAATGTTCGGCATCAACCTTCAGTGAGTTGGTATCTGGGAAATATATGAATTATGCATTCAATGCTTTTGTACTTCTCAGTTTGTTTCAGTTTGTAGCAGTCCCATATCATGTGAGATAGAAAATTCTATCTAGGTTTAAGTCCCCTGCAGGTCCTTGAGCATAAAATTCAAAACCGCCATTCCAGTTCAGTACTGAGGGAGCACCACACAGTTTGCAAAGCAATGTCTTGGCTGAGACATTTAACTGAAGTCTTTTCTAGCATCTCAGGTAAATGCGAATGATTCCATGCTGCTATATTGAAGAAGAGGAGCAGAATTCTCTGCAGTGTTCTGGCCAGTATTTATATCTCAATCAACATAATAAAAGCAAATGATTATGCCACTGTCACACTGTTAGAGACAAAAATAAACCTGCACGTGCTGGAATCCAAAGTAGACAGGCAGGAGGCTGGAAGAACACAGCAGGTCAGGCAGCATCAGGAAGTGGAGAAGTTGATGTTTTGGATGTAATCCTTCTTTAGACTGTCACATTGTGGGAGCTTACTTTTGCAGTATTTAGAGTCATAGAGATGTACAGCATGGAACAGACCCTTCAGTCCAACCCATCCATGCTGACCAGATATCCCCACCCAATCTAGTCCCACCTGCCAGCGCCCGGCCCATATCCCTCAAAACCCTTCCTATTCATATACACATCCAAATGCCTCTTAAATGGTGCGATTGTACCAGCCTCCACCACTTCATCTGGCAGCTCATTCCATATATGTACCACCCTCTGCGTGAAAGCGTTGCCCCTTAGATCTCTTTTATATCTTTCCCCTCTCACCCTAATCCTATACCCTCTAGTTCTGGACTCCCTGACCCCAGGGAAAAGACTTTTTGCCTATTTACCCTATCCATGCCCCTCATAATTTTGTAAACCTCTATAAGGTCACCCCTCAGCCTCAGACTCTCCAGGGAAAACAGCCCCATCCTGTTCATCCTCTCCCTGTAGCTCTAGTCCTCCAACTCTAGCAACATCTTTGTAAATCATTTCTGAACACTTTCAAGTTTCACAACATCTTTCTGCTAAGAAGGAGACCAGAATTGCACGCAATATTCCAACAGTGGCCTAACCAATGTCCTGTACAGCCGTAACATGGCCTCCCAACTCCTGTACTCAATACTCTGACCAATAAAGGAAAGCATACCAAATGCTTTCTTCACTATCCTATCTACCTGCGACTCCACTTTCAAGGAGCTATGAATCTGCGCTCCAGCAACACTCCCTAGGACCTTACCATCAAATGTATAAGTCCTGCTAAGATTTGCTTTCCCAAAATGCAGCACCTCGTATTTATCTGAATTAAACTCCATCTGCCTCTTCTCAGCCCATTGGCCCATCCGGTCAAGATCCTGTTGTAATCTGAAGTAACCCCCTTCGCTGTCCAACACCTCCAATTTTTGCTGTGGTACTACCTACATTCCATCAATAACTGCATTGAAAAAAACGTACAATATTGGCTGTAAATATCTTTCAGGTCAATGTCCTCTATGTTCCTTTTTTTACTGCAAAAGCTAATTAATGGACAGGATCTCTAAATTATTCTGCTTTGCTGTGTAGGTGTGATTACTTAAAGGTTCTGCAATATACTTGGACTGCAAGGGAAATTCTGTATTGCAGCCATGCTGCTAATCATTCAGATGTTCATATTTGTGCAAAATCCTTTGTAAGTACAATTATTTCCTGTTAATCATGCTATATGTATGAGGATGATAAAAGTCCTATGAATTGGCGGGCTGAGTACTGATTGAATTCCTTTAACCTGACTCCTGCACAATTACAGAAGAGTCATAGGACTTGAAATGTTAACTCTGCTTTCTCTCCACAGATGCTGCCAGACCTCTGAGACTTTTCCAGCATTTTCTGTTTTTGTTTCTGATTTCCACCATCTACAGTTACTTGTTTTTTTTTTAACAGCACCGTTGGGCTTGGTGTCTTAAGACATGCAGATCCTCCTCCTGCTGACTTTTAAAATAAGCATTGTGTCACTCTGAAAGTGATGGTTGTGAGTGAAGGTGTCTCTCCAGACAAAGACAGAAGGATTAGATTAGTAGATAGGCCCCTCATTGATCCCTCCCTGTCCATGAGTAGGCCAAGGACTTAGTGATGCTCCTTTCCATGATAGCCACCAGTCTCATCCATGAGTATTACAATATGAATGGTGTGTATTTTTTTGCTTCTTCCTTCTCCCTCAAGACACATAAAGGTGCATCACTGAGTGTCCTGCTATATGTGGCTGGTATGGATTTAAGGCTGCCAGTGTATAACCCATATGAGACTTGTAACGGTACTAAGTATATGTGAGTAAAGTAAATCATATGATCTCCAATTTAACCTGCAAGTTCTTTCAACTTGTGTTCACTATCCAAAAGCAGATGTGATTGAATTTGCAGCAGAAATAGTTAATTATTTTAAATTACAAAATGTGAATAGTTATACCAGATTTATGTAATTTTCAAATAATAATTGAACAGGTTTTTCACTGAACTGGCTAAAAGATTTTGTGTCCAAATGTTCAAAAAAGCAGAGCAGCAGGGACATCTGAAAAGGTGAATTGTGATGATGTTCTGGGAATAACTACACTGCTTTTGAATCTGGGGAAGTCACAGTTATTAATCAAGGCTTTAGTACAGTCTATCATCCATTCAGTCATACAGGCTTAACATATACTCATTTAACTAAAAATGGGGGAATCATTTATTGACTTTATAGCTAAACCTGAGCTAAGGAAAGCTCCTATTGATTCCAAAATTTAGCCTGATGGTCAAGAGTGATCTTCCAAGTAAAAGGCAATTTTTTAAAATGAGAAATATGAATTGGCAAAACTAATGATTGAACATACTTTATGATGGGGCAACATTGATTGTTGAAATGTCTGAATACTTTTCTTGCTTTCTTGTTTGTGCTACCTGACTTTTCTGGATGACATTTCTAAGATTCTTTACCTTATAGTGAGGTAATTGGTAACACCAGGGTCTGCATTGTTGAAGCCAGGGAAGAAATTATTAAACTGTGGGCCTGAGAAGGATATAGTGATTGTTTTGCAGGAAGATTTAATAAAGAACTGGTTATTTTACATCTTCTGAGATTCAATTACAACAATTACTTAGGATCTTCATTTGCTGTCTGTAAGATATGAATGGTTTGCAATTTTTACTTGACTATAACACTTCATATCAATCTGCAATAAGAAATGCATGCCACATTAGTGGAGTTACTTCTGTTTTGATCAGCACTGCAGCCAGAACATTGACAAATTAATTTCTCCCTATTTCATCAAGGTTCTTTTCAAGTCTTAGAATATTGATGAGGTGCTGTTTGTCTATTTTGGTCCTATATTCCCTGGAAGTGCGATGGCTGTTTTCCACTGAATTCTTCCTCATGTCAGTAGGCCATTCAACACAATGTGCTAGCTCTCCTCTTTTTTTCCTCCTCCCTCCCCCTGTGATATGGCTCTCAAAATCAAATGTATGAGAACAACTTGAACTTACCAGTTTGGATTCTCCTGCTGTTGGCTGTTAACATCATAGCAGGAATATATAAGCCTACTATCAAGCTATTCCACCCATATCTACCTTTCAAGTAAGATAGGCTTCAATGATCAGGGACCATTTCCGTGTTCCTAAAAGGAATCTAACATTATTTCTCAGACGTTAATTGAAAGGATTATCAGACTGCCATTTTCAAAGTGGTACCTGATTCCATCCTATTAACTTAGTATTACCTCCCAAACCTGCAATACACAATATGCTAATTTGCAGAAAAATATATGTTAACGAGTCTCAATTGAGCCAACAACCTATAACAATCTGATTTGAAATTGAAACAAACATAGAAAATGCTGGAGAAACTGAGTAGGTCTGGCAGCATCTGTGGAGAGAGAAATGAAATTAATATTTTGAATCTGTTATCATCCTTCTTCATTTGAAATTGATTTAATTATGATGTTGACAATCTAGCCCAATTCAACTTAAATTCACATTATATCAACATTAAACAAAAGGTACTTGGGTTTCATTGCTGGATCAAATTATAGGGAAGAAAATTTTAAGTTTGCGTGACTTAAAACTGTCATAATTCCCATGGAGACCAATAAATTTTAAGAAGAGGTATGGCTTTCCCTGGGATTAATGAAAGGAATAGATATTAAAAGGTTTTACCTTTTTAGTCGTCTACTGGAGCAAGCAAACATAGACGAAGCTTTAGTTAATAGAAAACTATTGCACCAAACTGCAGAAAAGTTATTGCCCCATGAAATAATTAACACAACTACAATTATTTATGATGTGTTCCCAGTAGATATGTAGCCTTGAAGGTTCAGTTGCACATTTTGAAGCAAACTCCCTCTTCCCAGTCTTGTGAGGGTGAGTCTTCTGGTGAACATTGATCCAGTCAAGCTTCTCAGTAACCACAAGTTCTCTTACAGTGACAAGGTGCACTCACTGATCCTGAAAGTTTCAAACATCCCTCTCTTTGAACAAATAATAGTTCATGTTGGCACCCTGCTCAGTTGCTATTCCAAAATAATCTTTCATCTGCTTTTCTCCACATCTCGAAGACTAAGTGTCTCTGTCCAGAAAATTAGGTGCCATTATTTTGTGACAAGGTATGAAGCCTATTATTTGATTTGAGCTTCTTCCCCTATGACAACAAACTCGCATCGTACAAACTAAAGTAGAGTTTAGTATGATTTTTCCATCCCCATTTTTTTGGGCCCTACTTTGGCACTTTAAATTGAGGGATAGATTTCATAACATGACCAACATATCCAGTCTCTCATTTATTACAAAAATATCCACTTAAATACAAGTTATTTCCGAATCCTTCCTACAGGAAATGATCCAATTTTCATAAGGAACTGAAGGAAACATTACTTGTAAAACAAACTAATTTTTTGACCCAAGAATGCATGAGCTTGCGCTATTCACTGTGCTTTATACAAACATAACAACTTGATTCAAAATTATCTTTGGTATGCTTGTGATGCAGCAATAACAGATCATTATTCATGAATCACAGAAAGTTATTAGTAACCAGGAACACTAATGGAATGTTACATTTTATTGTGGGGGGAATTGAATGCAAGAGGACGAAGATGACGTTGGACATTAGTGAGATTGCATCTGGAGTACTGTGGACAGTATTGGTCATCATACTTGTGGAAGGGTGTCAATGGATTGGAAGCAGTTCATGGAAGGTTTATTAGACTATGCTTGGAATGAGCCGATTATGTTATAAAGGAAAGGCTAAACAGGCCAGGCCTGTAGCCTTTGGAGTTTGGAAGAATCAAAGTTAACTTAATTTAAACATTCAAGATCCTGAGAGGACTTGACCAGGTGGATATTGAAGGGATGTTTCCTCTTGTGGCAGAATCAAGCAAAACAGAATACAGTAGCAAGCATGTTTTAAAAAATAGACAGATTTTGTTCCAAGTCTGAAATCCAGTTGAGCTAAATCTGTGAGCACCTATAACAGTACCAATCAATTTTAACAATATCAATGAATACTGACAGTTCTTAGCCAGCTTAACAATTGTTTGACAGTTGATGTTCTAATTAGATAGTCCAGTTTTATGCATGTATATGTCTGCTTTTAACAATCCCAAAGTTCAACTTATCTCTCTAAGTGAAACTGAACTCTCCCCTAAAGGATGTGCTTTCTTGTCTCTGTCAAAGGACACCTGACTTCTCAAAATTAAGTCTTGGAGTCACATAAAAAGGAATACCTTACATCGTCAAAAGACTATCCTGACTATCCAATGAATCTATAAGGTTCAGACCTGTTCTAGTTATATCTAGTTGACACACGTGGGTTTCAGATATCTACCTCACCAAAATCACACAATTGGATGTAGTCACTGATTTATCAGAACAGCTGCCTCCAAGAATTAAGCCTATGCAATTTAAAACCTATGTTCATTCAACCAACAATCCACAGCTCCCCACAAAAAATGGCAGAGGTCAGATTAGGATGTGGGACTTCCAAATCGCTTTTGCACAGACAGCCTATAACCCCAGCAATAGCAAAATAGTTACTTAAATTTAGCTGGCTTTGCCATTTTAATACAGAACCCAAGACATACTTCTATTTTATCTCAATATATTGTACTAATGAAAATCAAAATCTATTGCCAACAAGTTTCATCTACTTATATTCCTTTGTGTTTTACATTCTCAAATTATTCTCTCTGATGTAGCTTGATTGCTATAGCTTGTCACTCAAGCATCATAATTTTGGGCAAAATTTGCATGTGTTTAACTAAATAATAAGTCTTCCAAAGAAAACTAATTGCTGTTCTGTTGCCTGAAAAACCTATCATGGTATATGGCTGATACGTAGCTTCTATGAAAATGTCTATTCATAGAGTTCACCATCATTTACTGAACCAGGTTTGAGTCTGAAAGTAACTCTGTGTTGTTCTATCAATTCTTCCTATACCTGCAGTTACTTCTAGTGTAAAATTCATAAGTATATCTCTCTTTCACATACATTTCATATTCTACTTGAATGAGAAAATATCAAAATCACACTCTCAGTTTAAGTGCAACCAAATTTTTGGCTCAGGTATTTGCTTACTCTTTTTTCATATAATCTCTATTTTGCTCCATGAACAAACAAAACATTACATGTATTACATTTAAGAAGGAATGAACATGATGAAAAACATAAAATTTTGGAAATAAAAAGCAGCTCGTGTAGAATTGAAAGAAAATTTCAAGTTCAGTCTTAGATGGAAACTAATAATCAGAACAACCTTCAGGTTTTTTTTAGCACCAAGGTATCATTCAAATTGCTTTGCTGGTGACATGAATAAATAGACTAATAGAGTGTGTCTGTGCTATGTATCAGAAAGAAACAGCTTCATCATGCTGCCATTAGTATGCAGTGATCCTACAGTTTCAGCAATTTAGATGATGAGTAATCCATTTCCCCTTGCTTTCAGCATCTTCATCATTTTGTGTTCATTTCTTGACCAAATTGCATAATCACTAACCATGCAAGTTGCTGTGGACTATAATAGTCCTTCTATCACAATCTTACAAGTTGCATCTTCAATATGATTAATCTTAAGAACAAATTTGATTTTTTTTTCAAGAATTACGTGATCAAGTATAACTTATATGGAAATCTTCCCTATATGACAGAGTTTTTCTGAGTTTTTTGTTTAACAGTCAACAGTTTGCTATTCTCATCAGTCTTTACATGTTCAGTGCACACGTATTCTTTTAATCAGCTGATTTCTTAATGATACACATCCATTTTGTTGTTCATTGTTCATTTGAATGATATTCCATCCCAGGGCGGTGTCTTTCTATGTGGCCTGCTGGTGTTCGATTTCCTTTGCTGGGATGCTGTAGGACTCTGGGATTGTTGGCTGCTCTGTGGTCTATGCAGATTGGTGAGCTTGCAGCTTCCTAGCTATTTACTTGCAGTTGAAGAACAGCTTCTCCACAGTATAGCTAGCTGTTCACATCTGCGGCATATGACAGGAGTGAAACTTTTTTTTATGCAGACACCCAGTTGCCATTTGGTATAACTTGTTGAGACCACTGAAGATTTGAACTCTGACGGTTTCTCTAATGCTCAACTCTGGCAATGGTTTAGCTGTTTTTTCAACTTTGTTTTGTCACTTACATTTGTCACTATTTCTGGTTTATTACTATTTCCATGTCATTACATTTGGTAGTGCTTCCCATGACTGCAGTAGATGTATTTTTCTTAATGTGGTGATTGTTTTATGGGTTAGGATGTTTGTGTGTGAGATTTGTTCAATCTCTTTATGATGCCTTTGCAGGTTTTCATTGCCACCTCAGCCTTTCCATTTCATTGTGGTTAGTGCGGAGATGATGCATGGTGTTGAATTTCCTAATCTTTTCATGAATTCTTCACTTGTGAACTGAGGGTCGTTGTCACTCATCACAATGCCTGGCATGCAGAAACTGCTGGTGTGTCGTCAGGTATTCTGTAATCAGAAGAGAATTTTGTCCTGAAGGAGATAGCTGAGGAGATTGTGGAGACATTGGTGATGATCTTCAGGAATCATTGGAGTCAGGGACAATGCCAGAGGATTAGAAAATGGTTAATGTAACACCCTTGTTTAAGAAGGAAGGGATATAGAAGATGTGAAACTATAGGTCAGTTAACCTGATGTTAGTCCCTGGTAAGGTTTTAGAGTCCATCATTAAGGACAAAATTGTGGAGTATTTGGAAAAATAGGGCTGAGTCAGCATGACTTTGTCAAAGGGAGGTCATGGCTGACAAATGTGTTAGAATTCTTTGAGGAGGTGACAAACATTTTAGATAAAGGAGAGTCAGTGGATGTGATATGTTTGTATATCCAGAAAACCTTTGACAAGTTGCTGCAAAGGAGTCTGCTAAATATAAGAAGAGCCCATGGGAATGGGGGCAAGGTACTGATATAGATAGAGGATTGGCTGACTGGCAGAAGGCAGAGAATAGGGATAAAGGAGTCTTTTTTAGAAGGCAGCCAGTGACTAGTGCAATTTCGTAGGATTCAATGGAAAGAAAGTCAAGGGGATATGTCAGAAATTTGGTGTGATGTTAAGGATTTTATATGAAAGTTATGAAGAATGGAATAAGTAGGCTGCTTGAAGAAGGAGGATTGTCTAATATCTATGGAGCAAATAGAAATAAGATCTATGAAGTCATCTCGCGGTTCAAATGGGAAAAGGTATAGTCTGCTGGGCAAAGTTGTCACCATCCCTCAGTCCTTGCTTTGCCATGAACAAAATGTCAATGTATTCATCCACAATAAGCTCATAGGCAACAGGACTTAACTTGGCAAGTAAATATTCATTATTGAGGAATATATGGAGGGGATCAATGCTTGTCAATGGGCAGAATTTATAGTGGGAATAATGAAAGGAAGGAGGTTGGCAAGATTAAATCCCAACAGTTATCGGCAGTCAATAAACTTTAATCTCCTGGGTTAGCTGAAATGAGAGAGAAGTGTGTAAAACTTGCTTTATTGGACAGATCGATTGATTGGTGACCTCGCCATTAGAAAATCACTGGGCCATGTCTTGACCGTTTTCTGTGCTCTCTGAAGGGATGTGTGCTATTACATCTCAGGAGGTGGTGAATTGGATGGTGACACTGCTTGTCTGGCTGAAGTTCTTGTTTTAAAACAGACACAGTGCACTATATATGTAATGTACCAATTGTTACCAAAACTAAGCAAGGTTGAATAAAATGCAAATATCATATGGTTGATAGATAACATAAAAGCTGCAAGGAAATAGTTTATATGACAGTATGAAAAAGCTAGCTGGAGATCAAGGTTCATTAAAACTGAGAGATAAGCCTCTTTCCAGTGAAAACAAGTGATTGTATGAATAAGCAAAGTATTAAACTGATCGTAGTAGATGACACATTTGTGACATTTGCCTATGGTCTAATTGATCAATCACTGAAGACTAGACAGTGCTGGTTTTGATCATGCAGATTGCTTGCATGGAAAAGTAATGTACAAAAGTGTGCCTCATCGCAGTAGTTAGCCAACTCAGGTACCAACCTAACATTTACCAGGTTAGCTAAATGAAGTTAAATGATTGATTTGAGAAGGAGAAAACATGAAACTTGGTGACTAACTAATGATTAGAAAACTCACTGGTTTTTAAGGTGTTTGTTTTAGATTGAAGGCATGTGTGTACTTTTTATATCAATAATAATGGACTGAACTGTCATAGAAACTGTTGAAAAGGGAGGGGATCTGTTTAAAACAGACATGGTGATTCAGGCACACTAAATAGACTGCTTATCAGCTCAATTTGTTATTGTCATTGAATTGTGCTGTGTAAATATCCTACAGTTGATTGGATGACATAAAAGTGCTGAGCAGCAAATGCAAGCTATGCTTTTATATCAAACTTCATTAATGGCAAAAAATAAGCATCTTTCCAAGGGGACACAAGCATGTTGTAAAGAATTAATAGATCAAACTGACTTGTAAGACAAGACATGTTTGTAATATTTCCCTGTGGTCAAACTGATCATTTGCTAGAGACTGAACAGTATCAAAACTTTGAACGTACAACTTCTTTGTCTGGAAAGAGTATAAAGCAGATTGTCTCACAGTAAAGCTGTAGCTAACTTGAGGAAGTCGATTGATCATTGTCCAGACGTTGAGCCGGAGCAGGCTGATTACCTGTTTTAGTCTAATCTTTGAACAAGTCCAAATAAAAGGATTCACTTATGATTGTAAACATGGTATAGGTAAACATTTGCAATAATTTCCATAATGCACTTGGTTTAATAAAGACCATTGGGAATGACCTGTTATTACAACTGTTATTGATATCCATAGCTAACCTAATGGACCAGGGAAAGTGGAAATAAAAGTCGACAGGAGTCATCTGATCAGTGACTGGATGTCGAGACAGGGCAAACCAATCACTTGTTTTGGTCTGGTCCTTGGACAAGTCCACTTGTAATTATTGTATGAACAAGCTTGTGATATATTGTTGTTTTTGCAGTATTTTTATAAGGTACCTTGCTTCCATAGAGAACAATTAATATCCACAGAATAAAACCATGGACCAGAGAAAGTAGGAATGAAAAAATTACACAGCAATATAGATAAGCAAGTGTGGAGAGAAAATTTCTTCAGGCAATTGGTAGGGTCCCTCATTAGGCGGCAGCATTGAGTGTCGATCTTCCTTTTAAGCAACAATTGATCTCATTAATGCGTTTTTGGCAATTTGAATTCCCCAGTCTCAATTTTTGTTTTGTGAATACATTTACATCAAATGACTTTTGGCCAACTTATTTCTAGTTTTATTATATCTGTGTATTCTGGATTCCTATGGAGAATTATAATTTCCTGTCTGACTTGTCAAGTCTGTTCTTATTTTTAAAGCACCTTTATAACCTCCTTATCTCCAGGGAACCCAAATCACATTAACCCTAAGTCCCATTATACACCACCTCGGGAAATCATCATTGACCTTCCTCCAAGGTAAGATATATCCTTTCTAAGGTGAACTACTCAAACCTGAATTAAATTAAATCAATCTGGCTATCAATATAAATGAAGTAGTACATGTTTGTTTTTATCATGTATTCCTCTTGTAATTACGCTAACTATCTCAATAGTCATCTGATTCCTTTTGCATCTGCAATTTTGCTTTAGACATTATTTTTTATGCTTGGGCTCCTAAATACCTTTAAATCTATTTGCATTATTTCTCTCAATGATCATGATTGAATCTGTATGCCAAACTGTTATCCCAGTGTCAATTACTTCATACTTGATATTGAACATTGTCTGACCGAAATCTTTTCGACATATGATCACTGGATGCTTCAAAGTGCTTGACAGTTAATGAATTAAAGTGAAGTCACTGTTTTAGTTAGGTTAGGTAGGAATGCCAACCTGTTATCAATCAGCTAGGTAATTATCAATACTGGAAATATTGGTCTCTCTTTTGAAGGGAAAATATTGAGTGTCATTGATTCGGAGTTGAAAAGTGTGGCACTGGAAAAGCACAGCAGGTCAGGCAGCATCTGAGGAGCTGGAGAGTCGACATTTCGGGCATAAGCCCTTCATCAGGCTTATGCCTGAAATGACAAGTCTCCTGATCCTCGGATGCTGCCTGACCTGCTGTGCTTTTTCAGCACCACACTCTTGACTCTGACTCTCCAACATCTGTGGTCCTTATTTTCTCCTGTCATTGATTATGGAAAGGCTAAAAGTAATTCATGAAATAAAATTTGGGGCCACTTCAGTTGATGTCTGTAATTAAAGGCACATTTGTTAAGGGAACTGGGTCGGTGGTTTTATTTACACAAAGGTCAATGAGGTCTTCTTAATCAAAGCCTGACATACATTGCTTAAGCTGTCAAAAATTAATCGGGAGTGTTAGTTTGAGCCTACACATTATCCTGCAAATCCGCATCTTTTCACCTTTTCCAAACTCAGTGTCAAATAAATAGCAATAATGGATAATGTAACAAATCATAATAATGATGATATTTGGAATAATTGCTTCAACTAGTCTCTGTTGTGTTCAGTAATAGATCTCGTAGATACATTCTACTTGTGTAAGGGCAATAGAAAACCCAGCACTACATCTTTATTCTTGGTGTCCCAGAATACTGTCATATAACTTATTAAGAAGTTGAAAAAGAGTCTTGCCCAGCTATTTCAAATACTGTCAACATGATTGTTGTGATGTCGTGCATAACCTTCTGTAGATGGTCAAAGACAACCTGAATATTGACTTGTTAGTAAGACTTTAGCAGGATTTGAATAGGAAGATGTTTCTGATGTCCACCCAGGTGCAACATTATTTTTAAAAAATTGATAGTTTTTGCCCTAATGTCTACTAAGCATCGTTGAAAGGAATGTGTTGACCACCAATCATAAATATTACAAATGGACTTCTC
This sequence comes from Chiloscyllium punctatum, assembly GCF_047496795.1. Taxonomy (NCBI): domain Eukaryota; kingdom Metazoa; phylum Chordata; class Chondrichthyes; order Orectolobiformes; family Hemiscylliidae; genus Chiloscyllium; species Chiloscyllium punctatum. The sequence goes on along the minus strand of NC_092763.1, from coordinate 57,276,307 downwards.
TCCATACTTACCAGTATCTCATCTCTGTCTTGGTATCATTAATCTGTGTGCAAAAACAGGAAGAAGCATCACAATCTGAACACTGGAAATAATCTGATTTATAAATTCCGTTATATAAATTGAGCATCCACTTTCAAATGCCAATAAATGTGAACAATGATGCAGACTATAACCATATAAATTCCTGCACACTAAAACAATTACATCCTAAGCTTGCCAAAACTTGAATGGTGACAATGAATTGGGAATTCAGATTGTCTGTTATATGTTGTATGCTCTATATTTTAATTTAACCAGGAATAAGCTTTAAATTCTGAAACTTAGAAAACTCATATTAAAAAACTGCAGGATCTATTATGCAGGGAAATCAACAGTGTTTTAAATTAGCCAAACTTAAATATAATTTACTAACCTAAAACAATACACTCTGCTGTGAATTGGCCTCTTGGCCTTTTGCGGAAACCTAATAAATTACAGTGTTTTAGTTTCATCCATCTCATCCTTACAACAAATGCTGATATAGTCTTAAGTTATTCCACAAGTCCTAAGCATAGGCATTTATTCTGCTTACAATTAGTTTAGGTGGCGAATATAGCTAGTTCACATTAGTATTTATATATGTGTGTCATTATTGATACAGATAATAGAAATTGTTGGTGCAACAAAAGCTAAAGAAAAGCTAAAAATATGAAATCACTGCGATCTGACTCATTTCTTTCTGACATACTACAAACGGCCAGTTAGTCTGGCCTGGAAAGAACCTAAGCAGCTTGATTTGTTTACATAGGAAACAGTCAAATAAGTTCTAATTTCTTGAGTGATTTACTATTAATATTGACTTGTGAATGGATTCTTGGGCTGATATAATTATTTCCCCAAATAAAAGGTTAGTTGGTAATAAACTATATTACCTTATTTTCAGTTAAGGCATATTTCAAGTAGAGATTCATTGTTGTTACTTATATCACTTTGTTACTCTGCATCTTGCATTGTTTGTTTCTTAAATATAACTATGTACAATGACATTTAGTTAATAGCACCAGCAGGAATGATTACAATGCTTTAAATTTTGAGGAGTTTAACTTTACTGCCTATAAATTAGTTTATAATACAACAATGTAATCTAGGGTTGCCATAATTAAAGCCTTTTTTGTCTGAACTGCGTACAAAAACTCACATGTCATACCAAAAATGGATGAGCTATGATTTTAAGTGCCTGATCAGCAGACTGATTTATTTCAAAGCCACCAAATGAATTTTTAAAATGAAATAATTCCACAGGTGGTGGTATCCTGTCACCAAGTCACCCTTTATTTACACATGCATTGTACTTGATACTGGTATGCCTTCCTCAGAGCCAGATCTGAGAGTGAACAGAACCTCTGCCACTCCTGTTTATATCTGTCAGCCAGGGCTCCCTGATTGGACCAGATTAACAGCTCCAAGGAGGGAACTCATATTCTATGAGGTCTGTTTAGCTGACTTTGTTATAATCACTACAGTAAATTTAAATTACAGTGAATTAAAGCTTATTTCATAAAATAGAAAATTAACAAATTATTGTCTATCTACCAGAAGCTAATTAAGTGGAGGTGAGTAGAGTGGAGTAGAATGGAAGACAAGAGGGGTCAGAATGTGGCACTAAACTGGGAGCCCATTTGTTTTGGTAGCTAACTTTTCTGAGGCTGTTTAATATGGCCACAGCATTATAATCTCACCTTCAAGTTTCTCGACAAACCACAAAGTGCATACTGACCACTAGTGTCCATAAATTAAAGGATTTTTTATGTAAAGAATGTATTAGGTGATCAGACTGTCTACAGTCAACATTAGAGGAAGGAGAAGAATGGAAAGACATCTTGGAAAGGTTAGCCCCTGGGTTTACTGACTCTTTGCTCAAGTTGAAGCTGGACGTGGTTAGATCCAAATGGCTCAAACTGCTTACTGCAGCAAGAAAGAGGACAGAGGGTAACCATGCAGACTAAAGAGGTATTATTGGATGTTTGGAGGCTTTTAGAAACAAGACTGTGGACCAACCAACATAGATCCAGTGTTGCAAATCATTGCATGGCCTAATTGGTCAAGAAAGGTGAGTAAAATACCACTTCCAACCACAGTGTTGCATACCAGTATGCAATGTTGCATACCTTCATTCTTCCCTCTCCAGGAACCGCCTCAAATATATAGCTAGCATTACCGTTCACCATCATCTTAATACAATTGTGCACCAATTTTGCAGCTTCTCCATACAGTTCACTTCTTAGATTCCCAAATACTACCTGTATCTTGTTGCAGAGGGAGAAAATGCACAACACCGGGGGGAGGGACAGAAATCAGGATGGAGGCTACTGTACCAACCAACCTGACTATGACAGAAGAGGACACAGGTTTTACAGATTTATTTCAGATTAGATAGGTGACAAAGCACAAAAAGGGGACATCTGACCATACCACTGTTTACGGTTTGCTCTCAAATTTCCTCATCTAACTCAATTCGCAATATCTTCTTTCCCCTCTCCCATATATTCTTAATTAACTTCCTCTTAATAATACCAATACAATCATTACAACTACTCCTTGTCACAGTGAGTTCCACTTTCTCCCTACTCTTTTAGTAAAGAGGTTTCTCCCTCCTTCTCTAGTTCTACTTGACATTGACTAGGCACCGAAAATGACAACTGCAAACTCAGACCTATTGACCTTGCAAAGTCTTTCTTATTAACAGCTTAGGACTTGGGCCAAAATTTGGAAAGCTGTCTTGCAGACTAGTCAACCAACAGTCTGACATAATCACACTTCATGATAGTACCTTATAGACCATGTCCTAAACAACATCAGCAGCATCAGGACAGAAACAGCCAGCAGTGGTGGCACAGTCATATACAGTCAGGAGGGCACTGGTCTGGAAGTTCTCAGCATTAACTCTAGACCCCAGTGAAGTCTCATACTATCAGGTCAAGCATGAGCGAGAAAACCTATTACTGATTACCTCACATCACCACCTTCTCAGTTGACTAATCAGTGCTGTTCCATGACTGAGTTGATAGAGTCCTAAAGGATATAGCTGCTAGACTAGGTCTATAGCAAGTTGTGAGGAAACTTAAAAGAGGGAAAAACATGCTTGACCACACCCTTGTCAATCTGCCCACCACAAATACATCGATCCATGTTTGTATCAGTAAGAGTGATCACCGCACTGAAAATGAAGAAGCCTGGTCTTGACACCAAGAATACCTTACACCATTTTGTGTAGCACTATCATTATCACATGCTGACTGGGACAGAGAGAGATCTATAAACTCAAAGTTAGATATCCATGAACCATTGAATTGGCAGAAGCAGCAGAATGGTACCCAACTACAATTTGCAACCTCATGCCTGAATGTCCCCCACTCAACCATTTCCATTAAGACAAGGATCAACTTTGGTTCAATGAAAAATGCATTTCATCTACGAGGGCATGCCAAGAGAGCATCTGGCAGACCTAAAAATGAGGTGTCAAGCTGGCAAAAACACAACACAGAGCTGCTTGCATGCCAAAAACCATAAGCAGCAAATGATAGAGCTAATCAAATCCACAACCAATGGATCTGTTCTAAGCTCTGCAGTCCAGCCACATCCAATTGTGAATAGTGCTAGACAACAGAAAACGGGTGTGGAAGGCTCCATTAAACAATGGGAGAGCATAGGTTATCAGTGCAATAAAACATGGAAGTATTTGCAACAATCTTTAAACAGGAATGATGATTCATCTCAGTCTCTTCCTCAGGTCCTTGGGATCCTAGGTGCCTGACTTCAGCTAATTCGATTCACTCCAAGTGATATCAAGAAATGGCTGAAAGCACTGGATACTGCAAAGACTGTGGGCCCTGACAACATTCCTGTCATAGTACTCAGGACTATGCTCCAGAATTTGTTAAACTCCTAACCAAGTTGTTCCAATATAGCTAAATCACCTGCATCCACAGGACAATGCTGAAAATTGCCCAGATATGTTCTCTACACAAAAAGCAAAACAAATCTAATCTGACCAATTACCTCCCCATCAATCTACTCTCAATGATCAGTAAAGTGATGGAAGATGGCATCAACAAAGCTCTCAATAAACTGCTCACTGTTTGGGATCCCCTGGGTCATTCAGCTCCTGATTTCATTACAGCTTTGGTCCAAACTGAATTCAAGAGGTGAGATGAGGTGAGAGTGGCTGTCCTTGACATCATAAATGCCTTTGACTGGATGTGGCACCAAGGAGCACTATCAAACTTGAATCAATGGGAATTGGGAGGGAAACCTCACTGCTGATTGGAGTCATACCTGACACAGAGGATGATGGTTGTGGCTGTTGGAGACCAGTCATCTCAGCTTGGCCATCAGTACTGACTGTCTCTGGCAGAATTATGTCACCATATCTCTTTTCTAAGCTGCGTCTAAAGACCTGTTGAGTTAAGATTAGTGGAGAATGAACCACTATTGAGTCTTAACATAATTTATTGCACAATAGCAATAGTTACAAGTTACATCAGGACATATTTACTAAGACTATCAGAAGAACGATGATTTGGCTCACCCCATTGGGATTTAGACCTGACTTCCTCAATTCTACAGCCAAGACCTCACAACATCATCAGATTGGGTCGGGCTTAATGCAGTCTCCAACATTGACCCTTTCAGAAACATTATCTTATACAATAGCTTCAGATGAAAGTGAGCATACATAACCAAATTTCACTCTCATACCAGCCTGCCAGATTTAAACCTCAGATGTCTCAATGTAAGCTTCAAAGCATGAACAGCAGAATTTCTTTTTGCAGGGGAGGAGGGCATTATGCTTTTGAGGCTCCAGGACTATTCAAGGAAACCTGTGAATACAATAGTGTGCATTTCAGTCCCATAGCTGCACACTCCTCAGATATTACCGCATGCATGGAAAAACTAAAGCAGAAGTTCAGTTTCAGAATAAAATAAGATTAAGCACCATTTACCATCTTTGTAAATCACACTTTAGTTGTTATTTGGAAGCAAGAACATCAACCAATATTATTTCTGATTTTTGTGCATATAGAATTATTGTGCAGAGGGCATAACCCATCATATGTTAAGTCTAACTAAAGCAATAAACCAACTCAAAACAACGTATGACTTGAAGGAAGGAAATGAACGTGCTGTAGCCAAATTTGCAGATGACACAAAAAGAGGTGGAAAAGCGGGTTATGAGAGAAATGCAAACAGTGTACAGAGAGATATGGACAGGTTAAAAAATGTGGGCAAGAAGTTGTCAAATGGAAAGGGAGAACAAATTAACAGAATATTATTTAAATAGGGAAAAGCTACAGAAAGCTGCAAAACAAAGGAACTTGTGTGATCTTACTGCAACAGTGTAAGGTGCTGGTGAGAAGATGAATAGTTTTGGTCTTATTTAAGGAAAGACAGTTGAAGTAACTCCTCGAAGGCCAGTATCTCATCAGGAAATCACCCTTTATTTACATGTGCGCAGTACACGACACTGACTCAGCTAGCTCAGAGCCGGCTCCCAGGGAGAACAAAACCCCAATACTCCTGGTTTTATCTGTCAGCCAGGACTCCCTGATTGGACCAGTTTAACACTCCAATCAGCGAACTCATATTCTATGAGGTTTACTTAGCTGGCCTCTATCCATCCATCACATCCCCTTCCACGTCTGGCACTGGAGGTTCATTCTTTTTCATGCAGCTTCTCCTGGGATGTTTGCGCACCAGATCTGGTTCCTCTGACACTGCTTTGGATACCAGTGACACATACGGACTGTAGCTCACCTCTTGCGCTGAAGCGTCTCAGCCAAAATTCATCTTCTTTAGGCCATAACGGCATTGAGGTTGGAACATCTCCTGTGTTCATCTTGGACTGTGAGGTTTCTTCAATGCCAGGCAGAGGGGGAGAATGCATGGGCTTTGACAGCCTTCTCGGATGTTCTAGAGGACCAGGGATGTTTTGTTCCTGCCCTGTTTGCGAGGTTGCAGCTTTCATGTGATCCATGTGCTTGTTCAGGATCGCCTCTCTTTGTATGTCACTGGACCTGACCTTATGTCGACCATGCTCCTTACCCGTCCATGGCCATTCCCGCTGTGGTTCCTACACCAAATGTTGTCCCCTGAAGTAACTGCCTTTCTCTCTTAGAGGAGCCTTGCTTTCGGCATTGGTGTTCCTGATGCTGTTTCACCCCAAACCCCCTGGGTCCGGGAAGATCAGATTTAACCTGATGCAGGGTTTTCTTCCCATTAGCAACTCTGCCAGAGTTGTCCCTGTAGTTGTTTGAGGGGTAGTCCTATAATCAAAAAGGAACTGTGACAGTTTGGTATCGAGAGAAGCTGTAGGCTATTTTTTCAAGCCTGCCTTCAAAGTTTGTTCTTCCCTCCAGACCACTGAACAGTGGATGGTATTGGTCTGTCCTTACATGCTGAAAGCCATTCAATTTTAGGAAATACTCAAATTCCCTGCTAGTAATTAGTGGCCCATTGTTTGTGACCAATACCTCTGGGGGCCAACATATTGCAAAAGGTGCTTGCAACTTTTCAATTGTCATCCCAGTGTTTGGCAAATGAACTCTAGGCACATCCAACCGCTTTAAGTGGACATCCACAATGATTAAAATCATAGAGCTCATGAAAAGATGAGCATAATTGACACGTAAGCAAGTCCAGGGTTTATCAAGCCATTCCAACGAATGCAGGGGAGCAGCTGGCAGTAATTTTTGGCTTTGTTGGCACTCGAGGCACTACCCCATCAATGTGGCTATGTCAGCATCCAATCCTGACCACCAGGCATAACTTCCTGTGAACATCTTCATTTTGGAAATCCCTGGATGGCCCTGGTGGAGTTTAGCCTGTGTCTTGTGGAGACGTTTTGGGACAATCACTCTTGCTCCCCATAACAATATGCTGTCCTCCATGGTGATTGAGTCTCACTGGGTCCAATAAGGCTTCAATTCTGGCTGTAAAGGCCCTTTATTCTCCTCCAACGCCATCAGTTGTTTTAGTTTTGCCAGGAAAATTACTTGCCCCGTTGTCATTTGCCTGGAAAAAATGATGCATTCTTCCCACACACTGAGCCCAGTCTTCGATGGCAGGATCGAATGAGTCAACCTTCCCAAATAGTGGCATGATGCCAGAAATTCTTATTCCAACTCGAAGATAACTGTTGCGAGCGAATCTGGACAAAGGCATGGTTTTTCTCTTATCTCCACTGAAGGCCATTTTTGATCACTAAGTCACCCTTTATATACACATGGATTGCACATGACACTGACTCAGCTAGCTCAGAACCAGCTCCTAGACTGAATAGAACTCCTGGCACTCATGTTTACATCTGTCAGCCAGGACTCACTGATTGGACCAGCCCTAATCAGGGAACCCACACTCTATGAGATCCACCTGATTGACCTTGTTCCAGCTACTAAAATATTGTTTCATTGGAGGCAGCTCAGAGAAGTTTCACTAGGATGATCCCCAGTGTGGACAGATTGTCTTATGAGCAAAGGCTGAGCAGGTTGGGATTCTGCTCACTGCAGTTTAGAAGAGTGAGAGGTGATCTCATTGAAACATACAGGATTCTTAAGGGGCTTGACTGGGCAAATGTGGGTCGAGATTGTGTTGCTGGAAAAGCACAGCAGGTCAGGCAGCATCCGAGGAGCAGGAGAATCGACGCTTCGGGCCAGAGCCTTTCATCAGGAATGAGATGGTCATTCCTGATGAAGGGCTCTGGCCCCGAAACTTTGATTCTCCTGATCCTTGGATGCTGCCAGACCTGCTGTGCGTTTCCAGCAACACACTCTCAACTCTGATCTCAGGCATCTGCAGACCTTACTTTCTCCCTTGACTTGGTAAATGTTGAGAGGATGTTTCCCCTCATGGGAGCATCAAAGACTAAAGGGGTGCCCAATTTAAGAATGAGATGAGGAGAAATTTCTTCTCTTAGAGAATTGTGCGCCTTTGGAAATCCTTGCCACAGAGAGCTGTGGGGAGTCCTTGTTTATATTTAAGGCTAAGATTTTTGATCAGTAGAGGAATCAAGCATTACGGGGAAAATGCAGCCAACTGAGCATGAGGAACCATGCTTCTGCCATGATCCTATAGGCTCGAGTGCTGATTGGCCCACTCCTATTCTTCTGCTTTATGAGTTTATGAAAATCTAACTCGCAGAATCTTTCAGCTGTGTTACAATCACCTGTTTATGGCCAGGTTGCTTCAATATTAAGCCCAAGCAAGAATACTATCAATATTGTGGAACTAATAATGTTTCAAAATATGCTTGACACAAAGAGAGAAAAGAAAATATTAAAATGATATTAAATGTTGCATATTGGATGACATCAAACATACATCAAGACTGATGGAGGCTGTGAACACTCTGATCCATTATTCCCCACGGTGTTTGAATAAGTGGTTTAAACAGAGCAGGTCATTTACCATGTTCTTGTGCTCGGGAGGTGATGACTTGTTTCAGTCTGATGTGGGTGTTCAGGAACTAAGGTAAATGAGCAGGAGGAAAGGTAAAGAGACACTCATCATTGTAATGTCTTTTAATTTTGGAAAAGATCCAGTTTGGCTAACACAGTGAAAGAAAATCAGCATGCTGATGGTAACAGAGACACTGAAAATCATTAACATTACAGCCTCTTCAGACATGTTTTATTAAATTTCATACTTAGAAATTCATTAAAAATGATATGTACAGCAACTACAGTGACCTGGTAATTCCAATAGTTGCATATTGAATGTTGAGACAACTCAAGAGAGATATAGTGCTTGACTGAATTATTCATTATACTGAAAGTATTACAAATTATAGATGACTATATTTACATTTCCTTTTTGGTGGAAGTGTAGGAAGAAACAAATGAGCCCAGTACCAAATGAGGAGAAATACTGCATCCATTTCTTGCATTAGGTTCTCACCAGGTAGAAATAACGGGATCAAAATTTACTTTGTGCATGTTTCATGCAGGATGGGGTGTTGGAAAATTGGAAGCTTATTTTATATTCCCGCTGATGCATGTTTTCACTCAGTTTGCCATGGCACTACTCGTTTGTTTTTCATAGAACAACAGAGAAATCTGCAGCGATTTTCAAATTTTTTTTCACATTTTTTCAAATTGTGCAATTAACCTAGCATTAATTGTCGGGCTGGTGAAAGAAATAAGATGAAAAATAAACCTAAATTCTGCTAACCTGATGTCCTGATTCTTATTCAATTCAATGAAGTCCACTGATGAAGTCCACTGGAAAATTTAGCTTCAGAGATAAAGCAATGAAAGATCTAAGTTAAAACAAGACATAGAAATGGCAGATGGAGTTTAATTCAGATAAATGCGAGGTACTGCATTTTGGGAAAGCAAATCTTAGCAGGACTTATACACTTAATGGTAAGGTCCTAGGGAGTGTTGCTGAACAAAGACACCTTGGACTACAGGTTCATAGCACCTTGAAAGTGGAGTCGCAGGTAGATAGGATAGTGAAGAAGGCATTTGGTATGCTTTCCTTTATTGGTCAGAGTATTGAATACAGGAGTTGGGAGGTCATGTTGCAGCTGTACAGGACATTGGTTAGGCCACTGTTGAAATATTGCGTGCAATTCTGGTCTCCTTCCTATCGGAAAGATGTTGTGAAACTTGAAAGGGTTCAGAAAAGATTTACAAGGATGTTGCCAGGGTTGGAGGATTTGAGCTCTAGGGAGAGGCTGAACAGGCTGGGGCTGTTTTCCCTAGTGCGTTGGAGGCTGAGAGGTGGCCTTATAGAGGTTTAGAAAATTACGAGGGGCACGGGTAGGATAAATAGACAAACTCTTTTCCCTAGGATCGGGGTCTCCAGAACTAGAGGGAATAGGTTTAGGGTGAGAGGGGAAAGATATAAAAGAGACCAAAGGGGCAACATTTTCACGCAGAGTGTGGTACGGGTATGGAATGAGCTGCTAGAGGATGTAGTGGAGGCTGGTACAATTGCAACATTTAAGAGCCATCTGGATGGGTATATGAATAGGAAGGGTTTGGAGGGATGTGGACTGGGTGCTGGCAGGTGGGACTAGATTGGATTGGGATATCTGGTCGGCATGGACAGGTTGGACCGAAGGGTCTGTTTCCATGCTGCACATTTCTATGAGTCTTATGATTCTATATAACAGGAACAGATACTCAAATATTTTCAGGATGGAAAAGGTCTCATTTACCTCCCTTTGCCACATGCTGTGGAGTGCAAGTTTATGTAAAAATGTCAACATTGGAAAATAAATAACTTGCTCTCACATTGCCACTGTATAATCTCAAAATAATTTGTCAAGTTGTAATAAGTATTGTGTTATTTGGGTAAATAATTTCAGGTTATGAAGAAAAGATGCTGTTGAGTAATTTGTTAGCAAAATTATTAACTGTGATGGCCAGAAGGAGCTGCAACTGTGAAATTCCGTCATTAGATAAACCATACACATTAAAGGAATCGGTGTGCTACTCAAAACTTTTGACAGTTGTTTTAGGGATGCAGTTATGAAGCAAGCTAATGAGTGTCTAATGGGCGGAAAGGCAGAGCTTTCATAACAAACCACTCATGGGGACATCTTGTCAAATCATTTGTGGCTTTTTCTGCCACAGATGTTGATGCTGGCGTTTCACAAATCAGGTCATTATATTCCCCACTTTGCATTTGACTCCGAAGTCAAATCAGAAAGTAGTGTAAATTATCACCAGTGAATGCAGGAACTGTGGGCAAAAGATGTAGGACAATAGAAGATAGAGATGGGACAAACAGCAGAACAAAATGTAGAAAAGAACATCAATCGTAAATTACTACCAGCTCAACCCATCTAAAAAAGGTGCAACCTCCAGGAATCAAGAGGGAATTTAACAATTTCAGATCATGACCATTGCTTACAGTTTTGCTTTGCAATATAATTTCTTTGTCATTAAGTCAGTCCTGTCTTCCACTCTTACTATGTCTCTAACCTTTTCCAGATTTTGAGCCGAAATGTCAACTCAGTTTCTCTTCCCAAGGAAACTGCCTGATCTGAACTTCCAGTGTTTTTATTTTGTATTCCAGTGTACACAGAATTTTAATTTGCCGTTTGTGTTTGACTGCAGACTTTTTGAGTGCTGAGCTGAGATCTTACCTTTGACTGGTTATTTACTTTATTGATTGTGTGCAGCAATCAAATTAATGATTGATGACAAGCCACACATTGTTGTGTAAACAGGGCTTTTGGAGTGTAAAATTGAATATGAGCTAATTATCAGCATCAAAACAAAATACAGCAAATGCTGGAGATCTAAAGAACAGAAAGTGCTGGAGTGGGTCTGTCAGTTTCTGTGGAAAGAAAAATAGAGTGCTGAATTTTACCAAAAGTAACATTTTGTTGGAGTTTCATGGTGAGTTCCTCTCTTGGAGCTCTAGTAAATGTGCCCACAGTGTTCTGCATTGCTCACTCATTATCTATATGCCATAACTCTATGGCATTATTAGACATTCTAGTGGTAGAACTGGCTACCATAGCAGCATCTTCCAGGATTCATGACCTTCATATAATATTCAAACCACAGCTGGCCACCAAATCAAGGCCTGTCAATGTGAAACTGCCCTTCACAGTTGCCCAGGCAAGTTGGCCCCCACTTCATTGACAGATACCCAGAAATTCTGATTGTTGGGATGTTGGAAAGGACAGAGAAGTTTTTTCATCAGAACCGCCAGAGAAGATCATAGCACCAGCCTGGTCTGAAGTTGCTACCCAGTGTCAGTGAAATGTCCATGGTATGAAGGAATGCCCAACAATGCAAGAAGAAGGTTAGTGACCTTCTGTGCCATGTGTGGTTATGTGTCAGCATCTTCCCCCTGTGACCTCAACCTCATTCCATATCTATGACTGAATCCACCTCCCACCAAGACCTTTGGCCTACTACCTTCACTATTGCCTGCAGCATCTTCCCTCACTCACTCTGACTCCCCCCTCAGACCTCAGACTACTTACCCTGCTTGTCTGCTGCGCTGCCTACTCATCGACTCATGACACTACACCAACTTTCTCCCACCTGTACCAGCACTGAAAGTGTGCCAACCACTTTCATCTCGCTCAATCCTTCCCTATGTCTCATTCCAAGAGAAACCATACTGCAATAGGGTGGAGTGAGCTAAAACAAGCGTGTGTGAGCTGGAGCGGGGTTGATGTGCCATCCATCACCTCATCCCATCTAAGGAAGAATCTTTCCCTTAGAAGAGAGGACAGTGACCATTCATGTGGTGTTGGTGACACCTCAATGTCCTGGCAAACACGTGATTCAGTGTCAAGCATTGTGCTGTTCTCCCAGTACCAAAACTGTGAATTATCCTTACCTTACCCAAAATTCTATCCCTATTTCACAAGTCATTCTCTCTCCTGTCTACTGTGGATACCAGTGGAATCCGCCCAATTGTTACCCTAAAGAGACCCAGGACATTATCCCCTACTCCACCTCTGAGCAAGAAGCCACAGCTCTCTCAGAAAAAGCACCAGCATGGCTGCCTCTCTCTCAAATATTGACCTTTTGGTGGGTAGCTTTGCTGGATGTTACAGAGTGTGGTGCTGGAAAAGCACAGCAGGTTAGGCAGCATCGGGGGAGCAGGAAAATTGATGTTTTGGGCAAAAGCCCTTCAGCAGGATTCCTGACCTGCTGTGCTTTTTCAGCACCACACTCTTGACTCGAATCTCCAGCATCTGCAGTACTCACTTTCGCCTTGCTGGAGGATATGGAGTTCATGCTGGTGAGAGCATCACAACCACGTCTCCATAGCTGGTCAAGAAGGAAATGCTGCAGGTCACTGACACTCAGAGAGCTGCTGGAGATCAGGCCCCTTACCTCAGCTAGGAAAGGATCCCATGGTGTTGGCCTTTAAGAACTTCACCCAAAGCATGGACACATACAGGAGCAACATGCAGATTTATTGGAGCCACTGGGAAAACTAACTCAAAGGTTTGAGAAGTCTACCATTCTATCTGTACAAAGCAGCCTCTGACATGCAAGGGTCTGCCTGTCTTCATGGAGAGGTTTACAGCTGACATAGAGACCGAGGTCCATCGTATTCAATATCTGCTGGCATATGCATCGATCCCCACTGCATTGGCACTTAGAACCAGTGGCAAACTGACAAGGGTTGAGGGACCTTGACCACATTCCAAGTGCTCCTGTCTTCTTGAGAGTATGATTCCACCTTCAGGAGGAACTACATATAGGTAAGCTAGAAGTCTCTTCTCAAGACACTGCAGAGGTGGATGGAGCTTCTGCCTCCACCCAACTTTCTATCCTCAACCCTGAGAGAGCTCAAGCTGAATGGGGTGAATTTTCATCAAGGCTGGGCATACTCAGAATCCTCTACAAACATCCCTAGGGTAGGCCAACCAAAACCCGAAGGCCAACAAGTTCCACTATGAAGCTCCCTCAACCCTAGACTCTGAGACTGCATCTAGATGCAATGAGAGGGAAACATAAAAAGAAGAGCCTCAGTATAAATACTTCATCACATTTGTAAATATATGTTCACTTTTCATCATTAGCAGAGTGTCCAAATGTTATTTTAGTTGTAAATGCAAGAATGAAGGTACAGAGGCTATAAATCCTTAGCACTACATGACTGATACCTACATACCTGAATAATAACCATCATCTCCATAGCTCCCATACTGGCAGGAAATTTTGTCATGAATGAATGAGGAAACATCAGACATTGTGAAGGCTTCTGTCAGCAAAAATATGAAGGATCAAGCAGCGTCCTGGATAGTAATGGTACAAAGCCCCAGACATGTCCTGCATGGAGTCCTCAAATGGTGGGGCCCTCATGTAGCCTTTGTGACCTGATGACATTGATTTGTAGATACACTAGACATCGTGATGTGACTCGCACTTCCAGGCAGAGTGTAGCCCAATTGTTCTCTCTTACCTGCATAGCACTCCATGAAAACCAATGTCTCTGGGGCTCCTGCATTGTTGCTCCATCTGCTGCATGCAACTAGGTAGGCACAATGTAAGTTAGCATCAATGAGCAAGTGAGGATCCCTGACTTGGTCCAGTCGTGAAATGGATCCCTATCCCCTGTACACAATGTGACCGAGCATCAGCTTGTAATGAAAAGTGTTGGTGCACTCCAAAGTGCAGCACTGAAGTGGAGAACTGTATTGTAAGTGAGAGAAAGGTGTGTTGTGAGGATGTGGTGAGGCTGATACAGTCCAATACCAATCTCTGTGGATGGGGGATTTATGCTGCAGCTGTCACTGGAGCATACCCGGAGAATTTGGGGAATGTCCAATATGGGAGTCTGGAGGTATAAACGGTGAGTTGGACTCACTAGGTACCTGCTGAGAATTTATATCATTTTTATAGTTGCCATTTAGTTTCTCTCTCGGATGTATTCTGTATAAGATTAGGAAACTGCATACCAATGACATGTTAATTTACGCATTAACAAGATTGTAACCTCACTTGGGTCACCGGATCTGAAACGTTAACTTTGATTTCTCTTCACACATGCTGCCAGATCTCCTGAGCTTTTCCAGCAACTTCTGTTTTTGTAATCTCACTGTTCAAAACCTGGCTAAAAGTTGGACTTCCTTGCCATAGTTCCTCATCTGACTCATCATTTCCCATTTCATTCAGCTGCTCATTTTGAGTTTTGTCTGACTCTGCTTCAGAATATTAATACATTGAACAATTTAAAAATTAATATTTTGACAAATGATCTAGTATATTTAATATTGGAATTGAATATAAAGTATATTTTTTTCCATTTCTCATCTCTGTAATCTTTCATTATCAGTAACATCAGGTAATAAGTGTTAATTTACAGCCAAGTACATTGATAAAGTAGAAGAGGGGAAATTTTACCCAAGCCACAGAGTAGGAATGGGAAAGGGGAGGTCCTTTAAAATCTGTATTGCACTGCCAATGGAGTCCTGAGGCCAGCAGAGCTCTCACTGCAATTAAGTGGTAGAAGTGGCCACCAGAATCCAGATCTGGACTCCAATGTATCGATGGAATCCCAATTAAGTTTTAACATGGACCTGAATATGTAAGATGTTATTGTTTCTCTACCCAAATCATGGCAATTTTGCATCAATCAGGAGATTCCCTCCTAGTTAAGTGAAAATCTTTCACTTGTGCAGCTAAGAGTAGTGGAATGCTTTTTTGATCCCTCAAGAAAATAATAGCCCACCATTTCTCTCGGCTCTTATCAAGTAAGTGCCTTCCCACCCCTTTTCAACTGGTCAATGTGAGCCCTTTTTTGATACAGTACACAATCCTTTATCGGCAATTCTGAAATCCAAAAAGCTCCAAAATCTGAAAATTATTTTGTGGAGCGTGGAGTGTCATTTTGGTATATGCGAACAGGTGATCCAACTCCGCACCCACTCAACACACGTCACTCAGACGTGACATGGTGGCGTAGCCCAGCACTGGCAGGTGTCAATTGTGTCTCAGCGCTCGTAACAGTCACACGTGCATCTGCTGTCAGGTAATCATTTTTATTTCACTGTGAAAATATCATTTAATCCGAAATCCGAAAAGTTCTGAATTCTGAAAAACAACTGGCCCCCAGGATTTCAATACAGGATTGTGTACCTTTATGGTCGATGGTTAGCTGACCAGCAATCACTTTCTACTCAGTATGAGAAGTAGCTAGTCCACGCTATATACATATGTATGTGTATGTACCACATCCTAGACCATGTGATTAAGAAGACAAGATAAAAGCTCTTAGTAATCATTTTATCATGATTCAAAAATTATGTTAGAGATGTAATATACAGATATAAATAATGTATGATGTCAATTGGAAGTGGAATCAATGACTTTGGACTTCCAATTTTATTTTTATTTGACTTACTACATTAGAGGATATGGATTTGAAATCACTTTCATTAGCAGGGCATGTGTGTGAACAATTTGTATCAAGTTTCAGGAAGTCAAGAGTGCAAAGGGCTATCAATTCACCCTACATTTCCTTTTCATCCCATGTTTGAGGAAGAGCTATTGAACAAAGACATTTAAATGGATTCAAGGATTTTATTTGTTTTTTTTATCTCAGCTGAGTTTGTTGTTATAAAGAACATTCAAATGCATCACGTTTATTTAGTTTTAACTATGTTCCATGCTAAGAACTGCAAGTTGAATATATCAATGACGCCAATGTTTTGTGATGAGTACCTTGGGAAGGGGCAGGATACTGAATCAATTATGAATGACAAAGCTATTTGTGGAAAATGTTTAGCACCTTGAGTAGGATTATTTATCACATGACAGAGCTAACATTACATAACAACTCTTCTTGCTTTTGGTTAATACAAATGCAGAATTGAAATTCCCGGAAAGGAACTGTAAGATGCAACAAGAATATTTCAGAATTAGAATTGTGTGCACTATTGAAATATGGGAATTAATTATACACATGGCATGCAGTGCTCAAACATCACCCAAAGTTGGTGCTACAATGTGTGATGTTCAACAAAACTGATAAGCAGCAATAAATATAGGAGGACATGTAGTTAACGGGAAAGAGGAAGTGAAAGAAATTAATATTAGTAGGGAACTGTGTTGAGGAAATTGATGGGATTAAAGACAGATAAATCCCCAGATCATGATAACCTTCATTCCAGAGTACTTAAGGCAGTGACTCTAGTAAAAGCAGATGCGCTAGCGCTCATCTTCCAAAATTCTATCAACTGTAGAACAGTTCCAATGCGGTGGAAAAGAAAAGCAGAAACGAAACATTCAGAAAAACGTAGAAGATAAAGACAAATGTGTTGGAATTTTTTGAGGATATAACTTAAAATAAATGGGGGAGACAGTGGAAAATCCAAAGACAGTTGGATTTTCAGAGAGCTTTTGATATAAGATTAGTATGCAGTGATTAGTAAAATTCTATAGGGATCAGTGCTTGGACCCTAGCTGTTCACAAAATATGTTAATGATTTAGAAATTGTCCCTAATTGGATCCTCTACAATAAAATTGGCTGCCCACATCATTAGAGCAGGTAATCTTAAATTTACAATCTCCTGCACAATTTGCACAAAATGGCTTGAGCTAGATTCATCAGAAAAAAGTCCCTGTTCAAAGGTCCATAGAGGCATTGTATGGCCTTCCTTGTATACCAAACCACTAAGGACTGGAAGACTAACAGGGATGGTTACTTGGACACAAGTAGTATTCTTTTTGACCATGGCTAATGACTCTACTAAGTAATCCTGCCTGAGATCAAGCATTGATACAATGTATTGATACAATGCAATCTACTTTTCCAACAGGAAATGATTGGAACAGCAGACGATTGGACTGCTGAAGGTGAATTTCTAGTATTTTGATCAGTCTGCAGGTGGTCTTGCAGTATAGTTCAAGCGTATTTTTTAATTCATTCATCGGATGTGGATGTCCGGTTGGATGAACATCTAATGCCCGACCTTACTCAGCCTTGAGAAGATTTTGGTGAGCTGTCTCTTGAAACACTGCAGTCCAACTGCAGACCTACATGCTGTTTGGGAGGGAGTTCGATGACATTGAAGGAACAGCAATATATTTCTAAGTCAGGATGATGAGTGCCGTGGAGGACATCTGGCAGGTGGTGACGTTGCCATATATTTGCTGCCATTATCCTGCAAGATGGAAGTGGTCGTGAGCTTAGAAGATGCTGTCTAAGGAGCCTTGCTGAATTTCTGCAGTGCATCCTATTGCTGCTAAAGGGTGATTTGCAAGTGTGCAGGTGTGCTGCTTGATCCAAGCATGCTTTGCACAACTGGAGCAGACAAAGAGGAAACGTGATACACTGAAGAACTGAAAGAGTGGCATCTGTCTTTGGAGGAGGGAGATGAGGACATTGTGTGTGAGGAATATCACCTCTGTATGGTAGAGTGGTGTAGTATCAAATGCAACAAGCCAGACAGGACTAAATCAACACCTGGTACCAAAAGATGTGAGCTAGTGCGGTGATCATTCATTTACTGTAAATTTGCTGCTACTCAAAGGCCAAATAGTTGCTCTCTGTTCCCAGAAACAAATGCAGCTTTTGTAGATTTAATTCTACTCTTGTGCTGCTGCTGAATAAAAGTGAACATTTGCAAACATTTGAAGACTTTCTAGTATATAATATTCCATATTAAATGCTGACCAGGTATTAGGCTGTACTGGCCATTGATGAAAGAGTAATACTTTCTAGGACAGGGTTCTAAGAAAAGATGATGTTAAGAATGGGTAAACTGTATAAATTGGTTACTAAATAACAATACATTTATGAATGTGTAGTTGTGTTGGCAATGAGGTGTCAGCCATGCCATCTATGTGGTCTGGCAAGCTTTACTTTGATTCCCCTCCCACTCTGTGCATTGCGAAGGGCAACTCCTGTCTGGCAGTGCTTGCTCAGGCACATGGCTGAGCTTTTAAAATGATGCGCACACCTGGAATTCCAGGAAATCCCAAGAGGGACAAATATGGAACAAGAGGGACAAGACTGCCTATGCGATGAGGAAAGATAGTTTGAGCAGGATGCCACAGAGATATGTTACGTGGATGATCAGGTGAAATTCAGAGATCAGCATATCTCACAAAGGCTCATGGAGAAGAACTCCCTTGAAACTTGACAAAATTGCCCCTTAGCGGATTTCAGAATGAGAAGCCTGTATAACTTGGTTACAAAATAACAATGCATTTATGAATGTCAACATTCAGTCCAATATCTTTCAAAATAATTTCTACTATTTAACGATGTGATGTTTTAAAAAATACAGAGGAGATTCTTTCTTTGGTGTTCTAATTAAATTACAAACTCATTCTTAATCCATGGGTGTGCATTTACAGGAGAAATGCAAATGAGAGACTACTCAGACTTCTTGGCATCATGATAGCCCACAAACCCATCAACACACTAAAACAGTAGCTAATGTACTTGGAAGACCCTATACAGACAACAAGCAAAACTAGTCATTTACAAAATATCATGCAAGGACTGTAACAAACACTACATTGGACAAACAGGCAGAAAACTAGCCACCAGGATACAGGAACATCAACTAGCCACAAAAAGACATAACCCTCTCTCATTAGTATCCTTACATACAGATGAGGAAGGACACCACTTCGATTGGGACAACACATCCATCCTCGGACAAGCCAAAAAGAGACATACACAAGAATTCCAAGAAGCATGGCATACTAACTGGAACTCTATCAACAAACACATTGACTTGGACCCCGTTTACCAATCCCTGAGAAAAATAACAGGAAATAACATCACCTCAGGAAATGACATCACCAACCCAAGGAAACCTAAACACATAAATAGAAAGTGGGCCATGCCACCAGTGCTGCATCCGGAGGCTCATTGGTGATGTTACCTAGTATGGTGACAAAACGTCTGAAAATGAACCTTCTCCCTCAGCGAGCAAACCTATATCCATAGGTGGCACGGCACGGTGGCACAGTGGTTAGCACTGCTGCCTCACAGCGCCAGAGACCCGGGTTCAATTCCAGCCTCGGGCGACTGACTGCGTGGAGTTTGTACGTTCTCCCCATGTCTGCCTGGGTTTCCTCTGGATGCTCCGGTTTCTTCCCACAGTCCAAAGATGTGCAGGTCAGGTGAATTGGCCATGCTAAATTGCCCGTAGTGTTAGGTAAGGGGTAAATGTCGGGGTATGGGTGGGTTGCGCTTCGGCGGGTCGGTGTGGACTTGTTGGGTCGAAGGGCCTGTTTCCACACTGTAATGTAATCTAATCTAATCAAATATTTGTACTCAGTTGATGAATAACTAATGAATTTGATTAGCATTTAGGTTTACTTATTCATGCTTCCAAGCAAGACTGGATTAATATAAGAGCCTCTAGTTTGGAAGTTATGAAGTTATGTAGTTTGGAATGAAGGAAGAATAGAAATGGTAAGTATTACATAAATGGGGGAAGCTGCAGCATAGAAGGATTTGGGAGTCCTTGTGCTTGAATCACAAATTCTCACATACCAGATCAGCAGGTCATAAGGAAGGTAAATCCATTTTGGCCTATATTTCAAAGGGAATGGAGTATAAAACAGGGATGTCTTGCTAAACCTATACAAAACACTTGTCAAACCACAGCCTGAAGATTGTAAACAGCTTTGTATCCCTGATCTAAAGAAAGTTAGACTAGCGTTGAATGCAGTCCAGAAAAGGTTCACTCATCTGATACCAAGTCTGGAGGGATTTTACAATGAGGAGAGGCTGGGTAGGTTGGGCTAGTACTCATTTGAGTTTAAGAGAATGTGGTGATTTTACTGAAACATACAATTTCTGAGGGACTAGACAGGGTAGTCATAGAGTCGTAGAGATGTACATCAGGAAACAAATGCTTCGGTCAAACTCGTCCATGCCGACCAAATATTCCAACTCAATCAAGTCGCACATGCCAGCACCCAGTCCATATCCCTCCAAAGCCTTCCTATTCATATACCTATCAAAGTTTGGGAAAAGATTTGTAGCTCGGGTGCTCGTTGTTGTGGTTGTGTTCGCCGAGCTGGGAATTTGTGTTGCAGACGTTTCGTCCCCTGTCTAGGTGACATCCTCAGTGCTTGGGAGCCTCCTGTGAAGCGCTTCTGTGATGTTTCCTCCGGCATTTATAGTGATTTGTTTCGGCATTCGTGCAGGAACCGGAGTTGTTCATATGTGGCGCTTAGGCGGTTGGCGCAGGATTCCCATTTCCTGGCTTATCTTAGCGTCTCTAGCCCGTATGTGTTCAAAGTTTGGGAGGAGATTTGTAGCTTGGGTGCTCGTTATTGTGGTTCTGTTCGCCGAGTTGGGAATTTGCATTGCTGACGTTCCCAGCTCGGCGAACAGAATCATATACCCATCCTGATGCCTTTTTAATCTTGCAATTGTACCAGCCTCCACCACTTCCTCTGGCAGCTCATTCCATACATGCACCACCCTCTGTGTGAAAATATTGCCCCTTTGGTCTCTTTTATATCTTTCCCCTCTCACCCTAAACCTATGCCCTCTAGTTCTGGAATTCCCCCCACAACATGGAAGAAACTTTGTTTATTTATCCTATCCATGACCCTCATGATTTTATAAACCTCTATCATGTCATCCCTCAGCCTCCGACGCTCCAGGGAAAACAGCCCCAGCCTATTCAGCCTCTCACTGTAGCTCAAATCCTCCAACCCTGGCAACATCCTTGTAAATCTTTTCTGAACCCTTTCACAGTATCCTTCCAATAGGCAGGAGATCAGAATTGCACGCAATATTCCAAAAGTGGCCTAACCAATGTCCTGTACAGCCTCAACACGATCTCCCAACTCCTATACTCAGTAAAGGAAAGCATACCAAACGTCCTATCCTATCTACCTGCAACTCAACTTTTTCAAGGAGCTATGAACGTGCAGTCCAAAGTCTTTTTGTTCAGCAACACTCCTTAGGACCTTACCATTAGTGTACAAGTCCTGCTAAGATTTGTTTTCCCAAAATGCAACACCTCACATTTGTCTGAATTAAACTCCATCTGCCACTTCTCAGCCCATTGGCCCATCTGATCAAGATCTCGTTTAATCTGAGGTAACCTTCTTCGCTGTCCACTACTCCTCCAATTTTGGTGTCATCTGCAAACTTACTAACTATACCTCTTATGCTCATATTCAAATAATTTATATAAAATGTTGAAAAGTAGTGGATCCAACACCAAACCTTGTGGCACTCCACTGGTCACAGGCCTCCAGTCTGAAAAACAACCCTCCACCACCACTCTCTGTCATTTACCTTTGAGCCAGTTCTGTAATCAAATGGCTAGTTCTCCCTGTATTCCATGAGATCTAACTTTGCTAACCAATCTCCCATGGGGAACCTTGTCGAATGCCTTACTGAAGTCCATATAGATCATGTCCATCGCTCTGCCCTCTTCAACTAACTTGTAGATAACTAACTAACTTGTAGATTATGGGAGGGCATAATCTCAGACTATGGGATTCCCTATTTAGGACAGAGATGAGGAAGATTTTATTCCCTCATAAAATGATGTATCTGTGGAATTCTTTACAGCAGAGACTGGGTCTTTAACTGTATTCAAGGCTGAGATTGACAGATTTCTGATAATTAAAGGAATCAGTGGTTATGGGATAAAGCAGGAGAGTGGAGTTCAGATTTACCAGATTCCCAATGATTTCAGTGAATGGATGCGTGGACATGATAGGCTGACTGGACCATTTATTTTCCTGCATCTTATATATGGGTTGAATCTCCTCCATTGTGCTGTGTTATTCAATTGTCCATTCTGACTCCCTCATTCAAGTTCAATGTCAATCTTTCAAACCTTTTTTGCATATAAGCAACATTTAAATGTCCTTTAGGCACAAGATGAAGACAATTCAATGGAAACAATTTTTAATTTAAAGCCAGTAACAGGAGGGCATGTTTATAGATTTCAATAGGATAGATTTATCATCTTCAGTGAATGATAGAACGATGTTACGATTGATGGTAAATCTTGCTGTTTTGCTATTATGACCACTGATGTTGTCTAACCAGGCTTTCCTGTCTGTTTCCAGTCCCAGGAGTCACATCCATTGACAAGACCTAATTATTCCCATTTAGCAATTAATTAAAAAGATTATAGCTCACTGAGCATCTGAAACTTTATTAAGATCTTTTGTCATTAACAGTAGCAAAGCAACAAAAATGGCTCAACAGAAACAAAGAATTGTAGTCAGCGGTAAGGAGCAATTCTTACACCAGCTTTTCATGTTAATATTGACAAATGTAGATGGTGGCGAGTGGTGCAGCTGGCTTGTTACTGCCATCAGTCTGATAAGAGACACTTCAACAGCCCGGCTGAGGAATCCTGGCCGGCCAACTGGCAGGAGCTGGAGGCCAAAGTCTCGGCTCGCCTAGGCCGCTGGACAGGACTGCTCCGAGTGCTATCTTACAGGAGTCGAGTGCTGGTCATAAACCAGCTGGTGGCCGCCATGCTGTGGTACCGGCTGGTCACTTTGGTCCCTCCTCCTGGCTTTGTCGCTGACATCCAGAGAACGTTGGTCGACTTCTTCTGGGACAAAAAGATGCACTGGGTCGCCGCGCAGGTTCTGAGTCTCCCTATCGAGGAGGGCGGTCAGTCGCTGGTGTGCGTCCGCACCCAGGTCGCGACGTTCCGCCTTCAGACCTTGCGGCGATACCTTTACGTCGAGCCTCCTCCTAGGTGGTGCGCCCTGGCGACGTATTTTTCCGCCAGGTGCGTAACCTCAACTACGACATGCAGCTCCTGTTCGTCGACCGTGACGGTTTGGAGGTCTCCCTCAAGGTGCTGCCTGTCTTTTACCAGGACCTGATCACTGTCTGGAACTTGGTCGAATCGCGTCGCGCCTACCCTCCGGCTGGAGTAGCGGCTGTCGTCAGGGAGCCGTTGCTCAGGAATCCGCTCCTCCGTACTCGCAGGTTCGAGTGGCTGTCAGAGGGGAGGGCCGTGGCAGCGAGGGCGACCAGGGTCGGGGACGTGCTGGGTGCCGGGGGCCTGGGCTGGACGCTGCCGCAGGACATAGCGAGCAGGGCAGCGGTAGACGTCCGGTACGTGGCCACCGCCATCCGACGCCTTAAAACGGCGGTGCTCGGACCCGACGTAGTGCACCAGTTGGAGGACGCTCAGGTGTGCGGTGGGATCCCGTCCGCGCTCACCCCGGCCCGGACGGAATTTCACATTGGCCCCAAGGTCCCGTACTTCCCGCGGGAGCCTGTGCCCCACAACCTGAGCCGCCTCCGGAATTTTAATTTTGTCCCTTTCAGGGATATAAAAAGGAAGGCCCTGTATCGACTGCTGCTGCACACCGTCCACCTCTTCTCCCTCATCCACCGTCCGGACACGCCTTGGCGTGCCCATTTGCCACCGGGCGGTGGGGATCCCCAGTGGAGGGCTCTCTACGCGGGAGTCCTCCCCCTTTCTCTCGGGGATCTGGGGTGGAGGGTGCTGCACGCAGCAGTCCCCTGCAACCGCAGGTTGCGGTGGTTCACAGACTCCCAGCCCAACTGCTTGTTCTGTGGTGCTGTGGAGTCCGTGGACCATGTATATATTGGGTGTGGGCGTTTGCACTCCCTTTTTGATTTCCTCAAAAACCTTCTCCTCTGTTTTTGGTTGCACTTCAGTCCCACGCTCCTGATCTTCGGGCACCCGGTACGGAGGAGGGAGGGCAGGTCCGAAGACCTCCTCGTGGGTCTGCTCCTGGGCCTGGCCAAACTGGCCATTAACAGATCCAGGCAGCGGGCCGTGGAGGGGGTCGTTAGGGCTGACTGCCTGCCCCTCTTCCGGGGTTACGTTAGAGCCCGGGTGTCCTTGGAGAAGGAGCACGCGGTGTCCACCAACACCCTGGAGTCGTTCAGGGAGAGGTGGGCGCCGCAGGGAGTGGAGTGCATCATTTCTCCCTCCAACTCTATTTTGATTTGATCCCTACCCTCCCCTTCACTGTTTTGCTCACACAGCATTGCCCTGTGTTTGAAGGGCAGTGCTTGTCACTGGCCACTCGGGTGTTTTTCATATCTTCCTGGTGGTGGAAACTGAATAAAGATTCGTGCACTTTGTGTCCTTTCACTGTGTCTCACACGTGCGCACACACACCATGGGTGCTGGGGAAAAAATAAGCACTACCGCACTTAGGCGGTAGTGTGGGGGTTTAAAAAAAAACAAAAAACAAAACAAAAAACAAAAAAAAATTAACATGAGATTCTCCAACTCTATTTTGAAAAAAAAAGAGACACTTCAACAGCCCGGCTGAGGAATCCTGGCCGGCCAACTGGCAGGAGCTGGAGGCCAAAGTCTCGGCTCGCCTAGGCCGCTGGACAGGACTGCTCCGAGTGCTATCTTACAGGAGTCGAGTGCTGGTCATAACCCAGCTGGTGGCCGCCATGCTGTGGTACCGGCTGGTCACTTTGGTCCCTCCTCCTGGCTTTGTCGCTGACATCCAGAGAACGTTGGTCGACTTCTTCTGGGACAAAAAGATGCACTGGGTCGCCGCGCAGGTTCTGAGTCTCCCTATT
Source organism: Chiloscyllium punctatum (assembly GCF_047496795.1). NCBI lineage: Eukaryota > Metazoa > Chordata > Chondrichthyes > Orectolobiformes > Hemiscylliidae > Chiloscyllium > Chiloscyllium punctatum. The sequence goes on along the minus strand of NC_092763.1, from coordinate 57,251,301 downwards.
GAGGAGGGCGGTCAGTCGCTGATGTGCGTCCACACCCAGGTCGCGACGTTCCGCCTTCAGACCTTGCAGCGATACCTTTACGTCGAGCCTCCTCCTAGGTGGTGCGCCATGGCGACGTATTTTTTCCGCCAGGTGCATAACCTCAACTATGACACGCAGCTCCTGGTCGTTGACCGTGACGGTTTGGAGGTCGCCCTCAAAACGCTGCCTGTCTTTTACCAGGACCTGATCACTGTCTGGAACATGGTCGAATCGCGCCGCGCCTACCCTCCGGCTGGAGTAGCGGCTGTCGTCAGGGAGCCGTTGCTCAGGAATCCGCACCTTCGTACACGCGGGTTCGAGTGGCTGTCGGAGGGGAGGGCCGTGGCGGTGAGGGCGACCAGGGTCGGGGACGTGCTGGGTGCCGGGGGCCTGGGCTGGACGCTGCCGCAGGACATAGCGAGCAGGGCAGCGGTAGACGTCCGGTACGTGGCCACCGCCATCCGACGCCTTAAAACGGCGGTGCTTAGACCCGACGTAGTGCACCGGTTGGAGGACGCTCAGGTGTGTGGTGGGATCCCGTCCGCGCTCACCCCAGCCCAGACGGAATTTCACATTGGCCCCAGGGTCCCGTACTTCCTGCGGGAGCCTGTGCCCCACAACCTGAGCCGCCTCCGGAATTTTAATTTTGTTTCCTTTCAGGATGTAAAAAGGTGGGCCCTATATAGACTGCTGCTGCACACCGTCCACCTCTTCTCCCTCATCCAATGTCCGGACACGCCTTGGTGTGCCCATTTGCCACCGGGCGGTGGGGATCCCCAGTGGAGGGCTCTCTATGCGGGAGTCCTCCCCCTTTCTCTCGGGGATCTGGGGTGGAGGGTGCTGCACGCAGCAGTCCCCTGCAACCGCAGATTGCGGTGGTTCACAGACTCCCAGCCCAACTGCTTGTTATGTGGCGCTGTGGAGTCCGTGGACCATGTATATATTGGGTGTGGGCGTTTGCACTCCCTTTTTGATTTTCTCAAAAACCTTCTCCTCTGCTTTTGGTTGCACTTCAGTCCCACGCTCCTGATCTTCGGGCACCCGGTACGGAGGAGGGAGGGCAGGTCTGAAGACCTCCTCGTGGGTCTGCTCCTGGGCCTGACCAAACTGGCCATCAACAGGTCCAGGCAGCGGGCCGTGGAGGGGGTCGTTAGGGCCGACTGCCTGCCCCTCTTCCGGGGTTACGTTAGAGCCCGGGTGTCCTTGGAGAAGGAGCAAGTAGTGTCCACCAACACCCTGGAGTCGTTCAGGGAGAGGTGGGCGCCGCAGGGAGGGGAGTGTATTATTTCCCCGTCCAACTCTATTTTGATTTAGTCCCTACCCTCCCCTTCACTGTTTTGATCACACAGCATTGCCCTTTGATGTGAAGGACAGTGCTTGTCACTGGCTGCTCGTGTATTTTTCCTATCTTCCTGGTGGTGGAAATTGAATAAAGATTCGTGCACCTTGTGTCTTTCACTGTGTCTCACACCTGCACACACACACACACACCATGAGTGCTGAGGGAAAAATAAGCACCACCGCAGTTAGGTGGTAGTGTGGGGGTTAAATTTTTAAAAAAAGAAAAAGAAAGTATCAGTTGCCCTTTGATGTGAAGGACACTGCTTAAAAAAAAGAAAGAAAAGGAAAAAAAAATAATCAGGCCAGGAAAAATATCTTTGCAGCCTGTTATCCTTGAGTGCTCCTCTGATGACTGCAGTCTTTACTGATGCACTTCTCTTCTGCACTGATGTTATGTGGGACCTAATCTGGTCAGTGCATTTTTGAAATGCATATGATATGCAAAAGAGCTTACCTGGTCACAGACATGAGGGGTCCCAATTGGCTGGCCATCCCAATGTCTTGGCTCAATGGGTGCTGCATACCTCCTGTCTCAGGCATTGCTGACAAATTTATTCGCACCAGTACTTTTGCACACAGAGGCCAAGAAAGAATAGGGATGCTGTGGGACAAGAGTCAACAATGTCAGCAGGGCCCAATGACCTCAGTCCGGCTTGGTCCTCATGGTTGGCCATAGATGTTTGGTTGTGCCTGATTGGGCCATAGATGCATGAGAGTCATATGGCCAGATGCAAGTGGAACCTCCTCAATGTCACCATTCAAGAATCACATGTGGGTGGGAGAGGGGGTAGCAGGGGAGTGAGGGGAGTAAGTACAGTGGAGGCAGAAAGCTTAGTTACCTCATAGTTGTCCTGCTGGAAACATCGAAGGGGGTTATATGCAGCTCATCCTCTGGCTGATTGCCCCCTAGAGTCCCTTGTGAGGAAGGGATACCTGGAGTACTTGTCAAATTCCCTCGCCCCCTGTCTCAATGCTTATGGTCCTGAGGACCATTCCCCTCTTATGAGATCTGGGCCTATCTCTCCACATCAGGTTGACCCTGGCTGTGGATACAGCCAGATAGTCACATGGCTTACTGCACTGCTGCAGCCTCTGGCTAACAAGTGTCATTGAATCCCTCATATCCGCCTGCCATTCCTTTTCCTCCCTGTGCATGTGGATCAAGTCCCTTATTGCCATAACCACTGGCTTCTGTCCTGTTGTAACTGAGCCGATGCCTGGTCTCCTGCAGTCCTTTGAATGAGAATGACCTGGGCTGTTTCATCCTTGATAAGGTGTTCATCAGCTTGTGGTTCCTAAACTTTGTAAAGCTGATAGTCCCACCAAGGTGTTAGTATCTGGGCTCATGCAGGGTAGCGGAGGAAACCTTGCTGATACATCCTCTGAGGGTTAATTATGTTGGTACTCCGAAATCAAAGAGGGGGCTTCCAGAGAAGTTCACTGTTTCTCTATGGATGTGGTAGACAGGCTAACGGTATTCATGAAACAAAGAGAGAGAAGGAATTGCAGCTGTCTGTTAGAAACCGTGTACAATGAATCAGACCTATAGTGGGGTTAAATATAAGATTTGCAATGAAACGAAACATGGTAAGCATCGGTTGGCGAGACATTAGTGTTTCAGCATCCTGATAGGGTGGGCAATGAGGAGAGAGAGAGCAGATATGGGAAGATGTGCAGGCAATACCGAGAATTATAAAGTATGACCTTGGTGGAAGGTGGCAAATAAAGAGTGAGGGTGAGTTAGCAAAGAGAAGAGATTGCCCCTTCGCTGGTACTGTGGTGGTCATTGACTTTCTGCTGACATTACCAGCCATTCCTTGAGACTCTCAAGATGGCACAGACCTAGGTGGCAACCTCTGATCAGACTGCCAGAGTCTGCTGGTCCAACCTCATCCATTCCCCTGGAAAGAAGATTTCTCTATTTCGCATCATCCCTCGACCAGGACCTTTAGGTCTCTGCCGGAGAAACATTATGGTATGTCCTTCCCTTTTGTTGACATTCTTCAGGAATGTCCTTGACTGGGTAGACATGCTTCAGAATGCCAGTTCTCATCTCTGTGTATATTAGCCTTTTAAAGATGGTGCAGATGTAAGGGATGCTGGTCTTTTGGTGGATATCTGGTGAGTGGTGAGTCTTTGTGGGAATGACATATAGTATAACAGGGCTGGAAGCATTTGTGACAGATGCTGTAGGGTTTGTATTATGAGATGAGTTTAGTAAGATATGATAAGAGAGCTCTGTTCCTTTCAAACTTTGCTTAATTCAAATAACAGAACATTTTACAGCTGCACCCATAAAGAAAATGCACACAGTTCTGGGTTTCACTTTCTGTTATTCTCTTTGTCTTTTTTATTCCACGGTGCTTTTATCCTGATCCAAGGAAGACACTCACATAACATGAGCTGCAATTTCCTTCTGAGCATGTTTGTGCTCAGTAGTGCTTTGCACCCTTTTCTCATAATTAATTCTCCTTAAGTCTGGTGGGGTTTTTTTAGCCTGGATGCTTTACCTCTGCAGTGGGGATGTTCCTGGATGCAGTAATATCACCACTTTATTTTACTGTCATTTTCACAGCACTCCACCAAATAAGCCCATTTGTCATTCTGTATTCATTTATGTGGTTAGAGGGGAATTACCATCTGCTTCCAACTTTTGTTTAAAAATGCAGCAATAAATTCAAGGGCAACCAGCTGTAATTATCCCTCACATTTCACTTTTTGATTAGCAAAATTTACAAGGCTGATAGTAGCATCAAGGGATTGAATTATGACAAAAGTCTGAAAAAATGCCACTTGCCAAAATAAGAGGTAGCTACTGAGAAGTGATTTGTTAATGCTAAGATTGCAAGTAAAATAGATATGATAAATTGACAGCAGTATTATAATGGCATCACAACAAATCAGGGTACCATAGGATTTAAGTGGTTGTGCAAGAAGGAAGTTGGACTTTTGGTATGTCTTTTCACTTCCTAAGAACACCTACAACAATGCATTATTTTTGAAGGGTAGTCAGTATTGTTTTGTAAGAAAATGCTGCAGCCAATTTGCTCATGGTGATGTTCCACAAATGGTGCATAAGATAAATGATCACTGAATCTGTTTTGTTAAGGTTGTACGCAAGACAAACATCAATACACTGGGAATGTTCTCCATTCTCCTTTGAATCATGCTGTAACACCTAAACAGGCAGACAGAACCTCAGTTTAATATGAAAAGACAGCAACTCCAATTAATGTCAAACTCCTCAGTACTGCAGTAAAGTGTCAGACTGGATTGTACGCTTGAGTCCTGCAGTTGAGTTTAAAATAAATTTCTAAATTAGAGTGCTACTGAGCACAGCTGACATTCAGTTTGATATGGAAATATACAGTGAGTTAAATAACTTGGACCAAACCATAGGTGGCTATGTGATTTATGTCATCTAGATGAATGGATCCATAATATGGGCTGGCAGAATAGACTGCAACTGAATTAGTAAACTCTCAGCATATCTACAAAGCTGTAGCTTGATGGTAACATTCCTGTTTCTGAGTCACTAGTCTGTGGGTTCATAGACCCACAATGGACTTGAGAGCAATATTGAAGACTTTTTTCTTCATTTGTAGGATGTGGGAGTCACGGGCTGGCCAGCATTCATTGTCTGTCCTTAGTCTCCCTTAAAAAGGTGGTGGTGAGCTGCCTGCTTGAACCGTTGTAGTCAATGTGTTGTGGATTGATCTACAATGCCATTCAGGAAGGAATTCCAGGATTTTGACCAAGCAATAGAGAAGGAATGGAAATATATTTCCAAGTCAGTGTGGTGAGTTGCTTGGAAGGGAACTTGAAGGTGGCAGTATTCCCGTAGATTTGCTGCCCTTGTCTTTCTAGATGGAAGTGACCATGGATTTGGAAGGTGCTGTCTGAGGATCTTTGGTGATATTTTGCAGTGCATCTTGTAGATAGTACACACACTGCTGCTACTAAGAGTTGGTGGTGGAAGGAGTGGATGCTTCTGGATGTCATGCCAATCAAGTTGGCTGCTTTGTCCTGGATGTTGTCAAGCTTCCTGCGTGTTGTTGAGGCTACATTTGTCCAGGCAAGTGGGGAGTATTCCATCACACATCTGACTTGTGCCTTGTAGGTGACGGACAGGCTTTGGGGCGTCCTGAGATGTGTTACTCACTGCAATATTCCTAGCAGCTAACTGCTCTTGTAGCCACTCGTTTACGTGCTGAGTCCAATTGAGTTCCTGGGCAATGATAACTCCCAGGATGTTGATGGGGGATTCAGTGATGGTAGTACAACTGAAAGTCAAGGGCTAGTGGTTAGATTGTCTCTTATTGATGATGGTCATACCCTGGCATATGTGTAGCACAAATGTTACTTGCCACTTGTCAGTCCAAGCCTGGACATTGTCCAGTTCTTGTTGTATTTGAACATAGGCTGCTTCAGTATCTGAGGAATCACAAATGGTGCTGAACATTGAGCAATCACCTGCAAACATCCTCACTTATCATGGAGGGGAGGTCATTGATGAAGCAGCTGAAGATAGTTGGGCCAAGGACACTATCCTGAGGAACTCCTGCAGAGGTGCCCTTGAGGTCAGATGACTAACCACTAACAACCACAACCATTTTCTTAGGTCAGGAGCTGAGTAGCCCTGGAGGAACCCAAACTGGGCGTCACTGAGCAGGTTATTGCTGAGCAGGTGCTGCTTTGTAGCACTGTTGATGACACCTTCCATGACTTTTCTGATGATCGGCAGTAGACAGATGGGTCAGTAATTGGCTAGGTTGGATTTGTCCTGCTTTCTTTGTATAAGACGTATCTGGACAATTTTCCACATAGTCAGGCAAATGCCAGTGTTGTAACTTTCCTGGAACAGCATGGCTAGGGGAGCAATAGTTCTGGAGCACAAGTCTTCAGTACTATTGCCAGAATATTGTCAGGGCTTGTAGCCTGTGCAGTATTCGGTGCCTCCAATTGTTTCTTAATATCACATGGAGTGAATCGAATTGGCTAAAAACCGATATCTGTAATGCTGGGAACCACTGGAGGAGGCCAAGATGAATCATCCACTCAGACTGCTGTGACTGCTTGAGCCTTACCTTTTGCAGTGATGTGCTTGGCTCTTGCATTGTTGAGGATCGGGATATTTATAAGACCTCCTCCTCCAGTGAGTTGTTTAATCGTCTACCACCATTCATGACAGGATTTGAAAGGACTACAGAGCTTAAATCTGATCCATCTGATTGTGGGATCATTTAGCTCTGTCTTGTGCTGCTTATGCTGTTTGACATACAAGTAACCCTGTTTGAGCTGAAAATGTGCTGCTGGAAAAGCGCAGCAGGTCAGGCAGCATCCAAGGAGCAGGAGAATTGATATTTCGGGCATGAGCCCTTCTTCAGGAATGTAGCTATTCAGCCAGGAATGCAGCCAGCAATGTTCCTGCTTTCTTCAGGAACTGCCTGTTTGACAGTTTCACCAGCTTGACACCTTTTTTGCAATTCTTGGTGCTGCTCCTGGCATGCCTTCCTGCACTCTCGATTGAACCAGGGTTGGTCCATTGGCTTGATGGTAATGGTTGAGTAGGAGATATGCTGGGCCATGAGGTTACAAATTATGCTGGAATACAATCTGCTATTGTTGATCGCCCACAGCAGCTCATAGATGCCCAGTACTGAGTTGCCAAATCTGTTTGAAGTCCATCCTATTGAGCACAGTGGTAGTGCCACACAGCACAATGGAGGTTATTCTCACTGTGAAGGCAGGACTTCATTTCCACACAGACTATGCGGTAGTTGCTGATGCCGATATTGTCATGGAGAGATATATCTACAGCTGGCAGATTGGTAAGAATAAGCTTAAGTATGTTTTTCACTCTTCTTGGTTCCCTCAGCACCTGCCACAGAGACAATATGGCAACTATGCCCTTTAGGACCTGACATGTTTGATCAGAAGTACTGCTGCCAAACCACTCATGATGGTGGGCATCGAAATCCCTCACTCAGAGTACATTTTGTGCCCTTAACGTCTTTCAAAATGCTGTTCAATATGGAGGAGTACTGATTCATCAGCTGAGGGAAAATGGTATGTGGTATTCAGTGGGAGGTTTCCTGGCCATGTTTACCATGAAGCCATGAGACCTCATGGGTTCCTGAGTCAATGTTGAGGACTCAGAACAATTCCCTCACAGCTTATATGACTGTGCCACCATCTCTACTGGTTCCGTCCTGTTGGTGAGCCAGGACATACACAGAGAGATGGCAATGGTGGTGTCTGCGACATTGTCTGTAAGATATGATTCCATGTGTATGACTGTGGCTGATTGTTGTTTTACTAGTCTGCGAGACAGCACTCCAACTTTGGTACTAGGCCCCCAAATGTTGGTGAGGTTGACTTTGCAGGGTCGGCAGGGTTATTTCTGCTGTTGTTTCTTCTGGTGCCTAGGTCAATGCCAGGTGATCAGTCTGGATTCATTTCTTTGAGACTTTGTGGTGAATGGTACAACTGAATGGCTCACTAGACAATTTCAGAGGCTAATTGAGAGTCAACAACATTGCTGTGGATCTAGAGTCACATGTGGGCCAGACCAGGTGAGGATGGCAGATTTCCATCAGTGCACCAGATGGGATTTTCTGAAAATCGAGATGGCTATCAGTATGTTCTTAATTCCAGATTTTTAAAAACTGAATTCAAATTCTACCATCTGCCGAAGTAGGTTTCAAATCCGGGTTCCCAGACTATTAGCTGTGTTTCTCGATTAATAATCCAGCAATAGTATCATTAATCCAACGCCTCTCAGTGACAGTCCAGTGATGTGTTGAGAGACTGCTTTGCTGTCTTTTTGATGAGATGTTGAAATGCATCCCTGTCTGCCTTCTCAAATGGATGCATAAGCTGCAAAACATAACTTTGAAAGACAGCAGTGAAATAAGTTCCATTGTCTGAACTAATATTTACTCCTGAATCAAATCACAAAAGCAATCAGGCTACCAAGTCATCATCAAATGCTATCTGGACAAATATGTTGTGTGCAAATTGGCTATCACATTATCTCCATTACAACAATGGACAAACTTCAAAATAGCATTTCATTGGCTGCAAACTGCCTAGAGGCATACTTTCATCAAGAAAAGCATGATAAATGCAAGCATTTCTGTTTATTTTTCAAGGATGTCTATTAAAGAAGACTTGGTGATTGGGAGTTCATCATTCATTAATAGTGCACAGGTAGTGTGAGGTCTCCAAATTGAGAACAGACAAATTTTTAGATTTTATTGACAAGAAGTATCCTAACAAAGGTTGAAAAAACACTGAAATGTCCACATTTTGAATATTGGATATAACTTGATTTACTTACAAAGTAGAGGATGTCTGAAGATGTTGTCCAGGAGGATAATAAATCGGATATCCAATCTATATGTTCTTAGTTGAGACAATTCCAATTGTTTGAATAATGTATTTTTAAGAAGTAAAGTCTATCAGGTATTGCAATGCTGTTAACATGATGGAAAGAAATGGTCCAACCTGGTTAAATTGGTTGTCTTAAATTATAGAGTTGACAGGACTGAAAGATTTTGCACAAAAGTTTGAAGGTATTAACACAGAGGAGTGCCATAAAAATCATTCACTGATTCAGGGGATTCAAACATCTTCATGGTGCTTCCAATGCATAGTCACTCTCTGGTTTAACCCTGACTCAACCCTGATCCTATAGACAACTTTCATGCAATGCAGCTGACTATCTGCATGCATAAGCAACTAATGCTGTCTGAGGGTATTGAAATATGTTCGGATCTCCACTACTTCCAGCATGTCATGTGTCCAGTCGGGAATTTGTAGCTCAAAGGAGATTTAACACCTAGCCCTTCTTAAAATATCTGTAACAGCATATTCAGATAGCAATGTAAGTTGTATCTAATTACTGACATTTAATAAATGGTTTCTTGTTGAAAACAATAACTTCTCTTAGATTGACGAGGAAACCATTTTCCTGTATTACACTTGGACCAAGAAAACCCTGGAAATTTCTCACAGAATGTGGCAACATTATCCACTTTTCACTGTACCTATGTACAAATGGCAATATTAAATAAATCTAAATCTAAATAAATCTAAATCTAATCTAAACTTAAAGAGGATGATCGCAACAAATCTACTCATGGTGAGTTATATTCAGTTTAGCTACATATACAACATAGCAATGTGAATTTTATTTAGCTACACATATAACATGGCAGGCAATACTGCAGCTTTAAAAAGACTGGACATATAACATGCTGGAAGTAGTGGAGATCCGAACATATTTCAATACACTCAGACAGCATTAGTTGTTTTTGCATGCTGATAGTCAGCTGCATCGCATGAAAGTTGTCTATAGGATCAGGACTGAGTCAGGGTTCAACCAGAGAGTAACTATGCATTGGAAGCACCATGAAGACGATTGAATCCTCTGATGGGCAGCAGAGAACTTCAAAAATGGTATAGTGTTAAAGATGGGGATCACAAAACGTAAGGAGTATTCATACAGCTCAGATGGTGGTTTGTGAGCACTGAGGTAAGATTATGGCAAGGGAACTAAAGACCACAAAAGCAACTTAAACCAAGTTCACAGGTCCAGGGATGTCTCAAATCTAGAATTAGAATGGCAAAGGGCCAGATTAGTAGTCTAAGCAGTCCTGGACTAATGGTAAATAAATTCAGGAGACTTTATTGAGGTCGCAGCAAAGGCAAAAGATTCTTTGTGAAAGATGCATTAAATGTGGGAAGTATTTATTTAAATCACAGGAGTGGGAATCATAGAAACACAGGAACAGGAGTAGGTCATTTAGCCCCTTGAGCCAGCTGTGCCATCCAATAAAATCATGGCTGATCTGTGGCCTACTTCCATTTGCCTTCCTTGGGCCCAGATTCCTTGGGCCCAGATTCCTTGGGCCCAGATACACTTGCTTAATAAATACTTGTATATCTCAGATTCAAATTTAACCACTGGATTAGCTTTGACCACCATTTGAGGAAGAGAGTTCCTAATGTCCACTACTCTTTGTTTGTAGACATGTTTTCTAACATTTCTCCTAAGCGGCCTTGCCTTCATTCTTAAACTATACTCCCAGTTCTAGAATCTTTAAACAGTGGAAATAGTTTATCTTTATCCCCCGGGCTTTCCAAGTTAATATCCTGAAGATTTGATCACCCCATAACCTTCTAAATAATTAAGAACAAAGGCCTAATTTTGGTTAATCTCTCCTCATATCTTAACCCCTGAGTACAAGTAACATCCTTGTAAACCTGCGGGGAACTCCCTCCACAGCCATACATCTTTCCTAAGGGATGGTGCCTAGATCTGCTCATCGTACTCCAACTGGGGTCTAAATAAAGTTTTGTATTTGTGTTTTTGCCACCACATACTGCAGCACAGATGAACTTCAGAAAACAGAGGAGAACCACCTATACAACGTATTCAAGAAGAACGGATACTCAAAAAATACAGTCTGCAGATTCCTCAAGAACAAACCACGACAAGCAGACCAAACACAGCCAGAAACCCTAACCACCTTACCATACATCAAAGAAGTTTCAGAAATGACAGCCAGACTACTAAGACACCTCGGAATCCTCGTAGCACACAAACCCACCAACACTCTCAAACAAAAACTAACAAACTTAAAAGACCCAGTACAACCCATGGACAAAACCAACGTCATCCACAAAATTCCATGCAAGGACTGCCACAAACACTATGTAGGACAAACAGGAAGATTAGTCACCAGGATACACGAACACCAGATGGCCACAAAAAGACATGACTCTCTCTCTCTCTCGTAGTCCTACATTTGGATGAAAAAAACCACCAATTCGACTGGGACAATACATCTATCCTGGGACAGGCTAAGCAAAGAAATGCCAGAGAATTCCTAGAGGCCTGGCACTCTAACCACAACACCATAAACAAACACATAGATCTAGATACCATCTATCACCCCCTCAGAAAACGAACAGGAAATGACATCACCACAAACCCCAGGAACCCCATCCAGGACAAACATATAAATAGAAAGCAGGAGACAACGGCTTCGCTTCACTTGGAGGTCGCCACTAATGATGTTACCTAGCCAGGTAATGAAACGTCTGGATATCAAACCTACAGCTCAGTGAGTAAACCTACACCCTAAAGTTTTGTGTATACTGCAGCGTAACATCTGAATCCCTACATGCCAGTTCTTTAGATTTGAAGGCCAGCATTCTATAAGCTTTCTTGACTATTTTCTGCATCTATTCATGACATTTTAAAGAGCCATGCACCTGAACCCCCAAAACTGGACAACCACTGTGCTTAACATCTACAAATACCCCAATTTATCCATCTTCAGTCCGGAACAGAAAACTTCAAATTTGCTTATATTAAAATCCACCTGCCAAAGCTTTACCCACTGACCTAATCTGTCAATATCTTGTTGTAATTTTATGTTGTCACCAATGCTGCCCAATTTTGTTTCAGTATTAGATTAGATTACTACAGTGTGGAAACAGGCCCTTCGGTCCAACAAGTCCACACCGCCCCGCTGAAGCGCAACCCACCCATACCCCTACATCTACCCCTTACCGAATACTACAGACAATTTAGCATGGCCAATTCACCTAACCTGCACATCTTTTGGAGTGTGGGAGGAAACCGGAGCACCCGGAGGAAACCCACGCAGACACGGGGAGAATGTACAAACTCCACACAGAGAATCGCCTGAGGTGGGAATTGAACCCGGGTCTCTGGTGCTGTGAGGCAGCAGTGCTAACCACTGTGCCACCGTGCCGCCCAGTAGCAAATTTGGACATTAGATTTTTTTATGTCATTGTCCAACTCATTAATGAATATCATGAATAATTAAGATAAAAACTGTGAAAGAACTGGTGATTACTATAAGAGTCATGGACAATAGGCATCATCCAGAAAAGAAAACATGGAAGATATAGGATTAATTTCAAAGTTAGAAATATCAGAGACATCATTTATTAAAGCCACAAATTGAGGGATTCATTCAGTAAAGCTGAAATAACTGCATGAAGACCGGTATCCAATTGCCAGATCATCCTTTATTTACATGTGCAGAGTCCTTGACACTGATCCTGCTCCCTCAGAGCCAATTTTCAGGGTGAACAGAACCTCGAACACTCATATTTATATCTGTCAGGCAGGGCTCTCTAATTGGAATAGCTTAACAGCCCCAATCAGGGAACTCATATTCTATGACAACCATCTGGCTAACCTCATTACAATCACAACAATAGTCATTTAGAAAACAGGAAATATTTATTAAAGCTGGGAACAGTGAGGTCCATCCAGTGGCACTTTGAAAACAATGTACAGGAATAGTCTATTTTAACTGTTAAAGACAGCAATCTTCTATATTACCCACAAAAGGTGGGACTCAACCGTTTTAACCTCAAGAAGGAATAAATCTTCCATGTTGACTGCAAAATGCAGGAAACGTCCAGTACATTTATACAGTTAGACCTGATAGATCATATAGAGTCATAGAGATGTACAGCAGGGAAACAGACCCTTCGGTCGAACCTGTCCATGCCGACCAGATATCCCAAATCAATCTAGTCCCACCTGCCAGCACCCGGCCCATAGCCCTCCAAACCCTTCTTATTCATATACCCATCCAAATGTTTACTAATAACAATAGCAAGAATCCTTGGGGAGCTATATTATGAGAGTTTGAAAAGAGCTTGAAGAAGTTAATACTAAAGAGTGACATCAGCACCACCCACTACGATGATTCTGTACAAACTTATAGGAATTAGAATCTCAAAGGGGTAAGGTCATCAAGATCCTCTCACTGAGTCTGTAACAATGTCTATGATATCAACCTAAACTGAAACTAAATACTAATATTTTAATTAGATTCCCTACAGCATGGAAACAGGCCCTTCAGCCCAACCAGTCCACACCAACCCTCCGAAGAGTAACCCACCAAGACCCATTTCATTTTGACTAATGCAGCTAACACTATGGGCAATTTAGCATGGCCAATTCACCTGACCTGCACATCTTTGGACTATGGGAGGAAACCGGAGCACCTGGAGGAAACACACGCAGACACAGGGAGAATGTGCAAACCCCACACAGACAGTCACCCGAGGATGGGATTGAACCTGGGACTTTGGTGCTGTGAGGCTGCATTGATAACCACTGAGCCCCACCATGCCACCCCAATATGCAATTAGCTGCATCTTATTTAAGAAGTTGTTCTAATTAGATCAAGTAGTTGTTGCGCTTTCTGGATGTACTCCGCTTTGTCCAGGATGACCGTCATTCTGCCTTTGTCTGCTGGTAATATGATTATGTCCTTATCATTTCTTAGTGTTTTTAGTGCTTCCCTCTCCTTGGTGTTGAGGTTGTGTGTTTGTCTTTTCCTTTTTAACATGGGTACAATACTTTGTCTCACTGTTTGTTGTGTCTCTTCTGTCAGTCCATTGTTTCTGAGTGTGCATTCTAGTGCTGCTAGGACTTCTGCTGTCTTGGCGTCCCTGTGATTATAGTTGAGTCCCTTGGCCAGTATTGTTCCTTCTGTCTCTGTGAGCTGTCTGTGGGAGAGGTTTCTGACCCGGGTATGTGTTGTGGTGTCCCCTCTGTTGTGTGTTAGTTTGGCCATTTTTTTCTTTTAATGCTGTTTTTTTGCAGTGTGTAGTCCTGTTCTGTCCTATGGTGACTAGACAGTCAACACAGGAATTCTTGGACATCATCAGAAATATACACATAGACAAGGAAGAAACTATGCTCTCATTCGATGTAATGGCACTGTTCACCTCTATCGACAAAACCCTAGCTAGAGAAACAATAGCCAACCTGCTGGACATACAGAATAGACAACAAGACGGGGAACCTATCAACAAAGACGGCATACTCAAACTACTGGACCTGTGCCTCACAACATACTTCACATTCAACAACCAAATATATGAACAAATCAATGGCACACCCATGGGCTCACCCATCTCTGGACTCATAGCAGAAACTGTAAAGCAAAGATTAGAACAAACAGTCTTACCGCAAATTCAACCCAAACTTTGGGTTAGATATGTGGATGACACCTTTGTAATCATTAAAAACACAGAAATAGAGAACACACACCGGATCATCAACGCCACACTCACAGGAATCCGATTCACTAGAGAGGAAGAAAAGGACAACCAACTCCCATTCCTAGACGTGATGGTACAGAGAACACCAAACGGGGAATTCACCACAAAGGTTTACAGGAAAGCCACACACACAGACCAAGTCTTGAACTATGAAAGCAACCACCCCAACACACACAAAAGAAGTTGCATCAAGACACTGTTCAAAAGGGCCACAACACACTGCAGCACACACAGAACTGCAAAAAGAGGAAGAGGAACACCTATACAATGTATTTGCCAAAAACGGATACCCCCGCAATTTCATCAACAGATGCCGAAAGGAAAGACAACGGAATGAGGACATGCCACAACCCAAAGGACTAGCCACGTTACCATACATTAAGAACATTTCTGAACTGACAGTCAGACCACTACGACCACTAGGATTCAAAGCAGCACACAAACCAACAGCCACTCTCAGACAGCAACTCGCCAGGACAATGGACCTGATACCCAGCGTGAGCAAAACCAATGTAGTGTACAAACTCCCATGCAAAGACTGCACAAAACACTATAAAGGACAAACAGGAAGACAGCTAATTATCCGTATCCATGAACACCAACTAGCCACGAAACGACACAACCAGCTACACATGCAGATAACAGGCAACATGAGTTCGACTGGGACAACACTACTATTATACGACAAGCCAAACAGAGAACAACCAGGGAATTCCTAGAGGCATGGCACTCATCCACAGAGTCTATCAACAAACACGTCGACCTGGACCCAATATACCGGCCACTGCAGTGGACAGCTGGAACTGCCACCCGGAATCGGCAGAGACAAACCACTATAAATGCCGGAGGAAACAAAACAGAAGTGCTTCACATGAGGTTCCCAAGCACTGAGGATGTCACCTAGACAGGGGATGAAACGTCTTCAACACAAATTCCCAGCTCGGCGAACAGAACCACAACAACCCATGTTGGAGCCTCATCCTGCCACTGTTGGCATTCACCGAGTGGCAGATGGTGGCAGATGGTTGGAGTTTCTTGTAAGCTTCTGGATGGTGGTGGTCCCTTGTTCAAAGGCCACTCTGTGCCCCTTCAAAGGACCTTGCATTCAATGATTTACTAAGTTAAAAATCACACCACCTGATGAAGGAACAGCGCTCCGAACACTAGTGCTTCCAATTAAACCTGTTGGATTATAACCTGGTGTTGTTTGATTTTTAACTTTGTACACCCCAGTCCAACGCTGGCATCTCCAAATAATGATTTACTAGAGCTTCTTAAAGTTATGAAAGGTTTTGACAGAACGGGTGCAAAGACAATGTTTCCTAATGAAGCAAGAAGCCATCGATGTAAGATAATCACCATTAAACTCAACAAGGCATTCAGAAGAAACTCGTATGCTCAAAGTAAGATGAGAATGTGGAATATAATGGAAGAATGTTGTGAAACTTGAAAGGGTTCAGAAAAGATTTACGAGGATGTTGCCAGGGTTGGAGGATTTGAGCTATAGGGAGAGGCTGAACAGGCTGGGGCTGTTTTCCCTGGAGCGTTGGAGGCTGAGGAGTGACATTATAGAGGTTTATAAAATCATGAGGGGCATGGATAGGATAAATAGACAAAGTAATTTCCCTGGGATGGGGGAGACCAGAAAGAGAGGGCACAGGTTTAGGGTGAGAGGGGAAAGATATAAAAGGGACCAAAGGGGTAACTTCTTCACGCAGAGGGTGGTGCGTTTATGTAATGAGCTGCCAGAAGAAGTGGTGGAGGCTGGTACAATTGCAATTTTTAAAAGGCATCTGGATGGGTATATGAATAGGCAGGGTGTAGAGGGATATGTGCGGATGCTGGCAAATAGAACTAGATTTGGTTTGGATATTTGGTCAGTATGGATGAGTTGGACCGAAGGATCTGACTCCGTGCAATGCATTTCTATGACTATATTATGTTACAGGTGAGCGGTTGAAGTGAACAATAAGATAGACACATTGTTAATGTGAAGACAGACAAGCATTTGATGATGAAAGGAATGGATGGGAGGGCACCGCAGTGGAGTATAAGCATCAACATGAACTTTTTGGGCCATATGGCCTGTTTCTTGTTTGTCTTTTTCCTGTCTTATTTCTGGAATTTTCTATTTGTATTGCTTTTAGATATTGGTTCTAATGTAACATTGTGTCACAAAGTGGTTCATGGGCCGCATTAAACAAACTTTGACACTGAACAACATGAGGAGTTATGATTTTAGACAGAAGATGTAAAAGAGCATCTTTAAGGAGAAATGGAAATAAGAGAGCAAAGTCAGATGTTGTGGAGGAAGTTTCAGATCTGAGGATCTAAAATGTTAATGATATGACGACCAGTTCTGGAACAACTAAAATTGGGGATTTGCAAGATGTCAGAATTAGAGCAGAAAAAAGATCTTGCACAATTAAGTCTACTGGAGAGAGGCAAGGTCATGAGAAATTTAAAACCCAAATTAGAATTTCACAACAGCAACATTGGACTGGAAGTAAATGTAGGCCAATGAGCACAGGAGTCATGGGTGAACAGGACATAGTGAATGTTAGGCTAAGGGCAGCAGCAATTAGTTGAACTTAAAGATGAGAAATGGAAAACCAGTCAAGAGAAGAATGAAACAATCCAGTCTAATGAATGGTCCAGTTAATTGGCAATTAATTGCCATGGTGATGTGATCATGATCCGAGGTCTTGTTGCATCGCTTTAGAAAGTTGGACAGTAACTTCCTTCAGTGTTGTTCTGATTTAGCTACCAGTGTTACTTGCCTTCAGAAAACTGTTTTGCTGTAAGTGGGTGATCAATATGGAAGCTTATACTGTTAACCAAATGGAATTGGTTTGGTGGTCTGTCTCAATATTCACTTTAATTGCTCAAACAGTGAAAGGCAAATTTACGATTGATGCCAGGTTGTTACCGAATACATTTTTTTTTAATGGATGAACTAAGATTTCTATAATTGTCTTGTCCATCATTTCGGGTTTAGAATTCTATATGCTAGTAATAAACAGTTGTTGATTAAAGACCTACTTAAATTTGGTAATTATTTTCTCATTTCAGATACATCAAATGACCGTGCATCAGTCACTGAGCTACTTCTATCGCTGTCAAAGTCTGCAATCCTCAAAAATTGAAATGCACTGTAATGACTTCAATTAATTAAAATGTGCAATATTAAAAGTTTATACACTAATCAAATTCCAGTATGTTACATTTAAAAATTCTGTTGAATGTTATACATGCTGTTACCGACTGTTCCACGCCTCAAGAATCAATTACTCTTTCAACGGCATTAAAGGAAGCACAAGCACGATCTTCAGATCATTTGCAATGAAACCTTCCTGTCAATCAGCGATATTTTGATGGCTAAACAGGGCTTTCTAGTATTTGGGCTGAAAATGTGTTGCTGGAAAAGCGCAGCAGGTCAGGCAGCATCCAAGGAGCAGGAGAATCGACGTTTCGGGCATGAGCCCTTCTTCAGGAATGTAGTATTTGGGAAAACATTGAACTTTCTAATCTGTCAATCTCCATTCTAAATATAATGACTCCGATTTTTTGTGATTTCATCTCATTGTTTCCCTCTTAAAACAATAATTTGTTCAAACTCAATGTATGAAGCAAAATTTGTGAGATATTAGCAAATGATCAGCATTGCTAACCAACATCACTTTGTGCCATAATGCAGATTTTGCTAATGCTTCTTGCTGGCATCTGCACAATCACCTAGCATAAGCTACAACCATAAGACCATAAGACCATAAGACATAAGACCATAAGACAAAGGAGTGGAAGTAAGGCCATTCAGCCCATCGAGTCCACTCCACCATCCAATCATGGCTGATAGGCATTTCAACTCCACTTACCCGCATTCTCCCCGTAGTCCTTAATTCCTTGCGACATCAAGAATTTATCAATCTCTGCCTTGAAGACATTTAGCGTCCCGGCCTCCACTGCACTCTGCGGCAATGAATTCCACAGGCCCACCATTCTCTGGCTGAAGAAATGTCTCCGCATTTCTGTTCTGAATTTACCCCCTCTAATTCTAAGGTTGTGTGCACGGATCCTAGTCTCCTCGCCTAACGGAAACAACTTCCTAGCGTCCACCCTTTCCAAGCCATGTATTATCTTGTAAGTTTCTATTAGATCTCCCCTTAATCTTCTAAACTCCAATGAATACAATCCCAGGATCCTCAGCCATTCCTCATATGTTAGACCTACCATTCCAGGGATCATCCGTGTGAATCTCCGCTGGACACGCTCCAGTGCCAGTATGTCCTTCCTGAGGTGTGGGGACCAAAACTGGACACAGTACTCCAAATGGGGCCTAACCAGAGCTTTATAGAGTCTCAGTAGCACAACGGTGCTTTTAAATTCCAACCCTCTTGAGATAAATAACAACATTGCATTCGCTGTCTTAATTACAGACTCAACCTGCATGTTTAGCTTTAGAGAATCCTTGACTAGCACTCCCAGATCCCTTTGTACTTTGGCTTTATGAATTTTCTCAAAGTAGTCCATGCTTGCATTCTTTTTTCCATGCATTTGCTCACATTGAATTCCATCAGCCATTTCCTGGACCACTCTCCCAAACTGTCTAGATCCTTCTGCAGCCTCCCCACTTCCTCAGTACTACCTACCTGTCTACCTAACTTTGTATCAACGGCAAACTTTGCTAGAATGCCCCCAGTCCCTTCATCCAGATCATTAATATATAACGTGAACAGCTGTGGCCCCAACACTGAACCCTGCGGGACACCGCTCGTCACTGGCTGCCATTCTGAAAAAGAACCTTTTATCCCAACTCTCTGCCTTCTGTCAGACAGCCAATCTTCAATCCATACCAGTAGCTCACCTCGAACACCATGGGTCCTCACCTTGCTCAGCAGCCTCCCATGTGGCACCCTATCAAAGGCCTTTTGGAAGTCTAGATAGAACACATCCACTGGGTTTACCTGGTCTAACCTACTTGTCACCTCTTCAAAGAATTCTAACAGGTTTGTCAGGCATGACCTCCCCTTACTAAATCCATGTTGACTTGTTCTAATCCGACCCTGCTCTTCCAAGAATTTAGAAACCTCATCCTTAATGATGGATTCTAGAATTTTACCAACAACCGAGGTTAGGCTAATTGACCTATAATTTTCCATCTTTTGTCTTGATCCTTTCTTGAACAAGGGGTTTACAACAGCGATCTTCCAATCATCCGGGACTTTCCCTGATTCCAGTGACTCTTGAAAGATCTCAACCAATGCATCCGCTATTTCCTCAGCCACCTCCCTCAGAACTCTAGGATGTAGCCCATCGGGGCCAGGAGATTTATCAATTTTAAGACCTTTTAGCTTTTCTAGCACTCTCTCTTTTGTAATGGCAACCATACTCAACTCAGCCCCCTGATTCCCTTTAATTGTTGGGATATTACTCATGTCTTCTACTGTGAAGACTGGCGCAAAGCACTTATTAAGTTCTCCACCTATTTCCTTATCTCCCATCACTAGGCTTCTAGCATCAGTTTAAAGTGGCCCAATGTCTACTTTTGCCTGTCATTTGTTTCTTATGTATTGAAAGAAACTTTTACTATCATTTCTAATATTACTGGCTAGCCTACCTTCATATTTGATCCTCTCCTTCCTTATTTCTCTCTTTGTTATCCTCTGTTTGTTTTTGTTGCCTTCCCAATCTTCTGATTTCCCAGTGCTCTTGGCCACTTTATAGGATCTCTCTTTTTCTTTAATACATTTCCTGACTTCCTTTGTCAGCCATGTCTGTCTAATCCCTCCCCAGATAATCTTTCTTTTCTTGGGATGAACCTCTGTACAGTGTGCTCAATTATACCCACAAACTCCTGCCATTTTTGCTCTACTGTCTTCCTTGCTAGGCTCTGCTTCCAGTCTATTTTCATCAGTTCTTCTCTCATGCCCTCATAATTACCTTTGTTTAACTGTAACATCATTACATCCGATTTTGCCTTCTCTCTCAAACAAAAAAAATGTTCATGAGGCAATGGTTGTGACCTTGTAAGCAACTGAATGATTGCAACAATAGTAGAAACATCTCTCTGCTGAGCATAACCAGAAAAAGAAGGAAAAGTGTTTGCATTTCTTGCCCTTGTCAGGATGCTTACCCTGACTGAACAAGGATGTTGACGGGACTGGAGATTTTAAGTCATTGGGGGAGGCTGGATAAGATGGGACATTTTTCACTGGAGTGTCAAAGATTGTGGGGTGACCTTACGAAATGTTTATAAAATCATGAGGGGCACAGATATGGTGATTGGGAAAAATTTTTTTTCCTTGGATAGGTGAGTCCAAAACTCGAGGGCATGATTTTAAGATGAGAAGAGTAAATTTTAAAAGGGACCTGAGGGGCAACATTTTCATACAGAGCATGCTTCATATGGTGGATGTAAGTACGGCTGCAACATTTAAAAATCATTTGGACAGGCACATGAATAGGAAAGGTTTAGAAAGGTACGGAACAAACACAGGCAAATGGTACTAGTTGAGTTTGGGAAAATTGATTGGCATGGATGAATTGTACTGAAGGGTCTATTTCCATGCTGTATGACTCTATGACTATCTTAAATCTGTGTGGATTCAGAACTGGAAGTTCTACAATTTTCATCAACTCATATACTCACTACAGCGGACAGAAAACAGATCCATCTGATCTGCTTGAGACCCAAGACAAAGAAGTGCTTCAAATCTTCCTTGGTTTTGCTTTTTGCTTGACAATGCTGTGCTAGCATTCCAGAAAGAGTCCTAAATGTTTAGAGAAAGTAAAATCTCAGTTCTACAGCATTATTAAAAGTGGGGTCATATCGCCAGTGACCATATCGCCAGATACTCTTAGCCAATAACTGTTCACAAGACAAACGGTGAAGTAAGATTGTGTCTGGATCTCACTAAATTAAACAAGGGAGTAAGAAGGGAAATTCAGCCTTTTAATCTGTTGATAGCTTGGAAAAATTGGCATCAAGCAAGTTTTTTCACAAAACTGGCTGTTGATACTTTAGTGAGTCAGTATTGTTTCATCCATGTATTATTTGAGATCTCCTCGATGCCAGAGATTTTCAAACAGAAAATGTCAAGAATCTGGGAAGGGGAAAAGGAATTGTCACACCAATGATCTCTTATTGCATGAAATTAACAAGGAACACAACTGAAGGATCTGTGATGAGTTCAAAGGTACTATGAATTGAAGACCTTGTATTAAAGGAGAAACCTCAGTTTTCTATATTGATTACATTTTTAGGACATATTATCCAAGAACACCAACACATATGAATCAAAAGCAGAAGGGACATCAATTAGTTTTCCATGAAAAATGTAAATATCTATCGGACTTCAGGGACATAGTTAATCAAGTGGAAAAGTTTCTCCCCCAACTAATTCAATCTTATTCAACCATGTCAGAAACAGACTAGAGCTTTTAAAAGGAATAAAGAGAAACTATTTTCTCTTGAGCTTTTGCACATTGCACTCCACTACACAATAGTAGTTACGTGCATCGTCCACAGGATTTGGAGCAGTCCTTCTTCAAATGCAAACTGACTGAATATGAAAACCAGTCTATTTTACATCAAGAGCTTTGACAGAGGCTGAACGTGGGTACACAACCATTTAATAGGAAGCATTAGCAGTTACATGGGATTGTTAAATGTTCTCAGGCTACCTCATGGAACTGAAATTCGAGGTTAAGACAGGCCCCACATCTTCACTAACATTTTTGAGATTTCTTTCAATTCCAATAATGCATCTACGCATATAAATTTACAGCTGATGAAATCCAACTATATAAATTCTACATAAATTGAAAGGTACAAATAATAGCTGAGTGTTTTTGCTACACTGGATTGGGCATAAAAAGAGGAGCTTATTCTCAAAGTAGATTCTTAGTTAACGGCTATAACCAACATTTCACTAGTTGCTGAAGGAAGACTCAGACAAATTTGTGCAGTTCTAAGACCTGACAATGTTTTCTATGAGTATGGTCAAAATATCACCTAGGTGTACAAAATGCTGAAGAGGTCTCATATGCAAAAACACTGTTTGACAATAGTGGAAGTTTTTATTGGTGTACAACCACAGAATGGTTACAAATGTGAGGTGATGCATTTCAGAAGATTTATTGCAGGGGAGGAAGTATACAGTTACTGGCAGAATCCATAATAGCATTAACATATAGAAGGATCTGGGAGTACAGGTCCACATTCCCTGAAAGGGGCAGCACCAGTGGTTACGGTGATCCAGAAGGCATATGGCAGCTTTGACAAAGGGTCAGTTAGACTCAAAACATCAGCTCTTTTCTCTCCTTACAGATGCAGCCAGACCTGCTGAGATTTTCCAGCATTTTCTCTTTTGGTTTCAGATTCCAGCATCTGCAGTAATTTGCTTTTATTAGGCCTATGGCATGTTTGCCTTCATAAGTCAGGACGTAATGTATAAAAATTGGCAAGACATGTTGCAGCTGTACAGAACTTCAGTTAGGCCACATTTGCAATATTGTGTCCAGTTCTGGTCACCACATTGCCAGAAAGATGTGGAAGCTTTGGAGAGGGGACAGAAATGGTATACCAGGATTTTGCCTGATGTAGAGTTTAACAGCTATGAGGAGGGATTTGACAAACTTGGTTTGTTTTCAGTTGAACTTCAAAGGATGAGGGGCAATTGGATCAAAGTTCACAAAATTATGAGAGACAGCGAAACAATGGATAGTCAGAGTCTTTCTTCCCAGGATAGAAATGTCAATTACAAGAGGACATAGCTTTAAGACGAAAGGGTATAAACTTTTTTTTTACACAGTGTAGTAAGTGCCTGGAATATACTGCCTGAGGAGGTGTATGAGGCAAAACAATAGCAATGTTTAAGAGACGTCTTGATAGATACATAAATAGGTGGAGAATAGAGGAATATGGACTGCATACAGGCAAAAGTTTTTTTTTAAAATGATGCAGTCATGGCGGATGAAAAGGCCTGTTCCTGTGCATGAGGAATTATAAGAACCTTAGATTAGATTAGATTAGATTACTGACAGTGTGGAAACAGGCCCTTCATCCCAACAAGTCCACACCGACCCGCCGAAGCGCAACCCACCCATTCCCCTACATTTACCCCTTTACCTAACACTATGGGCAATTTAGCATGGCAAATTCACCTGACATGCACGTCTTTGGACTGTGGGAGGAAACCGGAGCACCCGGAGGAAACCCACGCAGACACAGGGAGAACGTGCAGACTCCACACAGTCAGTCGCCTGAGTCGGGAATCGAACCCGGGTCCCTGGCGCTGTGAGGCAGCAGTGCTAACCACTGTGCCACCGTGCCACCCATTTTTAGATTAGATTAAAGTGTTGAAACAGGCCCTTCAGCCTAACAAGTCCACACCGACCCACCGAAGCGCAACCCACCCAGACCCATTTCCCCACATTTACCCCTTCACCTAACACTACAGGCAATTTTACCATGGCCAATTGACCTAGCCTGCACTTTTTTTTTGGATTATGGGAGGAAACCGGAGCACCCGGAGGAAACCCACGCAGACATGGGGAGAACGTGCAAACTCCACACAGAGTTGCCTGAGGTGGGTATTGAACCCGGGTCTCTGGCGCTGTGAGGCTGCAGTGCTAACCACTGTGCCACTGTGCTGTTGTAAATGTTATTTTTTACATTAGATTAGATTACAGTGTGGAAACAGGCCCTTCAGCCTAACAAGTCCACACCGACCCACCGAAGTGCAACCCACCCAGACCCATTCCCCCACATTTACCCTTTCACCTAACACTACAGGCAATTTTACCATGGCCAACCTTACTTAGAGATGAGAAAAGAGCAGGCTCAGAGAACTGCATGTATAGATACTCAACTCTAAAGTAATGTACAAGTAGCAGAAATAGCTGAAAGCACCAGACAAAGCCGACTGCACCAATTCACTCTACTATCTTTATATGCAGCCAAGACTACCATATCTGAATGAGATATCTGAGCCACATGAACTAATGATTAAGATATAGCATTGACCACCCATGTCAATCAGCTCACAAGACTGATGGTTTCCAAAGATGTTTACGCATACATTCAGCCTCATTCATATTAATACAATTGTTGTGTTCACAGATTTCCCACATACTAAAAAATTGATTTTTAAGTTTAGCTGTATCTTCACATTCCTCCATGTCTTGCCCTTCCAATCTCTGAAAACATTACCACAGCGTGCTCTTGCTTGCATGCTCTGACACTGGATTTTATGATTTAATATTTAGATGTAGCACAATGCAATTTTTTAATAACTTGCAGAAGGCTTCAAATATATAGCATACTTACAAAACTAATTCATTTTAAATCTGTCATTTCTAAAACAGAAATCTTAAAAGATTACAGTACATACTATATCAACTTAATTTTCTGGACAGACAGATTCACATTCTCATAACTTTATATTGCTGAATGATTACAGAAGTACTCATCGAACATTATACAAGATGCATACATTCACATTATCAGTACTGGTGCATGTCAAAAATGAGAAAAATAAATGATGAGCACAAGAGTTTAGTGACATCAAAGTCACCAAGGTCAGAAATTCAGATTGAATCTGAATTCTGCACTGTGCAAGATAATGCAGAGAGATCTATTTTTAATTCAAACAATTGAGCTAAAAGAATCCTGTTGTGAGAACTGCTGGCAAATAGTGTATGCCCTAAGGGGGAGAAAAGTGACTAAAACTGTCATTCTCAAAGCCAAACCATATAAAAAGATGGTACAGCAATTAAGAATGAATGATCCCAGAGCCACAGGAACCTGAAGCATGAAATGGTTCGACACATTCTGCTTCCATACATTTATGATGCAATTATAAAATTGGGGAACACTAGATAATCTGTCTCTTGCTGTTTGAGAATTATATGACTGCATAAAACTATAGCAGATATTGTAGCTAATTAACTAAAACCCCAGACATATAACTAAATGTATGTCAAATGCTAACTGTTTGCTATAACGTACATTGCAGTAAATAGACCAAAGTGGAAAATTGCTTTCACTTTCTTATTAACTCGATGTGCTGACCTTTCCTAATTTCCCTACAATGCAGATGATGGACATTTTTAGATCACTACAGTCTTTGGTGTTGATGGTACTACCATGACCTCCGATGCAGCAAATTCTAGGAATCTGGCCTAGAAGCTGTGGAGAAGACATATTTGTCCAAATTAAAATGGTGCATGACTTGGAGTGGCAATAGAAACAATTCTATTCCCACAATATTGCAAAGAGTGGATTTACCAGGACATCATTTACCAGGACAGCATTTGATACATAGTTTTATGGTCCAGAGATAGATGGCAGATTAAGAACAAATGGAATTGGTAAAATAGATGCAATAAAATTATGAGATTCGAATGTTGTTTCTAGGGCTCATTAGGACCTTAACGAGTGAAGATTAGATTACTTACTTACAGTGTGGAAACAGGCCCTTCGGGCCAACAAGTCCACAATGAAGGTGGGGATGGTTTGGAAATTAAGCAGGTTTACATGCTGTGCTCCAAAGAAGTTATGACATAAATAATTCCATAAGAACATTAGATCATAAGATACAGGAACAGAATTAGGTTTTTTGGTTCATTGAATCTGCTCCTCCATTCGATCATGGCTGATATGTTTCTCAACTCCATTCTCCTACCTTCTCCTCATAACCCTTGATCTCCATACCTGTCAATAACCTGTTTCTCTGTCATTAAATGCACTTAATGACATGGCGTTCACAGCCCTCTGCAGCAATGAGTTCCACAGATTAACCACACTCTGGCTGAAGAAATTCTTACTCATTTCAGTTTTAAAGGATCATCCCTTCACACTGAGGTTGTGCCATCAGGTCCTAGTCTCTCCTAGTGGAAACGTCTTCTGCACGTCCCCTCTATCCAGGCTTCTCAGTATTCTGTAAGTTTAAATTAGAATTCCACTGCACCCTTCTAAACTCCATTGAGTATAGACCTAGAGTCCTTAACCATTCATCTCTGGTATTGTTATAGTAAACCTCCTCTGGAGACCTTTCAGTAGCAGCACAATTTTTCTTAGATATGGGGTCCAAATTGCTCACAGTATTCCAAATGCAGTCTAACCAGATTCATACGGAGTCTCAGCAGTACACCCTGGACTTGCATTCTTGGCCTCTTGAAATGAATGCTAACAGTGCATTTGCCTTCCTAACTGCCAACTCAACCTGCATGATAACATTGAGTATCCTGAACTAGGACTCCTAAGTCCCTTTGTGCTTCAGATTGCCAAAGCCTCTTCCCATTTAGAAAGTAGTCTACACCTCTATTTCTCCTCCCAAGGTGCACTGGTCCACCCACACTGAAAGAAGCTTCACAGGTAGGACAGCAACAATACTGCAAAAAATATAACTATGTCCCAAATGAGAATTGAACCTCTACATCCATGTATCTAATACACACAAATAATCACAATACTGCTTGTGTTGTGACAATCAAAGTTAAGTTTGGCGGTATTTTGGCATTTTGGAATATCTTTCCCTCTATTTGCCATTTTTAGAAAACAGTGAATTCTGATCATACTCAAATTGGAAAGCAGATTAGATTTAGAAAGATGGAATATTAAATGAAGTATTAGACTGGCACAATTTCTAGATTTGTACAGGTTCATATGGCAATTCCTTCAAAATATTATCACTGTTCAAAATTAGTATCTAAAACATATACATATATCAGTGGTGCACAACCCTAACCAGAAACAAAATTATATTTTTGCCCCATTCATTGCACATTTGTATATAGCTATTTTCCTGATAATTTCTGTTATCAGAGTTAACTCTCTTTGTTTTCCCAATAGGCATAACTTTTCTGGATAATGACTTTGAATCCAATTTTTTAGAAGATTTTGTGGCTCAGGTTGAAGTTCAATTTGTAAGTTTGCTCGCTGAGCGGTCAGGTTTGTTTTCAGATATTTTGTCACCATGCTAGGTAACATCATCAATGAGCTTCTGGTGAAGCGCTGGTGTTCTATCCTGCTTTCTATTTATGTGTCTTGGTCTGTTAAGGTGGGTAATATCATTTCCAGTTCTTTTTCTCAGAGGTTGGTAAATGGGGTCCAAATTGATGTGTTTATTGATGGAGTTCCAGTTTGAATGTCAGGCTTCTATGAATTCCTGTGCATGTCTCTGTTTAGCATGTTCTAGGATGCATGTGTTGTCCCAGTTCAAGTGATGTCCTTCTTCGTCTGTATGTAAGGATATTAGTGATAGTGGGTCATGCTGTTTAGTGGTTAGTTGGTGCTTGTGTATCCTGGTGGCTACTTTTCTGCTGGATCTGTCCAATATAATGTTTACTGTAGTCCTTGCATGTTATTTTGTAAAAGTTTTGCTGGTTGTTGGTATGGGGTCCTTTAGGTTCATCAATAGCTGTTTCAGTGTGTTGGTAGGTTTGTGGGCTACTGGGATGTCAAGGGAGTAATCTGGTAGTCATCTCTCAGAAATCTTTGATGTATGGCAGCATGACTGAAGTTTCCGGGCATGTTGTGTCCACTTGTTTGGGTTTGTTATTGACGAATTGGCGGACTGTGTTGATCAGGTACCCGTTCTTTTTGAATATGGTATATAGGTATTTTTCTTCTGCAGCTCATATTTCCTGAGTGCTGCAGTGTGTTGTGACTTGTTTAAATATTGTACTGTTGCAGCTCCCTTTGTGGTATTGGGATGATTGCTTCTGTAGCTAAATATCTGGTCTGTGTGTGTTGTTTTCCTGTAGATGCTGATCTGCAGTTTTCCATTGACTGTTCATTCCACTGTGACACCTAGGAAGGGAAGTCTGTTGTTGTTCTCCTCCACTTTTGAGAAGTTAATACCAGTAATGATGATGTTGATGATGTTATAAGTTTCCTTTACTTTGTTCTGTTTTGTGATGATTAGCCACCACCGCTCCCCCCCACCCCGCCCCCCAAATTCCCACAATCCAAACAAAGCTTTGGGTCTGCTATGTGGATGATATCTTTGTCCTCACAAAACGGAACAACACACTCCCCTTCTTAGATGTCACAGTGGAATGAACAGTCAATGGAGAACCGCAGATGAGCATAGACAGGAAAGCAACACACACAGAACAGAGACCTAACTACAGAAACAATCATCCCAACATCCCAAACAGAGCTGCATCAGGACATTATTTGAACGGGCCACAACACACTGCAGCAGTACCCAGGAACTACGAGTAGCAGAAGAAAAGTACCTATGCAACGTATTCAAGAAGAACCGGTATCTGATAAACACAGTCTGCCGATTCTTAAACAACAGACCCAAACAAATAGACAGAACACACCCAAAAACTCTAGCCACACTACCATACATCAAAAATATCTCAGAGATGACTACCAGACTACTCCGACCCCTTGGCATCATGGTAGCCCACGAACCTACCAAAACACTGAAACAGCTAGTGATGAACCTAAAGGACCCCATACCAACAACCAGCAAATCAAACATCATTTACAAAATACCATGCAAGGACTGCAAAAAACACTTCGACTGGGACACCGCATAGAGTCACAGAGTCATAGAGATATAAAGAGTGGAAACAGACCCTGAGGTCCAACCTGTCCATGCCAACCAGATATCCCAATCCAATCTAGCCCTACCTGCTAGCACCTGGCCCATATCCCTCCAAACCCTTCCTGTTCATATAACCATCCAGATGCCTTTTAAATGTTGTAATTGTACCAGCCTCCATCAGTTCCTCTGGCAGCTCATTCCATACACGTACAAAGCTCTGCATGAAAACGTTGCCTCTTAGGTCTCTTTTATATCTTTCCCCTCTCACCCTAAACCTATCCCCTCTAGTTCTGGACTCCTCCACCCCAGGGAAAAAGCTGTGTCTATTTATCCTATCCATGCCCCTCATGATTTTATAAACCTCTGTGAGGTCACCCTCAGCTTCCGAATCTCCAGAGAAAACAGCCCTAGCTTAATCAGCCTCTCTCTATTGCTCAAATCCTCCAACCCTGGCAACATCCTTGTAAATCTTTTCTGAACCCTTTCACATTTCACAACATCTTCCGATAGGAAGGAGACCAGAATTGCACGCAATATTCCAACAGTGGCCTAACCAATGTCCTCCCAACTCCTGTATTCAATACTCTGACAATTAAAGGAAAGCTTACCAAACGCCTTTTTCACTATCCTATCTACCTGCGACTCTACTTTCAAGCACCTATGAACCTGCAATCCAAGGTGTCTTCGTTCAGCAGCACTCCCTAGGACCTTACCATTAAGTGTATAAGTCCTGCTAAGATTTGCTTTCCCAAAATGCAGCACATCTCATTTATCTAAATTAAATATTCATCCCAGGACAGGCTAACAGAGACACACACACACAGGAATTCCTGAAAGCCTGACATTCAAACTGGAACTCCATTAATAAACACACCGATTTGGACCCCCTTTACCAAGCTCTGAGAGAAAGAACTGGAAATGATATCACACACCTTAACAGGCCAAGACACATAAATAGAAAGCAGAATAGAACAACAGCACTTCACCGGAGGCTCACTGATGATGTAACTAAGCATCATGGTGACAAAACATCAGCAAGCAAACATACAACCTAATGACTTTGATATCACCTGCTTTATGTCAACTAAGAAAACAAAATAATTTCAACTTCCTGTGCAATGGAATTGCAGCATGCATCCTGCCAGTGTTGCGAGTAATTGACAGGATATTGTGCTGATGATATAGAATGAGCCACTTGTGTGGTGTCAGGATTATTATATCAGAGAGAGCATGTGTTAACTGATCAATCACAAAACTCCAAAAATTAAACCATCATGAGTCAAATAATCTATTAAAAAATGTTTAGATTGCAGCTTTAAGATTAATTGTAGGTCTGCTAGATTATGCTGGTAATGTTATTTGGAACTTGTTTAAGAGTGAACTTGTTTTAACTTTGTAATTCATGATTAAATGAGAAGTGAATAATCAGCCCAATAGTGCTTACAAAATCCGACTGCAAATTCAGGAACATGAATAATCTAAATTTAAGGGTTTTTCAAATTGTTGTTCTGTCAGAAACTGATTTCTCAGTTCAAGGCATTGTTGAGATCACCATCTTTTTTCTCTATTTTTAAGTTAGGACATAATTTCTTGAGAAATAGTGCAGAGAAGGTTCACTTAACTGGTTATTGAGATGATGAGGATAAGGTTAAGCTTGTATACATTAGAGTTTGGAAGGATGACAGATTATTTTATTGAAATGTATAAGACTGAAAAGGAACTTGACAGGGTGGATGCTGAGGGGGTGCTTCCCTAATTGGAGAGTCTAAAATGAATAGACACAGTTTAAAAATAAGGAATCTCCCATTTAAGATGGAGAGGAGAAACCTGATTTTGAAAAATGTCTTTAGTCTGTGGAATTCTCCTCCCCAGAGACCACTGCAAGCACTGAATATTTTAAAAACTGAATTAGATAACTTCTCGACTGACAAGGGAGTCATAGGATATAAGGGTTGACAGGAAAGGAGAAGCCACAGTCAGTTCAGCCATGATTGTATCAAATTATGGAGCAAGCACAAAGACCCAACTCCTAACCTAGGTTTGGATGATCTTGAATCCATTTGCTGCTTACTGAGGACATGATTGTGTGCTTATCTTTTTGCATGCTTTTCATGAAATCAGGCATGTCGGAGGGAGTCGAGTCTGAAAGTTGGATTGCTGTGTCAGGATGTTGGCTGCTTGTGTTGAGTGGCGAGGTGGGAGCGTACTTGGGGTGTGGAGTTAGTGTATGTTTGGGGAAATGATCGTTTTAGTTGCATTGTTATTTACTGAGATAGATCTGAGAGTCAAACATGAAGCAATTCCAGGGTTAGTAGGGCAGCTCTCCTGAAGTCATTCCTGAAGAAGGGCTTCTGCCTGAAACGTCGATTCTCCTGCTCCTCGGATGCTGCCTGGCCTGCTGCACTTTTCCAGCACCACACTTTTCAACTCTGGTCTCCAGCATCTGCAGTCCTCACTTTCTCCTAGTATGACAGCTCTCGCCAAGTCTCTGGCAATGAGATCAGTACAAGATAGTCAAGTAGAAGATTCAGTGGATTGGACATTGTACACACTGGAGCTTAGAAGAATGAGCTATGATCTTATTGAAACATTTAAAATCCTGAGGGGACTCGACATGGTGAATAGTGGAAGGATGTTCCTCCACATCAGCTCAGTAAAGGCTTACATTTTCCAGACAATTATGGTGCATGTGCACTCATAAGGACTGGAGCCTTGGCTTGCACACTTTGTGTTCCATGTTCAATGCATCACTATTCCCAATACTTGGAAAATCTGGCTCGGTCTTTAAAAAAGGCAACTCCAGACAGTGCAGCACATCCCCAGTAATGCACTGGAGTGTCAATTGAGATTATGTAATTAAACTCCAGATTAAAGAGAGACAGAGAGACAAAGAGGCATAAAGAAAGATCTATCATCAATCCAAGGCTAAGACTAAACTAAAAGGATTAATTGTAAAAATGGGACAGTTTTAATTCACTGAGCGTTTATTCTGTGATTCAAGTATTAATTCTATGCCAAGTTAAAAATCACACAAAACCAGATTATAGCCCAACAGGTTTAATTGGAAGCACACTAGCTTTCGGAGCATCGCTCCTTCATCAGGTGATAGTGGAGGATTCAATCCTAAAACACCGAATTTATAGCAAAAATTTACAGTGTGATGTAACTGAAATTATACATTAAAAAATACCTTGAT
This sequence comes from Chiloscyllium punctatum, assembly GCF_047496795.1. Classification (NCBI taxonomy): domain Eukaryota; kingdom Metazoa; phylum Chordata; class Chondrichthyes; order Orectolobiformes; family Hemiscylliidae; genus Chiloscyllium; species Chiloscyllium punctatum. The sequence goes on along the minus strand of NC_092763.1, from coordinate 57,219,048 downwards.
TGTCTGTTGACTCTTTCATCTGTTTGAATACCATGATAGTTTCACTTCTTTCATGTGTAAATCACAAAAACTTTTTTAAAAAGTTGGATTCTCAAGTTAGCTGTAACAATTGGCATGAGCTAGACAATATGTTGAAGGTGTTAGCCCTCTGTGTTCTCTGTCTATGCCATGATGTTTAGATTGATTCTAATCTAAAAAGTGAGATAACAGAGTTTTACATGAATTCATGCAGTTTTTGAGCTTAGAGCTTTACATGAATTCATGCAGCTTTTGAGCAAAGTACAATGTAACTCTGCAAGTACAAATTCACCCCAAAAAATATATGTGTGCATGTGGATCTTTGTCTGTCTGTGTGTGTGTGTAAGTGTCTGTCTGGGTTTGGGGTTGTGAGTGTGAGAGAGAATGTATGTGTGTGTGGGTAGTGAGCGTAAAGTGATATGTCTGTGATGGGGATGCATGTGTGAGTGTAGGAGTGTGTGTGCGTGTCTGGAGTGGAGGGTTGTGAGTGTCTGGGAGAGAAAGTGTATGTGTATATGTATGAGTGTAGAGTGGTCCAAGTCTCTGTGAGGATGCCTGTGTGAGTGTGAGAGTGTGTGTGTCTGTAAGGGTGTGTGTGGGTGTTTGTGTATATGTGTGTGTGTTTGTGTGTGTGTGTGTGTGTAGGAGTGTCTGTGTATATAGTGCAATGGTGGTCACCTGTAATGTGACATGAACCCAAGGTCCCGGTTGAGGCCCTCCCTATGGGTACTGAACTTAGCTATCAGCCTCTGCTTGACCACTTTTCGCTGCTGCCTGACCCGAAGTCCGCCTTGGGGGATGGTCACCCGAAGGTCCGAGGTCGAATGCCCTGGACCGCTGAAGTGTTCCCCAACTGGGAGGGAACCCTCCTGTCTGTTGATTGTTGTGCGGTGCCCATTCATCCGTTGTCGTAGCCTTTGCTTGGTTTCCCCAGTGTACCATGCCCGAAGGCATCCTTGCCTGCAATGTCTAAGATAGACAATGTTGGTTGAGTCACATGACTCATGTACAAGGTGGGCGGTGTCTCCACATGTAATGGTGGTATCTATGTCCATATTCTGACATGTCTTGCAGCGCCTACTGTGACAGCGTTGTATGGAGTTGTCCTGAGAGCCGGGCAGCTTGCTACAAACAATGATCTGTTTTAGGTTTGGCGGTTGTTTAAAGGCAAGTCGTGGAGGTGTGGGGAAGGTCTTGGCGAGGTGCTTATCCTCATTGATAATGTGTTGCAGATCACGAAGAACATGGCGTGGTTTTTCAGCTCCTGGGGAATACTGAACAACGAAGGGTACCCTGTCGGTTGCAGCACATGTCTGTCTCCTGAGGAGATCATTACGATTCCTTGCTGTGGCACATCGGAAGTGGTGGTCAATGAGTTGGGCATCGTACCCCATTTTTGTGAGGGCATCCCTGAGTACTTCCAGGTGCCCGTCACATTTCTCCTCATCTGAGCAGATCTGGTGTACATGTAGGGCTTGTCCATAGGGGATGGCTGTTTTAATATGTTTTGGGTGGAAGCTGGAGAAGTGTAGCATTGTGAGGTTGGCTGTGGGTTTGCAGTAGAGTGTGGTGCTGAGGTGTCTATCCTTGATGGAGATGCATGTGTCCAAGAATGAGACAGATCATCGAGAGTAGTCCATGGTGAGTTTGATGGTGGGATGAAACTTGTTGATGTCACTGTGTAGTTTAATCAGTGACTCCTCGCCATGGGTCTAGAGGAAGAAAATGTCGTCAATGTACCTGGTGTACAATGTTGGTTGGAGATCCTGCATAGAGAAGAAGTCTTATTTGAACCTGTGCATAAAAATGTTGGCATATTGGGGTGCAAATTTGGTTCCCATGGCTGTTCCATGTGTCTGAATGAAGAACTGATTGTCAAAGGTGAAGACGTTGTGATCGAGGATAAAACGGATGAGTTGTAGGATGGTATTTGGAGTTTGGCAGTTGTTGGCTTTGAATACTGAGGCTGTTGCCATGATGCCATCATTGTGGAGGATGCTGGTGTAGAGTGCTGAAACGTCCATTGTGACGAGGAATGTTCCCAGTTCAACTGGTCCGTGGGTGCTGAGTTTCTGTAAGAAATCCATAGTGTCGCGACAGAAGCTGGGGATCCCCTGTACAAGAGGTTTCAAGGTGCCTTCAACATAGCCAGAGAGATTCTCACATAGGGTCCCATTGCCTGATACAATGGGACATCCTGGTGTGTTGGCTTTGTGTACAAAGGTATTTTTCAATGCATAATTTCAGTTACATCACACTGTAAATTTTTGCTATAAATACTGCTGCCTCACAGCGCCAGAGATCCGGGTTCAATTCCCGCCTCAGGCGACTAACTGTGTGGAGTTTGCACGTTCTCCCCGTGTCTGCGTGGGTTTCCTCCGGGTGCTCCGGTTTCCTCCCACAGTCCAAAGATGTGCAGGTCAGGTGAATTGGCCATGCTAAATTGCCCGTAGTGTTAGGTAAAGGGTAAATGTAGGGGTATGGGTGGGTTGCGCTTCGGCGGGGCGGTGTGGACTTGTTGGGCCGAAGGGCCTGTTTCCACACTGTAAGTAATCTAATCTAATCTAATCTAATCTAATCTAATTATTCACAAATTCTGTGTTTTAGGATTGAGTCCTCCACTATCACCTGATGAAGGAGCGACGCTCCGAAAGCTAATGTGCTTCCAATTAAACCTGTTGGATGATAACCTGGTGTTGTGTGATTTTTAACTTTGTACATCCCAGTCCAACACCGGCATCTCCAAATCATAATTCTATGCCGGTTTTAATGCTCATCCGCAATTACTCTGAAGAAGATGGTGGTGACCTGCCTTATTGAAAGATTGTAGAATTTGGGATACAGAGATGCCCAGAGTGCTGTCAGAAAGGGAGTTCTAAAATTTTGATCTAATTATAATGATAGAATGCTGATATAATTCCAAATCATGCTGGCATGAGACTTTGCAGGTGGTGGTGTTTTAGATGGTGGAGCTCATGGGTTTGGCAAGTGCTGTAAATGACCCTTAGTAAGTTGTTGCAGTGTATCTCTTATAGATGGTACACATTACAGTACTACCACTCTGTATTAGTTGTGAAGAGAATGAATGGCAGATGACTATCAAGCAGGATGCTTTGTCCTATATAGTGTGAAGCTTCTTGAGTGTTGTTGTAGCTACATTCATTGTTGGTAAGTGAACAATAGTTGATCGCATGCCTGATCTGTGCCTTGGAGATGGTGGATAACTATCGGAGAGATAGGACGGAGTTACTTGGTGCAGAGATTCTATCCTCTGACCTGTTTGTGTAGCTGGGTTAAATTCTGGTCAACAGTGACCCAGCATGCTGATAATGGAGAATTCCATAATGTTAATGTCATTGAACATTAAGGGGTGATTGTATGACTTTGATTGCCAGGATTTGTCAGGGTTCACAGATTTTGCAGTGTCCAGTGTCTTCATTTGTTTCTTTCTATCATATGGAGTGAGTCATATTGGTTGAAGACTGGAAATTCTGATGCTGGAGATCTCCAGAGGAAGGCAAGATGGATCACCACTTTGCACTTCAGCCTGAAGATGGATGCAAATGTTTCAGACTCATTATTTACTAATGCGTTGGGCTCCTCCATCATGGAAGACGGGACTATTCGAAGAGCTTCCACCTCTTGTCAGTTATTTAGTTGTCCACCACCTTTTATTGCAGAATTGTCAGAATGATAGAGCTTAGATCTCATTTCATGTTTAGGGGAAGTACTTAGTCCTACATGCTGCTTCCACTGTTTATCATGCAGATGGTCCTGACTGGTGTACTCAAATAATCTCTTAAAACTTCATCTTTCTGCTGTTTAGAATGATTTGCAACACAGCTCAATTTCACTCTGAAGAGAAATGGAAGTCTTATCGTTCCATGCTTCCCATAAGCATAAAATTTTCCATTATCTGGCAGTATAAAAATTAATGTTATACACTTTTCATATTTTAAAGCATTCAATATTACATCAATGCATTTTCATGTTCAGTACGACCTGAATGATCTAGTGACATATATCATGGAGATTTCTGACATCAATTATGACCAGCGCAATAAATCCCAACTTCTCTTGTCTTTTGATTAATGGTAAAATCATAGAATAGATTTTTTAAAAGTTCCAGTATGCTCCAAATCCCTATTACATGCTTAGAGTGAAACAGGAAATGCAAATTACATAATTGGTTCCACACTGCATCTCAGAATTAAGTGAATTTTAATCTTGAAGAAGAAATAATCGAAGTTTCTTTTTTTTAGATTAAAAAGAAATTCAGAATTGAAATTGTGGAAGTTCTGAAGCACCATATTTATATAAACTTTGCTTCACATCGCAACCTGCAGGCAAACTTGTCGCTCTTCTGCTTGCTCTTCTTCTGCCAGAGATTTCAATAATCCATTCACAAATAGCGATAGAAAACAACCATACTACAGTTTCAAAGCAAGTCATATTCATTATCAGTGATTTTCATTTAAACAATTCCATCTTGTAGACTGACTTCTCCAATTTGCATCTAACCTAATCTATTTGTTTAATTTGAATATATAGTGATATTAAAGGGACATTTACAACTTTTCATACTCAATTGATACATTACAACATTACCAAAATGCAAATCAGCCAATGTTACATCCAGATATACTGCCCAGCAATCACTCATTTGAAGTTAAAACCTGTTTTCATCAACACAAATTTGTCATACCGGATCAGGCAATTCATTACAAAGCTATTGGAAAGTGAAAATGTGAATGAGCATGCTTAATATCTGACAAAAAAATCAATAATGCATAAATCTTCCATTGAATTGTAAGAGAGAATATTAAAAGGTTTGGAAAATTTTGGTCAATGAACATCAAGGACCAAACTTGAAGCATAATCCAAAGGCTATGAATTAATTAAGTGTACCTTTGGCTGAGGTAAGAGTTAACTTTTTCAATTATTTAAGTGAAAGCATAGTCAAAAGCAACTGAATTATATATAAATTAAGTTGATTTTTTGTAAAGCACAGTATATCAAAGAAGATTTATAATCATTCAAATTATGTCTAGGTGTATTAGTCCTTGTTAGCTTTAAACACTCTTATTTACCATCATTTGAGTATTGTGAACAGTTTTGGACCCCTTACTAGAGGGGATCTCGCTATATTGGAGGCAGTTGAGAAAGGATCACGAGATTGATTCCTGAGATGTGAGATTAGTCTTATGAAGAGTGATTGAGCAGTTTAGGCCAAACTCACTGGAGTTTACAAGAATGAGAGGAGACCTAAATGAGGCAAATAAGATACTAAAGGGGATAGTCAAAGTAGATGCAGAAAGAGTGTTACTTCCCGTAGATAAGGGTATCAGATTTAAAACAGAAATGAGGAGAAATTGCTTCTCTCAAAGAATCTGTGGAATTCACTACCTCAAAGTATGGTGGATGCTGGGATAGTGAGTAAATTTAAGGACAAAATACACATATTTTTAATTTGTGATGGGTTGTAAGGTTATTGATCGAGGGCAAGAAAGTTGATACAAATGCGATCAACCAAATAGTATCAAATAGTGGAGCATGCTCAAGAAAGGTTGCCTATTCCTGCTCCAAAATCTTATCTTTTTATGTTCTTATTTAAGACGACTGCGATATTGATGAAAAAAATCCTGATTTATCCCAAGACAATGAACCAAAGCAAAAGTTCTGAAAATGTTGGCTTTACTAGTGTGAAATTATTTGGTTATTTAATAGAAAACTCTAACTAAATTTTTTTTATGAAATACCAAGCAATATGTTCCCATCCAAGGTAGGATGTGAGCAATGGGCAAAAAGGTGGGAAAATACAGTGGGAATTTGAAAATCAGATTCTCAAACTGAGAATTCTTTTCCTAATTTTATCTCACCAATAAGCAGCAATCAGCCTATGTCTGTCACCATATGTGTAGCTTATTAAAATCCAGGTTTCCTTATTTATATGCCACTTCCAATGCTCTTCCACCAAGAAACATTCTCAAAATGTAAACCAGGACAGGTACCTAAGCTGAAACTCACTGAATGTTGATCCTTGATATCATGAAACTGCTTCTCCACAACCATGCTCCTGCATGCCCCATAGCCACTACTCTCTAAAGCAAGTTCACATCCGCAAGCCACCAATCTCACTACATTGCCATGTTTGCTCTGGGACCAAGTCTGACGCCACTTTAACTCTTCAAATTTTGGATGGAATCAGATAGGGGCCTGACTGAGGTAGGGGACCTGAGAGAATAACACAAAAGGTCAGGAAAAGGCTGTTGTCAAGTCAGGAGAAATTTGCTGCGTTTTCAGAGTTCCAGGCATCAAGTCAAGATTTTTACAAGACAGAGGCGAGACACCTATGAACAGGGATTTTTGCTTGTTAACAGCTTCATTAACTGCATATTTCACCTCATTAACTTCATATTCTATCACCCACCATGAGGAAACTTGATGTCACCAATTTCTGACATGAAAGTCACAGTGGGTATCTGGCAACTTCAGCTCACTACATGCTCCCTCAGGCTTCCATCTTGAAAAACCAGCACTAATATCTCAGGGAATGCTGAATGGGCATCAATTACATCTAATATACAATGGATGCTGGCATGAATCTGCAGTGTAGTCAAATCCTGGGAACTAACTGGTGGAGACAAGGAAATGAGGGCTGGGATGAAAGGAATGTTCTGTAGTGATGGAGAGTGGGAGTTTCAAGGCTGGGGGTAGGAAGCAAAAGCACATGGTGAGGTGGGGACAAGGATGGTAACATGGGGAAAATCAAGTGATACAGAATGAGAGACCATTGAAAACTCCAGGGGGAGAGAATGAAGGACCACAGTGGGCATCTTTAAAGTATAATGTCAGGGCTCAGGTGTCAAAGAGAAGAGTTGGAGGTAGAGTTTGATCTGTTGAATTTTCACATGAGGGGGATCAGTGTAAATGAGCTGTCTGGCACAGCAATGTTAAGAGGAACTTGTAGACTCGAAGGCGTTACTTGGTGAAGGTGGTGAGTCCTGTGCTGAAGTTGTCCACTGTGAGCTGCATTCTCCATCATAACTTACTGTTTACTTGAAGTCACGTGGAACTAGAAAATGCCTGGAAGAACATTAGATTTAGATTTATTTAATATTGTCACTCGTACATAGGCACAGTGAAAAGTGTATAATGTCAACATGTTCCGGAACCATCTTCGATTATGGAATAAATTACTAAATAAATTGTATAAATTGTAAAATATTGAATAAATTGATTTTAAATTGATGTTACTAAAACTGAAAAAACTTCAAAAGTTCATTGTTCCATCTCCGTAGACTTCACCTTCTCTGCTCCTCTAGTTGCCACCGTCCAACATCATCCCCAGGGTCCTGGTAAAGTGCTTCTTTTACTTTTACTTCTGCCAACTCTGAACTGGAGATGGTCACACTGCACATGTCCTTCACCTCCTCCAATACTGGACATCGACCAGTGGGGTCCTGGCACATCTTCTGGTGTTGCCACCCAAGATGGAATGGGCATGGAGGTGATCCAGGGTGAACAAAGTCAGTGTCAATTTGTTGGACAAAAATGTGAGAGCCACTTCTGCTGGACAGGAAGACATTTAAAGGGGAAAAATATCAATCATGTGCTTGAAAGTTGCAAGTGCACTTCATTTGTAATCATGTCATTGTACATGCGAAATGCATGCAATGTAAAAATGTTTGGGAGTTAAATGTTTGGTCACAGGCAATGCCCAACAAATCATTGGCCTTTGCAAGTTGAACACAGAGGTCTTGATGAAGCAGATTTTATGATCACTGGTTTTAAAAGATACTGGCTATAACCAACATAGTATTTGTGAGACTTCTAAAGAGCGTGGAACTGATCCCCTCTACACTTGCACCGTGAGTATTATGATTGAGGCTATTGCATGCACTGAGAACTTCTATAGTTCATTTGAGATTGGAATGGGAAAGATTCAGAGTGTGAAGAACAATCTCAATACTGAGCTGCAATGGTCAGTCAGCCACTGTAGTATCTGTGTGAAATCTGTGAGAATTCCATACACTCTGAGAAAAAGAACAATAAATGACATCACCACAGGAATTGGCATCACCATGGAAAATGACATCACCAACCCAAGGAAACGTAACACATAAATAGAAGACGAGTCACTAACACCAGTGCTTCACTGGAGGCACACTGATGATGTTACTTAATATGGTGACAAAACGTCAGAAAATGAACCTTCCAGCTCAGTGAGCAAACTTACATCCAGAACCTCAACCTGAGCTACAAATTTTCTCAAAACTCGCTAATTCCATACATGACCCTGATTGACATCACTGACCTGTTCCTGAACTGTGATGTTCTCCCATTGGATAATGATACGATGCCAGTCTATCTTGGACATTGGGGACACTGTCAAGGAGGGTGGTTGGTAAGATGTGGGTAAGGACAGGTGGACCATGTGGCTAGGGGATATAGTCAGTAACTGAGGGTGAGAAAGTGAAGCTGCATGTACCAGGGAGTGTCAGATTTGTCTGCCCTGTGTTGTGAGTTGCATATGTTTGAGGCTGCTGAGTCATTACATGCATCAAATGCATCTCATGGCTTTTAATCTGCTTTCTTCATGCTTATTCACATTGAGATTATTTGGAGGCTATGAGCTTCTGTCTTGCTTTTAATTTAGCTTACACTCACTGACCTCTGCATTGACATACAGGTGGCCAACGTCTATGCGCCTCACATTGCTTTCCTAACACAAGCTTTTAGTTCACAGATAAAGGCTGCTGACTTCCACGTAAATTAGTATTTATTTCTGGCAAGGCTGTTTAATATGATCAATCAATGGGTTGGACAGGTTGCTGTACATTAATATCATACCTGCAGCAGGTGCCTGCAACTTTGCTGCAAACACATTCTGCATGTGCTTCTAAATGGCTATTTATAAATACAATCCTTAGTGTAGTTAAGAGGGACAATGACCACCAAAATCATTCAAGGGGCTTGACAGAATCCAGTCCAGGGGGTTAGTGACAGTCAGTTAGCCCTTAGATCCCCAGGCTCTCGTAGGATCAGTGTCCTTTAGCTTTGGCAAGTCCTTCAGGCCAGCAATCCAAGGATCACAGATAAGTCAGCCTGGGTGCTATGGAAAATTCAAAGTCCAAAATGTGAGCCAGTTTCTCCGGCAACGAATCAAAGTGAGGAATTGACTGTGATAGAAGTGGATGCAATAGCAGTTAGTGGTGATGTGTGAGCAGAAGGGGAGATGTGATGTCCCCAGTGAGTGCATAGGAAGTGCAGAGGACAGGAAGTATTAGGCACTTACTCTGATTGGTCAGAGCCATTGAGTGGACATGATGTATGAAATAGTGAGAGTGACGGTTTATGTACCTTGGTCGGGTTTGTGAGTAGAGGAAAGAATTACCCACTCCTCACTTTGTTGCCAGAGGCCTGAAGGTGTTAGGGTGGGGTGATGGAAATTCAGAAGTAACTCTGCCATCCCACCCCATGCCCTGTTTGTGGAGACTTGAGTGCCATAGTGTGAGGGGCACCTCTTGACCTGCAGCATCTGAAGTGTGTGTAACTGGGTTTAAAATCTGGTGCTGAAGCCAAAAGCTGGAAAGTCTAAACAATGGCCAGCACCTCCACCCTCCAGCTGTGTGACTCCTGGAGAAAAGTGCTCAAGAGCATAGGGAACAGCAGCAGACTGCATGAACTGAAATTGCTCTGAACCATGGAAGGCAAGGTATCATGAATCTCATTTGACAAAACACTTAAACTGAAAATGGGAGCATTCTGCTCGTAAATTCTGATGCATTTCCAGTCCAATATTTTCTGTCAGTTAATCTCAATGATCTTTAAATTTGCCAGACAGGAAACTGCAAGTCACTGCCTTCGTATAACCAAGCAAATCTATTTTAATAAATAGTGATATTTTGGGAAAAATGCATTTCACAAGTAATTGCACTATCTGATATGTTACTGAGTCCAGCTCAACTAGATGCTCTTTTATTCAAACTTTGGCTTATACCTAGTTAGGTATCACAGTCAGGTTCTGGGAATCACCTCCTATTTACCAGAAGGAAAACTACTAATTACAATTCATCCTTTTCTGTTTAATTGAGAATATATTGTAATTTATTGAAACGTCTTTTTTGCTTTGTTACACTAATTCAATCTCTTTTAATCATTTTCTTCTCAACACACCAACATGTTTCCTCCTCAGGGTCTAAGTGCGCAGAGTGTGTTCAAAAAGGTAATAAAGATGGAAACCCACATCTGGTAAGAGACAAGTCCCCGAAAAGAAATAACGTTTCCTGCAGATTAATTAGGGTGTATGTAAGTTTTGTGAAGAACGTGTTTATTGTATGATTGATGTAATATTCAGTTTAACTGTGCTTGCACGTTGAATTTAATTGTGTTTTCCCAGTAAATGTCTGACAGCGAGAGTTAGTGTTTTTCAGTTTTTCGACTAGTTTGTCAGGATTAAACACATCATGCTGGAAAGCAAGGTCTTAATTTGTTGGAAGTAGAATTGCTGATTCTTTATTTACGTAAATTATATTCAATTTACATCATAAAACAAACAGATGACAATGAATTGTTAGCTCAGTAAAACCAACTAATATTGACTGTCACCAACCTATGGTGACAATTCCAAGCTTTGACTCTGTCTACATTAAAATACCCTTCGCTCATTCTAGGTGAAGCCATTTTAAAAACAAAATGAGATCCCAGGAGACCTTCCACTTTCTGACCCTGACATTACAATTCCCATCTGAACAAATCAAACCTCTCACAATGTGACTGTGAACATGCCCTCTGCAGGCTAATGCCACCGCAGGCATCATCATATAGGACCTTCTCACAGTAAAGACCATGACTTGGACAGCAAGCTCCCTTTGCCTCCTTGCCATTCATCATTCCAAATTCCCTGGGACAGGACAGAAATGCAGCGTGGTCTACCCTTCCACCTTTGTCTGGATAATGCCCCACCCCTGGACAAAAAATGCCCCACTCATGCTCCCGGCCTTTGGCTGCTTTCGCTTCAGCCTGCCCTATAGATGCATCAAACTTAGTCCCTTTTGAAACCTGAACAGTACTTGGAGTCCTTACACAGCCAATCGCTGCAAGTATTATTTAAAACAATATCGCTATAAACCCAAAACAGTAATTACTTATTCCGAGCCCAGGGAGAAATGAAGGTAGACAAATATACAACTCGTATATGCAGTTGGGCATAACTGAAGCAATGGATTTCTCGATTGAATAGATATAATTGAGAATGAGCATTTAATTCCAGAGAATTGTGTTTTTAATGAGATTCAAATGCATGCAGATAAGCTTCCTGACGTGCCCAGTCAGGAAGGCTCACCCACCATTTGAGGTCAGAGAATTCAATTGCACAAATTTAGCCCACTGACAAGAATCTGCTTTTTTGACTCCTACCCAATTAAATTCAACTGAAGATTCAGTCCAGTATCTGGCCTATTAAATCTCCCATATTCAGTTAATGGTACAAACATGTAAACTGTTCACCCATTTCCAAACAATCTCCTGAGAGAGGTATAAGAGGAAGGGGAGAATGTTACAGAGGGAAGTGACTCTGTGTGAGGATGAGAGGTGTGAAGAGTTATGCAATTCGAACTTTGTTCTAACATGTGGCTCATACCTCATGACTTGTAAATAGTGAGTCAGAGGAATCAATGTTTTGTAAGAATGAAGTAAATGATTAGATCAGCTCCCCTAATGTAGAATGACTGAATAATCACATTCCCCATGGGGCTCTTAGAATTTTAATGAAGATTAACCTTCACAGCTCTGGCTCATTTTCTCTGAAAACTTTAAATATCTTCATTTGATAGTTACAGGTCTTTCATTTCATTGCTCATAGAAAAAAGGGAACGGTGTCTTTTTTATTTTAAGTTTTCAGTGGTTCGTATACATAGTTGGTTTTGAGTCTTTCAATTGATAATATGTTTATCATAATTAATACGGCTTCCATGTCTTGTTTGGTTGCTTGTTTCCAACCTATGTTGTAGTTTAAAAATGTGTTGCTGGAAAAGCGCAGCAGGTCAGGCAGCATCCAAGGAGCAGGAGAATCGACGTTTCGGGCATGAGCCCTTCTTCAGGAATGAGGAGGGTGTGCCAAGCAGGCTAAGATAAAAGGTTGGAGGAGGGACTTGGGGGAGGGGCGTTGGGAATGTGATAGGTGGAAGGAGGTCAAAGTGAGGGTGATAGGCTGGAGTGAGGGTGGGGGCGGAGAGGTCGGGAAGAAGTTTGCAGGTCAAGAAGGCGGTGCTGTGTCTGAGGGCTGGGACTGAGAAAAGGTGGGGGGAGGGGAAATGATGAAGCTGGAGAAATCTGCATTCATCCCCTGTGGCTGGAGGGTTCCTAGGCGGAAGATGAGTCGCTCTTTCTCCAGGCGTCGTGTTGCCATGGTCTGGTGATGCAGCTACACTGGCACCACCCCCCACCTTTTCCTCCGCTACATTGATGACTGTATCACGCTACCTCGTGCTCCCACGAGGAGGTTGAACAGTTCATCCACTTTACTAACACCTTCCACCCCGACCTCAAATTTACCTGGACCGTCTCAGACTCCTCCCTCCCCTTCCTAAACCTCTCCATCTCTATCTCGGACGACCGACTCAACACGGACGTATACTTTAAACTGACTGACTCCCACAGCTACCTAGATTACCCCTCTTCCCACTCTGCCCCCTGTAAAAACACCATCCCATATTCCCAATCCCTTCACCTTCGCCGCATCTGCTCCCAGGAGGACTAATTTCAATACCGAACAACCCAGATGGCCTCCTTCTTCAAAGATCGCAATTTCCTCTCAGACCTCCACTTCCCGCTCCTCCGCCCTTGAACCCCTCCCCTCCAATCGCCACCAGGACAGAACCCCACGAGGCCTTACTTACCACCCCACCAATCTCCAGATACATCGGATCATCCTTCGTCATTTCCGCCACCTCCAAACGGACCCCACCACCAAGGATATATTTCCCTCCCCACCCCTATCAGTGTTCCGGAAAGACCACTCCTTCTGTGACTCCCTTGTCAGATCCACACCCCCCCACCAACCCAACCTCCACTCCCGACACCTTCCCCTGCAACTGCACAAAATGCAAAACTTGCGCCCACACCTTCCCCCTCACTTCCCTCCAAGGCCCCAAGGGATCCTTCAATATCCATCAGAAATTCACCTGCACCTCCACACACATCATTTACTGCATCCGCTGCACCCACTGTGGCCTCCTATACATTGGGGAGACAGGCCGCCTACTTGCAGAAAGTTTCAGAGAACACCTCTGGGACACCCACACCAATCAACCCCAACCACCCCGTTCTGAACACTTTAACTCCCCCTCCCACTCCGCCAAGGATTTGAAGGTCCTTGGTCTCCTCCATCGCCAGACCATGGCAACACGACGCCTGGAGGAAGAGCGACTCATCTTCCGCCTAGGAACCCTCCAGCCACAGGGGATGAATGCAGATTTCTCCAGCTTCATCATTTCCCCTCCCCCCACCTTTTCTCAGTCCCAACCCTCAGACTCAGCACCGCCTTCTTGACCTGCAATCTTCTTCCCGACCTCTCCGCCCCCACCACCTCTCCGGCCTATCACCCTCACCTTAACCTCCTTCCACCTATCGTATTCCCAACGCCCCTCCCCCAAGTCCCTCCTCCTACCTTTTATCTTAGCCTGCTTGGCACACCCTCCTCATTCCTGAAGAAGGGCTCATGCCCGAAACGTCGATTCTCCTGCTCCTTGGATGCAGCCTGACCTGCTGTGCTTTTCCAGCAACACATTTTTAAGCTCTGATCTCCAGCATCTGCAGTCCTCACTTTCTCCTATGTTGTAGTTTACCATGGTTCATGTTAAGTCATTACTGATCTACTTTAATTCCATGTATCATTTTCACTGCCATTTTTTTGAACAAACAAGTGAATGCATATATAAAGCTGAAAAGGAGAATGGGGAGGAGAAGATGGGAATTCCAGAATTTCCCAGAGTTGGTATTCACAATGAGCCATGGCATACTTTATGTCATGATATTTTTTCCTGAATAATTATGTGTAGTAATCAGGAGACAACACCTGCTGTCAGCATTGGAAGAGATGACCAGGAAGACATTGACGAGGATCTTAGGTTTTGGATGAGGTTAGCAGAAGGATCTGTCTGAAATTTATTGGAGGAAGAAACAGGGGTTTTGGCGGCAGCCCTGAGAATAGATGAAGAGGAGAGAGATGATGAAGCAGAGATAGAGGGCTAATAGACAATGGGAATAGAGCAGACGGTGACATAAAAAGAGAAAGTGCTGGAGAAACTCAACAGGTCTGGCAGCATCTGTGTAAAGAGAAACAGAGTTAACGTTTTATGTCTAATATGACTTCTTCTGAACCAAGGTCAGGGCTGCTATGCTCATGTCGACAGTGGGGACAGTGGCTCAGAGGGTGGGCCACTGTGTTCTTGTTGAGGAGGGTAGGGCTGCTGTGCCCAGGACAGGTATGGAAACCTGTGTTCTGTGTATCCGGGCATAGAACAGCACTGAGACCCATGATTTCTGTCCCTGCCACTGGCTAGAGGTTATATGTTTGGAAGAATCAGTCAAGGGGTCTTTGAGAGTTGCAGTACTTCTTATTGCAGCTGGAACACATTGCTGCCACTGTACCTCAGTACTGAAGAGAGCGTATTGTGGATGTAGTGCCAATGAATGTCCTGGATAGTGTTAAGCCTCTTGCGTGTTGTTGGAAAACAACAATCCAGGCAAGTGGAGAGAATTCCATCAGACGCCTGAATTACGCCTTGTAAATGATGTACAGGATTTAGGGATTCAGAAGGTGAGTTACTCACTGCAGTATTCCTAACCTCTGATACAGTCTTATAGACACTGTATTTCTGTGGTGAGTCCTGTTCAAGTTACTGGCAATGGTAATCCCAGGATCTTGATAGTGAAGGATTCAATGGTGGTAACACCATTGACTGTCAAGGGGTGGTAGTTAGGTTGTCTCTTATTGGAAATGGTCACTACCAGGCATGTTTGTAGTGAGAATATTACGTGCCACTTGCCAACCCAAGCCTTGATATGCCCAGGTCTTGAATCATTTGAACATGGACTGCTCAGTATCTAATGAGTCTTGAATGGTGCTGAATATTGTGCAATCATCAGCAAACATCCCCACTTTTGACCCTGTGATGAAGGGACAGTCATTGATGAAGCAGCTGAAGATCATTGGGCTTAGGACACTACCCTGAGGAATTACTAATACCTACTGATTCCAGTTTTAATAGGGACCCTTGATGCCACACTCGATTGAATGTGGTCTTGATGTCAAAGGCATTCACTCTCTGGAATTCAGCTCTTTTGCTCATATTTGAACCAAGGCTGTAATGAGTTCAGGACCTGAATGTTCCTGGCAGAACTCAAACTGGGTGACAGTGAGCCGGTTATTGCTGAGCAGATGCTGCTTGGTAACACTATCAATGATACCTTCCATCACTTTACTGATGATCGAGAGTGGACTGATGGAGCACTAATTGGCCAGGTTAGATTTGTCCCGGTCTTTTTTCTCAGGACATACCTGGGTACTTTTCTGCATTGTTGGGTAGGTGGCAGTGTCGTAATGTACTGGACCTTCTTGGCTAGGATCTGGCTAGTTTTGGAGCATATGTCTTCTGTATTATTACCAAACCCTTGGCAGGAGATGAAAAAGGTTAAAAAAGAAAATCAGAGCTGAGGTCTCTCTGTTTCCATGATGCTGGGAATCAAGGGCAGCAGCAGAAATTGCAGCCACTGGTGCTGCTCTAGGCCTAAGCTGCTCTACCTATGGCTCGACCCAAGCTCACAGGCCCCTCCACTGACCTGAGACACAGGCTCAGCTCTGAACCTAAGCACAGTAGTCTCCCTAGAACACTGAACCCTGGTTATTGTCAGCCACAGTGTTACTCGTATCAGGTCTTACTGGGGACTTCAGAGGAAGGCGAGAATGATCAACCACTCAGTACTTCAGCTAAAGACTGATACAAATACTTCAACCTTAACTTTTGTCTTTACGTGCTGGACTGATCTATCATTAAGGATTGCAATATCTGTGGAGCCACCACTTCCTGTTAGATATTTAATGCCATTTCATATATTGTCCCCTACCATTTACAACCGAATGTGGCAGGAGTGAAGAGTTTAAATCAAAACCGTTGTTTGCCTGACAGCTTTGTCCTGTCTATTATATGCTACTTTCACTGGTTAGCACACAAGTAGTCTTACATTGTAGCTTCAACAGGTAGTCATCTCATTTCTACATATACCTGGTGCTGCTCTTGACATGCCTTTCCATCATCCTTTGTTGAACCAAGTCTGATCTGGCTTGATGCTGTTAGTCATGTGGGAATATGCAGGACCTTGATGTTATAGATTGTGCTTAAACACCATTCTGCTGCTGCTGTTGGCCTGCAGCACCTCCTGAATGCCCAGTTCTGTGTTCCTAGATTTGTTTGAATTCTATTCCAGTTAGCAATGTTTGCTTAACTTGTGGTGTGACAAGATGGTGGTCTGTAAACCTGCCTAAGTTAATCTTCTGTAGGAATAGTTTCTGTACAAGTCTTCTAAGCACTGCACAGCATGTACGAGAATGTATAATCAAACATGCTTTATTTTGTAATTAGATACTTATTATAATATGCACCCAGTGCTTAATTTCCCTGAAGCTTTCTATTAAAAATAAACTCAAAATGTTGTCCGCTGAACATGTGCCAGCTTTTTGTAACTTGGTGATGGCTAAAACCAGGCTGGATAAAGACATGAATGAGGTGGTAGAAATTGAACCAGGGCAAAAAGGAGCATTGATCATTAAAAAAAAAACAAAGCCTTGTGAAAGTAAAATGCAGGCTATGAGTAGAAATTTGCAAAATAAACTCGGGTGTCTTTAAAAACCAGGACACTAATGACAGTAAAATATGAAATTAGACCACCTGCTTTAGTTTATTTTGAACAGAAAGCTTCCAGCCCTCCTTACGTTATTTAGAGATAAGTTCCCGTTTACAATAATTGTGTCAATGGTGTCATTTAAAGTCAGTCTATATATTTTAAGTTAAAAATCATACAACACCAGGTTATAGTCCAACAGGTTTAATTGGAAGCACTAGCTTTTGGAGCGCTGCTCCTTCATCAGGTAGTGGTGCTCCGAAAGCTAGTGCTTCCAATTAAACCTGTTGGACTATAACACGGTGTTGTGTGATTTTTAACTTTGTATACCCCAGTTCAACACAGGCATCTCCAAATCATGTATATTTTAAAGCTGAGATTCCCCTTAGATGCTGCAAGCTGATATTCTGCCATTGTCAAAAATGCCAACTGGAATTACTTTGGAGCCCTCTCATTCTGCACTGCAGATGTTGCTGTGAGGAGATCACCAAATGGAAGGGGACGGCTATTTACTCCTGATAACAGAATAAAGTGTCGAAAGAAATCACACAGCAACAGTGGTCAAAGGCAATAGAGCAGGTGAATGTAAGAGCATTGCACACAGGACCTGCCTGGTTTACCAGAAGAGTGCCAGTGATCTCATTGGAACTGCTAAGATCACATTTCCACTTGCATCACTTTTTTTTTAAAATGCTGCATTACCTGGAATGCCAGCATTAATAAACTTTCTCTGGCTCCTTTTTCATCATGTTCCTTCAACTATTTCAGCACACTTCATTTATGTTTGTAATACTGCCACTGACACACTGTCAATGTGATCCTGTCTTTGCAATTATTCCCTTACTTTTTACAATCTTAAAACTGTGCCCTTTTTCATGCATCTTCTATTTTATTGTACTGAAATAGTTGAATCTTCAGAAATGCTCCCTGGCCAACATGATAACAGTACCCTTTTCTTCATGCTTATCAAACTGGATACATCAACAGGAATCAGGCACAGTCAAGAGAGACAGAGGTCACTTATCCATGATCTTTTGTGAACATTGAGGACAGACAACCGTTCAGCAGAGGTGCGACTGACAATGCTGGAAGGTCTGCTCTAAAGTGAATTTGCCCATGCTCTTTTTCTCTTTTCACTGATATCTCTCCCCACACACATGACAAAGAGATACTTATTTGAGTACACTTTCTGTATCTTATTACTCTTGCCATTAACTGATGACACCTAGTCTTCCCTTTCTTTATTCCCTTTCTAAAACCCATTCCATCTTTAAATCTTCGCCTTACAGATCAGAACACTTCTAGTGAGATAAAGGAATCTATACTCAGAAATTCACAAAATACAATTGTGCAGAAACAAAGAAGGGAGAGGAGGGTCCAGGGACAAGTTTGCTGGATGGACAGGCGTAAAAGACAGACATTAGCATTTTACACCAGGCTGATTATTCATTCTCAGATAACTGTGTAAAGGAATCACGATCAACCAATTTACTTTACTACATCATTTCCTTTGCATTAACATATGCGCTTACAGTTAAAGCATTAATTAACTGACTATAGCAATGGTCATTAATCTGGAAGGGAATGTTAAACCATTGTGAGGATGACAATTCTACAAAAATATTCACTGATTAGTTGCTATTGAAGGGTTGTCAGCACTGCTGGCCTTTCATCTATCTCTTCAACATCAGCTGTCTCTTCACCTTGCTCAACCACAACCTCATCATAAGATAACTTTAAGTAAGGCCCACATCAGGCAACTTTCTGGAGTATGTCCTAGCCCAATACAAATTTGGAAACACTCTCCGAATTGTTTTGGAAACCCTCTCTGAATTGTATTGAAAAATTCTCCAGATGTCTCCAGGTCGAGGAACTGTTGCTTCAGAAGTTCAATGCATTTCTCTGTGAGATCTCGATGTGTGCCATGACTTTGATGATAACATTGATCAGTATTGGTGCTCAGGTTCTGAACAACAGTGATAAATACTTTGATCAGGAGTCCCCAAACAACCAACCTGATATCTAATGGTCTGAGTCGAACATAAGGGACTAAGGACAAATATTGGACAAAGGAATCATGACAATTGCTAAGAAAGCAGGCAGAACTTGACCTATTGGCTGTGGTCACACAAAGTGCTAAAACAAAGTGTTGAAGATTGTCCAGTTGACAAACTACTCTAGATTCTTCATACTGAGCACACAAATACAATTTGTGCACTGTCAATTATTCCCTGAACTTGAGGGACACAAGAAACTCAAGTAAATCCCAGAAGTCTCTACTACTGCTTGACAGTCTCCAGAGGGAAAATGATGAAATTATTCCTCTTGCTGAAACATGAATCTGTTACTTGCACTGCAAGATGATTGATATGGCCAATATCAGCCAGCCAGGCTTGAATACTTTTAGAGTTCCAAATAATTGATTGACAGGAATGACTGAAAACCAATGACCCAAAGTAATGTGGAAACATTAGATTTCTGATGAAGATGCAAAATGCCACCACTCAAACTTTAAGCCCCAAAAACATGCAACACAGTCAGATACACTGTCTAGTTCGATGGATGACTTGTATGTAACTGTGCTGTTATTTTCCAGTATTTACACTTTTAGCATTTAACTCAAATGATCATTCTTTTCGCAGAATTTGCTTGCATTTCTGTAATGTGTATAGAATGAGAGAAGAGCTAGATAAAAAAATGAATCTAACTTAATAGTTTTGATCAGAGGGGAAAATACAGTAGAAAGCGTAAGTAAAGAGTTTAAAATGCTAGAGCTCTTAAAGTTAGCTTTGCAATGTTAATGAAACCCATCACTACGGAGTTACTGAAAATAATTGATACACCACCATGCTGAGAAGGGCATTTACAGAGTTATACTGTCATACAGCAGAACAACAGACCCTTTGATCCAACCAGTCCATGCCAAACATAATTCCAAACTAAACTAAACCCACCTGCCTGCTTCTGGCCCATATTCCTTCAAAACCTTCCTATTTTTGTGTCTATCTAAATGTCTTTTAAACATTGTAACTATACCAGCATCCACGCCTTCCTCAGGAAGCTCATTCCACATGCGAGCCACCCTTTTGTGTAAAAAAAGATTTGCCCCATGTCCATTTTAAATTTCTCTCCTTTCACATTAAAAATGTACCCCCTAGTCTTGAAATCCCTCATCCTAAGGAAAAGATAACTACCATTATCTCTCTCTATACCTCATCATTTATAAACTTCTATCAGTTTGTCTTTCAACCTCCCATGCTCCAGTGAAAAATTCCCAGCCTGTCCAGTCTTTCATTAAAACTCAAACCACCCATACCCGGAAACGTCCTGGTAAATTCCTTCCGAACCCTCTCCAGCTTTATAATATCCTTCCTATAACTGGGTGACCAGAACTAGACACAGTAATCCAGAAGAGGCCTCACCAATGTACTGTACAAACTCAACATGAATTCTTAATTCTTATACTCAAAGGACTGAGTAATGAAGGCAAGTGTGCCTTGTCTACATGTAAAGCAAACTTCAAACAATTGTGTAAGAATACCATGAATGCATTTAAAATTTTTATATGATGTTATCATGAAGTTAAATGAACAGTCTCTCAGGCTGGCTTACTATACGCTCTGTAAACTTTTCCAATTAATAGCAACATCCTGAACATTCACAGATGACCATCTGCTCAGCTGTACAAGGGTATCCCCACACCAATGAGCGTTATTTAAATGACCAACTTGTACAACTTAGAGGTGAGAAGCTTTTGACTTCAACTTTTGCCAAGTTTGTGGAAGAGTAGTGGTGTATTCTTGGAGGGGGTTTGGCATCCTGTTGGAATTGAAGGGAATGATCCTGCAAGTGGAGAGGGAAATTAGAGTGTTTTGTGCCCTTTGTGCAGGGCACCTATTGATGTAATGGCACAGGCTCTATTGAGCTGCAACACAACAGAAATATGGAGCACAAGGACAAGAAGCTGTGTCCACAGGGAGAAAGAAGAGATTTTCAGCACAAAGCCCAAACCAAATGGAGGTATTTTAGGGAGCAGTTCTCCCATCTTTACCAACATTATCTTTTATATTTTCACTGGACTAGTATTCCAGATGCCAAGCTTAAGCTATGGGACACAGGGTACAAATCTTACCATGATAGTTGGTGGAATTTAAATTTAATTGATAATTCAGGAATATGAAGCCAGTCTCAGAAATGGTGATCATGAAGCTATCATCAATTGTCTTAAAAACTCACCTGGTTGTTAATGCCCTTCAGAATCAATAAACTCACAGCAGAATGAGGGCAGTGCTGCTAGTGTCAGTTATGGTCACCTTTACCCAGATAGGAACAGGTGATAGAACCAACATTTTCTAGTTACTGACCCAGATGCAATCATTTGTGTTCCTTCTACCAGGTTCTCAGAACTATCTCTGGAAATAGATTTCTGTGGCTCATACTTTTCTGAGCACTGGTCTCTTGGGTTCCCTACACAAATATTACTTCTCTCCTCCTTTCAACATTCTGTACTAATGTTTCCAAATCTGTATCAGAAAACCTGGCAGTCATCTCTCTTGGTGGTTATTCTGTTTCTGCATAACTTCTGTGTGACTGGGACTGCTTCTCAATTGCTGACAAGCTGAAAAACACATTAGCTATACGCAATACCACATTGCCTTGAGTGTGCAGCCAGGCAACATTGGGACAGGGTGCAGGGTAACCACATCTGACAAACTGTGCTCCCAAAAGCAGAAGCATTCTAATTTTTACCCATTTGCATTTTGACAATTAATCACAGGGTTTACTACTACAGGAATAAAGACATTTATGAGTGCTGAACATTTTTAATTTATTCCAGTCTTGAAATTCTACAAACTATCAGCAGTCTACAGATCAATATTGTATGTTAAATTAAATAACTAAACTTTATTCATAAATTTTACAGAGATAATTTATTAATAATGAAGCACTTTGTGATAGCCTGAGATACAAAGTTGCTGTATAAACACATCTTCATGTTTTTTTCTTTTCCTTGTGAAAAGTCAGTGAACTTCTGGAGTACCTCCTCTTGGAATGAAACCGAAGTGTCCTCTCTTGCCTCCACTGACAACCAACAGCTGCTCTTGTTTCCCCATTGGATTGGGCCAGGGAAATTTACAGTTCAAATAGACATTAAATTTTTCACAGATTTCAGTCAGGCTGTTCCAAAGTTCAGCCCTAGCAGCTGTGTTCCATTTTCAATTTGAAGAATCTGATCTTGAGTTTAAGTCATCAGTTGGATTGCTGAATAAAGAGCTGGGCAAATGTACTGGCAGGGAAAAAAAAACAAGCATATCACACTGTCCATGATAAATATAACTTCTTATATTACTTCTTCTTCTAAACCTAGTTGCTGCATCTTAAAATTAAAATGTGCATCCCTTACCAGGTCTTACATAACTGCACCAAGCTATAAGATCGTCTGCCCATTGTTCCAGCAGCTTGCCCTCCAAATCACTTTATCTTTCTGGGAATTACTCAGTATGACTGGGAATTAAACCAGATCCTGCCCTTCCCAGATAAAGTTCCTGCTGAGCTCAGATACATAGACCTTCCTGATATAATTATTGTAGACAGTCCATGCAATGATCTAAGTGATTTTGCTCATCTAAAGTTGAAGTGGCATTTGAGAAAGGTTTGTTCAGCATCTGAAAGAGCACAGATATCATGCTCTGCATTGAATTTAACCCATTCAGAGCTAGAGTAAGCTATTAATTGTATTTTGTATAAATTATTTGAGATCTATCTATGAATCAAAAATCCCAAAACATGATGTGACAAGCGAAACAATGTAGAAGTGAAGGGATGACAATTGTTGCATTATTCGTTCAACACACACACACACTCAATGTGTTATGTATTTTTGACTGAGGAACAGATTATTTGAGGAACTTGATCTTAAACCAAGATTATGCTGGCAGGTTACCAGGAAACAATGATCTTCACTCTTCTGTACATTTCAGAGATTTAGACAAGTTACAGCCAGCACTTTACAGCATTGGAGAAATGACACCATCGCAAGATCCTCCAAATCTAGTGGCAGGAAAAGTCCAATAGCATCTTTTCCTAAGCCATCACACTCCAGCAGTAGAGTACTAATTACTCAAAGCCAGTTCAGTCATGTTGATTGCATACACAACCTCACACTCCCTAAGCAACTGGGAAACAGTTCGGGTATGAGACTTCCAAGAGGATAGCTGAAATACTTTAGGGATGACCTCAAAATATCTTCAAAGGCATCAGATATGCTTGTCTCTTCCTCACAAGGACACAGAGCGATGTCTGGAGGCACTCAGCCAGAAGACGAACTACACAAAGCTCCCTCAGTTATCCCCTCTCAGATCATTTATTTCCAACCTGACTACCCTTTCCAACTTTTGGAGGGTGAAGCTAAGGTGTGTCCACATACCTCTGGCAAAAGGATCCTCAGCATTTCTGCACTATCCAGGCACAAACTGTGAAATTGAATTGAATATGAAGCCTCACATTTTTATAAATTTCACTGTTTTGGCACGACATCTGTTTGTTTGAGAGTCTGTGCAGCCCTGAATAAAAGTGTGCCAGTATGACATCTAATATTTGATGTCCCTACAGGATGTACCATCGATTGATGCCAGTGTTGAGAGCCCGCAACAGCATTTGGAAGCAAGATGAACAAGACATGCATAAATGAAACAGGGGAACAGCACAGCTTTGAAAGAGAGTGAGTCAACTTCCACAACAGCACTGCTAACATGGCCTCCTTCTTCCATAACCATGGGCTTCCTGCCCATTGTGGTTGACAGGGCCCTCAACCACCTCCAACCTATCACCCATGCTTACACCCTTACTCCTTCCCATCACTCACAACAGCATCATTGGGTTCCCCCATGTCCTCACTTCTCATCCCACTAGCCTGCATTTTAAAAGGATCATTCTCTACCATTTCAGACAACTCCAGCAGAACACCAACACCAAACACACCTTCCCTTTACTCCCCCTGTCTGTATTTCACAGGAATCATTCCCTCTGGGACACCATGGTCCATTCCACAATCACAAACATCACCATCCCTTCCTGTGGGCACCTTCCTATGTAACTGCAGAAGATGCAAAACCTGCCCCTTCATCTCCTCCCTGCTCATCATCCAAGGGCCTAAACAGTCTTTCCAGGTGAAGCAGCATTTCACCTGTACTTCCTCCAATCTTGTGTATTATATTCACTGCACCCAGCGTGGCCTACTCTATACTGGAGAAACCAAACGCAGAATGGGTGACTGTTTTGTGGAACACCTCCAGTCTGTGTGCAAGCATGACCCTGAACATCCCATCGCCATTCATTTTAACACAGCATTCTGCTCGCATGTCTATTTGTCTGTTCTCGGCATGTTGCAGTGTTTCAATGAATCACAGCGCAAACTGGAGGAGCATGGAAGGGTTGGATCGAAGGGTCTGTTTCCATGCTGTACATCTCTATGACTCTATGACTCTATCTGCTATGACTCTTACACCCTGGTGCACCCTTGTGTTCTTGTGGATTTCAGAGTATGGGTGCTTTACAAGGCTGGTTACTGGGGGAAAAGGGGCATCCACTGCAATGAGTCAGAACTGCATTGCACAATGCCCTGAGCACTGTGGAGCACAGATACAATGTTGCCCATGCCTTCACAAGGACAGTGGTGGAGCAGAGTATAGACCAGTTCTCTTCAGTATAGCCCAGGCAGAGTATGCTACATGATCCCGGCATGCTGTCTCTTCGCACAATTGGAGCAGGCAATGAGGTGATGAGATAAATGGTGAGGAACTGGGATAACAAGCACAGTCTTCCAAGGAGAAGTGAGGACATTGGCAGGAGGAAGCTATCATTGCCCTTGACAAAGCTCTTCTGCATTGGCTGCTACAAGTCAGGTGGGACCTCAATGACAGCCGCTTCCAAAAGTTGAGAACTGGGTGCAGCAATCATCATGGACTGTAAAATATTCTTTAGTCATGTTGCCACAAACTAACTTACATTTTCAAGACAAATTTCAATCTATTATTGTATTTGTTTGTTTTCTATTTTGCTTTCTGCAACTAAAAGCAGAATGTGTTTGATTGCTTACCTGTCCAGATAGTTCTCGTATAACACCGTTGTTGCATTCCAGCGAAACTTCACTTAATAAAAAATTGATTAATACAAATAATGGAGCCAATGGGAAAAGTGGGGTTCGGGGTGGACCAACAAAAACAAGATCACTCAAAAATCATGAAAAAGCCGAACACAAAGCACAGGTCCTCAAGGGTCATAATCTCCGGATTACTGCCTGATCCACATGCCAATTGGCATAGGGACAAGAAAATTAGGCAAGTAAACACATGGCTAAGGGATTGGTGTGAGAAAGAGGGATTCCACTTCATGGGGCATTGGCATCAGTTTTGGAACAGGGGGGATCTGTACCGTTGGGACGGTCTCCACCTGAACCGATCAGGTACCAATGTTCTAGCGAAGAGGATGAATAGGGTGGTCAGTAGGACTTTAAACTTCTGAGTTGGGGGGAATGGAAAGTGAAAGCGACAGGGAGTATGGAGGTAAATGGAAAGATAAACAGCAGGATAGCATGTGTCCAGGCAGATTTAAAATTGAGGCAGACTGGGAATGCAGAAAAAAGCAAGGATAACTTAGGACATCATATGACTTCCAATATCTCTAATGATAAGAAAGTTAGCATTAAGGCACTTTACCTGAATGCTCGTAGCATTCATAACAAAGCAGATGAACTAATGGCACAGATCATAGTTAAAGATTATGATGTGGTAGGCATCACAGAGACTTGGTTACAGGGGAGTCAGGACTGGCAGTTAAACCTCCAAGGATTTTCAACTTATCAAAAAGACAGGGAGGTCGGCAGAGGGGGTGGGGTTGCCTTGTTAGTTAAGAACAAAATTAAATCTATGGCACTGAATGACATAGTGTCAGATGATGTGGAGTCTGTATGGGTGGAATTGAGGAACCACAAAGGCAAAAAAACCATAATTGGAGTTGTGTACAGACCTCCTAACAGTGGTCAGGACCAGGGACGCAACATGTACCGGGAAATAGAGAAGGCATGTCAGAAAGGCAAGGTCACGGTAATCATGGGAGACTTCAATATGTAGGTGGACTGGGTAAATAATGTTGCCAGTGGGTCCAAAGAAAGAGAATTCATGGAATGCTTACAGGATGGCTTTTTGGAACAGCTTGTCATGGAGCCCAAAAGGGAGCAGGCTA
Source organism: Chiloscyllium punctatum (assembly GCF_047496795.1). Taxonomy (NCBI): domain Eukaryota; kingdom Metazoa; phylum Chordata; class Chondrichthyes; order Orectolobiformes; family Hemiscylliidae; genus Chiloscyllium; species Chiloscyllium punctatum. The sequence goes on along the minus strand of NC_092763.1, from coordinate 57,192,882 downwards.
TTCTGGACCTAGTGCTTTGCAATGAACCAGACTTTATAAAAGATCTTAAAGTAATGGGAAACCTTAGGAAGCAGCGATCATAATATGGTAGAGTTCAGACTGGAGTTTGAAAGAGAGAAGGCAAAATCGGATGTAATGGTGTTACAGTTAAATAAAGGTAATTATGAGGGCATGAGAGAGGAACTGACAAAAAATAGACTGGAAGCAGAGGCTCCTGGGGAAGACAGTAGAGCAAAAATGGCAGAAGTTTGTGGGTATAATTGAGGACACTGTACAGAGGTTCATCCCCAAGAAAAGAAAGATTATCCAGGGAGGGATTAGACAGACATGGCTGACAAAGGCAGTCAGGAAATGTATTAAAGAAAAAGAGAGATCCTATAAAGTGGCCAAGAGCAGTGGGAAATCAGAAGATTGGGAAGGCTACAAAAACAAACAGAGGATAACAAAGAGAGTAATAAGAAAGGAGAGGATCAAATATGAAGGTAGGCTAGCCAGTAATATTTGAAATGATAGTGAAAGTTTCTTTCAATACATAAGAAACAAACGACAGGCAAAAGAAGACATTGGGCCACTTCAAACTGATGCTGGAAGCCTAGTCATGGGAGATAAGGAAATAGCAGGAGAACTTAACAAGTACTTTGCATCAGTCTTCACAGTGGAAGACATGAGTAATATCCCAACAATTAAAGGGTGTCAGGGGGCTGAGTTGAGTATGGTTGCCATTACAAAAGAGAGAGTGCTAGAAAAGCTAAAAGGTCTTAAAATTGATAAATCTCCTGGCCCCGATGGGATACATCCTAGAGTTCTGAGAGAGGTGGCTGAGGAAATAGCGGAGGCATTGGTTGAGATCTTTCAAGAGTCACTGGAGTCAGGGAAAGTCCCGGATGATTGGAAGATCGCTGTTGTAACCCCATTGTTCAAGAAAGGATCAAGACAAAAGATGGAAAATTATAGGTCAATTAGCCTAACCTCGGTTGTTGGTAAAATTCTAGAATCCATCATTAAGGATGAGGTTTCTAAATTCTTAGAAGAGCAGAGTCTGATTAGAACAAGTCAACATGGATTTAGTAAGGGGAGGTCATGCCTGACAAACCTGTTGGTATTCTTTGAAGAGGTGACAAGTAGGTTAGACCAGGGAAACCCAATGGATGTGGTCTATCTAGACTTCCAAAAGACCTTTGATAAGGTGCCTCACAGGAGGCTGCTGAGCAAGGTGAGGGCCCATGGTGTTCGAGGTGACCTACTGGGATGGATTGAAGATTGGCTGTCTGACAGAAGGCAGAGAGTTGAGATAAAAGGTTCTTTTTCAGAATGGCAGCCGGTGACGAGCGGTGTCCTGCAGGGTTCAGTGTTGGGGCCACAGCTGTTCGCATTATATATTAATGATCTGGATGAAGGGACTGGGGGCATTCTAGTGAAGTTTGCCAATGATACAAAGTTAGGTGGACAGGCGGGTAGTACTGAGGAAGTGGGGAGGCTGCAGAAGGATCTAGACAGTTTGGGAGAGTGGTCCAGGAAATGGCTGATGGAATTCAATGTGAACAAATGCAAGGTCTTGCACTTTGGCAAAAAGAATAAAAGCACAGACTACTTTCTAAACGGTGAGAAAATTCGTAAAGCCAAAGTACAAAGGGATCTGGGAGTGCTCGTCGAGGATTCTCTAAAGGTAAACATGCAGGTTGAGTTCGTGATTAAGAAAGCAAATGCAATGTTGTCACTTATCTCAAGAGGGTTGGAATATAAAAGCACCGTTGTGCTACTGAGACTTTATAAAGCTCTGGTTAGGCCCCATTTGGAGTACTGTGTCCAGTTTTGGTCCCCACACCTCAGGAAGGACATACTGGCACTGGAACGTGTCCAGCGGAGATTCACACGGATGATCCCTGGAATGGTAGGTCTAACATATGAGGAATGGCTGAGGATCCTGGGATTGTATTCATTGGAGTTTAGAAGATTAAGGGGAGACTTAATAGAGACATACAAGATAATACATGGCTTGGAAAGGGTGGATGCTAGGAAATTGTTTCCGTTAGGTGAGGAGACTAGGACCCATGGACACAGCCTTAGAATTAGAGGGGGTAAATTCAGAACAGAAATGCGGAGACATTTCTTCAGCCAGAGAGTGGTGGGCCTGTGGAATTCATTGCCGCAGAGTGCACTGGAGGCCGGGACGCTAAATGCCTTCAAGGCAGAGATTGATAGATTCTTGTTATCTCGAGGAATTAAGGGCTACGGGGAGAATGCGGGTAAGTGGGGTTGAAATGCCCATCAGCCATGATTGAATGGCGGAGTGGACTCGATGGGCCGAATGGCCTTACTTCCACTCCTATTTCTTATGGTCTTATGGTCTTAAATTATAGGACAGCCTGAATGAAGATTGAAATCATATTCATTAATGAAACAAAAGTAAATTTAATGCAGTACATTTAAAAAGCATAAGAAAGCTGCTGTCTGTTTGGTACCTCTCCCAGCAGTCGCCATTGGCGCATGCGCAGTACAGCATGAAGACTGACCCAGTCATCGGCGTATGCGCAGAATGGTGCAGAGATTTTGGCGCAGTCATCAGTGCAGGCACAGAATGCTGCAGAGATTTTGGCATGGTCATCGGTGCATACGCAGAACGGTGCAGAGATTTTGGCTCAGTCATTGGCACATGCACAGCATGGTGCATTGATTTCGGCACAGTCATCGGTGCATGTGCAGAACAGTGCAGAGATTTTAGCACCAAAGGACTGGAGGATTGTAAATGTTGTGCCCTTGTTCAAGAAGGGCAGGAGAGATGACCCAGATAATTATAGACCAGTGAGCCTTACGTCTGTTGTAGGAAAAGTTTTGGAAAGAGTTATAAGAGATATGATTTATAATCATCTAGCAAGCAACAATTTGATTGCAGATAGTCACATGGTTTCATCAAGGGCAGGTCACGTCTCACAAACCTCATTGAGATTTTTGAGAAGGTGACCAAGCATGCAGATGAGGGTAGGGCAGTTGAAGTGGTGTACATGGACTTCAGTAAGGCCTTTGATAAGGTTCCACATGGTAGGCTGTTGGAGAAAATGCAGAGGCATGAGATTGAGGGTGATTTAGCAGTTTGGATTAGAAACTGACTTTCTGAAAGAAGGCAGTGAGTGGTGGTTGATGGAAAATATTCAGCCTGGAGTCCAGTTACTAGTGATGTGCCACAAGGATCTGTTTTGGGACCACTGCTGTTTGTCATTTTTATAAATGGCTTAGATGCAGACATCGGTGGATTGGTTAATTTGCAGATGACACTAAAGTCAGTGGAGTAGTGGACAGTGTGGAAGAATGTTGCAGGTTGCAGAGAGACTTGGATAAACTGCAGAATTGGGCTGAGAGATGGCAAATGGAGTTCAATGCAGATAATTGTGAGGTGATTCACTTTGGGAAGAATAACGGGAAGGCAGAATACTGGCTCAATGGAAAGATTCTTGGTCATGGGAATGTGCAGAGAGATCTTGGAGTCTATGTACATAGATCCCTAAAAGTTGCCACCCAGGTTGATAGTGCTGTTAAGAAGGTGTGTTAGGTTATATTGGCAGAGGGACTGAGTCCTGGAGCTGTAATATCATGCTGCAACTATACAAAACACTAGTGTGGCCACATGTGGAATATTGTGTACAGTTCTGGTCACCCCATTACAGGAAGGATGTGGAAGCATTGGAAAAGGTGCAGAGGAGATTCACCAGGATGTTGTCTGGTCTGGAGCGAAGGTCTTATGAGGAAAGGCTGAGGGACTTGGGTCTGTTCTCATTGGAAAGAAGAAGGCTAAGAAGGGATTTGATAGAGACATACAAGATGATGAGGATTAGATAGGGCAGACAGTGAGAATCCTTTTCCTAGGATGATGACATTAGCTTGAATGAGGGGGCATAGCTACAAATTGAGGGGGGATAGATTTAAGACAGATGTCAGAGGCAGGTTCTTTACTCAGAGAGTGGTAAGGGCGTGGAATGCCCTACCTGCCAATGTAGTTAACTCAGCCACATTAGGGAGATTTAAACAATCCTTGGATAGGCACATGGATGATGATGGGATAGTGTAGGGTGATGGGCTTAGATTAGTTCACAGGTCGGCGCAACATCGAGGGCTGAAGGGCCTATTCTGCACTGTATTGTTCTATGTTCTATGTTGATATCGAGTTGTTCTGAAAGGTGTATCGTAAGATAGTGCTACTTGACAGATTCAATTGGGAAGGAGCAGCAAAGTTGTTAAGATTTGATGAGAGAACAATCTCGGTCTCATTGAGAAAACGCCACCAGAAAACCTGAGCAGCTCGGACTTAGCCGATTAAAAAAGATATGATTCAGCTCAATATTTCAAGTTCCATGATTCTTCTCAAGAAAAGTCAAGTCCAACTGAACTCGAAGTGTTGACTCTGCTTTTCTCTCCACCGATGCTATCAGATCTGCTGAATTTCTCCAGTACTTTCTGTTATTATTTTGTGTGATTTATTTTCTGTTGGCTGCCACAGTCTCAAAATGCATATTTACAATCTGAAGATATTGTTAAAATATGTTGAGCAATATCAATAAAACGCTGATGGCCTGCAATCTGTGATTCTGATATTTCTGTGATTAGGAAATTTGTTGCTGGAAACACATGCAATTACAAAAAGCAATACCTAGCTCCAGAATAAGATCTGTACAGTTCCTGCTTTTGGGCATGGCTTGGATTGCTAAATTCCAATATGAGAGGCAGAAAGTGAGTTCACTAACCATTATATTGGGAAAGACAATTTTCCATGTCTGAAATAGGTGGTCCAGGTGATACATTGAGAGACGATGGTGCAGTGATAGTAATGTGCTAATCCACAAACCTGGGTTAATATTGTGGGGACAGGGTTTCAAATGGCAACAAGTGGAACTTAAATTCAATAAATAAATGTGGAATCTAAAGTTGGTCTCAGTAATGTTGAAGGTGAGGCTCTCGTCAACTGTTAACGAAAACCATCTAATTCATCAAGATCCTTTAGCTATCCTGTAAGACAATGGCTCCCCTGATCCAAGTGGCGGTATGGTGGCTCAGTAGTTTGTACTGCTGCCTCACAATGCCAGGAACCTGGGTTCACTGCCAGCCTCAGGTAACTGTCTATGTGGAGTTTGCACATTTTCCTTCTATCTGTGTGGGTTTCCTCTGGGTTTTTCAGTTTCCTCTCAGCTCAACAATGTGCAGGTTAGGTGGGTTGGCCATGCTAAATTGCCCACAGTGTCTATGGGTGTGTAGGTTAGGTGGATTAACCATAGAAAATGCAGGGTTACAGGGACAGGATAGGGGGAAGGGTGCTCTTTGGAGGTGTGGTGTGGACTCAGTAGGCCAAATGGTCTGCTTCCACATAATAGGGATTCTACGATCTTGCTGTATATCTTAAAACCCATGAACAAGCCCAAGGCCTAGCACTTACATAGCTGAAAAATGTCCAGTTTATCTCAGATTACCCTGGAAGAGTAAAGTATCTCAAAGATTTGAGGTACAGGTAACGTAAATGTTTCACACCACCACTATGCAGCAACAAGAGAAGTAGTGTTTGCCACTGTCAAGTTGCTGCCACTCAAAAGTCTTTCTGTCACAAAAATGGAAAATGTTGGATATGCATTTCAGTGTCATTATGATTCAATGTACACAGAGCATACATCATAAAGATTGTTGGAGCTTATCAAATAAAATGCCACTTTGGCTGTTCGCAACAGGCAAGTTACTGACCAGCCTATGCTTGCGTTGGACACTGTGTCCAACACAAGATATAATACGTTTAGACAGCATGTGCTACATAACCCTGAATGTGCAAAGCATTACACTGGTAACTGATTTAAGATTGTCAGTAGGGCTCACAGTTGAGTGTGTGGTGCTGGAAAAGCACAGCAGATCAGGCAGCTTCCGAGGAGCAAGAGAATCAATGTTTTGGGTATAAGCTCTTCAAAATGTCGATTCTCCTGCTCCTCAGATACTGCCTGATCTGCTGTGCTTTTCCAGCACCACACACTCGACTCTGATCTTGAGAATCTACAGTCCTCACTTTCTCCAAGTAGAGCTCGGAGTATGGCACATTTATATATACTAGAAGCTATGAATATTAATATACAGTGTTCTGTTCTTTGTAGACAACAATTACAAATACACATCACGCCTGTTCCATTTTGCCAAAATAAGTGACAGACATTATCTAGTTGATTCCTCAGGGCAATGCCTGAGAACTGGAGTTGACTCGGTTGGTTTTCATTTTACAAAGATTGGCAGTTAACTGTCAGTTATCATATAACTGGTCCATTTTCAGTGGCAATACTGCTACCAATCAGAATCCACTTGCTAATCAATATGCACTCTTCTTGTACAGTGTAAAAAGTTGTTTATCCTTTTATTAGTCTTGTAACGAGTGCAAGGTGAAAAGCTTATACAAAATGTGTCAATTATGCGTGGGCAATAAATTTAGGCCTTTCCAGTAATATCCACATTCCGTGATAAAAGGTTAAAGAAAGACCCACTGCATTTGCAATTAAGGGGCCAAAACCCTTCTGTATTCAGGACAGTTCATACTAAGATGATGAAGGGCTTATGCCTGAAACATCGATTCTCCTGCTCCTCGGATGCTGCCTGACCCACTGTGTTTTTCCAGCACCATACTTTTGACACAGTCCAGACTATCATTGGTTACACTCAGGCAAATTAGCCTTTGGGATCACCTGCCACTAAAATGGGTAAGGAACTTAGCTCAGTGTCGAATTTGGAAGTACAGGACCTACCATATATGGAAGGATATCATCACCATTTCCAATCTCTGTCCTTAGCCACTGCTCTCAAATTTATCCAATTGCCATCATTGATCTCACATCTGCTTCCAACTAACATCCTCTGTTGCAATACCAACATGCCTATGGTTCCCAAAACCATCAGCTGTGGTCAATGGCACTAAGCCCTATGGTCCTCAACACTATCACAACTTTAGTGAATTGGACCCTGGTAAACCCAACACTGAAACCAGTGATCCCTGACTCAGATCTCAATCAAACAAGAACTGTTCTCTGAGGGCTACTCTGCAATGGACGAACCCAGAGTTCTCTTCAACAACAAGGTTCTTCATGACTCAACAGCTATGTTGAATGGACACTTAGGGCTTGCTATCTGAACAGACTGAAGCTAAGTTATTTCTAGGCTCTAGTTTTTTATATTTTGTTGAAGTTCACTAAAACGATATTTCTGAATACTAGCCATTTTTAGTCAATGATTATATTCTTTTCAAATTAGCATTTCATAACATGACGAAAGAGTTTGGGTTGAATAATTTTAAGCAAAATCTTTAAAGAAAAAGCTGAATTAGAGGATTTTCATCTGATTTTTCTTTAACAAGTTCAAAAAATGTGAACTGTCATTATAAAAAACTAACTGAGAAGGAAGATTACAGGAACCAGTGTGTGGGTGCATGTTTATTAGCGCAGAACGGCTCTGTTATATTCAGTTGAAAGCTGCAGGCTTCTGTGAAAGCAACTTCAAATAAAATGCTAATCTCCTGACTGTGCCCTTGGAAGGACTCCCATGAGACTTACTGCACTCCATTCAAGCTTGGCACTGAAAACGAGTACAGCATCTTTAATTTGCTTCATATAATGATCAACTACTATATAAGAATGGCAGCAGAAACTTGAAAAAATACACAGATGAAACATTTTTACCCCTTAATCACTTGCCTTTGTTGCAAAAATACAAATATTTAATACCTGTTGGATATGTATTTTATGCTGCTTTTTTTAAAATCAGCATATTAACAGTTTGCTAAAATCCTAACAGGTACTGCCATTTAGTAACACGAATTCCCAGAACACGGAAAGTAGGCAGACTGTGGGTTGAGTTCTGAACAGATTTTGCGACCTTCATTATGGTATGCTCTAGAGAGGTATACTGGTGAAGAGTATTTCAATTAATCTCAAAGTTATTACCTTGCATTCTAGGTACCTATTTTTGAGGTAGGTAGAACTGCAATGCAACATAGAGTCAGTAGAGACATTAAATGACCCAGATATTCCAATGGCCAGAATTGCTGGGGCAGCATAGGCTGTTGTTGTGCATTAGGAGCATGCAAAAACCCCAACACAGCTGACTCCAGGATAATTACCCAAGAAATTGAAAATTACAATGGGCCCTGAACAACACCTTCAGAAAGTCAACCAAGAAACAATCATACATACTTATAGAACAGCACATTGTGAAAAACTGCTTAAGTAATCTGGCCAGTTTTGTTTTTTTTTAATTTAGCCCTTAACTGTGTTTGTTTGCCCAGTCTGTCTTTTGTATGAATGGGGCTGAAAACAAACTTCACTATGTTTAAATCTGAGACATCAATTAGATTACTTTGTAGTTTACCTTTCCTCGCTAAAGTTTCTGTGTCACTGATATATTGTAAGCCTTTTGTTTAAGCTACAAACCCCATGTCTAGAATTGACTATTCAATTCTGACTCCGGGATTGGTTGTTCAAAAAGTCTTGTTAGGTACCATTGAGATCAATTTTGAAGGTTTTAATTTTACTGTGTTCAAATACAGAGGTAATAAAGCTGTTTTGATTTGGAAAACATGGAAGATTAAAAGCCGACTCTCATGCCTGTGAACCTATTCTACTAAACACCTGACTCACCACTAACCCCTGCAACTGTTCACCCTTCTTTCCTGGACCTGAACCCTTCCTTCTGGGCCAACCCTGTTGAATTTGATAATGCCTTCCCAATTCCCAGACCCGACCCCACTAGACCCAATAACCCAATCCTCTAGCTCAAAGCAACACAACCCAATCATGCTGAAACCCAAACAACCATTCTCCTCCTATCTCCCGTAAGTACTCATCCACATTACCAGCACCCTACTCACTTCATCCTCCTGTTATCCTGACTAGCTGAGCCACATGATCAACATACACATGTCACTCATCTACCACACTTTCCCATCATACACAACACACTTTCCCAACTTGCCTTCATCAGACCTGACACCCCTGGTCCACTGTCCATCTTACCATCCACTGGTAGGCTATCCACCTCATCCACTTGGTACAGTACTACCTTATCTAGCCACCAGCCACACAACTCTCTGACTTAACTTACATACCTACCTTTCTTTGGTCACTGTATGTTTTAGGTCTTTAAATCCTGAAGAACGGCATCAGGTTTTGTAAAAAAGGACAGGATTTAGCTTCCAATACTACTCCTGTGTTGTGTGGATTTCTTCCCAGCTATGTCTGACAACTATGGCATATTTGGGACATGAAAATGTGTTGCTAGAAAAGCGCAGCAGGTCAGGCAGCATCCAAGGAGCAGGAGATTCGACGTTTTGGGCATGAGCCCTTCTTCAGGAATGCCCAGATCCCCCCGCCCCAATCTCTGCCCCCGCCCCAATTCCCGCCCCCATGCCTAAGCCCACCCCCACTCCCAACTCCAGCCCCACACCAGGTCCTAGCTCCTAGCCCTGCTGTGTTTTCACCATCCCTCCAGAACTACCCCTCTCTGAGGATGAAAGGTCAGTCCTCGGCGGAGGCCTCAGCTCTCGGCTTAACGAGTTCAACACGCGGTGAGACATCAAACAATTCTTCCGCTGCCTTCACCTCCGCGCCTACTTCTTCAACCAGGATTCTCGCCCACCCTCTGGCGACCCCTTTTCCCGACTCCAACACACCCCATCCACCTGGACACCCCGTGCTGGCCTCTTATCTGCCCTCGATCTCTTCATAGCCAACTGCCACCGCGACATTAACTGCCTCAACTTCTCCACCCCTCTTATCCACTCCAACTTCTCAGCCTCGCAATGTGCAGCCCTCCACTCCCTCCGCTCCAACCCCAACCTCACTATCAAACCGGCAGACAAGGGAGGCGCGGTGGTAGTTTGGGCCTCAGCACTGGTCTTTACACCGCTGAGGCTAAACTCTTGCTCCTTCGATGCTGCCTGACCTGCTGCGCTTTTCTAACAACACATTTTCAGCTCTGATCTCCAGCATCTGCAGTCCTCGCTTTCTCCTACCATATTTGGGATATGCCATACTCAGAAAAATTACTATCAGGCTAAGTGGGTAACTTTACAGAAGATTACTGGGGTTAAATCTGTTTTAATTTTAATTGAAATATCTGGGCAATATGGTTAAATGCAATCATAAGCAAAGTGGTGGACAGTTGACAGTGACTTTCTCTCAAACAGTTTTTACTCAGCAATGAAAAACACAGAAACTCTGCTGCTCTGGCAATATCTGTGCAGTGAGAAACACTGTTTGCACTTGAAATGTTAACGCATTTTTGTCTCTTCACAGATGCTGTCAGACCTGCTGAGTTCCTCCAACATTTTCTGTTTTCATTTCAGATTTCATGTTCTGCAGTGGTTTGCTCTTATTTAGCAATAACCGAATCATTAATTCTCGGTTTGAGTTCCATGACAATCACAAAGCTCCAGAAGTCATTTCAACTTCGATCCAAACATGGAAAAACTAGTTGAATTCCAGAGGTAAGGGTGCTTTGTAGGAACAAATTACTGATGATGCTGGAATCTGTACTGAAAACAAAAATGATGGAAAACACAGTGGGTCAGGCAACAGCCGTGGAGAGAGTGTTTTGCCCTTAACATGAAAGCAGCATTTGGCACAATTTGGCATGAATGCGCCCCAGCAAAATTGAAATAAATGTGAATCAGAGTGCATGTTCTCCATTGAATGGAATGAGTTCTGGCACAAAGAAGGGGGTTGGGACTGTTGAAAGCCAATCATTTCTGCCCAGGACATCTCTACAGCAGTTCCAGAGGGAAGTGTCCTCGTTCACCATCTTCAGCTGCTTCATCAGTGATCTGTCATCCATCATATGGTCAAAAATAAAGATGTTAAGGGACAATTACATAGCATTCATTGCAATCTGCAACTCCTCAGATAAATCCAAAGTCTGTAACCCCATGCAGATATACCTGGACAACATTCAGACTTAGTGTGTAAGCTGGAAGTAACATGCACACTGCACCACTATTAGGGAATTGCCTATTTCAGAATTAAGCAACTCCCCTTGATACTTAATGGAATTACTTTGTTGAATCCTTCATGATCAATATCCCGGGTTATTATTGGTTTGACCAGCCGTATAAATACTATGGCTACAAAAGCCTGAAACTCTGTGGCATGTAAACCACCTTCTAACTTCTAAAAGTCTACGCACCATGTACAAGACGCAGTTCAGAGATGTAGTGGAGAATTTGAGGTGGTCAAATGGCTCAGTTGAAAAGCTGGCTCAGATTAGTTGTAGAACAATGGCAACAGTGCAGGTTCAAACCACCCTACTGGCTGAGGCAGCAATTGAGGTCTGCCTTCGCACCTCGCCACAGGGTGTTATCATGGTATAACCTACAATCACTGTTCTTTGAATACTTCAATACCTTTTACTTATCTCATCTCTGTAACCCTTTATGCCTTGGTAATCAGAAATCTATCAATTTCCAACTCGAACATAATCAAAGACTAAATCTCCACAGTAGAGAACTCCACTGATTTAGAACCCAAAATAATTTTACCTCATCAAGCATATTCAAATTCAAATGTTGTGGAACCAACTTGAGATAAAGCTACTTTAAGCCTGGTATTGTGCAATAAGGCAGGATTAACTAGTAATGTCATAATAAAAGATCCACTGGGAAATAGTGATCATAATACAGTTAAATTCTACATTAAGTTTAAAATTGACATACTCTAACCAGAAACAGAAACTTCTGCTCCAGAGATGTATAATAACATTTTTGAACAGGTTGATTATAAAATATCTATAAGAAAAGAAGAGAGCAGCTAAAGCAGAAACAGAAAAAATAATGCTGGGAATGTGGAAATAGCAGCAATAATGAACAAATGCTTTGTGTCTATCATTGCATTGGGAGAAAAGCACCCCAAGTGCTAATACAAATAAGGAAATTAAGTTAATTAACATCAGCAAAAAAAATTTGTGAAACTCAAGTGACTATAATCCAACAAATCCATAGACCTAGTCACTTGCATCCTAGGTTTCATAAAGACCGAGGCAAAAGTGAGGACTGCAGATGCTGGAAACCAGAGTTTAGATTAGAGTGGTGTTGGAAAAGCACAGCAGGTCAGGCAGCATCTGAGGAGCAGGAAAATCAATGTTTCGGGCAAAAGCCCTTCATCAAGAGTAGAGGCAGGGAGCCGCCAGGGTGGAGAGATAAATGGGGGGACCTAGCTGTCTTTGTACTAACAGGCAGATTGACTTAATATTCATTTTCAGTGGTAATTAGAAAAGTGTACAATGTAACTTTCCAAGTGTGCAAAATAAACTTACAGTCTTTTACACAAAGAGATAAAAAAATCAGTTAGCAAACTACGTTGATTGAGGTATTTCCCTATCATGGTTTCAACTTCTTTGATTGCCACATTTTTCTCATTTGCTTTCAGTCACAAGTTCCAGAACACTGAAGAAACCTGGAGAACCAAAATTAAACTACATGACCCATGTTACTATCAGGGTAATTGATCGCTTAATATTGAAATTGGCTACATGACTTCACTGAGAGCCTGGCTGCAAGCAGCATAAGACAAGACAATTAAAGGCTGTGTTGGAGATGGATTCCTGATGTACTGTCAATTTGCTCCCATTGCAGTCTCTCTTATCCATTGTGTTCTTCCACATTAAAGTCAGCACATCAACTTCTAAACTAAACTACAAAATTCTACTGTAAATTTTCCTTATATGTAGCAGATGGACAAATGTTTCCTCTCACCTGGGCCATGTTGGTGAATTATTTGTAAACACTGTATCAACACAATCATTGCACCCAGTGACTCTTTGTTCTAGAATGTGTAAGTTTCAGTTTAGATTAGATTCCCTACTGTGTGGAAACCGGCCCTTCAGCCCAAACAGTCTACACCGACCCTCTGAAGAGTAACCCACTCAGACCCATTCCCCTCTGACTAATGTGGCACGTTAGCACAGTGGTTAGCACTGCTGCCTCACAGCACCAGAGACCCAGGTTCAATTCCAGCCTCAGGCGACTGTCTGTGTGGAGTTTGCACATTCCCCACCTCCACCCTGCTCCCCCCCCCCCCCCCTCCCGCGTGTCTGCGTGGGTTTCCTCCGGGTGCTCCGGTTTCCTCCCACAGTCTAAAAATGTGCAGGTTAGGTGAATTAGCCATGCTAAATTGCCTGTAGTGTTAGGTGAAGGGGTAAATGTAAGGGAATGGGTCTGGGTGGGTTGTACTTCAGTGTGGACTTGTTGGGCCGAAGGGCCTGTTTCCACACTGTAAGTAATCTAATACACCTAACACTATGGACAATTTAGCATGGCCACTTCACCTGACCTGCACATCTTTGGACTGTGGGAGGAAACCCACACAGACATGGGGAGAATGTGCAAACTCCACACAAACAGTCGCCCGAGGCTGTAATTGAACCTGGGAACCCCGTGCTGTGAGGCAGCAGTGCTAACCACTAAGCCACCATGCTACCCTTAGGCAATTAAACATGCGAAAAGATTTCTTCTCAACTATTTCAGAGCTTTCCAGAAACGTTTGCAAACTAATGTAGATGCAACACACAAAAAAATTAAACTGAGGAATAAGGAAAGTCAACCAACCTGGAAAATTATATTTGTAGTTCATATTTCCAACAACTACAGGATTTTATTTTTGTAGTCTGTTTGAAAGTCTGGGGCCACAAAAAGCTAAAACTTCAAAAAATTGGAAGACTCCTGCTACTTAAACTATAGATTGCATGGCATACTGTATAAGGGCACTAGTCTAATTGTGTGGCTCATGCAGAGTGGTCAGATCATTATACTACATCGTTTCTCCTGCTAACTTAGTCAACAATCTGACGTTTGGGCTGCAAAATGTCCTATTACCATCCCTGTTAACTGCTCTTTGCTCAACATCTATTTGGCTGCATAAGACCCCTCCTGAGCACTATTTAAAGAGCTGACCGCACAAATTTCAGGTAAGTTGACGCATTTTTGTTGACTTTTTCCTTCCTTGAGCAGAGTTAGCAGAAATACCATTTTGAGTGTTATTAGTGGAGCTTTGCACACTTTCTAGAACTTGTAGCAAAGTGGAATTTTAACAAGAAGGATCAAAGGATTTGGGAGATCCATAAAAAAGAAAGCTTACTTCAGAAATCAGGTTTGGCATTTCTTGGCCTCAGCACGGAATAGAGGTGGAGCAGAATTAGCAAAAAAGTGCACATTGTAATGAGGAGGACCTTCAACAGAAGACTTCAGCCATGAGGGGAATAATTCTTTTATCTCCAGCTCAGCCAGAAACAGTGTGTGAGGCATCTCACCAAGAATGTGGTGACTACACTGTATCATCTCCAAAAGCTGAACCAATGACTGCACAACAGGATGAATACAGCATTGCCAGATCCAGATCACTGTAGCCCAGAATTTCAGTGCAGGGAATCCTTTCAGGCAGGACGGGATGTCATTAGCAACACTGTGCAGTTCACTGTTCATCATTGGTGAGGTCATCTATATAGGGCTGTTGTCACCTTGCTGGTACAGACAGAACGAGAAGCAATCATTCTCTTCATGAGGCTTTTCCAGGCTAGTGGAAACAGAATATCTTTCTTTACACTGTCAAAATTGTTCATAATTATTCTCAACATCTTAATCTTTTCTGGTCCAAGGAGAATAAGCCCCTAATCTTTTCTTATATCTAAAATCCCTCATTCCTGGTATCATTCTAGTAAATCACCTTTGAACTGTCTCCAGGGCTTTAACATCTTTGCTTAAATAAATTACCCAGAATTGCACACAACAGTCCAAATATTGTCTGATCTATGATTTGGACAAGTGTAGCATCACTTTCTTTCTTTTATACTCTATACATCTATTTATAAACCCAAGGAGAGATTGTTATAGTAGCTTTACATTCTTCATGATTGTCTTGAGTGTCTCTACCTTTGGGGTGGCACGATGGCACAGTGGTTAGCACTGCTGCCTCACAGTCAGGTTCGATTCCAGCCTCGGGAGACTGCCTGCGTGGACTTTGCACATTCTCTTTGTGTCTCCGTGGGTTTCCTCCCACAATCCAAAGATATGCAGGTCAGGTGAATTGACCATGTTAAATTGCCCATAGTGTTAGATATGTTAGTTAGAGGGAAATGGGTTACTCTTCAGAGGGTCGGTGTGGATTGGTTGGGCCGCAGGGCCTGTTTCCACACTGTAGGGAATCTAATCTAATCTTATGACGACATGTCCTCAGGCCTCCAATAACACATCAAAGGAACCTTAGAGAATCTCTTGGCTATATTAAGGTCATGGAAATGTGAAGTTTGTATGCAGCCAGCATCAATAAGACCAGGCACATGATAATCACAAATCATGGCTCATCCCCAGAAGTGAGAGCAATCTAATGTTTAGTCACTTCTTGTTGTAGGAAAATAAGTGATATGAGCAAGACATTGGTCAAATCCTGCCACGGTAGTTGAGGGAACTTAAGTTCAATTCAGAAATCTGAAATTGAAAGCTAGTCTCATTAATAATGATTATGAAAATACTGGAGTGCCGTAAAAACCTATCTGGTTCATGAAGTAAATGTACTGATGTACTGGCCTACATATGACTCTGCTCCCGCTGCAATGAGGTTGCCTTTTAACTGCCCTCTGAAATAGCTTTGTAAGGTACTTAGCATCTGGAGCCATGACAAGAAAATTCAATAACATATCTTCCCATACACTGGGAAATTACCTCACTAACATCACAGGATTGTGATAACATGGAAGGAAGCCATTCGGCCTCTCGTATCTATGCTGGTTCTACTACCTAGTGCCAATCTCCTCCCTTTTCCCTACATCATTGCATTCAATTTCTATCCAAATAAACAATCAATACTCACTTAAATACTTCAGTTGAATCTGCCTCCATGACATTTCCGGGCAGGGCATTCCAAACCCTTACAACTCGCTGTGTGAAAAACATAGTTCTTACATCACTCTTGCTGCAATTGCACAGTACTTTATATCTTTTCCCTCTTGCCCTTTCTTCTTTTACAAGTGAAAGCAGCTTCTCTCTATCTACTCTTTCCAGTCCACTCATGATTCTGAAAACATCTATTAAATTTCCCTTAGTCATCTTCTCTCCAAGGAGAATGGTTCTAACTTCTTCAATCTAACCTCATAACTAAAGTTTCTCATTCCTCGAATCATTCATATGAACCACTTTTACAATCTTTTCAATGCATTCCCATCTTTCCTATAATATAGAACTTGCATTGTATCCAAACCTCCAGCTGCAGTTTAACAAGTGTCTTACAGAAGTTCAACCACCTCCTTGCACTTGTATTCTATACACCTATAAGTAAAGCTGAGAACTTTGTATGCTTTATTTAACTGTTCTCTCCACTTCTTCTATGATCTTCAGCCATCTGTTTATATATATATTCAAGTCTGTCTACACTTGCCCCCAATTAAGAATTTTACCTCCTATTAGGGCAGCACGGTGGCTCAGTGGTTAGCACTGTAGCCTCACAGCACCAGGGTCCCAGATTCAATTCGAGCCTCGAGTGACTGTCTGTTTGGAGTTTGCATATTCTCCCTGTGCCGGCGTGGGTTTCTTCCAAGTGCTCTGGTTTCCTCTCACAGTCCAAAGATGTGCAGGTTAGGTGAATTGGCCATGCTAAATTGCCTGTAGTGTTAGGTGCATTAGTCAGAGGGAAATGGGTCTGGGTGGGTTGCTCTTCAGAGGATCGGTGTGGACTGGTTGGCCCAAACGGCCTGTTTCCACACTGTAGGGAATCTAATCTAAAAAAAAATTATATTGTCTTTCAATACTTTTCCAACCAAAGGATATCACTTCATATTTCTCTGCATTGAATCTTATCTGCTACCTATTTGCCCATTCCACCAACTTGTCAATGTCCCTTTGGAGTTCTTATGGATTACATTTCTTGAAAGTTTTGTGTCATCTGCAAACTTCAAAATTGGCCCCTCCACATCAAGATCTAGACCATTTCCATATGTCAAGAAAAGCAAGAGTCCCGATTCCAACCGCAAGGGAGCTCCTCTACAAAATATCCTTGAGTCTGAAAAATATCCATTGATGAATCTCCCTGTCAGCCAATTTTGTATCCATTTTGTTCCTGACCATTTTATTCCATGGCCTATAAATTTCCTCACATGTCAGTTGTGTGACACTGTATCAAATGCTTTCTGAAAGTCCGGGTACAACTTATCAATTGTGGTACCCTCACTGAGCCTGTTACTCTTCAAAAACAGATAGCTAAACACAATTTCACCTGTAGAAATCCATGCTGACTCTTCCAAGTCCACCTACCATTTTTCTCTAACCACTAACTACTAATTATATTCTGAGTAATTGAGTCCAGAGGGCTCCCCACCATTTGGTGCAGATGTACTTCCTTCTAGGTCTAAGCTTTAGGATACAACACATCCATGTCACTGTTATTTTTCAGCTGACACTAAATACTAGGAAGCATTGTGAACAGAAAGGAGAATACTGTAGAACTCCAAAAGGTGAAGTTAACCTGACTGGACTGTAATTGTTGGGCTTATTGTTATAACTTTTTCTTGAACAAGGCCATAATATTTGCAACTTTCCAGTCTTTGGTCACAGCTTTTGAGTCTGAAGAAGACTGAAAGATTGTAAACAGAGCCACTGCAATTTCCACTGTCACTTCCTTCAAAATCCTTGATGCATCTCATCCGGTCCCAGTGCCTTGTCAACTTTCAGAATGTGATATGGAGGTGCTGGTAATGGACTGGAGTGGACAAGGTCAAAGGTCACATGACATCAAGTTATTGTCCAACAGGTTTATTTGAAATCACAAGCTTTCGGAGTGCCAGACCTTTCATCAGGTGAAGTCATCTGATGACGGGGCAGCACTCTGAAACCTTGTGATTTCAAATAAACCTGTGGAACTATAACCGGGTGTCGTGTGTCTTTCAAGCATTGCATACCAACAGTCTATCTAATACTTCTGTTCTTTCAATTTTGTACCCCTCTATGATGACTATATTTGTAACTGTTCTTTCTACTCTGGCAAGATTTGGAAATGTTATGTTCCGAGATGTTAAAATCAACAGTATGTCCAGAAATATCTTTTGATCTGCTTGATGGAAACAAGTGTATTTTCTCCTGACTGGTCAATCACCAGAGTATCAAACTTAATAAAAGATGGTAACAAAGAGTCATAAAGTCATCCAGCAACAGGCCCTATGGTCCCACCAGTCCATGCCAAACATAGTTCCAAACTAAACTAGTCCTACCGGCCTGTTTCAGGTCCAAATCCCTCTAAATCTTTCCTATCCATCTCTGATATTTGCTATCCTGAAGGCCAAACAATTGATCCTGGTTTCAATGAACATTTTTTGCTGTATTAAGAAGCATTTTATGTATTTTTGGATTTGCCCGCACCTTCCCTCCACCCAGATAACATTTATTGAGTTTATTGTCTGTGTTGCTGTCATCTCAAAGCATCTATTTTGAAAAAAAATGCATTAAGCATCAACAATAAACCAAGATTGAATGTGATGAATTAAACATGCAACTGAAACAAAGCTTAACTGACACTCACATTTTCAATTGCAAGATTAACTGTACCTGATTATATTAATAAATTTTAACTCTGCCTGCCCTTCTTGATCATTTTTAATGAACTCATCCTGATTGTCCAGATTGCAATTCAAAACTTGTGGATGATATGAAACTTGGATGATATGAGGAGAATGATGTAAAATTCAAAAGGACATAGACAACTGATGAAATGTACACGCAAGTGACAGGTGAAATTTACTATAGCGAAGTATGAAGTGATTCATTTTGGTCGTAAAAATGGATGCCTGCAATATGAACTATAGGGTACTGCAATAACTTGACAGGACAAACTAAAAGATTGTGTGCCAAATGGAAACATCAAACAGCCAACATATACTGTTTTATTCCTTTATCAACTAAAATTAAGTATAAATACAAAAATGGGCACGAGAGGGTATTCAGGTACAAATCTGAAAGGGATGGGGAGCAGAAAAAACTACAGATTAAAAGTGCATAAATCATTGATTGTAGCAGGTTGTTTGAGAGAAGGACTCGTAAAACATACAGTATCCTTAAGGCTTTATCATTAAGGGCATAAATTACAAAAATCAGGAAAATTTCCTGCGCCATGTGTAAAATATCGTTTTACTTCCAAGTATTGCATCCAGTTCTAGGACCCATAGGAAAGACGTGGAAGCATCAGAGAAGTGCAGAAAACATTGATGAAATTAACTCGAGGGATGAAGAACTTCAGTTACTGAAAAAGAATTGAGAAGTTTTTCTTTTAGGGTAGAAGCAACCTGTAAAAGAAGGACAGATTGCACCTAAATTGGAAGGGGGCTAATATACTGGCAGGGAGATTTGCTAGAACTGCTTGGGAGGATTTAAACCAGTAAGGTAGGGGGGATGGGACCCAGGGAGATAGTGAGGAAAGAGACCAATCTGAGACTGGTACAATTGAGAACAGAAGCGAGTCAAACAGTCAGGGCAGGCAGGGACAAGGTAGGACTAATTAATTAAACTGCATTTATTTCAATGCAAGGGGCCTAACAGGGAAGGCAGATGAACTCAGGGCATGGGTAGGAACATGGGACTGGGATATCATAGCAATTACAGAAACATGGCTCAGGGATGGGCAGGACTGGCAGCTTAATGTTCCAGGATACAAATGCTGCAGGAAGGACAGAAAGGGAGGCAAGAGAGGAGGTGGAGTGGCTTTTAATAAGGGATAGCATTACAGCTGTGCTGAGGGAGGATATTCCTGGAAATGCATTCAGGGAATCGATTTGGATGGAACTGAGAAATAAGAAAGGGATAATCACCTTATTGGGATTGTATTATAGACCCCCTAATAGTAAGAGAAAAATTGAGAAACAAACTTGTAAGGAGATCTCAGCTATCTGTAAGAACAATAGGGTGGTTATGTAGGGGATTTTAGCTTTCCAAACATAGACTGGGACAGCCATAGTATTAAGGGTTTAGATGGACAGGAATTTGTTAAGTGTGTACAAGACAATTTTCTGATTCAGTATGTGGATGTACCTACTAGGGAAAGTGCAAAACTTGACCTACTCTTGGGAAATAAGGCAGGGCAGGTAACTGAGGTGTCAATGGGGGAGCACTTTAGGGCTAGTGACCATAATTCTATTAAATTTAAAATAATGATGGAAAAGGATAGACAGGATCTAAAAGTTGAAGTTCTAAATTGAAGAAAGGCCAATTTTGATGGTATTAGGCAAGAACTTTCAAAAGCTGATTGGGGGCAGATGCTTGCAGGTAAAGGGACAGCTGGAAAATGAGATAACGAGAGTCCAGAGAAAGTATTTTCCTGTCAGGGTGAAAGGCAAGGCTGGTACATATAGGGAATGCTGGATGACTAAAGAAATTGAGGGTTTGGTTAAGAAAAAGAAGGAAGCATATGTCAGGTATAGACAGGATAGATCGAGTGAATCCTTAAAAGAGTATAAAGAAAGTAGGAGTATACTTAAGAGGGAACTCAGGAGGGCAAAAAGGGGACATGAGATAGCTTTGGCAAATAGAATTAAGAAGAATCCAAAGGGTTTTTACAAATACATTATGGACAAAAGGGTAACTAGAGAGAAAATAGGGCCCCTCAAAGATCTGCAAGGCGGCCTTTGTGTGGAGCCGGAGAAAATGGGGGAGATACTAAATGAATATTTTGCATCAGTATTTAGTGTGGAAAAGGAGATGGAAGATATAGACTGTAGGGAAATAGATGGTGGCACCTTGCAAAATGTCCATAGTACAGGGGAGGAAGTGCTGGATGTCTTGAAATGGTTAAAGGTGGATAAATCTCCAGGACCTGATCAGGTGTACCCGGGAACTCTGTGGGAAGCTAGGGAAGTGATTGCTGGGTCTCTTGCTGAGATATTTGTATCATTGGTAGTCACAGGTGAGGTGCCGGAAGACTGGAGGTTGGCAAACGTGGTGCCACTGTTTAAGAAGGGTGGTAAGGACAAGCCAGGGAACTATAGACCAGTGATGAAAATGTGTTGCTGGAAAAGTGCAGCAGTCAGGCAGCATCCAAGGAGCAAGAGAATCAACGTTTCGGGCATGAGCCCTTCTTCAGGAAATCGGGCATACTGCAGGTAAAGGGACAGCTGGAAAATGAGAAGCCTTCAGAAATGAGATAACGAGAGTCCAGAGAAAATATATTCCTGTTAGGGTGAAGAAGGGTTCATGCCCGAAATGTCGATTTCCTGAAGAAGGGCTCATGTCCGAAACGTCGATTCTCCTGCTCCTTGGATGCTGCCTGACCTGCTGCGCTTTTCCAGCAATACATTTTCAGCTCTGATCTCCAGCATCTGCAGTCCTCACTTTCTCCTATTATAGACCAGTGAGCCTGATTTCGGTGGTGGCCAAGTTGTTGGAGGGAATCCTGAGGGATAGGATGTACATGTATTTGGAAAGGCAAGGACTGATTAGGGATAGTCAACATGGCCTTGTGCGTGGGAAATCATGTCTCACAAACTTGATTGAGTTTTTTGAAGTAGTAACAAAGAGGATTGATGAGGTCAGAGCAGTAGATGTGATCTATATGGACTTCAGTAAGGCATTCGACAATATTCCCCATGGGAGACTGATTAACAAGGTTAGATCTCATGGAATACAGGGAGAACTCGCCATTTGGATACAGAACTGGCTCAGAGGTAGAAGACAGAGGGTGGTGGTGGAGGATTGTTTTTCAGACTGGAGTCCTGTGACTAGTGGAGTGCCACAAGGATTGGTGCTGGGTCCTCTACTTTTTGTCATTTACATAAATGATTTGGATGCGAGCATAATGGTACAGTTAGTAAGTTTGCAGATAACACCAAAATTGGAGGTGTAGTGGACAACGAAGAAGGTTACCTCAGATTACAATGGGATCTTGATTAGATGGGCCAATGTACTGAGAAGTGGCAGATGGAATTTAATTCAGAAAATACGATGTGCTGCATTTTGGGAAAGCAAATCTTAGCATGACTTATACACTTAATGGTAAGTGTTGCTGAACAAAGAGACCTTGGTGTGCAGGTTCATGGCTCCTTGAAAGTGGAGTCGCAGGTAAATAGGATAGTGAAGAAGGCGTTTGGTATGCTTTTCCTTATTGGTCAAAGTATTGAGTACAGGAGTTGGGAGGTCATGTTGCGGCTGTACAAGACATTGGTTAGGCCACTTTTGGAATATTGTGTGCAATTTTGGTCTCCTTCCTATCCTATTGAAAGAGTTCAGAAAAGATTTACAAGGATGTTGCCAGGGTTGGAGGATTTGAGCTATAGAGAGAGATTGAATAGGCTGGGGTTGTTTTCCCTGGAGTGCAATTCTGGTCTCCTTCCTATCAGAAAGATGTTGTGAAACTTGAAAGGATTCAGAAAAGATTTACAAGCATATTGCCAGGCTTAGAGGATTTGAGCTTTCAGGAGAGGTTGAACAGGCTGGGGCTGTTTTCCCTGAAGCATTAGAGGTTGAGGGGTGACTTTATAGAGGTTTACAAAATTATGAGGGGCATGGATAGGGTAAATAGGCAATGTATTTTCCCTGAAGTTGGGGTGTCCAGAACAAGAGAGCATAGGTTTAGGGTGAGGGGGGAAAGATATAAAAGAGACCTAAGGGGCAACATTTTCAGTGGTGGAGGCTGGAACAATTGCAACATTTAAAAGGCATTTGGATGGATATAAGAATAGGAAGGATTTGGAGGGATATGGGCTGGGTGCTGGGAGGGGGGACTGGATTGGGTTGGGATATCTGGTCGGCGTGGACGGGTTGGACTGAAGGGTCTGTTTCCATGTTGTACATCTCTATGACTCTATGACTATAAGTTTCAACTCATCTCTTTGGAGAAGAGAATGCTGAGAAGAATTTGATTGAGGTATAAAATTCACAAGGTATTTGGAATGAGTAGATCAGAAGAACCTATTCCCTTTGATGCAACATTCAAGAATGAGAGGCAGAGAATTAAACTAATTAGTAAAAAAAATGCAATGATGACATGAAAAATGTTCCCATGTGGTGAGTGGTTAGGATATGGAATGAATTGCCTGTGATTCTAGTGGAGGTAGCTTGCTTGAGACTTTCAGAAGGGAATTAGATTGTTAACTGAAAAGGAAAAAAAATTGTAATGGTGCCAGGAGAAAGTATTGATATGGCACACAGTGATTGGCTCCTTTAGAAAGCCAGCACAGACATGGTGAACTGAATATCCTCCTTCCATGTTGTAAACTTGATATAATTCTATATATCAACACCAGAAACTGTGTAATTAAGAAGTGAGTTGCTTATCCACCAGAATATTATATGGATCCAAGCAGGTCTTTAGATAGTCAGCAAAATGATTTTCCTTTAAATGTGGAAATTGAGATAATTGCCAGTCTGAGTGGGAAGGTCCTGCTGTTTTACTTCTAGATTGAAAAGAGTTGGCATCTACTGAAGAGTATCAGGAACCTTAAACAAGTACTCATTTTTACCTTCCCCTGTTTGGCAATAAGGAGATCGAGTGCTCTTCCCAGCCCACCAAGGAAAGACCCAGCCTCTCCAAACATGGGCATGTTAATACAGTATAAGGGTTATAATAGTTCTTGTCTTATAACTTCTCCAGGAGCTACCAAACTGCTTCAGCACAGCAGAGAACCACTGGTGGTCAGGTTCCTATTTTATACTCATTTATCCTGTCCACAATTCCCCAAACCTGCCACAATTAAAACTACACAATAAAATCATAATTAATAAAGGTGGTGACTTGTAGAGTAGAAAACTATAGCCAATCATCGAGATCTTTGCAGTCCAATTAGTGTATAAGCCACATTTTTCAATTTCATTTATATATACTCTGGAGACTGCCATATTAAGTGGATGCAGTTAATTGAGTGTTTGGTCAAAATGTTAAAAGAATTGATCATTCCTCAGTAGTACCAGAGACTGGCTGATTTGTAATTTAGTTGTAGGGCTGAAGCTAATTATCTAACTCGCATGGCATCTAGCATAAAATGGAAAATGAGAAACATAAGGTCAGAATATGTAGGTTGATGATCTAACACTATGATAGCCTAATGTTACCAACTTAGAACAAGGATGAATATATATTTAAGCTATAATATTGGTAGAGGAGTTGTCCTGCTAATCCACTACAATTTGCAATAGGCTGAGCATTTCAATCATGTAGCTGCATTTAAAGTAAGCTGACTTATATTAAGTGTTCCCACAGTCTGTTCAATCTTTTGTCTAATTTAATTTTATATGAGAAAAAAATGCTGTTTACTCAGTGGCATAAGTTTATTTCCATTATGAGCCACTAATTCTGGGATTCCTCCTTCACTTTTGGAAATGTAGCAAAGTGAGACTGCCAGCTATCTGCAGGAGAGGATGTGAATTATGTTCTAGAGCCTAAAAAAATGACAGTTTGTATAATTAGATGCAGTAACCTATGTATATAGTCACAATGAAGACACCCAACAAACTGTCTGGTGAAAAAAAAATGCTTTGGCTATCTGATAATAGTGACAAATCATTGTCCTAAATTGACCACTTAAGAAAAAAGGAAATCAATCTACTTAAAGAAACAACCTCTCAGCATGTACTTTGCAAACTCCCCTCAGAATGATTTTTAGGACATGCTCATTTTTCTAGACTCCACTGAGTATTAGCTGAAGCTGTTCAATATATCCTCATAAAATAAATGTGTCATCCCAGGGAATCTGTTTTATGAACCTTCATTGAACTTCCTCCAATACAAGTTGTCTTGTGAAGATCAAATTTGTGTCTTTGCCTTGAATACCCACTGTGAATAATTATGTCAGAAATAATGTCATGAACAAGGAACAAAATGTTAATTCCTTCAATGAAGAGGATAAAGTTCCAAACTGCAGAAAATCAGTTGCCTCCCTTTGCTTTATTGAATAAGCTAATTTTTCTGTATAGGTTAGCTCAGCTGCCTACTTAATTTCTCACTCGGACTTGATGACAGAAATCTAATTACAGGCATTAGTTTAGCACTGTGACCATAATCAATGGGAGTTACAGCATAATGAAATGGAAATTGTTTTACTTTTTACTTTGATAGGAAGGAAGTCTGATATTGGTATGGGACACAGCCATCATCAGTTGCTATCTTTCTCATTTACGACATGTAGGAACATTCCCCAGTTTATGTAATTGCTTTACAGAGCCTTACAGATGTCTTACCAGGGAAAGAATAAGAATTAATGCAGTCTGTATTCTTCTTTAATTTTCATTGTTTCAAGTGTCACACTAATTATACTTTAAATCTTCATAGCTATTTTTAAAAGCTACATCTAAAAGAGGAAAAATCAAGGCAACTTACTAAAGTCACCAGACACCGGTTGAGGGCTAAAGAGCTATCTCATCGAGAGAGAGAGAAGAAAGAAGACATTCTTTCTTATATGATTCACTCTTGGTCAGGCTGAAAGGTGGATGAAACACTCCCCCAACATACCTTCATTGTAGCAATGTTGATTTGCCCTTTCAAATAAAGGGCTTTTTGGTCGACTGAAGTCAAGCCAGATACATTTTGGATTCCCAAAGCAGCAACTTTGGCCAGTGACCCTAAACATCATAGGAGGTCACATAATAAAGTGGCCATCTTTTTATTCCCCTACTAGTGCAATATTGGGGGAGTCAAACATTTTCAACAGAATCCAGCAAATAAATCCATTATACTATCACAGTCCACGTATGGAGTCAGCTATTATGAGGGGGCATAGCTTTAAATTAAGGGGTGGTAGGTATAGGACAGATGTTAGGGGCAGATTCTTTACTCAGCGAGTTGTGAGTTCATGGAATGCCCTGCCAGTAGCAGTGGTGGACTCTCCCTCTTTATGGGCATTTAAACGGGCATTGGATAGACATATGGAGGATAGTGGGCTAGTGTAGGTTAGGTGGGCTTGGATTGGCGCAACATCAAGGGCCAAAGGGCCTGTACTGCGCTGTATTTTTTCTATTCTATTCTATTCTAGTCAGGTAAATAGCAAATTGCCATATCTCAAAAGGTAAAGGAAGACTCTCTCCTCTAACCTGCCCCAACTTCAGGTTCATCTGAGAAATTCACTTTTGGCAAGTCAACTATAAAAATATTTTCTCAAGACCCTCCCACTACTTAAATAATCTATTCAACCAGCTAATATCAGGCCTGAAGCAAAACAGAAACTGAGCCAAATTCAATTTCTATAATTATTGTTTTACCTTCATATCTAAACCTCTGTGTGTGATACTGAGCATAAGTCAATTCAGTGAGATGTTAGGTTTTCATTAATCTTTTGGGGCAAGTGTATGAGAAATAATACAACCTTTGTTATTTCAAAATATGCAAAAGCTTTCTGCTAGGTACTAAAATTGAGTCAATCACTCTGAGTTAAGAAAATGCATACATTCATTGAGAAATATATTCATTACTGGCAAATAAATGGAAACAGCTAAAATTTGTCTGTAAGACATGTGTCTTATGTTTGTTCCTGATAGTCTCTAATTTTATCACCATTTGTTTTAGCTATAAATGTAACACTGACCGGATGTCTCAGTTGGAGGATAAGGCACCATAAAGGAAAATACCTACAGTCTGAAATCCAGCAAACTTTGTTTCATTTCAACTGTCAGGAATGCATGTAAATGGGCCCTGGGTGCTCAAATTAAAATTGTCTTCAAAGAATCTGACGCATCTCATTGCAATTCTGATTCAAGTTAACATTAGTATGTTCATAATCTCAATGGCTATATGACATGTCTTATACCATATTGGGGAGTTATCATTTGGTGTAGCTTTTGCAGTTATTTGTTTTTGAGGTAAGAGTAGCCAAAAAAAACAATGAAGTACAGGATATATACTTTGAAGAATGAACAGCTAATTTTTTAATCTATCCTATGCAGTAAGTGATAATTTAAATAACATGAATTTCTTCATAAAAATATCAGATAATTTATCAAATCTAATTACAAACCGATCAGATTGTTATTCTTTTATCTTGAATCTCACATTTTGTGATTTTTGGCAAATTTTACAAATAGCTTTGCTTTTAGGAGGCAGTTTCCAATTGATTCAAATATGATTCAAATACTTGTGCCTTATATGAAAGCACAATTCACAGGGATCCTGTTATGGACCAGCTCAGACCCCCTCAAAATATTTCAAGAAGGTAACCCAGACCATAACATTTCTAGTTGTTTTAAGCAGGTGTACAATGGATATGCCAGGAGTGATGCAGTTAACCCAACCACTCAGTTTTAAACAAAACAGAATTTATTTATACACAAACAATGAAAACCAAATTTAGACTAATATAACTATTTGAAAACTCAATAAACTCTATCGCAACTTAATGATGCTGTTCCAAATACTTGCAACATCGCTGTAAACACCCCTTGGCAAAAAGGTAAATTCAAACACAGGTTCTTACAGGAGAGAAATTGCAGAGAGAGAGAGACGGGGGATCAGCATGGAGCTGTTTCTTTGGGTCCAGCAGCTTCTCTGGGTTCCTAGCTAAAAAAAACATTTCCACCAGCTGCAAAAACAAACCAAACTATTCCCCGAACTGGGAGAACTGGTTACTCCCCTTTCATTGGACAAGTATTAAAAAAAACGTTAAAACTTCTTCAAAGAGATAAACTCAGACATATTGGAGCCTCTGGCTTTATAACCCCTCTGAAAACAAAACCAAGGACAACATAACTCTGTTAAAGGAGTAGCATAGTCACAAGCCCTTTTATTTGCATTATTTGGCTATTTCACGAAGGAACTTACCCTTAAAATGGTAATTTCAAATTAAGTGCTCTCGAGAAACAAAAATCTAATGGTAAAATGGTAGTACAACATTTGAGTATAGTTGAAAAAGAAAGAACATCTATGAACATTATGCCTGTTCAATCCAATAGCGAAATAGGTGAATGGTCTTTCGCTAGTTCATTTCTCAGGACAGTACCCTGAAGAAATAGACTCAACAGGCCTGGTTTAAAATAAACATTAATGATAGTTAACCCATCTTCATACCATCCAGCAGCACTTCATAACCACAGATGAGATTCTCCAGCACCATCTGGAAACAGAGGAAATGATGCACACACATGGCATTAAGTCATACTGACAGCTTTGAAAACTCTCTGTTCAATATCCATACTGTTTAGCTGTAGGCAGGATGTTTTCCTAAGTGATGGACATTGCATGAGCCTATGACCAATGTTGCTTTCTTTTAAAAGTCCCATGATCAGTCACTTGATCAGTTACTGTGGCCTCCCTTATAGTTTACAACTTAACTGACTGAGTCTGTGTGTAGTCGCAGCCATTTCTATTCCCAATGTGCAATTTTGATTTATACCATGATGGAAGGAGACAGCGAACATTGTCAGTGGTTTCCAAACGCCCCAAATCCCCTTCCTGGGAGCCAACCTGTGAAACTCCACAGGCTTCACACTTCCCAAAGTTCCCCACACAACTTACCTCCATGCTCTTGCATCTGCCTGCTCTTTCCACTGAGAACATGGTGCTGGAACTGACTGTGTCTGGAGTGGTGGTACACGACCCCCACCCCCCTCTTGAAGCCAGAGTGCTTCTGATCATGGATGACCACCCATCCTGCATTACCCTCTTCCCTGACATCTTTTACCAATCCCTCCTTTCAAATCTTTTCAGCCGTGTTCGCAATTGCACTGCCCTCAATAACAGAGCCTGAAGGTCCCAGTGCCAGACAGAAACCTTCGGAGGGTTAGTCCAGCAGCTACCGTCAGACTTGACCCTTCCTTTCCCCCTTCCCCATACTCCTGAGGGCAGACATGGAAGACTGACTGTGGCCCACCCCTTTGGATGACATGACAAGATATCAACAGGCAAAGGTGGATCCAGACTCCTGACTGGTGCATCTGCATTTCCCTGACTGCATTATCCATAGTCCAATCATCTGGCCACTATGGAGGCAACAGACTCATTGTGATCTGCTCGCTGGTCAGAAGCATCATGGACCCCCCTGACCAACAAAGCCCCAGTGAGACACTTAATTACAGCCAATATTCTTGTATAATATGGGAGGCTGCTCCTGACCCCCTGAATGATTGCTGCCTTCATGGAATTAATTAGGAATATTCCTTATGTGTTGCTTACATGGTTAGCTGCTTGCTCACATGCAGTGATTGCTAAATTTGGCACGTGGTGAACCTGTGAGATTGAAGTAGCACACTGCCATACTGCAAGGTATCCACCCCTTAGACTGAGAACTGCTGACCAGCAAGGCGAGTTGCCAGTCTCTTGTGGGTGGGCGGCACGGTGGCACAGTGGTTAGCACTGCTGCCTCACAGCACCAGAGACCCGAGTTCAATTCCTGCCTCAGGCAACTGTCTGTGTGGAGTTTGCACATTTTCCTTGTGTCTGCGTAGGTTTCCTCCAGGTGCTCCGGTTTCCTCCCACAGTCCAAAAATGTGCAGCTTAGGTGAATTGGCCATGCTAAATTTCCCGTAGTGTTAGGTGAAGGGGTAAATGTAGGGGAATGGGTCTGGGTAGGTCGCTCTTCGGAGGGTCACTGTGGACTTATTGGGCCGAAGGGCCTGTTTCCACTCTAAGTAATCTAATCTCTATGACTGCACTAATTGGGATGGCAAGGTTTGACCAGGCAAGGCAGGGATGCTGTGAGCTTGCAGGTGGGTGAGTCTGCAAGCTGTGTGTCTGTGCCTGTGCACGGTTGCCCTGCCACAGCCTTTCACTGCTAATAGCGAGTGGGCCCTGAAATGCAAGTGCAAATGCCGGTGCACCTGAAAAGTAACAGGATGGCCATGAGGTGTTGGCAGATGCCAAGGTCCATAGATGAGGGAGACATGCAGCTGGTGCCCAGGATCATGCCCTGGGCTGTGGATTGACTGTGGCCGATACAGATTTGTTTGGAGCAAAGCAGCAAGCTGAATCCACCAAGTAACTGCTTTGATTTCCTTGTGGTGTTTTCCTAACTTGTTTGGCAAGTTTGGTAAGATGGAAGGCTGCATGTTAATGAGGCAAGTTGTGGTATTAACAAGGCATTCAACAAACAATAATTGCAGTCAATTGCTGCTGTCTAGTGAGAATCTTGGCATGATGCTTGTGAGCAGTACAAAAGCTGGAACAATTGCTTCCAATGTCAACTTGATTCGGAGATGCCAGTGTTGGACTGGGGTGTACAAAGTTAAAAATCACACAGCACCAGGTTATAGTCCAACAGGCAAATTAAACCTGTTGGACTATAACCTGGTGTTGTGTGATTTTTAACTATGTCAACTTATCCCTTGTTACTCTTGTATTCTAGCCCTTTTGAAATGAATACTAATGTTGCATTTATCTTCCTTACTGCCAACTAAACTTGCATATTAACCTTAACAGATCCTTGAACTAGGACTCCCAAGTCATTTTGTGCTTCAGATTTTCAAAGACTTTCCCCATTTAGAAAACAGTCAAAGCCTTGATTCTTCTGACAAAAGTGCATAACCTCACACTTTCCCACATTGTATTCCATCTGTTTTGACCACTGTCCTAGCCTGTCCAAATCCTTCCACAGCCTCTTGACTTCCTCAACACCACTCCCCCTCCATCTATATTTGTGCCAAAAATGCCTTCAGTTTCTTCATCTAGGTCATTAGCATGTAATGTGAAAAGTCATAGTCCCAACACTGACCCCTGTAGAATTCCACGAGTCCCCAGCTGCCAGCATGAAAAAGATTCTTTTATCTCCATTCCTTGTCTTCAGCCAGTCAGCTAAGCCTCTATCCATGTGAGTAATATTCCCCTAATGCCATGGGCTCCTATTTAGCAACTTTCTATGTGGTACTTTGTCAAAAGTCTCTGGAAATTCAAATAAATCATGTCATCTGACTCTCCTTTGTCAACTTGCTCAAAGAATTCTGACAGATTTATCAGGCATGACCTGTCCTTGTGCAGTGGTGCTGACTCAGCTCTATTATAGCATGCACTTCCAATTACTCCACAATTCCATCCTTAATATTGGATTCTAAAATCTAACCAACAACTGAGGTCAGTCTTACTGGCCTTTAGATTTTTGTCTTCCGTCTCCCTCTGTTCTTAAGCATGGGTGTTACATTGACACTTCCCAGACCTCTGAGATTCTCCCTGATTCCAGTGATTCCTGAATGATCACCACCTCTATAATCTCCACAGCTATCATGTTCAGAACTCTGGGGTATACTCCATCCGGTCCACGTAATCTATCCACCTTCAGACCTTTTAGCTTTCCCAGCACCTTCTCCTTAGGGATGGCCATTACATTCACCTTTGTCCCCTGACCTTTTTGAAGTTTTGGTGTGTTACTTGCCTTCCACTGTGAAAATTGATGCAAAACAGCTCCTCTGTTATTTCTTTGTCTCCTGTCACTAGTCATCCCTCCTGTCAAGTAGCTTACAATAGCTCACATTGCTCAGATCCCTTTAAGATTCCATCAATACATTGTTTATTTTGCTTTAGTGTAATTAAAATAGAAAAGTATTTTGTTGTCCTTTGAGACTGAAGTGCTCATAAGTGAAATTGAGCAAAATTATCCATCACCTTTTGAAGCATTGAGCATATGGTTGGTTAATATTGTTTTGAATTACATTTAATAACATCTGGGATATGAGCTTCAGTATCTAATGTATTGTTTTTATAATTGGCATTTAATTGGTGTTAGAGTGCTTAATTGTATAAACTCTAATCGTGTATCCAAACAGACGGTGAGGACTTCTTGGATCTTCCTTCATCCTAGAAATTTGATTTTAAATAGTTTGGCAACATCCTGTAATGGGCACCCGGGGGGGAGGAACTGAAATGAGATACATCAGCATGGTCCAAGATTGAATAGAGCTATATGGAAAGTTAAACCTCCTCTCCTGATCTTTTAGTAACTCATGTGTAGTGTGCAGGAATAGTCACCATGAGAATTAATAAACCGGTATGAATGAAAGATTTGAAGGAAAATCTTACCTGGCACTTCAAAAAGCTTTAATGTCTGCAGAAATACAAGGGCTGGATATTTGCTAAACACAACACTAATGAAATATGGAACATATGTGACTTCCGGCAGAGAGCAGTTAGTCTGTAGAACCCATTGACGAAGAGGGTTATGGAGGCCAAGTCATTAACTGCATTTAATACAGAGATAGATAAATTTGTGATTAGTAAGGGGGTCAAGGATTACAGGGAGAAGGCAAAAGAACGGTTTGAGAAATTAATCAGCCATGATAGAATGGTGGAGCAGACTCGATGGGCAGAGTGGCCTAATTCTGCTCCTACACCTTATGATCTTATATGTCTCATGGAAAGCATTCTGGTTATTTGTACATAAAAACTATGATTGGGTGATTTGTTTGATACATGGGCATTTGCTGTTGGATGCATGTTTAAAAGTTACACTCCAATCTTATACATGTCGATATGGAGTGGAGGCTTTGGCCACAGATGCAGCCTGTAAAGAAAGCAGCACGGAACATGGTAGTGATGGTATGGTCTGAGTACTTTAGGTAGAATGCTATAATCAATTCTTCTTCCTATTCTAGACCAGGAATTTTCTAGTAGTTTATGTAAAGGATGAACCATAAATAAGTGTCATCAGAAGAAGCACATAATTTAGATAACAAGTTAACTATTTTGACATGTCAGTAATTATAAACAAGTTTCATTATACTGATAGAGAAAGTCATTTTTCTACTGTAACCAACTGCAATTGCCCATAAATGCTGAAGACTCATTAACACACTGCTCAGAGGCTCACCAGTAGCTAGGTGACATGGCTGAGAGGTGATGGTACTGTTGTATTAACATTAGCTTGTCAATCTAGAAAGTCAGCTAATGTCCCGGGGAGCTGAGTTTGAACCACTCCATAGCAGATGGTGGAATCGGAATTCTATTTTTATTTTTAAATTTACTGGTGACCATAAAATCATTGCCAGTTGCCAGAAAAAAAACAAGATGGCTCACTCATGTCCTTCAATGAAGGATGTAAGCCATCCTCATCTGGTCTGGCCTACATGTGACTCCATTCACACAGTGATATGTCTGAGTTTCAACTGCCATGTGAAATGGCATTGTAAGCTACTCAGTTGTATCAATAGCTACACGGTCTGAAAGAAATGAAACTAGACAAACCACTGGTATCAGCCTAAGCACCGGAAAAGACAACATCAGAAACAACCCTGTCGATCCTCCTTAACCTCGTTATTACGTTCTCCTTACTAACATCCAGGGGCTAGTGTCAAAATTGGAGAGCTGTCTCACAGACTAGTCAAGGAACAGCCTGACATAATTCTAATCATGGAATCATACCTTATACACAACATTCCACTCAATACCATTAACCATGTCCTATTCCTTTGGTAGGACAGACCCAGCAGGAATAGTGGCACAGTGGCATACAGTTGAAATGAGTTAGCCTTAGAGTCCTCAACATTGACTCCCAATGATATGGAGTCTTATGGCTCATGTTAAAGAAACCTCCTGCTGATGACCATGCCCTCCCTTAGCTGATGAATCAGTACTCCTCCACATTGAACAACATTTGGAAGAAGTACTGAGACTGACAAGGGCACAAAATGGGTAAAAATAATGACTGCAGATGCTGGAAACCAGATTCTAGATTAATGGTGCTGGAAGAGCACAGCAGTTCAGGCAGCATCCGAGGAGCAGTAAAATCGACATTTCGGGCAAAAGCCCTTCATCAGGAATAAATGCAGAGAGCCTGAAGCGTGGAGCAATAAGCTAGAGGAGGGTGGGGGTGGAGAAAATGTACTGGGTGGGGAAAAGGGCACAAAATGTACTGGGTGGGGGATTTCAATGTCCACCAACAAGTGTATCTTAGCTGGGTCCTAAAGCTCATAGCCACAAGACTGGATCTGCAGCAAGTGTTGAAAAACATACTTGACCTAATCCTTACCAATCTGCTGCTGCAGATAAATCTATTTATGACAGCATTGGTAAGAGTGACTACTGCACAACCCCCATGGAGACTAAGTCCCACCTTCACATTGAGAACACTCTCCATCATGTTATGTGGTGCTAACACTGTGCCAAATAGGATAGACTTTGAACAAATCTAGCAACTCCAGACTGGTCATCCATGAGTTGCTGTGAGCCTTCAACAGCAGCAGAATTGTCCTCCAGCACAATCTGCACATGCATAATCCTCATGACCTGGCATATCTCCCCTTCCACCATTAGAATCAAACCCTGGTTCAATGAAGTGTGCAGGAGGGTATGCCAGTAGTAGCACCAGGCTTACCTAAAAATGAGGTCTCAACTTGGTGAAGCTACCAAATATGACTACTTGCATGCGAAACAGAATAAGCAGCAAGCGATACTCATAACTAAGTGATCTCACAACCGATGAATCAGCTCCTCACCTCATTACAGCCTTGGCCAAACATGGACAAAACAGCTGAATTCCAAAGGTGAGGTGAGAGGCATCAAGGACCCTAGTAAATCTAAAATAAATTGATATTGGGGGCAACTGTTCACTGGTTGTGGTCATACCTAGCAGATAGGAAGATGGTGGTCGTTTTGGAGGTCAGTCACCTCAGCTCCAGGACATCTCTGTAGGAGTTCCTCGAGATAACGTCTTTGGCCTAACCATCTTTAGCTGCTTCAACAATGACCTTCCTGACATCATAAGATCAGAATTGGGGATGTTCACTGACTGTACAATGTTCAGCACTATTTGCTACTCCTCAGACACTGAAGCAACCCATGTTCAAATGCAATAAGATCTGGACAATACCTAGGCTTGAGCTGACAAGTGGTAAGTAACACTTGTTCCATGCAAATACCCACCAATGACCATCATCAATAAGAAACAATCTAACCACTGCCCCTTGACATTTAGTGTTGTTACCATCACTGAATTTCCCTACTATAAACATCCTGGGGATTATCATAAACCAGAAACTCAAATGGATTCACAATATACACACTGTGGCTACAAGACATCAAAGGCTAGGAATACTGCAAGGAGTAACTCACATCCTGACTCCCCGGTTCCTATCCACCATCTACAAGGCACAAGTCAGGAGTGTGATGGAATACTCCCCACTTGCCTGGATGAGTGCAACTCCAATAACAGTCAAGAAAATTGACACCATTCAGGACAAAACAGCCCATTGGATTGGCATCAACTCCACAAATACCTTAATTCTCATTAGCTCATATAACATCTCTTCCTGAACATCTTTTTCCTTAATCTCCTCATTATACAACAACATAAAGACCTATGTTAAATTTGCCATCATTTCTGCCTGACCCCCCCCCCCCCCCCCCGCCCCCAACTTTAGAAGTCTCCAACTTCACAATTTCAAGTGGTTTGACAAATCTTCCAGAATGTATTTGATTCGGTATTAGAAGATCAGTAAATTATGTTAACTTTAGGATTGTTGACCTTGATGCTGATGATTCTTTTACTTCACCTCTGAAGGAACATTTATCATAGGAATCTCTTTTAGTGAGGATTTGGGGCCAGTGATCTATAATCTGATGTGCAGGATATTGGATTTCATGTTTTCCCTCGTGGAAAGTAATTGTCATAAATGAAGGTGTCACTTTAGCAAAATGTTCTGGGCTTGCACCTGATTTCTCTAAAGTGGTTAAATGTTTTAGACAGTTTCCATTATGCTATGTTTTATTTTATCTGGTATAGTAGATTTCCTTAGAATTCTTTCATGCCAATGTCATTTGTTGTACTGACTGTTGAGTGCAGTAGACTGCTATGTTGTCAGTATTGGTTCAATTAAAAGTTCACTAATGTGCTCAATTTGCAGTATTTGGTTGTTGTGTCAAATCCTGTAGCTAGTTATCCTCTGAGGATTCTTCAGTGGCATCAAGAATGGAGAACATTTCCTGCAGTCATAGAGTCATAGAGATGTACAGCATGGAAACAGACCTTTCAGTCCAATTTGTCCACGCTGACCAGATATCCCAAACCAATCTAGTCCCACCTGCTAGCACCCAGCCATATCCCTCCAAACCCTTCCTATTCATATACCCAACCAGATGCCTTTTAAATGTCGCAATTGTACCATCCTCCACCAATTCCTCTGGCAGCTCATTCCATACACGTACCACCCTTTCATGAAAACTGTTGCCCTTTAGGTCTCTTTAACATCTTTCCCATCTCGTCTTAAACCTATGCCCTCTAGTTCTGGACTTTCTCACCCCAGGGAAAAGACTTTGTCTATTTATCCTATCCATGCCCCTCATGATTTTATAAACCTCAATAAGGTCACCCCTCAGCCTCCGACACTCCAGAGAAAACAACCCCAGCCTATTCAACCTCTCTCTATAGCTCAAATCCTCCAACCCTGGCAACATCCTTGTAAATCTTTTCTGAACTCTTTCAATAGAATAGGAAGGAGACCAGAATTGCACACAATATTCCAAAAGTGGCCTAACCAGTGTCCTGTACAGCCGCAACATGACCTCCCAACTCCTGTACTCAATACTTTGATCAATAAGGAAAAGCATACCAAATGCCTTCTTCACTATCCTATCTTCACTTTCAAGGACTGCAACTTCACTTTCAAGGAGCTATGAACCTGCACTCCAAGGTCTCTTTATTCAGCAACACTCCCTAGGACCTTACCATTAAGTGGAAAGTCCAGCTAAGATTTGCTTTCCCAAAATGCAGCATCTCACATTTGTCTAAATTAAACTCCATCTGCCACTTCTCAGCCCATTGGCTCATCTGATCAAGATCCATTGTAATCTGAGGTAACTTTTTTGCTGTTCACTACACCTTCAATTTTGGTGTCCTCTGCAA
The DNA here is from genome assembly GCF_047496795.1 of Chiloscyllium punctatum. Taxonomy (NCBI): domain Eukaryota; kingdom Metazoa; phylum Chordata; class Chondrichthyes; order Orectolobiformes; family Hemiscylliidae; genus Chiloscyllium; species Chiloscyllium punctatum. Next base: position 57,156,123 of record NC_092763.1, on the reverse strand, counting down.
ACTTACTAAATATACCTCTTATGCTCACATTCAAATCATTTATATAAATGATGAAAAGTAATGGACCTAGCAGCAATCCTTGTGGCACTCCACTGGTCATAGGCCTCCAGTCTGAAAAATAACCCTCCACCACCACCCTCTGTCTTCTACCTTTGAGCCAGTTCTGTATCCAAATGACTAGTTCTCCCTGTATTCCATGAGATCTAACCTTGCTAATCAGTCTCCCATGGGGAACCTTGTCAAACACCTTATTGAAGTCCTTTGATATCTTTGGCTTCTTCCTTACAAACAGTGTGAAATCAATCTTGAACACCAATATGGGTGATTTCTGCTGATTGAATCGACTCCTTAAGATTAGCCATTAATCTTGCAAGGTCTATGAAATCTTCCAATGATTGTGTTCCAATGATTGGTCAATCATGGAATTTCTGAAGTGTTTGAGCTTCATTAATCAGTTGACAATAAGTGCATCCTTGCTCAAGACTAAGCTTGCTGATTCTGAATTCTTCACTACCTGACATCCTTTAACCTGAGGAGTTTTTCCAAACTTAACTTGACTAACCTGTCCATTGATATAAATGGGGACAGTATATTTGGTTGTGATGGATCTCCTATTTTCTCTAGAAATGGTTGGGGTGTCTCCTCCAGTTGAAACATATCTTAATATGTAAGTATCACTTATAATGGAAGTTGGTAATCAACAGTGTAGAGACAATTTTTGTGTGTACCAACTGCTGCTTCCTGTGAGGTTTTCCCAGTTCCACTGCACTGAAACTGGCTAGGAGAGGTTAATGTTTTGCCTCCTTTTTATGCTGGCTTTTCATGTGTCTGCTTATAATATCTGTCAAATATCTGCTCTTCTTGTCAAAAGTTAATTCTTTTCCACTCAGGGTTTGTCTGATTTTTCCTAGACTCTGCCTCTGAGTTAAGTTAGATAGCTTTCTTGAAAGTTAAAGATTCCTAGGACTGTATAAAGGAGTGGGAGAAACTTCAGTCTCTCTCCTGTATTAATACCTTAATTCTCATTTACATGTTAATGAGGACTGAGCTTCTACTTACAAACACAAACCAGAATTGCTGGAACAACTCAGCAGTTCTGGCAGCATCTGTGGAGAGAAAGCAGAGTTAACATTTTGGGTTCAGTGACCCCTCTTCACAGTTATGAAGAAGAGTCACCAATCCTGAAACATTAACTTTGTTTTCACTCCACTGATGCTGCAAGACCTGCTGAGGTTTTCCAGCAATTTCTGTTTGTGTTTCTGATTTCCAGTGACCACAGTTCTTTGGGTCATCTATCTATGAATTCCAATTGCAAGGATACAGAGGTCATTAATGATATTATCTATGGATTCTCCATGAAAGTTGAACTTTCTGGCAAATTATGCCTCTTCAAGAATGCTATTTGTAATTATTGAAAGCTTTTACAGCATCAAAAATGTTTGTTTCTTTATTGTTTGTGACATCATCAGCAAAAGAACCAACAGATTATAGTAGTGTATCAACTTACTCTGCCTCTGATTTGGTATTCAATTGAGAAGCAGTTCTATATATTAGGAATTGTTTTCTCCATGATTTCCAATATTGTGTTCTGTTAGGACCATTTCTGATGTCAGTTCTGTTGGGAAGTATTGTTTCTTTATATATTTTTCCTTAAGTATCGATTAAACGTAGAACCATGAAGCAATTAAATCTATATAATTTTAATATGAATTTTTAAAAAATCCGTAATCTTATATTTTTAACTTCTTATCTTTAGGAATAATATTTTATTTTTAACTATCCTAAGTCTTACTAGTGCTTTTGCAGCTTTTTGTTTATTTACCATACTTTCTTAATGTTGTATCACTGTTGAACTGCATCAGTAAAGCACTAAATTATATTAATTGATTGTTCTGGAGCACTGCTGCCTCACAGCGCCAGAGACCCGGGTTCAATTCCCGCCTCAGGCAACTGTCAGTGTGGAGTTTGCACATTCTCCCCGTGTCTACATGCGTTTCCTCTGGGTGCTCCAGTTTCCTCCCGCAGTCCAAAAAGGTGCAGGTTAGGTGAATTGGCCAAGCTAAATTGCCTGTAGTGTTAAATGAAAGGGTAAATGTAGAGGAATGGGTCTGGGTGGGTTGCTCTTCAGTGGGTTGATGTGGACTTGTTGGGCTGAAGGACCTGTTTCTACACTATAAGTAATCTAATAGTAATCTAATCTAAAAATTACTGGACAGGATTCTAAGAGACAGGATTTATAATTACTTAGAAAACCAAAGTTTGATTAGATATAGTCAGCATGGCTTTATGAGGGTTAGATCATGCCTCACAAGCCTTATTGAATTCTTTGAGAATGTGACAAAATACATTGATGAAGGTAGAGCAGTGGATGTGGTATACATGCATTTTGCAAGGGATTTAATAAGGTTCCTCATGGTAGACTCATTCAGAAAGTAAGGAGGCATGGGATACAAAGAAATCTGACTGTTCTGAATACTGAATTGGCTGGCCCATAGAAAAGAGAGGGTGGTAGTAGATGGAGCTCAGTGACCAGTGGAGTTCCACAGGGATCTGTTTTGGGACCTCCGCTGTTTGTAATTTTTATAAGTGACTTGGATGAGGAAGTGGAAGGGTGCGTTAGTAAGTTTGCCGATGACACAAAGGTTGGTGGTCAGTGTGAAGGGCTTATTAGATTAGATTACTTACAGTGTGGAAACAGGCCCTTCGGCCCAACAAGTCCACACCAACCCGCCGAAGCGCAGCCACCCGGACCCATTCCCCTACACCTAACACTGTGGGCAATTTAGCATGGCCAATTCACCTGACCTGCACATTTTTGGACTGTGGGAGGAAACCAGAGCACTTGGAGGAATGCACGCAGACACGAGGAGAATGTGCAAACTCCACACAGTCAGTTGCCTGAGGCGGGAAGTGAACCCAGGTCTCTGGCGCTGTGAGGCAAAGGAGAATCGACATTTTGGGTAAAAGCCCTTCTTCAGGAATCATTTCTGAAGAAGGGCTTATGCCCGAAACGTCAATTCTCCTGCTCCTTGGATGCTGCCTGACCTGTTGCGCTTTTCCAGCAACACACTTTTCAGCTCTGATCTCCAGCATCTGCAGTTTTTACCCAAGTCAATAGGGTTGTTAAGAAGGTGTATAGTGTGTTGGCTTTTATTAGCAGGGGGATTGAGTTTAAGAGCCACGAGGTTATGCTGCAGCTCTGTACAGCCTTAGTTGAACCATACATGGAATATTGTGTTCACTTCTGGTCGCCTCATTTTAGGAAGGATGTAGATGCTTTAGAGAAAGTGCTGAGGAGATTTATTAGATGCTACCTGGACTGGAGGACGTGTCTTACAAAGAAAGGTTGAGAAAGTTAAGGCTTTTCTCATTGGAGCAAAGAAGGATGAGAGATGACTTGATAGAGGTGTACATGATGATGATGATTTGGAGGTGCCGGTGTTGGACTGGGGTGTACAATGTTAAAAATCACACAACACCAGGTTATATTCCAACAGATCTGTTTGGAAGCACTAGCTTTTGAGCGCTGCTCCTTCATCAGGTGGTTGCACACCAAATAAACCTATTGGATTATAACCTGGTGTTGTGTGATTTTCAATTTTGCATAAGATGATAAGAGGCCTAGATAGAGTGAATAGTCAGAGACTTTCTTCCCAGGGCAGAAATGGCTATCACAAGGGACATAATTTTAAGGCGATTGGAAGAAGGTTTGGGGGAGATAGCAGAGGTTGGTTCTTTCCACAGACAGTGGTAGGCGTATGGAATGTACTGCCAGCGGTGGTAGGAGACTCATAGACATTAGGGACATTGAAGCGATTCTTGGATAGGCACATGGATGATAATAAAATGAAGAGTATGTAGGTTAGTTTGATCTTAGAGTAGGATAAAAGGTCAGCATAACATCAAGGACTGACTGTGCTGTACTGTTCTATGTTCAATGTTTTATGTTCTAGTTTAGCATGGCCAATCTACTTGCACATCTTTGAACTATCAGAGCACCCAGAGGAAACCAACGCAGACATAGGGAGAATGTGTAAACTCTACACAGGCAGTCACCCGAGGCTAGAATTAACCTCTGGTTACTAGTGCTGTGAGGCAGCAGTGCTAACCATTCAGCCACTGCGCCACACCCACCTATTACAGGATATAGCATGGTACTGTGCCTTGAAAGAAATGGATTCCAGAAAGCCAAGTGACTCATTTAATTGATTCCAGACAGAGACAAGCTGACGTCGGAAAAGTTACAAAAACTACAATAGCTTTCTCAGATGCTATGTTGCTAGATTTCTTCCAATGAAATGCTGAGGTAATAAGAGCAATGGCTGCTGATACTAGCCCTGGCAGCCTCGTGAAAATGAGATTTCAAATAAAACCACTTAGTCAGGATGGTCAGAACGGGTCTATTGATGGAATATGAATCATATTCCCATTCTGTTTCACTCATAATGATTTAATACCATTGTCTGGACAAATGTTACATCAATGCCGCATTTATATTAGCAAAATTGACTGAAGAAGAAATTGATATCTTTTTAATCCACAAGGAAGCCCAGCAAAGCAGATAAAGACCGGCAAGATCAAATACACATTGCAAAAGAAAAGAATCCTACATTGAAAAGACAGTGAACTGAAATATTAAAAATGGACCAGTCAAAACAGCACTGCAACAATTTTACCTAAAACAGTCAGAAATTTCCAAACTCCATTTCTCTTCAAGAAGCACAAAATAATCCATCAGACCCGCACATTATTCAATTTCCATCTTAAGGCTTTTTAAAGCAAGTGACTTGTTTCTTGTTACTCTATGAGCAATCTAAATCCATGTCACATTTCTCGGAATTTTCTGTTCTCGTTTGTCTGTGTGTTTGTGTGTGTGTCTGTATTTTTCGTGAATGGGTGCTTATTGTGGTCATTTTGAATGTTGCAGTCACCCAGTCTATGCTTCCTTTCCCCAATGTAGAGGAGACCACACCATGAGCCACTCTATTCTCCAGCCTCATTTTCCAGTGGTCCAATGTCCATTTCTGCTTCTCTTTTAGACATCTAAAAGACTCTTACAATCTTCTTTTATATTACTCGCTAGCTTACCCCCATATTTCATCTTCTTCCCACTTATTGCCTTTTAGTTGTCCATTGCTATTTTTAAAAGGCTTCCCAATCCTCTGGCTTCCAACTGAACTTCACCATATTGTATGCTCTTCCTTTTGTTTTTGCACAGTCCCCGACTTCCCTCGTCAACCCCTCAGTATGATTCTTTCTCCATGAGATGAATTTCGGCTGTGCTTCCTGAATGTCCCCAAGAACTTCTACCATTGCTGGTCCACCGTCTTCCCTGATGGGATCCCTTTCCAATCAACTCTGGTCAGCTCCTCCCTCGTGTTTTTGCAGTTATCTTTATGCCATTGTAATACCATTACATCTGATTCTGGTTTCTCCCTCTCAAACTGCAGGGTGCATGTTATGGTTACTACTTTCAAAAGGTTCCTTCACCTTAAACTCTTTAATCAAGTCTGCTTTATTAAGCATCATCACATCCAGAATTTCTTGCTCCCTAGTGGGCTAACCTAAGCTGCTCTGAAAAAAAAAACTTCTCAAAGTCATTCCATGAATTCCTTTTCTTGAGATCCATTACAAGCCGATTTTCCTAGTCAACTTGCATTTTAAAAGCCCCCATGATAACATACCTTTCTTACATGCTTTTTCTATCTTGATTTATATTTTTCCATGTCTCGACTACTATTAGGAAGCCTATGTGTAACTCCCATCAGGGTCATTTTCCTTTGTGGTTCCTCAACTCAAAACACACAGGATCTATGCCTTCTGACCTTATATAATACTACTTGCTATTGATTTGATTACATTTCTGACTAACAAGGTAACGCTGCCCCCTCTGCCCATCTGACTTTAAAGAGCCTGTAGATACGTGCAGCCTGACAATACAGCACTATAAGCTCATTTGCCTTGTTCTGTATACTGTATGTGTTTAAATACAGCACCCCCAAGCCCTGCACTGGCTGCTTCCCTTCTCAGACCTGTCCCCGACCTGCTGTGCAAGAAGTTAGAATCCCGATCCGTTCATACTCTCTGTCTTATTATTTATTCTGGAAACTTGAATAACCTCTCCTGAGACATCCCCACCACCCCCTTTCACTTTTTCTGTAATTTTTCATGCAACTGAAACCAGCCCCTCCACTACTTAGTTTAAAGCCCTGTCCACAGCCCTAGTTATGCAATTTGCCAGGATTTTGGTCCCAGCATGATTCATGTGGAATCCATCCCAGTGGAACAGCTCCTTCCTTCCCCAGTACTGGTGCTAAAGTCCCATGAATTTGAACCCCTTTCACCCATGCCAATATGAGCCATATGTTTACCTCTTGTTGACCCTGTGCCAATTTTCTCATGGCTCAGGTGGTAATCCAAAATTATTATGCTTTTTGTTCTGCTTTTTATTTTAGCTTCTACCTGCTCAGTTTTTCCTCAGCAGAGCCTCATTTTCCTTTCTCTTTATATTGTTGGTACCTACATGGGCCTCAACGACTGGATTTTCCACTCCACCAACCTCCCACCCCCCACCCCATACCCTAAGTTCCTCTGCAGCCCAGATGTGATATCCTGAATCCGGACTTCAGGCAGGCAACATAGCCTTTGGGACTCTCAATCCTGGCCACAGAGAACAGTTTCTGGATTAGTGGTGCTGGAGGAGCACAGCAGTTCAGGCAGCATCCGAGGAGCAGGAAAATTGACATTTCGGGCAAAAGCCCTTCATCAGGAATGAAGGCAGAGAGCCTGAAGCGTGGAGAGATAAGCTAGAGGAGGGTGCGGGTGGGGAGAAAGTAGCGTAGAGTACAATAAGTGAGTGGGAGAAGGGATGAAGGTGATAGGTCGGGGCGGGGGGAGGGTGGAGTTGGTAGGTGGAAAAGAAGATAGGCAGGTAGGACAAGTCATGGGGACAGTGCTGAGCTGGAAGTGTCTATTTCCCTAAATATACTATTCCTGACTACAACTAAGTTTCTCTTTACTCCCTTCTCATGAATGACTCCCTGTACCACAATGCTATTGTCAGTTTTCTCATCTTTCCTGTAGCCCCCACTCTCATCCACACAGGGAATGAGAATTTCAAACCTGTTAGACAAGTTCAAGGCTCAAGTGTCCTTCAGCACAATTTGAGGTAGTTAATCAAAGGAGCGGGACTGCCTCCTGAAACTCTCCCCTTCCCTGATTTGTTGCAGTGTTTGAAGCTCAGACTCCAGCTCATCAACGTTGAATGAAGTTCTTCAAGCAACTAACAATTACTACAGATGCGGTTACTATGACAAACAATGAGGTCTACCAGCTCCCACATCATGCAGGTGCAACACATTGCCTGGTCTTGCATCTCTATTTTATTTACTGAGATCGTAATTTGATTTTTTTTTAAATTTCCAACTGGTCTTTTAGTTTGTAACCTGCAAATATTTCCCTCATTTATCTTCAATTTGAAAGTAATCTATAATAGATCGGAAAATGAGTAGCTATCACTAACCAATTAACTTATGGTTTATCTGTCATGTAACTCTTTCGTGCTGGGTCCCTGATCCTGGGCTTCAATTTATCCTGTTTAAAAAAAACCCTTACAAATTATGAATCACAAGAACAATCAAAAGTACTTCTTCCCCTCTGCATCAATTTCCTGCAGTGCCTCCAAATTCCCCAAACACTCGGACTGTGTCTCACCCCAGATGAGAGCTCTTCTTCCTGACTATGTGAAGCCTTATTCTTCACTTTCATGATCTATGATATGACCAGAAGTTCCTAGTTGCTTTTTGCCTTGTAATTTCCTGAGAGACATCTGTCATAGGCTTCATGCCATCATCAATGTATGTGAAAGTGATATGACTATGAAACCACTTCATATGTTGTTACGTTTGGATGAATGAATTAATAGAGCTGGTGGGACTAGCTATTTTGAAAGGAATTGTATATTGTCTGGTTCTTTCTTCAGCTGTTCATTGTTCCAAACATTGCTCAGAGTCACTGTATATTCACAAAATTCATTTATCAAACATAGCTTGATTGAAGTTTCTGAGCAGTCAATCCTTCTTCTTCATCTCCTTTCTCACAGCTTATTTTGGAAATAAAGTCAAATCTGTTTTTTATCACTTTTTCATTGCAAACAAATTCTCCGAAACAAAAGTGTCAATTCCAAGGACTGGAAACTGTAAACCTATGCATCCTCAGAAAGTGTATAGATGTCCCTGAACTCTCTGTAACAATCCTTGTGATTGCCTACTTTTTAAACAGAGGTTGTGTTGCAGCTTTTAAATAGCATAAGCTATTTGACTTACTTGATAACAAAACATCACTATAGTATCACAATAGTGGAAGAAAATGTCATCAATGTACTTCCTGAATAGTGTTGGTTAGAGGTCCTGCGTAGACAAGAAGTCTTGTTCGAACCTGTGATTTACAAAAGAAAGAAGTGAAACTAACATGGTTATTCTAACAGATGAGAGATTTAACAAACAATCAACGTATTCTTCAATGTATAATGTCAGTTACATCACAGTAAAATTTTGCTATAAATTCTGTATCTTACAATTGTGTCCTCCACAACCACCTGATGAAGGAGCAGCGCTCCGAAAGCTAGTGCTTCCAATTAAACCGTTGGACTATAACCTGGCGTTGTGTGATTTTTAACTTTGTACACCCCAGTCCAACACTGGCATCTCCAAATCATAGTATCACAATATAAGCGTAATAAATGAAATAATGTTTATGATATCAGTTTGAGAAACGTGTGCAAACACACATGCGTGTTAATTGGTATTACAAAGAGCAATTGTAATAGGGTAAAATTGCACCTCATGAAGTTAGAAAACAAAGTAGAATTAGAATATACACATAATTGCAAGCTAATACAGAATTGCATATTCTCACCACACAATATTTTTTTCTTGGAAACAACTAAATGCTTTATACTGCTAGATTTCAAATATCTCAAATATTTGAACGCATAAAATTCATGCATAAACATCTAATTCCTCACAATTTACAATGTTTAAGGATTTTCATATGCAGGTGTTCGTCTACTAATTTTAATATCTAATTTAAATTGTTCAGTACTTACATATACAAATTATCAATCATGAATTTTTACTCAATAATATTACAAAAATATTATCATTTTTGCACCTCACATCATTGGATATGTATTTCAAGAAATTGTGTTTTAAATGAGTTTAATATCTTGCTTTTGAGCTATTGCACTGTGTAATACTTTCCTAGGTGAAAATAACTAGACTCTTGATTGAAATAATTTGAAAAACACATAATTAGCTATGTCAATTTACTGCAGCATATCTAGAAAAATAAATGCTTGCTGGGTGACATTAGGTATATAATGTAATATATTTAACCTTCAGCATAAGAAGAAGGAACGCAGAATGGGGAGATGCCAGAAGGTCCACAGCTGTATGAAATCCTGTCACATATGGGATCTGACAGTGGGACACTCCAAATCAGTAAATTATCTATTTCATGCTTTTTTCTCCCTCTGACCTCCTGTGGGAAATACATTTTGGTAACATTCAGTAGAATTTGGAACCTGCTCTTCACTTTTTCATAATATCCAAATCAAAGAACTCACTCAGCAATAAGCCAAAGGCAAAGATTGCTTTTGCATTACGAGAAAGTTTTGCTCTAATGTAAAGGTTTAACATTGTTTTGATGATTAAAATGATTAAATGTAGATATCTTAAGAAGTATGTTTAAAGTCACGTTGAAGTTTATATAACTTGCTGTGAAGAGCAGAAGCATTCAACATGATGAATTGCAACATCAGCTTTGAGATTACCACTGCTAAAATTAGCATATGAATTATTAACATGTTTGTATTATATTTCCCTGTCTACAATTTTGGAAGAATCCATTCTGCACTTGAGATAAATTGGCTAAGGTTGGAAATTAAAGGACTGTCAAATAAAATCTTACAAACATGTATTGTACTGATTCATTAATCTCGGAGTTAGAATTTGCTTCCCTCTGCAGATACTTCTCACTATGTCCTACTCAAAAGACCATTCCCACAGAAAGACCTTCATTGCCTGCCATCAGAAACAGAAACAAATACTAAAAGGCAGTAGAAATTACAACATGCAGGCAAACCAGTTAATCCCTGATTTGGGTTATGCAATAGAAATGGTATGGAATCTTATAACATATTCTTATCCCGCCATGTTTTTGGAGTCTGTATGTTTTAAGTTGGTCATTACAATCAGGTGTACTAAGGACGATAATCAGTCGGGACAATAAAAGAAAACAACAGACTTTCCTCTTTGCAACAATTCACTTAGTTTAAAATGATGGATATCTCATACCTTCACTGCTTGCAGTCTTGATGAAATGTCTTTAAGAATGATAAACAATTCACGGAATGCTTCATTATCATCATTTACATTTCAGAAAATAAGAAACTGTGCTAGACAGAAGATCAAAGTGACCGAGGGATATAAGTGAGCAAATCATTAAAAACAAAACTATGGTTGGCAAAGTAATTAAAAATGCTAACAAAACGTTAGCACTCAATTTTAAGGATTTTTTTGTGCATCTATGTTAAACATGCGTAAAAACCTGATCAGACCTCATGCAAGGTCCATTATAGAGATCTGATCCCCATATACAACAGAACTTTGGAAAATGTATTAGAATCCCTATGGTGTGGAAAGAGGCTATTTGTTAATTGAGTCTACACCGAACCTCCAAAGAACATCCCACCATGGCTCAGCACCAGACCCAATCCTTGTAACCCCACGTTCACCACGGTTAATACACCTAGTCTGCACATCCCTGGACACTATGGCCAATTTAGCATGGTCAATCCATCTATCTTTCATATAATAGGAGGATGCTCAAACAAGACCCTGGATCTGAAAGGTTACAGCTATTGAAATTGATTAAACAGAAAAAAGGATGTTTCTTCAGAAGAGAGAAGATATAGTGATGACTTATGTAAAACTGACCCAAGTTTAGCAGGACAGATGCAGAGAGAATATTCACACATTTGATTGGCCAGAGATAAAGAGAGTGATAGATAAATTCGATAGAGAAATATTGTTACTTAAAAAGTGTTAGAATGTGAAACTCAATGCCACAGGAGATAGTGGTGAAAAATAGCTTAGATACTCACAAAGGAAACGAGATGAATTTATGAAAGAATAGGAAATGGAAAAATGCTGAAAGGCTGAGATAAGGTAGATGAAATGGAAGGAGACCCACATAGAATATAAACACCATCACTGACAAATTGGGCATACTGGCATGTTTCTGTGCTGTACATTAAGTTAATCAATTGTACAGCATAGAAACAAATCATTTGATCCAGTTGGTTTATGCTGGTGTTTATGCATAACGTGAGCTTTCTTCTATCCTACATCATTGAATCCCATCAGCATATCCTCTATCCAATTCTCCTCAATGTAATTACTTATTTTTACTACACTCCTGATTTAAAAAAAAAAATCCCTCCTGAATTCCCCACTGGCTTTATGATCCTACATTTATGACCTTTGGGTTTGGACTCCTTACAAGTGGAAACATTTTTGTTACTTCTACCCTCTCAAACCCCTTCATTATTCTTACGAACTCTATCAGGACAATCTTCAGTTTTGTCTTTGCTAGTGAAAAGAGTTCTAGTCTGTTCAGTCTTTTCCAAGAATGATACTTTTTGTGAATCTTTTGTGTATGTTCTTCAATGCGTTTTGAATTTTTTCTTTATAATATGTAAATCAAAATTGTGGACTTTACTCCAAGTGTGGTTGATTCAAGGTCCATTAAGAGTTTGATATCCAATTCCTGCTTTTCAGTTCCATCCTCCCAAAATCCAAGAGCTTGTTTTGCTTTTTTATGGTCTTGTTAATCTGCGTGACTACTTTTAGTGACCTGTGTATCTGTACTCTTTGATCACTTTGCTCCTCTATCCAATCCAGAACCTTATTAGTCAAAGTAGTAAGTGGTGATTCTATTTTTCTGACTAAAATGCAACCCCTCACATTCATCTATATTGAAATTCTATGTAATTATTTCTGTGAAGATCAGAGCCCACAAAGAATTGTAATTATTAAATTCTACTAAGTGAACTGCAAGTCTTTTGTTGTTTGTTGACCAATAGGGCAGAAGAACTAATGTTCAACACAACTGTTCATTCAACAAATGCAATCAAATAGATCAAAGTAGAAATGACATCTAGATAACCACAGCGCAGGAAATACAGAAATGGTAATCCCTGGATTCGAGGTTCAATTGTTAATAGTTATACAATTGTGTGCACACAATTGTATAGCTATTAACAATTGAACCTTGAATCCAGGTATTACCATTTCTGTATTCCCTGCGCTGTGGTTATTTTCATTAAGAAGCTACCAATTTAAAAATATTGGCATAGTTATCAACCTTCTCTCAGTAAATATGTGAAATAGAGATTCTTGTGCTATCAAACTGGGTGTTTGTCTTATCTGACATGATCCATTACATAAGTTGGCATTCCCAATTCAATATGATACCACATAAAAGCCACAATTCGCTTTAAAACAGAAAACAGATTAGATTCGATTCCCTACAGTGTGGAAACAGGCCCTTTGGCCCAACAAGTCCACAGCTACCCTCCGAAGAGTAACCCACCCAGACCCATTTCCCTCTGATTAATGCACCTAACACTATGGGCAATTTAGAATAGCCAATTCACCTGACCTGCACATCTTTGGACTGTGGGAGGAAACCAGAGCACCCAGAGGAAACCCACGCAGACTCGGGGAGAATGTGCAAACTCCACACAAACAGTCACCCAAGGCTGGAAACAAACCTGTGTCCCTGGTGCTGTGAGGTAGCAGTGCTAACCACTGAGCCACCGTACCGCCAAGATCAATGTATGGTTAACACTGCAGGCTAGTTTTTGATTGTTATAAATTCAATATAGATTTATCCAAACCACAGATCTAAGAGTTAAGAAAGTCGGGGTTATTTTCATATTTGCTGTAGTTGGATTTTCTGGCCCACCCCTCCTCCCAATTGGTGGAGGTGGAGTTACTCATAAAAAAGTGTGTGGCCTTTCCATTACCTCCACCTGCCCTGACCTGTGTCATACTTTATCAGCGACAGCCAGGGAGATCTCAAACAGCCCATTGCCCTTCGGCCTATTGAGGCCCTTAAGCCACCTTTAAATATCCATCCAGGTGCCTCAAGACCAAACCAACTTCTATCATCAAGCCACAGTGTACAGATGGCACCTGCATATGCACACACTTAGAAGCAAAAACTAACAACCATCGTTGATGTATTCACCAAAGCACAAGAGAGAAGTGGCCTCAGGTTAAACATTTGGAAAACAAAAAATGCTGTACCAGCCTACTCCTGCCACACAAAACTGTCCTGCCATCCCCCAGTAACAGGAAAATCCACAACAAGCCCTTCAAGCCTGGGGTGGGGGGTGGGGGGGAGCGGGTAGGTGGGGCAACTTTCACATGCCTGAGAAATACAGCATTCAAAGTCTGACCATCAAGCTCATGGTCTACAAAGCAGTCATGGTCTTCACCCTCTTCAGAAACATGGATCATGTACAGTAGATGCCTCAAATCCCTGGAGGGGGTTACTGCCAGTGTTCCGTTTGCCTGCAAATCCACTGGCAGGATAGGTGCACCAACATGAATGTTCTCTCCCAGGCCAATGTCCCTAATGTCGAGGCTCTGGTAATGCATGACCAGCTGCAAAGGCTGGGCCACATTGTTTACATGTTTAATTCAAGATTTCTGAAACAGGTGATCTACTCTGAGCTCCATGATGGTCTGCAATCACTAAGAAAGCAGAGGAAATCTTACAGGGACACACTGAAATTCACCCCAAACAAATACAACATTCCCGCTGACCCATGGGAATTTTTTTCCTGGAACACGTACACTGGAGAGAAACATCAGTGAAGGCACTATCCATTTTGAACGTCACTGAGTACGGCGCATAGCGGCACAAACAAGCCATGAAAAGAACATGCAGAATCCAAAGCATCCCACCCACCTCTTCAAATACTACCCGCTCCAGCGTTGGCAGAATCTACAGCTCCACGATTGGACTACTCAACCGCCACAGAACACACTCTCATACCGCCCGGAATGGAGGCAAATCATCCTCAAACCCGAGGGACTGCCAAAGGGGTGCCTCATTCTACCCCTATTGCTATTTGACCCATGGCAGGGACAGCTAGAAACCAGCTGAACAAGCTGGCAGCTTTTACAGTGCGAGCTAGTGTGTTGTAAAGGGGATCAGTGTGCCTTTCTTTTGGGTTGCCCTGTGCCCGTGAGAGGCACCATAAAGTCAATACCCCTCGAACCCAGTCCATCACTCTGCTCATCCAGCCAGCCAGATCTGGCCAATAACCTCCAACTTACCTCTAAGTCGAGCTCCATAGCCTCCTATTCTTTGCCTTACAGCTGTAGTTCTGGCAGTGGCCACCACTTAAAGATGCCATTGCAGGGACCACCAAGACTCCAGCCAACCAACTTTGCTGGCAACAATTTATTGTAGGATTTCCACCCTGGGTCCAGGCAGATATCTCGCCCTGAAACAATTAATGCTGTTCTCATAATGGCTGCAGGCAATAGGCTTTTATGTGGGGAGGTTCCCAGTGGATATTTTTAGCTGAGATAAGGGCTGGAGAATTCAGCACCCAGTCAAATCCAACTTCAGAGTTTTGAGCAAAGAAATTTACAGATACAAACGGAAAGACTTGTGTTATTGGTTGTCAACTCTACAAACAACAAACTAACTTCCAGTTCCAATTTGAGGTAAGCATAATGTTTGAATATGACCGGAGTTCAGCGAGCTGCACAGAGGTTTTCTCTATATGAGACCTTGTCATTTTTCTCGCAATGTCATCCCAAACCCATATCTTTGACTTGATATCGCACTTCTATGCCACCTGCTTACCCAAAGCTAGCTTAATTCTCCCACTTGCCTTGGCAGAAATATTTGTCACCGCTGGCATACTTTGGGATCCCTGGTATTAGTGCCATGATTTAAAAGGCTGCTTTGCACCCAGTCAGGGTTTGATCACCTACAGTTGCCCCTCATGGTGCATTTGGTGGAACAACAATTTTAAACCAAACTGTTTTGGTACATATAGGTGGCATGGCTGATACCTCCTTGGACATACAATTGCACATGCCTTTATTTTCCGATGTTTAAGCCACACAGCTTACCTGTCATTAGCTATATCCTGTCTTAGAATCTTTTGAGTTACTGCTACTCTTTCTCTCATGGATAATTTAGCTAATCATTATTCAATGTGTATCATGATGTACAGGAAAGTCTCCAACTGCTTCACTATTCCACCTGCAAGATTGTGTGTTAGCTTTGGGCTTAGTAGTCTGCAACTGTCACTTTTCAGTATTCTTGCTTCCCAGAGATGGCCATCTTCAATCAGCCATGGCAAATGACATACACTGAATTTGTCCACTCCAGATGTGGTTGCAGATATAATCTATTCTTAGTTTACATCTAAGAACTCTGAAAACATGGAAGTCAATACTCTCCTGAGCTCCAGCCTGATAGTTTAGTCCTTCCTGCTTATGGTGTTGGCGGTTGTTGATAATTCTCTCCCCAGTATGTCATGTATTACCATCTCCATGCAGCTTTCTCTCCTTCACTTGCCTTGTTCCCTCTGCATTCCAGGTTGCTGCCTTCAATCCCCAGCATTGAATTTCTCAACTTCCCTACTACAGCGCCTTCTGGTAAACCTTTTGACCTTCATTCTCCTCGAACCAAACCCACTGACCAACATGGACAGACACACCTGACTGAAAACTGACCAGACCCTTGATCTGCTCTCAATGCAGCTCCCTGGCTGATGAACTACAAACCCTGACTATTTGCTCTAGCCCTGCAGGAATAACTGTCGATCACTCCCAGGCTGCAGTGAAATGGTCTTTCTGACCCTGACTGTTCCAAGCAGATGACTAACCAGGGACAAGCTCCTTTTGTAAATACACTTGTGGGATGTGGGCATCGCTAGCTATCCCTTGCTGCTCATTATTGTCCAATCCTCATTGACCTTGCAAAGATGGTGGTGAGCTGCCTCCTTGAACCACTGCAGACTACCCATTGTGGGATAACCCACACTGTCATTAAAAGAGAGAATTCCAGGACTTTGACCCAGCGACAGAGAAAGAACAATGATAAATTTTCAAGTCTTGATGGTGAGTGGCTTGGAGGGGGCTTACAGATGACGTCATTCCTGTATATCAGCTGCACTTGCCCTTCTACCTGGAAGTGGCTGTATGTTTGGAAAGTGCTGTCTGAAGATTGTTGGTGAATTTATGCAGTGCATCTTGTAGATAGTAAACACTGAACACCAGTGCTGAGGGAATGGATGCTTGTAAATATGGTGCCAGTCAAGTAGGCTGCTTTGTCCTGGATGGTGTGTATTTTTGGAGCTGCACTCATCCAGGCAAGTGGAAAATACTCCATCACACTCCTGACTTGTGCCTTTTAGATCATGGACAGGCTTTGGGGAGTCAGTGAGTTACTCACCACAATATTTAGATTAGATTCGATATTTTGATTAGATTACTTACAGTGTGGAAACAGGCCCTTCGGTCCAACAAGTCCTCACCGACCCGCCAAAGCGCAACCCACCCAGACCCATTCCCCTACATTTACCCCTTCACCTAACACTACGGGAAATTTAGCATGGCCAATTCACCTAACCTGCACATTTTTGGACTGTGGGAGGAAACCGGAGCACCCGGAGGAAACCCACGCAGGGACAGGGAGAATGTGCAAACTCTACACAGTCAGTCACCTGAGGTGGGAATTGAACCCAGGTCTCTGGCGCTGTGAGGCAGCAGTGCTAACCACTGTGCCACCCGTGCCGCCCAAGCCTCTAATCTACTCTTGCACCTACTGTGTTTTTGTGGTGTGTCCAAATGGGTTTTGGATCAATGGTAACCGTCAGGATGTTGATAGTAGGGGATTCAGCGATGATAACAAGGGCTTATGTTTAGGTTGCCTCTTATTGGTGATGGTCATTGGTAGGCATTTGTAGGTGCAAATATTACTTGTCAGCCCAAGCTTTTGATGTGTTTGAACATGGAACGCTTCAGTATCTGTGGAGTTGCAAATGGTGCTAAGCATTGTGCAATCCTCGTGAACATCCCTGCCTCTGACACCATGATGGAGGGAAAGTCATTGTTGAAACAGCTGAAGATGGTTGGACCTAGGACACTATCCTGGGGAGCTCCTGCAGAGATGTCCTGGAGCTGAGATGACTGACCTCCAACAACTATGGCTATATTTCTAGATATCAGGTATGACTCCAACCACTAGAGAGTTTGCCAACAACACCCATTGATTCCAGTTTGATTAGGGCTCCTTAATGCCACACTCAGTTGAATGCAGCCTTGATGTCAAGGGCTGTTACTCTTACCTCACCTTGGGGATTCAGCTGTTTTGTCCATGTTTGAACCAAGGCTATAATGAGGTCAGTAGCTGGGTGACACTGGCTTAACCCAAACTAGGTGTCACTGAGTAGGTTCTGCTTGATAGCACTGTTGATGACACTTTCCATTGCTTTACTGATGATCAAGAATAGAATGATGGGGATGGTTAATTGGTCAGGTTGGATTTGTCCTGCTTTTATGTGCAGGATATATCTGGGCAATTTTCCATTTTCTCGAATAGATGCCAGTGTTGTAACTGTACTGGCAGAGCTTGGCTAGAGGAGGAGCAAGTTCTGGAGCACAAGAGTTCAGTACTACTGCAGGAAGGTTGTCAGGACCTGTCACCTTTGCAGTATCCAGTATCTCCAACCATTTCTTGATATCACATGGAATGAATCAAATTTGCTGAAGTATTTGTAATGCTGGGGAATACTAGAGGAGGCCAAGATGACTGAAGATTTCGGTGAATGCTTTAGCCTTAACTGATGCTGAGTGCTTTGGCTTTGCACTAAAGTGTTGGCCTCTTCCATCATTGACAAGAGGATATTTGTGAGGCCTTCTTCTCCTTTGAGTTGTTTAATTGTCCATCACTCTTCACGACTGGATGTGGCAGGACTGCAGAGCTTAGATCTGATCTAATAGTTTTGAGATCACTTAGTTCTGTTTATCATGAGCTGCTTATGCTGTTTGGCATGTAAGTAGTCCTGTTTGGTAGCTTCACCAAGTTGGCACCTTATTTTTAAGACTGTCTGTTGCTACTCTGGGCATGCCCCCCTGTACTCTCCATTTGACCAAAGTTAATCTTCTGGTTTGATAGTAATGGTTGAGTGCTGGGTATGTGGACCAAGAGGTAATAGATTCTGCTGCTGTTGATGGCCCAAAGTGCCTCATGGATGCCCAGTCTTGAGTTGCTAGATCTGTTCAAAGTCTGTCTCATTTAGCACAGTAATAGTGTCACACAACAGAATAGAGGTTATTCTCTCAGTGTCTACCTGAATTAAGTTCCAATATAATTGTGGGAACACAATCACTTAAATGGTCATATTGGCTAATCTCACCACATTGGCAGCATCACTTAAAGGTCAATAACACATTGATCAATAGCTTACCCATGACTAATAATCAGATGTTCATTTGATAGAAGAAACTAGCCTTTTTGTTCTGATGCAGAACAACCTAATACACTTTCCATTATATTGATTCAGATTATATATTAGTCAGATTTTTCTGGCAATGCCCTTACTCTGCCATATTTCAACAAATTCCAATACATTTGTTTGCCATAGTCAACCTTTCCAGAATTGGTTAGTTGTGATTTATTGCCATTACAAACACATGACACTGTTGAGTTGCTTGGATTGTAATGCCATCAAGATGTTTCTACTGAGGATACAAAACTAACAGGGGTATAATTCTGACCTCGTTCAAAAAGTTGAAATTAGAGCTCTGTGTCCAAACATAAATTTCAACCATATCACCCATGAGAGTGATATTGGTGGCTTTAATTGCAAAGGAGTTCATAAAATCAGTGTCAGCAAGTTTATCTGCTTAGAACTCCAAAGGAAACTGCAGACTAAGTGGTAATCATGAAGGACATCAGAGTTAGCACAATAAGGAGCAGAAATGCTGTGCAAGCACATAGCAGTTTCACACAGCACTGTGAAAACATTTCATTTCAGTTTCCTTTTCAATCTTCATTGTGCTAATTTCCCATCCTTGATATCTTGCTGGGTGTAGTCTCCCATGAAATTAACAGCTTTCTGGCATCTTTTTCAACTGACCGTTATTCCTTACATATGAGTTCAGACAATGAATGTCCCAGGCAGCAACATTAAGGTATAATATATGAGAGTTGAAATTTATCTGACCCAACATTCAACTATACGTATTAATCACCAGGAAACCACACTCAAGAACAGACATTGCTGGATGGCATGCTCTCGGCTCAGTAATCACAGCATTCTAATCAAATCTGCCATCATTTGGTTTGCATGAGTCAGCATTACACTTGGATGGTGTCATTATTGGTTTGACGTCTGGGAAGATCACATTATGCGAGAAGTTCCTTGCATACAAATGTGCTGCAGACACATTCACATGAAGGGAGTGCACACTTGACAATCCAATGCTGTAACAAGTGATAGACTAAGAAGAACAAGTCCTTTCATCAAACTTGTATGCATCAGAACTTAGTATATAGTCAGTGAATGGAAAACTACAATTTTTTCTGTTGGGTCTCTGTAGTTTTTACAGACATGGAACTGAATTTAATAATTCTGTCAGTAACCCCTCCATCAGCCCCAGAAAATTTTGTTGACGGGCAACATTGCCATTGCATTTTTGGAAGTCAAGAAGAATGTAGTACAGCTTTCAAATGGTTAACTGCCCACATCAAAAATTCCATTCCTTTAAGGATGAGGTCCCATCTCCAAGATTCACTACTTCACCTCTTCAGTTACAGCAATATCGCTGGGAGTGATGGCTACTGCTGGAACTACAGCAGGCCTTGGTTAGCCACCACGGAGGAGAATTTAGGATTATGGGAAAATTAAAAAGAAAGAATTGCAGATGCTGGAAACCTTACACAAGAACAGAAATTGCTAGAGAAACTCAGCAGATCTGTCATCAAGTGGATAGAGAAAGACAGAGAATCCCAGGATTAAAGGTAATCATGTGGGACCTTCTGGGGTCAGACTGTGGCAAAGAGAAGGAGGTCGTCTCAACAGGGAGGGTGCTGCTGTCAGTTGATCATCCATGGGCCACAGGATGCACCCAAACAGGGGAACTTTATCTTTGAATCTCAAAGAAGACCACCAGACTCTGCTGAGTAATTTCCCATGTGGCACAGATTCATCTCCCCACTTTACAGGCAGTGGGTCAAAATTCTGAAATTCACTCCTTAATGCCATTGTGAGTCTGCTGACACAGCACATGGATTGCAGTGATTCAAGAAGGCAGCTCACTACCACCTTCTCAAAGGAGAAAGTGAGGACTGCAGATGCTGGAGATCAGAGCTGAAAATGTGTTGCTGGAAAAGTGCAGCAGGTCAGGCAGCATCCAAGGAGCAGGAGAATCGACGTTTCGGGCATGAGCCCTTCTTCAGGAATGAGGAAAGTGTGCCAAGCAGGCTAAGATAAAAGGTAGGGAGGAGGGACTTGGGGGAGGGGCGTTGGAAATGCGATAGGTGGAAGGAGGTTAAGGTGAGGGTGATAGGCCGGAGTGGGGGTGGGGGCGGAGAGGTCAGGAAGAAGATTGCAGGTTAGGAAGGTGGTGCTGAGTTCGAGGGTTGGGACTGAGACAAGGTGGGGGGAGGGGAAATGAGGAAACTGGAGAAATCTGAGTTCATTCCTTGTGGTTGGAGGGTTCCTAGGCGGAAGATGAGGCGCTCTTTCTCTAGCCGTCGTGTTGCTATGGTCTGGCGATGGAGGAGTCCAAGGAACTGCATGTCCTTGGTGGAATGGGAGGGGGAGTTGAAGTGTTGAGCCACGGGGTGGTTGGGTTGGTTGGTCCGGGTATCCCAGAGGTGTTCTCTGAAATGTTCCGCAAGGAGGCGGCCTGTCTCCCCATAGCAACACGACGGCTAGAGAAAGAGCGCCTCATCTTCCGCCTAGGAACCCTCCATCCACAAGGGATGAACTCAGATTTCTCCAGTTCCCTCATTTCCCCTCCCCCATCTTGTCTCAGTCCCAACCCTCGAACTCAGCACCACCTTCCTAACCTGCAATCTTCTTCCTGACCACCCCCACCCCCACTCCAGCCTCTCACCCTCACCTTAACCTCCTTCCACCTATCGCATTTCCAACACCCCTCCCCCAAGTCCCTCCTCCCTATCTTTTATCTTAGCCTGCTTGGCACACTTTCCTCATTCCTGAAGAAGGGCTCATACCCAAAATGTCGATTCTCCTGCTCCTTGGATGCTGCCTGACCTGCTGCACTTTTCCAGCAACACATTTTCAGCACCACCTTCTCAAAGGCAAGTAAGGACCAGGAATAAATGCTGGCTGAGTGAATGATGCCTACATCCCATGAGTGATTTTAAGAATAAATCCTTAACTTTTTCTTAATAGTCACTTAAAAGCCTCACTTGGGCCTTTGGACAGGAAATCTGTTTTGTACTACTGAGTTTATTTGTAATTTGTTTTATCATTTATTGACCATAAGACCCTAAGATGTAAGAGCAGAAGTACATCATTCAGCCAACTGAGTCTGCTCTGCCATTCAATGAGATCATGACTGTTCTTAGATTAGATTAGATTACTTACAGTGTGGAAACAGGCCCTTCGGCCCAACAAGTCCACACCGCCCCGCCGAAGCGCAACCCACCCATACCCCTACATCTACCCCTTACCTAACACTACGGGCAATTTAGCATGGCCAATTCACCTGACCTGCACATCTTTGGACTGTGGGAGGAAACCGGAGCACCCGGAGGAAACCCACGCAGACACGGGGAGAATGTGCAAACTCCACACAGAGAGTCACCTGAGGCGGGAATTGAACCCGGGTCGCTGGCGCTGTGAGGCAGCAGTGCTAACCACTGTGCCACTGTTCTGATAATCCTCAACATTACTTTCCTACCTTTTCCCCCTAACCCTTGTGGCCTTTACTGATTACTGTCTATCTCAGCCTTGAATATACTTATTGACCCAATTTCTACAGCCCTATGCAGAAAGGAATTCCACAAATTCCCTACCTGCTAAGAGAAGTAATTCCTCCTCATTTCTGTATTAAATGGGTGACCCTTTATTCTGAGATTTTGTCCTCTCATCCTAGATTCTCACTCAGGGGAAGCAACTTTTTTTTTCTACCCTGTCAAGTCTTCAATGAATCTTGCATGTCTCAATAAGGTTGCCTCTCATTTTTCTATATTCCAACAGTATTGGCCCAATCTATTCAGTCTCACCTCATAAGAAAAATGCTCCATACTCAGTACTAACCTAATGAACGTTCTCAGGATTGTATCCAATGCCAGTGTATTGTTTATTAGACAGGGGTCCCAAAAGTATTCATAGTAATTCAGCAGTGGACTGACTAGTGTCTTGTATAATTTTAACAAAAATATCTTACTCTTATACTGCATTCTATTTGAAATAAAGAATAATATTCCACTTGCCTTCTGTATAACCCACTGAAAGTGAGGCGATGGCCGAGGGGTATTTTTTTTTAGATTAGATTACTTACAGTGTGGAAACAGGCCCTTCGGCCCAACAAGTCCACACCACCCCGCCGAAGCGCAACCCACCCATACCCCTACATCTACCCCTTACCTAACACTACGGGCAATTTAGCATGGCCAATTCACCTGACCTGCACATCTTTGGACTGTGGGAGGAAACTGGAGCACCCAGAGGAAACCCACGCAGACACGGGGAGAATGTGCAAACTCCACACAGAGTCGCCTGAGGCAGGAATTGAACCCAGGTCTCTGGCGCTGTGAGGCAGCAGTGCTAACCACTGTGCAACCGTGCCGCCCAATAATACTACCAGGCCATCACATCCCAATATCATTAGGCTATTAATCCAGAGATCCAGGAAATGTTCTGGGGTCCTGGGTTCAAATCTGGCCAAAAATGGAATTTGAAATCAGTAAATTTAAAAAGAATTTCTGAAGTTAAGAGTCTCATAATGATCAGGACACCATTGTTGATTGTCAGGAAAAAACCATCTGGTTCACTAATGTCCTTTAGGAAGAGAAACTGCCATCCTTACCTGATCTGGTGTACATATGACTCCAGACCCACAGCACTGTGGTTGGCTCTTAACTGCCCTCTGGGCAATTAGGGATGGGCAATAAATGCCCATGTCAGTAACATCCACACCCCATGAATGAATAAAAAAATGGAAATTAGAAACTAATGTTTTTCTGACATTCGCACAAAAAATACCAAATCCACAGTTTGGGAGCTTTCTTCATGACAGGCCCAATTAATGTTACATCCTAAACATTTCCAGATGACCATCTATTCAACAGTACAAGGGGATCCCCACATCAATGAGTGTTATTTGAATAATCAGCCATAGACATGAAATGTTTATGACTGACTTCAATTTTACTTCACTATTGTCCTATTTCTGCAGTCTTTCTCCAATCAGATAAAATTCAGCACATCAATTATTCTTGCTAAAGTGCATAATCTCACATTCTAACAAATTATATTCCATCTGATAATTTTTTGCCCACTCGTTTAACATGCCAATATTCCCCTTTGTGACTCTTTGTGTCATCCTTACCATTTACCTTCCCAACTTTTTTTTGTGTCTTTTTCAAACTTGGTTACAAAACATTCACTTTCCACGTTAAAGTCATTAACATTGATTTGTAAACGATTGTGGCCCCAGCACAGATCCTTGTGGCACTTCATTGATTGCAGGTTGCCATCCTGAAAATGCCCCCTTTAACCCAATTCCTTGTCTTCCATTAGTTAGCCAATCATCTATCCATGTTAATATATTATCCCCAACACAATGGTTGTGGGTTGCGCTTTTAGTGGCGCATGCATTATTTTCAGCAACTCTGTCTTCTATAGTGGCAGTTTCAATCACACGACAAAGCCAACTTTGTCAGTCTGAGCATTTTAAACTGTTTACTCATTCTTTTGTCTACTTTTTTCTCCCTCTGATGTAATCTATCTAGTCAAATTCATTTTATCTCAGAAAAATTATAGACAGGTACTCCAAGTCCTTTGCCTTCCCTCTTGATTTCACTTGCATTAGAATGTTTAACGTAATTGTTGTTTGAAATAGTTTTTTTGCTTTTGGTACTTTTAAACAACTCATGTATTTGAATGTTGGACAAATATTCACATTAATTACTATCAGATCTTATTAACAAATAGTCAAAGTTGCTGTTCCATTTTTCTCAATATTTTCTCTTGAATGTACATAAGCACACTCTGAATGTTATTCGTTCTAACTTTGACAATGAATGAAGGCAGGCTATTTGACTGTGGGGAATATTCCACTTCCAGCAGAGATTGCTGAATAGCAAAACAACCGTGGAAACCCTGGCTGAGTTGACATTTGCTAACTCAGAAATGGTTTGAGACTTGTATCAGAATCACAACGATGGCAGTACACAAGTGTAGAGGCAAGTCAGGCTGCTCAGGCCAATATTTCTTCAGGAATTGAATCTAATATATAGCTGTTTATTTACTTGAGGATTTAATGCAGTCCAAAGCTTAAGAATTTCTGTAACCTTTTCCACTTCCCTGGTAATACCATCTGTGGTAAATCTTTAAAATCACACTTGCAGTATCATTACATGCAGTATGTGAAGGAGCTTTGGCTCTGAAATCTTAGTAACATCTTAAAAATAAGAAACCATATTTTGCTACATTGAATCCTACACAATATGAACTCAAAACAATTATTGCAAATGGAATAGAAAATGCTGTAAATAAAATGCCATCAAACACATTTCTAGCAGAGAATTCTGTTTAGCAAATTAACAGTGAGAATCTTGGCTGATCCTCCTCTGCTAAACTAAAAATGTCTTACTGGCTTCAATATATGCACTCACCCCACTCGGTCACTACATCACCACGTTGCTTGATGAGACAGTTTCCCTGCTGGTGGACAGAAAGGAAATGGAAGGCAATTCATTCTCAAAAGCCCCCATTCTAACCCTGTCTATTGGTCTGTAGTGGAGAGTAATAAAACAGATGCACCAGACATTTACAAAATGGCCACATTACAATAATAGGTAACCATAGATGACTGTTGAGAGTGTTTTGCTGGAAAAACACAACAGGTCAAGCAGCATCCGAGGAGCAGGAAAATCGATGTTGCGGGTGAGAACCCTTCCTGATGAAGGGCTCTGGTCCAAAACATCAATTTTCCTGCTCTTCGAATGTGGCCAGACCTGCTGTGCCTTTCCAGCAACACACTCTCAACTCTGATCTCCAGCATCTGCAGACATCACTGTCACCAACATTAGATGACTGCCCCACCATATTGGACCTTGCCACTCTCTTAAATACACAAAGTTGAACATGGGTTAAGTGGTCATTAAAAGATCACTTATAGTCTTCAATTGGCCTCTGGTGAGAAGAACATTTTGGATTTTATCAAGCCAGTCTTTTTTGGGAATGAAATGGGAACTCCAACTCCTATGTTCTCCCCCTGTTCTATGGCACCTGCCCCTCCCCGACCCTTGCCACATGGTCCACTCCCAAAGACAGAATCAAATTCCATTCAGCATCAAAACATAACAATAAAATGGAAAGATCCAAAGAGCATCAATTTTTCTCCTTGGACTTATCATAAAGTAGAGTTGGAATCCCCTATATTGGTTAGTACCCAATTTCTATGTAAGCATTTAGGTTGAATCAAATGATCCAAAGAATCCAACGAAAGTTAAATTGGCCTGGAGGAGGAATGGGTCAGATCCAGATTCCCTAATTTTGTATTGATGTAAGAGCTGGATATTAGTTGGGAATGTTACATGTGCAAAAATACCATCAAATGTTGGCCAGAATGACATCAGGAGTTTAGAAGTTGGGAATACTTTCATAGATATGTTTTGTGTTGAGTTCTGGGTAAAGGGTAACCAGGAGGACCTAGAGGTCTGAGTTAGGAATAAGGCCCGAGAGTTCATTATGGCAAATGGTAATTATGGCAGTGTTTACCATTTTTATATTTACAAGCTATTTAGTCTCAGTTTTCCTCAGACAATCATCACTGCCACTCACTGTCTCAAGGCAAAGCAAGGTTGTAGCAGAAACCAGAAGTGGGTTGAGTGCCAGCTATTAGCATTTCTATTTAATCACAGCCTACTTCAGATCTGGGTAAATGACACCTCCTGCTTATCCTTTACCAAGATTCTGTTTGGTTTGATTCACTGCAGAAGTGTGCACACATCGGACACCATATTGCTCCCAAAATACCACTGGTAGTGGCCAATGGATGCTCGTTATCCCAATTTCATACATTGTTAAATTCTGTAGCTGAGTTTACAGTTATAAAATATACAAAGAATACATAGCTATTGTGTGTAAACATGCCCACTGTTGACAAATTAGTTGGCTGAAGAATAAAACATTTTTCCAGTTTGAACTTGGCATTGTTTGTAATATTTTCAGGGATGCCTGAGTTTTTCTCTTATTTTCACATCTGCTGCTTTCAAGGTGTTGACTCTTGAGATTGAAATCTAAACCACAGTTTGATTGAATGGGTGTTGGAACCACCCCATATAAACCAAGGAGCTGTTTAATTTCAATGCTTAGTTGATAAGCAGTATAAAAAGCATTTCAGTAGAATCTGACTCATTCTTCATCTAATATCCTTATGCACACAATTTCCAACAATAGTCAAATAATAGCAAACAGAAGCATTGGCTCTAAAGGCTTGTGGCCTTCCTAACACAGACTCATAATGATTAAAGATTGTATGCCAGTTGTGAGACAGTTGGTACTACAAGCATTTCCATGGCCAGAAGGTTAAAGATACAAATCCCATGCTGGAGAGTAAAATACAAATATTAAGGCTGAAATTCCAGTGCAGTACAGAACAAGAGCTGCACTGTCCTTTGGATTAAATATTAAATTGTGGCATTGTCTGTCCTCTCAGATGGATGTTAAAGATCCCATGGTCTATTTTGAAGAAAAGTAGTAAAGTGATCAACTATTTAGTCCTTATCATATTGTTGAATGAGGAAGCTCTTGTGTGCAATTTAGCTGTGGGATTTCTTTTGATATCACATGACTACATTTTAATAATATTTTCTTTATGAAAAGAACTTTGAGACAGCCAAAGGTCATGCAAAGTGTTGTATAAATGTAAGTTCCTTCTTTATAACGTGACTATTGCTGTCCTAACTGAATCAGCTAGCTTGAAACATCTTTCCTGATGTAATGAACCATATTTTTTCACTGCACAGCTATAAATTTCTGTTCAGAAGATGCACTGAGCATTTAATGTGTTAATAATTTGGTCACAAGTTCTGTTGTGGTCAGAAAATAATCATTACTCCTGAATCATGCTAGCCAAATGTTGGTCAATTACAGTTCCAAGTCAGCCATATGTCATCTATTATTTTCATTATTTTGTAATCAGTGATGTGAAATGGTGTTTGGAATCTTGTAGAGGCAATGAGGATCAGAGATACTGATGAAAGTCCCATGTCACCTCCTAGGTGACATAGGCTTAAGGCCATGTCATACCCACAAAATCAGCTAACACAACTGATTAGTTGATCAACAATTGATAGGCAGTGGTTGATGACAAGATACAGAAGCTGACTTTACCAAAGTTAATAAGGAAAGGCTTAGCAAGCTTGTTATTGCCTCTATACCAATCATACCAGGCAAACTAACTACTTACCATAGGTATGACAACCCATACGGGGATGCTACGGGGAGAATGCTGGCAAGTGGAGCTGAAATGCGCATCAGCCATGATTGAATGGCGGAGTGGACTCGATGGGCCGAATGGCCTTACTTCCACTCCTATGTCTTATGGTCTTATACATTGGCATTATCCATCTTAAATGTCAACATGGATCCTTGGTATAGACATTGCAAACTTATGAAATCATTGAAACAGATAGACCACTTATCATGGCATTTGTCAATTGTGATATAATGTGTGTGATATATATGTAAATAAATAATTTACTTGTTGAGTTTAAATTTTTGAATTTGGATGAGTGGCATTTGTGTTTTCAGTGTGTGTGAAGGGGTCTATTGATTAACTTGCTAAGTATTTCTCTAGCATTGGTGTTTTCATTTAAAACACACTGTGAGAGAAAGTTGTAGAAACTACTGGGCTTTTCTTTACATTGAGGTAATTTTTGACTGAAGAAAGTAAACAATTCTGCATTAAGCTCAATTTAGAAGGTCAGCATTTTCTTTAGTTTCGGGGAAACACTCAATAGCTTGAAAAAGAAAGATTTTTTATTTTCAGTTTGGACAGTTCTGCAGAAGTCTTCGCTATGACTGAATAAGTAAAGCAATGGGTCCTGAGAAAGGAGAAAATAGTTTAGAATTATTAAGAACAGGTTCCCTTGGCATAAGGAATTTAATAAGAAAATTCCAGACCAGAAGGTTTTGCTTAAAATGCTGAAGGGATTACTTGAAGCTGAGAAAGTTTATGTTCAATTACATGATGCATCAAAGAAAAGTCAAATTCTCACAACTAAGGCAAGACTTTTACAATTAAAAACAGGGCCTTGGATAGTTGTAAAACAAAGAGACGTAAGGGTTCAGGTACATTATTCTTTGACGTTTGCATCACATATACTGTAGATAGGTTGGCTGAGAAAGTGTTTAGCATGCTTGCCTTCTTTGCTTATTCCTTTGAGTTCACAAGTTGAGACTTTATGTTGAAGTTGTAGAGGATGCTGGAATACTATCTCCAGTTCTATCCGTTCTGTTATAGGAAAGATATTACTAAGCTGGAGAGGGTTCAGAAAAGATTTACCAAGATGTTGCTGGGAATGGAGGATTTATGTTACAAGTAAAGGCTGGGTAGGCTGGGACTTTTATCATTGGAGCACTGGAGGTTAAGAAGTGACCTTACAGAGGCTTATAAAATCATGAGGGTACAGATAAAGGTGAATAGCAGGTGTTTTTTTCCCCCTACTTGGGGGATTTCAAGACTGGGGGGGGATACTTTTAAGGTAACAGAAGAAAGATTTAATAAAAAAAAGGCATGCAATTTTTGTTACTCAGAGAGTTCATGTGTGGAATGAACTTCCAGAGGAAGTGGTATATGCGGGTACACAGTTAAAACATTTAAAAGACATTTAGGTAAGTACACAAATAAGAAATGATTGGAGGGATATGGGTCAAGGGCAGTCAGATAGGACTAGTTTAGTTTGGATTATAGTTGGCATGGACTGGTTGGATCGAAGGGTCTGTTTATATGCTGTTGACTAGGTAACTCTATGATTCAAAAAGTAGATTTGAAGCCTCAGATAAGTTAAACTCTATGTTGGATATATAAAGAGAATGTGTGAGTACTGTAACGGGTTGCTGTTGGGAATAATGGGTCATGTATTTTGAAATTGTTATTTATGTTATATGTAAATAGCTTGTTTATATTATTTGATTAGATTAAATTAGATTCCCTACAGTGTGGAAACAGGCCCTTCGACTCAACCATTCCACACCGACTCTCTGAAGAGTAACCCACCCAGACCCATTTCCCTCTGACTAATGCACCTAACACTATGGGCAATTTAGCATGGCCAATTCACCTGACCTCCTCAACTTTGGACTGTGGGAGAAAACCGGAGCACCCAGAGGAAACCCACGCAGACATGGGGAGAATGTGCAAACTCCACACAGACAGTCGCCTGAGGTTGGAATTGAACCTGGGACCCTGGTGCTGTGAGACTGCAGTGCTAACCCTGCCATATTATCTTAATTTCCTTTTGTGTAATTAACTTCTCTTTTATTGCTAAAACCAAATCTGCAGCAGTGTATTCTGTGAAGGACAGCCTCATTAAAAATAAGAAAAACAAAATTTGATCTTTAAAGCCAGACTACAAACTAGGATCTGACATGTACAGGAATAATTTCACATGGGATCATAGCACAACATCCACAAATCTCCATATTTTAACAATCCATGAGATAATATACCTGTCATTTACAACATCAATCTTATATATTTCAGTCACAGCAAGGCAGAACAGATATAGCAAGCTGTATCAGAAGATGATCAGCTACAATAACTCAAAAATATAATCAGCAGACTGCCTAAACATATCCAGCCGGTCCCAAACTAACCCATTCATTCTGGTCACTTATACATGAACTAGGAGTTTCTAAGAATGTGGTTTTCAAAGGAAAACAAGTTGTAATTTCACAAGCTCTACATCAAGATATGCTAGACCATAGACACAGGACACAGTAAAAATCAAGAGGCTGGTGCATAAATCCATATATTGGCCCAGCATTAATAAGGGCATTGATTAACTAATCAGGTTGTGTTAGACATGTCAATTCCATGAACTTCAACAATCAAGAGATACATTACTTCCTCTCAAGATTCCCTCTGAGCCATAGTGTGAGATTGTACATATACAGGATCACATACAGGTGACTATTTCACAAATGCTCTTTTGTGCGAAAAATGAAAGAAAACTGCAGAGCAATAGTTGTTGACATGGTGGCCAATATATTTAGTATCAACGAGGTAAAAACAATGACTGCAGATGCTGGAAACCAGATTCTGGATTAGTGGTGCTGGAAGAGCACAGCAGTTCAGGCAGCATCCAAGTGGCTTCGAAATCAACGTTTCAGGCAAAAGCCCTTCATCAGGAATAAAAGGATGAAGGGTTTTTGCCCGAAACGTTGATTTCGAAGCTACTTGGATGCTGCCTGAATTGCTGTGTGTTTCCAGCACCACTAATCCAGAATATATTTAGTATGTTCACCATACCTCAACAATTTTGTTTGACAATGGTCTACAGTGGCTGAGTCCATACATCCAGGGCATGTGCAGGAACTGGGCTTTTCAACCTATCACACTCTCTTCTTTGTATTCTCAGATGAATGGTCTTGCAGACCATTCTCTTCATTCTGCTAAATCCACAATTATGAAATGTGAAGCCATTAGTCAAGCTTTTCAGAAAGCTATATTAAATCCTACATTCTACTTCTCTAGGCAATGGTTCACGTTAACTGGCAGCTCTTATGTTTAGAAGACAGATCCACACAGTTCTTGCCTCCTACACTCTCATCTCACAACTACATTTACATGATGCATTGTTGGAACACGAGAAATTGATGCAAGCACATGATCAACAAGCGTGAAGACAATCATCCCAATTTGAACGATTTCATTACAAACTAACTAAGATTTTTTTAAAAACAGATGGGTTCATCGTTCTGTCCAGTCTAGGTCATATGACATTGTAATGGACTGTAGTCAAGTCCTGTGAAGAAATAGATGACATATCCATACTGCATATCATCAACTACTCGTGACACAGGATGACAACTCGGATGCTGACATTGTCATGCCAGACAACAACCACACATCTACCACAAATTATATACATCCATCTGCAATGACAGATGGTACACTGCAGAGTGAAGATCCACTGCCAAGTCATAATAACTGCATAAGGACTGATCTGCTTGTGTATTACATCCACCAAGCAATAATCTGAATGTAAAGAGACAATGAGCTGAATGTTACCAAAAATCAACCAAGTGTCATTGTGTTTTGGAGAGAGTCTCTTTTTTTGAGGATGAGTGTTTCTCGCATGACTATCCCAAACTCACCTTATTGACTAGCATAATGTCCCTGTATTGCCAGTAGCCTGGTTTTCCCATTTGCTGTAGCTGGAAGTATTCACCACAACGGAGGTTTTGTGGGGTCCCTTTTGCTGGTGCAATATATAAAAGAACTTTGACACTCAATGAAGTACTCAGCTGCCCAGGCAAGTTATGGCAATCTGGAACAGCTCTGTATGGTTTGAGACATTTGCGTCACTCCACTATGATAATCCCCTCTGCATCTCAGCATTCTGCCTCCAATCTTAACAATTAATTTCCCCATCCTCCTTCATGCAGAACACCTTCTTCACTGTCAGTGTTCAGACTCTCAGGACTGACTAGGGTCCATTTCCTTGAGCAACTTAGCAGCCCCAAATGATGAATGCCCAAACCCTTGAGTAATATCTGTACAGTTCTCCTTCTGTGTTCCTGCTACCGTCCAGAGTGACACCATTGGACTATCAGAGCTGATTGTGACCTATTTTTTCAAATGTAGAAATGTAGACCCCTAACCCTAACCACCCTGGCAATCTGATTTGCAATGTCTATTCCCATGCACTGTTATCTAAAGCTGCCCTTGAATTATAGTGTAGGGACCCCCTGACGAAAGGGTATCTTCCTGGGCTTGACTGAGGACCATTTCCCCTCAAACTTTGGGGCATTGAATGTACTTTAAGTAAATAGCCATGTCATCAGCCTGTATGTCACTGGTACATAGTGCAGGTGTGACATTGATGTAGCACTGTAACTTACAGTAACATGTCCACCTAGGGAGTGAGCTCTGAGACATTGGTGCTGGATGCCAAATATGGAAGTCCAGAGGAGCAAGTGGCAAGATGGAGTTATCAGGTAGCCACTCTGACTTCCATGCTGGGAATTCATGGTATCAAGTTTGTACTTAGTGGATGGGAAATTGGGAGAGTGAATATTAATGAGGTGAGATTATATAATAACAATAGTAACAACACATAATAATCCTTAATAATATGCTTCACTGGTGTCTAGCAAAAATCTCTTCTTGATGTCCCTAAGACTGGAAATTGTGACTTTTTGATTTCAGAACCGAGAATGACCTCATTCAACATCTCAATCAATTTTCCCAAATTTTCTCCACAGGTCACATTGATAAGGGCTTGGGAAGATTCCACATAACATAGACATATATATCTCCCTAAATATCACCAAAATAAGATGCGCATTCTTTAAAGGGAAATGGGAGGATGTTGAATTATAGCACAGATTCCAAACCAGGCAGGTTTTTAAGACACTTGAATGACATTATGGCATCTGACATTCCAGGATAAAGGTATTTATTCATACTTTCTGAATAACAGAGTCAATATAGCATTTTCAATCAATTGATCAGGTGTATATAACATACAGCAACATTCATAAATTCATAACTCCATGAATATGAAACAGGAAGGCAGATTATTACCTGAATGACAATAGATTAGGGTGTGGGGATGTCCGATGTGATCTGGGGGGTCCTTGTACACCAGTGGCTGAAAGAAAGCACACAAGTGCAGCAGCCAATGAAGAAGACAAATGCTTTATTGGCTTTCATGGCAAGAAGATTTGAGTTTGGAGCAGGATTGGCTTTCTATAATTGGGCAGGGCCTTGGTGAGTGTACACCTAGAGTATTGTATATACTTTTTGTCTCCATTTTTGACAAAATATGTTCTGGCTATTGAGAGAATGAAGTCTAGATTTTTTAGACTGATTCCTGGGGTGGCAGGACTGTTGCATGAAGAGACACAGAATCAGTTCGAGCTATATTTACTGAAGTTTAGAAGTATGGGAGGTATGCCAAAGAAATCTACAACATTCTACTAGGACTAGACATGGTAAACACAGAAAAGATGTTCCTGATGACCAGGGAATCCAAAGCCAGGGATCATAGTTTGAGGATATATGATAGGCTATTTAGGACTGAGATAAGGAGAAATGTCTTCACTCAGAAAGTGGTGAGCCTGTGGAATTCTTTGCACAGCAAGTAGTTGAAGTCAAAACATTGAATATTTTCAAAACGGAGTTATATATTCAAATTTATGTCTAAAGAGGTCAAAGAGAATAGGGAGAAAGTGCGAAACATGGTATTGAGTTGAATGATCAGCCATGACCTGAGAGTCACAGAGATATACAACACAGAAACAGACCTTTCAATCCAACTTGTCCATGCCGACCAAATATCCTAACCTAATCTAGTCCCATTTGCCAGCATTTGGCCCGTATCCCTCTAAACCCTTCCGATTCATATACCCATCCAGATGCCTTTTAAAC
Source organism: Chiloscyllium punctatum (assembly GCF_047496795.1). NCBI lineage: Eukaryota > Metazoa > Chordata > Chondrichthyes > Orectolobiformes > Hemiscylliidae > Chiloscyllium > Chiloscyllium punctatum. The sequence goes on along the minus strand of NC_092763.1, from coordinate 57,122,152 downwards.
GCTGTAATTGTACGAGCCTCCATCACTTCCTCTGGCAGCTCATTCCATACACATACCACTCTCTGAGTGAAAATGTTGCCCCTTAGGTCTCTTTTATATCTTTACCCTCTCACCCTGAAACTATGTCCTCTAATTCTGGACTCCCCCATCCCAGGGAAAAAGACTTTGTCTATTTATCCTATCTATGCCCCTCATTATTTGATAAAGCTTTATAAAACCACCTCTCAGCCTCCATCACTCCAGGGAAAACAGTCCCAGCCTATTCAGCCTCTCCCTATTGCTCACATCCTTTCATGTTTCACAACATACTTCAGATAGGAAGGAGACCAGAATTGCACCCAATATTTCATTTCCTAAGCAAAGACCTTTGCAGCTGCAACATGACCTCCCAGCTCCCATACTCAATGCTCTTACCAATAAAAGAAAGCATAGCAAATGCCCTTTTCACTATCCTATCTACCTGTGACTGTACTTTCAAGGAACTCTGAACCTGCACTCCAAGGTCTCTTTTTTTCAGCAACATGCCCCAAGACCTTACCATTAAGTGTATAAGTCCTGATTTGGTTTGCTTTTCCAAAGTTTGGCACCTCACGTTTGTCTAAATTAAACTCCATCTGCTACTCCTCAGCCCATTGGCCCATCTGATCAAGATCCTGTTGTAATCTGAGGCAACCTTCTTCTTCCACTACACCTCCAATTTTGGTGTCATCTGCAAACTTACTAGCTGTACCTCTTAAGCTCGCATCCAAAACATTTATGCAAATGACAAAAAGCAGAAGACAGCACCAACCCTTGTGGCACTCCATTGGTCACAGGCCTCCAGCCTGAAAAACAACCCTTCATCACCACCCTTGAGCCAGTTATGTATCCAAATGGCGAGTTCTCCCTGTATTCCATGAAATCAAACTTGCTAACCAGTCTCCCATGAGGAACCTTGTCAAACGCCTTACTGAAGTTCATATAGATCATGTCCACCGCACTGCCTTCATCAATCTTCTTTGTTACTTCTTCAAAAAACTTAATCAAGTTTGTGAGACATGATTTCCCATGCACAAAGCCATGTTGACTATCCCTAATCAGTCCTTGCCTTTCCAAATACATGTACATCCTGACCCTCAGGATTGCCTCTAACAACTTGCCCGACGTCAGGCTCACTGATCTATAGTTCATTGGTTTTTCCTTACCACCTTTCTTAAATAGTGGCACCACATTAGCCAACCTCCAGTCTTCTGGCACCTCACCTGTAACTATCGATGAAACAAATTTCCAGGCAATGAGCCCAGCAATCACTTCCCTAGCTTCTCTTAAGAGTTCTAGGGTACACCTGAACAGGTCCTGGGGATTTATCCACTTTTATGCATTTGAAGACATCTAGCACCTTCTCCTCTGTAATATGGAAATTTTTCAAGTTGACACCATCTATTTCCCCACGTTCTATAACTTCCATGTCTTTCTACATAGTAGGCACTGACCCAAAATGCTTGTTTAATATTGAATAGAATAGTGAAACATGCTAAAATGGTCGAACACCCGACTCCTTCTGTTTTCTATGTTTCTACAAGTGTCAGCCTGTGGTATTGTTACAATGTTAATTTTCATTAAAAAATGTCATCTATATCATTAAGAACCCAACTCTCTGTGGTATATGCTATGCAGACTACCATATGGAAAACCACAATAATTATCAAGGATGATCAGTGTAGAGGGCAGAGGATTCTTCACTTGGTAGTAACACCTGTCAGCTTTGCTGGGTGTTGTGGCATGATTCTATCCTGATATGCTAGAAGACAGACAGGGATGTTCGGCACACTATGTGCTTTAAATGTTCAGTTAGAGACTTCAACTCGCCAAAAGGTAAGAGGGCTGACTTCAAACTTCAACATTTCTGAATTAATTGTGGGGGTATGGAACAGAATCACAAAGGCAAAATGATTTCCACACATTAGAATTAGGTTTTATTGTCACATATGCTCAAGTAAAAGGATACATGAGTACAGTGAAAAATGTACAAAGTCGCCATTTCTGATGCCATCGTAGGGTCCTAGGTAAAAATCTTAGATAAAAATTTAAAAAATAATTTCTAGCCAAATTAATTAATTGCCCCAAGCTCCCCCGCCAACTCCCACAACATCCAACTTGATCTCCATGAGGAATGAATCGCACCCCCTAATATTTATCATATTCTAAGGTGATATTAATATGTTCCAGTATTTAAATTTGAAATATATCCCACATTTATGAGTGGCACTCCCACTATGAGGAATAAACAGTCCACATGAGAGAGACTCAGTGAGAGAAGCTTTGTGGTTTCAACAGAGTTACACATGCTTATGCAAAGTGGGATAAATCCTTAATATGCAATAACTGAATTACTGTTCAAACCTGTCAAAAACTCACAAATCTCACCTAGCTAGACTATCCAAACAAATATTCAATATAAAGCCCTCAGTTACAAATATGATAATATTTGCACACTGCAGAAAAATATCACGTGATCTTATGCTCCATGTCCCGTGATCAAACCTGCAAGAAAACTTGCAATCAGAGTTGGCATACCTGCTGTGCACATGTGATTCTTCTTAATCCGGACTAATAGACAAATCGAGTAAAAGGTTAGATACTTAAAATAGAAAATTGGCAGTCCACTGGGGATTGAGGTCATTGCACAATTTAGCTGCATTCCTTGAAGTACAAGATCATCGCTATAAATAAAAGCCGTATTATCATTTGAATCGACATAACACACAGTGTACCCTTGTGTCATTGAGGCCTGTCATGACGGACTACAAAGAGCTCTTGGCAAAGCTCTCAGTGTACAAAGAAATGGCTGATATAAAATAATGGAACGCATATGATAAGAGTAAAAGTAAAATACGATGGTTGCTGAAAATCTGAAACAAACACAGAATATTGAAGAAATTCAGCAGGTCTGACAACACTTGTGGAGAGCGAAACAGAGTTAATGTTTTGAGTCCAGTATAACTTGTCTTCAGAATCCGGCATGATAAAATTACAAAAGTGTTAATATTATTTTGAATGATAATTTCAGTGCTACTATAAACATCTTACCAGTATTGATACTGTCAATCTTATTGTCTGGACAATCCATAGAAGGTAGAGTCACAGAGTTGTACAGCGTGGAAACAGACCCTTCAGTCCAACTCGTCCAGAACGACCAGGTATTCTGAATAAATCTCGTCCCATTTGCCCACATTTAGCCTATATCCCTCTAAATCCTTCCTATTCATACACCATCCAGATGCACCTTTTAAATGTTCTTATTGTACTAGCCTCCACTACTTCACCTGGCAGCACATTCCGTACACGCACTACCCTCAGTGTGAAAAAATTGCCCCTTAAGTCCCTTTTCATTCTTTCCCCTCTGATTTTAAACCAATGCCCTCTAGTTCTGGATTCCCCCACCACAGGGAAAAGACTTTGTCTATTTACCCTATCCATGCTCCTCATGATTTTATAAACCTCTATAAGGTCACCCCTCAGCCTCCAAAATTCCAGGGAAAATAGCCCCAGTCTATTCAGTCTTTCTCTATAGCTCTAAACGTCTAACATGTTTGAACTCTTCCAAGTTTCATAACATCCTTCCTATAGGAGAGAAATCAGAATTGCACGTAGTATTCCAATAGTTGCCTAACCAATGTCCTACACAGTTGGAATATGACCTCCCAACTCCTCTTTTCTATGCTCTGACCAATAAAGGAAAGCATACCAAATGCCTTCTGCGCTATCCTATCTACCTGTGACTCCACATTCAAGGAGCTTTGAACCTGCACTCCAAAGTCTCTTTGTTCAGCAATGCGCCTCAGGAAGTTATCTTAAAATAGATCTTGCCCTGATTTGCCTTTCCAAAATGCAGCACCTCACATTTTTCTAAATTAAATACCATCTGCCACTTCTCACCTTATTGGCCCATCTGACCAAGATCATATTGTATTCTGAGGTAACCTTCTTTGTTGTCTACTACACTTCCAATTTTGGTGTCTTCAACAAACTTATTAACCATACTTTCCATGTTCAATTCCAAATCATTTATATAATTGACAAAAAGCAGTGGACCCAGCAATGATCTTAGTGGGACATCACTAGTCATAGACTTGCAGTCTGAAAAGTAACCCTCCACTACTGTCTTCTATCTTCAAGCCAGTTATGTACCCAAATAGTTAATTCTCCCTCTATTCTGTGTGACTTAACCTTGTGAAGCAGTCTACCATGAGGAACCTTGTTGAATGCCTTACTGAAGTCCACATACATCATATTCACCATCCAGCCCTCCTCAATCCTCTTCGTTACTTCTTCAAAAAACTCATTCAACTTAGTGAGACATGATTTTTCATGCACAAAGCCATGTTGACTATCTCTAAACAATTCGTCCCTTTCCAAATATGTGTAAATCCTGTCTCTCAGGATTCCCTTCAACACATTGCCAATGTCAGGCTCACCAGTCTATAGTGCCCTGGTTTTTTCTTACCACCTTTCTTAAATGGTGGCATCATGTTAGCCAACCTCCAGTCTTCCGGGACTTCACCTGTGGCTATCTCAGCAAGGGGTCCAGCAATCACTTCCCTAGCTTCCCACAGAGTTCTAGGGCACACATGCGCAGGTCCTGGGAATTTATCGACATTTATGTGTATCAAGGCATCCAGCACCTCCTCCTCTGTAATATCAACATTTTTCAAGGTGTCTAGTAGGTATATCCACATACAGTATAAGCAAATTTTCTTGTCCTCACGTAATAAATTCCACTCCAACAAAGCACTTAACACTATGGCAGTCTCACACTGTTTGGAAAATTAAACTCCTCTACAATAACCATCCTATTATTCCTACAGATAACTGAGATATCCTTATAAATTAGTTTCTCAATTTCCCACTGACTATAAAACAATAAGGAGATCACCCCTTTTTTATTTCTCAGTTACACCCAAATAACTTCCCTGGACTATGTCCAGAAATATCCTTCCTAAGAAGTTTTTTTTTTAAGAATGCATCTATCACATACAGGGTCTGAGCTGTCAAAATAGTTATCCTCAATCAGTAACTAAAAGTAAAAGTGACTGATAACCTTTGCCCCAGACCAATAGTTTTTTCCTCTGAGACTGTCTTTCCCTTTGGGTTTTCATACAAGCAATAGGCATAAGATTATTGACTTGTTTCCCCTACCCTCTCCTAGCACATATAATATTGCTGTTTTATGAATTTAATGGTTCTAATAACTCAGTCCTTTCAATCATTCAAAGTATTTTCTTTGATGATCTGATAAAAAAGTGACCTGTACGTGAACCTTTTTTGTAGATGCCATTTCCACACTTAACCACAGCAATGTTAGCCATCTTCCATTGTGAACATTCACTGCCGTAAGTCTAGCTGAGAGAATAGTAATTCTGAACAGTTGTATTTGTGCACGTGGTTGGTCAGAAAATCTTTCTTCCTAGTTTAACAGTAACAATAAGGAAATGTTCTGTCAGACATCACTGAGAATGAATGGATTGTCAATGCACCTCAATCGGTTGAGTGATTTAGAAAAAAAATTGCATAAAAGGACTAAAGCTAAAACAAGATTCTCATTTCCATATGGCAAATTACAACATTTTTGATTGGAAAGAGTAACTAGCTAACATGGTGGCTCAGTGGTTAGCACTGCTGCCTCAGAGTGCCAGGGACCCAGGTTTGATTCCACGCTTCGGTAGCTGTCTTTGTGGAATTTGCACATTCTCACTATGTCTGTGTGGGTTTCCTCCAGGTGTTCTGGATTCCTGCCACAATCCAAAGATGTGAAGGTTAGGTCGATTGGCCAAGCTAAATTGCCCATAGTGTCCAAGGATGTATAGGTTAAGTCGTTAAGCCATGGGAAATGCAGGTACAGGGATAGGGATGGTCTTCAGAGGGTTGGTATGGACTTGATGGGGCGAATGGCCTGCCTCCACACTGTAGGTATTCTATGATTCTAGAAAAATTAATTTCCATTCAATTTTAATTGATATTAAGGTGTTCATTTCAAGAGGTAGCCTCCTACACACACTGTACTGCCCTGAAGGAGGTAATTGCACGTCCACCACCCATTCCTTCTGGATGGTTCCTCCTGACCCCTGACCCCTGAGATTCATTCTGGTGGGTCCCCTTTGTTCTGCCTTTCTTAATCACAATATTATTGCAGCAGAGGTGGAATTAATCTTTTAACTTGTGGTTAATTTCCAAATTAAGGACCTTGATAGGACAAAGTGTAGCACACTAAGTGTAGCTGGCTGATACTTTACCCTCCCACCTTAAAATGGAGGAGTGCTTGGGGTGGGCCGCAACATCTCACTTGGAGCATTGAGATCGGATCTGGGCACTACATCTTAGGAAGGATATATTGGCCTTGAAGGGGAGTACAACATGGTTCTACAAGAATAATATCTGGACTTTAGGTGTTAAATTATGAGGAGAGATTATACAAATAAGGCTTGTTTTCTTGAAGGTGATTGGGGGTGATCTGATCAAAGTCTCTAAGATATAACAAGGAAAGACAGGTTAGATTATGATAAACTATTTCCACAGGTTCGAGCTGTAAGAATAAGGGAGGCATAGTCTGAGAGTTAGAGCCAGAACATGCAGGAGAGATATTAGGAAGCATGTCTACACAGAAAGGATGGTAGAGGTTTGGGACTTTCTTCCACAAATGGGCAATGGATGCAGAATTAGTTGTTAAACTTAAATCTGAGGTAGGTAAATTCTTGTTAATCAAAGGATTAAAGGATTATGGGCCAAAAGGTATAGTTAACGAGTTCGGCCACAGGTCACCCATGATTTCGTTTAATGATGGGTCAGGCTGGAGGGGCTATATCCTGTTCCTATGAAGACTGGCAGTGGTGAGCTTGCCACCTGCTTTATTTTCCATTCATCCTTCATCCAGCCTTTGTGGGGCCTCAAGATTGGTGCCAAAGTATGATGTCATTCCACATAAGACATTTTGCAGTCAACAAAAATTTTCATGAAAGAGGGAGGCTTTTATAAAACGCCTTTCAGGAGCAAAGTGAAGTAGTGAGGCATTGAGATTAGGCTTTTCAGAGCTAGGGATCTGGGCAACACAAGACAGAGCTATCAATGGTGGAAGAATTAAAATTAGCAGATGCTTAAGAGGACAGAATTGAAAGAGTACAGGTATCACCAAGAAGTTTGGAGCTGAAGATTTCAGAGCTAGGTAAGGGTGAGATCAGAGCGTTCTCAGGCCTACTCAAACTTCCCAGTTTAGTTTTTACATATATTTACATGGTAGTTAGATCTCATCCAAAATTATTTTTTTCTCCTTGAACTCAGCCTTTGTTCATACTGCAAAGTAAATTTAGTTTAGTTTTGATGATAGAAGTGAATCTCATAACAATTAGTATTTGAACCATCATGACTTGCTTACATTGACATTTGACATTAAACAGTGGAGGTAACTTTACAAGAATGTGCAGGTGTGAAGAACTTGGCCATCACTTGCAGTTATCAAAAGATTTAGGTTCGTCAGTATTGGCAAGCTATTGTACATAGGACAAAATTCCATTAATTTCATTCTTGTAATTTTGTAGGTTGAAATCAGGCAATACCATTAAAACTTAGTGCATCATTATTAATTCAATTACGATTTCTGAAATTTTACTGTGTGAAAATTGACCACAGTGTGCATTTGCATTTTAACAGCGAGTGCATTTCAAAAGCTGGGACTTGCTAACAATGTGAAAGCAACTATGTAACTGCAAACACATTCTTTCTAAAGCAGATGAGTTTCTTCAGTTTTGTTAGAATAAAGCATGTTCTGTTGTTAAGTCAAAACATTGACCAGCCTTTCCTTATATTGAAGAAACTATCTAATCTATTATATATTTTCATTTCTTTAAAAAAACTTACAAGCATTTGTCAATCGTTTCTCCTTTCAGGGTGGGATGAATTCATTCAGAAGCTCCAACAGAATGTCATATATGAAGAGCCATGACGTGGAGGTGCCAGTGTCGGACTGGGGTAGACAAAGTTAAAATTACACAACACCAGGTAATAGTCCAACAGGTTTATTTGGAAGCACTAACTTTCAGAGTACCGCTCCTTCATCAGGTGCTTCCAAATAAACCTGTTGGACTATAAACCAGGTGTTGTGTGATGTTTAACTCTATGAAGAGAACGTTAGTCAAATAATTGACAGGCCAATGTTGTAGTTTCATCTCCAGTCCATTACCTCTTGTAGAGTTTGGAATTGGGATACTGAAACTTTTCGCTCTTTGAATCTGATCTTATTCTTCGTTAACATCTACATAGAGATTCTCATTCCAACATCAGTTACTGGATAATGATCGGAAATGTAAATACTTGTTCACTTTTTTTCTTTCCTCAATGCATGGGAAATGACGGCAACTGCCTTCTTCCAAATGCTTACTTATTAGATATAAGATAACTAAAGATCAAAGTTGCAAGATTCTTAGTCTGTATGTTTAGTTCCTTACTGAACAGTACACGCATCAGCTGGGGATACTGAATTCAGGATTTGTCCAAGTAAATAAAGATTTGAAGTCAGCAGTATTTTATGCCTTATGATTTTGCTTGGATGAAAAATATGAATGTTATGAAAACAAGTTATGTTATATATTTATTGCTTTTGCTCAATTTATCCTTTTTATATTCCTTCATCTACAATTGTTATATCAGCATTTATAGAAATCAAAGGAGGTTATTAACGTAAGCATTACCCACTGATAGCAGTCTATCCTTCAGATAACAGTCCACAAATCCTGATAGATTTCAAATGCAAATTCTGAGGATTGATCTCAGCCATATAATAAGCTTATCAACATTTTGTTTTACTGCCAAGCCTGGGTGAAGAGGTTAGGCTCTTAATGCGGGATTACAAAGTGTAGCACATCAAGTATCTTTAGATTGTGTTGCTTCATAATGGATTATTTTATGCTTCTGGAGATGATGAGAAAAGCTGATGGACAGTCCATGTATGACTGTGAAAGGTGATTAGAAAAGAATGATCATAATTCAGCATGCGAACCATTATTCAGGAGCGAATAAATGGGCAGTTCTCACTCAGGAAGAACTCATCCTGTTTCTGGAAACTGCAATTGAATCAAGAGTATCAGACGTTTCGGAGAAGCAAATAATCCAAAACAAAAAAATCTACCTGACTATTGATGTTCTCCAATTTGTATTGGTTATGGTTTGTTTTAAATTCAAGTTTCTTTAAAATCAGTTGTTTTGTTTGGGTCCCATAGATGTGATTGAAAAGTAAATGGAAAACAATCTAATATCATAAGACAACATAACTGCTTCATGTTTTAGTACTTGCACAAAATTACTTCAAGGATGAGAAAATGTAAAACTCAACTCAGTAGCATATTGCTATGAGTTATATTTTTGTTAACAGAAATAGGAAAAAGTAAATTATGAATAGAAAAAAAACCACATAGTTCCTGAAAACTCATACCTTGAATCCAATTCTTCCATTATAGCATACATGTTAAATAGTCTCAATAGACTCCAGTCGACAGTCTATTTCAAATGCTTGTCATGTGCTAAAAGTTATGCCCTCTGATTCAACATGCCTGGTTTAGACTGAAATAATATTATGAGTTGACCTGATCTGTAATCTTAACTAATATTAGCTTCCCCTTTTATGAGATGACCACTAAGCACCCCTTTCCCTGGACAGTAAAGAATTAACTTGATTTTTTTCCTTAATCTAAGATATTTGGAGATATTCCAAATCAGATCAAACAAAAATGTACAGTTACTCTTGAAGTTCTTGGCTCTTACACAGGTTTGTTTTAATTTTGGAGATTGCTTCACTTAGAAGGAAAATGAAGATATATGCTAAATTAGAATCATGTCAACTATCATTTGTCAAAAAGTAATTCAAAATTAATCTTTATTTTCTCCCATAAATGTTTTTCTTCAGAACTAATACTACACAGATGCATCTGGCAGTGAGAGCAGTTCGAAGCTGAATGAAAGCATGATGAATGGGCTTTGATGCTATAATTTCCTTCCATATTCATGCACGACAGCAAGCAAATAACATTGAACATACAGTTAAGATAATGCTGAGAATTGTATCTATTAATATGATTATGCCGAAGCCACAAGTAGCTTCGCTGTTTCACTTGAACAGTTTATTTTATTATAACATTATACATTAAACCTAAATGGTGTCGGAGAATGTTACTTATAATCCAGGTTTGCAAGTGAAACCTGCGATTTAAATAGGATTTGGAAAGGGTTTGCATTACAGAGTATTTATTATTGACAAGTTTATGCTTGAATAACTTAGCTCATACAGTACATGAACAGTTGCAAGAGCTATACTCACCAATAAGTTTTTCAACAGTCAATAAATGACAATATAGCCTGGGCATTTGTCCAGTTATTAGGAATCTGCAAAAAAAAAACATTCAGATGCGCCCTTTAACATTATTTTTGCCCAGTTTTAGTGAAGATTCCAAACATGCCCTCATGTTAAATCTCCATGCATGTGATAATGTGGTGTGTATATAAAAATTAGAATTTACAAATTAGTTTTTTTCTGTCATTCCCTAGTTCACGCTTGTCAATTTTTGTGCGGTTTGAAGGCATGTTTAAAATTGGCTCTGCACTGGTGACTGCAATTGACTGACAGGCCATGGTGACTGAACTTCTGTGCAAGTATCATTTGTTTGACAGAAATTGATATACCTGTTTACTTAGCAGAATCAGACCTCAGTGACCTTAGCAATGGTCTGAAAACAGGGTGGCACAACATGTGTAACCATTGGTTGACTGGATGATCCTGTGTGTATATCTGTGCTGCCAGCAGTAGGACGCTGCACAGGTACTGCAGCAACTGTATGACACAACAACTGACAGACAAAATCAGTCTGCACTGCACACTAAACTGCTTGAAGATGGGTCATTTCAGTCAACTGCCAGTTACACATATCATGTCATTCAGTTTATTCATCACATTTGCATCATTAAGGGTTCAGATACCCTGTTCGGTCACACGGGTATGTACAGACAGTTGAATATGGATTGAAACATTAGATGAATTTTTTACACTGCTTTCTTTCCAAAATGACAGGAATTATTGATTGCACCCACATTGTCATTCACACTCCTGCACTCAATGTCATGTCATTCATAACCTGAAGAGGATTTTATTTCATCAACGCCCAGCAGATAGGTGATCACCAGCACAATACAGCACTACTTTCTGCATTAATGCTATGCGGCAATCTAGCTATTCATAATGATATTGCAACCAGATGGTAATGTGAGGCAATCCTGAACTCTGCTTATATTTTTGACAGCCAAGATTATCTGAAGCTGGACCTGTGAAAGTATGTCAAAAACTGCAGATATTGCCTGAAATTTCATGTTTTTTTTTCTCCACTCTCTAAATTGTGACTTTATCCACCTCAGATGAATAAAAAAGAAATGACTGACAACAATAATTAAATCTATTCCTGGAGGTTTAACCACATGGCTTTCCCTAATGCTCTAGCCACTTGTCAGCTAATGAATTAATCTTTACACTGCACAGCCTTCTTATCTTAATTGGAGAGCAAAAGAGCTTATTAACCATTTGACTGATGTTTCACTGTCAGCTGAACATCTCTCCCTCCAACACCCCTCAATACCGAACTGTTCCTCCATTTTCAATATTTTTATATCTTGTAAAGAAAAATATTCAAATAACATCACAATATGAATGAAGGAAACATTGTGACGCTGGCAAGATAGGAGGCATTTGGGCTCCTGACTCCGTCTACTCCAGGTCGGCTGTATCTGTCTTTCTTTTTTCTTCTTGTCTTCTTTCTTTTTCTTCATCTTCTTCTTGGCAGCGGAGGTGATGTCATTGCGGAGGAGGCTGAACCGGGACTCGTGGACAAATCTACCAGATCATTATATTCAATTATACAAATATTTAGAGACTAAAGAAATGAAATATTGAATATTGTTGAAATGAAAGGAAAACACGTTGCTGAAGCTATGGTAAATATCAGGCTGCTGATATGATATGATATGATATGTATGTTGGCCATAAATCTTAGGAATTCGCTCTTTGAATGAAATAGCATGTGATTCAACCAGTCCATGCTTCCAAGCACAAACCAAAATCTGCTGTTGGATGTGAGTTTTGCAAATGCACAGCACTTTCTGAACAAACCTGAACAAACTAACAACTACATAACGAGCAGTAATCAATAAGTTTGTAATGTGGCTCATTTATATTTACTAGAAGTAGCATAAATTTCTCCACAAGGACCCATTCTCTGCAAACAAAAGGAATATGTTCAAGCCATGAACTATTTGAATTATTAGGGATCTTTAGGATTCCTTCTTGTTATTACCATAGCAACACTTCAGTCAAATAAAACTAAATTGAGTCAAAGTCAAAGAAAACCATAAAGTAAAACCAGGGAAAAATAATTTAATGTAAGTGAGTTTGTTCTGAGAAAGTGTTTTTGGTAAGTTTATATTTATTCTCAGGGTTACAAATAGTTCTCACAGTAATGGGATGAAAAATCAGTAGGGATAAGTGGAGTGTATGTCCTGTAATATATGTGAAGTCACGTACGTACCATGTGTCCCAGAAAAACTCATCTGTAGGAAATGTCAGTAGTTGCACAAGCTTGATATCTGGGTTTTGGAACTTGAGCAGCAGCTGGATTCACTGTTGTTCATCTGCAAGGTAGAGTACTACTTGAGTAATATGTATAGGGAAGTCATAACAATGCAGATCAAATGTCTACATGATGAGAAGGAATGGGTGACTAGCAGACAATCTAAGAAAACCAGGCAGGGAGTACAGTTCTCCCCTGTGTCTAATGTTCTTGCCAATCGGTATTCTATTTTGGAGACTAGTGAAGGTGATTTTGTTTTTCTCATGAGAGTGTAGGCAGAGATAATTGCATGGCACTATGTGACTCAGCCTTATGGATGCAGAGAAAGAAGATCGGAAGAGCTCTACTGATACAGATTTTCATAGTCAGGGGATTAGATAGGTATTTCTGCAGCACAAAACCTGACTCCAGGATAATGCATTGCTTCCCTTGTGTCAGGGTTAAGGATATCACAGAGTAGTTGATGCACATCTTCTGGAGGAGGAGGAGGATCAGTCAGAAGTCATGGTTCACATTGATACCAATGACTTAGGCAGTCAGAGGGAAGAGATCCTGAAAGCAGAATTCAGGGAGTGGAAGAAAATTAAAAAGCAGGACCTCAACAGCAGGAATATCAGGATTATTTCAAGTGCCATGTGTTCGTGAGCTTAGGGACAGAAAGATCAATCACTTAAACACATGGCTAGGGAATTGGTGTATGAGAAGGGACATCAGATTTCTGAGGCATTGGGACCAGTTATGGGCAATGCTAGTCAATTTCACCAGCATTTGCTCCACCACATCCTCTGGATTAAACGGGAGGATTGGAAAACAAATGCTAGTATCCTTCTTGAACCCACTTCAACATGTACTTATTCTGTCATATCCCCTGTAATGTCATTTACAATGTGCTGGATAGTATATCCATATGGCTGAAAAGCTTTATTACCATCAAGTCTCAATAGACAGAGTTTGAGGGGCAGACAACAAAAAACACACTTCAAAGACACTGTGGAGCTTGCCTTGAAACATAAGGAGAATTAATTGACATTAATGAATGGAAAGAGCTTACTACCAGTCTATCAAAATGGCAATGACTGGTTCATCAGGCTTCAAGTCCAAATACTGTAATCATAAGGCAACACTGTGGCAGAGATTAAAGGAATATATTCTTGTACACACAGATCAGTTAACAGAAATCTTAGGTGTCTACTATGACTAAATTTAAAGAAACCAATCGATAAACTAACAGAAAGATATTTTATTTTGTCACAGCTGGTATTGCCCGGGGCCAAGGCATTTTTTCAAAAAAAAAATCACTGTGTAATATTGAGATATGGATTAAAGTCAGAGTATTTTTTTTTACCCATGGTGAAAGCCAGCTTTTCAACTTGGTGAGAAACCTGTAGGATGTATCAGAAATATTAATGATATCAGTTCACCAGCAACAGTCATTTCTGCAAATTGTCCTGAGAGTGTGGTGAAGGGAAACGCATTCATTGTAAATTTAAAAACTTGCAAGATATTAGTTCCATTCAATCTTAGTAGTGACATGATATAGCAAGCCCTCACTTTAATATGTGCCTGTTGTTTTCAGGCCAATCAAGAGCCAATATCCTGATTCCTCCCCACAACCCCCAATCCAGGAAGTGGGTAACACTAATGTCACAGGAATACCTGCTTAAGTTAAAAAAAATTGTGTTGCTTAGTAGTGCAGGACTGGAGTATCGCTGAAAACAAGAGACCAGTTATTGAAGTGTTTTGTCTCGTGCTCTTCAGGACAGATGCAAGAAGATCAATTTTTTTAAAAATAACTATTTATACTGCATGAGAAAATGGCTGCTGATTGGTTTGTTAGTGGACTCCAACTAATAGTAGAGGCATTTTCATGAAGAATGCAATAGTTATCTCAAAGGCTTTTGTTTAAATTCAAAACAGGCAAGTCAATACTGATTGATTGTGACATTGTTGAAAATCTGTTAGTCTCTGAGAGAATGAAACAAAGGAATTTACAATGGGAAATAACAAAATAGCAAAGACCGCAAATGAGTATCTTGTATCTGTCTTCAAGATTCAATACTCACAGAAGAAAACAATGGCAAAGGGGCAGGAGGAACTGAAAGCAAATACTGCCTCCAGTATGAAAAACTAAAAGGACTGAAGTCTGACAAAACCTGGGGACTGATCCTGGGCGTGCATCCCAGAATCACAAAAGAAGTAGATTTTCTATGTTTTCTCTTAGTGAATATGGTACTACTTCCTTCTTTAACACTATTTAACACTCACTCATTGATATATCACGTTTCAACTTTTCTGCTTTGATATAGTAGTGCCTGTTCCCTTGTTAATTTAATTTAAATCCTCCCAGTTACAGCTATGAATCCTCTTGTGATGACATTAGTCCCAAACCTGTTGAGCTATAACTTGGCCCCTTGAATAAGGACATCCTATCCTGGGCTAAACCCAATATTAAAGAATTTGAAGCCCTCTCTCCTGTGCCAAGCCTCAAGTAAAACATTGATGCTCTTGATCTGTTATCTACTCTTGTCAGTGAATAGCAAGTGAAGTACATTTGGGATTAACACTGTTGCATTCTTAGCTTCATTCCTAGTTCTTGAAAGCCTGACTGCAAGACAATGTGTCTCAATGCACTCTCATTGGTACTGATGTACACCACAACTTCAAGGTCTCTATGCCTATGGAAAACCTTGCACCCCTTTCGTGATGTCCTTTACTATGACATTCAGTGGGTAACACACAATGTACAACACACAATGACCACATAGAAACATTTCCTCTTCCCCCCCATAAGAATGTCATATAACAACTCTATTTGTAATCTTTGCTATGCATGCCCCCCCCCGCCATGCATATTGTTGCACAGTAGTGTCATATACCTATCTGGTCCTATTATGGTGTTGTCACTCCCAGCAATTTTCAATGTTATGTCATTGATTTCAAAATGGCATACATCCTAAAGTCATGTGCACCACCTGCTTCTTCCCAATCCTCCAGATAGCCATTTATCCTGCTGTCCTGAACTCTCAATGTCTGTTTAATAAGAAAACTAGTGTAAATAATGACTGTCTTTCATCTATGTAACTCCTCCAGTTTAACAGGCATCTCCATGGTACTAAATGCATGACACAAAAAAATTCAAAGATATTTCATGTGCAATTATAGCTTTAGGGAGGTATTAGTCATTTTCTACAAATGACCATCGGAATCTTGCCACATTAGTGAGAAATAATTTGTTATACATAGCTAGAAGGACACTATTCCACAAGTATGGGTCAAGGCAAGGAGGGAGACATTCATGAGTTATTACAACTGTCACGGATATTGAATACACACAGTTGGCATAATTCTACATCACAATCTATCCATGTATACAATGAAGCTAAGCAACACTCATGAATGGTAACATTTTTAAAGAAAACTTAATGTAGTTCACTTAACTAGTGGCAAAAAATTCATTGATGGTGCAATAATATTTAACTTCTGTTACAGCATTAAGAGCAATTGTCATTAAGAAGGTTTACCTGATGGTTACATCATTTACATTCCCGAAATCAGTACAAAACTGTCAAAGCAGCTGCTTTAAATGGATCATGGCTAGTGGAGCAACAGTCTTAAAGAGACTGGCACCAGTTGACAGGAGTTTTAAAGGGACCAAGCTTCATGGAACAGTAATTATAAAGAAATTTGGACAAGGCAAGAACTATTTTAACTTACATGTGGCTTAAAGTAGGATTGTGCAAAATGTTACAATGGAGCCGTGGTTAGACAAAACTGTATTCTGGGTTAATTGGCATCCAGCGACACCTTTCTAAACAGCAACTAATCAAATAGCACATGTAGTTATGTATTAAGGTCTAGTGAAAGATAATCTGAAGATAAAAAGTCTAAAAATCTCACTTGCCAGTGGCAAGGACAGGCTTTCCAGAATTAACATGTTTGCTGTTTCCATCAATGATCAGGTTTGGTGCCATATAGATCATAGAGTTGTACAGCATGGAAACAGACCCTTCGGTCCAACCCGTCCATGCCGACCAGATATCCCAACCCAATCTAGTCCCACCTGCCAGCACCCAGCCCATATCCCTCCAAACCCTTCCTATTCATATACCCATCCAAATGCCTCTTAAATGTTGCAATTGTACCAGCCTCCACCACTTCCTCTGGCAGCTCATTCCATACTCGTACCACCCTCTGTGTGAAAAAGTTGCCCCTTAGGTGTCTTTTATATCTTTCCCCTCTCACCCTAAACCTATGCCCTCTAGTTCTGGACTCCCGAACCCCAGGGAAAAGACTTTGCCTATTTACTCTATCCATGCCCCTCATAATTTTGTAAACCTCTATAAGGTCACCCCTCAGCCTCTGATGCTCCAGGGAAAACAGCCCCAGCCTGTTCAGCCTCTCCCTGTAGCCCAGATCCTCCAACACTGGCAACATCCTTGTAAATCTTTTCTGAACCCTTTCAAGTTTCACAACATCTTTCCGATAGGAAGGAGACCAGAATTGCATGCAATGTTCCAACAGTGGCCTAACCAATGTCCTGTACAGCTGCAACATGACCTCCCAACTCCTGTACTCAATACTCTGACCAATAACGGAAAGCATACCAAAAGCCTTCTTCACTGTCCTATCTACCTGCGACGCCACTTTCAAAGAGCTATAAACCTGCACTCCAAGGTGTCTTTGTTCAGCAACACTCCCTAGGACCTTACCATTAAGTGTATAAGTCCTGCTAAGATTTGCTTTCCCAAAATGCAGCAGCTCGCACTTATCTGAATTAAACTCCATCTGCCACTTCTCAGCCCATTGGCCCATCTGGTCAAGATCCTGTTGTAATCTGAGGTAACCCTCCACTACACCTCCAATTTTGGTGTAATCTGCAAACTTACTAACTGTACCTCTTATGCTCGCATCCAAATGACATGTAAATGACAAAAAGTAGAGGGCCCAGCACCGATCCTTGTGGCATTCCACTGATCACAGGCCTCCAGTCTGAAAAACAACCCTCCACCACCACCCTCTGTCTTCTACCTTTGAGCCAGTTCTGTATCCACATGGCTAGTTCTCCCTGTATTCCATGAGATCTAACCTTGCTAATCAGTCTCCCATGGGGAACATTGTCGAACACTTTACTGAAGTCCATATAGATCACATCTACTGCTCTGCCCTCATAAATCTTCTTTGTTACTTCATCAAAAAACTCACTCAAGTTTGTGAGACATGATTTCCCACGCACAAGGCCATGTTGACTATCCCTAACCAGTCCTTGCCTTTCCAAATACATGTACATCCTGTCCCTCAGGATTCCTTCCAACAACTTGCCCACCACCGAGGTCAGGCTCACTGACCTATAGTTCCCTGGCATGTCCTTACCACCTTCTTAAACAGTGGCACCACGTTTGCCAACCTCCAGTCTTTCGGCACATCACCTATGACTATCGATGATACAAATATCTCAGCATGAGGCCCAGCAATCACTTCTCTAGCTTCCCACAGAGTTCTCAGGTACACCTGATCAAGTCCTGGGGATTTATCCACCTTTAACCATTTCAAGACATCCAGCACTTCCTCCTCTGTATATCTGGACATTTTGCAAGATGTCACCATTTATTTCTCGACAGTCTATATCTTCCATATCCTTTTCCTGATTTACTGATGCAAAATTTTCATTTAGTATCTTCCCCATTTTCTTTGGCTCCACACAAAGGCTGCCTTGCTGATCTTTGAGAGGCCCTATTCTCTCCCTAGTTACCCTTTTGTTCTTAATACATTTGTAAAACCCCTTTGGATTCTCCTTAATTCTATTTGCCAAAGCTATCTCATGTCCCCGTTTTGCCCTCCTGATTTCCCTCTTAAGTATACTCCTACTTTCTTTATACTCTTCTAAGGATTCACTCGATCCATCCTGTCTGTACCTGATATATGCTTCCTTCTTTTTCTTAACCAAACCTTCAATTTCTTTAGTCATCCAGCATTCCCTTTTACCCTGATAGGAATATACTTTCTCTGGATTCTTGTTATCTCATTTCTGAAGGCTTCCCATTTTCCAGCCGTCCCTTTACCAAAATTGGAGGTGGAGTGGAGGGTTACCTCAGATTACAATAGGATCTTGACCAGATGGGCCAATGGGCTGAGAAGTGGCAGATGGAGTTTAATTCAGATAAATGCGAACATCTGCCTCCAATCAGCTTTTGAAAGTTCTTGCCAAATACTGTCAAAAGTGACCTTTCTCCAATTTAGAACTTCAACTTTTAGATCTGGTCTATCCTTTTTCATCACTATTTTAAAACTATTTCATGGTCACTGGCCTCAAAGTGCTCCCCCACTGACACCTCAGTCACTTATTTCCCAAGATTAGGTCAAGTTTTGCACCTTCTCTAGTAGGTACATCCACATACTGAATCAGAAAATTGTCTTATATGCACTTAACAAATTCCTCTCCATCTAAACCTTTAACGCTATGGAAGTCCCAGTTGATGTTTGGAAAGTTAAAATCCCGACCATAACCACCCTATTATTCCTACAGTTAGCTGAGATCTCCGTACAAGTTTGTTTCTCAATTTCCTTCCGACTATTGGCGTGTCTATAATACAATCCCAATAAGGTGATCATCCCTTTCTTATTTCTCAGTTCCACCCAAATAACTTCCCTGGATGTATTTCCAGGAATATCCTCCCTTAGCACAGCTGTAATGCTATCCCTTATCAAAAATGCCACTCCCCCTCCTCTTTTGCCACCCTTTCTATCCTTCCTGTAGCATTTGTATCCTGCAACATTCAGCTGCCAGTCCTGCCCACCCCTGAGCCATGTTTCCATAATTGCTATGATATCCCAGTGCCATGTTCCTAACCATGCCCTGAGTTCATCTGCCTTCCCTGTTAGGCCCCTTGCATTGAAATAAATGCAGTTTAATTTATTAGTCCTATCTTGTCCCTGCCTGCCTTGACTGTTTGACTTACTTCTGTTCTCAGCTGTACCAGTCTCAGATCGATCTCCTTCCTCACTATCTCCCTGGGTTCCACTCCCCCACCTTACTAGTTTAAATCCTCCCAAACAGTTCTAGCAAATTTCCCTGCCAGTATATTAGTCCCCTTCCAATTTAGTGCAATCTGTCCTTCTTGTACAGGTCACTTCTACCCCAAAAGAGATTCCAATGATTCAAAAATGTGAATCCTCCTCCCATACACCAGCTCCTCAGCCATGCATTCATTTGCTCTATCCTCCTATTCCTGTCCTCACTAGCTCATAGCACTGGGAGTAATCCAGATATTACTACCCTTGAGGACCTCCTTTTTAAAATTCTACCTAACTCTCTGTAATCTCCCTTCAGAGTTTCAACCTTTTCCCTTCCAATGTCATTGGTTCCAATGTGGACAAAGACCTCCTGCTGGCCCCTCTCCCCCGTGAGAACATTCTGCACCCTGTCTGAGACATCCTTGATCCTGGCACCAGGGAAACAACACACTACTCTGCTTTTTCTCTGCTGGCCACAGAAACGTCTGTCTGTACCTTGGACTACAGAATCCCCTAACACAATTGATCTCTTGGAAGCCGATGTACCCCTCATTGCAATAGAGCCAGTCTCAATACCAGAAACTTGGCTGTTTGTGCTACGTTCCCCTGAGAATCCATCACCCCCTACATTTTCCAAAACAGCATACCTGTTTGAAATGGGTATATCCACAAAAGACTCCTGCACTAGTTGCCTACCTCTCTTACCCCTCCTGGAGTTAACCTATCAATGTGACTGTATCTGAGACTTTCCTCCCTTTCTATAACTGCCATCCATCATATACTTTAACTGTTGCAAATTCCTCATCGCTTCTATTTGTCTCTCCAACCGATCCACTCGATAAGACCATAAGACATAGGAGTGGAAGTAAGGCCATTTGGCCCATTGAGTCCAATCCACCATGGCTGATGGGCATTTCAACTCCCATAGCCCTTAATTCCTTGTGACATCAAGAATTTATCAATCTCTGCCTTGAAAACATTTAGCATCCCGACCTCCACTGCACTCTGCGGCAATGAATTCCACAGGCCCACCATTCTCTGGCTGAAGAAATGTCTCCGCATTTCTGTTCTGAATTTACCCCCTCTAATTCTAAGGCTGTGTCCACGGGTCCTAGTCTCCTCGCCTAACGGAAACAATTTCCTAGCTTCCACCCTTTCCAAGCCATATATTATCTTGTAAGTTTCTATTAGATCTCCCCTTAACCTTCTAAACTCCAATTAATACAATCCCAGGATCCTCAGCAGTTCCTCGTATGTTAGAACTACCATTCCAGGGATCATCCGTGTGAATCTCCGCTGGACATGCTCCAGTGCCAGTATGTCCTTCCTGAGGTGTGGGGTCCAAAACTGGACACAGTTCTCCAAATGGGGCCTAACCAGAGTTTTTTAAAGTCTCAGTAGCACAGATGCAGATCTGATAAGATTTGCATCCAACAGCATTTATGGCAGATATAATCCGCAGTAACCCTTAAACTCTCTTTAAACTCCCACATCTGACAAGAAGTACATATCACTGCAAAGGCCATTTTTGCTCCTTCACAATCTACAGACACAGAAAATAACACCGTCTTATTCCTCTACAAACACTGCCCCAGGTTAAATTAATAGCTTTGGCTTATATTTTAAGTTTAATCAAGAGACTTATCTCCAAAAACATAAAATCAAGAAAGAATCCACCGTACCCACTACTGCAGCCTTTCTATTGGACAGACTTAAAACAACAATTAACTTATCTGATTCTGTGCTGTGAACTTTGCCCAACAGTTCCTCCAAGATTAGTTGTGAATTTCACTGTTTGTTAATTTTCCCAGATGCACTCCGATGCCCAGCGATACACAAATTCAAACAGCAAAGGCAGTAACTGTGCAGGTTTTTTCTCTCTCTCTCTCTCTCTCTCCTGCACTGTCCTCACCATGTGCTTCCTTTGTCTATGATTTACAGATATTGAGAAAAGGAGGATTGCTCTTCAGTAGATGTGACAAACCACATTTGTACAAAGCTGTTTTGATTTGGTGCACTAACATCAGAAATTCGTTCCTCTTGGATACTAGTGAAGGTCTGCTTCTCTGCACCATTCAATATTAGATTTGAATTGTCTTCATTCATTAAGTGGTTGAACAACATAGCACTGTAGATGTGGTACTTGTTCAACTACTTTGACTTGTTGAGCTTGATTGCAAGTTCACACTGGCTGTCCTGTTTGAAGGACTGATAGGCTAAGTGTTCTATGTTAGCTTGTTGTATTTCCATTTTTGATTAAGGTAAAGTCATTGTAGTCTTACCAGGCCATAGGACTGCTCTCTGAGGAGCAAGAGAGAGAGAGAGAGAGAGAGATAACTAGGGTGGTTTGACCTGCGAGTCACCATTGTCAAGAGTGTGGTGCTGGAAAAGCATAGCAGGTCAGGCAGCATCCAAGGAGCAAGAGAATTGATGTTTTGGGCATAGGTCCATCATCAGGATGAAGCCTGATTTAGGAATTTGATGTTTAGCTTTCTCCGTACGTATCATTTCCCCCTAAGCATTCTGCTTGGTTTTGCTTGTTCCGTGATACCTGGCTTTTTCTTTATAATTGTCGCAATATTTGGTGTTGCTGTTTTCTGCTACCCTGGTTGCTTGAGAAGTTGTGGAAGTTCATCTCTAAGCTGTTCAGGCTGACTTTTGTGGCTTTCCAATTCCTGCAGTCTGTATATTCACTCTCAATCTGCCCAAACGTAACAGTTAACAACTCTGATTCCAGATAACATGGAAAGTTTCAGTGATTTTTTTTGTTCTTATACACGTGTTGCATTGATTGGTTCTATAACTTCAAGCTTTCTCTTTCCTGGCCCATGCTTTTGTTTCCATGATTGCTGAAGAGAAGTTTGCTGTAATCATGGTTCAGTACCTAAAAGAACAGAAACTGCTGCACCAGTATCTAATTTCAATGTCTTGGATCCATCGACTCAGGCCTCAGTACTGCATGAACTTTCATTCAGTCCTTTGATCTTGTCCATGAACAGCAATTCTACATCACTAATATTTTTCACTTCTTGGATCTTAGTTTCATGTGAGTTTCTTTCTTTTCTAATACTGTAAGCTTTTCGCTATAGCACTGTTTTAAGTTAAAAATCACACAGCACCATGTTATAGTTGAACAAGTTTATTTGGAAGCATTAGCTTTCGAAGCCCTGCTCCTTCATCAGGTGGTTGTGGAGTACAAGATCATAGGACACATAATTTATAGCAAAAAGCTTAATTTTTGTTCACAGTGTGATGTAACTGAAAGTATGTATTGAGAAAGACCTGGATCATTTGTTAAGTCTCTTGCGTGTATGTGTATGTGTATGTGAGTGTAAAGGGGTATAAGTCTGTGAGAGAGAGAGAGTGAGAGAGAGAGAGAGAGACTGTGTGTGTGTGTGTGTGTGTGCACGTGTAGTGCAATGGGGTCACCTGTAGTGTGACATGAACCCAAGGTCCTGTGGGTACCAAACTTTGCATTGTCCTTGGAGGATGGTCACCTGAAGGTCCAAGGTCGAATGTCCTGCACCACTGAAGTGTTCTCCAACTGGGAGGGAACACTCCTGTCTGTTGATTTTTGTGTGGTGTTCACTCATCCGTTGCCTGAGCCTCTGCTTGGTCTCACCAATGTACTTGCCTCAGGGCATCCTTGCTTACAGCGTATGGGATAGACGATATTGGCTGAGTCACATAAGTATCTGCTGCATACATGGTGGATGATGTCCCCACGTGAAATGATGGTATCCGTGTCAACATTCTGATACATCTTGCAGCATCTACCGTGACAAGGTTTCATGGTGTTGTCCTGATAGCTGGGCAGTTTGCTGTGAACAACGATCTGCTTGAAGTTTGGTGGTTGCTTAAAAGTGAGAAGTGGAGGCATAGGAAAGGTCTTGGTGTGCTGCTCATCCCCATTGATAATGTGATGCAGGCTGCGAAGAACATGGCATAGGTTTTCAGCTCCTGGGAAATAATGGACAACGAATAGTACCCTGTTGGTTGCAACTCGTGTCTGTCTCCTGAGAAGGTAATTTTGGTTTCTTGCCGTGGCACGTCGGAACTGGTGGTCGATGAGGGCAATCCATGTAAGATTCTGTGAATCCCTTTTTTAGATTAGAATCAGTCTGAACACTGGAGCCTAGACAGCCTCACACAGGGCACCTCACAGCTTCAATGCATTATCTGGGCCAACAGGGCACCTATTGTTAAAGTTCACTTGAGAATGTAATCTTAAGAAAGTTCTAGGATTTGCATATGAAAGAACTGAAACCAACATGCCCATTCTAAAAGATGAGAGACTTAAACAATCCAGGTCTTTTCCATATATAATTTCAGTTACGTCACACTGTGAACTTTTGCTATAACTTTTGTGTACAATGATCTTACACTCCACAACCACCTGATGAAGGAGCAGGGCTCTGAAAGCTAGTGCTTCCAAATAAACAAACAAATTTCACACTGGAGCCTTTCTCGCTACACTAATTTGTGAATGGAGATGGTTGTTTTACACTCTTCATGTATCCGCTATTACTGTTCAGACATGTCTTCACTTTTAAAACAAACTTACTGAACCAGCCATGCTTTTTTAAAATGAGTCTGTTGTCACCCCCAAATCGCTGAATTATTCTGTTTTCTAAATTTAGTTTGTCTGCAAGTCATCTCTCAACTTCGAGAAGTCTGATCAAGTTTTGTCTATTTCTCCAACAAGTCTGTCCCTGATTAATTCTTTTGAGTTGTCATATGCACAGTATTCCACTAGCCTATATTTGGTACTGATAAATCTACTGATACTTCCTCCCAGTCACCGAGTCCACTTATTACATTTTATGCATTTAACAGAGACTTTTTCTGGAGATTGATGGAGGCATCCAGAGTTTTTATTGTTTGTCACATGCAACCTTTTCCTTGTCAATTCCTGACTACAGCATCACCAGCACAAGCCCTATTATTCACTGACCTGTTCACTGTTTAACAGTTCATTGAGAGCCAACATGTTCAGGAACAGTACAGCCGTACTTCTGAGGAAGAGTCACCGAACCCGAAACGTTAACTCTGAATTCTCTTCGCAGTTACTGCCAGATTACTGCTGAGCTTTTCCAGCAACTTCTGTTTTGGTAATTTAGCATAACTGGTCACTGCCTTCTGCTTGAAGCTTTTGGTAGTAGTATATTCTATCATTGTCTTTTAAGCTGCTGCTCATTCATCTCCTGTCACCATCTACTCTATTTATTCATGGGATGTGGGCTTAACTGGCAATGTTCCCTCTAAGATGTGCGTCTGCATGTATCTGCAACTGGCCCAATGTTCCATCAACATGCTGATCGTCGCATTGATTTCAGCTGCTAAGAAAATTAGAGGGAATACTGGCCACTGGTTTGCCCATCTCTAATTGTCCTGGAGAAGGGGTTTGTGAGCTGTCTTCTTGAACAGTTGCAGTTCTTGGTGTGTAGGAATATCCATAGTGCTTTTAGGAAGAGAGTTTCTGGATTTTGACCCTGTAACACTGAAGGAGGGCTGCTATAATTCCAAATCAAGATGATGTACAATTTGGAGGAGCACTTGCAAGTGGTATTGTTCCAAAACCTATCCTTACCCTATCCTTATATGTGGTCAAGCTCACAAGTTTGGAAAGCGCTGTCAAAGGAGCTTTGAGTTACAATGGGGTATCTTTTAAATGCTACACACTGCTGCCACTGTGTGTCTGTGAATGGGAGTGAAGATTCAAGAAAGTGAATGGGATGCCAACCGTACAGGTTGCTTTGACCTGGATGGTTGCAATCTCCCTGAGTGCTGTTGAAGCTGCACCCGACAGACAGGTGGAGAGTATTTCATTATATTCCTAACTTGTGCCTTGTAGATGGTGGACATACAAATTAAGAGCATGAGTAGACCATTCAGGCACTCAAACCTGCTCCATCTTTCAATAAATCGTGGCTGATCTGATAATACCATAAATCCACAATCCCAACTACCCTGATAACCTTTAAGCTATATCCCCAAACAAGAAGACTTTATCTAGCTCTGCCATTAAAATAGTCAAACACTCAGCTTCAAACATTTTTTTAGTGCTAGAGTTCAAAGACCGGCATTGGGATAACAGAAGGTGCATCATTACTGCAGAAGTCCTAACCTCCGACCTCCTTGTGTTGGCATAGAATCTATATGAATGGCCCAGTGAAGTTTCTATCAATGGTCACCCCAACAATGTCGTTAGTGGGGGACAAAGTTAAAATCACACAACACCAGGTTATTGTCCAACAAGTTTATTTGGAAGTACAAACTTTTTAGAGTATTGCTCCTTCATCAGGTCCTATGGTTCTGCCCCACTAGCTACCTGATGAAGGAGCAATGCTCCGAAAGCTTGTATTTCCAAATTAACCTGTTGGATAATAACCTGGTGTTGTGCGATTTTTAAAATTTTGTCCACCTCAGTCCATCACCAGCACCTCCACATTATGGTGAGTAGGGGATTCAGTGATGGTAATGCCATTGAACATCATGGGGTGGTAGCTGGATTCTGTCTTGTTGGATGTAGTCACTAGTATGGCACAAACATTACTCGCCAATTATCAGTCCAAACCTGGATGTTGTCCAGATCTTATAGTGTTGAATATTGCACAGTGAGCATCTCAACAGTTGGCCTAATAATGGAGGGAAGCAGCTGAAGATGTTTGGGTCTGGGATACCACTCTGAGGAACTCCAGATGAGATGTCCCAAAACTAGGATGATATTGTCAGTCATTGTTATCTTGTGTACCCTGTTTTTGGTTACAGAGGCTGTGAGAAACCAATAACTTACATTTACAAACATAACTAACAGCAACATCGAACAGAAATTTTGGCTTGCCAGAAGGCTGTGAAACTGCAAGATCATTGACATAATATGTAACAGTGCATTACATTCTGTGAAGATGTATACTGAATCTCAATTGCAGATTACATGCTAACATTTTTTTTATCTACAATCTCAAATTATTGCAGGATCCATTAATTCATACCTATCCATATACACGCACAGGTCTACTTCTACAATCTACAATCATCAATAGCCTTTATGCATTGTCAGCAGATCAGGTAACGCATTGTGACCTTGTAATTCCTTTGAATATTTCATTGGCAACAGTTCCAGTTTCAGTTCCAACATTGTGCATTAATTCTGAACTACAAATCATGAATAATCATTGTTCAGCTCCCTCATTCTGACTTCTGCTAGAACAGAGTACTCTCGTTTATGAATGAACTAGATCTCTGCCAGCTTGGGTTGAAATAATTTTGAGTTTTAACATTTATATTCTCTCTACCACACTACTAATTCAGAATCAGGAGATGAGATTCAAACTTTTAACGCTTCTATTAACTATCTCCTCTGTAGTGACTGTAACAAGGTCAACCAGGTGAACTTTATAGAATATGAGTTCTCTGACTGGTGCTGTTAATCTGATCCAATCATGGATCCTTGCCTGACAGATATGAACAGGAGTGTCATGACATGCTGATCACGTTGAGAACTGGCTCTGAGGGAGCTGGTTCAGCGTCGAGGACTCTCCAAGTATAAATAAAGCATGACTTGGTAACAAGATACTGGCCTCTGTTGAGTTATTTCATCCTGTCACCCACACTCTATTCCCTACAGCCCAAGTTCATATATAATTTTAAAAACAAACATTTCAGGCATGGTAGGCATGGGGATTACAATTCATGTTTGCTCTGTACACACTGTTGACATGATGCAGGCAACAATCAAATTTCCTGCTATCTGCTTAACACCATGATTAAGGATGTAAGCATGCTTGCTGTGCTGGAAGGTTCATTTTCAGATGTTTCGTCACCATTGTAGTTAACATCTTCAGTGAGCCTCCGGTGAAGCGCTGCTGTTAGGTCCCGCTTTCTACTTATGTTTTGGTTTCCTTGGGTTGGTGATTTTATTTCTTGTGTTGGTGACCTCAGAGGGTGGTGGATGGGGTCCAAATTGACGAGCTCCAGTTGGAATACCATGCTTCTAGGAGTTCTCGTGCCTGTTTCTGTTTGGCTTGACCGAGGATGGATGTGTTGTCCCAGTCGCAGTAGTGTCATTCCTCATCTGTATGTAAGGATATTGGTGATAATGGGTCATTTTTTTATGGCTAGTTGATGTTCATGTATTCTGGTGGCTAGTTTTCTGCCTGTTTGTCCAATGTAGTGTTTATTACAGTTCTTGCAAGGTCTTTTGTAAATGACATTCATTTTGCTTGTTGTCTGTATAGGGTCTTTTAAGTTCATTAGCTGCTGTTTTAGTGTGAAATAGAGAGTGAACTTTTTATTGCTACTCTTTCTTTTCCATCCATGAACCAATCCCTTATCTATTCTAATAAATTACCCCAATCCCATGAGCCCCAATTTTGTACAATAACTTCTTGTGTCATGCCTTATTAAATGCCTTCTGAAAATGCAAACATACTGTGTTAATTGGTTTCCCTTTATCTACCCTATTAGATACATCCTCAAGAAGACATAATTAATATATTAAACAAGATTTCTCTTCCATAGCTCTGCATTAACACTCCTTAATCATACTATAAATTGTCTGAGTGTCCTGTTACCACATGCCTAAAAAAAGCATTTTTTTTCACTTTTAGAAGATGGTGTGCCCACCACTGCTACTATCTTATGAAGGACTATACAACCATCTTGTGTGCTGTTGGATTATAGTGGAATGATCTGTGATGTCTTGTTTTGGATTTGCTACCATCAATCATTTTTGCATACATCAGATTATGTTCCTAATATCCAGACACACCTTGCTTTGGACATAAGGTAGACTCGTCTTAATGAATGGTAAATAGCTGTACTGTATATTGACTGATAACTAGTTACATTACATCAGAGGAACATAATGGTGTGCTAAATAAAACTTCACGATATTGTTAATCCAACATGCTGGTAACGGAATAGTTTAGAGGAGAAAGTGAGGACTGCAGATGCTGGAGATCAGAGCTGAAAATGTGTTGCTGGAAAAGTGCAGCAGGTCAGGCAGCATCCAAGGAACAGGAGAATCGACGTTTCGAGCATAAGCCCTTCCTGAGGAAGGGCTTATGCCTGAAACGTCGATTCTCCTGTTCCTTGGATGCTGCCTGACCTGCTGCGCTTTTCCAGCAACACATTTTCAACAGAATAGTTTACACTGAATACTGGTATGAACACAGGTTCCTCCTTAGTAATTTTAGTTAGCTCTTCCCTGGAACATAAACTGATGAATGAAGCTTAACCCCTTACGTCAGTTAACCCCTTCTGATACTATCAGGTTTTAAATAACGTGGCGTCCAAGCATTCATTTTTTTGCTTATAAAATCCTTTATACAATTTGACCAAATAAATTAACTTACCACTACCTAATCTTTCTAAATCTGTGCCTTTGTAATTGCCTGACAACTCATTTGCACTGCAAGTCTGCTGCTTGTGGATTTAATATTGAGGTACAGTTCGTTACTACACTGGAAGCTTGATGGAACTTGGATTTCCCACTTGCAATTTCAGAGGAAATCCTCTGGTATTGATGTCAATATTTCGCATTTTTTTTCCTGTGGAGGATTTTTAGTTTAGTTGAATTGTTTCAAAGAAGATGATTGCATTTGTGAAAGAATTCTCCTTTTGCCATATGACCAAAATATACTTGCATGTGATTTTTCTACTCTTGCTTATATTATTTTGAATATCAGGTTCAAGCACAGAGAGAAATGGAAACTGAATTGTTTGGGACTCTTTCTTCTAAACAGATGAATTCATTGTATCAAGGGTTTACTGGTGGATGCAATTTCAAGGAAGTTCAATATCAGATTTTGAATATTTGTCAGTGGTTGTCTAATTCTATTGCAGCTTAATGTTTGTTGCATTCAACTAATTTCTCCAAACCAGAGTAATCAGCATTTACTTTTGATTGCTCAGTCAGGAAGAAGATGTCATACACCAAGATAATTAGTCTTGAATGCTATAATTTTTCTCCTAGATTCAGCAAACATTTTTATGAGGCCTATGAAGAATTCCTTTCACTGAACTGAGTCACACAGATCACCAAATGTAGCTTCTGAGTTGTTGAGATTTTTCAACATGCTGTGCTTAGATATGTGAAGTGTTGGATTCTGATGATGTAAACCAGTACATAATACTGGTCCCTGTCCTTCAAGAGTACTCTTAATATTACATTTGTTTTGATTGGTGCTCTACCTGTAGCATGCATTTTCTGTCAGATGGGTGTTGTTTGATTCTCTTCAAACCATGGTTTTTTTTCACTTAACACAGCAACACTCACCCCAGCTACAGGTTTGGACTTAGTTGAATATCCTTTAATCCACATGATTTTTGGGATGTCTGGCAACTGTACTGAGGAAAGGTCACCCGACCCAAAATGTTAACTGATTTTACTTCACAGATGCTGCCAGACATGCTGAGCTTTTCCAGCAACTCCTGTTTTTAATATTGGTTTATCGCATCCGCAGTTCTTGTTCAAGAAGGGGAGTAGGGATAATCCTAGTAACTATAGGCCAGTGAGTCTCACTTCTGTTGTGGGCAAAGTCTTAGAGAGAATTGTAAGGGATAGGATTTATGCACATCTGGATAAGAATAATGTGATCAAGGATAGTCAGCATGGTTTTGTGAAGGGCAGGTCGTGCCTCACAAACCTTATTGAATTCTTTGAGAAGGTGACTAAGGAGGTAGATGAGGGGAAAGCGGTAGATGTGGTATATATGGATTTTAGTAAGGCGTTTGAAAAGGTCCCCCATGGTAGGCTACTGCAGAAAATACAGAGATATGGCATTGAGGGTGAGTTGGAGGTTTGGATTAGGAATTGGCTGGCTGGAAGAAGACAGAGGGTAGTAGTTGATGGCAAAGGCTCATCTTGGAGTGCCGTCACTAGCGGTGTTCCGCAAGGATCTGTTTTGGGACCATTGCTGTTTGTCATTTTTATAAATGACCTGGAGGAAGGGTTAGAAGGTTGGGTGAGCAAGTTTGCGGATGATACGAAAGTCGGAGGAGTTGTAGACAGTGAGGAAGGATGTGGCAGGTTACAGCGGGATATAGAGAAGCTGCAGAGCTGGGCAGAAAGGTGGCAAATGGAGTTCAATGTAGCTAAGTGTGAGGTGATTCACTTTGGTAAGAGTAACAAAAAGATGGGGTACTGGGCTAATGGTCGGATACTTGGTAGTGTGGAAGAGCAGAGGGATCTTGGTGTCCATGTACACAGATCTCTGAAAGTTGCCACCCAGGTAAATAGTGCAGTGAAGAAGGCATATGGTGTACTGGCTTTTATTGGTAGAGGAATTGAGTTCCGGAGTCCTGAGGTCATGCTGCAGTTGTATAAGACTCTGGTGCGGTCGCATCTGGAATATTGTGTGCAGTTTTGGTCGCCATACTATAGGAAGGATGTGGAGGCACTGGAACGGGTGCAGAGGAAGTTTACCAGGATGTTGCCTGGTATGGTAGGAAGATCCTATGAGGAAAGGCTGAGGCACTTGGGGTTGTTTTCATTGGAGAAAAGAAGGTTTAGGGGTGACTTGATAGAGGTGCACAAGATGATTAGGGGGTTAGATAGGGTTGACAGTGAGAACCTTTTTCCACGTATGGAGTCAGCTATTACAAGGGGGCATAGCTTTAAATTAAGGGGGGGTAGATATAGGACTGATGTTAGGGGTAGGTTCTTCACTCAGCGAGTCGTAAGTTCATGGAATGCCCTGCCAGTAGCAGTAGTGGACTCTCCCTCTTTATGGGTATTTAAGCGGGCATTGGATAGGTATATGGAGGATAGTGGGTTAGTGTAGGTGAGCTGGGCTTTGATCGGCGCAACATCGAGGGCCGAAGGGCCTGTACTGCGCTGTAATGGTCTATGTTCTATGTTCTATGTTCTTTCAGTTTTGATTTTTGTGATATCTGGTTAAAATTAATCACTTATCGCCAGTAAGAAAGGTTGATTTTTAACTCTCAAAGGTCGTATATCATCATATCATAATATGGATTCCAATAAAAGAATGTCTTGATGTTTTTGATTTTCTTCTGAAGATGCTCTCAGTACCATGCTTACCTCTTTTGGCATTATTGATTTGATGGTTCAATAATTGTTTTTGATTTGTGTATATTTTCTGGAAATGTCTAATTTTCCTTTAAAAGTTGCATTGCCCTGGTAAACCTGGACATTGCTTCTTTTTATTTTTTTTAAACTCCCCAACTAGAACAGGTAATATTAGCACTGAAGAATTGAAAGACGCTTTATGTTGATTTATCATGTACAGTTTTTGGTATTTTCACACCTTCAAAAACTGACAAAGTCTTGTCAGCTTCTTGTGTTAGGTTGGCTCTCTGTTCCCATCATGTTCTCAGATTTCAGATTCTACCACTATCTCAATAACTCTACTAACATACATTTCCATATCATTGAGAAATATCTGAAATTCCAATAACAATTCTGATTCAAATTAGTTCTTGTTGTAAATCATCCTAGTCACAAAATTCTGACAACATGTAAAGATCATTGACAAAGTTATCAACAGGTTCTTCAGTTCACTGTAATCTTCTGTTAAATTGTGTTCTTTCTGTGATAACAATTGATACTTGATGTAAAGTGATTGTCAACTGGTCATGCAGTATTAACAATTGTATCTGTTTCTGTTCTTACATCTTGTCATGTTGAAACATGATCTGTCACAGACTTACAGAGTAAAGAAATATATTTGTTTGTTGTTCTCTGGGTTTTTGTAATTCTGAAGCAGTTTTATATCAATGAATTATCTCTTCTACATTGTCCAACTCAATTCCCTGTCTGAAGGATTTGCGACCTTAGATTTACTAAAGATATAATACTTCTGGCCATTGTCATAGGAACATTAAGCCAGCTCCACCAATTAATATGATCATGGCTGATCAAGCAGATCAATGCCTTTAACCTACATTAGTCTCATACATCTTTATACCTTTGATAATCAAAAATTAATCAACCTCTACTTTAAATATACTCAAAGACTAAGCTTCCATATGCTTCTCAGGTACGGAATTCCAAATATCTACCACTTTCAGAACAAAAGAAATATTATCCTCATCTTGGTCTGCAATGGCATTCCACTTGTTCACCTTGGTTCTTGACTCCCCAACCAGGGGAAATAGTTCACCTGCAACCACCCTATCTATCCCTTAAATATTTTGTAAGTTTCAATGAAATCACCTCTCATCCTTTGAAACTGTAGAGAATACAGGCCCTCTTTACCCAAACTTTCTTCATAGAATGGTCCCACCATGATGGGAATGTATGATGAACATTCATCGCTTTTTCTATGGCAATAATACCTTTACTGAGATACTACTCCAGATGTGGTTTAACCCAGCTCCTATACAATTGAAATAAGACATGCGTAGAAGCATAAAAACATAGAAAATAAGAGAAGCAGTAAGCATTCAGTCTTTTGAGCCTGTTCTGGCATTCAATACAATCATGGCTGATCATCCAACGTAGTACCATGTTCCCACTTACTTCCTATAACCTTTGGTCCCTTTAGTCCCAAAAACTATTTTTAACTTCTTCTGAAAGACATTCAATATTTTGGCCACAACTGCTTTCTGTAGTGTAGAATTCCACAGGCTTACAACTCTCTGGGTGAAGGAAATTTCTCTCATCTCAGTCCTAAGTGGCCTACCCCGTATCATTAGACTGTAAGCCCTGGTAGTGAACTTCCCAGTCAATGGGGACATTCTTCTTGTGTTTACTCTGTCTAGTCCAATTAGAATTTTAAAGGCTTATATGAGATTCCCCTTCATTTTTCTAAACTGCAATGAATGGAGTCCTAACTGACCCAGTCTCTCTTCATACATCACTCCTGCCTTCTCAAGGAGCAGTCTGATAAACCTTTGTTGCACTCTGTCCATACGCAGAATATTTTTCCTCAGTTAAGGAAACAAATCTGCACGCTGTACTCGTGGTATGGTTTCACCAAAGCCCTGTAGAGTTGCAGGGCAACTGCTCCTGTACTCAAATCCTATCACTTTGAAGACCACCTATTACTTGACTTCTTCACTGGCTGCTATACCTGCATATTTACCTTCAGCAACTGGAGTACAAAGGCACTCATGCCTCATTGCATCTCCCCCTTTTCCAATTTTTTTCCCAAAGATAATAATCGGCCTTCCTGTTTTTGTTACCAAACAGATAATAATAAATAGATACTTATCCATGTTATTCTTGATCTTCCATGCATTTGTACACTCAACCAATTGATCCAAATCACACTGAAGCATCCTCCACCTAGTTTTGTGTTATCTGTAAACTTGGAGATATTACCTTTAGCTCCTTCACTAAATAATTCATATATGTCGTGAATAGTTGGGTCTAAGCTCTGATCTCTGTAGTGCGGCACTAATCACTGCCTGCCACTTCATTGCTCCTGTAATCAAATATTTTGCCATAAAATGTAACATTCGTTTAGCCTTCCTAATAGTTTGCTGTACCAGCACGTTAGCCTTCAATGACTTATTGACAAGGACACGCAGACCCCTTTGCTCATCTACACTTTCCAGACTCTCACCATTTAAGAAATACGCTGCACATCTATTCTTCTGATGAAAGTGGATGACCTCATATTTTGTCACAGAATATTCCATTGTTCCATCATTATTATCAACTGCAGTTGTTTATCATATTTAAGTCCTCTACTTGAAAGTGATAGCAAGAATTTTCTTGTGTTTTTTTTTAGATATAGATGCTTTAACTGTACATTATCCCAATTTATTCAAGAACTTCAATTGTATTAAATGTTGAAACTATTTCAATAAGTTTTCTGAAGATTTTAAAGATTTCTAAAAATATATTTACTGGATAAGCAAGATGACTTGCTAATAAAGCTTTACTCTTAAGAACTTTGTTGATTTTATTGAAATTTTTAAACTTCTATTATTCTCCTAATTAATTTTAATTAACATTGAGAAATTACTAAATGGTTCAGAATTATCCTTATTTATTGTAAAATTATTTCCAATCATTTAATAATATTGAAAAGCTTCAGAATGAGCAAATGTCTGTGTTTTGTATGTTCTTCCACAACACAGGAAAGATTATGAATTCAATAGACCCTTCTTCTGAAATAGTTTCCACATTTAATACAACTGGAACATTTGAAAAATTAGGACAATGAACAGTTAAAACATTCATATTTCAAAAATATTATAACATTATTGCAATTGCTGTCAAGTAAACAATTTAAATGTGAGAAACAACTTCTGAAAAAGGATCATGGAAGTCAAAATGTTCTATTTTTTCTCCATAGATGCTGTTAGACCTGCTGAGTTTCTCCAGCAATTTCTGTTTTTCTTTGTTTCAGACTGTAACATTCGCAGTCCTTCATTTTAAAGTAGTGCAAAGCTGATATTGCTTCTTGAAGAAATATTTCCTGTTGAACAATTAAAAAAATTGTTTTTGCTTCAAAACGCTGTTTATTTAATTCACTTTCTTTTACCTTAATTCGATTTGTTATTCTTAATTAAAATATCATGCTATTTGAATGGTTTCCTTAATGACTGTTTTTGGGGAATAAGCTTTTCTTAAAAACTAAGTTTTTATTGCAGCTCTTTCTGATATTTTTCAACTATTACAAAAATGCCTATTTGCCTGACTTTTTGTTGAGCTTTTCAACCTAAAATCTACCTTTTAATTGCAAAATTTTCCACCCTTCATCTAATGGCATTCAAATTTCCCCTGCGTCTTTGTGGTGAAAAGGTTTCGAATCAGCATCAATCTCAATGGTTCAAACTTTGCTCTAAGAAAGGCAGAGCTGAAAATGTGTTGCTGGAAAAGCACAGCAGGTCAGGCATCATCCTGACCTGCTGTGCTTTTCCAGCAACACATTTTCAGCTCTGATCTCCAGCATCTGCAGTCCTCACTTTCTCCTCTAAGAAAGGCAGGTCAGTGAACGTTGAAGTGTTTCTGCCCACTGGTCAAGCACGTTGAATGTCTACCTCTATAAGTAATGGCACCCAATATGCAGGTCCTTTACGAATGAGGTTCTGACCCCAAATGGAAAAATTGGTCAAATTTCACTAACATGATTGTGTGTCAAGTCGGTATAATTATAACATTTAAAAGGCATCTGGATGGGTTTGCGAATAGAAAGGGTGGAGCAGGACTTGCGCCAAATTCTGGTAAATGGGATTAAATTAATTTAGGATATCTGGTTGGCATGGACGGGTGGACTGAAGGGTCTGTTTCTGTGCTGTACATCTCTATGAGTCTACGACTTCACTGCTCTAATTTCCCTCACTGTCTACTTGCCAGTACTAGGTGTAAGGGTGAACTCTCAGTAACCACCTCTGGTAAAATAGCAAGGTGCTGCCTTCATACTGGATATTAGTGCTGCAGAGTGACGTTTCTGTCTCAGCAAACACACTCTTCTTTTCAAAATGGTGGTGGTGGAGTGGCAGCGCAGTGTGCGGGCTCTTCAGCCCAGGAGCCCATTGCTCATCTACCCCATTCACCTTTACTAATTTTCTTCCATTTCTCTGTTTTTTGCAATGTTTCCAGTTAGTATAGATAATATAATTAATATCAAAAATTCATTCCACCTTCAATAACAGCTTCATCCAAGAGCTTCTCCGGTGCAACGGTTGCTTCCAGCAGTCCAGTGTAGTAGTCTTTTCCAGCGTGATGAGTGGTCTGTGACAGAACAGTATTTCCCGGTATCG
The DNA here is from genome assembly GCF_047496795.1 of Chiloscyllium punctatum. NCBI lineage: Eukaryota > Metazoa > Chordata > Chondrichthyes > Orectolobiformes > Hemiscylliidae > Chiloscyllium > Chiloscyllium punctatum. The sequence continues at coordinate 57,085,820 of NC_092763.1, read as the reverse complement.
AATCTCATCAGCAGTCTTGCCCGGCATGCCGGTCTCGGCCCTGTGGAGGGGTCTCTGTCACTGCAGTTTTTACCTGAGAACTCTGTGGGAAGCTAGAGAAGTGATTGCTGGGCCTCTTGCTGAGATATTTGTATCATCAATAGTCACAGGGGAGGTGCCGGAAGACTGGAGGTTGGCTAACATGGTGCCACTGTTTAAGAAAGGGTGGTAAGGACAAGCAAGGGAACTATAGACCAGTGAGCCTGATGTCGGTGGTGGGCAAGTTGTTGGAGGGAATCCTGAGGGACAGGATGTACAATTTGGAAAGGCTAGGACTGATTCAGGATAGTCAACATGGCTTTGTGTGTGGGAAATCATGTCTCACAAATTTGATTGAGTTTTTTGAAGAAGTAAAAAAGAGGATTGATGAGGGCAGAGTGGTAGATGTGATCTATATGGACTTCAGTAAGGCATTCGACAATGTTCCCCATGGGAGACTGATTATCAAGGTTAGATCTCATGGAATACAGGGAGAACTAGCCATTTGGATACAGAACTGGCTAAAAGGTCGAAGACAGGGGGTGGTGGTGGTGGAGGGTTGTTTTTCAGACTGGAGGCCTGTGCCACAAGGATTGGTGCTGGGCCCTCTACTTTTTGTCATTTACATAAATGATTTGGATGCGAGCATAAGAGGTACACATTTAGTAAGTTTACAGATGACACCAAAATTGGAGGTGTAGTGGACAGCGAAGAAGGTTACCTCAGATTACAACAGGATCTTGATCAGATGGGCCAATGGGCTGAGAAGTGGCAGATGGAGTTTAATTTAGATAAATGTGAGGTGCTGCATTTTGGGAAAGCAAATCTTAGCAGGACTTATACACTTAATGGTAAGGTCCTAGGGAGTATTGCTGAACAAAGAGACCTTGGAGTGCAGGTTCATAGCTCCTTGAAAGTGGAGTCGCAGGTAGATAGGATAGTGAAGAAGGTGCTTGGTATACTTTCTTTTATTGGTCAGAGTATTGAGAATAGGATATGGGAGGTCATGTTGCAGCTGTACAGGCATTAGTTAGGCCACTGTTGGAATATTGGTGCAATTCTGGTCTCCTTCCTATGGGAAAGATGTTGTGAAACTTGAAAGGATTCAGAAAAGATCTACAAGGATGTTGCCAGGGTTGGAGGATTTGAGCTATAGGGAGAGGCTGAATAGGCTGGGGCTGTTTTCCCTGTAGCGCCGGAGGCTGAGGGGTGACCTTATAGAGGTTTACAAAATTATGAGGGGCATGGATAGGGTAAATAGGCAAGGTCTTTTCCCTGGGGTCGGGGAGTCCATAACTAGAGGGCATAGGTTTAGGGTGAGAGGGGAAAGATATAAAAGAGAACTAAGGGGCAACTTTTTCACAAAGAGGGTGGTATGGGTATGGAATGAGTTGCCAGGAAGTGGTAGAGGCTGGTACAATTGCAACATTTAAGAGGCATTTGGATGGGTATATGAATAGGAAGGGTTTGGAGGGATATGGGCTGGATGCTTGCAGGTGGGACTAGATTGGGTTGGGATATCTGGTCTGCATGGATGGGTTGAATTGAAGGGTCTGTTTCCATGCTGTGCATCTCTATGACTATCTCATCAGCAGTCTTTCCTGGCATGTTGGTCTCAGCCCCTTGGAGGGGTCTTTGACAGTGCAGTTTGTCCCAGTATAACATCTCATCAGTGGTCTTTCCCAGAATGCTGGTCTCTGTGGAGTGGTCTCTGACAATGCGGTTTGACTCGGTATCAGATCTCGTCAGCGGTCCTGCTTAATCTTCAGTGATCGCTTCTGGCTCGGTGTTCTCCTTCGATGGGTGGCGGTGTTGCCCGGGCTCAATGATCCGGTGACCAAAAGAGAAAATGCTGGAAAATCTCAGCAGGTCTGGCAGCATCTGTAAGGAGAGAAAAGAGTTGACGTTTCAAGTCTAACTGACTCTTTGTCAATGATCCGGTGGCCTGGCATTTTAAATGATTGTCTTGACAGCAGTTCTCTTTGGTGACTTTTGGCCCAGTTTTTCTGGTGTCCTGACATTTTGTTCTCATCAGGAATGATGGTTTCTCATTCCAGCTGCGTGTATCATCGCTTGATTGGCTTTCTTCGAGACCAGGAGGCTTTAAACAGACTTTGATTAACTTTTGTCTTAAATTTACTTTTTTGTAACTTATGATTTTACAAACGACTTCTGTCATTAATATAGACATCATGATAGAAAGATTTATTACCTTTTTCATTGTATTTTTCTTGTAAAAGTAGATATGACAATAAATCTAAATTCTAACATTCTGCTGCCTTGATAAAATTCAGCCCATTCTGACTACAAATCAATTTCCTATTGAAGGCATTTCATTTTAAATTTTTGAAAATTAATTATATTTTTATTTTTTTCTGATGACACATACAACATACTGAGAAATTTCCTTTTACAACAGTTTCACTTAATATTGTAAAATCAATGAATAGCATATGTTAGAACACTGTGCATTGCAATAAAAATTACAGAATTCAGTTCTCAATAACTCATATTTCTCTACAGTTTTACAACAGCTAACATTTAATGTCTTTGTTGCTATCATATCAGTTACCTTTTCCTCTTATAGATAAAATGTTTAATGTTAATTGTTTTAAGATTGGTCATTCAGTTAATTGATAAATCAAATTTATGCTTTCAGGCTGTTTCTACCATCCTTATGTTCCCAAAGATTCTGAATTTATTGTACAAATCTATTCATAATTCAATGCTAACTTCCCACTCCCGCCCACCATCCCTGAGATCAGTCAGTAGCTTTGTGTGGTTACAGTATTGAAATAATTAAATGATACCTTGGCATTAAAGTGGTCCAGACCTCTTGCTGAGTTTTCTGTGTGGGTTTTCCTCACACCCACACCAATTGAAATTTATCACCATATAATTTGCATGATGACTTCCTTTATAAAGCTCCTGATCCTTTTCCTCCCCCTCCAGACTCCCCACTAAGGAAAAGTTTGTCAAACAAGAAGGCTTCCATTTTAATGCACTTCTCACATGATGACAGAAATACTTAAAGGGATTCTCATGATATTCTTTCAGTTTCATCTTGCGTAAATTCCTTTAAACCTTATGTTACAATGTATCAGGGGAATGTGAAGTGATGTAGTTGAGTGTCACTTCCCATATCCTTTGTGCTATTTCTGAGTCACAACTTCAAGAAAGGGACAAATCTTCAGGAAATTTTAGACTATTTTTGCATTAAGTAACTTTGTACTCAAGGAGGTAATTTTCAACACTGAGAAAGCTAATTCTTCCAAATCCATTATTAAATTTCCCTGAGTCCTTGTTTCTTAGCTAGCTTTTATACTGGAAGGAGGAGTGCAGTAATGATACAAATGGTGTCCATGACTCAGGAAATAATAAGTTTCCTGCCTCTTCAGTGAATTCCTTAAGAATGGCTGAACAGAGCATCATGTGAGCTGGTGGTTTTCTAGTATCAGATACACTTATATGTGGATATTTCTTTCTGTTACTCTTCATTATGCTGAATCGTGATGTAATTTGTTTTTGATGCGCAAGATCCAAATAATAATACTGGACGTTTTGTTACAACATTCATTTCATCAACACAAATTCACTGCAACATGACTGATGAATTGATGACACCATTTCTACAGCACAAACTTTTAAAACATGTGTTGGTTGTAACGTGATTACATCGCCAACACTTTAAGAACTATTTCCAAAGCACAAATTTTCTATAATGTGGGATTCCACAAGAACACAACCATCACTTTATAGAAGAACTGATTGTAATATTTGATTGTGAAATGATTCAACTTTACTGCTCAAACTGGGGTTGTTTGACTCATCAATGAAAATAATCTGTATCAATATTGCATACTGCTCCTCTTAGCCTCCTATTGCACATATTCCTATTCATAGCCATGACCTGAACACAAGATAATTAGGAGTTAAATTTGTTATTTGTTGACCATAAACAAAACAGCAGAGCTTTTTCTCTTGTGAACAGAAGTCAGTATAAATAATTGTCAGTATAATTGTAGAATTATTACTTTCATCAAAGTATTATTTGAATGCTCAAAATAGTAAATTCTTGCACTTGTGCAGACTGATGATCAGATGTCACAAGATAGGCAAGTTTTTACCAGGGCTGACAGTGACACAGCACAACATGCAAACTACATTCTATTGTGACTAATAGAAGCTCAATAGATAAAAATGAGTTGTCTTCTTAACTTTTGACTTAAGGAAGTGGCTAAGGATTATGGTACTCCCACCACACTATCTAGTGGGTCATCGAATAATAGATCAAATTAAAAACCTTGGGATACTCTTACTATCTCCTCACTACACAGAACTATGTGAAAGGACTGTTCCTTCCTCAGAATACACAGCCTGGACTTCTGTGTCCTAATTTTGGTAAACTAATAAAACTTATAATGTTTTGAGCTGGGCAAAATCTGACATTGTTCACCTTTTCTTATAAAATATGTCTCAGTAGAGCTGCAGATATTGTTGCTAAAGCAGGGCTAGTGTTGCTTCTTCTGAAAGATGGACAGGTGAAAGTAACTGTCCTTGACAAGGAGTACCAGCATAACTGGAATTAATGGGAATCAATGGGACTCCACTCATTGGAGTCATACCTAGCACAATGGTTGGCCTTGTTGCTGGTCAGTCAACTCAGCTCCAAGATATCTCTGCAAGAGTTCCTCAGCATAGTATCCTAGTCAAAGCTATCTTCAGCTGCTTCATCAAAGTGAGAATTGGATAAGTTCACTGATGGTTGCACAATGCTCAGCACCATTTGCGATTCCTCAGATACTGAAGAAGTCCAGGCCCAAATACAACTAGATCTGGATAATGTCTAGCCTTGAACTGACATGTGGCAATTAATATTCATGGCACAGTAGTGTGAGAAAATGACCATATTCAGTAACTGGAAATCTAACCATTGTGCTTTGGCAGTGAATGGCATGCGAGTCCCAGAGCAACGTGGGCAGCGAGTCCTGGAGCAGCGAGCGTAGAGAGTCCTGGAGCAGGACAGGGGCGGAGAGTCCCGGAGCAGTGCACCGGCAGCAAGTCCCAGGTGGAAGCCAGTAAGGGGGAAGGCAGTCCTGTAACTTAGCTTGGACCAGCTGGGTACCAGTACAGAGCAGACGAAAGGCTTGAACCAGATCAGGGACAGCTGTTAGACTAGAGTCTGGCACGGGCTGTCAGAAGTGCAGAGGTCCTGCGCTGAGCTGCCTCATTGTAAGTTTTATTTAATTTTTTTTACCTGATTTTAATAACAATCTTTTAATTATGTCTTATTCCTGACTTATTTTTACTAACTCTGTAAGTTAATGTAACTACTTTTTATTCTGCTTTTGAATTCAAAATTTGTATCAAGCTAATTGTATTTAGATGGTGACATAAGAGGCAGACATTGTAAAAGCTTTTCACTGTACTTCTACAATGGAGTACACATGACCTTAAAGGATATTCTGTTTTATTTTAGCAGGGCAACAGATATCTAAAAATACCACCTGCAATTTCCCCTCCAAGCGATTCACCATCCTGACTTGGAAATATATTTTCATTCCTTCACTGCTGCTGGGTCAGAAGTCCTTCACTAACAACACTGTGGGTGTACTTCAGCAAATGAACTTTAGTAGTTCAAGAAGGCAGTTCATCAACTCCTTCTCAAGCGCAACTAGGGATGGGGAACAAACACTATTAAAGACAGAAAAGCCCACTTCACATGAGTGAATAAATAACCACAGTTTTACATGTATTGTACACCTACGAATTTCATGATACGTCCCTTAAATATCAATTTCAGTATTTAACTAAGACTGCAAATTGTCAGCTAATCCTGATTTATGGGTTTGAAGGCTTACTGTCAGAATTGTTCCATTATATTAAACGGTGCCTTTACATACTATGATGACACTCAGCGCTGGGATTACATTCTACAAATGTGATTTGGACAACTGCATGGCAGGCATGACTATTATTTATTCCTGTGATTGTGCTGCTAGACCTGTTTTTCAGAAGAAACCAATTTAAATAAGAAGTAAATCTAACACATAAATAACTGCATTATTACTTGCTTCAAATCCTTCCAGTTTTTTTAAAACATTCACAATTCTGATTGGATTTGATATTGGTGTTGGAAATCAATTACATTCTAAAAATAGCAACCATGCCAATGATAACCAATAACATTAAATAGTCATTCCTAATAGTCGGTTAAGAAGATTTCAATTCTTGGGAATTTAAATGCTACTTATTATCTATAATATCTATGAAATAAAGTGGTGCTTTAACAATCAAATTGCTGATCTAATTTTTTTGCTACCTTGCTTGTGAGATTTGGTAATCTGAAAGATGTTGCCATATATCATCAATAAGTTCTTGACAATGCAGATAAAAGTTTTTAATTTTGGTTTGGAGAGTATAGATATGCCCAGGAATAATCTAACTTGTCAACTAAAATTTTACTTTAATAGTCACAAATGTACAGAAATAAATCTTTCTAGTTGTAGCATTTAACATAGATGTATGGCCAAACAGTCCATTAAATTTGTCTTACCTCCATATGTAGCAAATCAGTTGTCACCCAGCTGTCGTCTCTTCAATTGTTCCTTTTCCTTGATGTTCAGCTATTAATCTTAGGCACAATTCAAACTAAATGAGAGGGTGAGAGAGCAGAGTGGGGTCAGCATGAGAGAAGAAAATGGAAGCGATCAGCTTAGAGCCAAGAATGTAACATCACAAGGTGCACCATGTTGCCTGGACAACAAGAGGAATCAAGCAGATAGAAATGTTAAAGGGTCAAAATGAAAATCAGATGTATATGCATGAATGCCAGCAACATTAAAAATTAACTGGCTAAATCAGATACATGATGGCAAGCAGTAATTATGATGTCATTAGAATCTAACCTTGATGATGGGATGATTATAGTTTATAATGGTGCAGGATATTAAGGAAATACACAAGAAATAGGAAAATTGGAAGGATATGTCAGGAACATTTGAGAACTATGGGAAGTTTAGGAAGCAATTTGATAAGAAACAATATATATTAGACAGTACTAAGTCAAACTTCTGACAAAATGAATATTACTATTAGAGGTATGATGGGTGAGCTAGTAGCAAAGAGGACTCAAGGATAAATCTATTGACAATATATGGATATTCAAATGTAGCCATGATGAAATATATAAATTGCATTGAAATAGGGTTAAGATGATTTTATTTGATCTGATTTATTATTGTTACATATATCAAGATACAGTGAAAAGTATTATTTTGTGTGCTATCCAAGCAATTCAACTTACATAAGTACATCAGGGTATTAGAACAGAATGTAGAATATAGTGTTACAGCTGCAGAGAAGGTGCGAGGAAAATTCATTCTAATATTTGAGAGGTCCGTTCATTAGTCTGATAACAGTGGGGAAGAAGCTGTTCTTGAATCTGTTGGTATGTGTTTTTAAACATTTGTATCTTCTGCTGATGGAAGAGGGTGGAAGAGAGGATAGCGAGAATTGGAGGGGTCTTTGATTTTGTTGTCTGCTTTCCCAAGACAGTGGGAAGTATAGACACAATCAATGGAGGATAGGTTGGTTTGTGTGATAAAATGGGCTGCGTATACAATTCTCTGTAATTTTTTATGGTCTTGGGCAGAGCAGTTGCTATACCAAACTGAGATGCATCCAGATAGGTGCTTCCTCTGGTGCATGTAAAAATTGGTAAGAGTCATTGTGGGCTTGCCAAATTTCCTTAACCTTCGAAGGAAATGAAGTCATTGATGTGTTTTCTTGATGTGGATCAACCAAGACAGATTGTTGGTGATATTTATTCTCAGGAACTTGAAGCTCTTGACCATCTCCATCTCCATACCATTGATACAGAAAGTAGTGTGTTCTCTGTTCTATTTCCTGATGTTGATGACCAGCTCCTTTGTTTTGCTGACATTGAGGGAAAGATTATTGTCTTTAGAACATGCCACTAAACTGTTTATTTCCTTCCTGTACTATCTCATTATTATTTGAAATAGGAATTAATAATGGAATACATTAAAAGTAAGATTTACTGAGCTTGAAGAAAGAAATCAAACATTGAATACAAACAAGTTATTAAAAGAAAAACTTACTGATATTGTGAGGATGAAAGAAAATATGTTTGAGTACTACACCAGAAAATGTGTGGCCACTGAAGAAGACAAGATTTGAGGGGACAGCCATGTGTATTTATAAATGTGGATGAGGAGGAAATAGCAAACTTGATGCACTCTCCATCAATGGTATTTAAACAGTATTTAAAATCTAACCCAAGTATGTGTGTTTACAGCATTTGGCGGCGTAAAGGGATGAAAATCAAAAAGTCTTGTCAATGATATAAACCTTACCATAGGTTACCAAGAGATAAGATTTGTGAAGCATTAGACATCATGTTAAAGGTCTATGGAAGATCTTAAATGCTGAAAACAAGCAACTTTAGTCTATGCTGTCTGTGAAGCACACTTAGCCATGACTCATAAACCTGACTTCAGTAATTGGAATAGAAACTAGATCAATAACCAGAGTAGGATTAATATGCAGCTGCATGAAAATAACCCAATAATTTACAGTCAAGATGTCTTTGGAAGAAAACAGTTTGCCTAAAAAGCTCATAGATTTTTATTTGAGGAAGTGACATTCCAAATTCATTAGCGAAAACTACATAATGTGATTTACTACTTCATGGGATAATCCCTTTCAAACTCAGATCAGTGTATATTAAAATAATTTTTATTGGTCGCTGGCTAAAGAAAGAGGAAATATCATGTTGTCATAAATGGAAAGTTGTTATTATAAGAGGACATGCTACAGATTTCCCATTCCACGTAATATATACTTGATTTGGAGACACAGTTTAATTACCAGCCAATTAAATTCACTGTTCAACCAGCCAGTGGGAGTTTGGACTGATCATTTCGATCATTTGGACTGATCATCAGTGGCAAATGTAGCTAAGAATGGACAAGTAAAAGACACTGCTAATGGGTATCAAAAAAGGAGGAATATTTACTCCATAAGTATGACTAAATTGAAAAGGATAAAGATAACAGATCAAGAGGTGCTGGTGGATTGGTTGTTCACATTTCCAAATAGAGTTCAGGAAGAATGAACAAAGTCAGCAGAATACCAGCCAATTTGCCCGGAAGTAGCTCTTAGTTCTATCAGGACACTGTCAGGAATTCACTTCCAGTTCCTGAAACATAAAGGAAATAACAAGGCCCAAGAAAATGCTGGGGCACAACAGTACCATATTCAGACATTGATGTCACATCTGCATAATCAGCTGCCTGCAGTGAAGCAACAGGTTCTGTAATTAAACGTTTATGCCTGAGGTTGTGACGATATAGCTGGTTGGTCTTGCCTCTGATCAATGCAAATGGAACCATTGCCTCCATTTCTGGTACTAGACATTTTTAGTAACACCAGTCTTTCGACCCAACTGAAATTTGCAGGAGATGCATGGCTGGGATTTGTGTATCTCAGTGATTATGACCAGTGAAGGGAATAGTTGAGAGGAAATGTGTTAAATCAAAGAGACACAAGGAGACAGAGGAGCATAGCAATTTGAATAATGGTAAGTAGAGTGTGATAGGCATGAGTGGAATAAACAAACTTCTGAGATAGAAATAGTAAAAGACAGGGTTAAAGGCCATTTAGCTGAATGCACGCAGCATTCATAACAAATTATTCATAATAAATAATTAGAAGAAAGTGAGGATTGCAGATGCTGGAGATCAGAGTTGAGAGTGTGGTGCTGGAAAAGCACAGCAGGTCAGATGGCATCCGAGGAGTAGGAAAATTGACATTTTGGGCATAAGCCCTTCATCAAGATGAACAATTAGCACAGAGTATAATGATGAGCATATATGATGTGATAGAAATGACAGAGACATGGCTGCAAGGTGACCAAGACTAGCACCCGAAAAATGAAAGCCACTTGTCATTTCAAACATCCAGCAAGCAAGGGAATGGTGGTGGATAGCTGTGTTACTTAAGAATGTCAATTATACACTACCAATTTTACACTATAATATAGTAGAACAAGATGCACAAGCACACGAACTAAAACAAAATACTGCAGATTCTGGAAGCCTAAAATGAAAACAGGTGCCAGAGAAATTCAACAGGTCTGGGAGCATCTGCAGAGAGATAAACAGTGTTTACACTTCAAGTCCAGTCCGATTCTGCTTCAGAACGGAAAAGAGCTAGAAAATGGTAGGGTAGTTATGCTGTAAACAAAGGAGTTCATTTGACAGCAAGACGCATAAGGAGATATTCTGGATGACTATCAAAGTTCAACAAAGAGGCTGAGACATGGATGGTAATGTTGGAATCATTAAATGTCGAATGCTCAGGAGATCAGATCTGGAAGAATGTGGGGATTTCAGAATGCCGAAGCTGGAGCTGATTACAGAGATTGGTAGGAGAAGGAGTGAGACCACTGAGGGATTTTGACATGGGGGTGAGAATGTTAAAACTGAGCTGCTGCTAGAAAAGGACGATGTTTGAAGGAGACCAGCAGGAAAGCCCTGTGGTGGGTTTTAGGTCTCACTCGCAACGAATGAGTTGTCAGGAATGTTCCTGGAAAGGTGATCAGTGCCTTTTAATGATCCAAGTGTGCTCAATAGATTCAAGATACCGAGAGAGAGGAAGACGATAATGGGCTTCAGTCATCTCAAAGTCAAAGAAGTGACTCCGTTGCAATCAGCACAAGCACTTAGTTTTGAGTGATTGAATCCTGTTTACTTTGTCCCTCAGTCCTGCTGACTAGCAATTTGCTCCCTTCCTGTGGGGATTCACCATCTGAAAACTATATTCAGGCCAAGTATTTGTGAAACTTCAGGTGAAACTTAATCATTTATCATAAAAACAAAACAAAACAAAACAAAACAATCAGCAGGGGTAAAAAATATTAATTCACTAATTTATAAATGAGGATTGTGCTACAGAACCCAGCAGGAAGGAAATAGAATGGGATCTCAAGGGGGGGAAGGTAAATAAGACTCATCCAGAGTGCTCTTTATTAATGTTAGTGTCTGATTAGTAATGGACTCCCCATCAGCAGGGAAAGCAGCCAAAGTATCATTTGCCTCCAAACCAGGTGGATATCAGTCAGAACAGGATATATCATTGGTACCAATGCATGCCAAAAGCAGCCAGATGCAACGAGCCATCATGTAGTCTCATTTGCAACCATACAAACGTCTCTCTGTTCCCCTTATAATTGATTCCCTAGTTATGTAATTTTCCCATTGTTATTCCTCCTCTCCTGTGTAACACAGCCAACAGTGTTCAATGAACTTGGCTGCTGCTACTTTCCTTTGAGAGACTATTCACCTCAACAGTGTCTAAAGCAGTATATACCTGTTTTGCAGGTGAATGGCCACAAGAGACTGCTGACCTGGTCCTCTTACTCTGCCTGGTCGTCATCCATTCCCTTCCTGCCCATGGAATTATAGCCTGTGGACTGACCACCTCTTTCTGTCTGTGCTATCTACAATAATCTCAGCCTCACAAATACTCCACAATGTCTCCAGGTCAGTCTCCAGCATCCAAGAACTACAGCTGGAGACACTTCCTGAATACAGTCTGGTCCCAGGCATTAGAACTGTACCTGGCTTCTGTATATAGAGTAGGAATAGTATATCATGACTATGGGTTCTCCTTCCTTTTATTATCCCTTTAAATTAAACCCTACATTGCCTTAAAGAATACACAATATTAGTTACACTGGAGCCACTTTTCTCTGGGCCTTTGCACTATTGCCCTTTCAAACAATAAGCACAAAATAAAGATCTTACAAACTATTAGTGATAGAAATAGGATTAAAACACACCCAACCTTGCTCACCAAATCAGCTGCTTCCTCTTGTCCTGCTTTGTTGTTTGAATACTGATGTCACCTCAGGAGCTCCACCTCTGCACTAAATACAGATCTCACAGAAAAATGTGGACTTGAATTCTGTTTCAACACAGTTATCTTTTGGAAAACAAGAGAAGGGAGATAATGCTGACCTTTTACAAGACATTTGTTAGTTCTCAGAAGAAGGGTTGCTTACAGCCCTGGAAGGATGTGATCACTTTGGAGTGAGTGCAGAAGAAGTTTAAAATATTTGTTCCAGGGATGAGAAACTTCAGTCATGAAGATAGATTAGAGAAGTTGGGAATATTCTCCTTGGACAGAAGAAGGCTACAAAGAGATCAGATAATTTTTTTCAAAATTATGTGAGTTCTGAATAGAGTAGGTTGGGAGAAATTTACCCCATTCATAAAAGGATTAAGAAGGAATGGGATGAACTTAAAATAGTTTGCAAAAGTCATAGTCATACAAGCATGGAAACAGACCCTTCGGCCCAACTCGTCCAGGTCTCCCAAACTAAACTTGTCTCAAATGCTTCCATTTGGCCCATATCCCTCAAAATCTTTCCTATGCATGTACTGTCCAAATGCCTCTTAAATATTATAATTACCATTTCCTCTGACAGTTGATTCCATATACGCACCACCCTCTGTGTGAAATGTTGCCCTTTAGATCCCTTTTAAATCTTTCCCCTCTCACCTTAAACCTATGCCCTCCAGTTTTGAACTCCCCTACCCTAGAGAAAAGATCTTTGCTATTCATCTTATCTGTACCCCTCATGATTTTATAAACCTCTATAAGGTCACCCCAGAATTTCTTACACTCCAGGGAAAAAAATTGCCAGTCTAACCAGCCTCTCCTTATAGCTCAAACCACCCAGTCCCAGCAAAATCCTTGTAAATCTTTTCTGCATTTTTTCCATTTTAATGATACCCTTCTTATAGCAGGATGAATACAACTGTATGCAGTACTCTAAAAGTGGCCTCATTAAAATCCTGTACAGCTGCAACATGATATCCCCACCTCCTATTCTCAATGAAATGTGATGGAGGAACATATTTAAGAGGGCATTTCATGATTATTTGAATAGAAATAATGTTCAAGGGGATGGGGAAAAGGTAGGAGAACGATATTGGGTCATAATGCTCATTCACAGCACCAGTGTGGACACAATGGACTGAATGGTTTCCTTCTGCACCCTAACAATTGGGTGAATCTGTCAAGTGGCTGTTTTTGCTCAGTTGCACCTCTTTGACGGTATCTTCAGTTGCTGTACTGCAGCTTTCACCTGTAAGCACAGGCAGGAGAGGTGGAGGGATAGTGAGGACAGTCACTCCTAGATCAGAGCCCCTTCACAAATACTGTCAAAGTGAAAGCTCAAAGTACTGAACCTTTCAACCCTAATTTTGTGCTCCATTTGCAAGGCCAGTTTGCAGAGGGTCATGGATATGAGATAGAGTAGACAGAAACTTCAAAACAGTTTTTTTTCCTTACCTGAAGGTGCAGTGATAGCCCCGGGATACTATTCAGTATGCTCAATGTTATCTTATTAATGCCTTGCACAGTATAGTTGTACCAAGGCTTTTCCACCTTTTGGAGTTGCCGGTGTTGGACTGGGATGTATGAAGTTAAAAATCACACAACACCAAGTTATAGCCCAACAGATTTAATTGGAAGCACTAGCTTTTGGAGTGCCACTCCTTCATCAGGGTGAGTGTGGAGCACACAATAGTGCAGAATACTGCAGCATTGAAACATAAAGTGGAACTGAGGTGAGAGATCCAGAGACGTTGAAATTCATAATTGAAAGTAGAGTTTTTAAAAATGTAGTCGTGAATTGACAGCTGTCCTACACATTGCACAATTATCTTTTTTTAGTAGTCAATAACTAAACCAAACAATGTATAAAATGGTCTGCCAATCCACTGTCATTAGTTCTGTGTTACAGCCAATAAAATATGTAAACCCCACCCCTCGTCCAATGTGTCTGGGTCTCTGCTCACACAACAATATTCTGGGGACCCTAAAATGATGAGGGCCAGACCTTTGAGAACAGTTAAGAAATCATGTTAATGAATAAGGAAGGGGAGATCTTCTTTTATTTATTCACTCCCACTGTGGCTGAATACATTATGAAGCAATTTACATCCTACTTAAGCTTTGCGTGTGCCTAGCGAAGGTATAAGTACTTCAAAGCAAAGTCCATCAGCTGGGGAGAATTGCAAAAATTAATTCCGCATGTTTCTTCTGTGTCATTTAAATCATTTAATCTGCCATTTTAGATAACCTAATGTGCTAACAAGAGTTCATCTGAAGCCAACGCAAATCAAGTGACTAACTGATAAATAGTCCTGTACCCTGTCTCCACCCAACCTGAATTAAATGTTTCATTAAAAATTGTTAGTGGGTGTCACAACTCAGAATTGCATGAATCCTAATAGTGGATAAATAATTGGAATAATTAAAGAACAGAAATCATGGATTGATTGGGAAACTTTAAATAAACGTATCAAAAATATGACTTAATATACAAATGAGCACAGCTACCTTGACTATACCTTGCCAAATTATAACTCAGTTTATTAGTGAAAAGGTAAAGTAATAATTTAAGAAGTTTGGAATTTTTAAAAGCCAATTCAGTTTGCTATTTTATTAACTTGTTCATGTTCCATGTCATTACATTTTCCAAAAGCGTCTGCTTTAGCCTTAGGCTTTCAACTATCTTGTCTTCCATTAATTCAAAAACGTCATTCTAATTTACAACATGAATTCAAGATTTGATTATGCTCCTGAAAAACATACGTTTTAAATTTCCATTAGCATCTATATAATAATTTGTTTCAAATTTCTCTCCAGCATGACACTGGAGGACTTGTGGTAAATTCGTTTGAAGGCTCCAGTAAACATTTGCAGCTATTGAAATGGAGATGTCTCCATTCACTCAGCAACATCCTCTATTCACTCTACACCTGGTACCTCTTCTTCAGAGCTGAATCTCCCAATAAGTAACACTTATACTACATTGTTCATATGCCTGACACAAGATTCCAGAAACAAATGCTCTATTCTAACCTCAGCAATAGTAAGTGATCACTAGGAGGGCAGAGGAAACACTACAAGGACATCCTGAAATCCTCCCTAAACAAATGCAACATTCCCACTGACCAATGGGAATTGTTTGCTGTAGAACGCACACAGTGGAGAAGAAACATCTGCAAAGGCACCAATGACTTTGAATTAGTCATAGATTAGTATCAGATAGAAGGAAGCAACTTGATATTTAGATCTTATGCCAACAAATGCTACTTTGCTAGACCCACTCCCAATCTGTGCTCATAGCCCTGTTATCTTATTTTTCTGTTAGGTACTTATCCAATTTTCCTTTGAAAGCCACAATCGAATCTGCCTCCCCTTTCACATAGTGCATTCCAAATCATAACCACTCACCGCATCAAAAAACCTCATGTCATTCTTGATTAACTTGCCAATCACTTCATGTCTGTGTCCTAGGAGTCTCGACCCTTCTGCCATGCGATTCAGTTTCCTCACTGTCACCACTATTTTCTAGTTGACACCATCTTTTATTGTGTAGTTTAATGCCATACAGAGCTTGAGTTCAAGACAAGCTAGTTCAGAGAAGGCAAAGATGAGAACTGTCTTCAGGTACAGACTTCAAATTAACATAATTAATTGTGTTTGCAATACACAATATGATGTTCACTATGTTGCATTTTGAGAAAACATTGCTGTGTATGGTAATCACTGATGTAAACAGGCTCTGATTTTTTACTCCATTAGGTAACATCCAATCCATTTTGTTTATATGCTCTTGTACATGGGCTTTAGAAACTTTCAGATGTTAAACTAAGTTTTTGCAGCCTAGAATTTCACAGATAACTATTCGAGCAAGTATAGTGGAACTGTCTGAAGTCTTCACCTCTAGCTCAGAAGTTGGAAACTTTTGCAGAAGATCCGGGGACAGAAGACCTATCCCAGTCAATTACCCCTAAGATCAGCACATAAAGACACAATCATTGACTTTCTGTTACTGAATACACATAAGCTGTTATGTTGCAGATTTGCAACTAGTTTGTTTGATGTCAGAAGGTTCAGCAATGCCCTTTTCAAAGAGAAGTGAAGAACTTTAACAAGTCTCAAGGCAGAAAAAGGAGAAGACCATCAAATCGGCTGATCAAATATGACCCAGGTGATTATAAGTGGTTTTACTTGTGCAATCTCAAAACAGATTAAAAATACTTTTTGACAACTTGAACTTCTTCCTGATCTTTTAAAATTTATCTTAATTTCAAATGTCCTTTATGACTGTGACTATACTTCCCGATGTATAAAGAAGACTCTTCCTTCTTTCAAAAGAGAACCACCTTGACCATCAAGTGCAAAGACTACTATGCTTGCATTCATGTATGTTTCATGGAGAGAATAGGGCCCATCATGGATCAGCAAGGTGACCTTTGTGTGGAGTCACAGGAGATGGGGGAGATTCTAAACAAGTATTTTGCATCAGTGTTTACTGTGGAAAAGGACATGGAAGCTATAGAATATGGGGAAATCAATGGTGTTGCTGGAGGTCTTGAAATGCATAAAAATGGATAAATCCCCAGGATCTGATCAGGTGTACCCTAGAACTCTGTGGGAAGCATGGGAAGTGATTACTAGACCTCTTTTTGAGATATTTCTATCATCAATCGTCACAAGTGAGGTTCTGGAAGACTGGAGGTTGGCTAACGTGAAGCCACTCTTTAAGAAAGATGGTAAGGAAAAGTCAGGGTACTATAGACTGGTGAGCCTGATAAGAGTGGTGGGCAAGTTGTTGGAGGGAATCCTGACAGACAGGATTTACATGCATTTGGAAAGGCAAGGGCAGATTAGGGAGAATCAACTTGGCTTTGTGCATGGGAAATCATGTCTCATAAACTTGATTAAGTTTGTTGAAGAAGCAACAAAGAGGATTGATGAGGGCAGAGTGGTAGATGTGATCCAGATGGACTTCAGTAAGGTGTTTGACAAGGTTCCCCATGGGAGACTGTTTAGCAAGGTTAGATCTCGTGGAATACAGTGAGAACTAGCCATTTGGATGCAGAACTGGTTCGAAGATAGAAGACAGGGGGTGGTGGTGGAGAGTTGTTTTTCAGGCTGGAGGCCTGTGACCAGTGTTGTGCCGCAAGGATAAGTGCTGTGTCTACTGCTTTTTGTCATTTATGTAATGATTTGGATGTGAACATAGGAGGTTTAGTAAGTAAGTTTGCAGATGACACCAAAATTGGAGGTGTAGTGGACAGCAAAGAAGGTTACCTCAGAGCACAATGGGATCTTGATGAGTTGGGCCAGTGAGCTGAGAAGTGGCAGATGGAATAATTCTAGTCTCCTCCCTATCAGAAGGATGTTGTGAAACTTGAAAGGGTTCAGAAAAGATTTACAAGGATATCGTCAGGTTTGGAGGGTTTGAGCTATAGGGAGTGGCTGAATAGGCTGGGGCTGTTTTCCCTGGAGCATAGGAGGCTAAGGAGTGACCTTATAGAGGTTTATAAAATCATGAGGGGCATGGATAGAATAAATAGACAAGGTCCATTCTCTGGGGTGAGGGAGTCCAGAACTAGAGGGCAAGTTTAGGGTGAGAGGGGAAAGATATAAAAGGGACTCAATGGGCAGCTTTTTCACACAGAGTGTGGTGCCTGTAAGGAATGAGCTGCCAGAGGAAGTGGTGGAGGCTGGTACAATTAAGCATTTAAAAGGCATCTGGATGGGTACATGAATTATAAGGACTTAGAGAGAGATGGGCCAAGTGCTGGCAAATGAGATAAGATTGATTTAGGATATTTGGTTGGCACGGACGAGTTGGACTGTTTCCGTGCTGTACATCTCTATGACTCTATCTATGATCCTTGCTAAATAATTGATTGTTAGAGCCTTTGACTGT
Source organism: Chiloscyllium punctatum (assembly GCF_047496795.1). Taxonomy (NCBI): domain Eukaryota; kingdom Metazoa; phylum Chordata; class Chondrichthyes; order Orectolobiformes; family Hemiscylliidae; genus Chiloscyllium; species Chiloscyllium punctatum. Next base: position 57,067,975 of record NC_092763.1, on the reverse strand, counting down.
ACATTTATTTTATGATAAGTTGAAACTAAGAAGTCAAAGTTTTCACATCAACTTCATCTGGACATAGTCTTGTTGAAATTAACTATTTCATAAAATGGAACAGATAACTTAGACTTCTTATGCTATCCTTTTGAGATTGGAAATGTAAAACAGTAGCTCCTAATCTCTTCACTGTTATCTGTTATCCACATGGGACTGCTCTGCTACTTATTTCATTGTGATATCTTTTGCAAACCATTAGAAAAATAAAGACATTGCAGCAAAGTTAAGAGTATCCAGGACTTCATGATTAAGTTGACACATTTTCAGGGAGCCAGCCAGAATTTAAAGAAAAGCAGTGTACCAGTTATACATTCTACATTTAAGATTGCAAAGTGAATTCCTGTTTCAACAAAATTATCATTCATGTCATGAAAATGAAATTGCTTTGATTTGATTATAATTATTTTAGACTACAATCTAATAACAAGGATAAATTGACAAGAGAAGAAATAAGCAGATTTTTTGATAAATATTTAGCTTTCTTTATGTTTATTGTCAACATTTTTCACTGCTGGCCTCCTTTGTAATGATTGTAACAAGGTCAGCCAAGTGGACCTCATAGAATGAGGTCCCTGATTGGATCAGATTAACAGCCCCAATCAGGGAGCCCTGGCTGACAGATACAAACAGGACTGTCAGAGGTTCTGTTCACTCTGAGAGTTGGCTCTGAGGAAGCTTGATCAGTATCAAGGATTTTTCAAGTGTAAATAAAGGGTGATGGCCTCTATGGAATTATTTCACCCTTGATTTCATTTTGCCAGCCAGCAAGAAAAAAAAAATCTCATTCATTCTAAGTACCAATATTCAGCTGAATGAAATGTTATAAAGCAACTGCCTAAAAAGTTGAATTATTTAATTTTCCAAATTGCTATTTAGTGAAATACTACTAATTTTTATTTATTACTCCCTTTACTGGGAATTGATTGGTGTAAATGCATTTTGCAACTGAGAATATTTAATTAAGTCTTCTTTAAATTTCAGTCTATTAAAAATGTATTTTGTACAAAAACTTTCATCAACGAATGCATAATAAGGCTGAAATGAGAAGAACTCAACTTTAGGAAGCTTGGTGTTGTCAATGTGTCATTCAGGCTGACACTTCCCTAATAGGCATGAATACGGATTTTCCTGTCAAATAAATGTCTGCTTCTATTCTTCTTTGAAGGAGCGTAGAAGGCACTATTTGAAGTGTAAAAATGTAAATATTTTCAGCATGAGATTTGCTGGACTCAAAACCCAACAGACAGATTGCCACATTCTATTAGCCCACATTCGTTTCTTCCAATGCAGGTAGCACACAAACTTTGTGCTGGCTACTCATTAAAATAGTGGTAAGCATTCCTTACAGTATCTGCACACCTAGATGGGATTGCAAAACAGTTAGAGGCTAACAATGGATTCAAGCTAGTTTGCATTTCTTAAAAGTATTTTGGCAACTGGCTGTTGGAAACGATTGTAAAAATGAGCTTGACCTTGAAAAAATAAATGAATGGCACGGTGGCTCAGTGATGAGCAGAACTGTCTCACAGCACCAGCAACCCAGGTTCAATTCCAGCCTTGGATAACTGTCTGTCTGGGTTTCCTCCAGATGCTCTTGTTTCCTACCACAATCGAAAGATGTGCAGGTTAGGGGGATCATCTACATGAAATGCAGGGTTACAGGGATGGGGTAGGTCTGGTGGGGTGCTCTTCAGAGGGTGGGTGTGGACTTGATGGGCCAAGTGGCCTACTTCCACACTGTAATGTGTCTATGATTCTAACCTTGCCAAGAATGGGCTTCAACAATTTTCAACAGTACTGAATGCCTTGGTCAAGGAGATTCTGCCTATCCATAAGGGAGCAGAAGTCCCTCCAGATAAACATCATAGAAGAAAAGAGATCAGATGGCTGTGATGTTTAATGTTAAGAGTCTAACCTGAAGAACTAGGATGCAGTGCCAAAAATGTCCTCCAAAACCTCAAGTAAGTGGTCAGGGTTAGAGAATATACCTTGAACTTATCACCCAATGATAATGAATGATAAATATTGAATAAACTTTCAAACTTAACTCTGGATTTGTGGGTGAATAATTCAGAATTACTGTGACCTACAAGCACTTACATGTATAGATTGATGGAAAGGAGTACAGTCTAACAGTTAATATCAATGTATTAACAGAAGGTGGTGGATGGATTGAATGATTCTTTGATTCCCACATCAATTACTCTAAAAGGATCCTGCTTTGTTCGCACCATTGATAACAGTGATTTGTTCCTTGCACATTGACAGACCTTCAACATCACATTGAATGTCTTAAAGACTACGAATTTATTATCCCTGAAGTAAAAACATGATATTTGAAGAACTTACAAACAGCTTATAAACGTCCTTCAATTTCAATGAATGAAAGGTAACATAGACAGACAGAAATTATGGGGTGTAATCAATAAATTTTAACAGAGAAAGAGATAAGAAGAAAGGTGGGCAAATAGAAATGCATATTAGTATAGCTGAAAAGATTCACCAATATAGAAGCAATTTTTTTATGGTGTGGTTAATTGTCAAGCTTTTCAAGTTTTTAAAAGACCAATTAACATATAGAAACAGAGCAAAATCAATTCAGCCCATTGAGCTTGACTTGCTATTCTATAAGAACACAGCTTATCAAACACTTGAGTGCCTTTTACTTACCCCCTTCCCATTACCCTGTGTGCCACAGGTAATCAGACATCAAATCAAACTCTCTCTCAAGCATGCACAAGTAACTGAGCCACCACAGCCTTCTGAACCCAAAAGTTTACAACCTTTTGAGCAAATTAATTTCTCTTCATCTTCACTAAAGTGGTATCTCCCTTAGTTTTAAACTGTGCCTCCTGTTTTAGACTCGCCAACCAGTGGGAATATCTTACCCAATCTACCCTGTCTACCTCTTTCTGTCTTTTCTGGGTTTTCTAGGTTTCAGTGAGATTCACTCTAATTCTTCAAAATTAGAGGCCCAGTTTTCTCAATTTCTCTTCATGGACAGTCCCACCACACCAGGAAAAAGTCTGGTGAATATTCATTCTCCTCCCACTATGGCAATAATACCTTTCCTGAGATAAGGAAACCAAAACAGTACATAGTCACCCAGGCACAGTGTAACCAATCTGTTATAGATATTTTTAATCAACTGGTTCAGAGATGGTATTACCCAAGGTGGGACTTGAACCTATAACCCCTGGTCCAAAGGTAAGGAACCCTGTGCCACAAGAGGACCCCCCCAAGCTCTTATATTTAATTGAGTTTCCTAATCAGCCTATTCAGCGACATTATTACATATTTCTGGAGCAGATGGGTCTTGAACATGGGTTGCTTGGTTCAGGAGTAGAGACACTACCACTGTGCTACAGGAGGTCCCCACTAAACTCTCATCAATTGAGGAAAAACTTCACTGCACCTGTACTCAAATCCTCTTGCAATAAAGATTAACTTTACATGAGCCTTTCAGATAGCTTGCTGCACCTACATGTTTAACTTCGGTGATTTACCAACAAAGATACTTAGATTAAATTCACTACAGTATGGAATCAGGCCCTTCAGCCCAACAAGCCCACACTATTCCTCCAAAGATTAACTCACCCAGACCCATTCCCCTAAACACTATGGACAATTTAGCATGGCCAATTCACCTGGCCTGCACATCTTTGGATGTGCAGGCATGGGGAGAATGTACAAATTCCACACAGACAGTCACCTGAGGTGGGAATCGAACCCAGTTCCCTAGCACCATAAGGCAGCAATGCTAACCACTGAGCCACTGTGCCACCCTTTGTCCATCTACACTATCCAGTCTCTTACGTTTTAAGGAATATGCTACACATCTAATTCTCCTACCAAAAGGAATAACCTTGTGTTTTTGCCCAATCACTAAACTGTGCAAATCTTCTTGAAACCACTGTATGTCTTCCTCAAAATACATTCTCACTAAGTCTTGTGTCATCTGTAAATTTGGAAATGCAGCATGTCCAAATGTCACAGCCTGCCAATGCAAGAATGGCCCATTTTTTCTGACTCTGTGTTTTCTGTCTAATGGCAGATCATTAATCCTTGGAAAAATTACTTCTTGTCCCCACGTGCTTTCAACTTTCTAACCGGCTCCTGTGGGAGATATTATCTGGCTTCTGAAAATGTAAGTACACGACATCCATTGGCTCTCATTTATCAATTTTATTAGTAACACGTTCAGAAACCTCCAACAAGTTAGTCAAACGCAATTTTCTTTTAACAAATCCGTACTGACTAACCCAATCAGAAAATTTATAACTGTCCTTTATAATAAATTGTAGCATTTTCCCAACGATTGATTTGATGTTAACAGGTTTATAGTTCTTCATTTTTTCTTTCACTCCCCTCTTAAGTAGTAAGCAACCTTTGTTACCTCCTAATGCATAGAAATCATTTGAGGATCTAGAATTTTGGAAAATAATCCCCAACGCGACAGCCACATCACTCAGGATCAAGGCCATCAGTTTCCTGGGTATTTATTAACTTTCAACCCTGTTAATTTCTCTCGTACAAACTTGATAGTAAATGTAATTTCCTTCAACTCACCTTTCTCTCTCGCCAATTTAGGGAGATTTTTGGTATTCTCCTCAGTGAAAACAATCACAATGTAATCATTTATTTTATTTGCCATTTCTCTATCTCCCATCATAAATTATCCAGACACTGCCTTTAATGACTATGTTTATTAATCAAACGTTTCATTTTTATGTACCTTTGAAAGATTTTACAATCTGCTTTTGTACTTTTTCCTAGATTGCATTCACAGTTTATTCTCCTTTTCCTTTTAAAATTCTTGGTCCTACTTTGTTGTACTCTATAAACATCCCAACCTTCAGAATTACTGCTATTTCTGGTAACTTTATATTTATGGAATAGAAACAGAATTTCTCCTTCGTTGCATATCATGAACTTGGGTTTTGACATTAGAAAAAAGTAGATCATTTTTGGAGCTTAATTTAGGTTTCAAATCACCTGTTTGAAGTGAATTTTGGGAAATCACTGCACATTTTTACTGACTTCCTGTTTATTCATGTTACTATGTTAAGAATTAGCTTAATTTATTAAATTGAACAAAGTAGATTTGAGCCACAGGTTTAGGTACCAACATTAGGGAGGCCTCTTGGCAACAAAAAGATATAAGCCACACAGCTGACCATTTCAGAACCAACTCACAGGCAAATCAGAGAATGAGAATTCTTTAGTGAGTAATACTTTTTGACTTGCAAAGGCTTGTCCTCTAGCTACAAATCAGGAGGTGATGCAATAATATCTACATGCAGCTCCAACAAGAACTTTGACACGATTCATGATTGAAAGGAGTTGGGATCAAAGATAGTTAATTAATATTTCTATCCAGGAACAAAGTTAACAGGGCACATTTTTATGATCAGGTTACAGTCTTCAAAAAAATTCCATGAATATCACAGACAGCTATCGGTTTATTTGATTTGATTAAGAAATGGGTAGATCCTGGAGTGACGGATGGGGGTTTGATCATGGGGCGATGCACGTTACACCCCAATAGTCGGGGTGGGGGGGGGGGGGGGGGTTTCAATCAAGTGGATGGTGCAATATGAGGGAAAGTCTTCCAGTGAGGGTATCATGGTGGAAGGATTTGAGGTATGATGGGTTAGAGGTTGTGGGGGAAATGAGATGTTTGGGATGCTTGAAGTTATGATAGGAGATGTTACAGCATGGATGTCAAGGAAACCAGAGTCCTGGGAAAGAGTGAGTAAGAGATTTGGCAAGTATTGAACTTGTTGGGAAGTCTTGGGGTGAGGGAATAGATTTCAGCGAACAGTTGAAAATCCCAGGGATTGTGGATCATAAGCTTCAAGTGGGTAGCAGTACTTAAAGACCTTATTGGGAAGGCGAGGGAGACTGTTGCAGTTCCTGAGGCAGGATGGGTGGACCTTGGTACTGAGTTCTGCAATCTTTATCTTTTTTTAAAATTCACTCATTGGATGTGGCATTTCTAGTTGACAAGCATTTTTTGCCTATCCATAGCTGCCTCCTTGAACTACTGCAGTCCATGCATTGGAGGTAGACTCATAAATATCCTTACGATAGGAATTCCAGTGACAGTGAAGGAACGGCTATATATTTCCAAGTCAGAATGGTGAGTGAGGAGGGAAACTTGCAGGAGGAGCCTTTGTTATGTATCTGCTGTTCTTGTCCTTCTAAATGGAAGTGGTCATGGGTTTGGAAGGTGTTATCTAAGGATTGTCGGTAAATTTCTGTAGTGCATCTTGTAGATAGTTCATACAGCTGCTACTGAGCATCAATAGAAATCGAGTAGATACTTGTGGATGTGGTGCCAAATCAAGTAAACTGCTTTGTACTGGAGGGTGTCAAGTTCCTTGAGCGTGGTTGGAGCTGTACCCATGAGAATGTGAATTTAATGCATATTTTTTGTACCAATCTGCTTATTTGGATTGGCATGGTCACCTGCCCATCCACATCTGTAGACATGCTTGATGCCATCACAGGGACCTTGTGAAATGGTGATTGACAGCTTTTCCCTGCAATTTTTCTACTCCTTCCATAGGGCGCTTTTAATTCTGCAAACTGAGGTGAAAGGCAAAAAAGAACTTAAACCCTTTTGCACTTGTTCAGACTGTTGGGCCATCTGCATTCTGTAAAGTTCTTGAGTGAGATAGGACAAATATTAAACTGTGTGCCTCCCATGGTGCTTTCTCTGTTTATCACCGGTGGATATCATCCCAGCGTTTTGATTGCTGTGCTGCCCTCAAACCCCAGCATCCAAAGCTCTCTGGTGCTGCTGTACTTAACATTGGTTTTCTAGGTCTGGCCACTACCATGTGGAAATATCATTGAGAACTTCAAGTGTGAAAGTTAAAATGCCACAGGGGGGGTCAGTTCCATGCTTTGCTTCTCTTTCAGGACATACTGGGGACTCAAGGGTTAAACATTCCACTACCAAAGGACTTACTGCAGTACCAACCGAAGGCCTGTAGTCTTACAATACAGACAGAACATCTCAGTAGGGGGGAGGCTGACTATCTCAAAAATAGAGCCTAGTGGAGCCACACATGTGGATTCCCCCTGTAGCTCCAGACAAGACTGATAGCCTTGGCCACAACACTGTTAAACTGCCTCCCACTCCCATTGTCTTACTTCCCCTCCATATTAGCGTAGGAATATGAATCTCCCATTTAGAGCAGGCAAAACCCTTCTACCTTAATCTCTTCCTAACAACACATAATCATGAAGAATACAATAATCAGTTTCTGTAATCCATTCACACGTTATCACAGGCCATTGACATTCATCGGACTTTGTAAATTCATAATTACCTGCTTTAAACTACGTGATGACAATTGCCCATGTGACTGATATACCTTTTGTTTATTCCTATAAAATATACTGTCTTTGTGTGTAGAGCAGAGATTCCTGGAGAGGTGTCACCACAAGTAGACACACGACTACTTTTGGGGATATTGAGAATCCCTCGCCGGCTGTCCGATAATGAAATATCCACCATTGTACAGAAACTCGTGTCATCCAGATTAGTGGAACAAAATATACATCGACACATGGACCTTGAGATATATGGGAGCTGAATACCAGGCTAATGCAAACAATTAACATTGATTACTTATAAACTACATATAAAAGCATGGTGGAGCAAGACTTAACTAGAACCTTCTTTCATCAATTCCCTAATGCTTTGCGGTCTGCAACTTCTGTAAATCTAAAATTCATTTGTTTTTTTCATGCATTTTGAAGTGGTTGACTGTGATATCTCACACATATCCTCACTGGAGCTTTGGAAAGACCCACTGAGGAAGAATTTCAAGGCTTCAGTGACTTTCAATGCTATCAGAATTGGATTGTTTCCCAATCCCTGAAGACAAGGAAGTGACATACATTATTGATAGAAGTCTCTGATATCCTCAGCTGCTTCTGAAATGGCCTCGCCAACATTTGTAGGTAGCTTTAGTGCCTGTGGGACAAACAATTACACACAAAGGTTCGATGTCACATTGGGCCCTGCTGTGTTACCTTCTGCAGCTGCTCCCTGTTTCTATTCTGTACTGCTCTGCCTGTTCCTTGGCCACCTTTCACTAATTCATCCTTAGCTGCAACAGAGCGCTTAGAACGGATATATTAACTTGACCCATTACCATGATGGCCTGGTATGATTTTTAAAATTTATTTACAGGAGGAGGGCATTTCTGGCGAGGCCAGCATTTATTGTTCATCTCTAACCGCTCAGAGGGCAGTTAAGAGTCAACCACGTTGTATCATTAGCCTCTTAATTTGAGGTAGCTTGTTAAATTCAAATTCTACCATCTGGCACGGTGAAATTCAAACCTGCATCTCCACAATATTACCTGGCCCCTCTGCATTAACAGTCCAGCAATATTACCAATGATGATAGCAATAAATTTGTGAATAAATTGCAGAGGATCATCTAGTCAGTGTACCCTTTGAGGCCCTCTCTCCTGTGCTAGATACCTTTAGCCCAGGGGAAGGCCTTAACTTACCATGGGCTTCACACAATCACAATAACTAATTTCATCATTGAGGATGACTGCTGAGGTCTCTTTGATGCAGCCATGCTTATGGACCTTGGAAATGGAAGCAATAACAGTGTACTCACTGTTGAGTTTCCCTCCATAACCTTCAAGTCTAACACTGTTGTTTTACCCTCAGTTAAGTTTCACCTACACCACCTCAGTTTAACTCCAGCACCTGATTGTTGACGGCACCAAGCATATCATTCAGGCTTATCTCTCACTGACTATCACTGCCTCCAAGTTCCCTTGCCACTCAACATCATAATCATCTAACCCATAATGACAGCAGCATCCATCTCTCTACCCTCACCACTTCTCTGCTTCCCCCCCCATAATATCAGAGGGATAGGTCATAGACATCACAGCCATGATGGTGGTAACTGACAGGCAGCTACATATCTAGAAACACTGGCTTCAGATATAGCATGCCAGACATAAGGTGCCCTGTTCCTTTTTGCCTGCTAGCAGCCAATCTCAGTCATGTCATTACACAGTGCTCCTCTTGAGGGTCAAGTGACTGCGACTCATTCTCCAGTAAGTGAACTATCTTTTTTGTTGTATGCCACATATACACACTTGTGAATGTGAAGACACACAGTTCTCACTCCTGGATAACTCAATTGGAACAACGTGCTTAATTCTACAGATATTGCCCTTTAATGAGCATGCCATGCAAATAATCTGTTTGAATGGTGGAGCTGGTTCGATGGGCTAAAAAGGCCACTCTTGCTTTTATTTCCTTTGTTCTTTTAAGGTCCTCCCAATGTTTTCCATTGGGAATCTTGGCCCATTGCCAAACTTCTAAGAATTTAATACCATAGTTTACCAGCCTGGTGTTAAGAGTTCCTCCACCTGCTAAACCTCCTAACCCTGGGGACAGCACAAACCTCTGCCTCAACTCCCCCATGTCTGTTTTCTGATTTTATCAGCTTCAACACTTTTGCACTGCTCTATTTAATATCTACGTTCATACTTTGCTGCCTGCATAGTTCAAGCAAGGGCATTTGTCCAACTTCCCTCCCCTCAAAACTCATCGCACGCCTGGTACACTCTATCTGAAGCCAGTGTTTCTAGCTGTGTAGCTGCCCATCAGTTACCACCATCATGGCTGTGATGTATACTACCTATGCCTCTGATATTGCAACCCTCTATTACAACTTGCTGCACTTTCTCCTGTCATCAAGCCAAGAGCAATACTAGTGGCAATGGCACAATACTTTCTGGCTCAGACTTTCCCATCTTCTTAGCAAAAAATACATGTCATAAAGATCAGCAGGCATTGAAAGAGAAACGATCAATCCAGAACAAAAAGATATATTTGTATAAAACTCCTCTTGACACTATAATTAGCACAGTGGAAATAGAGATTACATTTAATTATCCACCTTGTCTTTGAATTTTTCTTGAACCATCTAATTTTCATTCATATGACATGGAAAACAACAGCAACAAGGGAGTCTGCTGGCTGCATGACTTTATAACCGGCATCAACCTAGTTATATTCCTGCTATGTGTCCGCATCTGCTATTTGAGGTAGACAGCTTGTCCTAGGAGTTACAGTTAATAACTCTTAATGAGCATTTTAAATAGAGAAGAATTATTAAAGAGACTCTGACTTTTCACATTTTAAACCCCACCTCTCACACTGTTCCTAGTCAATGTTCAAATAGTCGATATGTCATATACATCAGAAGGTTATATTTCTGAGAAAATGTTCATTTTGTGACATTGTTGGATATCGGTAGATTACTGCATGAAGTGCCAGAAAAAGACATTTTAGGGAGGAATATCAGCTACAGGTTATCGTTTCATTTGGTGAATCTTGCAGCGTATTATGTTCTCCAAACAAATTCATAAAATATACCACAATGAATAGAAAGCCACAATCAGGCTGCAAGAGGTTTTCAACTGCCAGCACCCTCTCTTGTACCTATTTGCTGTCTGAATCAAACATCAGAAAAGCATTTAAATGGGCACCCAGCAATCCTGACTGAAACATGAAACTGACAATATATGAATCATACACCTACACATGCTTAAGAAAGCTGTTTGCAAATTTTGTGGACAAATCAACAGAATATTCAGCTTTCACGACTCACTTGTATAATGGGAGTCAAGCTCCAAAATTCCTGGAGTTATCATAAAAGTTAAAGATTTCGAAAAGTATGTAACATTCCCTAATTTAACTGCCTTTTAGACCAGATTCTCAAAAAAAACTACAGACTCGGTTTCTGTACATAACATAAAAATTGATTTGTTTAATAAAAGTGGATTCTAGCCACATATAAAAAGTTATAAAACTCAGCATTTAACACCATTAGTTAAACAACTTGAATCTCCCTATAAACATACACACACAGAAACTGCAGAAGGATAAACCTGGTTTTCTTCAGGTTTCAAGTAGCTGGCTGCACAGAAGAGACAGAGAACTCCTGGCTGATTGTTTCTCGATATGTTGTTCCTAGCTTAAGCCGGTCATGATGAGCACCGGCATTCCAAAGCAGGCCAGTTCTTCGAACAATAGTTCCTTCGAAGCTCTCTGAGAAAGAGAAAATGGTGTCATGATTCTCTGACCAGACCTGATGATCCTGGTGAGGAGAGGCTCCAGAGGAGAGCTGTCCTCCTTGCAGGGGGACTGACAGAGGAGGACACACCATTCGATCCTGGCAAGCTGGTCCAAGGATGCCACCTGGGTCAGTGATATGTCTACGTTCTGGAGGCATAATTGTGCCACCATTTTCTCTCTGCTTGCTCACATCACCTCTGCTGCAGCACCCACCTCCAACCATGGCTCATGCTCTAACACTCCTAGTGTTGCATGTAATATGTCCCCTCACTCATATCCATCCCCCATTACTGTGGACTGCAGCAGTTCAAGATGGCAGCTCACCACCACCTTCTCAAGGGCAACTAGGATCAGGCAATAAATGCTGGCCCAACCAGTAATGTCCACATCTCAGAAGTGAATAAAAAATACTATGCCCTTCTCTGCTGACCCCACATGACCTAGGCACTGCCAACTCACTCTCATGGGACAAGATAGGATAGTGAAGAAGGTATGCTTTCCTTTACTGGTCAGAGTATTGAGTACAGGAGTTAGGAGGTCATGTTACGGCTGTACAGGACATTGGTTAGGCCACTGTTGGAATATTGCATGCAATTCTGGTCTCCTTCCTATCGGAAAGATGTTGTGAAACTTGAAAGGGTTCAGAAAAGATTTACAAGGATGTTGCCAGGTTTGGAGGATTTGAGCTACAGGGAGAGACTGAACAGGCTGGGGCTGTTTTCCCTAGAGCGTTGGAGACTGAAGGGTGACCTTATAGAGGATTACAAAATTATGAGGGGCATGGATAGGGTAAATAGGCAGATTCTTTTCCCTGAGGTTGGGGAGTCCAGAACTAGAGGGCATAGGTTTAGGGTTAGAGGGGAAAGATATAAAAGAGACCTAAGGGGCAACTTTTTCACACAGAGGATGGTACTTGTATGGAATGAGCTGCCAGAGGATCTGGTGGAGGCTGGTACAATTGCAGCATTTAGGAGGCATTTGGATGGGTATATGAATAGGAAGGGTTTGGAGGGATATAGGCCAGCTGCTGGCAGGTGGGACTAGATTGGGTTGGAATAGCTGGTTGGCATGGACAATATGGACCGAAGGTCTGTTTCCATGCTGTACATCTCTATCGGCATTAGCATGAACAGCTATGCCACACACTTTTGCTTCACTCAATCTTTCCCTCTTTCCCATTACAGGAGAAAGCAGCCCACACTGGGGCAGAAAGAATATTTGCAGGATGTTTAGAGGGTGCTGAAGATCAGGCTCCTCACCGAGTACAATAAGAGTTTCCTTACTTTCGCAGAAGACTGGGGCCACACCTGTGAGGATGCCAAGACATCCACATACAATCCAATTAAGTGAGTAACATTTTCATTCCACTGCACCTTTCACATTAACTCGCTATTAGTGCCATTCATTGCACATCACATCTAACCATTAACTGTGATGCCTTCTCTCCCTTGTATCTGGTAAGTACAGTGGGATGGCCACAGACCCTGAGGAGAAAAGAGTTGCTCCACCAGAAGGAACTTCCCCGAGCTCTTAGGAAGAGGGTACTGAGGCCTCAGAGGAAGCATTGGCAAGTGGGCGTTGTGTTGCTCCCCAAGCTCAAATACTGACACTGCGCTAGGGGGAATGTCAAGTTTAACGAGGTAAAAACAATGACTGCAGATGCTGGAAACCAGATTCTGGATTAGTGGTGCTGGAAGAGCACAGCAGTTCAGGCAGCATCCAAGGAGCAAGTTTAGACCATTTGTGAGCACGAGCTGGTGAATACTTCACTGCGCTGACTGAGAAAGTAATGCCTCCGGCCACTGGCATGCAGAGAACTGCCAGAGACCAGGTATCTGCTCAGTGCCAGGCAGGGGAGGACCATATGGTGTTGGCAACCAGAGACTCCAGCCACATTCACGGGGAGGAATACAAGTAGCAGATAGGGTTGTGGGACACAATGGCACCGATAGGCCAGAGGCTGCAGGAGTGCATTAACATTATGGGGAGTGAGCTGCTTCAAGTGTGCAATCATCTGGCTGCCTCCATGGACAAGGCGGCAGCTGCCATGGAGGGCCAGGTCTAGCACCTTCAGGGTCTGCACACATGCCAAGGTCTGCACACCTTCACCTCAGATATTACTACTCAGGACCAGAGGCGTGACAACAGGAGGATAGATAACCTTGGAGTCACTCAAGGTTCCCCTTCCACACAAGGAGATGGAGTGATTTCAGAAGGCACCAAGTCAGAGGAATCTGGTTCAGGAGACTGCAGAGGCAACTGAGCCTTCCACCTCCATACTAGCTGGCTCCCCCTCTCACCATAGCCCATGTTGTTCAGATCTCTATAAGAGTCTGCTCATGCTTTCTGAACTTGGATCTGTCCGATGCAGAAAACCAAGTCATTAATATTTGCTCAGCAATTTACACATCAGAATGAACAGCTAAAGAGACAAAAGATTGAGAAAAGGCGTGGCCTACATTAGAAGACCACTTCAGATTCAGATAAAATTTCAGTATTCATTCACTCAAATTCATATTTTTTTGACAGAACCCTAAAGAATCTCTGGACATTTCATGAGCAGGTGCAGATTGTGTGGTATTTCAGAAGCGGAACAGGCAAACAGAATTGTGAAATTGGTGATTGCATCTACCCCAGCTTTCCAGAAAGATTTACTTGACAAACCCTAGACTTGTAGTGTCAAACTGCTGCTGAAAATGGCATAGATAGAAAGCTATCCTCAGAGGTCAGCAAAGGTTCTGGCTCCTTAGTACAAACTCAACGACTGAAGTGATCACTAAAAAGTCCAAATGTAGTAAGACATGTAAGAAGTGAGGTTCTTCTGCATGCACCAAGGAAATCCCCAGCTTTCAATTGGTTTCACTCAGCATGTGGCAGGAGAAGTCATTATCAGAGGCTGTGCTGCTAAGCAAAGGCTGTTTCAGCTACAAAGAGTCATACACTGACCGAAACAGACCACACATAAGGAGTACCTTCAAGCTATAGGACCAGTTTTCATCCGATATCCTTCCTGAGGCACATAGTTGAAGTGATCGATGAACCAGAAATGCACAATGTACATGACAAGACAATGAGTGCCGAATGTGTTTCACACTGTGATTCTGTAGAAAGTATTAACGTCACTAAAGCATCTGAAAACTTCAAATCAACTGTCCTCAGAAGACTGGTGATTATCTGTTATTAACTAAGAACAACAAAAGGGTAAGTACCAATTTGCTACCGCTTTCAACATTAATAAAAAATTGTGCCCACAGTCCCTGGGAGGTATGGCGAAATAACCTTCTCAGCATACAATAGTTCATCATTTCACGTGTCAGATCAATAGTGCTGGAGTAAAATTACAATCAAGTGTCGGAGATGTTGCACATGGTTTATATCATAAACTCTACTGGCCAAGCAATTGCAGGGACACTAACATGCTGTGACCTTGCATGAGTCACAATCCATAGAATCAATCAAATATCAGAGTCACAACAAAAACTGCAGCAAACTATTCAAGAATCACAGGCAGAATGGAATAATAAAGAATGGAACACCTCACTTCCTCCCAAATCAATGGAGTTGAAACTTCAGCTCTTTGCTGAGGGGATAAAATTGAAAGTGCAAGAGCAAGAAAATTAAACAACTAGTTCAGGATAAATCAAAATGCGAAATTACCATATCGAACATGATGACATAATTAAAAGACACATTTCCTGACCTTAAAGGACAAAGAGCTGAAAGATTAAAAAAAGATATCTGGCTGAACTTGAGGCTACTTATCCAATAAAAAGATCGACAGAACAGCCTCACTTGTCTGAACATCAATTATCCAAATTTCAGATTATCCGAACAAGATCTCAAGGTCCCATAAAAACGTTATCTGAGCAATCAATCAGTAATCCAAACAAAAGACTCTCCGCCCACCTCGTTCGGATAATCGAGGTTGTCCTGTATGCGTAAAACTGAAGCAACTCAAGCATAAAGCAGATCAGGCACAGCATGAAACACCAGCTGGAGCACAAAGCAATGCACATGGAAATGACAGCTGAGAAGGACAGTGCACATGAAGGAAGGTACTGCAAACCATCAAAGAAACAATCAGTTCAAAATCAGGTTTCAGGAATTATGGTCCAATGACAGAACTCAGCAGGACACAGAGGAAACCAAACAGCTCTTGAGTTAGAAAGTGGAGGAAGTTCAGGCTTCCAAGAAAAGAAATAAATGATACATATTATCACAGTTTTCTGTGGAAATCAATGGCAACTTAAGACAAAATTGCTACCATGAGGTCTAGTTGGATCTATTCCAGACTAATAAATATGAGTAGTACTTATTATTACAAATAGGACGATTATTGCAAATAGTTGAAGTTTATTTTAGAAAAGTTGGGGGAGGGATGTCATCCTCCTTCCTTGACTTTAAGGGACTTTATCTTTAAGAACTGTAGTTGCTGTGAATATAAGGCTACAACTCCACCTCCCAGTCAGTCTAACTAAACATGCAACCAGTACTCATTGAATACAATTGCTCTACTGTAATGTCTATCTACATTGTTATTTACAAGAAACTAAGCCATATAGTTAATATCTCAGGAGTGACTGGGCGGCATAATGGCTCAGTGGTTAGACTTGCTGCCTCACAGTGCAGGGACCTGGGCTCGATTCTAGCCCCGGTGATTGTGCAAAGTCCACACAGGTGTGCTCCCATGTCAGAATGGGTTTTGGCCGAGAGCTCTGGTTTCCTTCCGACATCCAAAAATGTACAGATTTGGCCATGCTAAATTGCCGAGTGGTATTCAGAGATATACAGGTGAGCTGGATTAGCAATGGGAAATGCAGGTTAACATGGATAGGGTGGAGGTTGCATCTGGATGGGATGATCTTTAGAGGGTCAGTACTGACTGAATGGTCTGGATGGCCTCTTTCCACACTGTAGTGATTCTATGACTGATTCTGAGACTGATGTCATCAACAAAACGTTTGCATCATTGACTCCTAATCAATCTCACAATCCCCTCTCCACCTAGTCTGCCAAATCCCGACAATCCCAGAAAACCCTCCGAATCATTGAGCCCTGCCACCATCTCTCTTGCCCTGATAACAAATCTATCTTTAGCAACTACTCAATGGAGCTGCTGTGGGGCAATGCCTTTGTTTTTCCTACCATGATGGAAAGCCCATGCAATCATCCCGATTTCCAAACACAGAAACTTTTTTAAAAATATGTGAATGGCTTAGATTTAGGAGGGCATTTTGAGGAAATCTGGCTTCCATCCGTGCAGACCGTCACTCTTCCTCCCATCTCTAACATACTGTCTCAAAAATATTAAAATCTGAGAGGCTTGTCTAATGGCCTAGCAAAAAGTATTTTTAATGACTTGACTCTGGTCTCATTCTATCTCCAAAACATCCTGAGGGACCCTTTCAGCTGTGACCTCGACATGTTGTGCAGACTGTTCAGTTCCTGCTGCAGGTTGTTGCTGATTCAGGGCTTTACTCCTTCTCCTTCTCCCTGCATCATCGTTTCTTGGAAGTAGCCACAATGATCAATGTGGCTAGATCCATTAATCAAACTGGCAATGAACCTGAATCAGGAACATGAGGAACAGAAAAGGTCCTCAGTAATGAGAACAGTCAACAGTCACAAGTCTTATAAAACACAGCTTAGCAAGCTCCTGTACGGAGTTGGGCATATTGCATTCTAAGAAGGAGGACCATGGAATTGGTCATTTTGCCATTTAGACATCATATGTTTTATCAACAAGCTTTCCACTAGCCGTGACCTGAGAGATAGTAGCAGAATACAAGTCCTGCAGGAGATCCTATATCCTTCTCTCTCTGCCCCACATCACCAGAAAAGGCATTTTGCATATAAGAGAGTCTTCTTATTGTTGCAGAGGAGAGAGAATCAATTCCATTTTCATCCACACCCTATGATGTATTGCCTTAGCTTTGTGTGACGTTGATTGCAGATGCATCTCTCAAGATGACTTGTGACCTACTTTCTCTCTAGACTCTTTCTCTGGTACGCAGAGACTCCCAAGATCCATGCATGGTGGCAACTTCTGGAAGAGGAAGTCAATGGGGCTGCAGAGTGGCCAGTGTGCATAGACCCTCCAAGCAGCTGCACAGTCAAATGGCCATGCAGATTAGAGTGAACATCGCCTGTGATTCCTTCTATTTCACAGAGATGTGCATCTACAGTTTGTAAGGACCAATAACACAGCCAACATTTTCTGGACAGCCCCTTTCAACAGAACCCCATTGAACCCCAGTTGTCCTTCTTATCTCCAAGCCCTGTAACTACAGTTTGTTGATGCTTGCCATAACGTTGTACAATCCCTCCATCAAGGTTACGGTGGTGGTGATCACTTATCACTCTCATTACCACAGTATCCCATGGTCTCCCAAACAATCCCAGTTTCTCTCTGCTGATATATCGAGCTCTCCGATCACTATTTTGACTTCCTACATTCCAGGTTGTTGCCTGAAATCCCCAGTATTGACTTCCTCCAACTCTCTTCTTTTATAGTGCTCTGTGTTACCACCCACTACCCTCACTTTCTCTAATGTTCTGACATGCAGGACTAACTGTGGCCCACTGCTACTGAAGTGGTCCCCATGGTTTAACGGCCCAAAGCAGACAATTGACCATAGCCAAAGATCCTCAACTATGCATGTATGCTGCCCTTGATTGAGTCTATTAGAACTCCTTGATTGACATCAGCCCTCCCTTGACTCCACTGGAGGACAACACTCGTTTGATTTGCCATTTGGTTGATGCACACCCGTTGTACTTGCCATGCAGGTTACTGGCAATTACAATAGATGTGAGCTTGATGTTGGGCCACTCTACAATATGTCCAAACTCTTGATAGATGACTGCTGACAAGTATGACAAGCTAGGAAAAAGTGAGGACTGCAGATGTTGGAGATCAGAGCTGAAAATATGTTGCTAGAAAAGCGCAGCAGGTCAGGCAATATCCAAGGAGCAGGAGAATCGACGTTTCGGGCATGAGCCCTTCTCACTTTCCTCATTCCTGAAGAAGGGCTCATGCCTGATGTCGATTCTCCTGCTCCTTGGGTGCTGCCTGACCTGCTGCGCTTTTTCAGCAACACATTTTCAGCTCAAGTATGACAAACTTCCTGGCTTTGTGTTGGTACTACACTGCAACAGAAGATAGAATTCATTTGCACCTAAAATGCAGTTTAAGCATCAATAGTAAAAGGGTTAAAGGTGATGCTGTGAGCATCCGGGTAGGCGCAAAGTGAGGAAACATTAAGATTGAACAAGCAACCCTGAAACACAGTCTGATTCAATTTGTGAACTGAGTGCTTCTCCTGTGCACAAAGTGTCCTTATTACAGCATTGCAATGACAGTTGATGTCGCACTCCATGTGTAGCATTATGATGCAGAACCACTGGTCACGGTTCAAAGATACGCCGTGACATTGCGAAGAAGCTAGCACAAGTTGGATGCCAACAGCTGTGATTGTGGTTGTGTGTATGGTCACCGCCCAACCATGTACCCTGAGACACTGGTGGAGAAAGTGACGACTGCAGATGCTGGAGATCAGAGTCAAGAATGTGGTGCTGGAAGAGCACAGCCGGTCAGGCCTCATTCCTGATGAAGGACTTGTGTTCGAAACATCAATTCTCCTGACCCCTGGATGCTGCCCGACCAGCTGTGCTCTTCCAGCACCACATTCTTGACCCTGAAACACTGGTGCCTTAATGTTCAAGATGGCAGGCAGGAAGAGTAAGAAGAGAGCTGGAGTTGTCAGGTACCTGCTCTGACTTCCATACCAGGGATTCTCTATTTCTAGATTCGGAAAATGTGACTTGTTACTCCTGACACTGAAAAATGCCTTGCTGGATTTCTCAAGCATTTCTCCCAGACTTTGTGCTGTAGCCGACTTCTCAAGGCTTCTACAAAAATCCACCCAAGGGGTTGTTTGGTACGCAAGTGCAAATCTGCTTCCATGGCATCCACAGTTTGTGGTAATTATCACAAAGGGTCTATATCATTCTATATCTACATTAAATTAGTTCTTTTGGTGATGACTTGTTTTAAGTTGCAGAATGAATAGATGCATAATTCTCATAAATCTTGTAAATCAGTTTAAAATGTTTAAATAAATTCAAATTGTTTTCTCATTAAGTAATTGTTGTTTATTCAGCAATTCTGTTCTGACAGTTCTGACAAGAAATTACCCATGAGCTGTCTCCTTATTAGAAATGCCAGATGGTCTTACAATATTCTACCAAGATGGGCTGCCTGAATCACCTAAAATAGACAGTAGTTCTATAGAGTATGCACCTGAGTAAGTATGGTAAACTACAAAAAAAACTTGAATGGTGTACTAACTGCTTCTCTTGTTGGTACAGTGATTCATGTTTTTTTCATGAGTTGTACACACATTACTGAAGGACAGAACCTCTTGTCTCATAGGACAAAAAAAGGAAAAATCAACATAGCGATCACCACTCTATAAACAAATCTCCTGTCAGCTCAAACATCTGTGATTCTTTGTAGGACTTGTCACTGTTTGTTAATTATGCAACTACTAACAACTTAACCTGACCAATTGTCACACAAAACATTTATGTTTCTATGCTCGCAGGCTTCACCAGGTGGTCTGAAGTCTCAAGACATTAATTTTGCATGTACCCTGCATGGGGCCTCACAGAAAGGAAGTCATGTGCTTGATTTCTAGCCCGCCTACTTTCCCAAAAAGAGGATCCTAGGCCATTTCATGGGGCAGCCCTGAAACAAACACTTGACTGATAAATATATGTGAGTGTTAGTGCTCAATGTGTAAATAGTGACTCCATGTCATCATAGAACATAGAACATAGAACATAGAAGAATACAAGCACAGTACAGGCCCTTTGGCCCTCGGTGTTGCGCCGATCCAAGCCCACCTAACCTACACTAGCCCACTATCCTCCATATGCCTATCCAATGCACGCTTAAATGCCCATAAAGAAGGAGAGTCCACCACTGCTACTGGCAGGGCATTCCATGAACTCACAACTCGCTGAGTAAAGAATCTACCCCTAACATCTGTCCTATACCTACCACCCCTTAAAGCTATGCCCCTTGTAATAGTTGACTCCATACGTGGAAAAAGGTTCTCACGGTCAATCCTATCTAAACCCCTAATCATCTTGTACACCTCTATCAAGTCACCCCAAACCTTCTTTTCTCCAATGAAAACAGCCCCAAGTGCCTCAGCCTTTCCTCATCAATATTGGAAGAGATCATATGATGACAGACTCGACAGAGAAATGTCTCTTGTGTTAAGCCTTGTGCTAAACCTTTTCCTGTAAAGAGTTAGAGGAATGTTTATTAAAGGGTAATGTTTGCAATTGTCTAGTTTCTGGCACTCTCTATTGATCCTGTCCAAGGACATGACCTCTCCTCAGACCCATTACAATGTTAACAGAATAAATGCTTAAATTAGATAAATCTGATGTCATATTTTCTGGCATTTTATAAAGCCTGGAGAAGGTACTGCTCACAGTGTTAGGCCAACAAATAACAAGCAGGAACACAACATAGAATCTCCAACACAGAAAGGGACCATTCAGCCTCACCAATCCATGCCAGCACTTATGCTCCACTTGAGCCTTCTCCCATTTTTCCATTTTAAGATTTATCATTATAATCCTTTTTTTTCTCCTTCATATTAGTCTCAGCAAGTTAGACATATTTAATAGAGTCTTTTAACACCAGTTTTAAATTGTTGGAATATATTTTCCTGCTTGTCATTTTGACTCCAAGTAGACCGGAGCTGTGTATTGATGATTTAGAATTAAATGTTTTAGTTTCTTGGTGCTGCCTTCCTGCAGAATTATTGATTTTATTTTACTGCAGTAACTGTGATAAGTAGCTGCAGCAACATTAGAAGCGTCTATAAGTTTGGATGTGTGAGATTTTGCACAATCTGATTTCAGTCCATCCTTAGGTCATCAAAGGCTCACATTTTCACTTCCCATCCCCTGAGCATCACTTCATTCCTGTTCAACTTGATAACTCTTTTTTTGGGGGGCATTCTTAAATAATTCTCTTCATCTAAAACGTCGTGGTGCAATTCTTTTCAAATCGGTCATGATACCTTCTTTGAAATTCCTCATGAATTGAACGGATTCGGAAAAGAGCGTACAATTATTCCAAGCGGTTATCAACAAACACAGTTCTTCATTTAATATAAATTGTGAAAACCTTTCTTTGAATCCACAACAACAAAAACATTCATGTTCATTAAGGCAAAGCAGAGCATTATCAGTACTGCTGAAAGTGAGGTGACTGCATTGCTGATCAATGCAGGGATGTTCTTTGTAATTACGTTTTAGAGCTCCCATCATAGGCCAAGTATATATGACAGATAGTAAGCTCATTTATGGGTTTATCAACAAGCTCTTGCATAGCAAACAGTGTTTTCTACTTTCAATCTCCGTCAGGGTTAGACTTTACTTGGTCATTGTTTCTTGACTAACATGGTTTGCAAAATCATTGTTATTCAATATCATGTTATAGTCATAAGTGGATTCTGGGTAAAATGCTACTGCCAAATTATACGGTCCAAGTGTTGAGCCTTGTGACATAAACCATGAATACTAAGCTCATGTTGAGACAGCTATCTGCTGAGATAAACACTGCTGTTAGATCTCAGACATTCATATAGTCAGAAAAAAAAATCAGAAATTACTGGAGAAACATAGCAGGTCTGGCAGCATCTGTGGAGAGAAAACCAAGTTAATCTTCTGAAGAAGGATCGCTTTGCCTGCTCCACAATGACATGGAAGTCGTGGTGATAACAAATGGCTCCACACCGACTCATTCTCCGTTTGGACCAGTGTCAAGAAGGCCTAGCTGTTGCCCCAACATTCTTCTTGATCCACCTTACTGCAATGTTTCATCTCATTGCTGCCAAGCTCCCTGCTGGAGTGGAGCTAACCTACAGAACCAGCAGGAAATTATTGAACCATTACTGCCTTCAAGCTTAAACTAAAGTCACCCGAGCCAGTGTCATCAAGCTGCAGCATATAGATGATGCTTGGGTATGTGCAAGTTCAGAGAACAAACTCCCAACTATCGTCAGCACCTTTATGGAGCCATATGAGAACATGGGACTCACCCTGAACAACTGCAAGGCGAATGTCCTTCATCAATCTGACCCAGCATTGCGGAGCAAACCCCCGATCATCCATGTCCATAGGGAGGTTTTAGACAACATTGACCACCTCCAATACTTCAGGAGTGTCCTGTCAACCAAGTGCAGCCTTTGGCTGTCTGAGGAAAAGGGTGTTCAAGGACAACATCAGAATTGACACCAAGCTCATGGTTTACAGAACAGTGATGGTATCTGCCCTCTTATGTGGCTCTGAGATGTAGAATGTCTACAGTAGTCACTTCAAAGCGCTGGAGCAGTACCACAAATGCTGCCTGCTCAAGACCCTGAGAATTTGCTGGGAAGACAGATGCACCAACACACCAGCATCCTCGGCCAGGCCAACATCCCCAACAATGAGCCACTGGCCACCCTTGATTGGCTGGAATGGGCTGGGCACATCATCCACATGGCCAACACAAGACTCCCAAGCAGGAGTTGTACTCCTTGGGTCTTAAATAGCAGATGAACCTCAGGGGAATAGAAGAAATGCTTCAGTGATATCCTCAAGCCCTCACTGCCAAGTGTGACATTCCCCCAGATGCCTGGGTATTGCTAGCTAAGGCCATCCAAAGTGGAGGAGAGGCATCTTGGAAAGCAATGAGCACCTCACAATTTGCCATCAGGTAAAAGCAGAAGCTAGGTGAAAACAGCGTTAGGACCCATCCATCCCTTCTGATAACCACCTTCTGCCCCAAGTGTGGCAGAGTCTACGGAAGTCACACTGGACTTTACAGCCACCTACCGACTCACCCTGAGAGTGGGAAAGAATCATCCTCATCTACTGGGGACTACCAATGAGTGTGTAAATTTGAAATAGATTGCAAATATCTTGACATGTCTCTCTACACTTGAAAATCATGACTGTCATGGCATGGATAGTGTGTTTTGCAAAAATGTTAGACTGAGGGAAGTGAGAAGAACTCATATATGGGACACCCTTAAGGTTAATATGCAGATTTAGTTGGCAGTTGGCAAATGCAATGTGAACATCCATTTCAAAAGGGCTTGAATACAAGAGTGGGGATATACTGCTGAGACTGTATAAGGCTCTGGTCAGACTGCATTTGGAATATTGTTGATCTTTGAGGAACTGTTTGGCGAATTTCACAGCACAGAATCAGATACGTTAATTGTTGTTTCTAAGTGTGGTCTACAGAGAATCTGCAGTAGTGAGTAGAGTATGTTCTTTTTTGATTATGTGTTTTTGGAGATAACTATTAATTTAATCTGGGGCAGTGTTTGTAGAGGAAGAAGACGGTGTTATTTTCTGGGTCTGTAGATTGTGAAGGAGCAAAAATGGCCTTTAATAGAGTGATATGTACTTCTTGTCAGATGTGGGAGTTTAAAGAGAGTTTAAGGGTTACTGCGGATTATATATGTCATAAATGCTGTTGGTTGTGAATCTTATCAGATCGAATGGATCAGTTGGAGAGACAGTTAGAAGCAATGAGGAATTTGCAACAGCAACAGTATGTGATGGATGGCAGTTATAGGAAGGGGGGAAAGTCTCAGATACAGTCACATAGATGGGTTAACTCCAGGAAAGGTAAAAGAGGTAGGCAGCTAGTGCAGGAGTCTTTTGTGGATATACTCATTCTGAACAGGTATGCTATTTTGGCAAATGTAGGGGGTGATGGATTCTCAGGGGAGCGTAGCACGAACAGCCAAGTTTCTGGTACTGAGACTGGCTCTCATGCGATGGAGTACGTCAGTTCCAAGAGATCGATTGTGTTAGGAGATTCTCTAGTCCGAGGTACAGACAGATGTTTCTGTGACCAGCAGCGAAAAAGCAGAATGTTGTGTTGCTTCCCTGGTGCCAGGATCAAGGATGTCTCAGAGACGGTACAGAATGTTCTCACGGGGAAGAGGGGCCAGCAAGAGGTCATTGTCCACATTGGAATCAACAACATAGGAAGGGAAATGGTTGAGATTCTGAAGGCAGATTACAGAGAGTTAGGCAGAAATTTAAAAAGGAGGTCCTCGAGAGTAGTAATATCTGGATTACTCCTGGTGCTATGAGTTAGTGAGTGCAGGAATAGGAGGATAGAGCAGATGAATGCATGGCTGAGGAGCTGGTGCATGGGAGAATGATTCACATTTTTGGATCATTGGAACCGCTTTTGGTGTAGAAGTGACCTGTACAAGAAGGATGGACTGCACCTAAATTGGAAGGGGACTAATAAAGAAGGGCTGATGCCCGAAACGTCGATTCTCCTGTTCTTTGGATGCTGCCTGACCTGCTGCGCTTTTTCAGCAACACATTTTCAGCTCTAATATACTGGCAGGGAAATTTGCTCGAGCTGCTCGGGAGGATTTAAACTTGTAAGGTTGGGGGTGTGGGACCCAGGAAGATAGTGAGGAAAGAGATCAATCTGAGATTGGTACAGTTGAGAACAGAAGCAAGTCAAACAGTCAGGGCAGGCAGGGACAAGGTAGGAGTAATAAATTAAACTGCATTTATTCCAATGCAAGGGGCCTAACAGGGAAGGCAGATGAACTCAGGGCATGGTTAGGAACATGGGACTGGGATATCATAGCAATTAAAGAAACATGGCTCAGGAATGGACAGGACTGGCAGCTTAATATTCCAAGATACAAATGCTAAAGGGAGGATAGAAAGGGAGGCAAGAGAGGAGGGGGAGTGGCATTTTTGATAAGGGATAGCATTACAGCTGTGCTGAAGGAGGATATTCCTGGAAATACATCCAGGGAAGTTATTTGGGTAGAACTGAGAAATAAGAAAGGGATGATCACTTTAGTGGGATTCTATTATAGACCACCTAATGGTCAGAGGGAAATTGAGAAACAAAGTTGTAAGGAGAGCTCAGCTATCTGTAAGAATAAACGGGTGGTTATGGTAGGGGATTTTAACTTTCCGAACATAAACTGGGACTGCCACAGTGTTAAGGGTTTAGATGGAGAGGAATTTGTTAAGTGTGTACAAGAAAATTTCCTGATTCAATTTGTGGATGTAGCTCGGAGAGAAGGTGCAAAACGTGACCTACTCTTGGAAAATAAGGCAGGGCAGGTGACTGAGGTGTTAGTGGGGGAGCACTTTGAGGCCAGTGACCATAATTCTATTAGATCTAAAATAGTGATGGAAAAGGATAGACTAGTTCTAAAAGTTGAAGTTGCAAATTGGAGAAAGGCCAATTTTGACAGTATTAGGCAAGAACTTCCAAAAACTGATTGGGGGCAGATGTTTGTAGGTAAAGGGACGGCTAGAAAATGGGAAGCCTTCAGAAATGAGATAACAAGAATCCAGAGAAAGTATATTCCTGTCAGGGTGAAAGGGAAGGCTGGTAGGTATAGGGAATGCTGGATGACTAAAGAAATTGAGGGTTTGGTTAAGAAAAAGAAGGAAGCATATGTCAGGTATAGACAGGATAGATTGAGTGAATCCTTAGAAGAGTATAAAGGAAGTAGGAGCATACTTAAGAGGGAAATCAGGAGGGCAAAAAGGGGACATGAGATATCTTTGGCAAATAGAATTAAGGAGAATCCAAAGAGTTTTTACAAATACATTAAGGACAAAAAAGTAACTAGGGAGAGAATAGGGCCCCTCAAAGATCAGCAAGGCAGCCTTTGTGTGGAGCCGCAGAAAATGGGGAGATACTAAATGAGTATTTTACATGAGTATTTACAGTGGAAAAGGACATATAAGATATAGAATGTAGGGAAATAGATGGTGACCTCTTGCAAAATGTCCATATTACAGAGGAGGAACTGCTGGATATCTTGAAATGGGTAAAGGTGGATAAATCCCCAGGACCTGATCAGGTGTACCCTAGAACTCTGTGGGAAATGGGAGAAGTGATTACTGGGCCACTTGCTGAGAAATTTGTATCATCGATAGTCACAGGTGAGGTGCCAGAAGACTGGAGGTTGGCTAATGTGGTGCCACTCTTTAAGAAGGATGGTAAGGACAAGCCAGGGAACTATAGACCAGTGAGCCTGATGTCGGAGGTGGGCAAGTTGTTGGAGAGAATCCTGAGGGACAGGATGTACATGTATTTGGAAAGGCAAGGACTGATTAGGGATAGTCAACATGGCTTTGTGCATAGGAAATCATGTCTCGCAAACTTAATTGAGTTTTTTGAGGAAGTAACAAAGAGGATTGATGAGGGCAAAATGGTAGATGTGATCTGTATGGATTTCAGTAAGGTGTTCATCAGGGTTCCCCATGGGAGACTGGTTAGCAAGGTTAGATCTCACGGAATACAGGGAGAACTAGCCATTTGGATACAGAAGTGGCTCAAAGGTAGAAGACAGAGGATGGTGGTGGAGAGTTGTTTTTTCTGACTGGAGGCCTGTGACCAGTGGAGTGCCACAAGAATCAGTGCTGAGCTCGCTACTTTTTGTCATTTACATAAATGATGTGGATGCGAGCAGAAGAGGTACAGTTAGTAAGTTTGCAGATGACACCAAAATTGGAGGTGCAGTGGACAGCGAAGAGGGTTACCTCAGATTACAACAGGATCTTGACCAGATGGGCCAACGGGCTGAGAATTGGCAGATGGAGTTTAATTCAGATAAATGCGAATTGCTACATTTTGGAAAAGCAAATCTTAGCAGGACTTATACACTTAATGGTAAGGTAACAACTAAGGACTGTTGCTGAACAAAGAGACCTTGGAGTGAAGGTTCATAGTTCCTTGAAAGTGGAGTTGCAGGTAGATAGGATAGTGAAGAAGGAGTTTGGTATGCTTTTCTTTATTGGTCAGGGTATTGAGTGCAGGAGTTATGACGCCATGTTGTGGCTGTACAGGACATTGGTTCGGCCACTGTTGGAATATTGCGTGCAGTTCTGGTCTCCTCCCTATCAGAAAGATGTTGTGAAACCTGAAAGGGTTCAGAAAAGACTTACAAGGATGTTGCCAGGTTTGGAGGATTTGAGCTATAGGGAGAGGCTGAACAGGCTGGGGCTGTTCTCCCTGGAGTGTCAGAGGCTGAGGGGTGACCTTTTGGAGGTTTACAAAATTATGAGGGGCATGAATAGGGTAAATAGGCAAACTCTTTTCCCTGGGGTCAGGGAGTCTAGAACTAGAGGGCATAGATTTAGGGTTAGAGGGGAAAGATATAAAAGAGACCTACAGGGCAACTTTTTCACACAGAGGGTGGTACGCATATGGAATGAGCTACCAAAGGAAGTGGTGGAGGCTGGTACAATTGCAACATTTAAGAGGCATTTGGATGGGTATCTGAATAGTAAGGGTTTGGAGGGATATGGGCCGGGTGCTGGCAGGTGGGACTAGATTGGGTTGGGATATGTGGTCGTTATGAATGAGTTGGACTGAAAGGCCTGTTTCCATGCTGTACATCTCTATGACTCTATGAGTTGGACCAAAGGGTTTGTTTCTGTGCTCTATGACTTTATAACACTTCCCTGGATCTTCCCTCAATCTCTTCTGGTCCATCTTCTATCTGAAGACAATATTTCTCTAATGAGGTCTTCTCCCAACAATGCCAGGAGGAGCAAATTACTGCAGATGTTGGAATCTGTACTGAAAACAACAAGTGCTGGAAATCACATTGGTCAGGCAGCATTATAGAGAGCTAGCAAAATAACATTGAGAGTCTGGATGACTCTTTTTTGAAGCTGATGTGGAGGGGGTAGCATTTATGCTATCGTGGGGGAGTGGTCGACTGTTGAGGGAGAAAAGGTGTAGATAGTGGAAATTAAGTGATCAGAATGTGAGAATGGCAGAATAATGGCTGTGTCTAATTGCTAGACATTAAAGAACACACAGTCCCACTCGTGTGGGGAGGGAAAAGATGACAGAGAATGTACCAAGTAAAGCCAAAAGAAAAGGAAGGAGTTGGAGTGGGTTCACAATCTAAAGGTGATGAATCAATATTAAGTCCAGAAGGTTTTAAAGTTCCTTGTCTGAAAATTAGATGTTACTCTTCCAGTTTGCGCTGTGAATCACTGGAGCACTGCAGCATGCCGAGGGCAGGCAAGTGGGTGTGCGAGCAGGAAACAGTGTTAAAATGACCAACTAGGGAAGGTTGAGGTGATGCTTGCACATGGACCAGAGGTGTTCTGCAAAGTGGTCACCCAGTCTGCATTTGGTTTCTCCAGTGTAGGGTAGGCCACATTTGCTGCAGCGAATGTGATGCACAAGATTGCAGGAGGTACAGGTGAATGCTGCTTCACCTGGAAAGACTGTTTAGGCCCTTGGATGGTGAGCAGGGAGGAGATGAAGGGGCAGTTGTTTCATGAGAAGGTGCCATGGGAAGATGGGGTGGGTGTTCATGGTTGAGGAATGGACTAGGGTATCCCTGAAAAATACAAATGAGGAGTTAGGGGAAGACGTGTTTGGTGGTGGTGGTTTTCAACTGGAGTGATCTGAAATGGTGGAGAATGATCCTTTGAATGTGGAGGCTGGTGGGATGAAAAAAAGAGAGCGTGGGGACCTGATCACTCTGTTGTTAGTGATGGGAAGGGCAAGGGTGGAAGTTTGGATGGTGGTTGAGGGCCCTGTCAACCACAGTAGGTAGGAAATCATGGTCATGAAAAAGCCAGCCATGTCAACAGCGTTCTTTTGGAAGTTACATTACGCGATCAGATGCAATTTAGGCAAAGGAACTGAGAGAATGAGATGGAATTTTTACAGGACATGGAGTGTGAAGTGCTGTAATGAAGGTAGTTATGGGAGTCAGTGGTTTTGTAATGGATGGCAGTGGACAGTTTATTCCCAAAAATGGAGATGGAGAATTCAAGGAAAAGAAGGGGAGTGTTGGAGATGGACCATGTGAAAGTTATAGAGGGGTGGAAATTGGACGCAGAATGAACAAATTTTTCAAGGTCAAGGCAGGAGCACGAGGTAGCACCAAAATAGTCATCAATATACTGAAGAGAAAGAGTTGGAGGAGGGGGCCAGTGTTGGACTGGAACAAGAATTGTTTCATATACCCCATAAAGAGGCAGACATGACTGGGACGAACGTGGTACCCATCACCACTGTTTTGACTTGGCAAAGTGAGATAAATTAAGGGAGAAATTGGTCAGTGAGAGAACAAGTTCAGACAAGTGGAGGAGGGTGGTGATGGATGGGGATTGTTCAGGCTTCTTGTCAAAGAAGAAGACGAGCACTCTCAGACTATCCTGGTGGGGAATGGAGGTATAGAAGGATTAGACATCCATGGTGAAGAAGAGGCAGTTGGGGCCAGGGAACTGGAAGTTGTCAATATGGTGGACAGCATCAGAGGAAACACGAATGTAGGCAGGCAAGGTCTGGACAAGGGGAGAGAGGATGGAGTCGAGATAAGAAAAAAATGAGCTTGGTCAGGCAGGAATGGGCTGATATGATGGGCCTGCCAGGAAAGTCTGGTTTGTGGATTTTGGGAAGGAGTAGAAGCAGGCTGTCCAGGTTCGGGAAACTATAAGATTGGAGGCAACAGCGTTCTTTTGGAAGTTACATCACCCGATCAGATACAATTTAGGCAAAGGAACTGGGAGAATGAGATGGAATTTTTACAGGAGGATCTCCGGAGGTAATAGGTCATTGACTGCCCTGGCAACAATGTCTTGATGTTCGCATGCTGGTTCATGGACTAGGAGAAGATAGGAAGAAGTGTCTGGGAGTTGGCATCGAGCCTCTGAAGGTAAAGATCAGTGTGCCAGCCTACAATGGCACCAGCCTTGTCAACGGGTTTGATTCAAATTTTGGATTGGACCTGAGACTGCAAAGTACAGCAATCTCAGAAGGGGACAGGTTAGAGTGGCTGACAGGAGCAGAGAAATTGAGGTAGCCAATGTCACACCAACAGTTCCCAATGAAGAGATCGAGGGCAGGTAAGAGGCCAGAGGAAAGGGTCCAGGTGGAGGGTGAATACGAGAGGTGGGTAAAAGGATCAGTAGAATGGTGGGGTGGGGTAGGGGTCATGTGGTGGATGGGGATTCCTGCTAAAAGAAGTGAGCATGGACACTGAGGTGGCAACAAAACAGTTCAACATCATGGCAAGCCTGCAATTCATTAAGGTGGGTGTGTAATGATATGAAGCTGTCTTTTGCCAAGGACAGTATGTTAAACCTCAGAGAAGGGAAGGTCAGAACATATGGTGAAAACCTGGCAAGGGCTGGGGTTGGAGGAAGTGACCTCTGGGGATCAGAACAGGATGACATCTGAGGACTGCAAAGTGGTGGTTGCTAAGGGATGGTAAGGAATTGGTTCTGAGCGACAGGAGTGGCATCATATTAACTATATATTTGAATTATTTTTAGCCCATGAGCAGAGAACACCAACTGACAATGTCAGAATACCCATTAATTCTGCCCACCTTTATCTGAAAGTTAGGTATTATTCTTTATGTAAAAAGTGCTGTTATTTTCGTAGGGTCATAGAGTCATACAGCACAGAAACAAAACCGTCTAATCAAACATGTTCTCAGACTAATCTAGTCCCACTTGCCTGAGTTTGACCCATATCTGTCCAAACCTTTCCTATTCATATACTTATCCAAATGACCTTTGAATATTGTAACTGCACCTGCATCCATTACTTTCTCTAGCAGTTTATTCCACACACAAACCACCATGTAAAAAGGTTGTCCTTTATGTTCCTTTTAAAACTTTCTCCTGTTACCTTAAGAATAAGCCCCCTCATTTTAAACTCCCCGACCCTTGGGAAAAGACCCTTGTTATTCATCCTAACCACGCTCCTCATGATTTTATAAACCTTTATAAAGGTCACCTCTGAACCTGCTACTCTCCAGTGAGAAAGGTCCCAGCCAATGCAGCCCATTTTTATAACTCAAACCCTCCATTCCTGGCAATATCCTGGTCAATCGTTTCTGAATTCTTCCTAACTTAATAACATCTTTCCGAAAACAGGGTGATCAAAGCTTCACACAATACTCCAGAAGAGATCTCACCAACATCCTCTACAATGGTAACATGGCATCCCAACTCCTATACTCAAAAAGGTCTTAGCAATGAAGAAAAACATGCAAAATGCCTTGCCCACCTTCAGGTGCCCAATAATTATTTGGCACCAGCTTCTGGAACACAGTGACTTCAGTGGTCTTTATAATATCCTCCATCTGGTCCTTATCAATTAGAGGTAGCTTATATTTAAGGAAAATAAGTAATGACTCTGGCATCAATTGCATGAAGTCTCCACTACACAGGAGATTCTCAAAAAATTCTGCTTTAAAGGGACTCCAATTTCCAAAACTGAGGGGAATGTCACATACCGAACGTAATGTCTTTCAAATGAGATATCAAACTCAATACTCCATGTGCTCTATAAAGATAGATGTAATAGTCCCAGGGCACTATTGTGAATAAGAGTAGGGGACTGTTTCTTGGGCTAATCCAAATATTCTCTTCGATCATTATCCCAAATTACGGATTATATAATCACGTTCACATTGCCGTTTATAGGAGTTTGCAATTGGCTGAAACTATGACTAAGTTTCAAAAATATTTATTTTGCTGCAAAGCAGGATGTTCTGCAAGCACATAAGATGCTATATAAATGCAATTCTTCTTTGTTGCATATCCCAGCCAATTTCCACAGCTCAGTCCAGAAGGCAAAGTCAGAAGTCACATGGCTCCAGGTGATGATCCAACAAGTTTATTTGAAATCACAAGCTTTTGGAGGGCTGTTCCTCCATCAGGTAAACCTGCTGGATTATTACTTGATGAAGGGCTTTTGCCCAAAATGTCAATTCCCCTGCTTTTCAGATGCTGCCTGACCTGCTGTGCTTTTCCAGCATCAGACTCTCGATTATCACCTGGTATCAGATGACCTCTGACTGTGTCCACCCCAGTCCAACACCAGCACTTGCATATCATAGTCTGGAGGACTTTTTTAAAAATTTGATCCTTTCTTTGGGACTTCAAATTAATTATATGATGGGGACTCTCATTTCAGTTAAGACCTATTTAATATCAGTACATTTTGTTTTGCTTAGCACCCTGGTATCTAGCATTTCATTACCTTCAGAGTGAGCCAGATCATTTGGAACACCTTGTGTGGAATGTCTGCTCTTTAATTCTGGCTGTTCATGACATTTACCTCAAATGTGTGCACAAATGTCCCTAGCCTACTCCACCACCACCTTGCTTTATTTCACATGCAGGAAAATCCCAAAAATGGCAAGAGAGTTGGAGCAACCAGATCAGTCCAATTTCCCAGTTACAGCAGGAAACCTATGGAAATTTATATTTTATTGACAATGTTTTTAAAACATTAACCTTTCTTATTCTTTTCTTTTTAAAACTGAACACAAGGCATTGATTTTAGCACATAGATAATTCATTTTCAGATGAAATATTAACAACTGCACCATAGCCTGACGTTTTTTTGTTCGTGAGCTTTTTAACATAATTTGTTTTCATAGTAATCTTCTCAAGCTCCAATAATGTCAAGTGATAGGATGTAACATTTAGCAGACTCACAATTAGCCTCAGCTCCAGTATATAACTGCTGTTTGCCTTTGTTACAATTATGGACTTTGGATGCTTGCCTAAGTAATAGCTTAGTTCTCCAAGGAATGAAAACACAGTACATACAATAATTGTTTCATCAGCATGGTAATACTGTTTGTTGAAGAGATAGCACAGACAGGTTGCTTTGTCTTTTCATGACAAAATATATCCATGTTACTAAGAGCAATTTTAATGTCATTTGCTGTCTTCCCCTGGCTCAAGTTGAAGATGAAGTGTTTTCATTGCCTACGTACAATTAACATTATTACAACAGTTATGACATTTCCTCTACATTTACAAGATGACTTGGCATTGGTATTCAAACACAGTTTATTTAAAATTTCTTTAAAGTGCTCTACCGTTCATTTATACCTGCCAATAACTGAGGAAAATCTTTCCACTTATGGTGAAATGCCTGAGGTGAGGCACCAAATAAAATTGGAGGAAACAGTTTATATGAAAAAATGGGAAAAGCAGCTAACCGCCCATCATGTACTCATTGTCAATCCATGGAATTCTCTAGCTCAGAGGGCTACAGACACATAACAAGTTTCTAAACACTAAATCTGTCAAGGCATATGCAAATAGTGCAGGAAAATGCTATGGATCTAGTTGAATGGTGGAGTAGGCTTAATAAGCAAGTAGCCCAGTCATCAGCAGAAAGGAAAGAACAAGATAAGATAGAAAGAATCATGTAAAGAGACAGTTCTTGGATACTACATCAGAGAGTTCTAATCAGTAATAGGGTAATACTGAGAAGCAAGTAGAGTGTTCAGTACTAAAGTTGTTTAAGGGGATAGTAATCTCAAAGTGTGTAGTTTACAGATGATACCAAAATTGGAGGTGTAGTGCAAAGTGAAGAAGGTTACCTCAGACTACAACAGGATCTTGACTAGATGGGCCAATGGGTCGAAAAGTGGCAGATGGAGTTTAATTCAGATAAATGCGAGGTGCTGAATTTTGGGAAAGCAAATCTTAGCAGGACTTATACACTTAATGGTAAGGTGACAACTAGGGAGTGTTGCTGAACAAAGAGGCCTTGGACTAGAGGTTAATAGCTCCTTGAAAGTGGAGTCGCAGTTTGATAGGATAGTGAAGAAGGCGTTTGGTTTGCTTTCTTTTATTGGTCAGAGTATTGAGTGCAGGAGTTGGGAGGTCATGTTGCAGCTGTACAAGACATTGATTAGGCCACTGTTGGAATATTGCATGCAATTCTGGTCTCCTTCGAATCAGAAAGATGTTGTGAAACTTGAAAGGGTTCAGAAAATATTTACAAGGATGTTGCCAGGGTTGGAGGATTTGAGCTATAGGGAGAGGCTGAACAGGTTGGGGCTTTTTTCCCTGGAGGGTCGGAGGCTGAGGTGACCTTATAGAGGATTACAAAATTATGAGGGGCGTGGATAGGATAAATAGACAAAGTCTTTTCCCTGGGGTGGGAGAGTCCAGAACTAGAGGGCATAGGTTTAGGGTGAGAGGGGAAAGATATAAAAGGGACCTAAGGAGCAAATTTTTCACACAGAGGGTGGTACGTGTATGGAATGAGCTGCCAGAGGAAGTGGTGGAGGCTGGTACAATTGCAACATTTAAAAGGCATCTGGATATGTATGAATAGTAAGGGTTTGGAGGGATATGGGCCAGTTGCTGGCAGGTGGGACTAGATTGGGTTGGGATATCTGGTCGGCATGGGCGATTGGATCGAAAGATCTGTTTCCATGCTGTACATCTCTATGACTCTATGTGTATGGGTAGACACCAACAGCACAAAGACACTAAGGGTATCCAACAATTATAGTAACAAATAAAAGCCAAAAGAACTGTGGATGCTGGAAGTCAGAAACAAAAATAGCTGGAAAAGTTCAGCAAGTCTGGCAGCATCTATGGAGAGAAGTCAGCATTAACATTTCTGGTGCAGTGACCCTTCCTCAGAATTCTAGCAGTAATGTTAGCCTAAAGCACTGAATAAAACATAGTTTTGCAAAGGAATTAGCATCATACAACATACCTTCATGTGTGAATAATGGATTCAGAAATTATTTGGAGGGGCTGGTGTTGGAATGAGATGTACAAAGTTAAAATAAACAAACCTGTTGGACTGAAACTGGTATTGTGTGATTTTTAACTGGGTTCAGAAAGTTCACTTCTGAGGCAGGTAACAATCAGGTGCTAAGTTCTTCACTCTATCCTCAAACAAATGGAGAAATAGAGAGAGCGCTTGATCATTAAATCACTGATGCAAAAGGCAAACTGAGAATTTGTACCAATCAGTTATAAAGCAACACCATTGAATGAGTATTCACCACTTAAGTGAGTCAAATATTGAAATCGGACATGTTGTTGTTAAAGTGTAATCTCAAACTAAGCATAACCTCTCATGATGAAACAAAGTTGAAAGAAATGGAGAAACACCACAGCAAAAAGCAGCAGAACTGTTAAAACTCTCGGCATAAGGCAAAACTACCATGAACTCTAAGACTCAGTCAGAAAGGTTGGTTATGAGGCAAAAAATCAGAGGTAGCATTCATTAGTGAAATACGTCAACCATTATCAAATATAAACAGAACAGCTGTAGACACATTCATGGACGTACAAAGACACGGGGTCTTTACTTGATCTAAGAAGTGAAACTGAGTATAATTATCTTTGAATGTGGGTCAGGGAAACATACATTGCAGCGACTACTGTGCAGAATTGTACAATTCCAGAAATGATAGAGATTTATCACCTTCACATGAAAATCAAGTAAGCCAGATCAGGGCATTCAGTCAAAGTACCAGATCATCTTGAGCTGTTAAGATTTTGATTCTGGGGGAGGAAGCAATGATGCTGCTGATGTTAATGATAATAATGACAAGGTAAATAATTGAAAACAAATTACTGAATTAGGTAAACCAGATAAGAGAGAAACAGAGGTGGGGGTGAGTTGAAATATGATTAATATGTAAATTATCAGAATGCAACTGATTATGTTACTCTGACATTAGCAGAGAAAAGAGAGAACGATACTATGTTAGAAAAATGCATGTGAAAAAAAGAGAAGCTTACTCACCAACTAGAGAGCTATAATGCACAGATGTCAATAGAGCGCTGCCAAAGTGAAAGAGCTTTGTGGGAAAGGGATATAGCAGTCTCTGGAGTGTATGTTTTGACACCCAGAATTCAAAGATACTAAAGGGAGGGATCTAACTATTCCAGTCACAAATGTTAGCCTAAAGCATAGAATAAAGCTCCTCCACTGCTCTTACTTCCTAGATCCCTATGTTCCTATACTTTTCTACTAAGTAGGACAGCTTGACCTTGAATAACCTAATTCTTAGAAGAAGGTTGCTCTATGTCTGTTTTCTTTGATCTTCAGGTATAAATGTTAGAGAAAGCATCTTTCTTGTAGTGATTTGTCATATAATATGAATTGGGAAAGTTTTATTATAGAGGCAAATAGTGAAACAACTTTCCTAACTGTGCAATCCCAGTAACAAATAACACATTAAAACAATTTTCAGGTATGTACTGTACAATGAATAATTTGCAAATGCAGTCACTGCTAAGAAAGAAAATACTTTAGGAATTTCCAACAGAAATAACATTATAAAACAAATCACTTTTTTTTTTGGTCTTATTAGTTGAACAAATAAAATAGTTAAGATGTTAAGAGTTGCTATTGTTCTTCAATCACTGCCTTGAGATTCATAACAAAACAGGGCTGCAACTCTAATGGAGTGATAGCATTAGCAGCAATGCGGTACACCCTAATTAAGTGGTTAGTAGGTCACTAATATTTATTAAAATTCACAATTCTGCAATGGTCTTGTTTAGAAACTGGATCAATAATGAAAAATAGCTTAGTATAGTTTAGAGATTAATGAACTATTTAAGATATATTTCACTGCCACATTCTCAATGACTACTGTTTGTTTTTCACTCCCAGCTTGGCTGTTCATGCCCAATCTATGATATTTCTGTGGAACAGATTAACAAATTCAGGTAATAATTAGATGTAACCTTGATTTAACCCTCATGCACTTTTTTGTTTGAAATTAAGCAGCCTGAGGACACTTAAGCTATGTACACATGCAGTGTGTCCTGATGAGATTTGACAATTTAGCTCCTATCATTGCTACAACATTTAGTTAAATACAAGAAGGCGAGTGGATCCTGGTAGGTCAATCTAAATCTGGTTGCATAATATACCCATAATTGTTAATGCACAAAAAATTCTAGCTAGAAATAAGTAATCCTTGAAGAAGAGAATGAACCTTTTAATTAGTTCGTAAACGTTTTGTGGATTTAAAGTGGACCAACTTATTTACTGGATACATAGTGAAGAATTAAGTCATGTAACCTGAACCATTTATTTCACCTTCTCAGTTTTGATGAATAGCTTAAAAGTTCAACATTAGGCATGAACAAAAAACTAGTCCAGATACACAGATGAACAAATTAGTTCAATCAAAATGCCTAAGTTTTGATCTTAAATCGATAGTTACTCATGCTTAATTTTCAACATTTATTTAACAAGAGAGAAATTCTGAGTTCTAAACCCATTTACATGGAAATGCTTACTTTCATGTGGTTTTAGATTTTTCGTATTGTTCGTTTCTCCTCACTGGTAAACTGTTAGAAAGTAATTTTGACAAAATGTTTCCATTGTTAGATATTTATAAAAAAGAAAAAAGTAGCAGTAGCCTGAAAGAGCTAGGCTGAAATATAAAGGATGTCTTCATACCTGTAGGTACGCATTCAATTATTTTTAATATTTGAAAGTTCATGATCGAAAAATTAAAAATCTAACCATCTATTTTCCAAGGTTGTGCTCTCTTTGATTACCAGCTGAGAGCAATGTATCTGTAATCTACCAGGAGAACTTGTGCACAGACATCAGAAGGAACTTAGAAAGTAAATCTCTTATGGGCCTTGTTGAGTTAAGATTTTAGTTTTCATGTGAAAGGTTCACTTTGTATGGAGATGTTTTGCAAAGTTTTTTATGGAATTTTGATGAAGAAATATTTAAATTGGTGCACTATCTTATAATATTCTCTCAGACGTGGCTTAAGAGCTTTGCACAGGTACAAATGGCAGAGATTCTGTGCAGAGTGAGATTCCAATTTCACCAATCAAATAAATAACTAGTTATGTTTTGCAATATTAATGATAGCAGAACAATGTTCCAATCATGGATAATCATTACTCTAACTTGGAGCAATGAGATATAACAATGACAGTATTTCCTGAAAACCAGGTCTGGCAGTAACTGGGTGGAGAAAGGAGGGTCATCAGACTCAAAACATTAACTCTGCTATTTACCTGCTGATTCTGCCTGGCCTACTGAATTTCTCCAGCTTTTTCTGTTCTTGCTTCAGACCTCCAGCATCCCAAGTTATTTGTTCTCTTCTAACAATATTATATCTATGTCTAAACTAGCAAACCCCAAGGACCCTCATCTAAATATCTTCACTCAACCTCAAACAGTGAGCCAATCCCATGTGCATAATCCTACTGAGGAACGTCATTGATACTTTTGTCTTCGAGCAATATAAATGCTGAAATCTTTAAGCCAGCAAACACACTTAGTCAACAACAGAGTTTTGAGACCCCAAGGGGCTACCAAAGAGTGTTCCATTTGCATTTGAATTGGGGCATTCTTGGAAATTGGAAGACAAAGCAGTGTATCAACAACTGACTGAGAAGATGAGGGGGCAATGATTAAGAAGTAGAAGCATTTGAGGAGAGTCCCTATTTACATTTGTCAGTTTACCGCCATTCTAAAGTAAAAAAAATACACAACACCAGGTTATAGTCCAACAGGTTTATTTGGAAGCACTATCTTTCATCAAGCACTGCTCCTTCAACAGATGCTTGATGAAGGAACAGCGCTCCAAAAGCTAGTGTTATGTGATTTTTAACTTTGTACACCCCAGTCCAACACCAGCATCTCCATATCATTCTAAAGTAAACAGAGAAATAAGGTTAAGGGGTAGATTAGTAGAGATGCTGTGGTGGACATTGAAAGGATATTTCTTAATAGATTCAGTCTAATGATAAAGATGAAATTGTGGGAAAGGACATACGGTCTGTGGATAGTTAAGAATGTTAAAAATAGCATGAAGTTGAAAGTTAAAGCATACCATTCTATGCAGATTAGCAGCAGGTTAGAAACTGGATAGAGCATAATAAGCAGCAAAATGTAAAAAGCGAGGAAAAGTTAGTGCACACACACATCGACACCTTGTGCCAGCAGCTTATGCAGCAAACACACTGCATGTACAGGAAACAAGCAGCTATGTCTTAGGGAGTAGCCCTCACTGAAGCATATGGAGGCACTATCCAGACAGAGGCTATTGGAACAGTAAGTTGACAGCAGCCTCAAATACCAGTCTAGGTCATGATCAATTATTCAGACAGGGTAAGTTCAGTCAGGAGTCCATGTCACAGCAGCTGGGGAGTGATTCATTGTCATTATCATTGTCTTGTGGCTCCATAGTAGCCCAATGTGGCTAAAGTGGTCAGGGATATTCAAGCATTAGTCAGGGGGCTGGTCAGTTCTCATTCAGGACTGTTTAGAACATAGAACATAGAACATAGAACAATACAGCACAGAACAGGCCCTTCGGCCCACGATGTTGTGCCGAACTTCTAACCTAGATTAAGCACCCATCCATGTACCTATCCAAATGCCGCTTAAAGGTCGCCAATGATTCTGACTCTACCACTCCCACGGGCAGCGCATTCCATGCCCCCACCACTCTCTGGGTAAAGAACCCACCCCTGACATCTCCCCTATACCTTCCACCCTTCACCTTAAATTTATGTCCCCTTGTAACACTCTGTTGTACCCGGGGAAAAAGTTTCTGACTGTCTACTCTATCTATTCCTCTGATCATCTTATAAACCTCTATCAAGTCACCCCTCATCCTTCGCCGTTCCAACGAGAAAAGGCCGAGAACTCTCAACCTATCCTCGTACGACCTATTCTCCATTCCAGGCAACATCCTGGTAAATCTTCTCTGCACCCTCTCCAAAGCTTCCACATCTTTCCTAAAGTGAGGCGACCAGAACTGCACACAGTACTCCAACTGTGGCGTAACCAAAGTCCTGTACAGCTGCAACATCACTTCACGACTCTTGAATTCAATCCCTCTGCTAATGAACGATAATATTCCATAGGCCTTCTTACAAACTCTATCCACCTGAGTGGCAACCTTCAAAGATCTATGTACATAGACCCCAAGATCCCTCTGTTCCTCCACCTGACTAAGAACCCTACCATTAACCCTGTATTCCGCATTCTTATTTGTTCTTCCAAAATGGACAACCTCACACTTGGCAGGGTTGAACTCCATCTGCCACTCCTCAGCCCAGCTCTGCATCATATCTAAGTTGCTCTGCAGCCGACAACAGCCCTCCTTACTGTCCACAACTCCACCTATCTTCGTATCATCTGCAAATTTACTGACCCACCCTTCGACTCCCTCATCTAAGTCATTAATAAAAATTACAAACAGCAGAGGACCCAGAACTGAACCCTGCGGAACTCCACTTGTAACTGGGCTCCAGGCTGAATATTTACCATCTACCACCACTCTCTGCCTTTGACCGGTTAGCCAGTTTTCTATCCAATTGGCCAAATTTCCCTCTATCCCATGCCTCCTGACTTTCCGCATAAGCCTACCATGGGGAACCTTATCAAATGCCTTACTAAAATCCATGTACACTACATCCACTGCTCTACCCTCATCCACATGCTTGGTCACCTCCTCGAAGAATTCAATAAGACTTGTAAGGCAAGACCTACCCTTCACAAATCCGTGCTGGCTGTCCCTAATCAAGCAGTGTCTTTCCAGATACTCGTAAATCCTATCCCTCAGTACCCTTTCCATTACTTTGCCTACCACAGAAGTAAGACTAACTGGCCTGTAATTCCCGGGGTTATCCCTATTCCCTTTTTTGAACAGGGGCACAACATTCGCTACTCTCCAGTCCCCTGGTACCACCCCCGTTGCCAGTGAAGACGAGAAGATCATTGCCAACGGTACTGCAATTTCCTCTCTTGCTTCCCACATAATCCTAGGATATATCCCGTCAGGCCCGGGGGACTTGTCTATCCTCAAGTTGTTCAAAATGTCCAACACATCTTCCTTCCTAACAGGTATCTCTTCTAGCTTATCAGTCCGTTTCACACTCTCCTCTTCAACAATACATTCCCTCTCGTTCGTAAATACTGAAGAGAAGTACTTGTTCAAGACCTCTCCTATCTCTTCCGACTCAATACACAGTCTCCCACTACTGTCCTTGATCGGACCTACCCTCGTTCTCATCATTCTCAGGTTTCTCACATACGCATAGAATGCCTTGGGGTTATCCTTGATCCTATCCGCCAAGGATTTTTCATGCCCTCTCTTAGCTCTCCTAATCCCTTTCTTCAGGTCCCTTCTGGCTATCCTGTATCCCTCCACTGCTCTGTCTGAACCTTGTTTCCTCAACCTTATGTAAGCCTCCTTCTTCCTCTTTACTAGACATTCAACCTCCCTCGTCAACCAAGGCTCCCTCACACGACCATTTCTTTCCTGCCTGATAGGTACATACATATCAAGGACACGTCGTATCTGCTCCTTGAAAAAGTTCCACATTTCCACCACATCCTTCCCTGACAGCCTATGCTCCCAACGTATGCTCCTCAAATCCTGTCTTACAGCATCATAATTTCCCTTCCCCCAATTGTAAAATCTTCCTTGTTGTGTGCACCTATCTCTCTCCGTAACCAAGGTGAAAGTCACAGAATTGTGGTCACCATCACCAAAATGTTCACCCACTAACAAGCCCGCCACTTGTCCCGGTTCATTACCGAGTACCAAATCCAATATGGCCTCCCCTCTGGTTGGACATTCTACATACTGCGTTAGAAAAGCTTCCTGGACACACTGCACAAACACCGCCCCATCCAATCTACTTGATCTAAAGAGCTTCCAATCGATATTTGGGAAGTTGAAGTCGCCCATGACCACGACCCTGTGGCTTCTGCACCTTTCCAAAATCTGTTTCCCAATCTGTTTCCCAATCTGGTGAGCTTGCTTATGAAGGTGGATCATGGTCAGTGCATCAGGTCTGTCCACAGGTAATAGGAAAAGGAATGAGCTGATGGAGGTTCTCAAGAAGGGCCCTTGTAGTAGAAGGGTCTATTTGTGGTGATTGGCAACTGCAAGCTGAGAGAAGGGAGGATGACAATTGCCTGGAATAGGGTTGGGCCAATTAAATTTATAAGTGGAACATAAGGAAGACCATGGAAGAAAACAGGTTAATGCTGCAGGGGTTTTCTTCATGCTCAGGAGGATCCTGGCTTTAAAGGAAGGGCACAGTGTATGATCACACTTTATATTCCAGCTGCATGACAGGGAAAGGTGGGCAGGTAAAGACTCATGTGGATGTGTTAAGTGGGGACCTGAAGAAGTGCAAAGCTTAAGGGGTTCAGGAGACATTCCACTGGGATGGGGATCTAGCTATTCTGAGCCTCATCCACACATGAAGATGGATGCTGAAAACATTGCATAAAGAGTGTTCAGTGTCACCTTTCACTATGCTGGAATTTGAAGCTACACCACAACAAAGAAAATAACTTTGACCACATCTGGGTGGGTGGGATAAATGTCTCAACCTGTGAGGGCAGGGACTGTAAGGTACACCAGTGTGAAGCTCTTTTGAGGCCAGAAATTACACAATTACATTAAACAACACATAAGACCAGAAGACCATGAGATAAAGGAGCAAAATTAGCCCATTCTGCCCATCAAGTCCGTTCCACCATTCAGTCATGGCCAATATGTTCCTCAATTTCATTCACCTGCCTTCTTCCTGGAACCTTTGATTCCCTTACTAATCAAGAAACTAGCTATCTCTGTCTTAAATGGCTTGGCCTCCGCAGCCTTCTATAACAATGAGTCCAAAGATTCACCACCCTCTGGCTGAAGAAATTCCTCCTCATCTCAGTTCTAAAGCATCATTCCTTCACTCAAAGGCTGTGACTGTGGGTCTTAGTGGAAACATCTTCTCCACATCTTCTCCTGTCTAGGGCGGCACGGTGGCACAGTGGTTAGCACTGCCGCCTCACAGCACCAGAGACCTGGGTTCAATTCCCGCCTCAGGCGACTGACTGTGTGGAGTTTGCACATTCTCCCCGTGTCAGCGTGGGTTTCCTCCGGGTGCTCCGGTTTCCTCCCACAGTCCAAAGATGTGCAGGTCAGGTGAATTGGCCATGCTAAATTGTCCGTAGTGTTAGGTGAGGGGTAAATGTAGTAGGGGTATGGGTGGGTTGCGCTTCGGCGGGGCGGTGTGGACTTGTTGGGCCGAAGGGCCTGTTTCTACACTGTAAGTAATCTAATC
The DNA here is from genome assembly GCF_047496795.1 of Chiloscyllium punctatum. Classification (NCBI taxonomy): domain Eukaryota; kingdom Metazoa; phylum Chordata; class Chondrichthyes; order Orectolobiformes; family Hemiscylliidae; genus Chiloscyllium; species Chiloscyllium punctatum. Next base: position 57,024,832 of record NC_092763.1, on the reverse strand, counting down.
TAAACATCCACTGTATCGAGGCCTCTCAATATTCTGTAAGTTTCAATCTGATTCCCCCTCATCCTTCTGAACCCCACTGAGTACAGACACAGAGTCCTTAACTGCTCCTCATGTGATCAGCTCTTCATTCCCTGGATCATTCTTGTAAACCTTCTCTGGACCCCCTCCAATGTCAGCACATCCTTCCATAGACACGGGGTCAAAACTGCTCACTATATTCCGAAAGTCGTCCGATCAGAGCTTTTTGCAGCCTAAGCAGTACATCTCTGTTCTTGTATTCTAGCCCTCTCAAAATGAATGTTAACATTGCATCTGCCTTCCTAACTGCCAACTGAACCTGAATATTAACCTTAAGAAAATGCTGAATGGGACTGCTAAGTCCCTTTGTGCTTTAGATTTCCAATGTCTTTCCCCATTTCGAAAATAGTCATTCATCCCACCAAAGTACATATCCTCACACTTTTCCACATTGTTTTCCATCTGCCATTTTTTTGCCCACTGTCTTAGCCTGTCTAAGTCCTTCTGCAGCCTCCCTATTTCCTCAACACTACCTACCCCAATCATTTATCGTTGTTGCAAAGGTTGCAGATGACATAACACCCTAAATTCCTTAACATAAATAATTATGATCCCAACACCTGTCCTTGCTAAACTCCACTAGTCATTGGCTGCCAACCTGAAAAGACCCCTTCATCCCTACTCTCTGCCCTCTGTCAGTCAGTCAATTCTCTACCCATGCCAGTACCTTGTCCCTAACACCATAAGCTCTTATCTTATTTACAATCTCCAATGCAACACTTTGTCGATGGCCTTCTGGAAATCTAAATAGATAATTCTCTTGACTACCTTCCTCATGACCTCCTCAAACAAATCTAACAGATTTTTTAGGCATGATTGCCCCTTGGCAAAATTGAGAGTGTGGTGCTGGAAAAGCACAGCAGGTCAGGCAACATCAGAGGAGCAGGAAAATCGATGTTTTGGGCAAAAGCCCTAAGATGTGTTGATTCAGTACAATCTTATAAATTTGTCGGGTCAGGCTAACCAGCATACAATTTCCCACCTTTTGCCATCCTCCTTTCTTAAACAGGTATGTTATATCAGCCACTTTCTAGCGGCTGATACTCCCTGACACAAATGATTCCTGAAAGATGTCAGGATGCTTATACAATGTATTACAAATGCCTCTACAATCTCCTCAGCTATCTCCTTCAGCCTCTGCATGATTTATCCATCTTCAGACCTTTCAACTTCCCCAGCATATTTTCTAAGTGATGGCCACTACATTCTAAACCCAACTCTGCATATTTTCTATTCACTACATTCTAAACCCAACTCTCGTGAAGTTTTAGTGTGTACTGGTGTCTTCCACTGTGAAGATTAATGCAAAGTATCTATTCAATTCCTCTGCCATTTTTTTGTTCTCCCTTACTACTTCAACCTCTCTCTTACCTTCTAGATATCACAAAAGCACTCTTGCAATCTTCTATTAATATTACTAGCTAGCTTACCTTCATATTTCATTTTCTCCCCCTTATTGCATTTTTTAGTTGTCCTCTGCTGGTTTTTAAAGTTTTCCCAATTCTCTGGCTTCCCACTAATCTTCATCACAGTGTATACTTTTTTTTTGTTTTTGTGCTGTTCCTGATTTCACTTGTCAGCCATGGTTGCCTTGCTCTCCCCGAGTATATTTCTTCTTCCTTGGGACAAATTTCTGCTCTCCCTCCTGTAGTACCTCCCCATCACAATCTCCTGTCATTGGTGCTCCATCATCTTCCCTGCTAGATTCCACTTCCAATCAAATCTGGCCAGCTCCTCTCTCATCTTTATGGTTATCTTTACTCAATTGTAATACTGTTATGTCTGATTCAATCATCTCCATCTCGAATTGCAGGATGAATTCTATCAAATTATGGTCACTGCTCCCTAGGGATTTCTTCACCTTAAACTCCTTAATCAAGTCTGTCTCATTATACATCACCAAATCCATAAATGCCTGTTCCTTAGTTGGCTCTCCCGCAAGTTGCTCCAAAACATTACTATATAGGTATTCCACAATTCCTTTTCTTGCAACCTGCTACCAGTATGATTTTCCCAGTCCACTTGCATTTGAAGTCCCCCATGTTTATAGTAATAGTGCCTTTCTTACATGCCTTGTCTTTCTCCTGGTTATTTTCTGCCCTACATCCTGAGTCCTACTAGGACGGCTGGACATAACTCACACCAGTCTTTTTTCTTTTGCTGTTCCTCAACTCTACCCACACAGATTGTATTCCTTCTGACCCTATATCCATTTTTGCTATTGATTTAGTTTCATTTCTTACTAACAAGACAACCCTGCTCCCTCTGCCCATCTGTCTGTCCTTCAGCTAGGGCGTGTATCCTTGGATACTTAGTTTCCAATCTTGATTCCCTTGCAGCCATGTGTCTGTGATACCTACAAACTGTACCTGCCAATTTCAAACTGCGCTACAAGTTAATTTACCTTGTTTTATATATTGAATATATTTAAGTATAATATCCACGGTTCTTCTAATAGGTCACTCCTAACCTACTATGCCTGAAGTTAGATTCCTGACCTTTTCCATTACTCTCTGTCCCATCACTCATTCTGGAAACCTGAAGAACTCTCTTGAGCTCTACCCCCTCCACCCCCCATTCTGCTCCCCCCCCCCCACTCCTCCCCATCCCAGACCAAGTTCCTCTGCAGCACAGTTGAGATACTCTGAACCTGAGCATCAGGCAGGGAACCCAGCCTTCGGGACTCTTAATCCTGGCCACAGAGAAGAGTGTCTATCCCCTGACTTTATTATCCACGATTGCAACTACGTTAAATACATTTAAGGGGAGGTGATGTCCAAGTGGTATTCTGATTGGATTTAAAGTCCAGAGACCCAGTTAATGTTCTTAGGCTCAAATCCTGCTATGGCAGGATATCTGGAATTGAGAGTCTAATAATGACCATGAATCTATTGTTGATTGTTGGAAAAAAAAACATCTGGATCATTAATATCCTCTAGGGAAGGAAACTGCCATCCTTACCTGGTCTGGTCTATATGTGACTTCAGGCCAGAGCAATATAGTTGATTCTTGACTACCCTCTGGCAATTATGGATGGGCAATAAAAACTGGCCTAGTCAATGATGCCCTCATACCATGAAGAATGAAAAAAATTATCTTTCTGCCCACTCTTGAATGACTGCCTGTAACATAGTGCTATGGTCAGTTTGCTTATCCTCCCTAAAGCCCCCACTCTCATCCACACAGGGAGTAAGAATCTCAAACTTGTTTGGACAAGCTCAAGGACTGAGACTCCTTTGGCACTACCTCCTCCAGCACTACCTCTACTTGCCACACCAGTAGTCACACCCTTTCGCCCTTGTCCACTAACCGAATTCAAGGCAGTTAATCTAAGGTATCTGACTGCCTCCTGAAAAATATTGTCCAGGTAACTGCCCCTCTCCCTGATGTGTTACAGTGTTCAAATCTCTGACTCCAGCTCTGAGTCGGAATGTTACAGATGCAGTCGCCATGAACCATAATGGCATCCATCAGCTCCCACATCATAAAGTCACAACATATCACCTGTCCCTGAATCTCTCTTTGATTTGCTTAGCTCTTAACATTTGCTTTTAAGAAAATCCTATTGGACTTTTAGTTTGTAATCCATAAATACTTCTCCCACTTATCTTCAATCTGAAAGTAAACTATAACAGGTAGTCAAATTAGCAGCTATTACCAACCATTGAACTTCTGGTTTACTCGTGATGTCAGTCTTTGTTTTGTTCTGGGTCCTCAATGCTGGATTTCAATTTGTCCTGTTAAAGACTTTACAAATGATGGATCTAAAGAAATGAGGAAAAAAAAACACCTGTTCCCCTCTGCACAGAATTTCCACACTGCCTCCAAAGTCCCCAAGCTGTAAACTCTCTCAGGCTGTGTCTCACACCAATCTCTCCTTCTCAACTTTGTGAAGTTTACTGATCGTGCCCTCTTAGATCTGAAGTGAGCTGAGAGAACTCAGACTAGTTAAGCTTCAATAATAATCAAGACCTATTAAGACCCTATTCAGGCTTCGGGTAATGGACTTGAAATGGTTCAGAAAAGATTTCCAAGGATGTTGCCAGTGTTGGAGGGTTTGAGCTATAGGGAGAGGCTGAATAGGCTGGGGCTGTTTTCTCTGTTGTATCGGGGGCTGAGGGGTGACCTTATAGAGATGTATAAAATCATGAGGGGCATGGATAGGATAAATAAACAAGGTCTTTTCCCTGTGTTGGGGGAGTCAAAAACCACAGGGCACGAGTTTGGAGAGAGGGGGGAAAGACTTAAAAAGGGACCTAAGGGGCAACAGTTTTACGCAAAGAGTGGTACATGTATGGAATGAACTGCCAGAGAAAGTAGTGGAGGTTGGTACAATTAAAGCATTTTTAAAAAGCATCTGGATCGCTATATAAATAGGAAGGGTTTAAAAGGATATGGGCCAGGTACTGGCAAATAGGACTAGATTAATTTAGGATATCTGATTGGCACAGATGAGTTGGACCAAAGGATCTGTTTCTGTGCTGTACATCTTTATGATTCTATGACTCTATGACTGATAACTTTCCATCAGTCAGCTGAGTCAGTGACATTATGAACTAGTCTAATGAATTTTAAACTTTGAAAATGGAGAAAGAAAAATGATTTATCAGTTCTATTCCCACACTGCCTCCAAAGTCCCTGAACTACATACTTAGTCAGGCTGTCTCACCCTGGATGTGGCACAGACCTGTAGGATAGGCATATGGAGGATAGTGGGCTAGTGTAGGTTAGGTGGGCTTGGATCGGTGCAACATCGAGGGCCAAAGGGCCTGTACTGCGCTGTATTCTTCTATGTTCTATCACTAATCCCTAATGCATTGGCTCCCCGTGTATTGCACACCTACCTGTCCCATACATCACAGTTTTACATGGAGAAGCTGGAAAAAAAACTCATGTTTGATCACAAGGAGCAATGATGCCAGCGTAATCCATTGTCCTGTATAGACCTTGTTCATCTTGCTGCCATCTGCTGCAACAGGCTCTCAATATAGATAGTGAGTCATAGCATATCATTTGTGGACATGAAGCAAGACTTCATGCTGGCATAGTTACATCAGGGCTACACAAACACTCAAACAGATGTATTACAAAATCAACATAATATATGCAAATATAATACTCTATATACAGTGTGCTGTCTCATCTTATCTGGCAACTCTCTCTAAGGTTGAGGCTGAGTCACATGATACATTATATCATTCCCCTTGAGTATCCATGCAGAAAACATAAAAACAACTGCTTTATGATGAAACAGTAAAAATTTGTCAATCATTTCACGGTGGCTCAGTGGTTAGCACTGCTACCTCTCAGCGCCAGGGGCCTGGGTTCAACTCCAACCTCGGGTGACTGTCTGTGTGGAGTTTGCACATTCTCCCCATATCCGTGTTGGTTTCCTTCCACAGTCCAAAGATATGCAGGTTAGGTGAATTGGCCATGCTAAATTGCCCATAGTATTCTGGGATGTGTAGGTTAGGTGCATTAGCCAGCAGTAAGTGTAGGGTAGGGGAATGGGTCTGGGTGGATTGCTCTTCGGAGGGTCAGTGTGGATTTGTTGGACCAAATGGCCTGTCTTCATACTGTAGGGATTCTACAAATTCTGTGCAACAATTTGAAATAGCACACAATCTAGCTCTGAGGATGTGCAGTCATGTTCAACGTGGCATAGACCCTTATGATGATCCACAGAATTCACCACTCTTTCACACAAGACCACATTGTTACAATGCTCTCTTATTTATACTTGATGTGGACTGTTCCATTCTATCTACAGTCTTGGTCAAGATGGTTCAGAAGGCCTGTCAGTACATTGTACATTTCCTTCCACACTTCAGTGACTCTGCTTTCCACCAATGGCTGTTGGACACAATATCTGTGCCCAACTGAGCAGAGTTGCACCCTCTGTCACAGGCCCTGTATAGCTGTGCCCACCATCTGCTCATCTCTCTTGTGAAATATGAGTCATCAAATGAAAAATTAACTTTCTGTCTAACTGATTGCACTGAATGGAATATATCTGACTTTCTGCCTAGTAACCATGTGTTCCGGTACATTCTCGGGATGAATCTGCTCCTCAGAGTATTTTTTATCTGTGAGGCCCATGGACTCCTGCTGCATGTATATAGGCTCTGGTAGAGATCAAGGATATGCAATAACACTGGCCAGGTAAGTAGGTACATTGCAATTTAGAATTATGAAGATAACCACATTGTTTCCTGATGAATTCAAATCAATATGATTGTGATGTATGACATCTAATTTGAGTGTGACATGTAATTTGCTAATGTTTACTTGCATCACAAAGTATCTGAGGGACTTCCATTTTCAGTGACCAAGGGCACTAAACTACCTCTAATTATTATAATGAAAAATAAAGGCATTGTTCTGTGCCTGTCATTAATAGGTCATAATCACTGGAAATGAGAGTTTGTAAAATGTATCATGATGTGCTGCTGAGAGAATTGACGGAATGAATAGATATCTTGTTACTGCTTATGGAAGGGTACCTCCTGGACAATGAAACCAGATCCAAAAGACCATAACCTTTTAGTTATCTCTGTCCATCCCTGTTTCATCCCTGCTTTGAAACCATCTTTACAACTTTGGGAAGCATCTTCTTCAATTAAAATCTTCAAAGGAGGCAGAGCATTGTGAGGCAGCCTTTCTGTTCACCCTGGCTTCATGTCAGAATGTCTGCTTCATTTCATTTAAGAATTTGCATAATCCCTTACCCCTGCTCAAAACATATTATGAAAACACAGTAATTCCTGCATTATGTTCTAAACCTTTAGTTAAAATAGATCTTCACAGTGTGGCAGAATTAACATCAAGGTAACCAATGTGAAGGGATCTCCACATGCAGTAGTCTTTCCTTTCTGCATTCCTTTCCCAGGAACAAGACAGTCCACACATCTGTTCACAAACTATGACAGCTGGTGGCTGTCAAGTTCCTACTTCTCATCTCCAGCGAGGAACAATTGCTGCTTATCCTGGAGATGAAGGCCATAGAGGCACCAGAGATGTGGATCCAGGAGAGGGTGTGCCAATGTGGGTTCATAATGAACTACTCTTCCTTCTTAGCCCACTGCATTCCCATTGCATATGGTCCCAAAGCATGACACCATACCATGCTTTGCTCCATGTGGAGATCCCTTCATATTGGTTACCTTGATACTAACCTTGCCACAGTATGAAGATCAATTTTAACTAAAGATTTAGATAAGAAATGCAGATGTTACTGTGTCTTCATGCTATGATCTGAACAGGGGTAATGGATTATGCCAATACAGAGAGTATGAAGCATCAAAGTCAGTTCTGCCTTCACCAGGGATGGGATAATGTTTGCAAAAGTTGCTGTGTTAATGTATTAAAGTGATGTTGAAGTTTAAAACGTTGAAGAGATCAAGTGATAATACATGAACAAAGTGATAGGTATCTGCTTAGATTAAAGTGGGTTACCAAAAAGGATCTTCGACCACAACAATCACCCAGGTACAATAGTAGTCATGCAAGTGGCACAGACTCTGTATTGTTAAATGCGTAAGTCTTAACAAGTGTAGTGACAGATCATTGATATCTCAGCAACATAAAATAACTTCCTTTTATCGATTACATGCCTATTAAAGACAAAAGAATTGAATTGCCAGAGATGCATACATAGTGTATGAATAACTTCTAATCATCTAAATATCCATTGTTCTGGCTAATAATTTTGTGGACAAAAGTGATTCTTTAATATTTTATTGCATTTTTATTTTGCTGTCATTTATGCATTATTCATGATTAGGCCAAGCTGTCAGAATTATAATTGCTAATTTACTTCTAATTCTTATAATGGGAATTAGAGTTTGCTATAATTCTGCTTGCTGCAACTTGCTGATTTGCAGGCCTGCAGAGCTTTGGAAATAATACCTGAATACTAATCTGGTCTTTCATGACCCAAATTAATGTAAAAACTTAAATCCATTAGGCTCTCACTACCAGCTAACATTTCTACGAAGTACATTTTTCTAATACAACTCTTCCTTAAAAATTTGTGCAAAATTATAATTGTAAACATTCTGAGGGAAAGGAAGAGGATGGTATCAGCCTTCAGGTTAGGAATAGTGAAATATTGGAAAGAGGTGCTTTTGATTTTGTAAACTGCATACCAAGAATCATGGGTTCACGTTTGAGGATCTGTGATAACATGGGCTCATGTTCCACAGTTTACAGTACGAAAGAAGACAAAGGGCTTATGCCCAAAACATCGATCATCCTGCTCCTCGGATGCTCCCTGACCTGCTGTGCTTTTCCAGAATCATTGGACTCTGTTTAGTGCGTCATGTCCACACCAGTTAGTAAGTAAGCATTTAATCCTCATCCCACTTTCCAGCTCTTGAGTTGTAATTTACAAAGTCAAGTATATATCCACGTAGTTATAAAATATAATGTCTGCCTTTCAGGCAGAGAATCCCTGAACCCTACCCTCTCTCAAAGAAAAGATTTCCTCTTTATTCCCACTTCTTACCCAAAATCTATGCTTCCTTGTTATGAGCACCTTAGCCAAAGGCCATGAACTCTTTCAAGACCACTTATAATTTTATACACTTCAGTTAGGGATTCCCTCTGCCTCGTCTGTCCCAAGGCAAACCTCCCTTATCTATTCAATATTTCCTATAGTGTTCTCCAGGCAACATTCTCCTAAACAAAAGTAGAAAGTGATAGAGAGACTCAGCAGGTCTGGCAGCATCCCCAGAGAGAAAACAGAGTTAATATTTTGAGTTTGGTGACCCTTCATCAGAACTGAAAGCAGCTGGGAAAAGATAGTATTTTTGCTGATGATGGGGGACTGGGGGGAGCGGTGGTGGAGGTGTATGAAGTGAATAGAATAGAATAGATGGAGATGGTGCTCAGAGAGAAAGAAAGAGCAAAAGAGAGAGGGGGAGAGCAAAGAAGAAAAGGCAAACAAAGGGGCTGCTGATGATAAGACAAGTGGGAGATAATGGTGAGAGTGGTGCTAATTAGTAGTGTGAATGGTTGAAAATGGGTTGGCTCTGCTCACGGGAGTAACCCATACAGAATAGGGTCTCGTGGTGTAAGGGCGTTTTTATGTTATGCAATTGTTAAACTCAATATAAGGTACCTAGGGGGAAGGTGAAATGTTGCTCCTCCAGCTTGTGTTGAGCTTCTCTAGAGTATAGTAGCAGGCCTGAGACTGAAATGTTGGCATGGGAACACAATGGTGTGTTAAAGTAACAGGCAACTGGAAGTTCGTGGTCATAGTCACAGACATAGCATAAAGATCTGTAAAACAGTAACATCACGCTATGTCCAGAACAGATTGTGGTCTCCTCTACATTGTGGAGATGAAACTCAGACTATCTGCTCTGCACATAGCATGATCATATCTGTTTTATAGTGCGGTGACCAGATTTGCATACAATATTCCAAGAGTGGCCTAAGTAGTGTGCTATGTCATTCCAGCATAATAGTCCAACTCTTATATTCTATACGCTGGCTGACAAAGGTAAGTATATCCCAAATGCCTTTTGACCATCTTATCTATCTGGTTAAATCTCCTAAAGGAGGTTTGTGGACATGCACATCAACATCTCTGTTCCTTTACACTTCACAGAATCTCATCCAGGCAAGTACTTCATCACACTCCTGGAACAGGGGCCCCACACAGTCATTTGTGCTCTGCTGATGCCTCAGCTAAATATATGGACATATGATTGATAAACCTACAGACCTGTATATAAAAATGATAAATTCTGATCTCTGTATCAGAATGTTTACATATGTATGGCATGACCAATTGTACAGACCATCAAATTATTTTATGAATAAAGTATATTTTTGAAATTTAAAAAAATGTCTTGCTGATTGGAACTTTATTTCTTGGAGAAATTAAAATTGAAAGGACATTTACTAGTGATATTCAAAATCATGAAGGGGCTGGACAGAATGGATAGGGAAAAAATTTTCCTACTGGTGTAAGGATCAAGAATGAGAAGGCAGAGTTTTAAACTGCTTAATTAGAAAAAGGAGCAATGGAGGTAAGAGAAGCAATTTTATCACGCGAGTTGTTACAATCTGGAATTCACAACCAGAGAGTATGGCAAAGGTATGTTCAATGAAGGCATTCAAGAAGGAAATTGGATTATTTTTGGAAAAAGACGCATATGCAATGTCATGTGGAAAAGTCAGAGAGTGACACTGAGTATGTGAAATTTCATTTGAAAGACTGGTGCAGACATGATAAACCAAATTGCCTTCTTCTGTGCTGTAACATCTGTGATTTATTGTTGTGTTGAACTTTGAGAATGCCTTCATTGCCAGGCTTTTCAACTATTGATTTCTTGGATCTGATGTCCTGAAAGAGATGCAGGATCAGGTTTTTTAAATATCCTCTGCTACTCCTATGCAATTAAACTTTCAATTTATAGCGAATGTAATGACTATAGAATGGATTAAAGCACTTTCCAGGTCATGAAGAACTATTTGAAGTTCATTGTTTGTACAATACAGAAAATGCAGCAGCCAATTTGCACACAGTAATTTTCCACAAGAAGCATTGAAATAAGTGACCAGATCATCTGCCGCATGCTGCTGAAAAGTGCAGAATCAACATGTAGGCGATAGACTGAAGTGACTGTCAGGTTAACGTGACATTTCATGTCACTTTTGGATAGTATCTTCCATTGGACCATATGGCAGAAAAATCCAAACTGAAAAGAGTTAAAACAAAACAGTGAAAACTTTCAATAAGCCTGTTTTCAAGCCATTTCTGGTTGAAGTGCAGCAAAGGAGAGAAAGTTCATTGCCTGTCCATTGAAGGAAACATTAGTAGGCCTGGTTAGGGAAGCTGGCCATGTTGTGCTACATCATTCCCAGTTCCAGGGCTAGACCAGTACTGGAACCCCTTCAATGACCAGAGGTGGATTGGCAAGGTAACTGAATGCCCATTTAGATTTTACCTCTTGGCAATCATAGATACAAATACACAGAAAACATCCACAAAACCTTCTTTGCATTGTACTGTGGGCAAGCATTCTGTAAACTCTTAATTTTATAAAAGTTGCCAAATTTATTAATAGAAACATTTACATATTTAAACATAAAATTCCTTCCCATGATCCCTGATGTGAACCCATGGTAGGAATCATCTGGGCAATGGGCCAATTAGCAGCAAGCGTCCACTTTATTGCCAGTGTAAGACCCATGTGATTTTAACACACAGGCTATATTTTAATACAACTAATATCTTGCCAATCTATTTGCCCTTTCAAATGAGGATTTCATTCATTTTCTGCACACAATTTCTTGTCTAAATTTCAAAGAATATTTAAAGCAGGAATATACATCTTCAATTGCAGTTACTTGATCTTTCTTATTGCATTCTAACATGCAGCTTAGGTAGAAAGAAAAATAAGGTGATGATTAATGGGGATTCCTTAAAGTTTCCAAATGCCCTAATCAATGCCTTGATGGAGAAAAATCATCAGAACATAAGGAATAGGAGCAAAAATAGGATAAATAGGAGCTCTAAACCCTTTAGACCTGCCCCGCCATTTTACATCATCATGACTAGTCTGGCACGGGCCTCAATTCTCTTTTGTGTCAGGAACCCATGGCCTTCAACTCCTCAAAATACAGAAGTCTACCTACCTTTTTAAAAAAATATTTACAGTGATCTAGCCTCCACATTCTATGAGGTAGATATTTCAGACATTCACTATTGTCTGAGTTAGGCCAAGTACACAGATCCTGTTTCCAAGAATTGCTGAAACATGGCTCAAGCCATAATTAAGAAACCCAGGCTGCCAGAGTCAGGGTCATTCTCATTCCCAGTTCTTATGTATGGAGAAGTTCAACTACTTCCCAAGAACACAAAGGCTGAGTACAGAATTACATTTCCATCTCTCTTGCCTTTACTCCTGTCACTCCTTCCTGTGTCTCTCTCAACAATTCCCTCCCCTCCATCAACAGATTCATCAGCAGACAATCACAAGGGTATATTTTGAGCTAAGTTTCACCAACATGGAAATTAATTAAGATGATGGACCATTTCCAGCTCCCTCTCCTGCTCACTGCTTGCTTTCATGGGAAGTGGCCAATCAGAAGTGCATCTCTTCTTTCATGACCCCATCAGGGACCTTGTGGTGACCTGAGCCATGCCGGCAAATGTATTGTGCTGTTGTAACACGAGTTGTTAATTGGCTCCTTAATGGTTTTAATTGGATTCCTGCTGCTGCTGGGCGGGTTGCCATCACTGCTGGGCATTTACCTCCAGGAAACGCATGAGGAGGTAGGAGCAGCTTGGGGAACTAGCCATAGCTTTTTTTTTGCCTGATTCTCCTGACAACCCTAACCCACCTCTGAAGCCACCACCACGGGTGTAGAAAACTTTACCTGTAACACACCTCTTTGTCATTCCAATCAAGCCCAGCTTTTTCTCTCCTCATGTGAGCATACAAGCTAGTAATTCCGATGGATAGTAATTTGTCACTTCATAATTTACTGCAATTTATTTTCATCACCTCCTTATTCTCATTCATTTTGCCTTTCGTCTTTCTCCCACTTTATCCACAAGCTGTAGACATCTCTATTTCTTCAACTCCTAGAAAGAGCAGCATTTGTTGTCCATCCCTAATTGGGCTGACAGAGTGGCTTGTGAGGCTTTTTCAGAGAATATCCAAGAGTCATTTATATTGTTCTGTAACTGAGGGTCACATGTGGGCCACAATGGTTAAGGATGGCAGATTTAATCCGCTAAAAAAGACATTATTGAACCAGATGGCCTTCTTAAAAAACAATTATGTTGGAGGGACTACATAAATGCAAAAGACCTGCCAAATCATTTCAGCACAGTGGTTCAGTAGTTAGCACTGCTGTCTCACAATGCCAGTCCCCCATATTTGATTTCAGCCTTGGGCTGTGTGTGGAGTTTGCAAGTTCTCCATGTTTCTGTGTGGGTTTCCTCCAGGTGCTCTGGTTTTCTCTCACAGTCAAACATGTGCAGTCAAAGTGGATTGGCCATGCTAAATTATTTGCATTGCTCAGGATGTGCAGGCTAGTTAGGTTAGCCATGGTAAATGCAAGATGACGGGATAATGTGGTTGCCTGCGTCTAGATGGATACTCCTCGGAAGGTTGGTGCAGACTCAATGAACTAAGTGGCCTCTTTCTGCACTATTAATGATTCTGTGAATTCCATGATTCACTACAGCTGAAAGTATTGAGGAACAGTTCATGCTCTCTGTGGTGTCATCTCATACTCAATCTCTAACTTGAAGACTGTGGCCATTTCTACAAATACTATGGCCAAGTCATTACAAAAGATACCAACATTCATGGCAATTGCAACTGTGATAGAAAATCAAATAGATGCAATGCAAGTTTGAAATCCAAATATATAGGAGCTTTCAAGGAGTCATTCATTTTCTGCCATATGCTATGCTCAGATCAATAGACAATAGACAATAGACAATAGACAATAGATGCAGGAGTAGGCCATTCTGCCCTTCGAGCCTGCACCACCATTCAATATGATCATGGCTGATCATTCCTAATTAGTATCCTGTTCCAGCCTTATCTCCATACCCCTTGACTCCACTATCTTTAAGAGCTCTATCCAATTCTTTCTTAAAAGAATCCAGAGACTGGGCCTCCACTGCCCTCTGGGGCAGAGCATTCCACACAGCCACCACTCTCTGTGTGAAGTAGTTTCTCCTCATCTCTGTCCTAAATGGTCTACCCCGTATTTTTAAGTTGTGTCCTCTGGTTCGGCACTCCCCCATCAACGGAAATATGTTCCCTCCTGCCAGAGTGTCCAGTCCTTTCATAAGCCTATACGTTTCAATCAGATCCCCTCTCAGTCTTCTAAACTCAAGGGTATACAAGCCCAGTCGCTTCAGTCTTTCCGTGTAAGGCAATCCTGCCATTCCAGGAATTGACCTCGTGAACCTACGCTGCACTCCCTCAATAGCCAGAATGTCTTTCCTCAAATTTGGAGACCAGAACTGTACACAGTACTCCAGGTGTGGTCTCACCAGGGCCCTGTACAGCTGCAGAAGCACCTCTTTGCTTCTATACTCAATCCCTCTTGTTATGAAGGCCAGCATGCTATTAGCCTTCTTCACGACCTGCTGTACCTGCATGCTTGCCTTCATTGACTGGTGGACAAGAACACCCAGATCTCTCTGAACAGCCCCTTTACCTAATTTGATACCATTGAGGTAGTAATCTGCCTTCCTGTTCTTGCCACCAAAGTGGATAACCAGACATTTATCCACATTAAACTGCATCTGCCATGCATCTGCCCACTCACCTAACTTGTCCAGGTCACCCTGTAATCCCCTAACATCCTCATCACATTTCACCCTACCACCTAGCTTTGTGTCATCAGCAAATTTGCTAATGTTATTGCTGATACCATCTTCTATATCATTTACATATATTGTAAAAAGCTGCGGTCCCAGCACGGATCCCTGCGGTACCCCACTGGTCACTGCCTGCCATTTTGAAATGGAGCCTTTAATCACTACCCTTTGTTTCCTATTAGCCAACCAATTCTCTATCCAATCTAGTACTTTGCCCCCAATCCCGTGCGCCCTAATTTTACTCACTAACCTCTTGTGTGGGACTTTATCAAAAGCTTTCTGAAAGTCCAGGTACAGTACATCCACTGGATCTCCCTCGTCCATCTTCCGAGTTACATCCTCAAAAAATTCAAGAAGATTAGTCAAGCATGATTTCCCCTTCATAAATCCATGCTGACTCTGTCCTATCCTGTTACTATTATCCAGATGTGCCGTAATTTCATCCTTTATAATAGACTCCAGCATCTTTCCCACCACTGAGGTCAGACTAACTGGTCTATAATTTCCTGCTTTCTCCCGCCCACCCTTCTTAAAAAGTGGCACAACATTAGCCGCCCTCCAATCCTCAGGAACCAACCCCGATTCTATTGAACTCTGGAAAATAATCACCAGCGCATCCACGATTTCCCGAGCCACCTCCTTCAGTACCCTGGGATGCAGGCCATCAGGTCCCGGAGACTTATCAACCTTCAGACCTAACAGTCTCTCCAACACCAAATCCTGGCAAATAGAAATTCCCTTAAGTTCAGGTCCTTCAGCCACTGTTACCTCAGGGAGATTGCTTGTGTCTTCCCCAGTGAACACAGATCTGAAGTACCCATTTAATTCCTCTGCCATTTCTTCGTTCCCAGTAATATATTCCCCTGCTTCTGTCTTCAAGGGCCCAATTTTTGTCCTAACCATTTTTTTGCCTTGGACATACCTAAAAAAGCTTTTACTATCCTCCTTTATATTCTTGGCCAGTTTACCTTCGTACCTCATTTTTTCTCTGCGTATTTCCTTCTTACTAAACCTCTGTTGTTCTTTAAAAGCTTCCCAGTCCTCCGTTTTCCCGCTTATCTTCGCTAAGTTATACTTTTTCTCAGATCAGAAGGGATAAGCACATCTGATGAAGGTAAGGACAAGACTTGGTTTCCAGCAGCAAGGAGAAGGAGGGCATGTGAGAAAGCCACAACTAAAGATAAAACTAAAAAATCTCCATAAAATGGTAACAATGCGGATATATCCTGTCAATAATAGTTCAATTACGTCAATTTACACATGCAGCAAGAAAAAATAGATTCTTAAAGTAATTGAAGATTATAAGGATGATTATAAATGAAATAAGTAATCTGCAAATAAAAAAACTTTAGTGATACCATGAGAATGTAAGCAGTCAGATTTAATGGTATCAAACTGCAATATTAGATTGAAATTCTGATATTTATAATGACGACATCAATGATACAGCCAAAATTGCACTTGATTTGATTTGCTTTAGATTTATTTGTGCCTGCATGAAGTATGCAAATAAAGTAACCATTCACTAATCCTACAATATCTCATGGAGTCAATCCTTCAAGGCAACATTTAGGCTCCATCTTAGCCATTAGTCCAGGTTCACCAACCTAAAAAATCCTTAATATCCTCAGAAATGGAGGAACACAAGGAATGAAACATAAAGTTCCCTTCAATTTATCTTCTTAAGTTTGTAAAAGGAAAACTCCAGAATATCAATCTAATCTTACAATTTGATATTATTAACCTTGACTGCTTAGATTCTCCTGGTACCACTAAAGTCATAT
Organism: Chiloscyllium punctatum; assembly: GCF_047496795.1. NCBI lineage: Eukaryota > Metazoa > Chordata > Chondrichthyes > Orectolobiformes > Hemiscylliidae > Chiloscyllium > Chiloscyllium punctatum. Next base: position 57,008,608 of record NC_092763.1, on the reverse strand, counting down.
TATTTGTAGATGATTTAATCACTTACATTTGTAATAGTCCTTTTAACCTTCAATTGCTTTACTAATCTATATCCTTCTTGCTGTAAGGGCAAATTGACGTAATTGTACTATATTTGACAGGATCTATCCATATTTTACCATTCTATGAGGATTCTGGTCTCTAACTTCAGTTGTTATTTGCTATTTTTGTATTTGTTTCTATTTGCTCTCTAATCAAAATCTTCACTGTGTCCTAAGTTTACTCTATCACACAATATATTGGAAGTAAGTATTTGCAACAGGATTAAAAAAGATTAATATAATTAATTTATTTTGTGAGTATTATCATTATAGGAAGTCTTTTTTAATTATTGCAAGGGTCATCACAGAAAATTTTATTTAAACATATACAAGGAGTGTTTCTCATTTCTAGGGCTTGAGGTTATTTGAGAACTGTAGTGTTGAAATTACACTGCGTGCTATTAGCATTTGGAAACTTAATTTGCAAGACACCAATCTCTAGAATACACACTTCTTCACTTATCTGTTTAATTCTCCCTGAAAATTTTCCACACTGTCTGCCTCTAATCTTTTAATGGCATCCTGATGATTCATACCTGCTTTCCATCTTGATCTGTATCAATTGGTTCTTGAATTTGTACCAACTCCAAAAGTACTACTGGCAATCAATTTAGTCTTAATCTTGAATGTGAACAGGTCCAAGGTTATCAACCTTTTTCAAGTTTCAGTTTAGTTGGCCATCCTCATACTGTCTCTAATCTATTGCCACACTACAATATGAACTGTCCAGATTATTCCACGTTTTTCAAACATTTATTCACAGGTGGGATTCTTTGGAAGGGTCAAAATTTATTGTCAATTAGCTGTTCTCGTGACGGTGATGGTGAGTCCACTTCTTGAACTGATACAGTTGATTTGATGAAAATACTCTCACAATGCTGTTAGGTAAGGAAATCCAGGATATTGATCTAAAAATGATGAAGGAATGGCAATATATTTCAAGCCAAGTCAATTTGAGACTTGAAAGGGAATTTGTAACTAGTATAGTCCCCATACATCCACATTACTTGAACTTCTAGGTGATAGAACAAATTGATTTGGAAGGTGTTGTCAAAGAACATTTAGCAAGCTGCTCCTGTAAATCTTGTAGATGGCACACTGTGATAGAAGCTGGTGGTAGAAGGAGAATGTTTAAGTTGGTGGATGGGATGCTGAGCAAGTGGATTTCTTTAAGTTGCTGTCCAGATTCCTGAGTACTTTTGGAGCTGTATTCAACCAGACCAATGGAGATATTCCATCACACTCTTGTGACTTTAGATTAGGTTAGATTAGATTACTTACAGTGTGGAAACAGGCCCTTCGGCCCAACAAGTCCACACCGCCCCGCCAAAGCGCAATCCACCCATACCCCTACATTTACCCCTTACCTAACACTACGGGCAATTTAGCATGGCCAATTCACCTGACCTGCACATCTTTGGACTGTGGGAGGAAACCGGAGCACCCGGAGGAAACCCACACAGACACAGGGAGAACGTGCAAACTTCTATGAAGGCAAAATGTAAGTGAACTCACTGAAGAATGTCCATTTTCGAATGTGCTGTTTCAGGCAGTGTTTATACGACCGGTCCAGTTACATTTATTTTCAATGGTAATTCATAGAATGTTACTGGTGGCAGATTCAGTGAAGGTAAATTCATTCCATATAAAGGGGAGATGGTAAGATTCTCTTTCTCATTGTCCTTAGCTATTGCATGGCGCTGCATAGCATGAATGTACTTGCCACTTATAAGCCCAAGCCTGAACATTGTCCAAGTCTTTCCCCATGCAGGATAGGCTACTGTCTGAGGTGTTGCAGATAGAACTGAACACTCTGCAGTCATCAGCACACAACGACTTATGATGGAAAAAAAGATCAGGGACAAAGATGATTGGGTCTAGGACAACAAAAGAAATCCCTGCACAGCTGCCCTGGGATTGAAATAATTGTCTTCCAATAACAATAATACTCTTCCTTTTTTTCTAGGTATGACTCCAACCAGTTGAGAGCTTCCTCCAATTCCATTAATTATGATTTTACCAGAGTTTTTGATATCATACTCAGTTGATTGCTGCTTTGATATCAAGGTCTAGAACTCTTGACCCAACACTCAAATTCAACACATTTGGCCAAGTCTCAGTCAAGGCTCTAATGAGACCTGAAGCTCAGAAGTCCTGGCAAAGCCATCAGTGAGCAAGTTATTTCTGAGTAAAATGTCATTTGATAGCATAGCTGATGACTTCTTCCATCATATTACTGATGAGATAAAGTAGACCACTTGAGCAGTAATTAGATGGTTTGGATTTGTCTTACCTTTCGTGGAAAAAGCATGCCTGCATGAATTTCCATTTTTTTCATGTAGAAGGCAGTATTTTAGTCTTATTGAAATAGCTTGCCCAGAGAACAGCTAGCTATGGGCCAAAGATTTTGCAGTATCCAGTGCCTTTAGTCATTTCTCAATAAAGTGTGTTTATTTGCAACACCAATGGGAGCACTTCCTGCACATGTGCAGATGTAATAATAGGAGTTACACTGTTGTATTCTCTCCCAGAGATGTATGTCTGAAAATAAAGATCAATGTAACAAACAGAGATCAGAATAAGATGCAAAAATGTCAAGGAAAATAACAGCAGTGCCAATAATAATAACGGATTCCCAAGATGACCAATCCCGATGCATTCCATTGAGTCTATCAGCTAGAACGTTTCAAAATGGAACAAACCATATCTGCTGAAGGATGTATGCAAACCACTTTGTTCATAAGTTTCTTGCCCAGTTAATTGAGTATACTTTATTATGTTCCTAAATAAAACATGAAATACAAATTCATCAACTAACATGGGGCTTGAGACCACAATACTGGGCTGGGGGTATCATTTATTATCAATGATGCTTTTCAGGATGTGAGGGAGTTTGGACCAGAACTGTTTGATAGCTCCAAATTTCACTGTTCAAACCTTATCACACTTTTCTTGTTCCCTGGTCTGGGCATGGAACCTTTTACAAGGTAGATTCAGCAAATTCTATGCAGTATTCAGATCTTCTAAAGCAACTTTTTTAATAAATTCACTGATGTACCTGATGCCAGTGAACTCAAAACAAACTGTTCCCATTGGGTAATCTGGTCTCTGGCAGGAGCTACAGTGTTCTTGCTGTCAAGTGGATTAAATTAAGTTGGCTGTAGATTGACTTCTTGATGGCTGGGACCTCAGGAGGAGGATCTAAGGAGCACCATTCACTGTTGAATGTCAATATACTACAAAGCTTTGAACTCTTATGTTGCTTGTCAGATTGCTTAGCTCTTTCTATGTCACTTTGTTTCTGAGAATATGTTGTCCTCTGTTGGAAGCAGATTGGAAACTCACTTTAGATATCCTTGATACTTCTGTAGATGTGCTCTTCCACACTCTTCCTTGAACCAAAGTTGGTTCCCTGGATTGTTATTTATAGTCTAATGAGGGATATGTGGAGCTATGAAGTTACAGATTGTGTTTGAATACAGTGCTACTTTTGATGATGACCCACCACAACTCATGGATGGTCAGTCTTGAGTTGTGATATGAATTTTATCACTTTAGCGCAGTGGTGATTTGAATGACTTGATTCATGTCATACATGTCATAGAGTCATAGAGCTGTACAACATGGAAACAGACCCTTCGATCCAACTCATCCATGCCAAACAGATTCTAAATTAATCTCGCCCCATTTGCCAGCATTTGGCTTGCATCTCTCTAAATCCTTCCTATTTACATACCCATCCAAATTAATTTTAAACATTGGAATGGTATCAGCCTCCAAAACATCCTCTGACTGCTCATTCCATACATGCAACACCCTCCATGTCAAAAGGTTGTCCTTAAGTCCCTTTTTAAAATTAAATTACAGTGTGGAAACAGGCCCTTCGGCCCAACAAGTCCACACCGACCCTCCGAAGAGAAATCCGCCCCCCTATTATCCACCTAACACTACAGGCAATTTAGCATGGCCATTTCACCTAACCTGCACATCTTTGGACTCCATGTACCCGAAGGAAACCAACGCAGACACAGGGAGAATGTGCAAACTCCACACAGACAGTTGCCTGAGGCAGGGAATTGAACTCAGGTCCCTGGCACTGTGAGGCAGCAGTGCTAACCACTGAGCCACCATGCCACCTAAATCATTCCCTTCTCAACTTAAAACTATGCCCTCTAGGTTTGGACTCCTCCAACCCAGGAAAAATTCCTTGTCTATTTACCTTCTCCATGCTCCTCATGATTTTAGAAACCTCTATAAGGTCACCCCTCAGCCTCTGACACTCCAGGGAAATAGCACAAGCCTAATCAGCCTCTCTCTATAGCTCAAACCCTCAAATCCTGGCAAGTTTCTTGTAAATCTTGACTGTACTCTTTCAAGTTTCACAACATCCTGCCTATGGCAGGGATACCACAATTGCACACAATATTCCAAAATTGGCCCAACCAATGTCCTGTACAGCCACAATATGACCTCCCAACTCCTGTACTCAATACACTGACTGATAAAGGAAAGCATACCAAACGCCTTCTTCACTATCCTATCTACCTGTAACTCTACTTTCAAGGAACTATGACCTGCACTCCAAGGTCTCTTTGTTAAGCAACAGTCCCCAGGACATTCCCATTAAGTGTATAAGTCCTCCCCTGACTTGTCTTTCCAAAATGTAGCACCTTATATTTATCTAAATTAAACCCTATCTGGCAATCCTCAGCCCATTGGCTCATCTGATCAAGATCCTGTTGTACTCTGAGGTAACCTTCTTCGCTGTTCACTGCACTCCAATTTTGGTGTCATCTGCAAACTTACTAACCATACTTCTATTTTCACATCCAAATCATTTACATAAAAAATGAAACCTAAGTACAATGAAGAGCTTTGTTTATGAGCAGTACAGGCTGATCGTAGTTATCAAGGACATTCAGATCATAGGGTGAAGAAAACTTGAACAGGGTGAGGCATACAGGTTACACTGCACAGGACGTGTGCAAAGCACGATCAACAAGATCAACATAATTTGAAGTTAGAGAGTCCATTCATCAATCTAATAATGGCAGGGAAGAAGCTGTTTTTGAACCTGTTGTATCTTCTACCTGACAGAAGAGATAGGTATAACTAACTCAAGTTGTTGTTTGATTAGACTTTAGAACAGCTCTCCAATTTTGGCATAGGTTTTTCGGTGTCAGTTAGAGCCTTAATGCAGGATGTGTTTGTCTTTGGCAATATTCAACTATGGTAGGCTCAGGTCTATCCTTGTGCCCTGTACCAACTCATTAACATTTCCTAAGATTTGTACTCCAATTAATTGTCTATACTGTTCTGCTGATTAGGCTAACTGCAGCCATAAATGCATCATTGAGTTCAACACACTAGATACCTCTCTGATATTATGTTTTTTAGCCTGAATATATTTTTTCAAACTGCTACTGTTCACTTCACTTGTACTTGTCTCCAATAATTGTCTTCTTCGGTAGGTAGCTGCAGCGACCAACATGCCACCTGCAGCAGGGAGCACGACTCTCAGTCAAGTTGACTAGTCAAAATAACATACCATATAGACTCATATTGAGACTGATATTACACTGACAACTACTTATACTGATTTGACATTTCAGACATGCCTGTACAGTCTGTGTTAAAGGTTTTTTCTAATCACCCTCTTTGAAACGATGTTATTATACACCACAACAGTAGGTGGGACATGAATGCAAGCCTCCTGGTTCAGAGATACAGCAACAAGGTGGTTCAGTGGTTAGCACTACTGTCTCTCAGCACCAGGGACCCAGGTTTGATTCCTGCCTTGGGTGATTGTGTGGAGTTTGCCCCTTCTCCCTGTGTCTGTGTGGGTTTGCTCTGGCTTCCTCTCATAATCCAAAGATGTGTAGCTTAGGTGAATTGGCAATGTGAAATTGTCCATAGTGTTAGGTACATTAGTCAGGGGTAAATGTAGGGGAATGGGTCTGCGTGGGTTAGTCTTTGGAGGATGGGTGTGGACTTGTTGGGCCAAGTGGCCTGTTTCTGTAGTGTAGGGCATTTAAAAAAAATTACCACTGTGCCACAAGAGATTAGGTTAGATTACTTACAGTGTAGAAACAGGCCCTTCAGCCCAACAAGTCCACACCGCCCCGCCGAAGTGTAACCCACCCATACCCCTACATTTACCCCTTACCTAACACGACGGGCAATTTAGCATGGCCAATTCACTTGACCTGCACATCTTTGGACTGTGGGAGGAAACCAGAGCACCCGGAGGAAACCCACGCAGACACGGGGAGAACATGCAAACTCCACACAGTTAGTCGCCTGAGGTGGGAATTGAACCCGGATCTCTGGCGCTGTGAGGCAACAGTGCTAACCACTGTGCCACCATGCCGCCCACAGTTAGAGTCACTTGCTCTCAGTTAGAGTCACTTGCTTAGATTACCATTATGTTATATTAAGGTTATTCGGCTGACTGGCTGGCTGGCTGCTTGCTAACAGACTAACTGGATGACTGGTAACTGTATGACTAATAACTGAATATACAGACAGTAAGATCTGTTATGCTCCAGCATCGCATGTCGTGATGTTGTCTAACTGTCTTAAAAGGTGTGGAGCCTCTGTGTAATAACAGAACAAGCATTGTTGCTCTGGGAAGAGAGCTGGCATGGATTTGATTCAGATAAACTAAATTGCCTTCTGTGTGACTCTATTTCATGATTTGCTCATTCACGACGAGAAAGGATTTTAACACTTGTACTGCCATATGCTAGAACCATAATTTGCAGATTTTTTTTTATTCAGACAGAGTTTAATATGGCATTGCAAATGTTTAAATTACTTACAAGTCAAAAACTTCTTTGGATTCATAAGTGTCAATAATGCTGCTCTCCTCTTCTGCTTTTCTGACAAATTATTTCTTCTACCCTTTAAGTACTGGCTGAGCTATTTATTCTTCCCAGCCACTGGAAAATAGACAGACAACCTCTTTCCATCCTTCTGTCAACAGTGTTCTTAATCCTTGTCGTATCTACTTTGTCTCCACTCAACACCTCCCAATACAATGATACAGATTTGAATTTGCCTTGAGGATGGATCCTGGAAACACATGAATAACAGTGTTCTCCAGCATCACAAATTGGCATGCCAACAGTTACCCCTTCAAATCATCACTTTAGTATTCATTGGAAAAAATTAGCAGCACATAAAAATAACTTTAATTGCCAGCCAGCAACATAGAAAGCAACAGAGCTCACAGACAGCTGTCAATGTGCAGGTACACCACACACATTTATTTGATATGCAGGTGCAGTGATTGCTGTGAGTAAATGGGTTTAAGGAATGAAGTTTGATATCCTTTGAGGACATTTAGAAAAATCACAGCAATAGCAGTTTATTTTTAATGACATTCTCTTTACTGATCTTCATTCACACATCCTCAGCCAGAATGCCGGTTCAGTCAAAATCCAGGTTGAATGTTTTTTTTTCCCACTTTCAGCTGTTCAAATGTGAAAGAGTTGTTTTGTATTACATTGATTTAACAAATGAAATATGTCATTTTGCCCAATCAGGGGCCATCATCTCAATTGAAGATTTTTGTTCTACATTTTATTACCTACCCATACAAGATCAGGTAAGAGAGTTGGGACCTCACATATACTACCTGTAATCCTTATCTATGTCACACAAGAACAAAAATGCTCAGTAGCCATAGACATTTTTAAAAAAACAAATGGAAGCTTATCGATCTTCCAGTTTTAAGATTATCTGAGAGATGAGAGGAGGCAACATGTTATTTCAAGTCTTTCTTTAGAAAAGGCTTCTGGCTATGGTGTCAGCTTGACTGAATGTAGCTGACTCAATGGGTGATGACCATCTGCCTGCAATGGTTTAATCAAGAATAGAGTGGCAAAGACTGATGCAATGATTTATCCCATATTTTCCCACATCTCAAAATATCCTGTAAGCTATTTCATGTTGTTATTTCAATGAAGAAACTGAATGAAATCTTACGGTAGAAACTCTGAAAGCTTTTTACCATTGTTCCAAGGTTTCTGTTTAATATTGCTTTTATTGTTTTCAGTATCTCTGAATTGTCTTTGATTTAATTATGCAACCATTAAAACCCTTTAAAAATACTATGTTTGGAGGGGTTGGGAAGTCTCATTCCCCAATTTATGATACTGGGGTTTTTGAGTGAATTCATACTGAAAGGTTCTTCTGAATTAAACAGAGCTATAAAGGTTCCATAATCACATGCTCTAATCCTAAATAAAATTATGTTGCAATAAATGTCATTCACAATTTAGCCGCTCCAATCACAAACCCACCCGATATTGACCTTCGTTCAAATAGCTGGGGAGTGACCTGACAAAAAAGATAAAGATGTACAGTAGCTAAGGCAGTCCTTGGTCCTCCCCCAAAGCTTGCTCTTGCCTTATGCTTTCATGTCCCTACATCAGTCAATTCACAACATAATGTTTCGGCAATTGTACAAAAATGCATATAAGTCGAGTTGGAGCCTAAAACAAACAGTAACACTATAGACTAGTCAAAATGATTCTCAGTGACATGCATAATGCATTAATCAGAACATGCTCAAGAAACAACAGCATAGGAGGCCTATGTTATATATCGATAGTGTATTTAAAGGATTTCCAGCAAAGATTGTGCTAACTGTACTCTTGAGTTAGAACATAGAACATAGAACATAGAACATAGAGCGCAGTACAGGCCCTTCGGCCCTCGATGTTGCGCCGATCAAAGCCCACCTAACCTACACTAACCCACTATCCTCCATATACCTATCCAATGCCCGCTTAAATACCCATAAAGAGGGAGAGTCCACTACTGCTACTGGCAGGGCATTCCATGAACTTACGACTCGCTGAGTGAAGAACCTACCCCTAACATCAGTCCTATATCTACCCCCCCTTAATTTAAAGCTATGCCCCCTTGTAATAGCTGACTCCATACGTGTAAAAAGGTTCTCACTGTCAACCTTATCTAACCCCCTAATCATCTTGTACACCTCCATCAAGTCACCCCTAAACCTTCTTTTCTCCAATGAAAACAACCCCAAGTGCCTCAGCCTTTCCTCATACGATCTTCCTACCATACCAGGCAACATCCTGGTAAACTTCCTCTGCACCCGTTCCAGTGCCTCCACATCCTTCCTATAGTATGGCGACCAAAACTGCACACAATATTCCAGATGCGGCCACACCAGAGTCTTATACAACTGCAGCATGACCTCAGGACTCCGGAACTCAATTCCTCTACCAATAAAAGCCAGTACGCCATATGCCTTCTTCACTGCACTATTTACCTGGGTGGCAACTTTCAGAGATCTGTGTACATGGACACCAAGATCCCTCTGCTCTTCCACATTACCAAGTATCCGACCATTAGCCCAGTACCCCATCTTTTTATTACTCTTACCAAAGTGAATCACCTCACACTTAGCTACATTGAACTCCATTTGCCACCTTTCTGCCCAGCTCTGCAGCTTCTCTATATCCCGCTGTAACCTGCCACATCCTTCCTCACTGTCTACAACTCCTCCGACTTTCGTATCATCCGCAAACTTGCTCACCCAACCTTCTAACCCTTCCTCCAGGTCATTTATAAAAATGACAAACAGCAATGGTCCCAAAACAGATCCTTGTGGAACACCGCTAGTGACGGCACTCCAAGATGAACCTTTGCCATCAACTACTACCCTCTGTCTTCTTCCAGCCAGCCAATTCCTAATCCAAACCTCCAACTCACCCTCAATGCTCTTTCTCTGTATTTTCTGCAGTAGCCTACCATGGGGGACCTTATCAAACGCCTTACTAAAATTCATATATACCACATCTACCGCTTTCCCCTCATCTACCTCCTTAGTCACCTTCTCAAAGAATTCAATAAGGTTTGTGAGGCACGACCTGCCCTTCACAAAACCATGCTGACTATCCTTGATCACATTATTCTTATCCAGATGTGCATAAATCCTATCCCTTACAATTCTCTCTAAGACTTTGCCCACAACAGAAGTGAGACTCACTGGCCTATAGTTACTAGGATTATCCCTACTCCCCTTCTTGAACAAGGGAACCACGTTTGCTAGCCTCCAGTCCTCTGGCACTACTCCTGTAGACAAAGAGGACACAAAAATCAAGGCCAATGGCTCTGCAATCTCCTCCCTTGCTTCCCAGAGAATCCCTGGATAAATGCCATCAGGCCCAGGGGACTTATCTATTTTCACCCTTGCCAGAATTTCCAACACCTCTTCTCTACATATCTCAAAGCCATCCATTCTACTTATTCGTGCCTCAGTATTCATATCGACAACAATGTCCTGTTCCTGAGTGAATACTGACGAAAAGTATTCATTCAGTGCCTCCCCAATCTCTTCAGCCTCCACACGCAACTTCCCATTACTATCCTTGATTGGACCTATTCCTACCCTAGTCATTCTTTTATTCCTAGGAATAAAAGTTCTGAGGAAGGGTCATTCAACCCAAAACGTTAATCTGATCTCTCTCCACAGCTGCTGCTGGACCTGCTGAGCTTTACCAGCAATTTCCGTTTTTGTGTCAACTGTTTACTTCCTTGTTGCCTCATATATAAACTTGACAGCTTTTTACTATATATATTTGTTGGAACATTTTTGCAAATTGACCTAAGGTATTAGAAATCAAAACTAAAGAGATGCTGAAAATACAGTTTAGAAATTAGATGGTGCACAAAATACCAACATGTCTCCTCCTTCAGCACAATCTCAAGCTGAATATCAGGCACCTACCTTGTGCCAGATACTGAGCTGTACCATTCTACCCTGGGAGCAGTCAATCACAGCAACCTGCAGCCAGGCTATCATAGGATCAAGCTCTCAGAAACCACAATCTCGAGCATCCCAAGAAGCAATAGTAGCTTTCCAGTAGCTTTGTTGAGACCATCAGGGGAGCACTTAGCAGGAACATGACATTTAGTAATATGTGTAAGAGTAAAATCATTAGTTGGCACTTATGATTGAATGATTAAAATATAGTGATTGTGTTGGGAATAAAATTCAATACCTTTGTTATTTTTGCCTGCACTATAATGTTTTCATAGCTCCTAATTCAAAATTATCAATTTATTATCAATATTAGAAGTTCTTTGAGTACCCTTTAATGCTGGAATGAAGGAGTGGTGAAGGATGTAACAAGGGCTGTTCATTCAATGAAAATTATTAAGAGAAGCACTGTACTAAGGTCATGTGAATCCTTCACTGGAAATACAGTGAGGAGCCAACTGAACTGAAATCTGTCTGAAACATTCTCAACTGCCCTTAAGCAGCAAACGCATATGGACATCAAACTGATCCTTATAACAGTAGTGAATAATCCAGAGGCCAATGTCACTGGGGGAGAAAATAGAGGAAATGTACTGGCTACAAGAAAATAACAAACTTTAAAGTTTTTGAAGGAGATTTTGCAAACAGGAATTATTGACAAGAGTAGCATATGCACTCACTTTTATGCTTTTCGCTCCTGAAAATTAAATGTCTAAATAAATGAACCATGGAAGAACAATTTTAAACAGTATATGTTCTTTTTAGCTGATAAGGGTGAAGTGTGGAGGAGTGAAAAATAAAAGCATAGGCCACTTATGACTGTGCACACGCCAACAGCTCATTATTTTAATGTATACCAAGAATCACCTTATTTCAGCGTTACTAGCACAATCCGATTACATGATATTCTACATAAACAATCTTATGCCATTTATAAAAGAATAATCATCAATATCACAAATCAACATCCACTGATACTCATTGATTCCTGTTATTCTCTTTGAAATTTAGTTTACATGCAATTTTCACAGCATGAGAAATATATTTAGTATAAAAGATGCATATAATAACAGGATTAAAATAAAGAATTGCAGGAAAATGCATGAACTAATAAATTGGAAAGCACAAACTGTTAACTAATTCTACGCTAGCATACCAAAATTTCATTGCATAAAATAATGTAAAAATCAATATCCATTTGCTGTGTTTATAATTAATCTGATTTGACCAGCAAAGTCCTGGTTTATGCTAATTAAGTTTATTTCCATTGTGGGCCCACTAATGAATCAAAAATGCAATTCTGCTGTAAATGGTTCTTATTAAATCATGGATTGATTCCTGACACAAGGAAGTATTGTAATTCCAGTTTGAGTATGTCTAAGATGAATGTAGTTTTCCTTACTGAGTGACATAAGGATAGGTAAAAACAATGACTGCAGATGCTGGAAACCAGATTCTGGATTAGTGGTGCTGGAAAAGCACAGCAGTTCAGGCAGCATCTGAGGAGCAGTAGTACATAAGGATAGCAGAACTAGGATTTGATTTAAACTAAAGAAATGAAAATTACATTGAACAGGTGTGTAAGTTTTTAATACACAAAATAAAAGTTGGAGTAAATACGTATTTAAATCCTTGCATTTGTAGGCCGAACAAAGTGTTGTTTTCCAAAGCTCTGTTTATCAACTAACAAACTAATACTGGTGCTCTGGTCGGCTTTCAGATATTTGATCAGGTTTAGTTGCAACATAAGGCACCGAACAATGCAAATTGGACATATTGCCAATCTCATTCTGGACATTGAACTTGTGTTGTAATTAATTGACTAACTCGAGCATATATCCGCTCCTGTGAAAGGTAATAGCATGGTGTAACACTAAGCAATTACCACACTACCTCCTTCTTCAGGACAATTAGTGATGGATAATACATGGTGGCTGACTCAATAGCACTAATATCTCATGACCAAATAAAAAAGTCAGAATGTTCCAGATTTAACTCAATCTGATTACATCAGATTTTCTGGGATACTGGAGACACTGAAAATAAAATATTGGCTCAGGAATTTAGCAGACTGTTGAAAGGACACCAGGATACTAATCCTACATACGGTTTTGTGACTTCTACGGAAGTGTGTGTGTGTGTTTATTTGAACAGGTGAGGATGCCTGCATTGTCAGAAGCGTATTGGTGTCATTGCCTTACCTAAGGAAATCAAGATGCTGGAGAGACATCACCATTCACATTATTATAGACATTTCCCAATAAAGTGAGCATCTTCAGTTAAAAACAAGGAAATGCAATGAAATAATTAGTAACCTGCTTTTTTTAAAATTTATTTTCAGGATATGAATGTCACTGACTACACCAGCGTTTATTGTCCATTCCTAAAGGCCAGGAACAGGATTAGACTAGTTTTAGATTAGATTAGATTACGTACAGTGTGGAAACAGGCCCTTTGGCCCAACAAGTCCACACTGACCCACCGCAGTGCAACCCACCCAGACCCATTCCCCTGCATTTACCCCTTCATCTAACACTACAGGCAATTTAGCATGGCCAATTCACCTAGCCCTGCACATTTTTGGGTTGTGGGAGGAAACCAAAGCACCCGGAGGAAATCAACGCAGACACGGGGAGAATGTGCAAGCTCCACAGAGTCGCCTGAGGCGGGAATTGAACCCAGTTCTCTGAGGCTGTGAGACAGCAGTGCTAACCACTGTGCCACCGTGCCACCCACAACCATTCTCTACGTAATGATCTGCCCCAGGCTTCAACTCCTCTTTTGTGCCAGCCCATCATAATCTTCAAGTTCTTGATATTTCAAAACCTATCCACCTTGTCTTGAACTACTTTCAGTGATGTAGCCTTCACATGTCCATGTGGTAGAGAATTCCAGACATTCACTCTCCTCAGAGAAAAAATTCCTTCACATTTCAGAGGGGTTTTCAATGAATGTGTACTTATTCTGTAACTATGTTTTCCAGTTTAAGATTTCCCCACTAATGGAAATATCTTCACAAATCTACTCTGTCAAGACTCTTCAGAATCTTGTAGGTTTCAATAAGATCATCACTCATTCTTCCACAGTGTAATATATAAAGATATAACCAGTTTAGACATTCTTGATAAGTCAACCCTTTCATCTGAAGAATCAGCCTAGTGAATCTCTTTTGAACTGCCCTCAATGACAATATGTCTTGTGGGAAACAAAACTATATGCAGTATTCAAAGTGTATCCTCAGCAACACCCTGCATAGCTGTAACAAGACTCTAAACCCCAACCATCCAGCAATAAAGACTAAAATTTTGTTTTCCTTTTTAATTACTTACTGCACCTGTATGTTAACTCTTTCATGTTTCATTCGAAAGAACACCCAAATCCCTCTGTGTGCCATATTGTTAGTGCCTCTCTCTATTTAAATAATAGTCTGCCCTTTGATTCTTCCTGCCAGTGCTTAATATAATACTTTTTTACATTAAATTCTATCTGCCAAGTTTTTGGCCACTCATCCATCCTATTGTTATACCCACAAAGATGTCATATGTCCTTATTACAACATATCCTCCCACGTTTTTTTGTATCATTGGCAAATTTGGATGCATTACACTCTCCTCCTCCTCCTCCTCCTCCAATTCATTAAATGTAGATAGTCATTGAGGCTTTAGGTCTGATTTTCATGTACTTTAGTGGTCACATATTTCCAACCATAAAAACACAGAGTAATCATGGCTTTGTTATCTGTGTGTTAAGCAAACTTCAAACCATGATAATACATTGACCCCAATATCATGACTCTGATGAAGAGTCATCTAAACTCAAAAAGTTAGCTTGCTCTCTCTCCATCGAGGTTGCCTGACTAGCTGTGATCTCCAACATCTTTTGTTTTCACTATAACTTCCTCGATTGTGCACTATCCTTTCATGTGGCCCAAATTGAATACCTTCTGGAAATCCAAACAAATTACAATTGCAGGTTCCCCATATCAACACTGCCCACTATATCTTCAAAGAGCCCCAGTAAATTTGTCAAACATGATTTGCCTTTCACAAAACCACATTAACTCTGATTGTTAAATCTTTCATTAGAGTCCATTATTAGGGAAGAAATAGCAGTACATAATGATGATAGATGCTAGGCTAACTGGCATATACTTTCTATCTCCCTCCCTTCTTGAATAACGGTGCCCGATTATGGTTTTGAGTCCAGCATGACACTTCATCCTGAACTCTTTCTCTCTCCATAGATGCTACCAGACTTGCTGGATTTCTCCAACATTTTCTGGAATTCATTATATGGTTGGTCCAGTTCAGTTTGTGGTTGATAGTAACTCCACGCATTCAATAGTGTTATATTCATTGACGATAATGCCACTGAACATCAGGAGGCAATGGTTACGTTCTCTCCCTTTGTGAAGATCGCCATTGCCTAGCACTTGCGTGACCGAAGTATTATGTACCAATTGTCAGGCCAAAGCTTGGTGTTATCTAAGTCTGTTGTATGTGGACATGCACTGCTTCAGTATCTGATATGCAGTCAATGAACATTGTCATTTTTGACATTATGATGGAGGGAAGGTCATATATCTAGTGACGGAGGATAGTAGAGCTATGCTTTAAAGTAACTAGCTGGCTGAAGTGGAAATAATATGAATTTTTCTGTGATGCAACAAAGAATTCCATTCAGTCCAGCAGTGCAGATTAATCAGCAGCACAGCTTCAAATATCATGCCCTAACAATGTAAACAGTTTGATGCCATATTCTTCCTATCAGGTATAAAACCAATTCAATTACAGTGCCCCATCTCCACCGGACACATAAGGTAGCATTTTATGCAGCAGTATTTTATAGAAATAAATAACTCGTGACAGGCCTTAGCCCTGTTTGGAATACGTGCAAGCATAGATGATGCCAGAGTGTAAAATTTGTCTTGTGAGATTCATGTGTATCTATATGCAAATTTACATTCCCCAATGAAAATCAAGGTAATTTGGAAAAATGTCACAATGTCAGTGGTGAGGTTGTGCGGTCAATCAGCTTTCTACTGATAAGGTATGTATTTATAATAACGGCAAGTTGCATTTATATACTACCTCTGCCATGCAGTTAAATATACAAAGGCAATCTACAGCGATAAGAATAGGTATGAATATTAGCAATAAATTGAGTAGAAGTGAACAAAGACATTGTTAAAGAGTTTTATTCTTTAAAGATGCTAGAAGGTGGAGAGAATGGTAGCAAGACAAAGGGTGTTAAGGACAATGTCATAGAGTAGAGAGCAAAATGGTTCTGTTATAAATGATGGCAGAGAGAGATGCAGGGTGCAAAGAAGGCCAGTGTTGGAAGATGTAAAAATCCTGGAGAAGCTTAGAGGTACAATGATTGTCACATCTCAAGGTGAAAGAATGACATCTGAAGTAACAGATTTAACTGCAGGTGTCAACATCAATTAACCCTCCACGTTGGCCAAAATCAAAACATATGCTGTTGCACCTTGGTAAACCTACATCAGTATGCAGCATGTGACCCGAGTATCTGAACATATTTAGTTATCATTATGACATCCCTCCTTTACCAACCTGAAAATGTACCATCTTTATTTAGTTTGTGTATTTTTTCCTAACTCGTATCAATAACTTGCATGATAACTTTCCAAACAATGATGTGAATTCTCAAAATGTAACAATAATGTTTCAGTTAACCTTCTTTCACAGCATTCCAAATTTGAGTATGACATTTAAATGTCAAAATTTTCCTCCAACACTTGTGCTTTATGTAAGTAGCTTCGACACTATCCGTTCTAAACACACTGCAAACTTTGCAAACAAAGCTGTTTTGTACTTATTTGTGAGACATGGGGTAGGGCTGGCATGCCAGCATTTATTGCTTGATCCTAGTTGCCCTTGAGAAGGTGTTGCCTTCTTGAAACGCTGCAGTCCATATGCTGCAGATTGACCCACAATGCCCTGTGGGAGGCACTTTCAGGATTTTGACCAATCACTGTGAGGAATAGCAATCTATCACCAGGATGGTGAATGCTTGGAGCGGAACTTGCAGGTCGTGGTGTTCACATTTATCGGCTGCCCTTGCCCTTCGATATGGAAGTAACCATGGGTTTGGACGATGCCTTCAAAAGATCTTGTGAGTTTCTGCAGTGCATCTTGTGGACAGCACATGCTGCTGCTACTGAACATTGGTAGTGGAGGGAATGGATGCTTGTGAATGTGGTGCCAGTCAAGTGGGCTGCTTTGTCCTGGATGGTGTCAAGCTTCTTGAGTATTCTTGGAGCTGTACTCATCCAGACAAGTGGGGAGTATTCCATCACACTCCTGACTTGTGTCTTGTAGTTGGTGGACAGGCTCCAGTAAGTCAGGAGATGTGTTAGTCAGCACAGCATTCTGAGCCTCTGACCTGCTCTTGTAGCTATTATATTTATGCAGTGAGTCCAGTTGTGTTTCTGGTCAATGGTAACCACATTAATGCTACTGTAACCCCACTATCAATGATTAGGTTGTCTCTTATTGTAGATGGTCATTGCCTGGCATTTGTGTGGTGCAAATGTTACCTGATATTCATGATGAAACCTAACAAATCACTATTTTCTGAATTCACTGAGTAAATTAAATTTCATTAAATATGAATATCAGGTCAACTGAATATATCACAGTTCAATCTAGTTTCAGTCCTTTGTTCAGTATTTCACTTTCTAGAAATGCTGTTTCACTCTGAAAGGCATAACTGACATTCAGATTTCCTTTTCACCTTTTAACTGCAACATCTCTCGTGACAATCAACAATTTGTAATCTATCGCTTCTCAGTGATTCAACCCAATTGCTTTCCCATTTACGTGTAAACTTCACATTGAGCTTCATGTAAATATTTGCTCTTTCCAACTTAAAATCACATTGTTTTAAATCATAAAACATTCCTGCAAACTGAGTTCTATTTGAACATTCTGTCAGCAAATAACACCAATCATTTTGGTGACCTCCTCGTGTTACGTTTTGCGTGTTGTTGCCAGAGCGCTGGTCATCAGATCAGGATTAGAAAATAAGTGTCCACGCTTTCTGAAATTGATGTTTCCTGCCTCTGAATATGTCCAGCTATCTATCGACCATCGACATCGCTAGCTTAGAATTCTAAATCATTGAATTTCAGCACTTCAGTCCCAACATCCAGTTTAAACATTGATGTACCTGCTTTGGCATGATACCTTTTGACAAATATAGAGTCTCTGTCATACAGAACAATCACACTGTCTGCCTTCTTTGCACGGACAGTGTGTGATGTGGGATAAAATGTTGCATTCATCTTACTCTCCTCCCTCAGCAAGAAATCATTACCTAAGCCTCTCTTCTGTTCTGTCAGCATGTAACTTTTCTCAGCATCATGATCTCAACCTCCTAATCAACACTGATATCCCTTAGCTCTGGTATCTTGGCGTATATTTTGCTTCCAAATAACAACTCAGTTGGGCTCTTGCACCTCATAGCTTGAGGAGTTGCTGTATATAATGACAACACTTCTTTCAAATCTTTCCTGTGCAATCTTCATCCATTTCTATCAAGAACTGATTCTGCTCCTCTTCCTCAGTTACCTCTGGCCATGTAGGGATTACTCTGTGATGGTGAGTCCCAGTGACTTGCATCTACTTTGCAAAGAATTTTGAATCAAATTGTGGCCCATTGCTTGCATACAGAGTGACTTATAGGCCATTCTGTACAAAAATTTCAGACAGTTTTCTCTGCCATTGTAGACCTCATTGCCAGATGCTCATAACAACAGTTGTAATAGTCAATCACCACTTGTACGGTGTCTCCTGACAGGTGTGGGCCTAACAAGTCAACTGCCTCATCTGAATGCTGAGGAAACCCAACTGAGCATTAGTGAGAAGGTTGCTGCTAAGCAAGTGCTGCTTGAGAAAATAGTTAATGATATCTTCCATCACTTTGAGGATGATTGAGACTGATGGGATTGAAGTTGGCCAGATTGGATTTGTCCTGCACTTTGCACCCAAGACATAACCAAACAATTTCTCATATTGTCAAACAAAAGCCAGTCTTTGAGCCAGTGATGTTACAAATTCTGGAGGACCAAGTCTTGAGTCCTGCACTGTAAGGTATTGACAGAAAACATATATTGAGAATGCGTCAGTTGTTATCACCACTTCAGGATCCCTCAAAGGTTTTGCTGCACACTCAGTCTGTTGAAGGGCCAAGACGACAGTATAATAAACACAGTTGACACTTGGGAGCTTGCGTCCAAGATATAAGCAGTTTACTCACGCATGTATGCGAGGATAGTGGCAAAAAAGAAATTCTCCATTGAGTTACAAGTAGTTGTGACTTTGCTTTAAACACAAAATACAGTTATGTGCCACATTTTGGGCATGCAAACATACCTATCATTAGCCTTGGTCATGTTATGTGTTCTAACAGCTAATTTAGTGTTTGAGTCTGACTGCTCAGAGTTTGGACAGCCTTGAGCTGAATAAATGTTCCCTGAAGACAATAAAAGGTTCATGTATTTTTGTTTTCCTAATTGTATTACATTGTAGTTCCACCTTTCATTGTGTTAAGTGCTTAAATTTCTAATTGGCTATTACTCAGTGGCATGTGATGTCCTGATTGGTCAGAGTGTGCAAGCCCAACCCCTCCCTCCAGGATTTGGACGGCAGGTTACCCAGTTATGTGTCCTGGGTCTTTTCTGAGGGTCTACCAGCTAGTTCCAACCATTTTTCAGTTATCTCTCAAAACTATGTGCAGCCCTCCTTTGAAATCCCTTCGGAGTCACAAATACCTCACTTTACTCTAGCCTTTGTCTATCTCTTATGTCGGAGACAGCAATGCAAACAATAGTTTGGATTCAGCTGAAGTTTTCCATCAAGTTTTGGTTATTACGTTTTAGGACAGAAGGAAAGATATTGGAGTGAATGTGGAAATATTTCACAAAAAATCAGGAGGAACTTCACATATAAAGATGGATTGGAGAAGTTGAGACAGTTTTTCTTGGAGAAGGAAGGAGATTTGATAGACATATTCTAGATCATGAAGAGTCTGGAGAAAGTAAGTGGAAATAAATTGTTCCCATACATGAGAAAATTAAGAATGAGAAGTCACAAATTTAAAGTTGTTGGCAAAAGATGTAAAAGCAATGTGAGGAGAAGGTTTTTTTCACAGAGCAAGTGATTAAGATGTAGAAAACATTCTCTGAGAGTGTGTGGTTCATTCAAAGCAAACAAAAGTGAGTTAAACTGTCATCTGAAAAGGATTAATGTGAAAGGTTTCTGGGAGAAGACAGGGGAATGCTATTGGTGAATTGCTTGTTTGGTGAGTTGGTGCAGACACAATGGGCCAAATGGTCTCTTTCTGCAAATCTGTGATTCTACCAAATCTGTACAGCATGATCTTTGGAATTTGACAAAAGAAGGCATTCAAGAAATGCTGCTTATGAGCATGATCCTAAGTGTGAACAATTGCAGCTTTCAGTGATGAAGGGGATGAGGTTAAAAACAGAGGTAAGTGGTGTGATAGAGATTGTAATAAACTGACTTTGTAACAAATAAGATAAAAGCTTTTAAAGATCAGCTCAAATTAAACAGGAGACTGAATACAGTTAGTTTCAGCTAGAGTTAGCAACTGAGGAGAAAGCATCAGAACCAAGGAGTAGAACCTTTTGTGGGAGACAAATTATTTCAAACTTGCGACATTAAATCAGAGACATTATAGTTCATCCACAAACAGTTCAACTCGCTGAGCTGCAAAGTTCATTTCCAGACATTTTGTTACCTTACTAGATAACATCTTCAGTAGGCCTCAGATGAAGCAATGTGGAAATTCCTGCTTTCTATTTATATGTTTTGGTTTCTTTGGGTTGGTGATGTCATTTCCTGTGGTGATGTTATTTTCTGTGGTGAAGTCACTTCCTGTTCCTTTTCTCAGGGGGTGATAGATAGTACCCTCACCTACGGATGAGGAAGGACACAACTTTAACTGGGTCAACACATCCATCCTAGGACAAGCCAAACAAAGGCATGCACAAGAATTCCTAGAAGCATGGCATTCCAATTGGAACTCTATGAACAAACACGTCGAGTTAGACCCCCATCTACCACCCCTGAGAAAAGGGGCAGGGAGTGATTTCACCACAAGAAATAACATCACCACAGGAAATGACATCACCAACCCAAAGAAACCCAAACATATAACTAGAAAGCAGGAATTTCCAGCATTGCTTCACCTGAGGCCCACTGAAGATGTTACCTCGTAAGGTAACGAAACATCTGGAAATGAACCTTGCAGCTCAGTGAGCAAACCTACATCCAAAACGTCAACCTGAGCTACAAATCTTCTCAAAACTCATGAAGCAATACAATCCTTATTAGGGATTCACAGGTAGAGCTTTATGTCATCAGCAAACATATGATATTTATTCCATACCAACACAAGCAGAAATTGAAGTTAGAACAGTTATTAAAGATGTCAGAGGTGGCAAGAGGAGATGAATGGACTTTTATCAACCTCATTGTACAAAGGAATTTATACTAAACTAGGCTCATACGAAAGTAAAATTCATAAAAATGTAAAAACAAAAATATTTAGAAATCTTCATACGTTTTCCAAAGTTATCAGTATTCCACCTGATTTATGTCATTGGAAATAAAAATCAGAAAATGTAATACAGGGAACCAACATTAGTATTTGCAACAAGGTCAGCCAAGTGGACCTCATAGAATGGGTTCCCTGATTGGATCAGATTAACAGCCCCAGTCAGGGATCCCTTGCTGCCAGATATAAATAGAAGTGTCAGACATCCTTCCACTCTGAGGGAGCTGGATTCTTGTCAAGGACTTTCCATGTGCAAATAAAGGGTGACTTGTTGACGGGATACCAACCTCTGCGGAATTAGTTCACCGACTAGCTATCATTCTCATTTATATTAGCATGCTCAATGCCCTTCAAATACTGAAATGAAAATAAATTTAAGTTGCAGAGTTATACAAATATTTTACTTCTTTATTTGGACTAAAGAAGTCTTAGAGTTATAGAGATATGCAGCATGGAAACAGGCTCTTCGGCCTAACTCGTCCATGCTGACCAGATTTCCTAAACTTAACTAGTCCCATTTGTCTATGTTTAGTAAAACGTTATGTCATATTATTCTAAACCTTTCCTGTTCATATACCTGTTCAGAGTTTTTTATGCATACCATTTAGAGACCTTCTGAAAAGAATCACAGAATCTCTACAGTGCAGAAAGAGGGCATTCA
This sequence comes from Chiloscyllium punctatum, assembly GCF_047496795.1. Taxonomy (NCBI): domain Eukaryota; kingdom Metazoa; phylum Chordata; class Chondrichthyes; order Orectolobiformes; family Hemiscylliidae; genus Chiloscyllium; species Chiloscyllium punctatum. The sequence continues at coordinate 56,986,484 of NC_092763.1, read as the reverse complement.
ATCCATCAAGTCTGCACCATTCTTCTGAAGGGTATCACACCCAAACCCTACCATCATATTTACCATTGCCAATCCACCTAAGCTACGCATTTTGTTCTGTGGGAGGAAACCAGTGCATTGTGCAGAAATCCGCACAGACATGGGGCAATGTGCAAACTCCAAAGAGACAATCACCCAAGGCTGGGATCAAACCCGGAACATACAAACATTTCCTGTACTTACAAATATTCCTTTATATCATTCTGCATTATTGTTCTGACTTGCATACAAATAAGCTTGTGAACAGACTCCAGATGGAACCCATTTGCAACCTGGAGACTGCCTGTGTACTCCCAGATCTGTGGACCTGCACCCTTTTTAGAATTGTGTCCTTTATTTTATAAAGCCTCATTGTTCTTCTGATCAAAATGCACCACTTCACACTTCTTTGCATTAAATTTCACCTGTCATGGGTTTGCTCAATCCATTTGCTTGTCTATGTCCTCCTGAAGTCTATAAGCATGCTCCTCACAATTCATGACAGTTTTTGTGATAGCTGCAAATGATGAATTTGCATTTAAGTGCAATATTGCACCCATGCACCGATGACTTGGCATAAATATATATTGAAGTTCTTAGGCCAAGACACTCATACTTTCAACGGAGAATTAGAATTAAAACTATAAGAATAGTTAACATGAATTCCTTTATTCTCTCTTTCTAGCAGATTCCATTTATTATATCTGCATATGGTAGCCTCACAGGACTAACATTCACAATGCAATATTCAACACAGTACATCCCTCCCCCTCTTTATAAATCAGAAACATTGTATGTTTCACTGGTTTGTTTCCAACAGTGTAAATAATAAACATAAATATAACTAGAACATTTAAATTAATACGTATTGAAACTTTCAGATTAATTTAACAATGCATAAGCCAGTTAGTAACATTGTGCTTAATCGGACATTTTTTGGCCAAGTTTTTGTTGCTTTAAGATTTTGGAGGTTATTCACCACAAGGCCGAACAAATTCTTTCACTGTACCTTACCAAATCCATCTTATTTATTACCTACTGTGCACCTGTGGTGTATCTTGCATCCAATTTCTGCCTCATCTTACAATGAGCTGTTTCCAGAATGGCTCAAAACTCAGCAGATATCTACAGAAAAATAGGCATCCCTTCCACCCACACCATCTTTAAAAGACATCTGTGCACCTGGATTAGCACTGGCTTTACGAAGCTGCTTTGGTCATTTAACAGACAGAAATAGAATATATCAGAGAAGGGGAAGATGGCACCACAATTCTCCAACAAGAATCTTGAGGTCATGGTGGGCAGGATAGTCTAGAGAGTGGTCCAGAAGGACTGGCAGAAGACACTGCCAGCCTGGTCTTAGGCCACTACCTGAGTCAGTGCTCTCCCCAAAGTACAGAAGAAGGCTGGCAGTACTATAAAATGTAATTATCTTCTCTGCTCTGTAGGGGTAAGTATCAGTCTATTCTCTTTGACACTCCCACAGTTGCATGCACTACCCTCCCTCACTCACTCTTGTTCAACACACCCCGACCAACCAACCTTGTACACCATTAACCCTGCAAGCCCTCGAGCCTGCTTCCTCAGGCCTTCAAAATGCTTCACCACCTTTCCTCCATAAGCACAGCAATAGCAGCCATGCCACCCACTGTCATCTTACTCACTCCTCCTAATTCCATTGTTGCAGGAGGATCCAGCCCACTACAGGGCAGAGAAAGCCTGTACAGGCTTACGGTGGAGGGGGAGATGGGAATGTCTGACGTCAGGGTCCTCACTCCCTATGAGGAGAGAATCTGGGTTCTCACAGGAGAAAACTGGGAAAGCTCCAGTTGAGTTTCTGAAATATTTATCTTCTGCCAGATGACTCTTCACTCCAAGGCCATTTTTGCATTAACCGTGCTGTCAGTCTCAATCATTGCACAGCAAATCTAATCACTGGGTCCCTCTCTCTTGTATTAAATAGGGATCATTATCTGTGCCTCTGTAGATTTGTTCAGAAAACCACCCAAATGCCTCCTTGAAAGCAGGCAGTGGGCACTTCAGAGGAGATTGGTGTCTTCTTTCAGTGTTTTTTTAATTTTAATTTTCACATCGACTGCAAACCCATCTGTCCTCGTGAGTTAGCATTCTCTCAAATATCCAAATAACTTTCAGGTTGGATTAAATTGGTCCTACTTCATCAGAACATAAAGTCAAGACTAACTAAAGCATTTTTAAGATAAAATGAAGATAGTTGTGGCTTGGTTAAAAAGATGATTTATATTCCTTGTTATTCTCTGATAAAACTCAGAAATATTTGTTGAAAATTAGCTACCTTAAACTCTCCAAAGGCTTAGCAATTGTATGTCATAAACCAGAAATGTTCCAGTTTTACTCTGTAACCTGTGATAAGTTAATAATACTTAATTAGTTAGTTAATTAATTGATTAATTAATTAGTTCTTGCTAAAGGAGCCAGGACCCTTTCACAACCAACTTCCATCTCTGAGAGATCAATACAAACCTGTTGTGCACTTATGGAGAGAGACAAACAATACTGTATATTCCAAAGGAATAACCCTTCTGTAGACTTAAGTGTCAGAATAATCACTTTAAACACAGCAAATGAAGAGACTATTGTTTGACTCCAGGGATTTACAATCACTGAATAAATAAAGTTAAAAATCACACAACACCAGGTTATAGTCCAACAGCAGTGTTGTGTGATTTTTAACTTTGTATGCCCCAATCCAACACCGGCATCTCTAAATCATGAATAAATAAACATATAAATAAAAGTGTTACTTACTGTCAAGTGAGATAGCATTTGTCAAAACACAATTGGTCTCAGTACCTCTGACTAGGAAGAAGAATTTCACTCTGATTTCACACTCCTGACAATTTCACTCATGTACAGATGTTAAATGAACACATGAGTTTCAGCTGTCATGCCTGATTCAGGATAAGTGCTCAATCAATGCATGGGTCACAACTCATACATGGATGTTCATCTGTTGGGAGAAATGCTGGTCAGTTCCTGGTGGCTGTAAACTACGATCTAGCAAAGTCTTCTTATCTTCAGGGAAGAAGGTAGGTGAAAAGTTATCCAAGGGAAAATGATCAAATCTGTGATTAAATAAATTAAATCAAAATTAAGGGATTGTTTAGTTCTTACCATTTCAGATTTTTAGTGCTAAAAATAGGAAGAATGTACAATACTATGAAATTAAGAAACATGTAGCTTATCCACAAAATAAGTTAGCAATGGTTATTTTGGGTCACAAGTCAATTTGGCCAGATTATTAAAAGATATACCATAATTGCCTTTGATTCTCATACTACTCTTTAATTTAATATTTAAACATAATGCAATTAAATATTAAATTACAGAATGTTTGACAAGATTGTTTCTGGCACGTGACAATGAAGTAGTTTCTGTATTGCTGTACAGAGAGCTGAAGCAATAGTTTCGGACTAATTGACTGAGCATTCCTCTTAATCCCTTTGAGGAAGTCTCCAGAATCTTGTCACTCAATCGGCAAGAAAGTATTTTCCAGGTTAACTCCAAAGCGCTGGTGGAAAAAAATGGAGGCAGAAGTACATCATAAATCTTATAGGTGAACTACCAACCATGGAAAGATTTCTGTTTACTTCAGCGACAAGCATCATGTGTAACGAATACCTACAGGAAAAAGTAAAAATTAATAAGTGGGAAACAGGAACACTGGATAGAATAAGAAAAACAATTATTTAGAAACAATCATAGAAATTGCACGTTGGAAAGTGATTAGTTCCAATGCAACGTGCTATGGGAAGCCTCCTGAATTTATATACAATGATAAAATGTAACATAATTTGGACACATTTCCAAGAAAATTTCTTGTGGTTATTTATAGCATTATCAGTGTAGTAAAACATCCTAACGTATTGGATTATTGGATAAAATCTGCCAACAAGCCCCAAGGTCTAGGGGTAACAAAGTGGTAGAGGACTATTTCACCAGCCAATTACTGATGCCAGGGTTAAATCAGGCAATGATAGGGAAATCAAAATAGTCTTAGTGATGATGTAGACATGTGCTGAATTGCTCCTTTTGGGATAACAGAATATCAAGGTTATAATCATTCAGTTTCAGTCTCGGGTAGTTAATGGAGAGAAGGATGGAGTTGGTAGAGAAGGCTCGAGTTCATGACTTCGAAAGAAACGTCTACTGTTTAGGTCTTCAAAATCAGGGGTCCTTTTGTTTTTGTGTTGTTGTGGTTTTCTTGAGGGCTTCTTTTTGATGTTTTATCAGTGACTCCTTTTTCTTTTTCAATACCTCTTGTTATTGGAAGCAGTCAAGTTATAAAACTACCTTTTTTTTGTTGATATATGGGGTATTTGGACACATATAGAAGCAGAACTTGAAAACAAACTCATCAATAATCATTGCCCCACCAATAAACTTGCAGACTCCATTCTCCTCCTTTCACACACTCTTGTTCCTCTTTGCAACCTCAATCTATCTCTCTGTCCCCCATCCACTATCATGCAGTTTTCCTTTCTTTCCCCCTTGCATAGCTATCTCTTCCTCCATCTCCAGACTGGTAACTTCTACTTTGATGGCCTTAGCGGGTTTCAGCGACACTCAGACTCAATGAGGCTTAGCCTTGACTTGCTCACAGCTATCACTCACTTCCTTGCTGCTCCCTCAGTCACAGACGGCTTCTCTCTCTGGATGTTGTTGATGGGCTCACTAGTGAAGGTGAATATATTGATGAAATTCTTCCTTGTATTCGTTTGGATCTGTAGTTGCAATAAATGGGAAATAACAGGAATGACTTCTGTCGTTAAATGCCAGCAACCTAGAACATTGCGAAAGTTTAGGTATGAGATTTGTTCCCTTAACGCTCTCAATGTAAATGGCCTCAGATTGGGCCCTTCTGCTGCTGCTGCTCCTTCTTCTGGCACCGGGACCTCTGCATGACCTCTCTCATTCTTTCAGTCATAACCAACACTATAAGAGATATGCACTGCTGTATTTAAATCTGAGGAAACTGGTTTGTACAGAAGACCTTTTTATATAAGCATAAATGTACTTCTGCACCTGCCACTGATCCCTGAAGACTATTGAATCATCAACCAACTGTAAAATACACCGACAGGTGTAGGATTACAACCACAGCCAGAAGCAAACAAGAAAGAAATAACTAGCCTGTAAGTCATTGATGACCCCTTTTAAACAGTTCCATTATGTCAGGTTTTGGTGGTGGGAGGTTGAAGTTGGTGAGGGATTAGGGATTATTCATACTGTTCAAAGTCGTATGTAAATTTAATAAAATTTAGAGAGGGTGTAGGGTAATACATTGAATTCCAAGATGATGGAATTTCCAAATAAATGGTGTTACTATAAAATGCTATCGATACTGCCTATTTCAACTTCAGGAGACTCCTAGAATACAACAACAAAAGCTGAAAATGTGTTGCTGGAAAAGCGCAGCAGGTCAGGCAGCATCCAAGGAGCAGGAGAATCGACGTTTCGGGCATAAGCCCGTCGATTCTCCTGTTCCTTGGATGCTGCCTGACCTGCTGCACTTTTCCAGCAACACATTTTCAGCTCTGATCTCCAGCATCTGCAGTCCTCACTTTCTCCTACAACAAAAATAGACCAAGTTCAATATCTCCCCCCTTCAATGGTTACTTATCTCATTGTAGTTTAAGGGACTATGCTTTCTCTTAATTGTTGCCAAGTCTTTCCTTCATGGTTAGAATGGCTCCACTTCAAAGATGTTTCATTGGCTGTGAAGCACTTTGGGATATCCTGAGGTTATACAAATTGAGCTCCTTCACTCTGGTCCTGACATGTTGATATTAGCTGCCAGTAACTATATTGGTTGGCATTGATCGATGCGTTGATCTCCAACATTTTTTTTTAAACAACTTCATAAGGATTTAGCTGAAATTATGAATACCGCAATCATTGTTCCTGATGGGGGAACAGAAATAAAATCCTCACCAAGATGTGCCTAAGGGGGGCCTGGATGTAAATTTCAGCATATCCTCTGTTATAATTGAATTAAATGGTGAGGTGAGAATAAATGTCCTTCATGTTGAAAGTTAAAAATCACACAACACCAGGTTGTAGTCCAACAGGTTCATTTGGAAGCACACTAGCTTTCGGAGCGACACTCTTTCATCAGGTGGTTGTGGAGGATGCAATTGTAAGGCACAGAATTTAGACCAAAAATTTACAGTGTGATGTAACTGAAATTATACATTGAAAAATACCTTGATTGTCTGTTGAGTCTTTCATCTGTTCGAGTACCATGATAGTTTCACTTCTTTCATGTGTAAATCACAAAACCTTTTTTAAAAAGTTGCATTCTCAGGTTAGCTGAAACAATTGATGTTAGCTAGACAATATGTTGAAGGTGTTACCCCCCTGTGTTCTCTGTCTATGCAATGATGTTTGGATTGATTCTAATCTAAAAAGTGAGATAATAGAGCTTCACATGAATTCATGCAGTTTTTGAGCAAGTACAAATTCACCTCACAAAATATATGTGGGTCTTTGTGTCTGTGTATGTTTCTATCTGGGTTGGGGATTGTATGTGTGTGTGTGTAGTGAGTATAGAGTGTCTTATGTCTGTGAGGGGGTGAGTGTGGGAGTGTGTGTGTGTCTGGGGGAGTTGTGAGTGTCAGTGAGAGAGTGTATATGTGTGTGCATGAGTGTAGAGTGGTCTAAGTTTCTGAGAGGGTGTGTGTGTGTGTGTGTGTGTGTGTGTGGTGGTCACCTGTAGTGTGACATGAACCCAAGGTCCCAGTTGACACTTTCCCTATGGGTATGGAACTTAGGCATCAGCCTCTGCTCGACCACTTTTCGCTGCTGCCTGTCCCGAAGTCCGCCTTGTAGGATGGTCACCCAAAGGTCCGAGATCAAATGTCCTGGACCACTGAAGTGTTCCCCAACTGGGAGGGAACCCTCCTGTCTGTTGATTGTTGTGCGGTGCCCATTCATCCATTGCTGTAGCCTTTGCTCGGTTTCCCCAATGTACCATGCCTCAGGGCATCCTTGTCTGCAACATATAAGATAGATAACATTGGCTGATTCACATGAGTACCTGCCATGTACAAGGTGGGAGGTGTCCTCATGTATAATGGTGGCATCTATGTCCACACTCTGAGACGTCTTGCAGCACCTACCGTGACATAGTTGTATAGAGTTGTCCTGAGAGCTGGGCAGAGGTTTGGCGGTTGTTTAAAGGCAAATACTTCTTGTGTAGGAGAATTCTACTGCCTTCCAAAGGTACACAAAGCCAACACACCAGGACGTCCCATCGTATCGGGCAATGGGACCCTGTGTGAGAATCTCTCTGGCTACGTTGAAGGCATCTTGAAACCTATTGTACAGGGGATCCCCAGCTTCTGTCACAACACTACAGATTTCTTACAGAAACTCAGCACCCACGGACCAGTCGAACCAGGAACATTCCTCGTCACAATGGATGTTTCAGCACTCTACACCAGCATCCCCCACAATGATGGCATCACAGCAACAGCCTCGATACTCAACAGCAACAACTGCTAATCTCCAAATACCATCCAACAACTCATCCGTTTTATCCTCAATCACAACATCTTCAGCTTTGACAATCAGTTCTTCATCCAGACACATGGAACAGCCATGGGGACCAAATTTGCACCCCAATATGCCAACATATTTATGCACAGCTTCGAACAAGACTTCTTCTCTACACAGGATCTCCAACCAACATTATACACCAGGTACATTGACGACATTTTCTTCCTCTGGACCCATGGCGAGGAGTCACTGATAAAACTACACAGTGATATCAACACATTTCATCACACCATGGACTACTCTCGACGATCTGTCCCATTCCTGGACACATGCATCTCCATCAAGGATGGACACCTCAGCACCACACTCTACCGCAAACCCAGAGACAACCTCACAATGCTACACTTCTCCAGCTTCCACCCAAAACATATTAAAACAGCCATCCCCTATGGACAAGCCCCTACGTGTACACAGGATCTGCTCAGATGAGGAGGAACATGACGGGCACCTGGAAGTACTCAAGGATGCCCTCACAAGAACGGGATACGATGCTCAACTCATCGACTGCCAGTTCCGATGTGCCACTGCAAGGAACTGTAATGACCTCCTCAGGAGACAGACACGTGCTGCAACTGACAGGGTACCCTTCATTGTTCAATACTTCCCAGGAACTGAAAAACCACGCCATGTTCTTCGTGACCTGCAACACATTATCAATGAGGATGAGCACCTTGCCAAGACCTTCCCCACACCTCCACTACTCGCCTTTAAACAACTGCCAAACCTCAAACAGATCATTGTTCGTAGCAAACTGCCCAGCTTTCAGAACAACGCTATGCAACCCTGTCACGGTAGGCCCTGCAAGACGTGTCAGAGTGTGGACATGGATACCACCATTACACGTGGGGACACCTCCCACCTTGTACATGGCAGGTACTCATGTGACTCAGCCAACATTGTCTATCTTAGACATTGCAGGCAAGGATGCCTTAGGGCATGGTACATTGGGGAAACCAAGCAAAGGCTACGGCAACGGATGAATGGACACCGCACAACAATCAACAGACAGGAGTTTTCCCTCCCAGTTGGGGAACACTTCAGCGGTCCAGGACATTCGACCTCGGATCTTCGGGTGACCATCCTGCAAGGCAGACTTCGGGATAGGCAGCAGAGAAAAGTGCTCAAGCAGAGGCTGATAGCTAAGTTCCATACCTATAGGGAGGGCCTCAACTGGGACCTTGGGTTCATGTCACATTACAGGTGACCACCATAGCACTATACACACAGACACTCCTACATACACACACACACACGGACACACAAATACACAGACACTCACACACACCCTTACAGACACACACAGCCCCACACTCACACAGGCATCCTCTCAGTGACTTAGACCACTCTACACTCACTACACACACATATACACTCTCTCTCACACTCACAATCCCCAACCCAATCAGACACATACACAGACAGACACCAAGACCCACATGCACACATATATTTTGTGGGGTGAATTTGTACTTGCAGAGTTGCATTGTATTTTGCTCAAAAACTGCATGAAATCATGTAAAATTCTGTTATCTCACTTTTTAGATTAGAATCAATCTAAACATCATGGCATAGACAGAGAACACAGGGGGCTAACACCTTCAACATATTGTCTAACTAACACCAGTTGTTACAGCTAACCTGAAAATGCAACTTTTAAAAAAAGGTTTTGTGATTTACACATGAAAGAAGTGAAACTATCATGGTATTGAAACAGATGAGAGACTCAACAGACAATCAAGGTATTTTTGAAGATGTAATTTCAGTTACATCACACTGTAAGTTTTTGCTCTAAATTCTGTGCCTTACAATTGTGTCCTCCACAACCATCTGCTGAAGGAGCGGCGCTCTGAAAGCTACTGTGCTTCCAATTAAACCTGTTGGACTATAACCTGGTGTTGTGTGATTTTTAACTTTGTACACCCCAGTCCAACAGCGGCATCTCCAAATCTTGATGTTGAGGCTGCATTTGATAGTGTGGCATCAAAGAGCCTGAGCAAAACTGAAGTCAATAAGAATGTAGGGGCAGCTTTGCTGATTAGAGGCATTCCTAGCCCAAATGATTGGTTATCGTTGTTGGAGATCAATCATCTCTACTTCAGGCCATTTGCAAAGGAGATCCTCTGGGTAGATGTTTTCGAATCACCCTGTTCAGGAATGTTATTACATATCTCCAGAGGAGGCTGGACTTGAATCCAAGCCTCCTGGTTGAAAAATAAGAAAATTACTACTATACTACATGAATGCCCCCTCAAGGTATATTCTAGACCTAACTACCTTCAACTATTTTATCAGCCACCATCCCTCCATCATAAGGTCAGAGATGGGGATAGTCACCAGTAACATCACAATGTTCAATACCATTCACAATTCCTCAAATATTGAAGCAATCCTTAGTGTGAAAAGTGGGAAGTTTCATTCCTGCTACACAGTGTAATGACCATCTGCAACAAGAGAGCATCTAATCATCCCTTGACATTCAATGTCATTACCAGCACTGAATTGCTCCATTATTAACATCCTGGAAATGCCATTGACCAGTAACTGAACTGTACTTCTATATAAATACAACAACCTCCAGACCAGGTCAGAGGCTAGGAATACTGCAGTGAGTAACTCCCCTTTTGACTCCCCAAAGCCTGTCCACCATCTACAAGGCACAAGTCAGGAGTAGGATAGAATACTTGCCTGGATGGGTGAATCTCCAACAACATTCAAGAAGCTGACACCATCTAGTGCAAAGTATCCCACTTGATTGTTACTGCACCCATAAACATTCACTCCCTCCATCACTGAATCTCATTCGCACCAGTGTGTACCATCTGTAAGACACACTACAGAATTTCACCAAGGCTCTTATGACAGTACCATTTTAAAAAATGGCCATTATCATCTAAAATTATAAGGGCAATTGATACATGGGAACACTACCACCTGGAAGTTCCCCTCCAAGCCACTCACTATCCTGGCTTGAAAATATAGCATTATTCTTTCAGTGTGGCAGTGTCAAAACCCTAGAAATTCCTCCCTGATGGTGTTGAGTCTACCCACAGCAGGTGGACTACAGTGGTTCAAGAAGGAAGGTCATCTTCATCAAGGGCAGCTGAGGCTGGGCAATAAATGGTGGTCCAGCCTGTCATGCCCACACCCTGTGAATGAATAACAAAGATTAACTTCTTGGCTTTATGACAGTATTCAATGAGGGCATCTCAGTACTCACCCTCACTTCAAAAATTTTGAGAAGGTTCCTCATGTTCTAATGGCCCACCCACCAGTTATCACATTTGAAAGATCATCCTCCACTATTTTTGCCACTTCCAACATGATGGTCCTCCCCTAAACCTCTTCCCCTCCTTTCTCCAGTGAGTATTTCAAAGGAACCATTTTCTCTGTGATAATTTGGTCCACTCCTAATCACCACCAACATCTCATTCTCTCCTATTACACCAACCCATGCAATCATGAGTTGTAACACTTGCCCTCCTCACTGTCCAATGCCCTGAGCCCTACTTTCAGGTGAAGCAACAAGTTGCTTGTATTTCTTTATGTCTGGTTTACTGTGTTTGCTGCTCATAATGCAGTGTCCTTTATCGTGGGCAAAGCAAATGCAGACTTGTGACCACTTAGTGGAAATCTCTAGTCAATTTGCAAGCATGATTCTGACAATCTGGTTGCTTGCCATTCAAATCTTGCTCTCATATTTACATTTCTCTCCTAGGCCTGCTGAAGTGTTCCAGTAAAGCCCAAATCAAGCTGGATGGACAGCACCTCATTTTTCATACAGATACTTTATAGCCTTTTCAATACAACACTGAGTTCAACAACTTCAGAGCACAAACTCCATCTTCCATCTTGTTTCCCTTTCTCCCAAACCCAACACACTCTTGATTTTCTTGGTTTTGATTTCAACAAAGATGATTTATATTCTGCATTCCATTCAACTACTAACACCTACACTGGCCCTCTCTCTTCTCTACAATCTCACTCCTTTTGCCTTTTGTTCTGTGACATCTGTGATCTCAAATTTCCCTCAACTTTCAAACTGCCCTTCCGTTCCATTTTGTTCATCCCCACAATTTTCCCACCTTCCAAAGAAGTGTCATATTGGACTAGAAACATTAAGTCCATTCTTTTTCTCTCTACAGATGCTGCCAGATCAGCTAAATTTGTCCTGCAGTTTGTTTATATTTTGGTGGGTCCATGATAGAGCTAACATTTGGAGTATTGTGTGCAGTTTTGGGCCCCATATCTTAGGAAGGATGTACTGGCCCTGAAGTGTATTCAGAGGAGGTTCACTGAAATGGTCCCAGGAATAAAAAGCTTGACATATGAAGAACATTGAGGACTCTGGGTTTACATTTGGTGGATTAGGGGAGATTAGGAAGGATCCAATTGAAACATACAGAGTACTGAATGGCTTAGACAGAGTAGATGTTGGGAAGATGTTTCCATGGGTCAGAGACTCTAGGACCCAAGGGCATAGCCTTGCAGCAAATGAAAGACCTTTTTAGAATGGAGACAAGGAGAAACTTCTTCAGCCAGAGAGTGGGGAATCTACAGAATTCGTTGTCAACGAAGGCTGTGGAGGCCAGGTCATTGAGTATATTTAAGACTGAGGTAGATAGGTTCTTGAGTATCAAGAGTTACGGGGAGAATAGGGTTGAGAAACTTATCAGCCATGATTGAATGGCAGAGCAAATTTGATGGTCTGATTGGCCTAATTTCTGCTCCTAAACCTTAAGGTCTTATTTATAGCCACTGTCCTACCACAGTAGGCTGCAGCTTAGCTCCCATGTTATTCAGTGGGAAAATATTTTAAAAGAAAATATGATATCTGATGAATGAAATGGTGGAATACTGAACTTCTGCATGGTGCTAGTATGCGTATCTCTATCTGATATTAATGTTCCAGAGCTAATAAACAGAAGATGCAGCTGCAATGTCCATTGAGTTGACGATGTGTCGCGTTGAATATTTTTATAGTGCATCAGAAAGTCTGTCAAATTTGTATCAGAGTACTACACATACACTCCAACCTATTCAAGACTCGGTCACTGCAGTCTGCTTTGCTCTCTTCAGTACCGTTTGATTGAGAAGTTTTGTTGTAGCAAGCTCTTTCCCAGGTTCTCACTTTCACAAATGCTCATTCCTATTTGTGCTTGATGTTTCACACAGGGAAAACCCTTTCTGAACTATACAAATTTCTGTACTGCTGATTCAAAGAGGTGATAGCAAGCAATGCTATAACAGGCACTGTCCCCAGTGCCCACTGCAGCCTGACTTGAGACTTCTTAAGAGTCAGAAACTGGAGCGAATGTAAATTGTACCATATGGTTGGCAGCACTATGCAGTGCTTGGTTGTGTTGAATGTGTGAGTGACTGTTCAGCATACAAACAAAGATAAGAAATACTCCAATAACTTGATATATATATCTCAACACACACCACATTCAAAGCTACATGCTCTACCTATGCCAAGAATGCAATGCCAACCATGATCTCTTCAATTTGTATCAGTACACACACCAATGAAGAAGAGACTGTTTTCGAGCTGTGCAGAAACTATTGCTTTTTTGAAATATCTTCTCCTGTAGAGTTCTGGAACTTGTTCTTGTTCTTGCAAGTATCTGATGATCCTGCAAGGCTAGCTGCCAATGTCCGCTCTGAATTCTGGGGAGACTATTAAGAGTAGCTAGAGTCAGGTCCATGCTATGATGCCTGGCTCAGTGACATAGTTGGACAAAGGAGCTTCGAAAAGCAGCTGTAGTAGTGGATTTAATGGAAAACACGTCATTTTCTGTGAAGCTAACGCATCAATTATATATTTATAATCTAGACTTGAATATACAAGGTATGATCAGTAAGTTCATAGATGACGTGGTTAAATAGTGAGGAGGGAAGCCTTCGAGTGCGGGACGATATAGATGGGCTGGTCAGATGGGCTAAACAGTGGTAAATATAACATGTTCTAAAAAATGTGAGAAGTGATGCATTTTTGGAGGACTAACAAGACAAGGGAACACAGGCCCCCAGGAACTACAGAGGTTCAGAGGGATCGTGGTGTGCATGCCCACAGACCATGAAGGCAGCACATTCCTGATGAAGGGCTTATGCCTGAAATGTTGACTTACCTGCTGTGCTTTTCCAGTGCCATACTTTCCGATCACGAATGCAGCAGGACAGGTGGATAAAGGTAATTACAAAAGCATATGGGATTCGCTTGTATCAGACAAAGCACTGAATACAGGAGCAAGGACGTGGAATTGCACATAATTTTAGTTAAGGTGATACTACATACAGTTCTGATCACCACTTTAAAGAAAGGATGTGATTACACTCTGGAGGGTGCAGAAGACATTCAGCAGGATGTTGCTTGTGGTGCAGTGATTCAGTCAGGAAGAGAGATAAGACAGGCTGGAACTGTTTTCTTTCAAGCAGGGAAGGCCAAGGGGACATCAGAATGAGGTACAAAGTTCTGAGGGACATATACAAAGTAGGTGGAGAGTAACTTTTCCCCATTAATAGAGGTGTCTCTACCAGTGGCAAGCTTTTAAATAAGGAACAGAAGGTTTAGAAGGGATTTGAGGGGGTACAAAATATTCACCCAGAGGATGGTGGATGTTTGGAAATCACTGGAATTTAAATGCGAGGTGCTACATTTTGGAAAAGCAAATCGGAGCAGGACTTATACACTTAATAGTAAGGTCCGAGGGAGTGTTGCTGAATAAAGAGACCTTGGAGTGCAGGTTCGTAGCTCCTTGAAAGTAGAGTCTCAAGTAGATAAGAAAGTGAAGAAGGCATTTGGTATGCTTTCCTTTATTGGTCAGTGCATTGAGTACAGGAGTTGGGAGGTCATGTTGCAGCTGTACAGGACATTGGTTCGGCCACTTTTGGAATATTGTGTGCAATTCTGGTCTCCTTCCTATTGAAAGGATGTTATGAAACTTGAAAGGGTTGAGAAAAGATTTACAAGGATATTGCCAGGGTTGCAGGATTTGAGCTATAGGGAGAGGCTGAACAGACTGGGTTTTTTTTCCCTGGAGCATCGGAGGCTGAGGGGTACGCTTAAAATGGTTAATAAAATCATGAGCGGCATGGATAGGATAAATAGACAAAGTCTTTTCTCTTGGGTGGGGGATTCCAGAACTAGAGGGCATAGGTTTAGGGTGAGAGAGGGAAGATATAAAAAGGATCTAAGAGGCAACTTTTTCACGCAGAGGGTGGTGCATTTATGGAATGAGTTGCCAGAGGAAGTGGTGAAGGCTGGTACAATTACAGCATTTGAAAGGCATCTGGATGACTATATGAATAAGAAGGGTTTAGAGGGATAAGGGCCAAATACTGGCAAATGGCATTAAATTAGGTTAGGATATCTGATCAGCATGGGTAAACTGGACTGAAGGGTCTGTTTCTGTGCTGTACACCTCTATCAATATCTGATTCTATTAGCTGAGACAGTTGTAAATATATATAAGCACTTGCAATATCATAGTAAGCAAGACTACAGGCTAATTGCTGCAAAATGTTTAATGCCAGATGTTGACAAAGGGCTTTTTTCAATGCTATAAGGACTTTGACTCTATGACAATTAAAGGAGAAGCAGATAATTAAGATAACAGATATTTCAGCAGCTAGGAGTAAATCTAGGATATTCTTTTCCACCCTGGTGACAAAGTCAAGGGTGTCATTGAGCAGCTACAGATTATTTGAGGGATTAGTAATCGTGGTTTACATTGATACCAAAGATACATGTGGAAAGAGGGATATGATCCTGCTGGCAGAGTTTAGAGTCCACAGAGAGACCCTGAAACTGAATTGCAAAGTGACTGATTTCACAATTAATCACCATGACATTTTTAAATGAGTATAGAAATGTGAGGACAGACTCTCTGCGACTGAAAGGATCGTGCAGATTGTTAGACACCTGGGACATTGGGGTCAGTTCTGGGAAAACGCAACCTGTCAAAGCTAGATGTGTGCAATCTAAGCAAGGTCAAATCTCCAAGCTGAGTGATTTGCTCGAGTCCCAGAAGATGGCTGGGGTGTGGGGAACTAGGAGATTGAGAGGAAAACTTCAAGATGCACTGAGAATTGTAAGAGACAAGTAATACTTTATTATTTCATATTGTACTGCTACGTGAGGTCAGATTAAGAGATCTGATGCTAAAGTCTAATTTTGGGCATTGTGCATATGCAAATGTATGGAGCATGATCAATAAGCTGGTGAACTGCAGACATTGATAACTACATGTAAGCTTGAGCTCAAATCTTTTGGTTTCCATGTTATTGGAGACTAGACATGTGTCCCAAAATATGCGTTGAGATCCCGTACATGTCCTCCATAGGAATTTATTGGGAAGTGTGAACTTCCAATAGGTGATTCACATTCACCTATCCCAATCTGGGAACCTCTGCAAAATTCTTTGATCAGAGAATTCAGATAGTTTGCGTTCACCTAATTGGATAGTTTCCAAGCAGTTACTGGATAAATTCCAGATTACCATCTGGAAAACTACGCAACTAAATACCCCAAAAACTGACACTCTCAGCCCACCCCCACCAAACACCCTGGCAATGCTACAGCCCAACCTAAGAAGCTCCCTTCACCTGAGTATCTCCACCTAGCCAACCTAACTAATTGCCCAGCTGAGCTATTACTGTACCATCTGCCACCTTACTCATCAAACACTCTATCGCTTTAAGCACTCGCCACCCTAACCACTTTCCTGACAGTAATCTCAATGCCATACTCCCATTCTGTTCCCATGCCCCTTGACACGTTCAACCTCTAGAAATCTACTTCTTTCTTAAATATATTCAGTGTTTTTACCTCCACAGCCTTTAATGGCAAAGATTTTCACAGCTTCACCATCCTCTGAGTGACAAAAGTGTCTCCTCAGTCCAGAATGGCTGACCACATATTTTGTGATTGTGACATTGTTCTGGACTCCCTGTCAGGCCATGTCAGACCTTTATATGTTTTAATGAGAGTCCTTTTAATTCTTCTGAACTCTTGTGAATTCAAGCTCAGTCAACCCATATTTAACAAACTGCCATCACAGGAATCAATCTGGTGAATGTTTGCTGTAATCCAAAAATGGTAAATATTTATTTTATTAGAAAAGGAGATGAAAACTGCCATAAAACCCCAGGTGTGGTCTCACTAAGACCCTGTATAGCTCCAACAAGTTTTCATTGACCCTGAAACCTTCTTGCAATAATGCCTAACATTTCATTTGCCTTCCTAACTGCTTGATACACCTGAATCCTTGCTTTCAGAGACCAGTATAAGAGAAGATCAACATTTCCCAATTTAGCTCTATTTAAATTAATGTCTGCCATTCTGCTTGCCTACTAAAGTGAACAACTTCCCCTTTATCCACACTGTTCTCTATATACCCTGTATTTGGCCACCCACTTAACTTTAAATTGTCCTGGAGCATTTTTATGTTCACCTCACAATTTGCCTACTTTCATGTATTCAACAAACTTGGAGATATCACTCTTGATTCCTCCACCTAAATTGTGATATCTATTGCAAGTAGCTGTGGCCAAACAAGTGCTCTCTGTTGCACCCCATTTGCTGCCTTCCACTTAGAGAATGACCCATTGTTTCCTACTCTGTTTCCAGTCTGTTAACAAATTCTTAGTCCATGCCAGTATATTGCCACTCATCCTATGTGCTTTGATTTTGCACAATAATCTCTTAAGTAGGACTTTAACAAACATTTTCTGAAAATCTAAATATACCACATCCATAGATTATCACTTATCTATTCTACTAGTCGCACCTTCCAGTGGATTTTTCAATCATGATTTCCCTTGATAACTATGTTGACTTTTTCTAATCCCACCGGTATTTTCTAAGTGCCCAGTTATCAAATCTTTTATAATAGACTCAAACATTTTCCTGACTACTGATGTTAACCTAACATCAGTAACACCCAGTTTTCTCAATTCTCCCTTTTCATACAATGAGGTTGCATTTGCTGTATGTAGTTTATCATTGTTGTACAGGCTTTGGACACTTTAAGCAATTTATAAATTAAAAACACTTTACCCAAGTAGTCTTGCCAGTGAGGGGACACAGAATTTGGTTTACAGTTCAACTTACTAAAGCGCTATGTGAGCATTTCTCACGTTTCCACAATATGTTTGCACTCATGAGATCATTAATTGGGTTCAAATCATCCAAAAGGGGTTACAACGAAACCCTTCACTGTTGCTATGCTTGGAAGTGTAAAACACACATACTCCAGCTGTCAAGATGTCAGAACATCTGACTGTCACTTCTCCAATACATTGGGCTCTTTATAACTGGCTCCCCTTTGAACATCTGTCTCAGGCTTGCTGCAATGCTTCAGCAAAGCTCAGTGCAAGCTGGAAGAACAGCATCTCATGTTCCACTTGGGGACCCTGCAGCCTTCTGGACTCAATATCGAGTTCAATCATTTTAGGGTCTGAGCACCTTTTACTAAGTTCTTATCCCAAACCCCAAAGACCAGGGTTCATCATCACATGGAATGCTATGACAACCAACACGTTGTCAGCCACAAGTGGTCTTATTAGCAGCTATTGATTTTCCCAGTCATACCGTTATCTACTCTATTGTCTGTTCAGCTGTTATTGTGTCTGTGTGTGTCTCTCTCCCCTCCCCACCTATCATTTACTCCTCCACACCCACCCTTCATCTTCAGCATATATACCAACCTCTTTCCTAGCTACAATCAGTTCTGAAAAAAGGTCACTAAACCCAAAACATTAACACTGTTTTCTCACTGTACAGGTGCTGCCAGACCTGCTGAGTTTTTTTAGCAGTTTTTGTTTTTCTTTCTGCTTCTACTTCGACATTTTCTGCAGCCATTTCCTTTCTCACTACTGCACTGAATTCATCTTTGATTGACGGAAAACCAGCAATGTTCTTTGTCTGTCCTTCATGAAGACTGAATACCCCTGGATGTTCAGTTCCCTGCCTTAGCCAACCTTTAGCCATGTATTTACAATCCTATCATGCTATTAATTCATCTAACTTATTACAAAGGCTCTATGCATTTGGGTATAGATAGTTATAGAATCCCTGTAATGTGAAAGCAGGCCATTCTGCCCATTGCGTCCACAATGAACCTCGAAAGGGCATCTCAGACTCCGACCCATCCTTCTGCACTATCTTTGTAACCTTGCATTTCCTATGGCTAATTCATCTTGCCTAGACACTGTGGGCAATTTAGCAAGATCAATTCACCTTATTACATCTTAGGATAGTGAGAGAAAACCGGAAACCCACACAGACATGACAAGAATGTACAAACTCTGCATAGACAGTCACCTGAAGCTGGAATCAAACCCAAGTCCCTGGTGCTGTGAGGGAGCAGCACTAACCACTGAGCCAATGTGCTGCCCAATGTTTACAGAAAGAGGAGATACAAGAGCAGCAGACCCAGAGTGTATGTGAAGGTTAGAAGGCAGGCTGAGGGAGTGGAAAGAAAACATACTGCATCCCAAGCTTTATAATTAGGGGCATAGAACACAAAAGCACAGAAATGATGGTAAACTGGCTTAAAACTCTTGTTTGGGCTCAATTGAACGATTACCTTCTGTTCTGCGTATGACACTTTAAAAAGGATAAGGTATTAGCAAGGGTGCAGAAAAAAATTTGATAATGCTTCCAGAATTCATTTATGTAGATAGATTTGTGTAGCTAGAACTGTTCTCCTCAGGAGAATATTTAGAGGAGACTTGATGGTGGTAAATGAAAATCTTGAGGCTTCAGGGCAAGATAGATTGGGAGAAACTGTTCTTCTTAGTGGAAGGATTGAGAACAAAGGACACTAATGAAAGATGATTTTTTTAAAAAGTGCTATGGCATGATAAGGAAAAATGTTTTGAACAGCGAGTGATCAAGAGCAGGCTTACACTAGCTGGAAGTGTGGCAATGGCAGATTCAACTATAGCTTTCAAAGGAGAATTGGATCATTATGTGAAGAGGAAAGCTTTGCGGAGCTACAGGGTAAACACAGGGAAGTGATACTAAGTGAGGTACTCTTACAGAGAGGTAGAACAGAGATGTCAAGCTAAATGGCCTTTTTCTGTGTTGTAATCATTCCATAATACTATGAATATTTACTGAATCAGTGCTCAACAATTGATTAATTGTCATGTGTTCAAATGTACAATGGAAAGCTTTGCTTACGAGCAGTGCAAGCAGATCATAATAAGCACGGCTGTACAAATCAAAAAGACTTAGATGGAGGTGTACAGGTTACATTGCACAGGATGCAAGGTCCTGGGCAGAGCAGTTGCCGTTCCAAGCTGTTATGCACTGGACAGCGTGCTCTCAATGGTGTATCTGTAGAGGTTGGTGAGAGTCCTTATGGACATGCCAAATTTCCTGAGATGCCTGAGGAAGAAGAGGTATTGTTGTGCTCTCCTGACTGTCACATCTATGTGGGAAGGTTGTCGATTATCATTATTTGAAGGAACTTAACACTTTCCACCTTCTCAACCTCCATTCCATTGATGTAGATGAGGATGTGTTCTCATTCTTTTTGAAGTCAATGATCAGTTCTTTAATTTTGCTGATGTTGAGAGAGAGGTTGTTATCATTGCACCACATCACCAAGCACTCAATCTCCTACTGTATTTTGATGCATCTATGATGGCATCATCAGTAAACTTTACAGATGGCATTCATTTGGAAGTTGTCAACACAGTCATAGATGTATGGGGAGTACAGTAGGGGGCTGAGGCCACATCCCTGGCGGGGGGGGGGGGGGGGCGCGCTCCAGTATTGAGTGTTATTGTGGAGGAGGTGCAGTTACCTATCTTCACTGATAGCTTTCTGACACACAGACAGCAAAGGCTCCAGTTGCAGAGGATCACCAAGGTTTGAGATCAGTCTGGAGGGGATAATGGTGTTGACTACAGCTCTGCCTTCAATGAGCAGGAGTCTGACGTAGGTGTCCTTATTGTCCAGATGTTCCAGGAATGAGTGCAGGGATAGGGATATGGTATCCTCCATGGACCTGTTAAGTTGGTAGGCATATTGTAGGGGATTGAGGCTGGCTGGGATTTTGGAGCTGATGTGGGCCATTACAAGCCTCTCGAAGCACTTCATGATTATTGAGGTCAGAGCCACTAGGTGGTAGTCATTAAGGCACGTTGCATGTGCTTTCCTAGGCACAGGGATAATGGGGGTTTTCTTGATGCAAGTGGGGATTTCAGCTTGTAGGAGGTAGAGGCTGAAGATGTCAGTGAAAGCCTCCGCCAATTGATCCATGCAGGATCTGAGTGCTCGGCTGGGGACACAGTCTGGGCCCGTCGCTTTCCTTGAGTTGACTCTCAGGAAGACTAATCTGACATCTGCAGCAGTGACTGAGGGAACAGGTGTGGCCAGGGCTGTTAGGGCAGGCATCACTGCACTGCTTGCATTCTGCTCAAACCAAGCATAGAAAGCATTGAGCATGTCAGGGAGGGATGTGGTTTTGTCTGCTATCTTGCTCTGCTTCATTTTGTAACCTGTAATGTCGTTTAGGCATTTCATAAGCAGCGAGAGTCTGTTTAGTAGGTTTGGGCCTTTATCTTGATCTGGTAATGCCTCTTGACATCCCTGAAATCTTTACGGAGGTCCGATCTGAATTTCCTGTATTGGTCTGGGTCATCCAATTTTAATGCTGCACAACTGGCCTTCAATAGGGAATGGATTTCCTGGTTTATCCAAGGTTTACAGTTGGGGAACATTCAGTTTAAACAGCTGCCAATGTAAATTCTCATTCTCAAATCATTATATCACTGTATTGACAATTAACTATGCAATTTTTTTCACAAGTTAGAAAAGTGATGTTGTCAAACCAACTTTGGCTGGGTATTTCCTGGTAGCTGGTCCTGCCAAACCACCACAAATTGATGCAAATTTGGCTTATGTGCTTAAATGTTCTGTTCTGCAGATAATAAGAACCCTTTCATTTTCTAACCATTTTCTTTGTAGTCAGTGTTGGCTTGCTGCTCATATTGGTTATTCTCATCCAATAATTATTCCTGTGTTGTCCCCTTGCAGAGAAAAGTTATGCAGCAAACCATAAACCAAAAATAGGACTCGCCCAAGTCAACAAAGAAAGACCAGATTAGTCTAAGTTGATGTTGTCTCATAGGAGAAAGTGAAGACTGCAGGTGCTGGAGATCAGAGTCGTGAGTGTGGTGCTGGAAAAGCACAGCAGGGCAAGCTGTTGATGTCTACTTTGTTCTACAAATCCAGACGACACAAGTTTCACTACAACAGCAGACGCTCTATTATCGTACAGCCAGCGAGAGATTCTCAATGTCCCCAAAAGTAGTCGTGTGTCTACTTGTGGTGACATGTCTCCAGGAATCTCTGCCCTACTCACAAAGGCAGTATTTTTATAGGGATTAAACGAAAGGTTTATTGGTCACATGGGTGATTGCAATTACATAGTTTAAAGTAGATAACTATGAATTTACAAAGCCTTATGAATGTCGATGTCCTGTGATAATGTGTGAATGAATTATAGGAACTGATTATCGTATTCTTCATGATTATATGTTGATGGGAAGAGGTTAAAGCAGAAGGGTTTTGCCTGCTCTAAATGGAGGATTCACATAACTATGCTAATGTGGAGGGTAAGTAAGACAATAGGAGCAGGATGCAGTTTAACATGGTTATGGCCAAGGCTATCAGTCTTGTCTGCAAAGGACAAATACCTCTATCTGAGGCTACAAGGGAATCCACATGTGTGGCTTCATGAGGCTTTTTTTCTGGGATACAATCAGCCTCCCCCCTACTGAGATGTTCTGTCTATATTGTAAGAGACCAAAAATGTGCAGGTTAGGTGAATTAGCCATGCTAAATTGCCCGTAGTGTTAAGTGAAGGGATAAATGTAGGGGAATGGGTCTGGGTGGGTTGCACTTCGGTGGGTCGGTGTGGACTTGTTGGGCCGAAGGGCCTGTTTCCACACTGTAAGTAGTCTAATCTAATCTAAAAAAAAGGACAGGCTTCCAATTGATACTACAGTGAGTCTCTTTGGCAGTGGGATGTTTAACTCTTGAGTCCCCAATGTGCCTTGAAGGAGAAGTAAAACATGGAACCGATCCCTTGTGGCTTTCTAACTTCCTCATGAGGAGCAGGGGAAGTGACATTTCGGGCATAAGCCTCTCATCAGAAATGCATGTTATCTCATTTCTGATAAGACAAGACCAAATATTGATTCACAAAAACAACTGTATTCACTGCATATGAAGTTAATGTTGGAGCGATATATAGAGGAACTGCCTTTACACCACACTCACTTTTCCTGAAGACTGTTGACTGTCTTCACCTCAAATGTAGAAATCATTGGATGACAGGGATTTCTGGTTGGATTGATTTTTTTTTTTGCCATTTAAGTTCTGAGTTTTGCTTTCAGATTATGCTTCTATCACAGTTAGGAATGTCCTTTGGTTCAGGTTTTCCTGTTCAGCTGACTGTACAGCACTGCGTTTGTTTGAAATTTAGGAATCCTCACTGTAAACCACATGATCAATGCAGTGAAGCTGAGCTCCAATGAGCATACAAACAATGCTGGATACACAGCACTTAGCCTCAGTGCTGGAGACTTTGTCCTGCCACTTCATGTGCATATAAATCCCTGACAGTTAAAATGGAATGCTTCTAGTTGTTTTATTTGATACTAGTAGGTTGTCAAAGTCTCACACCAATAACTGAGGGATATTACAACTATTGCCTGATAGGTTTGATTTGGGATAACCTCCATGCTCTTTCCAAAATCTGTTTTAGATCCTGCATTCCGATAGTTCTTATCCAATATCAGCTCCTTTTGCTACTCCATTTAAATGAATATTTTGTCCACACAACGACCCATAAGTACGCCAGACATCATTTATGGGCTGGTTTACAGAAATATAACATGCCCATCCAGACTATGGGGTCCTTGCTTAAGATTGAATTCATTTGCTCATTCATTGTTGACTCTGATTGTGGTATAACTCAGCAAGGAGAAAGTGAGGACTGCAGATGCTGGAGATCAGAGCTGAAAAATATATTGCTGGAAAAGCGCAGCAGGTCAGGCAGCATCCAAGGAGCAGGAGAATTGATGTTTCGGGCATAAGCCCTTCTTCAGGAAGGATTGTACTATAGCTTGGCTGCTGAGTTTGAATGTTTATGAAGAATAATGATCCAAGAAGAGGGATCTGTTATATCCTACCAACCAGTTATTTATTATTTACTTATGAACACAGTAGGGTCCACTTACTTTTCAAAGTCAAAGGATCAGGAATTGCAGAAATGGTATGATATAAAAACAACATGACAGCTTCTAGGAAACAAAGCACAGGTCTGCATTATGAACTGCCTGCTGTCCGTGCATGCAGCAATTGCACATTAATGGAATGGAAGCTATTGCTATTCTGATCCCGAAGGGTAAAATGTATTCACTCAATATCTTAAACTTTGAAGAATCCTACAGTGTGAACGAATCAAAGAATGCTATCATGCTGCTTCCACATGTCCGTGGGGAATCTGATAAAAGTGCTTGCTGTAACAAACATGCAGGCATGAACCACAGGCTGACTGATGTTGCAATATACCCTGTAGCCACCCAGAAGGATCCAGAGGGAAACACATTGAGGGCTGCAATGACCTTGATTACCACAAGAATATTTCTGGCAATTGTAGCGTTAGCCTTTATCTCGAGAGCAAAAAGAATAGAGGAATTAGTTCTTCAATACTACGAACACTGCTGTCTGGAGGACTCAGGTAAGATATATTTGCCTTGAGGGTGCGGCACAGATACGCCAGAATATTGTCAGTGCTTGTAGAACTTAATTATGATGGCAGGTTGCATAAACTTGATTTGCATTCTTGTGAATTTGGAATGTTGATTGGCCCAAGTGAAGTGCCTGTAAAGATTAAGAGATTTATAGTTTCTCGATAAGTACACTATTTGTTTTTACGCGTGAATCCAGAAACTAGGAAATTAGTGTTAGATTCAGGTAATTTATGAATCCTATTTCTACAAAATCTATAATTCTGATCACCAAAAGTCTATGGATTCTCGGTAAATTAAAATTTAAAAAATTGAGTTCAGTGGATTTTTGTTAAGTAAGATTCTGATGGAATTTAAAGCAAAGATGGGCAAATGCAGTTGAGATACATGATCCAATGGAATGGTAGGTTAGGCCTGAGGCACTGCATGAGCTCCTCTTGCCTTTATACAAAAGACCTCACGATGAATTCATTCAGCTGAGAGTTTTGTGGATCACTACGTGCACCTTAAAAATAGGTGAAGTATTTAGAAGAAACAATCACTAATATAAGCAAACAATGCCCATCAAAATGAGTGAGCATCTGACATGACAACAACTAAGATTAGAGTGGTGCTGGAAAAGCACAGCAGTTCAGGCAGCAGTCAAGGAGCAGGAAAATCGACGTTTTGGGCAAAAGTCTTTCATCAGGAATGAGGCAGGGAGCCTCCGGGGTGGAGAGATAAATAGGCAGGTGTAGGGCTGGGGAGAAGGTAGGTAAGAGTGGGGGGAATGAAGGTGGGGATGAAGGTGATAGGTTGGAAAGGAGGGTGGAGCGGATAGGTAGGAAGGGAGATTGGCAGGTAGGACAGGTCATGAGGATGGTGCTGAGCTGGAAGGTTGGAACTGGGATAAGGTGGGGGGAGGGGAAATGAGGAAACTGGTGAAGTCCACATTGATGCCATGGGGTTGAAGTGTTCCATGGCGGAAGATGACGCGTTCTTCCTCCAGGCGTCAGGTGGTGAGTGCGTGGCGGTGGAGGAGGCCCAGGACCTGCATGTCCTCGGCACAGTGGGAGGTGGAGTTGAAAGGTTTGCCCATGGGGCAGTGGGATTGATTGGTCCGGATGTCCCGAGATGTTCCCTAATGCGCTCTGCAAGAAGGTGTCCGGTCTCCCCAGTGTAAAGGGAACCGCATTGGGAGCAGTGGATACAATAAATGACATGTGTGGAAGTGCAGGTGAAACTATGATTAATATGGAAGGCTCCTTTGGGGCCTTAGATGGAGGTGAGGGGAGAGGTGTGGGCGCAGGTTTTGCAGTTCCTGCGGTGGCAGGGGAAGGTGCCAGGAGGGGAGGGTGGTTTGTTGGGGGACATAGACCTGACCAGGTAGTCACAGAGGGAACAGTGTTTGTGGAAAGTGGATAGGGGCACAGTGGTCAGCACTGCTGCCTCACAGCGCCAGGGACCTGGGTTCAATTCCCACCTCAGGCAATTGTCTGTGTGGAGTTTGCATATTCTCCCCGTGTCTGCATGGGTTTCCTCTGGGTGCTCCAGTTTCCTCCCACAGTCCAAAGATGCGCAGGTTAGGTGAATTGGCCATGCTAAACTGCCCGTAGTGCTAGATGAAGGGGTAAATGTGGGGGAATGGGTCTGGATGGGTTGCTCTTCAGAGGGTCGGTGTGGACTTGTTGGGCCGAAGGGCCTGTTTCCACTGTAAGTAATCTAATCTAATCATATCCCTGGTGGTGGGGTCCACTTCTTTTTGTTTGTTTGGAGCATAGTTCAAGAAAATTGCAATAGCTGCATAACTGCAAACCAAAATGACATATGGGTCTGATGATGACCTTAGAATAAGTTTGTCAGATACTCCTCTTTTAAGCAAAATGTTGCCTGCTTAAATAAGAGCATATAGAGAAGATCATCCATGATCATTTGGTGGAGCAGACATGATGGGCTGAATGGTCTAATTCTGCTGTTATACTGCATTGTCTTATTTGATAAGAAGATGTGTATTGCACATGAAACCAGTGCAAAGTTCTTTTTTAAATGTTTAATTGCCCATTCATTACATCTCTATGACTCAATATCTATGATGTAAAAATGGTGCCAGTGCCAGGACTGCCAGAAGGTCCCAGCAGTGGTGAGCACTTCCACCAGTGCTGAGCAATTGAAAGATACAGTGTGTAGGCACCATAGATGCAAGGTGCAAAGTTAATAATGAAAACTGCTGAGATTAGCATAAGAAAAGTTTCTCGGACTCACAAATAAATCATCCTTGAAACTCAAAATTTATAACAGCTTGATACAGTGAGGGAATTAGTGGAGATAGTCGAGATAGTCTGAGAAACTTTTCTTATGCTAATCTCAGCAGTTTTCATTATTAACTATGCATCTTGCATCTATGGTGCCTACACACTGTATCTTTCAATTGCTCAGCACTGGTGGAAGTGCTCACCACTGCTGGGACCTTCTGGTAGTCCTGGCACTGGCACCATTTTTAAAGCCCAGGTCAAACGCTGCTAAGCACAAGCTGTTTTCCACAATGCATACAGTGGGAGGGGAATAGGGAAAAAATGCTTCTCGGGGCGAATAGGTATGACTGAAACTTCATTGCAAAAGCAAGTGCTCATTCGTAAATGTTATGCTATTTAAGACCAAGCATAGATTTAACTATCCACAGAGTCAGCCTATCTCAGAAACATGTTTACAGGAGTGCCACATTTTTCCCTAATGTCCATTGTGGCTGAGTGTTTTCTTATTGTTCAATGTAGGACCATTACAGGAAAGCCTTCACATAATTGAAAACATTTAGATTAGATTAGATTAGATTACTTACAGTGTGGAAACAGGCCCTTCGGCCCAACAAGTCCACACCGCCCCGCCGAAGCGCAACCCACCCATACCCCTACATCTACCCCTTACCTAACACTACGGGCAATTTAACATGGCCAATTCACCTGACCTGCACATCTTTGGACTGTGGGAGGAAACCGGAGCACCCGGAGGAAACCCACGCAGACACGGGGAGAATGTGCAAACTCCACACAGTCAGTCACCTGAGGCGGGAATTGAACCCGGGTCTCTGGCGCTGTGAGGCAGCAGTGCTAACCACTGTGCCACCGTGCCGCCCACATTTACATTTATTCAGCGATAGCAAAACCAGAGAGAAAACCTGTCAAAGAAAAGTTGTATTTTATTCTCGGTACAGACAGGGACTGCTTGCTTTTTTACCTATTTTTCCTAATCAACTTGTTCAAGGATATTGTTACACACCACTGGAGCAGGTAGGCCTCTGGGTCCAGGAGTAGGAACGGTACCACAGCACAACAACAGGGCTACTGCTTAATGTTTAGAAATTTATCGATTATATACAAGTATTAATAAAGTCTTGACTGGCTTGTTGTGCCTGATTCTTGTTGATTTTGGTTCATGATGACAGTCATCTAACATAGACCGACAGCAACTTGTAGCAGTATTGAGTCTATTCAGCAAGTTAGGAAGCAGCTATCTAGATTTGTTACATCAAATAATCAGGCAAAGAAAGGAAATATTTTTAATGTTTAATAAGAACATTTTACTGATTCCAAAGTTGTCCTGTAAAATTAGAGGGGCAGGGCAGCAAACCCCTACAGCTTCAGAATAGTAAAATATACGTCCATGACACCTTCTAGTCTTTAATAGCAAAAGTCTTTGTTCTTCCCCTGGGCTATTGTAGAGGAACTCCTGGTCTTCTCCCAAGAAGATGATGGCACATTCCCTGATCTTGTATTTTTTTCTCTGTCCCCATCGATCCCTATTGATACCCCTTTTTAGATTTTTTAGATTTTTTTAGATTAGATTACATTGTGGAAACAGGCCCTTCAGCCCAACAAGTCCACACCGACCCGCCGAAGCGCAACCCACCCAGACCCATTCTGTTACATTTACCCCTTCACGTAACACTACGGGCAATTTAGCATGGCCAATTCACCTAGCCTGCTCATTTTTGGATTGTGGGAGGAAACCGAAGCACCCGGAAGAAACCCACACAGACACAGGGAGAATGTGCAAACTCCACACAGCGAGTCGCCTGAGGTGGGAATTGAACCCGGGTTCTGGGAATTTGCTGTCTAATGTCAATCACCTGTTGAAACCCTCTTGGCCAGTGACTATGGGCAGCTATCCTTGACGCCAGGATAACTGGTATCCCCTTGTCTACGTCCTTAGAACGTTAGTCTTCATTCTTTGTTATGATCAAAAACTTCCTGCAAAACATTGTATTGATAATAGGTTAGTGGAATCTGATTAGTAATTTGGTAAGTAATGAACTTTGATTTTTTATAATCTTTTTATTTATCATACACTAGAGATCTGTTTATATTTGCAAAAAGCTAGTTTCTGCTGTAACATGCAAAATACTAAATTTGAACTAATGAAATTTTTTTGGAATTTAAAAAGACTGTTAAAAATTCCAAAATGTTGCAGCACACTATCATGCAGAAGGTGATTTTTGTCATGCTCAATGTTTTCCTCCTTGGAAGACTACTACCACTATTCCAGCACATCACCTTTCTGTTCTTTATCTTGCTCGAGTTTGCACAGCACAGCATGCAGATTGTCTGACCACCCCAAACAACCAACCAAACACTGGAACCTCATCTTCAGCAGATCTATTGTTTCCTTCACAATGATCCTGGTTGAAGATTAAACAGCATTACATCTCTACACATCCTCAATCAATGGGTTGCATTATTGAGTTATTATTCATGATTACATAGCTTAGTCCTTGTCTCCTAGCAGCCATCCCATCCTTGTAATAGAGCAGGAACATGCGAGTTTAAGCAGCTCCCAGGATTACAGGTACAGACCCTACATCATGGTACTATTGATCACCAATGACTTGTATATTCGTGGAGTAGAAGCCTTTTCTGCTGAAGGATTCACTGCATTATGACATAGTCATTTCAATGCAATATGTGTTTGGTCTCTCGTGCCTTGCACCTGGTGGCAAAGTCTGCAGTCAGGCTGCAGCATTGATCATAGGGAAATGGAATGAAGCGGTGTGAACTGGCACAAATATGCATTGGTAAAAGCTTTGATA
Organism: Chiloscyllium punctatum; assembly: GCF_047496795.1. Taxonomy (NCBI): domain Eukaryota; kingdom Metazoa; phylum Chordata; class Chondrichthyes; order Orectolobiformes; family Hemiscylliidae; genus Chiloscyllium; species Chiloscyllium punctatum. The sequence continues at coordinate 56,957,035 of NC_092763.1, read as the reverse complement.
CATTTTTGGCTCGAGGCTTGTTGGATCTCAAACAGGACCTCAGTGGAAACTTGGAAGCAAACAATTGCATAAATGTTTACAGCCACCGGGATGGGATGACAATCTACCCCTTCAGGTTCTAGGTCCTGCTCCTGCAGTTAGCAAAATCCTGTGATAGTATTCAGGGTCATTCCCAGTGTGTAAGACACTGCCCTGCAATCATCGAAACACCATTGAGGATGATAGACTCTGGGCCTAGTCTACCTCCGCAGCATCATGAGGGTATGTTTAGCTGAGATTTCTTAATATGGAGGATGTTTGGTAGATGCTGGAAATTGGTTTTGGTCCTGAGCTTGCTGGCATATCGGTTTCTATTCCATTTCTCTGCACCTTTGTTGCATTGCCAGAACAGTGACAATAACTTTTTCAGTAATACTATCCCTTGGTCGTGGTTCTACAGAACCTTTTTATGGAGAATATCAAAAACAGGACAAGGTTTTAATAATGTATGGCAAATGAATGATGACTGCACACAAATGATGGTGTAGCAAACTCCTTCCACAAAGAGGGACGTGGACTGCCTGTACATTGACATTTGACACTAGGACCTTTTCTATGTTGCTGAAACCGCATAAACCATATCATCCAAATATAGTGAAGGATTGTGAGTGTGGTAGGCTTACTGATACCTTAACCCTCCTGCAAACACCACACCCCACTCCCCTGCTGCCCACAACTCCCCCATATCACCCAAGACAGAATTGCACTTAAAGGCATGTCGGTGAATATTTGCTGTTCAATTTGTGAGAAAATCAGTTCAATGTCTTTGTGCAGACCCTGAGATTTTGGATTGTCTTTATGAGTAGTGGCCCAGGGATGCCATGTTCAAAGTCACCTGTTTCAGAGGTGAGAATGATCAATATGTAATGGTCAATGATATGATCAAAATTGATTGTGACCAGGATTTGAATCCTGCACATTTCACATGAAATCCATAATTGCTGGTGAAAATGAACCTTCCAGCTCAGCAAGCCAACCTACATTCAGAACAGGTGAATTCAAACTAAAGTACGTGATTAATTGCCCCTTGAAGGGTCTCACAAATGGAGCCCACGTGCTCGAGCAGAGTAAAAACAACACTTATTCGCCCTACTCCAGGTGTGGTCACATAATCCTTTTTCCATTGTACATTTACAATTCTCAGAAAAATAGAAGGCAATGCAGGTCACACTTTGCACAGTGAGTCGGTTCAGAAACAGAAATTGTGGGCAAAATTGAGCAGGTCTGACAGTATCTGAGGAGAAACCAATGAGTTAATGGTTTGGGTCCAGTGCTGATGGAAGTTTATGAAACCATGAAGGGCTAGATAAGGTGATCCAGGGTAGTGGAGTCCAAAGCTAGAGGGCATAGTCTTAAGGTGAGAGGTGAAAGATTTAAAAGGGACCTGAGGACCAACATTTTTCATGCAGAGGGTGGTGCATATTTGGATGAGCTGCCAGAGGAAGTGGTAAGGCAGGTAGAGTTACAACAATTTAAAGATGTTTGGACAGATACACGGATAGCAAAGATTTAGAGAGATATGGGCCAAATGCATGCAAATGGGACTAGATTAGTTTGGGAAAACCCATTGGCATGAACGAGTTGAGTCAGATTCTCTTTCTGAGCTTTTTGACAAACTGACTCCTATAAGTACGTGTTTGTTAGGGGAACAAGTGAGGAGCTCTGAGATGCACTTTGATCCAATCTATGAATTGAACGCCTGTCCCTGCATGGCAACAGTATGAAAAGTGTCAGTGCAATCCAAAGTGCAGCATTGATATGGCAGCACGATGGCTTCCTGTCGGCACAGTGGCTCAGCGATTAGCACTGCTGCCTCACAGCGCCAGGGATCCATGTTTGATTGCAGCCTCGGGTGGCTACCTGTGTGGAGTTTGCACACTCTCCCCATGTCTGCGTGGGTTTCCTCCGGGTGCTCCGGTTTCTTCCCACAATCCAAAGATGTGCAGGTCAGGTGAATTGGTCATGCTAAATTGCCTGTAGTGTTAGGTGCATTAGTCAGGGGTTAAATATAGGGTAGGGGAATAGGTCTGGGTGAGTTACTCTTCGGAGGGTTGGTGTGGACTTGTTGGGCCGAAGGGCCTGTTTCCATACTGAAGGGAATCTAATCTAAAAAATGCAGAACTATACTTTAAGTGTGTTAGAGATGTGCCATGATAATATAATGAGGCAGGAACATGTCCAATGCCAATTTCTGTAGTTGAGGGTGTGGCCCATTATTCCCCATGAAGCATGCCCTGAGATGTAGGGGACTGCTGTACAAGCTGGGGGCCTGGAGATCAAGCAACTAGCTGGAGTCACCAGGTAGTTGCTCTAATTTGCATGTCAGGAATTGCTGACATGCAAATTTCTCTCCAGTGCATAGAAGAATTGAAAAATGCATATCAATAAGGTGGAATAAGATACAAATGTGTTGTTAACGCATGAAAATAAGCCTCTCACTGCTCCCTAGTGAAAGTCTCATCTCACTGTTCAAAATTTGGTTACAAAATCGTACTTTTACTCAATACTGAGAATCTCATTAAGGCTAATCTCACTACGTTTTCCCAACTGACTCACCATTCCACATGTCATTCAGAAGGCATCATTTCACAATGAGACCTGTAAAAATTCACCATAAAATTATACATCTCGTATTCAACCTTTGACTGAGTTTCTATAAACACTTTCTAGAATAATGATTCAAATTTGAGACTTCTAATTTTGAAGAAAAGAGAGCATTATTTATGGTACCCTGGAGTTTCATTACTTTCTTCCTCACATCTAATTAGTGGTTACAAGTTATATGTACAGTATTTCTGCTCTAGAAATGCAACTGACTCAACAGGCATTGACAAGTTTAATTATCCAACAACACCCGTATGAAAAATAAATCATTCTAACTGGTTAAGGACTTAATTATCAGGATGTTTATAGGTCATTTGTACTGTCTCGTTTTTATTCTGCTGTTTTCATTTTTTGTTGCATTTCATGTTCACTAAAATTTTCAAATGTAATTTACTACGGATATTGTGAAATACTTTGGTTTGAACATGGCCATAGGGAATGTGTCAACCATGATATTCTAAGAACTTTAGAAGTCATAAACCCATTTGTTTTCTGCTGTTATTTTACATAAATTATTTGAACCTGTAAAACACTGCTAAAGGATTCAAGCCTGTCTCAATATTTACAGTCCTGCACTTAATTTCTTTCAGACTGTATTTATTCAGCTTCAGAGCTCTCAATAGCAATATATGTCTTGAATTATTTAAGCAAGGCTTCAGAAGATTGTCATTCATATAGTTAGATTGGAAGTTAAATATACCTGAGTGCAACATGATGGGTCAGAATGCAAGGCCTGGACACTAAATATTGTATGTAGTCTTCTATTGGAATAGTGTCAATATTTTGTCTCATGTAGTGACAGGATGTGATTGTCCTTCACACACCAACTAAGTACTTGGTCTTAGTTGTGCCATCAAAATAGGCACAAAACAAAGGTATTAGGAGTGACTGCTTAATTAAGAATGAAGAAGTGCCATCTTTCCCCAAAGTGAATAATTAGCTGATGAAATTACATCCTTAGATATACTATTGCAATATGTATATTCCCATGATTCGTTTAGTGGTTTAGTTATAGTAAAATTCAAAGAGTGATACTTTTATCATGTGTGGGGAAATATATCAGTTATGCTCAACCAATTATAAAAGCTTTGTAAGGGCAAGATTTCAGCAAAAAAAACAGGGTTGAAAGGAAGAAACCTTTCCTCTTAGTTGAATGGTTAATAACTAGGAGGCACAGATTTAAGGTAAGCAACAGGAAGTTTGGAATAGATTCAGGAGTTTGGTTTCATGCAGAGCATTGTGATTATCTAGAACTCACTGCCTGAAAGGATGGTGAAGGTGGGATCTCTCAAGACATTTGAGAACAATGAAGATGAACACTTAAGATCTTATAGTATACATGGTTGTGGTCCAAATATCCTGGAAAATTGGATTAGAATAGATGGATGTTTGTTGATATGATGGGCCAAAGAGCCCCCCTTCCATGTTGTAAAAATGTTTTGACTGAAGATGAAAGTGACAACTAAGTTGGCTTGGATCAAAATGATGCAAGATTTGTTTCAGGCGATATCTCGATACTTTTAATACTGTTTAGTTGATAATTCAGGCAAGTTTATATCCTCTTGAGTTGAACTGAATTTATTTCTAAATTTTTGAGAAGAAAGAAACTCCAGCCCAATTTCTTTTACCAGGCAGTAGTGAAGCTCTACTCACAAATGTCAGGAGATTAACAAATAATTTTATGCTGACCATCTTCACATGACTGGAAGCTGACAATGCAAATCACATGTAACTATTTGTCTTTACATGTACATATGACAATCATTCCCTAAATGCAAGACAGTTTGCCATTTGTTCAGCTGGGTAAAAACCTTTATATCAATAGTCAAAGAATTTCATCTTCATTTTTGAAATGATAGTCATGGTAATTATGTTGGATAATTTCTAGACTAGTGGACTGAGCACGAAACTAGCAACATAGATAAGATTTCTACTTGATACAACTTCTATGTCCAATTTTGAAATTGGATTCAGTGGAATACTTCTACCCCCTTCCCTTGTATCAACCCTCACATCAGTGTAAGTTTTGATTTAAAAATAATCAATCTAAACTGTTTTGTCTCTTTATTGAGGGCATAGTAATGGCATAAGTGCTTAGAACCAAGTAACCTTGAGTGTCATTGAGGGGTTAGTGCAGTTAATCAGAAGAATAGGTTTCCTGCAGGTCCTGCTAAGTTAATGGCATTTTTGGATCTCTTTCCTGAACTTAGGCAGCCATATTGAAAGGCTTGAAAGAAATGGCTGGGATAATGAAGAAATTGAGAAATGGTGGGTCAGAAACACAAAATCAGGAGTAGTTGGGGGAAGAGGGGAGAGGAAATTGGAACTAACCTTTCTGTCTGAAGTACTAGTAACATTATCTCCTATGTTGCCATGTTGCTATCGTAATATCATGGAACTCACCATATTCTTGTGTTAACTGGACAAAGTAATAAATGTTACAAAGATTAAATCTCCAATATTCAAACATGTCTTTAAAACATAATCTATTCGTGAAGCAAGCACAGTTTCTACCCACTTCCCGAAATAAGTAGAAGTTAAACAGTCGAAATGAATGCTCAATGTTGTAGAATTGATAAAATCACAACAAAAACCTCTTACATTTAAGCAGCACTTATAAATATAAAAAGAATGTCCTCAGGCAGTTCACAAGAGTACGGTGACACAACATTTAACATCAAGTCACATAAGAAGATATTAAGACATGGATCTTTGGCCAAACTCTAAGTCTTAATGTGCACCTTTAAAGAAGGAAACCAAAATAGAAAAAAATGGAAAGAAAATTCCAGTGCTTGTGGTGATGCTTCTGGACGCATCACCACCAATGGTAAGGCAATTAAAATCAAAAATCCTCGAGTCTATAACTGGAGGAAGGTAGATATCCCAATATTCTTTAATGCTGCAAGAGAGAGTGTGAAAATATGGGACATACAGAGATTTAAAACTGAGATTAGAATCTCAAATGTGAGGCATTGCATAACAATGAGCTATTTCAGTTAGGATAGGCTGGATGAGTGAGTAGGATTTGCTATGAATTAGGACACAAACAGTAGAGTTAAGTGATCTGAAGTTCGCAGAGGGTTGAACATGGGAGACCAAATGGAAGTACGTTCTTATCTCAAGGTATGAAAGGCATGGATGGGGATTTCATAGCAAATGAACTAAAGCAAGGATGAAGTCCTATGTTACAAAGGTAGAAATAAATGATCCTACTGATTGTGGTTGCACGATTAGCTGAAGTCAAAGATGACATCAAAGATTTAAACATTCTTTTTCAAACCTTGACAATTGGCAGAGAGAGCAGTGGGAAGTTGAACCATGTACTATGCTGAAGGGGCTCATTAATATAAATACAGAAAGAATATTTCCTCTTGTGGCACAGACTTGAACAAGAGAATACAGTTTAAGAATGAAAGACTACTCTTTTTAAAGTTAAAAATCACACAACACCAGGTTATAGTCCAACAGGTTTAATTGGAAGCACACGAGCTTTCGGAGCGATGCTACTTCATCAGGTGATTGTGGAGGGCTCGATCGTAACACAGAATTTGTAGCAAAAATTTACAGTGTGATGTAACTGAAATTATACATTGAAAAATTGATTGTCTGTTAAGCCTTTCATCTGAATAGAATACAGTGATAGGTTCACTTCTTTCATGTGTAAATCACAAAACCCTTTTTTTAAAAGTTGCATTCTCGGGTTAGCTGTTAACAATGGCGATAGCTAGACAATATGTTGAAGGTGTTAGCCCCCTGTGTTCTCTGTCTATGACCTGATGTTTAGATTGATTCTAATCTAAAAAGTGAGATAACAGAGTTTTACATGAATTCATACAGTTTTTGAGCTCAGAGTTCTATGAATGTATGCAGTTTTTGAGCAAAATGCAATGTAACTCTGCAAGTACAAATTCACCACACAAAATATATGTGTGCATGTGGGTCTTTGTCTGTCTGTGTGTGTCTGTCTGTCCGGTGTGGGGTTGTGAGTGTGAGAAAGTGTGTGTGTGTGTGTGTGTGTGTGTGTGTGTGTGTGTGTAGGAATATCTGTGTGTGTGTCTGTAGTGCAATGGTGATCACCTGTAATGTGACATGAACCCAAGGTCCCGGTTGAAGCCCTCCCTATGGGTACCGAACTTAGCTATCAGCTTCTGCTCGGCCACTTTCCTCTGCTACCTGTCCCAAAGTCCACCTTGGAGGATGGTCACCCGAAGGTCCGATGCTGAATGTCCTGGAACACTGGGAAAACAGCCCCAGCCTATTCAGCTTCTCCCTCTAGCTCAAGCCCTCCAACCCTGGCAACATCTTTGTAAATCTTTTCTGAACCCTTTCACAATATCCTTCCAATAGGGAGATCAGAATTGCACACAATTGTTGGTCATTGTGTGGAATTCTCTTTCCAAGTAAGCATTGGAGGCTGAGTCACAGAATTTATTCAAGGCTGAGTTGGACAGTTTTTTTTTTATCCATTCAAAACAGACACAAAAGTGGAGTTAAGACAAAAGAGCAGCCATGATCTTGCTGAATGCCAGAGAAGACTCAAAGAAATGAATACCTACCTCAACAATATCCTCTACCCCCTAGTCCAGGAACTCCCCACATACGTTCGAGACACCACCCACGCCCTCCACCCTTCCAAGACTTCCATTTCCCCGGCCCCCAATGCCTCATGTTCACCATGGATATCCAATCCCTCTATACCTCCATCCGCCATGACCAGGGCCTCCAAGCCCTCTGTTTTATCCTCTCCAGACGTTCCCAACAGTACCCTTCCACCGACACTCTCATTCGTTTGGCCAAACTAGTCCTCACCCTTAACAATTTCTCCTTTGAATCCTCCCACTTCCTCCAGACCAAAGGGGTAGCCATGGGCACACATATGGGCCCCAGCTATGCCTGTCTCTTTGTTGGCTACGTAGAGCAGTTGATCTTCCGTAATTACACCGGCACCACTCCCCACCTCTTCCTCCGCTACATTGATGACTGCATTGGCGCCACCTCGTGCTCCCGCAAGGAGGTTGAGCAATTCATCAACTTCACCAACACATTCCACCCTGACCTTAAATTTACCTGGACTATCTCTGACACCTCCCTCTCCTTCCTGGACCTCTCCATCTCCATTAATGACGACCGACTTGACACTGACATTTTTTACAAACCCACCGACTCCCACAGCTACCTGGATTACACCTCTTCCCACCCTACCTCTTGCAAAAATGCCATCCCATATTCCCAATTCCTCCGCCTCTGCCGGATCTGGTCCCAGGAGGGCCAGTTCCACCACAGAACACACCAGATGGCCTCCTTCTTTAGAGACCACAATTTCCCTTCCCACGTGGTTAATGATGCCCTCCAACGCATCTCGTCTACATCCCGCTCCTCTGCCCTCAGACCCCACCCCTCCAACCGTAACAAGGACAGAATGCCCCGGTGCTCACCTTCCATCCTACCAACCTTCGCATAAACCAAATCATCCGCCGACATTTCCGCCACCTCCAAAAAGACCCCACCACCAGGGATATATTTCCCTCCCCACCCCTTTCCCCCTTCCGCAAAGACCATTCCCTCCGTGACGACCTGGTCAGGTCCACACCCCCCTACAACCCACCCTTCCATCCTGGCACTTCCCCCTGCCACCACAGGAACTGTAAAACCTGCGGCCACACCTCCTCCCTCACCTCTATCCAAAGCCGTAAAGGAGCCTTCCACATCCATCAAAGTTTTACTTGCACATCCACTAATATCATTTATTGTATCCGTTGCTCCCGATGTGGTCTCCTCTACATTGGGGAGACTGGGCGCCTCCTAGCAGAGCGCTTTAGGGAACATCTCTGGAACTCCCGCACCAATCAACCACACCGCCCTGTGGCCTAACATTTCAACTTCCCCTCCCACTCTGCCGAGGAGATGGAGGCCCTGGGCCTCCTTCACCGCCGCTCCCTCACCACCAGATGCCTGGAGGAAGAACGCCTCATCTTCCGCCTCAGAACACTTCAACCCCAGGGCATCAATGTGGGCTTCAACAGTTTCCTCATTTCCCCTTCCCCCACCTCACCCCAGTTCTAAACTTCCAGCTCAGCATTGTCCCCATGACTTGTCCGGACTTGTCCTACCTGCCTATCTCCTTTTCCACCTATCCACTCCACCCTCTCCTCCCTGATCTATCACCTTCATCCCCCCCCCCCACTCACTCATTATACTCTATGCTACTTTCTCCCCACCCCCACCTTCCTCTAGCTTAACTCTCCACGCTTCAAGCCTACTGCCTTTATTCCTGATGAAGGGCTTTTGCCCGAAACGTCGATTTCGAAGCTCCTTGGATGCTGTCTGAACTGCTGTGCTCTTCCAGCACTTCTAATCCAGAATCTGGTTTCCAGCATCTACAGTCATTGTTTTTACCTCCAAGAAATGAATAGCCTAGTACTGAAAATTATATGTTCCTTCCAATTACTAACATATACTTATGGAAAATGAGAAATTGGAAAATGAATTTGCATGGACTTTACTGAGTTGAAGAACAATTCATCACAGGATTTCATTGAAACAGCTGAGAATCAAGGTGAACAGTGGTTTATTTGCTGTTTACTGCAAAAGCAAATAATTTTGGAAAGCAAGATAACCTAAAGCTTTTCAAAAGACATGGGATTGTTTTTATGGTCTTAAGGGGTTCACAAACAGACCTGAAGAGAAATCATTGATTCGATGCTGACATCCCCTAGCGGTAACTCTGGACTTTTGGTTTCTGTTTTGCCACATGGGAGATATTGGAAATTGGAAGAAAGCTGGCAGGAGGGTAAATGTCTTCCTCTCCTTACTCAGTGAGTAAAATATAACCCTGTTTTTAGAGCGAATCTGTTGAAGAGATATCTCAGCGAAGTATTTTCTGGGAATCAGAAAAGCGTCAGAAATCAGTATCTCTGATCTCCTCATAAATTCTGAAAGGTGATCTGTTCCTCAGTCTAAAGACCTGGATGTAACTGATTTTCCTCCCGAACTGAAGGTATGCCTTAGCTCTTTGACCCACAGCAATTTAATGATTTTGAAGGGAAACCAAATCAACATTGAGAAGTCAACTCTTTTTACCCCTTTGGTTTGTACTTTTGATCCATAAGGGGCTTTTTCACCTATTTTCTTCCAAACTTTGCTTCTCCAAATTGTGCCTTGTCCTGTCTTTGTAAGAATTTGTGCATTAGGATTATAGGTTGTTTAAGTACTAAAGTTGATAACCACCTTTGACACTTGCCCAAAGAATAAACTTGTTCTTAAAGAAACAAATTATTTTCAGTTTATTGAACGATCTTGGTGAAGTTCTCTCTTTTCCTCAATAACCAGAATAAAGGGAAATCAATTGTCCATTCTGGTGATTTTAAATGAAACATTTACACTTTCAGCATGGATTGTGGGGTCATGAGACTTGATTACCAATGCGCACACATTGTCAAGAGCCCTATAATGGTGTTCATGTTAAAGTCCTCAGCTCACACACGGCAATTGTGAGAAATGATTGCAATCACATTCTAACCGTTGTCAGTTTCAGTTTTATGTACTTTTTGAACATTGTGAAATTCAAACATATGTTAAACTTTCTCTGTGTTTCTTGCTGCTATACAACCTATTTTCTCTTTCTGTTTTTATTTATTGAGTATTTCAATATTTATTTTAAATTGTCTTGCTATCCAGCTCGTTGGATATCAGCTAGTCTTCCATTCACTCCTCTAGTTGTGAGCACATCATTTAAGCATTGTCACTGATTCATTGAAAGCTAGTTTCAATGAGAGTTTAAAGAACCAATTTAGAGTTAAGTCTTTAAAGTTTGAACTGCTATGTCAGCTCAATACTAGGAAGCAGATATGTTGAAATTGGATACTTAACTTGAACTAGTTGCTTTCAATAAATAGCGATTCCTTAATTGGTCCCACTAGCACATGGTCTGTGGAGTACTTGATTAATTCTGTCCATATATGTGGAAGACGTATCAGTTAAAACTGAAAAGAATAGTTCCATTAAGTGATCTTGGCCTTTATGTGAACTATAGATTATTACAGTCTTCCAGAATACAGCGAGATAATTAATTTACTTGGTTCAAACTATAAAACGATTATGGATATAAAATATGATACATGTTCTTTGCAAGACTTTGCTAAGTATTGGCAAGACTACTATTTTTTATTTATGAGTCAATTTAAAAATACAGTGTAACACTTAACAAAATTGGACTCCAATAATGTGTTGCCTTTCTTGCTCAATAGAATTCCAAAAATTGCTTTAATATTCTTATTTCTCTGAAGTATACATTTCCATTAATGCATGTGTCTAGCCCAAATAACTGTACCCAAATAATAATTAATCATGTGTGAACATTACCAGTATATATCGCAGCTAAACAGGGCAACTAGCTGACCTTGTCCATATTGAACATCCATTCACTTCATGAGCTGGGAAGGGAAACGTTGACAGATTTTTTTTCCCTTAACTCCAAGACACTAGAATGCATTCTGATGCCACTCCTGCTTGGATCAGTGAAATTAGCATATGCTGGAATCAAAACTGAAATTTTTTGTTCAACTTAAAAATATTTTTGGAGTAATGTCTCTGCATTTCAATGCTGCAGAATACTTTTTAAACGTGCACTTTGAAATCATAAATCTATTTCCAAAAGTCCACTGTATGTCTGACATTTCTATAAATATTGATATTTCGAACAATTCCCTGCTCTGTTTGCCTTCTGTTCAAGGCAATGCTGCTTTCCTGGCAAGACAGCATGGTTAAATTTGACACAATTGCTTCATTAAAACTCACATTTCAGTTGCACTGTATATTTGACTTTCTGTGCCTTCTGTCTAGTAACCATTTTAAGCACTTTGACATATGTCATACTTATTTGCCCAGGTCAATCACTTTGTTTCATTTATAGGAAATTTGCATTCAGTATTTTCAGTGATCATCCTGTCGCTTACATTGCTCACAGATAACAGTAAATTAAGAGCTTTAACTGCATTTTTTAACAATATCTTATAATGCTTATTCTCATTTGAATTTCCTTTGGCTATAATTTTAATAGCAATAATACCTTCTGTCATAAAGACATTTCATACAATCATGTGTATACTATTTTAAATAGCATAATCATCTCCTCATCAAATCTGAATAAGCAATTTTGCTAACTGTATGATATAAATGTAGAGTTGATGCAAAGAATTGCCCCTAATATCAGCAAAGTCATTCGCTTTGCAAAGCGTTGAGCCTCTGTCTTTTCAGTGCGGGAGACTCTGAGGTGAAGCAGAAATATTTCTTTATAGTTTTTCATAAAAATGAACTTCCATTACATCCAAAAATAAATATAATTACCAAAAAATAATGATTAGATTGTCCTAAACATTGAATCCGAATATTCATCTACAACAATGTATTCTTGTGTATTTTCGATTAGTTTGCTAAATCTACTGTAATAATTAACTTTGTAGGCTGTTTTGCACTCTGTGTAAAAAGGAGCCCCTTAAGGGGGAGACCTTGACACCAAGACAGGGTGAACTCCGAGTCAATGGTAGTTCAGGCAGTTGCTTTATTATTAAGTGTAACATCAGATAGAAACAAAGACATATATTTATACAGCATCTCCAACCACCAGACATCCAAAGTGCTTGACATCTGTTAATGTGATCTTAGCTGATGAAAATCAGACCCCAGAGTGAAACCTGATTTGATAGCTCATAGTCTTTCTTTTTGCAATTTGTTTACCATGGTGATCAGTCACTGAAGATATTTACATGAGGCTACCAGTAAACTTTTCACATACCATGGGTTATTATTCAAAAAGAAAGAAAACACAAATCATCTTCATAACTATAGATTTAAAATTGCTTGGAGACTTGAGATTTGAAGAATAGTGAAAAAAGGAATTTGTTTCAAGTTTGTCACACTTTAGGTTTTTCCACAATTCTGTGCCTTTAAGAGATTCCTGATCAAGAGCTTATGCTCGAAACATCGACTCTCCTGCTCCTTGAATGCTGTCTAACCGGCTGTGCTTTTCCAGCATCACACTCTTCGACTTTAAGAGATTTGTCCTGTCCTGTTTCTCTAGATGAGGAGTGTTGTTACAATGATGCTGAAATATTTCCTTCAGACAGGCAGTTGGTATACAGCTTTGAGTTCTCCCTGGGTGTCGTTTTTGTTTAAAGTCAGACAAATGAATCATGAGTGAACAGAATCAAAATCACTCAGACACAAAAGGATTGTGGTTTTGATTTCAGTTTGTTGATCATTTTAGCTGGCTACTGGAACTGAAAGCTTGAGTTCCAGCAAGGGGAGTTTCCTCTTTTAGGAAAAAATCATAAGGACAGATTGTTTATTTTTACTTTCTGCTGGACTGGGGAGAGACAGCACATGAGTCTAATGATTGTGCTACTGAATTGCTTTTGACAAGGTGTGCTTATAGGATGCTGCCTATATTGGAACAGCTGATAATTGGAACTGTGTAAGAACAAAGTGTGTTTTGATTAAAGCTTCGTGGTGGACCATTCGAAACATATCTGGAACACTGCATTTTACACTTGTCTTTACTTTAAAAAAAATAAGATGGGGGTCTGGGCTATATCAATAATATGCTTTGGGGAGTTCCAGTCTGGTCCATGACAAAAGGAGATCATTCAAAGTTCATTATGGACAGTGGAGATTTTTTTTTAAAATAAGGCTTTCCTAGAAATCACATGAGTGTTAATTGCTAGCATTACAGAAGGCATGGGCTGTTTTGAACATTGACTGGCTTAGAGAGAAATCTTGTTTGAGAGAAATTTATTACAAAGAAGTTACCCAGCTAATCTCTTCCATATCTAAACAGAAAACATGGTTTAGAGTGTATCCTATTAGTTATTTTGAACTAGTGAGTGAAGGAATATCTCAAGATTGTCCTTCCTAGGCAAGCTAAATCTGCAAGACATCAGGGATAACTGTGCATGATTAGTGATTTGACCACATGTGCCAAAATATCAGAGCAATAGGCTCTGAAACATACTCTCTTTTATCCTTTTGCCTTCAAAAATTGGTTAAAGTGGTTTATTTTTAAGAAATCAAGTCTATGCATATCAATCTTTTTATTTTTGAAAAAGAGACACCATTCTGTATTGGTCATATGGGTAACTAGAAAATGGTTTTTTACCTGTGGACCAGCTGACAAGTGCAACAATGCATAACAACATATTGAGATTAATTTTGGTGTTTCTAAATTATGTTTCACCCTTTTCCCAACAATATCTTTTTAAGACACTCAACACCAGTACAGTATCATAATTCAATCTTCACTCTTTTTAATTTTTTTTAACTCAACTGATGGCCTTGCAAGCATTTTCTTTCAGTGACTTTGTATACATTGACTAAATATGATTTTCCTCTTATCTCCCTTAGACACAGATTCAGGTTAACCCATAGAATTTTCCTTTGGAAGAAAACTCTATTTTTTATCAGTCACCAGGACTACTTTCCAGATGCTAAACAGTAGATCTGAGATCTTCCCTTCTGAAATAAGCTTACTTCTGGCATTTGGTCTGTCTAGCTGTTTTGTTTGCATCATAAATGCTCAACTTAATATTCAGAAATTACCGCACCAGATAGCTTGTCTAGTTATTTAGCATAAATCACATCATTTCTTAGAAATTAGCATTTTGACCCAGCGCTAAATTACGCATTTCAGACTCTTTAAAAATATGAACTTCACTGAACTGAAAACCAAAAAAGCCTATTTTCCTCTATTTTGAATGCAAGTTCCCAACTAAAAATAATATCATCACACCACCCCAACAGAAAAAAATAAGCTGTTATTAAGAGCCAATCTCATTTTGTAACAAAGTTTCCTCATCACCATTTCAATTTTATATTGACAGCAGTTACATTTATATTAAACACAAGGATTTTTATCAGTCTTGTTCTACACAAGTCCATCCTAATAATATGTTTGCCTCTATTTGCAATTGCCTCTTCCTTCCAGGTGAATGACTTTCAAGTTCTAGTTGTAACATTAAACTCTGAGAAAACAGCTTCAGAATTCAGTCATGTAATCACTTGAGGACATTTATAGGACTATGGTTGCATAAATGAAGTATCTGCAGAGTTGTTGGATATCAAGACTTTAAAATCCTGCAAAGATAAGACCAAGCTCAGTGTCTCTTTCTCCACCAATGAATACTTCTGTTGGTATGAATTAATTTTTTTTAGAAAAGCTGAATGTTCATTTCATCCTCCTGTAATAACACTGATATTGCTGGCATCAACAGCCAGTTTAAATGGCTTAGCATGATTTTGTACTTCTAAAATTTGTGTTGGAAATATAGTCATCAAGTCATAGCACTCTGATATTTTATCACTTTAAAATTCTAGCCTTTCTTTAACACATTTGTCAAAGGAGTCACTACTGTACCAAAATTCTGAATAAAAGGCTCATAGAATCCATTTATATAGCCTTTATTTTGACTTTGCTGGCAATGAATTGGTCGTGTCCCACAATATGATCCAAATTGGTTACTTCTCTTGGGAGAATTTGCTTGTTTCTAACTAATTTTTGCAGAAATTGGCTCTTTGTAATTGATTGACTATAAATAAACTGACTATTTAATGTTCTTTCCACATTTTGGCTAAATGTATTCACATCATCCTCTCATGTTCACGTTAAATCATTGAACAGTTAATGGTGTATTTCTCAAATCAAACGTCAAGCTTTAACATTGAAAACATCCTTTCGGTGTGACAAAAGCTGACCTTTCTTTGGTTTTATCAGTCAGTGTAAGTTAATAATCATTTTAATAATGTCTGTAACAAACCCTGCTCATCCTGCCCTTTCAAAACAATTCTCCAATTATGAAGTTGGATAAAAATACATCTTTACTGCAACAATACCTTTATAATAATGTATTAACAATTTAGTGGGGCATCTGGTTTCAGTACCACCATAATAGGTAAATTCCAACTACTGTGTTTGAAATCAATAATGTAATTGTTTATCATGAATTTGATTTCTTCTCTGTTTGGCTAACCTCCCTGGGTTGAGTCAATAAGGATAGTATTTTATGGACACCACATCCACTACATTAACAAAATATATAAACAAATTTATTTTCCTGGCCTATTTACAAAAATTCATTTTATTTATCTATAATAGATTTTTGTTGCAAATTGCTTTGATAGTTTTCTGGAAGCTTTAAAATATTCCAGTTAACTTTTATGATTCCTTCATATTGTCCACCGTTTTACAAGAGGATCAGATTTTGAGCTTTCAATTTTGGATTCATTTTCTAATTGTTGTCAAAGTTTTATTTCAATTATTAATTTTTGTACCATTGTAAAGGTATTGGACTACCCTCCTTGTCCTAATATTACTTCACAAAGTTAGCATGGGACACCCATACATCCTTTACTCCTATTTGGAGTGCTCACTACATTGTTCAAAATATTAAATTTCATTTTCATAGGCTCCAGGAGACAGGTAACCACACGAACACTTTGGGCAGAATTTTCTCAGTTCCTTTAATTCATGGGCAGTGAAGAGTGAATTGCAAAAATATGGTGAAATTGGAAAAATGAGATTAGATTAGATTACTTACAGTGTGGAAACAGGCCCTTCAGCCCAACAAGTCCACACCGCCCCGCCGAAGCGCAACCCACCCATACCCCTACATCTACCCCTTACCTAACACTACGGGCAATTTAGCATTGCCAATTCACCTGACCTGCACATCTTTGGACTGTGGGAGGAAACTGGAGCACCCGGAGGAAACCCACGCAGACACGGGGAAAAATGTACAAACTCCACACAGTCAGTCGCCTGAGGCGGGAATTGAACCCAGGTCCCTGGCACTGTGAGGCAGCAGTGCTAACCACTGTGCCACCGTGCCGCCCTAAGATCCTCTTATTGAAGGGAGAGTTTGGTTTACACCCAATGATTTGTGTGGCAAGGTAAGAATTGCACAACTGAATGGAAAAAGGTCCATTTTCATTCATTAGTATCTCAGCATTGGCTATATTCACCTCCTTTATTTGCAGTTTATAATTTCTCCCTTGCACAGGAGAGAAATAAGATGGTGATAACTGCTGGCATGGAAATCAGATCCAACTCCCATCTTGCTTGCCTGAGCTTCTACCTTGGCCGTGAGTCTCCAACATCTCCATGGGGAAAAAAGAACCTATAGCCATCATACAAAGAGGAACATCTTGATGAACATCAACTTCACAATATCATCACGATGCATCTTCAACTTATTTAGAGCATAAATATTAATATTAAAACTACACTTGGAGCATGCAACACCTTTTAATGTGAAGCTGCTGCCAGACCACTTTGTAAACAGGACTGGCACCTATCTTCTGCATCAGACCAGGGTGCACTTCAGGCTCTTGAATGGCTTACTTACGGCTCACTCTCTTTGTTCCTACTTGGATTAGATTCCCTACAGTGTGGGAACAGGTCCTTCAGCCCAACAGGTCCACACCAACCCTCCAAAGAGTAACCCACCCAGACCCACTTCCCTCTGACTAATGCACCTAACACTATGGGTAATTTAACATGGCCATCTGACCTGCACATCTTTGGACTGTGGGAGGAAACTGGAGCACCCAGAGTAAACCCAAGCAGACGTGGGGAGAATGTGCAAACTCCACATGAACAGAGGCAGGAATTGAACCTGGATCCCTGATGCTGTGGGGCAACAGTGCTAACCACTGAGCCACAGTGCCATTAAATGCTCATAGTATCTCTGCCTTGTCTAATCTAATTGAGGTATTTAAGATGCTAAAGATGATTTGCAAAGTATATGTAGAATGACGTTACCCTTGTGGGGTAATCTAGAATGAGAGGTCATACTTTTAGGATAAGGGTGGCAGATTTAAAATGAGATGAAAAGGAAGTACTTCTTTCAACAGGTTGTTAATCGTGGAATTCCCAGAGAATGGTGGATGCTAGGATGCTGAATAAAATTGAGGAGATAGGCAGATTTTTAATTAATAATGGATTCAAGGGAATGGACAGGAAAGTAGATTTGAGGCCAACATGAAATGATTGTACGAAGTGATGAAGCAAGCTTGAGGGGCTGAATTCCTGTTTTTTACGTTTTTATCTTGCCATGTATTTTTACAATTTACTGCCTCATTCAGAACTTACAGGCTCAAGGTACTTCTGTCTTGTCTTGCCTTTTTAGCACAGACTCAGAGCCATGCAACTTGTCATGCTTGTCAGAAGTGATCAGTCAAGGAAGTGGACATATTATTGTACTGCACTACGTTACATCAATGTCACACATACAACATGTTCCAGTAGTGTATGTGGCAAACTCATTACATGCATTTCAACCAATTGGGCATGATTCAATGCCTAAGGGGAGCAGTCCTTAGTCAACTCAATGGAACCTGTTGTCAGTTGGGGGGGGTGGGGGAGCGGTGGCGGCCAGGTGGTGGGGACGGGAGTCAAGGCAATGTCTGCTCTTAGTCCAGGATCTTTGCTATTACAATTTACCATCTGCCAATTCTCACTGTGTAGCCTTCATCAAAGATTTCAAATAATCCACTGATATATTTTCATTTCCAGAAAGGTCGGAGCAACAGTTAGTCATTTTAAAAGCTCAAGCCACGTAATGTGTTTCACAACTACTCTCAAATTTTTATATCCAGTACCTCCCATATGCTAACTTCTTTAAAGATTCATTGATCCTGCTTGATTTCAAATGATTTCTATCCCACCACAAGTCCCAACTTTATTATGAGCCCTGATTATGGTAGTAAAACCAGTCCAATCCCAGAGTGAAACCTGACTTAATAGATCATAAGCCTTATTTTTATAATGTCAGTACAGTGGTCCTCAGTTACTGAAAATATTCACAAAACGCTGCCAATATACTTTCAACAAAATAGCATGTTTATTAAATAAAAGAGAGGAAGAGATAAACCACATCTCTCTCCCGATGTGCATATATAAATATGCATAAAACAATTTAGAAAGATCATATCATACCCAACAAAAAGAAAGATGTAATCCTATTTCCCTCACAAAATCCTTTGCAGGATTATCAAACCCAGTGAATTATCATGCTTCAATCCTCACTGCTTAGTTCCTTACTCACTGATGAGATTGCCAGCATTTTATTTCATCAACTTTCTGTACATTTAACAATAAGCTAACTTGCATTTTTTTCTCAGTGGGCTTGTGGGAAACACTCAGACCACTTTCTCGTTACATTGACAACCTTCAGACTGCCAATTAGCATATCAGCTGGTGTGGAATGTTTCTTCTGAACTAAACCTGTTTCTGGTTTCTGACCTCTCCGCCACTCTCTATGTCAAAAATGCTGTTCGCTGGTCTCCTCTACATTGAAAAGATGAAACCCAGACTGGGTCACCACTTTGTAGAACATCTACTTCTGTCTGGAAAAATGATCCCAAGCTTCATTTGCCTACCACAACACTTTGTCCCCACACCAACATTTCTGTCACAGACCTGAAGCATGTTCCAGTGAGCCTCAGTGCAAACTCAAAGAACAACATCGCATTTTCTGTTTGGGGTTCCTGCAGCCTCGAGGATCCACCATTGAGTTCAATAACCTTTAGAGTTTGTTTCCTTCTTTCCATATTGTTTACCCACCCCCACACCTGGTCTTGTTATGATATGGGTTGCATTTTGCATTCTCGCCTATTCCTGGGCTTATTATCACATTATATGGGCTTGATTTCACTACAGCTCTGCTATTCTCTCCTACTCTTAGCTCTTCTTTATTTGAGGAAGGGTCACCAGACCCAAAACATTAATTCTGATTTCTCTCCACAGATGTCACCAGACCTGTTGAGCTGTTCCAGCAACCTCTGTTTTTGTTTCTATTATCATTTATTCAGCTTTTATGCTGTCCTGGTCCACTATCCATAATATCCTTGTTTGCCTACCCCTTTCATAATTTTCGGTCTCTTGCTCCATTTGCCTAGGCTCCATCTCTATCAAACCACTCACTTCTCCCCTTCCCCCTCCTATTTCTCCACCTAATTGCATCTTCAGCAGAAATGCCTAGCTATTCGCAGTTCTGATGAAGTCACTGACCTTGAAACATTATCTCTGTTTTCTTTTCACAGATGCTCCCAGACCTGCTGAGTTTCGCCCACAAATCAGTTTTTGTTTCAGATCTGCCAGCATTTATAATTTTTTGTTTTCTTTGAAGTCATGATGAGAATTGCTTTGTATGTATCTGGCAACGCATTCAAAGATGAGAATGATTCTGTCTTGTGATGGGATTGGCTTATTTATGTTAGTAGTTCTGAAAGGATTAATATTGATGACTGCATTAGACTTCATGCAAACACAGATCTGAGTAGAAAATCCGAGTCAAGCTCCAGATCCTAATGAGTTTGGATATGTCATTTTTAGCTGCACATTTGTCCAGTGCACACTGTCCTGCTTTGACATTCATCATTCAGTATGGCATTCAGTACACTGTGATGGACAAAATGTGGAAGTGATGCTAATCAATAAATCTTAAATGGAATTATAAGAAAAGGAAAATTAACAACATAATTTTCCCATAAAACACCATAGGTATACTCTGATTCTCAATTTCCTGACCTTGTACTTTCTACCCTTGCTATGATAGTGGATATAGTGTGGCTTCAACAAAGATAGATAGCTCTTCACCTTTGCAGGTTTCTCTCGAGCATTTCTGGGAAACAAATATCTGCCTTCCTCTCCCTATGGTATCCAGCAGTAATTCCAGTGATGTATCATTAAATCTTTGGTTCATGTTCACTGTCCACCCTGAACACCTGTACTTTAGAACAGCTGAGATTGCACTATGCAGAAATGCATCACATCAGCAGCTCAGACTGAAGAAGCAAAACTCAAAAACAAAAAAAAAATGTTTCAATTAGATTCCAAAATCAAATTGACACGGTATTCAGGAGGTCTTATGACGCATTGTGTAGTGTCCCTGCCTCTGAGCTGGAAGCTCTAGTTACAAGATCCACTGAAATCTGACCAGGCTCTTGAGAAATATAAAGAAATCTGGAAAGAACTTAAGGAATTAGGGCCAAAAGGGGCCATGAAATGTCCTTGGCAATTAGAATAAAGGAATATTCCAAGGTGTTTATATATGTATTAAGAGCAAGCGGGTAGCTAGACAAAGGGTAGATCCACTTAAAGACAAAGGAAGGAATTTATGCTTGGAGCCAGAGGCATTGATGATGTAGAGGTGCCAGTATTGGACTGGGGTGGACAAAGTTAAAAGTTACATGACACCAGATTATAGTCCAGCAAGTTTATTTGAAATTGCAAGCTTTCGGAGCACTAGTCCTTTGTCACCTGACAAAACATCACGTTCCAAAAGCTTGAGATTTCAAATAATTCTGTTGGACGATAACGTTGTGTCATGTGACTTCTAACTTTGTTCAGAGGAAGTGAGTGTGGTCCTTAATGAGAACTTTACATCAGTTTTCATGAAGGAGTGGATGTGGATTAACCATGGCTTATTCCACCTAGCCTGCATACCCCTAGACACTACGGACAATTTAGCATGGCCAATCCACCTAACCTGCATATCTTTGGACTGTGCGAAGAAACCAGAGCACCCAGCAAAACCCATGCAACCATGACAAGGACATGCAAACTCCATGCAGACTGGTACCTAAGGCTGGAATTGAAACCACTGAGCCACCATGCCACTCAAATTGCTTGGGTCTCGACAAAGATCTTTGTATCCATCTGAAGGCACAGGTGAGTTTGTAGAAGACTGGAGCAGAGTCAATGCTGTTCCTTTGTTTAAGAAAGTATAATTCAGTTAATTCTAGGATGGTGAGCCTCACATTGGTTGTAGGGAAATTATTAGAAAAGATTCTTAGGGACAGGATTTATTTTCAGTTGGAAAAAAATGGTCTTATCAGGGTAGTTAGCATGTTTTTTTTTTGTGTGGGACATCTTGTCCCACAAATGTGATTGAATTATTTTTGAGGAAGTGACGAAGATGATTGATAAGGATAGGGCAGTGGATGTTGTCTACGTGGACTTTACCAATGCATTTGGCAAGGTCCCTCATGGTAGGCTAGTCCATGGGATCCATGGTGAGTTGGTAAGATGGATATAAAATTGGCTTGGCCATACAAGACACAGGTGGTGTTCTGCTAGGATCTTTGCCAGGACCTCTGTTTATAATTTATATAAATGATTTGGATGAAAATATAAGTGATCTGATTTGTAAGTTTATAGATAAAATGAAAGTTCATGGAGTTATGTATAGTGAAGACGGTTGTCAAAGGATACAGTGACTTATAAATCAGTTGAAAATTTCGCAGAGAAATGGCAAATGACATTTAATCTGGAAAATGCAAGGTGATACATTTTGGATGGCCTACTGAAGGAGAGAAATATACAGTAAATGGCCGAAAGCTTAGTAGCTTCAACATACAGAGGAATCTAGGCATATGGCTCCACAGTTCCCGGAAAGTGGCAACATAAGTGGATAAGGTGGTAAAGAAGATATGTACCATGCTTGTCTTCATCTGCTGGGGCATTGAGTATAAAAGTTGGCAAGTATGTTCTAGCTGTATAAGACTTTAGTTAGGCCACATCTAGAGTATTGTGTGCAGTCTGATCACCACACTTTAGGAAGGATGTAGATGCTTTTAACAGTGTCAAATAGGTTCACCAGAATGTTGCCCTGGGTTGGAGAGTATTAGCTAGAAGGAGTGATTGCACAAACTTAGATTGTTTTCACTAGAGCATCAGAGGCTATGGGGCAATAAATATAAGTATAGAAAATTTGAGAGGCATGGATACAGTAGATAGCTAGAGACTGGTTCATGGGGTGGAAATGTCAGATACTCAGGGGGATAGAACAAAAGTGAAAGAGGGAAGGTTTGAAGGAGATGTGACAGGCGCTTTCTTAGACAGACAATGGTAGGTGCCTGGAACATCCCAGCAGGGGAGCTGGTAGAAGCAGATACAATAATAATGTTTAAGAAGCACTTGGACAGACACCTGAATATGGACTTCAGTAAGGCATTCGACAAGGTTCCCCATGGGAGACTGGTTAGATCTCATGGAATACAGAGAGAACTAGTCATTTGGATACAGAAGTAGCTCAACAGTAGAAGACAGAGGATGGTGGTGGAAGGTTGTTTTTCAGACTGGAGGCCTATGACCAGTGGGGTGCCACAAGGATCGGTGCTGGGTCCACTACTTTTCATCATTTATATAAATGATTTGGATGTGAGCATAGGAGAGATAGTTAGTAAGTTTGCAGATGACACCAGAATTGGAGGTGTAGTGGACAGCAAAGAAGGTTACCTCAGTTTACAATGGGATATTGATCAGATGGGCTGATGGGCTGAGAGGTGACAGATTGAGTGTAATTCAGATAAATGTGAGGTATAGTATTTTGGGAAAGCAAATCTTAGCTGGACTTATACACTTAATGGGAAGGTCCGAGGGAGTGCTGCTGAACAAAGAGACCTTGGAGTGCAGGTTCATAGCTTCTTGAAAGTGGGATCGCAGGTAGATAACATAGCGAAGAAGGCATTTGGTATGCTTTTCTTTATTGGTCAGAGTATTGAGTACAGGAGTTGGGAGGTCATGTTGCAGCTGTACAGGACATAGGTTAGGCCATTGTTGAAATATTACGTGCAATTCTGGTCTCCTTCCTATCAGAAAGATGTTGGTGAAACTTGAAAGGATTCAGAAGAGATTTACAAGGATGTTGCCAGGTTGGAGGATTTGAGCTATAGAGAGATGTTGAGTAGGCCCAGGGCTGTTTT
Source organism: Chiloscyllium punctatum (assembly GCF_047496795.1). Taxonomy (NCBI): domain Eukaryota; kingdom Metazoa; phylum Chordata; class Chondrichthyes; order Orectolobiformes; family Hemiscylliidae; genus Chiloscyllium; species Chiloscyllium punctatum. Next base: position 56,933,635 of record NC_092763.1, on the reverse strand, counting down.
CCCTGGAGCATCGGAGGCTGAAGGGTGACCATATAAAGTTTACAAAATCATGAGGGGTATGGATAGGATAAAGAGACTAGGTCTCTTCCCTGGAGTGGGGTGTCCAGAACTAGAGGGCATAGATTTAGGGTCAGAGGGGAAAGATATAAAAGAGACCTAAGGGGCTACTTTTTCATGCAGAGGGTAATACGTATATGGAATAAGCTGCCAGAGGACGTGATGGAGGCTGGTGCAATTGCAACATTTAAGAGGCATCTGGGTGGGTATATGAATAGGAAGGGTTTGGAGGGATATGGTCTGGGTGCTAGCAGGTGGGACTAGATTGGGTTGGGATAACTAGTTAGCATGGACGAGTTGGACCAAATGGTACATCGTTATGACTCTATGAAAAGACAGGAAATAGAGGGATATGGCCCATGTGTAGGCAGATGTGATTAATTTGGAATGGCATCAAGGTCAACACAGACATGGTGGGCTGAAAGGCCTGGTCCTATACTGTCCTGTACTATGTTCTATGCTCCAGGGGTAAAGGACCATGCAAGTTGCATTGATATTGTGAGCAAGCAAGTTGATTGGTAATGTGCATTTCTTCTGATATGTGTGTTGCAAATGATAAGAGTTGGGAGTGTTTTACTTGTCAGTGATGCTTGATACAGAATGGTGGCCCTTAGCTATAGTCATCAGTGATCTGTTTCCTGTTTGAGAAAAAAACAAACTAGAGAAACAGATATAAGTATTTGCTTTATCTATGCCATGCAGCACTCAATGCAGGAAGCTTTGAAGCCATAACGTTCACTTCTTAGCTTTCGTCCCTGCAGCTTCACCTCCGTGGCATGCAAGCCACCTTTAATGAAACTTCTTCACTGGTATATATTTTCTTTTTGGTTATTTCTGCTCTTTCTGATTGCTGGAATATTGAAAATTCAGTCTTATTCCCATTATAATTCCATGGCATCTCTTCCTTGCATAATCAAATTGTTTATCTGCTCACTTTGAACTGGCAGTCAATAAAAGCTGTCAATTATCACTACCACCATCATCATTAGTCATTTCTACTCTGCTTCTGTCATCTCATTTTATTTGCAATATTTAAATTACTATCATTCCCACACCAATGATACGATTGAACTATCAAACTTGTGTCTATTTTTCCAAATCATCATCTAACATTACAGCTTCTCCATCTTCCACTTACAACAGTGGGTCAGTAAGATCAGTTACATGCATTCTTATGAGTTGTGAATCCCTTTAACTCTAACATTATTATTCTGTACCTTTTTGTTAATACAACAGCGTTTAAGCTTTGTTAACATGATATATTCTTCCGCTAACAGAAGTGAAAAACCAAGTTATTAGGCCTCACTCTCAAAAGGAGAAAGTGAGGACTGCAGATATTGGAGATCAGAGCTTAAAAATGTGTTGCTGGAAAAGTGCAACAGGTCAGGCAGCATCAAAGGAACAGGAGAATCGACATTTCGGGCATAAGCCCTTCTTCAGGAATGAGGAGGGTGTGCCAAGCAGGATAAGATAAAAGGTAGGGAGAAGGGACTTGGGGGAGGGACGTTGGGAATACGATAGGTGGAAGGAGGTTAAGGTGAGGGTGATACCCGAAGATGGGGTGGGGACGGAGAGGTCGGGAAGAAGATTGCAGGTCAAGAAGGCGGTGCTGAGTCTGAGGGTTGGGACTGAGAAAAGGTGGGGGGAGGGGAAATGAGAAAGCTGGAGAAATCTTGCGTTCATCCCTTGTGGTTGGAGGGTTCCTAGGAGGAAGATGAGGTGCTCTTCCTCCAGGCGTCGTGTTGCCATGGTCTGGCGATGGAGGACACAAGGACCTGCATGTCCTTGGCGGAGTGGGAGGAGGAGTTAAAGTGTTCAGCCACGGGGCTGTTGGGTTGGTTGGTGCGGGTGTCCCAGAGGTGTTCTCTGAAACGTTCCGCAAGTAGGCGGCCTGTCTCCCCAATGTATAGGAGGCCACATCGGGTGCAGCGGATGCAGCAAATGATGTGTGTGGAGGTGCAGGTGAATTTCTGACGGATATGGAAGTGTCCCTTGGGGCCTTGGAGGGAAGAGAGAGGGGAGGTGTGGGCGCAAGTTTTGCATTTCTTGCAGTTACAGGGGAAGGTGCCGGGAGTGGAGGTTGGGTTGGTGGGGGGTGTGGATCTGATGAGGGAGTCATGGAAGGAGTGGTCTTTCCGGAATGCTGATCGGGATGGGGAGGGAAATATATCCTTGGTGGTGGGGTCTGTTTGGAGGTGGCAGAAATGACAAAGGATGATACGATCTATCGAGAGGTTGGTGGGGTGGTAGGTGAGGACCAGTGGGGTTCTGTCCTGGTGGCGATTGGAGAGGTGGAGTTCAAGGGCAAAGGAGCGGGAAGTGGAGGAGATGTGGTGGAGAGCATCGTCAACCACGTCTGAGGGGAAATTGCGGTCTTTGAAGAAGGAGGCCATCTGGGTTGTTCGGTATTGGAATTGGTCCTCCTGGGGCAGATGCGCCGAAGGCGAAGGAATTGAGAATATGGGATGGCGTTTTTACTGGGGCCAGGGTGGGAGGAGGTGTAATCTAGGTAGCTGTGGGAGTTAGTTGGTTTATAGTAAATGTCTGTGTTGAGTCAGTCATCCGAGATAGAGATGGAGAGGTCTAGGAAGTGGAGGGAGGAGTCTGAGATGGTCCAGGAAAATTTGAGGTCGGGGTGGAAGGTGTTAGTAAAGTGGATGAACTGTTCAACCCCCTCACGGGAGCACGAGGTAGTACTGATACAGTGATCGATGTAGCGGAGGAAAAGGTGGGGGGTGCCAGTGTAGCTGTGGAAGATGGACTGTTCCACATATCCAACAAAGAGGCAGGCATAGCTGGGGCCCATGTGGGTGCCCATGGCTACTCCTTTGGTTTGGAGGAAGTGGGAGGATTGGAAAGAGAAGTTGTTCAGAGTGAGGACCAGTTCAGTCCAGGAGGACTGAATTCATCTGCACCTCCACACACATCATTTGCTGCACCCGATGTGGCCTCCTATACATTGGGGAGACTGGCCACCTACTTACGGAATGTTTCAGAGAACACCTCTGGGACACCCACACCAACCAACCCAACCACCCCGTAGCTGAACACTTTAACTCCCCCTCCCACTCTGCCAAGGACATGCAGGTCCTTAGCCTCCTCCATCGCCAGACCATGGCAACACGACGCCTGGAGGAAGAGCACCTCATCTTCTGCTTAGGAACCCTCCTACCACAAAGGATGAATGCAGATTTCTCTAGCTTTCTCACTTTCCCTCCCCCCACCTTTTCTCAGTCCCAACCCTCAGACTCAGCACTGCCTTCTTGACCTGCAATCTTCTTCCCGACCTCTCCTCCCCCACCCCATCTCCAGTCTATCACCCTCACCTTAACCTCCTTCCACCTATCGTATTCCCAACACCCCTCTCCCAAGTCCCTTCTCCCTACCTTTTATCTTAGCCTGCTTGGCATACCCTCCTCATTCCTGAAGAAGGGCTTATGCCCGAAATGTCGATTCTCCTGCTCCTTGGATGCTGCCTGACCTGCTGCACTTTTCCAGCAACACATTTTTAAGCTCACTCTCAAAGGGCCTCAGTGTTAAAGCCTGGTCCAGATAGGATTTGAAAATCATGGTCCCAAAGCTCAACTTGGAATGCTAACATCTCTGGGACTATTTGTAGTTTACAAAGGACGGACAGGGGAGTGAATGAGTAAATTATTTTTTCTAATTAACCTGTTCAGTGATGCTATTGATGCTATGCAACTCTGGAGCAGGTGGGACTTGAACCCAGTTCAGGGGCAGAGGTACTATCACTGCCCCACAAGACAGCAACAAAAACAACACTTTTCAGTTCTCAGCCACCAAATTTGATTAATATTGGGATTAAACACGTGACATAGAACAAAATACAGGACAGCATAGTACAGGCCCTTCAGCCCATGATGTTGTGCCGAGCATTAATCTTAATTTAATTTAAACCTAACCTATATGCCCCTCAATTTACTGCTGTCCATGTGCTAAGCCCCTAATGTCTCTGACTCTACTATCACCTTTGGCATTCCACGCACCCACCACTCTCTGTAAAGAACCTACCTCTGACGTCTCCTCTATACCTTCCTCCAACCACCTTCAAATTATGACCCCTCATGACAGCCATTTATGCCCTGGGGACAAGTGTCTGGCTATCTACTCTATCTGTACCTCCCATTCCTTGTACACCTCTATCAAGTCACCTCTTTTCCTTCTCTCCAGTGTGAAAAGCCCTAGCTCACTCAACCTTTCCTCATAAGACAAGCCCCCCAATGCAGGCGGCATCCTGGTAAATCTCCTCTGCACCCTCTCTAAAATATGTACATCATTCCTCTACTGAGGAGACCAGAACAGTACACAATATTCCAAATGTGGCCTAACCAGGGCTTTATAGAGCTACAACAAAACCTCACGGCTCTTAAATTCAAACCCCTGTTAATGAAAGTCAAAACACCACACGCCTTCTAAACAACGCTATCAACTTAGGTAGCAACTTTGAGGGTTCTATGTACATGGACCCCAAGATCTCACTGTTCCTCCATGCTGCCAAGAATCCTGTCATTAACCCTGTATTCAGCATTTAAATTCAACCTTCCAAAACGAATCATTTCACATATATCCAGCTTGAACTCCATCTGCCACTTCGGTAAAAACAATGACTGCAGATGCTGGAAACCAGATTCTGGATTAGTGGTGCTGGAAGAGCACAGCAGTTCAGGCAGCATTCAAGTAGCTTCGAAATCGACGTTTCAGGCAAAAGCCCTTCATCAAGAATAAAGGCAGTGAGCCTGAAGCGTGGAGAGATAAGCTAGAGGAGGGTGGGGGTGGGGAGAGAGTAGCATAGAGTACAATGGGTGAGTGGAGGAGGAGATGAAGATGATAGGTCAAGGAGGAGAGGGTGGAGTGGATAGGTGGAAAAGGAGATAGGCAGGTAGGAACAGTTTCCTCATTTCCCCTTCCCCCACCTCACCCTAGTTCTAAACTTCCAGCTCAGCACTGTCCCCATGACTTGTCTGGACTTGTCCTACCTGACTATCTCCTTTTCCACCTATCCACTCCACCCTCTCCTCCCTGACCTATCACCTTCATCCCCTCCCCCACTCACCCATTGTACTCTATGCTACTTTCTCCCCACCCCCACCCTCCTCCAGCTTATCTCTCCACACTTCAGGCTCACTGCCTTTATTCCTGATGAAGGGCTTTTGCCCGAAACGTCGATTTCGAAGCTACTTGGATGCTGCCATCTGCCACTTCTCAGCCCAGCTCTGCAGCTTGTCAATGTCTTATTGTAGCCTACAACAGCCCTCAACACGATCTACAATACCATCAACTTTTGTGTCATCTGCAAACTTAGTAACCCACCCTTCCACTTCTTCATCCAAGTCATTTCTAAAAACTACAAAGAGCAGAAGCCCAAGAACTGTTCCCTGCTGGACACCACTAGTCATTTGCCATCTACTACCACTCGCTGTCTTCTTTCAGCCAGCCAATTCTGTATCCAGACAGCCAAATTTCCCTGTATCCCATACCTCCTAACTTCCTGTCAAGGCTTTTACATGGCCCTTGCTAGCTCTCCTCAGTCCATTTTTGAGTTCTTTCCTAGCTACCTTTTAATCCTCTAAAGCTGTGCCAGATCCTTGCTTCCTCAACCTTCGTGTTATTTGCACCACACTCTAACCATCTGAGCTAACCAGCTAGCAGATGAGGATCAATAAACAAGCTCATCGTTAATTAATGATAGCCCATGAATTACTTTTAGGAGCTTGTTAAGGTACCTACCTCTGGAAGAATTATCTTGTATGCCTTAATAAACAGTTGCTGACTTTGAGACAGTGTTAATTAAAGTCCATCTGTTTTGTTTCTACATGTTTTACTTCTGGGATTTATTTATGCCAGTGCAAGTGTGAGGTATTAGTTTTAAAATCATAGTATAGTGAGTTTGTTTCCTGGCCCTCTAGTCCAAATGAATTTTAAAATATTGTCTCAAGAGCCATCGTTATGAGAGGCATGGATAGGATAAATAGACAAAGTCTTTTCCCTGGGGTCAGGGAGTCCAGAACTAGAGGGCATAGGTTTAGGGTGAGAGGGGAAAGATATAAAAGGGACCTAAGGGACAACTTTTTCATGTGTATAAAATGAGCTTCCAGAGGAACTGGTGGAGGCTGGTACAATTGCAACATTTAAAAGGCATTTGGATGGACATATGAATAGGAAGAGTTTGAAGCGATATGGGCCAGGTGCTGACAGGTCGGACTAGATTGGGTTGGGATATCTGGTCAGCATGAAAAGGTTGGCCAAAAGGGTCTGTCTCCATGCTGTACATCTCTATGAATCTATGTTAATACACATGTCTAAGATTTGTAATAATCCAAAGGCAGATTTCCAACCTGACTTTGAAAATCCAGACCAACATTTCAGATCAATGACCTTTCACCAGAACTGGGAAAAGTCAGAAATGAAATCGGTTTTAAGCAGGTGAAGTAGGTAACATTGGAAAAATTGAAGTCTCTGATAGGGTTGGAAGATAAAAGTATTAAGTGTACAAAGTGTTTACTTATATCATTATCAATCCCTTTCAAAGTGTCCAGAGGAGGTGTGAATGTTGGAGAGATGAAATGCTGTTCCTATAGATTGTATTGAGCTTCATTGGGAAAATGATAGACAGGCCAAAGTGGGAGCAAGTGAGAGAATTAAGCCACAAATGCACAGGGCCATGTTTGATAACTGAACAGAGACAGAGCCCTTTAGATTCTTTTCAATAATTGATACATGGAGTCAGTGGATATCTCCATGATAGACATGTTGCTAAATGCCCTGGAATAATAGTTAGGCTTTCTCTTGTTGGCGATGGTCATTACTTGATACAAATTGTCCTTTCCACTTATTACTTCAAGTCTGAGTGTTATCTGGTCTTTGCTGTATGCAGGGCATAAAGCTTCAGTGTCTGTGAATTTGCAAATGAAATTGAAAACTATATGATCATCAGCTAACATCTCCCCTTCTGACCTTGTTAAGAGGGAAGGTCATTGAGGAAGCAACCGAAGAGGGTCCAAAGTTAAAAATCACACAACACCAGGTTATAGTCCAACAGGTTTAATTGGAAGCACTAGCTTTTGGAGCGACACTCTTTCATCAGATGGTTGTGGAGGACACAATTGTAAGGCACAGAATTTAGAGCAAAAACTTACAGTGTGATGTAACTGAAATTATATATTCAAAAAATACCTTGATTGTCTGTTGAGTCTTTCATCTGTTTGAATACCATGATAGTTTCACTTCTTTCATGTGTAAATCACAAAACCTTGTTTTAAAAGTTGCATTTTCAGGTTAGCTGTAACAACTGGTGTTAGCTAGACAATATGTTAAAGGTAAAAACAATGACTGCAGATGCTGGAAAGCAAATACTGGATTAGTGGTGCTGGAAGAGCACAGCAGTTCAGGCAGCATCCAACGAGCAGCGAAATCGACGTTTCGGGCAAAAGCCCTTCATCAGGAATTATTCCTGATGAAGGGCTTTTGCCCGAAACGTCGATTTCGCTGCTCATTGGATGCTGCCTGAACTGCTGTGCTCTTCCAGCACCACTAATCCAGTAATATGTTGAAGGTGTTAGCCCCCTGTGTTCTCTGTCTATGCCATGATGTTTGGATTGATTCTAATCTAAAAAGTGAGATAACAGTTTTACATGAATTCATGCAGTTATTGAGCAAAATATAATGTAACTCTGCAAGTACAAATGCACCGAACAAAATATGTGTGCATGTGGGTCTTTCTGTCTGTCTGTGTGTCTGTCTGTCTGGGTTGAGGATTGTGAGTGTGTGAGAGAGTGTATATGTGTGTGTAGTGAGTGTAGAGTGTCTTAAGTCTGTGAGGAGGTGCATGTGGGAGTGTGTGTGTGTCTGGAGTGGAAGGTTGTGAGTGTCTGTGAGAGAGAGTGTATATGTGTTTGCGTGAGTGGAGAGTGGTCTAAGTCTCTGAGAGGATACCTGTGTGAGTATGGGAGTGTGTGTGTGTCTGTAAGGGTCTGCGTGAGCGTGTGTGTGTAGGAGTGTCTGTGTGTATAGTGCAATGGTGGTCACCTGTAATGTGACATGAACCCAAGGTCCCAGTTGAGGCCTTCTCATGGGTACCGAACTTAGCTATCAGCCTCTGCTCGTGCACTTTTCGCTGCTGCCTGTCTCGAAGTCTGCCTTGGAGGATGGTCACCCGATGGTCCGAGGTCGAATGTCCTGGACCACTGAAGTGTTCCCAACTGGGAGGGAACACTCCTGTCTGTTGATTGTTGTGCGGTGTCCACTCATCCATTGTCGTAGCCTTTGCTCGGTTTCCCCAATGTACCATGCCTCAGGGCATCCTTGCCTGCTATGTACAAGATAGACAATGTTGGCTGAGGCACATGAGTACCTGCCACGTATAAGTTGGGAGGTGTCCCCACGTATAATGGTCCACACTCTGACATGTCTTGCAGTGCCTACCATGACAGGGTTGTGTGGTGTTGTCCTGAGAGCCAGGCAGCTTGCTACAAACAATGATTTGTTTGAGGTATGGCGGTTGTTTAAAGGCGAGCAGTGGAGGTGTGGGGAAGGTCTTGGTGAGGTGCTCGTCCTCATTGATAATGTGTTGTAGGTCACGAAGAACATGGTGTAGTTTTTCAGCTCCTGGGAAGTACTGGACAACGAAGGATACCCTGTCGGTTGCAGCACGTGTCTGTCTCCTGAGGACGTCATTACAGTTCCTTGCTGTGGCACATCAGAACTGGCGGTCAATGAGTTGAGCATTGTACCCAGTTCTTGTGAGGGCATCCCTGTGTATGTGTAGGGCTTGTCCATAGGGGTTGGCTGTTTTAATATGTTTTGGGTGGAAGCTGGAGAAGTGTAGCATTGTGAGGTTATCTGTGGATTTGCGATAGAATGGGGTAGTGAGGTGTCCAAGAATGAGACAGATAGTCGAGAGTAATCAATGGTGAGTTTGATGGTGGGATGAAACTTGTTGATGTCACTGTGTAGTTTTATCAGTTACTCCACACCATGGGTCCAGAGAAACAAAATGTCTTCAATGTACCTGGTGTATAGTGTGGGTTGGAGATCCTGCGTAGAGAAGAAGTCTTGTTCTGGTGTGTTGGCTTTGTACCTTTGGAAGGCAGTAGAAGTCATCTACATGAGAAGTACATGGGATGAAGCCGCGTAGGGATCTCTGCAGGACTGGATCCAAAGTCCTGATCAATGTGTTTAATTCACGGGTATGTTGTAGAGTCATAGAGTCATAGAGATGTACAGCATGGAAACAGACCCTTCGGTCCAACCTGTCCATGCCGACCAGCTATCCCAACCTAATTTAGTCCCACCTGCCAGCACCTGGCCCATTTCCCTCCAAACCCTTCCTATTCATATACCCATCCAAATGCCTCTTAAATGTTGCAATTATACCAGCCTCCACCACTTCCTCTGGCAGCTCATTCCATACACATATCACCCTCTGCGTGAAAAAGTTGCCCCTTAGGTCCCTTTTATATCTTTCCCCTCTCACCCTAAACCTCTGCCCTCTAGTTCTGGATTCCCCGACCCCAGGAAAAGACTTTGCCTATTTATCCTATCCATGCCCCTTATAATTTTGTAAACCTCTATAACGTCACCCCTCAGAGTCCGACGTTCCAGGGAAAACAGCCCCAGTCTGTTCAGCCTCTCCCTGTAGCTCAGTTCACTTCCTTGCAGGAATCTGTTCTATTCTGAATGACGATGGTTCCCCCTTTATCTGCTGGTTTGATGTGCTGGTCCAGAGCACTACATGAATGTTCAGTTTACATTGGTTTATCTTTCTGAATCTATCCAATTTACTATCTTCATAATGCCACACAACACTGTCCTCAGCACTTTGTCTCAAAAAGGATCATGGAGTAGTCAGTTGCATCTGAAACATGTAGATATATTGGTTCTCTCACCATCTGCTGTTGTCCCAGTCAGGCAACTATATCTATGTCAGACTCTCTCAACTCCATCAGTGCTTTGCTGCTGAATCAGTCTTGCTGATGGGCATTGAAGTTTCCCATCCAGAGTACATTTATGCCTGTTCTCGCCATGAACAGCTGAAGATGGGTGGTAGGTGACAATTAACAGGTAAAACAGAGCCATTGAATGGTGGAGGAGGAGCCTGGGGCATTGGCTGTAAAGTATGATTCTATGAGATCAGCTGTTATAAGTGGATAAACTATGTGGCAACTTTCCAAATGTTGGTACTAGTCCACAAATGATGTTGAGAATGACTGTGACATCAATTTCAGCTGGATGTGAGTTTGTCATGAAAAACTCAGGAGGTCTGGAAAATATTCAGCCTGGAGTCCAGTTTCCAGTCGTGTGGTGCAAGAATCTGGTTTTGGGAGCACTACTGTTTGTCATTTTTATAAATGATTTAGACGCAGTCATAGGTGGATGGATTAGTAAATTTGCCGATGACACTAAAGTTGGTGAAGTGGTGGACAGTTTGGAAGAATGTTACAGATTACAGGGGGACTTAGATGAACTGCAGGATTGGACTGAGAGATGACAAATGGAGTTCAATGCAGCTAAATGTGAGGTGATGCACTTTGGGAAGAATAACAGGAAGGCAGAGTACTGGGTGAATGGAAAGAATCTTGGTCATGTGGATGTGCAGAGGGATCTTGGAGTCCATGTACATAGATCCCTGAAAGTTGCCACCCAGATTGATAGTGCTGTTAAGAGGGAATACAGTGTGTTAGGTTTCATTTGTAGAGGGATTGAGTTCCGGAGCCAAAATATTATGCTGCAACTGTACAAAACGCTGGTGAGGCCACACTTGGAATATTGTGTACAATTCTGGTCGCCATATTTCAGGAAGGATGTGGAAGCATTGGAAAAGGTGCAGCGGAGATTTACCAGGAATTTGCCTGGTCTGGAGGGAAGGTATTATGAGGAAAGGCTGAGAGACTTGAACCTGTTCTCATGGGCAAGAAGAAGGCTCAGTGGGGATTTGATAGAGACATACAAGATGATCAGAGGATTAGATAGGGTAGACAGTGAAAGTCTTTTTCCTAGGATGATGACATCAGCTTGTACGAGGGGGCATAACTATAAATTGAGAGATGATAGATTTAAGACAAATGTCAGAGGCAGATTCTTTACTCAGAGTGGTAAGGGTGTGGAATGCCCTACCTGCCAATGCAGTTAACTCAGCCACATTAGGGAGATTTAAACAATCCTTGGATGAGCATATGGATGATGACGGGATGGTGTAGGGGATGAGCTGCGAATAGTTCAAGGGTCAGCGCAACATTGGGTGCCGAAGGGCCTGTTCTGCGCTGTATTGTTATATGTTCTATGTCTGACAACATCTGTGGAGGGAAAGCAGAGTTAATGTTTCAGGTCCAGTGACCCTTCCTCAGAATTGATTGTGGTTGGGAAAGGTTAGTATATATGTTGAAAATGGGATGGGGAGGGAGGTGGGGGAGAGTAAACAATACTTGAAGGTGGATTCCAAAGAGAGAGAATAACAGTTGGAAAAACAAAAGAATAGGTAAAGGTCAGCCTGGGGGAACCAATAGCTTCTAATGGAGATAACTAGTAACTGACAATTGTTTGCTTGTGGTCACAGCCCATGTGATGACAAGGCCTAGTGTGTAGTGTTGGGTAAGGACGTGAGAGAAGATGCTCAGGCCCTAAAATTATAGCCTTCAGGATTCAACATTTCAGTCAATAGAGGTCCCAAGTGAAAAATGAGATGCTGTTCTTCCAGTTTGTTCTGAGCTTTGTTGGAACACTGCAATAAACCCAAGACAGAAGTTGGCCAGGGAACAGGATGGTGTGTTGAAGTGGTAGGCAACAGGAAGCTCAAGGTCATTTTTGAGGATAGCATGCGGTGTTCTGAAAAGCAGTCTTATAGTCTCCACTTCAACTCCCCAGCGTAGAGCAGACCACATTGTGAGCAGCGAATGTAGTAGACTGGATTGAGTCAATCAAGAGATTGGGCTCCATCTCCACCTATCATTTACACCTCCCCTATCCTCCCCCATCTTCATATATACCAACCTTTCCCAGCCGCAACAAGTTCTGAAGAAGGGTCACTGGACCCAAATGTTAACTCTGCTTTCTCTTCACAGATGCTGTCAGACCTGCTGAGTTTTTAACAGCAATTTCTGTTTTTGTTTCTGATTTCCAGTATCCACAGTTTTGTTTTGTGATTTTGTCATGTCTAATGCCTGGGTTGATGCCAGATTTTCTGCCAATTTTATTCTTGTTATCATGTTTTGGCATGACTGAATTCCATGTTGCTATTGATCAAAAGTCACATAGTGAATTGGGAATTTAAATCGGATTCCCTTCCCTGAGGGTATAGGTGAAATAGTTGAGCCTTTGTAACAATCTGGCGGCTTCATTGTCTTCATTATCAAAAGTCAACTATTTTTATTCAGTTTAAATTGCCCAGCTGCAGTGGGGGACTTGAACTCCTGTCTCTGGATTACTAGTTTAGTAATATAACCACTAACTCCATTTTCTTAAAACTAACATTTAGTTGTTTGAAAACATTATTCAAGTTATGTAGGTAATGATCTCATTGTTCAAATGTTGTCAGCGACCCACTACTGTATTACATTAAAACTCCTAGATGTCATTTCAAATTTAATTAAACTTCCCTTACTGATGACAAAGAAGTTCATAACATTGTTTATAACATACTATTCTATCTTAGAATAAGTTGAATACTATTAATCAAGAAACTATCAGAACTATGGGAATCATAAAATGAAACAATAGCACAACCACTCAACAGAACAAGGGCAGAAAGTTTAGGGAAATATCATTGCCTGAAGGTTTTTTTCCCCAAGTCACAAGCCATCTCTACTTTGTATATTGCTAATTCCCATCACCATATTGGGGTAAAATCATGGAACTTCTTCCCTAACAAAGCTGTTAGCCTGTACCTCCAAATAAACCTGTTTTGACTTTAACCTGTTGTTGTGTGACTTTTAACTTTGTCCTTCCCAGTTCAACACTGGCATCTCAACATCGTGGTTATTCTTGTAAGGAGGCCAAAGAAAAACTGTCAGCTAGAAATTAAGAGTGTGCCTTTTTATATCCACAAATCAGACTCTGCTATGTTATTGGCGAGCTGGCAGCTAATTTATTCATGGCTCTGAAGGGGAAAAAAGATATACCTTTGAAAAAGGAAAATGGGTCAAAGAATTCTTTATTACTTCAGTTGCAGGGGCAAAAGGTGCAGGACCAATGAGTATCTTCCATCCCACAATGGTGCCGTCCTTCCAAAATCTTTTCCTATGATTTATCCAAATGTTGAGTATAATTCCTTCAGTTTTCATACATGAGATACTGGTTGGCTTTGAGTGGAACACTCCCCAGACAGCATTCAGATAAGACTGACAAGATGTCAAAACTGTGCTCAGAACAACTTGCTGCTCACTTCAACCCTATTTGCCCACTGTCACCTTAAGTTAAAATCAGGGTTAAAATAAGATGCAGGGTTGATGGGGTGGTGCTTGCAGACTCGATCCATGTGATTATATGATGAAACTGCTTCAAAACATTTTTTAAAAATTGGATTTGCATTGCAAATATTGCAGATAAATATTTAAATGTAAAAGGCATTAGTGCCAATCACAGGCAGAGAGCTGTGGAGGAATGGGGTTCAGTAAATAAGAAACCTGGAATTAAATGCAAAACATTAGTCAGTGTCTCGTTTTTAACTCTCAAGCATGTTGATGGCCTCGTGATACAATCTCAACTCCTGTATTTAAAGGGACACATGAAATATGTAATTTTAACAAAGCAATTTTGGAATGAAGAGTCAATCTTATAACAAAGTTAAGATGCCCTGCCTCAACAATGCCACCTGGATATGCTAGTGGGAGCTGTGAGATCCCAGAGGGAGATCAGAAGTACAAGAATATTAATCTTTTGCACCACTTTCACATCTTGTCCATTATTGAATTATGGCTGGCAAGTGACATTTTGTATTATTTTATGATGAATGGGAAAACATGAATTGAAGGCAACCAATGGGATCTGTGTGAAGGTTGCCTGGTTCTTGGCAGATTGCTCTGCTCTGTGTTAGGACCATACGAGTTGGAGTTATAGGCTGCAAATGTGTTTTTTAAATGTGGTTGTTGCACAAACGCATAAGAAGAGCATAAATGAACCTCAATAATCAGAGCTTCTCAGGTGGGAATGTGCACTCCTGATGCCTACATTACCTTCTTCTTCATCATCATCATCTTTCTCCTCCTTCACCTCCTCCTTCTACCCATCCTCCTCAGAGTCTTTCAAACTGGCTTGCTCTGTACCTTATGCCTGATCCCCCTATGGGTCCAAAACTCAATGCTATGCATTGTTGTGGCAGGCAAAGCACACTGCATGGACGAATCATTCAGGAGATCCTCTAATGAATTGATGACTCTACCCGAACAGTTCAGGCATACAAAGTGTCTCCTCAGCATGCCAATGACCTACTCAATGACATAGCTGATGGTAATGTGACATCTTTACATCACTTCTGGGCTTGAATCCTTTGATTTCCAGTCAGTATCGTCAACCACATTTGTTGACACTTGTCACTCAGCTGACTCTTTTTAAAGTTCTAAAGAGCCCTGGCTGCAGCAGCATGACAGCATCAAGTTAGCTGCCTGGGAATCTCTCCACACACACTCAAACATCTTTTTGATAAAATACTTGCAGATTTATAGACTGGAAACTCTTCAGGTTGATAACTAGTCCTGATGGATTTATGGGTGCCTTAATTGCCACATGAATGTAATGGTGATGCTAGGTACCTGTTGGAAATCAAATAGACTTGCAAACCTAGTCGGCTGCTTCTTATTTTGTAACATCCCAAACAGACTTTTGATGTAATTTATGGCCATGAGAAATAAGACATTAATTGAAAGTTTCATACTTCTCTGCTGCCAATTGTAAGGTCCTATTATTGTCTCTCGTATGTGCCCTAGAAGGATCCAGAAGGTTAAAAAGAAGAGAGCGCTGGTAACTCTGACAGCCACTAGTCAAATCTGGGCACTACGTCCAGCCTCCACCAATTGCTCTGACAGCTCATTCCATACACGAACCACTCTGTATGAAGAAGTTGCCCCTTGGGTCCCTTTTATATATTTCCCCTCTCAGCCTAAACCTATGCCAACTAGTTCTGGACTCTCCCCAGCCCAGGGAAAATGCCTTGTCTATTTATCCTATCCATGCCCCTCATGATTTTACAAACCTCTACAAGGTCACCCTCCAAAGCTCCAGGAAAAACCGTCCCAGCCTATTCAGCCTCTCCCGAAAGCTCAAACCTGCAACTCGGCAACATCCTTGTAAACCTTTTTCTGAACCCATTCAAGTTTCACAACATCCTTCCAATAGGTTAACCTGGTACAATCAGGGAACCCTGGCTGACAGTTATAAACAGGAGTGTCAGAAGCTCTGCTCATTTTGAGAGCTGGCTCTTAGGAAGCTGGGCCAGCATCAAGGACTCATCACCTGTAAATAAAGGGTGACTTGGTGATGGGATACTGGCCTCTCTGGAGTTATTTCATTATCCATCTATGTCTTAAATACAGGATTAAGAAGCTTTTTTAAATAATAGATGATAACTAAGAAAGCAATAAGGGAGAAGAAGATGAAATGAGGGTAAGCAGCTAGTAATAGAAAAGAAGATTGTAAGAGTTTTTTTAGATTTACAGAAAGTAAGAGAGAGACAAGAGTGGACATGGGATGTGAGAAAATGAAGCTGGAGAAATAACAATGGGGAACAAAGAAATGGCAGAGGAACTGAATAAGGTTACATTAGTTTTCAGTGGAAGACATCAGTAGCATACCAAACTTCAACAGAGTTGGGAGCAGGGGTGAGTATAGTGGCCATCACTAAGGAAAAGGTGTTGAGGAAGCTGAAACATCTGAAGGTAGATAAATAACCTGAACCAGGTGGACTACATCTCAAATTCTGAAGGAGAAAGCCGTGGAGATTTCAGAGGCATTGGTGGTGATCTTCCAGAAATCACTGGAGTCAGGGAGTGGTGGAGAGGACTGGAAAGTGGCTAAGCCCTGTTAAGGGAGGGAGGCAGAAGACGACAGGAAATTATAGGCCTATTTCCCTAACCCCTGACATCGGTAAGATTTTAGAGTCTATTATGATGGATGAGATTGTGAAGTACTTGGAAGTGCATGGTAAAATAGAGCTGAGTCAACATAGCTTCGTCAAGAGGAGATCATGTCTGACAAATCTGTCAGAATTCTTTGAGGAAGTAATGAACAAGTTTGGCAAAGGAGAGCCAGTGGACGTGAATTATTTCGATTTCCAGAAGACCTTTGAAAATATGCAGGACCAAGGGCTGCTAAATAAGGTAAGAGCACATGGTGTTAGGAGACGGGTACTGGCATGGCTAGAGGATTGGTTGACAGGCAGAAGGCGGACAGTGGGGATAAACAAAACTTGTTTTTCAGGATGGCAGCCAGTGACTAGTGAAGTCCCACTGGGGTCAGTGTTGGGACCACAACTAATTACATTAACAAACTAGCATGTGGAAATGAAGGCATTGTTACTAAGTTTGCAGATGACACAAAGGTGGAAGGACAGGTAGTGTTGAGGAGGTGGGGAGGCTGCAGAAGGACTTGGACAGGCTAGGATAGTGGACATAGAAATGGCAAATGGAACACAATGTGGGAAAATGTGGTGGGAAGAATAGAGGTGGGAAGAATAGAGGTGTTGACTGACTATTTTTCTAAAAGGGGAAAGATTTTGGAAACCTGAAGGATAAAGTTACTTACGAATTCTAATTCAGCAATCTCTTTAGGTTAACTTGCAGGTTCAGGTTGGCAGATAGAAAGACAAATGCAATGTTGGTGTTCATTTTGAGAGGGCAAGAATATAAGAACAGATGTTCTGCTAAGGCTGCAGCAAACTCTCATCAGACTATATTTGGAATATTGTAAGCAATTTCAGGCCCCATATGTAAGGAAGAAAGGCTTTTGGTGGGAGTGCAAAGGAGTTTGACAAGAATGATCCCAGGGTTGAAAGGCTTGTCAAATGAGCGATTGAGGATGCTGGGTCTGTACTCGATGGAGTATAGAAAAATGCGAGGGAGATCGCAATTGAAATTTGTAGCACACTGAAAGACCTGGATAGAGTAGCTGTGGAGAAGATATTCCACTAAATCAAGAGACTAAGACCCATAGGCACCACCTCAGAATAAAGGCACTACCTTTTAGAACTGAGATGGGGAGCAAATTCTTCCACTAGATGGATGTGATTCTGTGGAAGTCATTGCTATAGAAAGCTAAGAGGCTAAGTCACTGTATGTATTTAAGACAGAGGTAGGTTATTGATTAATAAGAGGACCAAGGGTTACAGGGTGAAGACAAGAGAAGAGAGTTGAGAAACATATTAGCCATGATTGACTGGTGGAGCAAACTGATGGGCTGAATGACCTAGTTCTTCTCCTATTTCTTATGGTCTTTAGATCAATTATCAAGACCAATAAATTTATCCAGAAGACATTATTAAAAATGTTAATATGTTGGTATAATCCAATGTCTAATGCCAAACTTACTTCGTTGTTTATGTTAATCTTGAACACTGGATTTAATGTCAACTTTTAAAAAGTATATCCCAACTGAGATTGTCACGACTTGAACTGTTTTGGTAACTGTGATTTATTCATTTATCACTTGGCTTACAGTGAAAATCTCCAGATTTAAGGTGTTGATTTGTCTCATCCTTCTTATTTATTCTTTTATTTGGCAGAAATAAGCATTTTTGTTCAAATAACTCTGTCCTTTGGAAAATCTGAAAGTCATGCTTTTTGTTCAGGGGAAGGCTGCTTTTTTTTTACAGAATAAACAAATAGCCACTATTTCCCAGTTGTCCTACTAATATTGCACAGTGAGATTTCTACCCTGAGAAAAGATATTTAATCTTTTCCCTTTCCTTCACAAAACTGAAGACATTTGGAAAATAATAAATGTCAAAACTGGCATTACTTCATACATGTCATTAATGAACAAACTGTTAATTTCCCAAACACAACCCTAAAGAAACAATTTTGTAGCTTTTAAATCCTCTTGGCAAAGTAAGATATCAATGGGAACTGACAATGGTACAACCAACCCAACACGAAAGTTTCCTTTGAGCATACGGCTTTAATAGATTGGAACAGCTATTAGAAAATAGTTTAGCTCAATCTAGAGCTTCAATTAAGATAAAAGATCAGCTACTGCCATTTGCTTACATAGTAGTACAACAAAACTGTCAAACAAAGTGCAATTAATTGGATAGTTCTCCTGAAGAGCTGATACAAATATTAAAGTTCGAGCGGTGTTCTTCTGCAATGTATCATACTCTGCTAGAAACTGAACCCCTGTGGCGCATTCTTGACCACTGTAGACTAAAGCCACATTAATAGATTTTTTTTGTTACAAATACAGTTCTACTGTTGGAAATCTCTGCTCAAATACATTTTAAAGAATGGGCATACAAACAGCAATTCTAGTGTCAAGGTATTTATGTTTTCCTACTAATTTGACACCGAGTCCCACTTCACATATTTACAATCACAACAACCGTCTCCAAAAAAGTAATTCATTGCATAAAATTATTTGAAGCATTTCAAAATGATAAGGCAAGAGGTTCATGCAAATGCTATTTATTATTCCCTTTAGACATGGATTGCCATCTGTGCAATCTTTGAACAGGCTTTCCTTTTTTTTATAAACATTAACAAGGTAGTGAAGTCTGTGTGTTTTTTTCTCTAGATTTCCAGCCAATTTTCCAATTACCAGCAGGTTTGTTTTTCCATCCTGTATTATGATGTTCACAGTAAAATATCAAACTGGGTCAAGTTGAGTTGTTCCTATGACTGTAAAACAATTGGCACTTCAAAAAGATGTTTAGTGGCACCAATCAGGAACAAAGCAGTTTGCCATGGAGGTTCACTCCAACAAAAAGGGTAGATTTCAGTTGGGGTTCTCCTGTTCATTTATTAAAGTTTTGGAAGAAACAACAACAAATGTCCCCGAACCTTCATTATATTATCTGGAGACATCTGCCTTTTGGACAAGGCAATATATCCCTTCTAGATCTGTTGCACTTTGTATTAATTATGTGGGGCCCCATCAATACTCCAAAGATGTATTTCTTCTTGACTCCAAGGATTTCAAACAGAGTTCCAGTGGCTGTTTTGCTTTGCAAGGCAAAGTTGAATTTTATTGATACATTCTTCCAAATGTGAATGGTCCACACTAGCCTTGTCTATGTGAAATAAAAACAGAAAATGCTGCAGAAACTCAGCATATCTTGCAATGTTGGAGAGGAGAGAAACTGAGTTAATGTTTTGAGTCCAATGACTCTTCAGAACTCTTAAGAGTTCTATAGGTGAGACTAGTTAGACTGAAAATTTTAACTCTCTTTTTCTCTCTATAGACACTGCCAGACCTGTTAAAGATTATCAGCATTTTCTGTTTTTATTTCAGAACTCCAGCATCTGTATTACTTTCTTTTTATCTGTGTGCATGGTTTCATTCCTGGTAGTTAGGTCTCCTGCATGGTAATACAGTGGAAGGAAATACTGCACTATATTGGTATTTGTTTTGAAGATTCTTTTTAGGAATACACATGACAAGTATAACCTATCATGAAACCACCATTGACATTAAATGGGTAACCATTATTAAATGAGTAAACTATAAGGGAGGGAAATAGAGCAACAAATGGGGATAGGTCAATGTTTCACAGCAGAATGTAAAATAATTCACTATAGAAAAAGTTGTGAACTGATCTGATGACTGAATTGGTGAAAGAGAAATTAAAACATAAATTTCAAGGATGTAGTTGAGAAAAGTAGTACTGAAATAAAGCTAGGAACAGTTAGAGTCATTGGGTCATTGAGATGCACAGCATGGAAACAGACCCTTCAGTCCAACTCGTCCATGCTGACCAAGGTTCATAAATACATCTAGTCCCATGTGCCAGCATTTGGCCCCGATCAATTATATTTCATTGGTCAAAAGAAATGCCTCAAGAACAGAGATCAGGGCAGAATTTTACTGGCAAGCTGGAAGTCAATCTGTCAATATGAAATGCACTGAACCCTCCATTCCATTTAAGAATGCTGGATGGGCTTTCATGCTGCCACTGGTAAGGCAACTCTTTGACCTTGATAGCATCACTAAGCAAGGAGAAGGCTAGGGAGTGTCCAGTTTGAGATGCCCTTGAAGGGCAAGTCAGAAATCTATTTGTTCTGCCAAGGTCTGGCAGGCAGGACCCAGCAATCTGAGAGGTTTGCCCTTTAATCAGGTGGTGGCGACAACAGAGTCCACTTTTGCCATCGGGGTGCCCTTTTCCAGGGTCATGCACAAAGGAAACCAAGGCCTCCCACCGTCCCCTACCCTAGAAAACCACTGGAAGTCCACCTCTGTTAATCTCTCCACTGAGCAAGATGTAATTTCAATGCAAATAATTTACTGGCCAACAAAAATGACTGCCTATAGACCAAATTGGTCTATAGCAGGTTGCTATTGTTGTCATTGCTAAACATATCCCCTAGTAAAGGAAACCTATTCGGTTTCCCTCCACATGCCTTTTGCCAATGCTTTCCTGCAACTTTTGTCTCAGAGCCAACCTTCAATAAGCAGGTAAAAAAACTCAGCTTTCAACAGGAGAATCTAAAGGTCAGATGAGAAGAAAAATAACTTCCAAAAAACAATATTCTCCATTCTGAAGACACTTACTGACCAGAGTTCCCAATATAGATTTAATATCTGACAATTAATGCCTCTTCACCGCCTTCTACAGGAAGACTTTTAAAATGATATAATCTTGATTTCAATGCGAAGGAATTTCACTCAACAAATTCATTTGTATATACGAACTGTTTTTTTTCTATTTCTGGTTGGATCTTTGGACTTCATTTTCTACATCTCAAAGTTGTATGTATCTGTTCAGAGTACTGTAAATGTACTGCTTATAATAGAGTAAATTTTAAAAGATTAGCTTTGTTGCTTTGTCTTTCTCACATATATTTTATCATACGTAAAACTGCACATGCCCTGTCACGACATATGATTTATAAGAATAAAGAATATATTGAAAATTACAGGGCCAATGTTTGCATGGTGATAATGTGCTGTTGGTAAGTATTCCAGAGACCCAGGCTAATATTCTGACTACATAAATTCAAACGCCACAATGGCTGCTGGTAAAATTTAAATGCAAATAAGCACAAAAGTCCCAACCATCCTTGGAGATACATCACCATTCTTCCATTGATCAAAATCCTGGAACTCCTTTCCTAACAGCACTCTAGGTATTCCCACAGTCTAGAAGCAGACCATTCAGCCCAGCAAGTCCACACCAAACCTATGAAGAGCGTTTCACCCACTCTATCCTACCCTACCCTATCCCTGTAACTCTGCATTTCTGATGGCCAATCCACCTAGCCTTCACATCCCTGGATACTATGAGCAATTTTCCACAAAACCTGCACATATTTAGACTGTGGGAGGAAATTGAAACTGTCACAAAGCTGGTCTGTTTTCTAAAAGCTTTTCCTTCTTCTCAAGTTTACCGAGTCCTTGACTTTTTTTCAGAGGAGTCATAAAACAGCTCAGGTACTGAGTCGTTTGAAGTGGTACAGAGATGAAAAGGGTATTACAAGGCCTTTTTTTATCTACATAAAAAAATGAGTCTTCAGGCCAAAGCTTTTACATTTTAGAAGTAGCCTGTATCGTCAAAGGGACATGGCCAGTCTCTCTAGCTGTGCAGTTTAGTTCAGAACTTTAGCTAGTTAAGTTCAGTGGTGGTGTGTGTAAAGAAAGGTTGCTCACCTGAGTTGCGACTGGAACTTCCCTCTCTCTCATTCTGCCTTTCTAACTTCAACCTGTGTTTAAGGGGTTTGTTTATTTTGACTGTTGAGTATTTTCGGAACAGCATAATTGAGTCTATTTTGGATTGACTGAGTTTTGTGTGTATTTTGTACTTGTTTCTTTGTGTCGCATTCCATAATTTTGTGAATTAATTTTTGTCTGTTTTAAAACCTGGTAGTCAACCTAGCTAACTTACACCTGGTAATTTTTACTCTACACTTCGCGAAACAAATAGCAAAGTTACGATCTGGGCTGCTTGCTTAAGAATGTTTGAGTGGTCTGGCCTAATCCATAACAGAGCACCTGGTGAAAAGCCAGGTAGACGTGGGAAGAATGTGCAAACTCCATATAGGCAATCGCCGAAGTATGGAATCGAACCTGGGTCCT
Organism: Chiloscyllium punctatum; assembly: GCF_047496795.1. Classification (NCBI taxonomy): domain Eukaryota; kingdom Metazoa; phylum Chordata; class Chondrichthyes; order Orectolobiformes; family Hemiscylliidae; genus Chiloscyllium; species Chiloscyllium punctatum. The sequence continues at coordinate 56,911,351 of NC_092763.1, read as the reverse complement.
GGTGCTATGAGGCAGCCATGCTAACCACCATACTGCCAAAGGATTGCAACAGTTCACTATCAACTTCCTCAAGACAACCAGAGAAGGCAAGAAATACTAGCCAAGCCTATGATGCCCATTAACCATGAACGAAAAAATAAACACCAAATTCACTTACTCTTCTTTGGAACTGTCGTCTTTATAAAGATTAATTGGATTCAAAACATTAATTCTCTTCACAGATGACCCAAACAGAATGCTAACAGTTCAGCAAGTGGGTGGCCTAGCTGTTCAACCTGGAATTTGTGATTTTTGAGAAGATTTGTGGGAAGATTTGTAGTTCAGATTGAGCTTCAGGTGTAAGTTTGCTCATTGAGCTGGAAGGTTTGTTTTCAGATGTTTCGTCACCATACTGGATAACATCATCAGTGAGAATCAGGTAAAGCGCTGGTGTTACGTTCCGCTTTAAAGTTATGTGTCTTGCTTTCCTAAGGTGTGTGATATCATTTCAGGTAATTATCCTGCATTATAAGGTTTTAGTAGAAACAGGATGGGCAAAAAGCATGGGGGAGCTGGAGCAGTCTTGCTCAAAAATAGTATCATTGCCCTTGAACGAGAAGCAATTCTTGAATTAGAATCTATATGGCTGTAAGTGAGAAACAAGAAGGGAGCAATGACCTTATTGGGTATTTATTATAGCCCTCCAGATAGTGGAGGAAAGAGAAGAGATCATTTGCAGGCAGATTATGGAAATGTGCAGGTCAAGTAGGGCTGTGATAGTTGGTGATTTAAGTTACCCTAAGGGAAACTGGACAAAAAATAGAGTGTAGCACATGGAAGGGGAGGAATTCCTGCAATGTGTGCAGGAGAACTTTCTGGAACAGTATGATTCCAGTCCTACCAGGGAAGGAGCTGTGCTGTATCTGATTCTGGGAAATGAAGTATGCTAAATGGAGTAGGGGAGCATTTGGGAAATAGCAATTGTCATATAATAAGATTCAATATTAAATTGGAAAAGGACAACAATCAGTCAAGGATTAAGACCTTAGACTGGAAAAGAGTGCATTTCAAGTGTCTGACAGTTAAATGGGAGTGCATTGATTGATTGAAAACACGTTTTGGTCAATAAAACAGTGGTCAGAAAATGGGAGAATTTCAAAAGGAAAACGAAAAGGGTGTAAACTAAGTACAGACTCATGAAAAATAAGCCCAAAGCTAGAGTACACTGGATGTCTAAGGATATTGATTTATAAAAAAGAGGAAGAAACTGGAGGCATGTGGTATATACCCGCATAAGAATAGCAATAGAAATCAAGAAGAGGATCTCCAATGTAGGAAAAGCTCATGTTAGAATATAGAACATAGATCAATACAACGCAGAACAGGCCTTTCGGCCCTCGATGTTGTGCCTACCAATGAATTATTCTCAGCTCGTCCCCCTACACTACCCCAAAACTATCCCACGTTGGAATAAGGAACACTGAGATGAAGCATTAGAAAAGATGTCGGGTTGCACTAAAAGAAATAGTAAAATGTTCTTCAAACATATGAATAATAAAAGATTAGCAAAGGACAGAGTGGGACCCATAAAACTCAAGCAGCATAAGCTAATGACAGAAGCAAAGAGTATGGAAGAAGTACTACATGAATACTTTTCATCTGTCTTTACAAATTAGATGATGGTGATAATGGCCCCATTGAAAAGGTGAATGTTGAGTAACTGATAGTGTAGTGATAGATAACAAAGAGGTGCTACAAAGGCTGGCAGCACACCAGGTAGAGAAGTCACTAGGTCATAGCAACAAAAGAAATAGTGCAGTAGTAGGCCATTTGGCCCCTCTGGTCTGTACTACCATTCAATACGATCATGGCTGATCATGCAATCTCAGTACCGCATTCCCACCCTCTTCCCATACCCTTTGGTCTCTTTAGCCATAAAGGCCACATCCAGCTCCCTCTTGAATACATCGAATGAACGGGCTCAAAAAGCTTCCTGTTGGAGAGAATTCCACAAATTCACAATTCTGAGTGAAAAAATTCTTCCTCCTATCAGTCCTGAATGGCTTAGCCTTTATTCTTAAACTGTGACTTCCCCAACATAAAGACCATTCTTCCTGTATCTAGCCTGTCCAGCCCCAGCAGGATTTTATGTTTCAATGAGATTCCACCACCACGCACTCCTCCCCGCACCGCCCCCCCGCCCCCCAAACCCCCCCCCCCCCCCTGCTCTCATTCTTCTAAATTCCAGCAAATATAAGCCCAGTTGATCCAATCTTTCCTCATATGTCATCCTGGGAATCAGTCTGGTGAAGTTTCACTTGACTCCCTCAATAGTATGAATGTCGTTCCTCAGACTAGGAAACCAAAACTGCTCTGGCTGTGGCCTCACCAAGGTCCTGTATAACTGCAGCAAGACATTCTTACTCCGATACTCCAGTCCTCTCGCTATGAAGGCCAGCATGCCATTAGCTTTCCTCACTGTCTGCTACACCTGCATGTCAACCCTCAGTGACTGTTCCACCACAACACCCAAGTCTTGTTGCACCTCACAGCTTCCTAAACTACCACCATTCAGATAATAATCTGCCTTCTTGTTTTTGCAAACAAAGTGGATAACTTCAGAGTTATCCACATTATAGGGCATTTGCCAAGTATTGCTCACTCAGCCAGCCTGTCCAAGTCACCCTGCAGCCTCTTAGCATCCTCTTCACATTGCCAATAGCTTAGAGTCATCTCAAAATTTGGAGATATGGCATTCAATTCCTTTGGTAAAAACAAGGACTGCAGATGCTGGAAACCAGAGTCCAGATTAGAGTGGTGCTAGAAAAGCACAGCAGGTCAGGCAGCATCCAAGAAGCAGGAAAATCCTTTGTCCAAATCATTATTGTATATTGTGAATATCAAGGGTCCTGGCACTGAACCCTGTGGCACCCCACTCATCACTGCCTACCATTCTGAAAAGGGCCCGTTAATTCCAAACAGTTTATCCATGTCAATACATTACCTCTGATAACATGAGCTTTAATTTTCCTTACTAATCTCTTGTGTGGAACCTTGTCAAAATCATTTTGAAAGTCCAGATATACAACATCTACTGATTCCCCCTTATCCACTCTACTGGTCACATCCTCAAAAAATTCCAGAAGATTTGTCAAGCATGACTTCCCTTTAATGAATCCACACTGACTAGAACCGATTCTGTCACCACTTTCCAAATGCTGTAATTACCTCCTTAATGATTATTATGGACCAAGCCAGTCCCCCTCAAAACATTTCAAAAAGCTAGCCCAGCCCCGAAATTTATTTTGGTTGTTTGAAGCAGATGTAAAGTGGATATTCCAGGAGTGATGTTTCTGGTCAAACCACTTGGCTTCAAGTAAAACAAAATGTATTTACATATCACCGAATAAAACATAAGCAGAAGAAAACTGAATTTATAATGATACCTGTTTGAAAACCCAACCGATGTGATAATCCTGCAACTTAATGAAGGACCTGTTCCAATTTCATGTCACATCCCCATAAAAAGACCCGTTGGCAAAAAAGGAATTTCAAACACAGGTTCTTACAGGACAGATGTTTGAGAGAGAGAGAGAGAGAGAGTGTCATCCGAAACATCTGTTGCATCAGGGAATTTTTTTTTCCCCAGCAGCTTTATTTGACCAATGGCTTCAGACAGACTGCTTGCTAAAACCAAACCAAACCAGCCAAACCTGGAGAAAACCCTGAAGTGGGAGAACTGGCCACTCCCCTTTCATTAAACAAGTTTCTTCTTAAAAGAACTAAAAACCTTTTCCCTCATTGTTACCTTAGGTAGTATTTGTTAACCATTAGCAAAGTCCCTAACCCGAGACAAATCGGAACCTCTGCCTTTTACAACCCCACTTAAAAAAAACAAGGACAACATAACCTTGTTAAAGGAGCAGCATTGCCATAGATTGACTCCAGCATTTTTCCCATTGCCTATGTCAGGCTAACCAATGTATAATTCCCCATTTTCTCTCTCCTTCCTCTTTTTTTTTAAAAGAATGGGGTTATATTAGTTACTGTCCAATCCATTGTAACTCTTCCAGAGTCTACAGAATGCTGGAAAATGATCACCAATGCATCAGTTATTTCTAAGGCCATTTCCTTAAATACTCTGGGATGCAGAGCATCAGGCCCCAGGTAACTTATTAGGTTTTAAGCCCATCAATTTCCCCAATACAATTTCCTGACGAATAAGGATTTCTTTCAGTTCTTCCTTCATGCATGACCCTCTTACCCTGAGCATTTCCTGAAGGTTATTTGTGCCCTCCTAAGTGAAGGCGGATCCAAAGCATTTGTTCAAGTGGTCTGCTATTCTTTGTTGTTCACTATGAAGTCACCTGATTTTAACTGAAAGGCACCTACGTTTGTCTTCAGTCTTTTTTTTCTCTTCACATAGCTATAGAAGCTTTTGCAGTCAGTTTTTATGTTTTCTGCAAGATTACTTTCATATCCTATTTTCCCTTCCTGAATTGAAATCTTTGTCCTCCTCTCATGAATTTTAAATTTCTCCCAGTCCTCAGGTTTGCTGCTTTTTCTGGCCAACTTACACATGCATCCTCTTTGGTTTTAGCACGATCCCTGATTTCCCTTGTTATCCATGGTTGAGTAACATTCCCTGTTCGATGCTTATGCCAGATCGGAAAGTACAACTGTTGGGAGTTCATCCATGTGTTCTTTAAATGTCTGCCAATACCTATCCACAATCAATCCCTTAAGTATCCTCAGCCAACGTAACCTAGCTAAGGCATGCCTCATACCATCAAAGTTAGCTTTCCTTAATTGCAGAACCCTAGTTTCAATTGTGATTGTGTCACTCTCCATTTTAATGAATTTACCATATTATGGTCACTTTCTCAAAGGATCTCACACCACCATGTTGCTAATTAATCCTCTCTCACTGCACAATAACCAGTCTAGGATTGCCTGAATGGGATGCATCCCAGAATGCAGAGATGTAAGGAACCAAATCAGGGAGCCGTTTACAGAAATTTTCCAGTTGTCTCTCAACAGAGAATTAGTCATGGGAGACTGGAAGATTGCAAATGTGACATCATTGTTAAAGAAAAGGGACAAAGGATAACCAAAGAAAATGCATAACTGTCAGTTTGTTGTCAATACTGGAAAATTTAATACAGGATAAAGGATCAAAAAGGGTGGTGCTGGAGGAGCAAAGCCGGTCAGGCCGCATCTGAGGAGCAGGAGAGTCGACATCTCAAGCATATGCTCTTATCAAGAATGTGATGAAGAGCTCATTCATGATGAAGAGCTTATGCTCGAAACATTGACTCTCCTGCTCCTCAGATGCTGCATGACCGGCTGTGCTTTTCCAGCACCACACTTTTTGACTCTGACCTCCAGCATCTGCAGTCCTCACTTTCATAATACAGGATAAGGCAAATCTACACTTATTTTTCTCTAAATTAAAAGTTGACAGTAAGTATGGCTTTGTCAGGAGCAGAACATGTCTGACAAATTTAGTCGAGTTCATTGACAAAGTGGCACAGGCAGTGGGTGAGTGTAGTGATGTGTGTGTTGTATATTTGGACTTTCAGAGAGCAGTTGACACCTCAGGACAGGTTGGTTAGCAAATGTTTGGGATTGATAGATCCTTCGCAGCACTAAAAGTTGGCAAAAAGATAGGAAACTGAGTGATGAATGAAGATGAGTGCTGAAACCCTTGCTTTTTGTAACTTATATAAATGATTTGGAGATGAATGTTGAGGGCACAATCTCTAAATTTGCAGATGAACTAAGCTAGGGAGAATAGTGAATTGTGCAGATGACACTGAGTGACTTCCGAGGGACATTTACAAGCTGGCTAATTGGGTAGACACCTGGCAGATAATTTCAATGTAGCACAATAAACTAATACATTTTGGGAGAAGAAACCAGGAGAGCTGATATGGCTCAATGGTACAATGCTGAGGGGAGTACAGGAGCAGAGGGACCTCTGGGTTCAAGTGGGTAATGAATTGAAGTTGGCCAGGCAAGTTGAAACAGCTGTTAAGAAGACTTCTAGATGATCCTTAATTTATAAATAGAGGTACAGAGTATAAAAGCAAAGAAGTGATGTTACACCTCTACAAATCATTGGTCAGATCACTTTTGGAGTATAATGATCAGTTCAAGGCACCTTATTTATGGAATGATGTTATAGCTCTGGAGAAGCAAAGGAGATTTACGAGAATGATAACAGGAGTGAGGGATTTTCAAAAAATGTATTAGAGAGAGTGGGCTTATTCTCCTCGGAGCAAAGACGATTAAGCGGTGACTTAATTGAACTGTTCAAACTTATGAACAATTTTGACAGGGTAAAGAAGGATATTCTTTTTTTCCACTAGTTTTTATGTCAGTAAATAGGAGTCATAATTTCAAGATTGTCTGCAAGAGAACTAGCAGTGAGATGAGGAGAAACTTCTTTACTCTGAATTGTTAGGATTTGAAATGTGCTTCACAGAAGGGTGATAGAGGTAGATTCCATACAAAAGAGAGTTGGATATATATTTGAAAGTGATTAATTTATGGGGCTACAAAGATAGGACTGGAGAATGTCAGTAGCTGGATAGTTCTTTTGGAAGCCAGTATGAAAGTGATGATCTCCTTTAGTATTGTAAAACACAATGCTTTTATGATTCTGAAAATATCAAGGACAGAAGAAGGCTTCAGTCCAGGTACCACAAAGTTGGGTTAGAATGGGCAGCAAGTTTATTCAGCTAGGACAGAGATAATGGGCAGAATAGCCTCTCCCTGTTTTGTAACTGTTCTATGGTCTAATCTGAAAATTATAAGAATGAGGAAGTAAAAGAAGCAATTACTTCCTCATGGATTTTGAGAAGATGATTTGGAAGATAAAGATGAATTCAAGGTTAAAAGAAATGTGTTCATATGAAAACTCAAAAGAAGGTGAGGGATGTAGATGCTGGAGAGTCAGAAACAAACGTTGTGGTGCTGGAAAAGCACAGCACAGCAGGTCAGGCAGCATCTGAATAGGAGTGTTGACGTTTCAGGCATAAGCCCTTCATAGAAATGTGGAGGAGGAGGGAGATGAGAGATAAGTAGGGGTGTGGGGTGGGGGCGATGGCTGGGGGGCGGGGGGGGGGAAGGTAGGTGGGATGGTGATATGGAAACTCAATATTAAATTCCTGCGGTGGCTTCCAATCTCATTTAGTGTACCTTACACATTACTTACTTCAGCCTCCATATCAGAATGATAGACACCTGAGAGAATATTTGGCATGGAACAAAGACTTTGAGAAATTGAAGCCCAATTTTTAGAAGTATTGGGAAATATTATGATACAGTTAGAAGTTGTCCTGATCACAAAGTTCAGATCTAACTCTGAAGATTTGAAATCCCTAGTGGATTATTTCATAGACCGCTGTTGCATTTCTGCAGGTCGTCTTGCTGCTGAATCAGAAAGATTATATACAAAAGCAACAACTTACATGGAAATAGTACGAATGGAGCCTATTTTTGAATGAATAAATATAATATTAAATTCTTTGAAACAATATAGGTTAACCTATTCATTTGCTGCAGGAAATCTAACTGAACAATCACATGACAGTTGCTAAGAAAGCAAGGTGAAAGTGTTCATGATTCCATCTCTTCGCTCACAAATCGACCTGAAATTGTTGATGTGACTGGCATCCCTTCAGGCACTACCTTGACTTTTCTCCACTGTTGTCGTGAATAGTGGAGCACCTACATTAACCTTGACAAGTTACACACTAAAATATACAGCAAAGCAGTAGGCGTGTGGTTGGCAGGATCATTGCTTTGTAAATCATTGTGCTGACTTATCTAATATTGACAAACCCTGTGAGATTGGTTTAGAAATCTCATTTCCAACGTTAATCTTTACTAATGTTTAAACCCAGACATTAGTATGGGTCCAATCCAGAACTAGCTGGATTTCTAAAAATCATAATAGGTGTAAAAACAAAAAGCAAATTATATCACAGAATATTTAACCATTATACATAACTAGTCTTTTAAAGAGCTATTTTTACTTATTCATTCACAGAATGTGGGGATTGCCCATTGCCCATCTGTCCATCAGAAAGCTAATAGCATGCTGGCCTTCATAACAAGAGGAATTGAGAATAGAAGCAAAGAGGTTCTTCTGCAGCTGTACAGGGCCCTAGTGAGACTGCACCTGGAATATTGTGTGTAGTTTTGGTCTCCAAATTTGAGGAAAGACATTCTGGCTATTGAGGGAGTGCAGCCTAGGTTCACAAGGTCAATTCCAGGAATGGCGGGACTATCTTTTGTTGAAAGATTGGAGCGACTGAGCTTGTATACCCTTGAGTTCAGAAGACTGAGAGGGGATCTGATTGAAACGTATAAGATTATTAAAGGATTGGACACTCTGGAGCCAGGAAGACTGTTTCCGCTGATGGGTGAGTCCCAAACGAGAGGACACAGTTTAAAAATAAGGGGTAGGCCAATTAGAATAGAGTTAAGGAGAAACCTCTTCACCCAGAGAGTGGTGGGTGTGTCGAATGCTCTGCTCCCGACGGCTGTGGAGGCCAAGTCTCTGGATACTTTCAAGAAAGAGTTGGATAGAGCTTTTAAGGATAGTGGAATCAAGGGTTATGGGGATAAGGCAGGAACAGGATACTGATTGAGGATGATCAGCCATGATCATATTGAATGGTGGTGCTGGCTCGAAGGGCAGAATGGCCTACTCCTGCACCTATTGTCTATTGACTATTATCTATTGTAATCACTCTTGAGGAAGTGGTAGTGAACTACCTTTAAAACTCACTACATTCTTGTGATGTAGGTACACCCACATTCCTGTTAGGATTTTGATCCAATGACTCTTGTTATGTGGTGTATAATATGATGTTCAAGATGCACTATTCTAAAGATAGAGATGTGAATAGAATCCGAGAACACTTTGGAGTAGCTGGTTATTTCCACCATGTTGACTGTATAAGCTCGAATTCAACACAAGTTCTAAACAATCGCTCCACTGTCAGAGTCCCATGTGATCATGATGCCACCACTAACATAGCTTCCTATGTACATATTCAGGAGTTAACCTTTACTATACACCTTGACAATACTCCCCACATCCCACTCAGTCCCCAGCCCCCCAAAGACTTATGTCCACATAATGTTATATATCTATACAGGTGCAGGTAATCCCCAGTTGTGAACAGGTTCAATTCTTGAATCCATTTGCAAGTTCATTTGAAGGCAAGTCAAAATACAGTGCAGGACAATAGACAATAGCTATTAGAGTCATAGAGTCATAGAGATGTACAGCGTGGAAACAGACCCTTCAGTCCAACCTCTCCATGCCGACCAGATATCCCAACTCAATCTAGTACCACCTGCCAGCACCCGGCCCATATCCCTCCAAACCCTTCCTATTCATATACCCATCCAAATGCCTCTTAAATGTTGCAATTGTACCAGCCTCCACCACATCCTCTGGCAGCTCATTCCAAATACGTACCACAACTCTGTGTGAAAAAGTTGCCCCTTAGGTCTCTTATATCTTTCCCCTCTCACCCTAAACCTATGCCCTCTAGTTCTGGATTCTCCGACCCCAGGGAAAAGACTTTGTCTATTTATCCTATCCATGCCCCTCATAATTTTGTAATCCTCTATAAGGTCATCCCTCAGCCTCTGACGCTCCAGGGAAAACAGCCCCTGCCTGTCAGCCTCTCCCTGTAGCTCAGATCTTCCAACTCTGGCAACATTCTTGTAAATCTTTTTTGAACCCTTTCAAGTTTCACAACATCTTTCCGAGAGGAAGGAGACCAGAACTGCGCACAATATTCCAACAGTGGCCTAACCAATGTCCTGTACAGCCACAACATGACCTCCCAACTCCTGTACTCAATACTCTGACCAATAAAGGAAAGCATACCAAATGCTTTCTTCACTGTCCTATCTACCTGTGACTCCACTTTCAAGGAGCTATGAACCTGCACTCCAAGGTCTCTTTGTTCAGCAGCACTCCCCAGGACATTACCATTAAGTGTATAAGTCTTGCTAAGATTTGCTTTCCCAAAATGCAGCACCTCGCATTTATCTGAATTAAACTCCACCTGCCACTTCTTAGCCCATTGGCCCATCTGGTCCAGATCCTGTTGTAATCTCTTCGCTGTCCACTACACCTCCAATTTTGTACCTCTTATGCTCACATCCAAATCATTTATGTAAATGACAAAAAAGTAGAGGGCCCAGCACCGATCCTTGTGGCACTCCACTGGTCACAGGCCTGCAGTCTGAAAAACAACCCTCCACCACATAAGTACAAGAAACATTTGTATGCCAGATAATTAAAATTACATTTCTGTGTGGGATTATATCTGAGTATAAGCATTTGCATGTTGGATGTTCATAAATCAGGCAGCTGTGTATATGTGTGTGCATATACACACACACACACACACCTATGTCTCAGCTGTGCTCTCTATTTTACAGCATAGTTTTCACTGATCTTCTGGATCTAAGATTGTTCAGGATCTGCATGCTCCAAATTCACACTAGAACTTTTGAAAAGGCAACAGGAGCACCAATTCTGGCCATGTGATTCCTCTAAGTGAGAGAGAAAGGGGACCACGTTTGGTGCAGGCACCATGGAAATAGCCCTGCATGGATACAAGGTGAAGTCAGGACCCATGACATGCAAAGTTCGGGTAGGTAAGGCGGTCCTGAACAAACGTGTGGATCACCCAAAAGCTACTACTTCGCAAATGGGGCAGGAACAAAGCATATCAGAAAATCAATATCCTTCAGAACGGCCAGAAAAGCTTGTCAGGAAACCTCAGAGTCCAAGATGGATACAGCATCAATATCTCTGGAAGAAGAGGAGGACAATCTCCTGCTTCGTCCAGTGCATGCCACCCATGTCAGAATCCAAGTCAAAGGAGCAGACCTGTGGTGAAAATATCCCAGGAGGAGCTTTAAGTGAAAGACCAGACTTACATCCCCAGACTTAGGGAGTGAGGGATGCAATGACTGGAACCAGGTGGATCCTATTGACTATGAGATCCTTGATTGGGGTTGTTAACCTGGGCCAATCAGGGAGCCCTGGCTGACAGATATAAACAGTAAATTCAGAGTGTCCTGACATAAGGGACTGACTGTGAGCTGGCTGGCCACAGTCAGTTTACAGTGTACACATAAATAAAAGGTGACTTGTTGACAGAATACCAGCCTCTATGCAGTTATTTCAACTTTTAAATCACCGTTGCCTCTTCGTATTGACCACTTTCTTGTCTTTCCCTTTCTTCTACCTCTGGAGTGGAATGTTTGTACTCTATCAAGCTGATTGTTTTTGTAACTATTTTCTTGATGTTATATTGAAACATTTCATAATTAGGGATGTAAGAGTTTCTACGTCAATGAATGATCTCTCTATCTATCGTGGATAATCAGAAGCTATTCTTGGTAAGAGATTTTCGGGCACCTTGAAAAGATATTTGTATCATCGATAGGCACAGGTGAAGTGCCAGAAGACAGGAGGGTGGCTAACATTGTGCATTGTTTAAGAAAGGCTGCAAGGAAAAGTCAGGGAACTATAGGTCGGTGAGCCTGATGTCAATGGTAGGTAAGCTGTTGGAAGGGATTCTAAGAGATAGAATTTACAAGCATTTGGAAAGGCAATGGCTGAGTAGAGATAGCTGGCTTCGTGTATAGGAAATTGTTATCTCTTTAAAAAAGACTCAATCAAATTTGAGAAGTTACCGAAAAGGTAGTTAGAGACAGAGCAGTAGATGTTCTCTGCATGGACTTCAGCAAAGCTTTTGCAAAGTTTTTGACAAGGTTCCCCATATTAGACTGGTTGGTAAGCTTAAATTACATGGATTCCAGGGACAGAGTGCCAAGTGAAGACAACGAGTGGCGGTAGAGGGTTATTATTCAGTCTGAAGGCCTGTGACGAGTAGTGTGCTGCAAGGATTGGCTCTGGGTCCACCATTGTTTGTCTTCTATATCAACATTTTGGACAAGAATACAGGAGATATGATTAGTAAGTTTATGGATGACACCAGAATTGGTGGAATAGTGGACTCTGAGGAAGGATATCTAAGAGTTCAGCAAGATCTTGATCAGATGGGCCAATGTACCAAAAAGTGGCACATGGAGTTTAATTTGAATAAACGCAAGGTGTCGTATTTTGGTAAAGCAAATCAGGGCAGAACTTACATAGGTAATGGTAGGGCCTTGGGGAGTGTTGTTGAACAGAGTGACCTAGGGGTGCAGGTTCATTGTTCCTTGAAAACAATGTTGCATTTGGACAGGATAGTGAAGGAGATATTTGGTTTACTTGTCTTTATTTCTCAGACCATTGAGTACAGGAATTGGGATGTCATGTTGTGGCTGAACAAGACATTGGTAAGGCTACTTCTAGGATATCGTATATGATTCTGGTTGCTATAGGAAGGATGTTCTTAAAAACTAGAAATGATACAGAAGAATTTTACCAGGATATTGCCAGAACTAAATGATTTAAGTTACAAGGAGAGGCTGGATACGGTGGGTCTACTTTCCCCTGGAGTGTGGAAGGCTGAAGAGTAATCTTAGAGGTTTATAAAATCATGAGTGGCATTGGTAAGGTGAATAGCCAAGGCCTTTTCTCAAGGGTTGGGGAGTCCAAACTTAGGGAGCATAGGTTTCAGATGAGAGGAGAAAGGTTTAAAAGGGACTTGAGGAGTAGCATTTTCAGAGGGCAGTGCATGCAGGGAATGAGCGACCATAGGAAGTGGTAGAGGCAGGTATGATTACAACATTTAAAAGACATTTGAACACATACGTGAAAAGGAAAAGTTTTAGAGGCAAATGGGACTAGTTCTGTTTAGGATACCTGATTGGCGTGACCTGGTGGGGCCGAAGGGTCTGTTTCCATGCTTTGTGACTCCATAGTTCTATGATCTGTGGCAATGTGTCAGCAGTAGTTCAATATTCAGGTGTGGTATCGTATCTTATTAGATTTCATCTGAATTGCTGGATCCTTAGTAACATCTTAGCAGATTCCTTTCTATTTATTACCAGCAGTTTATGGTTGGTTTCCATTCTTGGATTGCAGTTCAAAACTTTGTCAGAAAGCATCCCACACACCCACATGACTGCAAGCGCTTCCCTTTCTATGTCTACATTCAATTGTATTTGGGGACTTTAATCTGCTGCTCAAAGCTAGTGTTTTCAAATAAACCCACTGGACTACAACCTGGTGCCATGTGACCTCCGACCCCATCCAATCCAACCTGGTGTTGGACTGGGTTGGACCAGGTCAGAGGTCACATGATACCAGGTTGTGGTCCAATGGGTTTATTTGATAACACTAGTTTTGAGTGGCACTCCAAAAGCTAGTGCTTCCAAATAAACTTGTTGGACTATAACCTGGTGTTATGAAATTTTTAAGCAAAATCTTGGAAGGTTTTAACATCTGTTATCTTAAAGCAGTTCTGTCGATACTGATGCTAATACCATGCCTTGCCTTACCTTTGGAGTTGCCTTTAAAGTTCATTTATCAAACTAGGCATGGTAGAAATGTACCAACTCTGAACTGTCACAGCTCTGTAATATTCCTGGGCAGTGGGATATCTTTTATGGCTTTTGTTTCCTGTGGGTCTACTGTGATGCTTGTTGATTTTCACAATCTGCCCGAAAAGAAGTTATTGTTGGTTTTGAAAACTCTTATTTCTCATTTGGTGCTAATCTCACCTATTGTAGGACTTTTCCATACACTTTTCTGACTGACCAGTCATGTTCTGCTCTTAAGAAAAGCAAGGAACAAGATATTATCTATATCAGTCCTCCAATTCCTTCCACCATATTTAACATTGTTCTGTGGAATATTTCTAATGAGAACATGATCCCGAAAAGTAATCAGTAAAGCAGTAACATCCAAATGTGTAATGGTGTAATGAAGGTTGTTAAAAGCTTTGACTCTTCATTTAGTTGTGATTGCCACAATCCATTGTTTGCATCCAGTTTTATTAAGATTGTACTCTTTATGCATTTGACTAAACTTTCTTTCACTGTTACTAAATAGTGTATGTAACTTCACATTCTACTGTCTTATTCAATTGAGAAGCTTGACACAAATTCTCATGCACAGCTCTAAGGTCATCACTTCTTATCCCAAAATGTCCCCAGTCTACCTTAGATTAAGGATCTTAAAAGTTGTTTGAGCAACAGGTGAAACTAGCTCTTTCATGTTGTAACTACGCATGAGTGGAGTTTGCCATTAACAGGTTGCAGCTGTCATGCCATAAAGAAGTTCTGCCTGTCACACAAATGATTAAGTTGTATATGAATGTTAATGCCGGGGTGATGGCAGGCATGTCGGCTGTGTGTCTAAAGGATTGATGTATCATTTCAAACAACATATCCCTTATGCTATTCGCAATAAACAGGTTACTGACCATACACAAGCCTGCTAAATTCACAATATTGTCCAACATTGGGTGTGATTCTGTAATCAGGCAACATTTATTAAGTAATGGGGATTGCTGGAAAAAGCACAACAAGTCTGACACCATCTGTGAAGAGAAATCAGAGTTTAAATTTCCGGTCAAGTGATCCTTTCTCTGATTTCTCTCCACAGATGCTGCTAGATCTATTGTGCCTTGCCAGCAATCTCTATTTTTGTTTCTGATTTACGGCACCCTTTTGATTATTATGTATTAAATAATCTGAGTGTGCAAAGGCTTATGCAGAAAGCCATGTAGAACTGTCAGGAGAAAGTGAGGACTGCAGATGCTGGAGATCAGAGCTGAAAATGTGTTGCTGGAAAAGCGCAGCAGGTCGGGCAGCATCCAAGGAGCAGGAGAATCGACGTTTCGGGCATGAGTCCTTCTTCAGGAATGAGGAAAGTGTGTCCAGCAGGCTAAGATAAAAGGTAGAGAGGAGGGACTTGGGGGAGGGGAGTTGGAAATGCGATAGGTGGAAGGAGGTTAAGGTGAGGGTGATAGGCCAGAATGGGGGTGGGGCCAGAGAGGTCAGGAAGAAGATTGCAGGTTAGGAAGGTGGTGCTGAGTTTGAGGGATTTGACTGAGACAAGGTGGGGGGAGGGGAAATGAGGAAACTGGAGAAATTTGAGTTCATCCCTTGTGGTTGGAGGGTTCCTAGGCGGAAGATGAGGTTTTCTTCCTCCAACCGTTGTGTTGCTATGGTCTGGCGATGGAGGAGTCCAAGGACCTGCATGTCCTTGGTGGAGTGGGAGGGGGAGTTGAAGTGTTGAGCCACGAGGTGGTTGGGTTGGTTGGTCCGAGTGTCCCAAAGGTGTTCTCTGAAACGTTCCGCAAGTAGGCGGCCTGTCTCCCCAATATAGAGGGGAACTGTCAATCAAGCTCACAGTGCAGCACACTTGTGTGTACTGGAAGCTCGATATGTTAAACCATAGGGCCCTATACTTTGCAGACGGACAGAACATGTATGCACACTGTGCCTACTTTAACTCAACAAACTAGATGATAGTGACAGTCATTCTTTGGTTCATTTCTTAATGTATTGCCTTGTCCAGAATCTGCTTGGCCTCCTGGTACACTCTCCATGGCAACATTTCTATCAATCAGAGTCCACTTGTCAACTAATCAACACTCTTCTCTCATATAGTACAAATATTGCTCGATCTTTATATTGGTATTTCTGGCTGGTTGTTCTGATAAGTGAAGGACAAAAAGCTTTGAGATGTGTCTTTTTTTTAAGCAATAATCAATTTCCAAACATCAATCTTGTCACAGGTAAAATGTCCCATTTTGCAGTATTGCCTCTATTTAATTTCCCATGTTCTTTTAAAAGTGCGTGTAAGTAGATAAATGGGTTTTGTACCAACACTTAGTGTGACTAAGTACGCAGTTGTTAGTTTTCCAAAGCCTGTGAACAATTTCTGGAATTGAATTTGATTTTTTTTTTCCATTCTCATCAACTTCATTTACTTTGGAAGTTTATTGCAGATCCAACATGCTTTCCTGTTTAGTAACATGCATCATTAGTTCTGGATAACCTTTAGTATTTGAAAGATTTCATTGCCTTTGTAATTCAGTCATGCACTTAGCTGCTATTATCTTCAAGTTGATCAAATGGGCCAGAAATCAAATTGATGAAGGTTGTAATCTACTTTAATGTGTCATTCCATCTCATCAGATGCTAAGACAGCTGACCACAGTCTAGTCTAACATTGGAAGGGTGTCCTTTGATACTCAAATTTGCTTTGTACTTCCTTGATTTTGCAGAGGAAGGTGATTTCTTTGGTTCTGATTTTTTTAATTTCCTGAATGGCCTTTTTATTTGAGGGCTTTTCCTTCTTCTTTATGGATAAAGTTCTTGAGATTGTTTAAAATGACTGACATTAATGCATTCATGGCTGTCTATAATTCTGGCAAAATACACTTCACCTCTATGGATCCTTTTCCCACCACTGTATGGACATGACAAAATGGCAAATGTTGTTCTTGATTGATACTTCCCTGGATGCTATCATAAAGTATTTTCAGTTTCACACCAAATATCTTGAATTGACTCAAACAACTTTTTCCATGGCATTTCTGTTCTCCCCCTATTAAAAAATATGATTCTACTTTTGAATCTTGGTCTGTCCAGCCAGTTGTAGCAAGCCACTTTAAGCAAGATATGATTTTCCCTAGAATATAGAAAAGTCAGAGCTTTGCCTAAACCCTGATAATAATTTTCTCCCTGATCCAGTCATTCTTTTGTGTTCTTTCGTGCTGTTGTTGGCCAAACGTTAAAAGATTATTAATAAAGGATCAATACCTCCTCAGGACTT
Source organism: Chiloscyllium punctatum (assembly GCF_047496795.1). Taxonomy (NCBI): domain Eukaryota; kingdom Metazoa; phylum Chordata; class Chondrichthyes; order Orectolobiformes; family Hemiscylliidae; genus Chiloscyllium; species Chiloscyllium punctatum. The sequence goes on along the minus strand of NC_092763.1, from coordinate 56,894,586 downwards.
TGCTCCACCCTCACAAATTTGGCTTGCTTAATTACAGTGGATTTAAAACTGTAATAAACTTCAAAAGTGGTGATTATGTCCTCATATTTTTCTTTTTGTATCTTTCTTCTCTACTATCTTGCTAGCAAATCACCCCAGTGCAACCCATTGCATATAGTAAGTTACTGCCTTGATCTTAATTATTGTTTCTTTCCAAACTGGAGGCATTTCTTAGCATCTGAACTACTTTCTCTGATTGTGCCATTTTTCTGCCTGTCCTGGACCTTCCACATTTTTGAATATATCTAGATGTTGCAAAGTCTTTCCCCTGATTCCAGGTTTTCTTCCCACACCATGACTTCACCAGTCAATGAGCTGTAGTTCTTTTGCACCTTTCTCTGCGCTGTCCAGAAAAGTCATTAATGAAGTAGTTGAAAATGGTTGGGTTCAGCACACTAGCCTCAGGAACTTCTACATAGGTATCCTGGGACTTAGATGATTGACTTCGAATAACTACAACTAACAACCTCTGTGCCAGGGGTGACTCCAACCTGGTCAAAAATATCTGTTTATTCGTTGGGCTGATTTTGATAAAGTTCCCTTGAGGATGAGCACTAGAACAAACTTAGTATAGCAAGTACACCTGAACAATCATTCAACCTAATAGTTAGGAATGTTGTGGTGTAGTGGTAGTGTCCTTACTTCAAGACCAGAATCCCACCTACCCTTTTGATGTACTCTGAGAATTTTAAGTTAGAAGATTTTGTTTTAAGTTTAACAACTTCATTAAGACATGAGTGTTGTGTAATTTTGCAGAACCATTTTTTATTCAACTTATAGTGTAGGTGTTGATGAAGGTCAATGCTATATTATATTAATATTTCCACAGTGTGGATTCTTTCTGGTCATACTAATAGAACACTACCTTTACTTATATTAAATCGCCTCAATCATATTCAGTAAATGTAATGAAACTACATATCCTGTTTTGCATTATTAATTATGAAAATCTTTGCACTTTTTTTTTAAGATGTATTAATAAAATACCATTATAAAATGGCAGAATTGCCAATTTTGAGTTTTAATCTTCATGTGAGGAATTAAGAGTGAAATTCAGGAAATTCATTTTTCTTTTAAAATGAAAATGCTCAGATGATGTATTTTACATTTCAGTCAATCTCCAATACAGCTTCCATTCAAAAGTGACAGGCCAGCTGTTGACAATATTTCATCACAAACTGAACTGCAAGAAGCATGGCTGAGGGGTGACCTTGTAGAGGTTTACAAAATTATGAGGGGCATGGATAAGATAAATAGACAAAGTCTTTTCCCTGGGATCGGGGAGTCCAGAACTAGAGGGCATAGGTTTAGGGTGAGAGGGAAAAGATATAAAAGAGACCTAAGGGGCAACTTTTTCACGCAGAGGGTGGTACATGTATGGAATAAGCTGCCAGAGGAAGTGGTGGAGGCTGGTACAATTGCAACATTCAAGAGGCATTTGGATGGGTATATGAATAGGAAAGGTTTGGAGGGATATGGGCCGGGTGCTGGCAGGTGGGACTAGTTTGGATTGGGATATCTGGTCGGCATGGACGTGTTGGACCAAAGGGTCTGTTTCCATGCTGTACAGCTCTATAACTCTATGACTCTATAAGCATCAATTGAGGTGGCCATTTTGGGGGCATTCGATTTCCATTTATTCCATTGGCAAAGATCACCATTAAGGTAATGACTTTGGTCACCATATGATACTAGTTCTATTTGGATTGTTCTGATATATCCACATTACTGCAGCTGTCTATCAAGATCTATGTTTACAGTGTAAAGATTGACAGGATTTGATAATGAATTGTATAAATATGTTCTAAATTCACAGTCAATCTCAAACTGCAATTATTTTGAAGCTTGCAAGTTATCTCATTATGAAGTTTATTCACATCTTTATACAGTATCTGTTATGTCCTTCTCAATCAGCCTGCCAAGGTGAGCGACCTCATTAACTTGCTCCAATTTGAGTCATGTGATTCTAACTATATAGTGCATCCTTTTGTATTTAAATCCTGGAGTCAATGGAGCTTCAAGCTGTGATGCTGTATTTCATTTTCAGTCAATTTTCACTTCAAATTGCTTGAGCTTTACCTCAGATGATTTATACTTTACTAACCATGCAAATTGTTCTCCAGTTTAAAGACATACATTTTGCTTTCACAAGGCTCTATCATAGCCTATCAGTCTTTTATTTCCATCTCTTATTGATTTGATACTTATCACTTCTTAGGTTTTAGCTCAGAATGTTTGTCCTGGTTGAAAAAAAAACTCCAATATTCATACATCCTGTGCATTATGGATATGCATCATTTATCTCTTTCTGAAAAAGCCCTTTCAGATGCATCATATTCCAACCAAATATTTCTTTTCGGGGTTTGTAGTGAAGTATTTCCAATGCATTCTGAACTCAACCATTTGTTTAATCAATATTAGCTTGATTACCCCAAGTCATAATGTACAAGGTGAGTTTGAAATGGCAATCCTGGTCCTGACTACTGCTCATTTGATGAGGAAAAAATGATCTTGTTGAATTCAGGGCTGCTACAGCTCTCAGGGCTAAATGCTCAGAAACTTTGCTGTGAAATAGACATTGAGAGCTTAAGAAGAGGCTGAAAGTCCATTTCAGGATTAGTAGTTGGGAGCTGATCAACTTAAATGGAGCATGGCCATGTAATCTTGATCCACTTGCCAGCCAATTTCAATTGAATTCCAAGATTGACTTTTAGACACTATCTACCCTCCATGTACAGATTACTGTACGTTTCAGTCAGTTGTGCTGTCACAGCCTGCCACTTTGGTAACTTAAAGTATATCTATGTAAATCAAGTCTGGAAAATTGAGACTTAATTTTTGTCCCTCCAATGTCAATTTATCATACTAAGAGAGTTGTAATGATAAATCTGTCCCCCTAGTGCCTTGAAGGAAACAATTGGATTGATATTGTATCTTTCAAGTCTTCAAAACAATCCAAAGGGATTACACATAAAATGAATTACTTTTAGAAATAGAATCACTGTTGTAATATAGGAAAGTAGAGCAGCCATTTCTGTAAAATAGTGTTACGAGATTGTTTTACATTTATTCAAGTAGACACACCGAAAGAAATCTCAGATTTTTATCATTTGTTTAACATACTCAGTGTATGCCCCCGTTGAAGCCATTGATGTGCATTGTAAGAGGTTCATTTACAATTGATGATGAACAGGTTAACCTTTTGAATGTGACTCTTTATTTTCTATGATTCCTAATTTCAGCAGGAGGATTCTCATGTACAAATAACAATCTGAATTTAATGGCTTTGCAACTGACTAGAAATAGGTGCAATGTAACCTGATCTACAAGGACATCCATGCTGCTGCCAGAATAATTAAATTTAGCCTTTAGGCAGGTTCAGGTGTCTACCTGATTTTACCACAGCCATCATTTCTTACTTGGATTAGTAAATTAGTTTTCCTGTCTAAGTTCTGTCTTTTGGAACTTTGAGCTGTACTAGCCAGTGGTCATCCTGTATAGACTGGGAGATGAATTATCCATTAAGATACCTAAGGCAAGAAATAAGGCCATAAGACATAAGAACAACAGTAGGCGGTACAGCCCCTCAAGCTCCTCCATTCAATAGGATAAGATCATAAGACATGAGAGCAGAATTAAGAGTCTACTCTGCCATTCAATCATGGTTGATATGTTCCTCAACCTTATTCTCCTTCCTTCTCCCCTTATTAACCAAGAACCTATCTCCATCTTAAATTCCTGAAGTGACCCTGGGACCTTCCCTGACTCCAGTAATTCCCAAAAGAGACTCCAGTAATTCCCAAAAGATCACCACTAGTGGTAGTGCAATCTCCTCAGCTATCTCCTTCATAATCCTAAGGTGTAATCCCTCAGGTCCAGGTGATTTATTCATCTTTAGACATTACAGCTCCCATGGCATCTTCTCCTCCATTCTGAAGATGGGTCACTGGACCTGAAACTTTAACTCTGATTTCTCTCCAAAGATGCTGTCAGACTTGCTGAGATTTCTAGCAATTTGCATTTTTGTTTCTGATTTCAAGCATCCGCAATATGTTTGGTTTTATACCTTCTCCTCCGTGATAGCCACAGCAGTCACCTCTACCCCTTTCTCTCTTGAAGTTCTGATATGCTGTTGGTGTCATCCACTGTGAAAATTGATGCAAAGTGCCTATTCAGTTCCGAGACCATTTCCTGGTCCCCCTTTACTTCTCCAGCTTCATTTTCCTGTTGGCTAATGTCCACTCTTGCCTCTCTCTTACCTTTTTAGATATCTAAAAAAACTCTTTCAACCTTTTTTATATTACCTGCTATCTGACTGTCATATTTCATCTTCACCTCCCACCCCCACCCCCCAACCCCCGCTCCTACCCTCAACTCTATTTCTTTTTTAAAAATATCCTCTGCTGTTTTTTAAAGACTTCCCAATCATCTGGCTTCACATTAATCATCATCACTTTTTCTTTTGCTTTTATCTTGTCCCTTTATTCCCTTGTCAGCCATAGTTACCTCATCCTCCCTTTAGTATGTCTCTTCCTTGGGAAGAATTTCTGATGTGCCTCCCAAATTACCCTGGAAACTCTGCCATTGCTGCTCCCTGCTAGTGAGTATATTGACATATTCTCTGCTAGCCTCTCCTTCCAATCAATTCTGCCAGCTCCTCCATCATATCTTTATCATGACTGTTACATATTTCTAATACTGTTACACCTGATCCAGCTTCTCACTTTTGAACTGCGAGATGAATTCTACCATTATGGTCACTGCCCCAGGGATCCTTCACCTTAAGCTCTCTACATATCACCAATTCCAGAACTGATTGTGTTCACTAGTGGGCTCTACCACAAGTTGCTCCAAAAACAATCAGCTGAAAACAAAAAAAAAGGCGCAATAAGAATAACCTAGCTCTCAAAGTCAGCAAAACCAAGGAACTCATTATTCACTTTCGGCAGGATGTTACTCATGCCCCCCTACACATTAACAGCACAGAGGTGGAAGGAGTGGAGAGTGTCAAGCTCCTGGGAGTGGTCATCCACAACAAACTTGTTGGACTCTTCATGTGGACACACTGGTTACAAAGACCCAACAACGTCTCATCTTCATCAGGCAGCTGAGGAGACTTGGCATGACGGCGAATACCTTTTCCAACTTTTATAAGTGTGCCATCAAGAGCATACTGTCTGGATGTATCGCTACCTGGTATGGCAACTGTACCATTCAAGATCGGAGATGGTTACAGAGAGTGGTGAACTCAGCCTGGGCAATCACAAAGGTCAACCTCCCATCTATAGAATCCATCTACCAGGTCTGCTGTCAAGGAAAGGCCGCGAGCATTCTCAAAGATCCATCCCACCCTGGCAATGCTTTTCTACAACCTCTACCATCAGAGAAAAGGTAAAAAAGACTGAACACACGCACCGGCCATGTTCGAAACAGTTTCTATCCTACAGTTGTTAGAATACTGAATGGATTCACAAACTCTTTTTGTGAAACATTTTTGCCCGTATCTGTGTTTTTGTTTTTGTTTTTGCCACTGTTTACCTATTGTTTACTAATCTATGCTAACCCTGTCATCTGCCTGTATTGTTCACAAAACAAAGTTTTTCACTGTGCCTTGGTACATGTGACAATAAATTCAATTCAATTCAATCTTGTCAACCTACCACAAATTGGGCAACACAGTGGGTTAGCACTGCTACCTTACAGCGCCAGCATCCCAGGTTCAATTCCAGCTTCAGGGGACTGTCTGTGTGGAGTTTGCACATTCTCCCCATGTCTGCGTGGGTTTCCTCCCACAGTCCAAAGATGTGCAGGTCAGGTGAATTGGCCATGCTAAATTGCCCATAGTGTTAGGTCTATTAGTCAGAAGGAAATGGGTCTGGGTGGGTTACTCTTTGGAGGGTCGGTGTGGACTGGTTGGGCCAAAGGGCCTGTTTCCACACTGTAGAGAGTCTAATCTAAAACAAATTTCTTTTGAGATCTGCTACCAACCTGATTTTCCCAATCCACTCTCATGTTGAAGGTTCCATTATTGTAATAGTGCCTTTCTTAAATGCCTTTTCTATCTCCTGATTTATTTTCTGTCCCACATCCTGATTATTGCCAGAAGGGCCATTATGTAACTCCCACCAGAGTCTATTTTCCTTTGTTCAACTCTGCCGACAGATTCTACTACTTCCAACCCAAATCATTTCTTGCTATTGATTTAACTTAATTTCAATCCAACAAACCAATCCTATCTCCTCTGTCCTTCTGCCTGTGCTTTTGATAGGATCCTTGGATATTTAGTTCCCACCCTTGAATCCCTTGTACCCATGTCTCTGTGATGCCCACAACATCGTACCTGTCAATTTCAATCTGCCTTGTTTCATATACTGCATACATTTAAATACAAAACCCTCAGGCCAGCATTAATCACACCCTGTCTCATAGTTGTCTCCTCAACTGCTGTGCCAGATGTTAGATTCTGAATCATTTCCATATTATAAGAACAAATTACAGAACAATTTTGATTATCCGAATGAGCCGGGTGGGGAGTATTTTGTTTGGATAACTGAGTGTTCAGATAAAGGATAACGTTTTTACTGGACATTGACATCTTGTTCGGATAATATGAAATTCGGATAATTGATGTTCGGATAACCGAGGTTGTTCTGTACTGCAGATGCTGGAATATGTACTGAAACAGAAGTGCTGGAGATCACAGCAGGTCAGGCAGCATCCATGGAAAGAGAGCAAGCTAAGCATCTTGACCAGATGGGCCAATGGACTGAGAAGTGGCAGATGGAGTTTAATTCAGATAAATGCGAGGTGCTGCATTTTGGGAAAGCAAATCTTAGCAGGACTTATATACTTAATGGTAAGGTCCTATGGAGTGTTGCTGAACAAAGAGACCTTGGAGTGCAGGTTCATAGCTCCTTGAAAGTGGAGTCACAGGTAGATAGGATAATGAAGAAGGCATTTGATATGCTTTTTTTTTATTGGTCAGAGTATTGAGTACAGGAGTTGGGAGGTCATGTTGCGCTGTACAGGACATTGATTAGGCCACTGTTTGAATATTGCATGCAATTCTAGTCTCCTTCGAATCAAAGCTGTTGTGAAACTTGAAAGGGTTCAGAAAAGATTTACAAGGATGTTGCCAGGGTTGGAGGATTTGAGCAAAAGGGAGAGGCTGAACAGGCTGGGGCTGTTTTCCCTGGAGCGTCGGAGGCTGAGCGGTGACTCTATAGAGGATTACAAAATTATGAGGGGCATGGATAGGATAAATAGACAAAGTCTTTTCCCTGGGGTCGGGGAGTCCAGAACAAGAGAGCATAGGTTTAGGGTGAGAGGGGAAAGATATAAAAGAGAACAAAGGGCCAACGTTTTCACGGAGAGAGTGGTATGTGTATGGAATGAACTGCCAGAGGAAGTGGTGGAGCCTGTACAATTGCAACATTTAAGAGGCATTTGGATGGGAATATGAATAGGAAGGGTTTGGAGGGATATGGACTGGGTGCTGGCAGGTGGGACGAGATTGGGTTGGGATATCTGATCGGCATAGACGGGTTGCAACAAAGGGTCTGTTTCCATGCTGTACATCTCTATGACTCTATGACTCTATGATGTTTTGAGTCTAAACAACTCTTCATCAGAGCTGACATGACGTGTCGAGGGGGAAGCAATTATGTAATATTGGGTGTGAAGTGCTGGTGGAGAAAAGGTGTCAAAAGTGCAGATTAAGTGATCGGAACGTGAGAATGGCAGAAAAATGGTGTGTCTAACTGCCTTTCCATATTTTGTCAATTACTTATTCTGGAAACTTTAATAACCTCTGCTGAGCCCTCCCTCCTCTTTATTGTTTTCCATAATGTTTCCTTGCACCTGTCCCATCCCCCCACCCACCCCCACCTCATTATTTAGTTTAAAGCCCTTTCCACAGCTCTAGTTGTGCGATTCACCAGGACTCTGATCCCAGCATTCCTTCCTTCCCCAGTACTGGTATCAGTGTTGCATTTCTTCTATACTAATCTTTGAGCCACACGTTTACCACTAATCTTCTTAACCCTGTGCTAATTTGGCTCAGGTGGTAATCTAGAGATCAACACCTTTTTTGGCTCTCCTTTTTAATTTAGCCCCTAGCTGCTCATATTCCCTCATTAGAATCTTTTTCCTCTTCCTAACTACATTGTTGATACATTCATGGACCACGACAATTGGATCGTTTCCCTCCTACTCCAAGTTCTTCTGCAGCACAGATGAGATACCCTGAACTCAGGTATAATGCAGACCACACAAGCTATGTGTTTCCAATCCTGGCCACAGAGAACAGTGTCTATTCTCCTGACTATACTATTCCCACTTATAACAACATTTCTCTTTTCCACCTTCTCTTTAAAAGGCTCCCTGTACCACAGTGCTATGGTCAGATTGCTCATCCTCCCTCAGCCCCCACTCTCATCCACATAGAGGTTAAGAATCTCAAACCAGTTAGACAAGCTCAATGGCTGAGGCTACTTCAGCACTATTTCTGCCTGCCTTGCCAGTAGTCACTCCCTCCGGTCCCTGTCACTGACTGAATTTAATGTAGTAAATCTAAGTGGTCTGTTTGCTTCCTGATGCATACTGTCCAGGTAATTCTCCCTAATCTATTGCAGTGTTAGAAACTTAGGCTTCTGCTCAGCACCTCTGAGCCAGGGTTCCTCACGCAACCAATGCCTGCTCTAGGTGTGGTCACCATGAATCATAATGGGTCTACCAATTCCCACATCACCTATGTACAACATAAACAGAACCTTGGGATAAGTTAAGTAGATTGAATGAAGTGCAGGTAAATCACTGCTTCATCTGGAATGTGTGTTTTGGGCCTTGGAAAGTGAGGAGGGAGGAAGTAAATCGGCAAGTGTTATACCTTCTGCAATGGTGTGAGAAAGTGCCATAGGGGTATGGGAGGTGTTGGGAATGGAGGAAGATTGGACCAGGGTGTCCCAGTGGGAATGGTCCATTCAGAAGACTAATAACTGAGGGAAGAGGAATATATGTCTCATGATGGCATCCCACTGGAAGTAGCAGGAATGGTGGCTAATAATCCTTTGGAAGTCAATGTTTGTAGGTTGGAAGGACCAGTGCTATGATACTATCAGTGATGTGGGAAGGAAGAGAAGGGATGAGGGCTGAAGTGCAGGAAATGGGTCAGACACAGCAGTCAACCACAGTGGAGGGGAATCCTCCATTGAGGGAGAAGGTGGATGTTTTGGAGGCCCCTTATAGAAGTAGGCATCCGCGGAACAGTGTTTTTGTTCTCCCTTCCAAAATGAACAACTTCATACTTTACCACATTAAACTCCATTTGCCAATGTTTTGCCCAGTTACTTAACCTATCAATATCACTCTCTAAATTGTTGGCATTCCCCTTAACTTGCCTTTCCACCTTTTTTTATGTTGTCTGCAAATTTGGCTATAGAATTTATCTTCCTTCCTCCAAGTCATTAATCTATATTGTAAACAATTGTGGACCCAACACTGATCCCTTGCAATCCCATTGTTACAGGTTCCCAACCTGTAGCCAATTCTCTGTCCACAACCAAGATGCTAAATTCAACACTATGGACTCGCTCTTTATTTTATGACTTAATGTTTTGCCAGTTACCCTGTCAAATGCCTTCTGGATGTACTGAAGAAGGGTCACCAGACTCAAAATGTTAACTCTGTTTTCTCTCTGCAGCTACTGCTACACCTGCTGAGTTCCTCCGACAATTTCTATTGTTGCAGTCAGTATTGACTTAATGCTACCCATCACGGGAAATAGTCTTGAAAACAACCTAATAATTTTACTAAATACCCAAGGCAGGAGCTATTACTTGAACATCTGTCTCATGAAAGAAGTTACTTTCAAGCTTGAATGCATGACAATGCGCATGCAATAAATGAGGCTAATGTAATACTGCCGATCTGTCTGAGAGATATTAAATCGATCAGCTCTAAGTGTCTTCCCTGTATTATAAGTTCAGTTTTTTCTTTGTCAGTTTCCTTCTTGAGATTTTCCAGGGAAATCTTTATCAAAGGATATTTTGCACACATTAAGTTGGAAAATTTCTGAGATGCAACTGAAAATCGAAGATCTTTGGTCGCATCATGAAAATAAAGAAAAAAAAAGAAAATTCTTTCAGACCACGTTTGGAAAGAGTTCATTTTTAAAACAGCACATTTTCCGAAAGGAAAATGATCAAAGTGAAGTTGACGAGGGAGAGTCATAGGCCAAGGAGTCTAAAACCTTTCTGTAGATATTGCTGCAAAACAAAAAAATTACAAGCATGTTGGATCTCCTTTAAGAAATAAATGGTAATTTTGTGAGAATCCATCTACACAAAGCCGAGCATCTGTCATTTGAAGAAAAAGACTATTTTAAAAAAAATCAGACTGTGGAGCTGCAGAGAACAAACATATTGTCAGAAACAAGCCATCTGCACAATCACACCCCAACATTTTGGTTTCTCCAACTTTGTGCCATTTTCTTCTTAAAGAGCCTGCATGTATTTTCTGTAAGTACATTTATTTTTTTGATTGCATCCCCCTCAATCTGAAATCTGCATTTTGTTTTCATGTTTGTCTCTGCAGTGTTTATGGACATTGGGATCAGTAATTATCCCAAACACTGAAAAGTGTTTCACAAGATCTGCCACTTCCTTTTCCAGCCATTATGAGAATATAGAAGGCATGGTTCCTAAGTTTGTGGATGACACTAAAATTGTTGGACAGTGAGAAAGGATATCTCAGATTACAAGGAAACCTCGATCAATTGGATCAGCGGGAGGAGTGGCAGATGAAGGTTAATTTGGATAAATACGAGGTATTGCATTTTGGTTAAACATACAAGAACAGGACTTATACACTTAAAAGTTAGGTCTTGAATAGTGCTGTAGAACAGGAAGATCTAGGGGTTCATGTACATAATTCTTTGAAGTTTGGGTCACATGTAGACAAGGTGGTTAAGAAGATATTTAGCAGGCTTGCCTTTATTGCTCAGATCTTTAAGTATAGGAGCTGAAGCATTAAGTTGAGGTTCTACAGGACGTTGGACTATTGTGTCCAGTTCTTGCTGCCCTGTTGTAGTAAGGATATCATTAAGCTAGAGAGGGTTCAGAAAAGATTTACTAGCACGTTGCTGGGACTGGAGGGTTTGAGTTATAAGGAGAGGCTGGATAGGCTGGGACTTTTTTTCACTGGAGCATAGGAGGTTGAGGGGTGACTTTATACAGGTTTATAAAATCATGAGGGGTACAGATAAGGTGAATGGCAGGTGTCTTTTCCCTACAGTGGGGGATTTCAAGACTAGGGAGCATACTTAAAGGTGAGAGGAGAAAGATTTAAAGAAGAAAGGAGGAGCAACAGTTTTGTACAGAGTGGTTTGTGTGTGGAATGAACTTCCAGAGGAAGTGGTGGATGTGAGTACAGTTATAATGTTTAAAAGATATTTGGACATGTATGCGAATAAGAAATGTTTGGGAGGTTGTGGACCAAACCCAGGTGGGTGGAACTAGTTTGTCTGGGATTATGGTCAGCGTGGACTGATTGGAATAAAGGGTTTGTTTTTGTGCTGTATGACTCTATTTGGATAAATGGTAAGTCATGCACACCACACAACTGACAAGCAATGACCATCTTCAACAAGAGAAAATTTATCCTTGACACTGAATGGCATTATCATTGCTGACTTCCCTATTATCCTGTATAGAAAAGTGTGGTACTGGAAAAGCACAGCAGCTCAGGAAGAATCCAATGAGCAGGAGACTCGTCATATCAGGCAGAAGCCCTTCAACAGGAACGTTGGGGGGGTGATGGTGGGAAGGGGGCTGAGAGATAAATGTGAGGTGGGAGGAAGGTAGCTAAGAAGGTGATGGGTAGATGCAGGTTGGGTGTAGTTGTGATAAGTGCACACCAAATAACCCTACCGCCTTATGGCCAACCACTTCAACTCCCCTTCCCACTCCATCAAGGACATGCAAGTCCTGGGCATCCTCCACTACCAAATCTAAGCCACTCAACAACTGGAGGAAGGATACCTCATCTTCCACCTTGGAACTCTTTAACCACATAACATCGATATTGGTTTCCCTCGTTTTCAAATCTGCCCGCTCCGCACCTCATCCCAGATTCAACCCTCCAACTCAGCACTGCCCTCTTGACGTGTCCTACCTGTCCATCTTCCTTCCCACCTATTCGCTCCACCCTCCCCACCAACCCATCACTGTCAGCCCCCCACCTGTATCTATCTATTGCTTTCTCAACTACCTTCCCCTCACCATCCTATTTATCTCTCAGTCCCCTTAGCCAGGCACTCACCCCACATCCTGATGAGGGCTTATGCCCAAAATGTCAACTTGCCTACTCCTCAGATGCTGCCTGACCTGTTGTGCTTTTCCAGTCCCACACTTTTCGACTTTGATCTCCAGCATCTGCAGTCATCACTGTTTCCTGTTATCCTGGGTCTAACATTGACCAGTGACTGAATTGGAACAAAAAACATACAATTGATAAAAGAACCAGTCAAAATCTAGCAATTTTGATGCAAGTAATTCACATCCTAACTCCCCAAACTTGTCTACCATCGAACAGGCCCAAATCAAGAATGGTATAGAATAATCTCCACTGCTTCGATGAGTACAGCTCCAAAAACACTCAACTCCCAACATTACCCAAGAGAAGGCGACCTGCTTGATTGACATCCCCTTCACCAACTTGAACAGTGATTCCCTCTATCAATCAACACACTGTGGTAGCAATTGTTCAAAATACTGGGGCTGGGGCTTTAAACTAAATAGTTGAAACTAAATATAAGGGGTGGCAATGGTCTTGTGGTATTATCATTGGACTGTTAATCCAGAGACCCAGGTAACATTCCACAGACCCGGGTATAAATCCCGCAGCAGATAGTGGAATTTGAATTCAATAAATATCTGGAATTAAGGATCTAATGACTATTATAAATCCATTGCCAATTGTCAGAAAAAAATCCAACTGATTCACTGATGTCTTTTAGGGAAGGAAACTGCTATCTTTATTAGATCTGGCCTACATGTGACTCCGGACCCACAACAACGCGGATGACTCTCAACAGCCCTCTGGAGAATTAGGGATGGGCAATAAATGCTGCTGAGCCAGTGACACCCTCATCTTGTTACAGAATAAACAAGAAGTTGGTGGGGAAGGGTGTGGGCTGCGGTTGGTATGTTTAGTTGCATGGAAAATTATGTAAAAAGGTAAAGGGGGGATGGCTCAGCAGAGGTTATTAAATTTTCCTGAAAAAGTAATAGGACAGAGTATAGAAAGGCTCAAGAATCTATATTCAAGCACAGCAGATGAGACAACTAGGGAAGGGGACAGTCAGTGCAATGCTAAGGGTGTTGTACTAAAATGCATGCAGCGTATAAAAACAATGAGCTTGTAGCACAGATTGAAAAAGGTGGTTACAATGATGCCCTTACCACTTTGGGGAAATGAAACCTAGACTGGGTGACCACTTCGCAGAACAGCAACGTTCTCTCTGCAAGAAAGATCCTGAGCTTCCAGTTGCCTGCCACTTTACCACCCCACCCTGTTCCCTGGCCAATATCTCTGTCTCGGGCTTGCTGCAGTATTCCAGTGAATCTCAGCACAAGCTGGGAGAACAACACCTCATTTTCCGCTTGGGGACCCTGCAGCATTCTGGGCTCAATATTGAGTTCAGTAACATTAAGGCTTGAGCTCTCCCATGTCCTTAAGCCAACTCTCCCACACGGGGCTTATCACAGTCTGCTAATACACACAACCCATTGTTAACCACCATCAGTCTCCATTAATGGCTGTTCACCCTCCTAGCCAGATTGTTATCCATTTCTTTGTCTAGCTGTTCTTCTCTCTCTTTGGGCTCCATTCCACTTTTCAGTTACTCCTTACACTCCTCCCCCCACCCTATCTTCTGCATATAAACTGACAGTTTCCTAGCTGCCATCAGTTCTGAGGAAGGGTCATTCAACCCAAAACGTTAACTCTGATTTCTCTCCACAGTTGCTGCCACACCTGCTGAGCTTTTCCAGTAATTTATGTTTTTGTTTCAAGCATAAATGCTATTGTTCCATGATGAAACATGGTTCCCACAGTGCCTCTGTGTAACTCCCTCAATTGTACAGACAATATATGATCAACGTTAGTTCAGTGACATTTGGATGGCTGGAGCATTATTGTTGAGTTCTCTTATATATACCAATTGCCCCTGATACAAATGAGAACATCTGTTATAATGAGTAGTCACTGCTCACATAGATTATTAGAAAGAACAAACATGTTTGTAGTCCTGTGAACTCAACTGTGAAGAAAATGTCTTTGGTAAGATAGAGAATTGAGTCTTCTGGTACACTGGACATTCTATGACATTCATTGATAATTTTCTCCCTTTCCGAACTGACAAGCAATGTCCTGTCTAAACTACCCCACCAGACGCATACACCCGTTTCTTTGTCTGCAAAGGACAGGATTCTGTGCATTAATATATCCAGCTTCCAGCACATATCCATGCAAGTGTGCCTCACGGTGAGTTCAACTGACAATCCTAAATGGTTGTTGCCATAATCTTTTGCATGTATTTGATTGTTTTATAAATATTTTATCCATTGTGGACATGGCATTTTAAGTTTTACAATCCTGGTTAGATTTGATAGGAGGGCTGCCAATCTTTGGGATGAACAGCCTACATCATATGGGCACTGAAATTCATGTACCAACTTTTACATTTGTGTGATAGGCAGAACTTCTTCCTAGCTTGACGCAGCAATCATCACTCGTGTTACTACTGAATAGTAACAGGGTGCCAAAGCTAGATTCACCTGCTGCTCAAATCTTTGAGATACCTTACCTTTCCAGGGCATCTTACATAGTCTGTGCACTTTTCAGTACTAAAATGATTCTCCTAGATCCACTTGTGAATTTGCACAACATACAGTGAGAAATAATCTAACTAGGATTGCCAATATCCTGGAGAATGACCTTGAGGAGCCAAATTTCAAACATGCACAATGAGCAAATAGGTCAAGCCCTATTTATGAGGTACTGATAAAGCCAATCTTATTGTGTCTGGCAATGTAGAAATCCCACCCGTATACTAACGGTATAGGTAGGTTTGAGGTAGACTATAAATAGGGAATTTCATGGCTGATTTCTTACATAGGATATCGACAAAAGTGAGTTTATTTGATTGCGCCATTTCAAATATGAAGCTACCTGTTTCTGGACTGCTGATTAGTCATTTTATTATTTGTCTTTCATTTTATATGAAATGTTTCCACAAAGACAAGACAAAGTTGTGACAGAAAATGAATTGTTTCATTTTCTAAATATTCAAAAAACATGAAGTGTCAAACAAATGGAGGAAAAACAATTAAGTGAAATTGAATATTTTAACTTGGATAGCATGTTAACATGGCCCAATGTTTCTCTAAAAGTGAAAATTCATCTGTTCTTTTCCCTCAGTCTTCCACAGAGACTTTTACATGGAAGCTTTTACTTCAGCAGGGTATTTGTAACTGATGAGGACAATATTTATTTCAGCTAGTGTAACATAAGAACTAGTTGTGAATAGCGTGGTACTGAAAGATTTAATTCTGGGGTTCTCAATATATAAACATCTGACTTATGAACACTTGTAGTCATGAACGCAATCCCAAAGAGGGGAGTAATTTTAAAAATCTGACATTCAAACAATTCCTGTACTTATGGCTATTTTATATTGTCCTGCATTGTGTTCCAACTCGTGTACAAATCAACCTGTGAACGGACTCAAGAATTGAATTTATTTGCAACCCACAAACTGCCTACAGATTTTTTTTACAGCATCTGATATCTATATATATGAAAATGACAGACATTGTCTGTCTGTGCTCGTACTGAACAATTATTGTACAAATTGCTGCACCTTCCCTCAGTATCTCACTGCTGAAATGGACCCCATAAAGTGGTGACTGAGATTTTTATACCATCAGATCACTGCCATAAGACAATGACGGTCATGAGCATGCTTGTTAAAAATGGATAGCATACAAGCTGTGGGTACATGACAACAAAAATATATTACTTTTAGTTGCCTTGTTAATGTTTTTCCTGATGAAGAAACATCCTTATGCTCAGAATGTTGATTCTCCTGCTCCTCAGATGCTGCCTGGTTGGCCATGCTTTTCCAGCACCACACTTTTTGACTCTGGTCTCCAGCATCTGCAGTCCTCACTTCCTCCTTGTTAATTTTTTAGTCAGATTCTTAATTTGGTTTTATCCAGAGCATAGAATGCATAAAAAAAATTGGTCAGTGAAACATAATAAACGTATATTAAAAATGAACAAATATCAAAATGATGAACTGTATGTGGGGAAAATCATCAGGAATCATTGAACTTTCTATTTATTTTTAAACTTAATTTAAAGCTTTGTGGTAGACAAAAGGAAACACCACAAATATTGCAAATTGCTGTCTTTTAATGCTGTTCTATATTTCCAAAGTTCATTCTATGAAATTAGAGTCTGAGCAAGATTAGTACTCATTTTGAACTGTACTAGCAGGCTCCCTGGCCTGCATGACCCTTTTTCCATTTGTAGCTGCCATAATTAGTATTTGAAAAGGGATGGTATTGTTTCAGCTGTTACTCTATATTAGAACAGATGTGCCAAAGCAACAGAAGAACCCTTAGAGAGACTGTCCAAAACAAGTACGAAAACAGGTATAGGTCAAAATTACAAATTAGTTATCTTAACAAAATGTCAGCTAATGGTTTTAAGAGCCTGTAAGTGGATTTTAAAATGCCAGAAAATGGTAAAATGTTCTGCATACTACACAAAGGTCGTCTTTAAAGTCTGTGCAAATCTTTTATGACTTACTTCACATCAAATTGGTATGGCTTTTTTTGAGTTGAAATAATTTTGTGTAACATAACAGAAAATAAGTTGAGGTGAATGCAAAGAGTCAGCAAAAGGATTTAGACAAGTTGGACGAATGCTGGATAGAAAATAATGTGGAGAAATGTCAATTATCCTCTTTGATATAAGAATAGAAATATTGGACTAAATCTTAACAGAAATCAGCTAAGTGTCAATTTTGGTGAGTTTCATGGAGGGTTTCTTCCTGCAAGATCTAGCAAGTATGAAATCAAGTCATAGATTTTTCATCCTACCAGTTCTATTCTGTACTCGATACTTTCTCTTAAATATGGACAAGAGATTATGCATTCGTTGGCACAAATGACCACTACCAATATTATTTGAATTAATTATCAACTACATACAGGTCAGTTGCTGATTGAAGACTCTTGGCCTCAACTGACTTTGTAAAAGTATTGTCAACCTTTTACTGCAATTTAAAATTAATCACATCAGTAAGAAATGTTGTTGCACATAGTGAAGGCCTTGGTTCTGACTCCAATGATTCTGAGAACATTATTTACTCCCACCTTGTCTTACAGAATGTCAGGATGATTGAACAGAAATAGCATAAAGGAATACAAGCTGTTCATTCAGGGAGAAGAGTTGGAAGAAAAGGGATCTTGCCCACAGGCATCATGGATAAAGCATCTTATCACAGCTTCAGTGTGGACTGATAGGTTAGTCACGCATCATGCTCTCTTTGCCTATTTTTGGTCAATATCTAATTATTCCATGAAGATTTATTGTAATTGTGTAAGGCTCTTTGAGACCATGCCTGGAGTACTGTGTATACTTTTAGTTTGCTTCCAAATAAAGGATGCACCTACTTTAGAGGAGGTGCGACAGAGTTTCACCAGTCTGATTGATGGAAGTAGGGGTTAGTCTAATGGTGAGAAATTGAGTAGGTTCAATACATAATCCTTAGATTGGAAGAATGAGATGATTATTAAGATGTAGAGATTGGTCTTAATTGGATAAACGCTTAAAGGGTATGTTAAATTCTTTTGCCATGTCTTTATTCCCATTGGAATTTCCCCAGCTTCTGCCTCATGGGACCTACATTTGTCTTTGCTACTTATTTTTCTCTTCACATATTTATAGAAGTTGGTACAGTCAATTTTTAGGTTCCTGCAATTTCACTCTCAAATTCTATTTTCCCCTTCAAACTTTTTTGTCCTATTTTATTGAATTCCAAAATACTTCCCATCCTCATGTTTGCTGTTTATTTTTTCAACAATTTTATATGTTTCCTCTTTGGATCTAATACCATCCTTAATTTCTTATGTAAACCATAAACCATAGCTGAGCCACCACCTCTCTTACTTTTGTACCAGACAGAAATAAAAAAACTGTTGTAATTCATGCACGTGTTCATTAAGTATGAACTATTGCCCAACCACTTTCAAACCTTCAATAAAGTTCCCAAATCACCCTTGCCAATTGTATCTCATAGCATTGTAGTTCCCTTTGTTTAGGGTCTAGGCCTTAGCATCAGATTGGACTACTTCACTCCGAATCTAATGAAGAATTCTATCATATTATGGTTGCTCTTCCCCAAGGGACCACACAACAAGATTGTTAATTAATCATTTGTCATTTCATGGTACCCAGCCTAGAATAGCTTGTTCTCTGGTTGGTTATTCAGTGCATTAGTTTAAAAACTTCATAACATGCACACCCCAGAAAATCTTCCATCACAATACCATTGCTGGTTTGGTTTGTCCAATCTATATGTAAATTAAAGCCATATTACAGTTGCATTAGTGCATGCATCAGCATGGCAGAAATCAGTTAGGTAAAAACTGATTCAGGGAACATTGATATACTGTAGAAGCACATAAGGCACAAGTGGTTTATCTCCAGCTCTAGAGTTAGTCAATCAGCAAGACCAGCTAAGCATGAACAAGGGAGATGACAAAAGGTGTTGCATATCACAAACCAGGACTACCAGTAAGAACATTCAAACAGGTTCCATGTAAAGGAGGTCAAAAAATGTTTTTAATTTAAACTTTGTAATCTCCATTATGATACATCAAGTATCAATATATCATGTAAGTACATTTACTAGGTTCAGGAAAGTCATATCCTAGTCATAATGAACAGATGTGATACCCTTAGGGAGAAAAAGCTTTTGAAAAAATTGGGCAACAGCACCTAAATTATAAATGTCACAATGACTTGTGCAGAATTATGGGCTGCAAAATTGATCTATGTAAGAAGTTAGTAGTTATTAAGCCAAAGCAGCTGATGTATAACAAATGACAAGTGAAATGAATATATAAAGGTAACCTTGCCCGCAATCTGCTTGTCACAGGCGTAAGCACCACCAGTTGGATTCCCAAGAGTGTGCTGAGAGAGATAGCTGTTGAACGATGAATAGCAATGAAAGTGAAAATAAAACTTCCATTTATACTGTCTCTATCATGACATCAGGCAGCCATTTTGCCACAGAAAATTCCTGCACGCAGCAATATGATAATGAACAGTTAATTATTTTCATCTTGTTAATAAATAAATAACAACAAGTACTGGCCAGAATACCAAAGCTAATTTCTCTGCTCTTCTTCCAAATAGTGGTGGAATAATTCAATAGAGGCCAGTATCCCATCACCAAGTCACCCTTTATTTGCACATAGAGAGTCCTTGACACTGACCAGCTCTCTCAGAGTGAACAGGATTTTGACATTCCTGTCCGTATTTGTCAGCCAGGGCTGCCTGAGCGGACCAGATTAACAGCCCCAATTGGGAAAGTCATATTCTATGAGGTCCACACGACTGACCTTGTTAAAATCACTATAAGCGGCATGAGGTCTTTCACATCCTCCTTCAACTCAGTTGAAAGACAACCATCACACAGAACTTCATTACAACAGAGCCAGTCTGGATCTTTACAATCAGATTTCTGGAGTAAAATTTGAACACACTACATTCTGACTTTGAGCCAGAGATGCAACTACTTGAGATGAGCTGATACTGGTATACACAATGAGGATGGTAGGTATATAAGGCATCTAAATAAATATACCCTCCCAGCAATCCTTTTATGCCTGTCAATTCATTCTAGCATTATACGCTATCATTTATTTTTCATTCTTGCTTTATCTTTGGCTGTAAACATTAAATAAGTCCTTCAGGGTCTCAGACTGGAAGGACTCAAGCATCCCTAACTGTCTCCACATTTCTTTCACAGTTTATTCTTCTTAACCCTGGCAACATATGCAATTCCCTTCTCAAACAAGGGTACTCTTCACTCATACAGGATTGAGCCTAAGTGGACTTCAGAGAAGATAGCTTCCCTATTGCAGAGGTCTATGTTGCTGACTGTGCCACTGTTATGACTGAAGAGTGGAGAGATCAGATCAAGAATTATTTCTGGGAACAGCAGACATGAAAAGGTCTTTCATTGTATGACTGTTTCGGTACTCTGCAAGAATGTATAGGCTAAAGACCATCAATTTTAGCACATGATTTGAACTATAGAGAAATCATTCTCCCAGATGAATGCTGACAAAATTCAGAATCCATCTTCAATCTGTAAGAGAATCACTACAGCATGTGAAATAATCTGACTTGTATTGTGTTGAGTGTAGAACAGTGTCCACAGCTAAAGAAGGTCAAAATTATTTCTGGCACTGATAGATATCTGGCAGCAATATCTTCACTATATTCACATCCTTAATTCCCTGTTCAGCCTACTCATTCTCTGATCATTGCAGACCATTTAAATCATGAACAGTCCTACATCTGTTAATTGTGACATTATGTAGAATACAGTGTAAGGATAGCATTGTTATTTGAAACCTCACTGGTCATTGCCCTTACCTTTTCGCAAGTGACTCCAGAGCCGGTAGCAGTCTGAGGGCCAAGCTTGTAAACAATGGTGGTGATAATGGAAGAGCTCGAACTTCATGGGCCAATGCTTGCTTAGAGGTCTACTATCCTTTGGGAAGGGGATTTGTGTTTCCTGTAAGTACGTTGTTTTTGAAAGCTCATGTAACTGATGACCTGACACTGGCATCAGTAAGAGAGAAAATGCCATTCTTGAATGACCACATGAAGAAAGAGGTCTTAGAGACTGGAGTACAGAGTAAAGAAATCAGTGTTGCAGGATGTGAGTTGAAGAGCTTTATCTGGAGATAAGGAGCAAGTGTCCTCCAGAACAATATAAATGCAGACACCCACAGCCTTGGATACCTAGACTGGTGTATCAATCTGCAGGTAGCAATGATGGCTTATAGACCATCATAAAGTATGATGGTAACTAAAATAACCTGATATAGAGACAGTGTTGTAGTACTGGCAGCAACTGTCATGGTTAAACTCTGTGAGAGTCAGATAAGCAGTTGTCCAGCAAATATATTTCTATAGCAAGGTGGGCAAATCACCACAAAGCTTAGTCTGACGAGTGAAACATCATTGAAACATTACATATAATGAGAAATCAGCAAACATAATTGTTTAGCAGAAATGTGAATATTTGTTTGGATCTCTTTCAGAGAGCAGTTACAGTTCTTCAGAACAATGACTGGAGAGAAGTTTGGCAAGAATTTCCAAAGCTATTCAAAGGTTTAGTCAATTGAAGTTGGAGCAACGCATTATTCAACAAGAAGATGCTCGGCCCATCTGTCTGTGTGCTCTCAGGAAAATAGACGAGGAAAGCAAATCTCAGTTAAAAGTGTGATTGAAAGTGAGGTTCTCAGAACAGACATAATGGCATTCAGTCAAGATTGGAGTGGTGCTGGAAAAGCACAGCAGGTCAGGCAGCATCCAAGGAGCAGGAAAATCAACATTTTGGGCAGGAGCCCTTCATCAGAAATCCTTCCCGAAATGTCGATTTTCCTGCTCCTCGGATGCTGTCTGAGCTGCTGTGCTTTCCCAGAACCCTCTAATCTTGACTCTAATCTCCAGCATCTGCAGTCCTCATTTTCACCATAATGGAGCTCAGGTTTAGCAACTATTTTCAAAGTAAATGGACAACTAAGATCATGTGTGGATTTCACTTATTGAAATCTGAGTTGAAATAACACCAGAGTGGTCAGTATCCCATCATCAAGATACCATTTATTTACACGTAAACAGATAGCTCAGTGGTTAGCACTGCTGCCTCACAGTGCCAGGCACATGGGTTCGATTTCACCATCGGGTGACTGTCTGTACGCAGTTTGTATTTCTCCCAGTGTCTGTTTCTGTTTCCTCTGGGTGCTCTAATTTCCTCCCACAGTCCAAAGTTGTGCAGGTTAGGTGAATTGCCTTTGCTAAATTGTCCACAGTGTCCAGGGATGTGTGGATTAGCCATGGGAAATATGGGGAAAGGGTGTGTCTGGGTGGGATACTCTTTAGATGGTTGGTGTGGACTCAGTGGGCTGAATGGCCTGCTTCCGCATTGTCAGGATTCTATGGATTCTATTCCATGATCTTGATTTAAAAGTGAACAGTCCTAAGCTTTCATACTGCCTCATTCAAAGTCAGGTACCAAAGTGTCAGTCTCTCTGACACTCCTCTTTTTTGTCTGTCAGCCAGAGCTCTCTGATCGGACTAGATTAACAGCCCCAGTCAGGGAACTCCTACTGTATGAAGTCCAGCTGGCTGACCTTGTTACAATCACTCCAAGAGTAAGAAAAGAAATCCATTCCATTTCATCTATCAATGACACTTTGGTTAAATGACAATGAGAAAGTTCTTCCCGAAACTATATGCCAACATTTTAATCAGTAGTGCTTAGACCATCTACCATTTGTAATCTCCTTTGTTCCAGAAATTTTCCAAAGGGTAATGTCTAGATTCCTGGAAGGGGATAAATGCCACATTAATGACATGTTAATAACATGGTGAAATATGAACGAACATAACTAGAGGGCTGGAGGTGTGTTAAAGACACTACAGGATGCAAGCCTGAAACTAAACATGAAATGCCAAATCTACAGAACGCCAGTTACATTTTTCGGATACATGATTCAAGAACAAGGATCACACTACGTCCAAAGAAGAGCCAGCAGTGAAATAGTTATACTGGAGTGCATAAATGAGGAACTGAGCTTCTTAGGCACAGTGAAACAAATTTAAAGTTTATCCCCAACTTATACAATCCAAAAGAGGGTTTTTGAGAAAAGACCAACAATGATATTGGAGTCAAGAACAGACCGCAGTGTCTGAAAAGATTAAAGAGAAGTTACTTTCTACTGCCGTGTTATTACATTACAATCCAGGTTTAATCACTTTGGAAATCCAGAGATGCATCATCCACAGGACTAGGTGCAGTCCTTATTCAAGTACAAATAGATGGTGCATGAAAACTGGTCTAGTTATGTTAAGATCTTTGATTGAGGCTAAACAGAGATTTACAGCCAGAAAGAAGGAAACATTAGCAGTTACATTGCACTGAAAAAATTTCACGGACTCCGGGACTGAAATTCCAGGTTGAGTGAGTCCGCAAGTCTTTGGTAACATTCTTGTTATTGAAAGAAAGCTCCGGAATGCCTCGTCCCATGAAACATTCAGACTTAGGCTGAGAAAATACAACTCTGATAAAGTGTATGTTACAGGCAAAGTCCAAATTACAATATAAACACACTTGAGGGCAACAGTAAATTGAGCGGAATAGAGAATCTTATTCTGCAGAAGTGGAGTTTTATTCTATGGCCATAATCAACACTTAACCAGCAAATGATGGAAAACACTGGCAAACCTGAATACCCAAAAATGTGATGAGGAATGCACAAATATCAGATAGCTCTTTTCCTCTTCTTTTTGTTCATGGGATGTGGGTATTTATTGTCCATTCCTAACTGCCCTGGAGAAGGTTCTAGTGAGAGTAATTAAAGCACTGCTTTCTCAAACCACTGTAGTCCTTGGGGTATAGGCACAGCCACACTGCTGTTGGAGCGAAGTTCCTGGATTTTAACCCAACAACGTTCATGGAATAGTGATATAGTTCCAAGTCATGGTGGAGTGTGATTTGGTGTGGATCTTGCAGATGGTAGTGTTCCTATGCATCTGCTTTCTTGTCCTGCTTGGTGATAGTGATCACGTGTTTGGAATGTGCTTTCAAATAAACCTTGGTGAGTTAGTGCAGTACATCTTGCAGATGGTCCACATTGCTGCCACTGTGCAGCGATGGTAAAAGGAGTTAATGTTCAAGGCAGTTGATAGGGTTCCAAAGGTTATTTTGTCACAAATGGTCTAAAACTTAATAATTATTGTTGAAGGGGCACCCATCAGAGTTGTAATGAGACAAGGACAAGTTAGACCAAGTAAGCATCCCTATTGCTGTATACACAACATAGAAAAATTAAAACATTGAATGACCCTCAAAATTGCCCCAATCGGTTCCTAATCAGACTTTATGGATAACAGATGTCAGATGCCAAATTTATAATTCATCAAAAATTAATATTTTGTAAAAAATAATACTGCAACTTTCGCAGAACAAAATTAAACAAGGTAATTTACTTAATGTCAATGATTTATATCCAATATTCTTTGAACACAGCCCCACTCAAAAATAGTCAGACAGATAGGCAGGGATAAGATGTAACTGGCAGTTTATTTAACCAGGTTACAATGTTTTGTAGTATCACAGGCCTGTAGGATTACACTTTGCTTGATTGCTGAAGATACCAGTCAATACAAATAGTTTTTAGTAGGTACTGAGGAGATTCACTTCTTTCTTATAACTGGGATTCTATTCTCTGAACTTTCAATAAATCTTTAACTGGAGGACAACTAAAGATCAGCCAAGACTCCTTCCAGCAGCTATCACAGCCACAGGTGTGTTTCCTTGTCAAAAAGACTCAGTTCTAAGCAATTTAAACATTGGTTTCTATTCCTGTTTTTTCCAAAATTCTCTTTGTTAGACTGGTTGCCACTTGTCTCCTTGTGGTGGTCCCTTTTAACATTCAGATATTTGCCAACCTTTGAGCTTAATGCATCTCCAGAGCCAAAGTGTCTACACTGTTCTTTGAACAATAATCAACTTCTGAAGCCAGGTCCCAAACACCAACACTGTTTTTGTTTGTCTTTCCATTTTTCCAAAAGCAAGCTGCTGCTCCAAGTCCAAAGGTTGCCTTCAACTCACAGCTCACAGTTCCAACTAAAACTGAGAAAAATAAATGCAAAATAATCAAGGTCTCAACAAGATAAATGGAGAGTAGTCCACCAAACTCCTGACTTGTGCCGTATTAACAGTGAAGAGGCTTTAGTAAATTAGGAGGCAAGTTACTTACAGCAAAATTTCTATCCTCTGACCTACTTTTCTAGCATAATATTTGTCCACTTCAGTTTCTGGTCAATTGTAACCTCCAGTGTGTTATAGTGAGAAACGAAAAGATATTCATGCTGCTGTACATCAAAGAGCAATGTTTAAATTCCCTCATACAATCATAGAATTTTACTGTATAGAAGGAAGCCATTCAACCTACCTTGTCTGTACCAGTCCAAAAGATCCACCCAGCTAGTCCCACATTTTGGAAAGAATAGTTATTGCCTAGTACTTGTGTGGCATGAGTGTTACTTGCTACTTATCAGCACAAGGGTGCGAAAATGAGGACTGCAGATGCTGGAGATCAGAGTCAAAAAGTTTGGTGCTGAAAAAGCACGGCCAGTCAGGTGGCATTGGAGGAGCAGGAGAGTCAATGTTTCGAGCATAAGCTCTTCATCAGGAATGCTCTTCATCGGGAATGATGCTTGAAGCGTTGACTCTCCTGCTCCTCAGACACTGCCTGATGGGCTGTGCTTTTCTAGCACTACACTTCTTAACATTTATCAACACAATCCTGGAAGTTGTCTCAGTCTTCTTGCAAATGGAAACAGACTTATTGTTTATCTGTGGAGTTGCAAATGTTGCTAATCAGTGTGCAACCCATTT
This sequence comes from Chiloscyllium punctatum, assembly GCF_047496795.1. Lineage (NCBI taxonomy): Eukaryota > Metazoa > Chordata > Chondrichthyes > Orectolobiformes > Hemiscylliidae > Chiloscyllium > Chiloscyllium punctatum. Next base: position 56,868,767 of record NC_092763.1, on the reverse strand, counting down.
CCATGACTGACCTTATGATGAAGGGAAGGTTTACAAAAGTGCGCAAAATATAATCCAACAAACCAAGTGTGAAAAGGCAACATAAGCAAAAATGATACTTGATAATAGTGTAAGGTATATTGGTGTATGACCATAGAACAGTTACCCAAAAGTGAGGACTGCAGATGCTGGAAACCAGAGTTTAGATCAGAGTGGTACTGGAAAAGCACAACAGGTCAGGCAGCATCTGAGGAGCAGGAAAATCGATGTTTCGGGGAAAAACCCTTAATCAGGAATAGAGGCAGGAAGCCTCCATGATTGAGGGGAGGGGTGCTGGGGAGAAGGTAGCAAAGAGTACAATGGATGAATGGGGGTGGGGATGGAGGTGATCAGTCAGGGAGGAGGGTGGAGTGGATGGCTGGAATAGGCAATTGGCAGGTAGGACAGGTCATGAGGACAGTACTGAGTTGGAAGGTTGAAACACGGGTAAGGTGGGGGGAGGGAAAATTGGAAACTGGTGAAGTCCACATTGATGCCCTGGGGTGGAAGTGTTCCTAGGTGGAAGATGAGGCATTCTTCCTCTAGGCATCGGGTGGTGAGGGAGCGGCCATGGAGGAGGCCAAGGACTGCATGTCCTTGGCAGAGTGGAAGGGGGAGTTGAAATGTTGGGACACGGGGCGGTGGAGTTGATTGGTGTAGGTGTCTCAGAGATGTTCCCTGAAGCGCTCTGCGAGAAGGCGTCCAGTCTCCCCAATGTAGAGAAGACCGCATCGGGAGCAACGGATACAATAAATGATATTGATGGATGTGCAGGTGAAACTTTGATGGATGTGAAAGGCTCCTTTGGGGCCTTGGATAGAGGTGAGGGGGGGAGGTGTGGCGGAAGGTTTTCCAATTCCTGCGGTGACAGGGGAGGGTGCCAGGATGGGAGGGTGGGTTGTTGGGGACCTGACCAGGTAGTCACAGAGGAAACAGTCTTTGCGGAAAGCGGAAAGGGATGGGGAGGGAAATATATCCCTGATGGTGGGGTCTGTTTGGAGGTGGCAGAAATGTCAACGGATGATGCGGTTAATGCGAAGGTTGGTAGGGTGGAAAGTGAGGGCCGGGGGTTTCTGTCCTTGTTGGAGGGGTGGGGTTTGAGGGTAAAGGTGCGGGATGTGGATGAGATGCGTTGGAGGGCATCTTCAACCACGTGGGAAGGGAAATTGCGGTCTCTAAAGAAGGAGGCCATCTGGTGTGTTCTGTGGTGGAACTGTCCTCCAGGGAGCAGATATGGTGGAGGCAGAGGAATTGGAAATACGGAATGGCATTTTTGCAGGAGGTAGGGTGGGAAAAGGTGTATTCCAGGTAGCTGTGGGAGTTGGTGGGTTTGTAAAAAATTGATGAAATGACTCTGATTTCAATAAGAGGGAATACAACAGTCTAGAATAAACAAGTGAAGAGAGAGCCCTTAGACACTGCACTAGAGAACTACATTTGAATAACCTATTATGTCTTTCAGTACGTGGAAATTGAAAAGCCTTAGTTGGAGATAAGGAGTAAGCAGCCTCAGGTGCAGTGCATGTGCAGAGAACTACTTCATAGGATACTCCAGATTAATTATCTCAATGTGTAGATAGAAATATATGCTTAAAGCATGAGATAAAGTAGACATCAGGAAGGCAGTAGGAAGCCATACCCTGAATTCCTTTCACTAGCCATGTTTTTTACTGTACATTAAAATTGAAATTGGAAGGATTTTGCAAACAATGAGGAAAACTCAAGCTTGCAACATTTATAGAAATGAGTATAGGATGTTCCCTTAGGCAACTCACATTGCTTTAGTAAAAGGTCACGTTTTTGCATATCTTCTCTGATATTCAGAAATATCTGAGTGTGATTTAGGCAACTCTTCAAATTCCAAATACTCTGCACAGTAAGCATCCTGCCTTTGGCAAGGACTTCATTGTCAAAGCCTTGTTGGGTGTCATGGCAACAAGATTTGTCATCCAAATCAGAAGAAGATGAATGGAATCTGTCCAATGATATCCATCCAGTTTCTAATTTCTGTGAAAAAGTTTTTGAATCAGGCACTATCATAGGATCAAGAATCATGGCTGCACCCAGGAAGTTTATACCAGCAAATATTGTGGTTACCTTCATGTTGGCCAAGCAGTAGACTTCTCTCTTTCATAGAACTGGTAGATTGATCTTGGATACGATGAAGAACCAGTTGCATTCCCATTGGCAGAAAGTTGTGCTTTCACATGAGGCCCCTAACTGGTAGAGTTTGAGCAAAGAACAATGCTGGGCAGCTGCTCCTCACTATCTTTATTTAAGATCTGAATGAAACTAATTAGGGATTACCTTCAACTTTATAGATCAAACTTTCAAAAAAAATTGTAATGTTGGAACAGAAAGCAAAGGCTAAAAGCAAATGAAAAAGTGATGGTAAAAATGCACCCATATCTGAGAGAGACCATGATCATGAATTAATGTTTTATTACTAAGTGGTTCGGTGACTGCCAACCATGTTCCAAACCTGTTTCTCTTTCTTTAAAGTGGGATTTTAAGACTCAGAGGCACAAGTTTGACCATTAACAGAACAGGTCTAACCCTAACTCTGTGCAAGTGGGTGCATTTTGACTGAATTCAAATCTCACTCATTGTTTGTGTAAAGTCCATTGAATGGATCAGAGGTCTCTGTGTTTCAGTAACTTCAAAGGTAGGCAATGGCCATGTTGTATTATTGCTGATCCACATTATGTTTTTGGGACTTGGGTTCAAATCCCACCACAGCAGCTTGTGGGATTTAAAATCTATGAATATCTGGAAATAAGAGTCTAATGATGGCCATGAATTGATTGTTAGAAAAAAAACCCATCTGGTTCACTAATGTCCTTTAGGGAAGGAAATCTGCCATCTTTACTTGGCCTGACTTACATGTGACACCAGACCCACTAAAATTTGGTTGACTCCCACTGCCCTCTGGGCAATTAGGGATGGGCAATAAATGCTAGCCCAGCCAACAATGTCCCCATGTGGTGAATGAATTTTTTTTAAAAATTAAGATTTAGAGATTCACAAGCAATGCTTTAATGCTCTTTAAAAACTTTTGATGAAGCAATCCCACTCCAAAAACCTATTCTGACCAAAGCAGATTTTCCCAGATCAGTGTTATTTAAATCTTTCAATAAAACATTCGTATGAGTTTCTCTATCTATTGGATAGCCTCTCTCAAAGGGATAATGAAGAGACAGAGAGCTCAATGTCAATTCACTGGACATCTCAGCATCCTTATTGAACTAACTGTCTCCAGCTAAGCTAACTGAAGATGTCAACTAATGGTTTATTACTGTCAGACCTCACAATAAATTCCACACTTTTGCTTACTTCAGAATTTAATATTGTAACGTGAATAGATCAGTCGGCACCTCAAACATGTTTCATTGTTCCTTCAGATTATGGCCAGCCTATACCTTATCTGCACAGGCCATTATTTGATTACCTTTAATACAGTTGCCTAACAAAAATTTGGTTTTGGCTTAACAGGTTTTGGGAAGGAAAGAGTTCTGGATTTCCACTCTTCTTTGTGCAAAAATATGCTTTCTGACATCACTTCTGAAGGCTTGACTGTAAGTTTAATAGTATGCCTCCTTGGATCTTGACTCCCACAGTGGAAGAAATAGTTTTTCTCTTTGTGCACTATCAGCTCCCTTAATGGTTTTAAATGTCTTCATTAAAATATCCCTTAAGCTTCTATACTCATGGAAGCACATACCGAGCCTACGAAACTTGTCCTCATACTTGAACCTATTAACATTGATGTTACTCTAGCGAATCTATGTTGAATGTTCTCCAAGGTCAGTATATCCTTCCTGGAGTGCTGTGGCCAGAAATCTTCCCATCCTAAGTCATAGCCGCAATCAGCACCAGGAATGGATGGGATTCCGCAACCTACCTGAACATTTGATCCAAAAGTTGACACGTGCTGTTGGGTTTCTCTTGGACAGTGGTTTTCAGGTTTTTTTTAAATTCACAAACCACTTGGTGGGGAAAATGAGTCTGTGTATCACGGACCATCCATTTGGTCCTGCTGCATCCACTTTCACTTGTCCCTGCAAATCCTTACAGTTAATGGGAAGAATGGTGTTAGCATACAGGCTTAACTAAATACCAAGTATTTTATTGCTTCTTTACCAAATGTAATGATTTATATGCATTTTTTATTAATTATCATAAGCAAGTAATTAATTCATGCCAACCAAAAACAAAAGGATAAAATGTATTATAACCATTATGGGTGAACTAGATTATTTGAAGCATTCTATGCATGCCATAAAATGATCACAATTATTGTCTGAAACACTAACATTTAGCTTACATTCCAACTGATTGAACAAAATCAGCAATAGAAATTTTGCTGATAGACTATTTTGCTGTTGACATGCTCTGGTTGTCATTGGGATTTCTAGGGCAAAACGTTTCAGCCTGAATTCTCAAATGGTCTTGGCTGGGGCATTTATGCCAGTGATTTTTATTTTAGACCTTACCCTCATTGACTACTAGTCATCTACAGACAACACTTTGAGAACCACTGCTCTGGCAGCACTCATTTCCACTGCCACCCATTTTCCAAATCATAATGAGACACAGCCCTCAAAATAGATCTGGAAAATCCACTCCTATTTTGTTGACATGAAAATCCAAAACAAGATTGCTTTCCTTTAGGCCTATATCATATATTGTTAAATATTTGGTGGCCTCATACATACTGACATTATTAATGCAATTGTTTATGGCATCTTCCAGGACTGTGAATATAAAGCTATTAACAAGTAAAACAATCAAGAGGCAGTTCTCCAGTCTTTAGCTTAAATTTGTATTGCAATTTCCACATTTTGTTGTGATGTGAAAATGATCTATTCATACCAGATATAAATGACTCGCGACCATTGGATGGATGTCCAGTTAGTTCCTGTTTAGAGATGAGAAAGAGAGCAAATGAAGATACATTCTCAACACTTAAAAAAAAGGAAAATGCAATTTTACGTTTTCAAAGAATTAGGATTCATTTTATAGTGACATGCTTTCTGTTTTTAAGAATTCTGCATTTCATTTTATTTTTCTTTCATTATTAGAAATGTGCCCTTCTCTTTAACGAAAGATAGGACACAATTTTCTGCCCAATAAGGAAGTAGGGCACAGTCCCCATTTTCAGCTCTCTCTTATCATGAGGAATTTACACAGGAAAGGAGCAGAAGGTGGGAGATGAATCACTCTGAAGACAACTCTTAAAGACTGACAGAATAGGTAGATGCCCAGATGATGGTAAAGATCACAGCACGCCTTTCCTTCTGTGTATGTGGGAACAAAGGAAATCAAAAAAGTATAAATTGGCAATAGAACAGGAAATTCTATTTGTCGTTTCTCTGATCATCCCCTATGTCTCAAACATTTCTTCAATGGATATAGACGTTCAAATCTGAGCAAGGTTTATAGTTAATTTGGTTAGGTTGTGGCAGTGAAAAGAGGCATTATTTGCTCAGTTTTTACTTGTCATCATTGTAGTGTATAGATTTTTAAGAAGGAAGCTGTGAATTCTAAGAAAGTTTCAGGCCCACAATGTCATCGGATGTCTATCTATATTGGTCTGGTAGCTCAATAAATTCTGTATTCTATACTTCCTGGCTTTGTAGGTATTTGCTGACCTGCTGACATGTTGTATAGTAACTACCAACTTTAGCAGGGGTAAAAAATACAAGGCTGACAGATGGGTGGCATGGTGGCTCAGTAGTTAGCACTGCTGCCCCACAGTGCCAGGGACCTTGGTTCAATTCCAGTCTCAGGCGACTGGCTGTGTGGAGTTTGTACATTCTCCCTATGTATGTGTAGGCTTCCTCTGGGTGCTTTGGTTTCCTCCCACAATCCAAAAATATACAGGTTAGGTGGTTTGGCCATGCCAAATTGCCCACAGTGTCCAGGGAGGGGCTTTAGTCAGGGGTAAGTATGGCGTGGGGGAAATAGTCTGGGTGGTTTGCTTTTCATAGGGTTGGTGTGGACTTGTTGGGCCAAGTGGCCTGTTTCCACACTGTGGTGATTCTACATTTTGCTTCAAGTGTCAATTTTCCTGCTCCACGGATGCTGCCTGACCAGCTGTGTTTTTCCAGCATGACACTCTTGATTCTACGATAAGATCAGGCTTCCGTAATACACCTCATTTAATTTTCCATTCCTTCCAAGATGGATATTACCTCTGTTACTTCAGTCATCGTACACATTAATAGAAGTTTTTTTTGTTTTCTGTCCTTAGGTGAGCTTTAACTTCTGCCTGTTTCATGTCAATAATGTCATTGTCATTCCAAGATTCAATTTGTTTCCCTCCTTGAGGGCAAGGAAAACAAAGTAGGACAGAATTCTGATGAGAGAATTTTTAAGACAAAACCAGGAACAGTTAATTGAACTGAAGAAATCAACTTCTCTGCCATTAGATCCTTCCAGATTGTAGGAGATATTTAGGCAGCGCACAGTTAAATTGAACAGTATTAAGTAGAACAACAGTAAAAAAAATGAGAAAATATCTGCGAGATCTAAGATCACATGAAGTACAAACAGTTAACCAATAATATGCTTTGTGTTATTTCCAAATTTTACATTATGTATTGGTCTAAATGATTGGAGAAGTTAAAGTTCATAGGTGGAATTACAATTATAGAATTATCTATTTTCTCAATGTGCATATGAAAATCAAGTACAAAATGGTACAAGTAACTTATCAATTATGGTTCAGTCTTTGAGTAGCAAGTTGAACAGGTACATGTTTGAGGACAATAGCTGTGGACTGAAGATGTGATTACTAATAACTAAGTAATAGATTGACTAGTTAGTTAATCTGATACACAGATGCACAGTTGACAACAAAAACATGATTTAGAGAATTATTAATTCATCACAACTAAAAATTCCATGTGACCACTCAGGAAGAGACCAAAGAGATCTAAAAGAATTGAACTTTTGAAGACACATCTTCATAGTGTGCTGTATGTTCCACAACCTGGCTATACAGAAGGACAAACATATTGATGTGTCAGAATACAGGAAGAGACTTTTGGCAATTGAAGTCTGTGAATATCAACAGCCAAAAATAAAAAGCACAGGGCAAAATCATTATAAAACGTTTAAATTAAAAACACTTCCAGATGAGTTCCAAAATTTTCACTCAGAAGGTATTTTGCCCCAACTAAGAAGGCACCTGGCCATATATGAAGCTTAAAAAATGAGCAAGAAGAAAACTGCAAGAATTCTATTTTTGTGTCAGAACAGAAAGGAAATTGCATTGTGTTGCCAGCTTACATATCCTGAATTACCAGCAGTGAGTACATAATGCAAACAAAATAATTTTGAACAAATTGCCTCAATACTTCTGCTTGTACAAGTGCCAGTGAAGCTGGTACATAATTAGTCTTTTATCATTAATTGCAGTTGATTTACAATAATTCTATTTTAATGTATATATAACGTTCATACACATGCAAATATAAATATGTGCATATATATTCTACAAAAATGGATTGTATCTTCTGAACAATAATAATTATACTTCCTGTGGCTACTCCTGGAGGCTTTCTCAGTGTGTATTCAGTGGGCAGAGTTTGGAACCCTTCTATGTTGGCAGTTCCAACATTGCTAATGGAGGGAGCAGATATATCCAATTCAGTCTTGAAAATATGTAAATTGGGGGTGATATATGAGACAGGGATTCTACTACTGCCTCTGCCACAGGGACAATAAGGACTTCTGTTGTCTCAATGGGCATTTTAATTATTTCATAATAAAATTATTTCAATGGTTGTTTCTGATGTAATACATATGGATTTGCCCACGCCATAATTATCAAGAAACTTGCCTGCTTCCTACATTGTTGCAAACTAAGTTGTATTGGATTCTATTGCTGACTACCTGTCTGATTGAGACCAACCTGAATGACTTAATAAACTGCTGATCATCTTTCCTGCAGCAAAGAAAACAAGCTACCCCCATGTGAACAGTGAGGAGGCAATTTAATATGGTGTGCAGATCAAATAACTAAGATTTAGTGAATGTTTAACTATCTACACACAGAAAAGAAACATCAAAGTGTAAACCTGATCATAGATACAGAGCCTGGGATTTCATATTTTAAAGTATGGTGTATCATTTCAGCCATTGCTCAGGACAGGTTATCTCACATAATTACAGACTTCTCATCGCATTAGTAAAACATTGCATGAGTAACTTGGCTCACCATAAGGCCCAAATAAGCAGGAAGTTCTCATCCCTGGGCAGAATCATAGAATCCCTACAGTGTGGAAACAGGCCCTTTGGCCCAATGTCCACACTGACCCTCCGAAGTGCATCCCACCCAAACCTATTCCCCTATCCGATATTTACCCCTAACTCATACATCACTGAACACTATGGGCAATTTCCCATGGCCAGTTCACCTAACCTGCACATCTTTGGATTGTGCAAGGAAAGCAGAGCACCTGGAGGAAATGCTCACAGACACGGGGAGAATGTGCAAACTCCACACAGACAGTCGCCCGAGGTTGGAATCAAACCCAGGTCCCTGGTGCTGTGAGGCAGCAGTACTAAGCACGGAGCCACTGTACCACTCCGTGAATCTTTTAGGTTCATAAGTTTTGGTGCCATGTTTAATGACCAGCTGGACACCACTGGAGCCAAAGCAAGCCAGGAAATGAAGAAGCAGAAACTCACCCTATACTTTAGTGCACATGGTTACAGGTGTTGCTGGATGGACTAAAAGAGAGAAGAAAAGTTCTCTTCCCAGAGAGTGGCACACAGAGGTTCTCCAAACAAACACATCTGGCCTGGGGAAACTTAGGTCAGCATCACTGGCAATCACTTGCACACTTACAAGAAGTGCTCGAATGAATGATTTGCTGCATTTTTCAAGGATAAGTGGTACTATCTTCCCCTTCTCACTCTCACATGGCAGCATCACTCAATCTCAATTCTACTGCTGTACAGGCATTCCAAAGGACCATAGCCTGCAAGCTTCAATATATATGGATATAAAATACAAGGTGTGCAATCTGGGACCAACACTCAGTTCATGCTCTGCAAACACAACATAAAATATAGAACTTAAAACATAGAACAATATAGTGCAGAACAGGTCCTTTAGTCCTCGATGTTGAGCATACCTGTGAACTAATCTAAGACCATCCTGGTACACTGTCACATCATCATCCATGTGCTTATTGAAGGATTGTTTAAATGCCCCAAAATGTGACTGAGTTAACTATATTGGCAGGCAGGGCATTCCACGCCTTTACCACACCTTGAGTAAACAATCTGCCTCTGACATCTGTCTTAAAGCTATTACCCCTCCATTTCCAGCTATACCCCCTTGTACAAGCCGACATCATCATCCTAGGAAAAAGACTCTCACTGTCTACCCTATCTAATCCTCTGATCATCTTGTATGTCTCTATCAAATCATGTCTTAGCCTTTTTCTGTCCAATGAGAACAGGTGCAAGTCCCTCAGCTTTTCCTCATAAGACCTTCCCTCCAGATCAGGCAACATCCTGGTAAATCTCCTCTGCACCTTTTCCAATGCTTCCACATCCTTTCTGTAATGGGGCGACCAGAACTGTACACAATATTCCAGGTAAGACAGCACTAGCAGTTTGTACATTTGCAGCATGACATCACGGCTCCAAAACTCAAACCCTCTACCAATAAAACCTAACACACCGTATGCCTTCTTAACAGCACTATCAATCTGGGTGGCAACTTTCAGGGATCTATGTACATGGACACCAAGATCCCTCTGCACATACACACTACCAAGAATCCTTCCATTGACACAGTATTCTGCCTTCTTGTTATTCTTCCCAAAGTGAGTCACCTCACATTTAGCTGCATTGAACTCCATTTGCCACCTCTCAGCCCAGTTCTGCAGTTTACCTAAGCCCCCCTGCACCCTGCAACATTCTTCCACACTGTCCACCACTCTACCGAATTTATTGCGTTCTGCAAACTTTCTAACCCATCCACTTATGCTCGTGTCCAAGTCAATCCCATGCATCTGCATTTTCTCCCAAAGCCTACCATGTGGAACCTTGTCAAAGGCTTTACTGAAGTCCATGTACACCACGTCAACTGCCCTAATCTCATCCATATATTTGGTCACCTTCTCAAAAAACTCAATGAGGTTTGTGAGACACGACCTGCCCTTGATGAAACCATGTTGACTGTCTCCAATTAAATTGTTGCTTGCTAGATGATTATAAATCCTATCTCTTATAATCCTTTCCAAAACTTTTCCTACAACAGAAGTAAGGCTCACTGGTCTATAATTACCTGGATTATCTCTACTGCCCTTCTTGAACGAGAGCACAACATTGGCAATCCTCCAGTCCTTTGGTACTAAACCTGTAGACAATGACGATTCAAAGATCAAGGCCAAAGGCTCTGCCATCTCCTCCTGAACTTCCCAGAGAATCCTCAGTTAAATCCCAACTAGCCCAGGGGAATTGTCTGTTTTCACTCCTTCTAAAATTGATATCACCTCTTTCTGACTAACCTTGATCCTTTCTAGTCTAATGGCCCATATCTCAGACTTCTCCTCTACATTATTCTCCCTTTTGTGAGTGAAAACAGATGAAAGAGATTCATTCAGCACCTCTCCGATCTTCACAGGGTCCACATACAACTTCCCACTTCTGTCTTTGATTGACCCTATTCCGACCCTAGTCATCCTTTTATTCCTCACATAACTATAGAAAGCTTTAGGGTTCTCCTTTATTCTACCTGCTGAAGAATGCTCATGTCCCTTCCTTGCTCTTCTTAACTCTCTCTTTAAATCCTTCCTAACTAATCTGTAACTCTCCATTGTCTCATCTGAACCATCTCATCTGCTTAACAAGAAGTACAATTTATGTAGTAAACGACGGTTCCCTTACCTTATCACTTCCTCTCTGCCTGACAGGGACATATCTATCAAGGACACACAACATCTGTTCCTTCAACCAGCTCCACATTTCAATTGTCCCCATCCCTGCATTTTGCTACCCCATTCTATGCATTCTAAGTCTTGCCTAATCATATTATAATTGCCCTTTCCCCATCTATAACTCTTGCCCTGTGGCATGTACCTATGCCTTTCCATTGCTAAACTAAATGTAACCAAATTATGGTCACTCTCTCTGAAGTGATCACCAACTACTAAATCAAACAATTGGCACGGTTCATTACCAAGTACCAGATCCAGTGTGGCCTCCCCTCTTGTCGGTCCTTCAACACTCCTGATGAAGAGTTTTTGCCCGAAACGTCGATTTTCCTGCTCCTTGGATGCTGCCTGACCTGCTGTACTTTTCCAGCACCACACTCTTGACTTCGACATACTGTGTCAGGAAACTCTCCTGCACACATTGGACAAAAATTGAGCCATCCAACTTACTCAAGTTATCGCATTTTCGGTCAACGTTGGGGAAGTTAAAGTCCCCCAGAATGACCACCCTGTTCCTTTCACTCCTACTCAGAATAATTTTGCCAATCCTCTCTTCCACATCCCTGGAACTTTGCAGAGGCCTATAAAAAACTTCCAGCAGTGTAACCTTTCCTTTCCTGTTTCTAACCCCAACCCATACCACCTCAGTAGTCGAGCCCTTGTTAACAGTTCTTACAGCCACCGTTATCCTGAAGTACTAAACTTTCCTGGATGCCACACTTCCTCCACACAAACGGAGAACTGCTCTTTCCCTGGCATAGGAAAGTATGCTCACAAAATACTCCTGAACTAATTGCAATTGCACTTGATCTATTACTTGTCTCACTGCAGAATAAATGGTGGGGCATGGGGTGCAAGAGGGGTGCAAGTAATATCCCCACCCTTTGAGGACTGAAAAGCAATACTTCCAGAAGACAGGCACTACTTCTGTGCTGATGGGAGAGCTTGGATTTCCCAGGAATCCAATAACTAACATGGCTAACTACTAATTTAAATGGGCACAAAGGCCAACACATTGCTCTGCATTAACTAATGTTCATCTTCTTCAAATAATTCTTTTCTCCTCTGCTAGCACCAGTGGCAGCCAGGGTACATCACAGAATTAGAGTTTGCAGCCTGAATCCATCAGCACCAGTACCTCCAATGAACATTCAGAGGCTGCACCAGCAAAGTGCTCATCTGCACTCTCCAGCAGTGCAAAGGTAATACTCTGCACAGGCTTGGGAACACAATCTGGTGTTCACTGGAAGCCCTCTGCATTGAGTGAAATTACATGCAAAGAATTTCTGCAAAATGTAGAACACGTGTATCCAACAAAGGTTTTTAACTGTGGAAGAAGAGAAGGCAGTCAGGCCATACGACCCCCTCAAATGCCTACTGCCTGGACTTGTTTATAAATACCATGGCCAAGTCTAGGAACAGACTCATAAGCAGATCCTCTGATCTGAATGCCAAGGATTAGGAGCATTTGGCTGAAGTAAGAACAGGCCACTTAGGAAGTTGAAAAGGGGCTGCAATCTACTACAGCTATTGTACCAGAAGAAATGGTACTAGCCTGATAGAAACACGTAGTCAACCATTATTTGAGATCCATAGAGACCTGTAAATCCAAGTTGTCCACAGTCGAGTCCCTCCCATTTCTGGGCAGCAAGTATCGGTCGCATTCCAAATCTCTGTTGTGGGTTGGAGACAGTTGTCATTGGTAGTGGTCCAGTAAGCTGGTGCGATCAGTTCATACTGTTAGTTAGGCCACAGGCTTCCACTTTGGAGTTTGCATCAAGCACCTCTATGATTTTAATATTATTGCTTACGTTATATGATTTTCAGCTTTAGTGCATTTCTAACATGATGTGGATTTTACATTTTACTGGTGCAAGAAACAAGTTCAAGAATGTGACCTTTATTGTAACAGAAGTGAAGTAAATGCACAATTTATCGAGGACATTCTTTTAACCTTTTGTTAAGAAAATGTGGAAATAAATGTAAAATGAAATTGTGGAAAACATGTATCATTTTAAATACTTTTTTTAAGACATCCAAAAGCCAGAGAACACTGAAAATGTGACAATAGGTTAATAACTGTGATATTATGATGACAACAGTTTTAGCTTTACACAGTTAAAAAAAAACAGTGAAAAGCTGAAAATGAATGATTCTTTCAAAAGCAATGGATATAACATTTAAGAGACCACCACCGACCCCCCCAAAAAAAATGATGATTCAGTAATTCAGAATGAACAATGAGTGAATATACTGAATAAAAAACAATACACAGATTTCAGTGCCTGAGATCTGTAGCTTCCTGTTTAGGTCCAGTATTTTGTCTGATATATAGCTGTTCATCTTCTGCAGCTCCTTTGCTGTCTCTTCTTCAGTTAGCCGCTGGCTATTCAGATGCCGTGCGAAGCATGCTGTGTGGATGCAGAAAACAAAGACTCAGCTGATAAGCAATAAATGTCAAATGTGATCAACCCCCACAACGTAAAATGGACACTGAGAAATACAGTATGTGTGAGATAACAGTGCAGATACAACACACACACACACACACACACACACACACACCCCTCTCTCTTGTGATGACCCTAGCAGCAATGGCACTCTTACTATCAATAACATTCTCAAGATGGGCTTAACAAATTATGTTATTATTCCTTCACTATTGCTGGGTTAAATTCTGGAAATCTCTTCATAACAGGATGTGGGATCTTCTCCCCTATAGGTCACTCCCTCCCTCCCTCCTCAGACTCAAGGACTTGACTCCCTCTCTCTCCAAAACCTCCAGAAACCCTCTTTCTATTCCTCCGTCATATCATGGAAACCAACTTGTTCCATTCCATTTCTCCCCCTTCGCTGTCTTAGGACCTTGGGAACCCAAGTCTCTCCTGCCACAGCCTCAGGATCCCCTCACTCAGCCCTTCAAGCCTCCAGATTCGTCTCCTTCCCCTCTTAAGCTGTGCGATCCCACACTGAATGAAATGACATGTAAGCTATCTTTGTCAGCCAGCTCAAACTGTGCTGCGGGAGGTTTCAGGTCATTGCCAGTGGGGGGGGGTCATGTGAAATTCCATCCATATGGGGTCAGTTCAGACAAGAGTCAAGCATACACTGGAACTGTCTTAGCACCATGAGTGATGTTGAGGCCATGCACTATAGTTGAGTCGATGAATGGCATCGGTAGAAAGCTGGACATGAATAAAGAATGGTGTGAGCTACGTAGTTATGCTGCTTAAATGAGAAGTGAAGGCAAATACTGAGCATTGAATAATCATTTGATTTCAAGAGTTGTCCTTCAGTTTGTCACATATTCCATCAACTAACTCTGTCCACTTTCATAGAAAATAAGCAGAATCATATTGAGGTTTGAGCAATGTAGGCTATGGCAAGATTTGTGGCAGAAATTAAAAGGCCAGGCATAGGCAAAAGCACAAAGTTCCAGTGGTAAGGTGAAAGTAACAGCCCTTAATATCAAGGCCTCATTCGACTGAGTGGGCATCAAGGAACCTTAGTAAAACTGGAATCAATGGGAATCAGGGCTAAATTGTCTGCTGGTTAGAGTCATATCAGGCATATCGATTGATTGTTGTCACATGTACTAAGATACAGTGAAAAGTTTTGTTTTACACTATATGGGCAAATTGTATCAGATAAAGTGTATCAGGGTAGCAGAGCAGAGTGCAGAATACAGTGTTAAAGTTCCAGAGAAGACAAAGAGAGAGAGAGATCAGAATTAACATTTGAGGACTCCATTCAAAAGTCTGATAACAGCGAGGAAGAAGCTATTCTTGAATCTGCTCGCATTCAAATCTTTATATCTTCTGCTCGACGGAAGAAGTTGGAAGAGAATACAACTGGGGTAGGAGGGGTCTTTAAATATGTTAGTTGCTTTCCTGAGGCAGCAGGAAGTATAGTTGGAGCCAATGGAGGGAAGGCTGGTCTGGCGAAGGTTTCACCTGGATTTCCTGTCAGGTTGCCCAACTTGTATGCCTCAGACCTGGACTTAAGTCGGCAGTGGATCTCCTGGTTTATCCATGCTTTCCGGTAAGGGAACATTTGGATTAATTCTTCACACGCAGTCTTCTGCACGCTTACAAATGAAGTCTAGAATGGTAGTGGCATACTCATTTAGGTTGAATATTGAGTTCTTGAATATACACCAGTCTACTGACTCTAAGCAGGCCATTAGAAGCCTTGCCATTGCCTCAGACCAACACTGCACTACTTCCTGTACTAGGTCCTCGCTTTTCAATTTCTCTTAGGAAGCCCAAAAAAGGAGCACAGCGTTGTGATCTGATTTTCCAAAATGCGGATGGGGTATGGATTGGTAGATATCTTTGATAGTTGGGTAGCAATGGTCAAGAATGATTGGACCTCTGGTGGGTCGGGAGATGCGTTGATGGTGTATTTTGGCAACATGCTCTTGAGATTGGCCTGGTTGAAGTCACTGGCTACAAGGAACAAAGCCTCGGGGTATTCTGTCTCAAGACTATTTGTGGTGTTGTATATTTCATTCAATGTATGGGGCGGGCTGTAAACTGCTATGGAGGTGACCCCACCCTGCAAGTAGCAGGGACGGCACTTTACTATGAGATATTCTAGCTCAAGGGAGCAGTAACTTGCCAGGGTCACCGTGTTAGAGCACCCAGAGGGGTTGATCATGAAGCAGACCACTGCCACTTGCCTTGCCCGAGAATGTTGAGTGGTCCATTCAGTGAACTGAGAAACCCTCAGGTTGTAAAGCACAGTCCGATGTAGCAGGAATGAGTCATGCCTCTGTAAAACTGAGCACACAGCCGTCTTTCAGTTCCCATTGCAAGGCGAGTCTAGCTTTAACATCATCCATTTTGTTCTCAATGGCTTGGATGTTTACCAGAGTATGCTGGGGAGAGGGAAAGTTGAAACCCTGAAGTTTCACTGTCACCTGAAGTTCAGAATGCATAACATATTTCCTGTGTGGGTGACTAATCTTAATCGATCCCTAGCGTCAGTGAGGGAATCCTGCTGCTCCAGAAGGTAAGTGTGTGCTCCCAATGCTGTCCTAGGCAACAGCCACAACCTTGAGTGCTCCGGGGAAACCTTGTGGCTGGTTTGGATGGGCGTCCTCAATGTTGGGTCACTGTGGGGTCACGTCTTGTTCTCGCACTGGTTTGCCCTCAGTCCTAGGTTTCCATGAGGTCAGGGAGATCGGGCCCGTGAGAGGCTGGAAGGACTCTGGGCTTCTGGATCCAGCATCGGCAAGGTAAGTGGGTGTGTCTGATGTTGTCCTGAGCATCAGTCTCATTCATAAACACACCGAGGCACCTTGCAGTCAGTCTAGTCAGGCATCCTCGATATCGGGTCACCATGGAGTCAGGTTTTGGTCCTATACTGTTCATGCCTCAGTTCCAGGTTTTCACAATGAAGTTGGACTTGCAGTTCCAGCGTCAGTAATCAAGCCTCGTCTGTTGTAGGATCCTTAAATCTGAAAGCAGATTTAACAGAACATTCTTGGTAATCTGATAGATTCAGAATTTAAGTTTAGAAGAGCAGAACAATTATAAAATATGTAAGAATAGGACCTGCTGTAGACAGCTTGCAAAATGTTACCATCTTGAAATCATCAGGAAGATGGTTGTGATTGTTACAGGTCAGGCATCTCAGCTCCAGAATATCTCTACAGGAGTTTCTCAGGGTAGTGTCCTAAGTCAAATCCTCTTTCAGCTGCTTCACCAAAGACCATCTCCAATAGTCAGGAGTGTGTTGGAATATTGCCTGTATGCCTGGATGGGCCCAGCTCCAACAACACTCAAAACGTTTTACACCTTCCAGGGCAAAGTAGCTTGACTGGCACCACATCCACAAACATACACTCCCTCCACCATAGATGCTCAGTAATTGTAGTGCATACTATCTACAAGGTGCACTGCAGAAACTCACCACAGATTCTTAAGCAGCAACCTAAAACCTATGATAACTTCCATCAGAAAGGACAAGGACAGGAGATACATGGGAATTACTACCTGCAAGTTCCCCTCAAAACTACTTACCATCCTGACTTGAAACTATATCACCATTCCTTTATAGAGTCATAGAGATGTATAGCATGGAAACAGACCCTTCGGTCCCATTTGTCCATGCTGACCAGATATCCTAAATTAATCCAGTCTCATTTGCTAGCACTTAGCCTATATCCCTCTTAACCCTTCCTATTCATATACCCATCCAGATGCCTTTTAGATGTTGTAATTGTATCTGCCTCTACCACTTCCTCTGCCAGCTCATTCCATACACGCAACACTCTGTGTGAAAAATTTGCCCCTTAGGTCCATTTTTAATTTTTCCTCTCTTACCTTAAACTAATGCCTTCTAGTTCTGGATTCCCCCACCTCAGGGTAAAGTCCTTGTCTATTTACCCTATCCACCCCCCTCTTAATTTTATAAGCATCTATAAGGTCACCCTCAACCTCTGATGCTCCAGGGAAAACAACCCCAGTCTATTCAGCCACTCCCTATAGTTCAAACCCTTCAAACCTGGCAATAACCTTGTAAATCTTTTCTGAATCCTTTCAAGTTTCACAACATTCTTCGTATAGCAGGGTGACCAGATTGCACAAAATATTCCAAAAGTGGCTGAACCAATGTCCTGTACAGCCACAACATGACCTCCCAACTCCTATACTCATTGTTCTGTCCAATAAAGAAAAGCATACTAAACATCTTTACTTTCACTGGATCAAAATTAACTGGGTGGCATGGTGGCTCAGTGGTTAGCACTGCTGCCTCACCGCACCAGGGTCCCAGGTTCGATTCCAACCATACTGTCTGTATGGAATTTGCACATTCTCTCCATGTCTGCGTGGGTTTCCTCCAGGTGCTCTGGTTTCCTCCCACAATCCAAAGATGTGCAGGTCAGGTAAATTGGCCATAGTGTTAAGTGCATTAGCCAGAGGGAAATGGGACTGGGTGGGTTACTCTTCGGAGGGTTGGTGTGGAAGGGCCTGTTTCCACACTCTAGGGAATCTAATCTAATCTAAAAAATTGTGGGTGTACCTATAGTACATGGACTGCAGAGGTTCAAGAAGGCAGCTCACAACCAGTTCAGAAGCAAGGACTAAACGTGAATGGTTGATGTGAATAAGGGATGGATAAGGGGTCGGAACACCAGTATATGATAGAATGTCTGACCAGTTGTGTCCAGGCCCCTGGACTGATATTGGAGGCTTCCCCTGTCATTCTGTCTGGGGTCTCTGACTGAAGGTTATCTCCCTTGACTTGACTGAGATTTGACAAACCTCCTGCATTTGTGTCTGCTCTAAGACAATACAGAAGTAATTTCGATCTGGCATCTCTGGCTGAAGGGACAAAGGACAAAACATAAGACAAGTCAGAGATGCTGTGAGCATCAAGGAAGACTCAGGGGAGCGAATGCTATGACAATGAATGAACAGCCTAGACATGCAACCTGGTCCAGCTGATGAAATGATGCATATCCTTGCATGCAAAGAGTCCTTAATGTAGCAATTGCAATTATAGTGAGGTGTTGATTGAAGAGCAGCATCCTATATGTGAATCAGAGAAGTACCATGAGGGTTTTTAAGAGACTGTCACATATTGAATGCCAATGTCTACAGATGTTGGGTGGTGTGACCAGTGCTCATGGAGTATGCTCTGAAACCTTGGCCCCTGTTGTCCAACACTGAAGTTTTTCAAAACAAATGATCAGCTGAAATTGCCAGGTACCCATTCTGGTTTTCATGTTGAGTTCTCTCGATATCTAGTTTATTCAGCAAGTTTGGTAACATTGAAAGCTGAATATTAATGAAGAGCATCGGACTGTTAACAAGGCTTTTAAAAAGCAATAACTTTGCTTAATTGGTAATTCATCACGGCCGAGTAGGAAACTCATAACATTGCTTCTGAAAGGCATAAAAGCTGGATCGAGATGATACTGATGTTGAGATTAGTCTTAATCAACCTGACAACTAATTCTGCCAGAAATCACACCACATGTTATGTCACTTGGACCTTGATAAGGTTCCACCAATGTTTTGAGACCAATATGATTCTGCTTTTTCCTTTTTTCCTATCACCAAACCACTCACGGTATTTTTTTCCATCTATTAATCATCAGCCAGAAATTCTCAAGTTCTCTTTTTGATTCATTTATACATAAAGCCTGTTAAGGGCAACGCAGACCATCAGAAAGTCAGGAACAGTTAGAAAGAAGGGGAGGGGTAAAATGAAAATGAAGTTGGAGGGGTAGAATATGACTCCTCTTTAGAAGAACTTTAATCTGCATCAGTTGCACAAACCAATTACTGCTTGTGGGCTTTCAATTGTCACTCACAGCTCTACGAAATTATTAGTGCCACATTCTTTCTTCAAAACCCACACTGCGCTTAGAACCTTTTCTGACTCCCAACTCCGATGCTTAGCTGTACCTATTAATTCCTCGTAGTTCTTCCTCGGTTCTGATTGCACATAGCTTTCCAACTGCTGTTCTCACTGAGCTCCCAGAGGGGAAAAAGTGATCATAACATGATAGAATTCTTCATTGGGCTAAAAAATAGATTTGACCCATCCGAGACTTTGGTCCTAGTCTAAAAAAAGGAAATCATAAAGGTATGAGAGGTGAGTTGATGGAGATGGACTGAGTAAATTTATTAAAATATATAAGAGGATAAGCAATGGTTAATACTTATGGAATGAATTCATGCATATCTACAATTATACATTCCTTTGACATGAAAGAACATGACAAGAAAGGAAATAAAGGATAGTATTGGATCCAAAGAAGAGTCATATAACAGTTGCGAGAAAACGTTTACAAGTCTGAGCACTGGGAGCAGTTTAGAATTCAGCAAAGGAGGGCACAAATTTGATTAAGGAGAGATTAAACTTGTAAGGAACATGAAAATAGTTGGTAAGTGTTTCTATAAGCATACAAAAATAAAGTCTAGTGAAACCAAGTGTCTTCCTTTACATCGGAATCAAGAGAATCGATAATAGAGAACAACGAAATGGCAAAGCAATCAAGCAACTACTTCAGTCCTTTTTTATAGAGAAAGACAAATAATTTTAGAAATATTAAGAAAGCAAAAGTTTTGTGGGAATGAAGAATTGAACAGAATTAGCATTAGCAAAAATGTTAGAGAAATTTAATGTATCTGAAAGTTGATAAATCCCTAGTACCTGATAACCTAAATCACAAAGTACTAAAGGAGGTGACCATGGAAACAGTGGATCCTGATTGCTGCCTCTCAAAATTCTGTAGATTCTGGAACAATCATGGCAGCTCAGAGGGTAGAAAGTGTAAATCCAATATTTAAAAAAGGAACGGCAAAACTGAGAATTGTAGACAAACACCTGTAGTAGGGAAAGTATCTATTACAAAAGGTGTGATAACAGGGCACTTTAAAAATGCCAATGAAATGAGACAAAGTCAGCATGGATTTATGAAAGGAAAAGGAGTTTCATAAAACTAGTGGAGTATTACACTTTTGATAAAGTCTCACATATGAAGTTATTGTGCAAAATCAAAGCACATGGGATCGGTACACTATACTGGTATGAATTGAGAATTGATTAGCAGACAGGAAGCAGGAAGTAGGAATAAATAAGTCATTTTCAGGGTGGAAGGTGGTGATAAGTGAGGTACTATGGGGAAGAGTGCTTGGTCACCAGCTATTTTCAACAAATAGATTCATACAGTCATACAGCATGGAAACGTCCAACCAGTCCATGTCAAACATCAATGCAAATATTTACACCTTCAATATATGAAGGTCTCAGGAAATTTCCATGGCAATTTAGACAGGTTGAGTGAGTGGGCAAAATACATGTCAATATGATGTGAAAAACATGAAGTTAGGCGAAAGTGAGCACTGCAGATGATGAAAATTAGAGTCAAGATTCGAGTGGTGCTGGAAAAGCACAGCAAGTCAGGCAGCATCTGAGAAGCAGGAAAATTGATGTTTGAGGCAAAAGCCCTTCATCAGAAATGAGGCTGGGAGCCTCAGGGGTGGAGAAATAAATGGGAGGGGATTGGGGCTGTGGAGAAGGTAGCTGGGAGTGTAATAGGTGGATGGAGGTGGATGGGGTAATGGTGATGGGTCAGAGAGGAGGATGGAGCGGATAGGTGGGAAAGATGATTGGCAGGTAGGACAGGTCATGAGGATGGTGCTGAGCTGGAAGGTTGGAACTGGGGTAAGGTGGGGGGAAGGGGAAATGAGGAAACTGGTGGAGTCCACATTGATGCCATGGGGTTGAAGGGTCCTGAGATGAGAAAAACATGAAGTTGTTCACTTTAGTAAGAAAAACAGAATTACAGTATTATTTAAATGTCAATAGTTTGGGAAATAGTGACGTACACAGGGCCCCATGTATCCTCGTGCAGTAGTCACTGAAAGAACGTACGCAAGTACAGCAAGTAGTGAGGAAAGCAAATGGTATATCAGCTTTTATTGCAAGACAGTTTTAATACAGGAGCAAGGAAGCCTTATTGCAGCTGTATAAGGATGTAGTGAGACCACACCTGGGGTATTGTATGCAGTTTTAGTCCTTATATCAGAAAAGATGTGTTGGCTATAGAGGGATGGTGAAGGTTCATAAATCTGTTTCATGGGATGGCAGGTTTGTCAGATGTGGAGAGATTAGGTTGATTAGACTGTATTCACTGGAATTTAAAACAATTAAAAATGTTATGGAAATATATTACATTCTGTCAGTGATGCACAGACTGGATGCAGTGATGATGTCTCCCCTAGCCAGAAGATCCAGAACAAGGGATCATGGTCTCTGGATACATGGTAGGCCCCTTGGACTGAGATGAAGAGAAATGTCTTCAGTCAGAAGCCAAGTGTTAGGCATTGAGTTAGAGGATCAGCCATGACCATGTTGAATGGATGGAACAGGCTTGATGAGTTAAACGATGTACTCCTGCTCCTAGTCTCAATGTTCTATACTATAAATTATGCATCTTCTGACTCCTAGAACTTCTTCCTGAGTTCTGACTGCATAGTGGTCCTCAGTTGCCTCCTCAGCAACAAAACCTAACAGTGCATTTCTGTAGGGGGTTTGCTACCTATGACCTATAAGCTATTCTTCAGTGACCCCTGAACTCTTTGAATTATCTATTGACAAGCTTGCAACAAGGTCCACCACCCACCATCCCCACACCTATCACACAATTGCTATCAGAGTTGAATTTAGCAACCCAACAGTTAAATGCCGAAATCTCGTACAGCTGTCTATTTGCTGAAAGTTGCAACGTTAACCAAATGCTGGCTCTCACAGCACAAATTGTATACAACAAGAAACTAGCTCCTCACATTATTTATCATTCAAAACACTTGAGGCTTTTGAAAGCACATAACAAATCTTTCTTGAACTGTATTTGCTCAAAGAAGAATAACTCAGCTTCTTCATTCTCTTCACATAACAGTCCTCCTGTCTTAGCTCCGGTTAGAGTGCCCTGACCCAGTTTTACAGGGATTGCCCTGTTACCCATAATGTGCTGTCTTATGCCTCTGCTTACAAAGATAAGAATGTAAAATGCCATTTAACAGCACTTTCAACATCATTTTCTGCCTGGACCGCCTTCAAAACTGCATGCTTTAACTTACATTGCTCTGTTTACCAATTTCTTTTACCAAAAATAATAATGTGCCTGCATTAAAGTTCAGCTGCAGTTAGCTCTGTCAAATTGAATAGGTTATTGGAATTTTGCACCTGATTTGTAGCACTTAATCTAAGTTTGACACTTCAGGGTAGATCAAGATGGTTTTATTTACAGTTGGAAGTACTAGTCTTGAATGAGACATTACAGTGAGGGCCCTCTTCATCCTTTTCTTCAGATGTATGCTAAAGTTTCATGGATATTTTTTGAAGTTAAGGAGGGTATACTTTGAGTCCTGTCACCAATTTTCCTCTCTCAACCAAACAATAAAACAGAGTGACCGGTATTCATTGATTTATGTTAGATAATCTATGCACACATACTAGATTCTCAGGCTGTCAACACAACAACCACCTAAAAATAACTTATTGTAGGTGAAACATGAACATTTATGAGTGACACAGTACTACACATTATAAATTAGTTTTTCTCTATTTTGTGCTCCTAGGCAAATGTGACACAGAATATTGCTCAAACTTAGTTCAAACTGAAGCCGACACATCTTCATTGTCTATTTTTAATGTCAGAAGTCACACAACACCAAGTTATAGTCCAACAGGTTTATTTGAAATCACAAGCTTTCAGAGTGCTGCTCCATCGCCAGGTGAATCTGTTGGACCATAACCTGGTGTCATGTGACTTATGACTTTGTCCATCCCAGTCCAACACCAGCACCTCCGCATCATATTTTTAATGCAACAAATGTTTTCTTCCTGAATGAAATACCAAGGATATTCATTGTTCTGAATCTTCCTTGTACTGCAGCGCTACTCATTAAAATTCGTACAATGTTTGCAACCTCTGACCTGGAATTACTGGCAACAGAGGGAATATGTGATAGTCACAACATGCTGCTCAAGTGTTCATCCCTTAAACCAAAAACAGGTAATCTCTGCCAATGTTAGATGAGCAATTTTAATTTTTTTCAACACAACATGAATACTCAACAGTTTTGAATTGTTGATATTGTGTGAAGGCACTTGCTTACTGTTGCTCTTCAAGGTATTCAAAAGAGCTTTTATTTGACAATTATTGCATCAGCACTCAGCTTCTTCAACACATTACTACTAATGTTCATCTGCTTCTACCCTCACATATCACCCAGAGCAGCAGTGTAAACAAAAGACACTGACACATTTGCTGCAATTTGAGAAGTGACTTCTAAGAAAATCAGGTAGGCAGAGATAGGGGGTAAACTCAAAGTGTTGGGTTCTATTTTCACAGTCAGAAATGACACTGCACTGGATCCAGTTGAAGAGGCAGCTTACAAACTTAGTGGCTCCTCTTGATCAAAATTTTTGGAGCGTTCAACACAGGGTGAATTGCAATGCCGATTGGCTGCATGTTAAACAGTAAGCTCAGTACCATGCATGACCTACACGATCCTCAGAAACCAAAGAAAGTAAAGAACAAAACTTATTGAACAATTACAATAAGTGAATATATACATTTTATAGCTTTTCTTTTAAGAATAAAGTAAAATCCATATAAATTAAACATAAATTAAAGGATAATGTAAACTATAAATTACACATTAAGTAGCAATAGAACAAAGGTAAATCTCACTAAATATCTAGATAGCCCATTTCATGCATATGGCACTAATTTCAGCCATAAAGTCCTTCAAAGCTCTGAACTACTGTCATTAAAAATCCATCCTTTCTTTGGGTTTTACTCACTGATTTCTAAGTGACAACAGCTTCAATCTGCTCAAGTTTCACATTTACAGTTTTCACCAAAAAGCACACTTTTGCAGATCACTCACTTTTAATCCAACCTTCTCTCCTTACACCACATTTCTTTTTCCAAAGACCCTGCTCATGTGGAGTTCTTTTTTTTTGCTGACTGTGGGTTACATTATGGACCTCCAACAAACCTCATGAACCCATTAAGGTCCTCAGATGGAAAGGCTGTGTTGCAGATTAGAGCACCAGCAGCCTTGAATCAACTTGTGCTACAATATCATCACCAGATAATGTGCTCAGTTGCTAAGAAAACAAAATGTTCATGCTTCTAGATCTAAAGGTAAGTGTCCAGTAAAAATGACAACGGAGTTGGCTCAAATTGTGTTTATTTCTTCTTATGTGTGCACCCTAGTGCTACCATCTATCTTAGCAGTACCATTAGAACTGAAGAAACTACATGCTTCTGATGAATCAATCAGTCTGCCATCATTCTCTTATTAGAAAGAATTGCTGCAAAAAGCCATACTTCTTTGTGGTCAATGGTTATTTTGTTAAATTGTGCAGTGAGTAGTGCTACTTCCAATCAAATCATAACTTCATAAATTTCTTAATATCACTAGATCTCTTCTGAACTTATTTTAGTATCCTTCTTATTTGGGGCACAACATTGACATTCCATATCATCTCTTCCCAACTATTATAGCACATAAAGGAGCAATTTTAGTGAATGAAGTCATTACAAAGCAAACAACAAACTCAGTGATTTTTCCATTTACTAATACTCTATCACCCAATATTGAATTGAACAATAAAATGATTTTGCATATGCCATTTGATTTACTTTGGCAAGATGCAATGCTTTAAAGCAAGTCTAAATTATTAACATCAGTGAGGTTTTTCTTTTCAAATACTGCCTTAATTATTCAAAGGTCCCTAGAAACTACTTTTTCTGAAACTTCTGGAAATACATGATATCAGAGTAATGTTGCACTGCCCAGGAATTAGATAGAAAAAGGCTGTGTAAGTTTAAGTAAATGATAAAACTAACACTCTTATGTATTTTAATAAAATTTCTGAATGAAGTAATGACCCCTGTGGGTCAAAACCTATTGTCACTTATGAAAATGTCTTGCACAATAAATATGTAAATATATTTCCTATTGAAGCAAAGGTTAAGTCTTCACTTTAATTTATTCTCGAATGACAAGGCCATGCATTCCCAGTTCTAAAATGGCGATGGCCACATTCTGGTTTTATACAACTCAGTGACTTGCTGGGCCACTTCAGAGGGGAGTTCAGAGTCACCCACATTAGTGTGGGACTGCAGCCAAGTACAAGTCAGAGCACAATTTCCTTCCCTAAAGGATATTAGTGAACCTATCGAATTTTACCATGATTTAATGGCTTCATGGTTGCTTGCACAGGTACCAGATTTTCTTCTTATTACTTCCAAATTGTTTCTAATTGAATTTTCAAATTGCCATAGTGGGGAATGAACTCATGTTCTGTAGATTATTTATCTGCATCTTGAGATTAGTAGTTTAATAACTTCAACACTCTACACCTCATTTTTGTTTCTCACAACAATGTTCCAAATTCAAGGACAAGGATAGAATGAATTACCTTTATCCACATTCCACACAATCAAACCTGTTCTTTTCTTAATTACCAATAGAGCAGTCCTTGCCATCAGCCTTATCTTAACAATTTACAGTTATAGATTAATTTAGAAAACACTCCAAGATGTTTACAGAAGGACAATTAAATAAAACATAACACCAAGCCAAAGTAGAACTTATTTGGATGGACAACTAAAAACTTTGCTTTAAAGTAAAGTCATCGTATCTGCTCTCGTATTAGACAGAGATGACTTAACCTGAGGGTTATCATGCCTTAGGCTATGGGAGAAACTGAGAAGGAGAATTCTTCACAGTATCTGCAGTTAATGGGGGAACTGAACCTATACAGTTAGCATCATTTTACCTTGCAAACCAGCCATCCAGCCAAATGAGCTAACACTGTGCTAAAGAAAGATAATGAAGTGTGGAATTGAGGTCCAATGTCACCATGATCATATTAAATGGTGGAGCAGTCTTATATGGTCACAGGGTCTACTCATGTTCCTATTTCTTATGTTCTTTGGTAGAAAGAGTTAGGGTGGCAATTTCAGAATTTATGGCCTATACAGCAATGGGCACAGATGCAAAACAGCAAATGATATAAAGAGATGCACAAGAAGCCACATGGGAGGAACATGGTTTATGGAAGGTTGTATGATTTCAAGAGGTATCAATGATAGAGAGGGGCAAAGTCATAGATGAATTTGAACACAGGGTTAAAAATTGAACATGAAAACGAGAACCAAATGTAGGCCAGTGACCACTTCCTGATGAAGGGCTTTTGCCCGAAATATCGATTTTCCTGCTCCTTGGATGCTGCCTGACCTACTGTGCTTTTCCAGCACCACTCTAATCTAGACCCTTGTTTTTACATGGTTAGGCTGAGGTCAGGTTTATGAATATTGAAGAATGGGAGATTGGCTGAATGGTATTGGTCTAATGAATGTTGGATATGCCAAATCCATGTATGAGATTTCACCAAAAATAGGGTGAGACATGAATGGAGACAAGCAACACCACAAAAACAAAACTAGGCCTTTGTGATGGAAAGGTAATAGATCTGGAAGCATGGCTCAGGATCAAATAAGATAGAGGTTGAAGATAGTCTACTTCAACTAGAGACAGTAGCTAGGAAACAGGAATGTAATGAGTTGTTGGCAGGGCTGAAAACAACGATTTGAGTCTTTCAAATATTTTATTGAAAAAAAAATTGCTGCTGATCCAGGACTGGATGTTGGACAACAGCACGACAACACAGAGTCAGTGGATGTGTCAGGAGGTGATAGTAAGGCACTGAAAATAATGTGCAATTTGACCAGGTAATTTTTGCTTTCTCATCTGCTTGCTATGAAAATGACTTGTGACCTTTTGTGTATTCACAGTCTTTATGTTTCATTAAATTGTGTTACCGTTCCAATTTCAGCTGATTGAATGAGTCAAAATGAACCAATTTTTAATATCAATGTCAGTAAAACAGAAAACCTGAAGGTCAATAATATCAATTAACATGGTTAATTCCAATATATCCTTCTTTAAATAAATTCATTTGAAAAGCAGGTGCAAATAAGATGAATCGCTGCTAAATTGTTAAGTCCTGACAGCAACACTTCGATTCCATTGATACTACAAACTCAATTCAATCCAGGTGCACATCATAGGTGTTCAAGTTTACATCTTTCGCACTTAAGGGAATGAAGATGTGGGTTAAAGCAGACTGCTTGTGTGGACTAAATTGAGCTAATCAATAGTTACTGCAGAATTATCTTTAGGTTAAGCCTGTTCCAGAATTAGGCTCAGACTTGATCTGTGGCCTGTTAATCACAAATCACAGGTGTGCAGTGACTTAAAATGTAAAGATCTCTCATCAGTTTTCTGCCTGTATGGATGCAAATAAATTTAACTAATTGAATTATGCATCAAGTAAAAAATATTTATGTGAATATATTATTACTCAAATGTTTTGCAAAACCATTCGGTTTTTATAAATCTTTGGAGATGACATTGTGCTCATGTTTGCTGAGCCCCACCAAGTATATTACAGAAAACCTAACTTTGGAATTTGCCTTGTTCATTGGGGAATTCCAGGATTTTAAACCAGTGATGGTGAAAGAAATGCTTTAACTCCAAGTCAGAATGGTGTGAGATGTGGAATTAAATTTGCAGGTTACATCTGCTAAACTTTGTTCTTCCAGGAGTTGGAGTTGGGGTTGTGATTATGGATTTGGAGAGTGTTGTCAAAGGAGCCTTAGTGAATTGTGCACTACATCTTGTAGATGGTTCACGCTGCTGCAATTATGTGTTCATGGTAAATGGGTGAATTTTGAATGTAGTAGATTGTGTGCCAATCCACAAGCTGCTTTGATATAATTGGTGACAAGTTTCTTCAGTATTATTGGAGCTACACTCACTCAGGCCAATGAAGTATATTCCATCTCACTCCTGACATTCCTTATAGGTGGTGGACAGGTTTTGTGGAAACTGGAGAAATTTAGAGCAGAATTTCTAGCCTATGACCTACATTGTAGCCACAGTGTTGATATGGATGTCCAGTTCAGTTTCTGGTCAATAGTAACTGCTACAAAATTTATAGTAGGGAATTCAGTGGTAGTGCTATTGAATGTCAAGGATCTATGATTAAATTCTCACTTGCTAGATATAGTCATTGTCTTGCACTGACACAAACATTATTTGCCTCTGATCAGACCAAGCCTGGATATTGTCCACATGTTGCCATGTTTGGACATGGACTGACTCAATATCTGAAGAGTCACAAATGATGCTGAACATTGTGCAAACATATCCACTTCTAACCTTATTATGGAGGAAGATCACTTACAAACCAGCTGAGGATGGTTTGGTCAAGATTATCACCCAGAGAAACTTCTGCTGAGATGTCTTTGTACTTGTTGAAGGATAGTGCAACCATCTTCCTTGTGAAAGGCATTACTCTAATCAGTGGAAGGGTTTTTTCCTGATTCCCCAGTTTCCAGTTTGATAGGAATTGTTTATAACACACTCAGTCAAATGCTGCCTTGATGTCAAGAATAGCTACCTTCACTCTGCCCTGGAGTTCAACTCTTTTATCCATGTTCAGACCAACACAGTAATGAGGTGAGGAGCTATGTGGCCCTTGTAGAACACAAATAGAGAGGCAGTGTGTAGGTTATTGCTGAAGAGGTCCTGCTTAATAGTGCTGTTGAAGATGTCCTGCATCACTTTGCTGATTATTGATCGTAGACTGAGGGTCCGTAATTCCCTGGTTTGGATTTGACCAACTTTATGGACAGGACATGATTGAGCAAATTTCCACTTTATTGGGTAGAAGCCAGTGTTGTAGCAATATTACAACAGCTTGGCTAGGGGTGCAGCTAGTGTTGGAGCACACATCCTCAGTATTTTTGCTGGAATTTTGTCAGGTCCAACTGCACGTGCTGCATATAGAGCTTTTGGCCATTTCTTGGTATCGCATGGAATGAGTTGAATTAGCTGATGACTGATATCTGTGATGTGGGAGGTCCTCAAAATGAATGCCACAAGGAGGTTGAACAGTTCCACCAACACATTCCACCCTGACCTTAAGTTTACCTGGACTATCTCAGACACCTCCCCCCCCTTCCTGGATCTCTCCATCTCCATCAATGGTGACCGACTCGACATTTACATCTTCTACAAACCCACTGACTCCCACAGCTACCGAGATTACACCTCCTTCCACCCTGCTTCCTGTAAAAATGCTATCCCTTATTTCCAATTCTTCTGCCTCTGTCGCATCTGCTCCCAGGAGGACCAGTTCCACCACAGAACACACACCAGATGGTCTCTTTCTTTAAAGACTGCAATTTCCCCTCCCATGTGATTAATGATGCCCTCCAGTGCATCTCATCCACTTCCCACACCTCCTCCCTCGAACTCCATGCCTCCAACCGTAACAAGGATAGAAAGCCCCTGGTCCTCACCTTCCACTACACCAATGTTACATTATCCTCCACCATTTCTGCAGCCTACAAACCGACCCCACCACCAGAGATATATTTCTCTCCCCACCCCTATCTGCTTTCCATTCCCTCCGCGACTCCCTTGTCAGGTCCACGTCCCCCACCAACCCACCCTCCTCTCCTGGCACCTTCCCTGCCACCTCAGGAATTGCAAACCCTGTACTCATACCTGCCCCCTCACCTCTGTCCAAGGCCCCAAAGGAGCCTTCCACATCCATCAGAGTATTACCTGCACTTTCACATGCATTTACTGTATACATTGCTCCCAATGTGGTCTCCTCTATATTGGGGAGACAGGATGCCTACTTGCAGAGCGCTTCAAAGAACATCTCTGGGACACCCACACTAACCAACTCCCACCGCCCCGTGGCCGAACACTTCAACTCCCCCTCCCACTCCACCAAGGACATGCAGGTCTTGGGCCTACGCCATCACCACTCCATAACCACCCGACTCCTGCTGGAAAAACACCTCATCTTCCGCCTCGAGATCCTCCAGCCCCATGGCACCAATGTGGATTTCACCAGTTTCCTCATTTCCCCTTCCCCACCTTATCCCAGTTCCAAACTTCCAACTCAGCACCGCCCTCATGACCTGTCCTACCTGTCCATCTTCCTTCCCACCTATCCACTCCACCCTCCTCTCTGACCTATCACCATTACCCCCACCTCCATCTACCTATTGCATTCTCAGTTACCTTCTCCCCAGCCCCATCCCCCTCCCATTTATCTCACCACACCCTTGGGTCACAGCCTCTTTCCTGATAAAGGGCTTTTGCCTGAAATGTTGATTCTCCTGCTTCTCAGATGCTGTCTGACCTGCTGTACTTTTCCAGCACCACACTCTCAACTCTGACTCCAGCATCTGCAGTCCTCACTTTTGCCTCAAAATGGATCATCCACTCCATCATTTCTGGTTGAAAACAGATACAAATACATTAGCCTTGTCATTTGCATTGATGCGCTTGGCTCACCATCATTTAGGATGGGGATACTTGGGGAAACTCTACCTCCTGTCAATTGCTTAATTATCCACCACCATTCACAATTGGATACTGTAGGACTGCAGGGCTTAGATCTGATGTGTTGGTTTGAGATTTCTTAAAACTGGGAGGAAGTGAGGACTGAAAATGATGGCGATCAGAGTCAAAACATGTGACACTGGAAAAGCACAGCCAATCAGGCAGCATCTGAGGAGCAGGAAAGTCAATGTTTCAAGCATAAGCTTTTCATCAGGATTTCTTAGCACTGTCTATGCTGCTTCCACTCCTTAGCACACAAGTAATCCTGTATTGTAACTTCATCAAGTTGACATCTAATTTTAGAAATGTCTGGTGCTGCTCCTGGCATGCCATTCTACAGTTTTCATTGAACCAGGATTGATCTCCTAGCATAACAGTAATACTTCAATGAGGATATATAGCAACCTGAAGGGTTCCTTGTCCATGTTTGACCTGATGCAATAAGCTTCATGGGGTTTGGAGTCAATGTTAATAACCACCAGGACAACTCCCTTCCATCTCTATGCGGCTACCACCTCTGATTATTCTGTTCTGCTCGTGGGACAGGACACACTGCAAAGACAATTTATTTTTTCTAACTTTTTAAAATTTTGGATTGAAATCATAAAAGAGCTGTTTAAAACCAGGGACTGCAAGGATTGCTGCATGGTTTAACAGCAAGTACCTGTACTTGGATACGGTTTACATAGCCGTACATTATAGCAGTGGTTGCAGTTAAACTGGAGCTTAAGGATTGTGTACAAATGGAGTTTTTTGTTGGCAACAAGAAGTGGAGTGCCTTTTGCATTAGTGATCAGATACCAGTGACAAAGATCTTCGTCCTGCCAACACTTAGGAGATTGTGTCTGTAAACTGCTTGGGTCAGTCAACAAGATAGAGAGAAACCTTCAGACTACCCACAGCTTAGGACATCACTGCTGTCTGCAGAAACAGCCACTTTACGAGTTGGGAAAACCAGTGTATCTTTCATTCAGTATTTGCAGTAAATGGTAACAATTGATAATTCAGAGATCTTTAGAAGTGAACCAGTCACCCTGGGCCTCTTGCAAACCAGTGGGAGCATCAGAGAAGGACACTGAGCAGTAGCATTCTGACCAGCACAATGTTATTAAGAAGTATCTCAACAATCCTTGTGAACAGGAATTACTAAACTTGTTTCTCAGTTTTTTTCTCTCTGTCCATAATCCAAGTATTCTTCTCCTGTTAGGGTCTGTATGTGAGAGTAAAGGGGAGTTTATAAGGGGATTAGAGTTTTAATTAGTGGAGTTATTTGCAGTCATAATTATTTACCTTTTGCTGGAGTTGATTTAGTTAATAAATAGTCATTCCTGTATAGAAACATGGTCAATGTTCTGTGTCAATCTGAATCTAAATGTCAGGTAATGAAGGGAAGATGGCGTACTTTTAAAAATCTGTAACTTTTATGATGACACTGAGAATAATGGGGCTTTATCTCCAGCACTATTCCTCCGTGAGGTGTAATAACATTCTGGGCTCATGACTAGCATCGATTCATTTGAAACAGAAGCATTGGATATAGTATTAGGAAATAAAACAGAGGAAGGAAAAGACAAGAATCTGAGCTGCATTTAGGACCAGGCATTGGAAACATGAAAGGATTTCCTGTAGGTGGCAGAGTTGTCCCTGGTAGTCTTAAGGGAACTTTCAATGGCCAGCTTGACTGATTTGGCAGATAAATCTGAGGTGGCATTGCCTGGTAGACTTAGAAAGACAGAAATAATTGAGGCACTAGCACGGACATGGGTTAGGAAGAAACATCTGGTCAGTAAAGCATTGGAAGCAAGTTATATTCAGTTACAATCAAGGCAGCTTGAGCATAAGGAGAGACTGAAGAAACTAGAGATGACAAAACAGGTTTTAAATAAAAAAGTAGAGAAAGATAATGAACTAGAAATGGAATGGAATGGAAGTGAGGAAGCTAGAATTAGAAGTGTGAGAGAGATAAAGAACAAGCTTAAAATGATACAGTTGAAACAGGGGATGTTCATGTGCTGATACGGCCCTGGTGGAAAAAGCGATATGGAAGCATTCTTCATGTCATTTGAGAAAAATAGCCTGACAAATCTATTAAGTGGAAGAGGACTGGACATTACATACAGAGTAAGTTGGAAAGAAAAGCACGAGAAACTTACACTTCATTGTCAGAGGGGGTTTCTCAGAATTATGATATTGTAAAGAAAATTGTATTGGCTGCATATAAGTTAGGCCTGAGGCATACAAGCAATGATCCAGAAGGAAGCAACCAGGTAAAACCTGTGCTGAATTAAAAAGTGTTAAGCAAAATAATTTTGACAGGTAAATGCGAGCATATGAAGTTTTGGCTGAGGTTTTTATCTTAGAGGAATTTAAAAACTTGTTACCTTTTGCAGTAAGAACACAGGTTGAGGCCCAAAGGGTTGCAATTTCTCGGGAGGCAGTAATAATGGCTGACAATTTATGAGTTAATTCTTTTGCCTAAAGCTTTTTTCTTCCATCATCCCCATAAACTGGAAATGGGAGAGAGAAAGGAAGGTGAGTAGCCAGTGTAAGGAATGGATAGCTGGAAATGCCACAAGGTCTCCTCCTCAGATCTCAAAGGGCAAGTGCTGGGGGTGAAGATGAAAATCAGAAGCTGAGGTGTTTCCATTGAACATGCCTCATCTTGTCATATTCAGATTGCTGAAAGTTGAGATCTTGTTTTCTCCTTTAAGAGTTCAATGAAAGTCAAATGTTGGTAAATGGACACCATATCTCTGTTCCATTTTACAAGGTCCAATTGCAGTATGATTGTTACAGGGAGTAGTGGTTTTGGGGATACGTAACAAATTTAACAGAGGATGGAATTGATTTACTTCTGGGGAATGATTTGCCAGAAGTGAAAGTCATAGTTTTGCTTTAACCATAGGAAGTCCAGTTGAGGCTAAAAAGACGAAACAATTTCAGGAACAGGTTGTGGGTATTTTCCCATGTCTAGTGACCAGAGAAATTATGAAATAAAATCCATCATCAGAAGTCACAGTAATTTTACAAGCACATATTAGGGTAGCAGAAACTGTATTTAAGAAGGAGGATAGTTCAAAGAGGTGTTTAGAATGAATTTGTTAATTAAGGATCATTTAGCTTATCCAGGGATAAATTAGTTACCACAAAAAGCTTATACGTAAGTGGAAGCTGATGGAGTTCCAGAGTGATGTTGTATTAATGGTGGAGTTTTGATGAAGTGGAGACATCTTCACAAACCTGCGAATGGATAATAGACAATTGTTCATCAAATAGGGGTACCTTCTAGACATCGTGAGGAGATATTGCAAGTAGCACATGTAATTCTTATGGCAGGACATGTAGGAATACAGAAAATGCAACTACCAATAAACAGAGTCTTTTACATTTTCAAGACTTCATAAAGACAGTGCAATGCTATAAAACATGTCACGGTAGTAGGAAAATGTCAACATGTAATTCAAACATGTAATCAAAACGTTACATAACCCTACCAGTTTTTGGAGAACTATTCAGTAGAGTGTTAATAGATTGTATAGACTATTACTAAAAATGAATCAGTTCATCAGTATAGAGTGGCGCTGGAAAAGCACAGCAAATTAGGCGGCATCCGAGGAGCAGGAAAATTGACGTTTCAGGCGTTAGCCCTTCATAATGAAGGGCTTATGCTCAAAACATTGATTCTCTTGCTCCTCGGATGCTGTCTTAACTGCTGTGCTTTTCCAGCGCCACACTTTTCGACTCTGATCTCCAGCATCTGCAGTCCTCTCTTTCTCCAGGTGATCAGTATATCCTAACAATTACGAATATGCCAAATCAATTTTCAGAAGCTATTCCTTTAAGAACAATTATAAGTAGGGTAGAAGATCACAGCTTCTTTTTGTTTATTATGGGCTAGTAACTAAGATACAGTCTGATCAAGGTTCCAACTTTTTGTAAAGTTTTCAAGGAAGTAATTAGCAGTTCAGGTATAAAACAGTTGAAGTTGGGTATAAAACAGTTGAACAGTTAAACTAGCTCAGCAGGGGGATGGGAACCTGAGGTGTAGTTCCAGTACACAGAAGGATGAGAGTAGCGAGGGCATGGACAGGATTTGATGGTCACAGGAATGTGCTGGCAGACAGGAAGCTGTTTGAAGTGTGTCTACTTCAATGCCAGGAGTATCCAGAATAATGTAGGTGAGCTTGCAGCAAGGCTAGGTTCCTGGGACTTTGATGTGGTGGCCATTTCAGAGACATGGATAGAGCAGGGTCAGGAATGGATGTTGCACGCTCCAGAGTTTAGATCTTTCATTAAGAACAGGCAAGGTGGCTAAAGAGGGGGAGGTGTGGCCTTGTTAGTCAAGGATAGTATAACGGTGGCTGAAAGAACTTTTGATGAGAACTCATCTACTGAGGTGGCATGGGCTGAGGTTAGAAACAGGAGAGGAGAGGTCACACTGCTGGGAGTTTTTTATAGGCCTCCGCAGAGTTCCAGGGAGGTGGAGGAGAGGATCAGCAAAATTATTCTGGGTAAGAGTGAAAGGAACAGGGTGGTCATTATGGGGAACCTTAATTTTCTCAACATTGGCTGGAAATGCTATAACTCTAGTACGTTGGATGGATCAGTTTTTGTCCAATGTGTCCAGGAGGGTTTCCAGACACAGTATGTCGAAGGGCTGAAAGACGGGAGGCCACACTGGATCTGATGCTTGATAATGAACCAGGCCAGGTGTTTGATTAGTTGTAGGTGAGCACTTTGGAGAGAGTGACCATAATTCAGTTACGTTTAGTTTAGCGATGGAAAAGGATATGTACCTGCCACAGGGCAAGAGTTATAGATGGGGGAAGGGCAATTATAATGCAATTAGACAAGACTTAGGATGCATAGAATGGGGTAGCAAAATGCAGGGACTGGGGACAATTGAAATGTGGAGATGGTTTAAGGAACAGATATTGCGTGTCCTTGACAGGTATGTCCCTGTCAGGCAGGGAGGAAGTGACAGGGTAAGGGAACCATGGTTTACTAAAGAAATTGCATCACTTGTTAAGCAGAAGAATGAGGCTTATGTGACGGTGAGACAAGATGGTTCAGATGAGGCAATGGAGAGTTACAGATTAGCGAGGAAGGATTTAAAGAGAGAGTTAAGAAGAGCAAAGAGAGGACATGAGCAGTCTTTAGCAGGTAGAATAAAGGAGAACCCCAAAGCTTTCTATAGGTATGTGAGGAATAAAAGGATGACTAAGGTCGGAATAGGGCCAGTCCAAGACCGGAGTGGGAAGTTGTGTGTGGACCCTGTGGAGATCGGAGAGGTGCTAAGTGAATATTTCTTATTGGTTTTCACTCAGAAAAAGGAGAATATTCTAGGGGAGAAGACTGAGATATGGGCTATTAGACTGGAAAGGATTGAGATTAGTAAGGAATAGGTGTTATCAATTCTAGAGGGAGTGAAAGTAAACAAGTCCCCTGGGCCAGATGGGACTTATCCGACGACTCTCTGGGAAGCTCGGGAGGAGATGGCAGAGCCTTTGGCTTTGACCTTTAAGTCATCGTTGTCTACAGGTTTAGTACCAGAGGACTGGAGGATTGCAAATGTTGTGCCTTGTTCAAGAAGGGCAGTAGAGATGACCGAGATAATTATAGACCAGTGAGCCTTGCGTCTGTTGTAGAAAATGTTTTGAAAAGGATTGTAAGATATAAGATTTATAATCATAGAGCAAGCAACAATTTGATTGCAGATAGTCAACATGCTTTCGTCAAGGGCAGGTCATGTCTCACAAACCTCATTGAGTTTTTTGAGAAGGTGACCAAGCATGTGAATGAGGGTAGGGCAGTTGACTTGGTATACATGGTCTTCAGAAAAGCATTTGATAAGGTTCCACATGATAGGCTGTTGGAGAAAATGAAGAGGCATGGGATTGAGGGTGATTTAGCAGTTTGGATTAGAAACTGGCTTTCTGAAAGAAGGCAGCGAGCGGTAGTTGATGGAAAATATTTAGCCACAAGGATCTGTTTTGGGACCATTGCTGTTTGTCATTTTCATAAATGAGTTAGACGCAGGCATAGGTGGATGGGTTATTAAGTTTGCAGATGACACTAAAGTTGGTGGAGTCGTGGACAGTGTGGAAGAATGTTGCAGGTTGCAGGGGGACTTGGATAAACTGCAGAATTGGGCTGAGAGGTGGCAAATGGAGTTCAATGCAGATAAATGTGAGGTGATTCACTTTGGGAAGATTAACAGGAAGGCAGAATACTGACTCAATGGAAAGATTCTTGGTAGTGTGAATGTACAGAGGGATCTTGGTGTCCATGTACATAGATCCCTGAAAGTTGCCACCCAGGTTGATAGTGCTGTTAAGAAGGCATACGGGGTGTTAGATTTTATTGGTAGAGGGATTGATTTCCAGAGCCGTAATGACATGCTGCAACTATACAAAACACTACTGTGGCCACACGTGGAATATTGAGTACAGTTCTGGTCGCCATGTTTCGGGAAGGATATGGAAGCATTGAAAAAGGTGCAGAGGAGATTTACCAGGATGTTGCCTGGTCTGGAGGGAAGCTCTTATGAGGAAAGGTTGAGAGAGTTGGGTCTGTTCTCATTGGAAAGAAGAAGGCTAAGAGGGGATTTGATAGAGACATACAAGATGATCAGAGGATTAGATAGGGTGGACAGTGAAAATATTTTTCCTAGGATGATGACATCAGCTTGTATGAGAGGGCATAACTACAAATTGAGGGGTGATAAATTTAAGACAGATGTCAGAGGCAGGTTCTTTACTCAGAGAGTGGTAAGGGTGTGGAATGCCCTGCCTGCCAATGTAGTTAACTCAGTCACATTAGGGAGATTTAAACAATCCTTGGATAAGCACATGGATGATGATTGGATAGTGTAGAGAGATGAGCTTGGATTAGTTCACAGATCAGCGCAACATCGAGGGCTGAAGGGCCTGCTCTGCACTGAATTGTCGTATTCTAAGTCAACTGTGTATCATTCACATACACAAGGAGCTTTGCAGAGACATTGTCAGTCTATCAGAACCTTAATTGAGACATAATGTCATCAGGGTTGAGACAAAGGATTAGATTTCTTCCTACTTGCAACCAAAGATTCCCAAATGAATAGACTGGAGTTAGCCCATTTGAATTGGTTTATGGTCATGAAATTAGAGGTTCATTAAAATTGATTAACGGGAAGTTCTTAAATGAAAAACATTAATTCTCAATGTTGTGGATTATATGCCCATAGTTCTAGAAAGACTCACGGGCAAATAAACATCAAGCAACTGGAAACTTTGAAATGGGAGATCAAGTACTGACACTGTTGACTTTGCAAAAGAAATCTCTGAATGCAAAGTTCAGTAGTGCACATAAAGTCATTTGGGAGGTTAGCAAAGTACCTCATCTGATAGTTTATCCTGATCATAAGAAGTCATATCGGTTATGTCACATAAACATGCTGACAATGTATCATTGTGAGGAAAATGATGCGGAGAAACATAAATGGTAAGAGAAAATGATGGTGTCAATATTATTTATTAACAACTTGGATAATGGCAAAGGAAGTCATATATCCAGTTTTGCTGAAGACACAAGGTTAGGCACCATTGCAGACAGGGTAGATGGTAACATAAAATCAGAAAAGAACATTGACAGACTAAGTGAACAGGCATATCTGTGGAAGATGGAGTTCAATGTAAGTATGAGGTTATCTGTTTTAGACTGAGAAAGGATAAATCAATGTATTTTCTGGATGGTATGAAATTATATACAGTCGATGTCCAAAGAAGCTTGTTTGGGGGCGTGGGGGTGTGGTTCAGATGCAAAGATCTTTAAAATGTTGCATGCTTGTTCAGAAAATATTCAAGAAAGTGAATGGAATGCTAGCCTTTATATCTGGAGGACTAGAGTATAAGGACACAGAGGTTATGCTGCAGTTATATAAAACTATGGTTAGACCCCATTGTGAGCAGATGTGGGTACCAGACCTTAGAAAGGATATACCTGTCTTAGAGGAAGTGCAACGTGGGTCTACAACAACAATGAAACCCAGACTTCAGAGATTACACAAATTAGACCTGCTTTTTCTCGAATTTAGATCATTAAGGGTGATCTGATTGAAATCTTCAAGATATTACCAGGAAAAGACATGGTAGATAAGGACAAATTAAATGGCATAGTCTGAGAATTAGGGCCAAACCATTCAGGAAAGATGTTAGGAAGCATTTCTACAAACAAAGCTTGGTAGAAGTTTGGAATTCTCTTCCACAAATGGCAGTTGATGCTGGATCAGTTGATAATTTTATATTTGTGATAAATTAATTGTTATTAAGCAAAGGTATTAAGGATATAGGGTGAAGGCAAGTATACAGAGTTCTGTCACAGATCATCCATGATCTCAGTGAATGGTGTAGTAGGCTTGAGGGGCTGATTGGCCTACTCCTATTCCTGTGCTCCTATAATGAGAGAGCAGATGGACATCTAAACAGTTCTCAAAGTGAATTTCTGACAATTTGACTAAATAATATTGAAATATTACTCTTTGTTCTTATATTTGAAGAAAGGACAATGGGAGGATCTTGTAAGACTACTGAGAAAGTATGAGGTAACCTGTAGAGATACCTATATGTATTACATTAGCTAGACCTGCCGTGGACTTAGGAGAGTCAGGACCAATAAAACAAAATCTTCATCAATTCAGCCCAGAAAAACAAGATCTGATGTAAACAGAGATTCAGTACATGCAAGAAAACCATTTGACTGAATATAGTCAAAGTGGTAGGGATAGGATTAGGGTTAGGATTAAGGTTAGAGAGTTCACCAACAGTATTGGTTCCAAAACCTGGCTTTACGAGATAAGCGAGCAAAATCATTGCCAACCAATCACTCACCCATTTCCCTGTGACATCTCTGTGTTTCAAGAAGCTAAATTCCTGCTGCTATCTGTCCTCTCTCATGGAGTTTTTCAACTCCTGCTCTACTGAAGGCTGACAAAGTTAGAGGAAGAAAAGGAACAGCTTCTTCCTCTCCTTACTAAATATGCTTACTCAGCAAGTCCAGTTTTTTAATTTTACAATCAATCTGTCCAGGGATGTTCTAACACATTTCTGAACCAAGGTGGGACTTGAACACAGGCCTCTTCGTCCAGAGGTACAGGCACTACCACTGTGCCACAAAAGCCCTCAACTCCTAAACTTGCACTCATCACAAGTTGCAATCCAGCCTTCTCTAGCTGAGACACAAATGAATGTGCTTTCTTGGAGTAACAGAACAAGATTAAACCAATTGCTTAATTAACTTATCTCACTTACTCTCCAGCAGAGAGCTTGCTTAACACTGTCCAAGCCTGGGAAGAGAAAGCTTCAAACTGTAAACTTCAGTTAAATGCCAATGGCAAACAAGCATCACTTTTTTTTTGTTTTTAAAAAGAGGTTAACTGTTAAGAATCTTTTCGTTGTTACTAAATCCTCAAGGTTCACACTGTGTTACAACTGAACTCCATTTCAAACATATGTTCTGAGAAAAAGATTATCAGCCTGCAGTGTTAACTTTGTTTTGCTTCTCACTCCACTGCTAGATCTGCTGAGTCTTTCTAGAATGTTGTGTTGTTATCTTATATACATCATTTTCCTTCTCCACCATGGCAATCTAATTTCTACAAATATCCCATCAGAATTTTGTACTCTAATTCCTAGAAGCATTATTCTGCTCTGAACTGTTTTCAATAAGAAAACAAAACAAACTTGCATCTATATAGCACTTTTCATTGCCACTAAACCTCTGGAAGCATCTTAAAGTGAGTGAAGTAATTTTAAAGTGTAGTCATTGTTGTGATGCGGGAAACCATTTTCCAAATGGTTTAATACCTCTTAGTGATACAACAACCTGCATTTTTATAGTAGGCAAAAGTGAGTACTGCAGATGCTGGAAAGCAGAGTCGAGATTAGAGTGATGCTGGAAAAACACAGCAGGTCAGACAGCATCCAAGGAGCAGGAAAATCTATATAGTACCTTTTAAATTTTAAGATGTTCCAAAGAACCTTACAAAAGCATAGTCAAATAAAATATAAAGCTGAACTAGATAAGAAAATATTAAGACAGATTTGAGCTAATGTTTATTGAGAGATAAGATTTAAGGAAATAAAGTGACAGGTATTAAGTAGGACATTTTTACATCAGCTGCTGACACAAAGTTATTGAACATTTGGAAGATGTGAAGACATGGTACAGAATAGACAGCAACTATGAAAAATCCACTTTAAAACAAAGGCTAGCTATCCAAGGGCCTTTGGATACGGCTATGGAGCACGATAGCAATATGTTCTGTTAGGCATCTCTATGGGCAATGTGCTATCTTTAAGTTACAGGAATTCAGTGAGTACAACTGTTGATTCTGTCCTGTCAGAATTGTGAATTATGCTGGCATATTTTTGACAACTGATTTTACTTCAGTTCTGATAGACAAAATGTTTGTCCCACATTTCACTTTAAAGGAATTATTCTTTCCAATGGTTTTGTAGTGTGCCAATCACATCTATACATCTTTTAGCAAGTCTTGCATTGTACATGAAGTGAAAGCTTTTCATTTAACTCTTCCCTGAACATTTTACTTTGAAGTCAAGCGTTCAAGTTTCATTGTAGAAAGTCATGCCTGTGTGACTTAAACAAAAGCAAAAACAGTGAATACTGGAAATCTGAAAAAAAAACATAAAAAATGCTGAAGCAATCTCTGTTTCTCTCTCCACAGATGCTGTTGGGTTTCTCTAGTATTCTCTGTTAGTTATGCCTGTGTTGCTCACTGCTTCAAATAATAAGTTAATTGTTGAAAACAATTTAACTACTTTAGTTTGTGAACCTAAATGTTTGAAAATCACAGTCAGACTAAACTTCTTTCCTTTTAAAAACCAGTGTTTCTGAGCCCAATAACAGACCATATCTGCTAAAAAATCTGAAATTAAAAATCTACTGATGACCATTGCTGATTGTTGAAAAAAACCTATCTGGTTCACTAATGTCCTCTAGGGGAGGGAATCTACCATTCTCACCTGGTCTGGCCAACATGTGATTCCAGACCCACAGCAATGTGGTAGATTCACAACTGCCCTCTGAAATGGCCTAGTGAGCCACGCATTTCAAGAACAACTAAAGTTGGGCAATAATTGTTGGACAGCCAACTATACACAAGTCACACAAGTGAATAAAAAAGTGGGCTGTTTTCCCCTGGATAGTGCCAAGTTTCGAGAGTATGGTTGGAGCAGCACCCATCCAAGTAAGTGGGGAGTATTCCATCACACTCCTGACTTGTGCCTTGTAGATGGGGAACATATTTTCAGGAGTCAGGGGTGAGTTACTCACCACAGTATTTCTAGCCTCTGGCCTGCTCTTGTAGCCAATGTGTGTTGTGAGTCCAACTGAGTTTCTGGTCAATGGTAACCCCCAGAATGTTGAAAGTGGGCGATTCAGTGATAGTAACACCAATGGATGTCTTGTAGTGTTGCTTGTAATGTAATTGGCTTGTTATTCTTTTTCTCCAACTTCCAGTATTCAATGAATTCCAATATTGGGGAAAATAAAAACGCAGCTTCTGATCACACTGCAAAACCTTTGCACTGAAATAAGAACAAATAGAGCTGGAAAACCTCAGCAGATCAGGCGATGTGAGTGGTGAGAAGCAGTTTATCAGCTGGATATTACATACCATGTTAGGTGTGCATTTTGGGCTGAGTGAGATACGTATGTAATCTAGGAATTGCCTCCTTGCCCTAAATCCCCCCAACACCACACCCACATAAGATAGCACACTCCTTGCTTCCGACCACATGTTTTATAAAACCCAGTCCCATGCCCCTCACCTCCTCTCAAGGTGATGAAACAAGCCCAGCTTAAAACACCCGATTTACCTTCCTCCAGAATCCATGGGGCCTGTCTATATTCCAGGCGTGTCCACTTCAGAGTTCGGGAGCTGCTGATCTATGACACTGACCAGGGGCTCCTGAGGTCAGGAGTTGGTGGATGTCCCACCAGGAGCTCATGAAGTCTGCCCAGCCTGCAGTCACTTGTTGTTGCGGGGGAGGGGGGTTCTAATCAGCTAACTGTCAACCCTCCTGAGGAGTGGGGTTAGGCGAAGCCTAATGTTTCAAATCGATGACCTTCCAACCCGGCCCTGTTGAGTCTCTCCAGTTTTGTTCCTATTTTAAATTCCCAACATCTGCTGTGTTTGTTTCACGTTAACTCTCTTCCTGGCCACTTGCTGAGGTCAAACCTTCTTGCCGCCTTTGACCCTGAGCTAATCATCATTTACCGTTAACAGCACTGAAACTGTCTCTTTTCACCACTGTAACATAGAGTCATAGTCAAAGAGATATACAGCACGGAATCAAACCTTTTGGTCCAACTCGACCATGCCGTCCAGACATCTGAACCTAATGCAACCCATTTGCCTTCCCTGCCTCAACTAATCTAAAACCCTTGTCCATGTCTTTACCTCAGACTTGGCCAATTCAACAATCTCTTGAGCAACTTTATACCTTGCAACTTCCTTCCAACTTGAATTCAAACCTCTGCTACTTAACTTGCTTCAAGCCCTGGTCACCCATCAGTCTTGGGCTTGCTGACATGTCATCTTAAAATCTACATTCTTACTTTAAACCTCCCCCCCCTCAAAGTCTCACCCATTCCTGTGTCTATGGTACAGCTGCATAACCCATTGAGATGTTGTGATGTTTGGTGCATGCCCCATTTTAATTACCCCTCAAAAATGCCCCTGCCTTCAGCTGCCCAGGATAAAATGATGAAATTTCTTCCCTGACCCACTGTGCCTCTCTGTCTCTTCATTCACGTTGTTTCTGAAATCCTATGTCTCTGACTAAGCTGTGAGCTACCTGCCCTGAATATCTCCATATGCGGTTTGGATTTGCGAATGGCCTTGGGACTGTTTGTTATGCTAAACAGGCTATATAAATGCAGGCTGTTGTTGTCGCTGAATCATTCAACATGAAGCAATTAACACGCCAAAACTGTCTCTTAACAAAATTCCTCATTTTGCTTCTGATGGGTCTTCTTTACCGGTCCTGTGCATCTCTTTGTTTCATTGAAAACACGTGATGTTTAAACTTCACAACAAATCTCCCAGATTCTGCCCACTGTGACTTTTCAAAGCGTACAGGCACGATTCCGAATTCAATGCAAAGTTCGCTTTTGGTTTCTGTTAGCTTTGAGATAAGTGACTCTCAGGTTTAAAATAAAGCGCAGCGATATCTCTCTTAAGCTTGGAGTACACGTGAGGGTTGTGTTTTCTATTCAGCACATCGTGCTGTTGACAAACGCCAGCACAGTACTTGAGGTTTGCAGCCGCTCTGCAGTTGCAGGGATGTTCGGAGATGCTGCTTAATTCAACGTCAGATCAAGTTTGATCAATATTCCCCCGCCGCTCCAATTGGAGGCGCATGTTCAAATCCCCGCCTCACTTCACCACCAT
This sequence comes from Chiloscyllium punctatum, assembly GCF_047496795.1. Classification (NCBI taxonomy): domain Eukaryota; kingdom Metazoa; phylum Chordata; class Chondrichthyes; order Orectolobiformes; family Hemiscylliidae; genus Chiloscyllium; species Chiloscyllium punctatum. The sequence continues at coordinate 56,824,359 of NC_092763.1, read as the reverse complement.
CTTTGCCAGTGTGAAATAGTCCGATTTTCCTCTGGCAGAATATTTTATCCTCGCCTGGCTCATAACTGAAGCGTTTTGAACAGAGAGAGAGAGAGAGAGACAGGGGGGGAGCAGGGAAGGGGGCGAGTGGGATTTACATCCAAAGCGGTGCTCTTGCCTGTTTGAAGTCGGTTTGAAATCAGGGAGAAAATGGGACGACCTTTCCTGCAGTATGTCTTTCCGTTACTCAACGTGCTTTTTGGTGTAGCCTTGGGCGCTTTCCCCAGCAATGTCCAAATAGGTAAGCACCTCCTGTCTAGTGCAGAAATGTACATAAGAACTTCACATCGACTGCTGCTGCTAAGATCATAGATCGCGACTTTAATGTGGCCAGAAATGAAGCAAGTCCCTTGTAATTGGTGCTGCTTAAAATGGATTTGCCTTAATCCTAAAAGAAAGTTAACCTGCTTGAGTTTTATTAAATCACATCTAAGTAAATGAAATGTAACTGAACCGTTCTCATCTTGATGTAAGCGTCTCTCTGTACCGTGCTATCGTCTGAGGCAGTGAGTGAAAAGCGAGGTTTATGCGGCACAAGTCAATGTGATTTTTTTTTACTTCTGTACAGGCGGACTGTTCGCAAGAAGTACAGATCAGGAAAATAGCGCCTTTCGGTTCGGGATTTACCTTCACAACACCAACCCTAACATCTCCGAAGCGCCTTTCGCTCTCACTCCACATGTCGACAACCTCGAGTCTTCCAACAGTTTCTCAGTGACCAATGCTTGTGAGTACAGTTGATACAAGCTGCCCCCACCCCCCTCTTTATTTTGGTCCAAAGCATTGAAATTAAAACAAAATAAAAGTTATCAGCTGTTGCTGCTAACTATGGCAGGGGGAAACTAAATGAAAACCGTTAACTCTAAATTTCCCCAGATATCAACTTCGTGTAGAGTCCAAGCATCTTGTAACATACACGTAGCAATGAAACGAGCTGATCAGTCCGATATACAGCAGTGATATTAAAAGATGTAGCTTTCTGACTGTGTGTATGACAGGTGTAATGTATCGAATCGATATGGTTTTTATTTCTATTGGTGGAACTTTTATGTCATGCAGATATCGGAAATCTACAGTTCGCTATATTTAGATGAGCTTTTTTTCCCTCGTATCACGGAGTATTATACGTGGAGTATAGTTTGTGCACAATCGGAGCTATGCTGGACTCTACCAGCTGTAGTGCCGATGAAAAATGTCTCGGCTCCGTTTGCAGATTGGCTCCGACGCGTCCTCTTTTTTTTTATTTTACAGACTCTGCGGTTGTTGCAAGGTCCTCGCTCATTAGTAAACAGATCTCGAAGCACTTTGTTGCGCTGTCTTTTGAAAATAACCGCTGCCCACACCGCTTCCCACCTTTCTCCCGAACGCGGGGTGGGATGCGATCGGTGCGTGTGTGTCTGGTTGAAAAAAACCATCCCCCTCCAGGTCATCAGGAATAATATGTGGGACGGCAGCTGTGTCCCTACTGTCATCTCTTGCTCTGGTCAGACGTGTCTCCCTGCCTGAATGGAAAGACAGGGAGAGATATAGGCTGACAGGGAGAGAGAGAACACTTTCAGTGCAAACCCTAATTAATCTGGTGCAGACTCTCAGCTAAACCTATCCGGCCACTGGGTATCCGTGTCCCATTCATTCCCACTGCCCTCTTGTGTGTCCCACCAATTCGAGATGATTTGATTTTTTTTTGACATTTCTTTAATTTTCCAGAGCTCGGTCTAGGATATAGCAATCCTTAAGTGACCTTTTTCCTATTTTAATTGGGTCTATCCCGGCTTTTTTTTAAGCGCCAGATCGCTTCTGACAGACAATGAAAGGTTGCAATGTGGGGTGTCCTTAATAATGCAAACCCCAAAGTTTTCTCTCTCTCCTTTCATTTCTCCATTTCATTCTGTCACCCTCATTCTTTCACCCCCCTCCCCAGACACTCTTCCCTCGCCTTTACTTCCTGTTTGCCTTCCTTCTGGGGCCATCCCGGCACAAAAGTATATTCTATTCTCGAAAGTCAGATCTGTTTGCAGTAATTAAAGATTCATGGGAGCATGTGCTGTGCATACACTGCGGTAGGACTTCACATTTGAACGAACCAGCCCCATTGACTGTTGAGGTGCAGTTTTAAAGCTAGGAGGATTCATTCGCCAGCAGCTTTTGATTGCTGACTGTTGCTGGCGAGGCTGCTGTGTTTAATGCGCCAATTCGGAAGTTCTCGACATCACTGAACATTTAGCAAGTACCAAAGAATCATGGGGTGTGAAGTGCGTCCGCCCTACTTAAAACAAATGTGTCAAGCTGTTTAGATCATCGCATTGCAAACTTACTTGCAAGCCGCTTTAAAAAAAAAACACACACACAAAACCTGGCAGAGTTTCGTTGCTCATTCTTCAGATGATTGACATCTCGGTGCTGCCCAACAATGACCTTCTGTCCCTCCCTCTGCCTTGTCCTGTTCTTTCCAGCACTGGCGGGTTCATTGTCAGATTCCCAACAGCTGCAGTATTTTGCTTTCTGCACAAATGCACATCCCACACTCTTGATGGGACATGAACCCTAACCATCCCCGGGCCAAAATAAAGCAAGGAGTGCATTCCATCTGATCCCGAATTAAGCCAGTGTTAAGAGCAAGGAACAAGATGAAAAACGGTGGGGCGGTTTTGTTTTTACGGACGATAAATATCTTCCAACTATTGACAAGGGAGTTGGACTGTATGGGTGTCTGGAAAAAAAACTATCCGGCAACCTATCAGGGTAGAGATTGCTCAGCGGTTTATAAATAAATCAACCCAAGCTTGCTTTCTGTTTGTACAATTTCTCAGAAAAATCACAGGAAAATATAACATCAAAATTACCGTGATTATCAGAGAATATTATTTCAGTTGGGAGGGAGGGTTAAATGTGTCAAATTGGTTTTAAGTATGTTGTTTAGTACATACAGTAGCATAAATACAACAGCCTGTTAGGGAAACGTTTTATTGCACTGCAACAGGATCGTCACAATGTCGAGACTATAAATGACCCCCAGGGCCCCGGGATGTAGGACAACATGCAATCGTTCCCCAGGGCACACTGCGCTGATTTGCAGTTTGAAGGCGAGATTGTACTGCTGTTATGCGAGGAAAGCGAAATCACCTTGACACAAAAATGATCAAAGATCCGGATGACCCAGAACCCAAGCACCCGCAGAAACTCCTGCTGTCTGCTTACAAACCTGTGTACTTGTGTATCCCGTGTGACTTGCTCATTTCCACTACGTGTTCACATCTAGGCAGAATAGAGTCCCTTGTGTGGCATCTGGAGATTTGCAGATGTGCATCTTGCACACATTCTTCAACAGTTTTAACGCAAATAAAAATGTGCAAATGACTGTATCTATCGCACTAACGCCGAGTATGAAGTTTCTTCCAATCGGAATCTGCTTCATCTTGCCTCTTTGTCGCTAAAGCAGAGACAAAGTTGCTCATCTCTCATTCTGTCACTTAACTAATGGTGTGAAACCTAGTTCCTTCGGCTGTGCAATCGCCTCTCTCATTCTCCTGTGCTTGGTGGGTAAACATTGTGCTGCTGCATCTTTGACTGGTATTCCTTTCCAACTGCCACGAGCATTTTTCAACAAAATGCATTTATCTGGCGGGAAATTTGTACCTTCAATTTACGGCTGGAGGTGGGGACATCCAATTCACAACATTTATGAAGATGGTCAATTAATTTCCCACATAATTTCTTAACTCTTATCAAATTTTGTAAATGGCTAGCTATTTTCCAATTTCACTTCCCTCTTCAATTACAAGAACATTTAATGGTGCTTGTGATGTATTTCAGTGCTTAATCTGAAATTTTGAAACCCACATCACGTAATGTAGCAAGTCATTAATGGTTAACTGGCAATTTCCTCCTTTTAGCATTAATTGGATTCATTGTACATATATTTACTATGTGAGCACATCCTATCGCAAAAGCCTAAAAAATTAAAATTCCAGTTCTCGATATTAACAGAAAAGGAAACGTATTTGAAAATCACTGTAGCATAAGCAAAGATGTTTAATTCGCTTATGTAGAGCCTGGTAGGTCTTGTTTTCGCAATCATTACAATTACCCTTCAGCACAAACTGGGCAAAAACACAGCTAATCGATTGTATGACTGCTATAGGACATCATCAATGTGATGAGGCTGAATGAGAAGTGATAGCAAAGAAGACTGATCTTTCTGTCTGCACAAATGCATATTAAGAACTGTTCTAAATTGCAGACCTATTGCTCCTACTCATTGGAGTGAGGTTCATTCATCTTTGTTTAAAAATGGCACCAATTTTGACAGACCTCACTCTTTAAAACAATGCAGTTTAAATTGGTCTTTCTCAATAGTTTTCACTTTGTTTCACTTTGAATAAACTAGAATTTTTAATGGTGTTTTCGGGGTTCTTTATAATTCCATTGATTTGTGTATAAAACCACACACTAGTCGTCATGCTTTCCTGCATACCTTATCTCTAAAATATTCACATAAGAAGGTAAGCTGTAATTATAGTTTTGAATGATTTGCATGAGCGAATATGTAAGGAATTAAATCCATACATTTTGTTTTTATCATACTAAGCTATCAGTTTTGATTTTTTAAAAAATCATAAATAAAATTAACCTTTGGCCATCTACTATTGAGCAAACTGGTTAATAATGAAAGGGTGGTGATTTAATGCCCAACTTCTTGAAATGCAAATATTTAATAGCTGTCTGGGGGTGCAAGAGATGGTCTAGTGGTATTGTCACTTGACTAGTAATCCAGGTATCCAAGTAATGTTCTGGTCCAAATTTCAAATTCCATCAAGGCAGATGGTAGAATTTGAATCCAACTTAAAAAATCAGGAGTCAAAGCCCAGGACTATTAACCAATGGAAGGGGGGGTGGGGGGTGGGGAGAAGGACCGAGACTGATGGGACACCTAGCATTGACTAAAGTACCAGAAATGACAACAGCAAACGCAGCCCGATCAGCCTTGCAAAGTCATCCTTACTAACTTTTGGGAGCTATTACCAAAATAAATGTCAATGACTATGACATAGTCATGGAGGATCATGCTTTACATAATGTCTCAGACAAGGCCACACTATTTTGAGGTATGTCACACCCAGCAAAGGTGGCAACAGGTGGGAGGGAACTCCCCCAAGGAGTTCTCAACATTCATTCGGAACCTCAGGACATCAGGTTCTGCCTGCTGCAATTGCATCTGTCCATTTCAGTATCAGTAAGAGTGATTACCACTTGTGGAGATAAAGTCCCATCTTCACATTGAGAATGCCCTTTATCATTGTGTGGCACCATCACTGTGCCAAATGGGACAAACTTCAACAGATGTAGCAATTCAAGTCTCATCGATCTCCATCCTCAACACATCAGTGCAAAAATAATGCCGAAGCATTTCAACAATCTTCAGCCAAAAGTGCCATGTGGATGATCCATTTTAGCCTTCTCCAGAGGTCCCCAATATCACGAATCCCAGTCTTGAGCCACTTTAATTCTCTTCACATTATATCAAGGAATAGTTAGAAACATTGGATATTGCAAAGACTTTGCACCCTGAGATAATTCTAGCAAATGTTCTGAAGACTACTGGTTCAGACCCTGCCGCGCTCCTAGCCAAGTCATTCCAGAATAACTACAATGCTGGCATCTACCTAACCATGGAAGAAATTGCCCAAGTCTGTCCTGTATGTAAAAAGCAGGACAAGTTCAATCTAACCAATTCCTGCCACATTAGTCTACTCTCAATCATCAGTAAAGGTGTGGATGATGTCTTCAACAATACTATGAAGAAGCACATGTGCAGCAAATTCAGCTCACTGATGCCTAGTTTGGATATTGCCAGGACCACTCTGTTCCTGACCTCATTTCATGAGGGCGGTGCTGAGCTGGAAGATTGGAACTGTGATAAGGTGGGGGGAGGGGAAGTCAGGAAACTGGTGAAATCCACATTGATTTCATGGGGTTGGAGGGTCCTGAGGCAGAAGATGAGGCTTTCTTCCTCCAGGAATCAGTGGTAAGGGAGTGGCGATGGAGGAGGCCCAGGACCTGCATGTCTCACCAGAGTGAGAGAGAGAATTGAAGTGTTCAGCCACAGGTGGTGGAATTGGTTGGTGCTGGTGTCTCTGAGATGTTTTCTGAAGTGCTTTGCGAGTAGGCGTCCGGTCTCCCCAATGTCGAGGAGACTGCATTGGGAGTAATAGATACAATAAATGACGTGTGAAAGTGCAGGTGAAACTTTGATGGATGTGGAAGGCTCCTTTGGGGCTTTGGACGGAGGTGGGGGAGGAGATGTGGACGCAGGTTTTGCAATCCCTGTGGTGGCAGGGAAAGGTGCCGGGAGGAGAGGGGGAGTTTTTGGGGGGGACGTGGACCTGACGAGGTAACCATGGAGGGAATGGTCTTTACAGAAAGTGGATAGGGGTGGGTAGGGAAATACATTCCTGGTGGTGGGTCCGTTTGTATGTGGTGGAAATGGCGGCGTATGATGTGATGTATACAGAGGTCGGTGTGCTGGAAGGTGAGGACCATGGGGGTTCTGTCGTTGTGATTGGAGGTGTGGGGTTCGAGGGCGGAGATGCGGGAAGTGGATGAGACACACACTGGAGGGCATCATCAACCACATGGGAGGAGAAATTGCGGTCTTTAAAGAAGGAGGCCATCAGGTGTGTTCTGTAGTGGAACTGGTCCTCCTGGGAGCAGATGTAGCTGAGGTGGAAGAACTGGGAGTAAAGGATAACATTTTTGCAGGAGGCATGCTGGGAGGAGGTGTAGTCAAGATAGCAGTGGGAGTCAGTGGACTTGTAGAAAATGTCAGTGTTGATTAGATGGAGAGGTCCAGTAAGAGGAGGGATGTGTCTCAGATGGTCCAGGTGAATTTAAGGTTGGGGTGGAATGTGTTGGTAAAGTGGATGAACTGTTCACCCTCCTCGTGGGAGCACGAGGTGGCACTGATGTAGTCATCAGTGTAGTTGAGGAAGAGGTGGGGAGTGGTGCCGGTGTAACTGCAGAAGATAGACTGTTCCATGTAGCCAATAATGAGGCAGGCATAGCTGGGCCCATGCGGGTGCCCATGGCCTACCCCTTTCGTCTGGAGGAAGTGGGAGGATTCAAAGGAGAAATTATTGAGGGTGAGGACCAGTTCAGCCAAACAAATTAGTGTGTCAGTGGAAGGGTACTGTTGGGGATGTCGGGAGAGGAAGCAATGGAGGGTTTGGAGGCCCCCTGGTCAAGGCGGATGGAGGTGTAGAGGGACATGTCCATGGTGAACCTGAAGCATTGGGGGCCGAGGAAACAAACGTCTTGGAGGAGGTGGAGGGTGTGGGTGGTGTCCTGAACATATGTGGGGAGTCCTGGACCAGGGGGTATAGGACAGTATCGAGGTATGTGGAGGTGAATTTGGTGGGCAGGAGCAGGCTGAGATGACAGGTCAGCCAGGATAATCAGGCTTGTGGGTCTTGGGTAGGAGGCAAAACCTCATCTTCACCATAGACAGTCTATCTTCCGGAGTTACACCGGCACCATTCCCCACCTCTTCCTCTGCTACATTGATGACTGCATCGGCACCACATCGTGCTCCCACGAGGAGGTTGAACAGTTCATCAACTTCACCAACACATTCCACCCCGACCTTAAATTCACCTGGACCATCTCAGACACCTCCCTCCCCTTCCTGGACCTCCCCATCTCCATCAATAGTGACCAACTCAACACGGACATTTTCTACAAACCCACTTACTCCCACAGCTGTCTGGACTACGCCTCCTCCCACCCTGCCTCCTGCAAAAGTGCTATCCTGTATTCCCAATTCCTCCTCCTCCACTGCATCTGCTCCCAGAAGGAATTGTTCTATCAGAGAACACACCAGATGGCCTCCTTCAAAGACCGCAATTTTCCCCCTCATGTGGTTGATGATGCTCTCCAGTGCATCCCATCCACGTCCTGCACCTTCGCCCTCAAACCCCACCCCTCCAACCACAAAAAGGACAGAAACCCCTTCCCACCGCCGATCCTCACCTTTCTTCCCCCATCCTCCATTATATATCGCATCATCCTCCATCATTTCTGCCATCTACAAATGGACCCCACCACCAGAGATATATTTCCCTCGCCACTCTTATCCACTTTCCATAAAGACCGCTCCCTCCGCTACTACCTTTTCAGGTCCATGCGCCCCCTCACAAACCACCCTCCCCTCCTGCCACCGCTAGAATTGCAAAACCTGCACCCACACCCTGCCACTCACCTCCGTCCAAGGCCCCAAAGGAGCCTTCCACATCCATCAAAGTTTCACCTGTGCTTCTACACATGTCATTTATTGTATCCATTGCTCCCAATGCGGTTTCCCCTACTTTGGGGAGACAGGGTACCTACTCACAGAGCGCTTCAGTGAACATCTCCAGGGCACCCAAACCAACCAACCCCACCGCCCTGTGGCCAAACACTTCAACTCCCCCTCTTGCTCTGCCAAGGACATGCAGGTCCTGGGCCTCCTCCATCGCCACTCCCTTTCCACCCAATGCCTGGAGGAAGAACGCCTCTTCTTTCATCCTTGGACCCTCCAACCAAATGTCATCAATGTGGATTTCACCAGATTCCTCATTTCCTCTCCCACTCCTTAACCCATTCCAACCTTCCAGCTCAGCACCGCCCTCATGACCTGTCATACCTGTCTTTCTTCTTTCTCACCTATCCGCTCCACCCTCCTCTCTGACCTATCACCTTTACCCCCACCTCCATCTACCTATTGCATTCTCAGCTACCTTCCCCCAGCCCCACCCCCCTCCCATTTATCTCTCCACCCCCGAGGCTCCCAGTCTCATTCCTGATGAAGGGCTTTTGCCCAAAATGTTTATTTTCCTGCTCCTCGGATGTTGCCTGACCTGCTGTGCTTTTTCCAGCACCACACTCTTGACTCTAATCTTCAGCATTTGCAGTCCTCACCTTCGCCTAGGTAATCAGAGAATACTCACCTCTGGTCAGTGTCATACTTGGCACAATGTAAGATGGTTCCGGTTGTTGAAGGACAGTCATCCCAGCTCCAGGACATCTCTGCAGGAGTTCCTCGGTAATGTTCTTGGCCCACCATCTTCAGTTGCTTCATCAATGACCTGATCATATGATCAGAAGTGGGAATGTTTGTTGATAACGCCAGAGTGTTCAGCACCATTTGCAACTCTTCAAATACTGAAGCTGTCTATGTCCAAAAGCAATAAGATCTCAACAGTATCCAGGCTTGGGTTGACAAGCGGCGAGTAACATTCACGTCACACAAGTGCCAGACAATGACCATTTCCAACAAGAGAGAATTTATCCATCACCTCTTGACAGTCAGTACAATCACCATTATTGAATCCTTGAAATATATCACTGTTCCTTCAATGTCATTGGGTCCTCCCTAACAGCATAGTTGGTCTACCTACAGCATATCAACTGCAGCAATTCAAGAAGGCAGCTCATTGCCACCTTCACATCACAAAAAGGTATTATTGACTTGTGTTTTTCACTGGTACATATAATATTTTCATTCTTGATAAAGGTGAAATTGTGAAAGTTAATCTTCTTAGTTACTAACAAAAGGAAAGTCTGGATAACTATAGTGCCCTGCATATATTACATCTGGGATTTTCCTCTGATTGTCCAGTGGTTTGATAACTATTGCGGTAAAAATTCTTGAGGCACATCAATCGTCATTAAGCTCTGATACTTAATTGTACTAAATGGAAAGTATAAATTATTCAGCTGATTTCTCAAACTCCCACTAATCCTGGTCAGGAAAATGCATTCGGAGTGAAATGACATCGTTGAAAGTCCCACTCTGTCCAAGCAGCTAGTGCAATGGCAAAGTGTTTGAAAAGTAAGAGCAAAGTAATTAAGAATGTCTCACCTTTTTTTACACACCTTAAAGCTGTGAGCTGTGGAGTGCTTTCAGAGTAAAATGGTTAAATAGGTGAATCTGAACTTCAGTTGAGGTTGGCAGCCTGCAAATTTAGCCTCCAAGGCAGCAATATTCATTTTGTATCACTGTAGTAATGGTGTCTAGCTGACAAACATAAGGAATATTAACTTAATAGCAACCTCTGCTGGAGTTCACACATTCACTTACTGAACTCTTGCACTGAATATAATACTGTCATGTTTTCCAATAACCAGAGTGAAAGGAGGTACTCTTCTCAAACCTAGAAGTGTTTCCACATGGTTCATAAATCCATCCTAATCATGTCAATTCAACATTTTCAAGTAATTATAATCATAAAAGCACTGTGTGTTGGAACAATTCTGATTCAACAGTGTGGGAGTATGAGTAAACAGCCAGAGAATCGACTGCTTTACTTAGGTTATGAGTTCTACTTGTATTATTGTAGCCTCATTACTTAGCTTGTGCTGCTTGAAGTGTCAGTTTGCATCTTCCTCCTGTTTCTCTCTCTCCCAACCTGAAGTAAGATGAATATACCTTATGATATTCTGTATCCATTCATCATATGGTTGGCTGGCTGGAGAACCTTGAACAGGTGCTTGTCCACTTAACAGCTTGGAAGCAACTAATCATATTTTATCATTCATAAATTTTACCTTTTGTCACAGATTGAGCACTTTCATAAATAGTACACATAGGAAATGATCCTTTATTGTCCTAAATGTATTTAAAAACAAAAGTCTAACTTCAATAATTCAAATCTTCTTGGATAATTGCCAACCTTGATAAGGTGATTTCTTTATCAAGATTCTAGTTCTTGAAAATTGAGATGCTGAAAAGTAGGCGAACAGTTTATTCCAAAGCTGTAGTTCGTGTTTTCATAAATGATAAGATAACCTATTTTAACAAATTGCCAATTTTAATTTCGAATTTGCTTTATAGAGTATATGCATGTTTGTACAATTGAACAACAATGGAGCTTCCTACTGACCTTGTAGGTTAATGTAGAGTTTATTTGTGGTGCAGAATATTACAGGCAAGGGAAACTAATGTTTAGATTCTGGTTGACAATCAGTTAGTGCATGCTAGCAGGAAAAACAGTGTGGCACTACAGATAGTTACAATGTCCCCAGAGAAAGGAAGATTATGTAAAATATTTGACCCAGATTTCTTGCTACTCAGTGAATCAGAGAGTCCATTCATAAAGATTGATCAGGAGAAGACAAGACCGTGTCTGACAGTGATACCTCTCACACTGTGAATGAATGGTCAAATATCCTGCAGATAATCAGTATCTAAGCTCTCTATTGACGACTAGAGATCTTAGGCCAGGTACCCTGGAAGGCTACCATTGCCTAAGAGAACTGAACCCCAGGATGAGTAGCTAGCATTAGTTGAGGAAACAAAATAGCTATTTTGAAATGATTTCTATGGTCCACATATGAATAAATATTGCAGAAGTTTTGCCTCATTGTACCTTCATCGAGCAAAGACGTCATCAGCCTCTGGGTAAATTAAAAAAACGTATTAGTGCATCCAGCAATGTGTCCATAAAAAGACTGTTTGTTTGTTTTTGTGCAGTTATTCATCACCCAATGAACTGAGAATGTTTTGGGGGGGAGGTGGGGGTGGATTTTCTTCAACCTGTTTAATGAATTTTGCTAGTCAAGCTTCTTATAGCTTTCAGAACTGAGCTTAGTGGAAATACACTTGCATTCATATATTTAGCTTCCTCCAAATTAGTGTCATGTCAACAATTTAAAATATTGTACTGTTATTTTTCCAAACTTGGAAACATGTTCTGAATTGAAGATACATTATGCATCATGTATTTAGCCATGAACAGTACAATTTCCTCGTCTGACTTATCAATTGAATCATCAAAGATGATACAGTTGCAACTTAAATAGTAAATAAAAATACATTTTGTTTCAAAAATATTTCTTGTACTGGAAGATTAAAAATGAATTTGAGCTTAATACACCTGTTAGTTTCTATTGATACTTTTACCTCTGCTCATATTTTGACAACATTTTGTGATATTTAGACATTCTTGTTTCTAACACTAAACCTAATCCAGTATATTCTTTAATCAAATGCGTAAGGTAACTTAAAGCTCATTTAAAATATGTATATAAAGCATGAAAGAAGTCATGTTTATGGTCACACAAGCTCCTCCATTATATCCTCAATTTCATTTTTCAAGCACATCACAGCAATGTATTGTATATCAGAAAAGATCAGCAACAAAGACTTGTGATAACATGATATCTTATACCTTTTGAAACATCTCAAAGTGCTTTGCATAAAGTGAAATACTTTTGATGATTTTAATATTGTCTGAAGTACAGCACTAAAAAATAGTCATCCTGTACTGCAATGGATTGTCGTTTTAGATTGCACATTCCAAATTGTCTATGATAATTTAACATTAAGGTGTATCACTTCTTGGTTTGAGAGAATTCAGTGTGAGGATACAGTACATTGCATAAATGGACAGTATTGTTGATCATTTGCAATCTAATTAAGCTTTAAGTTCTAAAATCTGTATTTTTAGTAAAATTTTGCAATGTAAGTTTTATTGATGTTGGATTTGAAGATACTTTTGTGGAAACAAATCTTGATTCAGGTAACAAATTTGTGGTTTATATAGACAAAAATTGAAAGCAAATGTTCTTAAAAGCAGGATGGAACATTGCAATTTTACGTTAAAATCAGGCATTACCTGCATACCTGTATAAGATTGCTTAATAATAAAATGTTGAGCACCCCGTTTCATTTGTCTGTAAATATTGATACCATGAAGCAGGCTATCTATGGAAGAAGGTTGATATCCATGCATATGCTTACAGCTTATAGGTATTAGTGTCTACTGTGTGATTAGGTTACTCTTTTGTTTCAAGTTATTTACCATAATTGGTTGAAATTTTATTAATTCACAAATTTCCTATCAAACCTTTGAATTTATATATGCTACCTCGGGTTTTTTTAGGCTATTGTACTTTACGTTTTGGAACAAAGAACATTACATCACAGGAACAGGCCTTTCAGCCCTCCAAGCCTGCACCGACACAGATCTTCTATCTAAGTCAGCCATCTATTTTCTAAGAACCTGTATCCCTTTGCTCCCTGCCCATTCATGTATCTGTCTGGTACATCTTAAATGACGCTATCGTTCCTGCCCCTACCACCTCCGCTGGCAGCGCACTCCAAGCACCCACCACCCACTGTGTGAAGATCTTTCTACGTATATCTCCCCTAAACGTTTCGCCTCTCACTTTGAACTCGTGACCCCTAGTATTTGAGTTGTCCACCTGGGTATCCACCCTGTCTACACCTCTAATGATTTTGTAGGCCTCGATCAGATTCCCCCCTCAGCCTTCTTCTTTCCAATGAAAATAATCCTAATCTAATCAACCTCTTCTCATAGTTAGCACCATCCATACCAGGCAACATCCTGATGAACCTCCTCTGCACCCTCTCCAAAGTATCCACATCCTTTTGGTAATGTGGTGACTAGAACTGTATGCAGTATTCTAAATGTGGCCAAACCAAAGACTTATACAACTGTAACATGACTGCCAACACGTGCTCAATACCTCATCTGATGAAGGAAAGCATGCTGTATGCTTTCTTGATCACTCCACAGACCTGCGTTGCCACCTTCAGAGAACAATGGACCTGAATATCTAGATCTCTCTGTACATCAATTTTCCCCAGGACTTTTCCATTTACTGTATAGTGCGCTCTGGAATTGCATCTTCCAAAATGCATCACCTCGCATTTGTCCAGATTGAACTCTATCTGCAATTTCTCTGCCCAACTCTCCAATCTATCTATATTCTGCTGTATTATCTGACAGTCCCCTTCACGATCTGCTACTCCACTAATCTTAGTGTCATCTACAAACTTGCTAATGAGGCAACCTGCACCTTCCCCCAAATCATTTATGTATATCACAAACAACAGTGGTCCCACCACTGGTCACAGGTCTACATTTTGAGAAACTGCCTTCCACTACTACTCTCTGTCTCCTGTTGCCCAACCAGTTCTCTATCCATCTAGCTAGAACACCCTGCACACCATGAATCTTCATTTTCTCCATCAGCCTACCATGGGGAACCTTATCAAATGCCTTACTAAAGTCCATGTATATGATATCTACATCCTTTCCTTCATCAATCAACTTTGTCACCTCTTCAAAGAATTCTATTAGGTTTGTAAGACATGACCTTCCCTGCACAAAATGATGCTGCCCATTACTGATAAGCGCATTTTCTTCCAAATAGGTATATATGCTATCCCGTACTATCTTATCCAGTCAGCTTTCTGACTACTGACGTCAGGCTCACAGGTGTGTAATTACCTGGATTATCCCTGCTACCCTTCTTAAACAAGGGGACAACATTAGTAATTCTCCAGTCCTCTGGGACCTCCCCAGTGTTCAAGGATGCTGCAAAGATATCTGTTAAAGCCCCAGCTGTTTCCTCTCGCTTCCCTCAGTAAGCTAGGATAGATCCCATCTGGACCTGGGGACTTGTCTGTCTTAATGCCTTTTAGAATACACAACACTTCCTCCCTCCTTATGCTCACTCAACCGAGAGGACTCCAAGATCGATCCCTAACCTCAACTTCTGCCATTTCCCTTTCCTCAGTGAATACCAATGCAATGTACTCATCAAGAATCTCACTCATTTTCTCTGACTCCACTCATATCTTTCCTCCTTTGCCCTTGAATTGGCCAACCCTTTCCCTAGTAATCCTCTTGCTCCTTATATATGAATGAAAGGCTTTCAGGTTTCTCTTAACCCTGTTCACTAATGATATCTCATGCTCCCTTTTAGCCCTCTTAATTCCTTGTTTCAAATTGGTACTACATTCCTGATATTCATGCAAAGCTTTGTCTTCTTCAGTCACCTAGACCTTATGTACGCATCCTTTTTCCTCTTAGCTAGTCTCACAATTTCACCTGTCATCCATGGTTCCCTAATCTTGCCATTTCAATCCCTCATTTTCACAGGAACATATTTCTCCTGAACTCTAATTAACCTCTCTTTAAAACCTCACACTTATCAAATGTGGACTTCCCTTCAAACAGCTGCTCACAATCGATATTCCCCAGCAACTGCCGAATTTTGGTGTAGTTGGTCTTCCCCCAATTTAGAAATGTCTTCCTTTAGGACCACTTTCATCTTTATCCACGAGTATTCTAAAACTTGACATCACTATTCCCAAAGTAATCCCCCACTGAAACTTTGATCACCTGGCCGGGCTCATTTCTAACACCACATGCAGTATGGCCCCTTCCCGAGTTGGATTACTTACATATTGCTCTAGAAAACCCTCTTGGATGCTCCTCTCAAATTCTGTTCCATCCTGACCTCTTATACTAAGTGAATTCCAGTCAATGTTGGGAAAGTTAAAATTTCCAATCACCACCACCTTGTTGCTCCCTCATCTTTCTATGATCTCTCCACATATTTGTACCTCCTATCTGTTGGGAGGCCTGTAGTACAATTCCAGCATTGTTACCACAACCTTCTTATTTCTGAACTTTGCCCATATTGCCTCACTGCATGAGTCCTCCATTGTGCCTCCTTCAGCATAGCTGTGATATTTTCTTTGACTAGTAATGCAACACCTCCACCCCTTATACCTCCCTCTCTATCCTGCCTAAAGTGTGAATATCTGGGGTATTTAGTTGCCAATCATGCTCTTCCCTCAACCGATTCTCAGTAATAGCAATCACGTTTTACTGCCATGTACTAATCCAAGCCCTAAGTTCATCTGCCTTACCTACTATACTTCTTGCATTAAAACAAATGCACCTCAGACCACCAGTCCCTCTGTGTTCACCCTCCACTTCCTGCTTATTCTTCCCCTTAGTCACACTGACTTCGTTATCTAGTTCCTTACAGGCTTTAGTTACTACCTCCTTACTATCCACTGACCTCCTCATTTGGTTCCCATCCCCCTGTCACATTAGTTTAAATCCTCGCCAATAGCATTAGCAAAAGCACCCCCAAGGCCACTAGTTCCAGTTCAGCCCAGGTGTAGACCATCCAATTTGTAATAGTCTCACCTCCCCCAGAACCAGTCCCAAAATCTCAAAAATCTGAACCCTTCCCTCCTGCATCATCTCTCAAGCCACGCATTGATCCTGAATATTCTATCATTCTCACTCGGACTAGCACGTGGCACTGGTAGCAATCCTGAGATTACTATCTCTAAGGTCTTACTTTTTAACTTGGTTCCTAACTCCCTAAAACTTCGTATAGGACCACATTCCGTTTTTTACCTATATTATTGGTGCCAACATGCACCACGACAACTGCCTGTTCACCCTCCCACTTGAGAATTTTCTGCAGTTGATCTGCAACATCCCTGACTTGTGCACCTGAAGGCAACATGCTATTCGGGAGTCTCTTTTTTGACCACTGATATACCTATCTGTTCCCCTTATGATTGAATGCCCTATAACTACAGCCCTTCCCTCTTTTTCCTGCCCTTCTGAACAGCAGAGCCAGCCACGGTGCCATGAACTTGGCTATTGCTGCCTTCTTCTGGTGAACTATCTCCTCTAACAGTATCCAATACAGTACACCTGTTTCGGAGGGAGATGACCACAGGGGACATCTGCACTGCCTTCCTGTTCTTTCTCTTCCTTTTGGTCACCCGTTCCCTTTCTCTCTCAGCAATCCTGAACTGTGATGTGACCAATTCAGTAAATGTGCTATCCACGCCCCCGTCAGCATCATGTATGCTCCAAAGTGAGTTCATTCACAGCTCCATTGCTGTCATGCAGTCTAACAAGAGCTGCAACTGGATGCACTCCTTGCACGTGAAGGGTTAGGAACATTAGCTATGTCCATGAGCTCCCACATTGAGCAAGAGGAACATAACATGGGTCTGAGATCTACTGCCTTTTTGTTATGTATTTGTTTTTAGGTTCTGTATTACAAACTATTTTGTAGTTGAAAGTGTTCTCCCTTTGTCACAAAGAAAGCCAACATTCTAAATTCCATAGGTATCCAGGCAAATTTAATGTTTTCAAGAATCAAACATAAACCTTCTTTAGTTGTTGTTTTTTCCTTTCTCAGTGCCTTTTGGGTGACCTTGTTTGACTGACAAAGGCAGTGGAATGACACAACTAGATTTGGATGTTATTGGCCAAATAAATTTATTGAACAGGAAATAAAAGGTGTGAATAGAACTGGTGACAACAGTTATCGTCAATATGAAACTCAACAAGCTACTCGTGATGATCTTAGTGATAAACTTTGAGATAAGAAATATTCTTACATCACAATTCCTGGTTATCATTTTCACTGTCTGAAGAGGTTTGCTTGACTATGTCTAGAAATATAAGGAAATCCTTAAAAAAAAAGTATCATTTAAATCCCCATTCCCACTTTAGCCATTTCACTTCAGACAAATCTTTGTACCAATTGTATCACAATAGGCTCAAAATGTTTTGTTTTGTGATTTAGGTTTTTTCTAACACTATGATCCAAGTTTTCCCAACAAACTCATGATGAAATACTTCACCATTATTTATTGTGAAGGCAACTTCAAGCAAAGAGTAAATGAATGGTTAAGTTCAGCGTGAATTCAAAATCAACTGACTAACTGTGCCTCTATACTATCAGCTTCTCATTGTCTGTCTCACCATTAGAATAATTGTTTTAAACTCTCTTGGGTTGTAGGTGCTGCTGGCAAGACCAGCAAAATTGCCAGTCTCTAGTTGTCCATGACCTGAGTAGTGTACCAGGTCATTTCAGATGACAGTTAAAAGACAACCACATTACTCTAAATGTGGAATCGTATGTAAATCAGATCAGGTAAGGATGGTAGTTTCCTTCTCTGAAAAGCATTAATGAACCAGATGGCTTTCCATGACAGTCAATGATCATTTCATGGTCACCATTACTGAGATTGACATTGAATTCCAGATCTTATTAGTTAAATGGCACATAGTTGCTGGTATTTACATGATAGACAGGAGCAAAACTTATAAGAATCTTGTCTTTTTCAGTCTAAGAGCTGTTTAATAATTTGATAATTATTAGCTACTGCAAAATCCTCTGACGCAGAAAATTAATTATTACAACTGTGGCATCTCATTGCTTGTGTATTATTTGTGGCATGTTTCCGACACTCGTCTCTCTTAGCAATCACATTGTAGTTATGAGGCCCTCTCCAGGACTTGAGCACAAAGATCAAGGTTAACGCTCCAGTGCACTATTAAGGAAAGTGCTGCACTTTTTCAGGTGCAATCCATTGGATGGGATGGTAAACACCCTATCTGCTGGATGTAAACTGTGTTCTTATAACAGTGACTACACTTCAAAAGTATTTCATTAATTGCAAAGATTTTTAAAACATCCGCTGGTCATGAAATGTAAATCCGAGGACAGATGGTGATGTCACCCCAGAAAGAGTTGGTGGTGAACACGTCCCACCATTCATTTACAGCCAACAGGCATTTAACATTGTAAGAATTATTTTTGATAGGAATCAGGTCCTCTTCCCCTCATCCAAACTGAAGTCTTGGCTCAGATTGCTGCCAGACAGTCTGATCATCTGGCAGCTCTAATCTTAGCAATCTCACTTGCAGCAGCGATCAGGATTGGGACTGCAAGATATTCTAGAATCAGGTAAGTGGGGAGGAGGAGGGTTTTGGCGTTTCAATGAAGAGATCAGTTTGTTGTTAGCTGCTCAAACTATCGAAGGTCATTTGGGGATGTCTTGTCTCCCAAAGTATGCTGCTTGGTTGTGGTCTTTTAAGCATGAATGTTTTATTTATAGCAATATATATACATACATTGAATGTTGACATGAGGTTAGAGCTTCTGCCCCATTCTAGATCTCTCTAACTAGTCATGTGAATATGAAAGTCCTCATGACCTGTCCTACCTGCCAATCTCCCTTCCCACCTATCTGTTCCAACCTCTCCTCTGACCTATCACCTCCATCCCCACCCCCATTCCCCTATTGTACTCTTTGCAAAATTATTGGCTTGAAATCATGCTGTGTAATATTAGGAGCTGAATATATTTTAACAGTTGGATTATTATCATTTCTTGCAGTTAGTGCACAGAGTAAAATCGCATTAGGTGATATTAGCAAACAGACTTGTTAATGCAATTGTATGCGATTTGTTTCTCTTCTACTTTAATCATTTCTTTAACTGCTTAATAAATGAATTAGAATGTTTATTAAGGTGACCCACAATATGGTTTCAGATCAATGCATGAATAAATATGGATAAAATGCACAATCTTCCATCAATTGTGCATCTAACTAAAGAAAGTGATGGTAATGAAGCCATTTTTCCTTCTTAAATACGTATCTTATTATCTCACAATTCCATATTCCAATCGAGTTATGTGCATTCTGTGGAAACGTAAAAAAAGTAAGCAGTTTCAAACTTTGGGGCTTTGCGGATCGTCTTCAATCCATAGGTTGAACTTTGCATCCTAAACATCCAACATAATCAGTGGGGCAAGAACAGTATTTTGGTCAGGCTCTTACCAAGGAAAGAATGGAGCAACAGGGTCATGGCAACTGCTCTGCCCAGGACCATTAGAAACGACAGAAGGTGGTATGCACAGCCCAGATCATCATGGATGTGAACCTTCCATCCACGGACTCCATTTATATGGCTCGCTGCCGCTGAAAGGCTGCCAAAATCACCAAACACTCATTGTACTGCGGTAATGACCTCCGACAACCTCTTCTGTCAGGAGACAATACAGACACCTGAACACACGCACCAGCAGATTCAGGAACAGCTTCTTCCTGGCTGTTATTAGACAGATGAATGGACTCTCTAACCTCAAATAATTGCTGATCTTGCCTAGTGCACACCCTGTGCAATTTAACCTGTATGCCTCTATCTAAGTCTTTGTTGATGTGTACAGTCTTGCTTACTATGATCTGCTTGTGCTGTTCATAAACAAAGCTTTTCACTGTACCTTGGTACTGGTGACAATAAATCAATCAATCCATCAATCAATCAACAATCATCCTAGATTTGTTGTGGAAAACTCATAAATGCCAATTATAATGCAAAATTAACAGAAACCTGCTTGCAAGTTACTTCCATCTTTTGTTGAATGAATGGAAAGAGCAAAAATGGACACTGATTATCTACATATGGATAATAAAAATTTCTTTCCTACTAAAGCTGACATTAATTACCATTAATGAATGAAGCTTCCTTAATGGTTTCCTTCAGAGTTCTTGCACAAAACAAGATACAGTTTATTATCAATTGTTGGAGATAAGCTTTTTCACCAGTTCACAGTGTCTATAGTGAAGTAAGACATTTCATTCAGAGTCCACATATAAATATCATTGACATCTATGACCCTCCCTTTCCACTATCTGTTGATCTTGTTCTCTACCAACACAACTTTTTTTCTATTAAAAACAGGAAGTTATCATCTAATTACTGCAGAATCAAAGCTTTATAGATCATGTTTGATTGCCACTCTGCTAGAACAGTGGAATAAGACTTAGAAACCCAAATTTTGAAACTAACAGCAGCGTTTTTCTCAGCCACGTGGAGGCAGATTTTAGCAGGTGGAAGTTAAACCTCCTGAGATTGATGTTACCGTAATCTTCTGGCAGGCCCCTCATCTATTACTGAATAAAAAATTCAGTAACTGTACCACCATTATCCCTAATCCAACTTGCACAGAACATTATCAGTTGACCCAGGAGTGTATATTGACAGAGCTTCCTTAATAGAGAGATATTTTTTGAGTCTGGTGAGAAGGCAATTGAGCTGATGTAAAAGGCATCTTAAAAAGCCTTTTGAACCCTGGGTTCTTTTTTTCCCAACAATATACAAGTTCCATTTTGCATGTGCACCTGTCCAGGGTTACCATGGTGGGTGCACTTGGAAAGAATATCCTGAATGAAATTGACAACTTAGAAAGTCTTTGATCAGTTACATTGAAGATCTCCAAAAACAGCCAGATGAGACGCTGCTGTACAAAGCATTCCTTTTCACAGAGAAAGCTACCACTGCTTGACAGGTGATCAGCAATATCTTGGAGAAGACTTCATCTACCCATTAATTTTCATCCTACTTGATTTATTTTCCATTGAGTCAAAATGGACCTGGGTTGAAATGGATAGTTGACAGCATCATGTCAGTTGAGTTGGTTAAAATTGACCCTATACTCCTCTTTTGCTTAAATAAAATATTCAAAGTTTGTGAGAAGATTTGTAGCTCGGGTGCTCATTGTTTACTGTTCACCAAGCTGGGAATTTGTGTTGCAGACATTTCGTCCCCTGTTAAATAGTCAATAGGTGCAGGAGTAGGCTATTCTGCACCACCATTCAATATGATCATGGCTGATCATCCTTAGTTAGTATCCTGTTCCTGCCTTATCTCCATAACCCTTGATTCCACTATCCTTGAGAGCTCTATCCAACTCTTTCTTAAATGAATCCAGAGACTGGGCCTCCACTGCCCTCTGGGGCAGAGCATTCCACACAGCCACCACTCTCTGGGTGAAGAAGTTTCTCCTCATCTCTGTCCTAAATGGTCTACCCAGTATTTTTAAGCTGTGTCCTCTGGTTCGGCACTCACCCATCAGCGGAAACATGTTTCCTGCCTCCAGAGTGTCCAATCCTTTAATAATCTTATATATCTCAATCAGATCCCCTCTCAGTCTTCTAAACTCAAGGGTATACAAGCCCAGTCGTTCCAGTCTTTCAGTGTAAGGTAGTCCCGCCATTCCAGGAATTGACTCGTGAACCTACGCTGCACTCCCTCAATAGCCAGAATGTCTTTCCTCAAATTTGGAGACCAGAACTGCACACAGTACTCCAGGTATGGTCTCACCACGGCCCTGTACAGCTGCAGAAGAACTCTTTGCTTCTATACTCAATTCCTCTTGTTATGAAGGCCAGCATGCTATTAGCCTTCTTCACTACCTGCTGTACCTGCATGCTTACCTTCATTGACTGGTGTACAAGAACACCCAGATCTCCTTGTACTGCCCCTTTACCTAAATTGATCCCATTTAGGTAGTAATCTGCCTTCCTGTTCTTGCCACCAAAGTGGATAACCATACATTTATCCACATTAAACTGCATCTGCCATGCATCTGACCACTCACCTAACCTGTCCAGGTCACCCTGTAATCTCCTAACATCCTCCTCACATTTCACCCTGCCACCCAGCTTAGTATCATCAGCAAATTTGCTAATGTTATTACTAATACCATCTTCTATATCATTAACATATATTGTAAAAAGCTGCGGTCCCAGCACTGATCCCTGCGGTACCCTACTGGTCACTGCCTGCCATTCTGAAATGGAGCCATTTATCACTATTCTTTGTTTCCTATCAGCCAACCAACTTTCAATCCAAGTTAGTACTTTGCCCCCAATACCATGTGCCCTAATTTTGCTCACTAACTCCTATGTCGGATTTTATCAAAAGCTTTCTGAAAGTCCAGGTACACTACATCTACTGGATCTCCCTCATCCATCTTCAGAGTTACATCCTCAAAAAATTCCAGAAGATTAGTCAAGCATGATTTCCCCTTCATAAATCCATGCTGTCTCAGACCTATCCTGTTACTACTATCCAGATGTGTCGTAATTTCATCCTTTATAATAGACTCCAGCATCTTTCCCACCACTGAGGTCAGACTAACTGATCTATAATTTCCTGCTTTCTCTCTCCCACCTTTCTTAAAAAGTGGTACAACATTAGCCACCCTCCTATCCGCAGGAACTGATCCAGAATCTATCGAACTCTGGAAAATAATCACCAACGCATCCACGATTTCTCGAGTCACCTCCTTCAGTACCCTGGGATGTATCTTAGGATAATCAAAGCAGCGGTTTTTAAATGTCTCTCTATTAAGGAAGCTCTGTAAATATACACTCCTGATAATGTCTTTTGAAAGTTACATAAAGGATAATGGTACAGTTGCTGAATTTTTTATTACTGTACAAACATGGGGGAAAATCTTGATAATTCAACAAATCATATCAAGATATGGGTCTGCAGATACTGTCCCTCCAGGATCAGGTGGCTGCATTTGAAAACCTATTTTAAAGTGTTTTGTTTTTATTCTTTATAAAGAAGATAAAATCAAGTTTGAGTAACCAGTTACAGGTGAACCTTGATTATTTTGTTTGCTAAGCTCATTCCAAAGATACAGCTCTTCGTTATACATTAATGGCTGAGTGTTAGGTTCGTCAGATTGTTTTATGTCATAAACTGTCCATAAAACTAATATCTACGAAACGTGTTTATTTTTGCTCTTCTAAATCTGTGGTATCAAATTCATCCAACGTTCACATGAATCATGTTTTAAATAATTTATAATGCAGAAGGCTCATTTATTATACGTATTACAGTTTATCATTCTCTGTAAAACAAGCTACTTAATTTGAAAAATATACCTTGCACAGCTCTGGTACTGCTTCCTAAGGCTTTCATTATAATTCTACAGAGTGTTATTAACAATAGTTGGTAAAAGCATGTTCTACAGACTGGCAAGGATATTCATCACTCAGAGGGTAATCAACTGTCACTGCACAAAATGAAGAAGGAAATGAAAAATATTAGATTAACAATTAATTTTATGGAGAATCAAAGCAATGTCATTGAGGAGTGTGTTCTACATAATTGCAGCCTTCACAAAGTCCAACAGCACCAAATGTGTTTTCTTTAAAACATATTGCAAATGATTTATTGTTATTTACATGAACTTTACCTGAAAATAGCATGATTTATTAATTATTAATCTCCAGTATGATATACTGAAATACTCATGAGGAGATAGGATTTAGGCATATCACAAAAGAATTTTAATAAATGAATTTTTAATGTATATATTATGTACAGTGTTTTTCTCAAGTGTCCATTATACTCCAGACAAGATTCTTAAGTGTCAAAAATGTCATATTTATCTCACCTGAAGCTTACATTTTTCAAGCATCTGGCAAACAACAAATGTTTGTCAGCAAAAGCCGTTCAACTCTGCCTGACCATACGATCTGTTTTGAACTGTTTTCCGTAAGACAGTACCTGAGTGAAGGTATTCAGGGTGCATGTTGTCAGATAAACTTTACAACCAAAGTTGTGTCCAGACCAGCCATCCATGAGTAAAATTTGAGAAATCACCTATAAACGTTGGTTTGTAAAATTTGAGGAAAACACAGATTATTTCTGTTTTCTTCAATCACGATATGTTCAGAATGTACTTAGCCTCTTTGCTATTTACAGAATGGCTGCACTTCAAGTCAATTTATTGTATGTAAAGCACTTCGAAATATTTCTTTGAAAAGTCAGGGGAGACTATGGCATTGTTGTAATCTAAAGGCCCAGCGTAAAGCTCTGAAAACCTGGTCAAATTCAGCATGGTAGCTGATGGAACTTAAATACCTGATGGTATTAGTGATGGTGACATGACAACTGTTGATTATTTTTAAAAACCCATTAGGTTCACAGAAATCCTTTAGGGAAGTACATCTGGCCTACATGTGACTCCAGACCCTTAGAAGCCTGACAATTAACTGATCTCTGCAAGCCTCAGAAACATCTAAGCTCTGGAGGAGTCTTGACTAGGTGGATGTTGAATGGATGTTTCCTTTCATGAAAATCTAGAGCCACAGGTCATAATTTAAATGTAAGGTGTCACCCATTTAAGACAGAGATGAGAAAACATCTTTTGTTCCTCAAAGAGTTAAGAATTTTTTTGAATTCCCTTCCTCAAAAATCTTTAAATATTTTTAAGGCAGAAATAGGTAGTTATCAAGTGTATGGAAGATTAACAGTGATATGTGGGAATGTAGAGTTGTGATTGATTATTGAATGGTGCAGCAGACTCAAAGGGTTAAATGATCTACTTTTGTTTCCTGTATGCTCAGTTACAGGGCAATTAAGGATTGTCAAATTCTGGCAATGCCCCCATCTTAAAAAAGAATAAAGTAAAAAAATTGCAACTTTTTGTATAGGGCATCTTGAAATGAATTGTAACTACAGATGACATCAACAGTCATTTATGTCGGATGTTCTGCAGAGCTGTTTGAAAATTATTCTCTGTTGTGCCTTTCATCTTGACGTCAGTGATGTGGTGAAGGACAAGATTTTCTGTCACAAGTAGTTTTTATTATTTCTTTTGCATTGAATTGTCCACTTCTGTTTCAATGTCTCAGTATTGCTAAGTTGAATATTGAAACATAATCCTCAGCAAATCATTTTATGTTAAGGAATAAAAGAATTTCTAATGATTTGTTTTGTCAGTATTTATTTGGCTTTCTCCAGTTCATGAATTGCTTGTATCAAAACAACAAGCTATTGTTCATAAGGACATTTCCACTTATTACCATGAAGAAATTAGTGAGGACAGAAACTAAATTAATTCCTGAAGGTACTTCAAATATTAGTTTGTTAACTCCATTTTATTGTAACTTAAATGCTGGTTAGATGTGCGAGCTGGATTTGCCCTGTGAAAAATATATGGCATTATTGGAGAATGCAATCAAAATTAAAGGTACTCTTGTTACCTTTTGAGGGATTCATTAACAGATGCACCCGATTTTGCTAATTCATTCATTCCGTTGGGAATTCAGAAGAATTTTTGATCCTGTTTTTAATTTATTTTATCCTTTCCTTCTCTCTGCTGTTCTTTCTTCATGATTTTCAAGCAGTCTCTGAATTCCTTGTGTCTTTTTTTCAGTAAAAATGTAATTTTTAACATACCTTTCAGGTCTAGCTGTGAAGAACCAAACTGCATTTTAGTCAAGGCTTTTTTTGTATATTTAATTAATTCTTTTGGCAAAGTAAAAATAACTGGTGAGAATTGAGTTTGCAGCATTAGTAGAATCCAAGTGTTGCTGTATGTGCTTAGAAATTGGAGCAATTTGTGCTATTTGTATGTGCCTGCTTAATGATTTTATGGAAATATCCTCAGATTATTCTTCTATCTACATTTCACTGTAACACTAAGTTAAAAATCGATTCATATTGAAACAATGTATACACTACTGAAAGTAAACTGTCTTGCGGGCACAGAACTTTTTAGCAGAAGAAACATGTTAGGAAAATGTGTAAAATACAAACAACTACAATTCAGTTCAAACCAGAGAATAAGCAAGAATAATGTGTTCAAATACAGTTCACAATCCAAGTGAATGGCATTAGCAACACAATCATTTTTTATTAAAAATAAGATGTTAATCATATTTATATTATTGTACATATGTCTAGATGTTTAGGAAAAAGAATAACTATTTGGGATCTGTGAATAAGAAATTCACATTTAAGTGTCCTTCCTAGAATTATAAGTTTCATGAGTTCTCATTTGACAATTCATTTTGTTTGTGTCAAAAGTTAAATTAATCCCATCCCAGTCTTATTCATCAGTGTCTGTTTGACAAGCATGTTACAGCCTGACTGTTGAACTCAGTAGACAGTTGCATTGTCACAGTGACACAGCCCAGGAAGATATTCAGCTTGATCAATAACGTTGAATGGATGCTACAATTGAATTGAGTGCCAGGGAGAAGGAAACTCTAATTTGTTTCTATCCTGATTGTTTTTCACTGTTATTTAGTGAAAGGTATGTCTGTATTTGTGAATATGGAATTGATACAACAGAATTAGGTTTGTTCACGTCAAGCTGACCTTGTCTTTGTAAGCTCAAGAAAGATCACATGAGTTAAACATTGAAGGACTGCCAGTCACCTATCTGACTCCACCCTAGTATGAACTAGGAGAGGAGACCAGGCTCCATATCTTCCAAACGTTTATGAATCTCACTGAGATGAGTAAAATGTTATCCCTTGCAGCAGGTATGAATAATTCAGCCAGAAAAGATCATTATTCTTTTGAGCTTTGACCACACTGAGTACACTTTTGGATCAGGGATTAAGATATCAGAGCCTCATCCCATTTGATCAATTAACAAGCAAACGTATTGAATGATAGAGCAGGCTTGAGAGGGCTGCTCCCAATTTATATGTCCATTTCTTAGGGTGTCACTTTCCAAATGAGAGATCTTAAATTGAAATGCCATGTAATTGTTCAGGAGGATTTCAATGATCCAATGAGATTTGTTTTAAAAACACAGCAGTAGTGTTTTCCCTGTGTTCTGGCTGACACCATCCTTTTTAGATCTGTCAGATTTTTGTGTACAGCACTGGATGCCATTATTGGAAGGATGTGAACAAATTAGAGACAGTAAATAAGTAATTTACAAGAATGATTCCAGGGATGAGAAACTTCGGTATGAGGATAGATTGAAGAGGTTGAGACTGTTTTTCTTGGAGAGAATAAGGCTAAGAGAAGATGTGATACAGGTTTACAACATCATGCATGTTTTAACAGAGTAGGTAACGAGAAACTGTTCCGGCTTGCAAAAGGATCAGGAAGTAGACAGAATGGATTTAAAATGATGTGCGAAAGGATCAAACTGATGCAAGAAAAGCCTTTTTCATACAGTAAGTACTGAGGGTTGAGAATGAACTGCCTCGAAATGTGATAGAGGCATATTCAATTGAAGCATTCATGAGGATGTTGGATGACTATTTGAATAGGGTATGGGGAAAAGCAGGAAATTGGTAAAAGGTCATGATGGTCATTTGGAGAGCCAGCACAGACATGATTGATGAAATGTTCCTCTTCCATCCCTAACACTTCTGTGATTCTGAGAAACAAAGTGCTGGAGAAACCTAATAGAACTGGCAGTATCTGTGGAGAGAAAAGCAAAGTTAACATTTTGAATCCAGAATGACTCTTCAGAGCCTCCAAACACAAATTACTTACTCATTTAGCCTACTGTTGTTTGTGGAGTATAGCTGCAAGCAAATTGCCTGCCATGTTAACCCCTATAATAATGGTAACTGCACCTTAAAGTATTCAGTAGGTTGTGAATTACTTTGGAATATGTTGAATAAATAATATATACAAATGTATAAATTCTTTACTGTTTTAATGCTCAGCTTGAGTTTGTCACTCTTCTCCAATGTCTTTAAATTCCCTTATTCTGAAGAAATATAGAACATTTTCTATTGTTTCTATTTGTAGTATTTCCGTCCACACTGGAAAAATGTGTTCTTATCTGAACAGCCTTCTCTGTAACTTTGAAAACTTTCATTAGCTCCCCCGAACATTCTCCTAAAAGGAGTCAACTCAACTTCTTTCAAGCAGGGAGGGCTGAGAAGGGACCTGATTGAGTGTATGAGATTGAGGGGCATGGACAACATGGATAGAAAACATCAGTTTCCCATAAGCAAAGGGTCAGCAACAAAGGAGCATAATTTCAAGGTGAAAAGCAGGAGGTTTGAATGGGACTTTAGCATTTTCTTTCATTCAGGGTGATGGAATCTGGAATGCACTGCCTGGGAGAGTAGTTGAGGCAAGTAATCTTGCCACATAATGGAAAATGTGACGGGTGTAGATTTAAAATAGCATTTTCTTTTGTTGGTGTAAATTCAGTCAGCCAAAGGGCTGTTTGATTCTGTATGAACAAACCTGACTTCCATAAACAGCCCCTGTAATTTAGATTTCTCATATAATCTTTGTTGCTTTACACCTTGCTATCTGTAAGAAAATAATATGCCTTTGCCAGTGGAATAGTGAACTTATTGATTAGTAAATTATATAATTTGTTAATATACATATGAATTAAGCTTTCATATGTTGCACCAGGAGTCCAACTCTAATTATGACTCCAGAGAGACACCGAAGAACAAAAAATTTTGCATTTATGTGAATCTCAGAAAACATTAGGGACCATACCTCAGCAAAAACAAATACTGTACACAAGGAAGGTTCTCATTAATTCCTGAGCACCTGATAGCATCCTTGGAAATAAGCAAAGTGTAAAAACATTATTTCAGTTTTGATGCAATTTTAATGTCATAATTTGTACTTTGAGGTGTTTATTTAGTCAATTGGTGAAAGCAACAAAATAATAGATGAAACATGTTGGAAAACTGTATGACTGACATGATTGGTTAATCTTCTGGTATTTGTTGATATGTGAACATTGGCTTTAACTTTGTATTTTTACCTGTTATGCTTTGATAATTTTTGACCTCCTGTCTAGCCTGGGAATGCTGAGACTAGTTGTTATAATATCTCAATTATAACCCAATGAAATTCAGCACTGACAAGGAATTGATGAATGCCTGTGATCTGTGTGGCTAAGGTGCACAATGATTTTACCACATGACCCATAATGAATGCTGAAAGTGTGTAAGTGTGGTGAAGGAATTGAATGATAAGAAGTGACAATAAACACATTTGATTTCATGTATTTAAATTATCTCTGGAAATTGTTTGTATTTTTATTGACCCTGTGTTATTGGGGCAGCCACTGTTCTGGGGTACAATCCATATTTCATCAGCACCTTTTCAATGCAGCATTTAATCCAATTTTAAACAAAGAATCATTTCATTACACACATTGAGTGATAAGGTAGGAAAGATTTTTATAAAATATTACAAAGCTATTCTCAATCATATTGCTTCTGGCACAGTAATGTAATTGTCAAACTTTTCAGAAATCAAAGAATGAGGAGATGAATTTTCCTCTGCCTATTTATTTGTACCAAAATCAGCAGATTTGTATGTAATCATGGAAGCAAGACTGGCAGAACATTACAAAAGGCTGTCATCATTTGTATCAGATTGTTGAGTCAGCTCCCTTCTTAAATGCATTCATTAAAAAAAGGTAAAAGGAATAAATAATACCATTAAGTAAGAGACCTAAATAGAGGGGTTTTCAGCCCCATAGCTTTGGTGCTGCAGTAACAGAATAATTAGGCAACTAAGGTGACCAGGAGGCTGAAGAGCGACAGAATTTGCTGAACAGACTATTTCAGGCAGCTCCATTTGAGTCAATTACTTCAGTCTGATGGAGGAACAATGCATCCTGATCTTCAGCTTCAGTTGGCAGCTTGTGAGTCAAATATTCTGCATAGGTATTTGCTATTTAGTACCAGTAGTACAACAATGAAGGTCACCTCTATCCTCAATCTTTGTTTCACAGAGTTCTTTCAGTACCTCGGACAGTGCATCTCAGAAGTCAATAAATTTGGTGTCCACAGTGTTATATTAGATTACATTACAGTGTGGAAACAGGCCCTTCGGCCCAACAAGTCCGCACTGACCCGCCGAAGCGCAACCCACCCATACCCCTACATTTACCCCTTACCTAACACTACGGGAAATTTAACATGGCCAATTCACCTGACCTGCACATCTTTGGACGGTGGGAGGAAACCGGAGCACCCGGAGGAAACCCACGCAGACACAAGGAGAACGTGCAAACTCCACACAGTCAGTCGCCTGAGGCAGGAATTGAACCCGGGTCTCAGGCGCTGTGAGGCAGCAGTGCTAACCACTGTGCCACCGTGCCGCCCACTGTTGTTGTGGAGGTGTCCATGAGATCCTCGTTCGTCATGCTCCTACATATGGACAATTGTTTACTATCAACAAATCAATGATTTCCCATGGTACTGAGGATCATTGGTATCATGTGTTCCACAGTGAAACAAATGAATTTCCATGGGTCAAACTATTATGTGAAAATGATGTTTCTTGGTGTGTACAGTAATTCTTCAGTTAACAATGTCATTGTGTCCCTAAAAAAGTGTGATTTTAACTGAGAGGATATTAAGCAAATCAAAGTTTCCATGAAGAATTAATATATTAAGTGAATCTATGTTATTTCGTATATTTCTTGACTGGAGAAACACATTATAATGAGAAATACTGTACATGTACAGTGCATCCCTAAATGAAATCTTTAAAGTGAATACATTTCTAAATTTAAAAGAAATATGTAAACTATTTGTAAAGATTTCATAATTGAATAAACGGGCAGTAAAAATGGAATCAACAAATGCAGGACTGGTGAACAGAATGTAGGTTACATGTTACAATAAAATCAGATGGGAAAAGTAGAATTCAGAAAGAGGCTGCAGAAAGTGACTATTCCAAATCTAGAGATAAGGCAGTAGAATGAAGGATGGAGGGAGCAGAGCTAATGACAGACAGACAGAGAGAGAGCATAAAACAACAACATGAATAATTTCCAGGGTTAAACTGTTGAATTGAACCAAACTCTAGAGCAATTGACAGGAGAGTGTGGATTGATTTGGCTGTTGTCATTTTGGGTCAGTTTTTTCATTGGTGTTATTGCCTGTGTAGTTATTCATGTCAGGTCCTCAGTGTACTTAGGCAGTTGGAGATGGTTTCCTTTTATTTACTTCGAGACTGAATAAATAAGCACAAAAGAAAGAGTTGTTCACTGATGGTAATTTATTATTTAAATCCTTTACTTTAAAATCATTCTGAAAATAAAGAAGGTTGGTTTCATCAATGCACTTAAATTCTCCTTATTGCGGCTAACTAGCAAATTACATAATCACAAAGAGATTTTTTTTGTTTCAGGAACAGTACAACTGAACAGCATTCATTCAAATAATGGAGAAACTCAAGTCTGTCAGCATCTATGGAGAAAAACAGCTAATGTTTCAACTCTGGTATGAGTCTTCTTCAGAAATGCTAACTCTGATTCTGTCTCCACAGATGTTGCTAGGCCTACTGAGTTTCTTCAGCTTTCCCTGTGTTTTGTTTCAGATTTTTCAGCATCACAGTGTTTTGCCTTTTAATTGAATCAGTATTTAGTGAGGAATTCCTGAATTGAGTATAAATCATATAGATTTAGTGTCATTTTACAGAAACATTCTTGCTTTGCCTTGAGACAGCTTTTAAGATTGAAAGCTTCTTTCAGACTTCTATATTTAACTATTTTAGAGAAAATGAAGTAACTTATAACCCGACAAACATCTGTTTGAATAAGGGAGGACTGTTGACCAAGACAACTTAGTTTCTCTCAACTTGTGACATAACATGCCATGGAGTTAGTATCTATAAGAATGCAGTATTACTGCAATTAAGTGCTGACTTAGATTACTCGATCAGGTACTGCACTGGAATGAACATCTACAGTCAACTGACTTAGAGATGGGAGTATTTTCAATTAATCAAAGCTGATTCTCATAGAGTTTATCATCCCATTACTTCTCAAAGAAAAATCCCATGACATTTTTCCTTCTTTATATTTTCTATACACCCTGATGTCTGCCCTCCAAAAATACATTCCCCCCAGTACCCTTTGTTTCTTTATCTTGCATCAAGACTTTACTCCTGTCTCCTTGTTGACCTCTAGTTGCTCTCAGTGCCTGTTATTTCATATTTTCATTTTTGGTTTTAAATAAGCTCATGCCATTTCCATTCTCTGTTTCTGTGACCTCCTCCAGCTGTACAACCTCCACTCAACTCTCCAGAAATCGGTGTTTTTACCACAAAAAGAGCATTTCCTTCAAGTGGCGCATGAACAAGGAACTTTTGTGTGTCTAAGTTGCTCTTTTAATATGCAAGTCATTCAGTTCACCAATAACTAGCACGAAGCTTTAGTCTTAAACAAAAGGAAATTAGTATATTACAAGACACTACTGTATGTTACATGAAGTAATAAGGTTACTACTTAAATACATGCAAGGATTAAATGCAGATAAGAAGGAAGATAAGCATGAAATTCATATCAGTACTTTAACGTATTATTGCAGACCTGTAGCTTACTGTTGAAGTATTGGTTACCAATATTGGAGTGTTGAAGTTGAAAAATTGTGCTCAGCAACTGCGATGGTATTATAAAGACATTGCTTATTCTTTACAATTCCTAGATTAACCTTAAAATAAATATTTTTAAAAGCACATGTTGGAACTCCTTGGAAAATTATTTTGGTGATATGCTTTCTTAAGGCAAGATTTGATTTTTATAAGCCAATTAAAATTAAATGTTTTTCTTCTTTGCAAAGACAGGCAGGTGATTTGAATAGCGGTATCGTACTAGGCATGATGCCATTCAACTTTTTTGTGTGGATAGCAGAGGAAAACGTCAGTAAACACTTCAGTAATGAAGATATCCCTTTAAATAACGTGCTGTGGTGAAATATATTACATATTTATCCCAATTGGAGGAAGTAGTTGACTGGTTGGGGCGGGGGGGGGGAGGGAGGAAGGAATGTAATC
Source organism: Chiloscyllium punctatum (assembly GCF_047496795.1). Lineage (NCBI taxonomy): Eukaryota > Metazoa > Chordata > Chondrichthyes > Orectolobiformes > Hemiscylliidae > Chiloscyllium > Chiloscyllium punctatum. The sequence goes on along the minus strand of NC_092763.1, from coordinate 56,791,306 downwards.
TTGGGATGTCAGAGGTAATTTTCATACTTTTCATCCTAGTAGGGAGTCTTGACAACTGAGAGTCTACAACGGAAATTTTGGCTTGTGTGGTGTATAATTTTCCAGCCCTTATTTTGAAAGGCTGTAAAATCATGCACAATGTGTGTTGGAACTTACGATATGTGCTCTCACGGCAGGCAAAGCTCCCCACTGGGAGAAAGTCAGAAAATTATCCTCATTTAGTTTTCTATCAAATTTTTATGAGTGTGTTAGTTGTTAGTTGTTAGTTAACATAGACACAAAGCTGGCTGCCTATGCATTTGATAAATGATGGAAGGGGGGTGTTGGTGATGGTGTGGTTGTGTGTGGCAGAGCTAAATTAATCTTTTAGTTCTTGTATCCTTGAGTAATGATTGGGCCCACATGAGTTCTGAATCTGTGTTAGCTTAACTGTTTTTTTCTCTCTCAATTTGTACACATTCTATTTTGGCCTTATGTCTGTGGGCTTTTCTTCTTCTTGATACAAGGAGTATTGTCCCCTTTCATGCATATTCCATTTATTGTCTGATTCACATAGCCTTGAACCTTTACTAAAGCCAATTCATATGGACTGAGAGAAGGTGGATTCAATTAACCTTCAAAATAGTATTTGATAAACACTTCAGAAGAAAAAAAAATCAAGAGTAAAGAGTGGGAGCAGGGGGGAGGGAGTAACTGGATTGCTTTTCACAAAAACCGTGGCAGATTTGAATGACCAAATGACTTCCTTTTGTGATGTATATTTCTGTGACTGCCAAAACGGTACTTCCTGTGGTAAGTTTACTGGAATTTGAATTATTGAATTGCTTGGAAAAATCATCCTATCATCATAATAAGATTCCTATTGAAACTGCAGTTTTGACATTGTATAATCAAATTCCTGGAAAGGCAAAATGGCCCTAATGTTTACAGAGAGGAGTGGGTCAGGGCAGTTACTTGTGGGGTGAAATGTGGATATCTTTCTGAGGTTAACGCTAAAACTTCATTGTAATTTTTGAGTACATTTTCCACTTGGTAGTCGGTCAGATTGAAAAGCTGGCTAGCTGCTGGGTAAGAAAGCTGATAGAAGGCTGAGTCTGAGAAGGCTCTGACATGCTCAGTAAATATCTGGGGTTGAAGGGTTAGAGCATGTAAGCTGGGAGGCAGGAGACAAAGATCAAAGGGTTTGGAGCTTCAGGTGGTTGCGACAATGAGGAAGGAGGAACATTATTGGCAGAAGGTTTCTTTGACAGTTTGGAGGTGGGAGAGGGGAAACAGTCCTGATTCTCCGTACTTGCAAAGTCACATACCTGCTTGTTCTAGCTGCTACTGGCTCTCTTTAGCTGCCAGTTTTCTCTAGCCTTGGGAAATCTAACCTGTCAATGCTGTAAAGAAATCCAATCTGAATCATTTAATAAGGTATCCCATCAGTCAAAAGCATGATATAGACATGTCACATGACTCACTGCAATAGATACAGCAACAGGTATATACAGTACAGGTCCGGATTGCAGTAGAAACTTAAGTGTTAGCCCGAAAAGCAAACCCTAACTGACCTTTCCATTCCTCTTATGTATTTGAAGGGGCTTAATGTAAATTGTGTCTGATCTTTCACCAAGTGCTGAGTTTTTTTTGTACATCTATCTATTATGCATTAAAAAAAGATGTGCAGGCCACAAAATTCCATTTTACAGTTTATTAAAAGCCATTGTGTCAGGCTGTGTCATGCAAAAATCCATTTTTACCTTGTCAGCATAAACTTGGTGTACAAATTGCATCAATACTTGGCATTTTGATCGGTAATTTCAATGCCAACTTGTCAAATATCATTAGTTAGAGAATAGGAACTCCAACTGTAAAGTTTTGATGTGAGTCAGCATGCAGTATCCCGCTGTGCTCAATGAGTATCTTCCCAGTGACATGTTCTTCTTAAAGCACAGTGCGACACTGATTGAACGTTAATTTAAAGATGTAACCTTTGAATACATCCAAACAAAGTGCCAGTTGCTAAAAATGAATAACTGGTCATACCTCTCTTCTTTTCAGCACAATTCTGGAATTATATGTTAGTGCTGCAGATATTGCGAATGGGCCTACTCAGTTGGGCCCTGAATCCGCCCAGTAAGGGCTAAAGAGGTGTGACAGTAAAAGTTGCACCTTAGAATTTATTTCAGTTATCATTTCCTCAATCACCAGCCTAGTAACATCACTGCTTTTGCCTCTTAGGTATATACCTTCTTTTGTTTTGTGTGATTAGTCCTTTTTCCTGACTTCTTCACTCAGTAAAGTTCCCTAGTCATCTTCTGCCTGGTGCCACTGGAAATCAGAAAACACCAACCATCAACACCACATGCTGCCCCTGTAGTTTAGTAGATTTCCGCCATTGCTCAATCCCCTGACTCATCATTTGAAATCCTATGGTCATTTTAATTTGCCCCACGGTCAAAACCTGGGAGAGGAACTGAAGTTAACCCTGCGATGAGAATAAATTTCTAGTAATCTGCCCCCAATTGAAAGGATTTTGGGGCATAGGGCCCAATGTAGGACAAGCACAGTTCTCTGCAACCATTCCAGCTAAGATGGAATTTCATGGTGGAAGAGAAGAGAGTTTGTGAAGTGTAAAGGGTTAATCCTCGAGTATGCACATAGGGAACTATTCAATGATGCTGGAGATCAGAGTTGAGAGTGCGGTGCTGGAAGAGCACAGCTGGTCAGGCAGGATCCGAGGAGCAGGAGAATTGACGTTCAGGCAAAAGCCCTTCATCAGGAATGAGATATTAACTAGTACCAGTCTCCTGTTTCTTCCCCATACTCTTTCACATGATTTCAGATGAAGAGACTTTAAAGAGAGAAGCTATAGCTTAGATCTTCTGGTTAGTTAGAATGTAAATTTTTTTAAAACTCTGAAAATTCTGAGATTCTAATTGTATAGTAGTGAGAGAATGATGGATCTAAATTATAATGGGATCAACAGGCTGCAGTGTCTGCAAAATGAGAAGGAATACTCTGTACTAGGGACCGATGTACTACCTCACAGTATAATCTGCACTTTAGGAGATTTCTGCAAAATAATTAGTTACACGAGAGTCAAACTATAGTGGATGAAAATTTCCTAATATGTATCTGGCCACAAGTTACCCAAAGACTTATCAAAATAGCATTCAAAAGGAGAAACAAACTACAAATAACTAGCCACATCTCTTTCATAGTGCAGCACATCCCAAACATTCTTTATGACTCCTGACAATAACTGAGCTAATTCTCTTCCTTATCCCTTTCCATTCACGCTTCTGCCCCCCACCTGAAATAATATCCTGGAACCCTAGTTGTCTGTTGAGAGAATTGATAGTTTTTCCATTCTGCCTCTCTGCTGCCGCCTTGACCGTTCCCTGTTCTTTTCTGCTCCCCTCCAATTTTCCCCTCACCCTTTTCTTGCACTAATCTATATAAGTCAACCTAGCATTGCAACCAGAAATGCTATGTCACATCTCCAGAGCAGGTGGGACTTGAACCCAGACCTCCTGGCTCAAAGGTAGGGGCTCAGCCACTGCACCACAAGAGCCTGGTATGAGTGAAGTAGATCTTTTCTTAATCGATCTGTTCAGTGATGTCATTATACAAGTATGGAGCAAAGGAAACTTGAACCCAGACATTGAGTTTGAGGTAGAGACACTAACACTGTGGTACAAGAGCCCCCAATCTTTGTATTAATTATTTGTAATATCTGGAGGGGTTACCACACAAAACCAGATAACTTAACTCCTTTTATTGACATTGGAGCAGGTGGGACCAGAAACCAGGCCTCCTGGCTCAGAGGTAAGGACGCTATCACAACAGACATTTTGAAGAGTGCTGCCCTTTTGAAATATTTTCTAACCAACCTGTTTCGTGATCTTTTTACTCACCTCTATAGCAGGTGGGATTTGAATCCTGGCCTCTTGGCCCAGAGGTAGGGACACTACCACTGTGGTACAGGACCCCAAATCTTCATTTTTTTTGACTTTGGAAGAGTTGTCACACACAAACAACTTAACTGTTTGTATTAAACCTCCTTCTGCACACCAACTCCCCATATTCCCTTTTTACATGTTTATGGTCAAAAACCCCATCACCTGCTTAGCTACTTGTTGTATTAACAGCTTCCACCTTTCTCTTTAAATAAAACTTTTAAACACACATAAACATCCCTTTACAAAATTTAATGGAAACTAAGCAACTTAATTGTTTTAATATTCTCTTTTCCATGGTAACAATTGATCAGTCACAAAATTATAATTTTAATGTACTTCATATAATGCTTCCAACCTCTCCTATTCCCCCTTCTTTCTTTCTATAAAGAAAATGCTTAATCTCAAAGTGTCCCAAAAAGAACTGTGGGGTAAGTTACAGTCATCTGAAATGGTATATAGGACCATTGTCTAACATCGCTTCTGACAATGTGATACTCCCTCATTAATGAAGTTCTGCATTGAAGTGCCAACTAAGATTATGAGTTCAAGGTGAATTTACAAACCTCTAATTCACAGGCAGGATTGGCATTTCTGAGCTCCAACTGACATTTTATTATCATTTCCATCTATGTCTGTGACCCTTATCTGCCCATTGCTTTGACATCTGTCTCTCAGATGTCAAGTGCATTTCTGCCATTGCAGGCATTATGCTTTGTTGCAGATTCCAAAATTACCTTTCTTTTGGGTTTCTCTGGTCTGAAACGAGAAGATTGCAAAAAAAAATTGAATTAGATTGTGTGCTATCATCTCACAAAATAGAACAGTTTACAGGGGGAATTTATTTTGGTGTTGCTTTTAGTCAAGCTATTGATATTGTTAGGCAATGGGACTTGTCTTTACTATCTTAATACAGCTACATGAGCAGCAAAACAAAGCTGTTCTTCATGGCACAGTGCTTTAACCATTGCCTTAAAAGATTCAAAGAGGAAGTTAAAGTGATGGGATGATGACCTGGATACACACCTTTTAAAATAGTTACTGTTTAGATAAGATTTCGACATTTTTCTTTCCAGTTTGTGATGCCTGATAGTTATACAGCTTTAAAATGTGTAGAAAATAACCCACTGATTGTATTTCTCATTTTTGTATGTTGATACACATAAAAATTAAACCAATTTGTTCTTTACCAGAAATCAATTCCATTTTCTGTGTGATATGTATTAGGCCACCCATTACACGTTTTAATAGAAAGGCTGATTAATATTTCATTCTAAGGTCACTGAAAAGCAATTTATATGTAGAATGTACAAACAGAAGAGTTTGATCTTTGAGTTTAAGTTTGTTTTAATCCATTTCCACTTGCTGAATTTATTCCTGGATTTGCTGCTAAGATGCACATATATTTGGCTTTTGCCCATTATGTGTATGGATAGTCTATTTCTAATTTTCAGAGTCGAGAGTGTGGTGCTGGACAAGCACAGCCGGTCAGGCAGCAACGAGGAGCTGGGGAATCGATCTTTCCTCATGAAGGGCTTATGCCCAAAAGGTCAATTCTCCTGCTCCTTGGATGCTGCCTGACTGGCTGTGTTAGTCCAGCACCACACTCTCGACTCTGTTCTCCAGCATCTGCAGTCCTTACTTTCTCCTATTTTTAATTTTACAACAGTTATAAAAGATAGGCAAGGATCTTCTGTAGAATGATTGCCGTATGTCAGAGAAATACAGTAGATGTACATTCAGTTACATTACATTAATGATTGGTAAGAAAAATATATTCTTTTGTGTAAAGATGATCTTCACACAAGAGACTCTCCACTTAAGCATGCATCTTCTAATTAACTGAACAGGTATACTTCAACATGGAGTTCAAATGATTGTATTTGGCATTACTAAGGCTCTTCATGTGCAAAGAAATTCTGAAAACAGAGTTCTAATTTTTTTAAATATCAAACTGCACTACAATGGATCTCTCAAGTAGTGGTGGGGAAAAAAATGATTTTGAGAAGAAATGATTCCTAAAAAAAATTAAGTGTGTACCTGCTGTTACAAATGCCTTCCATACATATTATAATATTGCATGTAACACACCGAAGAAATATTGTGTCCGAAATTTCGAATATTTTGAATTGAGCTATACTTTTAAAACAATTCTGAAAACTGCTAAACAATAGGCAACTCAACAGAGCTTGCTGTCTTAGTGCCAGAGAACTTTCAACTGACAGATAGGCTGAACCATAGGTAGGTCTCAGTTAGAATGATTTGGGGCATAGCAAAGCCAAGGAGTTGAAGTGGCCTAGCACATGTGCTCCTCTTTGATCAGTAAGAAAATGATATTGATCAAATCTTGTACCTGTTTTTGTCATAGCCAGCTGCAATTCCTTGAAAGCCTGGCAACTAGATCACTTAATAGTGAAACAATGTGTTCCTTGCAATTGCATTTGGGGTACCGTGCCATTGAATCCTGACATGCATATTTAAATGACATCAGTAAGAATAGAAATGCTTTCCACCCACCCTAAGGGTTGACCCCTTTCAAAATGGTGGCAGCTGGAGTTTGTGTGAATGTGACAGTAAGTTCACTGAATTCATTTTGAGTGCATTACTGTCTCATTAATTCTGATTTTGGTTTAATGAAATTTGTCCAACTGTCTGTAATGAGTGAGCTATTGAAAAGAAGCATTATTTTATAAATGCAGATCAGGTGCATATTTTGTCAGCAATGGCAATTCTTTGTTAGTGCTGACACCAGACATCAATGCTTATCAATATAGAGTGCAAGTATCTACCAGAATCTTGTCTTTGGTCTGGTTTGATTGACAGGTCTGCATCCTGGAGCCTTTGAGGCTTGACTAAATACAGCAGGGTTTTGGCCTTATCTTTAGTTCACTTGTCTCCACCACTTAAATCTATCTGACAGCAGTGAGATGGAATTCTATAGAGCTATTACTCCTGGGTTAAATTATTCAAGGCTCAGCTATAGGTTTGAAAAATAACTCCTGTGTTTTAGCTTACTTTGCTATTTTGGTTCTGAAACAAGCTTAAAGGTGTTAGTAAAAAGTTAAAGTCCAGTATTAAATTTTATTTGCTGGCTGATCTTTCTTCTGTGTAAAGTTGCAACTGGCAATAAATGCAATTAATACTTCTTATCCCCATCAGTTCTCAGCCGCATTGCATTATCAAACTGTTTCTATCATTCAACCTCATCTCAACTTCCTTCAAATCAATCTCCTGTTGCATAATCCACCTAAATTCTTCAAGCTTTTTCTTCTTTGCGCAAATCTTGGAATGTATTTTTATGTTTTATCCTCTGCTTTCTTGTGTAGTTGCCAGAATAAAAGCAGACTCTGATACTTCTGAAATTTGCCCCCCAATCTGATCTCGATGGGGGAATCACAGACTTAAACCTGCATCTGAGTATTCTGGAGTTTGGTATTTAGGAGATCTGATTCCCTACATCAGGTATGATGTCTTCACTGGGTTCAGGAATGTGTAATCATAGAATCCCGACAGTGTGAAAACATGCCATTTGGCCTAACAAGTCCACACTGACATCTGAAGAGTATCCCACCAGACCCACATCCTATTACTCTACATTTCCCCTGACTAATATACTTAGCCTACATATCCCTGAACACTATGAACAATTTAACATGGCCAATTTACCTAACCTGCATATCTTGGGACTTTAGGAGGAAACCAGAGGACCTGAAGGAAACCCATGCAGACAAGGGGAGAACATGCAAATTCATCAGACAGTCATCGAAGACTGGAAACTGGCACTCTGAGGCAGCAGTACTTTCTGGCAGTATTTGATCCATTCAGGTTTTCTTTCTGTCAGTATTCCCCCTCAATCTTGGAATTTCTGAAATGTGTTTGGGGCTGTGTTGCTTGGCTTCTTTGTTCCAAACCCTTTGATGCTAATGTCTACAGCAAAATCTTTATTCTATCCCATCATGCTCATTCTCCCTGCCATGACCTAATCCTTGTTGAAAAGTGTGGCACTGGAAAAGCACAGCAGGTCAGGCAGCATCCAAGGGGCAGGAGAGTCGACGTTTCAAGCATAGGGCTTATGCCCGAAACGTCAATTCTCCTGCTCCTCGGATGCTGCCTGATCTGCTGTGCTTTTCCAGCGCTGCACCTTTTGACTCTGATCTCCAGCATTTGCAGTCCTCACTTTCTCTCCATGACCCAATTTTTGTTCCATGAATTCCAATTAGCACAGATTTAAGAGTATTGATAACAAAATTGGTTTATCTGTCTCTCATCAGATATCTCTAGATCACATCAAATACTATCAGACATTGTTGCCCTCCACCAAAAAAAGCACTATTCCAGAATAAACATAGATAGCAAAGATAACTCCTGGCTTCTCTTGTCTTCTATGGATCTTTATTTTCCAATTCACCCGTTATCCTAATAACTCTCCCAGCCATTTCCCATTCTTTCCTACATAGCATCAAATACCAAATGTGAGGAGCTAATAAATTCTTCATCACGACGATTGAAGATCATCCACTTATCTGCCTCTGTCCAATTCCTTTCTTCTTATCCACCAAGCCAGAGTCCCTGCAAGACTTCTATCTGGGAACAAGATGCTCTAGTTTGTCTGCTAAGTCAGTTCATGCAGACTCTGAGCTCAGAATGAGAATCAAATCTCTCCACTTTGACCTGATTTGTACAAAACTATTGACAGGCTTTTTTGCTTAGATCAATACAATTGGCATTTTGAATGGTATCCTGTCTTCAGATAATGTCCTCTCTTTCAAGTCTGTCATAATTATCTCTTCCTCCAATTCCATCATTTATTCCTTAAAAACTGACTCTCCATGCTCTTAAGTCCTAGAGTTTATTGATCCCTCTAAAATCTGTGCATGTATCATCTGCATTGAATCTTTACCCACGATTACTTCCTAACTTAAGTAAAACAATTAATAGTTTATTTATATTAAGTTATATTGCTGTATTGTCATATATTAGAATTAATTTTTGAACAAAAATAATTAGAATGTGCTCAAATGATGAAATACAGATACTTGTGCACTGTTGTACATAGTTGCATTACAAACATAAAACAACATCAAGGCATGAAGGGAATGGTGCGCAGTGAAATTGTACTTTTTTCTGTATGTATAAGACACAAACTTAAGAATTCATCTCATCTTTCAAATTGTGATATTGAATTCAACTCAAAACCACTCCAAATAGGTTTAAATTATGACATTTATCAACCCATTTGATCTCTGCCTCTCAGAATGTATCCAGAATGTTGGTGGAATAGTTTGAGAAACGCTTTGCAGAGTATAACTGTTGGAATGCTTCTGTGTGAAGAAATACTGCTGGGCACCTGTCCTAAATCTGACATGCATAACGTGGAGTGTTTATCTTTGTGCCCCACTTCCTCCCTGCATCTGAAAATATTATCTGGAGAGTGCAGTCTGCCTTCCAGATATGACTTATCCTTATGTAAGAATACGTGTTCCGTAGTCTTTGTACTTTCAGCTAATGGGAGGAGCTTTTTGTTTAACTTATCTAAACTTGTCGTAATCTAGGATCTTTCCGATCAAATCTCCTTTGTTCCAAGAAAAGCACTACTGCTCTCCGTACAAAGCATGTAGCTAAAATCTTTTATTCCTGGAACCATTCTGGTAAACCCTGACGACTCCCTTTCAATGACCCAAACATCCTTCTTAAAGTGTGGTGAGCAGAACCAGATACAATAATCTACTTCTAGCCTAACCAAGACTGGAGTGGTGCTGGGAATGCACAGCAGGTCAGGCAGCATCCGAGGAACAGGAAAATCAATGTTTCGGGCAGGAGCCTTTCATCAGGATGGTTCTAGCCTAACCAAGTTAGAGACAAAAAAACTGCAGATGCTGGAATCCAAAGCAGACAGGCAGGAGACTGGAAGAACACAGCAAGTTAGGCAGCATCAGGAGGTGGAGAAGTCAACGTTTCTGGTGTAACCCTTCTTCAGGACTGAGGGTGGGTGTGGGGGGAGCTACAGATAAAGGGGGTGGCGGAGGCAGGGTGGTGAAATGGGGTTAAGTGAAGACAGGGAGAGAGTGCGACCTGGTTGGACAGTAGGATGTGGGTGGAGGGGTGGTGCGGGAAGGGATTCGGAGGATGGGAAGGGAGGTTATTTAAAATTGGAGAACACAATGTTGAGTCCTCCAAGCTGTAGGCTGCCCTGGCAGAAGGTGAGATGTTGTTCCTCCAATTTGTGGTTTGGTTCATTGTGGCAATGGAGGAGGCCAAGGATGGTCATTGTCAGAAAGGAAGTGGGAAGGGGAATTAAAATGGATGGTGACTGGGAGGTCCAGTTGAGAAGCTCAGGAAAACATCTCCCTTCCCAGCTTCCCAGGTTATGCCCTCTCCCTGTCTTCACTATCCCCACTTCACCACCCTGTCTTTGCCACCCACTTTATCGGCTTTTCCCCCTACACCCATCTCGAGTTGCCATTGAGAAGGTGGCAGTGAGCTGCCTTCTTGAACCACTGTATTCTACCTGCTGTGGATTGGCTCACAATGTCATTAGGAAGGAATTGCAAGGTTTTGACACAGTGACAGTGAAGGAACAGTAATGTATTTTCAAGTCAGGAAGGTGAATGGCTTTGGAGGGGATCTTGAAGGTGGTGCTGTTCCTATATATTTGTTGCCCTTGTCCTTCTAGAAGATAAAGTATAAGCCTCAGTTTTAGATTATATGACCCTTGTCAATAAATACATTTATCAATAAAACAAGGAAACCGAATGCAACTTTTCAGAGGCTAAACTGTCAGAGCACATAATGAAGATGGTGGTTGTCTGTATAACTATTGAAGCATTCCGAAATGCTTTTTTTTCTGGAAGAAATGAAAGGTCATTGAGTCGCTGCTAGCAGATGGCAGAAAATACAAAACCGTTGGAGCTGGACAGCAGCATCTGGAAGTATTAGGTGCTATTAACAGTATTGGCATGTTAACCAGGTCACAAATAGCAAACTAGCAAGCTTTGCAGCAAGCGCACTTATCACAGAGCTGACCTAAATTCGAAGACATACGCAAGGAATGTGGTACAAATGGATTCGGGGCCCGCCTATGCAAGAAATCCAGCTCCATAGATACAAGTGACTCCAGTAAAACACAACAAAACAGAACATAGTCTCAATGAAATGCTAGAAACAACAAGGTATGCACTATAAACCTGTAAGGGCTTTTGCCTGAAACGTCGATTTCGAAGCTGCCTGAACTGCTGTGTACTTCCAGCACCACTAATCCAGAATCTGGTTTCCAGCATCTGCAGTCATTGTTTTTACCTCTATAAACCTGTAAGCCAATTCATGAAATTCACAGCAAGACTGTCCCAAGGCAAGCACCAGAGTGCAACATTTTCCAACGAGAGGAAGAATAGGCATTCCACATTGTAAATGTATGAATTTGACACACTGAGTGGACAAAGTCAGTCAACTGGAAACTTTTGTTAAAATCAATGTCATTTTGTCTAAAGAAGACTGGCAAATATACACTCAAAACCAAGACTGACACTGAGGAACGTGCAAATGTCCTGCCAGTTCAAATTCTGAAGGATATGTACCTGGTTTCTGTGGAACTCAAAGATACAGTGGAACAACTGCTAGATTAATTGTATACAGTGTTTTATCATTTCCTTTCTTTGGCACATTTAACAGTGGAGTGCAGCTATGGCATTTTGTCATGGAACCCATAAATGTTAACTGGTAAACATTAGGGGACCAACAGTGGCTGGACTATCAGTGTGTTCCACTCTCAGCCCTATGAATATCCATGAGATCGTCAGTGGTTTCAGAAGAGACCAAGACTGCTTGTGTTGAGTCAGTCAGCGTTTACAACAATTGTATGTGGACAGGCTTGACGCTGTAGGAAGATTCAAAAGCAAACCATACTGCACCTCAGGATGCAATTAGGTCAATAAACCACCCCGGAAAGTGTAGCATTGAATAAAAGAAGAAAGCATAAGCACGAATTAGATGACATGGAATGCATTGGCAATATCCATTGTATGCATCACTACACAAACTGGTGTGGCTCAATTACTTGTGCATGAGGTGAGACACACAATTAGGTTAGACATAAACCCCTCCCTACAAAGATGCCCACACACAATTCTAAAACTAGAAGAATTAAATCTCTGGTTCACAGGAGTTAAATTATTTTCCAAGCTGAATGTCAAACATTGAATTTCTCCAGCAATTTATGTTTTTGTTCCAGATCTTCAGCATCCATAGTTTTTTGTTTTGTTAAAATGATGTTGGTCAGTACACTTAGCTAAGGAATACCAGGAAATCACATTCTTGAGAAAATCCTTTGGAATATATTGTTACCAGAGAGTAGTATTTGGATGATCTATCTGTCATGGCTTGCTGCAGCAGCATATAAATAGAATTATAGACGATGTGCCTGGCTTCACATGATTGTCAATGATATTGTGGTAATGGGCAAAACCAAAGAACATGATGGGAACCTACACTTACTGATTCCAGTACATTGCCATAAAGGGATTATATTCAACAGAAAGAAGTGCCATGTGACCATCAGCTTCATAAAATCAATTTGCAGAATCCAACGAAACCCACGCAAAGTGGAAGATGTTAGACAAATGCCTACCCCATAATAAAAAAAGCCTGACAGGTATGCCTCAGATTTTTTAACTTCTTGGCATCATACAATCCAAACCTTTCAAGCATTATCATTTAGAGAACTCCTGAAGAAAAACATACCACATGTATAACAGGAGGACTATTAACACATATATGAGTCTCTCAAGCAAGTCTTGTCAGAAGAAAATTGCACCCTGCAGTGCTATCACTCAAGGAAGAAGTCAGTCCTAGAAGTTGAACTTGGCAGAAGGGGCTAGGAGTGTGCATCATGCAAATCTGTTATGCTATATCCGAAGGGCTATCTCAATTTAATCAATCCAATATCAAGCACTAAACACTCGCTTTAATGTTTTTGATCACCAGCTTCCACATCTAGCTGTACCACAAGCAGTTCACTGGAGATCACAAGCCATATGGTTTGACCATAAGAGCATGTGATATAGGAGCAGAATTAGGCCATTCAGCCCATCACATTTGCTCCACTATTCAGTCATGGCTGATCTATTTCTCAGCCACATTCTCCTGCTTTCTCCCATAGCCCTTGATTCACTTACCAATCATGAACATTTTAAATAAACTATTGACAAATGCACGATTTTACCAATAACAACTCACAAGTAAAAGTACAGGGTTTGCTATAATTTAGTAAAAACATTCGCAACTTGGATAGACTGAGCAGATTGCCAGACCTAAACAAGAATGATGATGTTCCAGTGGATCTACAGTCAACAGCATGGACACTGAGATGAAAGAAGTGCTCAATACTGATCTGGTGTATTTTGATGAGCCCCAAAGCAATCACTTCAACCTGAAACAACAAATAATGTGCAACTCAAGGCATAGTAATAAATGATCTTTCAAGGGTGGCTTGACAAAATAAAAGTATTGGCAGCCAGTCTCAGGTGCTTGTGGCCTTACAGAGATGAACTTGGTACTGTATATTCAAGTGTGTGTGCGCAAAGAACTCCAACTGAGCATATTGTTGCAACTACACCAAAAGAGACATCCTGAGCTGTAATTGACTGACCAAGGCAGCACATGATCAGTCTTCGATTGGATAGGTAACGTAAGCCAAATTCCTGATTACTTTTTTAAATGTAATGGTCATTTTAGCAACATTATTTCTAAATGTCACCCGATTCATTCTTTGACATGCTAATCACTTTATAATTTTGCTCCTTTTAAAACAGCTTGACCATCTTAGATTGGTATCTCCATTGATCTTCACCAAGATAATGTGGCACCTGTAGAACAATTTGTGTCTGCTTATGTAGTATCTCTTTCTAGCTATTAACATCATCCAAGATGTCCCAACTGATTCATCTACGTATTCTCCAAAATCTATTGAAATACTTCTGTGAAAAGAACCTTGTGTGACTCCTCAATAACTTTGATGCCTGAGTCAAATTGAAGCTCAAAATGACAATACAAAATTGATATACATCGACATGTTACTTACTTTAATTTACAAAACTAATGCAGTCTAAAACTTAGCTGTGTCCATGAGTAAAAGCTTTTATCTCATTTTCACATTTGTTACCCTAAGTTTATATTAGCTTGAGCCATAAAAGTAGTTAATGTTCCATAAGCCCATTATCTTAGTTTTGACCTTGCCCATCCTTCCTTACAAAAGGTGTTTTAGAACCAACCACAAATCAAACAAAATATTATTTTATTTCCTTATTTGGTTAATCAACTCAATATTAATTATTATTGAAAAATAATTCAATCCTATATTAATGTGGACACAGAGTGGACAAGAAGACTGGCACATGATATGGTTCATTGGCCAAGGATCCCCAGTGTTGACATGAAAATATCAGTAAGGATATCCATGGCATGACAAAAATATCAGTGAAACCAAAAGATAGAACCATATACCCTCACAAAATTCAATCTGTCTCTTCATCCAAAATTGTCACTGATCTATTTGGTATAAATGAAGAGGGCTTTATCTTAATCACTGACTACTTCTCTGGATTTCCTACACTTTAAGTATATCTATGGCAGACACAGCATTCTGTCTGTTCAATGCACCTGAAGAAATAATTGCTGATAATAGCTACAGATTGTGGGTAGATTTTTCAAGGACATATATGCCAAATGGGGCATGAACCATGTGACATTGACACTAAATGACCTCAAGATCAGAGTTAAATCTGTGGATATGGGTTGCTATTTCCAACAGAGATCATCTTCAGATGGCAAGTGAGAATAATCTTGTCAGTCAACATCTATCCAAACTTTGAAGATGGAAGACATGCCTCGACAAGCATGGGAGGAAAATGATGATGCGTGACAAGGATGCAGGTGCAGAATCATCTCAATTAAATGTTGAACAAAAGATCAGAGTCACATCTTCCAATAGATACATGATTACCTGCAAACATACCCAAAGTGTGCAGGCAACCTGGTCTCACAAAGTCACAACGTTGCATGGAATAACATTGGAGATGGAGAAAAACTAGCTATGAGAAGTGCCAGTTATACACAGAGGGCATGAAACAACACAATGAGCCAGTGATGTAGTGGAAAAACAGGAGAACAGTCAACACACTAAAAATGAATTGTCAAGGGAAAAATCCATGTTTCCAGAAGGTCACTTCATAACCATAAAACATAGGAGCAGAAGAAGGCCATTCAGCCTTGCAAATTTGTTCTGCCATCCAGTGCGATCATGGCTGATCTGATAATCCTCAACTCCACTTCCCTGATTTTTCTTCATAACCCTTTATTCTTTTGCTGATTAAAAATTTGCCTATCATGGTCATGAATATATCTAACACCCTAACCTCAACAGTTCTTTCTGAATAAGAATTGCACAGATTCACAACCCTCTGAGAGGAGTAATTCTTCCTCATTTATTTCTTAAATGTGCAACTTCTTATTCTGACATTATATCCACTGATCCTACATTCTCCCACAAGGGGACACAATCTTTCCACATCTGAGCTGTCATCCTCAGAGAATCCGGTATGTTTCAATATGGTTGCATCTCATTCTTCTATGTTCCAATTAATATAAACCCAATCTCCTCAACCCCTCCTCATAAGACAGTCCCTTTATACCTGTTATCAGTCTGGTGAACCTTCTCTGACTGCCTCCATTGCCTGTATGTCTTTCATTAGATAAGGGGCCCAAAAGTGTTCACAGTATTCTAGCTGTTGTCTGACCAGTGACTTGTACAATTTTAGTAGAACCTCCCTACTTTATATGTCTATATCTTTGAAATAAAGGCCAATATTCCATTTGCCTTCCTTATTACCTGCTGTCAGCTCCTTGTGACCCATGAAAAAGGACTCCCAAATCCCTCTGTCCTGTATTTAAATTCTCCATTTAAATAATATTCAACTCTTCTACTCTTGGCAACTCTTAGGCTTGGAAGAGTTGTCAAACAACCAAAACAATGCACAGACTCTGAATCTTCTGTACTAGTAACTTTTACAACATAGAACTTTTATACTCCTTATTTCAGTGTAACTAATTTTGCTATTATTCAATGTTTATGTGGTTTCACTTGTAGCATGTGCGAGCTTTCTTTGGAATAAAGAGATCTGTATTATTGCTTTAAGAGTGATGTTTAATGGTGACCATGTAAGCACTCTTGATTATTATAAACATCCACTTGCTTTTCTAATCTCATGTAGAAAAGGAAAGCCTTTCCTGATCTGGCCTACATTTGGCTCAATATCCACAACAATGTGGTTGACTCTAAACTACCCTCTGGCAATTAGGGACAGCAATCAATGCAGACATTACCATCCCATGATCTAAGAACAAATTTTTTAAAAGTTGCATTTTATCTAGGTATCTAGACGTGATCACGTGACTAGGGACCATGGATACTCTGTATTGCAACACTCTGAAAACAGGCTGTGTCTAGAGATTTTTCGGTAATATGTGAATTGATTTAGCTATAAGTTAACCCTGTGGAGATTTTCAAGTGAACAGAAACCGCATACCTCATTTGTGTTACATATAGAAAGCATAAAAAATCTTTACATCTAGCATTTCAACATTTTAGGCACATAAAAATAGATTTTTCTTTTTGAACGCAAAGCTCATTAAATGAAGTTTCACTGGCTGCCCATTGGTGATCCAAGTGAAAATCAACATTTTATCTCCAACATTTTGCTCAATGACAAGAATATGCCAAACTTCTTCTCATTGTTATGTTTCAAAATCCTTGTTTGTAATACTAGTACTTTTTTTACTTCCATAAAAAGCAAATTTATTCCACTTGTGGGCTGATAAAAGGGAAGATACAACATTTCATGCAAGGTTGTTCTAGTGCAATATCAAGTTATATTGATTGCTACATTATAACAGCATTTATTGTGTAAGGTGCTAGCATCAAGGAACATGTTCTTCCTCTACTTAAACTAGAAGGGATCCTAAATTTCCAAATAACTGCTTGAAAGAATAAATAAAAGCTGAAACTTAAGGTATTCAAGCTATACACATTTTTGAATGACCAGAGATGTTGGGGAGCTTATATTTTAGAATCATCGCATCCCCACAGTCTGGAAGCAGGTCATTCAGCCCATTGAGTCCACACTAACCCTCTGAAGAGCATCCCACCCAGACCCACCCTCGTAACCCCGCATTATCCATGAGTAACTCACCTAATCTGCATATCTTTGGACTGTGGGAGAAAACTGGAGCACTTGGTGGAAACCCACACAGACATGGGGAGAATGTGTGCAAACTCCAAGGACAATCACCTATGAGTTGAATTGAACCCAGGTTCCTGAGGCTGTAAGGCTGCAGTGCTAACCACTGTGCCACCATGCAGACCCTCTTGTTTCATCCTCCATGGCAATGTCTCAACCAATGAAACTTGACTAGCAAACCAATCATCACCCTTTTCTCTTGCTGTCTTAGTAGTTCTGGTCATTTAAAATTTGACATTCTTGTGTTTTTTCCTGATGAGCACAAGTAAAATATTTTGGCAACATGTCTTTCTTTCCCACAATATTTTATTTTTGCCAACAGAAATGGATATTGTATTCTTATGCTGAAAATCTGTTGCTGGAAAAGCACAGCAGGACAGGCAGCATCCAAGGAGCAGGAGAATCGATGTTTCGGGCATGAGCCCTTCTTCAGGAATGAGGAAAGTGTACCAAGCAGGCTAAGATAAAAGATAGGGAGGAGGGACTTGGGGGAGGGGAATTGGAAATACGATAGGTGGAAGGAGGTTAAGGTGAGGGTGATAGGCCGGAGTGGGGGTGAGGGCGGAGAGGTCAGGAAGAAGATTGCAGGTTAGGAAGGTGGTGCTGAGTTCAAAGGTTGGGACTGAGACAAGGTGGGGGGAGGGGGGAATGAGGGAACTGGAGAAATCTGAGTTCATCTCTTGTGGTTGGAGGGTTATTAGGCGGAAGATGAGGCTTCATCTTCTGCCTAGGAACCCTCCAACCACAAGGGATGAACTCAGATTTCTCCAGTTCCCTCATTTCCCCTCCCCCCATCTTGTCTCCGTCCCAACCCTCGAACTCAGCACCACCTTCCTAACCTGCAATCTTCTTCCTGACCTCTCCGCCCCCACCCCCACTCCGGCCTATCACCCTCACCTTAACCTCCTTCCACCTATCGCATTTCCAACTCCCCTCCCCCAAGTCCCTCCGCCCTACCTTTTATCTTAGCCTGCTTGGCACACTTTCCTCATTCCTGAAGAAGGGCTCATGCCCGAAACATCGATTCTCCTGCTCCTTGGATGCTGCCTGACCTGCTGCACTTTTCCAGCAATACATTTTTAGCTCTGATCTCCAGCATCTGCAGTCCTCACTTTCTCCTATTGTATTCTTATGTCCAAGAAATGCTGTTCCCTCATGAGCGAGCAAAATGTGACTTCATGGCTGCACCAGTTGCTTCTGAGTCGCCGCAAGCAGCATTGATACTGCTGTGTTATAGAATGTATACTGAGGATTCGGTATTTTTACTCCATCAGTGACACTGAATTGTTTGTAATTCAAATAGAAATTGCTAAATGGAAATTTTACCCTTCAGGATCTGGTTCCACAAGAGAATATCAAGTTTAGTAACCCATTTGAATGTAATCATTAAGGTTATCTAAACAATTTCTCAGATCTAAGATGGAAAAACATTGTATCAAAAAATGCTGATCAGTCCATTCCTTCCAGCTACCCATGCATAATTTACATTATCATAGACTCTTTCCAATTTATTTAGTGTCCACAGGGATCTGAATAACCTCAGGTAAAGGATAAAATTCTGAAATTTCTTCCTGATCTCCCAAGTTAATCGACATAACAAGAACCTAGAGAATATTCAATGTTTAGGGCTTACATCTTGTGTCAGTTGCTCTGTTTAATAAATAAATTTGCAATAAACAATGTGATTTACTTTATATATATGGCAAATAAAAACAGAAATATATCAACCTTTTGATTAGGTATATATCCCAAGAATTGGAAGTCAAGAAATCACAAATTTTTTTTACACTTTTATGAGATACAGCTGTTAATGGCAAGGGCAGCTTTCATTGCCCAACCTTAATTGCCCTGAAGTTAAATGGCTTCCTTGGCCATTTAAGAATCAACTGTATTGCTATGTCTCTAGAGGCATGGAGCAAATTGGGTAAGAGCAACAGCTTTCTTCACTATATGATATTTGTGAAGCAGGTGGGTCTTTACAAACACAGTAGCAGTTTCACGTCAACATTACTGAGACTAGCTTCATATTCCAGACAGATTCTTTGAATTTAATTTCAACCAGCTGTCTCATTGGCATTTGAACCTATGTTCCCCCAGCATTCATCTCAGGGGCTTCAGGATTATTAGTCCAGTGACATGACCACAACTCCCCCAGCACCCTTTTATGGAGTGAGTTCACAATTCATGTTATCTGTGTCTGCCTGTCTGAAAGGAAGATGGAACAGGAAATTAATCCCAATGAAGTGAATCCACAAAACCATCATTTTTTTTTCAGGAACCACATTTAAATTTCTAGCTATGTGGTTCAGTGGGTCTGTTCAAGATTAAAAATAGATAAATACATTATTTAAGTGACGACAACGTTTTCCTACTTCAGTTTCACAATCCACGATTCATTCCCCAGCGATTTTAAAATTAGACCTAAATTGCGGAAGAATGTTAAATGTGCTTCTGGCCTAAAATATGTCAGATTTCAATTAGAGATTTGAACTATCTTCACCAAGAAAAATTCTGAAAGCGTAATGTTGCTGTTCCAGCAGCTGAAAGCCTAGTGAAGAGGTAATCCCAGTCCGTTCAGTAGAATACATCATGTAAATGAGAAAATATTGAATAAAACTTATTTTACAATCTTTAACAAGAGCAGGCACTTACAATATGTACTTTAAAATGATTTGGCAAGTTGAATTATCAATGTAGCTTGGGAAAGAGTTGCTCAATTTCGATTTGTAACAGAATGAAGATATTAACATGAAATACTTCAGCTGTTCTTATTGAGCTTGACAGACATACACCACAAATTTCTCTAAATTCCCAAATGCTTAGCACATTCATATGAAACCCCTTTCTCCAATTTTGTAATGGAACAGCCTGTGGAACTCACAAGCCCAGAGTGCAATAGATACTGGGCCATTGAGTAAATTTAAGGTGGAGATAGAGATTTTTAACTAGCAATGGGTTGAAGCTTTATGAGGAGAGGGCAGGCAAGGGGAGGTGAGGCTGAGCTGAGATCAGCCATGATTGTAATAAACAGCAGAACGGGATCATGGGACTGAATTGCCTACTCCTGCTCCTAATTCTTATGTTCTAAATACTATGAAATTGTATAGGTTAATATAAAAGCCTCTGAATTTAATGTAAAAATAAAACTACTGCTCATTTGCTACCTGAGCTACTCCAATACCAGCGCATATTGCAGACTGATACATTTTCTGTCATTACAACTGCAAGAGGTCCTCTCCACTCCTGTACAGAATGCCTGAGATACCACTGCTAGCAATATCACAAATCCCTTCCCCTACTAAAGAATAGATCTATCCATAACAGAAAGCATTACAAAGATATTTTAGCAAGTCCAGGGCAAGTAAAATGTATTTTTTCAAATATTTCATATTAATTCAAATCGAATCATTTCAAATCCTCTAATCATGCTTTGCTCACCGCCCCTCTCCCAACAACTTGGTGTACCCCTCATTGCTTCCTTTTTGTACACTTCCCATCCTCCCTCCCTGCGTATTGTTCCCCATGAGTGAAGGATCATGGTGGCTAATGGGATATGTGAGAGGTGGGGGTTTAGGAGTGGGACAGCCATGGCGGTAGTAAGTAGGGGGTGGCAGGAAGATTTGAGTGCAGTGCCCCCTTGGGCAGCAAGCAAAGCAACAAGCAGTGCAGTGAATTGGTTGCAGAATGAGGCTTTGAGTGGGCCAGCGAGTGCCCAGCCAGGGTGACAGTAAGTAGGCTGCTAAACATAGCTGAGCTTTCATCAAGTACCACCCATGGGCACAGTGAATACCAGTCTTGAGTTCCAGGTGCACATTGATAACATCATCTTCACTGGTTTCCTGTCCCATTGAGGTGGCAGGTGATACACCACTTGCAGATCAATGTATTGAATTCTAACTAGATGAACTGATACATTTCTGTCTACATTTTGGAGGGGATGAGTTAGATCAAGGCAATCTAATGTTAAAATTTATCAAAAAGATTGAACAAGAAAGACTTTTTTAACTCTCACCTTAATTTTAATAATCAATCACTGGAGACTGAGTATAAGTTTTATGATCATTTTACTCAAGCAGTCGAGAGAGAGATTTACTTCAGCTAAGCCAAAGTGAAACTTTGAAGTTGAGTGTCTTAATACCAGAAGCTCCCTTCGTACTCACAGAAGAATAGGTGTGTCCATTCTCGGTCATGGGTAAGGCATACTTCATCTTATCCAGGATGTTGGGTAGTGTCTGGTACTATCTGTTCTCTCTTGTCTCAAGACCTTTCTAGAATATTGATTCTAAATACACAGGTGCCTACAGATTTCCTGCTGACACCTGCCTCTAGGATGCATAAGTTCATTAATTAAAGCTTGCTTTTCAAGTTATTATGGAAATCTTTATGTGACCCTTGGAATTATAGTCTAAAAATCTAAATTCATTTCCAGAACAAAAAAAATTGTGAGTTTTTCAAGTGATCAATTAGAAATGATTTCTTAGAGTGAACTTGGTTAACTGCAATTTTTGTCTTCATTTCAGAGAAGCTACCTTGAAACTTATTTGGACATTGGATTTGTGTATCTTCGTCTGAAGCAAATCAGACCTTTGACTCTTCTTTTCAAATGTGTAGTTGCATGCATTACTCTGATGTTCCTCCTCATTAACTGTGGTACTGTTATCAGACATTAATAGGAAGCTATTATTCTCTAATTCTGGTGACTTTCTATCTTCCATACAGCAATGGTAATGTTCATAAAGCAACAGCACATTGTTTTGCTTTCTTAGCATGTCTAACTGTGCACTGCACCAATTAAATTTTGCAGTAGCAAATTATTTTTAATTCCATTTCCTTGAATGGATATGTTCATTAGAGGTGCTACTACTAATCAGTACAGACAATTTTAAACTCTCTTTTACTTTGTTAATAGCTTTCGATATTTATAATCAACCTGTTCAGGGATGTTACCTCTGACACATCTCTGGAGCAGGTGGGACTTGAGCCCAGGCCTCCTGGCTTAGAGGTAGTGACACTACCAAAGCACCAAAAGATCTCTTTTATCTGTAGTTGTTTTTTAAATCCATTGTGTGCAGCTGTGAAATTCCCTCCATAAATCTCTCTGTCTCTCAACCTCTCTCTTACTTGAATTTGCTTCTCACTGCCTACTTCTCTGACCAAACTTTTGGTAAGCTGTCCTTATAATCTGTTTATGTGGCTCAGTGTTAAACGTTGCTAATGTTCCTATGAAACATCCTGTAAAAATGTTACATGTAAATGTAAGCTGTTGTTATCTGCTAGAAGACCAGAGAAACAACGCAAAAGATTTGTTAAAGAATGAGCAACTGGAAAATTCAATAAATTTCCTATATGTCTGTACAAT
This sequence comes from Chiloscyllium punctatum, assembly GCF_047496795.1. Taxonomy (NCBI): domain Eukaryota; kingdom Metazoa; phylum Chordata; class Chondrichthyes; order Orectolobiformes; family Hemiscylliidae; genus Chiloscyllium; species Chiloscyllium punctatum. The sequence goes on along the minus strand of NC_092763.1, from coordinate 56,768,714 downwards.
TCTCACAGTGTATAACATTCTTGAAGTTTAAAATCTGGAATCTGAAATAAAAACAGAAAATGGTGGAAATATTCACAAGGTCTGACAGCAACCGTGGAGAGAGAAGTAGTTAATATTTCCCATAGTCATAGATTCATACAGCATAAAACAGGACCCTTTAGCTCTCCACGTCTATGCCAATCAACAAACACCAAACTCCACTCATCTGTTTTACCTGCAGTTTGTCCATAGCCTATTATGCTTTGGCATTTTAAGTGGTCATCCAGATGCCTCTTGCATGTTAAAGAGTACCTACCTCCATCATCTCTTCAAACAGCACATTATATATATCTCTCATCCTTTGACTAAAAACTTTCTTCTCAGATCTCCTCTAAATCTTTTATTTCTCACCTTAAACTTTTGCCCTCTGGTCTTAGACTGAATTGACTTGATACATTCATGCATCTTCTGTTTTTATTTGACTATAATATTGCTGTGTGTTGCAACTATAGTACATTGCATTACAGAATGATGGAACTTTTTTTGATTTTGGCAGTGCTGAGTAGATGCACCAAATGGAAGCCATGTGCTTTCTTCCAGAAACAAAATTGGGATTTCAGGCACTTTCTTGTACCATCAGCAGATGACTTAAAAAGAGTTTCAACCCACTTAATTTTTACTTTTTTAGGTATCTTCCCAATTATGTTTGAGGGAGGCCAAAGGAATTATCATCACTAAACAGCACAGCCCAGCAGGAATCTATTCAACTCATCTTGCCTGTGCTGCTTGTTTGAAAGAGCTATTCAATTAAACTCATTCCCCTGTTACATCTCCCTGGCCCTACAAATGTTCCTTTTCAAGTATTTTCCAATTTTCCCTCTGAAAGTCATTATTGAACCTGCATCCACCACCCTTAGAGGCATTGCATTACTGATTGTATTAACTTGTTTCAGAAGGTTTCTTAGTATCTTGTCTATGCTTCTTTTGCGAATGAACATAAATCATGCCTTCTGGTTACTGATCCTTCTGCCACTGGAAATTGTTTTCCCATACTTACTCTATCAAAACACTACATCACTTGGAACATGTCTATTAAATCTCCCTTTAACCTTCTTTCCCTTAAGGAGAACATCTTTCATCTGTCCAAGTAACTGAAGCAGTAGACATCTATTGAATCCTTTCCACACCACCTCAAAGATCTTAATTTCCTTTCTAGGACCTGCTGCCTTAAATTGACCAAAGTCCTTCTAATGGAGTTTTATCAGTAATTTACAAAGTTAGCGCTTCAGATTGTTAAGTATGATTTCCTGTCCCACCACCACTGTCACCATTGATCACAGCAGCCTCACAGGCATAAATGGAAGGAGGCATGATCCCCACCTCACTCAAGGGAGGAAGGCCCACCTCAGAATTGCTAGCCAATCTGATATTTAACTGGCTTCTTAAGGCCCTCACTATACCTAAGGGTGGACGTGCAGGTGGGTGTAGAGGATGACAGATCAGATGTGGGCAGGAAAATAGTGGGTAGGCCAGACATTTTATATTGAGCCCCTTATCTTCAAATATGCCAACTTCAAATGGTTGTAAAATCTAATTCCACATGTTACCTTCACAAAGTGAGAAGTAAGATCCATGCTTATTACCATCTAAGCCCTACCTGCTGTCCCTACCAGATCACTAGCATTGCTGAAGCACCGACATAGGGAACAAGCAGTATCTTTGTATAGCAGAAACCTGCTGATTTTTCCCTTGAGAATAATATTAGTGCTCCCACTTCTACCATCCTGCCAATGCTATCACTGTTGGTTCTCAGCCAGTCAGTGCAGACTACTGCTGTTCCATGCGAGAAGTGGAACAGTCTGAAACCAGGCAGTCACTGCCTAGAGCTGCCTGAGGATATTTTTTGATTAGATTAGATTACTTACAGTGTGGAAACAGGACCTTCGGCCCAACAATCCACACCGACCCGCCGAAGCGTAACCCACCCATTCCCCTACATTTAACCCTTTACCTAACACTACGGGCAATTTAGCATGGCCAATTCACCTGACCTGCATGTCTTTGGACTGTGGGAGGAAACCGGAGCACCCGGAGGAAACCCACGCAGACACGGGGAGACTGTGCAAACTCCACACAGTCAGTCGCCTGAGTTGGGAATTGGACCCAGGTCTCTGGCGCTGTGAGGCAGCAGTGCTAACCACTGTGCCACCGTGCCGCCCATCAACTATCCTCCAAGGCCATCTGCAGTACCCCCCAATGAATATCAAGAGTTGCCTACTAATCATGCTTCAGTTGGTCAACACTGTCCACTTGCCAAATAAGCAGTTTCCTTTCATGCAGTATAAATGTTGGCTTTCTTCTTGAACTTGTATTCTTGCAAAATATCCTTACAAGTACAAGATGAAAATCTTTGACACACTGCTGTTTTTCAGAATTATAAAATAGGCAATATTATCATCTTACCAAGGTTACACTGTTAGTTACTGTCATTCCCATCTCACTCCTTAATTGATAGCTTTTAAAAGTGAGGCCACCTTCTTCAAAGTTATTGGTGAACATTTTCTAGTTTCCTGGGTTGACATGCCCTCTTCGTTGGACCGGCATAACAGAATTGGCAAGTAATTTAGAATGCAGATAACTAATGTTCCATTGTCAATGTGATGGTCTCAAAAACTAACAAGGATCTCTTCTTTCAGTTTGTTCACAGTATTCCAAAGGCGTTTATGCCATTTTTGGGTTCTATGATAAGAGATCTGTGAACACGCTAACATCTTTCTGTGGAGCATTACACACATCCTTCATCACTCCAAGCTTCCCCACGGAAGGAGAAGTTCAGTTTGTAATTCAACTGAGGCCACCACTGCAAGGAGCACTCTTAAGCCTTCTTATCCACTACAAATGGGAGAGATTTGTCTACCTGTATGACACAGACAGAGGTAAGCAGTCATTCTCAAAGCATTTTTTTTTGTATTTTTCTAAGGTATTCATGCATGGCTGCTTAGAAAGTAATTGTGATTGAACCAGCAATGACAGGGTTGGGGCAAAAGTGTCAGTAAATTTGCATGCCCAAGGAGCTAATAATTTTGATTCAAAACATGTCATTCAAACAAATTTTACTTCTGTTTGACATTCCTAGGTTCCCTGATATATTGCCTTCGCTAGTTCTAAAACAAATTAAAAACCTGGCTTTTATTAAACCTCAGCAACATTGAAGGAATAAATTATAATTAGTCTTGAAATAGAGTACTGCAGGAAATGTCTTTGTTTTTTGTTTCAAATTTCAAATTGTTTTATTTGATCAGATTTGATATTTGGGATGATCCAGGCGTTATTTCTGTCAGCAAGAATGCAGAGAGATGCTTAGCTGAGAGCATTAGAATGTTCAAATAGCTGAACCCAAGGGATATTATTGCTTGATTGACAGCTCTTACCCTTAGAATTATTCCTCAGTGTTTATTTATAAATGATAAAGATGCATGACGTACTTGCAATTTCTGCTATTGACATTTTAAAATCAGAAGTCACATGACACCAGGTTATAATCCAACAGGTTTATTTGAAATCTACATTTGACAAAAGGGCAATTCTCCGAAAGCTTGTGATTTCAAAAAAGCCTGTTGGACTATAACCTGATACCATGTGACTTCTGACTTTGTCCACCACACTCCAACACTGGCAACTCCACATCATGACATTTTAAAGATTCGACTGATTGATAGAACTTTGATAGAACGGTAGTAAAAGTAGTTTTTTGATATGTGTATTGATGCATTTTGAAGTGTTTTCACATTTGACCTTGTTACTGTGTTCCTACATTGAATTGATACAGTGTACACATTGCCATATGTTTGAATGGAGAATATAAGGGGCTGTGGCTGGGGAAGGGGGGTTTGGGGGAATGATGAATGAGTGAAATGGAGGGTACAAGAGACCATGGTGGGTATATGGAGATGGCCTAGGGGGCTTGTGGGTGACATGTGAGTGCTGGAGGCTATTTTCTATTTTGTTGCTTTTGTTACCTTTTGGAACTTCATCCCAGAAAATCCTACATCTGTAGGTTGAACTGAGTCAGGAAATTTCCCAAATCCTTTGACTCTCCCTCATAGTTGAAAATCAAGCCCAACATCAATGACTTTAATAATGATGGGGAGTAGGTTGGATTTGATACCACTGTGGTAGATTTGAACATTTAAACTTTTAGGTTCATTATTGTTAAAGCTTTTAATTGGGGAAAATAATATAATATGCCACAGATGAATTTTTGAAGGCACCAATTTTCATTGCAATCTTGTCCAAAGTAGTGCAGAATTTCACATGACTAAAATAGTCTGTTTAACAAATCTGAATTAGGTAATTACAGAACATAATAAACAAAAATATAAGGAGCTAGGATCTCAGTAAAGGTTTCAGTGTCTGTTTATATCCCATCTAATTTTCAGTGCTCAAGAAATAAGTTCTGTGTGTATTTTTTTTGGAAGGCACTGTTTTGCATTCCAGATACATCATTCCAATTTGGCATCATTAAAGACAAATGCTTTAAGCCACTTTGGTGTTCAGATTAGTCTTATCTATACAGAAGACTAATCTGAACACCAGAATATTTGCAGACGTCTGAAATTGAACTGTGTGATTCAGAATGCATCATTATACTCTTACGTAATTTTTGACGTTAGTACGTGCCTTTATCGGGTTCACTGAATGGCAATGCAGGTTCATAGGATCAGCTCATTCTCCAGTCTCTAAAATTTTTGTGTTATCTTTTTGCACCTATCGAAAGAGTCCTCTTGTCTCCGATAACAACTTAATTTTACATTGTTCATTTTGCATAGAAAAATGTCTTAAAATTCTCCACTGAGATGCAAACAATAAATATTAAATTGAAGTAGAGATTCCACAAGACCTTGTTTCAAAATGTAGGTTTTTAAGGTGAATATCAAAAGAGGCGAGGAATTTAAAAATGGCAGAGTGATTTTGGGAGTCACAATCCCAGAGCACAAAAACACAACCAACAAATGTAAAGTTAAGGAAGAGGGATTGCAGAGCCAGAAGTTATAGGATCAAAGGGAGAGTTTTCTCATCACAAATGGGTGTTCTTGGGTCATGTGGATGATTAAAGTGTAACAAATCCCAATTTCTAACCCCCTCTAATCACCCCCTTTCTCCCTTTGCAGGAATAAAGCAGAGAAAAAAGGGTGGCCAACTGACTACCATGAAACAAGTTGTTATTTAAATAATACAATAATAGCAGATTAAGATAAAATTGACAGAATCTTTGGCAACATTTTGCCAGCGAAACAAGGGCTATGTTCCCTGGTGTATTCTTGTGTTGTTTTCTTTAACATTGAGTTATCACTCTCACACTCAACTGGTAACTAGAGTAGATTCAATTTACTTGAAAATCTCAAACAATTTGTAAATGGCCAATTGATAACCTACATCTACAGAGCAACCAATGTACAAAATCCTAGTCTAGCAAGCTGCTGCTTGCAGTCTTCATGACTGCTTTGTAGGCTTAAACATCCTTGTCCTTGATTCATGAGCATACTCAGGTTTTAAAGTGATACAACTTTTAAAACAATAATAAAACATCTCCTTTTTCCTCCGCAAAAGAAACCTGCCCAAAATGTGAAAATACGCACATATTAGGTAATTGCAAAGCTATTTGCAGAGAAACAAGAATTATAAATTTATGTATTTAAGAGAGACTGAGTTTTTCTAATGTGTTGGTTGTTTGACAATTCTTCTGGAGATTTAAACTTCCCACTTCGTTGTTTTCTACTTTTCATATGTAGGTCTCTTGGTTGTTGTTAGAGCTTAGTTGGCTGTTGTCAGGATAATCCTCCACAACTTTATTATCCAAGTGCTTTTTGTATGTGTTCCATTCACATTAGCCAAGAACTCTGGAGGTATCCCTTGTCACCCACAACTTAGTTCTGAAGTTCTGGATGGGAAACATTGATGGAACCTCGGGGTTGCACAGAATGTAAGCACAATGATACCTCCCTGGATAGCAGGTACACATCTTGCCACGCTCAGAACCTGGGCAAGATTCCCCAATTTGTTACAGTTCCCAATGAGATATCCAAATCATAATCTCCTTGGTGAAGGCTGATAAACTGATTTTTTTGACTGCTTCCTGAGTTGATCACAAGGTTAATTTCAAAACACATCGCTTCTCTTGTGGATGCATTTCTCCCAGATCCAAATGAATGCATGTTGTAACCAGATTTTCTCAAGTTTACAGAGTTAGTTTATTAATTACTAACCACAAGAAGAATTAGTAATGCAGCACACATGCATACAAATTAGAAATAAGAGGTGGAGCCAAAAGGATAAAAGTTTAAAAAGAAAACAAATAAGTCTTTAAAGTACTTGCGAGGAGTGGATAGTTAGAAGTTGTAGTTGTTGCAATGATGGTGTAAGCAGGTATAATCTGTTCTTGTTTTGTAAGATTGTATGTGTGAACATATTCCAGAGGGCTGGGATGTTCAGATTATTGATCGCATTACTAATGGATGTGAAATAGATTCCTGATTGTCAAGGTCAAGAAAGCTGATCCTACTGGTTATTCTGGCCCCTGCTGGTTTCTCCCCCACCTGCTGTCTTCCACCCACTGTTCACTTCTCACCAGTTACTCCCTGACTGCAGCCACCTACCCCTGAAGGGTTTTGGGAACTTATATCAGAACTCAGACCTGCCAGAGGGAAACAGAATGTTTCCTCCTATCTAATTAATTTCCCTTACCTACCATTCTGTAAACCTCTGGTGAGCCTGGATCATTCTGCCACTGTGTTCACACAAGTCTCAGCTGCGCTTCCATTTTTGCTGCCAGGGTGCTGCATCCTATTGTAGTCTTCAGTTACATGTCTGGAATGAGGTTTCTTTCAAAGCAAATCTGTGTTCTTTTGCACTGTATAACTTGCAAAGATCTTGAAATGCAACAGCTTTGCCATGGGAGCAACAGATCTCATTTCCCACACGGTTTGCTTGCTATCTGCATCTTGATTCTGTACCTGTGCTGGTAACTGCACCAAATGCCTGCAGATGTTGTTGTCCGGCTACAATGGCTTCATAGTTTCTGCTGTCTTTTATCAGTGTGGTGATGCCACATTCCTTTCCCTTCAAGGGGATTTAAAAAGATGTTCTAGGTATTGAAACTAGAACCAGAACCATTATCTGCTCAGGCAGCTTTGTCTTTAAGAAACAATATCCTTTACCCTTGTCCTTGGAGTCCTCAAAGCTGCAGGTCAGGCAGTATCATCCTGACCCTTGGCTCATCCGCAGATTTAACAACAACTTATATGCTGAGTCTAAAACTGAACTCGAGTGTATGGGGGTGGTCACCATTGTAAAATGTTGCCATCATTCACTCTAAAGATTAGGCTGGTCTTAAACTTGCATGCATTTTTGCAGCACGGCCTGTATCAGCTGCTTGGTTCCTTGCCCATAGTTGTAAGATGCTGATAAATAAAACATTAAAGAGGATCACAAATGAGTATTTTAACTGAGGAAGAATAAAGGAGACAACTGGATACATCTTATAGTAAACTAAGATACCAGTGATTGAATCCTTGGGAGCAATCCTATGTGTAAGTTCTCAACAATAGAGTTAAGGACAAAACAAAATTGTCATTTGACATAATTTTAAAGCAAACAAGGTAGTTTCCATTGTCCTACCAGACCATATGGCTGCTGTCTTATTACAGAGAGAAGATTGGTGGTGGTTTTATCTGAGGGCCTAAAGGGAAGAGGTTGAGAAGGAGAATCCTTCATGGTAACCTCAGTGAGGGAAATAGTTGAACTCTTACAGTTGGAATCACTGTGTACTGCAATCCCACTGGCCAGCCAACTGAACAAACCAATCTGTAGAAATTGATTTTGTCCAGCAGCACTAACCTGGCAGGATCACATCATCTGTCCATTATATGCCTTCTTTGGGTGGAAGACTCAACAGCCTGAATATACCACCTCAATTCAACAACAGCATGTGGAAAAAATCTTTTACAAAATGAGGAATTAAGATCTGAAAAGTGCTGCTTGACATTGTGGTTGAGGCAGATTCAAAAGGGAATTGGATAAGAACTTGAACAGAAAAACATTGTAGAGTTATGAGGTTGTTGTGGGATGAGATGAGTTGCTCATTATAGACAGTCTGCATGGACACGACAGGATAAATGTCCTTTTTTCTGCTATAATCATTCAATAGTTCTATGGTATTCAATTCCATTCATTTTAATGGAATTGAATACTAGCAGAGCTTTTGGTATAGAGATTCAATATTTTCTTTAAAGCTAGATTTCTACCACTTACAGTTCATATTAAATTTAGGAATTTAGATCAGAGTAGTGCTGGAAAAGCACAGCATGTCAGGCAGCATCTGAGGAGCAGGAAACTTGACATTTCGGGCAAAAGCCCTTCATCAGGAATAGAGGAAGGAAGCCTCCAGGGTGGAGAGAGAAAAAAAAAGGAATGTTTGTTGAATGTGTTAGGAAAAATAATTATCGCAAAGGATAAATATGACATAATTCTGGAAATCATACAAGCATCTTCAGGATTAGATTGCTTAACGCAGGAAAATCAATTCAAAAAAATTGCTGGGAACTGTGAAATGAGAGTTTCAAGGCTTAGAAGGCAGGAAGCAAGATGATGCATAAACAGAATGAATTAACTGCTTAGGAACTTTGATAAATACAGTGATAGATTGTGAATTTGATTGGATTACAAATATTTTAATCTTGCTGACTAAAAGGGAACTTTGAATTTGTGAGGAGATATCCTGCATGTGACATAATCCTGGCTTTGCACACTGGGCCATCTGTGGCCCATTCTTTGCTTGTTATTCCCAGCCTCTGTTGGTTCCTCCTTCACGGACGGGTTGGACCGAAGGGTCTGTTTCCATGCTGTACATCTCTATGACCTGCTGTCTACTCCCCACTGCTCACTTTTCACCAGTTACTCCCTGACTTCAGCCACCTACTCCTCACTGCCCACTCTGCCAATTTCTCACACTCTCCTTAGCTATCGTTCATTCCCATTTCTAGTCCCTCCTGCTTCTAGCTACCCACTTACACCATGCAATCCCTACCATACACTCTGCCACTTCTTCTGACTGCCTTGGAAGCCACACCACTTCCTTTGTACTCCCTCTATTATTTTGCTGTGCACTCCCTGTTATCAGCTTTATCACTTACTCTGATTTCTGCTCCCTTCTGGTATTTTTGCTGCTCCCTACACTATTTCCAAACAGCTGCCCACTTCCTGTTCTGCTCTCTTGTGCTTACTTCACCAACTCAATCTACCACACATTCCACTCCCACAGTGTTGTCTGCTTTGCCACTCCATTCAGTTTCACTCACTCCAGCCCTCTGCTGTCTTTACCTCTCCCTTTCACCGTCCACACCTCAGTCCCTACCATCTGCACTCCCACTCCCTTTGCTGCTTATTCCTGCCATCACTCAAGTGGGATGGAGCAATAGGAAAGCAGCAGCGGGTAGTGAACAGCATTGGTGGAGTACAAGGAAGCTGAAAGGAGGAGGAAGCCCAAAGGAGCAACGGAGACAGTGGTGGAATGCAAAGGGAGAGCTGGAAAATGAGAGAGAGCACTGAAGAGAGTCAGGAAAGAAATGGAACAGCAAGCAGAGTGATCTAGCTGGGAGAAATGATGTGTTGGCAGCAGGCAACCAATGAGCAAAGAGGATGATGGGGCAGGAAGGAACGATGAAAGGACTGGATGGTTTGAGAGAGTGAGAAACATTTTGGTACTTCCATCCTGTCTTTGTTTGATCTGGACCAAACTGGACCAAACTGTTTTACTGTACACAGCTGTCTGGCACTTCTCTAATAATGACGCCACAGACACTGCAACTGTGCATGGGCGTTTGCACCTTCTTTAGTTGTGGTATCAGTGTGTGCATTTCAAAAATCACAGTTACAGGAAAGAAATTATTAGGTGAGAATAAAGTGAATTTTCTTCAATTGGAATGACATGATAATATTCAAGTGGGCTTTGTCATGGAGGTGGCCTGACATGATTAAAATTGAGAAGTCAGGAAACAACATTTAAGATTTGCCAATGATGTCAGCCTGGAGAGTACAGACATTTAGGAAATATTGCAGGAGTGCATCAAGTCACTCAGACTGGGTAGAGAGGTGATCTTTACATTGTAAAAAATGTTTAAAAGTACTATATTTTGAAATTAAAATGAGAGGAGAAGAAGAGAGACCAAGACTAGAAGGACCTTAGTCATTCCTGAAACACTGAATTGTTATATAAAGGGATATACATTGCTCAGTGACTGATTCAAATGAATTACACAACAAGATTTCATATTTTAAGTCCTCACTGTAACAAAATAAGTAAAATCAGTGTTGAATAGACCCCATTAGATAGTCGGCAATTAATAAACTTTGCTATAGAAAAACTAAACAACTTCTTAACACAACCAAAAACCCATTCCATATTCATACATGCATTGCACACTTTGCCGAATTATGGTCTTGCAATTAAAGTCCAAAGCTCTTCCCAACACTGATCGGATCTCTTCTCCCTAATTCACCAGGTGAATCATTCAGTTTCTTTTTAACAAAGTATACTTTATTCAATCCTTTGAACATCCTCTGGCGATTCAGTGGTTTCTAACCATCAACATCTTTGAGGTTGCCATTGACCAGAAACTGATCTGGAATAGCCTCATAAATATAATGGCTACAAAAGCAGGTCAGAGGAAGCTTGTGACAAATAACTCATCTCCTGACCCCCCAAAGCCTGACAACCATCTACAAGGCACACGTTCAGGAATGTGATTGAATACTCCACATGTGCCTGGATGAGTGCAGCTCCAGTAACACCCAAGAAGCTTGATGCCATCCAGGACAAAGCAGCTGACTTGATTAGTACCATATCCACAAATTTTCACTCCCTACACCATTTTGCTCAGTAGCAGTAGTGAGTGACATCTCCAAGATGTGCAGCAGAAATTCACCAATGCTCCTCAGAAAGCACCTTCTAAACCCACAAGAACAATCGTCCAGAAAGACAAGGGTAGCAGATACATGGGATATTACCTGCAACTTTCCTTCTAAGCCACACACCATACTAACTTGGAAATACATCAAACTTAGAAGTCACATGACACCAGGTGACCTGACGAAAGAGCAGCGCTCTGAAAGCTTGTGATTTCATATAAATCTGTTGGGCTATAACCTGGTGTCATGTGACCTCTGACTTTGTCCACACCAATCCAGTAATGGCACCTCCACATTGTAGAAATATATCACCATTCCTTCAGTATTGTTGGTTCAAAATTGTCAAACTTCCTCCCCAACAACATTGTGGATCTACCTATTCTAAATGGACTGTAGTAGCTCAAGAAGGCAGCTCACCACTACCTTCTGAAGCAAATTTGGGATGGGAAATTAATGCTGACCCAGCCTGCAATGCCTACATTCCAATAATTGTTTTTTTAAAAAGACTCTTCACGGTCAATAACACCACCTCGTCTTCACTAACCATCCACTTGCCACAACTGGCAGCCTGAGAAAGTGTAAGAGTGCACACTGCAAGACTAGTTGTATTTTTCCTTTTTGTTCAAAAGTTAAAACTAAAATCTGGCCTTCAAGTGGGTTTAAACCTGGCCCCTCTAGTGGTGACCAAGTCACATGAGTCTGTGGCTGGGTAGAATTCAATTCATTTTCATATTCTAGGTATTTGTTTGACCATAAGTTAAGAGAAAGAGTTAAAAACATAACCATCTTATAAGTTCTGACAGTCATAACAAGGTACATTCTTCTTAAATGTATAGCAAAAGGTAGATAAGGCAATAAAAAGGCAAGCAGGTTTTGTCTCTTGAGGTTGAGAATGCAGAAGCTTCGAGCTAAAGCTAAACTTTACAAGAGTCTAGCTAAGTTGCAAATGGAGTGGCTTTGGACTACCACTGTAGGAAGAATTATAAAATTATCAAAAGGTAGTCCTTGAGCCTCATTTTATATATGTAATGGTCATTTGTCATCCTCCAAAGGCATCTTTCTCCATCATGTAATGTCCAGAGACAGGAAGAAATTCTAAATTGTTTGTTTTTAAGAAACTAGATTATCCTGCTTTTTAAATGAAAAATTAAATGATAAATGATTGCTTTCAAATGACTACTATTGAAAATAGAATGGGCAAGGTAGCTGCTTCAAGAAATTTCCAGTCATAGCCTGGGAAAAAAAAAATTCAGCCTCTCTCTGGAATGTCCCTCTTCTATTTGACTTAATGTTCCAGGCAAGCAAACATAAAGGAACCCAGATGTTTTGATTAGAAAACAAAATCCCAGCAGACTCACTATGTTTGACTTGTACTGAACAATTCCACCATTATCCAATACAAAATACAATGGTTTTGATGAAGCAAGATCGCATTCACCAACAAAAACAGAAATTGCTGGAAAAGCTCAGCAGGTCTAGCAGCATCCTTGAAGACAAATCAGAAGACATTTCGAGTCATGTGACCCTTTTTCAGAACTCATGATTGGAACAAATGCAATAGAGACTGAAGAACCAGGAGAACGGAATAGAGTCTTTACAGGAATGGGATGCGTGGATGTATAGTCCAGTAGCGGACATCGGTGGGTTTATAGTGGATTTTGGTGGCCATTCTGTCCCCAGAAATGGAAACAGATGTTGAGGAAGGGAGGGAGGAATCAAAGATGGACCGAGTGAACGTGAGAATCGGGTGTAAAATGGAAGTGAAATCAATAAATGTTTCCAATTCTGGACAAGAGAGGGAGGCAGCACCAATGATATCATCGATATATTGGAGAAAGAGTGATGGGTGAGGACCGGAATAGGACTGGAACAGGACTGGAACAAGGAATGTTCCACGTACCCCATGGAGAGACAGGCATAACAGGGGCCCATGCGAATACGCATGGCCCCTCTCTGACCTGAAGAAATGAGAGGAGTTAAAAGAGAAATTGTTGAGGGTGAGGACAAGTTTGACCAAGCAGAGGAGGATGGCGTTGGATGGAGACAGTTCAGGCCTTTGTTCCAAGTGGAGACCATCCTGGTGGAGATATATGTGCAAAAGGGATTTGATTGCACACCTATGGTAAAGAGGAGGTGGCTGCAGCCTGCAAACTGGAAAATCTGTAACTAGCGTACAGCATTGGAGGAATCACTGATGTAAGTGGGCAGGGGCCAGGGAAGAAAAGACCGAGTCAAGGCAGGAAGACATGAGTTCAATGGGGAAGGAACAGGCTAAAACAATGCCCAGACAGTCCTGTTTGTGAATTTTGGGAAGGAGGTAGAAGCGAGCTGTGCGGGCTGGGAGACTATCAACTTGGAGGCAGTGGTGGGGGAGATCACCAAATGGAATGAGGTTGTTGACCGTAGTAGACAAAATGACTTGATGTTCCAACATTGGCCATAGTCCACAGAGAGATCAGAGGAGGTATCTGAGAGCTGGTGCTCAGCCTCTACAATGTAGAGGTCAGTCTGCCAGACTACTACAACACCACCCTTTTTGGCAGGCTTAACAAGAAAGTCAGAGTTGCATCTGAGAGCATAGAGCGCAGTCAGTTCCCTGGAGGATAGGTTGAAATGTGTAAGAGCAGCAGAGAAGTTGAGGTAACCAATGTCATGTCGACAATTCTGAGTGAAAAGATTGAGTGCAGGTGAAAGGCTGGAGGGAAGGGTGCACATGGAGGGAGAATGTTGGAGGTGGGTGAAGGAGTCTGTGGGAGGGTGAGGGGACTCTTGCCCAAAGAAATGAGCATGGGGGTGAAGGCGACGGAAGAAGAGTTCAACATCATGTTGTGCCTGAAATTGATTAAGGTGGGGATGCACAGGGATAAAATGGAGACCTTTGCTGAATACAGAATGTTCGGTATTGGAGAGCCGAAGGTCAGAAAGGATAGTGAATACATGACAGAAGGTGCGGTTAGGGGAGGAGATGGAGTCAGAGGGAAAAGGAGGGGCGGAAGGTTCTCGAGGGTGGTAGGTATCTCTAAGCTGTTGCATCTTGTGTGCCTTGGATGAAGTGGTACTGGGGAGTGGTGCAGCCTTGGGTTAGCATGATGCGATGCTTTTGGAGAGAGGTTGAGAGTGTGTATATGATGATGCATGGCACTGAGTGTGGATCTCAGGATGTGGCAAGAGCAACTGTCTGTGGACTGTTGAACAAAACAGAGATACATATGATCCTGGTTGGATTCAAAGCACGAAGGATGAACCCTGAGTTAGAATCCACGTGAGGTAAGTGGCAGTCACTGAGGAATGTGATGTGGCTGTGGAAACGAAGTTTAGCAAATACCTGGTCAACAGACAGTGAAATTAGTATTGGTGGGGGAAGAAGAAAGATTGGAATGGAAATCCTGTCAGGGAGAGGAGCAGAGTTTCTTCGAGGTGGCCATGTCTAGACGAGAAATGGCAGTGAGCTAAATGCTAAATAAAAACCAAAAGAACTGCATATGCTGTAAATCAGCAACAAAAATAGAAATTGCTGGGAAAAAAAACTCACAGGTCTGACAGCTTCTATGGAGAGAAATCAGAGTTAATGTTTCAGGTTCGAGTGACCCTTCCTCAGAACTAAGATCACATTCATCTTGTTAACTGAGTGTTTTAACCTAAAATCACAGTCTTGTGACTGAAACTTCTTGCTTTCAAACAGCTTTAATTATACAGCTTTGACTCCTTTAAAAATCACACAACACCAGGTTATAGTCCAACAGGTTTATTTGAAGCAGTAGCTTTTGGAGCGCTGCTCCTTCATCAGGTGGTTGTGGATTCCTTTAGTCAGTCTGCAAGTAACACCAGAAGTAAACATACCATAAGTCACGGCCAATACTTGCTTAATCTTAATCTCACTCAAAAGTCTGCTTCTCAAAAGAATGCTGAGTTTCGCCTGCAAAGTGAATTACCAGTTTATAACTGCTGCACCTCCATCTGCAGTGTCACTGCCTCTGAGTTCCTGTGTGCACAGCCAGCTGAAAGGGCTTTCACTAAATATTATGTTAATAGATTCTCCACTTCATGTGGGTTAATGCCAATACTTTCATTTCAAGTAAGCTGTAAATTGTAACTTCTCCCCCTCCATTACTCTTTGTTTCTTCCTTGAATGTGTGGATGTGTGAATTTGTGTTGTGAACAATTTCCCTGGGTTTTGAAAGCATCAATAAAGCATCCTTTATTTTAACTTTGAAGGATTGTTTGCGGGTCATTTTTAAACTGGACTTCACAGAGATGGCTTGGAGAAACATATCATTGTCCGTTTTTAAAAGAGAGAAGAAAATAGTAGAATAGATTACAAACCACCTCCATTACGCAGAGAAAGACAGTAAAAATGATTCAATTCACCTCTCCCTTTCATCAATTGCAATGAGAATGATGAATTTCCAATCAGTTGTCCTGTCAGCGTCATCAGGTAATTTCAGGAAGGAGTAGCATGAGGTGTGGATGGAGGCTGACCAACATAACTGTAGAGTCATAGAGTTATACAGGACGGAAACAGACCCTTCGGTCCAACTTGTCTGTGCTGACCAAACAACCAAATCTGACCTACTCCCATTTGCCAGCACCCGGCCCATATCCCTCCAAAATATTCCTATTCACAGATCCATCCAGGCACCTTGTAAATGTTGTAATTGTACCAGCCTCCACCACTTCCTCTGGCAGCTCATTCCATACACACACCACCCTCTGCATAAAAAAGTTACCCCTCGGGTCCTCTTAAAATTTTACCCTTTCACCTCAAACCTATGTCTTCTAGTTTTGATTCCCCTACCCTGGAAAAAAGACCTTGGCTATTCACCCTATCACTGCCCCTCTTGATTTTATAAACCTCTGTAAGGTCACCCCTAAGCCTCCGACACTCCAGGGAAAATAGCCCCAGCCTATTCAGACTCTCCCTATAACTCAAACCCTCAAGTCCCAGCAATTTTCTTGTAAATCTTTGTTGCACCCTCTCAAGTTGAACAACATCTTTCCTATAGAAGGGCGATGAGAGTTGTATATGGTATTCCAAAAGTGGCCTCAATAATGTCCTGTGCAGCCGCAACATGACACCCCAACTTCCATATTCACTGTTCTGATCAATGTAGAAAAGCATGCCAAATGCCTTCCCCACCACCCTGTCTACCTGCAACTCCACTTTCATGGAACTATACACCTGCACCCTCAGGTCTTTTTGTTCAGCAAAACTCATCACTGCCATATGTTAACTCAATAAATCCTGCCCTGGTATACCTTGTCAAAATACAACACCTCACATTTATCAAAATAAGCTCCATCTGCCAGTTCTCGACCCATTGGCCCATCTGTCCCATTGTGCTCTGAGATATTCTTCTTCACCCTACACTGCATCATCAATTTTGGTGTCATCACCCCCTTTCTCCCTTTGCAGGAATAAAGCAGAGAAAAAAGGGTGGCCAACTGACTACCATGAAACAAGTTGTTATTTAAATAATACAATAATAGCAGATTAAGATAAAATTGACAGAATCTTTGGCAACATTTTGCCAGCGAAACAAGGGCTATGTTCCCTGGTGTATTCTTGTGTTGTTTTCTTTAACATTGAGTTATCACTCTCACACTCAACTGGTAACTAGAGTAGATTCAATTTACTTGAAAATCTCAAACAATTTGTAAATGGCCAATTGATAACCTACATCTACAGAGCAACCAATGTACAAAATCCTAGTCTAGCAAGCTGCTGCTTGCAGTCTTCATGACTGCTTTGTAGGCTTAAACATCCTTGTCCTTGATTCATGAGCATACTCAGGTTTTAAAGTGATACAACTTTTAAAACAATAATAAAACATCTCCTTTTTCCTCCGCAAAAGAAACCTGCCCAAAATGTGAAAATACGCACATATTAGGTAATTGCAAAGCTATTTGCAGAGAAACAAGAATTATAAATTTATGTATTTAAGAGAGACTGAGTTTTTCTAATGTGTTGGTTGTTTGACAATTCTTCTGGAGATTTAAACTTCCCACTTCGTTGTTTTCTACTTTTCATATGTAGGTCTCTTGGTTGTTGTTAGAGCTTAGTTGGCTGTTGTCAGGATAATCCTCCACAACTTTATTATCCAAGTGCTTTTTGTATGTGTTCCATTCACATTAGCCAAGAACTCTGGAGGTATCCCTTGTCACCCACAACTTAGTTCTGAAGTTCTGGATGGGAAACATTGATGGAACCTCGGGGTTGCACAGAATGTAAGCACAATGATACCTCCCTGGATAGCAGGTACACATCTTGCCACGCTCAGAACCTGGGCAAGATTCCCCAATTTGTTACAGTTCCCAATGAGATATCCAAATCATAATCTCCTTGGTGAAGGCTGATAAACTGATTTTTTTGACTGCTTCCTGAGTTGATCACAAGGTTAATTTCAAAACACATCGCTTCTCTTGTGGATGCATTTCTCCCAGATCCAAATGAATGCATGTTGTAACCAGATTTTCTCAAGTTTACAGAGTTAGTTTATTAATTACTAACCACAAGAAGAATTAGTAATGCAGCACACATGCATACAAATTAGAAATAAGAGGTGGAGCCAAAAGGATAAAAGTTTAAAAAGAAAACAAATAAGTCTTTAAAGTACTTGCGAGGAGTGGATAGTTAGAAGTTGTAGTTGTTGCAATGATGGTGTAAGCAGGTATAATCTGTTCTTGTTTTGTAAGATTGTATGTGTGAACATATTCCAGAGGGCTGGGATGTTCAGATTATTGATCGCATTACTAATGGATGTGAAATAGATTCCTGATTGTCAAGGTCAAGAAAGCTGATCCTACTGGTTATTCTGGCCCCTGCTGGTTTCTCCCCCACCTGCTGTCTTCCACCCACTGTTCACTTCTCACCAGTTACTCCCTGACTGCAGCCACCTACCCCTGAAGGGTTTTGGGAACTTATATCAGAACTCAGACCTGCCAGAGGGAAACAGAATGTTTCCTCCTATCTAATTAATTTCCCTTACCTACCATTCTGTAAACCTCTGGTGAGCCTGGATCATTCTGCCACTGTGTTCACACAAGTCTCAGCTGCGCTTCCATTTTTGCTGCCAGGGTGCTGCATCCTATTGTAGTCTTCAGTTACATGTCTGGAATGAGGTTTCTTTCAAAGCAAATCTGTGTTCTTTTGCACTGTATAACTTGCAAAGATCTTGAAATGCAACAGCTTTGCCATGGGAGCAACAGATCTCATTTCCCACACGGTTTGCTTGCTATCTGCATCTTGATTCTGTACCTGTGCTGGTAACTGCACCAAATGCCTGCAGATGTTGTTGTCCGGCTACAATGGCTTCATAGTTTCTGCTGTCTTTTATCAGTGTGGTGATGCCACATTCCTTTCCCTTCAAGGGGATTTAAAAAGATGTTCTAGGTATTGAAACTAGAACCAGAACCATTATCTGCTCAGGCAGCTTTGTCTTTAAGAAACAATATCCTTTACCCTTGTCCTTGGAGTCCTCAAAGCTGCAGGTCAGGCAGTATCATCCTGACCCTTGGCTCATCCGCAGATTTAACAACAACTTATATGCTGAGTCTAAAACTGAACTCGAGTGTATGGGGGTGGTCACCATTGTAAAATGTTGCCATCATTCACTCTAAAGATTAGGCTGGTCTTAAACTTGCATGCATTTTTGCAGCACGGCCTGTATCAGCTGCTTGGTTCCTTGCCCATAGTTGTAAGATGCTGATAAATAAAACATTAAAGAGGATCACAAATGAGTATTTTAACTGAGGAAGAATAAAGGAGACAACTGGATACATCTTATAGTAAACTAAGATACCAGTGATTGAATCCTTGGGAGCAATCCTATGTGTAAGTTCTCAACAATAGAGTTAAGGACAAAACAAAATTGTCATTTGACATAATTTTAAAGCAAACAAGGTAGTTTCCATTGTCCTACCAGACCATATGGCTGCTGTCTTATTACAGAGAGAAGATTGGTGGTGGTTTTATCTGAGGGCCTAAAGGGAAGAGGTTGAGAAGGAGAATCCTTCATGGTAACCTCAGTGAGGGAAATAGTTGAACTCTTACAGTTGGAATCACTGTGTACTGCAATCCCACTGGCCAGCCAACTGAACAAACCAATCTGTAGAAATTGATTTTGTCCAGCAGCACTAACCTGGCAGGATCACATCATCTGTCCATTATATGCCTTCTTTGGGTGGAAGACTCAACAGCCTGAATATACCACCTCAATTCAACAACAGCATGTGGAAAAAATCTTTTACAAAATGAGGAATTAAGATCTGAAAAGTGCTGCTTGACATTGTGGTTGAGGCAGATTCAAAAGGGAATTGGATAAGAACTTGAACAGAAAAACATTGTAGAGTTATGAGGTTGTTGTGGGATGAGATGAGTTGCTCATTATAGACAGTCTGCATGGACACGACAGGATAAATGTCCTTTTTTCTGCTATAATCATTCAATAGTTCTATGGTATTCAATTCCATTCATTTTAATGGAATTGAATACTAGCAGAGCTTTTGGTATAGAGATTCAATATTTTCTTTAAAGCTAGATTTCTACCACTTACAGTTCATATTAAATTTAGGAATTTAGATCAGAGTAGTGCTGGAAAAGCACAGCATGTCAGGCAGCATCTGAGGAGCAGGAAACTTGACATTTCGGGCAAAAGCCCTTCATCAGGAATAGAGGAAGGAAGCCTCCAGGGTGGAGAGAGAAAAAAAAAGGAATGTTTGTTGAATGTGTTAGGAAAAATAATTATCGCAAAGGATAAATATGACATAATTCTGGAAATCATACAAGCATCTTCAGGATTAGATTGCTTAACGCAGGAAAATCAATTCAAAAAAATTGCTGGGAACTGTGAAATGAGAGTTTCAAGGCTTAGAAGGCAGGAAGCAAGATGATGCATAAACAGAATGAATTAACTGCTTAGGAACTTTGATAAATACAGTGATAGATTGTGAATTTGATTGGATTACAAATATTTTAATCTTGCTGACTAAAAGGGAACTTTGAATTTGTGAGGAGATATCCTGCATGTGACATAATCCTGGCTTTGCACACTGGGCCATCTGTGGCCCATTCTTTGCTTGTTATTCCCAGCCTCTGTTGGTTCCTCCTTCACGGACGGGTTGGACCGAAGGGTCTGTTTCCATGCTGTACATCTCTATGACCTGCTGTCTACTCCCCACTGCTCACTTTTCACCAGTTACTCCCTGACTTCAGCCACCTACTCCTCACTGCCCACTCTGCCAATTTCTCACACTCTCCTTAGCTATCGTTCATTCCCATTTCTAGTCCCTCCTGCTTCTAGCTACCCACTTACACCATGCAATCCCTACCATACACTCTGCCACTTCTTCTGACTGCCTTGGAAGCCACACCACTTCCTTTGTACTCCCTCTATTATTTTGCTGTGCACTCCCTGTTATCAGCTTTATCACTTACTCTGATTTCTGCTCCCTTCTGGTATTTTTGCTGCTCCCTACACTATTTCCAAACAGCTGCCCACTTCCTGTTCTGCTCTCTTGTGCTTACTTCACCAACTCAATCTACCACACATTCCACTCCCACAGTGTTGTCTGCTTTGCCACTCCATTCAGTTTCACTCACTCCAGCCCTCTGCTGTCTTTACCTCTCCCTTTCACCGTCCACACCTCAGTCCCTACCATCTGCACTCCCACTCCCTTTGCTGCTTATTCCTGCCATCACTCAAGTGGGATGGAGCAATAGGAAAGCAGCAGCGGGTAGTGAACAGCATTGGTGGAGTACAAGGAAGCTGAAAGGAGGAGGAAGCCCAAAGGAGCAACGGAGACAGTGGTGGAATGCAAAGGGAGAGCTGGAAAATGAGAGAGAGCACTGAAGAGAGTCAGGAAAGAAATGGAACAGCAAGCAGAGTGATCTAGCTGGGAGAAATGATGTGTTGGCAGCAGGCAACCAATGAGCAAAGAGGATGATGGGGCAGGAAGGAACGATGAAAGGACTGGATGGTTTGAGAGAGTGAGAAACATTTTGGTACTTCCATCCTGTCTTTGTTTGATCTGGACCAAACTGGACCAAACTGTTTTACTGTACACAGCTGTCTGGCACTTCTCTAATAATGACGCCACAGACACTGCAACTGTGCATGGGCGTTTGCACCTTCTTTAGTTGTGGTATCAGTGTGTGCATTTCAAAAATCACAGTTACAGGAAAGAAATTATTAGGTGAGAATAAAGTGAATTTTCTTCAATTGGAATGACATGATAATATTCAAGTGGGCTTTGTCATGGAGGTGGCCTGACATGATTAAAATTGAGAAGTCAGGAAACAACATTTAAGATTTGCCAATGATGTCAGCCTGGAGAGTACAGACATTTAGGAAATATTGCAGGAGTGCATCAAGTCACTCAGACTGGGTAGAGAGGTGATCTTTACATTGTAAAAAATGTTTAAAAGTACTATATTTTGAAATTAAAATGAGAGGAGAAGAAGAGAGACCAAGACTAGAAGGACCTTAGTCATTCCTGAAACACTGAATTGTTATATAAAGGGATATACATTGCTCAGTGACTGATTCAAATGAATTACACAACAAGATTTCATATTTTAAGTCCTCACTGTAACAAAATAAGTAAAATCAGTGTTGAATAGACCCCATTAGATAGTCGGCAATTAATAAACTTTGCTATAGAAAAACTAAACAACTTCTTAACACAACCAAAAACCCATTCCATATTCATACATGCATTGCACACTTTGCCGAATTATGGTCTTGCAATTAAAGTCCAAAGCTCTTCCCAACACTGATCGGATCTCTTCTCCCTAATTCACCAGGTGAATCATTCAGTTTCTTTTTAACAAAGTATACTTTATTCAATCCTTTGAACATCCTCTGGCGATTCAGTGGTTTCTAACCATCAACATCTTTGAGGTTGCCATTGACCAGAAACTGATCTGGAATAGCCTCATAAATATAATGGCTACAAAAGCAGGTCAGAGGAAGCTTGTGACAAATAACTCATCTCCTGACCCCCCAAAGCCTGACAACCATCTACAAGGCACACGTTCAGGAATGTGATTGAATACTCCACATGTGCCTGGATGAGTGCAGCTCCAGTAACACCCAAGAAGCTTGATGCCATCCAGGACAAAGCAGCTGACTTGATTAGTACCATATCCACAAATTTTCACTCCCTACACCATTTTGCTCAGTAGCAGTAGTGAGTGACATCTCCAAGATGTGCAGCAGAAATTCACCAATGCTCCTCAGAAAGCACCTTCTAAACCCACAAGAACAATCGTCCAGAAAGACAAGGGTAGCAGATACATGGGATATTACCTGCAACTTTCCTTCTAAGCCACACACCATACTAACTTGGAAATACATCAAACTTAGAAGTCACATGACACCAGGTGACCTGACGAAAGAGCAGCGCTCTGAAAGCTTGTGATTTCATATAAATCTGTTGGGCTATAACCTGGTGTCATGTGACCTCTGACTTTGTCCACACCAATCCAGTAATGGCACCTCCACATTGTAGAAATATATCACCATTCCTTCAGTATTGTTGGTTCAAAATTGTCAAACTTCCTCCCCAACAACATTGTGGATCTACCTATTCTAAATGGACTGTAGTAGCTCAAGAAGGCAGCTCACCACTACCTTCTGAAGCAAATTTGGGATGGGAAATTAATGCTGACCCAGCCTGCAATGCCTACATTCCAATAATTGTTTTTTTAAAAAGACTCTTCACGGTCAATAACACCACCTCGTCTTCACTAACCATCCACTTGCCACAACTGGCAGCCTGAGAAAGTGTAAGAGTGCACACTGCAAGACTAGTTGTATTTTTCCTTTTTGTTCAAAAGTTAAAACTAAAATCTGGCCTTCAAGTGGGTTTAAACCTGGCCCCTCTAGTGGTGACCAAGTCACATGAGTCTGTGGCTGGGTAGAATTCAATTCATTTTCATATTCTAGGTATTTGTTTGACCATAAGTTAAGAGAAAGAGTTAAAAACATAACCATCTTATAAGTTCTGACAGTCATAACAAGGTACATTCTTCTTAAATGTATAGCAAAAGGTAGATAAGGCAATAAAAAGGCAAGCAGGTTTTGTCTCTTGAGGTTGAGAATGCAGAAGCTTCGAGCTAAAGCTAAACTTTACAAGAGTCTAGCTAAGTTGCAAATGGAGTGGCTTTGGACTACCACTGTAGGAAGAATTATAAAATTATCAAAAGGTAGTCCTTGAGCCTCATTTTATATATGTAATGGTCATTTGTCATCCTCCAAAGGCATCTTTCTCCATCATGTAATGTCCAGAGACAGGAAGAAATTCTAAATTGTTTGTTTTTAAGAAACTAGATTATCCTGCTTTTTAAATGAAAAATTAAATGATAAATGATTGCTTTCAAATGACTACTATTGAAAATAGAATGGGCAAGGTAGCTGCTTCAAGAAATTTCCAGTCATAGCCTGGGAAAAAAAAAATTCAGCCTCTCTCTGGAATGTCCCTCTTCTATTTGACTTAATGTTCCAGGCAAGCAAACATAAAGGAACCCAGATGTTTTGATTAGAAAACAAAATCCCAGCAGACTCACTATGTTTGACTTGTACTGAACAATTCCACCATTATCCAATACAAAATACAATGGTTTTGATGAAGCAAGATCGCATTCACCAACAAAAACAGAAATTGCTGGAAAAGCTCAGCAGGTCTAGCAGCATCCTTGAAGACAAATCAGAAGACATTTCGAGTCATGTGACCCTTTTTCAGAACTCATGATTGGAACAAATGCAATAGAGACTGAAGAACCAGGAGAACGGAATAGAGTCTTTACAGGAATGGGATGCGTGGATGTATAGTCCAGTAGCGGACATCGGTGGGTTTATAGTGGATTTTGGTGGCCATTCTGTCCCCAGAAATGGAAACAGATGTTGAGGAAGGGAGGGAGGAATCAAAGATGGACCGAGTGAACGTGAGAATCGGGTGTAAAATGGAAGTGAAATCAATAAATGTTTCCAATTCTGGACAAGAGAGGGAGGCAGCACCAATGATATCATCGATATATTGGAGAAAGAGTGATGGGTGAGGACCGGAATAGGACTGGAACAGGACTGGAACAAGGAATGTTCCACGTACCCCATGGAGAGACAGGCATAACAGGGGCCCATGCGAATACGCATGGCCCCTCTCTGACCTGAAGAAATGAGAGGAGTTAAAAGAGAAATTGTTGAGGGTGAGGACAAGTTTGACCAAGCAGAGGAGGATGGCGTTGGATGGAGACAGTTCAGGCCTTTGTTCCAAGTGGAGACCATCCTGGTGGAGATATATGTGCAAAAGGGATTTGATTGCACACCTATGGTAAAGAGGAGGTGGCTGCAGCCTGCAAACTGGAAAATCTGTAACTAGCGTACAGCATTGGAGGAATCACTGATGTAAGTGGGCAGGGGCCAGGGAAGAAAAGACCGAGTCAAGGCAGGAAGACATGAGTTCAATGGGGAAGGAACAGGCTAAAACAATGCCCAGACAGTCCTGTTTGTGAATTTTGGGAAGGAGGTAGAAGCGAGCTGTGCGGGCTGGGAGACTATCAACTTGGAGGCAGTGGTGGGGGAGATCACCAAATGGAATGAGGTTGTTGACCGTAGTAGACAAAATGACTTGATGTTCCAACATTGGCCATAGTCCACAGAGAGATCAGAGGAGGTATCTGAGAGCTGGTGCTCAGCCTCTGCAATGTAGAGGTCAGTCTGCCAGACTACTACAACACCACCCTTTTTGGCAGGCTTAACAAGAAAGTCAGAGTTGCATCTGAGAGCATAGAGCGCAGTCAGTTCCCTGGAGGATAGGTTGAAATGTGTAAGAGCAGCAGAGAAGTTGAGGTAACCAATGTCATGTCGACAATTCTGAGTGAAAAGATTGAGTGCAGGTGAAAGGCTGGAGGGAAGGGTGCACATGGAGGGAGAATGTTGGAGGTGGGTGAAGGAGTCTGTGGGAGGGTGAGGGGACTCTTGCCCAAAGAAATGAGCATGGGGGTGAAGGCGACGGAAGAAGAGTTCAACATCATGTTGTGCCTGAAATTGATTAAGGTGGGGATGCACAGGGATAAAATGGAGACCTTTGCTGAATACAGAATGTTCGGTATTGGAGAGCCGAAGGTCAGAAAGGATAGTGAATACATGACAGAAGGTGCGGTTAGGGGAGGAGATGGAGTCAGAGGGAAAAGGAGGGGCGGAAGGTTCTCGAGGGTGGTAGGTATCTCTAAGCTGTTGCATCTTGTGTGCCTTGGATGAAGTGGTACTGGGGAGTGGTGCAGCCTTGGGTTAGCATGATGCGATGCTTTTGGAGAGAGGTTGAGAGTGTGTATATGATGATGCATGGCACTGAGTGTGGATCTCAGGATGTGGCAAGAGCAACTGTCTGTGGACTGTTGAACAAAACAGAGATACATATGATCCTGGTTGGATTCAAAGCACGAAGGATGAACCCTGAGTTAGAATCCACGTGAGGTAAGTGGCAGTCACTGAGGAATGTGATGTGGCTGTGGAAACGAAGTTTAGCAAATACCTGGTCAACAGACAGTGAAATTAGTATTGGTGGGGGAAGAAGAAAGATTGGAATGGAAATCCTGTCAGGGAGAGGAGCAGAGTTTCTTCGAGGTGGCCATGTCTAGACGAGAAATGGCAGTGAGCTAAATGCTAAATAAAAACCAAAAGAACTGCATATGCTGTAAATCAGCAACAAAAATAGAAATTGCTGGGAAAAAAAACTCACAGGTCTGACAGCTTCTATGGAGAGAAATCAGAGTTAATGTTTCAGGTTCGAGTGACCCTTCCTCAGAACTAAGATCACATTCATCTTGTTAACTGAGTGTTTTAACCTAAAATCACAGTCTTGTGACTGAAACTTCTTGCTTTCAAACAGCTTTAATTATACAGCTTTGACTCCTTTAAAAATCACACAACACCAGGTTATAGTCCAACAGGTTTATTTGAAGCAGTAGCTTTTGGAGCGCTGCTCCTTCATCAGGTGGTTGTGGATTCCTTTAGTCAGTCTGCAAGTAACACCAGAAGTAAACATACCATAAGTCACGGCCAATACTTGCTTAATCTTAATCTCACTCAAAAGTCTGCTTCTCAAAAGAATGCTGAGTTTCGCCTGCAAAGTGAATTACCAGTTTATAACTGCTGCACCTCCATCTGCAGTGTCACTGCCTCTGAGTTCCTGTGTGCACAGCCAGCTGAAAGGGCTTTCACTAAATATTATGTTAATAGATTCTCCACTTCATGTGGGTTAATGCCAATACTTTCATTTCAAGTAAGCTGTAAATTGTAACTTCTCCCCCTCCATTACTCTTTGTTTCTTCCTTGAATGTGTGGATGTGTGAATTTGTGTTGTGAACAATTTCCCTGGGTTTTGAAAGCATCAATAAAGCATCCTTTATTTTAACTTTGAAGGATTGTTTGCGGGTCATTTTTAAACTGGACTTCACAGAGATGGCTTGGAGAAACATATCATTGTCCGTTTTTAAAAGAGAGAAGAAAATAGTAGAATAGATTACAAACCACCTCCATTACGCAGAGAAAGACAGTAAAAATGATTCAATTCACCTCTCCCTTTCATCAATTGCAATGAGAATGATGAATTTCCAATCAGTTGTCCTGTCAGCGTCATCAGGTAATTTCAGGAAGGAGTAGCATGAGGTGTGGATGGAGGCTGACCAACATAACTGTAGAGTCATAGAGTTATACAGGACGGAAACAGACCCTTCGGTCCAACTTGTCTGTGCTGACCAAACAACCAAATCTGACCTACTCCCATTTGCCAGCACCCGGCCCATATCCCTCCAAAATATTCCTATTCACAGATCCATCCAGGCACCTTGTAAATGTTGTAATTGTACCAGCCTCCACCACTTCCTCTGGCAGCTCATTCCATACACACACCACCCTCTGCATAAAAAAGTTACCCCTCGGGTCCTCTTAAAATTTTACCCTTTCACCTCAAACCTATGTCTTCTAGTTTTGATTCCCCTACCCTGGAAAAAAGACCTTGGCTATTCACCCTATCACTGCCCCTCTTGATTTTATAAACCTCTGTAAGGTCACCCCTAAGCCTCCGACACTCCAGGGAAAATAGCCCCAGCCTATTCAGACTCTCCCTATAACTCAAACCCTCAAGTCCCAGCAATTTTCTTGTAAATCTTTGTTGCACCCTCTCAAGTTGAACAACATCTTTCCTATAGAAGGGCGATGAGAGTTGTATATGGTATTCCAAAAGTGGCCTCAATAATGTCCTGTGCAGCCGCAACATGACACCCCAACTTCCATATTCACTGTTCTGATCAATGTAGAAAAGCATGCCAAATGCCTTCCCCACCACCCTGTCTACCTGCAACTCCACTTTCATGGAACTATACACCTGCACCCTCAGGTCTTTTTGTTCAGCAAAACTCATCACTGCCATATGTTAACTCAATAAATCCTGCCCTGGTATACCTTGTCAAAATACAACACCTCACATTTATCAAAATAAGCTCCATCTGCCAGTTCTCGACCCATTGGCCCATCTGTCCCATTGTGCTCTGAGATATTCTTCTTCACCCTACACTGCATCATCAATTTTGGTGTCATCTGCAAACTTATTAACTATACCTGCTATATTCCCATCCAAACTATTTATATAAGTGACAAGAAGCAATGGGCCCAGCGCCAATCCTTGTGGCACACTGCTGGGCACAGGCCTCCAACCCTCTACCTGCACCCTCTGTCTCCGACTTCATGCCTATTTTGTCTCCAGTTGGCTAGCTCTCCTGAATCCCATGTGATCGAGCATTACCACTTCATCTATCATGCAGAAACTTGTCAAATGCTTTGCTGAAGTCCATATTGACAGCGTCTGCCATTCTGCCTTTATTAATCTTCTTTGTTACCTCTTCAAAAAACTCAATCAAGTTAGTGGGACATGATTTCCCATGCACACAATGAGTTTTGCCCTGCTCATCAGAAGCCAACTTCACCCCACCTGCTTCAAAATACATTGGGCGACACGGCGGCACAGTGGTTAGCACTGCTGCCTCACAGCGCCAGAGACCCGGATTTAATTCCCACCTCAGGCGACTCTCTGTGTGGAGTTTGCACATTCTCCCCGTGTCTGCGTGGGTTTCCTCCGGGTGCTCCGGTTTCCTCCCACAGTCCAAATAATGTGCAGGTTAGGTGAATTGGCCATGCTAAATTGCCCATAGTGTTAGGTGAAGGGGTAAATGTAGGGGAATGGGTCTGGGTGGGTGTGCTTCAGCGGGTCGATGTTGACTTGTTGGGCCGAAGGGCCTGTTTCCACACTGTAAGTAATCTAAAAAAGTAATCTAATCTAATAATATACATATTCAAGGGGCTTATCATCTGATTTCAGCTGTCACTTAATACGCCTAAAAATCCAATAATTTTAGAAGTGGGATCAACAAAGAGGGTTGTTTTTTGTGCAGATTGGGAGCAAATAGACATACTGCTACTTTGGCCCTTTTAGCTGCTTTAAACTCCAAAACTAGTCCGAATGTATTGACTTTGATCCCAATTTCATTGCACAATGTGTTGTTGAACTTCTGCAATTTTTTTCAAAGAGCTACTATTGAAACAAAATCTGTACATTCCTCTTGAAAAGGAAATTAGGCATTTGTTAGAGAAAAGGAGAATGGGAAAGGCTATGATGAGCTACAAGACAGTTTGACTTAGTTTAAGTGACTTGTAAAGACAAACACTGGCATGGTCAAGATCTGCAGTCCTCACTTTCTCCATGGTCAAGATGAACCAAGTATATCTGTATAATAACATTCAATGAATATATGACTCCCTAAATTTTTGACCAAGTGATATATTAGCGTATAAAAGATGTTGACATGTCAGTCAATGGCATGTTAGTGATTAATTCATCTGTAGAATGACATAACGATACACATTAGAAATTATTTGACACTCATACAGCCATCAAAATGAAGCTCAATAAAGATAAATGTGTATCGTAAATGTCATGGCGCTTTCAATTATTAGCAGCATCGTTAAGTCTGAAATATTGAGCACGTCATGTTCACAGTCTAAGAATGACAATTATTAGAATCTCCTTGACATGGTCAATAATCATGGTACACTCAGACCAAATCAGGAATTCGTGAGGTAGCACAAGTAAATGGAAAGGAATTGCTGAACAGATATAAATTTGTGGAATGGGAATTGGTCTATCTCTGTACACCCAAACTGGGAAGAGAAATCAGAGCCTCTGGGTCTATATACTTACAAAAAAATAAAATCCAAAATGGCTAAAGACATGCGGGCCTTTATAGCTAGTGGACTAAAACATTGGGAAATAGAATCTATATAAAATTCTAGTTATGCCACAGAATACTGTGAAGGGTTCTGACACTGCACCATAGAAATGATAGTTTGGGGTTACAGAGAGTGTAGTATAAAGATAACTGGACTACAGGGATTAAGTTACGTGAAGAGACAAACTAAGAGTCCCAGGAACTTAGTTAAGGGATGACTTGATAGAAGTTTTCAAAATATGAAGTTTAATAGATTTGTAGATAGTGACAAATTATTTCCACTGATGTGATCTGTAGGTCTAAGGAGAATATTCTAAAAATTAGAGGCAGATATTTTAGGAGTGAAATGAGGGAACATTTCTACACTGTGTGACCAGGTAAGGAGGGGTGAATCAGATCCCTTCTTTCAACCTCATTGGTTGTAATGTTCTTTTGATTATGCAACTGTACCTCACTCCAATTATAATGTCATCAGTTAGATCCCTAACATTAAGAAGGAGCCAATAATAAGATTTGCTTGAATGAGAAGAAGAGAATTTTTTTCCTTATAACCTTGAAAGTAATAATAAAGATGCAACATGAAACATGCACACACAAACAGAAATAAAAAGTTAAAAAGGGAATAGTATACAATAGAAAAAAAAATGAAAGAAATGCAATTTAAAGTCCTTAGGGTGTTCTTGATGTGTTAGATCATAACTGCAATCACAGTTTGCTAGGGATATATGGATCAATAGCAACTATGAATATTGTAGATATCTTTGAGTTTCCAGTGCTGGAGTTTCCCTCCAGCTTTCATTATCACCAGGTGCTTCATCCTTGGAGAGGGTCTGAGAGGGGAGAGAGAGAGAGAAAGAGAGGTAGACTTCTTCAGATCCAGTTACAAATCAATCTCTGCTACATTTGCCAAAAGCAGCTGTGTAAAATACCATTGTGTTGTGTATTCCAGTGTCTGAGTTCCATGTTTTCAAGTTAGATAATTGCAGGTGATTTTATCTCTAACTTGAACTTGCCATAAAAGTGTAAATCAAACAGGAGATCGACCTGGTTGACTGATTTTAGACTCAACAAAATGTTAATTTCAGCTCAGGTTCAGGTTTTTGTTATTGATGGTTTAAATAATGAAGCTCAGCTCAACCTTCAGTCAGGTGATACTCTGGCCACTTTTATGTCACTTTTTGTATTCCTCTTTGAAACTATTTCAGTCCTTGAAAGTCCTAGATATTAAAATCAAATGTTAGAAGTTATAAAGTACATATTTTACCACTTTGATGACAACAAAAGGATAGCAAGCATTTAGAACTCTTAATTGTGGTTAATTTTAAATCTGAGATTGTTGGTTTCTTCAGTTTTTGGTTTATTAAGGGGCAAAGGCAGATATGTGGGGTGACGTTGCAGATCTGCCATTAACTTATTGAATGGCAAAATATGTTTCCACTAAATGGACTATAACTATTCCTTTGTCCCTATGTTGTCAATATAAGAAAAGAAGATAAACCAAAAACAGAAATGTGAATTGAGGGTATCATTTACCAATGGCATATGTGTGTTCAGTAATAACTCTGAATCAATTGCAAATGATCATAATATAAAAGCTGGTGAACCCAGAGTACAAACACCAATGAAATGTCCCTGTTAGTATGATACCGCAATCCATCCACAAGGTGTAATTAGTGCTTTGATTTTGTTGTAGTAGTAATGGTGAAACGACTGCCACTGACCTAATAAAAGAATAAATTTCACAGCAACTTCACAAGCACAAATATATGTGGAAATCGGGAAGTTACTGTCTCAGGCCCAAATGTTTGTATGTGGATTGGATGAACAGAGGCAGTAGAAGTGGCTCAGTGGGCGGCACCGAGGCTCAGTGGTTAGCACTGCTGCCTCACAACGCCATGGACCTGCGTTCAATTCCTGCCTCAGGCAAATGTCTGTGTGAGTTTGCACATTCTCCCCATGTCTGCGTGGGTTTCCTCCCACAGTCCAAAGGTGTGCAGGTTAGGTGAATTGGCCATTCTAAATTGCCTATAGTTTTTAGGTGCATTGGTCAGGGGTGAATGTAGGGGAATGGTTCTGGGTGGGTTACTCTTCAGAGGGTCGGTGTGGACTTGTTGGGCTGAAAGGTCTGTTTCCACACTGTAGGGAATCAAATCAACTCAATGCCTAGCTCTGCAAAATTAACCTTTAACAATGGCTGCCAATTCTCTCCATCTTCGATCTTGGGAAGCCAGGGTAGATTTGGACCAGGCAAAGTGAGAAAAGCTGAGGAGATAGTTGCATTCTGAGGCACTATAGCATGATATATATGAACAAATAAAACATAAAACATTCCTTCAGTCCTTATCCCTCACACCCTACTCGCTCACATTCTCATGGCCCATCCTTGCTAATAATTTTAACCCATGCCCTTCTACCCATTCCCATGAGCCTTCATAGCCCTTTAATGTCCATGTATTGATATCCCAGAGCCATTGTGTCCCTCCGGTACATTAGTGCCTATTTTCAATCACTACCTTTTTCCCTTCACCCACTATGCCAACTCAGCTAGCAACCACAAGTACCTTTACACAGAGGAGAATAAGATAAAATTCTATTACTTGAAGTTCTATATTACAGAGTGCAATCTATTAAGAGTAACCATATTCATGAAAATACATATTGATAGGTCTTGATAGCTTTAAGACTTCTTTCCTAGGAAAGACTTGGTATTTCCTAGCTGTTTGACAGCTCTATTTTCTTTATTCATTCATGGGATGAGGGAAGCACTAGATAGGCCAGCATTTATTGCCCATCCCTAATTTCCCAGAGAGCAGTTAAGAGTCAACCACATTGCTATGGGTCTAGAATTACATGTAGGCCAGACCAGGTGAGGATGGCAGTTTCCTTCCCTCAAGGACATTAGTGAAAAAGATGGGTTTATCCTGACAATCGACAGGGAATTCACGGTCATCATTATACTCTTAAATCCAGATATTTTTTGGTTGAATTCAAATTCTACTGTCTGCCCTGGCAGGATTCAAACTCAGGTCCCGAGAACATTATCTGGGTCTCTGGATTAATAGTCTAGCGATAATGCTACCGGGCCATCACCTCCCCCAGTTTGAAAGTTCTTGACAAATTTGACACTTCATGACAGGCTCATGGACTTGTTGACTAGTTTGACAGTTCCTGACAAGTTCAAAGCTTTTTGAAAAGCTTGACACTTTTTGACAGATCCTGCATGTCCTTGTCAGGTTTGACACTTTTTGGCACTAAGATCGCACACATGACCCCACCCAAGGATGTTATAGGATTATATTCACAGGGTTACCTCAGCTCTCCAAAGGATGTGCTATTAATCCAAAACAATTGAACTATGAACTGCACTGCTCTCATTATCTAATCTCCACACCCTACATTCCAGACCACAGGTACTCCAGGGTCAGACTTTGATTGGAGTATATAATAATTTAAACGGCCATCTATCTTTGCAAATGGTATATGTATAATGTACAGCCCAGCTTCAATGCTGTCACTGAGAATGAGGAGTACTGGGTTTGGAGGCAGGACTTAGGATTTCCACATCATCTTGTTATATTCTGTCCAGAAAAAGAACATGTTGTCTGCAGTCAGTATATCAAACCCTTTCATAATTTTAAATACCCTATATACTTGAGTAATAGTCAATCTTTTAAAATACTTTTTAAGGTTAAATTTGTGGGGTTGACACTATTACATGGATACTACTTTTATGGGGCTGAAATTCATTCCCGTCAAAATTCATAAAGTATAATTAGCAGAAGCCCAATTGGTCTCTAAGTGAATAAAGGAAAAAAATGAATTATGGTAATCCTGAAAATCCAGAACGGAACACAACAGCCAGCGGATTGGAAGACTGGGAGCAGAGCGGAACAACCGGCAGACTGGAAACTGGAGCTGGACGTGACGGCCAGCACACTGACTCATAAATGTTGATCTGTTATCTCTGAAGAACTAGGGTCGACTTTTACATGAAATATATGGAAAATTTCAGGTTATTTTCCCAAAAATAGGAGGTTGACTTTTACATATCAACTATTACTCGAGATATTCCTCAACATTTCATTTTCAAGAGAAAAATCTTTCCGAATGTGCCTATCCTTGCATTTCTGACCTCATTCTTGCAAGTGTATTGTGCACCCTCTCTAATGCCTCTATTTCCATTTCATAATATTGCGACTGGAACCGCACACTGCCCACACGTGGTCTAACAAAGATTTGATACAGATATGGCATAGCCTCCCTATTTCCCATTCCGTCACACTGGAAATAAAACCTAATGCTACGTTCCACTTAGAAAAGGCTCAAATCCTGAATACTGTTATTGACTATGGACCAAAAATACTATTGGCAGAAGTTTGGAGAAGCAAAACCGTTGTCTATCCCATGTTTGTTTACCTACACCTACAAGAATATTTATGTCTATTCTGCTCCAAATCAGTATTGTAATGCAGAGCAGCCTAAAGTCATTCTGCTTTAGGCCACTCCAGACCAAAGAAATAAAGTAGCTACTACAGTCTTCAGCTCCAAAAGAAGCTGTTTTGCCTCAAGGCATAATATAATTGATCCCCTCCAGCTATGGCTGCCACAGCCTAGTAACTCTCTCAGGAACCTTACCTAATGAGGATTCCACTGAGCCCTTTTAAGACCACAGAGTACAGACCTCACAAATGCAAAACTATACACAACATAACTCTCTTCCCATAAAGAGCTGGGGAGAAAGTAAATCATTGGATAATGGCAGCTCCAAAAATTGTGATCCTATCCTGTGGGATAGGATCAAAGCACATGCTTCCAACCTTCCAAAGCACATGTGTCCAACCTTTCTGGATCCAGAGCTCCACCATTACTCCAGACCAGATTTTCAGAACCTATATTTATTAATAGCTTAATCAAATTTTAATGCTACTCAAATTTCAAAAGTCTTCAACACAGTAGATCTCAAGCATCATGTCCAACCAAAGATTTTGCTACTCCTGATCCAATTCAAATTAATTTGAGGTGAACAAATCTAATTTATTTTTGAAATATGGCTGGCATGCCAGCTTCAATATGCCATTTCCATTTTCTTTTTTTGTGCGAATTTCCATTGAATTCAGAAGACATACCTATGTTTTATTCTTTGCACAGTGCCTGGTATTCATTTTATATCAAACTTCAGACTGTTTCCAGGTTTGAACAATACATCAATTATCTCCCATGAGAATAAAGAAAAGGGAGATGTTTCATCTATATACTGGATTTGAAATCTTCAGGACATCTCAAGTGCTTCATAGCTAAAGAATTATTATTACTTCCTGGATAAGAAAAGCACTTGATAAAATGATGAATATTAATGCACATTTGGCTCAAACTAATTTACAGACAGTGTGCAAAAAATTGCATTTGTAAACAAAGGAATATTTCCAACACAATTGAATAGAATGAGAAGCTTCTGTGTTACTTACTATGATACTAATACCTACTCTTGGGTCACTAGAATCTTTGAAAGGTACCAGGGAACAGTGAACTAATTAAACAAGACAAGCATGTGCTTTGTTACTACAAATAGAAGAGGAAAATATATAAAATGCATTTAATCATTTGTTCACATTATTCTACATTATCTATAAAAACTTATACATTCAATCCAAATCTCTGTGGTCACCATGAGATGATGACACTTAAGTGAGTGCTGAAATGAGTCTGGCAGTCAACGTATTCCTTTTTAAAATTGATATGATCCTGAATGTGTTTTTTGTACTTTTATTACAGTAGTGAGAGAGGAGTGCATTCTTAATGGAAGTTGTAATGGGTTTTGGCATTTGATGAGTTCCAAACGCTGTCAGCATTTGTGTAATTATTCATTTTTAACAGATTCCTAATCTATTGTGAAAGGTCTTACAAAAGAGAATATCTCAAGAATGTGTTAAGATAATAGGTTTGAACCAGAAGTGGAAAATGGTTATAAGCCAATGCATTAGAGGATAAGAATCACTTATACTGTCACATGCTTACTGATTTCCAGAAAATGTACTTTCAGCTAGCCTAAAACTCACTGCGATTGTAATTGTAAATAAAGTTTAAATGATCGTTTATGTTTCAAAGTTAAACAGCAGATTGGAGGTGTCCCCACATAAATCCTACCCTCTGTACAACAGAACTAAATTTCCACTTAATACTCCTAATGGAAAATCCTTTCTAGCAGGAACACATAATGGAAACTTCGATGCTCACAGTTAGATGGTAGTTGAAATTAAACACCATATATAATGCAATAGTTATTAATGAAGCTTCAGGAAGCAAATTTGTCATTCTGGACATTTTGTCCCTTCTGGAATTGCATGATCTGGAAATTGTTGTTAAGCTTACAATGAGTAACTGAAGTAATTCGATGTCTGCCACCATTAATGTCAGGAATTCAAAGCAACCCGTATTTAGAGCATTGCACGTATATATAGCAAAGGTACTTTCTGCAGAAACCAGCTTGTCACTGCTACAACATTGAAGAAAATTATGAAACCTGTTTAGGTCTTAAATGTTGGCATGATTGTTCTTCAAATTTCAACTAGATCCTAATCCAAAGCTCTCACCTTATAAAATTGGTATGCCCTAGTTTTCATTTGAAGTTCAAATTGCACCAAAGGCTAAAACTTGGCTGAGGTATATGAAGATGGACAGTAAATAGCTATCTGTGATACAGGGTAGGTTGTGTAGTAACACAAATACCCAATTTGTTAGTTCTTCTGCTTGAAACAGAGCTGTGTGGGAATTAAGGAAAAACAGTGCAAAAAAGACACTGAAATAGGACTGTGATGAGCTGTTATTAAAGGCTTCCAAACACAATCAAATATCTTGTGCAATGCTGCAAATAGCTTGAATGTTTCCAAACATTTTTCAGGGGGCGGATTCTTACAGGGGCCTGAGTGATGTGGGCGAGAAATCGAGGTGAATCTTGTGAGAGTCAGGTGAGGGCTTTCTTGATGTTTGCAGCAACTCGTCTATTTTTCAGATTTCCAGGTGTTGAGATGGGAGTCTCAGTAATCGGCAGCAATATGCTATGATTGCTTGTGGTTGGCTTTATGAACTGCAACTTACTAACTTACTTTATTGGGATGTAGCTACCTGTCCTACCATATGCTGTGAGGAAACTAGACATCTATAATTTCCAAGGTGGAAGTCATAGCAGGTACCTTGTGACTTCAGCATACTGTTTGCTCCAAAGGACCTCCCTGCCAGTGCTGCTTCAGGGTGTGTTCCATGGGGAGCAGCCGTAAGCACCCCTAGCACACAGATGCTGGCATCCAACATGTCTCAGCCACCCTGCATCATCATGGTACATCTCTGATTGACTTATAGTGCACTTTGTACTGCGATGTTGGACCTCTAAGAACACCAGCAATCACTCAATACTACTGCAAAGGCACTTTATCCGCAGGAACAAGCAGCCAGCTCACTCATGGATTGT
Organism: Chiloscyllium punctatum; assembly: GCF_047496795.1. NCBI lineage: Eukaryota > Metazoa > Chordata > Chondrichthyes > Orectolobiformes > Hemiscylliidae > Chiloscyllium > Chiloscyllium punctatum. The sequence continues at coordinate 56,732,022 of NC_092763.1, read as the reverse complement.
ACCAGGCTGCATTTCAGGACTGCTGACTTGCTGTGTTAGTGCTCACTCACTTTGGGCCTACCTTGATTCTCACATGATTCCTGCCATGTCTCTCCTTTCTCTCCGTTTTCTTTCCATTTTTCCCCCTCAGCCAGCTGTCACATTCAAAGTACTAGTGTATTGCATTGCCTTTTCACAAATACGCTTAGTAAGGTTATCACAGTTATGAACCATTTTAGTCAAGTCAAGTGAGACATCCCTCAGCTGATGGTTCTCAAATTGCATAAAATTCCAATTAGACTACCAAAAGGAGCAAACCAGCTGATTAGCAGTTATTCAGAACAAAAGTAACTCACACCACGTTTCGTCACAAACAGAAAACAGACGATTTATTACACTGCACTTTGCTTTAACAGAAATGGAGAAAACAAATGATTTTAAACCTGCTACTATTAAACTTGAACTATACCGCTTCAAAAACCGCAAAGTAGCTGCACATTCGTTGAAGACCAAGGAAACAGACAAAAGGCAAATAGTTTAGCACAGATACTATGTGTGGAAAAAAAATAGACAGGATGACCAAAATTCCAAAGATCAAACATCCAAATTTCAAATGCCTCGCTTTTTAAAGTATTTTTGACATACTGTTGTCTATAGGGTGATTCAACAATTAATTGGGTGGATCTATGTCTTTTGCTATCAAAATTGTTTTAAAATAAAAAGCTTTATTTTTAGCTGTCTTGGCATTCTGTGCTTTTCTGTCGAGAGAAAGTGAGGGAAATATTTCAGTTTGCAGGCTGTGCATCTTTCTCCTGTAGCTCTAACAATTGCAGCATTTAGAAGGTTATTGCCAGGCAGTATTTCCTTAATGCAAAAGAACTAGGAGCTGCCCAACATTCAGTTACTCCCCACCACAGCAACTCCCACCATCCCACTGCTTCAAAAAAGCAATACTGTACCACACAGCTTAAAAATATTCAACAATGGATTTTCAAGTTGAAAATTGCTAGATTTTCAGTTATTTAACAATCCAACTTCCATTTCAGTTATAGTCCCAAAAATGAACTAAAATGTGGTCTGTTATGAAAGCAATATTCATGGTGAGAAATGATCTGTGGTCATATGACTGGGCTAGTATTCCAGTGACCCAGGATAATGCTGTGAGGACAGGGGTTCAAATCTCACCATGGCAGATGGTGAAATTCGAACTCAAATAAAAAAAATCTGAAATCTGAAAGCTCAGATAATAATGAGCATGTAAGTTCTGTTGATTGTTATGAATCACATCATTTAGGGAAGGAAATGTGCAGTCCTTGTCTGCTCTGTCCTACATGTGACTCCAGTCCCACAGCAATGTGGTTGACTCTTAACTGCCCTCTAAGTAACTGGGAATGAGCAATAACTGCTGACTTTGCTAGTGATGCCCGTATCTCATGAACAAATAAAAAAAATTGCTGATTGATTAACAAATTGACTCTGATTGGTAGAGACATTGACTTGGAGATTGCACCACATAATGATGACTGACAGCTAACTGCAGAGCTTTGTTTAAGTTTTAAATCAGGTATGTTGATTTTAATCGGTTTGTTACTTTATTTTGTTGAGTTGCAATAGGTGCAGTGTATTTGCATTATTTCCGTCGCTAAACAAAAGAGCCCGGTGTGTTAATAAGTGTAGTGACCAGTACGTCTAGTAAACCACATCGTGAGCCTGACTAACAATCCTAAATTGTTTGTCAAAGTAACTTTTATACACTCAGGATGTATGGCAAGTGCTGTCCAATTGTGAATTGCATCTAATGCTGAATACTGTGTGGCGAATTTTTAAAGCATGGGCTGCTTGGGCATGATCAGTGCGTTGTCCGTTGCAAGCAAGTGAAGGGACATGAGTTCAATATAATCCATATAGCCTATATACCTAACATCACATCAGCAAAGAAATTCACAAACCGCATTATTCATTTGTGTAATAGGTAGAAAATACTTTTGGCTGGACAGCAACATCCTGTTAGTCGTGAACACAACTCGTAGAGTCAGAGAGTCATAGAGATGTACAGCACGGAAACAGACCCTTTGGTCCAACTCGTCTATGCCAACCAGATATCCCAACCCAACCTAGTCCCACCTGCCAGCACCCGGCCTATATCCCTCCAAACCCTTCCTATTCATATACCCATTCAAATGCCCCTTAAATGTTGTACCAGCCTCCACCACTTCCTCTGGCAGCTCATTCCATACACGTACCATGTGTCTGCATGAAAAAGTAGCCCCTTAGGTCTCTTTTATGTCTTTCCCCTCGCACCCTAAACCTATGCCCTCTCGTTCTGGACTCATGTTGCCACTGCATTTTTTTTCAGCAATACTGAAATTATGTTTTCTGATCAAATAACAATTAGCCTACCTGTTTATATGAAAAGCCCTGGACAATGTCCTTCATCATACAGTTACTGTCAGTGGGCTTCTGTTCAGATGCTTCTTGTGACTTGCCTCTGACTCTACCAGTCTGGTCACTGTTGTTACCATATGGTAAAATAAGGCCAGCATTCAGGTGAGTGAAGGTTAACACCTTTTATTGGATATAATGACATACAAGGGAAGGTAAGAGAGGACCCCATTTGGAACTTTACAGATTCAGTTTCCAGTTCCATGTGAAACAATATCATTATGTCATAGCTCCTTCTGCACATGCTCAGTAGCTATTCTTAGAATAAAGGTACAGGTCTATCCTGTCCAGCTGGCAGAATGGATCCACCAGAGGTGGCAACACAGTAATATACATTCAGAAAGGAATTGCCCTAGAAATCCTCATGCCTGGAAGGGCTCATGCCCGAAGCATCAATTCTCCTGCTCCTTGGATGCTGCCTGACCTGCTGTGCTTTTCCTGCAACAGATTTTCAGCTCTGATCTCCAGCATCTGCAGTCCTCACTTTCTCCTGGAAATCCTCAACCTAGACTCCAGATCCCATAAAGTTACTTGGCATTACATCAAATATTGGAAAATAAAGCACCCAGAAATTACCATACCACCCACCCTAAACTTATGAATCTGTGTAACTCCATGTTGAGCGTACCTGGGAGAAAGCCCAGAGGGGGAAGGATGTAGACTGTAATCTAGGTGTGGACTTCTACGTCCATCAGCAAGAGTGGCAAAGTTGCGCCACTACTGACTGAGCTGACCAAGTGTTGAAGACAAATGTGGCAATTTGGGCTACAGAGACACCAACAGGAACCAACAAGAGAGAAACACCTACTTGATCTTGTTCTCATCGGTCTACCTGTCACAAATGCACCTATGCATGACTTCATTGGTCAGAAAAACTACTGCATAGTTCTTGTGAAACCAAAGTCCTGTGCTTTTACTGAGTATACCTTTCATTATGTTGGGTGGCACTGCCACATGCTAAATGGGAAGACATGCCAGGTACAGCAGCAGCGTATCTAAAGTTAAGGTGTCAACCTGTGAAGCTACAACATAGGGCTACTAAACATCCCAAATAGCTGAAACATATTGCAATGGGTGGAGCTGAAGATTCCAGAGACAATAGATGAGAAATAAGTTCTGAGTCATGCCACATCCAGTCAGGAATGGTGGTGGACAATTAAATAACTGACCGGAGAATGAGGCTTCACAAATATCCCTGTCCTCAGAAATGGGACAGCCAACTCAGCAGTGTAAAAGACAAGGCTGCCATTTTACCAACCATCTTCAGGCAGAAGTGTCCAGTAGATGATTCATCTTGGCCTCCTCCTGAAGCTGTCAGCATCACAGATATCAGTCTTCAGACAATATGTTTCATACCACATGGCATCAAGGAAATTGAAGACAAGGAATACTTGAAAGGCTATTGGCTTGATAACATCGTGGTAAAAGTGCTGAAGACATATGCTCCAGAATTAGCCCTGCTTGAACCAAACTGTCCCAGTATAGCTACAATACTAAAATCTACCTAAACACTTGGGATAAGGCCCAAATATTGGCTATCTACAGAAGCAGAACATATTTATGCTGGCCAATTACTACCCCTCTATCTAATTGGCATTAATTTGGCACAACTTGCTCACTAATAATCAGTATGGACTCTTCCAGAGGCACTCAATTTCATCAGTCATAACAAGAAAAGCTAATGTCATGACTCGGGGCATGAGCAAAGGCCATAAGTAACCCTCGTAGTTTTAAGTGTCAAGTCAGAAAAACCACATCTGCTCATCCCGCCTTCCCAGCCATGTTAGAACATTATGATACCAGCATGCACTTTTCTATAAGGCGATGGATGGTGTTCACCACTTTGCAGATAAAGTGACTGACAGTGTAAATTACTATACCTACACAAAAGTCTAATCCATGACCTTTAGCCAAAAAAAACTCCTGAAATTTTCATTTACCTCATTTAAAAACTGACCTTAATTTTTCAAAGATCAAACTGCATTGTTATCGGTAGTTACTACTGTTCATTAATTTGAAGGTACACGTTGATCCTTAGATTTTCCCTCTGCCAATTGTAGCAGCAACCTCGCAGCCAATAAACAAGACAAATGTGTACCACATCATCCATCATGAAACCTTTCAGAAAGAATAACAAGTACGTTGCTCAATTAAAAATGAAATATGTAGCAAAATTTGCCAAGAAAACTAATAATTCTACAGCAGCAAGAGGGTTTACTGTTTGCAAGAAAATAGTTAATGATTGGAATAAGATTTCTCACAAACTAGAAAAGGTTCCAAAGAATAAATATAAAGCAGAAGAGGACCAAGCAAGGGACCTCATTTGGAGAAAGGTGACAGAATGGTTAATGAGCATTGGAAAAATGGCCATAGTATTATCCACAGAGCCATCTGACTGAATACCCACAGAGCTGTAAAGAAATATGCTTTTCCAGAATTCACTGTCAGTGAATTACAGCCAGCGACTACACAAAATTCGTGAAAAGGCAAGACTTTGTTTTGACCAGAAATAGAAAATATTGCAGAGTCTGTCACTTGAATTCAGTGATAAAGTAATTAAAGTTCACCATTTTGTCACCCCACATAAAGCGATGAATGTGTATAAATCAACCAACACTGGAAAAATGGGTAAATATCAATGAATTTTGATGTGACAGGCAGAGAAGACCCTTAGCAAGATTATTGAAAAAAGGCATCCTTTTAAAGATGACGGGCTAGAAGAAGTTATTGTACATATTAGTTCCATCTTGTATGACAGATCATACAAAATTAAAGCTAATAGTGACATTCAAATCCAAAGCTCTCCCCAAAGAGAAATTTTGGCAAGATGTCATCATCCATGTTCACGGGAAAGGCTGGATGGCTGAAGGGAGCAATAAAGAATGGATCACTGATGTGTGGAATGTAAGCCAACACAAAGGAACAAGTTTGCTCATCTGCATTATGTTCAAATCCAACATTTTCAGTGATATCATACACGATGTGAGATTAAATGACATTGACAATGTTGTTCGGCCCTTAGATATGTATCTGAGTACATCTCCCAGGGATAGCATCAGAAAGCCGTGGTGTAATTAAATGTTGGAAGAAGAAAGGAGAACTATGTGAACAACTCCATCTGCCATATTGCATCAATGGGACAAATAACTTGTGTGGAATGAAATTGATCCCAGTATCGTCAAAGAAAATTTCTAAAATCTGGAATATCAAATTTACTCAATGATATGAAGATGAATATTTGTGGAATCATTGTTTGATAATTCAAATGGTGATCAGAGCGATTTTAAAGAATTTCAGTTTGAAGTGATGCAATATGGTATATATTTATGTTACACTGGATGAAGTGTGTGTAGTGTGCAATGTTTTAAAATGTGTAAGCACTTGAGAATTAATACGAATTCTTTAGGGTAATTGTGGCAGTGATATTTGGGCCCCAAATCAAGCATGTATATGAATCCCTCAAAAACATTACTTGTATAAAGAGCAACTCTCTAACTTATGATCTAAATAATTGGTTTCAAAAGTTTAACATTTACACAAGTGCATTCAGAATGATGCTGCATTATTAGAAGCTACAACTGTTTCCTGTTATCTTGGTGGCTCTGGTGATGCCAATGAACCATTTTGGGCATTGAGGAACCAGATGAGCCTTACTGAAGATGGTACTGACTGCTCAGATGACATCTTCCATTAACCTTCTTCCAGTGTCAAAAGGCTGGGTCTTCCTTTGTAAGATTCAACTAAAGCCTGTAAAAACTTAGAGAACAAACTTAAATATTACAATGATCCAGCTTAAGCAGTAAAATGTTGCCATGCTGACTTAAACTGAGAGGCAGTCTGGCAGTACAAGACACTAATAATACTGAGAACCCATCAATAAGATTAAAACGATGCTGATCAAGCAAAGAAACTGGCTGGAATAAAACCAGTGGATAGAAGTCCAATCCCGGCAGGTCTCCAGCAGTAAATCTACCACACAAAAGACTCTGGTTGCACTATTCCATTTATGGATGACAATTTACTGTAATAGAACAAAATGAAAAAGAACTTCAATATCTTTAATGCCTTTCAGAATATCTCAAAATGTTTTGCTGCTAATAAGGGACTTTTGAAGTATAGTCACTATTGTAATGTGGAGATAATGATTTCAACAAGACATTTATATCATTGAATTATATTATTTTGACCCCATTAGTCATTCATTCAACAGTTCAAATGTATTGCCATTTTTCTATTCCACTTTCCCCTCCTTTGAACTTGGTATTTGGTGTTAGCATATGTAAAGACTGAAACTTGGATAACAGAATAAAATGTAAGGTAAGTTGTAGATATGAAAGAGAAAGAATGGCAAACTGTTATAAAAATGAAACCTTTTGACAGTACAACTGATGATCTATACTATCATAGCAATTCCACAATTTATAGATGTCAGTTGGCATCAGTGCAACTAAAAATCATTTGCCACACTCAATCGACAGTATAGTGGGTCTACCAAGTTACAAATTACAACCTTTGTTGCATTTGAAATGGAAAAAATGTGTTTGATGAGAATTGTAATACTCTATTTGAGTGCAGTGACATATTATCAATAGAAGAGAATTGCAATAATGGCTAGAAAATAAGAAGTTGTGTTGCAAGGTGTTATAGACAAGAAAAGCTGGTGAAATGAAGTATAAATGATCATGATCAATATTCCTAAAACCATACTATTCATTCCATGTTGTACACTTCAACAACATGATTTATATAATGCCTTTGATGTGAACAAAAATCCCAAAATGCCTCAGTGAGGCACTAACAAATAATATTTGACCCTGAGCCATAAGAAGATATTAGGGAAGATGACCAAAAACTTGGTCAAAGCCCTAATGAGAGAGCTAAAGAAGGAAAGAGAGGTAGGAAGGACATCAGGTGCAAAATGCAGCCTATTAACTCCGTAAAACAGCTGAGGGTGCAACAGCTAAAGTTATCTTATGGGACTTCGTTTCTTGAAATAATTTAGAATATTAAGCAATAGGTTCTAGTAAAAAGTCTTAGCATCATAAGTGTAGTTTTCAGCATATAAAATAGGTGCAGAAAACCAAAGTATGAAGGGAAAAAAAAACATTTAAACTTAGAAGTGAAGATTAGTTGGCTTTCGGAAACATCTTACGCCCAGATCAATGTAGATTGTTCACAGCTCATTAATCACAAAGTGCTAATAATAGGGGCAACTGTACGTCTTTACAATTTATAACTAACTTTATAACAGAAATTAATATTATACACCTATCACAAGTAAGTCAAAACTAACTGACTTTTCGTTTTTCTTCATGTATAATTAGGACAGTGGGAAATGTAATAGGAGTAATTGAATTTGATAAAATGGAATACAATTCATACCAGAATTCAAGTTGTCCTTAGAGACAGACCAGAGAGAGTACTTTGGAATATGAATGAGTAGGATGCATAGAAAGATCCCAAGTCCTAGGGATTACAGTGTCTGCTAAATACCATGAGACCATGAGAACTTGGGGCTGTCCATAGGAATGCCGATCATTGATTAGGTATCTCATAGGATTGGCTATACAAAGTCAGAGGGGGGAGCACAGTGATCACATTTTATGTTTGTTAATAGAAAGTGTATTAAAATACTGCTTTTTATTGTAAATCAGAGTGCTTCATTGTCTTCTGATCTGAGCCAAAAATTAAGGGAAAAAATGATTTCCCGTGTCAAGGCCAGATTTGGATAAGATCCTTTGCCCCTACCTGCACTAGCCGGTTTCTGCTTGAATAAAAATCTTCCACTTGCTAGAACCCTACCTGCCTCCTGAATCTTCAATCCTGATCAAGGGAAAACACTCCTATGAACAAATGAGATCTGTTGTGATTTAAGATACTGTTAGCAAAGTTTTGGATCATCATAGGTTCATGAAGGCTGCTGACTACAGATGGTATGTCACAAATGTTAAAATAGTTAGGTAAAGAGATAATACTTGATGGAGAAATTGATTAATTCATCCCTGAGCTTCAGGGGTAGATTGAAGAATCGGATTGTGTCTGATAGGAAAGGCTTATGGATTCTTATTTTGCTTTATTATTAGAATATAGCATTTCCCCTTCTTTCCCTCCTGATGACGTGTACTGTCATTTTGATGAAAAATGACACATTTTGTAAAAGCTTTTCATCTTGGACTAATCAGGTCAATTCACAGGAAATACCAAAAGGGAATCAATGTCTATACTGTATTAGAGGAAAGTGTGAATTGGTTGGCAAGTGGTTGGACAATGCACTAGTTAATGATAGTTGACCACATTGCATTTTTTTCTTTAAGTTTAATGCTATCTTCAATTTCCTTAGTTAAGAATGGTTGCATTATCCTCTTCCCATAAGACCATAAGAAATAAGAATAGAATTAGGCTATTTGGCTGTCTGAGCCTGCTCTCCCATTCAATGGGATCTTGGCTAATCATGTCCACTTTCCTGCCATTTCCTCATTACCCTTGACTCCCCTACTGATCAATAATATGCCTTACTCAGCCTTAAATATGCATAAGGACTCAGCCTGGAGCTCTCTGTGGCAAGGACCTCCAAAACTTCACAACCCTCTGAGAGAAGAAATTCATCTGCATCTCACTCTTGCATTGTCTTCTCTTAATTCTGGGACTATGCCCTCTGGTCTCCCGTGGGGGGAAACATCCTCCTTAATCTTTGCTCATAAGACAATCCCTCCATATTAGGGATCATCCTTGTGAACTTCCTCTGAACTGTCTCCAAAGAAATAACATTTTTTTTCAAAAGGGTACCAGAACAACTCTCAGTACTCCAGATGTGGTCTCACCACATCTTGTACTGTTGCAGTAAGACTACCCTACTCTTGTATTCCAATGTCAGGCTATTCCCTTGAAATAGCCTGACATTCCATTCACCTCTCTGATTACCACTGCACCTGTGTGCTAGCTTTATGTGTTTCATAAACAGGTACTCCCTCAGTCCCTTTGTGTTGCAGCTTTCTGCAGTTTTTCTCAATTTAAATAATGCTCTGTTCTTTTGTTCTCCCTCCCAAAATGAACAATTATGCATTTTCCCACATTATACCCTATTTGTCCAGTTTTTGCCCCATTTAACCGATCAATATCTCTCTGTAAGCTTATGTTGCAACCTGCCTTTCCACTATTTTTGTGTTGTCTGCAAATTTGGCTACAGAACATTGACTCCCTTCCTTCTCAGCATTAGTATTTGTTGTAAACAGTTGTAGTCCTAGCACTGATCCCTGTGGAACCCCACTGGTCACAGGACCAGCCGAAAAGAAAAGGTCCCTTCACTGCCACCCCCTCCCCCCCTTTAATGTTTCCTGCCAATTCTCTATTCATACCAATATCCTACCTGCAACACCACGGGCTCTTACCATATGACTTTCCCTTTCGTGAGATGTCATGTTGAATGCCTTCTGAAAGTCCACGTACAACACATCCACTGGTTCCCCTCAATCCACTCTGGTAGAGATTCCCTCAAAAAACTCAAATAAATTAATCAGGCACAATTGCTCTGTCATGAAACAGTGGTGACTCAGCTTGGTTAGATGAGGATTTTCTAAATGTTTGGCTATGACTTCTTAATAATGGATTCCAGTCCTTTTCCAACAATAGATGTCCAGCTCGTCAGCCTCTCGATATTTGCTTTTTGCCATCCCTCCCTTTTTGATCAGAGGTGTCGCAATGGCAGGTTTCCAATCCTCTGGTGTTCTTCAAAGTGCAAGGATTTTTGGAACATGAGTACCAATGTATTTTTTTTATATGCTTCTACACCCTGTCATTCCCTGGCCCATTCAGCGTATCAGTATCTAGATAGGAGGCGTGCAATACTGCCACATGCTTTTGCTTCATATACTCACACTTCCCTTCTCCTGAACCCTCCACATTTTAGTTTGATCTTTAAGTTCAATTGCATCCAGGTTAAAAATACTTCCAAAAGCTCTTGGCCTTCAATAAAAACACACAACACACTTTTTGTAGAAAAACATTAACATGTTTAAAAGGCAGTTTTCATTTGAAACAAATTGAACATCTTTGAACCTAAACATACTTCATTCAATTAAAATTAATACTTAAGTAGATTACAAGGCTAATGGCTCTGACTAATTTAACAGTATCAGAAACTGGTGACATCCTTTGGGATAGTTATTCAATATATTTTGGAAGGAAGAAGGCTTTAGAAATCTGAAGCACAAATGGTGTTAGCACTCCTAGTTCAGGATCATCTTAGGGTTAACGTGCAGGTTCACTTGGCAGTTAGGAAGGCAAATGCAATGTTCACAAACATTTCAAGAGGGCTAGACATAAGAGCAGAAATGTGCTGCTGAGTTTGTATAATGCTCTGGTCAGACTGCATTTGGAATATGTGAGCAGTCTTGGGCTCTGTATGTAAGGAAGGCAGTGCTGGCATTGGAGGGGTTTCCAGAGGAGGTTTGCAAGAATGGTCCTGGGGATGAACGGCTTGTCAAATGAGGAGTGTTTGAGGACTTTGTACTTGATGGCGTTCAGAAGGATGAATGGAGTAGGGGAGTTCTCATTGAAACTTACATGATACTGAGAGGCCTGGATGGAGTGGACATGGAGATGATGTTTCCGCTGATAGGAAACTAGGACCCAGGGGCCCAATTCTTGAAGGGATGAACCTTTTAGAACTGAGATGAGGAGGAATTTCTTCAGCCTGGCGGTGGTGAATCTGTGGAACTCATTGCCATAAAAAGGTGCAGGCCAAGTCATTGAGTGCTTTTAAGGTAGGGAGAGGTTTCTGATTGGTAAGGGAGTCAAGGGGGAAAGACAGTATAATGGGGTTCAGAAACATATCAGCCATGATCGAATGGTGGCACAGATTCAATGGACCAAATGGCCTAATTCTGTTCCTGTGTCTTATGATATTTGTTTTATTTCCTTATGTGAAAATGTAAATTCTGCATATCAGTTGGTTATAAAACATTTCAGTTGGAAACTGTGTAAGCAGCCTTATCACCTGTGGTGACACCGTGGTCTTACTAAGGGAAAAAGGTTGGGTGCCATAACTTCTGTTTGGCTTGCTTTCAAATCAATAACTTGAAACAGTTGGTTGGGCCCCCAGTATCTGGTATGAGAGGAAAATTTGATTCATCACATGGTGCTAACTGTCGCAGCATGCCTATTGTGCAAATAGGATACTGTCTATTTAAGACAGTGCTAAGAAAAGGGCTAAAGCAAGATTATCTGATATGAAGATTGGTTTAGTTTATGCTCAATCATTGTCTCAGAATGATTTTAGTAAAAATTGACACTTAGAAGGTAAAATTTCTTCTTTAATGTAAGAGAGTAGACTATGTGGCTTTCTCCATAATTAAATGCTTGCTGAGGAAATTGTTTTCTTGTGTATTAAGCATTTCAAAGTAGTATGATTCCATTGGTAATATTTTTAGCATTCCTACAGTGCAAATAGAGGCCATTTGGCCCATTGAGTCTGCACTGATCCTCTGAAGGGCATCCCACCCAGACCCACACCCTTTGTAACCCTTGGTAAGGAGTAAACAATTCCAATCATCCTACTTATTTGTTCAAGGAAATTTTCGTTACATTCTACAATGTCATCACAAATGTACGCTGCATCTCATAATATCAATTAGTTTTGTCAAAGACAATATTGTCTAAAAAGGTTGCAAAATCAGGGATGATTAGAATGCAAGATTGTGCATTGTAATTCCCTTTCCAGTAAGCCACACAGTCCTAATCTGCTAATAAATCTTGACCTTCTCATATCTATTTTTCAAGGAACTATCTCATTCCCTTTTCAGCAAGTGAATGATTTATGCCTCAATAACAGTTTGTGACAATGCATTCTATGGGAGTGAAGCAACAAGGTAAAAACAGACAGAACCCATGAGACACCCACTCCATGAATGGGTGCTCAATTTTCCTTTCCAACTTTCTGACTTTACACCTTTTTGATAATTCTGTGATTATAAATGTGAACCATCTCTGCCTCCTACTCATTCTCCAGCTCTTTCCCCGTAGCCCTGAAAAATTTTCCTTTTAGCTATTCCATTGAAAATGCAACAAGACCGCCTGCTGATTGCTACAGTGCTGATAGCAATACAACAGGCAAGTTCTGTTTTGAAATAGAGAGCCCTGAGGCATTTAACATACTGTGTTATCTAGTGTTTCAGTTCTTTGTCCCTTATTTCAGTATTAAATCTGGAACAAAGTGTACAACATCCACGTGAAACAATACATGTTTTTGGTAATAACAAAATTCTTTTATTTCATTTGAATCATTTCATGAATTCAGGTATTTCATTTTGCCATTTAAAATTATACATAACTCAGGGATTACTTCCTGGTAGGATAAAGGAAGGCAATGTAATAGATGAGTGCTAGATCCTTGGGAACAAGTTTGTGTAATGTTGTTGGGCGAGAAATTCTGAACTTCGTGTATTTCTGAGTTTCGTTTCTTCCAAAATTGTTCACACTGAATCAGGTGACGTTCCATGGAACATTTTCAAAGCTGATTGTACTGCAAAATTGTCCTCACTTTTTTTTTATTCATTCATGGGACATGGGGTATTGCTGTCTGCATTCGCGTTTATTGTCCATCCTTAGTTTTCCTTGAAAAGTTGGCAGTGAGCTGTCCCCTTGATTTCGTGCAATCAGTTCAAAATGGCAGCTCATTGCCACCTTGTCAAGGACAACTGAGGCTGAGCAAATACGCTGGTCCAGCTAATGAGGCCCACTTCCCCTGAAGGAACTTTTAAAAGTGGAAATTTAGAATGAAGTGCTAGACAACGTGGTTTATTAAACTGCATCTTCAAGTGAATTATTTCCAGTGGAAAAGACTACATATCCGTGGGCATCAATAATCTTCTAGTGCACAGTATCCAGTTGTCCATCTTCATGTGTAACCTTAGACAGCAAGTGGTGGCAGGTTTTTAGCTGTGGAGGATGTCACACATTGGCTGCAAACAATTCCCATAAGGATTACTGAGTGGTAACCAGGATGGTAAATATTGTCTGATTTTCTTATTTCTAGTACCAAGAGCTAAAGTTTATTGAATGGCAACTCTGCCTGAGATTAGCTACCTTTAACACACATGAAGAATCATAATTCAGACTTTCCAAACCCTATGAACTCATTGCAATGTCGAACAATTTCTGCAGTGTATCAATGCCTTCAAAGACTGCAGCGGCATTATTAAAGTAAGAGATCTCATGAAGCTTTGTGCCCTACTTATGTGACAAATCTGCTGCTAAGTAGTTGGCACCTATCCATTTGGGTCAGTTACATGCTGCATTTACCAGCAGAGTTGTAACAGAACAAATGGAAACATAGAAGAAATGAGCAGTAGGAGACCATTTAGCCCTTTGAGACTGCTCCACCATTCATCATGATCATGGGTGATCGTCCAACTCAATAGCCTAATCCTGCTTTCTCCCCATGACCTTTGATCACATTCACCCCAAGTGCTGTATCTAGCCACCTCTTGAATACATTCAATATTTTGGCATCAACTATTTGCTGTAATGAATTCCACAGGCTCACCACTCTTTGGGTGAAGAAATGTCTCCTTATCTCTGTCCTAAATGGTCTACCCTGAATCCTGAGACTGTGACCCCTGATTCTGGATGCACCCAGCATCAGGAACATCTGGCCTGCAAATACCCTTTCTGTTTAGAATAGAATAAAATCCCTAGACTTTTATAACTCTCAATGAGATCCTCCCTCATTCATCTGAACTCCAGCGAAAACAATTCTAATGTAGTCAATCTCTCCTCATATGTCAGCCTGGTAAATCTTTGCAGCACTTCCTAGAGAGCAAGATCATTCTTCTTTGGAAAAGGAGATCAAAACTGCACATAATATTCTAGATGTGCCTCACCAAGGCCCTGCATAACTGCAATAACACATCTCTGCTCCTGTAGATTAGATTCCCTACAGTATGGAAACAGGCCCTTCGGCCTAACAAGTCCACACTGACTCTCCGAAGAGTAACCCACCCAGACCCATACCCCTGACTAATGCACCTAACACATGGGCAATTCAGCATGGCCAATTCACCTGACATGCACATCTTTGGAGTATGGGAGGAAACCAGAGCATCCGGAGGAAACCCACGCAGACATGGGGAGAATGTGCAAACTCCACACAGACTGTAGCCCGAGGTTGGAACCAAACACAGGTTCATGGCACTGTGAAGCAGCAGTGCTAACCACTGAACCACCGTACTGTACCTGTACGTGAAACCTCTCACAGTGAAGGCCAACACACCATTTGTCTTCTTTGCCACCTGCTGCACCTATATGCTTACATTCAATGACTGGTGCACAAGGACACCTAGGTCCCGCAGCACACTCCCCTCTCCCAATTTACAACTGTTCAGGTAGCAATCTACCTTCTTGTTTTTGCTTCCAAAGTGAATAATCTCACATTTATCCAACTTATCCTGCATCTGCCATTGTTTTGCCCACTCACTCATCCTGTCCAGATCATGCTGAAGGATCTCTGCATCCTCATCGCAGTTCACCTTCCCACCCAATTTGGTATCACCTGCAAACTTTGAGATGTTACGTTTTGTTTCCTCATCCAAATCATGAATATATATTGTGAACAGCTAGGGTCCCTGTGCCACTCCACCAGTTACTGCCTGCCAATTTGTTTTGTCTCTGCCAAACAGTTTTCTATCCATCTCAATACACTTCCTCCAATCCCATGCACTTTAATCTTGCACAATAATCTCCTATAAGGGACTTTGTCAAACACACTGAAAGTCCAAATATACCAGATTGACTGGCTCCCCCTTCAAGTCCATTAGTTACATCTTCATAGATTGCCAATAGTTTGTCAACTATGATATCCTCTTCATAAATCCATGCTGACTCTATCTGATCATAAGACCAGAAAGCCATAAGATATAGGAGCAGAAATTAGGCCATTCAGCCCATCGAGTCTGCTCAGCTATTCAATCGTAGCTGATAAGTTTCTGAGTACCACTCTGACACTTTCTTCCCGTAACTCTTGATCCCCAAGAACCTATCTATCTCAGTCTGAAATATACTCAGTGACCTGGCCTCCACAGCCTTCTGTGGCAATGCATTCTATAGATTCACTATTCTCTGGCTGAAGAAGTTTCTCCTTATCTCCATTCTAAAAGATCTTCTCTTTACTTTAAGGCTATGCCCTGAGGTCCTAGTCTCTTTTACCAATGGAAACATCTTCCCAACATTCACTCTATCAATGCCATTCCATATTCTGTATGTTTCAATTGGACCCTCCCTCATCCATCTAAACTCCATCAAGTATAAACCCAGAGTCCTCAAACGTTCCTCAAATGTTAAGTTTTTCAATCCTGGGACCATTCTTGTGAACCTCCTCCAAACATGCTGTAGGGAGTACATCCTTCCTGAGATATGGGGCCCAAAACTGCCCACAATCCTCCAAATGTAGTCTGACCAGAGCCTTATAGAGCTTCAGGATATACCCCTGTTTTTATGAGCAAGTCCTGCTGCTGCTTTCTAAATTGTCTGCTATAAAGTCCTTGATAATGGATTTGAGAATTTCCCCATGACAAATGTTAGACTTACTGGTCTTTAGTTCTCTTGTTTTCTCTCTACCTCCCTTTTTTGAATTTTGGAGTGACATTAGCTACCTTCCAATCTGCAGCGACTGTTCCAGAGTCTATAGAGTCCTGGAAGAGGACCCCCAATGCATCCAGTTTTCTACAGTCATTTCCTTAAGTACTCTGGGATGTAGATTATCAGACGCTGGGTATTTATCTGCTTTCAATCCCATCAATTTTCCCAGCACCATTTCTCTACTAATATTGATCTTCCTCAGTTCTTCATTCTCAGTAAATCATGCATTCTCCAACATTTCTGATATCTGATTTGTGTCCTCTATTATGAAGACAGAACCAAATCATATATTCAGTTGCTCAGCCATTTTTGTCGGAGAAAGCGAGGACTGAAGATGCTGGAGATCAGAGCTGAAAATGTGTTGCTGGAAAAGCGCAGCAGGTCAGGCACCATCCTTGAAGGGCTCATGCCCGAAACGTCGATTCTCCTGCTCCTTGGATGCTGCCTGACCTGCTGCGCTTTTCCAGCAACACATTTTCAGCCATTTTTGTCCCCTATTATGCATTCACCTGTTTCTGTCTGTAGGGGACCTACATTTGTCTTCATCAATCTCTTTCTCTTCACATTCCTATAGAAACTCTTAGTGTCAGTCTTTATGTTCCCTGCAAGTTTACTTTTGTAATGCACATTCCCTTTCTTAATCAATCCCTTAGTATTTCCTTGCTGAATTCTAAACTGCTCCCAAAACTCAGACTTATTATTTTTCTTGGCCAATCTGTATGCTGCTTCCTTGGATCGATACTATCACTAATTCCCTTTGTAAGCCGTGTACAACTATCCATTTTCTGTTTTATCAATTAATAAAAATGTGTGGTATAGAGTGGCAGCGGTGACACTGTGGACCTCAGGAGGAGACCAAGGTGGATCTTCTGCTCAGCATTTATGCTGAAGAATTTTGCAAAGGCCTTATCTTTTACACAGATATGCTGATCTCCCTATCATTGAGGGTGAGGACATTTGTTCATTGTTTACCATTATTCATGATATATGTACAGTACTGTTGAACTCTGATTTGTCCCATTGTTTTGGGGATTGCTTAATACTGTCCATTGCATGCTGTCTGTGTTCTGGCACACAAGTAGACCTGTTTTGTAGTTTTACCAGACTGATGACTCATTTTTAGATATACCTGGTGCTGCTCCTGGCAAGCCTTCCTGCACATTTCATGGAGCCAGGGATGATTGACCAATTTGATGGAGGTGGTAGAGTGAGGAATATGCCTGACAATAATGTTTCTGGTTGCGGTTGAACACAGTTCTACTGATGGCCCATAGCACCTCATGAATGTCTTGTTTGATTTTCTACATGTATCAGAAGTCTGCCCCATTTAGTGTAGTAGTAGTAGTAGTAGCACATTGCACAAGCGAGGGTATCTTCAATATGAAGACAGGATTCTTTTTCCAAAAATCTACCAATATCATCATGAAAAGACTCATCTACAATAGCTGGGCTGATAAGGATGAGGTCAAGTAAGTTTTTTCTTTATTTTGCTTCTGTAGGGTTCTGGTTTGCACTCAGTAATTTGCTGATTTTTAGGTGGTTTGAATCACCCCCAGATCCCTGGTTCTGACACTAGACTTATTTAGGAAATGCAGAAGGCAATAGACAGGCGTCTCAGGGAAAAAGAATCTCTGTGTTTATTAAATACAAAAGGTAAGTAGAATACAAGAAATAAAGGCAAATGTAATAAACAGTGAAATTGGCACAATCAGAAGACAACAATCAAATACCCCATGAAATCAAGTACAGGTTAAACGCTCTTAGAACTAAACAGCGGTTTTAATCACAGAAAACTTTAATCAGGCTTCCCACCCTTGGGGTCCCATGCGCTACCATCGCTCACCTTCCCATCCCTGCTAGCTAGGTTAGAAACTTTGAGGTCTTGGGAGTTTCAGCTCACCACTGAGGAAAACAGATTTAAGTGCCTCTGATTGCTGAGGTTCTTGCCGTCGATTCTCTTGGTTCGGAAAAAGGCCTGTGTCTGGAAGCTCGTGTCCGGATAGCACTTGGTTGGCTTCCCTTCTCTCGGATGCCCTTGGTTTGGCTTCCCAGTTCAGCTTCTCTATTCGGCCTGTGTGATTCATGGTTCCAAAGCTGCTTGTTGGGGCTGGGAGCCTGTGGGGAAGCTGATTCTGCAAAAGCCTGTGGTTGAAAATCCCCCCCACCTCCACCCACACCCCAGAGTCAGATCAGGGCTTGCAGATGTATAGATTGTGTGCCCTGTTATCTCCTCTCAAAGCTTTGTTGCCATTGTGTTTCTAGTGTTCCCTTAGTGGTCAGTTGGCTTCTTGATAATTAAGCTTATGTGTGAATGTATTTTGATTGAAGTTAAGTGTCCATGCAATCTGCATTGGGTAGCCCTAGCTGTAAAAGTTAGTTTTAGTCCAGAGTGCTAGGTTTGGTTGGTAGTACTCTTGGAGAGGAGGTGTAAATTGGAATTCCAGATTGAACAATAATCCTAGACAGAAACCATTCTGGCTCTGTGCACGTTTGTTGCAGCCTAAAGCTCAGGATTTAGATGATAGGGACTTTTGCTTAATCCAACATGCTCACTATTTTGCAAACTCAGTAGAGCAGAAATATCCTTCAGGGCTAGGCCAACTCAGTTAGGTGTGGTACTATTGAGCTGCTGTTGGCAATGGCAAATTGAAGTGCCCCATTCAAAGTACATCATGTATCCTTCTCACCTGTAGTGCTTCCTGCTAGTAACTTTCAATGTGGAGCGGTACAGATTCATCAGCTGAAGGAAGGAGGAATAGGTGGTAAGCAGCAGGCGCTTTCCTTGGCCATGTTTGATTTGACGCCATGATACATTTTTCAACTGTATACCACGGTACTGCTGCCAATATGTTTCCAATGGAACAGGACCTATCTAGGGATGGTGACAATGTTCTATGGGACACTGCATGCTATGATTCAATGAGTTTGACCATACCAAGCTTTTGCTTGGCTAGCCTGTGGGACAGCCTTCTGAATTTTTTGCCCAGACTTTGTAAAGAAGGGTCGACAGAGCTGTGTGTAGTTCTCTTGTTCCTGGTGCCTAGGTTGATGCCTAGCCTGGTACTCCACTTGGTTTCATTACTGAATGGCGTTACTGTTGCAGTTGAATACAACTGAGGGTCTTGCTAAACCATTTCAAAGGACAGCTAAGAATCAGCCACATTGTTGTGTGTCTAGCATCACATGTAGGCCAGACCAGGTAAGGACGACAGATTTCTGGGTGGGTTTTTATGAACCATCACCAATGATTTCATAGTCACCATTAGACTATTAATTCCAGATTTATTAATTGAATTTAAACCAACTATTGTGAAAAGGCAGGTAACCAATAGTAATGTGGTTACCATATTGTCACTCTGACACTTTGGTAAGATGTCAAGTCTAAATAGAATTTTGAAAGCTGTCATCAAATTCATTTAAGTAAGTTATCCATTGGATCAGGAGCTATTCTGCATTATATGATAGTGAAATCCAGAAATGTTAGTGTCAAATGTGCTCATATTTTTGATTTTTTTTCTTGACGTTCAGCTCAAACATCAGTTCAGCTGTTTCAAAATGTTGACAGACAACTTGAGCTTTCATAATCTTTGAAATTCAACTTTGCTACCTGTTTGACTTTTTCAAAGTAAAAACTGAAAGAACTATGGATCCTTTAAATCAGAAACAGATTCTGAGGAAGGGTCACTAAATCCAAAACGTTAAGTTTGATTTCTCTTCATCAATGCTACCTGACCTGCTGAGCTTTTCCAGCAACTTCTGTTTTTGTTTCTGATTTTTTCAAAGCATTGACAGATGGCTGAACTACTGCCTGCCTTGAAAGACATTACTGGATGCAAGTTGGGAGGCTTTGTTGACGCAATATTCAGTAGAATCTCATTATGGCTGCTTGGCTGATTTTCAGACCCACAAATGGATTTTTTTTAAGAATCCCTTAGTGCAGAAAGAGGCCATTTGGCCAAACAAGTCTGCACCGACCCTTTAAAGAACATCTTACCTTAGACCCAGCCCCCAACCTTATCCCCATAACCCTGCATTTACCAAGGCCAGTCTATCTAAGCTGTAACTAAAAGAGAAAATGCTGGAAAATCTCAGCAAGTCTGGCAGCATCTGTAAGGAGAGAAAAGAGCTTACGTTTCGAGTCCAATTGACCCTTTGCCAAAGCTGACGAAGGGTGAATTAGACTCGAAACATCAGCTCTTTTCTCTCCTTACAGATGTTGCCAAACCTGCTGAGATTTTCCAGAATTTTCTCTTTTGGTTTCAGATTCCAGAATTCACAGTAATTTGCTTTTATCCTTCTAAGCTGTACATCTCTGGACACTACGAGGCAATTTTTAGCATTGCCAATCCAACTCGCACATCTTTGATCTGTGACAGTCTGGAATCAAACTTGGGGTCTCTGGTGCTGTGAGGCAGCAGTACTAACCACTGGATCACTGAGCTACCCAGTAGGGATTGGAAGCTGTCATGGAGAATGTAAATTTGACATTCCTTTTGACAGATTGATGATCTGCTTAGTAGCTTGTGGTTTTTCAGTTATTTAAATTAATATTTGTGTCCTTCACTGATTTAAAAGATTCTGAAGGACTTCATAATTTTACATTATGGCTTATCAGTTGTTATTCTTGTGAAAACTAGATGTTTTGAGTTGGATCTTAGAGAGTGGCATGGTGTTATGCAGAGGTAAGGGGTTAAAAGGATAAACATTAAGGAACCTTACCCTTATCTCCAGAACTGGGCTGATGTCTCAGTAAATGAAGGTGAACCTTTCAATTTAGCTCTTCAACATTGACCCAACCCATTCTAACCCTTCATGTGCTTCTTCCTGGCATAAAAATAGCATCCAGGAACAGTGAATATTTCTATTCTGCCCAGTGATTAGAAATACATTAGGTAATCTTCCAATTCCCTGTTTTCATCACCAAACAAAATCCTTTTGATGTATTTTTCCTTTTATTGAAGGACTAATAATGAAATCTATTATATGATACATGCAGCAATACTATGTCACACATTGTATCTCAGATAGGAATGGGCTGCCCCAAGTGCCTTAGCTTCCTTATTCGAAGGAACTCTTCTGTTCTTGTTTCAGCTACGCTTGCCAGATATTCTTGTGTTTGAATTTTGTATAAAGATAGAATCAAGCTCACATTTGATGGTGGCACAATGGTCACTATACACAGTCACACATTACAAGTAACTAGTTCACTCTGATCCATGGTGAACTAGTAAGATGGATACAGATAGAAGACAGAGAGTCGCGGTGGAAGACTGTTTTTGAGATTGGAGGTCTGTGACCATTGATGTTCTGCATGGATCAGTGCTGGGACCCTTGTTGTTTGTAATATATATAAATGATTGAGAGGAGAATGTACATAGCCAGAGATGCCCTGTCTCTTTTCCAAGTCCTCAACAACAAGGAGCTATCCCTCCTCTTGCCTGACAGGCTCATGTGAGCCCCACAAGCCCATCGCCATTCCAGGGTCACCTTCGTGTTGCTGGCCCAGTCTAGCTGCAATTTCAGCCTTGGACCTGGTGGCACCTCTGCCACCAACAAATAAGCCAGTAGCTCTTGGAGGCAGGCCCTGTGTCCATATAATGATGAATGCCCCAACAATAGACAGTTAAGTGCCAGTTGGGCAAAGAAGTTGAATTGGGGCTCCCACAAATGGTACAAGTGGGTCACTCCTGGCATTCTGCCCAGTGAATAGAAATACTGCCAGTGCCTTTAAAAAAAAGCTGTAAGTGTGTATTTCAGGGACTGTTGCATATGGATCTGAAAGGGCTTTTGCAGAGGAGTGCCATAATCATCTCCCTCTGTGCTAATATTATATGAACTTATGGGTAGGACAGCTTAGGATCTCAAAGGAGTGAGTCCTAACATCTGGTCCTCCTCAAAGTCTCTGTAATAATGCCTATCACATCAACATAACATAGCTGCTAACATGCAACAAACTGTGTTGTTAACCTCAAGAGGCTTTTCAAGTTAGATCAGGAAGTGATGATCCTCTCCCACGCCAGATCAAGCAAGTCGCATAGCATCCTGCACTTAAAGGAGGTGGTCGGAGCAACCTTCATCATGTCCAACATGGTGAGCTAGCTTGCCCAAACAACAGAAACAAACTTTTGGAGATGTTGCTATGTTCCTAATGAGGACTGGTAGCTCATTGATATTGTGCTAACAATTTGGGTCTCTACCAGAGTCTGACTCAGCACCCAACTCATTCGCACCGAGCTTCGAAATCATTCCTCCTAGGTCCACTAATTCATTGCAAAGTATATATATTTTAGCAAAGTATATTTGAATGTATAATCAGTCTGCTCCTTTTAATTCAGGCCCATTCGGAAACCAAGTCCTGCACTCCATGATTGTCCCATTCTCGCTCATTGGTAAGACTAAACCTGATAAACCTGATACCATCTAAGGATCAGGAAGATAGCCACAGCTGAACATTTGCATTTTGCATCCTTTGGCTACTTTAAATTCATTTATGGCTGTGGGCTTTTCTGTCTATTGCTAATCATCAATTATCCTGGAGAATGTACTGATGACCTGCCATCTTGAACCACTGCAGTCCTTTGTGTGTAGATACACCCACAGTGATAATAGAGAGGGAGTTGCAAGGTTTTGACAGCATCATGAAGGAATGGTAATAAAGTTACAAGCTAGGATTGTGTATGGCTTGGAGGGGAGCTTGCAGGTGATGATGTTCCAATGCTTTTGTGGCTCTTGTCCTTCTAGTTAGTAGAGATCAAAGATTTAGAAGGTGCTGTCAAAAGAGCCTTGGTGAGTTACTGCAGTATGTCTGTAGATGGTACACACTGATGCCACTATGGTGGTGAAGAGAATGAATGTGGATAGTATTGGATGGGTTTCCAGTCAAGTGGGCTGCTTTGTCCTAGATGGTGCTAATCTTGTTGAGTGTTGTTGGAGCTGCACCATCCAGAAAAATGGAGAGTATTCCAGCACACTCCTCATTTGTACCTTGTAGATGGTGAACAGGCTTCAGGGAGACAAAAGGTTGCCGCAGAATTCCTCGCCTTTGACCTGACCTGAGATCCTTTTATGTGGTTACTGCAGTTCAGTTTTTGATCAATGGGTAGCCCCCAGACTGTTGTAACACAACAACTAAAGTGATGTGACACCTGGTCTACTAATTTGATGTTCATATGTTCTTATGTCCATACATAATATATAAAATTTCTGCCATTTTGCAAACTTTCCTCTGCTGAAGTGAATGAATGTTATTAAAACCAGGTGATACCATTGACATTGTATCAAGGTTACTACTTACTTTAGGAAAGCAGAAAATTGCAGCTAACATATTCCTTATTGACTGCCTAATCTAAATGCACAGGTCTGCATCTATTTCAATTTTAGCTGCCAATCATGTCAAACAGGTCAAATAATAGATCTTGGAATTTATGGTATGATGCCACTTACTTATACAGCAACCTGCCATTCTAAGCAATTGATATATAACTCTCTAACTCCCACAATATTGTGCCTATCCTTAAGTGATTTTCTTAATCTTGAAGTTCCAAAGACACTACATTTGGTCAACCTGATTTATTTGATTTATCTGCTATGTTGGAGTATTTCAAACTGTATATAGCCTCACTGACTGACACAGAGAGCTGACAGTAACAGTTATCTCTATACTCCTGTGGAGAATTTCTCCATTGCTGAATTGCAAAAGATGTAATCTTAATGCTGTGAAAGGAACTCTTTTCACTTTTAGCATCTAGTATGAGTAGCAAGCACTCTCACATCAGAGAGGTAGTGTCCATGGCAGTGCTTCGTCGAATTTACTCCTAAAGTGTCCACTAAACTATGGGGCGGCACGGTGGCTCAGCAGTTAGCACTGCTGCTTCACAGCATCAGGGACCCGGATTTGATTCCTGCCTCAGGCGACTGTCTGTATGGAGTTTGCACATTCTCCCTGAGTCTGTGTGGGTTTCCTCCAGATGCTATGGTTTCCTCCCACAATCCAAAGATGTGAAGGTCAGATGAATTTGCCATCCTAAATTGCCCATAGTGAATGGGTCTGGGTGGCTTACTCTTTGGAGAGTCGGTGTGGACTTGTTGGGCCAAAGGGCCTGTTTCCACTCTGTAGGGAATCTAATCTAAACCAACCTCAGAGATGGAATTAAAACAGAAATTGATGGGAAAACTCAGCAGTCTGGCACGTCTGTTGTGAGAAAGCAGAAATAACATTTCCAGTCCAGTGACCCTTTTTCAGAACAGATTGTTTTTGTTTTAGGTCTTCAGTTCTTTGTTTTATCTCAGAGCAGTAACCCCTGTTGAGCCCTTATCACATTGTTCTACTTTCAGTATTAATCATGGTTACTTGCTTTGCTTAAATTTGTTCTAATTGCTTTGAAAGTATAAGTTGATTTGTGACTTTCATCCCTTTAAAAACTAAATTGAGTTTCAAAGTCATTCAATCTTCAAACCTCCTTATTCTGACCATGCCACAGCTTATCTGCTGCAGACACTTCACCCAGGCATTTTGTAATGGTCCCAGCTGAAGTTATTACTGAACAAATGAGATCCCAGACTGAAATCTGGCTTGATAGATTTTTTTTTAATTTTTAACAAGGTGATCTTTCACTAAAACACAAGCAAACAATGGTGTAGATTCAGTTCTAACAATAAAACAGAAGTTTATTTGGCAAAAGAAATGATGTTTAGATGGAAGAAACTTAACTATTTACTTATAACACAAGTTTAAAGATTTAGAAACACATATTAAAAATTAAAATTCCATTAATCCCAACAGGCATCCTATTGCATTTCCCAAACAACATGAGGATGTTCATCTCTCTCCAACATGGGGTTTGACTTAAATGTGACTTCAATTCCCGGTCATAAGAATCTGCTTACTTCTTCTTTTAACCACTTTTTATAACTGAGCTTAGACTTTCTCAGGTAGATCTCCAAGTTAAGAACCGATGACTTTGATTCAGATTCTGACAGTGTGATGCCTGTAAGTTCCTTTTTACTAAGGACCTTTAATATCTTGAATTTCCTTCATGGAAGATGGCTTTCCTACTCAAATTGGCAATTGCTTCATCGCAACATCTCAAGTCCATTTAATTTCATGTATTTCCTTCATGGGGTCAACTGTCCTGTTGAAGTAGACTTTTGTTTTGCGGAATCCAGGATCTCTGACTCAGATAGTTTCTTTTTGACTGTATCCTAGATATTTAGACATTGCCCATCTCTTTTCATTGGTGGCTTCCATGAGGTTGTGTGCACAACCTTTTCAATCTGTGTAAGCAGATTTGTATTCTCAGTTTGTCACTAGATGTGTTGAAGTGTGTAGACTCTTTACATTAACCTTTTCATTAACTTGGACGCTTTCATTCAAACTATTGAAAAGATGGGAAAGTGAATTCTCTGTTTAAACTTGCATGTTATGAATTACACAGCATCGATCATCAAACCTAAATCTACCATAGCTATTTGTTGACTATGTTGTGTCGTACTTAGAACTATCTGAGTCAAGATGTACTAGTGAGCTCAATGAAGTATACTGCTCATTGACTATCTAGTGTTTGCTCATAAGACTTGCTATTCCTTGTAATCTGAACTCTCTTCAGTGTTGATAGCAGAGAAAAGCATTTTTGCAAACCCTGTACAGTCATAGGCTTTACAATGGGCTTTGAGATCTTTAATGTCTTTGGAGATTCTGAGTGACCACAATACATTGCTCAGCTTTTTGAGTATAGGAGTTGGAACCTCATGCTGAGGTTACAACAGGACATTGGTGAGGTCTCATGTGGAGTACTGTGTCCAGTTCTGTTAGCTCTGTTATAGGAAGCTAGAAAGAGTTAGAAAGAGTTCAGAAAAGATTGACCAAGATGTTGCTGGAAGTGGAGGGTTTGACTTTTAAAGAGAAGCTGGATAGGCTGGAACTCTTTTTCATTGGAGTGTAGGATATTGAGGGATGACCTTATTGAAGTCTATAAAATCATGAAGTACAGATAAGCTGAATGGCAGGTGTCTTTCGTCTAGGCTTGTGAATTTCACGACTAAATGGCATATTTTTAAGGTAAGTGGAGAAAAATTTTAAAAAGACACGAGAGACAACCTTTTGCATAGAGAGTGGTTCGTGTGTGGAATTAACCTCCAGAAGAAGTGGTGGATGCAAGTATATTTACAACATTTAAAAGACAAAGTTTTTGAAAGATTTAAAAGACATTTAGGTAAGGACATGAATATGGACCAAGTGTAGGCAAGTGGGATTAGTATAGTTTGGGAATATGGTCAGCATGAACAGGTTGGATTGAATGGTCTGTTTCTGTGGTGCATGACTCTATGACTCTACTGACTAATTTCTAGTTCCTCACCTGGCAATTCCCAAGTGTCTATAGTGTAACCTTTCTATAATTTCATTCTTGCCAAAATGAAGCTGGAATAAGCAATTTCCCAGTATATTCATGATTGCGAAATGATATTGATACTTAAATTGCATTTTCATGTCAATTCATTGGGAATTTGATCTGACCAATATTCAACAAGACACCAGTGAGTGGTGAGACATTCTTGGTTTCTCTTTTCTGCTTCTGTTACATTTCATTCAGCCAGTTGTGGTTTGCTGACTATCTCTTGTTGACAGCAATATTCTTATGCCAATATGACTAATCTCAATGGATTCTGTCTTCTGTTTGGGTTCTGTCATATCTCCAGAGAGGCCTATGAAATCTTCTACCACTTATCCTTTAATCAGTTGTTCCATAAATGACCATTACTAGATCAGTTATTTCTTGACTTTAACTAGTTTGATTTATTTTCTTTCAAGAGGATTGATGTCAATATCTTAATATATTCATACTCAATTGCTGCCAAGGTGTCAATTGCATGCACGGTGAGAATATTCAGAGGCGTAACAGTTGCTGTTTCTGTAGTATTGATATGTATGTTAACCAATTATTACATATTTATTCAATGAGTTTGTTATGATAATAAATCAATAATTGTTTTTCTTAAGAAACCTGGTTGATAGATCCTTTTTATTTAAAATCTGATAGATGAACTGCTTAATGGGTGGCCTTGGTAACTGGTAAAAGATATTTTTGTTTTATGTTGTGACCCAAGACATAGTGGGACCAGAGCAATGGTCCACTCCTTAAATCTCGGTCAGACATAGAAGTGGGGACTCACATTGAGATATCCAATGCAGACAATTTTTAATTTGAAAGTGGGCAACAAGTAATTGGAATAGTACGGGAGGAAATGCAGCAGGTTTTCGTCAGCATCATTCAGAATCAGAGCCCGTTGAGTCAGCACTGATTATTGCATCAAAATGGTTTGGTAGTTACTAAGAATTTTGTGGGGAAGGGAGATTTACCCCTGAAAAATTTGAAAAGAATATTTAAGGTTATGCTAATTGAATTAGATAAGAAATTAGGGCTTAGGTTAAAAAAAAAGGCAGGGGCTAGGAAAAAGCACAACATTTGAATCTGGAAGACTGGGAATACAAAACAAATGGTCACTCCATTAGCTAGTGAGAACTCAGTTGCAGGTGAAGTATGTTAAACAGGAAAGATAAATTATTTTTTAAAAATTGTTGAGATTGAACAAGATGCACTCTCGGTAGCAGAAAATGAAAGAGAAGCACCATTTCAGTAGGAGTAAAGTAAACAAAAACAGGACTACAGAGTGAGGTGAAGAAAGAAAAAAGGAAATGTAAGAAGTGAAGACAAAAATGCTGGAGATCATAGAGGGTCAGGCAGCATTCGTGGAGAGCAAGCTAACGTTTCGAATCTAGATGACTCTTCATCAGAGCTGTTCATCAGAGTCATCTGGACTTGAAATGTTACCTTGCTCTCTCTCCACGGATGCTGCCTGACCTGCTGTGATTTGCAGATTTTTTTTTGTTTTCAGTACAGATTCCAGTATCTGCAGTAATTTGCTCCTAGGAAATTTAAGAAGTTTGAGCTAGAACTTAAAGTGAGGGAACCGGGACAGAGAGAGAAAATGCCAGCTGAAATGGTTGATACTGTAAAAGCAGGCCTCTGAATTTGGGGAGTATTCTGACGAAGAAAGATTGTAGTCCAATCCAAGATGTAGTGGGGAGCTATTAAAATTTGTGCAAAGCCTCCCAAGATTTGATGAGAGGGTCACTGGGGCACTCTTTGTTTCCTTTGAAAAGATACCTGAGCAGATGAAGTGATCAGAAGAAAACTGGAAATTGCTCAGGCAAAGCAGCCGTTTAAGCTAAGCTCACAAAGTGTATGCCTTGCTTTCTGAGGAGGCATCTATAGATGTTGAGTTGTTACAAAAAGCTGTTTCATGTATATAAGTCAGTTCATGAAATGGCCAATGATTACAACCTGCCACACAAATATGAACTTTTTTTTCTGTAACCCAACAAATACTAAGAAGAATTAAAAGGAGAACTAAATAGGACAGTTAGGATGGCCCCAGAACCACCTCCTCCTCAGGAAAGTGTTGACTGGGAGTGATGTCTGACATCCTAAGTGTTTCTATTGTCACAAGTTGGAACACATTTGTTTAGATTACTGAAAGTTGTGGGTTGTCAGGGTACACAAGATGAGAGCAGAGGATGGAGCATTGATTGAGAATACAACAGGTCAGTTTTTACCTGTAACTACACATGTGCGACCAAGTATAAATACCACTGTATATTCAATGTATTTGCAAATTATGGGGAATTATTTTAAGATTTAGATTAGATTCCCTTCAGTGTGGAAACAGGCCCTTCGGCCCAACCAGTCCACACCGACCCTCCGAAGAGTAACCCACCCAGACCCATTTCCCTCTGACTAATGCACCTAACACTATAGGCAATTTAGCATGGCCAATTCACCTGCCTGCACGTCTTTGGAGTGTGGGAGGAAACAGGAGCACCCGGAAGAAACCCACACAGACATGGGGAGAACGTGCAAACTCCACACAGACAGTCGCCGAGGCTGGAGTTGAACATGGGACCCTCGTGCTGTGAGGTAGCAGTGCTAACCACTGAGCCACCATGCCACCCCTGGTGAGCTAAATAAATCTATAATCATACTTAGAGATAAACAGACCACTCAAACTTTTTTCCTTGGGACTCTTTTCCGTCAGAGAGTAACATTAATGCTGAAGATTTAATAATTTGCATCAGTTGGTATACATGCCCATAATTTTGTATCAGATGCATGTAACTGTTGGGGTTATCTAAAGTTTACCGTTAAATGAAATGAACTGACCCTAGCGAATGATTTGGCAGGAATAGTACGGTGGGATTGGAATTTAGGAGGAGAGCATTTCAGCGTAAGAATAGACTCTATATCCTTCCAATCTGTGATATCATTCATTAAGATTAAGGTTGATCTGTTTGTGGTCTTAGCACTACTTTCCTGTCTGCAGTGCATAACACTTGACTATCGAAAATCTGTCTAACTTGAATAAATTCAATGATCCAGTCTCCAATGTTGTCTGTGGAAGAGAATTCCATAGATTGACAGTCTTCAGAAAGATGAATAAAATTCTTCTTATTTCAGGATATTATATGTTTCAATAAAATCATGTTTCATTTCTCTAAACTCCAATGGGTAAAGGTTCAATCTGTTCAACCTTTTTTCATCAGAAAAGCCCTTCAAGAACATCTTGGTAGACAATAAATCAGTGCTGGCACATGTTCTATTGACTGTTCATTGAATCCTTGGCATAGTGTTCCTGATAAATATTATCCTCCCTTGGTATTGTTGAATGCCATCAATAACCACATATAATTTGGCATTGCGTACTTCATATTTGTCCTAATAAATAGACAGCACGATTACAGCCGCTGATAATAGAATGACATGAACATGTTGAAAGCTATGCAGGGAAGTAATTTTGAGAATGCATACTTATACTTCATTCTGCTGTGCAGTATCTGAACAGTCAAAGAGTTATTAGCTAATATCCTTCACAACGTTGATGATATCTGTGTGTATTTACATTGTTCTGCCAGAAGAAATTAAGTGTTCCATAAATGATGCCTGGATGCTGTCACTTTCAGCTTTCTGTAAACAGATAAGATTCTGTACTTTTCATACTCAGTGGAACAGAACTAAATGAATCTTCAATACTTTACAACTGAATATAAACACAGTAAAATAAAAATGCAAGTTATGCTAAATGCTAGAACACTAAGGAGAAGATAATGTGCTGAAATCATTCTGCCTCTTCACTTGAGTGTGCCATGCCAATCTATCTTCTGTCATCAAATTATCCCATCATACATATGTACTCTCCAACATGGAAGGAAGAGCTTTTTTAAAACAAACTGATTGAAATTCTTCATAAAGTAATGGCTGTTGAGAAAGGTATTGTTGCAGAAAATCTGGATAACGTACATTAATACTTTTTGTTTCAGCAGCAGAGCCCTGAAGTCATTAGGACTGAAAAATATATTTCATAAACATTATGAAGTGTGAGAAAAATTAGAGATTTTCTTTCATCCTGATGATTCTGAGAAACCGATTCTTGATTTTCCATAGAGGTACAGACAAAAAAGGACTTGCTAATAATTTGTTTATTATATTACAATTGTTTATTAGGATTTTATTGCAAATATTTCTCTCAACATTATTTGTTTTTGAAAATCCTCAATACATTGGAAGTGCACCTCTATCTGCCCAGTATGTAGAATAATTTGCCACAGGCATTGAGTAGAGAACCTTATTGTCGTATTTTGGCTCATGTCTATGTCATCTTCCTTGACCTTCATGTAATCTTCCTTCAATGGAGAAAAAAGCATTCCACTAGACCAGGGATTACACTACAACCCAACCAACAGACTCATGAATCAATAAATGGAGATGTGAACATTATCAATGCATTCCGTAGATTTAGCATAATTATATGGCTAACTGTTTTCTTCAAATAGAGAAGACTCACCAAAATGCAACTGATGTGAGATTCCAAGCAGTAATGTTGTGCTATGATGTGTATATACTTTAAGGAATTTAAAACTGCAGTCAATCAAATGTACCATGCATGATAGGATATGATCTATTAGTCCCATGGCCTGAGGCAGTATGATGCAGCAGTGACTGAACTTCAATATATTATACTTAACTCCTAGTGAACAACATCTACATAGTTTATCTTTAAATGAAGAACCCACATCATTGTTTCACCAATCCTTTGGTGTGGTTGTTAGGTTTATGTCCAAGAGTAAAACAAAACAGCTAGTTGCTGAATGACTATTGATACTCTCTGACCTATCCACATAACTATGATACTTTCTGATAGACTGCCAAACTGAACAATCTGAGAAATATTTTTATAAGATAAACGTAAGAAAGGAATTGTAAATATATGTATCTTAAAATCATGAACAACAGTCAATGATGCTACAAATAATACCTACAAGAAACTTGCACTTGAATTCCTGCATTATTTAATAATTTGCATCATCTGTTTTCTTATTTAGTATTTTTAAGACACAGGGAAATGGATTCTTGGCTACCAAAGGGATGAAAAATTATGGGGAATATGCAAGAATGTAGAGTTGAGGTTAAAATCAGACCAGCCATGATCTTTTTGAATGGTAACATAGGCTCGAAGAGCTGAGTGGCTACTCTTGTTCCTTGTTTGTATGTTCTTCTTCAGTCTTCAGAAATGTCAAAAGTGAATGATGCATCTTGGCTGCCTTCTGAGATCCTCATCATTGTAGATGCCAGAATGCAGCCAATTTGATTCTCTCCATGTGACATCAGGAAATGATTGAAGGCGCTGGAAAGAGCGAAGGCTGACTGCTCAGCTGTAGTACTGAAGGCTTGTGCTCCAGAACTAGCTGCATCCTTAGCAAGGTGCTTCAGCATAGCTATATGATGAAAGATTGCCTTAATATGGCCTGCCTCAAAAAGCTGGATAAATTCAATCCAATTGTTTACCTTCTTCTACAGGACAAATAACAAAGAAAATTTATAGCTCAGGAACAGGCCCTTCGGCCCTCCAAATCTGAGCCGATCCAAATGTACTGTCTAAACCTGTTGGTCAATTCCTAAGCATCTGTGTCCCTCTGCTCCCCACCTACTCATGCATCTGTTCAGACGCATCTCAAATGAATCTACCGTGCCTGCCTCTACCACCTCTGCTGGTAATGCATTCCAGGCGCCCACCACCCTCTGTGTGAAGTACTTGCCATATGTATTCCCTTTAAACTTTCCACTTCTCACCTTGAAAGTGTGACCTCTCGTTATTGAATCCTTCACCCTGGGAAAAAGCGTGTCTCTATCCACCCTGTCTATACCCTTCATGATTTTGTAAACCTCAATCAGGTCTCCCCTCAATCTCCTTTTTTCTAATGAAAACAAACCTAACCTACTCAACCTCTCTTCCTAGCTACTACTTTCCATACCAGGCAACATCCTCGTAAACCTTCTCTGTACCCTCTCCAAAGCGTCCACATCCTTTTGGTAATGTGGTGGTCAAAACTGTACACAATATTCTAAATGCAGCCGAACCACTGTCTTGTACAATTTTAACATGACTTGCCAGCTCTTATACTCAATACCCCGTTCAGTGAAGATAAGCATATTTCTTGACCACTCTATCCACCTGTGCAGCAACCTTCAGGGTACAATGGACCTACAATCCCAGGTATCTCTGCCCATCAACTTTTCTCAAGGCTCTTCCATTCATTGTATAATTCACTCTAGAATTAGTCTTGCCTAAATGCATCACCTCACATTTGTCTGAATTGAAATCCATCTGCCACTTTTCCACCCAACTCTCCAATCTATCTTTATCCTCCTGTATTCTTTCACAGTCCCTCATGCTTTCTGCTACTCCACCAATCTTCATGTCATCTGCAAACTTGCTGATCATACCAACAGTGCCCTCTTCCAGATCATTTATGTGCATTACAAACAAACAGAAAGGGAAAAAAATGGTTAAGCCTAAAATTGGGCCCTTGAAGACAGAAACAGGGGAATATATTACGGGGAACAAAGAAATGGCAGAAGAGTTGAATTGGTACTTCAGATATGTGTTCACTGGGGAAGACACCAGAGGTAACAGTGGCTGAAGGACCTGAACTGAAGGGAATTTATATTTGCTAGGAATTGGTGTTGAAGAGGCTGTTAGGTCTGAAGGCTAAGTCCCTGGGGCCTGATGGTCTACATCCCAGGGTACTGAAGGAGGTGGCTCTAGAAATCGTGGATGCGTTGGTGATTATTTTCCAGAGTTCGATAGGTTCAGGATCAATTCCTGCGGATTGGAGGGTGGCTAATGTTGTACCACTTTTTAAGAAAGGAGCAAGAGAGAAAGCAGGGAATTATAAACCAGTTAGTCTGACCTCAGTTGTGGAAAGGTGCTATAGTCAATTATAAAGGATGAAATTACGACACATCTGGATAGCAGTAACAGGATAGGTCAGAGTCAGCATGGATTTATGAAGGGGAAATCATGCTTGACTATTCTTCTGGAATTTTTTGAGGATGTAACTCTGAAGATGGACAAGGGAGATCCAGTGGATGAAGTGTACCTGGACTTTCAGAAAGCCTTTGATAAAGTCCCACATAGGAGGTTAGTGAGCAAAATCAGGGCGCATGGTATTGGGGGCAAAGTACTGACTTAGATTGAAAATTGGTTGGCTGACAGGAAACAAAGAGTAGTGATAAACAGCTCCCTTTCGGAATGGCAGGCGGTGACCAGTGGGGTACCGCAGGGATCAGTGCTGGGACCGCAGCTTTTTACAATATATATTAAAGATATAGAAAATGGTATTAATAGTAACATTAGCAAATTTGCTGATGATACAAAGCTGGGTGGCAGGGTGAAATGTGAGGAGGACGTTAGGAGATTACAGCATGACCTGGACAGGTTAGCTGAGTGGACAGATGCATGGCAGATGCAGTTTAATGTGGATAAATGTATGGTTATCCACTTTGGTGGCAAGAACAGGAAGGCAGATTACTACCTAAATGGCGTCAAGTTAGGTAAAGGGGCAGTACAAAGAGATCTGGGTGTTCTTGTACACCAGTCAATGAAGTCATGCATGCAGGTACAGCAGGTAGTGAAGAAGGCTAATAGCATGCTGGCCTTCATAACAAGAGGGATTGAGTATAGAAACAAAGAGGTTCTTCTGCAGCTGTACAGGGCCCTAGTGAGACCGCACCTGGAATATTGTGTGCAGTTCTGGTCTCCAAATTTGAGGAAAGACATTCTGGCTATTGAGGGAGTGCAGCGTAGGTTCACGAGGTCAATTCCTGGAATGGCGGGACTATCTTATGTTGAAAGATTGGAGCGACTGGACTTGTATACCCTTGAGTTTAGAAGTCTGAGAGAGGATCTGATTGAGACGTATAAGATTATTAAAGGAATGGACACTCTGGAGGCAGGAAACATGTTTCAGCTGATGGGTGAGTGCCGAACCAGAGGACACAGCTTAAAAATAAGGGGTAGGCCATTTAGGACAGAGATGAAGAGAAACTTCTTCACCCAGAGAGTGGTGGCTGTGTGGAATGCTCTGTCCCAGAGGGCAGTGGAGGCCCAGTCTCTGGATTCATTTAAGAAAGAGTTGGATAGAGCACTCAAGGATTGTGGAATCAAGGGTTATGGAGATAAGGCAGGAACAGGATACTGATTAAGGATGATCAACCATGATCATAATGAATGGTGGTGCAGGCTTGAAGGGCAGAATGGCCTACTCCTACACCTATTGTCTATTGTCAGTGGCCCCAATACGGACCCCTGTGGAACACCACTGGTCACCTTTCTCCAGTTCGAGAAACTCCCTTCAACTACTACTCTCTGTCTCCTGTTGCTCAACCAGTTCTTTATCCACCTAGCTAGAACACCCTGCACACCATGTGACTTCACCTTCTCAATTAGTCTACCAGGGGAACCTTATCAAATGCCTTCCTAAAGTCCATGTGTATGACATCAACAGCCCTTCCTTCATCTATCAACTTGGTCACTTCCCCGAAGAACTCTATTAAGTTGGTAAGGCACGATCTCCCCCACACAAAACCATGTTGCCTATCACTGATAAGCCCATTCTTTTCTAAATATAAATAGAGCATATCCCTCAGTACTCTCTCCAGCAACTTTCCCACCACTGACATCAGGCTCACTGGTCTGTAGTTACCCGGACTATCCCTACTACCCTTCTTGTACAGGGGGACAACATGAGCAATCATCCAGTCCTCCGGCACTTCACCTGTGTTTAAGGGTGGCGCAGTGACTCAGTGGTTAGCACTGCTGCCTCACACCACCAGGGTCCCAGGTTCAATTCCAGCCTCGGGCGACTGTCTGTGTGGAGTTTGCACATTTTCTCTGTGTCTGCGTGGGTTTCCTTTGGGTGCTCGGGTTTCCTCCAGGTGCTCTGGTTTCCTCCCACAGTCCAAAGATGTGCAGGTCAGGTGAATTGGCCATGCTAAATTGCCCATAGTGTTAGGTGCATTAGTCAGAGGGAAATGGGTCTGGGTGGGTTACTCTTCGGAGGGTTGGTATGGACTGGTTGGGCCGAAGGGCCTGTTTCCACATTGTAGGGAATCTAATCTAAGGATGCCACAAAGATATCTGTCAGGGCCCCAGCTATTTCCTCTCTCGCCTCCCTCAGCAACCTGGGATTGATCCTATCCGGTCCTGGGGATTTGTCCACCTTAATAACCTCTAGCCAACCCAACACATCTTTCCTACTTATGTCAACGTGATCCAGACGAACCAAACTCCTATCTCTAATCTCAACATTCATCATGTTCCTCTCCTCAGTGAACAGTGATGCAAAGTAATCATTCAGAATCTCACCCATTCTCTCAGGTTCAACACACAGCCTTCCGTCATTATCCTTTAGTGGACTAATCCTTTCTGCTTGCTTCTTATATAAGTATACAATAGAGTCATAGAGATGTATAGCATGGAAACAGACCCTTCGGTCCAACCTGTTGCAATTGTACCAGCCTCCACCATTTCCTCTGGCAACTCATTCCATACCCGTACCACCGTCTGTGTGAAAAAGTTGCCTCTTAGGTCTCTTTTATATCTTTCCCCTCTCACCCTAAACCTATGCCCTCTAGTTCTGGACTCTCCGACCCCAGGGAAAAGACTTTGCCTATTTACCCCCTCATAATTTTGTAAACCTCTATAAAGTCACCCCTCAGTGTCCGACTTGGGATTCTCCTTAATCCTGCTCGCTAAAGCTACTTCATGACCCTTTTTAGCCCGCTTGATTCCTTGTTGACAAAGTGATGGAATCACATTCTCAGTGATGGAGGAAAGTGCAAAGGCTGAGCCCCCAGAACTATTTACAACCAGAAATGCTGAGTAGATGATCCATCTCGGCCTCCTGCACAGTTTCCAAGCATCACAAATCCCAGTCTTTGAACTAAATTGACTGCTGTACGTGATATCAAGAAATGACTGAAGGCATTGGATACTGCAAAGGCAGTGGGCCCTGACAACTTACTGATGATAGGATGAAGACGTGCTCCATAATAGCCACACTTGTACCAAGCTGTTCCAGTACAGCTACAGCACTGGCATCTTTCCAACAAAATGGAAAATTAACTAGGTATGTTCTGTACATAAAAGCATGGCAAATCTAACCCAGCCAAATACCGCCCATCAGTCTACTCTCAATCATTAGTAAAGTGATGGATGATATAATCAACAGTGCTCTCAAGCAGCACGTGCTCAGCAATAACCTGCTCAGTGACACCAATTTAAGATCTATCAGGGCCACTCAGCTCCTGACTTCATTGCATTAGTTCAGAGCTACATAAGAAAGGTGAGAGTGACACCTGTGCTATCAAAGCTGCATTCAACTGATTGTGGCCACAAGGAACCCTAGCAATACTGGAGTTAATGAGAATCAAGAGGAAAATTTTCCACAGGTTGGAATCATATCTGACACATGGGGAAAATGGTTGTGTTTCTTGGAGGTCAGCTGTCTCAGTTTCAAGCCAACTTGCAGGATCTCCTCAAGCTAGTGACCTTGGATTAACTGTCTATATGTCAGAACTATCATTAAGACAGAAATGGGGATGTTTGTTAATTATTGCACCATGCTCAGCACCATTCATGTCTCCTCAGATACCTGAAGCAGTCCATTACCAAATGCAGCAAGACAGAGATAACATCCGGACTTGAGCTGATAAGTGACACATAAAGTTCATGCCACACAAGTGCCAAGCAATGACTATGTCCAACAAGAGACAATCTAACCATTCATGGCATTCGATGGCATCACTATCACCGAATCCATGGCTATCAACACCTTGGGGGTTACCATTGAATCAGAAACTGAATTGCTTTGGTAACATGAATGAATATGATTACTATGAAAGCAAGTCAGAGGCTACAAATCCTGCAACAACTAACTCTCCTCCTGAGACCCAAAAGCCTGCCTACCATCTATGAGGTACAAGTCAGGAGGGTGATGTGTTTCCTGTGCTTTGGACACTTTGACCAGTTTATGTAATAAAACCACTTTACTTAAGCACCCTTGTCAATGAGGTGAACAAAGGAACAAAGAAAGTGGTCAGTGGCTCAGCTCAGTTTTATTAACAAAAATTCCTTATTAAAACCACCATAAGAGCATTCCTCAAAATCCCACAGTATTTACTCTCTATCTTGCTCCATCTGTCTGAGAAAGATCATTACCTGCAATGATCCATGTGTTTGAGCTGGGTAAGTGAAATTTCCTTCCTCTCTGATGTAGAGTTGTCTCTCACGAAGGTGATTCTCGCAGGTTAGGTGGATATTCTCCTGGGTCATCTTGAATTGCTGTACAGTTTTCTGTCATGAGGCTGAATGCGAAGTCTTCACTGAGGGTGTGACTTCTAGGCATGTGTGTTTATCAGCCATGCTCTGTCTGTGGCCTTTGGCCAATGTGGTCATGGGCAAGGTTGAAATAATCCAATGAGATCACACCAACCCCCTTCAGTGTTGCCAAGCCAGTAAGGTATAAAATGCACAGCCTCAGGCACTGGTTGGAAAGTCAAGTTGCCAGAAAGTCTGACTGATACTTCTCCAACACACAGCCCTCAGATTGGTTGTAACTGGTTCCCTTAAACCTTTGTGTTATCCTTGAGTGTGGTTTCCACTGTTCTCTGTAGACAATAGCTGCTGGCTGTGTTTAATTTAGGTTGGCCAATTTTCTGTCAGTAAGTAAGGCTCATAATACAATAAAAGTAGATGCATCTAGAAAGGAACAGTTCTTTACAAAGACCACAACATTAGTTTTCAATAGGTAAATTTTAGATAGTTGGAGAGCAAGTTCAATGCGATGAGGTGAATGAAGATTTTGGAGCACAGTATTGTCGACCAATATGAGAATTTGAAAAATTATAAAAGTAAAGCAAAAGTATGCTCCAGTCAAAAAGGAGACTATTAATTCTTTTAGGATATCTAGAATAATAATGAGATTAAAAACAAATAAAAGTTAAATGAAATAAATGCTAAAGTATATTAAAAATACAGAAAAGTAGGTTAAGAGCAGAACAGAATAAGAGGTAAGAAGTTTACAATTAAATCAACAGGGAAGCATTTTACAAGGATACTTGTAAAATCAGAATTGTTAAAAGTTGGCTTCATGAGAAGAGTGAACTGCCAATTTGTAGATGATTAGTAAATGGCATCAATATTTAATAAGTGCTTTACTGAAGAGAGGAATAATGTAGCGGATATGAATCTTGAAATTGTCATTAATTATTTAAAAGACCACAAAAGATGTTTAGAGCATACAAGGGTCAAAATGTGGAAGTTGGAATTCACTATTAGTAGATGTGAAGTGATGCATTTTGGTTAAAAAGAATTGCAACAATGTTCATACTTTGAACAGAAACAGCACTGCAGCAGAACTGCAAATGGATTTAAGGGCTGCTGATTCACAGAATTTGATAATTTGACTCAATTTCTCTCCTCAACATAAAAAGCTGTGAAAAACATTTGATAAAGGGATGCATCTGGTTTGTTCAGCATTTAATTACCTTGACATAAAATTAGAATTTATCAAATCATGTGCTGTGTTTTATTTGTGTTGTGCTATTCCTGATGTGAGAACTGACAGTCAGCAGCACTTACGCTGACATTATCAGGAGTCAGTTCCACATGAATCTTGTTTAAGTTTTGAAGTACTAATGGTGACTATTTAATCACATAGTGGTGGTGGGTATTCATTAATAGATACCACTTTCAACCTAGGTAGGAACTACGGCTTACATAAATATATGTGTTGTAAGAGCTCCCTGGAGACAGAGTCCTGTGGCTGCAGACATATTGAACTTTCAAAGAGTGAAAACCTACGGGATTCATTAATCCCACTGGACTGATCCCCAGGAGCTCTTATAGCCACATGATTGCAGCTGATGACCCTTTGTACTCTGGGGAATGAGCAATGATGTCAAAGTCCCATTTGCTTGCCACCTGGCGGCCCACACTCATGAAGTAATTGATGAATTTATTTTTACAACAGAAGAGAGGATTGGTCACCTCCTGCTAATAAACCTGCTTGTGGCTATTCGTGATCTATCACATGTTGCTCCTTGACCCCTAGAAAACACTGGTGATGACAGAACTGAATGCGTGCAGTCATCTCAAGGCTCATTTGATATGGGGTTCCTGCCAAATCCATGTGGCTGCAGATCTCATAAATCACAGTGGTCACATTCCAGCATTGCCTCAGTTGTCTATGGCATTGCTTCTACAACATTTACACTTATTAATTCTCCAACTGACGATGCAGTGAAGTAACAGTTGATGGTTTCAGTGGTGATATCGCTGGGTGACTATATCTTGAACAGGCTTCCTCCCAGTACTGACTGCATTGTAGCATCTGTTGTTAACCAGTAAGACTACCATTTGACACATCCTCTCCTTTTTGCCCACCATCCTTCCCTCTGCCCTCCCTTCTCTCCTACTTGCACTCCTCCATGCCTCAATTCCACCGCACACCCATCCCCTCACAGTCCACCCCTGTTTTGTCTTTGTCATTCTTCTGTTCCCCTCCCTTGTGTCACAGAATTCAACAAAGAAAATTTCTGACTTCAGGCACGTCAACAACTATGTACCACAAGATTCTTATGCACTGCTGACTTAATTGTGAAGGCAGGGCATAATTATAAACATTTTGTGTCATGAGTGCTCATGGCATGTAATTTTATTATCAGTAGGAACCCACCACAGATTAGTGTAAGGCCTGACTTATTGCTGTTGTGTCCCTTCCTAAATCATTGCACTTTAAGCAATATTTTTGTTTCAACCAAATTAAGTCATACCGTTCATAATATTTTCTGATCTTGATGGTCCCCCAAAGTATCACCTCATGTTTCACTAGTGAATCACTAAATGTGGGAATAAACCTGCTTTTCTTTTCATCAAAGAGGAATTTCCAACCCAGTATGGCTTATTAGGTGGTTAGGATGTTTGACCAATTTAGGAAGTGGATTTAAATTTTCTCTTTAATAGCAGCCAATAATTGTTCGTTTAGCTTAAAGATGAATCAAATGAGAAACATACACATAACGGGTTGAAAGTCTTTTTATACCTTTGAATTAAAACCTTGAAGCCAGTTTAACTACTTCAGTACATAACATATAGTGCTCAGGTCTTTAAAGGCACACACTGCACTTAGATATCATAGAATCCCTACAGGCCATTTGGCCCAACAAGTCCACACCGATCCTTTGAAGAGTAACTCACCCAAACCTATTTTCCTAGGCCGTTACCCTACATTTACTTCTGACTAATGTATCTAACCTACACATCCCTGAACACTATGGACAATTTAGCACAGCCAGTTCACCTAACCTGCACATCTTTGGATTGTGGAAGGAAACCGGAGGAAACCCACGTAGACACAGGGAGAATGTGCAAACTCCACACAGACAGTGCCCGAGGCTGGAATCGAACCCAGGTCCGTGGTGCTGAAAGGCAGCAGTGCTCACCATTGAGCCACCGTGCTGCCCCATGTCACTCATTATATGTCCCTCATTTCAAGCCAACAGAACACTCTAAGTTGTTTGTCAAAATTGCTAAATTAGTGGTTAATTCTGAGCAGTAAAATAGTTAATGTCTGTTTCCAAATTAAGTTTTTTAATCACCAAAGTTTGATCTTCTGTTGTTGAAAATGTCCAGATTTAATGTCAAATGCAATCTATTTTAAAATGATAAATATGCATCAACCTATGAATCCTAAGCGAAGGTAATTAGTGTGTTTGTTATAATTCTAAGACAACATTCTAATGTATTTTTTTGAGGACAATTTAACTTTGCATTGCTCTCAAGTTTTACATTAAAGAGAAATTTGAAGTGAAGGAAAGATTATTCCTTACAAATTCAATGACTTATAGGTAAAGGATGTTATCAAAGAAATGAATTTGATTGTGTCTGTCATTGAAAAGTACAAAGCAGCATAATTCTTTGTTCTCTCATGGTTTTCCTAGAATCAGTTTTCAAATTGAGAATTTATATTCTGCTGGGATTAGGAGAGATATTATCATTCAAAATCTTTCCATTCACAAAAATAAGAAAGATGAAAGAAGCAGCAAATAGGATGTGTGCTCGATCCAAACCTTTTTGTTTAACATAAGGGTGTTAACTTCTGATCTGATGCCATCAAGAAATGAGATTCCAGTATTTCTTGATTTTCTTGCATGCTGAGTTATAAAAGCTGTGTTCTCATAGAAGTAACTACAAATAAACAGCATAAATATCTATTATATTGAATGACATTATTAGTTTTGTATTAAGAAATTTAACTGTTATTTCTGATCACTATATATGCTGGATGGTATAAATGCTGGAAATACAAAGAGAATACAATTGTAACTCAATGAGAACATTGAGTTGCTTTACATTACTCATTTTCATGATGTACATCAGTGACGCATTGCAAGATTCTGTTTGCTTCACTGAGCTAGTTGCTGAGGGGAAATAAAAACTGCCTGGGTCAAATCCAGGTTGGAGCTTGACCTTGTTAAATAATCCTTTGTCGACTCCATGTGCTGAAATTTTGCAATGTGCCATTAATGCACACGTTGAAAGAATACAACATAAAGTAACTGAAAAAAAATTACCCAGGCTAGGCATTGTACCTTTTGTCAAAAACTGTTAGAATTGCCAATATTTTTGATTATTTAATAACTTGCAGTGACTGGAAGAGAGAATGTTCCCAAAAATGTTGTTTACTGCTTTAGCGACTCAAATTCAAAGCCTCGCTGTTTGGCCTCCAGCACTGAAAGCAGGGATTAATTCGTTTAACCACAGTCATGCTAAAATGACTGGCCTCTGGAATCCACTTCTTTGCACAATTATTGATATTCCCAATATTATGACCCAAGTATTTTCACAAATATTTCAACTTACAAATAATTCTAAGTCAGCCTAAAGGATCCTGTAATTTCTAGCTAAGA
The DNA here is from genome assembly GCF_047496795.1 of Chiloscyllium punctatum. Taxonomy (NCBI): domain Eukaryota; kingdom Metazoa; phylum Chordata; class Chondrichthyes; order Orectolobiformes; family Hemiscylliidae; genus Chiloscyllium; species Chiloscyllium punctatum. The sequence continues at coordinate 56,689,606 of NC_092763.1, read as the reverse complement.
GTTTCATTTCTTCTGATAACACATTGTTTTGTTCATTGCAACACAATAACTAATAACTAACATACTAACCAAATCTTTTACCATCCCAGACCAGATCCCAAAATTGTTCCAGCTGAGATTCCAAAATATACTATCATTCAGCTACAGGCTTAATTTTTAAAAAATGAAAACTGATAAAATTTGAAGTTGTAGTTTTTCACTAAATGAATAAAGGTCACGAGGTGTCATGTTTTAAAACAGACAAAAGAAATTTTACTGTATAAGGGACAGCAAAGCAAATAAGCAGCGCAATCTTATACTGAGAGTTCAACATTAACAAAGGCAAATATGAACTGTTAGGGATTCTGTGTTCAAAACCATCACAAACTACACTTTGAAATGGAGGGCAAAAAAAGGCAAGTCTCACAAATTTTCATAGTGAAAAATTGTGGCGCTGGAAAAACACGAAACCAGGCAGCATCTGAGGAGCAGGAGAGTCGATTTTTCAGGGATAAGCCCTTATCAGGAATGTGGAGGGGGAAGCGGGCTGAGAGATAAATACAGGAGTTGGGATAGGGCTGGGGGGAAGGTAGGTGGGATGGTGATAGATGGATGCAGGTGGAGGGTAATTGTGATAGGTCAGTAGGGAGGGTGGAGCAGGGCAAAGAAGATGACCTGGAGGGTGCAGTGGGAGAGAGACTCACTGAGATCCTTGTGGAGGGAGGAGGAGAACTTCTTCAAGGTGGGCATCCTTGAAAGAGCTTTGCAGTAAGGTTTTCAACAGCTGGGAGAAAGTGAGGACTGCAGGTGCTGGAGATCAGAGTCAAAAGGTGTGGCACTGGAAAAGCACAGCCGGTCATGCAGCATCCGAGGAGCAGGAATGTGGAAGGGGGAGGGGGCTGAGAGAAAAATAGGGGAGCAGAAGTGGATGCAAATGAATCACAACATCTTTTTAACACTCTGTCTTCCTCCTAAAGTGTTTCAACTCCTCTCTTTCAAAGAGCTAGTCTGACCCCAAGCCAACAGCAGTTTTACTCAGCTCCAGTTCTAACATATACTTTTAAGTCAAAAGGCATACTCATCTGATTTTTCTCAAATTTGCTTCAAGGTTCAGTCTTCTTGTTTTTTTTTTAGCTGAGCCAAGCTCTTACTGAGATTGTGTCTTCCCTGCATTACAATGCCTACACTCCAGTGTCTAAAGATAGGCACATGTTCGGCTTCTCAGCCACACTGTTCCCAACAATGATTGCCTGGGTTTTCTTGAGCCCCACCTCTGAGAAGCACAGGGCAACCAACAGTATCTGGGGCTGTCTGAGACTAAAAGAGATCCGAAGAGCTGCAGAGGCTGGAACTCAGAAACAAAAACAAAAATTGCTGGAAAAACTCAGCAGGTCTGGCATCATCTGTGGAGAGAAAACAGAGTTAAACATTTGGGAGCAATTACCCTTATTTAGAACTGTTCTCTCTGCTTTCTATCCACAGATGCTGCCAGACCTGCTGCGTCTTTCCGGCACTTTCTGTTCTTGTTTCTAATTTGAGACTAGGATGTCTCAGGAGAACAGGTGTAATGGTGGCATTCAGCTGCACTGAGCCACTTTCCATTTCTTATATTTCTGACACATTGTGAACAATTTTTAAATCTCCATTTTAACTCAGTCATCAACTCACACGCTTTTGTAAAGGTTAGCATTCTTGTTAACGTGTTGCACAAGGCAATTTTAGTTGAATGCTTGAAGCAGTTCTTGATAGGAAAAGCTGAATGTTTGAAGTGTGTACAGTTTAGTATTATTTCACTCACTCCAAACAAATCTATTTTTGTGTTTCTAATTAAACTGAATTGCAAAGGTGTGACTGCTCTCGATACTTTACCACTAACTCTGAAAATCGTAGAAGTAAACAGTAAAAGCAAACAAACCTCACTTGAGAAACCAGGTTAAAGACAGATAATTCTAATATAACTACCATGCCCTCAGTCATTTGAGCAATTTTGATAAAAACCCAGCTGTGGTCAGGAACTCATTAGCTTTTGAAACTCAGCCAGATGATCATAATGGCCCCAGCTACCAAAACAAACCATAACAGCTCCAAACAATGGGGCTGTCTGAAACAAATACGACTATATTTTTAGTTTCTAAGTTGAAACAGTTAAAAGTGTTCCAGGCTTTTAAGTTGTATTCAGATCATTAGACAAAAATTGCCAAGCACTGTTTCTTCAGTTTTGCGTGCATAATAGTAGTTCTCCAATGGGAAGAACCTTTAATACATCCCAGCAAAACTCCAGCCCAAAGTTTCTTACTTCTAACATTTCTCATATAGTTTCAAAATGGCCAGGTACAGAAAAGTTTAAAAGTGACAAAAAAAGTTGAGATACATATTTGAAAAGAATGTTTTTGCATTTATCAGTGAATTGGAGTAGTGCTATAAATGGGACCTTGTGGAATATTTAAGCAAAGAACATGGAGCTATAACTTTTAGAAGAAAGTTAATTACTATCTAAAGTTTATAGATGTTTGAAGACGACCCATTTCAGTAGTATGTGCCAGTTAGCAGGCACCTAGCAATGAAATCACTCGTTTGCTAAAACACCAAAAGAAGAGAAAATTTGTTCATTAGTTACCAGATGCTATAAATACCCTTGGAGTTCCAAAATGCACCTACTGCTACTTGGACATTTGTGGTGTGAGCATGCAGTCTGCCATACTAACACGTGTGTTAGCATTCGTGCAGTGAATATCTGCTCCAAATGTGCAGGGCAGGGAAATCATATCATCATTCTGATTTGGGATGTTGCTGCTTACAAATTGATTGCCTTGTTCCTTTCATAATATGGTAACTTGGAAAGCACAACATTGGCTAAGATGGTTTTCTTTCTCTGAGGTGACTCTTGGCTTCAATTTGAACTAGCCACTGCAGCACAGATGAGTTTAAGAGCTTAGCAAAGCAAAATGAAAAGACAACGCGTGCCATTGAAAATCTTTTTCTTCATCTCACCGTATGGGTTAAATAAAATCTCGTGTCCCTCTGTAATAATTGATTATGATTAATTTTTCTTTAACTGATTAAAATACAAACTGCATAGTTTGCAAATTTTGAAAAATCCTAAATCTTAACCTCAAAGCATACTGTCCCTATGCAATGTCCTGCTGGAAACTGTCTAAATATTTTATTCTTTAGGTTGCTACAGACCATGGTCTGACAAAATAAATTCAGTAGATAAATGGTGTTTGCTTAATGAAAACAGTTAAACAAACGAAATATTTGACTGACCTATAGTGAATTCTATTAATCAACCCTCTGTTGTATTTAAACAGTTTGATTATGTGTGTTGCCTTACTGGAACTTGCATGTCTGCATTGCTAAGATGTATATCCTTTGTAAAATATAATCACTGATGTTTCAATGCAGTGCACATAAATTCCATTCAAAATCAGTGTACCTTTCAGAAAATCAGAAACAATGGCTAGCCTAGGCTTACCGCCTCAACCTGTCAACCCCCCTCCCCCATTCCAACCTCTCACCCTCACAACACGCAGCCCTCCAATCCCTCTGCTCTAATCCCAACCTCACCATTAAGCCAGCGGATAAAGGGGGCGCAGTGGTAATCTGGCGCACTGACCTCTACACCGCTGAAGCCAAACACCAACTCGAGGACACCTCTTCCTACTGCTCCCTCGACCATGACCCCACCCCCCATCACCAAACCATCATCTCCCAGACCATACAGAACCTCATCACCTCACGAGATCTCCCACCCACAGCTTCCAACCTCATAGTCCGGGAACCCCGCACTGCCCGGTTCTACCTCTTTCCCAAAATCCACAAGCCTGACCACCCTGGCCGACCCATTGTCTCAGCATGCTCCTGCCCCACTGAACTCATCTCTACCTACCTTGACACTGTCCTATCCCCCCTAATCCAGGAACTCCCCACATATGTTCGAGACACCACCCACGCCCTCCACCTCCTCCAAGACTTCCGTTTCCCCGGCCCCCAACGCCTCATCTTCACCATGGATATCCAATCCCTCTACACCTCCATCCGCCATGACCAGGGACTCCAAGCCCTCCATTTTTTTCCTCTCCAGACGTCCCCAACAGTACCCTTCCACCGACACTCTCATTCGTTTGGCCGAACTGGTCCTCACCCTTAACAATTTCTCCTTTGAATCCTCCCACTTCCTCCAGACCAAAGGCGTAGCCATGGGCACATGTATGGGCCCCAGCTATGCCTGTCTCTTTGTTGGCTATGTAGAACAGTTGATCTTCCGTAATTACACCGGCACCACTCCCCACCTCTTCCTCCGCTACATTGATGACTGCATTGGCGCCACCTCGTGCTCCCGCGAGGAGGTTGAGCAATTCATCAACTTCACCAACACATTCCACCCTGACCTTAAATTTACCTGGACCATCTCTGACACCTCGCTCCCCTTCCTGGACCTCTCCATCTCCATTAGTGACGACCGACTTGACACTGACATTTTTTACAAACCCACCGACTCCCATAGCTACCTGGATTACACCTCTTCCCACCCTATCTCTTGCAAAAATGCCATTCCGTATTCCCAATTTCTCCGTCTCCGCCGTATCTGCTCCCAGGAGGACCAGTTCCACCATAGAACACACCAGATGCCCTCCTTCTTTAGAGACCACAATTTCCCTTCCCACGTGGTTAAAGATGCCCTCCGACGCATCTCGTCCACATCCCGCACCTCCGCCCTCAGACCCCACCCCTCCAATCGTAACAAGGACAGAACGCCCCTGGTGCTCACCTTCCACCCTACAAACCTTCGCATAAACCAAATCATCCGCCAACATTTCCGCCACCTCCAAAAAGACCCCACCACCAGGGATATATTTCCCTCCCCATCCCTTTCCGCCTTCCGCAAAGACCGTTCCCTCCGTGACTACCTGGTCAGGTCCACACCCCCCTACGACCCACCCTCCCATTCTGGCACTTTCCCCTGCCACCGCAGGAACTGTAAAACCTGTGCCCACACCTCCTCCCTCACCTCTATCCAAGGCCCTAAAGGAGCCTTCCACATCCATCAAAGTTTTACCTGCACATCCACTAATATCATTTATTGTATCCGTTGCTCCCGATGTGGTCTCCTCTACATTGGGGAGACCTGGCGCCTCCTAGCAGAGCGCTTTAGGGAACATCTCCGAGACACCCGCACCAATCAACCAAACCGCCCCGTGGCCCAACATTTCAACTCCCCCTCCCACTCTGCCGAGGACATGGAGGTTCTGGGCCTCCTTCACCGCCGCTCCCTCACCACCAGACGCCTGGAGGAAGAACGCCTCATCTTCCGCCTCAGAACACTTGAACCCAAGGGCATCAATGTGGACTTCAACAGCTTCCTCATTTCCCCTTCCCCTACCTCATCCTAGTTTCAAACTTCCAGCTCAGCACTCTCTCCTTGACTTGTCCGGACTTGTCCGACCTGCCTATCTCCTTTTCCACCTATCCACTCCACCCTCTCCTTCTTGACCTATCACCTTCATCTCCTCCCCCACTAACCCATTGTACTCTATGCTACTCTCTCCCCACCCCCACCCTCCTCTAGCTTATCTCTCCACGCTTCAGGCTCACTGCCTTTATTCCTGATGAAGGGCTTTTGCCCGAAACGTCGATTTCACTGCTCGTTGGATGCTGCCTGAACTGCTGTGCTCTTCCAGCACCACTAATCCAGTATTTGGTTTTCAGCATCTGCAGTCATTGTTTTTACCTTTCACACATGTGCCCCACATTGCTACTCCTAGAGCCTCTTTTTTAACATTTCATCACTCATGGGACATGGTTGTCATTGGCTGGCCAGCATTTCTTGCCCGTCCCTAGTTGCCCTTGAGAAAGTGTCAGTGAATTTATTTGTTGATGATGTTCTTCACTGGATCTCTCTTTTCTCACAATAGTGGAAGCAAGCTCAATTGAATCTCAACCCAACCCAGTTCTTCCAAATGGAGCTCTCAACCAATCAGTAGGAGGAATTTAACTTTTTGATTATTAGCAGAAAGAAATTCGGTTATGGCGTACCCAAATTTTAAGTGCCCAACATGATAGTCGGTACATGCAAGTGCACTTTGAGCTCAAAATACAATGTTTCTTGCGCCTGGGATAATCAGGTATATCAGAGCCCAGTAACTTGGGCACCAGGTCCTTCTGTGCTTGGGTCAGGGCCTGGGCCAGGAGCAGCAGCAAGATCCATATTATCTTTCCCAGACCTTGCTGCCCACCATATTTATTTAGAGAAAGCAAGTGCATCGTTTGTCCATTCTGAAGCAAGCACAGCATGACCCTTAGCATATTCAATTAAAGAGGCTAAAGATCCATACCACAATATAATTCTCCTTCTATGACCACTTCCCAGCTTATTATGTTCCAAATTATGTAATTTTCTACAAGTGAATCTGTTTTTTATGTATGTGTGAGCAAGAAAGAAGTCAATAGTGGATACTTCATTTTATCAGGGGAGATTTTCATCTCAATTTGATATTCTCTCAGTTTGCTGATGAATTCTAGGTGACGCATTAGAGCTCCCTCTGGAATATTTTGACTGCATATTACCTCTCTGTGTAAAAGGGGGCTGAGGTTCATCAAGGTGGCGATAATAAGTTGCTACCATGTTTAAGCTCCAAAGTAATCATAGCAGATATATTATTTTTAATTTGACAAACATCCTATATTTCAAAAGTATATCATATATTTCACAAACATATCCTCCATGTCATAAACAGATCCTGCAGTTCAAGTTCTTATTCCCTTTGTGAATTCAATGTTAACATTGATATTCCTGTAATTTCAGTTGTCATGGATAATAATTTCCCAGCTGTCAGCCTACACACACTTAACTTCACCCATTTTCTACCTTAGTTCAGAATTGGCTGTTCAGCCACTCAGATGCATTGTCAACTAATTATTAATCATTAACTAACTGTGACAACACTTGAAAACGGCAGCAAATGGATAAGTCTCAAATATATTATAGTGCTAAATATTATCCAAAGGGTGTGTAGAGATTTTTGGCCTATTCAGGTGTCCACTTTCCAGCTGCCAAATGGCATGCAAGGCTGCCAATATGGTATTGCAAGAAAGTTACAAACTGGAAGTGCTCTGAATGGCTTATTTGTATTGGCTTAAAAAAATCGTCCTTGAGAGTTCACACTAATAAATGCCTTGTGATACCTTTAATATCTTATCTAAGGCCTAGTGTTGATACTGCAGTGGCCTTTCCATCCCTTCTTCTTCAACATCACTTCATCTTTGGATGATGACTCTGAGCAGAATTGAATAGGAGTCTGAGTAATAAGTTGCTACCATGTTTGAAGTTCCAAAGTAATAATAGCAGATATATTGCTTTTAATTTGACAAACATCCCATATTTGTGGCAGGTTTGAACAAGAAGTCCGGCAAGGCTCACTTTGAAGCAACTCACGGCCTCTTTTATGCTACCTGACTTGCTACCTGATGAAGGAGTAGCACTCCGAAAGCTTGTACTTACAAACAAACCTGTGGGACTATAGCCTCGTGTTGTGTGATTTTTAACTTTGTCCATCCAACAGTCCAACACTGGCACATCAACATCTTTAATGCTTACCAAAGTTGGACTAGCAATTTTCTCTCATAAACACCAGTGAGTTGATAATTAAGGGCGATTATGGCTTCTCAAATGCCTTATTGATGGCCCAACTCACCTCATTAATATTCAGCTTTCTATCTTACCAAACAAATTAAACGCTGAGAAATCTCAACACAGAAACCAGAATGGGCAGAGGGAGAATTCAGCATGTCACTTGCTCCAAAGTACTTACATGTTAGACAACAGGTATACACATCTCAGTGCATGCTCTATGACACCAGGCACACACACCCCATATCCATGGACCCTGGCATCTGATATGTGCTAACCCTTGGGGCACATCTCTGAATCACTTACAGTACACTTTACATTTCACCTCTGCACATCACGAAGCACCAGCAACCATCATTGTAATGCTGCAGCAAGGACACTGTATGCTCAGGAACAAGCACCCAGCTCATAGACTCGACCTGACTGCACCTCTGAATTCTTTATTCACTGCCACTCACTCTGAGCCTATCTAGATTCTTTCAGCATCCTTGTGTTGCATTTTTTTCCCCTGAGCAAGAGATACAAGATATATTGTTTATATCTTGCCATGGAATGCATTTAGTACTGACACAGGAATCTTTTTGTGATTGTTACTTGTCCACAGGCCTCAGTGAAGTCAAGTGGATAGCCTTCAGTAAACAGTCATAGAACAATAGAATTTCTACAATGCAGAAAGAGGCCATTCAGCCCATTGACTCTCTGAAGAGCCTCTCATCCAGACTCACTCTGTCCTTGCATTTCCCATGGCTAATCCACCTACCTGGCATATCCCTGGACACTATGGGCAACTTAACTCGGCCAATCCACCTAACCTGCACATCTTTGGATTGTGGGAGGAAACCGGACCACCCAGTGGAAACCTACACAGGCACAGTGAGAACTTGCAAATTCCACACAGACAGTCATCCAAAGCTGGAAACAAATCCGGTCCCTGGCACTCTGAGGCAGCAGTGCTCATCACCGAGCCACCCATACTGCTGTTATAGCAAGGTCTCAGGATAGCAAGTCGAGAGCAACCTTAAATTCCAGAACAGGGGCTTGGAAATGGGCAGGAAGTCACTCAGGGTGGTCAGAGCCAGGAATCTTACCACATATAGGGTGAGGAGCTGAATGTCACACAGCCCACCACCTATCTTGACTCTTACTTCCTCATTGTAGGCTGTTTTCTCCAGGAGTAAGAGTGTGGACAATTTTAAGAGAGATGAAAATGGATTCTCAAAATGGATAATGTGTGTGAATTTTGGTGCAGCTGGGGAGGTATTCCAATCAAGTGATTAGACACCACTGGGGCCAAGGAGGGATAGTTGTGTGAAGGGGTTGGCATTTGAGAGCACACGTGAAAGATATATATGCTATAGTTATAGATAGAGCATGAACCTTTGTGGGAGGTGGGTATAGAAGCAGGAATAGTGTGAACGTTGGGTATCAGAGAGAAGATGGGTTATGGAGAGGTCATTAACATTCTTTCTATAGTTCTGTGCATTCCTCCAGATGGCTTTAACCTGAGCATGACCTCAGACCAGGCTGACATGCTCTAGTGTCATGGCCTGACCTCCCAGTCTTGGGAGAAGATGAAGTCCTGCCTCTGCACTACCCTGTCTAGCAGAACCTCCAGGTCTCTGCCTATAAAGCGAGGCACCAGTTTCTCCTTCAAAAACACAAACAGAAGTTGTTGGAAAAGCAGATCCATCAGCATCTGTGAAGAGAAATCAGAGTTAACATTTCAGGTCTGTTGACCCTTCGTCAGAACTGAGGATTTCTCCCTGTCTACCATGTCTGGGATAAACATCAGGAACTATGGAGGGTAGTTCCAGACTAAAAGCACTTGGCTGGGTGTACAACAAATTTTTAAAGACAGCGTGGGTGCCAACGATGCCAATTGTGGGATATCCACTGAGGGGAGAGTTGTTCTGGGAATGGAGTGTGGTAAGCTGGAGCTGGAATCTGGCACCAGAGGAACAGGATAGCTAGTTAATAAGGTGCGTCTGATAAGCACTGGTGAGAAATATTGTGATGCCTTGCAATAGAAATTCCTCCAAAAAATCTTAGCGCAACTTGGAATTAGCCAAATAAATTAAGATTCATCCATTTATGTCCACAGATTTCTGGCTCGATGATCATGAGCACGAAATCCCACAATTGGATTTTGGGCTTATCCTATCACATGCTGAGATTCTTCCTTGCACTCCCTGAACTCAAAGGTCCAGGACATTAATTTTTAGTTAACTTTTGCCAAGTACTACATATGGAACATGACATGACCTCTTAGTAACAGCTTGATATAGAGTAGGTTGTAATACTCACCTGCCTTCTCAAGTGAACATAAAAAAAATCTCATGACCCTTTTAAAAGATGTGGATAGCTCCTCTAGTGCCCTGACATTTTTGTTTACTTCTCAGTAAACATTCCCAAAACAGATTATCTGTTCATTTATCTCATTGTTTGTGGGCCTTGTTATGAACTAGGCCAGACCATAACTTTGCAATTTGTTTCAGGAAATAAAGTTACCCAGAGTAAGGTAGCTAGGTTGACTACTAGATTTTAAAACAGACCAAACAAAATTACACAATGAAACACAAAGAACACCAAAATTGGAGGTGTAGCTGACAGCAAAGAGGGTTACCTCAGATTACAACAGGATATGGACCAGATGGGCCAGTGGGCTGAGAATTGGCAGATGGAGTTTAATTCAGATACATACGAAGTGATGCATTTTGGGAAAGCAAATCTTAGCAAGACTTATACACTTAATGGTAAGGTCCTAGGGAGTGTTGCTGAACAAAGACATCTTGGAGTACAGGCTTGAAAGTGGAGTCGCAGGTAGATAGGATTGTGAAGAAGGCGTTTGGTATGCTTTCCTTTATTGGTCAGAGTATTGAGTCCAGGAGTTGGGAGGTCATGTTGCAGCTGTACAGGACATTGGTTAGGCCACTGTTGGAATATTACATGCAAGTTTGGTCTCCTTCCTATCGGAAAGATGTTGTGAAACGTGAAAGGGTTCAGAAAGGATTTACAAGGATGTTGCCAGGGTTGAAGGATTTGAGCTATAGGGAGAGGCTGAACAGGCTGGGGCTGTTTTCCCTGGAGCATTGGAGGCTGAGGGGTGACCTTATAGAGGTTTACGAAATTATGAGGGGCATGGATAGGGTAAATCGGCAAAGTCTTTTCCTTTGGGTCAGGAAGTCCAGAACTAGAGGGCATAGGTTTAGGGTGAGAGGGGAAAAATATAAAAGAGACCTAAGGGGCAACCTTTTCACGCAGAGGGTGGTACGGGTATGGAATGAGCTGCCAGAGGAAGTGGTGGAGATTGGTACAATTGCAACATTTCAGAGGCATTTGGATGGGTATATGAATAGGAAGGGTTTGGAGGGATGCTGGCAGGTGGGACTAGGTTGGGTTGGGATATCTGCTCGGCATGGACCAAAGGGTCTGTTCATCTCTATGAATCTAAACACAACAGTCCCAATAAGCAACTCCCTTTAAAAACCATTATAAATGGAACACATGCTTACAGGTTGAAATTGAAAGGTAGAAAGAGAGAGAGAGACAGAGAGAGAGAGTTTCCACACAGCTCCCTGTTGAACTTCTCATCAGGTCAGACTGAACTAAACTGCTCAGCTAGCTCGAGAGCTGACCACTCCCCTTTCATTACACAGGTCACTTCTAAAACATGACCACTTTGGCCTAAAGTCTCATCTGTTTAAATATAAACAAAAGGCCTCTCAAAATCCTTTTCATCTCTGTACCAAACCAGACTGATCGGAGCCTGGCTCAGCCCTCTGAAAATAGTCAAGGACAGTATCTCCTTGAGTAAAGGAACAGCTTTCAAAAAAACACGACTAGCTTTGTGACACCTCCCCCCTTAAAAAAGAACCATCAATGTCAAAAGATGGCTTCATTTTTAACCCTTCAAAACCCGGATAGTAGTCTTAACACACATATACACTATACTAATTATAAACATGAAAACATGCACAACCCCATGCAAATTCTGGCCGCAGTACACCCACCATTGAACGTCTCCATATCTCATTCGAGTTTCGACAACTCATCAGCAATCACATTTTCACGACCTGCCACATTCACAATTGTCAAATTGAATGGCTGCAACAACAAGCTCCATCAAAATAGTCTGACATTTTTGACTTTAAATTTTTCCACAAATGTCAATGGATTGTGATCAGTGCATACAATTGTCTGAGATGCATTGCTGGTAATATCAACACTGAAATGTTGTCATGCTAACACAAAGCTTAAAGTATCTTTCTCCACCATTGAATATTTCTATTGATGAACGTTCAACTTCCTGGAAAATTACCCGATGGGTCTTTCTATACCCTCATCATCATCCTGCAGGAGCACCGCACTGACACCCACATCACTGGCATCAATAACCACCTTGAAAGGTTTTGTGTAATCTGTTGTGACTAACACTGGGCAGTAGTTAACACAGTTTTTAAGCTGTCCACTGTCCACTGAAACATTTTGCCCTTTTTTACCAATTCGGTGAGTGGAGCAACCACACTGCTAAAGTTCGGCAGAAACTTTCAGTAAAATTAACTCAACCCATGAATCGTAGTACTGTTCGTTTTGTCAACGGTGTGGGAAATTCCCCAATTACTTTCACTTCCGCAGCTCATGGGGCCATTTGCCCATGTCCAATAACATGGCCTAGGAAGGTGACTTGGGATTTGGCAAATTCACTTTTAGCTAGGTTTACCACCAAGCCTGCCTTCCAAAGTCGATCGAACCAGTCCAATAAATGCTGTAAATGTTCCTTTCATGAATAACTAAAAACCATCAGGTCATCAATATACACCACACGTTTTGGTAATCCGTCAATGACTTTATTAGTCAGTCTCTGAAATGTGGCTGGAGTGTTTTTCACATATCAAATGACATGACTTTCCACTGATATAGTCCATTTGGTGTTATGAAAGCCGAAATTGCCTTTGCTCTCTCTGACTGAGGTACTTACCAGTAACCTCTGAGCAAGTCCAACTTAGTAATGTAAGTTGCTTGACCCACTTTTTCGGCACAGTCCTTCAGTCATGAAATTGGATATGCATCAGTCTTTGTAACAGCGTTGACCTTGCGCTAGTCCACACATAACCGTTGGGTACCATCTGTCTTTGGCACCATGACTATCGGTGAGCTCCAGTCACTAACTTATTTCGATTATGCCATCTTGGAGCATGTGCTCTATCGCCTTCTGAACCTGTGCCAACTTTAAAAGGTTATGTCTATAAGGATGTTGCTTATTGGGAACAGCAGCTCCTTTATCTACCTCATGCACAATTAGCTTCCTACTTCCCAATTTATTTCCGCATATCTTCCCATGTTATAATAATAACTCTTCAAGGTAATTTCAATTTTCATGGGGAAGGTAACTCAATAACTTATCCCAGTTTTTGACAACTTCCTTATTGTCCAATTTAATTTGCGGAATGTCCAAATCAGAATCTTCTGAACTTGGTTCTTCCTTCTGTGCTGTAATCATTAACACTTTCTCCTCTTGCTTTCCTTCCCTTTCAAAATACCTTTTGAGCATATTCACATGACACACTCTGTGAGATTTCTTCCTCTCTTGAGTCCTTATCAAGTAGTTCACTTCACTCAATTTCTTCTCAATTTGATACGGTCCACTAAAACTTGGCTTTAAAGGCTCACCCTTTACTGAAAGTAACACAAATAGCTTATTCCCAATTGCAAAATTGGGAATTTGTGATTTCTTATCTGCTTCTTGTTTCATTGTATGCTGTGATTCTTTTAAATGCTGTCTAGCCAACTCTCCAGTTCTATTTAATCATTCTCTAAAACTTGACACATAGTCCAAATGGGTGGTCTCTGAATTCTGACTTATTAATTTCTCCTTTATCAATTTTAATAGTCCTCTTACTTCATGCCCAAAAATGAATTCAAATGGACTGAATTTGGTCGATGCATTCGGTGCATCTCTGATTGCAAAACATACAAATGGAACTCCCTTAAGCCAATCATCTGGATAATCCTGATCATAAGCTCGCAACACGTTTTTTAGTGTTTGATGCCATCTCTCTAGTGCTCCCTGTGATTCTGGATGGTATGCAATAAATTTGAATTGCTGTATTCCCAAGTTATCCATAACCACCTTGAATAGTTTGGATGTCAAGTTTGATCCTTGATCTTATTGGATCTCTATTGGTAGTCCATATCTAGTAAAAAATGTAAGTAATTCTTCTACAACCCTTTTAGCTGTGATGTTGCGTAATGGGATTGCATTTGGAAATTTAGTTAACACTTCCACTATTGTTGATAAATACTTATTCCCACTTTTTGTTTGAGATAGAGGACCTACACATTCAATCAAGACGCTTGTGAAAGGTTCCTCAAATACAGGAATAGATATTAAAGGTGCAGGTTTTATTACTGCTTGAGGTTTTCCGATTAGCTGACCTGTATGACTCGCCTCGCAAAATCAATTATGCCTTTGTATAGTCCAGGCCAATAAAAATGTCTTTGTGTTTTAGCCTGCGTTTTCCTCACCCTAAATGGCCTCCAAGTGATAGCTCATGTGCCATTCGCAGCACCTCCTTTCTGTACCCTACTGGCAAAACAATTTGATGAATCTCTGCCCATTTCTCATTTGCTTGAATGTGTGATGGTCTCCACTTCCTCATTAAGACATCGTTTGTTAAAAATAACACACAGGAATACATTCACTTTCTTTGTATATGCCTTTTGATATAACTGTTTTAACTCCTCATCTTACTGCTGTAATTCAATCAGCTTAGTAGAGCTAAAAGTACTGGCATGTTTACCTATTTGCTCTTTCTCAGTTCCACTTATCCAATCAAAGAAGGTTTCGGATAACATATGTCAGCTTCCATGTCTGTGCTTTTTGATCGCTCCTGCTTCAGATTGTGCCTCTGTGATCTTGTGATCACACAATCAGAGAAAATTTCTGGAAAACATTTTCCAGGTCTTCAGTTGCCTGTGCTCCACTGGCTTTTCAACTAGAGTAGGCAGCACACCTACCAGTGAATCAGCTATATCATTTGCAAAGACAAGTTGTATTCCCGGTGCTGAGAGTTTGTCCAGTACTCCTACCACAAATTCTCCACTCTTCTCTGTAATGTCTAGCCTCACTTTACATAACTGAGCACTTTTTGTCTCACCATGAATTCCTGTTACCAGTACCTTCTCTGGCAATAGTCTCTCAGGAGTACACATCTCCTCAACCTTCAGCATCACAGACTGAGAGGATCCTGTGTCCCTTAATATTGTAACCTCTTTACCTATTACTGCTGGCATATGTGAATAAACTTTACCCCTGCATGTATATTTTTTAAGCAGATCTGGCATTTCCTCCTTAACCAATCTCTGATCATCTTGTACACTCTGAGGCAGTGGTCTAACTTCCTTTGTGCTTTTTGTTACTAGTCCAACAAAACTTCCAGGCTTGTCTGGTTTTCCTACATCTGGCTTTCTCTTAGCTCACCAACACTGTGATTTCATATGGCCCACTTTATTACAATGAAAACACTTGAGCTTTTTAACTTCTTTATCCTCCTCAAGGGTTTCTTTTTTACCCTGTGGTGAGTTATCCTTATGGTCTTCATTGAAGGCTACCTTTTTCCTTTCCACGTGAGGATTTCTGTCTGCCCCAATTTCTCATGGACTGAAATTGATTCTGGAAGCCAGACTGTGTTTTATGGACCAGCTCATAATCATCAGCCACTTCATCTGCTAACCTTGCTGTTTTAACTCTCTGTTCTTCCACATGAGTTCGCACTACTTCAGGCAGTAATGTTTTGAATTCCTCCAAAATAATTACCTCCCTAAAAGTTTGCTTGATTTATAAAGTTCTTATCCATCTATCAAAATTAATCTGTTTGACCAGTGTCTTTCCTTAGATTCCTGAAATGTTGTCCATAGGCTTCTGGTACAAGCTCATATGCACTTAAAATGGTTTTTTTTCACCTCTCCATACTCCCCAGATACCTCCTCGGATCGTGATGTGAATACTTCGCTAGCCCTACCTACAAGTTTTGTTTGGATCAACAAAACCCACATTGCCACTGGCCACTGCATTTGTTTAGCCACCTTTTCAAATGAAATGAAAAAGGCATCCACATCCTTCTCATCAAATTTAAGCAATGCTTGAACATACTTAAACAGTTTCACACTAGACTTCTGACTATCTGGGGATTGCTCATCCTCACTCTTTTCCTCATTAAGCCTACGCTCAGCCTTTATCTCCAGCCATTTATGCTGACTTTTCTTTTTAAGTGTTGTTTTTGAATTTCAAAAGCTCTCCCTTTTTCCCTTTCTTCTGCTTTTAACCATAACTCAAACTGTTTCATTTCTGCTGCCCTTTTCTTTATCTCTTACCTCTAACTCAAGCTGCTTCATATGCAATTGAATTCTTGCCACCTCTATAGATTCTGATAGTTTGTCCAGCAAGTTTAAATGCTGAGTTACTGCTGTAATTATCTCTCCTTTCCTCACAGAAGCAGACAGTTCTAATTCCAGTGTCTCTGCTAATTCTTGCAATTGGTCTTAATCACTTTCTGCAAAACTTCCGGAGTTGCCGCATCCACATCCAGAAAAGTTTGGAGACAGAAAAATCCTTTTCTATCACAAGTTTTGTCTACCCAACCAAACCAACACCCGAAATAAAGACAGTAGTACCTAACACTCAATGTTTAAAATCCCGGATGAGCCCCCAGTCTGTTATGGACTAGGCCAGACCATAAATTTGCAATTTGTTTTGGTACGTGTACAGTGAAAATTATCCAGCATAAGATAGTTAGGTTGACTACTAGATTTTAAGACAGACAAAAATTTATTCACTAGATTACACAATGAAACACAAAGAACAGAAGTACGAACCCCCACAGAACTCAGCCTATCCAACTAGACTTAATTATGCTGTTCTGAATATAAACAACAGTCCCAATAAGGAAACTCCCTTTAAAACCCAGTATAAATGGAACACATGCTTGCAGGTTGAAGTTGAAGGACAGAAAGAGAGAGAGTGACAGAGAGAGAGTTTCTACATAGCTCCCTGTTCAACTTCTCACCAGGTCAGACTGAACTAAACTGCTCAGCTCAGTCCCTTTCATTATGCAGATCACTTCTAAAGCGTGACCACTTTGGCCTGAAGTCTCATCTGTTTATAAATGAACAAAAGGCCTCTCAAAATCCTTTTCACCTCTGTACCAAACCAGACTGATCGAAGCCCAGCCCAGTTTATTGCCCCTCTGAAAAAAGTCAAGGACATAGTCTCCTTGAGCCAAGGAACACCATTTTAAAAAATAGAGACAAGCTTTGTGACAGCTTAAATGCAAGCGGGCTGTCAGTTTCCCAACCTTAGAACAGTGACTGTACTTCAAAAGCACATAATTGGCTGTAAAGTGTAATGGGGCTGTAAAAAGGCAGTATGTGTGTAAGTTCTTCCTTATTCTATTCTAATTAATGTCATATGTTATTGAACTGGTATTTCAGAGATCTGAATTAATCATTGATCATCACATTAACCATTTCTGTTTCCAACTACCCACATTTTTTCTTCAAATCTCTCAACTCTTCAACTTACTTAGTTCCTTTAAGAAAATCCTTAAAATCTACATCTTTGACCTAGCTTTTACTCAACCATCTTTAATGTCTTCTTTTCTGAATCAGTGTAATTTTTTAAATACACTGAGACAATTTCTTATGTTATAGGTATGATATATATGTGAGCTGTCGTGACCATTGGGATTATTTAATTGAGTCAATCTGTAATCTAGATTGTTACAATGGAAAAAAGACACAAACTTAATGACTTTAGACTTTTGTGTTGTGTTTTTCCATGCTGGGCAATATTCTCTTCAATCAGTGCTGTAAAGCCTCTCTAAAGCCTTAATATTTGTGTAATAGTGTGGACATACGGTATGCCACATTTTTCCATGAAATTGACATTACTTCTTGGCTGTTTGTATTCTATACCTTTTAAAATAAAACTTAGAATTCTATCACGTTACTTGTATCCTTAGCACACAGGGCTGCTGCCTTTAATATCCTGTGAACTTGTTCCTTATCTCATCACTCAGAACAAATCCTATATGTCTATTCAGAGTATAATTACTGTTCTTTTTAAACCAAAATGCATCATCTCACATATTGGTATTAAATTGCACCTTGCTACATTAAGCCAAATATATTATCAATATCCCTTTGCTGTTACATTTGTTTTTGTAAGAAGACAACAGAATTTGATTATTGTACTTGCTACATCCTATCAATATTTCCCTGCTTGATTAGAGATTTTACACTGACACCTAGCTCCATATATGTGTTGAATTGCTAATAATTTCCACCATCTCACACTTTCTGCAATGTCTTCATTTTGGTACAGACGTCTCAGACAGTGTGCCTTGTTGCCTCCAAATAAGGCTTTTATTTGATGCAGACATTTTCCTTAAAAGCATGTACATTGAACAGGATGCTCTGCCTCATTTTTGATTGATTGCATTGTCTTTAATGGGCTTTGCATGTAAATATTTAATTTGTTACATGGGGGATTAATGGTGGTGGTTGGTAGTTTACACAACAAAAAACAGTCAATCGTGATTTTGGTGATGGGAAAATAACTCAGTTGTGTGTGAGAGCATTTCAGATGTTAAAATTTGGAAAAGGGAACAGAGTGCTCAGGGTACTTGTGGTGCAATGGTCATGTCCCGATCTGAGAGCCAGGATGCCTGGGTTCAAGTCCCACCTGCTCCAGAGGTATGTAATAACATCTCTGAACAGGCTAATTAGAAAACATTGTAACAGGGCATTACTGACATCAAGATAGGCCTTGCGAGACTTCTTGTTGATTATGCCAAAAAACTCACCATCATCCAGGTTCATCAGATTCTCTACAACATTTCCAACCAAAATGCTAAAGTATCTTTTCTCTTTACATTTTTGGTTTGCTCTATATTTCCAGTAATTTTATTTTGTTTAGAGTTTCAGAAATTAAAAAGAATTTGTGTATTTTGGTGAGAAGTGCACTTTCTCTCTCTCTCCATCCGCACCCCTACCCTTACCCCCTAATCTCTTTTCCTACTATGTCTCCCTTTGTGTGCAAGGAGTCATTTTCTCACCTAAGCCCAAAAAACAGATAATAGATTTACAAAAGCCAAGAGTTAGGACTCCCAATACTGTGTAGAGGTACTGAGGAATAGTGACAGAAGAGTGGTGATAAGCCTCCTTCAGCTTGTCTGACTGTGTCTTACTTGTCTATGAGGTCATTGGCATGCAGAATTACACGGAGCCAGGTAGCAAGATCCCTTCCTATCAGTGACACAGGTTTCCCCTCCAGCTTTCATCAATGAGCTAAGTTGGCTCGAGAATCATCAGTGATATTCTGGACTGCAGTGTTTTGTCAGCTCAGGTATCAGCTTATTGAGTCAGCCAATGAGGATCAGCCCAGTTTTACTCTTCCATCACCACTAGACTGTTAAAGACATGTTACTTATTTTCCTTCCTATGAATATAACCTTGGGATTTGAACCCACTGCAGCAAGTGCACCAACTCTTGCTAACCAGTATAGATGATCAGCAGTTCTCAGTATAACTCTCTATCATCTTCCTTTCAGACCCCAAAGTTATTGTCATCCTGTCATTACTCCATTATAATCTGACACATTACGTGACTAGAATACTAAACTTTTAAACAGATAATTTGCAGTTTGGGAAGTGATAAAGGATGATGCCACAGGTGTATCACAGTAAGGTGGATTTTGTTTGCTACTCTTGATCAGATTCACAAGCTTGTCCAGTTTCAAGACGTATTTCACAGATCAGAAAAACTGAAAAGTGGTTATTTAACCCAAGATGTTACCAGAGAGGAAAATATTACAAGAGAGGAGATCAAATCTCTAAAGGTTAAGTATGTCCTAGACTGGTATCAATATTAACGAAAGGCACAAGCTGGAAGAACAGCACTTCTTTTTCTGCTATAACCCTTGGGCTCTATCCCCACCTATTGTTTACTCCTTACCTCCTCCACCCACCCGATCTTCTTCATAAAAAAATAACAATTTCCAAGCCACCATCAGTTCTGAAGAAAGGTCACAGCACCTGAAATGTTAACTCTGATGTCTCTACATAGATGCTGCCAGACCTTCCAAGCTTTCCCAATAATTTCAGTTTTTGTTAAATATAAGTCTTTCTGCTAAGCACTGTGATTTCAGAACAGTTTTATTTTCTTTTGATGCTGTAAGAGTTTTAGTTCTTCCCATACTCAAAGGCAATCAAATGAAATGAAATAGCCAGAGAATGTCCAAAGGGTATATTTCAAACACACTGCAAGTAGGAGTTCCTTATGTCTGTACATTTCATATCATCTTTTCAGTATTAATAATGTCAAATCACTTCAAATGTCAAAACATGCTGCAGATTTGTACTCTGTGAAGTACCTTCTACTATTCTACTGGAAAATGTAATAACTAAAATGACTATTACACCCTTCTATTCCCTGCAGATTAAATAATTTAACAGGCACAGCAAGGATAAGGAAATTGATTGAAGATTATTAAGCAGCCAGTTCTTTATAATCCAGCGTGACTGTGAAAGGTCTGTAATATTATTAAAGCAGTCTTTAATAACCAAAATCTAAAAGATGGAGATTTGCCAGAGCAATGTTGAGTAGCTACACTTTTACCTCTGTTGGTAAGAGACTATTACAGTGCACATTCCACCCTAAATCTCTCAAGATCCAAATAAACTAAACAGCATAAACTTGAACCCTTGACAGGATACTTTAGCCCTGAAGGGAACTTAATGTATCAGCAATGTGTGTTCAATGTTAGGGCACAATAATGACAGCATATCTGTTGAGAGAGGAGAAATGTATTTTTAGGAACATGTGCAGAAGCAATGAAATTGTTAATATGCAGCTAGAATATATTCCATGACAGAAAAAGAATAACCTTCATGTTACACTTTGAGACATTCCAAGTCAAAAGGGTAGAAAGATCATGAACAAAAGGCAGGATGCAAATACTGTGAAATGCATCACACAAAAGAAGGCAAGCCTAACACAGGGAAAGCTGTATTCTTACTTCAAAAAGGCAAATCAATCATCACACAAATGTTTGGCTAGAAGGACGTACAATAATCAAAGGCAAACTGTATAGAACAGATTGGTTCAGACAGTCAATAGTTGATACATGTTTGTGACTGTTGAAATGATGACTACATAAGAACATCAAATCGATATAAAGTATCAAGTAGACCCTGATACATCACGCAACATCATGACTATCTGAGTCACTATGTAAAGTGGCCCAATGTGATAATCCAACAATGAAACCTTCAAAAGCAAGCTTAAAGGTGTATGATGTTCCCATACTTTTGCTAAGAGGGCAAATTAGACAAGGTAATGACAAGACTGAATACCTGGACTTCCAGATAATTGACAAGTCTAAAACTTGAACTGCTTACCGTTAACATGACATTTTATGGACCAGGCCAGACCCCCTCAAAACACTTCAAAAAGGTAGCCCTGACCCCAACTTTTCTAGTTGTTTTGAGCAGATATAAAGTGGATATTCCAGGAGCGATGCAGCTGGTCAAACCCCTTGGTTTTAAACAAAACAGAATTTATTTACAGAGTACTGAATAAACCACAAACAAAAGAGAACAGAATAACTTAATCTATCTGAAAACCCAGTTGACTCTATTGCAACTTACTGATGCTGTTTGAAATATTTGCAACATCCCCATAAACACCCCCTTGGTACAGAAGATAAAATGAAACACAGGTTCTTACAGGAGAGATGTCAGAGAGAGAGAATCAGCAGAGAGCTAGTTCCTTGACTAGCAGCCTCAAAAGCATTGCTTGCAAAAACCAAACCAGAAAAAAGTTGAGCTAGGAGAACTGGTCACTTCTCTTTGATTGTACAAGTTTTTTTTTAAAAGCTTAAAACCTTTGCAAGTATATAAACCCAGAACTTGTACCTTTATGACCCCTCTAAAAAAACAAGGACAAAATAACCTTGTTAAAGGAGCAGCATCATTGCAGTCTGAAGAAATTTGCAATGAACACAATAAATGGGTGACCATAAATCAGATCTCAGTGGAGTACAGTGTTCTGTTTACTACTTTAAGATGTCTTCTTGGATAATATTATCCCAAAGTAGAAAAGAGCAAGAGACAAGCTAGCGTCTGCTGGTGAAAATTTCAGTTGCCCCAAGTCTTGGTAGAAGATTTGGAAAAGAGGGGATAACCAAGAATATTCCAGCTCCTACACAATGGATAATAATGAACAACCCTGGAAAGCTGAGAGTATTCATCAACTCAAACGTCAGGGACCCGGGTTCGATTCGAGCATCAGGCTGTATGGAGTTTGTGCATTCTCCCCATATCTGCGTGGGTGCTCTGGTTTCCTCCTGCAATTCAAAAGATGTGCTGGTTCAGTGAATTGGCTATGCTAAATTCTCATTGTGTCCAGGGATGTGTAGGTTATGTGCGTTAGTCAGGGTAAATATAAGAAAATAGGGCAGGGGAATGGGTCTGGGTGGGTTACTATTCAGAGGGTCAGTGTGGACTTGTTGGGCCAAAGGGCCTGTTTGTGCATTGTAGAAATTCTGTGATTCTAAATGATTCTCTGGAGAGATCTTACTACCCATGACAATCAGCAAAACAATTTTGCCACTACATGTAGGAACAAAAATTGCGATTACTTTCAATGGTTACTAGCAAGTGAAGCTGAATGAAAGCAACAGTTTTCCCACTTGCCCTGGAGATCGTTCAGGAGATGCAGATGGCTATGCTTGCAGTTTGACATTTCATGGCTTTAAAGTAGAAACAATGCAGGAAGCGTGTGATGATCAGTGATCTTCCTGAATGAAAGTGATAGTGAATGATCTGCTTGTTTATGGATTCAGCAATGTAATGAAAGACATCTTTGTTGACCACAATCAGAATCCAATGTGACTGCTACACAGAACTTGTGAGATAATTCCAAAACAGAACAAGAAAAATTGCAATTAAGGATACCTGAAGAAACATAGAAAACAGGTGCAGGAGTAGGCCATTCAGTCCTTTAAGCCTGCACCACCATTCAATATGATCATGGCTGATCATACAATCTCAACTTCCCACTCCCATTTTCTCTCCATATCTCTTGATCCCTTTACTCACAAGGGCCACAACTAGCTCTCTCTTGAATCTATCTAGCAAACTGGCCCCAATAACTTTCTGTGGGAGAGAATTCCACAAGTTCACAACTCTCTGAGTGAAGAAAGTCTTCTTCATCTCAGTCCTGAATGGCTTACCCCTTACTCTCAGACTGTGACCCTAGTACTAGACTTCCCCAACATGTGGGAACATTCTTCCTGCATCTAACCTGTCCAGTCCCATCAGGAATTTGCATGTTGCTATGAGATTCCCCCCTCATTCTTCTAAATTCCAGGGAGTACAAGCCTGGTTGATCCAGTCTTTTTATCTGTCAGTCCTCCCATCCCGGGAATCAGGCAAGTGAACCTTCATTGGACTCTCACAATAGAAAGAATGTCTTTCCTCACACTGGGAGACCAAAAATCATGTACTGACAGAAAAAGACCTCAGGAGAAAGTGAGGACTGCAGATGCAAGAGATCTGAGTTGAGAGTGTGGTGATGGAAAAGCACAGCAAGTCAGGCAGCATCTGAGGAGCAGGAGAATTGATGTTTCAGACATAAGCCCTTCATCAGAAGATCTCAGTCTGGATCCTGAGAACTGTAGCAATAATATGACCAACAATAGGCGCAAAATGTCGGTAACTATTTGTTTAATTTGTCAACTACTAAAAATGTTCTTACTAAATTTGACATTGCATTATGAACATTCTTGATAACTCATTGCAAAAGACACACTAATATTGGGATACAGAACAACAAGAAGCATTCACTAAAATCAAACAACTGTTGCTGGCAATACCGGTGCTGAAATACTGTGAAGTAAATGATGAAATACTGTGCTGTGTGACACCAGTGAGACAGAAAGTAGGCAACCTTAATGCTGCAAGGACAGAAAATTATCTTTGCAACTAGGGCATTCATAGAAGAGATAGAGAAAGAAAGCTGCATTGTTTTTCTTAATTTATAAACATTGCCATCAATACCTATCTGGAAGAGATAAAATGATGGCCAAATTGGAGCACACGCCACTTCAAAGCATTTTTCTCAAAGTTCCTGCTAAAAGTATTGCGGAGCTAGCATCGAGATATGATATTCAAGTGAGGGAAGTGGCTATACAGTGGTGGTATGCTGTTGAGTGCAATTCATTCTATGAAGAAAGTAGAGCATTCTATAACAGAGTGTGGAGTCTTCCACACCCAATGTGAACCAGCAGTTTCAACCAGCATCAACCCAGCAAAGATATTGAATCTACCATGCAGACATTCTTGTTCAGATCAAACAAGATGTAACTCAAGTGTTGCAAGGAATATTGATTCAAAGAAGGCTTGAAAACATCAAGGACGGTCCCATGGTCACAAGAGCATGAATGAATTGAAAGCCTGAGATGATATATTGTACGAAGGAGATAGAGACGTTATACCAAGGAGCTGAGAGGAGAGATGACAGAACCCATCCAAGGAAGACCAAGGTGAAATAGCAAAAAGCCACATTTCATTTTGATTCAACTTCCAAACCATTGCCAGAGTTGAGCATTAGAGAGCCAATCAGGATGCGAAGCTTCAATATTCTCAGTAAGACTCAGCCCAGTTGGCAACGTGGGGTCTGCATATACCAGTTATTATCTGAATCACATTGTTGCAGTGAGCGATTGAACACATATTCACACAAGTAGCACCGCTATCAACCAATCTGCACAGATCACAAATCAACAGTCAACTCCAGAGGTCTACAGCACCATAAGGCATCGATGAAAGAACAACGGTTGCAATTGCAACAGCAACGGACATGGGAATGCAACTCCCCAGAAAAGGACAATCACTCAGGTGAAGAAGACAAGACAATGCACAGGTGGACCATTGAGAGACTACTTATTGACCATGAGCTGCCAAATTTGGCTTTCATGTCAATTTCAGTGAGTTCAGTGGAGGATGTATCACCATGACTTCAGGCTTCACACAATTTCACGGTGCTCACCTCAGTAGGTATGCACCATGCTTCCACAACACCATTGTGGCACTAAGTTGCGTTCAGCAATGGCGGAAGTGCTAACTGGTGCCAGGACCTTCCATCATTCGTCCCCTAGGTGCCATATTTAAAGATATGACCTCTACCATGAGGCAGTCACAACAGACATGCATCTTACAGTCAGTCCAATAAAGACTTGGTCAGGCTGAACTGCTGTCCTGCAAGCTTGTATCAATCCTGTTACAATCCCTGCTGCAATGATCATTGACTAAGATTTCAAGTTGTTGCAGGTAGATTTTGGAGATGGGGATGTTAAGGCATTGGGAATAACAAGTAGGAAGACAAGGTGATCCAGAAGTGGAACAGAAGGAGCTTGGTAGGACCAAGACTTCCAGGGAGTAAATGATCAAGAAGGAAGGGTAAACGCGGAAAGAAGTCAAAATGACGGAGCAGCCAGGAGAGGGATAATACTCAGTTGAGATGGTGGGGCTAGACATAGAGCAATGAACATGAATAGTTGGCAATGGCAATCGTCATCATCCAGTTTTGTTGAGAGAAGCATCTCCTTCCTCCTGGTTCTATCGTGATTATATTTTAAATCACCTTTCTTCATGAAGACACCAGTTGATCACTTTAAATACCTTTGGTTTTATTGCATACAAAGCAGATTTTTATGAACGTAGCCATTCAAGCTCTTTATGTCTGCCTCCATTAACATATTTCTGCAGATCCCCTGGAAGGGCTTAAGCAGACTCGCAAAAATAAAAATGGTTTGATTGCCTAGCTATGCATTGTCCAATTTTCTTTTCCAATGAGGTCAGAGGGTAGAAATGCTTCTGATTCACTATCATTCATTTCAGGGTTCCTGAAAAATTCAATTTTCCCTTTTTTGACGTTTATTAGCTCAATAACAAATCAAACATATGACTTTGTACTCTCTCTCGCAGCTCTTAGTGCCTGGGGATGACCCAGTCATGCCAGAAAATCAGCCTGCTTCTATCCTTTGACAAGCAATACAAGAGAAGCAGATTCAACAAATTGGGGTAGAGTTTCTAATTTAAGTTACAAATTCTCCAAAAGGTGTATAGAATTGCTTGGATGGCATGAAATTGAATCATATGGTATTGCTTCCAGCACTTTTCACTCCTTCCTCTTTGGATGTTACAAGGGTGGCATTTCTTCAATATCCAAAAGCAGAAATGTCTGAAGGAGAAGATCGGTGTGAGAGAAGGTCATTATGGTCAAAAGCAGTTTTGTGTTCAACCCATTAGAAGCTTTCTCATCAATACCAGATAGTGGGATGATTATTGCTGGGAATTAAAATGGGGCATAAGGCTAGAGATATTATGCACAATATCCTGAATGCTGTTGGTTGCATCTGCCCATTGGTTGCATCTGGCCCAATATTGCTGAACCCAATCTCCTACTAGGGCTCAAAAGGTGCAGTTATAATCCCTGTATTGATGTTTGCTGCACCCTTAGTAGTTTATCCCCTTATCCTACAGTAGATAGTGTTCAAAATAGTTGGAAAAGATGACATAGGAGGCTGGGCTGGGAAGATATTACACAAACTAATTGTATCAGTAGTACTGCACTAAAACATCGTTTGTTTTCCTTTTTTTGTGAAAATGCTTCAGTATATCTTTGTTTCAGCAATGAATGTTATTGCATTGATGATTGTGCTGGCTGGGAACATGTCCTAAACTCAATAATTTAAGACAGTATGGGAATGTGCAAGACTGGAAGAGACCATTCTGATCCAATGGTCTTAACTGATGCACAGTTCAAGTAACAGAGTCACTCAAACAGCCTCAAAGTTAAACCATGCACTCATTGATACTAATTCAACTCTCCCTACAATATTCAACTTATTAGTATGGAATGTCAATGATTGTATGGCACTGTCTTTGGGTGATCAATGATTTATCTCATGTCAGAAAAGGCTCATTATCTACCCTTCCTTCATGCTAAAGTAGCCGATCTCAGCTAGGCCTAAGCAATTTGTGATGACAACAACTGTAATTTACAGGCTCAGATCAAATTATTCTAGCATTTTCAACATTGTTTCATTTTCTACAGTGCATCTCTCTTCCTCAACCTAACAAATATGCAGTGGCAATGTCAACAGCCTGATAGATGTAATGTCCTGTTGAACACGATCAACAATCAATATTGTTACAGGCGGTAGATGAAGGCACAATCAGTTTTGACTGTGTGTTTCATTAAATGACATGCTGAGAATTGTCTCATTGCAAATAATGATTGGGCCAGGGTACTGTCCTTTCAATTATATAACACAATAAATAACCTCACAATCTTAGAACAAAAGAGGACAAACAATGCTGATAAAAGCATCTGTATTATAATTAAGTGTCTTCATTAATAGATTTTCTGTGTGATTTTGTTCAACAAAATTGATTTGTTTTGTTCCAGTTGACCGCATGATCGGTGAACTGGCTGGAAGGAGTAAGTAAGTCTGGTATTCTAGAGAAAGTTGAATTAATGTCAATGAGAGCATGCATTAACTTGGGGTGGTTGAGTGATCCTGTCACTTTAGCTGTGCATCAGTTAAAACCATTGGATCACCATGGTCTCTTTCAGTCTTGCATATGCTCATTCTGCCTTAAATTATTAAATATAGATGTTCCCAGCCAGTGCAATCATCAAGACAATAATAATCATTCCTGAAGCAAAGGTATACTGAAACATTTCCAGAAAAAAAACTAGGAAAACAAAGGTGCTTTCATGCAGTACTATTGACACAAATAGTTTTAGTAACACCCTCACAGCACAGCCTCCAACCTCACCTTCTCCAACTGTTTTGCTTCACTCTGACATGCTTACTAATGTCTGAGCTTGAAAAAGTGCTACTTCACTGAATGTAAATTTATTGTGAGTTTTGAAACCAGATAACAGATCTTTTTTGTGAAAATTCTCTTTACAAAGAAACATAACAGCTTTGCAGTTTGTTCTTTTCATAGCTAACCAGTTCTACTCCACTTGCTAAAGCTATGCTCTCTGTTTGACATTAGTCTTTCAATTACTATTCTGGTTAAAAAAAAAGGCTTTTAAATTCTGTTGATGGGAAAATAGTATTATAAGGTGATGAGCACCTGAAGTTAAATTCTCTCATCAACACACAAACCAAAAACCAAATACATATACCAACATATTATAATCCTGATATCTTCTTTGTTAACACCAAAAAGATGATAAAGTAATTAATTTAGAATTGTTTTTTGCGGAGAAGGTCTTGTTCTAAATCACCCAACAGTGAGTACATAAACAGTCAGAGTTGTAATGCTAATACTGATTGTGGATCTTGCGTATAACCCACAGCCTTAACTTAATTAAGATTCAAATCTAAACAGGCAAATGTCTCCCGAGAGAAAGTGAGAGCATATATGAGTTTTTTGGTCTATATTACAAACTGTGTACATTTTCAAATATCTTAATGTCCTGACTGAATTGAAACACATTTCCCCATGGACTGTTATGAGCACGATGCTGGTATTGGTTAAACCTTACAATTCAATTTAGTAGTGTTGTGGAAAAATCTCTTGCAAGCTTCGTAAACTACTACTTAATGAATTTGAGGCATGGTTAGTTATTCTGTCTGAATCATAAGGAGGTTCACTTGACACGAAAGTACATTGTGAACATGTATTTTTGATGCAAGCTTATACAGTTCACATAACTGTGTATTGATATTTTCTTTCTTTGTTCTGGGTAATTTTAGTTCTTGGAATTTTTTTTGCAATTTCTTTTACACCGAATACATTCCAAGATAGGAAGACGTTGTCTGTCCTTCTTTCTCTGACGTCTCCTGATCAAAATGGTATCTACATAATTTAAGCGCATGCTGATCTGACATAATGGTTCAATGTTAACTTGTGCAGAGCATATCCTCTGTTCCAGAAAACCAATCAACAGCAGAAATGACTGGCATTAATATTGTGTCCATATTATTGGTAAAACGTCTAACAGCCATCACCTCAATAATAGGTAGCTTTATCCATTCATACCATAAAACAGAATGCTGTTAAGCTTGCATGTATCATGCTGATAAAAGTTCATGGGGAGATGCTTCTTAGTTTAGTCAGTACACTAGATATGTTTTGAAAATATTGTTAAAAAGAACTGCCGGTGGTGGAAATCAGAAACAAAATCAGAAATTGCTGTAAAAAGAAATAGTAAGTCTGATAGCATCAATGAAGAGAAAGCAGAGTTAGCATTTTGGGCCCAGTGATCCTTCTTCAGAACTATTAGATCAAGTCTGGACCTGAAATGTTAACTCTGCCATTTCTCCACAGATGCTGCCAGACCTGCTGAGCTTTTCTAGCAATTTCTGTTTTTGTTTGGAAATATATACTGTTTGTAATATTGATCAAGTAACTTCCAGACATGCCCTCTCTTTCTCTTGGTAGACACTATCCTTCTTCAGATTTGAATCTCAGTTCAGTCTCTGGTTTCTATTGTACTAATTGGAGAGTCAAAACATGAGTAAGAACAAAGGACTCTCTCAAATGGACTTTGATAAAAACAAGCAAATTAAGTAACACAGCTATCATAATGTTACTGTCGTGGCAACTTACTTTTCATTTGCAAAGAACTGAAAATAAATTAAAATCATTTTGCAACTAGCAATTCCGAAATTAGATTAAAAACATGTGAATGCACTTGGCAAAACCATCGGCAGCAGGGGTAGAAAAGGTAGGCAGGAGTTTCAGATGAAGAGCGTTGTTCAATTCTGGTGAAAGAATCTTCCAGAAATGTTTGTCTCCTTTTTTTCTCTCAGATACTGACAGATATGCTCTTATATTTCCTACCCCCACTGTTTTAATGTATTTGTTGCCTTTTTGCTTTTGGAGGCAATTTCAAGTATTTTACTCTCAAGTGTGGCACTCTGCTTCTGTTGTCACTGAACCCCAATCCACAGTTTTGGAATGAAATACCCTCACTCCCATCATAGGCCACCATAATAATGTCACACTTTTAACTGTATAACCAGCTGTGCTGTATGTCACTTTGAAAAGTAAACACAGATCAATAATGTTCAAGTGTCTTTGCAATCTATGTCATTTTTGGATCATCAGTCTCACAGCTAACACATCGCTGATATCGACACCCCAACATTGTTGTGACCTTTCGATTCTTTACATTCTCTATCCTATGAACTGTCAAACACAGACTACAGGAAACAGGGTCAAGTTCAGGATAGGATTTGTTCTGTGATTCATGGGCAGCATTCATTTCACTTTGGTGACCTTTAACTAGCAATAATAGAGAAAGAGGATCTTCAGTTCTTCTGAAATTCTCCAGAGGGGGAATGACAATACTCTGACACAGTATGGCACCGATTACCGCGAGCTCTTTTCATTGCAATAATTCAGAGATTTCTTTCTTTGTACTACATAAATGAATCACTAATGGATGGCATAAAAAGAGAGTAACAATTTCTCTACATTTTATGTTTTTTTTCTGCTTGCAAGACAAATAATAAGGCTGGACAAAGATTAATGCTGCACTGCTGAGTTTTATTGTATTGTCTCTTAAATGATCCACATCCTCTTCCAACAGCTACAGTTTTATCCCTTTAGGCCAGGACTCCAACTGTGTACTTCAAAAGCATTCCAGGTGATTAAAAGAAAGCTATTTCACTCCTAGTAAATGGTCCACATTTGCCTACTAAGTTGGACTTAGTCATCCATTACTTAATGTTAGCCATATCTATGTTGTAAACACTCCAGAAATACTAATAACACAGAATTAATATCTAGCCAGTGCATTTTTAATCTAGCAGTTATCAACAGTCATGATAAGTATACAATATTTTAACTAACTAATGTTGCTGAGAAAAAACCTGAAACTGTGACTTAAGACCATTAAACAAGCCCTTTTGTTTTGTATCAGATGGCTCAAAAAAGACTAGATTCAATACCCATAATTTGTCTAAGACATTAAGTATTGCATAGACAATGGTGTCATTCCTTGTTCAATTTGCCATTTTCTGCTGGTTACACAGATGCTAAATGATTTATAGGATTGTTTTGAAGAAGAATAGGGAGTTCTCAATCCTTTACAAATAAGAACATTTTTTCCCTTCATTCTTGGGATGTAGGCATTACTGGCTAGGCCTGCATTTATTGCCCATCTCTAATTGCCCTTTGATAGGAGGTGGCAAGCTGCCTTGTGAGTTCATTGTGTTCCTTGGAATGCAGTTATACCCATTGAGTTTTTAGGAAGTGAGTTCCAAGATTTCAATCCAGTGACACTGAAGAAACAGCAACATCATTTCACATAAAGATGGTGTGTGGCTAGGAGGGAAAATTGCAAACAATGTTGTATATGCTGCCCTTGTCCTTTTATGTGGTTCAGAAGATACTTTTGAGGCAGTGACTTTCTGCAATGTATGTGTAGAAGGTACACACTGCTGCTGTTGTACATCTGCAGGGGAGTGACTGAATGTTTGAGGAGGAGGGTGGTGTTCTAATCAAGCAGATTTCTTTGTTCTGAATGATGTTGAGCTTCTTGAGTCTATTTGGAGCTCCACCCAATTGGGCAACTGGATCATACACCAGACTAGTGCCTTTCTGATGGTAGACAGGCTTAGGAGCATTCAGAAGATGGGTTACTCATCCAGAATTCCTCACCTTAGATCTGCTTTTACATCCACATTATTTATATGGCTGGTCCGGTTCAGTTTCTGGTCAATGATAACCTCCACAATGTTGATGATGGAGGATTCAGCAGTGATATTGCATGGACTATTAAATGGAATATGGTTAGATTTTTTCTTGTTGGAGATTGTCATTGCTGGTACTTGTGTGGTGCCCAAGCTCAGGATTCACTTGTACATCAGCATGGATTGCTCGGTACCTAAAGAATGGTGAATGGTGCTGAACAATGCACAATCATCAGGGACCATCCTCACTTATAATTTATGATGGAAGGATTATCATTAGTGAATTGGCTAAAAATGTTGTGATAAAACAGTACCCTGAGGAACTTATGCAGAGATGTCTTAGAATTGTGTTGATGGACATCCAACAACATGAACCAGCTTCCTTTGTGCTCAGTATGGCTCCAGCCAATGGAACTTCTTCCTCTTGATTCCAAATTACTTTGGGAGATTAGAAAATGCTCCTCAGTGCCACACCTGGTCATATAATGCATTAATATCAAGAGCAGTGACATACCCCTTGAATTCAGTTCAGCTTATGTGTCCACCTTTAGATCAAGGGTGTGATGAAGTAAGATGTTGAAGAGTGCTGATAAAACCCAAACTGAATATCAATGAACAAATTATTATTGGGTAAGCACCACATGGCACATAAAGTGAGCAGGCTCTATGTTGGTAGGTCTGGCATAGGCAGCAGAGGAGTTCTCCCTTGAGGCTAGGTGCTGGCATGAACGGACTCAGAAAGATCAATATTCTGAACTTCTTACTTCTTTATTTTACTGATTTGGTCTTATGCCTGATAATGTTGGACTGTTTATTTCTTTACCTTTCTAATTTTCCTTTGTTTCCTAAGAGTTTGGTCTTGAGTATCTGTACCTCCGTACCTATGTAACTAAAATTGTGCAGTAATGTGGTGACTGTAAACTTTTCACTGTAATCATTTGAGTACATGTGACAATAAAGTTACTTCAACATAATAACCTTGTCGATGACATCTTCCATGAGGTAGTTGTTGATCAGGTATAGATCGATGGGACAGTAGTTGGCCAGGTTTGATCTGCTCTTTATGTACAGGACAAACCATGTTGTCAGGTAGACTTCGTTGAATGGATTGGTCAGGGCATTTAAAATTCTGAAGCACAAGTCTTTGATATTACCGAAGCGACGTTGTCAGGGCCTATAATCTTTGTAGTTTCTGTTGCCAACAGCAGTTTCTTGACATCACATGGAGTAAATTGAGTTAGTTAAAGACTGACAATTGTGATGCTTGGTATTTTGAGATGAAGCTGGGATAGTTCATTTACTCTATCTCTGATTGAAGATGATTTCAATTGTTTCTGCATTCTCTTGTGCGAGGCTGTGCAAAGTCGGGTATATTGGTACAGCCTCCTCCTTCAGTGAGTTGTTTAATTGTCCACCAGCTTTCATGGCTGGATGTTGCAGGACTGCAAAGCTTAGATCTGATCCATTAGCTGTGGGATCACTGGGTCCATCCAGTTCAGTTTTTGATCAGTGATAACCTCTAGGATATTATATAGCAAAGGAGGTAGAGATGACATAAGGACAATCTTTTCTGTGTAGTTCATAAGGAAGTTTTTGAATTTGCTGCTGGTAAGATAGCAGTAACAGATTAAATTCGGGCCTCATGAAGGATTCAATCCATTAGGAGAGCAATAATGAAGTAGAATAACACTTTCTAGTGCGAAATATGGATTTCAATATGGCGTTCAAAAAGGTTCCTCATGGTAGACTGTTTAGCAAGCTTAGATCACATGGAAGATAGGAAGAACTAGCTATTTAGATAGTTCACACAGAACTGGCTCAACAGTAGAAGACAGAGGGTGGTGGTGGAGATTTGTTTTTCAGACTGGAGGCCTGTGATCAGTGGAGTGCCAACAAGGATCGGTGCTGGGTCCACTACTTTTCGTCATTTACATAAATGGTTTGCATGTGGACATAAGAAGTATTGTTAATAAGTTTGAAGATGACACCAAAATTGGAGATGTAGTGGACAGCGAAGAAGATTACTTGGGTATACAACAGGATCTTGACCAGGTGCACCAATGAGCATAGGAGGGGCAGATGGAGTGTAATTTAGATAAATGTGCAGTGCTGCATTTTGCAAATCACGGCAGGACTAATACATTTAATGGAGGATCCTGGGGAATGTTGCTGAACAAAGAAACCTTGGAGTGCAGGTTCATAGTTCCTTGAAAGTGAAGTCACAAGTGGATAAGATAATCAAGAAAGTGTTTGGTATGCTTGGCCATTATTGATTAATTCATTGAGTATACAACTTGGAAGGTTAGTTGCAGCTGTACAGGACATTGATTAGGCCACTATTGGAATACTGCATTCAATCTGTTCTACTTGCTGTAGGCAGGATCTTATGAAACTTGAAAGGATTCAGAAAAGATTTACAAGAAGGTTGCCAGGATTGGAGGGTTTGAACTATAGGGAAAGGCTGGATCAACTGGGACTATTTTCCCAGAAGTATCGGTGGCTGAGGGGAGACCTTACAGAGTTTTATAAAATGATGAGGGACATGGATAGAGTAAATAGAGGTGAGAGGGGAAAGATTTGAAAGGGACCTAAGGGTCAAAGTTTTCATGCATAGGATGGTGCGTGTAGTAAATGAGCTGTCAGAAGAAGTGGTGGAGGCTGGTGCAATTACAACATTTAAAAGGCATCAGGATAGGTATATGAATAGGAAAAATTTAGAGAGATGTGGGCCAAATGCTGGCAAATGGGACTAGATTAATTTAGGATATCTAGTCAGCATGGACGAATTGGACCGAAGGGTCTGTTTCTCTCTATGACTCCATGGTTTTGCTGGCATTTTCCTATGTATTGCTAAAAAGAGACATGTTCCTAAAGATCTTCAAATTGCTGTCATCAGGATAAATGCAAGGATGCCAAATTGAAAACAATGACAATTATTTACATCGCAGGCAAAAGTGATACTGACTGGTTGACATGTTGACTCTGATTAACATAGGTGTAGTCAGTCTGTACTCTGTATCATATGAATAGCTGGGGTAATGTGTCATTTGATTCAATCAGGCAGTCATTGGCACATACAGTCTTCTGTACCTCAGATGACAACAGCACTGCAGTGTACTTCAATAACTTGACTATCACCTCTCATACAGCAATAGTCCTGAGAATTTAACTACATTGAATAGTGCCCTGACTTTGGCTGAAGCTTTTCACTGTAACTATTGAAAGACTCACCAGCTTGTCAGTTTCACTCAGGAGTTCTCCTCACTGTGCACTCATCTCAGAGTTGCTGGCCAGTCAGGAAACTGATGCCTGACTGTTTAATACAGAATTAAAGGTTGAAACAGGCCGTTCAGCCTTGAGCAGATCTAAGGGGATTTCCTATTCACCTCAGAACCTAGTTGGGTAAAACTCATAGGAGAGCTGAATTATGTGAGGATCGTAACCTGATCTGATTTTTAGGAGATTTAAATCCTTGCAAGCACCCAAATATCACTCTGCTTGTCTGGGAAAATGTCTCTGATGAAGAGAGAATGACTGATGTACTGATCCACATGTTAAATTTGCAGATGGGTATCAATGGGGGAGGGAGAAAGCGTCTGGATTGGATTGGAATGGCGAAGGAATTGATGGATGGCATAGGAATAGAGTGTTGAATTTGCTGTCTGCATTCAATTCTAGTGGTAATATTCAGTTTATCATATCATTGCTGGATGTAGGCTACAATTATCATTAATTTATTGTTACAGGATTGCAGTTTTAGCTGTCTGTACTCAGTTTTATAATTAGCACATATTTACTCTAATATTGGTATCATATAGTTGTACTCACATTTAATAGTTCTGGGAGCTGCTTGCATTATAATCGCATAAATTATTATTATGTATTATGCGTGTGCCTGGAAAATCACAAAGTGTGAGCAGTAGAGCCATGCTTTAATAAAGAATGTCAAGAGCTTGTACATGCTATTATTTTCTTTTAAAGAGCTATTAACGTGAAAACAATCTCAATAACTCAACGCAGCAATAAGAAGATGCACTTAATTCACGACAAGCCAGACTGAAAACAAAACTATGGGTTGAGTGTAATTGGGTTCTGAGTGGCATGAACTATGGCAAAATATGTGGCAGAATTGGATGAGACATCGTGTGAGGACAATCTCAGCATTGGGAGCATCTCATTGCATTCGTTATGCTTTTTCCGAGCAGTGTGAGAAGTTTCTCACCAAGCAGTCGTAGTTCCCAATTAAGGCAGATTATAGCTTATTAAACACCTTATTAATAACACACCTCACCTCATTAAATTCAGCTTCCCACCTTATTAAACACAACAAACAAGCTGGATGTAAAGAATCCTCAACATGGAAGTCAAGCAGCCTCCAATACCAATTCAGTGTCTTGGACATAATCGGTCAGCCACTCAGGCCAATCAGAGTCAGGAGTCTTCCATACAAGGTGTGAGGAGCTGAGTTTTGGGCAGTCCACTACCCATCTTTTGTTGCCCTATAGTGGGCTGTTTTCCTCCTAGGATGAAAGCGCAGTAGAGATTTTGGGAGATGAAGGTGTGTGAGATGGCTGGTATTTTTGGTGAAGGCGTGGAGGTGTATCTAGCAAGTGAGTAAGTAGCACAGAGGGCAAGAAAGTGAAAGTGAGGACTGCAGGTGCTGGAGATCTGAGTCAAGAGTGTGGTGCTCGAAAAGTACACTAGGTCAGGCAGCATCCAAAAAGCAGAAGAATCGATATTTCGGGCATAAGCCCTTTATCAGGAATGAGAGCACAGAGGGGTGGATGAGAGTGAGTGAGGAAAGATGTAGGAGTTATTAGTGAGAGTGCAGAGCATGAGCTTTACTGGGATGTGGGGACTACCACTGCTTGGTGAGAAACTTCTCACTGCTCGGAAAAAGCATTAAAAAATGCAATGAGATGCTCCCAATGCTGAGATTGTCTTCACACGATGTCTCATCCGATTCTGCCACATATTTTGCCATAGCTCATGCCACTCAGAACCCAACTACACTCAACCCATAGTTTTATGTTCAGTCTGGATAGTCATGAATTAAGCGCATCTTCTTATTGCTGCACTGAGTTATTGAGATTATAGAATAAGTGTGAGGTATCAGAGAGAAGATTGTGGCACTTATGCTGGCAGAATGCATTAGGTCGTTGACCACCTTCTCACTATGCTGGGCATTCCTCCAGGTGGCTGAGACTATACTGACCTGGGTGGCAACCTCAAACCAAGCTGGGTTGGGGCCTACTCTACTGTTCCTGAGAAAGAGGACATCTCGCCTATACACCGTCCATCCAGCAGGACCTTTGGGTCCCTGCCCACAAAGTGCCTACATGTTGTGGGGCAAATATCAGGAAATGTGCAGGACAGCTCTGGACTGACTTTCCAGGTGGACAGTTGCTGGGGCAGGCGCAAAGGCTATTGATGTTTCAGCAGATAGCTGCTGAATGGTGAATTATTCTGGGAATGGCACCTGGAAAGATGGGGATAGAATCAGGGGTGAGCAACAGCATTGAGGCAAGTTGATGAGATGCATTTGATATGAAAAATGGTAAATCTCACTGGGCCCTGCAGCAAGTATCCCTCCAAAAAATTCAAAGCAAATTCCTATAAGCTGAAAAAAAGCATGAAATTTAGTTTTATGTTTTAATGACTGGTCTGAATATTCCATCATTGAGGCATTCAAGAGGCACTGAATAACTATTGGATAGATATAGTATGCTAATTTATGGGAATGAAGCAGAAAATTGTCACTAAGCAATTTAACATGCTGATACAAACATAATCAGCCACAATACTTTTTTGCCACAACACCTTTGCTACAAATTGAAAATAAAGATGACATTCAGGTGGGGCAGAATAGGGGTTGTCTGGTGCAGATCTTTTAACAAGGAATCATAGCATAAATTGGTAGAACCCTCTGAACAAGCATAAATGAAAGACAATTATGTGTCAAAGTTGCAGAGATGGCCATTTTTACAGGTGGAAACTCGTACAGTCTGAGGGGTTTGATGGACAACTATAAAAGATGAAGGAGACTTGGGCATAAAAAGTTGAGAGCATAACTTGTTGTGCCCAAATTTCTCTGATCTGTTAAGCATGTGTTTGACTTGTGCCTAGATAATACATGGACTCAAATCTGGTGGAAAGTCTTAGGTTTGCTTTTCATTACAAAGCTCTCATTTTGACCCAAAGATCTTTGGGTCAGTGATGTGCAGCACAAATCTGGAATAAAGCTCTTCAATAAAAGTTGGAGCATTTGACATTGTAAACAAAAATGTTCTGCTAGATTGGGCTCCTCAGTTTCTACCTTCTCAAAGGATATTACTTGAATGTGTGCAAACTACCAAATAATATACTGTACAAAATTCATCTTCAGAAATAATTCAGTGTTTCATTCTTAAATTTGTGATTCTTTTTTTCTGTCAGGATATTCCATCCTTCAGGTAATCATGGAAGCTGCTGTTCAGAATAACTGGCAGGTTACAGCAAAGTCAGTCGGAAGCATCACTGATGTGATGGAATATAGAAGAATCTTTGAGGAAATGGACAAAAGGCAAGAAAGAAGATATTTAATAGACTGTGAACTAGACAGACTGAATGCTATTCTGGATCAGGTAATTGCTG
The DNA here is from genome assembly GCF_047496795.1 of Chiloscyllium punctatum. NCBI lineage: Eukaryota > Metazoa > Chordata > Chondrichthyes > Orectolobiformes > Hemiscylliidae > Chiloscyllium > Chiloscyllium punctatum. The sequence continues at coordinate 56,651,578 of NC_092763.1, read as the reverse complement.
TTTGTGTAGTTTCTTTATTTTTAACAAAAAGAATTACTTTGTATTCACTGTGGTGGCATTGTGGTCCTGTTCAACGTAGTGTGGGTAATGCACTAGCAGACTTTCTGTTATGATGCAAAGCCACATCCATCCTCACATCCCCACCAGACTACCTACTGATAATGTCCAATTTACTCAGCAAGAATCCTGTAATCCTGCTCTCTTTGAGTTGCTGCCTCATATACACAGTATAAGAGGATCACTCTAATAGCATTAGCGTTGGTGGTGCTGGTTGTGAAAGATTGTGAGCTCAATTGAATAATGTGCTTTTGAAGGTCAACTCACAAGGTTTATAGCCATGGTTGTAAGTGTTACTTACATTTACTACTCCTCTGCTTTTCACTGTTAAAGTAAAAACTATTCTCCCTATCCACAATCTATATCAAGCTAGCTTTTACCCATTGCACCACTTGGATTGATAACTTCTGTTGCTTGACTAAAACATCCTGATAAGACAGTCAGCTCTTCAGTTACTAGAAAAGTGGTAGAAGTCCACTGACATTTCACATAAAAGAGAGTGAAAAGGCAAGCTTTGTAATCAGAGACGATCTGGTTTATGATATTGCTTTTAAACTTGAGGCAGCACCATTATTAGCCAGACTTCTGTTGCAAGTGTAATTAAAATCCCTAGATGGTGCCAACACCAGAATATAGCAACACGATCTTTTGATGCCATAAACCTCATTGATCTTGCACGAAGCTGTGTAATTCCCTCCTCTTAAATGTATCTGAAACTATGTATGCTGATTTATGTTGAGCTACATTAATGAGAAATTGTATTCCATAGAAATGTGGAAGATATTTTTTCCATGCATCTAGGGAATGGGAAAAATTACACTCCTGAAGACACATGCTAAAAATTAATTGGACAAAAATTATGATTAATGGATAATCCTTCAGTTTGACAAAAAAAGACTGCATATTAAGGAAAATGCAGGCACTTTATTCAAGCATCACAGGCAAGGGGCTGGGTTGTTACTTTTAAACAATTTATGGTACTGAATCAAGAAAACAACAAATAAATAGGTGATTTTTTTTAGAAGTTGATAAACTCTGGCTGTTAACCATCTGCTGGCAAATAATATAGATAGGCTCATACTTTAAAGTAGGGAGTGAAAAATAAAGCAGCGGTAATAAAAAGGTGACATTCTAAATCTCTGATTATACAGCAAGAGACAGAATCTTATAGACATTGAAAAGATTGAAAATGTACACTAATTCTAAATTTTGGGGATAGGTTTCCATAGAAACCATATTTTGTAACTCAAACTCCTGTCCTTTCATGCTACATTTGTACTTCAAAATGAGAAAACCAGTCTGAAAGGCCAAGTACCATAGTGCAAGCTGCCATCAAATTTCAGGGGGTTAGTGGAGTGGGGGCTGGGAGGTTGGTAAATCAAGAATTAATCTAATGCATTATTTGAGACAGTTTCTAACATAGTGGATGCTGTCTTGATGGGTTTTCAGAGGACAATCAATACAGTTTCACACAGGAGATTATTAGAAGTGAAAATGCACAGAACCAGAGAAAGACTGGTGTCATGGATTAGATGATTGTTTGGAAATGGAGGTTCGGAATGGACAATACATACTCTTGATTGGTGGGACATGGCAATTTGTGTTATTGAGGCATCTGTACTAAGTCCGACATGTTTCACTACTGAGGATTAATGACATGGATGAAGGAAAAGAAAGATGAAATATAATCTGGGCATGACTAGACTAAGAGGCCTGATACTAACTTGAAATGGTTCCTCATGAGGAATTTATCCTTTTGTACATTCATCGGCAGATTGTACTGAATGTCAAACCATTGGTGTTACTGACCGTTTTTTGATGATATGTTTCGGGAGGAAGTTGAGGTGGGAAACGAGATGGCAGGGTTGGCACAAAGTTTGGGAAGACTACTGCCCTGCCACAGAACAGATTTTTAAAAGCAAACCTTAACTAAGTAGATCTTTAATTGGTGACTAAAGGAGTCAGTAAGTTCTGAGCAGAGCAAGACAGGTGCTGGTCCCATTCGGCATTCGTTAATTTACTGAAGAAGATTCCTTCAACATGATTCAGCCCTTCATTTCATTTTTAAGGAACATAATACCTGTTGAGATTGTCTGCCTTGGATACCCAATAAAAAGGGCCTCCTGAATCTAGCAATGGACTAACTAACTGGATAGTTTGGGCACAAGCCATCCCACTGCTAACTCTTTATGCATTGTCCTTTGTTAGCCCCAAAATTGTAAATCCAAATTTGTAGATCACATTAAGGTAAGATACCTGGTGGAATGTGGAAGGAGGTTACGAAGAGAGATAGACTGAATGGGACAAACCTGTGGCAGCTGAAGCTTGACATTGTTAGAGTGGGATCATCTGCTTTTGATCCATAATAAATGAATTAGACTATTTTCTTCATAGTACAAGGCATGGAACTGTGAGGATTGCTGGCCAATTGTGTAAAAAGGCCAAATAAATAAAACAGAGAGGCAGACAGACATTAAGGGATGGTAAAATAAGTTTTACTTCCTACATCTCTGATTATTCAGTAGGAGATAGAACATTTAAAACAACAATATGTAAATAAATAATTTAAAACTAGTGCATAGATTCAAAAAGAAACATTTTTAAAAAGGATTTTACAGCTTTCTGTGAATAGGGTTTTAATGCCAAAATGAGGAAATTATGCAATTTTGCAGAGCCTTGGTCATCTGAAGTACAATGTTCAGTTTTGGGGATGGGTCTCAGTGAAGAAGTAGCCATGGTGGATTCTGTACAGCACCAAGTCACCAGAATGAGATCCTCATCTTCCTATGTTGGCTCAAACATTCACCATGCAGTTCATTTTCACTCTGAGTAGACTTTAAAATGCTGATTTATTCAAACATTTTCACAGATTATTCTTTTCTTTTGTGGCATAGGCAGTGAATGTTGGTAAAAACATCCGAGGCTACCACTACATGTTGGCTACTCTGGTAAGTGCTTTCTTTGTGGTTGATTGAATCAATCAGAAGACATATTCATGGGGTGACTAAGTGATGTATGAGTTAGAAATTGATCTTTTAACTCTGAGTTTGCATACAACTCAGATTCAGGATTTGCTGGCCACGAAGGTCCAATTGAAATTAATTTAGTCACTCTACATCCATTGCCAAATGAATATTGGTCCACAATGCCTAACTAATATTAAGCATTAAGTATCAAAGGCAAAAGGTGGATGCTCACAGGCTGGGTATTGTGAGATATATGGAAAATGTTGCATTAATGCATTGGAGGGTCTGCTTCTGAAATTAATACGTGGGGTACATTATCAGAGTTCGAGAAGACTACGGAGAACTTCACTCTGCACAAAACTATATTATACTGTACAAAAACAAAATACTTTGGTTTCTGGAAATCAGGAATAAGAACAGAAAATTATTGAAATGCTGAGCAGCTGTGGAGAAAGAAACAGAGTTAATGTTTCGTATCCATATATTTTCAGTTAGAAATTAAATAAGTTTTAAAATGTGAAGGGGGAGTGGTAGAAGATCATGGGAGAGATCTGTTACGGTGCGGGAGATAAAAATGTTTAAAGGACAAAAGAATCTGGCATTGCAAAGCCAAAGAGATTGGAACTGGGACAAGTAAAAGAAATGAACAATGTGTCAAAAGATAATGTGTATGGCAGAATGATGAACAACTGCCATTGCAGAAGCAAAAGCAAGAGAAAATCCAATCCAGCAAAGGGAAAGGAGACAAAATGAAAGCAGAGGTTATCGTCAGAAATTGTTGAACTCAAATGTTGAGTCCAGATGTTTGGAAATTCCCTAATTGAAAGACAAGGAGGCTGAAACTTACAGGGCTAGAGACACAGGCTGCAACTGTCCTCCCAACTGTCCCCAACTCCCAGAAGCAAGATCGTAAATTGATAGACCTGACAAAAGCCCCTTCTCCTGCAGCCATTGTGTGCTATGGAGTGCTGTATTGTTTAATTGTAAGATTTTTCTGTTGCTGTCAGCAGAGGTCCACTGTTAGAAACTGATGACCTCAATTGGGAGATGACATTGCAAAGAGGAGAAAGAGAAGCTTCAGCTGGGGGTGAAGGGAGAGGAGATAAAATATTCTGCAAATGATAGAGAGAGACTGCACTGGGATCAGAGGGGCTGCACATGGTGAGGGCGTGGAACGGAGACTGAGGACCTGTAAAACAGGAAGAGAAGCCGCGGATGGGGAAAGGACTTCCAAACGGTGGAGAGGGAATGAAAAGGGAAGCAAGAGGCTGTAAAGAGGAGTGGGTGTTTGCAAAGGGGGATGAGGGCCTGAAATGGTGGAAAAGGTCTGAAAAAGGAGAGAATAAAGTTTCAAAGGAGAACAGACAGTTTAATGAATTACATTTTAACAGAGTTGTACTTTTTAACGAAGGAATATTCATCTAACTATGAAATGCAAAACTGAGGTAATGAATTCCTTGCAATTAATGTAGAGTCTTTAGATTAAAGCTGCAGTTCAGGAGTCACTACATGGGGGGGAAATGTAATTGATACTGAACATTGAATCAATTGTATAATTTAATATCAAACAGTTTTATTTCATTACAGTTTGCTTCTTCATGTTATCATGTCTCAAAGTATCTAACATACAAAATGTAACTGTTAGAATTAAATGTACAATGTTCAGTTATGAGTTTACTCACGGAAAACATGTTTTGGGTGATGCCCTTTTGTGTATAGGAGTATGTCAGATATGTTTTTTTATAAAAAGCTTTATTGCTAACTTATATCAGCTTTCTTGTGCCAATTTAAATCCTTGTGATTTTTGGCTTTAAATTTGAGCAGTAATGAGCTCAAGATATTGATGAATTCTGCTTCTCGGTGATGTCAAACTCTCATGATATAGACACAAATGTAGAAGTAATATTATAAAGTGATTGCACACCTAATTAAGGAGTTAGTGAGACTGAAAAAAAAGCCAGAAAAACCAAAAATGTGAAAAGATAGCCTCCAAGAAATCATGAGAGGAACCCCCTCTTGTGATTTACAGTATAATTTGAATTCTGAGGAGAGACGTATCTGTTGTAGTTCTGGGAGAGGTGAGCAAAGAAGTACAGGTAATGGGTTATGTCACATTGAGAGCTGCCTTAACCACAATGGGGTGGGAGTCCACAATTGTAGAAAATTAAGACATATCAGAAGCATATATATGAAAGATTTTATCATCAGAAGAGATGCAACAGCAATGAAGATATTGGGAGATTGGAGTGGATTATTTACAGGAAACGGATTACAATGAAGTGTAGTTAAGGTGACGAGTAGGTGGACTTTCAATGAATATTCAAATTCCTAAGAAATTGGGATAGCGATGGTAAGAAAGGAAAAGGAAAAGTCGGAGTTGGACCATATTAAGATGAGAGAGGAATAGAAATTGAAAAACACAGTTCCAAGAGTAGATTCAGAAGTATAACATGTACAATCATCAGTGAAATCGAAAAAGAGATGCCTGAGTAGGACTGGAACAAGCACAGTTCGACATATCTCACACAAAGACTGGCATAAAAGGACCCAGGGGGCTACCTTTTGCAACACCTCCAATTGAAGGAGGTGAGTGGAGTTGAAGAAGGGTTTGTTGATTGTATAAACAAGTTTAACCAGGCAGAGGACAGTGGTGGTGGTTAGAGATTGATTGTACCTCCATTCAAAAAAGAATAGAGAACCCTAAGGCCATCTTTGTGATGGAAGAGGTGTAGAGAAATTTTGTGAACATGGTGAAGAGGAGATGTTTTGGAACAAGACAGTGGAAAATATTAAATTGACACCATTCCAAATCTCATAAAACAATGAAGTAGTCCATTCCCCCCTTTAGTAATACCTGAACTACATTCATGCTTTAACTTGTAATTGACAAATGCCATTCATGCCACGCAAGTATCAGGGCATAACAATACCAAACAGAAGAAATTAACCACCTCCCCTTGGACATTCATTAGCATTATCACCAATGAATACCCCACCAACAGCATTAAGTCACCACTGACTAGAAGCAAAGCTGGAACATACACATAAATACTGTCACTACAAGGGTATGTCAGAGGTTGTTTATTCTGTGGTGAATGAGTTACCTCTGTACTTCCAGAACTTGACAGCCATCTATAAACCACAAGTTAGAAGTGTGGTTTAATTGGATGAGCTCAGTTCAAATAACACAAAAGAATTTGACAGCACTCAGGACAAAGCAGTGATTGTCAATCAGCCCACCACCTTAAATATTCACAACCTCAACCACTGACATACCATGGCTGCAGTGTGTATCATCCATAAGATTTGCTACAGCAACTTGCTAAAGTTTCTTCAGTAACACCTCCAAAATGTGCAATCTCTTCTACTTAGAAGATCAAGGTAATAGACAATTGAAAACACACATAGCTGCAAGTTCTTTAGCATGGATGAGTTGGACGGAAGGGTCTGTTTCCGTGCTGTACGTCTCCATGACTCTATGACTGTCTAACTCGTACATCATCATGACTTGGAACTATATCTCAATGCCTTCATCATCACTGAATCAAAATCTTGAAATCCCTTATCTATCACCACAATGTGTACACTGAGCTGGCCACAGTAGTTCAAGGAAGCGTTTCATCACCTTCCCAAAGTCAATTAGAAATGTACCATTCATGCTAGCCTCACCAATAACACCCGTGTCCCATTTACAAAAACACCACGCTCCATCTTTTCCTGAGCGCCACATATGTTTTTTTGCCAAGACTGAGAGAATTAAAATCAATTTTTCAACGTCATTCTTATGAGTTGTTTTCAACCTTGCTCTCTGTTTAGGTTTCATCAGTTTTGAATCACTCGCCACCACATTGTTAGTGCTTTATTTTGCTTGTTCTTTCACAATGCCTCATTACCTTGTATGAGTCAATTTAATTTTCCATTGCTCCCTTTTTGTGTAAAACTTAAGGTAATACGTAGATGGTGCAATGCCAGAAAATTGCTTCTGGGGCTGAGGTAATGCTGTATGACCAATCTGAAATCAACAGTTGCAATGAAACATTTGCAATCAATAAAGTCCGGAGAGCAACCTGAGCAATGCTGCACACTCCCTCTAAATTATGTTTTCCGTAACCCTAACTCTATTGCATAACTGCAAAGACTTTGGCAATATATCATACAGGAGACCAAAAGACAGTGTTTTCTTTCAGATGTGTGCATTTGCAGCTGTAGTGCAATCTTAACGGGACTGCGCAGAACAAATAAAAATTAGTCGGAACATTAATTGCACTGGTTGCAAATTACATTCTGGCTGTCATGAGAGGGCCCTTCAAATTCTTAAAGGTGCACAAAGTTCTATCCTGGCAATAATTTTAAACAAGATTGAGGGGAGATATACCAACACGTCCAGACTTTTTGGGTTGAACAAAAGTAGGAAAACAAATCTAAGCAATTTTGAATTCTAACTTGCCTCAGTGTGATGCTCAGTTCAGAATTACATGCCCTTCAGTAAATGCAGTTATATCAGAGATTTTCCTCTGCAGGCATTTTTTCACCATTACAAAATGAAAAGTGTTTCACTATAAAAATAAATCACAGTTTAACTGCATTCTGAAATTATCTGAGAAAATGCATCCTGCTTCGTAATTCCAAAGATAACCATGGTGGGCAATTTCACAATTCACTGGGTAACTCAGAAAAACCTATAGAAATAGACATTTGCGAATAAATGTTTTCTGTATTTTTATTTTGATCACTCCTGCTGTACAGTATAGAAATCCCAGTAAGGATTTTTAATCAGGCCTGAAGAAATCCTATCTAGTTTATTGCACAGCAGATATTTCACAATTGGTATTTTGTCAGTTATTGGTTGAACTTTCTCAGTTCAATCATGCATGTGGTGCTTGCAAATGATTGCCCTTTCTTTCTCGAAAGAAAAAATAGTACGTTGCCTCTGGTATTGCCTGAACACCAGCAGAAGCTGAGGTAATGTAGCAAATCAAAACAGCACAGATTTTACTAATTAGACAGCAAAGTACACAGCTTTGCCACACGTCAAAACTGACTGTATGTTGCCAAAATCCGTTCTAAATACATAACTTTGAGTTCATTAGTTGCTGCAAAAACAGGTCTGAGTTTTTAGTTGATAAATCATTGTGAAGCTTAATGATCAACTGCTGCTTGTGAAACTTCCTTCCCAGCAGTAAGTGTAATGCAGAACAATGGTACCAGTCTGCGAGATGCTGTATTTACTGTGCATTTTACAGTAATTCTCATTCATCAGGCGACTGACTGTGTGGAGTTTGCACATTCTCCCCGTGTCTGTGTGGGTTTCCTCCGGGTGCTCCGGTTTCCTCCCACAGTCCAAAAATGTGCAGGTTAGGTGAATTGGCCATGCTAAATTGCCTGTAGTGTTAGGTGAAGGGGTAAATGTAGGGGAATGGGTCTGGGTGGGTTGCGCTTCGGCGGGTTGGTGTGGACTTGTTGGGCCGAAGGGCCTGTTTCCACATTGTAAGTAATCAAATCTAATCTAATCTAATCATTAACACTATCAAATGCTTAATTTATATGGTGAGCACAATGTTGCATCTAGTGTTCTTCAAGATGGTTTGTTTAAGAAATTACATCTCAATAACTAAAAGTACCCAGTGAAATTAAAGATCCTTTATGCTTTGCTCAAATGTCCTGCCACCTTGGAAGATCTTTTCAATGAACACAGAAGTTCCTCTGTTCTTGCATTCTTTAAAACTGTGTCATTAATTTGTATTATGTCACCCTATATTTTAGCCAAAATGGATCACTCCATATTTCTCTGCATTAAATTTCAACTGCCACTTGTTTTTCTATTCTCCTAACTTTTCTATGGCTTGTGTCTGGAATCATTCTCAATATCTGCCTCTCCTCTGACTCACTGTGAGACAAGGCAAATAATTAGATATTGTTCTAGAATCAATTAGATTCTAAACTCTGGGGATTAAATTGGTCTTAAGAAGTAATGTAATGTGGTCAGTGGTGAATCAGAAGCCTTTTTACAGTTGTTTTCCCATTGTCTTTGGCAACTAGCAACTTGAAAAACGTGCAGGACAGCTACAAACAGGCTTCACGATTCACAAATATGTGAATCAGATCCGAACAAAAGACAGATTTCCTAAGCATAACTTGCAGTACAAAAAAAAAACATGGTGCAATTGTCATTGGTTACTCATTTGGCATATGATTCCATGCTTTCCAACTGTCAAGTTGCAGCATTAGGACACAGAAATTGGTGTGCTATTTGATTGCTGAGAAGCATTGTAGTTGAATGTAATTTGATCCTAAACCAAAGTTCGCAGATATGAACTGCACAACAATTTCCTGGATAGAAAGTTGAGAAAGAAATCCTGACTGACTATGTTCTCCTGCCTGCCAAAGTCTCCAATGGAGGAATAAATCCAACCAATTGTGCAGCAGTTGGGGACCAAACCTGAGAGTTTATGATCTATGCATGTACATCACATTGTACTTTCACCCACAGGAGGCATCAGGAGAGTCAAGACATGGTACTTTAAAAGAACTTAGTAAGACATTGTGTGGGAAAATAATTTATCAAGATTGTGTAAGACATTACTTTGTTTCAGTGGTTGAATTGTGCCTGTCTTTGTTCATTGCAGGGCTTCTCTGATCTTGTACTTGATAAATTTATTGAGACAGGAGTCAATGTCACTGGCTTCCAGCTTGTGAATTATGACGATCCAATGGTGCAAAAATTCATGCAGAGATGGACAAAGCTCGATCAGAGAGAGTATCCTGGAACTGCTGCCAGCACGTTAAAGGTACAGTTTTAACCTGTAAAATATTCAACCACCTGACATTGTGCTGTATTACAAATTAAGTAGAGAGTAGGTCACTCCTTAGAAGTAGAACAGTTGGGATATTTCAGGCTATCTTGTTAATGCTTAAAAGCTTCGCTCTATAAGATATAGGAAAAGTTTTGAAATCAGAAAAAAAGAAAAACTCTTAAAAGTATCTAAAAAGAGCAACATGATTTTAGTCTTCCACATAGCTTCAGTTAAATTCTAATGAAAAATATGGCATATGCTCATGTATTAGACAATAAGTTTAGGCCTTGTCATTTGAATGTTGGGTCTTGTTTTATATGTGAATCATTGAGATGGCTAACACTGTAGTTCATACTAGGGAGCATGGCTGACATGATCCTATATTCTTGCCCAACCAGAACTGGCTGGCATTCGCACACCTTTTCCAGATTCTCATTCTTTGAGATCTTCTTCAGTCTCTTACTCCACTCTCAAACTTCCAATATCATTCAGAAGATCCCAGTCTTCTACTTCTCTTTTTCAGGGTATCAGTTTCCCACTCTTGCCTCCTGCTGTCAGTTTTCTGTTTTCCTTCTTTACAATCTTAGCCCCTGGTCCTTATGTATTCAAAATGGCAGCAAATTGTTAAACATTCAGCACATAGCAAAATTACATTTACATTGTTTTCTGAGGGATGCAAGACGCTCTAAAAAAATGACATTCAGAAAATAATATGTCAGTGTTTTGGCATTTGATCAGAGCTGAAAAGCTACAGAGGTCTCCTCTAGAGAGCAAAGTGGATGTGAGTAAAAAGACTTAGGCATAGATCTGGTGAAAAGACAGGATGAGTTTTATGAGTTTTTAAAATATGAATTTTTAAGCCAATATGAGTTTCTAAAAAAGGGGGAAGCCTGGTGAATACAGAGGCTGGTTTCAAGATGATTCCAGGGTGGCTCTAATGTTCCAAAGTGATGAATAGCTAGTTCCAGAGCTGCCTGAAGGCAGTTGAAGAGGGACCCAAGAGCTCTGAAAATGGTAACCAGGAAAGGATATGACTGGAGATACTATGCATAAGCCCTGGGAATGGGAGGTAATGAGAATAGTCCAGGAGTCATGTGAAAAGAACAAAAAGACTAGAAGAAACTAACAAACCATCAAAGGTAATAGAATTCAAGAAAAGGGAAGAAATCTCCTGAAACATTAGGAGGAGACCACAAAGAGGCAACCAACAGCGAGGGACGAAGGAAGAAGTCCCAGCATGATGCTGCATGGAGGCTCCATGTAAGTAAGGCTATGGGGAGCCTTAGGAGAAATGAGAACAAGTTGCAATTCAGCCAGGGAGTTACTGTTGGAACACAGCCCAAAATACAAGATTGACACACCATGAAAGAAGAAAGTGTCTACACAGAGCGAAATTGGAGGGTGTTAAAAAATGGAGTCTTTGAGTGAAGAGTGAATATCCCTGGGACCAAGATTCAAGTATTAATAAGATTTTTGTGGCTCGCAGTGATTACTGACATCTGGGTGAGGTTGCAAACAAATTCTCGATTCTATCTGCTGTTTACTGTGCAGGATGTTGTGTTTAACCCCAAAACTAATGCATTTTGTGGCTTTATTCTATCAGTAATAATCTGGGATTCCAAACATCATAATTTTTTTCTTAAATAAAAGCTATTGGTCCCTTACCAGAACGCAACTAAACTTGTGGGCCTGATCGGGGATCTAATGCTTGAGACTTGTTTAGACTAATGTGGAGCAAACAAATCTGAACTATAGCACTGGCTCTGCATTGCACATCTGCCATTGATCTGTACCTTCACTCACCAGGAGTTTTCAAATATTTCAGGTAGCCCAAATGTTTTACTTTTAATTCAGGCCAGTTGCAGTTATATAGCAGACATGGGACTACCTGGAGGTGTTTCATGATACATCTTTAAATGTGCTTTGGCCATTTCATACTGAAATATAACAGAGATAGTGCCAATACAAAAATATATTGCATAACTGACTTATACAAATGCATGCTGTCCTAATTTCAGGCAAAGCCATTGCCTGTAGTTGACTGAAAAATGAAACAGTTATGATATGAATCTTATAACCAATTAATTCCTTTATGAGTTCAGTAGTCTGATGTTAGTTACTGTATTGTTTGTGTACGAACTGTTAACTATCATTTCGATATAACTCAGCAAATGATGCAAGACATGTTGCAAGGTTGCAATTGTAACATACAATAAATTAAACTTCTTTAAGCAATCAATTGATATGTGCAATTGTCCATTTGGTTTGCACCTTTATTTAAGTATGGTACAAAGCAAGGGCATTCAAATTCATTAACATCATTATTGCTAGTTATTAATATTGCACCATACAATTTCAAGGTCTTTGAGATATATTTTCTATAAGACTATCTACTCAAGTCTTATGATTAAAATATAAAATACAGAAAAGATTCAGGGAAAGGAATTGAGCTTAAGCACACTTCTCTTGCGTCTTAACTCTCACATCCATGTTTCAACCTTCACAAGATCTTTGTTTCTATTGTTAAAAAATCTTTTCCAATCATTTGTCACTAACAGCAGCTCCTACTATTACCAATGGCATATACTGTATTGAAATAAATAATGAATGATTATTAACTAGATGAAAATGAGCAGAAGGCAAAATTGATACTTCAAAATTTCTGATCAGAGAAAAAGGTCACTGAAGGTTAGCTCTCCCAAAGCATCTTTGGAATTTAACTGCAGAGGAGCTTTAAAAAAAATCCTGCAAGGCTTTCATACGGCCTGATTGATAGATGAAGGTTATTCTGGCTGGAAACTGTTTTCACAAGGTCAAAGCCTAAAGGAGCAGTTAGAGGTATTGGAGGTAGGAGTATGTGGATCCTGATCATAGGTGCAAGACCAGATGTGGCTGAGGGGATATGGAGGCTAAAGTTAGGTTCCTGAACACACAGCAGGACAGGAGGAGTGTTAGTGATGATAGGAGTTCAGTGGAGAAAAGCCACAATAAAGACTTAAGGATTGGAAGGTGATTGTGAGGTGGAGGGCAAGGGAGCTCCATTGTTGCTCACTGGAGAGCCGGGAAGGGAAGCAGACAGATTCATGGTGGTGCCTTACAGTGTTAGCTTGTTGCGCCGTTATAGCACTTAGCTCTTGGCCTATAAACAGTGCTGTGAAGTCACTTACCTCATAGATTAAGCCACTCTCGCCTACATTAAACTGTCAGGTTTCCCAGAGGCCCAGGAAACCAGGTCACCTGCAGTTAAAAATGGAATGACTGTAAGACTGCAGCCTATTTTAGTATTGAAACGACCAAGCAAGTTTGTATGAACCATTTGGTTGCCCATATTTAATTCTTCCCTCAATTAAGACCAGTTGGGTTTCATTTCCTCTGATGTGACCTGAATCTGTGCATTTTCAGGAGTTTTCATTCAGCCTTTTCTGTCAGCTATTTGTTTCTTACAGGCTCATGAATCTTTAAGCAAGCATGCAATCAGATGCAAAGTTAAATAGCTTTCATGGCACAGCATCAAAAAGGATAATATCAAGACTGCACATAATTTTACTGAAAGCAGGTGTAATTGATCCTTCTCTGTGACTTCAGCAAACTATAGGCTGATGATCAGTAAATGTAATAATTTCCAGTCTCTAAAATAGGTGAGATCTTGCAGGCCTTGATGTTACACCTACCCACTTGATCAACCCTGTAATTGCATTTGTCTTGGCTGTCTGCTGGGGGTGGGTTTCAGTTAGAGACAACACCTCCTGCCAATGGGACCAGAAGGCTGTGGTGAGCCAAAGGTTCATGCATGAATTGTATCATCAAGGCTGGATTAAAGGCTGACAGCTGAAATGGAGTGGGGTCTTCTATATCATTCACTGATGTTTTCTTTACAAATCGTGCAGGTGGATAGGATATTGAAACAGTCCTGAAGGGAACAGTGGAAGTGTTGGTGGCTGTGTAAGCGGAAGAAATGTCTGAAGCTTGATTAAACACCTAGTTGCTCCTTAGGCTGTCAGAGCAAAGGGAAGTCCTACTCCCTGACACTGGCAAGAGGGGACAGGCAAGGCAGAACAAGCAGACTCAGGTCAACATTGATCTCTTTTCATCAACATGGCAATGACCTGATGAATTCTATCAAGGTGAGTGGTGTATAACATTATTCAGAGGTCTTTGAATGTGTCTGAGGGTGAATAAAAGGTTTTGACACCCTGTCTAGGCATCACTGCTCAAGCAAATCGACTCCTGTGCAGCCAGTGATTGATTGCATACAGGAGGTGGACCTTTATCACCACATTGAACAGTCAGGCTTTTGGCAACTTCTTTTGATGGTGACTAATAATGGGAATGCATATGCTTGCAGGATAGGAGAACTCATACAGTTCAGTAAATATGCCTTCTATGGTCATCCTCACTCCTACAGAGAAAGAAATGCTGGACCTTGTTGGAATGGAGGCAGGCCAGGCTATTATGGATGGCAAGGTGGGTATGGGACCACAAGAGAGAGTGGCCTGATGAAGGAATCCAAAAGACTCTCATGACGGCACAAATTCAGATGATGCATAGTTAGAGGGATCTGTTGGAAAGCATATTGCCCTTTTATCAGCTTTATAAGTCCATAAGTATTTTGGTACAGGAATAGGCCATTCAGCCCTTAAGCCTGCTCTGCTGTTCAATAGAATCATGCTGATCTGACATTCCCTGCGTTCATTTTCCTGGTCTTTCCTGACTTTTTGATTCCTCTACTGATTAAGAATCTATCACAACCTTAAATGTACACAAGGACTCTGTCCCCACAGCTCTCTGTGGCAAGGAGTCCCCAAAGACTCTCAACTCTTGGAGAGAAAAAAATCCTCTTCATCTCAGTCTTAAATCGACATCCCTTTATTCTGACACCGTGCCCTCTGGTCCTTAATACTGCCATGAGAGGAAACATCCTCTCAGCATTTACCCTGTTAAGCCCTTTAAGAATCCTATATGTTTCAATGAGATCACATCTCATTCTTCTAAACTCCAGTAGGTAGAGTCCCAATCTGTTTAGCCTTTGCTTCTAAAACAGTCCCTCCATATCAGAAATTATCCCAGTTAACCTTCTCTGAATTGCCTCCAATGAACACGGGAACCAAAAACGCTCACAGTTCTCCAAATGTGACCTCACCAACACCTTATACAGTTGCAGTCAGACTTCTCTACTCTTATTCTCCAAACCCCTTGAAGTAAGGGTCAATATTCCATCAGTCTTCCTGATTACCTGCTGCATCTGTATGCACAAGTATCCCCAAGTGCCTTTGTGTTGCAGCTTTTTCTCCATTTAAATAATATCTTGTTTTTTCTCCCTTTTAAAATGAACAACTTCATATTTTCCCATATAATACTCCAGCTTTTTGCCCACTTATTTAATCTATCAATATCTCTCTGCAAACTGTTTGTATCCCTCTTTCAATCTGCCTTTTCACCTAGTTTAATGTCATCTGCTAAGTTGACTGCATTCAAATTCACTTCCTTCCTCCAAGTTATTAATACATATTGTAAATAGCTGTGGTCCCAGCACTGACTGGTATGGAACCCCACTGGTCATACGTAACCAACAAAATAATAGAATTGTAGAATCTCTACAGTGTGGAAGTGGGCCATTCAACCCATTGATTCGCACCAACCTCTGAAGGGAATACCATCCAGACACCACTCCACCTCCTCTCAACATTTCCCATGGCTTATCCACCTAGCCTGCACATCCCTGAACACTATGGGAAAGTTAGCATGGCCAATCAACCTAGCCTGCACATCTTTGGACTGTAGGAGGAAACCAGAGCACCCAAAGGACACCCAGCCAGAGATAGGGACAAAGTGCAAACTCCATACAGATAATCACCCAAGGTTATAATCAAACCCGGGTCCCTGATGCTATGAGGTAGCAATGCTAACTACTGAGCCACCGTGCTGCCTGTAAAGAACACCTTATCCCACTTGCCTGTAAGTTTCCTGCCTGTGAGCAAATTCTTTATTGATGCCAATTTACTACCTCCCACACCAGGAGCTCTTATGACTTAACCTTTTGTAAGACATCTTGTTGAAGGCCTTCTGGAAGTGTAAATACAATGCATCTACTGGTTCCCCTCTATCTGTTCAAGTTGCTCAAAAAGCTTGATTAAGTTATACAGATGTGAACTCGCTTTCATTTAGCAATGCTGACTCTGCTTGGTTAGATTATGATTTTCCAAAATGTTCTCCATTATTTCCTTAATAATTGATTTCAATTCTTCTGTAATGGTAGATGTTAGACTAATCAGCCTATAGTTACACACTTTTTGCCTCCTTTTTTGAACAGGGGTATCAGGTTAGCACTTTTCCAATCCTCTGCAAGTTCTTCAAAATGCAATGATTTTTGGAAAATTACAATCAATGCATCCACTATCTCTGTAGCTACTTCTTTTAGGATCCTAGGATGCAAGCCATCAGGGCCAGTGACTTATCTGTTTTACTTTTGTTAGTTTGTCTAATATTTCTACTTCTGTAGTGATGGTGATGGTATTTAATTCCTCCCTTGTATTCTTTAGTATTTATGGAATGTTCGAAGTATCTTCCACCATAAAGATTGATGCAAAGTATCTGTTTACTCCTATGCCACTTCCTTGTTCCCCATTACCATCTCCCCAGATACATTTCCCAAGGGACATATGTCTTCCTTTTTATATATTTAAAGGAGCTGCTATTGTCAGTTTTTATATTCCTTGTTAGTTTGCCCTCATAGCTTATTTTTTCTGTCTTTATCTTGTAATCTTCTTTTGCTGGGTTCTGAATTTAATCCAGTTTTAGGAGTTATCACTGACTTTGGCACCCTGATGTGTTTTTCCTTTCAACTTACTCTCTTAACTGCCTTGGTTAGCCATAGTTGGTTTATCCCTTTCTTAGAATCTTGCCTCCTTACTGGGATATATTTCCGCTGAGAGTCATTAATTACCTCTTTAAATCTTTCCATAACGTATGGGATCATATTCATTTATCTCGATTTCTGCCATCAGTCATTGTTCCAAGTGTTTTGTGCATTAAGATAGAAAACATTAAAGTCTGTTCTTTTATCAAATCTCCCTACATTCACACATTCTGTCCCTTTTTTATTTTCTAGTAACCATGAAACTAACCGTGAACTTGCAATCTTACCTTCTCCTTTACTTTGATTTTTTAAAATTTTTCATGCAACTGAACCAACTGCCCCATTATTTAGTTTAAAGCCTTAGATATGTAGGGCCAGGACTCTGGCATTACATGATTCAGATGGAACCCATCCCATCTGAACAGCTCCCTCCTTCACCAGTAATAGTCTCAATATCCCATGAATTCAAACTCACTTCTCCCACACCAACCTTTGAGCCACTTATTTACCTTCAGAGATTATT
Organism: Chiloscyllium punctatum; assembly: GCF_047496795.1. NCBI lineage: Eukaryota > Metazoa > Chordata > Chondrichthyes > Orectolobiformes > Hemiscylliidae > Chiloscyllium > Chiloscyllium punctatum. The sequence goes on along the minus strand of NC_092763.1, from coordinate 56,634,382 downwards.
ATTTGGTTCTGCTTTTTAATTTGGCCCCTAGCTGCTCATATTCCCTCAGCAAAACATCTTTCCTCTTTCTGGCTGTATATAATTGGTACCTACATGGACCATGACAGCAGGATCTTTCCCCTCCCATTCCAAGTTCCTCTGCAGTCCAAATAACATATCCTGAATCTGGGCTCCAGGCAGGCATCACAGGCTTTGGAACTCTCGATCCAAGCCACAGAGAACAGTGTCTATTCCTCTGACTATACTATCCCTGATTATAAGTCTGTTTCTCTTTTTCCCCCTTCTTGAATGCCTCCTGCACTATGGTTCCATGTCATTTCCCTCATCGTCCCTACAGCCCCTGCATTCATCCACCTGGAGAATCTAAAATATATTATACAAGCTTAAGGACTGAGGCTTCTTCAGCATTGCCTTTTAGATCCCTGAACCTGCCTTGGTTATAGTCACACCTCCTATCCCTGACCATGAACCGAATTTGAAATAGTTAATCTCAGGGTATGACTACCTTCTGAAACACAGCGTCCAGGTAATTCTCACTCTCCCTGATGTGTTGCAGTATTCAAAGCTATGACTCCAGTTCATCAATTCTGAGCCGGAATTCCTCAAGCAACCAAACCTTTCTGCCGATGTGGTCACTATGAAACACACTGGGGTTCACCAGCTCCCATCTCATGCAGGACCATATTGCCTATTCCTGCATCTCTATTTTATTTATTTAGAGTCATAGAGATGTACAGCACGGAAACAGACACTTCGGTTCAACTCATCCATGCTGACCAGCAGTGTTTTGTAGAGGAATAAGATGGTGCTATTTTCTGGGTGTGCAGATTGGAAGAAGCAGAAATGGCCCTTAATAGAGTGATATGCTCTTCTTGTTGGATGTGGGAGTTTAGGGAGAGTTTACGTGTTACTGAGGATTATATCTGCAATAAATGACATTGGTTGTGAATCCTATCAGATCTAATGGAATGGTTGGAGCAACAGTTAGAGGCAATGAGGAATTTACAAAAGCAAGGGGATGTGATGGATTGCAGTTATAGGAAGGGAGAAAAGTTGCAGATACAGGAACATGGATGGGTTAACTCTAGGAAAGGTAAGTGAGGTAGGCAGGTAGTACAGGAGTCTTCTGTGGCTATCCCCATTTCAAACAAATATACTGTTTTGGAAAATGTAAGGGATGATGGATTCTCAGGGGAACGTAGCCCGAACAGCCAAGTTTCTGGTATAGAGAGTGGCTCTAATACAACGAGGGGTACGCTGGGTTCCAAGAGATCAATTGGGTTAGGGGACTCTCTAGTTTCTGTGGCCAACAGTGAAGAATCAGAATGGTGTGTTGCTTCCCTGGTGCGAGGATCAAGGATGTCTCAGAGAGGGTGCAGAATGTTTTCAAGGGGGGGGAGGGGCCAGCAGGAGGTCATTGTACACATTGGAGCCAACGACATAGGAAGGGAAAAGGTTGAGATTCTGAAGGGAGAATATAGACCGTTAGGCAGGAATTTAAAAAGGAGGTCCTCGAGAATAGTAATATCTGGATTACTCCCGGTGCTACGAGCTACTGAGGGCAGGAATAGGAGGATAGAGCAGGTGAATGCATGGCTAAGGAGCTGGTGCATGGGAGAAGGATTCACATTTTTGGATCATTGGATCTCTTTTGGGGTAGAGGTAACCTGTACATGAAGGACGGATTTCATCTAAATTGGAAGGGGACTAATATACTGGCAAGGAGATTTGCTTGAGCTGCTCGGAAGAATTTTTACTAGTAAGTGGGGGAGGTGTGGTGGTGTTGTTGGTGGGACCCAGGGAGATAGTGAGAAAAGAGATCAATCTGAACCTGGTACAGTTGAGAAAACAAGCGAGTCAAACAATCAGGGCAGGCAGGGGCAAACCAGAGAGCAAGGTAGGACTGAAAAACTCCATTTATTTCAATGCAAGGGGCCTAAGAGGGAAGGCAGATTAACTCAGGGCACGGTTAGGAACATGGGACTGGGATGTCATAGCAATAACAGAAATGTGGCTCAGGGATGGACAGGAGTGGCAGCTTAATGTTCCAGGATACAAATGCTACAGGAAGCACAAACAGGGAGGCAAGAGAGGAGGGGGAGTGACATTTGATAAGGGATAGCATTATAGCTGTACTGAGGGAGGATATTCCCAGAAATACATCCAGAGATGTTATTTGGTTTGAACTGAAAAATAAGAAAGTTATAATTACCTTATTGGGATTGTATTATATACCCACTAATAGTCAAGAGGGAAATTGAGAAACAGATTTGGAAGGCGATTTCAGTTAACTGTAAAAATAATAGGGTGGTTATGGTAGGGGATTTTAACTTTCTAAACATAGACTGAGACTGCCATAGTGTTAAGGGTTTAGATAAAGAGGGATTTGTTAAGTGTGTACAGGAAAATGTTCTGATTCAATATGTAGATGTACCTACTAGAGAAGGTGCAAAACTTGACCTACACCTGGGGGAACATTTTGGGGCCAGCGACCATAATTTTATTAGTTTTAAAACAGTGTTGAACAGATCTAAAAGTTGAACTTCTAACCATTTAGATACAGAATTGGCTCAAAGGTAGAAGACAGAGGGTGGTGGTGGAGGGTTTATTTTTCAGATTGGAGACCTGTGACTAGCGGAGGGCCACAAGGATCGGTGCTGAGTCCACTAATTTTCATCATTTATATAAATGATTTGGATGTGAGCATAAGAGGTACAGTTAGTAAGTTTGCAGATGACATCAAAATTGGAGGTGTTGTGGACAGCGAAGAACGTTTCCTCGGATTACAACGGGATCTTGATCAGATGGCCAATGGGCTGAGTAGTGGCAGATGGAGTTTAATTTAGATAAATGTGATGTGCTGCATTTTAAGACCATAAGACATAGGAGTGGAAGTAAGGCCATTCAGCCCATCGAGTCCACTCCACCATTCAATCATGGCTGATGGGCATTTCAACCCCATTTACCTGCATTCTCCCCGTAGCCCTTAATTCCTCGAGACAACAAGAATCTATCAATCTCTGCCTTGAAGACATTTAGCGTCCCGGCCTCCACTGCACTCTGCGGCAATGAATTCCACAGGCCCACCACTCTCTGGCTGAAGAAATGTCTCCGCATTTCTGTTCTGAATTGACCCCCTCTAATTCTAAGGCTGTGTCCACGGGTCATAGTCTCCTCACCTAACGGAAACAATTTCCTAGAGTCCACCCTTTCCAAGCCATGTATTATCTTGCACGTCTCTATTAAGTCTCCCCTTAATCTTCTAAACTCCAATGAACACAATCCCAGGATCCTCAGCCGTTCCTTATATGTTAGACTTACTATTCCAGGGATCATCCGTGTGAATCTCCGCTGGACACGTTCCAGTGCCAGTACGTCCGTCCTGAGGTGTGGGGACCAAAACTGGACACAGTACTCCAAATGGGGCCTAACCAGAGCTTTATAAAGTCTCAGTAGCACAACGGTGCTTTTATATTCCAACTCTCTTGAGATAAGTGACAACATTGCATTCGCTTTCTTAATCACGGACTCAACCTGCATGTTGACCTTTAGAGAATCCTCAACTAGCACTCCCAGATCCCTTTGTACTTTGGCTTTACGAATTTTCTCACCGTTTAGAAAGTAGTCTGTGCTTTTATTCTTTTTGCCAAAGTGCAAGACCTCGCATTTGTTCACATTGAATTCCATCAGCCATTTCCTGGACCACTTTTCCAAACTGTCTAGATCCTTCTGCAGCCTCCCCACTTCCTCAGTCCTACCTGCCTGTCCACCTAACTTCGTATCATCTGCAAACTTCGCTAGACTGCCCCCAGTCCCTTCATCCAGATCATTAATATATAATGCGAACAGCTGCAGCCCCAACACTGAACCCTGTGGGACACCACTCGTCACCAGCTGCCATTCTGAAAAAGAACCTTTTATCCCAACTCTCTGCCTTCTGTCAGACAGCCAATCCTCAATCCATACCAGTAGCTCACCTCGAACACCATGGGTCCTCACCTTGCTCAGCAGCCTCCCATGTGGCACCTTATCAAAGGCCTTTTGGAAGTCTAGATAGACCACATCCACTGGGTTTCCCTGGTCTAACCTACTTGTCACCTCTTCAAAGAATACCAACAGGTTTGTCAGGCATGACGTCCCCTTACTAAATCTATGTTGACTTGTTCTAATCAGACTCTGCTCTTCTAAGAATTTAGAAACCTCATCCTTAATGATGGATTCTAGAATTTTACCAAAAACCAAGGTTAGGCTAATTGGCCTATAATTTTCCATCTTTTGTCTTGATCCTTTCTTGAACAATGGGGTTACAACAGCGATCTTCCAATTATCCGGGACTTTCCCTGACTCCAGTCACTCTTGAAAGATCTCAACCAGTGCCTCCGCTATTTCCTCAGCCGCCTCTCTCAGAACTCTAGGATGTATCCCATCAGGGCCAGGAAAATTATTAATTTTAAGACTTTTTAGCTTTTCTAGCACTATCTCTTTTGTAATGGCAACCATACTCAACTCAGCCCCCGACTCCCTTTAATTGTTGGGATATTACTCATGTTTTCCACTGTGAAAACTGACACAAAATACTTGTTAAGTTCTCCTGCTATTTCCTTATCTCCCATCACCAGGCTTCCAGCATCAGTTTGAAGTGGCCAGCATCAGTTTGGGAAAGCAAACCTTAGCAGGACTTATACACTTAATGGTAAGGCCCTAGGGAGTGTTGCTGAACAAGGTGACCTTGGAGGCAGGTTCATAGTTCCTTGAAAGTAGAGTCACAGTTCGAGAGGATAGTGAAGAAGGTGTTTGGTATGCTTTCCTTTATTCATCAGAGTATTGAGTACAGGAGTTGGGAGGTCATGTTGTGGCTGTACAGAACATTGGTTAGGCCACTGTTGGAACATTGCATGCAATTCTGGTCTCCTTCCTCTTGCAAAGATGTTGTGAAACTTGAAAGGGCTCAGAAAAAGATTTACAAGGATGTTGCCATGGTTGGAGGATTTGAAGAGGCTGAAGCTGTTTTCCCTGGAGCGTTGAGGCTGAGGGGTGACCTAATAGAGGTTTATAAAACCATGAGGGCCATGGGCATGTAAATAGACAAGGTCTTTTCTCTGGAGTGGGTGAGTCCAGAACTAGAGGGCATAGGTTTAGGGTGAGAGGAGAAAGATATAAAAGAGACCTAAGGGGCAACTTTTTCACGCAGGGGGTGGTATGTGTATGGAATGAGCTGCTGGAGGAAGGGGTGGAGGCTAGTACAATTGCAACATTTAAAAGGCATCTGGATGGGTATATGAATAGGAAGGGTTTGGAGGGATATGGGTCGGGTGCTGGCAGATGGGACTAGATTGGTTTGGGATATAGTTCTTAATTTGCTATTAAAGATTTTCCACTGGTCTTTTAGTTTGTTATCTGTAAATATTTCTCCTTATTTACCTTTTAACTGAAAGTAACCTGTAATAGACAGTCAAAGAAGCAGCTATCATCAACCAATAAACTTGTCGTTTTCCTGTGATGTCAGTCTTTGTTTTGTGCTGGGTCCCCCAATCCAGGACTTCAGCTAATCCTGTTAAAAAGACTTTGAAAACTATGAACCAAAAAAGCAAGCAAAAATCACCTCCTCTCCTTTGCACCAAATTCCCACATTGTCTTCAGAATCCCTGGCCTGTCTACTCACTTGGACTGTGTTTCACTCCGGATATGATTTCTCTTTCCTGACCGTATGAAGCTGACTGATCTCCCACAAGTGTGGGGAAGGCAGTAGCATAGTCACTGTACTAGTAATCTAGAGCCCCAGGTTCATGATCTAGCTAGTTAAAAAGCTTGGATGCCAGCACAAATATGGAATGAACCTAAATACTGGCAGCAAATCTTATGCACTCAGGAACCTGCATAATTCTCCCATAACTTCCAATGAGAACTACTGAAGTGTGTTTCCTTGTTAGGTGTCATTCTGGAGATTAAACCCAGAATAGACTACAAGTACAGATTGTATGTGGCCTAACAGAGAGAATGAGTTCAGCAGGCAAAATATTCATGAAGTGCTCAATGTCTTAAGATTTGAGACTCATAAAGGATGATGGATTCCATAAAAAAGGCAATACAATCCACAGTCCGTTAGCTCCAAATAACATCAAATGAAATTTTCAGTCTTCTGTCCAAGGTTACTAACAGTTCCCATTTTGCTGCCAATTCAGCTAGTTAATTACAGTGGTATTGTGAAAACTACCAATTAAAGGTAGTATTTTCAAGTGGAAAGAAAAGCATAATTATATCCTATTTCCAATCGAACAACTGCTGTGCAGATATATAGTGATTGCTTGCTTTGATACAAAGCTATAAAGACCAATGCAGATCTGTGTTGATGCCATTTGATGATCCTGGAAGCCATCCTGCTGAAAAAATATAACATTGTATTGTCTGTGTCAGTCAATCACTCAATTCCACTGAGCAATGCTGCAGCCAGATTGTATGTAAGGTGTTAGCAATTATATGAGCAGCGCAACAGTTGCACTTGAACATCTGTGTTTGACAATTTACAAGGGCTAATTTTTAGCTTTGCCATCTGGGCAATAACGTGATGCTATTGTAGAACTCCTTTGGTTTTCTACACCTGAAGTAATTGCTCCAGCTGATATCCAAAAAATCGTCTCAAGCTGCAAACAGTGTTTACACACAAATAAATGATAAAAGTAAAAGACCAGTTACGATTCATCTCTCAAAACCTATCCATCCATGGAGAAAGTCATCATTCCATGTGAGAAATGTATGTTTATCTCAATGGAACTACAGATTGAAATATATCTCTTAACGACACTGGCAACCAAGGAACTATCAAAATCAAAATGTTCTGCAGACCAAAGTGTGTTACACACTGGGTCAGTGTCATGTACTAGATAATAAGACAGGCAGCAATTATCAAACATGATACAACAGTGTCAACCATCTATCTGATGATCCAAAGTACATCTAATGTGGATTTTTCGGAGCTATTTCTGTCAACAATATGTGCTGTTTGATAATTTCTCTGACCTGACTAGTAGTTGCAAAAACAATTAATTCACAATTTGACAACAGCTTTTTTTTGCAAAGCACAGAACTCCAGAAGAGTAAATATAAGAAAATTCTCTATTTCATCATTCAGCAATTCATCAGTTTGCAGAACACCACAATTATGAGCATTAAATATCAATACTGAAGGATTCACATGAAAAATCAAAAAGTGAATCCAAACTGCTCATTTGAACATTGGATCTTGGCAGCAACAACTTTAGATCTTCTCCCTCCCACCTCACTCCATTCCTTATTTCATCACAGATTGAGTTTCATGCTTTCACTTCCACATGTAATAAAATGAAAGATTTAAGAAGGTTTCCTAGCTCAAAATAAAACTATTTGTCCACACCATAATTCACTCGTTCAGTCCCATTCAGCTTTTCAAAAAGCTGGAAATGTAGTTTTCTTTATGAAAGCAATGCCAGATCATTAATATGTCATGCATTCCAAACACGATTGATTATTACTGGTTCTGAGCCCCAGAAATGAAGACAGCCATTAATCAAAACTATGCATCTCTCACAACTTTGTTTTCAGGAATAGAAATCTCTCTTCACTATTTAATTCACTAGTGACTCATGAAATTCCAATGGTAGGTTAATTATGTTTTCCAAGCATTACATACAGACACATGAAATAGGAACTCAAATAGACTATTCGGATCTTAGAGCTCGTCCACCATTCAGTAAGATCACAACTGATCTGGTTATGTTTTGAATTCCACATTCTCATCTATCCTTGATGATCTATCCTTGTGTTTATTAATTCATCCATGGGATGTGGGGTTTGTTGGTTGGGCCAACATTTATTGCCCATCTCTAGTGTGTTGATACTATGGCTTTAAGAGATGGATAATGTCCTGGTTTTCTTTTAATGAAGAAAAGTTGAGGCAAAGGTTGGAGTGGTCTGCTCAATGCCAATAAAGTAAATGGCTTGTGAGGCCTTATTTTTTTTTAAGTTGGAACAATAGAAGCAGCCTGAATGGGTGGGGTCAAGCTCCCACAGAATCAGGAATTTTAGTTTTAGTTTTCAGCAGTTGCTGGTGTCTTGAAGCTGGATGTAGAAGCTCTTACTCCTCGCTCTGTTACAGCTAAAAACTGGCATTCTCTTCCTGCTGCTAGAATTGCGTGGGATACAATCTATTTTACTGAATTTGCCTTTACCGGGGTGTGTTTATGAAATTGGAACAGCTAATTAATAGCAATTAATGTGTTCATTATTTTGTTAAGCATTTCAATAGTTACAGTTGAGTCGATTCTGTGTCTATATTTTAGTGTAAAATTAAGTGTGTTTTGCTTAAAATCAAATAGTTTGATCAATCGAATTATATCTGGAACGCTGTCAACAAGGCACAAGCCAGGGTTGCAATGGAATGCTCCCCACTTGTCGCTTGAACAATACTCAAGAAGCTTGACACCATCCAAGACTAACATGCCTTCTTGACTGATACCACATCCACAAACATTCAGTCTTTCCACTACTAATACATTGTGTACCACCTACAAGACGCACTGCAGAAATCTATCAAGATTCTTTAGAGAGCACCTTCCAAATGCATAAACACTACTGTCAAGAAGGACAGGGGAACATGTGTACATTTCCTGCCAAAATGCTCACCATTCTGACTTGGAAATATGCCACCATTCCTTCACTGTAAGTGTCAAAATCTCAGAACTCCATTCCACAGCATTTTGGGTATACTTACACCAGATGGATTGTATCAGTTCAAGAGGCAATCCATCACCCCTTCTCAAGGACAACCAGTGTTATGGTCTAGGCTATTTTCTGAATATATTCTGAGGGGTTTGGTTTGGTCCATAATACTGGTTGTCCTTGAAGGGGGTGATGGATTGCCTTCTTGAACTGATACAATCCATCTGGTGTAGGTACACCCTAAATGCTGTTAGGAATGGAGTTCTGGGATTTTGACACTTAGTGAAGGAATGGTGATATATTTCCAAGTCAGAATGGTGAGTATATTGGAGGAAAACTTGCACATGTGTTCCCATGTGTCTGATTCCCTTGTCCTTCCTGACAGTAGTGTTTGTGCATTTGGAAGGTGCTGTCTAAAGAATCTTGATACATTTCTGCAGTGTGTCTTTTAGGTGGCAGTAGTGGAAGGACTGAATGTTTGTGGATGTGGTATCAATCAAGAAGGCAGTTCAGTCTTGGATGGTGTCAAGCTTCCTGAGTTTTGTTCAAGCAACAAATGGAGAACATTCCATCACAATTTTGACTTGTACCTTGTAGATTGTAAGCAAGTTTTGGCGAGTGAAAAGATAAATTACTTGCTGCTGAATTCCTAATCATAGTATTGTTGGGCTATTCCAGTTCACTTTCTTGGCAATGATAATCCTCAGGGCATTGATAGTGCAGGATTTATCAATGGTAATTCCATTGAATGTCTAGGGATGATGGTTAGATTCATTCTAGTTGGAAATAGTCATTATCTGGAACTTGTGTGGTACAAATGTTACTTACCACCTGTTGGCCAAAACCTAGATTTTGTCTTTGCCTTGCTACAGTTGAACGTGGACTACCTCAGAAACAGAGGAATCGTGAATGGTGTTGAACATGATGCAGTAATGAGCATAATCCCCATTTCTGATGGAAGGAAGACCATTCATGAAGCGTTTGAAATGTTCAGACTTAGGGCACTACCCTAAGAAACTCCCTTACCTGACAAGAAACATCCACTTTCACAGTTTTCTGAGGCAGAGAGTTTCAAAGACACAATACACTCTGAGAAAAATATTTACCTCAGCTCTGCCCTCAAAAAGTGACCCCTATTTTATTACAGTGCCGCCTAGTTTTGGAAATCTGGCTTCTGGGAAATTGGGAAAAACACAGGCTGACATACTAAAACCTTTTGATTGGCCAGGATTACATAAAGATATAGCTTGATTTTGCCAGACATAGCAAGAAATGCCAAGAAATCCCAAACAACAATCAAACTTATGCCTTTATCTCCAATGCCAGCTTCCAATTAAGCATTTAGAAGCATCTTAATAGATGGTGTAGAACCATTACCTTAACTGACAAGTGGGAATCAGTATTTTTTAATGATGAAGAATGTGCCAACAAGATTTCCTGAGTCAGAGCCCTTGGGGAAAGTTTTAGAAAAAATGAATCAGAAAGGTTTATTCAACTTTTTACAAGGTATGGAGTTCCCACAAAAATGGAGTCAAATCAAGTTTCAAATACTATTTCACAAATATTCAAAGAAATCATGAATAGTTTGTGATTAAGCAATTTGTGTCTTCAGGTTATAATCCATAATCTCAAATATCACTCCAAAAGTGGTAAGAAACTTTAAAGACCATAATTAGAGCTTCTTGACATTATTGCCCTTATGAATGGAATAAAAAAATGTCCTGTTACATGTTTGTTATGAGGAATGCCTCTAATAACTCCACAAAGTTCAGTCCTTTTGAACTGATATATACTCATGTCGTGAGAAAACCTCTTAAATCGATGAATTAAAAATTTATAAACCAAATATATACTTTTGACCGATGTGTCATATTTGAGAAAAAGTAACCAAGCATTGTTCAGAAAGCATTTGAAAAATAGCCAACTAACAATTGAAACTGGAGCAGATTAAAAGGCTATATCTTGCAATTTTGTTTCTGGGGACATAATTTTAGTAGTTATCTGTCTCTGGGAAATGATTAAAAACAAGGTTCACTGGACCTTACCAAATGAAAAAAAAACAATGATGAGAATTATGTACCGAATATTTCAAACGGGAAAAATCAGCAAGTGTGTCATGTTAATAAAGTATGACAGGTAGGAATATTAGACCAAATGTATATCTACAGTCACAAAAGATAAAGGCAATGAAAGAGAGAAATTGGAATTATTTGATAATGACTTAGAAATTAAACATTTTGAAGTTGACCCTCCAATAATCATATTAGACAATGAGGAGGTGCTTGAAATGTTAAATTGATTATTGTGCTATCTCTGAGAAAGATAGCAAAGTTACTTATGAAAACTAATTTAGACTCAAATCAACTTGCATAAATAGGCCAGTAAAAATGTCTTTGCCTTACATGAAGTTTAAGAAGGGTGTGCATTACCCATAAAACAACACCATTCCAGACTCAATCCAGACATTAGCTCAAGTGAGCAATGAGATCTAGCTCATGGTGGGCAATGACATTATTGAATTAAGTCATATAACTGATGTTCACCTGTCATGATGGTGCCAAAACCAGATGGTCACAATGACTATGTATTGATTATCTTAAAGCCAATACAGTAGCAAAAGTGGTTACATATCAAATTCCATGATTAGAAGATTGTACCAAAGGAGATTAGACAAGAGGTCATTTCAAAAATTGACTTGTTAAAAGGATATTGGCAAGTTGCATTCATATTATAGTCAAATAAATTTCAGCTTTTGTAACAATAGATAGACTTTATCAATGTAAAGTCATGACATTTAGAATGAAAAATGCACCAACAATTTCTGAATGATTAAACAACAAGGTTATTGAATTATTAAGTATCTGTGTTGAATAGATAGATCACTTGGTGGTGTTCAGCCAAACCTGGGAAGAACATTTTTACAATTCTTCAACACAATTAATTGAGTGCTTTCTGTCATAAAGTTGAATAAAAGTTATTTTCCCCAAGTAGAAGTGACCTTGCACAATGCTTTGCACAAGCTTTACATGGAATGTTATCTCCAGCATGATGCAATGTCTGAAGGCAATGCTTCAGCTTCCATTTAAAACACAAGAAGCTGCATGCGCTGATGCTGTGGTGGAAGCAGTGACAGCCCTCATGCAGCATGCTGCCACTATGTCGACAGATACCAGCTTTCAAAGTAATTTATTGGAGTCCAGCAATGTATCCTTCAATATATTATTGAAGCCTCCCTGAGGAAGTGGCAGTGGCACCATGGACCATAACCAACTGCCAACACTCAAAATGATAGTATTCATCCTCATGTTCTGCTCTGTGTGATATCTGTTCATTATCCAATTCATTCTGTATTCAAAGGGGATTTGAGAGTACTTCAGCCTCCCAATATTTTTAAGGGAGCATGGGATTAAGCTCCAGTGCTGGTAGCACTGACATCATTAGAGCACTGCACTCTGACTAATATTGCAATCTACCTGCAAACTTCCAAGGACTCACCTTAAAACACAAAGCCATCATCAAAATGGCATCCTGGCAGAACTATCACCAGAAGTAAATGCACCAGGTTGAACACTTCAGAAAGTAAAGCAGTACCTGTCACACAAGGAAACTGAGCAGTAGAGCCAAAATTTCAAAACATGGTTCAAAGAGGTGCATATTTTAGATTCTTAGCTGTCGAGCAGAATTTTAAACATGAATGTACGGCAGTCTACAGGTCAAATACAAGTATCTATCTCCCTCCACATTCTCAGAAGTCAGAAGATTTACCAGGATTTGGCCAGGAATGGAAGGGGTTTGAGTTATAAAAATAGGCTGGAACTTTTTTCACTGGAGTATAGGAGATTGAGGGGTGACCTTATATAGATTTATAAAAACATGAAGGGCATAGATAAGGAGAAGAGCAAGAGTCCTTTTCCTTGGATGGGAAAGTTCAAACTTGAGGGTATATTTTTAAGTTGAGAGAAGAAAGCTTTTAAAAGGACAAGAGGGGAACGTTTTTACACAGAGAGTAGTTCGTGTGTGGAATGAACTGCCAAGGAAGTGGTGGATGCAGGTACAGTTACAACATTTAAAAGATATTTGGATAAGTACATGACTAGGAAAGGTTTGGAGGGTTATGGGTCAAACGCAGACAGTTGGGACAGGTTTTGTTTGGGAAGGTGATTGACATAGACTAATTGGACTGAAGGGTCTGTTTCCATGCTGTATGACTTTATGACTCTATCTAAATATACAAGCTGAATCCAATTGTATGCTCCTGTAAAGGAAAATTGTGTACATACTTTTGTGGTAGGGATATTTCACAATGTAAGAAATGTTTAATGGAAAATGTAATGCATTAACTGACCCAGCCTATATAACCAAGCAAAAGTGGGTACTGCAGATGCTGGAGATTAGAGTCTAGATTAGAGTGGTGCTGGAAAAGCACAGCAGGCCAGGCTGCATCCGAGGAGCAGGAAAATCAACATTTCAGGCAAAAGGAATTCTGATGAAGGGATTTTGCCCAAGACGTTGATTTTCCTGCTGCTCAGATGCTGCCTGACCTGCTATGCTTTTCCAGCACTACTCTAAATTTGCCTATATAACCAATCTTTCAGGAGATTGCTGATTCTTGGATTTTCGAATAGAGTCGATGAAGTGATATGTTATAAAGTAGGAGGCAGGGCAACTAAAAGGAACTGTCAGTTTATGCCTATATTACTAACTATGATTCCATTATTTTTGAAGTACGTTTGTAGAAAATTGCTGGCTAAGTAGTCTATGTATGTAAATATGCTGAACATTGGTGTCTTTACAACAGGAAAGAATTACTTGGTCAAAATGTTACCTACAAAATTCTTATGTTCAGTAGAAAGCTAAGCAAGTGACTAAAAATAATTATGGAATTCATGAAGAAATCATGATTTTAAGCTGAATGAACAGGTATTGCCACTGTTTACTTGAGATATAATTATGTGATGCTTCTTGCCCAAACCATTGTTACACATTAGATATATCCTAATGCACTGGGAATTCACCATTGACATTGACAGCCTGCAAATCAGACACCTCTTAGGCTAATTAAGTCCTCGTAAAATGTGTTATTCGTGTCTAAAAATATACAGTAGTCTCAGTGCCTAATCAGTGCTGTTGGAGATCAACACCACATACAGGTTAAAAATACTTGGCTTAATTGACCATATTACTTTGTGTTCCTTAAAGAGGAGTTTGCTTTGGTGGATACATAATAACTGGACTATGAATGGTGCAAAGCCAAATTAAATCCAGACAAGCAAGAAGTAATAACAACAGTTCACGTGTTGGAGAAGCATTCAGAATGAGCATGAACTTTACAACTAGTGACTGAACCATCTCAAGTTAAGTGGCAAGCTTTTCGCTAAGTAATGGAAATCAGTTCAATACTGTTTTGCTTGGCTACAAACAAATTGAGACATTGTTATATTCCCAGCTGATTTGTTACTGGACAAGTTAGTTCACAGACTAAAAGCTGGCATGTCAGATCTTTTGTTTTGGGTTTTAACGTGGTGGTCCTTCACTGAAATGCAAGCACACATGCTGCAGATTATTGCAATAGAATAAACTAAACTGTTTATATATAACAGGTTTAAAAATTTAAAAACATACAGTAAAATATAATGCCATTAATCCTAAAAGCAGTCCTTGACAGTACTCATACCAGAGAGAATTCCCTTCTCTTTCACATTTAAATGTTTTTGTTTTAACTGTGGCTTCAGCTCCCAGTTGAGAGTCAGATAGTTTCTTCGTAGAGCCTTCTTACAACTGAGCTTATACTTTGTCAGCTTCAAGTAGCTTCTTCCGAGTTGTAACCAAATGCTTCTGGACTGGAACTTTTAAAACCAAACTATTTCTTATTAGTTTTTAATATTTCCTAATGTAACCTATTTCTAAATTCCTAAACTATCTCCTTTTTTCAGAAACAATTGTCTTTTATGACTAGTTTCAGCTAAGCCTCCCGAAAAACCTTGAATACTGAAACCCAAAAGCTTCTGAGTCTGTGGGTGTTTCCCTTAACACCCCCACCCTTAAAATGTCCACACTTTCTATCTGAAAGCCTAACGGACTACAATGTTATTTTGTTTGCTCATAAAATGGGAATAATCTGCTTGGTCAGAATGAGGGAAACAGAGAATAAGTATCTGAGAATTTGGGTCAAAGTAGGAATTTGAGACAGAGGGGAAAAGAGGTGATTTAATTAAAGTTTACTGCAAATGAAGTAACTTGATGCATCCAAGGGATGTACCAGCAACTATCTGTATACAGCTGCAGAAGTGACACTTTGTTCTCGGAGACGAGGCAAAGCTATATCTCCAGACTGGTTGCTTGGTGTCATAACACTCACTCACTCTGAGCTACTTGGATGCTCACAGTATCCCTGCCTTTTTACACTTTGTCCCTTCAGCCCGAGAAACCAAGTTCATATTACTTCTGTCTTGCCTTGCCATTTAGTGCACACACAAGCGAAGTGAACTTGTTGTGGTTATAAGCACACCTCAGTCAGTTTAAGGGAGAGGTGGTTAATAAGGTAAATAAGGTATGATGAGAAGTCTTGCTGTGCCTTGTGGTAAGAATGCTTCTAAATATCACAATGCAAAAAAAAAGTCAGATTTGGTCCATAGTGTCTATTTTTAATGAGGAATTTACAAGAAAACTTGAAGAACTAGAGATCCAAGTGGCTAGGGAGTATGAGAAGTGAAGGAAATTACTATTAGTGAAAAGATTGTTCCGGAGAAAGTTTTCAGCTGAAAAGTGATAAATTCCCCGGCCCTGATATTATATATCCCCAAGTGTTGAAGGAAGAGCCTATAGTGGTTCAGTTGACACAGGGAGGTGATTATCTTCTGAAATTCTAAAGATTCTGTTTTAATTCCTGCAAATTGGAAAGTAGCAATGTCATTTGACTACTTAAGAAGTGAACAAGAGAAACTAGGGAACTGCAATCCTGTTAGCCTTACATCAGCAATTAGGAAATGCTAGATTCTATTATAAAGGATGTGATAAATAAAATTTGATAATAATGATCTAATCGGGCATAGTCAGCATGGATCTGTGAATGGGAAATCATGTTTGATGAACTTGATCGAGTTTTTTAAGATGTCGCTAACAAAATTGATGACGGTGAACCAAGGAGCAAAGTATGCTTAGATTTTCAGAAGGCTTTTGGTAAAGTCCCAAACAGAAGGATGGTTAAATGAATTCAAGCACTTGTAAGAGGTGGTTATGTACTGGCATAAATTAATGATTTGCTAACAGACAGAAAATAACGAGTAGAAATAAATGAGTCTTCCTCACATTATCAGGCTGTGATGAGTGAAATATTGCAAGGATCAATAGTTGGGCCTCTGCTGTTCATAATACATGTCAATGATTTGGAGAAAATGTAGAGTTTCAAAATGTGCAAATGATACAAGTCTGTTGTGAGGAAAATGTAAAACAACTTCAGGAAGATGTGGACAGGCTTAGTGCACAGCCACAAATATGGCAGTTGGAATATGGAAAAATGTTTATCCACTTTGATAGGAGGAACTGAATTGAAGAGCATTTATTAAATTCTAAGAGGTTGGAAACTGTAGATGCACAAGTGACCTAGGTGTCCTTGTCACTGATGCCTAACATGCAGGTGTAGCAAGCAAGACTAATGGAATGTTAGCCTGTATTACAATAGAATTTTAATCTGGGACTAATGAAGTCTTGCTACATTTATACAGGTGCATAGTTATACTTCACCTGGACTACTGTCCACAGTTTTGGTCTCCTTAGCTGAAGAAAAATATTATTGCCATAGAGGAGGAGTAACAAAGATTCACCAGACTTGTTTGTGGGGTGACAGGACTGTCAATTAAAGAATGATTAGGAAAATTTGGCCTGTATTGTCAAGAGCTTTTAAGAATGAGAGGCAATCTCCTTGAAACTTACAAATTCTTAAAGGGGTGGACAAGGTAGGTACAGGCATGATTTTTCCTGGGGTTGGGAAGTCTAGAACCAGGGGACATGATTTAAAATTAAAGGGGATGCCATTTAGGTTCAAGATGAGATGAATTTCTTGGGAGATTGTACGCCATTGGAATTCATCATACGGTGATGGAAGGTCAGTCTTCGAGCATTTAAGGTAGAAATGGATAGATTTCTGATTATTAGTGCCTTACTGGGTTATGGGGATGGCTGGACAAAAGCTATTCAAGTGTTTGATCAGCCATGATCCTATTGAATGGTGTAGCAGGCTCAATGGGATAAATGGTTTACTCCAGTTCCTTACGTTCATAAACTTTCCAAACATAGCCTCCATGAACAATATCTCTCAGACTGTTTTTTAAAAGAACTTATCATAACTGCAGAAATACTTACACGATAATCATTAAACCACTTATGAGACACAGAGCAAAGCCCACGTGGCACTAGCTTAAATCCCAAACTCTAAAATAGATTAAAATACATCACAACGTACAAAAGCCAAATGTGGTATTTCGAATATTTTCTGGCCACAGCTTACACCATTGTTAAAGTTAAAACAATGTGTGAAAATAAATAATGCTAAACACAATATTCCAGAATTTCAAATCTGAAAATACAAGTCATGACAGTTGTTGGATATTAAGCATGACAGGAAACTTGAAATAAATTGATGTAGTTATTGACAGCAAATGCCTAAAAGTAGCATAGAAGTATAATGTTATAAAACTTGAGTTACAAAACAGAAAAGTAGAACAACGAAAGCTGAGCAATTCTGTGCCACCACTCTGGGGTAAAGTTTCTGAAGAACTCAACAGAACAAGGGTAACAAAGCTGCTAGAGCTAGCCAATTAGTTAAATGAACAAATCAGAATATGGCTTCATCCTTCAAGGTTTAAATAATACCCGAGAAAACTAATATCATCCTAAGCAGAACTTAGATTCAGTGCCACTGTCAATAGTTGTGAAAACCTTCAGCACATTTGCTACAAACTGGCTACTGGCATGTTTAATTTGGTGAAAATTCATTCCATCTGTGTACCCTAAATATTCTTCTCAGGCTTTTTATGTATACAAGAGTGCCCTTTGAAATGAACTCAGAAATCTATCTGTCGATGATGACATTGAAGAAGTAAACATTATTATGAGCAACACCTGATTTGTGCAGATAGTGAATAAACTCAGCATCAAGAAAAGTGATCTATTTGGATTTTGATTATGACTGAATTCAAGTGCAAAGTTAGAGAAATCATTTATAGATGCACCTTCACAGCAAAAAAACCTAAAAGTCAATGAAGAAAAAGGGAAAGAATTCAAACGTGAAAAATCAAGCAACTGTAGCCCAATATTGTTGATATATGACAATTCCTGTTTAATTCATACACTATAACAACACAACTTAGGAAAAGTGGAATGACCTTAGATTGGTGAATAAGATGAGAGATTTGAAGTCTAACAAGAAAAATCAAGCAACTGGAGCCCAATATTGTTGATATATGACAATTCCTGCTTAATTCATACACTATAACAACACCACTTAGGAAAAGTGGAATGACCTTTGATTGATGAATAAGATGAGAGATTTGAAGAGTTACAGCATATGGTTGTGGAAACCTCAGAGATGAAATATTATGATGTGATTACATTAGTAAGGATTGACATTGATGTTCTCAATTTGGAAATGGTGCAATGATTTTAGAAAGAAAATGTGTATGGTGTAATTAAAAACTGAAACAGAGTTGATCAGGTGGTTGGCAGAAATACAAAATAGGATGGAAAACAGGAGGGGTTTAGTGACAAAAAGATTCATAGTTCAAGAACCTTTGGGACTAGTAATGAGTAAGATAATGTGTAAGGCTGGAAAGTAACTATCCAAATGGGCAGCAAAGGAATAAAATGATGTTTCTACAAAATCAGCAAAGAACAAAAGCAAAACAAAATGGAGACAGCGGTTATAACTTAAAATTGGTGAACCTGTTGCTGAGACCAGAAGGTATAGATGATGAGTCAAAAGCTAAGATGCTGAGATAACTGTGGCAATGAAGATCAGAGTGAGAACTAGGTGGAGAATTGAAATGAGAGGGGACAGGAAGCTCAGTGTCGTGCTTGTGGACTGAATGGAAGTATTTCTCAGAGCGGTCACCCAATTTGCGTTTGGTGCCCCCATTATAGAAGAGACCACATTGTGAGCAGCAAATGCAGGAGACTATATTGAAAGAAGTATAAGTAAATTGGTGTATCACATCGAAAGAACAGAGAATGGATGGCTTAACAAGGCAGGTATTGCATCACCAGCTCTTATATGGAATGATGCTGTAGGAGTGGGAGACTGTGTTCGGCAATATTGTGTGTCTTTTGTAAACTTATACCAATTCAGTACAAATGAGTGGAGAATATTTTAAATCTTTTGTTCTAGATTCCATCTTCACTTCTACCTGGCCAGGAAGAAAAATGAGTGAGCACAGCTAACTGCCTAAGTTTGGAATCTCATTACCTCTCGCTGGCTAGAAGAGATTCATTAGATCATAGAATAGATTATAGAACCCCTACAATGTGGAAGCAGGCCATGCAGCCCACCAAGGCTACACCAAATCCTCTGAACAGCATCCCACCCAAAACCAATCCCCCTCCACCTATCCCTGTAACCTGAAATTCCCATGGCTGATCTACCTAGTCTGTACACCCCTGGACACTATGCCAATTTAACATGGCCAATCTACCTAACTTGCACATCTTTAGACAGTGGCAGGAAAATGGAGCACCTGGAGGAAACTCACCCAGGCACAAGAAGGATGTGCAGACTCCACACAGACTGTCACCTGAGGCTGGAATTGAACTCTGGGTCCCTGGCACTGTGAGGTAGCAGTGTTGACCATTGAGCTACTGTGCCACCCAAGGGGACAATTTTAGGGGACACCCTTTTTTGCCAACTGTTTAACATGAGGTTGTTGAATGAAGAAGTAAAAGAAACACAATGTTTCACAACTTGAAGACACGATAAACCACTTTACGATCAGTGAAGTACTTTTTGGTGTACAATTTCCATTGTAATTTAAGGATATATAGCAGCCAGTGTATGTGCAGCAAAGTCCCACAAACTGTCGTGAGACAATGATCAAATCATTTCTTTTCAGGCTTGGTTGGTAATGAATATTGACCAGAAAATGAGGGAGCATAATGCTATGGAATATTTAATATAGACAGGCAGAAGGCTAGAACAACACAGCAAGCCAGGCAGCATTAGGAGGTGCAGAATTCAATGTTTTGAGAATATTTAATGGCCACCTCATACAATTGATGAGGCCTCATTTTTCTTTGAAGATAGTGAAGTACCTCCTCACAACTGCACTGAAGCAGCAGCTCTGAGTGTGTTCAAGTTGCTGAAATGAACTTTAAACCCAAACCCTTTAGGGTTTGAGACAGCAGTGCTATTATTGAGCTGAGCACCAGTATGTTTGCAGGAAAAGTAGGAATGGACCTGGATGGTATTTTGACAAGAATTGAGCTGAAATCATATTTTGACAGTGAAACTGATCTTCGCTAAACAACAAAACGAGTAATCTTGGTGAAGTCAGAAGAGATTTTGTCAGGAATTGGGAAATGTTGAATATATTTTAAAAGCTTATGTTAATATATTTAAAAAGTGAATAGTTCACCATTTAGGGGTACAGGTTTACAGCTGCTTGAAAGTGGAGTCATAGGTAGACAGGATGGTGAAGAAGGCTTTTGGCATGCTTGCTTTCATTGGTCACACCATTGAGTAGAGGAGTTGCAACTGTACAAGATGCTGGTAACGCTACATTTGGAGTACTGCATGCAGTTCTGGTTGCTCTACTAAAGAAAAGATATGATTAAACTAGAAAGAGTGCAGAAAAGATTACTAAGATGCTAACCAAACTGGAAAGTTTGAATTATGAGAGACAATATAGGCTTGGAATTGTTTGCGCTGGAGTGTAGGAGACTGAGGGGTGACCTAATAGAGGTCTATAAAATCATAGGAGACTTAGATAAGGTGCATAGACAACAGCTTTTCCCCATGATAGGAGTGTCTAAAACTAGAGGGCATAAACTAGGGTTTATGGTGAGAGGGGAGAGATACAAAAGGATCCAGAGGGATAGTTTTTTCACACAGAGGGTGCTGAGTATCTGGAATGGGCTGCCAGAGGTAGTGGTGGAGGCAAGTACAATTTTGTCATTTAAGAAATAAAGAAAACAAGTGCAGGAGTAGGCCATTCAGCCCTTCGAACCTGCACAACCATTCAGTACGATCATGGCTGATCATGCAATCTCAGTACTGCTGGAAAATGATCACCAATGTATCCGTTATTTCTAGGGCCACTTCCTTAAGTACTCTGGGATGCAGAGTATCAGGCCCTGGGGACTTGTCAGGTTTTAATCCCATCAATTTCCCCAGTACAATTTCCTGACTAATAAGGATTTCCTTCAGTTCCTTCTTTATGCTTGACCCTCTGTCCCCTAGCATTTCCCGAAGGTTATTGGTGTCCTCCTGAGTGAAGGCAAATCCAGAGTATTTGTTCAAGTGGTCTGCCATCTCTTCATTGTCCATTATGAATTATCCATTACCTGATTCTGACTGCAAGGGACCTACATTTGTCTTCACCGGTCTTTTTCTCTTCACATATCTATAGAAGCATTTGTAGTCAGTTTTTATGTTTTCTGCAAGCTTACTTTCATATTCTACTTTCCCTTTCTGAATTAATTCTTTGTCCTCCTCTGCTCAACTTTAATTTTTTTTCCCAGTCCTCAGGTTTGCTGCTTTTTCTGGCCAATTTATATGCTTCCTCTTTACTCTTAACAGTATCCCTGATTTCCCTTGTTATCCATGTTTGAGCAACCTTCCCTGTTTTGTTCTTACACCAGATAGGAATATACAGTTGTTGAAGTTTGTTAATGTGTGCTATTATCTGCCCGCCATCGACCCCTTAAGAATCCTTGATCAAGTTATCCTAGCCAATTCATGCCTCAAACCATCAAAGTTAGCTTTCTTTAATTTCAGGGTCCTAGTTTCAGAATTAATTGTGTCACTCTCCATCTTAATGAAGAATTCTAGCACATTATGGTCACTCTTCCCCAAAGGATCTCGCACCACAATGTTGCTAATTAATTCTCTCTCATTACACAATACCCAGTTGAGGGTGGCTTGTGCTGGAGTTGGTTCCTCGACACATTGGTCGAGGAAACTATCCCGCATACATTCCAAGGAAAACAGCCTTAGCCTATTCAACTCTCCCTATAGCTCAAATCTTCCAACCCTGGCAACATCCTTGTAAATCTTTTCTGAACCCTTTCAAGTTTCACAACATCTTTTCGATAGGAAGGAGACCAGAATTGCACGCAATATTCCAACAGTGGCCTTACTAATGTCCTGTACAGTCGCAACATGACCTCCAAACTCCTGTACTCAAATAATACAACTTAAGTGTACTAGTTAAAACTCTAGCCCCTTTAGAAGCTTCCCTTCTACAAACAGACATACAGGCAGAAAAAAAGGATGAGTGTTATGGTATGAGGAGAAAGGCAATTCAGTAGTTCCTGTACAGAGTTTGCTAAGATGATTCTTCTGCTGATCAGAACATAGCTTCTCCCAATATGTTTACCTGATTACAGGATGCACTGGGTGACTGTTTCCCACTTGTAAAGGTCTTAGACTTATCAATTCAAAGTCACAGCTAACAGCAGCTGGAAAGGGAAATGCACTAGTTAACTTCAGGCTTGAGATGCTTTTTATTGAAGAGCAAAATCAGCTCCTTCTCCTCCGGAGATCCAGTAGTTTCCAGTGAAACATTTGCACCCCCAGCTACTCAGCCAGCTGGGAGCCAATTGCATAGTTGTTGGCAGGCAGAAGGCCTTTGACATTGAAACTAGTCACTCGTCCGTAGTTGGTTACTTGTTGCCTGCCAAAGCTTGCTTTGTATACACCCTTTGGCTCCAGCTCATCTGCAAGCTAAGCTTCCACTACTGCTTGAACAAGTTCTTGTACAAATAGTGCTTACAATGAGAATCATAAAGCAAGTGTAAATTCCAACATACTTGAGCAATACCATGGGTAGGTCTATTAATGATATAAATAAAGGTTTGCTGTTGAAATGATGTTTCATTATGAGACAACTGTGAATTTGGTAAATACCAATGTCAAACATAAAAGAGACATAAAGCCAATGCATCCAATGTTTCTCAGATTAAAATTGGATCTTTGCTCTTTAAGCAGTTCAAATAAAGAAGTAGCTTTGCTTTCTACACCGCACAATCTTCTTTTTCAAGCACTATTGTAATACAATCACAGAAATAGTGTTGGACAGATTTAATGCAAAACACCTTATGTGCATAATAAGATATCAACTTCAAAGAGAGCTTTAATGAGACATGAAAAGGTGACAAGTGTGCAGTTTTTCAGTAAGAGGGGTAAGGAATAGTTAAATAGTTCATGTGGATTTAATTTTTTCCACAGCATGTAAGATTGTAATCTCAGTGCTATTTAACTGGACACATAGATGTGTTTCTTTCATTTTTATGTTTTGAATTTTATTTTCTGTTTAGCTCTGCTCTCTTGATCACTTTTATTGCATGCTCCACAATTCAGCTGTGAGTGGGTGATTGTCTTATCTGTCAATACTCTCAAGTGGGACATCAATGTAAGTCGGTGATCTCCAATAGCAAGGGTTATACATGTATGAAACAGCTTCAATCCTATGACATCTTGCTGCCAAATGCATCTTTATTTAGGATCTCAGCCAAGAACTGAAAGCAGTAACTGAGTAAAATGTCAATCCTTGGATATGGATATTTCCACAATGATTACCTGACCAAACTTCGCAATTAGGTTTCTATGTTCCATGTTGATAAAAACCACATTTTTTTTCTCCTATTCAGTTTACTGCTGCTTTGACCTATGATGGAATATTCGTCATCGCTGAAGCTTTTCGGTATCTACGAAGGCAACGGATTGATATCTCAAGAAGAGTAACTACTGGAGACTGCTTAGCCAATCCTGCAGTACCTTGGAGCCAAGGAATTGATATTGAACGGGCTCTAAAACAGGTATGAGGAATTCTGTTTCCAACTGATGTAACTTGCCAGTAGAAGAAATCATATAGATGCAGTTCACATCCACCAGCAATTGGTACATATTTAAATAGATTTTGTAATTTTTAAAAATTAAAGCATTTTATAATTGTAAATTAACCTTAACAACTCCCCATTGGAGAAATCAGATTTAAATTCAAAATTTAACTGATGTTTAAGCTTAATTCTTCTCAATAAATTACTTTCATTAATTCACATCTTGGCTGCCTAATCATGAGAGTTACTCTGTTCAGAATTTTAAGAGATTGAATGAATTTTCATTATTTTCATAATTCTATTTATATTATGTGTAGACTGTAGTGATACCTATTTAAAAAACTAACAGTGTGTTAATCATCTGAGTTTTTATTAATGGACAATTTAGAAAATGCATTCAGGAGCTCAAGAGATGCAGCATGAACTGTGAGCCTCCAATATGTGTTGGTTTATTATGCCACCACACTATTTGCCTTACACACCACCCCCACCCCCCAGCTAGTTTACGAAATTACTGGTTTTCCACAATCAGTCTCCAGTAATCATATAAGTGAAAGTAGTTTGTGCTTTTTAATGCCAATCAGTCACTGTAGCCCAGAATGGAATCAGTTTGACATGTTCTGATTCATTGTTGACAGAAAAATATCAGTTTTGTAATGGTTATGTACTTTGTTACTTCTCGTTTCTTGGGACTTACAGTATACTTTCATCGTTAGTGATAGAACAGTTCAGAAGCAACTTGAAACTCCATCTCAAATAAAATTACAGCCCATTCTGCTGATTTTCTCCCCTATTATCCTGAAAACACTTACTCATTATGGGATTACCAGTTCCAGTCACTGGGACTTCACTCTGGTGACCACCTTCATGTCATGATCCTTGGAGTGAGTAAGGATGCAATTGATTTATAATAACTGACATACGTGTTGCAGAACTAACTACTACCAGCTATTAGTCAGATGCTGCCACCAATCCTCCTTTCTGCAATGGATCCAAAGGCCATTATGTTTAATAGTGGTAGAGGATGAACCACTAATATGTCCCAACAAGAAACACTTCTATAAAATACAGTAAGCCTTAGTGGTTACAAGTTATAATGGCAGATTCAACTTAATTATGAAAATGAGTAAGAACCAGGATTTACATATTTGATAGGAGAAAGTGAGGAGTGCAGATGCTGGAGACCAGAGTTGAAAAATGTGCTGCTGGAAAAACACAGCAGGCCAGGCAGCATCCGAGGAGCAGGAGAATCGACATTTCGAGCATAAGCCCTTCTTCAGGAATGAGGCTGGTGTGCCAAGCGGGCTGAGATAAAGGGTAGGGGGGAGGGAATTTGGGGGAGGGGCACTGGGAATACAATAGGTGGAAGGAGGTGAGGGTGATAGGCCGGAGAGGGGGTGGGGGCGGAGAGGTTGGGAAGAAGATTGCAGGTCAAGAGGGCGGTGCTGAATCCGGGGGGTTGGGACTGAGGTAAGGTGCGGGGGCGGGGGGGGGGAATGAGGAAGCTGGAGAAATCTGCATTCATCCCATGTGGTTGGAGGGTTCCTAGGCTGAAGATGAGGCGCTCTTCCTCCAGGCGTCGTGTGGTCAGGGTCTGGTGATGGAGGAGGCCAAGTACCTGCATGTCCTTGGCGGAGTGGGAGGGGGAGTTAAAGTGTTCAGCCACGGGGTGGTTGGGTTGGTTGGTGCGGGTGTCCCAGAGGTGTTCTCTGAAACATTCCTGCAAGTAGGCGGCCTGTCTCCCCAACGTAGAGGAGACCACATCGGGTGCAACAGATACAATAAATGATGTGTGTGGAGGTGCAGGTGAATTTGCGATGGATATGGAAGGATCCATTGGGGCCTTGGAGGGAGGTGAGGGGGGAGGTGTGGGCGCAAGTTTTGCACTTCTTGCGGTTGCAGGGGAAGGTGCCGGGAGTGGAGGTTGGGTTGGGTACATATTTGATCCCAACACATCTTAAGCTGTGCTGCCCTCTTGCTCCACCCAAGAATGTATGAGTGCAGGAAAACATATTCTTCAACATTAACCCTTTCTAAATTATTACCATACACAAAATCTACCCCCAAACATTAGCATTTAAGTATGCAGCTACATATCTACTTTTACATTGTCCATTACCCAGCTTTTAAATGCTTACAATAGAAATGCTCTACTATTTCCTTCTAACAGTTTCCTTATTTTATAGGGAAAGGTGTTGTACTATTTTACTTCCTTTAAGTTTCAAATTCTTTTGAATACAAACTTGCATCTTGTTTGTTTGCTGGGAACAGAAGCTGGTGGGGTGTAGGTGTCCTGGCTTTTAAGTAATCAGAATGAATTTTTCCTACCTTTTGTGGAATTAAGCACAATACACATCCTCGTTTCCAATTTTCAAATAGACTCAAGTGGCTGTGGCCTGAATAAATCTTCCCATCAAATCTTACATTATCAACCATCAAATAATTGAGCACTGCATCGTATCCTCCTGGTGAAACCAAAGACCTTGTATTGAATTGAACTGTCCTGAACAAGCAGCATATTTACATTGAGTCAATGGTTTTAGAGTTTAGCTTGTCAGTTTTCTTTTGGTACGTAAATGTTTTTTTGAGATGTGATCATCTGTTATGAGTGTGCAAAAATATACAAGTTTAAATTTGTGGTTCTGCAAAATTAACTTGATGATGTATCCTAATCCTCAAAATATTGTGATCCACTTACTATTAAGCATTTCATGCTTCACTTTGTGTTGTCATTGTTATGACCAATTTCTTCTCCACAGTTCACAGCAGGAATTCAATTGATTTACCTGTATTAGACATAAGTTAAAAACTTCCATCAACAAGGTTTCTTTAATAAACAAAATATTATTGATTTACTTTAAAACAAAATTTATTGAATTAAGATACAAATCTGGTAACAGGTTTAGTTTGTAGTATGAAAATATAAATGCTTACCCCTCTGAAAATGGAAAAACACAGACAAAAATGAAGGCTGAAGAGGACATAAAAATGGATTTCTCTCTTCACAGATTCAACTTGGGAAACCAAAAGAACTGCAGATGCTGTAACACAGAAACAAAAAGAGAAATTGCTGGAAAAGCTCAGCAGGTCTGGCAGCATCTGTGGAGAGAAATCAGCTTTAAACTTTTCAGGTCCAGTGACCCTTCTTTGAAACTGATGAAACATTAACCAGAAACATTAACTGCGATTTCTTTCCACAGGTGCTGCCAGATCTGCTGAGCTTTTCCAGCAATTAATGTTTTATTCATTTCGGGAAAACACGTTTTGCAATAAATTTTAGTTCTTGAAGGCAAAAAGGTTAAAGTTTGAGCTGTTCAGCTGGCTATCAATCTGATGTTCTGACATGTTTGACCAAATCTCCCCAAACGTAGGCATTTGCCTCTGGGATATTGTCTGGCACAGCTTGCTTGAGAAACACCGTATCACAAAGACTTTTCAAGAGTACAACCAGGTTTCACATTTGATTCATCACAGAGGTCTTTCAGAGACAGGAGATACAAGCTGAACAGTTTGTACTTTCGCAGGTTTCTCCCAACTGAAAACCAATAATCAAATGCCAAGACTATAAAACTTTGCAAAAACAAAACAACCATAAAACCCAATCATAAAAAATGTTAGGTGCTTTTGCTGAAGTGAGTCCAAGTGTCTAAGGCCAGCTAATATCTGTAACAATATGGTTTCCAAAAAGTGACTTATTAAGAATAGGTTCAAATGCATCATTTCATTGAACTTTTTTTTAAAAATTCCCAGATTTTCCCATAATCTGTCAAACTCAAGTCCCCCCAAAAAATTAATATCATCATACAATATATAAGTGATGCTGCTGAGCAGCCACTTAATAAGCTTTAGTCCTGAAGAGATAAGACACACTTATGGTTGTGATTTCTCCATTTGGTGTAAACCCATTCTCCAAGCTCATATTTTGGTTCCTTGTTTGACTTTGCAGTTTATTCTGCTTTCCTTCTGAAATTTTTAGTGGCCAGTAGTTACAATCTAAGAATTATCAGCAGAATGCAAAAATTATAACTAGTCATAAATTTCATAGAATCCTTACAGTGCAGATAGAGATCTTTAAACCCATCAAGTCTTCACCAATCCCCCAAAGATCATCCCACTCCTCCACCCTATTGCTGTAACTCCAGTGCCCTTATAGACAGATTATATATTGTGCAAAGTAGGATGTGACTGGATTATTCACACTTTATCCCATCCAACATATTAATTTTTAAACTTACATTTATTATAGAATAATCAAATGCCACCATTAAATTTTGGATTATATTACAATATCACTTGGTAGATGATTCCTTGATAGGAATTCTGTGAACTGACCAAAAACAAACTTGTCCATTGTATACAGTGCTAGTCACCAGTGCTAGTGCTAGTCATTTTGTAAACGACTTGGCCAGAATGTCAATGGGGGCGCTGGAAAACCAGCAGGTCAGGAAGGTCCTGATAAAGGGCTTATGCCTGAAATGTTGACTCTCCTGTTCCTTGGATGCTGCCTGACCTCCTGTACTTTTCCAGCACCACCCTTTTTGACTCTGCCCTCCAGTATCTGCAGTCCTCACTTGCTTTCACAATGTCAATGACCTGAAGTGGTGGGTATCGAATTTGTGATTTCTGGGCATTTGCTATGTTGGCCATGAACAACAACCATAAAACATCAATTGCTTGCTTCTATTTGCAATTCTCCAAAAGTATCTACTTGGACTTGGTGCCATGATTTTGTTGGCCACAGGGTCACTTGTGGAGCCAGGGAAATAGTTCAACAGATTTTCATGGATTGAACATGTTATACGGTATTTAATATACTCTTCTATGCAGAGGTCTATTCTGGCCAGCAGGCTGATTCTTTCTACTGTAATGATACATATGCCTCTACTCACAAGCACAAATGCAGGCTCGTGCTTCCCACTCTCCAGTTGAGTATTTGTGTTCAGTCTCTCAGAACAGGTGTAGTACGTCAGTGATTCATTCACTTTATTTCAAATACTGCAAAAGTACAGCTCCTATGGCATTCCTAATACATCTGTTGTGACATATGATTTAGCACATACTTTGAAATGAATAAGGAAAGCCAGATATACTATCCTCATCTTTAAACTGTCAAATACTATTTGCTGTGTAATTGCCCATTCCCATTGAACATCTTTGCACAGTAGCTTCTGAAGAGGCTCTGCATTTCAGGACGAAATTTGTGATAAACATTAGTCATACCTAGGAGTAATGCCAACTCTGCCACATTAGATAGGATCAGAAGCATACGAATTGCTTTGACATTGTTGTGTACAGACTTTGCACCAGTTCTGACATTCTACACTGCAGAAAGTCAATCACAGATGCTACACATATGCATTTGACCTTGCTGAGCATAAAATTATGTTGTTCAAGTTGAGTGAGCATTGCTGATAATTGCAGATTCTACTTAGCTTAGGCCCTTTTATTGACAATGTCATCATCATGGAGGTTGACCATCCCTGCAAGGCTGAAGAAACAATCTACTGGAATATACTAGAACCATTCTGCGATATTGAAACATTTCTATGTTAGTGACATAAACTGTCAGATGTCAACTTTGCACTATTATTTGTGTCTGTGAATAACTCTATCTCAGTCAAGCTTCATGGTGACTGTGGAGTCATGAACAGCTATTCTTGCATTGCAGGAAATGGATAATATCTGGAATGACAGCTTTGCTAACCGCCTCGCGTAATAACTGGGTTTAATATCCTTGGCGATGAATTGATTCATACAGTGATACATCCTAGTTTTGAGTCATTTCAGTTTGCAAAATCCAATAATTAAGGAAGGATTCTGATATGTATAGTCTGCGTCATCAACTATATTAATGTGTACACTGGTGATGTCTGCGGTTTGAATCCAAGCCAAATGAAAATGTTTACCAAACCTTCCCCAACCACCAGAATTCTGCCTTATGCTTGTACAGTGTTAGCCAATCCAATATGATACTTTTGCAATGTACTGAAACTGTGATTGTCGTTATAAGCTTGAACAGTGTCTGGTACAGAAGTGAGAGAAAATTGCAAAGATACCGATGGTCGAGATTTTCTTTCAATATCGATACTTCTGCACCAACAGGGATAAGAGGTGACACAGAGAGTTGCTTTATGTCATGGGTGTAAAAAAGGCCTGCACCTAATTGCCAACATTTTGTGATTAGAGGGGGAAGGTTTTACATGGGGAGGGTGCGGGTTGGTGAGGTAGGGATAGGTGAACACATGTAGCAGGTACAACCTGGTGGGTCGATGGGAGGAATGAATCCTGTTAGTAGCTGGAAAGAAGGGCTGACCAGAGGAATGGAATGGAGAGCCTAGGAAGGGAGTCAGGGGATGGGCAGGGAGGTAATTTAAAATTGGAGAACTCAATGTTAAGTCCTCTGGGCTGTCAACTGCTCAGGGGGAAGATGAGGTATTGTTCCTCTAATTTGCTGTCGGAAGTCCAATCACTGCCCATTTTAATTCCCTATCCCACTCCCTTTCCTATATGACCATCCTTGGCCGCCTCCATTGCCACTTCAAATCAGACCACAGGTTGAAGGAACAACACCTCATCTTCCATCTGAACAGCCTACAGCCTGGAGGACTTAACAACAAATTCTCCAATTTCAAATAACCTCCCTTTCCAACCCCTGACTCCCTTCTCAGTCCCTCCCCTTCCCTTCCATTCCTCTGATCAACCCTTGCTTCCAGCTACCAACCAGGTCGTACCCTCTACCTGTGTTCATCTATCCCTACCTCATCACCCCATTCCCCTGTATCTATCTGCCTTAAAAATATTCAATGACCTTGTCTCCATCATCTCCTGAGGTAAGAGTTCCAAATTGTACAACCCTCTAAGAGAAGATGATTCTGGCATCGCTGTCATAAAAGGGTGATCCCTAATTCTAATGAAGTTATCCCTCATTCGGGACTCATCCACAATAGAAAATATTTTATTTCCATTTCCACTTTGTGATGACCATACAGAAGCTTATAGACTTGAACCAAGTCACCTCTCACTTCCAAATTCCAATTGGAACAAGCACTGTATGTCCAACCTTTCCTCATAATATATCATGTGCATTCCAGGGTATTAATCTAGTAAACTTCTTCTGAACTATCTCCAATGCACTTACATCTTTCCTTAAATAAGGAGACCAAAACTTCACAAAGTATTCAATATGTGGTCTACCAATGCCTGCATAACTGAAGCATAACATTCTTAATTTTACATACAATTCCTCTAATAATTAAAGATAACATTCCTTAAGCACTCAGCCATGCGATAGAACATCTCAATCCCTCCGTACCTCAGCTATCTAAGTCTTCTCCTGCAAAAATTAAGATTATCTACTTATGGTGGATGAGGAGCCTGATGTTGGGCACCCCTACATCCTTCTGGGCCCTTTCCATGTGTGTGTGTGGTGTGGGGTGGGGGGGGGGGGGTGGGGGCAGAGGTTGCTGTCTTCTCCTGGATTGTGGAAAAGAGAAGGAATGATTTCGATGTCAATGGGTGACAGAGCTATGAGTGCTAGTGTAGGTGGTTGAAGGGTGATAAGGTTTCATGGTTGAGTGAGTATACAGTGCTGAGGTAATGAAGGGTAGGTTATGTTGGACCCAGTTGTGGTAGAGGAGGCATGGGAAATGAGGGCGGGCGTGGAAAGCTTTTAAAGGCAGATAGAGTACAAGCCTTGGTCAGATGCGGGTGCAGTAGCAAAGGTAGAGTGAGTGAGAGGTAGCAGAGTGGACTGTGGTGCTTACCCTGGTGGAACAGAGAAGGTTAGTGACATGCTTGTGATACTGCCAGCCATTCCTCTAGACTAAAGCAATTTGGTGGCAACCTGGGACCAGGCTGATAGGGTCTCGTGCACAGCCTCTTCTGGTCCTCTAGAGAAATTACACCCCTCCTCTTTACCACCCCATCTACCAGGATCCCAGTTGGAGAATTGCAGGGACATTTCCCCTTCTCCCAACACCTCCTGACGACTCTCAAGAAGCCAGTGCTCGTCCAGGTACATAGCAGCCTTTCAGAAATGGTGTGAGTGTAGAGATGCTCGTCTTTGGCAGATATCCAGTGAATGGCAAGTAATAGAATGGGGATAGAATCTGGTGAGAGGGCAGGGGTGGGTTGTTAATGAGGCAACTTTGGTAAGATGCAGTGAATGATGTCACCAGGTCTCATGGCAAAAAACCCTCTAAGAAACTTGTGAAAACAAACACTGTCAAAGAATTTACGATTCAGCCTATAGTTTTGTATTTTCTGGCTCCATCTCTTCTTGAATGCAAGAGTCATATTTGCTCCTTTTGAGTCTGATGGAGCCTCTCCTGAATCTAATAGTTCTGGAAAATCAGTAGTCACACATTTGTTGCCTGTTATAAGATCCCAGGTAGATGGCAATCAGGACCCAGAGGCTTGTCTGCTGCAGCTCCATCAGTTTGCTGGTACACGATCTGTGGTGATCGTAACTTCACCAAGATCCTCTTTCTCTTCTACCTCCTGATTTACTACTATTATTTTTTAATATATACTCTATAGTGAAGACAGCAGCAAAATATCTGTTTGTTTCATGTATCATCACCTTATTATCTTCTATTAACTCCTCATCTCATTTTCTCTAGGACTAGAATTCACTGAATGTTTCCTTTTTAAGTATCTATAGAAACATGTACTGTCCATTTTTGCATACCTTCATCTCATTCTGCTGACTTTTCTTAAGTCATTTCCTGCTGTTCTTTATATTTGGGCTAATCCTTGGACCTGCCATTCATTTTTAACATCTATATGCCTTTTCATTATTTTTGTTGCTTTCCGAACTGCCTTACTGAGTCATGATGCTTGGTCTTCCCCTTAGAAGTTTTCTTTATAGTAGGAACATATGTATTCTGAGTATCATGAAATATTCTCTTAAATGTCTGCCACTGCTTGTTTAATGAACTATCATAATCTTGTGTCTGAGATCACATTGGGGAGAAAGTGAGGACTGCAGATGCTGGAGATCAGAGCTGAAAATGTGTTGCTGGAAAAGTGCAGCAGGTCAGGCAGCATCCAAGGAGCAGGAGAATCGACGTTTTCGGGCATGAGCCCTTCTTCAGGATTCCTGCTCCTGCTCCTGCTCCTTGGAAGCTGCCTGACCTGCTGCGCTTTTCCAGCAACATATTTTCAGCTCTGAGATCACATTAGCTTGCTCAGATTTCAGGCCTGCAACGTTGCCTATATTAAAGTTGAAGATGCTAGTCTTATACGTAATCTTCTCCATTTCAAACTGGATATAAAATTCAGCCATATTTTGGTCACTGCTATCTAGGGGTGCTTTTGCTCTGAAGTCATTAATTCAATCTGTCACATTACACAATATCAAGTCTAGTATAACTTGCTTAGACCCAAAATGTATTACTCTGAGAGACTATCTCAGAAGCATTCTGTGAACTCTTCATCCAGGCTTCCATTTCCAATCTGCTTTTTCTAGTTAGTATAGGTGGCCCCAGCTTCAAGCCCACAAATGGATTAGCATTACATCCAGTCCAGAGAAGCATCAGTAACTTGATTATTCATGAAGTGCTGCCTGTTTTTAAGTCTGGCAATGTTAGAACAGGGAGAAGAGGAGGAAAACAAACTGGTTGGCATGCTTGCAAATTTCTAATTGCTAGTAACCCCACTGATCTGTGATGAAGCATGTGGAAATATTCACACACCACATGGCCCACCACTGACATTCATTTTTAAGTCAATAAATATTAAACCATTAATTCCCTATTTAAATGCAGCAGCTTTATCTCTGCAATAAAGGCAAGCCAAAGTAAATGTCATGTGTGAAAGCTCAACCTTAAGCTTTTAATCCCCTGTAAAAGAAAATACAACTTATTATATGGTTTGGACAATAAAGCATAAATAAAATTACTTTCTTAGCATTCTTCCAGAAATATCTTAAATAAACTGTAATATTCAATAAATGATTTTCTCATTTAAAAAGAACTGATTTCACTGGACCTTAGAAAATAAAAAAGGAAAAAAAATCCTGAACAAATCAAGCATCTTACATGAACACAGACTATCCCCAAATGTTTCCTAGCCAATGAACTGCTTATGAATGCAGTTGCTGTTGTGTGATAGGAAACACTTCAGTCAAATTGCGTACAAAACAATCCCAAAACAAATGAAGAGAAAATGAAAAGCTAATCTATTTTTATGATGGTTAATTGAAAGATAAATATTGACCATATGGAATAAAGCCTTTACTCTGCTTTGAAATAGATACCAAGTGATCTCTTATGCCCACCTGACAGACCACTTGGTTTGAAATCACATCCCAAAGGCTGTGCCTCCAACAAGATAGCATTCAGTCAGGCCTGCATTGGTATTTTCATTTTAACTGTTATGTCTAGGTTGTGAAATGAGATTTTGACTCACAATTTTTCTAACTTAGAGACAAGACTACCAAACATGCTACTATTGACACTGAAATGTTGCGAGCAATCTTATGATAGTTAGTAAGATGGATGAGTACAGAACATGAATATAATTCTCAACAGTAATTCAGTGTATCAAAGGTACAGTTTGACAGGAAATGAAAATTAAGCAATGGATCAGCTCTGATTGGAGTAACTGGAAGAGGTGTGACAGATGTTATGCTGAAAAGAAGAACATACAATGCAGTTGTGAGGCCAGCCTTGGAAGATAGTCAGAAAACTAGACAACTTCAAGAAGACAGGAATCAAAACTAAACAGAAATCAAATGGGGATGTTGAGATGAATGTCTAAATTAATGAGAAAAGGAAATATCAGGAACCACACGTCAGGGAGTCAACAAAGATTGTGGGAGAATCCAAGGAAGTAGGCAAGTAGAAATTGAAATAGTGTGACCATGTGTTGTGGAGAAAGGGGAGAAATGTGGTGAGGTAGGTGATAAAAATGGAATGCCAGGAATCAGGAGAAGAGGAAAGCTCAACAGTAGCTGGAAAGATTTGTTGGTTAGAGACTTAAACGCAGCAGAATTGGAAATAGTTCGAGCTGGATGAGATGGCAAAGGCTGATTGATCAGCATTGTGGTGACCACAAGTGAAATGGCAGAAGCTGAAATAAGAAGGAGATGAGGAAATGGCTTGAGACATCATTGGGGTAGATTTTTAGTTTGCAATGCTAGTACTGTATTACTGAAGCTCTACCTGTTTATAGAGCTGATTTGCATGTGTCACGAAGTT
Source organism: Chiloscyllium punctatum (assembly GCF_047496795.1). Taxonomy (NCBI): domain Eukaryota; kingdom Metazoa; phylum Chordata; class Chondrichthyes; order Orectolobiformes; family Hemiscylliidae; genus Chiloscyllium; species Chiloscyllium punctatum. The sequence goes on along the minus strand of NC_092763.1, from coordinate 56,599,442 downwards.
ACATCAAGATGTAAAGTTGAAAATCTATTCCATTATGTAATATTGTAGCAAAAATTATGTTTTGTTTTAAACTTACTGAAATTGTGTATTTAAGGGTTCACTGACAACACTCATTTTGTTTTCATATTGATGCAATATTACTCTTAGTGCTATATGTGTGATGTACTTCAGTCCATGATTCGAAATAAATTAAGGCATACAATGAAGATGCAAGTAACTCCAAAAAAGACTAAACAACAGTTCACCGGATTTTAAAATTAAGAGCAGTGTGAGAAAAAGGGTTTTTTTGAGATCTGTGCACCAATGACTTCAAACTCTGGCTTTCCACATACTTCGAACTTTGTAAAGGAACTATTTAAATTTCAAAACAAAAGAGGTCATATATATTTAAATTCAAAGTTCTTGAAACAATGAAACAAAATAGTCCTGGAGATACACAGCAGGACCATCCGCATCAGGAGAAAAGATAAGTTATTACTTGGAATGAAGATCTTCCAACAGAACTCAAATTTAAATCTTTGGAAAGGATTTAAAATTGAGATCAAATCTACCTGCCTTCACTAAACATTAATCATCTTATATATTTAAAGAACGTGCAAGCATTGTCCCGATATCCTAGCCAATATTATCCTTGAACTGGCACAATTGACAAAGTGATTTTGTTAGTCATTGATGTCACCACTGTTTTAGGATGTTCTTAATATAGAATAGTTATGTGTGCCTACATGATAACAGATATTCCTTTCAATAATAGTAAATTGGCAGGTTAATGGATAAAAGGAGGCCACTATGTCAAAGGTGACTTTTAAATGAGACACTTTGAGCTGTATCATCACAAATAATTATATATAAACCAAAGTGTATATCATATTTTCCCATAATTCGTTTTCATTTCAAAAGAACAGAATCAAGTTTCACATTGAATATATCACAAAGGTGCTTCAGAAATAGAAGAAATTAGCTGAGCAGCTTGTTCTGTAGCAGACTTTCCCCAAATGAAAACCAAACACCTGGAGGTATTTTCCTAAAATGAGTTCAAGAAACAAGACCAGCCAAGTGATGCACGATGCTAAGAGTTCCAGTTTTCGTTCATTTAACTTGATTAACAAAACAGGAATCCACAATCCATCAAATTCAAATCCACAAAATATATTAAATATTAAACTATTGTAACACATCATTGTATAATGGGTTAACTGTGGGGAAGAAGAAAACAGCTTTGGGAAAATGTATGAAGTAATGGCTCTGAAGATGTTAATGGTCATGTTACATTGATTCCAACCCACTCACATTGCACACAGACTGTAGGTGCAGACAATAAGTTTTATTCTGTCAGAGTGAACAAATGTATGTGAATCAGTTCGCTAAGGTTTTAGTAATTGTGCAGGTCGAATATAGTTGTACTTATTGCTACCTTGCAATAACCCTTCTTCTTATCGAAGAACAGTGTCTCTTCTGTAGATACTTATTTATGTTGGATATTGTATCACAACTCACTAGATAGTCTTATGACAAAGTCTAATAAAGGTGGATTAGTGGCAAGAACCACCTCAAACAATTATTACGCACTGCCACATACTGATAGAGATGGCAAATAACACTAGACACCAGGAATAGTATTCTGTAAAATTGTAACTCTTCTTTTGCTGTCAAAAGATAAGAAAGACTTTCATCCCAACAATCTGTGCTGGCTATTCAACTCAGGACTCTAGAAGAGAATTAATAGTGTGTAAGTCACAAACCCCTTCCCTTGAATCCACGGTCACCACGTTTAAGTGTGTAAACTCAGCCAAATTTAAAGCTTTATTCACACTCGAGGTGCAGTTGGGAAAGTGTTGGGTTCTAGCAATGATTCTGTAATTGAGGACAGGTATGAGGAGAGGCAAAGATCCAAATTATTCCCTTGACATCAGGAAATATGAATCATACTGTTTTAAACATTATTGTCCAGAACTCATCACTTGTTCCCACTTTCATAAGTTTCTCCACGTTGGAAATGGTTGAGCAAGGCTCCAGACTGCTACCCCCATAAGTAGGCCCAAGGCAGCAAGGAAGGTGAATGGGTGGTGCAACAAGCTGATTATGGGGCCTGCCTTATTCTCATGGACATTGACACATTCTGTGAATGATGATTAATTCCTTACCCCTCAATCCCCACCTTATCTCACCTTGATCCCTCTTAACCCACATATACTCCACTCCCATTCCCCCTCATAGCATCCATCCCCTGTATTCCTATGGCCAATACTGTAAGCTTTTATTCCATTTCCCTGGTCTGTCAGGCTTACTCTGGATATTAATCATCCAAAGCATCTGCTTCTCTGCCTCTCTGCATCTACCCTAACAAGCATCATTTAATATCGTCTCCTCTCATTCTTCTAAACATCAACCTACTCATCCTCTCCTCATCAAAAAGTCCCTCCATACCCAGTATAAACCTAGTGAACCTTCTCTCAATTGCCTCCAAAGCCAATATATCCCTATTCAACCTTTCTTTAGACAAGGGTACCAAAACTGTTCTAAATATTCCAGGTGTGTTCTGGCTGGTGCCTTGCATAGTTTTAGCAAGACTTCCTATTTTTATACTCCATTCTTTTTGAGCAAAGACCAACATTCCATTTGGCTTCCCTATTACTTTCTGAACTTGGGTACTAGCTTTTGCTGATTTATGCACCAGGGCCCCGAAATACCTCTGAGCTGCAGCTTTCTGCAGTCTTTTCCTAGTTAAGTAATATTCTGCTGCTCTATACTTCCTGTGAAAATGCATAATCTCACATTTTCCCACATTGTATTCTATCTGCTATGTTTTTGCACATTCAGTTAGCCTGTCTATATTCATCTGTAGACTCTGTGTTATCCTTACTGTTTATTTTCCCATCAATTTTTGTGTCATCCTCAAATTTGTTTATAGTACATTCACTTCTTTCATCCAAGTCATTAATATATATTCTAAATAAATCTGGACCCAGCACTAATGCTTTGGCAGTCCATTAACTGCAGCTTTCCATCCTGAAAATGCCCCCTGTAGCCCAATTACTTCTTTTGGTGAGCTAATCCATTCTCATATAATACCCACAGCACCATGGGCTCTTACTAAGTAGCGTTATGTGCCATCCCTTATTGAGTATCTTTTGGAAATCCAAATATTTTATATCTATTGTTTCCCCTTTATCCAGCCTATTTGTTATCTTCTCAAGGTATTCCAATAAATTTGTCAGGCATAATTTCCTCTTCAGGAAACCATATTCAATCTGCTTGATTATATTATGTATTTCTAAATGCTCTATTATTATTCCTTTATAATGGACTCGAAAATGTACCCAATGATAAATATTAAGCTAACTGTCCTATAGTTACCCGTGTTTTGTTGTTTTCCTCTCTTTTTGAATATGGATGTTGCATTGACCATTTTCTAATCCTTTGGGACTTTTCCAGAACCTTCCAGTGTTGTTGGAAGGTTAATACTAGTGCATCCATTATCTCTGTCACTACTTCCTTAATATGCTAGGATTCAATTCGTCCTATCCAGAGGACTTAACAATCCTTAGATCTATTAATTTCACTGGTACTTTTTCTCTAATGATAATGAAAATGTTTACTTCTTTCCCCGCTTTAGCCCCTTGGTATTTAGTGATTTTGGAATGTTATTACTGTCTTCTACCATGAAGACTTCTACAGTGATTTCATTCAGATCTGTGCCATTTCATGGTTCCTGACTATTATTTCCCCAGCTTTGATCTCTAAGGGAATCTATGTTATCTTTGGCCTCTTCCTTTTTACATATTTAAAGAAGCTCTTACTGTTTGTTTTTATATTACTGCTAATTTGACCTTACTGTTTATTTTCAGCCTCTTAATTATTTTTGGTTAAATTTTGTTGGCAATTAAACCTTTACAATGTTGTATGTTTTTCTTTCAATTTGATGCTATCCTTAACTTCCTTGTTTAACTGTGGTCAGTTTATCCCCTTCCTAGAATCCTTCTTCCTCATTGTGATATATCTTTGCTGAGCCATGAACTATTTTGTTAAACATCGTCCACTGTTCCTCAAAGGTCTTTTCTGCTAAACTCGATTGTCAGAGACAAAAAAGCTACAGATTCTGGATTCCAAGGTAGACAAGCAGGAGGTTAGAAAAACACAGCAAGCCAGATAGTGTCTGGAGGTGGAGAAGCCACCATTTCAGATGTAAACCTTCTTCAAGCTACATCCGAAACATTGATTTCTGCAGTGCCTAATGCTTCCTGGCTTGCTGTGTTCTTCCAACTTCCTGCTCATCTATTTTGGAATCTAGTCTGCAGTTTTTTTTTGGCTCTAACCAATTTTGTACCACTGCAAAGTCTCTTTAAACGATGCCCACTTTGAAGAAGTTCTCTGCAAGTCCTGAAAAAGGGTTACACCCAAAACATTGACTTCGCCACCTCCTGATGCTGCATGGCTTGCTGTGTTCTTCAAAACTCTATTTTCAGTCCACTCTCGCCATTTCTGCCCTCATCCTTATGTAATTAAACTTACTTAAGTTTAGCACAGCTGTTTCTGACATTGTCTGCCTAGCTCAATGTATTAGTCATCCAAAAGTTGAGCAATTGTAATGGGTCCATCTGACAAGTGTATTAACAAAGCAGTAGAAAAGAATTGCCAGGCATTAATTTTTCAAATGGCTTTGTTACAAATACTTAGCTACATTCTACAATTGGCTTAGCACAGCAGGCAATATTGAAAAGCAACAGAGAGCAGTTAAGCTTTGTTTGATTTGACATCCTGATTACCTTTCAGTAAATTATTCTTTCTAAACTGTTTTTTTTCAAATGTGTGTGTTTATTTATACAAAATTTAAAGGTATAAAGTGTCTGAAAGATTCTGGCATTGACACTTTTTGCAAGGAAAATGTTACTTTCAAAGCCTCTACTTATATAATCAATTCCAGAATCATTTCAACAACTAGACTAGGCATTGGTCAATTAGCTCTGTATGTGGTGTAGAATGTAAAATGTATGGTGGGTATGGGGTGGAACGGAGAGAAATTGTGGATGGAAGATGGCATAATAAGGTTATCGGGAATAATCAGGTGGAGCATGGAAGCTATGAGAGGTATTAACAACAGCTTTTATACTTACCTGTCAAAAGGTTTCTGACTCGTCAAACAGATTCCCACAATGTTCACAAACTCGCATAATTAGTGAGATGCCCACAGGCTTCAGGGACCACCCACTTGCACGTAAATATTAGAGCTAAGTAAACCTAATGTCACTTTAAATGAGTATCAAATAGTGACCGGTCACAATTCCCAACCCAAGCAAAATGACAGGCGGAAGGGTTTCTCAGGAAATGCACATTTTCCACCATGCGCAATTCCATTCAGCTCAGATCTATCCTGAGTTGTAGACAAAAATTCAGCCCAGGATTTATTTTCTGGAAGGTAAAAGTGTACTTTCAAAAATGCACTTTCATATACAAAAGGAGCATGTGCAATATTCTCTCCCTCTAAAAGTTCTGTTCATCAGGTCACCTCCCAAAGTTATGATTGGAATAATTATTTTATGAATTAACTGTAGCACCAATATCTTAGAAGGACATTTTCATGACTACCTTAAAATCTCTGCACTAGATGTAGAAAAATTAATTTTCAGCTAAATTTAATATATTTAAATGGAGTAATTACTAATGGCAGTAACCGTTATACATCAGACAGGTCCATTCTGTTTTCTATTAGACTCATAGAGTCATAGAAATGTACAGCACGGAAAAAGAACAAAGAAAATTTACAACCCAGGAACAGGCCCTTCGGCCCTCCAAGCCTGAGCTGATCCAAATGTACTGTCTAAACCTGTCGGTCAATTCCTAAGCATCTGTATCCCTCTACTCCCCACCTACTCATGCATTTATCCAGCTGCATCTTAAATGAATCTACCGTGCCTGCCTCTACCACCTCTGCTGGCAACATGTTCCAAATGCCCACCACCTTCTGTGTAAAGTACTTGCCATGTGTATCCCCCTTAAACTTTCCACCTCTCACCTTGAAAGCGTGACCTCTCGTTATTGACCCTTTGGTTCATCTCATCCATGCCGACTAGATATCCCAACCCAATCTAGTCCCACCTGCCAGCACCTGGCCCATATCCCTCCAAACCCATCCATATGCCTTTTAAATGTTGCAATTGTACCAGCCTCCACCACTTCCTCTCACAGCTCATTCCATGCACATACCACCCTCTGTGTCAAATATTGGCCCCTTATGGCTCTTTTATATCTTTCCCCTCTCACCTTAAATCTATGCCCTCCAATTCTGGACACCCCCTGCCCCAGGGAAAAGACTTTGTCTATTTATCCTATCCATGCCCCTCATGATTTTGTAAATCTCTATAGGGTCACCCCTCAGCCTCCGACATTCCAGGAAAAACAGCTCTAGCCTATTCAACCTCTCCCTATAGCTCACATCCTCCAACCCTGGCAACATCTTTGTAAATCTTTTCCAGGCCCTTTCAAGTTTCATAACATCCTTCTGATTAGCTGTGACTATCGATGATACAAATATCTCAGTAAGAGGCCCAGCAATCACTTCCCTAGCTTCCCACAGAGTTTTAGGGTACACCTGATCAAGTTCTGGAGATTTATCCACTTTTATGTGTTTCAAGTATATTGTGCTGCATTGTATGTCAGGTCCCAGGACTTTGTTACTTTGGTGACCATTTCCACCTAGCCTACAGACATTTTTCATGATTTTACAATTTGCAATTCATCTTCCTCTGTTTAAATGAAGCATTTTCATTACTAGTGTATCACTTCTGTGCTCTGGATTACAGGTACGAGGCAGAGGACTGACTGGAAATCTACAATTTGACAACTATGGACGCAGATCAAACTATACCATCGATGTTTATGAACTAAGACCTTCTGGACCACGGAAGGTAGGTTGAAATAAAACAGGGCTGTTTTTAGTTGGCTGATTTTCTTTTGGTGAATAGCTCTAGGATACTAACCAGTACCATGCTAAAATGGCCATTATTCACCCATATGAATATCCCATGCAATTTCTTCAATTCTGCAAATACTGCATTTTTATGCCAAAAGCTCTAAAAGAAAAGGATTGAGAAAAATGTAATTTTCTTTGCTCTGAATATATTTTCTGTGGGCGGGAATGTGTATCTGATCTTCTGTGGTTGAAACTTGTTTTCCATTACATTAACTGAATCATCATTGCACACATTCTGCCCCTATGGACTTATGCTGCACAATGGGAAGTAGAAAGCTTGCTCTGTGACTGACTCAAATTATTTTCTGTGATAGAGTAATAAACAGCCATCAGCCAACAATGATGAATCTAACATTTATAACTTGATCATTTCTCAGTGGAGAAGTTGATTTGTGCTGCAAAGTGAACAGGGTGCCTAAGGCAGATCAAAACTGAAAGAACTGCGAGTGCTGTAATCAGAAACAAGAACAGAAGTTGCTGGAAAAGCTCAGCAGATCTGGCAGCATCTGTGGAGAGAGATCAGTTAATGTTTCAGATCAAGTGACCCTTCCTCAAAATTTCCATCTGCCTAATACAGATGTATGAAATGTGTCTCATTACATAAATCTATAGATGTGCAACCAGTCACTTAATTGACACAATTCTGGGTATCTGATTCAGCTCCCCAACTGGGACACTCTTACAGTCAGCTGGCCTGAATGCCATGAGGGCTCCCGTGTCTGTATGGTCAGGGTCTAGGGAGTAGAGCAGTGAAGGAGTTCAATTACGTGCAGGCAGAAGCCAATAATATTGCTGTGAAACCAGGATGCCTTCTTGAGGGGAGGGGGCAATTTTGGCATGAAAATGGTCATTTCATCCCCCATCGTGAATTTTGAAACCAATAGATAAGTGCAGAAGTAGCCAATTTTCATTGTTCATGCACCTTTGTACATTTCGACGCAGAATCGATTTTTGTTTTTCAGAATGTATTGCTCATCATGACTTCATCCTTGTAACTTTGCTGCCAAGACTGTCAGCTTTGCTTTGTTACTGGTGTTCCTGCTGCACAGCTTTCCCACACTTACTCCCTTAGGCCTGTCGCCAGTAGATCCAACTCCCCTACTGTCTCCTTTCTTAACGTGTCTCCAAAGCTCCAGAAGTCATCACGGTGAACAGCAGTACATACGGAGTATTACGGAACTTAGGTAGCCTGTCATAGCTAGTGAAATGGCCCCACATGAATCTCATTAATATGTTTTTGCAGCATTTCCAGCTTGTTTACTAATGAAAATACACTAAATTCCTAATCCATGGCCTTCATTCCTCTGACTACACAGATAATAGCTGTAATGCAATTATATGACCTCTAAAACAAAGCATGATTCACCGGCTTTTACCTTAAATAGTCTTCTTACATTGACAGAAAAGAGTGATCACTTTGATAAGCTATTAGCCCACATTAGTCAATGCAGTGAGGTGAAGAGGAGTTTTAGCTACTATCATGAAAGAGGTTTTGGTTTATTGTCATAACGATTTAACTGTCACCATTATATATTCTATTGGAAATGTACAGGAAAACGTATTATACAAAAATCAGCATCAGTGCAACATTTCGAAAATGAGTGTTCACAAATTACAATATCGGAAGCTAGCAGGTGAACTATTAAATTGGTTAATACTTCTGCTGAAACAATGGGTAGAGAAATGTCAAAATGAATATTAATATACCATTAATCCAGTAATATCCACAGTATAATTACAAGGCTCAAATATTACTAATGAATTTTAACTGATCTTATTATTGCTTATTCTTACACTATTGCTATTTATGTGAGTTTTTGAAAAAAACATATTTGTTTTTAAGCACTAAGAATTGATGAGTCATTTGGGGGAGTTCCAGGGTGAGGAGGCTGAAATAACATGATTGCTTAAACATCCTAGGTTAATGGCTAATTTGCTCATGTCAGTTTGAATCTTTTGTACCATCAAGCTCCCAGTTCCTCCCAAGATAATGTATTCACTTTTAACTATTCAAACCAGCCATTAACAACTAAGGGTGCCCAGACTCACCACAATTCTTTCTACCATTTGCATTTTAATTCCAGTTTCATATTATAGAGTTTCTGCTGGAGATCAGCACTCCCTGCTTACCACACCATCCTACTAACAGCAAACCTAAGTAGGAGCTTTCATTTTTGTATGCAGCTATTTGCTCTGCCAATGATGATAATAAAGTTTCAGCCTAGCAATTAGGAACAACCATGAAGCATTTGGACTGTCACTCCATGCAGAGCTTCTACAAAGTTAGCCCAAAACTGAACACAGTTCTGAAGAAGGATCGCTGGACCTGAAATTTTAACTAGTTGCTGACGTCTTCCTGCAAATTCTGTTCTTGATTCTTTTAGTTTTTAGCCCCAAACTGTATTGCTGCTAAAGGTCTGAATGTAAAAAAAAATGAATGCGTTGTCTATTGAATTTAGGACACTATCTCTTGAGACTAAGGGACAGATTTTCCCATTGGAAGGCAGGTTCAAATCTAGTGAGGTAAACCCAACTCTGATACCAGCATGCTACCATAGCCAGTTTTCAAAGTGCTCAGGTTCAACTGACCTTAGAGTTGAGTCTGTCACTAAATTAGTGGGAAGGCAGGGTGCAAACCGGAGTGTAGTATGGAAATGGGGTTGGAATACCAGGGGACTGACCTGTGATTTTACCATTGCTCTGGCTTCCATCTCCATGTGGACTTTAAAACGTTGAGAGAGTCTTCATTTTCAAAGTGACTATGACAAACAAAGAGCTGGAATCCAGAAGAGTGTAGGGGATAATCAGTGACTAAAATGTCTTACCCCTCACAACTTCTTTGGCGAAATTTTCATTTTGCTTATGTTAAATGCTGATGCGATTGGTCAGCTTCTGAGACCTCCTAATAGCTGTTCGTCAACATGAAATTCTCAGGAGGTCTCAACTCCTCAATGGCCTCAGGGTGCCCAGCTAATGAGGTGAGCAGCTTCACTTTCCCACTTCCCTGAACTTGATAAAATCATCAAAGTTCAGAATGGATGTGGCAGACTGGCACATGAACGATTTGTACCATTTTTTAAAACCATTCTGCCTCCATTCTGTCACAGTTTAGGATGGGACTTTTGTTGGTCATGAAACAGTTAATTATCTGTATCCAGTAAAATTTGAATTAAGGTTCTCTTTTTTTTGCTTCAATCAAATTACTGGATCATTTTATCACTTAAATGGAAAATTGTACTTAATTGTCAAGATAATTCTTAATTTTATGGTTCTATTTGATATATCTAAACTGCTAAGGTGCTTGTCCTGAGCTATCATTTAACACAGAATCAATCAAAAAGAAGTAAAATGAGCTTCGTCAAAAGGATTACGAAAGAAACATTGGCATTTCAAAGAATCATTAACCATCACTCATAAGTCTAACCTACATGGGAACACCCACGACACAAGTACCAATCTAAATCTTTGGAGAGTTCCTTTGCAAACCTAATTAAGATTTCATTAAAGAAGGTTAATGCTATAGAGTGAGAATTTTCAATGCCACATTTTTTTAAAAGCATTAAACTCTTTTTCACATCAGGCATTCAGTGGAGAAACACTACTGGATCAGCTGGTGAATGTCTCCATTGTACTAAAAGGGGCTTGTATTCTTTTCGTTGCTGTATACTGACCCAAATCCGTCATCATTGTGGAACCTATCATTTACAAAGTGCACCGCATTAAACAACACATCACTATGTGAGAGTCAACCAAACAAAAAGAATCTAAACTGATCCAATTACCTACTTCTTTTTAAATTAAAAAAAATTGGCAGAAACAATGAACACGGCAAAATTTCTCTCTCCAATGTGTTGCTCGTTGTTTTCAACACCTAGTGGTACTGAGCCGTGTGTGCAACGAAGACCTCAAATTTGATCTCTTGATTACTTCATCTCCCAATGGCTATTGATAGAAGTAATATGTTGTTGTTGTGATGCCATAGTCTTACTTCACCCAATTCTCCAGAGCTTGGGTTAGGAGAAAAGTCAACCAGGGTTCCTGGTATTGATAACTATATACTTTTCCATGCTGTATGGTACATTATAAGAAGCACAGGTAGTGCAAGTTCTAGTATTTATTTGTTTGGTATTTGGTTTTGTTAACTATATACTGTGTGCTTATAGTCAAACCTGGGTGAGCTTTAGGAAATAGAAAAAGCAGAAACTTTAAGCATAAGTACAAATATTTTAAAGCTCTGGCAAACTGGGTGTGAACTATCTCTGCATATATACTGCTTCAGTCACTGTCATTCTCGTCCAGTTGTTTATAAAGTTTGGTTTCCTAGAGACTATGGACTTTGGATCCTAGTTTATTTCCAGTAAGTTTGTAGGTTTCTAGCAAGCAATAGAATTCACCACCTTCCAACATCGTGAAATAAGCCACAATCAAACGGTGCACTGAAATAAGAGGATGATAAAAGGCAGTCTGAGAGCCAGTATGACAGAAGAGGAAATGTTTGATTAATCCATTCAAACTCTCTCAGTACATCAGATCCACCCCATACTCTATGACTGGCAAGACACCAGTTGAACCTATAATAGGTTGTAAGTCTCATTTGCTGCTGACCACTATTAAGCTCTCGCCACTGTGCAATGGGAATTTCGGAGTGAAAGTAGTCAAATTGCAAAGGAACAAAGTAAAGCAGAAGTGTACTTTGACAAATAAAAGTATGCAAGGAACAACAAATTTAAGTTGGAGGTTGGATTTATATCAAAAGTCAAAATCACAATCACAAACTTTCATCATCTCTATCAAGACCAAAATAACTCATGAGGTTCCTCAGTACCAGCACTTATCTGTTGGCTGACAAGTTCCTGAACATACAGGAACTGTTAAAGGTCTTCTCTGCATATTTCTGAAGCAAAAAATGCAATGGAAGTCAGGAACATCAGGCTATCACACTTAGCAGATGAAATAGCTTGCTGACGCAGAATATATATTCAGGAGAAGTATCAGAAAACAGCCAAAGCAAGTCATAGCCTAGGTATGAGTCAGTGCCCTAAGAAGAGAAGATGTGAAGTACAGAAGGAAAAGATACTGAGTGTTTCTGAATAATATTTAATTTGTTTCATACTGGTACCATCATTCAAGACTCAAAGTCATGTTCAAAGAGCATTTCTAACCCATGATTATTGGTGCAGACTGTTAATTAATTTTCCTTGGAGTGTCTCACCAGGCGAAAGGTTCTGCAATCAATCCTTCAGAGTATATGGGAAATATGCAGCCAATTCTCTTGATAGAGAACAAAGGAATCCATGTTCTCATGTATCTCCTGAGTCAGGATGTTTTCAATGAAAGTCATTGAGATCACAAATATCCTTTGATTGATTTAGATTTCTTTTCATTAATAAAGATTTCCCAAATCGTAAAAGAAATAGCTTTTTCACAGAATTTACAACAAATTTATAATTGAATGCACAATTCAGAGCCTGTTCCAAAATGAGTATAATGAACACATGAATTCAAGAGTATTCCAAATAACACACTAGACTCTTAGCATAATTTAACATCACAACAAAATCCAATTTGTCTGAGTTCTGAAATATACTTAGGCTATTCTCTCACATGAGACTGTGGCTGGCTCTGTGAGTGTAAACTCTGTAGATCCATGAGATTACAGTGAGTAAATGAATTCTTAGCTCTGCCATCAAGTTAAGCCTGGGGTATAACTGATCCATGCCACAGAAAACTGATGGAATAGCATCGTCACTAGTATTGTACACACTAAATTTTCATTTTCCTTCTGTAAAATTGTTTAAAAGAGGGAATTGATTCAATGCTGTCAGTTCTTCAGCTGACATAATAGATTAAAATTATTTCCTTACTTTTGACTATCGTAAAACTCAGTAATACAGCGTCGCAAATTATTCATAGGGCAGAATCTTCTCGGGGCCAGAGCAATGTGGGCTGTGATGAAAATTGTGGAAGAATCAGATGAAAAGTTTGGCGAAAGTAATCTACACACCAAGATCATCAAACTCCATCTTTTATTCTTTGCACAAGTGGCATAGTGAAATTCCTATTACGCTCTGATAAGTTGCAAATTGACAGGGTTTATTGCCTGCTTAACACTTGGTTAAGAGCCAAACTCACCTCATTAATATTCAACCTTCCATCTTACCAAACTCGACAAACAAATTCAATGTTGAGAAAACTCAACAAGGAAGCCAGAGTGGATTCAGCTTGCAGCTTGTTGTTAACGGCCTCCATGCTAGAAATCGAGCAGTAACAGTGGGCGGCACGGTGGCACAGTGGTTAGCACTGCTGCCTCACAGCGCCTGAGACCCGGGTTCAATTCCCGCCTCAGGCGACTGACTGTGTGGAGTTTGCACGTTCTCCCCGTGTCTGCGTGGGTTTCCTCCGGGTGCTCCGGTTTCCTCCCACAGTCCAAAGATGTGCAGGCCAGGTGAATTGGCCATGCTAAATTGCCCGTAGTGTTAGGTAAGCGGTAAATGTAGATGTAGATGTAGATGTAGATGTAGGGGTATGGGTGGGTTACGCTTCGGCGGGGCGGTGTGGACTTGTTGGGCCGAAGGGCCTGTTTCCACACTGTAAGTAATCTAATCTAATCTAATCTTAGGACACATGCACCCCAGATGCACAAACATTGAAGTCCAACCTGTATCAACCCTCTTGGCATATCTCTGATTCACTGACAGGACGTTTCTGCACTTCAGTGCTGCACCTTGGGTTGCACTGACAAATATCATTACAATGCTGCAGCAAGGACACTGTGCTGTCAGGAACATGGATCCAGTTCATGAACTAGTCCAGGCAGCATCTCTGGGCTCTTTGTTTGTTCTCAGAGCATTCACTCACCCTGACTAGGCAGAAGTGGGCACTCCAGATGCTGGAGATTAGAGTCAAGATTAGAGTGTTGCTGGAAAAGCACAGCATCCGAGGAGCAGGAAAAATCGACATTTCGGGCAAAAACCCTTCATCAGGAAGTAAAACGTCCCTCATTCACTCACTCTGAGCCAACCTGGATATTTGCAGTGTCATTGCTTTACCATGCCTTGCCTTTTAGAACTTTGGCCCTGCAGCTAGAGATATTTTGATCAGGTTGCTATTGACTTGCCATGCTGTTTCATGCAGACACAAAGCCAAGAAACTTGTCATGGTTGTCAGCAGGCCTTAGTCAAGACAAAGAGGGGAGATTTTATTCAGGGGATACCGACACCGTACATCTAGTGCAGCCTTCGATACCAGTTCTGATCCTGCTCAGAGTGGCTAGAATCAAGATCCTTTTGTTTCAATGGATGAAGAGCTGAATATCAGGCAGCCCAGCACTGATCTTGACCCATCCTGCCTTGTTGAAGTTGCTTTCCTCATGGGGAATGAGAGAGAGGAAGGTATTATTGGAGATGAAAATGGTGGCACAGCTATTACTGTTGGTTCAACTGCAAGAGGTTCCTGAGTGAGTGAGAAGGCAGCACAGTGGGCATACAGGGTTAGTGATGTTGAGGTTTAGGGTACGTGAGAAGATGTTGCAGAAAGTAGTGAGAGTAGTAAAGCATGAACCTTCATGGGAAGTGAATACAGTAGCAGAGAAAGAGTAAGTCTGAGGTTTTGGAACACAGATGGTGGACCTTAAATTAGGGGAATGGAGAAAAACATTGATCCACTTTCTCTTTTGCTGGGAATCCCTCCAGATAAGTGAGACTGCATTATCCCAGGTGGCAATCTTGGTTAACTTCGTCCTGGAGGTAGAGGAAGTCCCATGTTGACATTACACCATTCATCAGGGCCCCTGGTCCTTGCCTGTAATGTGAGGTCACTAATACCTCCTGTCTGCTATGTTAGAGGCAAATGTTAGGAACTGTGCAGGACAGCACCAGACCAACAATGCTTATACTGGGTGCACAAAAGTGTTTTAAAGTTACTGCGGGTCTAAGACATATTGGTGAATTTCAGGATATCCACTAAGTAGCGAGCTGTTTCAGGAATAGCATGTGGTAATGTGGGTGGAAATTGGACATGAGAAATGTCATAGGGGCATTGCAGGTTATTAATGAGGCACATCTGATACAATAGGGCAAGAACATTTGCTAGCTCTGTGGCGAAACGCACTCAAGAAGGTACAACATAACTGAACGTAGCCAAAAAATGTAAGATTTGGTCCAAAGTCTTTGCCTATACTTTTCTGAAGAAGGGTCACTGGACCCACAACATTAACTCTGCTTTCTCTCCATAGTTGCTGCCCCACCTGCAGAGTTTCTGCAGCTACCTTTTGTTTTTGCCCCATGTACTCTGTCAGCTGGACGTTCAAATATCTAATAGAACTCAGCTGAAGAAGTACAGAAGAGCTATTCCCAGTGAACTGGCCAATATTTTCCTCTCAATCAACATTATTTATGAAACAGCTTGTCTGTTCATTACCACTTTTTGTGAAAGCTTGCTATGCATAAATTGGCTTTCACATTTTAATTGTCAGAACACTTCAAAAGTATTTAATTATCTGTAAAGCAGTCAGGGATGCTCTGTGGTCTTGATTAGTGCTACATAAATGCACTTTTTTTATGATCACACTGTTCTATTCAATTACTTTGCATGTTTCGAAATGCACTTACAGTAATCCGTATCCAAAAATTTCATGATTCAGTTGATCAGCTAACTAGGAAAAGCTAATATTTTGTGACTGCAGTATACACTCAAGAAAATTAGGAGCACAAATGTGATGCATCCTCTAGGGAGTATGTCATTAAATGTGATGTTCCACTTCGAAAAAATGCTACAAGAAAAGCAAACCACCTGGATTTGCCAGATGGGTGATAAAGAACTACAGAATGGGACCTCAGTCAGGAGTCTTTCTTTTTTTAAATTTGAGGTCTCTGCAACAATTCTTCCATGTGGGAAAATCTAACTTATACATCTAATATTAAACTCATTGAGTTAACTTCCTGTAATCCTGCTCGGCAGACTTATCCCTCAACAACATACTCTGGAAATTCAAGCATGCATGGCACTTCTGGTTAAAAGATCTCAGGGCTACCAGAAGTTCTGATATATACTCTCCACAAATAAAGCTGACTGAAAAACAAACACAAAGTTGACAATGACAACTAATGTATGTAGGAACCTTGCCTTTTAAATACAATAAGATAGCAAACTGCAAAAAATGGAAAAAAAATTATACTCTGATGGCAGTGTCTGTTTGTGTGTAAGAGTCACGGGGCCAATCTATTAGTTTATAGGTTCCTATTTTACCTTATATTAGGCTACATATCATCAATGTAACAGAAAGCAATTGTTATGGTGAAAGGCTAATTATATTCCACAGATTTGGAAATGGATATTGAAAATCACTTTTAATCAGTAAGTGTGAGAGAGAAAGAGGTGTGACTGGAACAAAGTTTTCAAAGGTAATTCAGTCCCAATTTTAAGTTATAAAGCAGCAACCTTTTTAAAGATATATGTCTTGTTTTACATTTGAATATTGTTATTATTTTGTAACATCAACAAAAGTGCGAATTTCATGGCTTCTTTATTATAGGAAAATTGTCCCCTGAGACTACACAGAGATGTAATCAAACACAATGGATGCCAAGGCAGAGAATGAAAGAATTGATCAAGCACATCATTGCAGGGAATTTCAAAAGTAATGAGAGAAAAGTATGAAATTAGAAATCTTTAGGAGAAACTTCCGGAACATGGGGCCCAGATGGCTGAAATCATTCTCACTAATAGTAGGATCAAGGAATTGGGTTGGGCAAAAAGCTGTAATCATAACTACAAGAGTTTTGGAGATTGTATTGTTGGAGAGGGTTATGGAGATAGGGGGAGACCTGGGTCATGAAGGGTTATAAACACAAAGATAACAATTTGAAATGAGAAACATAATTGAGGGTAGATCAGCAACAAAACAGCAAGACTTGGTGTAGGCTATGGATAAACTGAATATCATTTTGTTTGGAGATAAAAAAACCAACTAGGGGTCCATTTAAGTGGTCAAGTCTAAAGATATTAAAAGTCGAGAAGGTGAGTTTTAGCACCAGATGGGAAAGCAGGTGATTTTGCAGAGATGGAAATACACAGTATGTCATCAATGTGGTTATAATCTCATTTAGGATATTACAAGGGATAACTGGTGATGGTTTAACCTAAGGGTTACCACGCCTCAGGCAAGTGGAAAGGTTGAAACTAGAGTCCTTCATGGTCAACTCAGCAAGTGCGGGAATGGAACCCACTTATTGACAAGGAATAAGAGTTAAAGACAAAAGCTACTTAAATTGTGGTTCATCTATGACTGAATTACAGAAAAACACATAGATAATTCTAAATCAGCAGAGGGGTCCAAGCGAGTGTTGGGAAGGAAGAGCTTTGTATTGTTAACATGCATTTGGATGCTTATCCCAAATATTTGAAGGATGAAAAAGTCAAGGGTGTCAAAGATATAGAACATTTTTCAAGTGCTCAAGATACTCCAAAGTGATTCACAGTCATGAGGCACTTTTGAATTGCTGTCATTGTTGTCATTTATGGAACACGACAGCCAATTTGCAGACAACAGAAGTCCCAGAAGAACCAGTGAGATCATTGACCTGATAATCTGTTTTTCCAGTATAATAAGACAAATAACGATGGATGCATGGAAATCCAAAATGAAAATAAAAATTGCTGTTAATACTTAATAGGTCTGGCAGCGTCTGTAGAAGGGAAGCAGAGATAATGTTTCAAGTCCAGTGATTCTTCTGAAGGAGTTTTGCCAACCATTTCAGTTTTTGAATCTGTTTCTTCAATGATTGAGAGAGAATTGTATGCCATATAACCTGAGAACTCTGCTGCTCTTCTACAAAATGAACCTTGCAGTCTTTCATAGTCACCAGAAGGTGCAGATGGAACCTTCATATACTAACGCAGAATTAGATTCTGACTTATGGCGTTTTCAAGGTTGAAAGTTATTTTTTTTATTGAATGTAAGCATCAGGGGATATTGGATTAAGGCAGGTAAGGAGCTGGGGTGCATATCAACCATAAGCTAATTAGACTCATAGATAGAGTCATTGATGTGTACAGCACGGAAACAGACCTTCAGTCCAATATGTCCATGTTGGCCAGATATCCCAACCCAATTTAGTCCCATTTGCTAGCACTTGGCCCATGTCCCTGCAAACCCTTCCTATTCATATACACATCCAGATGCCTTTTAAATGTTGTAATTTTGCCAGCCTCCACCACTTCCTCCGGGAGCTCATTCCATTCACGCACCACCTGCATGAAAACGTTGCCCATTACATCCCTTTTAATTTTTTTCCCTCTCACCCTAAATCTATGCCCACTAGTTCTGGACTCCCCCACCCCAGGGAAAAAAAACCTTTTCTATTTACCCTATCCATGCCCCTCATGATTTTATTAAGCTCTATAAGGTCACCCCTCAGCCTCCGACGCTCCAGGGGAAACACCCCCACCCTATTCAAATCCTCCAACCATGGCAACTTCCTTATAAATATTTTCTGAATCCTTTCAAGTTTCACAACATCCTTCCAATAGAGGGGAGACCAGAATTGCGCACAATATTCCAAAAGTGGCTTAACCAATGTCCTGTACAGCTGCAACATGACCTCCCAACTCCTATACTCGATGCTCGATCCAAAAAAGGAAAGCATACCAAATGCCTTCTTCACCATCCTATCTACCTGCGACCCAATTTCAAGGAACGATGAACCTACACTCCAAGGTCTCTTTATTCAGCAACACTCCCTAGGACCTTGCCATTAAGTAAATAATAGAACAGGCATAAGGACAGACTGGTCTACTCATGTTCCTATGTTTTGATTACATTGAAGTGTCAGGTCAGATTATGTTTATGGTGCTTTGGAGCTCACTACATTAGAATTAGAGATACCAATTGAATCAAGACAGGTATTCGGATTGGATTTTCATTTACAGATTGAAAAGCCTGAATCAAGCCCTTTTACAGCTTCTGAAAGGTGACCCTACATCTCATTTCCACCATCTGTTTGTGTCTGAAAGATGTGGGCAGGAAGAGGTAAGGGATTTCACACAGAGATGCAATGTAGGAGGATAGTGGATGCAGAAGTGGGCTGATTCAAAACTCAATTCAGTTCTCAGAAACAACAACCCAGATACCAAGCTCATTCTAATGCTTTCTAAACGTCACCGCTTACCCACTCATCCCCAGCCCCTGCATGCCCTCTCCATGTCACTTTATATACTCCATTCTACTTCCATATCATGTACTTCCTAGGTCCCTTCTGTGTCCTTTCAAATTTCCTGTGCACCATCCCTGCTGCCATTCTATACTGTACAGCTACTCAGCCAGGATCCATGAAATGCAGATCTCAAGACGTCTCTCAAATGGCCATTAGAAATAAATCCCTTGCAATCTAATTGATGTCATGCAAATGCACCACAGTAGGAAGAAACCTCTAAGTCATAAACACTGTTTGTGTGATCAGTCTGTTAATGATAGATACATATTTACTTGGCATATTAAAGAGGAATAATCCTTTAATGACTTCTTAAAAGTGGTAGTCAAAAGGTGAACACAATCCCCTTCTGAGATAAGTGATTTGTGAGTTGTTGAAACGAAGCCAATTATTTATAAAGGCTTCAGCTGTAAAAACCAGGCCTGGGAAATCTAAACAATGGAATGCATTAAAATCAGATGCCTAGTTGTTCATAGCAGTCCAGGTACACTTTTTTATGGCATTTTTTTAAATTTAAGAGGTATCTGGGCACTTAAATCACTTCAGGTTATTATCATAGAGATCGTGATGTTTTATTCAGGCTTAATACATTGGGGAAAGAACTGTAATGTATCTCAACATAAAACAATGCTGATCACTGAAAGAGTTAACTTTTAACATTTCCCCTTCCCCCACCTCATCCTAGTTTCAAACTTTCAGCTCAGCACTGTCTCCTTGACTTGTCCGGACTTGTCCGACCTGCCTATCTCCTTTTCCACCTATTCACTCCACCCTCTCCTCCTTGACCTATCACCTTCATCTCCTCCCCCACTCACCCATTGTACTCTATGCTACTCTCTCCCCACCCCCACCCTCCTCTAGCTTATCTCTCCATGCTTCAGGCTCACTGCCTTTATTCCTGATGAAGGGCTTTTGCCCGAAATGTCGATTTCGCTGCTCGTTGGATGCTGCCTGAACTGCTGTGCTCTTCCAGCACCACTAATCCAGTTTTAACAGAAGAGTCCTAGTGATTTACTGCATTTTAAAAACATTTTACAAGTACCTGTCAGAATGTTGACTCCTGGGTTTTGGCTGGCCCAAGTTCTTCCCCAATAAGAAAAAGTTTTTGAGGGCTTTCAAAACCATCACCAGCACACAAACACAGCTGAGGGAGCAAATTCAAAGAGGTGCAGGAAAGGTCACAACCAAAAATCATCACGCTTGACAATAAAGGCCACAAGTAAATAGCAGGGGTTGAGAAGCCAGGTAGATGTTGATGTTGTAGCTATTCTGAAGCAGCCTGGCTTGGGGCATAGCTAGTTTTAGCACATAAATCTTCAATATAATTGTTGGAATGTGACCAGAGCTCATAACCTTTATAATATCCAGTGCTTTCTGCTATGTCTAAATAAACTGTGGAGTGAATAGAATTGGCTGATTATTGGCACCTGTGATGCTGGGGATCTGAGGAGAAGGCCAAGGTAGATTGTCTACTCCCCATTTCTGACTTAAGATGGACGCACACGCTTAAAGTTTGTCTTTTGCACTGATTTGCTGAGCTCTCTCATAATTGAGGATGGAGACATTTGTGGACCACCTTCCTCCTCTGGTTAGTTGTTTAATTGTCCAATGCTGTTCTGACTGGAGGACTGCAGAGCTTAGTTCTGATCTGCTTAGCTGTGTTGATTTCATGAAGCTTGTTCTGTTTGGCATGCAAGTAAATCCGAGTTGTAGCTTTACCAGTTTGATACCTCAATTTTAATTATCTGAAGGCTGCTTCCGGCATGCTTTTAACGGAACTTGAAGATAGTGGTTTTGCCCCATATCTGCTGTCCTTGTCCTTCTGTGACAGTGGGTTTCAAAGGTTCTGACTAAGAAGCCTTGGTGAATATCTTAATAAATAATTTAACAAAAGAACATCATTTTGTACTCAGAGGAAAAACACTATAACACGATATAAAGAAATATTTGAAATGACCTTATAGTAAATATTAAAAAAAACATTTTAATCTAACAATGTTACAGACATCCAAGCGTCAGTGAGGGATCACTATATTTCCATGCTAAAGCTGTGTCTAATTCTGGAATATTGTCTTCAGTTCTCGAATCCACATTATAGAGGGAAGTGATTGCACTAGAGAGGATGCACTGAAGATTTCAAAATGTTGCCTCCGCTGGACAGTTTCAGCTATGAAGAGAGATTGGGCAGACTGGTGTTATTTTCCATGGAGCAGAGGAGGTTGAGAGGGGACATGATTGCAATGTATAAAATTATGAGGGGCATAGACATAGTAGACAGGAAGAAACTTCTCCCCTGATGGAGGTGTCAGTGACCAGGGGTATAAGTTTAAGGTAAAGGGCAGAAGGTTTAGAGGAAAAGTGAAGAAAAATCTTTTCACCCAGAGAGTGGTAGAATTGTGGAACACACTGCCTGTAAGAGTAGTATAAACTGAAACCCTCATAATATTTAAGAGGCATTTTGATGTGTGCTGTGTTGCCAAGGCATACATGTCTATGGGCCAAGTGCTGGAAAATGGGATTGGAATAGTCAGGTGGTTGTTTTTGAATGGCATGGACATGATGGGCTGAAGAGCCTTTTTCTGAGCTTTAGACCTCTAGGACTATGATTAAAGTTCCTTGCTCAGCTGGCGTGGTTTTATTGGTTTCATATAGCCAATTCATTAGGTGCTATTTTCTTTTATTAATGTCTCTTCCTGCGACCCTTAGGCTGCTAACTCATTTACTCCTTCATATGCTTTCCTCAAACTCATATCTTCAACTTCCAGAGCTTTCCACGATAACTTTGAAGTTATCCATAAACCTCCCATGACTTTTTATTTCCAGCCACTCTGTTTGACTACTAAAAACAGGAGCTCAGCTGTTAAGGATTGCTGCTGTCTGAAATGGTTTTTGTCTGAATGAACGTGCTTCTACACCTGCCACTCTGAATTATAAACCTCAAGTCAGCAATCATCTCAGAATAATATTCCAAGGGTGTTCCCCCATACTGCTGTCCTTATCCTTCTGTGATAGTGGGTTCCAAAGGTGCTGACGAAGAAGCCTTGGTGAATATCTTAATAAATAATTTAACAAAAGAATTATTTATTAATAATATATTGTACTCAGAAGAAAAACACTTAGCTGCAATTACATAATTTCTTGGAAATGTTATATTTTACTTACGAGTCAAAAAATGACTTTGAGCTCTTAAATAAAAGTCAGATCTTCATGAAAGCTAAATTAAAATTTCCCCCTTTTCAGTACCTATGTTTTCATCAATTATAGTATATCATGAACTTGCATTACACAATATATAATAATATAAAGCAATTATGCTAAATCAAAACAGGAACAGAGTTCTTGTTTTTAAAACAGAGATTGAGTTATGTCAGAGTTTAGATTAGAGTGGTGCTGGAAAAGCACAGCAGGTCAGGCAGCATCCGAGAAGCAGGAAAATCGACGGTTCGGGCAAAAGCCCTTCATCTGAAATTGAGTTATGTCAGTCTATAATGGACTGACTTTTCTGACACTCTGACCCTAATTTATTCCAAATCTACATTTGACCATTATTTCCTCTGAGAAATCGTGGGAGATTGAAATATGATAGATAAATATAGAACAAGGTGTTGTATAACAGAGGAAGCAGTGATTAATCTTAATTTGAAGAGAAATTTGAAATATTTCATTGCAATTGCTAAAACCAATGCATTATGAATACCAGCTGTACAAGTCATCAACATGCAGGTGTACTATTTATTCTTATTGCATCTGATGTCAATTTCAAACAGAAAGTGGGTCATTCGGGATACATTTAACTGCCCTATTTGTAAAACATATTAAGCACATTGTGTGCTATTTCACTGTGTAATACATAAGAATCCTTTGCTTTTTCTGTTGGTTTCCTTTAAGTTAACTTAATATCCAGTAACCAAAGATTTAAGGGTATATTTTAAATGCAATCAGATGATAACACCTAATTCAAAAGTAATTATTATTCCCTCACCTGGCCTCTGAATAACATGTTTTGGTATATTTAGATTCTCTGTTTGTTTTCTGGATTTCCTGTTCAGGTTGTATCTTCAAGAGTGTATATGCACAGGCCAAATCCTGCACAATCTAAGGTGTAGAGTTGACTGTTTACATTTTTCTTCAGAACTTGTTTACATTTCATGGACTTGGGCCACCAGTAAATTTGAATTAATTATGTCCAAATAATTGATGATTTTAGATTGGATACTGGAACGAATATGAAAGACTGGTGACCATTGCTGATATGCAACAGATGAATGAATCAACTTCAGCTGAAAACAGAACAATAGTAGTCACAACTATAATGGTAAGTACAAACTTTTTTTCATTTGTTTAATTAACTTAAAATTTTTAGTACAATTTACTATATAAATGTTTCATTCTCTAACTTTTGCCAAAAAATTATTTTGCAGAGAGCTACACAGTGATGGAATTTCACTGACTGACTGTGAGAAGATATTAGTGCAGGCTTAAAAATAAGATTTAAGCTGATTCCCAAATACAGTAATATTTTACTGATGGAGATACTCTTCCATTTTTAAGCAGTACATCTCAGTAATTTATTACCTCCGCCCCAAAAGGGGACAGAGGTACTTTAACTGGTATTCTTGTTTGTCTGTCTGTTTGCTTGTTTGTCTGTCTGTCTGCCTAACTGCCTGCCTGCCTGCCTGGCTACCTATCTACACGCCTGTCCATCTGCTTCTGAACAATAAGAAATCCTTCACGGATTTCAACAGGACTTGATATGTAGATTCAAGGGGACAATACCTCAAACAAGTTCAATTCAGGACAAGGTCCAATAATGTAATAATTATTGCATGGTGACCTGTTTCACATTTTGCAACTTAATTTAATGTGATAACTTACTATAATGTGTACGAATGTATACCTCATGATCATCACTTTATGACAGCAACAACCTCTTAAGTGCTGCCAGCTATTATTAAGTAGCATTAAGGTACTGATGACAGATTTCTGAGAAACTGGTGAAATGAATTCTAGGCATCAGCTGAAAGACCACATGTCAGTGCTAGCCCCACCAATACCTGAGAATGTTCCTGACCAAAGGGCGACACTGTCACAATGTCCCATCCAGTGGAACTGTTTTGTATGTAAATCTCAAAATTCAATCTTATAAGATATTAAATGTAACTAAACTATACAACACAGTCTCAAAACATCTTCAACCATTTTATCACTGGCCGTGTTCCCTCTTTGATGTATTCATGATCAACTCGGGTTGTATTTTCAAAACAGTAGGATTCACTCTGTTATGTGTAGCTATATTGTTAACAGCATGGCAAATATTTCCTTCATATTAAGAAAAAGCATTCACATCTTCACAAGAAATATCAGAGAAATAAAACGTTCATAATCACACTTACAACTTGCAACACATACAGAAAAATATCCATCACTGCTATCATGTTATGGCCAAATGATGCTCAAATAATACATTTTATCAATATTGTTTCTTCCTAATATATTCTGACACAGAGTGAAATGACCATTTTGAAATTTATTCAGGAAACATTTGCTCCAACAGTGCTTAGTTCAGCTCCTTAACATTCCTTTCTGTGAATCCAACAAAAATGTTAATATGTTAAATGTTAAAAGTTTCAATCCTTATTATAATAGCATTTTATTTTCATTGCTGCTGTTATTTCTAACATTCAAGGTCCTATGTATACTTTTCTCACCAGAATGGGTGATGTTGTGATGAATATATCATCAGTAGTTGTTAAACTGTAGCTTTGAGTCTGTAACAGGGAAGTTCACTTTATAAATTCCACTTATTGCCATCAACTTCTATTGTGTTCTATTTTATTGTCACATTTTTTCAAAAAGAAAGCTCCCAGTGCTGTTCAATAAATGTCCATTCATTTTATATCTGATATTGTCACTTTTTTTTCAAATGTTTCCTACGCACGTTCACTTTGTAAAGTTATCTTGTAGTGGATCCTTTTATTTGGATGATATCACTGAAGTTTCCAGACATTGCAGTGGCAGTCATTGCATGAATGGACTTAACTGCTTTTTGAAATATGTCCTGATAAGATACCTTCTAATTTATTTTTAAACTGATATAACCACCATAATGGGACACAACCTCCTTTATTCACTTTTGTTGCTTTTCTGCTGACAATTAAAGGTTACAATTTGTCAAATATCAAAGAATCAATTCATTTTGAATCTAAACCATGCATGTTGGGATTTTTAAAAAATCTGTAGTTTCTGATGGCGGCAAGTGAAATGAATTTGAGCATGAGCTCATTTTTAAAACTGTAAATCATTTTAGGTTAATCGACACCAACAAAGGTAATTTACAAAACAGTTGCTCTAATAGACGTAACTTGCTTGGTTCCCTTATCTGGAACCTACATGATTGTTTGTCTTTTTATTTTAATCAGTAGAAATTGTGAAAAATATGGCTGCAACTGCTGATGCATGGTGCAGAGGATGAGATTTCCTGCCAGGAGTACAATTTTGTAAAATTACACCTTGAATATTTGAAAGTATGATGTGTACCATCAGTGAAAAACACAATATATAAAATTTTCAAATCGATTCTTTGAATGAACATATTGGGAATAAATGGGGTTATGTCTCTGTTACAGTAGAATTGCCATATTTACTGCTAGTATCACACAACATGATTTAAGACCCTAATTTTCCAGCCTCAATCATAAAGACTGCAGAATGGCTGGAAATAGGGATTTGAAAGATTGCACCAGTAGCATGTGCAGCCTAGTCCAGGATTAAATATGAAGTGCATTCCTGTAGGTGCAAAGAGCAGGCTTTAACGGCACCAGGTACATCTTTGTACTGATTTTTCGGTTGCCAAGACTTTGAAAATAAAAATGGTTCAAATTCCCATCCCCGGTTTGCACAAAGTAGTTGAACAGGAATGGAGTACTCACGTATGAGTCGGATTATTGCAAGGAGAATGAATCAGCATTACCATTCCTGATTACATCAACAATCACTGCTGGAAAACTTACATCTGTGAATATTGCATGAGGCTGGACATTGAACATCCTAATCCCAGCATTGCAATGACAATGAATACTTAATGACTGAACACATACCATAAAAATAATAACTTGGGTGAGGAACTAGTGCCATGAAACTGTATTAAGCATAAGACATTAACCTTAGAAAGGAGAGTGAAAGATTGAAAATGGAAGAGAAGATTGCAGTATTGTTGGTACCACAGTGTGAGCATCTTCAAGTGATACAAATAAATTGACAAGCATGTTTGCAATGTCTGAAATTAAAAAGCTGATTTTAACTTGAGATATATTTGGGACAGGGTGGGAGTGAACAAGATTCTCCACGCACTCTTTTATAAATATTTGTCTGCACTGCACATTCTGCCAAAAGGAAGTGGGAATGATACCAGCAGGAAGTGGTAAATCTGATGTAACATAAACCCTGGGAACTCAGGGCATATTACATAGGATAAGTTTAGTAATGTTGGAGGACTGAGTCTCCAGAAATGATGTCAGTGATGGAAGGGTGACAAAGAGCCAAGATTTTGATCAGAAAAAACCTGTATGCAAGAAGAGGTAATGGCCCAGTGGTATGATTACTAGACTATTAATCAAGAATTCCAGGTAATGTTCTGGGGACCTAGATTTGAATCCCTCCAAGGCAAGTGGTGAAATTTGAATTCAATAGAAAGCTGTAATTAAGAGTCTGATGATGACCATGAAGTCATTGGTTATTGTCAGGAAGTAAAACATCAGGTTTACTAAAGGCCTTTCAGGAAGGAGACAGCCATCCTTACCCAGCCTACATGTGGCTCCAGACCCATAGCAACTCTTAACTGCTGTCTGAATAATGAGGGATGGGCAATGAATGCTGGTCCAGCAGTGACACCTACAACCTGTGAATTAATGATAAAATGGCCTGGAGCATCACTCCTGCTCCCCAAACCCATAAAATATCTTCACACAAATATCAGAAAAAGAATGACTTGGATGTGTTCTGGTCAATGTTCTGTATCCTGGTAGTATTTATCGATTGATTTGCTGTTTCAGATTCAAATGGGATCCCAGTCTTAATGGTGTAATCGATCCATGACTTTCATGTGCAAAATTGGCCCCCCATCTGCCTGGATTGAGTACTCTCCAATACCCCAATTGAGGTAGTCAAAGAGGTCAGCTTTGGATATGTGCGAAGCTCATCTCCAACCTCCATACAGTCTTTCAGAACCTTTCAACAAGATATTCAATACATATCATCAAGGTCATAGGACTACATTTTCTGTGGAAGGAACATGCTTAATAGCCTAGCTGTCCTTTTTCTGTCCATTACATTTTTACCTGATACTTTGTATCAATAATACAATAGTCTCTTTGGAATTAATAGATATTAGTTCCTCAACAGCACTTATTACCTATTAGTTTCTGTCCAAGACATCCTGGAAACAATTCTGTAATAATAAAAATAAGCACAAGTATGAATATCTGCAAATGTGGAAATCCCATTTTTTTCAGGAAAATAGTAAACCTTCTCATTTGGTCTCAAATCCCTGAACAGTATTTATGAGCTTGATCCATTTATTCATTTTCTTTATTGTTGCAGGAATCACCGTATGTAATGCTGAAGAAAAATCATGAACAATTTGGTGCAAATGATAGATATGAAGGCTATTGTGTGGATTTAGCTTTTGAAATAGCCAAGCATGTTGGCATTAAATATAAACTGTCTGTTGTCCCTGACGGTAAATATGGAGCTAGAGATCCTGAAACTAAAATCTGGAATGGAATGGTGGGTGAACTAGTATATGGGGTAAGTATCAATTTAAGAAGATGGAAAAAATTATATGTATTTCACATCAGAAACAGGCTGAAAATCAGATGTATTTATTATTATTCAAAGCTGCTTGGCCCCAAGTGCACAAACAAAATAATCACAAGTTATTCACGTTTACACTATGTGAATTTCTTCTCTGATGTTGACACATACAGCACTTCATAATTTGAAGTCATGTAGGAAAATCTAAACCATTTGATATTGAATATATTTATTCTGTATTATTTGTGTTGGTTATTATTTTTTTTAAAACCTTACATTTCATTTGTAAGGCAATTTTAAAAATACAGGACTGCGCAATGGTCTGATTATTGGAATGTCATGTAGTGGCAAAGATTGACCTTTGATCTCTTAATCTCAAAAAGAGTCTGGATCCTGTCTTCTTTGAGTTTGCTTGGAAATCTGTATAAATATGTCACATGGGTATGGATTCTTTTTATAAACAAAATACAAATAAATATCATTCATTAAATTATTCTGCCATTAAACTCAGATCAACAATGGCCACAGTCCAATACATCCAAGAAACTTCAATTTTTAGTTGCTAACTGCTTCTTTTGCTCCCACTGTCTTGCATTGTATAGTTTCAACTGTACTTCAATTTTCAGTTGCACAGAATTAGAAAGATACCCTTGCAGAATGTATTTCTGACGATAGATACATCAGATTTACTGTTCAATCAAATATCCCTTCCAGAAAAGAAAAGGCAATAAATCCAATCCCTTATGTGAACCTAAGGTTGGTATTGTATTTCACCATTGTGACTTATGAAGCTAAATATTTCTGTTCGGTTTAATTCCTTGTCAAACTCTCTTTTTATATACCATACAGGCCAAAGTATTATGGGAATTATTTATTCCTGTTATTTGCCTGGTTCAATTCTGTGATAATACATTCTAACAAATAATTATCCAACTTTTCCTACTAGAAGCAAATATAGGATTGGACCATTTCAAATTGATAGCTCAACGTCAGGTCCTTAAATTGAGATGATAGGCTCAGAGTTGACCAGAGTCTGAAAATTGCACTACAGAATCCTTAAGTAAATACCAGTCAGACAACACAGACCAAGTGTTGCAGATGCTGGAGATCTAAAGTTAATAACAGAAAATGCTGAGGAATCACAACAAGTCTTGCAGGATTTGTGGTGGGAAAATCAGAATTAACATTTCACATCCTAGATGATTTCTTCATTACACTGAATAACGATCTCATTAAGAATCCTAATTTAATCTAGAACCTTAGAAAGGTTATGGCACAAAAAAAAGCTATTCAGTTTAAGTCTGTGCTGGCTGAGAGGAAATAAAAAGCTCACCTTCCATTCTATTCCCACCTGTCAGCATCGAGCCTGTAACATTGCAGCACTTTTTCTACAGATCCAAGTACTTTTTAAACAAGTTGAGGGTTTCTTTTTCAGTTACTAATCTACCAAACCAGGCAACAAGTTCCAGATATCTCTGGATAAACATGTTTTGCTTCATTTCCCTCAAATCCATCTACCAATCTTTAAGTTTTCAATTAATCAACCACCTCGGAATTAGGTCTTGTCTACTCTATCTGGGCTACTTGTCATTTTGCTTACCTCAGTTAAGTCACACCTCAGTCTCCTGTGTTCTTTGGAAAATAACTTTTGCCTATTCATTCTTGCCTAATGTCTACAATTCAAATTGTACTAATATTCGTGTTAATCTCCTCTGTATCTGTCAAGAACAGTAATATCCTTCTTGTAATTCAGTGACCAGTACTGTGGACAAAACTGCTAACTAGCATTTTGTATTCAATATTACACATTTTATCCATAACCTCTCCTTGCCTATTTACATTCAGCACTAACCAATGTTGCTCTGGTCCTCAGAGCTCATTTTGTTAAAATGGTAAGTATTTATGAAGAATCACAAGTTTCTGCATTTCTTTGGAAAATTGTTATCAGTTGCTACTTGCTGGTGCATTTTTCGCATGACATTGCTTTGTTAGGTACCCTTTGCTGACCATAATAGCAATTTTAATGCTCAGTATAGGTAGTTGGATCTTCAAATGGTCATTGTGGGTTTGGAAAAGAATGAAAACTTCAGGCAGACGGAACAAAAGGAGTTAATTTTAACTTTGGGTGTTTGGAATCAACTGAACTCATCTCTAAATCAAGGTCATCAGACCTGGGTACACCTGACAAGAGATATCTGACATGATGTTCTTTGACCTACAGTTCATGAGGGAGTCATCTTTTTGACTCTAACTTTCCAGGTAAGATTTGCCATAGTAACAGTCCCTTCAGACATTGTGAAGCTTTCAATTTTGATATGTCAGATCTATCTGAGCCATATATGTCAGTCTTCACTAAACAGAGGTGTCAAACAAGCCACAAAAGGCTAGTCTTCTAGGGATTTAGTTTTTGTCAATTTCCTGATGAAAAGAAGGAAAAGCAAAGCAGTTGTGGGACTTTCATGATATAGATTGGTTTCCAAAAGTACAAGGCCTCACTGATACGCCTGTCACCAGGAAGTCTGGACGGATGACCAAATCAAGACCATCTCACAGATCCCATGCTTAAAACACCATTGAGGACTCCCTGAATCGAGGCTCAATTTATGTCACAACATATGACTAGAATGCTGAAACAGAGATTTTGCTGTCTGGATAGATCAAGTGATGACCATTGCTGTTATATAATATCCTATTTATCAGTGTTTGCTGATAACGTTGATACACAGAAAGAGAAAACCTTTCTAAAAGACACACCCACAGTCTTAACAGCAAAGGAGAATGAAGAAGGGAAGGAATTAGAAGTGGCTGAAGAGGATCTACAACAAGGAAGTATTAATCATTGTTGACAGGTCTTTGGCCCAGATGTTGCAGCCTCCAGGTAGTTGGAAACTAGACATTTGACCCAGGATACATCTCAGAGCCCCTGGAGGTCATGACATACTGACTCTGTCACACAAGAAGATTGAACTGCTAATGGACAACACCCTGGCACTACAGAACCCTCCAATTATACCTGGCTATGCGTTAGAGTCAAAGATTTTGGATACTTCCCAACTTGTTTAACCAAAACATTGCCCAGCAAATGTTAGGTGATTAAACTCTAGTCTAAGATCAGATTACTATGCAACTGACCTCACCCAATTACTCAAACTGACACCCATACCCCAAAGCTCTCTTGACATTTGATGACCTTTCCCCCAACCAATTCCCCATTGATCCCCGATTGCCCTCTGAATCAAAGTCACTAGACCTCACCAGTACCCACTTTGAACTTGGGGCTCTTCCTAAGACCCTCAGATGCAACTGTGCCCTCATCTCACATTAAGAAATTCCATGACACCTAAATGGAAGCTAGGCATGTGAAGAGAGGGCCTGGCCTCTGTGCAGATTCTTGGTGCTGCTGTCTCTGACAATTCTTGTCCTGAAGGAATTTTGTTTAGCCCCCTCCATTAGAAGATTGGTCCCAAAGATCAGGAGATGGTGAATTCTCTTCCTGGTCAGCTTCTTACCGAAGGTTTCTGATATTGAGCAGAAGATTCCAGCCATAGAGTTTTAATTTGTAAATATGGTCATGCATGAATGTCTTCCTTATAAAATTGACCCATGTACAAGCTAGTTTGGTTAATCACCCATTGACTCAACTACCATTCCTGTCTGTATCCTTACATACTTGGCAATAAATAAATACTATATTTCAAAGAGGATGCAAGAAGTTTAGATCTCTTGTGACACCTAGCAGTTTTTTTTTACTTCAATGATGTTTTCCCTTCGTGAGAGTATTTGCTTGTCCTGTTTGTACTTTGTTTAAGTGAGAGGAGCCTGTGTATTGGCATCTTGCTGCTCCTCAGTATATCCTTGGACGCAGTAGTGGTGCTGAACCTGTTTGTACCGGATTATATGTTGGCCTAACTGAGCTGGCACTCAAATAGCTAGTTCAACAGTACTCTGATTGGAGTGGCTGTCATGTCAGATGTGGAAAACCTTGAGGTTATTACCGCTTCTGTCTTGTTAAGATCACTTGTGAATGGCCAGGGATCCCTACGGAAGCAGAGCCTGTTGATCACTTGCAAGTGGGAAGACTGCCATCAAGATAAACTCAAGTTAACCCTCCGGCCTTGTCATGACTCCAGTACATTGGATCCCATATTTTCACTGGTGCCGTCAAAGCATTCCGCTACTTAGGAACTCAGTTCTTGGGAAACATTCTATAAATGGCTGTGGAAATGTCTCTTGAGGCATTCACTTTATATTTTCCATAGATGTCAAAGCCACATTTCTGTACAGTACCTGGTATATAATAGAGAGAATTTGAGACTTTATGACAAAAAAATCCTTTGAAACATTTTGGCTCAGTGATTTTCTTGCAGATACTTCAAGGTACTTGAACTTGAGACTTTGAAGTCACAGGGCTTGACAGATGTGCAAATGATATGCAATTAGTTTGAAGTGGAGTTGTGATTTTTTGACAGAGAATACAGCCAATTAGTGTAGCATCGGAAGTCTTTGTGTCTGTTAAGCAAAGGATTCAAGCTAAAGCATTTTGGATGTGAAAGTTTAAATGTGCAGGAAGTGAGGTTGTGCTAGTGTTTTCCAGGCTCTAATTCTGTTAGAGCAATCGTGCTTATGGCAAGCAGAGATTTAATTTGAGTTGTCAATCAGCTAACTTTGACAGTTTTATTCCATTAAAAGGATTTCTTCCTTATTCAAAATCTATGAATGGAAAAGTCAATATCGACAAGGAGTCTGCTCGTGCAAGAATCTGAAATGAAGTGGTCAGGCCTGAAGACACTTGATCCTCATCTACCTAAAACTGACAAGCTATGGGAACCAGGCATACTCCCAAAGCAGCTGTGACTGGGGACCTGGGAAAATTGCTTGGGCTCCAATGCTGAAAGGGAAAGTTAAATGGGTGGCAGGCATGAGCTAACAGCAGATCACCATGTTTCTCTGAAGCCAGGAAAGGCTGCTCTTTCTAGATCCACATGAATGTGCATGAAAACCATTTTATTTGCTTTTTTGTTTGAAGCCACTGTGGACTGAGAGAAACTGAGCAGAGTGAAGCACACCTCAGTTTATGCCAGGATCAGCAGAAGGGCCCAAAGACGTTGTTAAGGTCACTTGACATATGTGGTGGGCTTTATGTCTGTCTTAGTATTTATTCCAGATAGTTTGAAATTGCTTTCAGAGGCGATCAGGAGATAAAAGCTTTGCTCAGAAAAGGTCCACTGGGATAGTTTTTTGTCAAATTGCATTGCAAAATGCATACTGCATGCTTGGTATTGAAGAAATGTTTCCATCAGCAACAAGTAAGACTAACCTACTCAGTCTCATCTGTTTCAACAAAAGATTCAAAACTCAAAGAGGAAAGTTCTGCCCTCAATCCTTGTCAATGTACCATCTTTACAGCACCTGTAAATCACAGCAAAATACAATGTTTCCAAAGAATAATAGTACTTTATGAGCAACTGCTGTCCTGTTTATCCAGAAAATTGCAACAGTTGTATTCCATGGAAAATGTGAAGGAAGCACATGACAATGGTTAAATTAGCTTTCCTTACCAAATCTAATATCTTAACTCATACGCCTCATTAATAAGGTTTCA
Source organism: Chiloscyllium punctatum (assembly GCF_047496795.1). Taxonomy (NCBI): domain Eukaryota; kingdom Metazoa; phylum Chordata; class Chondrichthyes; order Orectolobiformes; family Hemiscylliidae; genus Chiloscyllium; species Chiloscyllium punctatum. Next base: position 56,565,850 of record NC_092763.1, on the reverse strand, counting down.
AATGCACGTCAACCCTGGACCCATTCTTCTCAGAATTATGGAATTTACCCTATTATGTTGCTTTCTAATGGGACTGAATCCCTAGTTGTCATTTATTTTTGTAGACCATGTTATTCTCCATCGCCCATCTCAGCCTTCCCACTGAATAAAAACATCTTTCCTCCCCATTCATCACTAACTTTCTTGAACAAGAATGTGAGATATTTCAGGATTCTGCATCTCCTACACATCTAGATAGTGTATTCTGTGATCAGTATACCATACATCATGGTTGATATATGAATTATCTCCCCAAAAGATAGTGAACCTGAAGAAAGACAGTTAGTCCAACAAGCTCAATACTTAGGAATATTTCTGTCATTTCTGGTTTTAGTACTCACTACCTTTCCTAAAAGTCAAGAATGTACATTGAACACTTTTTACATCTGTAGCAAAGATGTCAAGCTTAAATTTAACTTTCACCATTACAAATTTGTGTTCCCTAGTGTTTGTGTTGCAATTTATATTTCATATATGTACTTACTACCTTATGTATCAATATAAAATCACATTTGAATTCCCAGTCTATTTTCTTTCTGTCAGAAAGATAATGCATCTTAAGTTAAAGATGAAATTCTACTCACTATTAACTGTTGGAGTGTTCAGTTTAACGGTTTCTTTTCAACAATCATTTGTCATTGTCACATTCATTTAATGTAATATTAATTATGTTAATTCAATGAGCAGAACTGATTTAAAATAAGAAACTTTAAAACTTTGTCATAATTTTCCAGTTAGAATAAATCTGAGGCACATACATATCTGATTGCATGGTTGCACTGCATCATGGGTAGCTATGTGCCAAAATGGAGGAAGCTCAATCCCATAATCCATTGCAATATTAGTATGGTCATTGAGATGATGGAATCATAATGTTATAATGTTTTCTATAAAGTTAATGCAATGGCTGTATGATTGTTTTATACTAATTAGCATTTTCCCCATTTCCAGAGAGCTGACATTGCTGTTGCACCACTCACTATAACTTTGGTCCGAGAAGAAGTTATTGACTTTTCCAAACCTTTCATGAGTCTTGGTATTTCAATAATGATAAAGAAGCCCCAAAAGTCCAAGCCAGGAGTGTTCTCTTTCCTGGATCCTTTGGCCTATGAGATTTGGATGTGCATAGTCTTCGCCTACATTGGAGTCAGCGTAGTGCTTTTCCTGGTCAGCAGATTCAGTCCTTATGAATGGCATATGGAAGAAAATGAAGAAGGACGTGACCCCCAAAATACTGAGCCACCTAATGAGTTTGGGATATTTAATAGTCTCTGGTTTTCTCTGGGTGCCTTTATGCAGCAAGGATGCGATATTTCACCAAGGTTTGTCATTATCACATTACCTTTGTGCATTTTATGGTCAAAAACTGATGCCATGGTGCATATACGTTACTTTTATTCCATCTTTATTTTCAATTTTCTTCCCCAACAAATATTATTTTAATATCCACATCAGCACGGTAAGGTCCACCCAGCCAATCATCACTCTGCCACACTGCTGAAATGCCTAAGTGGCTTATTCTCAGTGTCATTCACACAGCTATCTGAATAACTTATATACACCATGCCGAGACCGTAAAATGCATAAGGTCTGTCTGTCTCCAGCACCCTTGGAGGGCTACCGTGTTTTTGCTGCATATCGCATTTTACGGTCAACAGTTCGGTGTATATAACAGAATCACGCTACATTTTGTAAGCGCCTCCATTTTGAATGGAAATCTTGAAAAAAAACGATGCAGCAGCACCATTAAGGAGCACCTCCAAGCCGGTCTTGGTTTCTTTTGAGTTTACATTAATTAACACATTTTTTTTCTAGCTTGCTTCCATCTTCCAACTAGCTGTCCCATTTTCTTCATTGCATATACAGGTTGCAGTATCCCATATTGTAGACCTTCATTGACAGTGTTTTAACAAAACCACTCCTATAAATTCTGAGTATATTTGGAGATCCTATATTTATTTCAAGATAATGGCAAAATTTAAGCAATTTGTTGTATTGGTCAACTATTTATAAATCATCAACGGCCTGATAATTTCTCCTTGATTCACCTATCTCTTGTTTTAGACAATTAAAGAGCATTCATTATTAAACAAATAATAACAAATTGTACAGCACTTAAGAAATGTGCAGGTGAAAAGACAAATAAACTAATCTAAGTAAAAAGTATCATTAAGAATGTGCCAAATGGGCACTTTGTTGGGTTTTCAACATCTATTTTTTTTCTAATGAGGAGCAAGTTAAAGGAACAAAGTCCATAAACAAAATAAAGGTCAGAGACAAAAAGGTTAATCAATGGAATTTATTGGTTTGTTTGTGCAAACGTTGGAGTTTGAATGCCTATCGATTCCACATAAAAGAGGAAGACTAAGGGAGAAGTAAGGAATTCCACAATGTTGAGATTCTGGCAAAAAGAATTCAGCATGTAGTATTACACTTGCACAGATATGAAAATTAGAATGTTTGTGTGCTGGTTTACACTGCAATTAGATATTTTTCATTCATGTTATTTCACTTGAGAAAAAAAGATTCAGTCAACCCCAATTACTTAAAACTATCTCAAATTAGAATGTTCACAATTCCCACCATTAATATTTCATCGATTGAATCAAACAGATGCTGAGTATTAGTATTATTATTTCATTTCTTATTAAGATGAGAAAATATTAAAAAGAAAAGCCAAAGGGCAAAATCTATCTTTGGGCTCGAGAAAACCTGAGCTGCAAATTTCAGCAATTTATAAACTGCACATCTGAGTCATATCTGGCTTCACATGCCATATATGATTTTCACATGGTTGAGTTAACTACAGTTTGCAAGCAGGTTATAAGGCCAGCCTCATTTATTCAACACTGTGTTCCAGCTACCAACAATATTTAAAGGCCTCTGAATCTCACCTTTACCACACAACTCATCCCAATGCCAAATGTTCCTGTTTCAGATCACCCATGCCACTGCTTTGCTGCTATGTATATCCATCATAGCCACTAACCTGGCATGTGCTGCGGTCAGTCTCAGATCCCATTTAAAATCAATGGTACAAAAATTTGCATTCCATGGGAAAGTGATAAACCTCACACCATAATAAAAGCCTATGTTTCATTGGTACTGAGAAAAAATGCAATGTCATATGAAAATATTTTAATACTTTATTCATATTGAGTTAGAGATGAAAGTTACAGGTGAAATTCATCTCAAAATAGATTAATCATAATCATCAGGCCATTGTCTGTCAATTAATGAAAAGGAGCAGGTGGTTAGAATTCTTTCAAGTGGAAATTTTTGTCAAATGTCAAAACAATGTGTATTTTAAGAGCCAAAGCCATAAAAATCACAGAGGGAATTATGGTAACACAGGGTGACAGAACATTTTACATCAATTTTCATTGCATAATAATGCTTTCCACATTTGTAAAGAACTCATAATGTATTTGAACAAATGCTTAAGGTTGATCAATGTCAGAGTTGACTCGCCTTTAAAGTACAAATCCCGATGATAAATCATGGCATTAAAAGTGCATCTACATTCAACTACACCATCTAACTGTGACATTTGAACTGTGAAAACACTTTACACTTATTTTTCAAAACACTTTGTACTCTTTAGTAGACTTTCTCATTTCTTCACAAACTTGCAAACATGATGTGTGTTTAATGGGCTACAGACTCAGATGAAAATATTATGTCGAGGAACTCTGATTTTCATCATCAATTTAAAATGGGGAACCTGACATCAGCTGATGTAGGTGTGTATTTTGCAGATTAGTTATTCTGAAAGCATCAAAATGCTGGCGAAAATTGGTGTTGACGCAGAAATGTAAAGTCAAACATCCTCCAAAAACTAGATGGAAACTGCCTCAGCACACAGATGAAAGTTTAGTCTAAATTGACCCAGCGAAGGTAGAATTTTGAGTATGACTTTTGTGACAGTGGTCACTTGATTTGGCAGAAGTTTGGTAAATGGGAATCCATGGTCTTCTCACCTCTAACCTAATAAAGTCAGAGCTTGGAAGGTTCATGGCTAACTCTTCCCAGTCCAAGGTTCATTGAGGCCATTAAGTGGTAATTAATTCCTATTTAAGAATGTCACTGCACTAACTCTGGTATTCATCCAGTGGGAAAACAAAAAAAGTTGCTGGGTTGCTTTGTGGGCATCTATGAGGGTGCCTCTTTCAAAAGCATCTATTTGCCACAGAGAAGGGGCAATATGCTGAGAGACAACACCTGCCCTTGAGCCTTCCCTCAACCCCACGTAGAATCCCTTAATGCTATAACTCACTTTTGTCCTGGATCCCTCAACAAACATGAACCTTGGGTGGGTACATTTGCAGAAGCTACCATCACTCCTGTTGCTGTTGCTCAGCAATACACTAAAGGGATTGGGGCAATATTTTTATTCACCACCCCATGAGTCCCTCTTCCTGGAGAGGTTCTATCACTGTCCACTTAGATGCCTGATTGGGACTTAATTCTGCAAGCCTATCCCAAATGAAACAATACAGGGCTCTACTTGAATGTCCAGCAGTCTGGACAAACCTGATATCTCCATTAAATACCATCTGTAGTTTGCATTGCCGTATGAGTGAAGTTATCTTGAAATTTGCCTAGGACCCCTAAAGATAATTTGCAAAAACTCACGTATTGATTTGGCTAAGTTCAGTTGTATTCCACCAATAATATATTTATGAGACATATGACACAAGAAGTTTTATTGTCTGTAGAATATTTCCTGCCCCAGCCCAGCCTTATCCTTGTTGAAAATTGGAAAAAAAGAAATCAGTAAAGGTGCTGCTGTTACTGTCCCATCAATGTAAATGTAGGCAAAGCTGAAAATGAATTGTCCATGATGAATTGAAGGCACACCACAAGCATCAATAAAGCTGCCATCAACCCATCTATCTAAGTCCACCTACAAACCCCACATATTTCGCCTTGACACTTGACCATCATTCAAAATGTTTTACCATAATGTGCATTGCTCTTCTTGAATAAAAGGAAAACATTTTTAAGAAGTGTAATAGCACATTGCAGGTACATGAACGTCTTAGTACTGTTTTTATAGCTTTCCAGAGAGCATCTTTTAACATATAGATTTGGAACCACGGGCCAATGAGATAACCAAATTAAATATTCTATTTGTGAGGATCCAGAGATGAGCTAAAGCTTTGAGGCAGGGAGAAACCATTAATGCTGGAGGAAATCATGGTCCAGATATCTTGATGGCCAAACAATGGTTACAGCAGTGAAGACAAGAGATGCACATTTAGATGTTGCAAAAATCCAAATGCTGCTGATTCTGAGGGAACCATCCAGGAAAATGGAAACTCTGATTGGAATTTTATTTTCCCTTGAATTTTCCAAAAAGGTCTTGTAAAATTGAAGAATACATAACATTGAAACCCACTTAAGCTTAATAGTTATTAAGTTTTATAATACTTATTAAGCTGGCCTCTTTGATTAACTGCTGAGCAACCCCTCAACTATATTGCCTGATCTTTGACTCCCTTGGATTTGCTGATCCAACACACTATGTGCCAGGACTTGCCCCTCAAACTACCATCATACATCAGGCAAACAAACCCCACATTCAGAACCTACCCCAGATCCATTCCCTCCGGACATGCCAAATCTGCCTTCAATCCTGATCAAAACCCATCCTGGCCTAAATCAGCCAGAGCTGGCAGCTCCACCTGACTTTACCTGATTTTATCACCCCTCTCCATCCAGAACATAATCTGCTACACCTCCAATCCCGTCATGAGATGTGACCTGACCCACCACCAGCCTCCCTGTGACCTGACTGAACTGCTTCAGAACATCAACAGCCCCACAAGCTGACTCAAGCAGCCCACTGATATCACCCAAACTGACAGCCTTGTCCAACTTGACCCCATTGAACAGAAGACAATCTTCTGCCTATTACCCACCAACACACCCAGTGCCCTTCCTGAACAAAACCCCCACCTACCTTCTGCACATTCACCTACTTGGCGCTCTCACCCACCTGACACAATTACCCTTCACTCATCCACCACGCCCCCGCCCCTGTACTTACATTATGTTTCTCCCCTTTTATGCTGGGCATTTACAAGTAAGAACAGGGTTGAAATCAACCTTAAAAAGGAATTTTTGTGTCTTATCTGATACAGTCATCATTTTCACTTCTGTTTTCAAGAGTTTAACAATAGGAGCAATAATCTTCCATTTTGCAAAGTGACTCTCTCTGTCTCTCCCATTGTTGGTGGTATGGACCATTCTAATATGTTCCAAACTGGTCACTTGATGCTTTCTAAACATTTGTTACATTCTAAAATAATTCCAAATAATACTATGCCCAGATTGAGAACCATCAAAACAATGAAAGTGGACAGTCTCCTGGCATATAGTAAAAGAGAATATGAAAATTATTACAATTCAGTGAAATGTGCTTTTATGGCTTTCATCTGTTTCTTAACAAAATTCCAAAGCTTTAAAAACTATTCTTAGGTTAGCATTGTTTGCTACTGTAATCTCGTTCACTTAAGGCACTTTTGAGATAAAGAACAGTGGCACATTTTGCAGCAGTGAAAGTCTTTTCAGATTTGCACTTACAACAAATTGGTGGGACACAAGAGGAAGCACTCCTTTAGCCTTTATTGTTACAGTTTTATTTTTGATCCTGATATTGACGACAAAGAAGATATGCTTTTAAACAATATCATCTCTCGCTTTGATAAAATTTAAATCATTCCCTGTATGGATACATTAAGCCATTCGTCGCAGATATAAAACTATGTGGCAGAATACAAGGAATAGGTTTAAAAGATGATTTATTTCTTTCGCAAATGCATATCCCAAAATCCTAGTGATAGCATCCTCATTTGCTAATGTGCAGCATTGTTTGTCGCTCTCCACAAGTGTGCAAGGTGGTTGTGCTGAGACTCAGCAATGGGTGCTTGGCTGTACAGGGGCTTCAGTTTGTCCAAAGCCTTTGTAGTGAGGCCCACTTACACCATGGTAGTTCAAAGCCTGTCATTGGACAGATGTGTTTGTCTCAAGGGACTTGCTTCTCGTTTCTTGATCCAAACGAAAATTGTTCATAGATTCTGTTCAGGCAAGCCAAGGGATAGTGACATTCAAGGTGGCCACTTTACATATCCATTTTCACATTTTTCAATTCAAAAAACACTTCAAGTTTTGTAACACATTTAGCAGATGTTCTGTCCTTGTGGTTGACTTGAAATGGATCTTTGTAAGCCTACAAAAAGGGATACTGCGATTTAATTATTTTTGTCTCTTTTCTGTCTGTTAGGGTTTGCCTTCCTTCTCTGGTCCTAATGTATTTGCATATTTTTACATATTACTAACAGAAAAATCACCAGCCCTCTCAACAACTTAACCTGACAATGGAATGCATCCTTTGATTCAAAAATATTGAATTAACCATCTCAAAATTTAATTCCGACTGCTCAAATAAAAACCTAAAACCCCACCTGAGATATTTCATACTAATAATGCTTGTTCCACAGAGGTTAAGCTGTTAAGGGTACAGTGTTCTGCGTGAGGTGTTGGGGTTTTGAAAATTTGAATGTTTTCTTGATACAGCTGATATCCCAAACCATTACATGTGCTGATAACATCTTTAAAACTCACTCGTTTGAGTCAATCAGCTGTGGACAATTCTATTTTAAAGTGACTGTGTACACATTCTTGGCGTCTGAGTGCAAAGGCTTTAATTGAAACTCACTCAGATTCAATCCAAACTACAACAGGCTTTTTTTAATGAACCAGTCTTCTCAAAGAGTCTTTATTTTAACTGAACAAATTGATTTTGAAGACTCCAGAGTAATTTGTTGGGGACATGTCAAACGAAAGGTGCTGCATATTTTTGCAAAGTGAGTATTATTGTCTTTTGAAAACATATGGTTGAGTAAAAATGATTTAGATATCACAAGTCAGGCATTGATCTAAAAATGAGCTTCATGTCAAGCAATGTCATATCTTCCACAGTCTTCCTTTCCCATTGTACATAAGACTCCCTCTGAAAGAACACATATCTCCTTTTATTCCACCCTTCATACATTTTGAATAGTAATGCTATCAATTGTATTTTCAATCCCTAATTTGTAAGTTTGAAGCAAGTGGATCAATAGAATGCTCAAAAATACAATTATTTTTCTGAATTACTTTACAAAACAACTAAGGTTTTGTTTTTACATATAGGATGTTTCAAATAACTGTTATCAACTGTGTTTTAAGGGATTGCTGCATATCTGGTTTATATCTATATGATAACTTGTTTTCTTATTTTGAAGATATTAGTTATTATTGTAGATTAACCATTTGAACAAACTGATCATCTCTAACTAATTTATATTCTTCTCTGGTTGAAAGTTGCTGATGTTTTGTGGAAAATTATTTATACACGACTTTTGATAAGTGTGCTTTAACTAAATTCAGATATTGGTACAATGTGCGTTATAATCAGATCAACATCTATTTAGCATTTGTTATTTCAATCGTTGCTTTCATTTGATTTGCCAAATGTTTCGTGAATTGTTCTATTGTCCAACACCATGTGCTTTAAGATATGCCTTTGCTGGAGTGATATTGTCTTTTGGACAGTATCTACACTGAACAATGAGGGAGAAACATGATCAGAAATGCTTGTAGAAAAGGATAAATTGACTCACTTTATGTGTCTTTGTCTCAGAAAACCAAAAACATTATTTGACCTAATTTTATTTTAAGAAGGGTTTCTATAACTGGCTACTACAAAAATTGGCAACAGTCTTGGTCTGGAATGAAAGATGATGTCTCTCCGTCCCATCAGCAAGCCTGGTGTGTATTATCTCAAGTATGGCAGCAGCTCAATATGATGCATGAAGCAACAGCTGCACAGGGTATAACAGAATAATTAAAAGCATAATTATTCTTATGGACCAGTGAAAGCCAGACATCATATTACAATAATATGCATTGTGTCAGTTAGACAGTAACAAAATCATGATGCCATCAGTGCTTTGCTTTTGCTTGTGTGACATTGATTTTGCGATGCAATTGATGGTTTAGTGATAATACATGTTATGAATGAAGGAATGTTTCTTATGACCCATCATCTTCCCTGATGCTGTGCCTATAGATTTTGAGAAAATTGTGCATATCTTTAAGGGTCTTAATTAACTGAATTTAGGGATCAAATCTTGACTGGTGAAAATATGTACCCTGCAAAACAACATAAGCACTTCAGATAGCAAAAAGCTCTGAACATAAAGCAGGATTTTAGGTATCACTAGGGTTCCAGCTCTTTTGGTGAAAACATCTTAGATCATCCCCCCTGTCCAGCACATTGCCATGCAGCAATTTAATATTTGGTGTCTTAAATGGGTGAGATGAGAACTCCACACCCTTGGAGGAATCCTGCCTCCAATCAAATGAGTTGGCGGGTGGTGAGGTTGGTGCTGTTTGGTCCTAGAGGCCTAGGAGCAGTGGCAACCCATCGAATTCTCTATTTACTATCAGCCTATTAAACAATGGAAGGGAGCTGGGATGCAAAGACTTTGTTCCAGTTGTACGTGTACTTTTCTTTTACCATGAACTAAAAGAAGGCAGTATAGACAACTATCATTCATAGCTAACTAAAAGACATAGCATTCTAAGGCTAATGAATCATGTTAATTTGTCATATGTAGGGCATTTTCATTTTCTTAGGAACCAGATAAGTATCTCATACAATATCAGAATACAGGGGCAGCAGGGTCAGGTATGGCAATGTCATTTATATGTGGGTGATATTGTGAAAGTGGTAATATCAGCAACTTCAGTAAAAGAAAATCAGGAAAGAATTAGAGAATGAATAGCCAAATCAATATTGCCTATTTTACATTATTAATCAATGTCAAATTACCCCCTGTTAAGATATTGCTAATTTTTCTCATTGATGTAACATTGCAAAGGCTATAGATCAAATTTTATATGAATGAAAGTTGGTGATAAATGTTATTTATGCCCAACACTCAAGTGAACATTGTGTCTACCAATACATTGTGATAATCCAACTAAATCGTTTTGCATACAAGACCATAAGACACAGGAGTAGAAGTAGACCATTGAGGCCATTGAGACTGCTCTGCCACTCAAATGAGATCATGGCTGATCTGATAATCCTCAAGTCCACTTTCTGATATCTCTCAGAATGTTTTTACAGAGACACACACACAGCTTTTCCAGAGTGCCAAACAAATGTTACCTCATGACCAAAGCACAAGTTGTCATGCAAAGTAGCAGGGGTGAATTTTCCTGGCTAATCTCTGATAGACAGGTACAGGATAACTCAAATATATTGACCCTAAAACTAGCCCAATAGGCCCGAGTTAAGTGTTCCAGGCCATTAATATGATCTGATCAGATTTCCTAGCAGGCTGTTACACTGAGCAACAGATGTGAAAAGAGGACCTTACAAGGCCTCTGTTTGTGGTCTTGGTTTCTTCTCATGGGCCATCTAATTGCCATTGAAGAACAGCAGAAAGCCTCCTGTCAAAAATATGATTGGACTCTGAAAACAGATAAGCCCATTAATAAGATCTTAGATTCATGGGAGATAGTGAGGACTGCAGATGCTGGAGATCAGAGTCAAAACGTGTGGTGCTGGAAAAGTACAGCTGGTCATAGGGACAGGTTCCTTTGCCTCCTTCCATGAGATGGCTCAGATGATGTGGTATGCAACACCTGGGACTGGTTGGAGTAACTTGAGTAAGCTTCCAGGAACTCCCTTTAATTCTGGAGGGATATATGGGTGCAGCCTTAAATTCCTTTAACAGCCAGTACTTTGTGCCACTTACATCAGACACAGAAGTACACAAATGTAGCAAGGCGCTACCACTTTTTCATAGTAATTCTCCTCATTTGTTAAAGGCTTCTCTAGCACCCAGTCTACATGCCAACTTTTTAACCATTTCCATCTTTTATTGGAGCAGGCAAGATGCATAAAGTTACTGCATTATAAATGAGGCATGCTGCACCGAATGCCAAAATAAATTGATCCCTGACACAAAATGCTTGTGGGAGTTTTAATTACTGTAAAATTAATGCTCTCCAAGAGGCTCCAAGGGATTCCTTATGCAAGATCAACATGTTAAGTATGTCCCAGACCTTGTTCACAATACATACACTTTCAATGGGCAACTTGTTTGTGTGGCTGGCTTATTGCTGATTCTCTGTCATTAAGGTTGAAGCTGCAGGTCTCCTGTCTCTAGCTCCCGAAGATCATATAGCACTGAAGAAGCCATTCAGACACCAGTGCCTATGGCTCACGGAGTTGCTGACACATCCATCAAAATGAGATACCTGTCTGCCCACACATTTATCAATTCCTTGAAACAGCATGATAGTCATTTTTCTTGAGTGGAGTAACTTATTTGTTTTGTAGTTGCAAATCAGGTGAAAGAATCTTTTAAAACTTCATTAAGGCTGAATTTCTGTTGAGTGTTCCCCTAATCAATGGCCATAACTTAAAGGAACTTCTAACAAATCCCTGACCAACATCTATGATTTATCTCATTTTCCTTCTGAGTGGTATGCTGGTGTGTAGATGGTATATTTGCTTTTGACTGCCCAAGTTGTTGAATTCTTAGTCTTTTTGATATAAGGAGTAAGTTGATTTCCCAATAAGAAGGAGTCATCCTTGGGTGTTAACATGTCTAACTTGGAAAGACTGTGAAGTTGATGAAAAACAATATCAAGTACAGATATAAAGGTGAATATTATGATAAGTAGAGTGCAGTAAATTATACAAGTTAAAAACAAGTTAACAAATATGTTCACCTATAAGGCATTAAATTGTAGTATAAATTATCAAGGAAAGTCAATGGAGGAGGTGTCTTAAATTGTTTCAAGAGGCAAGTGGATGCTTTTTCGGGACAGTTGATAGATAAATGCAGTTTAACAGTGAAAAGGGTTTATTCTGTAAATAATCTGGAAAAAGTAAATTTGTTTCCTTTTTATAAAGTATATATATATACTACTGTAATGCTGTATTGCATATTGTGTTATACATGGCTCAAACATTGGTGTGGGAGAAACAGGTTCGAATTTTTGGGGCATGGGCATCAGAACTGGGGAAAGAAGGAGTTTTTCTGATGGGACGGGCTCTACATAAACCATCCTGGGACCAGATTTCTGGCAATTCCAAATAAGGGGACAGCTATGAAAAGGGAAATGCAGTCAATGCAGGACTGAGGGCGTTGTACGTAGATGCGCGCAGAATACAAAACAAGGTAAGTGAGCTTGTAGCACAGATTATAATTAACAGATATGATGCTGTGGGTATCACAGAAACGTGGTTGCAAGAGGGTTGGGACTGGGAACTAAATATCCAAGGATACATATCCTATCAAAAGGACAGGTAAAAAGGCAAGGGGGCCAGTGTTGCTTGTTAGTAAGAAATGGAATTGGTATTCAGAATTGATACAGAGTCAGAAGGCATAAAATCTGTGTGAGTACAATTGAGGAAGCACAAAAGACAAAAGATCCTGATGGGAGTTACGTAAAGACCTGCAAGCAGTAGTCAGGATGTGGGGAAGAAAATAAATCTGGAGATAGAAAAGGCATGTAAGAGAGGCACGATTACAATAATCATGGGGGACTTCAACGTGCAGGTAGACTGGGAAAATTAGGTTGATAGCAGATCTCAAGAAAAGGAATTTACAGAATGTCTACATGATGGTTCTTTTGGAGCAGCTTGTGGCAGAGCCCACTAGGGCACAGGCAATCTGGATTTGGTGATGTGTAATGAGACAGACTTGATTAGGGAGCTTAAGGTGAAGGAACCCTTACAGGCCAGTGACTACAAATGCCTTGAAATAACAACGCCTCGAAAGCTAATTTAGATACATAGAGCAGCTTTCAGAATACACTGTATTCTGGCATCCACATAAAACTGGATGTAATAGAAAGTTATGATTCTTTGACATACAAACTCTAGAATCCATAGAAGAAGCCAAAACAGAGGTGTTTCATGATAAATGTTTGCTCTTTTCTGAACTATACTTTTCACACTGATTCATTGAAATGTTGATTAATATTATTATAGATTTCGGATAACTCTTCACTTTGTTTAAGACTAGCAGTAAACAGAATTTTTTGTGTAAATTAAGACTAATTTTAAGACTAATTATAAAATTAGATGAGAGATTATTTCCTTGGGTGTGTGTCTTGTGCTGAAGCCCAGAACAAAACACCAAGAAAAGAATCAAAGGTGCCCCCATGGGCTATAGAGTAAGAAAAACAGTTTATTAACCATTTTTGTTATATATATAAACTAACTCATTATCATTTCATCACATGCTTGCATTGAAAATTTTTCTCAAGGTATGCATTTACTTTATTTTTATCTATTCAGTCATCTCGTACATCTTTACACAATTGTTCTGTTATTTTTTAAATGCAAAATTAGCTCATTGCATTGACAAAAGTGTCATCATCCAGGCATTACTGTTTATTTCTCAGTAATGTCTACATTCTTTCATTTGAAGATTATCTGAATGCCAGAATATATTCAGTTAGCTCGTTCAGTGAGGCAACACTTCCCATCAAGAGTCTCATTATTGTTAGGGCAGAGCAAAGGCTTGTTTCATGATAAAATATATGTTATGGAAATCTAGCTTTTATTGCTTTGCTTGTTGGTATATAGACTTCCTAAATCTAGCTAAAATGTGTGGTAATGTACAAGGATTGCTAACCCATCTGGTTTAGAAGTAAACATTATTACTCAATCATATCTCTTTGAGCCACAGATTCAGCTCGACTTGAAAATCCCAAGTTTGTTCCCTATGGGCATTGATGAACATAATAGTAAAGGGCTATCTTACTGAATTAGTAAAGCAGAGGCTTGGAATAAAGATATAGCAACAGGGAACTGGGGAATTTGAATTCAGATCATTGAATAAATCTGGAGTAAAAAGTTATTATTGCTACTGGTGACACCAGATCAGCAACAATATATGCATCTCTTACCTTTGAAATGTTGTAACCAGCCCCTCAGTTATGTCAAACCCTCTACCTAATCAGAATAAAGTCAGACTGACCACTTGACATCAATCTATGGACCAGATAGTACAAAGATACATGCAGCTGTATCAACTCGCACTCACTTAACAGCTGGGAGCATAAACTAAAATAGGCAGAGCTTCCCCACAAAATGGTCAAGGGAAAGTATGACATTATCATACTTATTGGATCAGCCCATTCAGGCAATAGCCCCAACACCTTCCCTGAAGAACCATCAGGAGCTATTAGGGTCACAGCGGTATGCCGCAAGGAGGAACTAATCATGGGAATCATCAACATTAACTCAGAGCCCCATGAATTATCATGGCATTAGACCTAACATTGGCAAGAAAGCTACTTTGTTGCAGCTGGTGAGTCAAGTCCTGATTAGATTCGCTACAGTGTGGAAACAGGCCCTTCAGCCTAATAAGTCCACACCCACTCTCCAATGAGCAACCCACTCCTCTACATTTACCCCTGACTAATAAACCTAACACTACAGGCAATTTAGCATGGCCCAATCACCTAACCTGCAAATCTTTGAACTGTGGGAGAAAACCAGAGCACCCAGAGGAAACCCACGCAGACACGGGGAGAATGTGCAAACTCCACACAGATAGTTGCTTGAGGTGGGAATTGAACCCGGGTCCCTGTGAGGCAGCAGTGCTAACCACTGAGCCACCATCCTCTTCAAGTTCCCTAGCACTTGAAAGAAGGACTGGGCATAGCAAGAACACAGAATAACTTCTAGGTAGAGGTCTACAACATTTATCACCAAGGATGGCTAGTTAGCACCACAACTGACTGAGCTACTGAAGATCCTGAAGAGATCTGGAGAGATTTCTGCAGATGCAAGAGATTCAATACAAGAAGAAAAAATACTTGACCTCATTATCACCAGCATACTCAAAGGTGGGAGTTTACAGGATGCAATAAGTCTCAAAAGAACGACACCACAATCTGTAACTTTGTGGCCCGACGTGTTCCTCATTCTACTGTTATCAAGTCAGGAGATTAAACCCTGTTCAATGAGGAGTGTAGACAGTCATACCAGAAGTAACATCAGATATGCCTAAGGATGTGTAACCAGTCTGTCGAAGCTACTACACAGGATTACATCCCTGTTAAATACCAAAGCAGTTCATGTTGCTAGATCATTGTTCCAGGCTTCTGGATTACTAGTGCAATAATATAACCACTATAGACATTGAAGTGATCCTGCAAGCAACAGAGAAGTTTAAAGCTGTAATTGTGCCTCATCATTTTATAAATGATGGTGGTCAATTAAACAACTAAATGGAGGAGGAAGCTGCAAGAGCATCCCTATCCTCAACATTTGCAAAGAGAAGCTTTCAAGTGCAAAAGAAAAGATAGAAAAATTTGCAACATTGTGCAGCATGTTCATTTCAACTTTTCAGCAACCAGCTAGCACTAGCCAAAAACTTATTTGGCTGGACACAAAACAAAAAGAATTGATGTGTGTGGATATTACCACAAAATGCTAGCCTGTGGTGCTTAAAACCAACATCTGTTTCTTAAAGGGGATGTTCATTGTGCCTGAAACCAATGACACTGACATAAGGACATGCAAACATATGAATTAAGAACAGGGTCAGCCATTTGACCCCTTCGCCTGCTCTGTCATTCAATATGATCATGACTGATTGGATTACTCTACCTCCCCTTGATTACCTTGCACTTGCTTGCTTATTAAGAATCTTTGTACCTCTGCCTTAAAAATATTCAAGAACTCTGGAACGAGTGGTCACTGCTTCAAAATAAGGAGTCATCCATTTACATTTTTTAAAATTCTCACAGAAGGATTTGAGTCTTTGGAATTCTTCTACAAAAGTTGATGTAAACAGAGTCCTTGAATATTTCTCATTAGAGGAAGCATCCTGATCTGGGAGAAATTGACGGATAGCAGAACATGGAAAAGAATGAGATCAAAGTTTCCAAATGCTGCAAAAGTGATGGTGGAGGGGAGAGTTGGTAAGGTAGAAAGACATCTTGTATCTGCAGGAGACCTTCCAGACATACACTTAACCAAAATTAGTACAAGATGATGAAGGGCTTTTGCCCGAAATGTTGATTTTCCTGCTCCTGAGATGCTGCCTGACCTGCTATGCTTTTCCAGCACCACCCTCATCTTGACTCTAATCTCCAGCATCTGCAGTACCCACTTCCGCCTATAATTAGTACGAGCCCAAAGAATCCAAATGCAGTGTTGCAAGAAACTCAATAATCTCATGATTGGCAAATGAGGCTTCCAATATAAGTTCCTAACAGTTGCATAAGTGTACACTCACTGTTCAATTTATTACTGCCCCATCACCTGTACTAAGAATGTCATCAATCAGTTTTCTTGTCTGAGATTTGTACACTCTTCATATTACTCAAAGCTGTTGCATGTCTCACAGCTTGCACACACTGCCAGCTACTCAATATCACCCAAATAAATTTCATGATAATCACTCATGTTAATTTTACATGGATTTTTAATTCTATTCGGGTGATGAGCACTATTTAGAGATTCACTTGCACGTGTGTATAAGAACAGACTGCAACTGTGATTGTTGGATTAAAGGTGCATAATATCTCTGTAAACAAACGCTTGCAGTTGTATGAAGATTAAGCTCCGATTCTATCTTTTGCTGCCTGGTTATATGGAGATGTAACAACTAACACACTTCCCTCTTGATTAGATTAGATTTCCTACAGTGTAGAAACAGACCATTTGGCCCAATGTAAATCATCTTTCATGTAAATCAAAGTGAGCATAACTAAAGGCAGCAAGAGCTGAATAGGAGAAAAGCCAGGGACAAGATTATATGCACACGAATGTCCTAACACCCATTGTAGAGACAGTCTTTATGAGGATATCATTTGGTGAGACAAGAGCCCATATCCAGAGGTGGGGCTGAATCCATCAGGGTGATGGTATCCTCATAGTTAATCCCACCTTCTAAGTTCCCATTTATTCCTCATCCCACATTCTCCTGATCTATAAACTGCAAATGGTGTAACCATGGATCTTGTGCCTATTCACCCTTCCCAATCCCTAACTTGCTTACCTGCTACCTCAAGCTGTCTCACATCTCAGTGCCGAAAAGTGTGGCACTGGAAAAGCACAGCAGGTTAGGCAGCATCCGTGGAGCAGGAGAGTCGATGTTTCGGGCATAAGCCCTTCGTCAGAAATGCTCAGCACCACAACATATATTTTTTCTAGTAGCTCTTCAGATATTCAAGATGTGCAGAGTGCAGAGGAACAGCATGAAGAAAGCAATGATGAAAATTCACTGTCACTCAATTTCACTCATGCAGCCATCAGCTCAGATATTAACAATTGATATAATTCACTAAGGCTCTTCCAACAGCACCTTTGAAATCCACAGTCTCTACCACCCAGGACAAAGACAGCAGATGTATAGGAACACCGTCCCATGTAAACTATACACCATCCTGTCATAAACCATATCATCATACCTTCACTGTCACTGCAGGAAAATGCTAGAACTACCTTCCTAACAGAATTGTGGGTGCACCTACACAACGTAGACTACAGTAGTTGAGGAAGGCAGTTCAACACAATTCTGGGAAGCTGATGGTGTAATGATAATGTCATTGCATGAGTCATCCACAGGTCCTTTCCATGGACAAGGGTTCAACTATCACTACGAATATCATTCTGAGCTACCATCTGAAATAGCATAGCAAACCACCAACTTCAAGGGCAGTTAGGGGTGGGCAATGCTCACATCCCATGAAAGATTTTTATTTAAATTTGGGATGGGTAACAAGTGCATAGTTTAGAGGACAGCATTAAAGTTGGATCTGCTTACCCTTGTGGGTGGGTCCAGAAGTAAGGACACTTCTTTGTTATGTGGTCAAAGATGAAGAAAATGCTTTTCACTCAAGACCCTGCATAACTTTGGAACTCTCTGTCCCATGAGGAGGTGGAGGTGAGGTCATTGAACACTTTAAGGCACAGGTGGATTCTAGTTAAACAGAGAATCAAATATCATTTGGGGTAAATGGGTATGTGTAAACTGGAGCACAAACAGATCAGCCACAATCTTATTGAATGAATGAAGTAGGCTTGAAGGGCTGAATAGGTTACCTATGCCCCTAATTTGTACGTTCACAGGAACCAGCTTACTGGTTAGTAAGGTCACTCAGGTACTCTGTTACACAGGAGTCCAGTGCACGTAGCTTTGTAAAGAACATGGAACCCATGTTTTCCAACGTGATTAACTCGATGTGAACACTGAACCCAGTCATGATGCAGTATTTGGTGATCAATATTACAGCTTTCATTGCAGCACAAGCTGAAGCCATCATTGCTGTTGATTATTTTGGAGTTTGCGGAGTATCTCAACTGTCCTTCACTTGAGGTGCTACCCCAGCGGCATAGCAGAGATTCCATGGAATGCAAACTGGCTGACCTCTACCAGGAGGATGAACAGCAAGAGAATACTACTACGGATGTATATCAATATCCTGAAGCTGACCGTTAAATTAGACCAGCCACTGTGGCTCCAAGGGCATGCCAGACGCTGGGAATTCTGCAGTGAGGAACTCACCCCATGATTCCCCAAAACCTGTCAACTATCCACAAGTGTGACTGAATGCTCTCCACTTGCCTGCATGAGTGTAGCTCCAACTAGACTCAAAGCTCTCACATCAAACATGAATGAGAAGCCCACTTGTTTAGCACCTCATCTACCACCTTCAACATTAAAAATCACACAACACCAGGTTATAGTACAACAGATTTATTTGAAAGCACTCGCTTTTGGAGCGCTGCTCCATCATCAGGTGGTTGTGAGTACTCCACAGCCACCTGATGAAGGAGCAGCATTCAAAAAGCTAGTGCTTTCAAATAAATCTGTTGTACTGTAACCTGGTGTTGTGTGATTTTTTTTAACTTTGTACACCCCAGTCCAACACCGGCACCTCCAAATCATGACCTTCAACATTAATTTCCTCCTCCACTACCAACACACATCCACCGTCTAAACCTGCATACTTTACCAGCTGCAATAGCAAGAGCAGTGTATGCAGAGCATCACCACCATCAATAAGTTTTTTCTCCAAAGGGCAGACCATCCTGATTTGAAACTATATTGCCATTCATTCACCGATGCTCAGTCAAAATCCCTGGAATCCATTCCTTAACAGGGCTGTTGTTGTACCTATTCCATGTGGACTGCTGCTCTTCAAAAAAAGCAACTACTCACCACCTTATCAAGTACAGTTAGGGATGAGTGAGAAATGCTGGCCATGCCAATAAAGCTCACAACCCATAAAAGGATAAATTAAAAATGGAAATAGCCCAGACACTGTTAATATAAGTGATATGAAAAACATGATCTTCTAACCAGCTCTGCTACTTTTCTTGCTGTTGTCTGAGAGCCAAACAGCTGCTTCTGCTGCTGACATTGTAGAGAATGCAACCAACCTTTCCAGACCCCAGAGTGCTCAAAGTCATCCTCCAAAGCAATCAGCAGCCTCCCTGCCGTGTACAGTGCAGCCTTCCCCTCACCATGCTGGATAGCCCTCCCTGGAATCACGAGGTCAAGCAAAAATACACCAGAAGACAAGCATGAAGAGGGTTGAACAGTGGTGATTAGTTGACTTTTGCATGCAGTATTAAATGGTTTGACTTGTAAACTTGGCTCAGAATATTCAATCTGTTGTCATTTTTGCTTTTGCTTTGTATCAAGTAGACTCTGATGCTGGGGTTACAGAGGAAAGGCAATATCTTGGACTTTTGGTGAATGGGGAATTGAGCTTACAATTACTGGTCTCAATCAATTCTTGGGTAAGTTCATCATGAATACAGTATCTGGAAGGAAGTGTCAGTTTGCCTCCTTTCCTCTTCTATCTTTTTCTCCCCCTCTCACTCACATTCCTTCTCTTCAGCTATATCCATACAGTTGATGACAAGATCTGCCCTCTCACAATGGTGAACTTTGTGCTACATGCATCAGACCATGATCAATTTTGCAAATATTCCAGGGATCCTTCAGAGAGATCCAGGCAGTGGACATGTTATTTCAACATATTAGTGGGCTACACTATTAAACTTTGCATGGCTGCCCGGTTTTTAAGATACACATGCTGCGTGTGTGTATAGTTGGCATGCTGGAGCTATCGGCCTTGTGGACTGCGGATAGCTTTGTCACCCAGCAGTCACTTTTTATTTGCTGTGGTTGCTCAAATATAGCTGGCACAGTGAATTCTGGCAGAGGAAGGCATGACGGCTGCTGCCAAGGTACCAGATGTTGACCTGCGTGATGCATTGTTCACACACTAGCTAGACTTTGAGGGACTGGAATCTCTTTCAATTCCAGTATAGAACAGAATTGTTCATGGTCCCAAATCAATGTGCAATTGATTGTATCCTAGCCCATGGGGAAATCTCTATTGCTAATAAAGTTACTTGCTCACTTTGCCTTCTACATTCTGAATGATGTATGGTTAGTTCTCATTGAGTAGAGTCTTGGTGACCTCTCAGATAAACACTGGATAGCAAACTATGAGATGTTGCTAATCTTTCCAGCTCCAGTCTCAAAGGAGCCAGATACACAAAACTACATTGCCACTTTAGCCTTCACAGTCATTGAAATATGTGGATTATGCCCAGCTCTGAGGTTGGAACTATGGCTATAACATGCAGCAGATTTCAGTAAGGATATCCCAGCTGAAGAGAAAAAGTCTTATATATTCCTTTTTTGCTAAGTTTCAAGTAAATTCAGCCTCTGTTGTTTGCTCCCCCACCGCCCCCCCCCCCCCCCCCATCTCCTACTGAAACACCTTCACTTCACTTCTCTGTCTGCTTCTAACAGCTTATCCTGCTCTGTGGACCATCTGTTCATTCTCTGAGCCATGTTGTACTCCACAGAAAATATATTTAATGGACTCATACCAGGAACCAATTAGTTTGCGCAGAAACATTGTTGTTAGCAGAGGCTGCTTCAGCACTTTTACACCACTATCTGTAGAGTGCTAAAACTTGAAAGGACAACGGAAAACCACAAACTTGGAGAATCAAAGAAACAGCTAGAAGACATCAGCAACTGCCAATCATTAATTAGATGAAGGCCCCTTTAACCAGTACTGATTGGAGTTCCTCATTGCTGCTGAAAACGTGTTCACTGTGCCAGGATCAGAAATACTGTTAGCTGGAGTGCAGAGCTCCAAAGTGGTGCCAAGTCAGAATTATATGTTGATTTATGTCATCGTCTGCCTGCTCTACTGACTTCAGGCAACCATTTACTGAGTGCACTAATGCCCACACTAATATGATATCCAGAGTACATTTCCCCAATCAAAAGTGCAAGCAAAGTGTGCATGATACGACTATATGACTATGGAGCTCTGAGCATATTCCTCGCAGCCAAACAAGGGTGGAAACTGTCTTCAATTCTTTTTACCTTCAGATGTGAAAAAGTGCCTGATTAAACTCAAAACTCTATTTCTCTTTCTACAGATGCTGCCAGACCTGCTGGGTTTCTCCAGCACTTTGGTTTTATTTCCCATTTCTTATCTACTAAGGATCTTCAGTCTTGATAGACCTTCTTCCACAAACAATTAGTTACCAATCCTAAACTAACAGGATACGAATATTTACTCTACCCGTTCTTATTATTATTTTCTTCTGCACAACATTCTTTTCAGAGTTCAGCTGTATTCTTCTTTAGCCCTTTTTTTATTGTAATTCCCAGCTTAACCATTTATTTGACCCTGAAATGCTAAACACTTGACGAGAAACTAATCAATAATCCTTTCTAACCTTCAAATTTACATCCGTCAGTATTTCCTTTTGCATTTAATTTTTATTAAGCATATACATTAAATTAA
Source organism: Chiloscyllium punctatum (assembly GCF_047496795.1). Taxonomy (NCBI): domain Eukaryota; kingdom Metazoa; phylum Chordata; class Chondrichthyes; order Orectolobiformes; family Hemiscylliidae; genus Chiloscyllium; species Chiloscyllium punctatum. The sequence continues at coordinate 56,543,923 of NC_092763.1, read as the reverse complement.
ATATCTGCCCTCTGAATTGAAACTCAGCTCCTGTCAACATTTTTTTTGCTAACTGCAAATAAATGGGGAGCAAACCTTCTTTAACATTTGGAAATTGATTATTCAGCCAGCCTGTTACTTTTCCAAAATGTTATTCAATAAATACTTTTCACTTTTCCCTCAAGTCCTGCACAACAGATGACAGAAATAATTTTCATTTGAACATTTTGCAAAATGCATTGATTATTTGGAATATGTAATTAAAATAAACCATAAGAAAGCATATGATATACTTACCTTTACCAGCTAAGGCATAGAGTTTAAGGACAGGGAGGCTACGCTTGAACTGTGTAAAATATTGGTTAGGATACAGCTGGAGTATTGTCTGCAGTTCTAGAATCCACGTATTAGTAGGGATGTGATTACACTGGAGAGGGTGCAGGCGAGAGTTGCCTCGACTGGAGAGTTTCAGTCATGAAGAGAGATCGGACTGACTGGGGTTATTTTCCTTAGAGAAGACTGAGAGGCATGAAATTATGAGAGACATAGATAGTGTAGACATGAAGAAACATTTCCAGTTAATGAAAGGGACCGGGACATAGATTTAAGTTAAGGGACAGAAGGGGTGATGGGAATCTGAAACTCACTGCCTGCAAGAATGCAAGAGGCAGAAACCCTCATGAATAAGAAATGTTTGGAAGGATATAGGCCAAGTGCAGGCAGCTGGAATTAGTTTAGTTTGAGATTATGGTCGGCATGGACTGATTGGACTGAAAGGTCTGTTTCCATGCTGTATGACACAATGATTCTATAATTATTTAGATGTGCATTTGCAATGTCAAGGCATACAAGGGTTTAGGCCAAATGCTGGAAAATGGAATTAGATTAATTAGGTGGTTGTTTTTGACTGGAGCCGACACAATTGGTCTAAGGGCCCTTTTCTGTGTTGTTGATCTTTGTGATCCCATCTCACAGTTTTATATTGTTCAATAGTTTTAACAGACTGTCAATATTTCTCAATATTTAGTAAAGAAAAATAAATTGGTTGTATAGTCATACGTTAATTTATGTCTCCAAATTAGAGTGTTGCCATGCTGTGATGTTCACTGTGTAAAGGTTTGACCACATCTTCAATGTTATGTTCCTCCCTTTATTTCCAACAGTTGAGTTGATTTTCAGTCAGGTTCTTTGCAATATCCCTTCAATCCCATGTTATCATCTGCTGCAATGAAAAGAGACAGTAGTAATATCTTAAGAATAATATATTTACTGCCAACATTAAGAAATGTGACTTTGAACAGGCTCAATGAAGTTGCATAAATGTATTAAGAGATTCATTAACTTCCAAGTGAGTTTAAAGTTTTTTTGTTTTTATTGCTCTAATTGCCATAAATAAATGGTTACATACATTAAATTCAATCTCAATTACTTTGCCTTCTAAAATGAATATGACCATAATTAAACCACAGACCTTTCATTTTATGTTTAGATCCCTCTCTGGACGAATTGTTGGAGGCGTCTGGTGGTTCTTCACTTTGATTATAATCTCATCATACACTGCCAACCTTGCTGCTTTTCTCACAGTGGAGAGAATGGTTTCTCCAATAGAAAGTGCAGAGGATCTTGCAAAACAAACGGAAATTGCCTATGGAACATTGGATTCAGGTTCTACCAAAGAATTTTTTCGAGTAAGTGCATTTCTTAGATGTTTTCAATTGTCACTGCCATCTGTAGTGTAATTTTCTTATATAAAGGAATAATTGTTTTGTGTAATGAGGTATCCAGCTGTTAATCTGTTGGGAAGATACAATGATCTCACTTTGATGAAAGCAAAATTTGGGTCAATTTTACTTAATGCTGCCGATTTGTTACCTTTCTCAAACATCTGCTAAGGTTAAGTACAATCAATAATGTAGTTTACAGTTTGGAATTCCTGTCACACTGAGCGGCTGATTCTAAGAAACAGTTCGCTTTGTAAATAAGATGGTTTTACAAGAAAGCACCAGCTCTGAACATCTAGATTTGACAGTGCTGTTTTCACACACCCTCAATGTAGCGTTTGAAGTTTAGTAGAACAGCTCAGAGTTCATAGATTCTTTTATTTTAGATTAATAGAATATGTAAAAGCAGTATTGATGCAAAAGTAAGAACAAATTTGCCTTTCCTTCGGATGAGATGACAGCTGATGAAAGATTTTAATTTTCCTGCAGCATTATATCAACAGCATTTACAGCTATAATAAAAGCAAAATCTGGATTATATCAACAATATTTATTAATAGCACTGCCTCGATGTACTGGACAGAATGTGAGCAGACTTTCCTCTGCTTTCACTTTGATCTGACTTGTCAGGTCTGGTGCTAGCTTGCCATTTGATTTTTGAGGTAATAAATTGTATGGTAAATAACAACATGTGAGGACTCAGGAATTTCAGTGTAGTATCATGCAAATGAGGATGCTGAATGGCTACTCATTTTATGCTAATCTGCCTGGAGTACTTCCCAAATTCCATAATAATGGCTCTGAGGCTACTGAATGGCTTCAGCATGTATAATGTTTCTCTGACATGCTGATTCTTCTGACATGCTGATATCTCGGTTAAACAACTACTTAATAGTCCAAGCATTTTCCCAACTTCTGTATTACAGCTTCTCAGTTTTTGGGTTTTCATCACCCGGTGAAGATGAGTATTGGGTTACAAAACATCGAAATTAGGCATTTTTTGCTAGTCAAACAGTTTTCATTGCCTTCTTGATGCCTCCATAAGTTTTTATGTGGCCTTTTGGTACTCAGAGTGTGGGTGCATGTCTGGAATGAGCTGCTGGAGAAGGTGGTGGAAGCTGATATAATTACAACATTTTAAAGGTATCTGGATCAGTATATGAATAGAAAGGGATTAGAGGGATAAGGAGCTAAAAGCCGGCAAATGGGACTAGATTAATTTAGGAGATCTGGCCGGCATGGTCAAGTTGGAACAAAGGGTCTGTTTTCATGCTATACATCTCTATAACTCTAGCTTGGGAAGTCGTTAGGTACAAGATAAAAACAGACAAGTGCCTTTTCCAAAGTCAGGATCTCAATTGTGAGGATCACAGGAGCATTCTAAACATTTTCATCTCGAGGGACTTAGACAGTGCCCAATGGTGAAAACGGGAATTACTGATAGAACATTTAGATTTCCCACTTTAACTCTATATTTGTAGTCTCCAAAGGTTTCTGTCCATTTCACAGCTGTAATAATGCAAACATTGAAAGTTTAACCATTATTACAACCTCCAAATCTGGGCTAACAAGTTTGAGAAGGCAAAGCATTTTAGTGTTATTGGCAACTGAAAACAGACAGTCATTGCTCCAAGAAGCAATGTTCCTGGGAGTACTGCATTATTTGAGGATTCTGACCTTGTAAGGCAGGTTTTCAAAAATAGATTGCTGTCTGAACTGAACAGAAGTACTTACAAATAACTTGTATTTGCGCAAAATACCCTGCAAGATCTGTCAAGCCAGTCCACTTGCCAGATTTATACATTACGAATGAACAGTTATCTGCACTGCAATCTTGTGGAACACTTGACAGTTTCTGTGTCATCTATAGAAGTGGCACAGGTCTAATTGGAAGCATCTCTCAATCATGTTAAATGCAAGAGACAGGCAAAATTTCACTCAAGAAGTTGTAAGGAATACTGATGTTGGGGTAGGATGAAAAGGACAGATGAAACTACTTATTTAGTGCAAGTTGTTAGTGTTATTATATAATTCATGGTGATTGATATTAAAATTGCTTTCTTATCCAGCATATCAGACATAAAAGGCCAGATTTTCATTCCTCAGACAAGTAGGTTAAGTTAGGAAATGACCCACACACCTTGGGGAAAAGTACCCCAAAAGCGGGTTCTTTGTTTCAAGGTTATGGGTGCAGATTGGGATCAGGCCTGCTGCCCAGGATACCAATTGAAGGAAACCTTCTGGGCCAAGGCAGACTATTTAAAAGACCCATCATGGTTCTCTGGGACTTCATCCCAGTTGTTTTGTTAATTATTCAGCCCCTGACCCTCATCCCTCACACCCCATCACACCCCATACCATTGATGCACCAGCCCAACATGCCCATATCTCCTTGTAATCCCAATGCTCATTCCCTATTCTAAACAATGGTCCCTTACATCCTTCAGGAGAACTCGACGATGAGCAATACCCCATAGTAGACAAACTTTGCCCACACACACCCTCTGTGTAAACTCAGACCGTATCCATTATGCACTGACCTAAGGAGCTTAGATCAGTGTGGTGCTGGAAAAGCACAGCAGGTCAGGCAGCATCCGAGGAGCAGGAAAATCGACATTTCGGGCAAAAGCCCTTCATCAGGAATAGAGGCAGGAAGCCTCCACAGTGGAGGGGTGGGGCGCCTGGGAAGAAGGTTGCAAAGAGTACAATAGGTGAATGGGGGTGGGGATGGAGGTGATAGGTCAGAGAGGAGGGTGGAGCAGATAGGTGGGAAGAGAGATTGGCAGGTAGGACAGGCTATGAGGACAGTGCTGAGCTGGAAAGTTGGAACTGCGGTAAGGTGGGGGGAGGGGAAATGAGGGAACTGGTGAAGCAGCGAGTCTGTTTCAGTACATGGTTGAAGAGCTTCAGGGCAGAGGAGGTGACCTGGGGGTTGTAGAGAGAGAGAGAGAGAGAGGAGGAGAACCTATTCAAGGTAACCTTCCAGAACAGCACTGTCCTCATGACCTGTCCTACCTGCCAATCTCCCTTCCCACCTATCCACTCCACTCACCTCTCTGACCTATCACCTCCATCCCCACTTCCATCCACCTATTGTACTCTTTGCTACCTTCTCCCTAGCCCCCCACCCCCTCTATTTATCTCTTCACCCTGGAGGCTTCCTGCCTCTATTCCTGATGAAGGGCTTTTGCCCGGAACATCGATTTTCCTGCTCCTCGGATGCTGCTTGAACTGCTGTGCTTTTCCAGCACCACTCTGATCTAAACTGTGGTTTCCAGCATCTGCAGTCCTCACTTTTGCCTGTTTGATTTTAACCCTACTGTGAATCCTCTTGCAAGGATGCCTACCTTGAAGAAGTTTTCCTCCTCTTTCCACAAGAATCTCAGTGAGTCTCTCTCTCACTGCAACCTCCAGGCCATCTCCTCTGCCCTGAAACTCTTCAACCATGTACTGAAACAGACTCGCTACTTCACTACTTTCCTCATTTCCCCTCCCCCACCTTACATCAGTTCCAACCTTCCAGCTCAGTGCTGTCCTCATGACCTGTCCTACCTGCCAATCTCCCTTCCCACCTATCCACTCTACCCTCCCCTCTGACCTATCACCTCCAACCCCACCCCCATTCACTTATTGCAGTCTTTTCTACCCTCTCTCCCGCCCCACTGACCTAAAGAGCCAAGTTAAGTTGAAATAAAATGAAGATATAAATAATAATTGCAGCTGTCACTGTAATATAAAGATCTGATTCATGAAAGCTTCTTCAGAGCTTCAGAAGCCTCTCAAGTATACTTTTTAAGGACAAATTTAACATAAAATACAAATGCTAAACTTCAAATTCATACTTTAGGCCAAGGAAGTTTTGGCATGTGTTTCAGATTAAAATCAGGATGTAAATGAGAACAAAACCAATACACTTTAAAAGCGTTGCTCAAACAAAAGGAGCATGGGGAATAGGAAAACATCATTAATCTTTCCTTTATTGATTTTCAGAAAACATTTGGTAAAGTTCCGTTCAAAAGACCATAAACAAAGAAATGAAACTGCATAAATTTGGAGATAACCTCATGAGATAGATTGAAAATTGTTCTGGAAATATCACGTCACAGAATCATTGAGGATAAAGTGTAGAAGAACACAATTCAGCTCATTGTGCTCATGCTGAGTCTTTAAGAGAACTCTGGAAATAATCTCACACTCATGTTTCCCCATTGCCCAAAATATCTTTATCAGATATTTTTGAGGATTTTAAGTATGTATCCAATTGGTTTTGAAATTTTTAAATTAATTTGCTCCTACAATCCTTTCAAACAATGCATTCCAGATCACAACAACTCAATGCATGAGTAATTGCTACTTTATGTAGTTGGCCTTGCCTGTTTTGCAAATTACTTTATAATTGTGTCCTCTGCTTACCAATTCTTTTGCCTTTGGAAGCAGATTCACCTTATTCATTCAGTCAAAATCAATCCTTATTTTCATATAGGTGGCGAAGAGAAGAGATAAAGGATTTGTTTTCTGGCAGCCATTGGCTGTGGTATTCTTATGTGTGTGACAGTCTGCAGAATATTTTGAAGCAACCAGCATAGCTTTATAACTGTCTCAATGCAAAGTGAAAACACCCAGAACCAGTTCTTTTCATTCATTGCCCCATAGCTCCACGTATACCTGTTGCTCTGACGGGTGTCTTCCCATTCCAGCTAACCATCTCTTTCCCTTTCACCTTTTACAGAGAGCGCATGTGCAAGTCTAACAGTAGAACCAACCTTTTCTGTCAGCAGAAATTTGGTTAAACAGCTGCTTGCTTCATTAGCACACTGGAGGACCTGACTTAGCTGCAGGATCCAACCCATAGGAACAGTAGGGGAGGACTATATAAAATGCATGAAGCCTGTAATGTGATGCATTCATCCCTTAATGTGTAATTATGCTAGCAAGAGTTATCACAATTAGGCTAATGTGCACCTTCAGCACAGTGGTGCTACTATGCTCACCTTCAGAACAGATGGAAGCCATGTGAGAAATGTTCAAATAGACATTCTGAATATTACTACCATCATCATACATTTGCTGCTGACAAAACCATTATTACCAACAACAAGTTTCAGGTTGTAGTATTGCAAATGATGATTTTATTGTCACATACTTAAAATGTTAATTGCAGTGGCATTACTTAACCATGTTGCAAACGTTATGCTCATTCCCAGAGAGACAAACTGGTAAAACTGATGAATGAGACACACTAGTCTGACTCATCCTGTATACTTCAAAATGGAGGACCAGTTCTTCATCTCCAAATATTACTGGTTTTTGCCTCTGGGTTGGAAAATTGCGCACAGATCTGGAGTGGGAAATGACCACTGTGCCAAAGAAAATAATTAGGTAGATTGCCTGAATGTTCAGTCAAAGAGATGAGTATAAAGGATTGGCTTCAACTGGGAGAGGGAGGTTGAAAGGTATATGTGTTTAAAGAGGGAATTTCAAAACATTAATATTGGTAGTAAAGGTTAAATGCACGAGTGGCCAAAGCCAACAAGAGAGACATACTGAAGGTGAGGCGGCACTGGCGGAAGTTATTAAAATAAGGACAGGTTCACAGATAATTAGAAAATTTTTAATTTGAAGTTTTGGGACCCAGGGTTGCAACCGCAGATGAACTGGGATTGGTCATGATGCAGAGTGGAAATAGGTTGGTTTTGAGAATATGTGGTCAGAATATTTACTTGCAGTTGACTGGGATGACAGCAGTCTGATTCAGCACAAGACAAAAGCTGTGTAAACGAATGGAATTGGTAGTAAGAATCAATCTTTTCAGTGTTTAGATCAAATTATGGTTAACCTAACACTAGACTTAATACAGTTAATCTGAAAATCTGAAGATTGTGATGGATTTGAAAAAGCAGTGAAGAGGTAGAACTGAGTTGTTCTCAGATATGTGGAAATCGAGTTGAGGGACAGAATTAAACCCAGGCCACACATGTCTCACCTGCCAGAGAGCAGAGAAAGTGCCACATCACCTCCTTGGGAAGGCCAGCCATATTAACCACTGGTCAAGCAGTTAAATGGTAAGTGCCCAGCATTCCAATGGACCAAGGACCCCAAGGATGGAATTTTCATTCCCCTCCAAATGTTATTGACAATCAGAGGGCAGCTACTCCATGTTGCTCTAAGCAACACCAGGGGGACATTGAATGTTAGCTGGCAATGCACCCAGCAGAAGCCCATGATCAGCAAATGATCCAGGCCACTGGGAATAAGGCTGAGGATGGGGGCTCACCGGCTGAGGAGGGTAAGTTGAAAGAGTGGCCGGGGGTGATTCTCAGCAGGCCTCTGCTCTCCCAGTGCCAGTCCTTCAATCAGGTGTGCTGAGGCCCTGAAGGCAGCACCTCCAGCCTGATTAAATGAACCTCCCTTCCCAAACTTGCCTATGGAAGGGAATTGGATTTCACCCAGTGTCTGCAATGTTGCCACTTAGGAGCTTCATGTATACACGGAAGAAAAAAGACATGGATTTTTTTCTTAAATATTCATTCATGAGATTTGGACATTACTGGCCAAGCCAACATCTATTTCCCTTCCATAATTTGCCATTGAGAAAGAGTTGGTGAGCTGTTTCTTGACCTACTACTCTCCATTGGGTGTAGGGACACCCAGTTTTGTTACTGAGGGACTTCCAGGATGTTGACTCAACAATGAAGGAATGGCAATACAGTGTCAGGATGTTTTGTGACTTAGAGGTGAACTTCCAGGTGGTGATGTTTCCAGGCATCTGCTGCTATTGTCATTCAATGTGATAGAGTTTGTGGTTTTGGAACAAGAAGTCATGGTGAGTTATTGCCATGCATTTGAAAATGGTACGTACGGCTGCCACTATGTTTTGGTAAAGAAGGGAGGGAATGTTGTAGATGGTGAATGTGGCCAACCAAGCAGGCTGTCTTGTTGTCACAAATCTCTTGCATTTTCTTGGAGCTGCACTCATCTAAGCAAGTAGAGAGTATTCCTTTATACTCCTGACTTGTAGACGGTGGAAATGCATGAGAGATACAGGAGGTCAGTTAATCACCACACAGCTCCACTTCTGACCTAATCATTGATGAAACATCTGAAAATGGTTGGACCAAAGGCATTACCATGAGAAACTCCTGCAGAGATGTCCTGGAGCTGAGGTGACTGATCTCCAACAACCACAACCATCTTCCTTTGTGTTAGGTATAGCACCTGAGAGAGTATTCCCATGATCCCCATTGATAGGGCTTTTAATGCCACACTTGGTCAGATGTGGCCTTGATATTAAGGACAATCACTCTCAAAAGTTCAACACTTTTGTCCACACTTAGATCAATGAAGTCAGATGTTGAACAGCTCTGATAGACTCCAAACTGAGTCATTGACTAAGTTATTCCTTTGCAAGTGTCACTTAGTAGCACTGACCCTTACATCACTTTGCTGATGAATGAGAGTATATTGATAGGGCAGTAATTGGCTGGGTTGGATTTTGTCATAGTTTTTGTAGACAGGACATATCTGGGCAATTTTCCACATTGCAGAAAATAAACCAGTGTTGGAGCTGTGCTGGAAAAGCTTTGCTATGAACACATCATGGAGATTAGGATGGTGTAACTGTTCATTTAAAAGTGGCTACTGGGGGTGAGAGGTGAGATGCAGAATCAAAGTCAGGAGTAATGTACTGTGGTCATTTTTGTAGAAAATGGTATTTCTAGTTTTGGTTATGATCACTCCAGTACTGTGAATAAGGCAATCAAAAAGGGAGCTGTGTGAGAAACTAGGATATATTTGTGTAGTAAAGGACAAAAATTTGGAAGATGAAAAGAAGGATTGTGATGGAATGATAAATATTGCAGACAGAGGAGTTGAACTTGGAACTTTTGAGAGAGATTTAGTGAATATTTAGGAAGGTATTAACAAATAAGGAAACCAGTACCAACTTGTAATGAGCAGATCAAGTTTTGATTTTTTTAGTGAAATTTTTCATGAAATTATTGAAAATACCACAGACAAAGGGAAAATAAAATATATAGGGAAGTATTTTCCATGTGTATTCTCCCACAGATTTTCATGGACAGAGCTGGAGAAATCTCAGAAAAATTGTGTAAATTATATTCCTGTGGTTTTTCAGGGATGTCTGCAGTTATTCCACTGAACCTAATGCAGACAAGTGACAGAATGCCATAAAAATTCACCCCTTTGACTTCTAAGGAACTGTGCAGTAAATTCCAAATAAGAGATTTGTTGAAATGAACTGAAAAATTTCAGTCAAGTAGAGAAACAAAGATATCCATGAAGGCAGATATACAATTCATAAATAACAGGGAATTGGGCAGAAAATGTTTGACATGAAAATGGCATCCAGCTTTTACATGCATTGCATTGGATGCAAAAGAGGGGTATAAGAAATCCTGTGAAAAGGTTGAGCTGCAATACTGTCAACAGTTTCATACATGAGAAAGGATAGTTGCTGACATGTAAAACATGTAACATATATTAACTAAAATGACTGGCGGTTTAAAAGGATTTATTAGTGATGAAAGCCAAAACTGAATTCACTGCAACAGAATAACGGAATTATCTCAGACTTACATTAGATGCAATTTAGCCAAGAAAGAAGATCAAATTGGTGGCATGGGTATGGAGTTAATGGAAGGCAGCAAGGCAATGGCTTTGCCCTTCCCAATGTTGAACTGGAACGTGCTGCAACTTATTCAGAACTGGATTTCAGATAAGCAGTCAGATAAAACAATGAAGACATCAAGAGAGAATCAGCTACTAAAGGGCATGCATTTCGAATTATTGCTAAAAGCTTGAAGGTAGAGGTTAATATGTTTTAAAGTCACTTAGTTGCACAGAATTTGAGTATGGTTGTAAAGAGATGTGTTTTTCGTCTTCATGTCATTTTCTTACTTGCAAAGGACTATTAGAATGCAGTTTTTAAGATGACAACACATATGACTACAGAAAACAAATTAATCCTAGCACAAGTGGTGTCCACATTTTCCTTCATATTACAATTATTGGATAGAAAGCTACAGTTGAAAAACTCATTAAATTTTGCTGTGTGTCCAGGAGATGAGATTCTTAAAACCAGTCTTCATAGTGAATTTGCTTTTAGCACTCTAGAATTCTTTCCTACATCTGATCTGTCCCGTATTTCTGTCTTTATCCTTCATAATCTGCTCTGAAATCCTTCTCTTTGCTCTCTTTATGAACTGTCTTTCGCTAAATTTTGTCCTTTTCCCTATTTAGTGTCTCTGAGCATTTTGAAATGTTCCTGTTACACGAGAAGTGCTCTACAAATTTGAATTGTTCTGTAAGTTGCTGAAACACTTGATTTAAAGCACACTGTGTAAACACAGTTACTATCAGGAATAGAAAAAGAATTTTGCTTTGATATTCACTTGGGCAATTTTGCAAGCTCCAATGACAAGTAGAATCTTAAAGTCTTAAATCTGAAGCTGCACTCTTAACAGTTAATATACCAAAAGGAATGTTAACTTTCATTGGTGTTACATGTTTCAATTTGTAAAACCAAAGAATTGTCAAAATGAAAAGGTAAACTTGCTGCATCTTCTTAAGGTTAGAGAGAAAATATGTGTCCATGAATGAATTAATGTATATTAGCAATTAAACATTTATTAATATAATGCATATATTTGAAGTAACATATATATTTTGAATACCTTTGAAAAACTATTTTGAAACCAAACCAAATCAACAAAATCAAATTGACTGGTTCACAAACTTTGCTAAGGCTGAAACTGGTGACTTTGTAATGCAAACCTTTTGTGCTGACAAGTTTAAAATGAAGCAGACTTAGCACAGCAGATGTTTGAAACATACTTTAATAATACAAATTATCTTTCAATTTCTGACTTAATTTGAGAGTGCATTGGAAGAATGTGAGAAAGTCACACTTGTATATCCTTTATGAAAAACTCATTTTAATTTTGTTGAATTTGAAAATGCAGTGTTTATTAATATTCACTAAGAATGATCACACATGGTAAATATCACCTATAAGAAGCTTGCTGAATCTCAGTTATTTGCGATCTAAAATATGAAGTTTTCTTTTATGGCCTTAAGAATCATAGAATCTCTTCAGTGTGGAAAAATGCCATTCAGCCTATCAAATCTGCACCAACCCTTTGAAACTGTTGGGGGTTCATATTTATTGTATGAGATTAGTAACAAACATGTTGATATACTTGCATGAAATTTGTTTCCTCACGATTTTAACAAAACCATTTCACCACATTTTGTTAAGCAGACAAATGAATTTCACAGGAAACTGTTAATGCTTGTGTTCCTCATTCTGCACATTATAAATCAATTCCCATGTGCTTAAACAGGCCTTGCAAAATGGTTTTCTTTCACTGTTGGGGTATAGGAGATGCTGCAAGGTGCATTTATTACGCACCGATGTTGTTTAAAAGATTAGATTGTTTGCCAAGTAGTTAACGTCTTAAATAGATTAAAAATTAATCTGCTTTACATTCACCTCAGCCATTTTACAGGCTCCAGGGACAAATGATATGTTGAAATAGTATACAGACAAGGAACTAGCTCTTTGCCTACTGGTTTTAATATAATGCATTGAGTCAAAACCCCAGCATTCCATTACCTAACAACTATATGCAAATTTGTAGATAGGCAAACTGGATAATGTGTGCCTTGGAGGGAAATTTTAATGTTTTAATTTTACCATTTTATTACTTATGTAATATTATCTAAGATTACAAAACATTTTGCAGGAACAGAACTGACTGATTCTACTGTAATTTTACTTTTTTTTATCATAAAATTCAAAGAGGGAGAGATTGGAATAGGCAGACAGTGAAAAGGCCTATGCCCAAAATGTCGATTCTGCTGTTCCTTGGAAGCTGCCTGACCTGCTGTGCTTTTCCAGCGCCACACACTAGACAGTAAAAACAACCCTACTGCCCATTGTGCCAGTTCCTTGGCCCTGGTGGCCTGGTAGAGACAGCAGGTAGCCTACATGATGCATTAATAGCCTCTGGCGGTCAATGAAAATAGGTTGCTTGTTGATTGATGGATTAGCTAGCACTCCCAGCAGATCTAGAGGCCATCCTTGTGTGTTTGAATGCAGATGCAGCTGTACGTCTCCCACCAGAATGGCTTCCTGACACCACCAGATCCCTCCCTATGCACCCACAACAGCCTCATAAAATGGTGGCTTGGCTTTAAATTTAATTTGAAGAAAATTGGAAAGAGACATCTATATTTAAACAGATTTTAAAAGTTCACACTTCAATTGAGCACTTATTTCAGTTAACCATACACCTTAAAATGCACCATCCCATATTCATATACAATCTATTCATATCAAATTAACCTTAAGTTAACATATCCATTACCTCACTTCACTCGGTCTCAAGCCTCCCTTCAAACCACATTATATTCAAACCACATTATATTCAGATAATATTAGACAATAGCCTGGGCCACCTCTATATTAAAGCACCTTCTTCCTTGCTCTTGTCTACTTGCATTTCAATCAGGCAGACCTCTAGTTAGCTCTCCACAACTTCAAAAACCTAACTGCCATCATCCGCCACCTTATCTTCACACCAGTTAAGGGGGTAGCTCCATGAAAATTAGCACATGAGGTGTGTCTTCCAGGGTCTGGGTTCCAGTCCCAAGTTCAGATTCCCTTCTGCAGGAGCAAAATACAACATTTTGCATCAAAGCAGTTGAAAAGGAAGAACTATATATTCAGCTGAATCATACATTTTCTGATTACAAGTTGAATTTTTGAAGGGGTTTTCATGAAGAGATTTCTTGTATCTTATCAAACTTTACTAAATAACTACCTTGCCCTGATGACATTCCTCACTTCTGATTTTATTACCATTTTATCATGTGCCATTCCCAAAGCTACTCGCCACTCAGCGGATATCCACTGAAACAACAGTTTCCCACACATCGGCACGATCTTTAAAAACCATTTGTGCACCCTGTTGCATGCTGTGGTGCACAGGCAGTATGTCCACTTGCCCAGCACCAGCAGTGGATGCCACAATACCAGACCTAGCCAGCCTGGTCCAAGGTTGTCATCCAGTCCGCGCCATCTAAGATGTCTGGATGAATGTCCAGCATTCTATTCAGAAGGTCAGTTTCGTTCTCCATTCCACCAGCTTAGGTATCACCATTAAGTCCTAAACCGCACACTCACTCCTTCTGTGCTGCTGAATCCACCTCCTACCAAGGCCGATGCTCTGCCACTCTCACTATTACCTGTAACATCGCCTCTCACTCACTCTCGTAGAGTCATAGAATCATGTAGCACGGAAATAGACCCTTCAGTCCAACCAGTCCATGTCAAACATAATCTCAAACTAAACTAGTCCCACCTGCCTGCTCCTGGACCCTATCCCTCCAAACATTTCATATTCATGTATCTATCCAAATGTCTTTTAAACATTGTAATTGTACTCACATCCACCTCATCTCAGGATGTTCATTCTGCATGCAAACTACCCTCTGTGTAAAATATTTGCCTCATGACTTTTTTTAAATCTCTCTCCTCGCACCTTAAAACTGTGTCCCCAGGTCTTTAAATCCCCCATCCTAGGGAATAGGCAACTACCAATAACTCTGTACCTCATTATTTTATAAGTTTCTATTTGATCGCCTCTGAATACTCTAACAAGAACATAATGGGCGGCACGGTGGCTCAGTGGTTAGCACTGCTGCCTCACAGTGCCAGGAGCCCGGGTTCAATTCCCACCTTGGGCAAATGTCTTTGTGGAGTTTGCACATTCTCCCCGTGTCTGCGTGGGTTTCCTCCAGGTACTCTGGTTTCCTCTCACAGTCCAAAGATGTGCAGGTTAGGTGAATTGGCCATGCTAAATTTCCCGTAGTGTTAGGTGCAGGGGTAAATGTAGGGGAATGGGTCTGGGTGGGTTGCTCGTCAGAGGGTCGGTGTGGACTTGTTGGGCTGAAGGGCCTGTTTCCACACTGTTGGGAATCTAATCTAATCTAATCTCATAATGCTTCTGAACACTCGTCATCACACTCTTGAACACCTCCCACTTGTCAGACTGCAATCAGTCTACTCCAATCAACTTCTGAAAGCTCTTGTCTCATACCGTTGAAATTTGCCTTACTCCAGTTAAAAACTTTAACTTTTATGAAAGGCTTATCCTTTCGATAACCATTTTGAAACTAATAGAATTACAATAGCTAGTCCCAAAGTGTTCCCTTACTTTTACTGAAGTCACCTGCCCTGCCTTATTGCCCAAAAAGAAGTCTAATTTTGCTCTATCTCTAGTAGGAGCATTCACATATTGATAAGGAAAGTCTTCTTAACCACATTTTACAAATTCTTCACCAGGCAAACCTTTAACGTTATGGTAGCACCTGTCACTGTTGGGAAACTAAAATCCCCCATTATTACAACTAGTTACCCAACCTCAA
Source organism: Chiloscyllium punctatum (assembly GCF_047496795.1). Classification (NCBI taxonomy): domain Eukaryota; kingdom Metazoa; phylum Chordata; class Chondrichthyes; order Orectolobiformes; family Hemiscylliidae; genus Chiloscyllium; species Chiloscyllium punctatum. The sequence continues at coordinate 56,528,774 of NC_092763.1, read as the reverse complement.
TCTCCATTAAACCTTGCATGCCCTCTGCACTGCCCACTCACTCACTCAGAACACCACCCCTCATGCACCAATAATACAGCTTTCATCTCCCGCAATGTCTGTCTCTCCCTTATTCCAATAGAAAACAGCCCATAATTGGACAGAAAAATTCAAGTCAGGAGATGGGGTTGCCTGACATGTAGCCCCTCAACCCTACAGAGGTTGGAGAGATTCCTGGCTGTGACACCCCTGATTGAAAATGCCCACGCCCCTGGGCTGGTATCGGAGGCTGCCCTTGACAACCTGTACCCACTGACCAAAGGCTATCCCCCTTGACTTGACTGAGGCCTGCTGACAATCATGACAAGCTTCCTGGCTTTGTGTCTCTGCTAAATGTCAAGGCAAGACAAAAGTATGATGAGACTGTATCTATGGCTGAGGGAGAAAAGTGCAAAAAGCAAGCCAAATCACTGCAAGCAGGATGCTGTGAACATCCAAGTTGGCTCAGAGTGAGTGAGCACTATAACAGTGGGCAAAGACCCCAGAGATGTAGCCAGGTCCAGTCCATGAACTTGTTGTATGTCTATGAGTGCAAAGGGTCCTTGCTGCAACCTTACAATGATAGTTACCAGTACAGCCTCAGGTACAGCATTGATGTGCAGAAGCAGATTACAAATGTGTCATGTTCTTACAGGCCGGCACGTATTGGACATTAATATCTGAGAACAGGGTGCATGTGGCTGATGTCCACAGTTCAAACCCTGAAATGTTGGTGGCAGTTATCCAGTATGTATGTCCTTCAGAGCAAACAACAAGATGAATTCGCCAGGTACCTGCTGTAGTTTCCATGTCAACATTTCTTGATGTTGAGCTTCTGTGGCATATTTGGTAAAATAGGATGCTGAATATTAATAAAGTGACTTTAACATTAATAAGATGTTTAATGAGCTATAAATGGCAAATTATCAGTGCTTAATGAGAAACTCACCATCCATTAATTAAAAGCATAAAAGATCATTTGATATGCTCCTGATATTGAGATAGGCCTTGCCAGATTTCTCATCGGAATTGCTACGACCTCTATTAGATTCCGTCCATTTTCTGAAACAGCTGTGAGTTCAAAGACATTTAAATCATTAGTGTGCTGACTTCTCCTGATTTTACAATATCCACTGTGCACAGCCTAAGGAAGTCTAGGGCCACCAGAGTCACAATTATCAATGGAACCTGACAACCATACTCTTTCTAAACAACAAACCGTGAGGAGTATTAATTTAAATATTTTACACCTGAAGCAAAGCACAAAAACAAGTAACACTGCTTTCCAATTCACTGTGAATGAAAGGACAAAATACACTGAACTTAACTGGAATGTTGTGCTGAATATCTATTTGTCATTCCCCACAATACAACAGGATTTCAACATTCGATGCCAATATATGGAATGTGAAGAATTCACCATAAAAGTGTAGGTCAAGGTAAAGTAAAAATAGGAATTGACTTCCTATCAGTACCTGATATAATACCACCTCCACCTCAGCAGCCATAAAATGGGGGGAGGGGGGTGGCATATGCTGACTGTTTCATCATTTACTTATATGTAGGTTAATGCCATCTTGAGTATACACACACTTCTATATATAGGTGTGCCAATGAACCAGTTGAGTGGAATAGAACTTTAACTGTGCTGTTCTGAAATTGACCCCATTCCATCTGAAGAACTAAAATTCTAACTGTTTCTAATATGAAATGTAATAAGGTGAGGTTGAAGAAAAATGTAGCAACATTAAGTCTTAATTTACCATATATACATTAAATTTGTGCTTCCGGGTTTTATTTGTAAGCTCCGGCATTTTGAACCTAGTGTCCTTTTTAGGACGTATATGCTTTTTGACAAAATGATTTAGTTTGCAGGAGAAAATGTAATTTTTTAGAAGATGCCAGTAACCAGAACTAAACTGCTGAAAATGGACTAATTTGAATTTACAACTCAGTCTGAATGATCAGTATATATTTTATTTTTATACAATCCCTTTATTAGACAAAAGCAAATGTAATCATTTTGTTATCTATTGAACCTTACCATTTTTAAATCAGAGGCACAGTTCACTTAGTGTGAACCAACAGCAAGGGTTTTAGAGGGATTTTCATTATAATTGTACAATATCAGGCCTTTTCTTAAAGTGAGTCACATTGTTCATTTTTATTTATCAACACATGACTGCTTAATGGATTAAGAACAATGTTAAAATTTTGGACTGAATAGTTATTGTTTTGAGTCTTCATATACTGTGACAAAATGAAATTCATGCAAAGATATGAAGTAAAAAGTATGTTATAGAATATTCAATAAGGCAATTGCAAAATGTTTGAAAATATTTTTGCATTGCATGAAGATCCAGTTTAATCACTGGATTCCAAAGTAGAGATATTCTTCATCAGGCTGGAAGCCAAGGACAGACCTAGTTATAAAGATAAAAAGATTTGCTTCCCCTGGCTTTTACCATGGGTATTAAGTCAACACCCAGCAAATTTACTTCTGAGTTATGCAGGATCTAGCCTGAACTACTTACGACTCACATATTATAGAAGTTACTCCCCTCGTGACAGCACCATTTCATTTTCATTTTTTAAAAAGTGAAAGGTGTTGCAAAAAAGATATTGAATGGAATCTTACCTGGACATAAGTGACATGGGTTATGGCAGGATTTGAGGCAGAATCACACAAGAAGTTTGGCAAAACCTTCATGTTGGGATCTACCCACTGCATCTTTGTGCATCTGCTGAACAGTGAAGTGAGTCATTCATTGGGCAGTGGGAAAAGGTAATTAAACCATAACACAGGTAATTATTACTCAGCTTCTTAGCTTACCAAATGCACCATACAAGCTAGACATCAAGAATTCACGGCACGGAAGCCGGGAAGTACCTGGCAATTTCAGGTTGCCCTGACTGTGAGGAGCTTCCCCGTAAGCCAGCACCAAACAGCATCTCAGGCATGATCCCTGAATACCAGCTGAAAGTACCCTTCATTGACATACGTTGCTATCTATCGTTTGTCCTCAGTCAACCCCTCAGAGACATTGTGGCACTTCTTCCATCCCTTGCAGGATGCACAGACTTGCATTGCAGGATGCATCAACAATGAGCATTGAAAGGTTATTGCAAAGGCACTTCGCTTGCAGGGGCACGCACCCAGCACATAGATTGGACCAAGCTGCATCACTCTCTCTTTCAGTGCTGGCTTACTTACACATACCTGCAAGCTTTGAGCATCCCTATCTTGCCTTGCTTTGCTGTGACAATTAGTGCAGTCGCACGGCCTGGCAGCTTGTCTTGCTCTTCAAGGTAAAAACAATGACTGCAGATGCTGGAAACCAGATTCCGGATTCGTGGTGCTGGAAGAGCACAGCAGTTCAGGCAGCATCCAAGGAGCTTCGAAATCGATGTTTCAGGCAAAAGCCCTTCATCAGGAATAAAGGCAGTGAGCCTGAAGCGTGGAGAGATAAGCTAGAGGAGGGTGGGGGTGGGGAGAAAGTAGCATAGAATACAATGGGTGAGTGGGGGAGGGGATGAAGCTGATAGGTCAAGGAGGAGAGGGTGGAGTGGATAGGTGGAAAAGAAGATAGGCAGGTAGGACAAGTCCGGACAAGTTATGGGGACAGTTACTGAGCTGGAAGTTTAGAACTAGGGTGAGGTGGGGGAAGGGGAAATGAGGAAGCTGTTGAAGTCCACATTGATGCCCTGGGGTTGAAGTGTTCCGAGGCGGAACATGAGGCGTACTTCCTCCAGGCGTCTGGTAGTGAGGGAGCGGCGGTGAAGGAGGCCCAGGACCTCCATGTCCTCGGCAGAGTGGGAGGGGGAGTTGAAGTGTTGGGCCACAGGGCGGTGTGGTTGTCTTGCTCTTCAGCTCAATTCAAGGGTATGTACATCTTACCTTATGGCAGTGTGCTACTTTGATGTCACATCTGCGCCATGTGCAACAAGGAAGTAGCCAAAGCTCAAAGTCTTAGGAGAATAAGCCTGACCAAATTCCATGGAGGCACCTGTCAGTCAGTCAACAGGTTCCAGCACAGTAAGTCAAGCACAACCTCCAAAACCAACCCAGTGAATTAGCCACATTCAGGTGTTCTGTCAAGATGGCCTCAGTCAAAGGGTCCGTGCCTCTTCAGTCCAGAAAGTGGGTCACAGTCAGTCCTATCGCTCTATAACTGTCATTCAAGAGGGCGACAAGTGATCCTCATTGCAGGAACTTATGCAGGTCCTCAGAGAAGAGAACACCCCTCCTGTGTATCACCACATCCAACAGGACCTCCGGGTCGAGATCAGAGAGTTGAGGCGTCATCTTCCCCTTCTCCGGCATAATCGTATGACAGCCAGCTTTGGAATGCCAGTGCTCATCCAGATACACATAGAAGGGGACACCAGGGATGCTGGTCTTTCCTTAGATATCTAATGAGTGATAAATTGTTCTGGGAATGGCATGTTGTAAAATGGAAATGGAACTGGATGTGAGGGACGCCATAGAAATAGTCACTAATGAGCTAAGTTTGGTACAATGCAACAAGAAATCTCTCTAGGCCTCATGGTGAAAATTCCACCAAAATGCATGTTGCAACTTGTACTTAGCCAAAGAAAATCATAAGATTAAGCCCATTACTGCTAAATCAAGTCAACAAATGCAGTAAAGTTATTCAGTTCAGAAATTTAAAATTAATATTGATCACATTTGGCCAATGTAAAAATTCCTACATCACAGAAGTTACTATACATCAAAAGCACTCAATGCTGTAATGTGCTTTTTGACATTCAGAGATAGTGAAAGGTGCTATATCAATCCAAGTCGATTTTTCATTTCAAGCCAAGGTAGTGAAATTGAATGAATGACAAAGCACATGAAACAGTACTGTGTCAGGAAAGAGGTGGCAGTGTCTCATTTAGGACTCCATTATATCCTTCAAACACTCCAAAGACATACCCTTCAATCCTCAAACCATCGCTTTGCCAACACTGTCATTTCCCTCACTGGGGCCAGCAGCAATGCCCCGTCAAATCCATGGACTTACTTTCAGTCTGTTCAACCTCTACCAGTTCCCCTACTTCAAGGACTGTTTGTACCCCAGCAGTGAGGGCAGCATGGTGACTCAGTAATTAGCACTGCCGTCTCACAGCGCCAGGGACCCGGGTTCGATTCCACCTCGGGCAACTGTCTGTGTGGAGCTTGCATATTCTCCCTGTGTCTGTGTGGGTTTCGTCCGGGTGCTCCGGTTTCATCCCACGACCCAAAGATGTGCAGGTCAGGTGAATTGGTCATGATAAATTGCCAATAGTGTTAAGTGTATTAGTCAGAGTTAAATGTAGGGTAAGGTAATGGGTTTGTGTGGGTTACTCTTTGGAGGGGCGATGTGGACTCGTTGGGCCAAATGGCCAGTTTCCATACTGTAGGGAATCTTATCTAATCCAATCAGTGGTTACTGCTTGCACTTAGTACTGCTGGGATTACAGGGCTGATGGCCAATCAAATCAAGTCCCTACAATGGGATTTTTATTTCCCCACATTGGAGCAAATGGTCTTGACCCAGCAATTTGACACCTATCAGTGTCAGCTAGAATGTGACTTGGCAGGTAGAGGGATAGAAAACCCTAATATCCAAAAAGACCCAGTCTTCTGTTTCTTTTTGAGTCAGTCTGTTTTTACTTTTTTCTGTACTGCTTTCCAAAATAATTTGTGGCCAAACAGGGCATTAATGAATCACTAGATGTGTCCAGGAAGATTTACTGCAGCCTGAGTAATAAATAGATTGTGATCAGTAAGCTGTTATTAAAGTCAGCCAATTTAGCCACACACTTAATTTTAGTTACAGGAGTATCTTTGATAATTTGAAAACAAGATGGGAAAGTTTGCTTTGCAATTACTGGCATTTTTCCAGAAGCTGTGTCTGTATGAGAGCATGTTACCCAAATGCACAATGAATTAGATTTCAAAGCAGACCATTAACCTATCCAGCTACTTACCCAAGGTGTTTCACCAGCTTTGTCATTTCTGCAGTGAATGAGCACTACCTTTAGGCTGACTATTTCCTCTTCAACAATAATAGGCAAAATTTAATGGCCACTGTCAGATAAGCCTGTTGATGAGGATAGAGACGGGGGCCATGTGATTGTGCAGGAAGGTGTAGTGTGAAGACCTGTTCCCACCGAGAGACTAACTGAAGTCATTAAATCAGCAATTGCTCGTTTCGTAAGAGCTTTATCCCACCATCACTGAAAATAAAAATGCTGCTGCTGGGGCCTCAGACTGCAGGAGACCGCTATGCAAATAGCTTGCTTCAGGTATAGTAATGAAGGGCTTTCATTCAAAGGTGCTCAGTACCTGATCAAGGACAACTCTCCACTATCAGCAGGGAGGAGATGAGAGCCCAGTGAGATCTACCCCTTGCCCTTTACTCTGACCCTTCTCCAACCTCCCTTGTCTGCAAATTATCATCACTCCTCATCCCATCCTCATTAGCTGTGTGAAAGGATTAATAATACTTTCACTCTAGGTGTAACTACTGAACAGTGGGCGGCATGGTAGCTCAGTGGTTAGCATTGCTGCCTCACAGTGTTTGATTCCTGCCTCTGGCAACTGTTTGGAGTTTGCACATTCTACCTGTGTCTGCGTGGGTTTCCCCCTTGTGCTCCGGTTTCCTCCCACAGTACAAAAATGTGCAGGTCAGGTGAATTGGCCATGCTAAATTGCCCATAGTGTTAGGTCCTTTCCCAGGGGTAAATATAGGGTAGGGGAATGGGTCTGAGTAAGTTACTTTTCGTAGGGTCGGTGTGGACTTGGTGGGCCGAAGGGCCTATTTCCATACTGTAGGGAATCTAATCTGTGTAAGGAGCTATGTCAAACTAACAAATCAGAACACATGGTATTGAGTCTGTAGGTTCCAGAAGATCCTTTGTACATAGTTCAATAAAGTCTGTTATTGTTCATTTACAAAAGTATAGGCTCATCTTACTACATGATGGCAGATGGTAATCAGACCCACCCAACTGCAGGTGTGGCAAGAAGTAACTGAAGTGAAGCCCAGACACAGCAGAGTGCTACTGGTGAAGAACAAGGCTAGTGCAGAGATCTGAGTCTAGAAGTGGAGGAAGTATATGAAGAGAAGCTTAGCAGTGACAGGACATGAAGCAACGAGCAATGATCTTCAAGACACACCTAAGCACTGAACTGAAGAAAGAGAAAACCCATGCACGAGTTAGAAATGCCAGAAAAGTCCCATAGCAGATAATGCAGCAAACAGGAGGAATGATTGACCACATTGAATTACAAATTCCTGCAGATCAGCAAGCTTTACAGAATGGGATAACTGAACAGGAGAGGAAGCCTGTGTATTGGACCACAGAGAGGGAAAGGCCAACCAAAGCAGAAAAAGCACACGAGAAAAGAAGCATTTCTGGTCATCTTAGCTCACATAGAGCTTCCAAAGATGCAAAGTGCCTTAGCAGAACTTAAATCTGAGCATCAAAAAGCACTGAAACAGATCAAACTTCAATACCAATTGCTGTAGCTTAGCTACCGCAAAAAGACGGCAAACCTAACAGCTGAACTATTAGGAATTGCACAATGTAGTCAATCCTTAGAGTCTGAAAAAGGAAAGCTAACAGAAGGTTTCTAAAAGTCCTGTGCAGAGACGGCCAGTGTTCTCATACACTCGACATAGTAAATACAGGCACTGATAAAGGAAAAGGCCTTGCTGTCACAGAGCTCCAAAATCGCGGTGAAATATTAGCTGAAGAATATCTTCTGCTATAATTAATGAGTAATCTAATAAAAGTAATTAGAAAAGAGACTGTTGAGAATGGGACCAGAAATGTTTAAGTTTCCAGATGACTTTCATGGAAAACCAAGCTCTTTTTGATGGCAGAGATCATAGGCACAAAAAATGATAACTTTCAAGAAAAAGCCTAGAAATAAACAGCAGGAAAAAAAACAACTTCCCATCCAGTCTACAGACCATAGTGTTATGCAGAAACTTACTCTAGATTCTTGTCCAGAAGTCTATTTCCTCCTTACCAGTGATACACTTCTACTTTCAGATGGATTTGAAAAAATGTTCTTGTTGACTTCAAACAAGCAGGCGTCCCACTTCATGCTGTGTTCACCTTCCCAAAATAAGAAAAAAGGAGCGCATAATCCTACTTTATCCATGAGAGCTGAGAACTCTATGGACATTAATCTCCCAAGTGAAAAAGACCTTTTTGAGGGGAGAGGATGTGAGCTGGAAGGAGTTGCACTAATGATCACGTTCAATGTTACTTTGTTTAAGGGGTAGCATAAAAGAACTTAGGAGGGTGGAGTAAAGGATAAATTATATTTTCATTCTAAGAATAATTACTCAGCACATACATAAAGAGCTATATCATACTGGCATAAGATGACATTGAAATGGAGCCTGAGTCTGTCAGAGGTTCTAGTAGCTTTCCTTCCTTTCAATCCTTCCATATTGTTTCATAATGTCTGTTAATATTCTGTTACAAAAGTGCAGATGTCATCTTACTCCATTTATGTTTTTCCATGGATCCTTGGGAAGGCCTAAGTGAATTACTGTCAGCGATCGATTGCACAGACAATAATGAACTGGTGTCACCCAGATTGTCTTGCAGCTGTCAGAATGGGTGTTCCATTCTGTTGGGACAAATCCAAGAATTAAATGCCCCCTCTGGAATCAGCAGCCCCAGCACTAAGGTTCCACTTGCCCCTACCATTTCAGAACTTGATTCTGTTGGAACTCCCAGAAAGTGGGTTAGAGGAGGTGCTTCCAGATTTAGTGATGGACTCAGGCCCCTTGCAGCCCTCATTAAATTCTGCCCCACATCATAATGCTACTTCTTTATATGTTGTTTCAAAGCAAAAATCAACACTGACAACAATATATTGGTAACACCTGGGCATGGTTATCACATTCGCGCAGTTCGAATTTAACATATAAGACACAATGCAGTTGTATTTTTTTAAAGAAAGGCCTAGGAAGTGATTCCTGGCTGTCAAAAAGCCAATGAGTTTTAATGAAAGGTATTTAGTAAATGTTTCTTTATTTTGTGTTGTTTATAAGCATAATGCAGCATTTGCAATCTCTATCAAAATATATAATTTGTAGCAAAAATATCAATGCATCACCTACATGTGACATTCCCACATCAATAATGCTGTGTTCCAGCTGCCATCAGATACCAAGAGCTGTTCCTATTTAATCCAAAACTAAAATGCTGCAGTTGCTAGAAAATTAGAATAAAAACTAAAAATGCTGGAAGTATGTGGTAAGTCCATAAAGAGTTGTGAAGGGAAAAGCAATGTTAAAATTTCAAGTTATTGCCGTGTTGCCAGAAGTTGAAATATTTTAAAATGTAATAGGTTTTCAGCAGGTGTAGAGGCAGGGAAGGGAGAGTGTGTTGGGGAGAAAAAAAACCCAAAAGGGAAAGCCCATCGAAAAGATGGCAATTGGAAATACTAACTGTCAAAGTGATGATGGTGGAAAGTAAAATAGAGTTTAATGGGACAGCTAATGAAACTAAAGATGGAAGAGTAAAATCATTACTAATAATGTCTGAAGAAAATGGAAACAGTGTTCATAAACTTAAAATGTTCAACTCGGTATTGAGCAAGGAAGGCTAAACCAAAGAATAGGTGGTACTTCCATTGATCTTTATTAGAATAGTTTGGGTCAAAGACATAGAAGTCAGAGAATGAAGAGATAATTAAAATAACTAGCTATCCGAAACTCAGTCATGTTTGCAAACACACAAAAGTTTTTCTCGAAGCACTTAATTTATTTCCTGTCTTGCCATGTCAGGATAAAATTCTGACACATTTTTGTAAACAGACAACTTCCATCAACTTCCAATTACCCAATGATGAGAGAAGTATCATTCATGACCCAAAATAAGGAAAACATAAATATTCAAATTATTCAAATCAGTTTGCACTACCAGTCATTGAGAGAGAAGAGCTAAATCATGTTTTCCTACAACAACCGTCTCTCTTTTCAAAAAGCAATTAATTGCAAGAAGCATTTTGAAGTAACCATTTTCTCTGAACATCTGTTTGTCAAGTGTATTAATGGACAATTTGGTGAATTTGCTATAACCTTGATACATGGTTTGCCTAAAAAATTGAGGCTGGTTCCATTTTTAATTGGATAGCATTATTGAAATGCCACATAGCCTGATTCTCCAATTTTGTTCTCAGAAACATTTCAGTCATTTAACAAACCTTCACTGAATATATGCATAATTGAACATATACACCTTTGTTGCCATTCTGTAAGTTTCTTTTTTTTGGAAATGGGCTAGAATAAAGCAAACAAATGAAATCAAAGTTGGCGATCTGAGTTGTCATCCCATTAACTTAAAAATATCTTCTTTCACAGATAATTGACTCATAGTATTTAGTTACATGCATCCCTGTTTCGATATGCCTCTCGCGCATCTTTCTTTAATATAGATTTATAATTTCACCTCAGTTTCTGCATAAATCTTTTTAAAATTATTCAAACTTTAGTTCATAACTATTAGTACATTAATGCAATGATCTGAATAAAATTGAATATTGTTGTCTCCACTGGACATTGATTATTCTCAGTACCTCAAAGTCATTGATGAGCTTGCACTGAAGGCAAGAAGTAGACAGATGTTATTACATCACTTTATCTTTGTCTGTTGTCTCAGGTTGAAAAGAATAGTGCTGTTGCAGTTAATTCTCTGTTACATCTCATAAATAAAAATAAATGAAAGGTCTTAGCTGAGGTAGACAATTCTTTCAATTTGTATCTAATTGGCAAGCTGATTATAACTGTTTTGGAAATAGACAAAGAGCCTTTCTAACTGAATTGCTTAATTAGTAGCATACCCAAGGCTTCAATTATCTTTACCACACAGGTAAACATGCAATGTAAAGAAGTTATGGAAATTAATTATCCTTCTGCTATTGATTTTGACCCAATTAACTTACTTGTGTTATGCATTGCTGCATTTAAGAGTTGGATTAATCATGCCCTAGATACATTTCTCAGGATATGATTTTAGAAAAGTCAACATATAATCTGTGATACATTCAGGTTGAAACGTTAGTCTTGACCTGAATGGTACCAGCATCATCCTACAAATGCCTCCCTGGACTTCCTTCTGGGAAAAATAGAAACTAAATAGAAACATGCTACAGAAAAGGAGACCACTCAACCCCTTAGATCTGTAACAATGGCTTGAAAGAGGCTATCAAATTAGCTATATACCCTGTTTCTTTAATCATTTTCATAGGATATTGGCATTGTTGGCAAGGCCAACACACATTTGCCCATTTATAACTACCCTTGGGAAGGTGGTGATGAATGACTTTCTACAAGCTGATGTGCTTTATGTAGTTAGGTATTGCCAAAGTGTTGGTAGTTAGAAAGCTTCAGGAATTTGACTCAGCAATGTTGAAAGCATAAGAGATTTATTTCCAATTTGGGATGGTGTGTAACTTGGTAATAGAAATATGTCCAGGCACCAGCACTGGTCCCTGCATTTCTAAATAGGAGAAATTCATGTTTAGAAGGTCCTATCAAAGATGCCTTTTCAAGTTACTGCAGTGGATTATGCCAATAGAACATACTGCTTACCACAGTACATCAGTGGTGGAGGGAAAGGTAATAGATGGCCTCTCAATCAAGCAGGTTGTCTTGCCTTGGATGCTGTCAAGCTTCTGGTTTTCATAAATGCGCTCACCCAGGCATATGCAGAACAATCTGTTACACTCCTGGCATGTGCCTTGTGGATAGTAGAAAGATTTTGGAGAGTCAGGAGGTGAGCCACTCACCACAGAATTCCCAGCCTATGAAATGCTCTGGAAGTAACAGTATTTATGTGGCTGGTGCAGTTCAATTGCTGTTCACTGGTAACACACAATATGTTGATCATTGGAGAATGAATGATGGAATGCTGTTGAATATCATGGGGAGTTTGTTATACAAAACCTTATAGTGGAATGGTCATTGCCTGATACAAATTTTACATGTCATTTATTAGCATAAACCTGAATACTGTCGAGGATTTGCTGCAGATGAACACAGACTACATCATTTTTTTTGGAAGTTAAGATTGGAACTGAAAGCTCTGAAATCATTAGCAAGCACCACTTAAGACCTTGTGAGGCGGAAGGTTATTAATGAAGCAGCAGAATATGGTGCAGCTGAGTTCACTACCTGAGGAATTATTGCAAACATTTCTTGGGGCTGAGATGATAGCCTCCAACAACCACAACTATCTTTTTGACAAGTATGATGCCAGCTTTTGGAGAGCTTACCCACAATTCCCATTAATCTCAATTTTATGAGGGATTCTTGATTCCACTTTCAGTTAAATGTTGCTTAGGTATGAATGGAAGGCACTTTGAACTCAACTTTTGAATTAATCTCTTTTGTCCATGTTTGCAACAAAACTATAATGAGCATCATTGAGCAGGGCATGTGCTCGTTAACTGCACTGTATCAATCACTTTCATCAGTTTTCTTATGATTATGGTAGATTGATGGTCAGTGATTAATCAGACAAGATTGACCTGCTGCATCTGGATGGGACAGATTTGGACAATTTTTAAATTTGCCAAGTAGCAACCAATGTTGTAAAGAGACAGCGCCAGTTCAAGTGCATCACCCAATTGTCAGGCAATGACCAGTTCCAACAAGAGAGAATTTAACCATCCTCCACAATTAACATTTTGGGGTTACCGTTGACCAGAAGCTGAACTAAACTAGCCACATAAATATCGTGGCTACAGCAGTAGGTTAGATGCTAGGAATTCTGTGGCAAATATCTTGCTTCCTGTCTCATCAGTACCTGTCCATCAACTATAAGGAACAAGCCAGGAGTGTGATGGAATACTCTACACTTGCCTGGATGGTCGCTGCTGCAACAACACTCAAGAAATTTGACAATATCCAGGAGAAAGCAGCACATTTGATTTGTACCCCATCCACCAGCTTCAATGTTCACTCCCTCCACCACCAAAACCCAATGGCAGCAGTGTGTACCATTTACAAGATGTGCTGCAGTGATACTCCAAAGTTCTTTTGACAGCACCTTCGAAATCCAATTCTCCCACCACCTAAAAGGATACGGGCAGCAGATACACGGAAACATAACCTACACATACTCATCTAAGTCACACACCATCCATACTTGAATTATGACCATCATTATTTTACTGTTGCTGGGTCAGAATTCTGGAACAGCATTGTGCTCATCCATATTGCTGAAGGATTTCAGTGGATAAAGAATGCAGCTTTCTATCACCTTCTCCATGGCTATTAGGAGTGGACAATAGAAGATGGCTGCCGTGGTTGTGGGTATGTTTGCCGAGCTGGGAAGTTGATTTACAGATGTTTCAGTCCCTTTATGGGTGACATCTTCAGCGCTTTGGAGCCTACTGTGAAGCGCTGCTGGACGGTGTCTTCTGGAATCTATTTGGTTCTGTTTCTGCTGCTACTGGTTGCCGGTTCTGGTTGTTTGTTGTAACGACCAGTATATTGGGTCTAGGTCTATGTGTTTGTTGATAGAGTCTGTGGATGAGTGCCATGCCTCTAGGAATTCTCTGACTATCCTCTGTTTAGCTTGTCCTATGATTGTTGTGTTGTCCCAGTCGAATTTATGGTCCTTGTCATGTGTATATGGTTACTAGGGACAGCTGGTCGTGGTGTTTAGTGGCTAGTTGGTGTTCGTAGATGCAGAAAGCTAGTAATCTGCCTGTTGGCTCTATATAATGTATAAAAGGTGGCCTAGCCAGTGACACTCAGATCCCATGAATGAATTCTTAAAAATTGAAATAAATCAAATTGGCTGAAGAATGTTTCCTGTGATTGTGGGAAACCCAAGAGGAGCCAAGATGAATCATCAACTCAGCACATCTGTGGAATGTGATTAAAAACACTTCAACCTTGCCTGTTGCAAGCTCATTGCTGATGTGTAAATGGATTCTGCCTTGGCTGTTTGCATGTCCAACACCATTCATAACTGAATGTGACAGTTCTCCAGAGTTAAATCCATTAGTTGTATGATCAATTAGTTCTTTCTATAGTGTACTGCTTCCATTGTTTAGTATACATTTAACCCTGCATTTTAGCTTCACCAGATTGGCGCCTCTTTTTAAGGTGACAACTCATGCGGTTCCTGGTATATTTTTGTTAATCACTTATTGAATCAGAATTGGTTGCCTGGTTTGGATGGTGGAGTAGGGTAGTATGAGATTGATGCAGAGGCAAAATGTGGTGAAATACAATTATGCAATTATAGTGTTATAAAAAAAGATCCACAGCATCTCATGGATGCCAGTTTTGAACTCCTAGATTTGTTCTAAATCTATCACATTTAACATAATGGTAGTTCCACACAAAAGACAGTGTGGCGAACACCTCTATAGATACTACCATGGATACCATATGTAACAGGTCGATTGGAGCGGATGAGATCAAGTAACTATTTCCCTCAAGTTGGCACTGTCACCATTTACCACTGGCCCAGGCTCAAATTATGTCTTTCAGGAGTTGGCCAACTCAGTTAGTGCTAACGATACCAAGCCACTCTTGCTGATAGACATTTAAGTTTCCCACCCAGTGCATATTCTGTACTCAGTACCACTAGCCAACGTGGAGACCTACTGATTCATTAAATAAAGAACAATGTTAGGGTTAAAATCGTCATTTGTTTCAGATACCACCAACATGCAGCTTGTAGTTGAGGTAATTTTCTGCCACCAGGTAAAAACAAGGACTGCAGATGCTGGAAACCAGATTCTAGATTAGAGTGGTGCTGGAAAAGCACAGCAGTTCAAGCAGCATCGGAGGAGCAGGAAAACCGATGTTTCGGGCAAAAGCCCTTCATCAGGAATAGAGGCAGAGTTTTCCTGCTTCTCAGATGCTGCCTGAACTGCTGTGCTTTTCCAGCAGCACTCTAATCTAGATTCAGTTTTCTGCCACCAAGTGAGTCATAAAGAGAAGAGATTCCTGTTTAAACCACAATGTCGTTTATTGCATTTTAACAATCAGGTACAAGTTACAGACATTGTTACTAAATCTATGAGAAACCTAGGACATAGGTCTTTATTCCACAACATCCTAAGTTGTTCTGATGTATCCCCACCAGTACGCTATCAGATTCAGCGCAGCTTCCTGACGTCGCCAACACTAATCTTCTCAGAACTCTTTCAGAATCATTACTTTATCAGCCAGATATTTTCTTGTCATTGTGACCTGAAGCCATAAGACTTAATCAGGTTTCGATTCAATGGTGGTTACTCTCAGGACCAGTCCATCCCATATTCCACCTTTGTTGCTTTTTCCTATACCAGTGTAACTTTTGCTGATCAAGAAATCTTGGATATTGAGAGATAAGATTTTGAGAGTATGACAATGTCATATGTCAAACATGTAGTGCAGTCTCACAGTTTTGTCACAAAGTTAATGAGACAGAATTTGTAGGGTTGAGTGTGCACCCCGATGGTGTCTCAAGTTTATTATTGTCATAATGATATTGAATCTACTTCTTTTAAGTATCCCCTTTTAAGTATCAGTGTGCCAACAAATAAGTATGACAGTTTTATTCAGGCAGTAGTACAGTGGCCCCATATTCAATCCCAAGCTAATTTGGTTACACATTTCGTTAACACAAGTTGTATTATACATTAGTTATATTTGTTGTTCGTATATTTAATTACAGTGGCCACTATATTGGTTTTTCATGCCCCAATCAGTATGTCTAGACCATTTTGAGTCTTTTATTGTTCTTTTATTGTTGGTGCTTCAAGTAGACAAAAGTGGTATTGTTCCAGGATGAGGTTTTTGATCACTATTCAGTCTTTTTTGTTGAGACAAGCTGTCATGCTAAGATTCACTGACATAGTTCATACATGAATAATGGCCACTTCAGCAAAGCAATCACAATAACTAGTGCCTGTGGAACCATATTCTGGCAGCAAGTCAATGCCTGAAAAAGAATGAAAACTGTTGAGAAGAAAATAGAAATCTTATCAGTGTTTCAAATCTAAAGTTGACTCAAATAAATGATACATAACAAAACTCGTTGCAATGAAATTTGTAACCAGATTTTCATCTTCGCAGTGGTACCAAGTTACTGTTTAACATTGTAAAGGTTAAAGTAAATCCTCACAACGACAAAATTTACCTTCACATTTGCAAGACTCCAGATCTCTGGAGACATATTTCCATTTGCAAAACTTACACAGGCCAACCTCATTATAATGTTCCATTTGGACAGCAGCCAAATAGCATATTATATAAGCAGGAGTGGTGCAGTGAAGTGTGCGGACAATGTGAAGGTTGCTTTCTGAAATGAATATTGGCATTCACAATATTGAAACTTGATACAAAGCTTGCTATTTATCCATGGATCCGCACTATTGGTTGTTTCAACTGTTACAACTCAGCTACACACTAATTTGCAGTCAGTGAAGTGCATTCAGAAAGAGTCTAGCATCAGTGGATTCTTGAATACCAAGGGATAAAAGTGCTACAAAATACAAAGGAAATGTAAATTCCAGCATTGAAACCAGGAATGGAATTTATAATATTTGTATCTCACTATATTTTGATGTGTCAGGCCACCATTATATTATGAAATCACACTATGTCCAAGATCTATATATTTGAAGGTTTTGCAGTCAGGCTGGGCTGAGCTAAGGGAGGGTGGGAAAAGCTCTGACCATAAACATGGAACAATTTGATAAGATTTCCCATTTCTACATTGTAACTTCTAAGTATAACAGGGAAGGACAGAGTATAGTTTAAATAAACATCTCATTAAACTTAATGCATTAAAGATATCTCAACAATGCAATCAATTCTTTTGGGATTTTAATTTGTTACCAATAATACTTCCTACTTTGTTGTAGTAATGATATTAGGCCAGTGGGATTTGCTGGAGGATAGACATTCCAATATCAACCTCCTTTCTCAGGCCAATGTCCACAGCACCAAGGCACTGGCTGTGGTTGATCAACTGAGGTGGGTAGATCACATCATCTGCTTGCTTGACATAAGACTTCCAAAACAAGGTCTCTATTCTTAGCTTAATCTTAGAAAACAGTTACCAGGAGCGCAGAGCAAGCGCTTCAAGGTGAACCTCAAAGCCTCCCTGAAACAAATGCAACATTCTACCTTTTGGGAACCTTTAGACCAAAGTATTTGCAAAAGTGCCAACCATTTTGAGCAACTCTGAGAGGACCAGTTGGAGGCCAAGCACAAAGGGCAGAAGAATTGTGTGAAAACTCAAGCATCCCACCCACCTGCTTCAGCAACTGCCACCTACCTCACCTGTAGCAGGGTTTGCAGATTCTGATTCGGACTATTTAGTCACTTCAAGACACACAAACAGGAACAGAAGACAATTATCCTGGAGACTGTTTAAGAAGGAAGAGGTCTTAAGTTAGTATTTCACATTGGCAAGTTGTGAAACTGAATTGAATAATCTCCTGATTTTTAACTTTGCACCAGAAAATAAATTACCATAAAGCTTGTTTGATTGTTGTTAAAAATATAATTCATGCAAAATATCCTTCTGGAGAAAGTGCCTGATGTATTATCCATTTCAGGTCCACACCTAACAACAGTCCCACAATATTTTGTTGTTATCAATGCTCTGACAGTGAATGGAGATAGGGAGCATCACCCATGCCTCAAAGAAAATAAATGTTTAATTTCTCATGACAGAGAATCAGCCTTAATAAAACTACCTTCCATTTGACATTATTGCACAAAGAAATAAAGTTTAGTCTGACTCAAAATCTCCACATTATGCAGCATTGTATGCAGTCAGAGACCAGAAGGTTTCATTGAGGGATCAGTGGATTGGTCCTGAGGGATTATGATGAGCTATTAATGCATGACTATTGCATGTTATGCTGGCAGGATGCTATCTTTGTGCCTCCTATTAATTTTCATTATTTCCCACCTGCAGTCAGCACTAACTACATTGTTGATTACTGCATATGTTAGCAAGGGACTATTTATTCCATGTACCTTTGTCTATCGTGGAGCTCCTGTGCAGTGTTACCGCAATGGTTGAATGTGGAAGTATCTCGGTCCAGATGCATTAAAAGAATTGTTGAGGGGCAAAATAATAGAAGGATATGGACAGCATGGAAATAGCCAATTAGAATGGAAGAAGGGGTGTATAGAGTATCAACACTGACAGAGATTCAATGTGTTGAATGGCCTGATTCTATGCTATTTCTATCTAATTCTGTAAAATAACAAAATTGTTCACAAGTTATGTATACAAATGAACTGGAACCATTTTAGGAGATTTTGGGATCTTTTAAAAAAAAACAATGTAATAATAGTATTCACAGTCTTCATATTTTTATTCTTGAGTGATTATAATGTAAAGGAATACAGTGAATTTGTATAGATTGCCATTTTATTTAGATGCTTTTTCATTAGTGGTGCTTGTTGTATAAGGCAGTTAATACTTTAAAAGGGTTAACTGACATCATGAGATAAGCTGTGCCTGTTTGGATATATTTGATTGTTTCTGGGAGGATTTTACCAGTATTCTAGTATAATCTTGTGTACCAGATTGCTTCAATAGTAGCATTTGCGCTTTTCAGTTGAGTCTCCAGTCTCACAAGAGACAATCATATAACCTAAATATAATGTGATTAGCTAGTAAGTACTATATAGTAAGCCTTTGCTGTTTATCAAGATCTTCTGTTGAAATCTTTGTGTGGGCATATTTCCCCATGTGATATTAGTAGCTTAGATGAATACCAAAATGGCAATCAGTCAAACTAAACCGTTGCAACTGATTCAGACACCCAACTATGACATATTACAATGGTGCCAGGAGTAGTCATCTGAAAATGTCATTCAGCCACACAATATACAATGGTGATGTTGGTGGGGACTTTACCAAATATAAGACTACTTTTGCTGAATTCCCACTGCTAGGGGCATCCAATAATGTAAAGGAGTTTAGCCAAGTGCTTTTTAAGCATCCAGAATTAACATCATATATGTC
Organism: Chiloscyllium punctatum; assembly: GCF_047496795.1. Taxonomy (NCBI): domain Eukaryota; kingdom Metazoa; phylum Chordata; class Chondrichthyes; order Orectolobiformes; family Hemiscylliidae; genus Chiloscyllium; species Chiloscyllium punctatum. The sequence continues at coordinate 56,509,739 of NC_092763.1, read as the reverse complement.
CTGTTGGGAGATAACATGAAATATCTGAACCTTCCAGAAGTTGAGGTCATTGCTTGTATTATACTTTCAAAGTATCCTGCATGCCAAGCTAAAAAAAGGCTTAAAATGCATAATACATTTACTAATCCTGTTTTATAACACTAATCCAAAAAATTCTGAAGAAAATCAATTTTGCAGAACTCTTGTGAAATTCTAGGGAAGTTTTTTTCTGGCAACTAAAATGTATCTGTTCAATTAACAGGTTTAGCTGTTGTGTTGATGCAGTATCTTAAAATACGAACCATTTAGCTGAGAGGTACTGCAGTAGGTGGTAAGCAGAAGGTTTGCATTCTATTTATTGGAGATATTATATAACTCATTCTCCACCTTTGTTTCAATGGAACAGGATTGTGCTTGTGACTTTAAGTGGCTAATAAGGAATCGCTGCCAACTAATCTAAAATGTAATACAATTTGTTTTCAGTTTACTTGCATCAAGTAAACTTTGGATTTCAAAGCACCATCCTGATTAAAATTCATATGATAACATTTCATTTGCCCAATATCTAGAATGTTTCACCCTATTGATCCCTGATGTATTTTGAAAGTTTCTTTTACGTTGAATATTTGGACCTCTACCAGATTTGGATGGCGAGATTGCACAGCTTAAATTAAGTGAAAAGAATTTGACTTGTAACCACGTAATTTGTCAAAGTTATGTTATTGGCAGAATTTAGGTGATTTTTTGACCATCCATGACCAGTAGAACTGTATCTAAAGAGGGTGTGTTTTCTTAATCTTACAGTTCACATTTTCAGCAGCAAGCGTTTTGTGAAATTTAAAAGAAAAGTTATTATTTATTTCTCTCACAATTACCCGGAAGATATTGTGATATTTCATTCATTCATCCACATACACTCACATATATACAAAAGTTAGTTACAGCTGAAGGGAAGGCATGATGTTGCAGCTTATAATTATCTCAGGCATTTTCATTGCAGGCCTATCATTTCTTACATGATGCTGAACCTTTGAAATAGAGGTCTTGGACTGTGAAGTTTCTTATGGTTGACTTTTTAGGCAGTTGATTCAAAGGGAAACTTAAACTTGGAAGAGGTTGGGAGATTCCTTCTCTCTTTCAGAGGTTCCCCACTTCCAAGACATTACTGTTCACCACCTTGGTAGCTTGATGGCCTGCAAGTAATTTAATGGTTTTTCGTGGAATTTGGTCTGCAAAACAGCTTTTTACTGATTTTATAAACAAGCAATCATATCAGGCTTCCAGCTGATGTGATTTTTGCAAGTCAAAATTACTTTCTCCAAACAATGGGAAAATTAGTACTTGAATTCTCTTTCATTATGTAGTTTGATGCAATATTATCAGATTGGGTACAGACTGGTCAAGGAGAAGGCAAAATCAAAAACTATCTTCAGCCTTAGACATTAAAGTAACACAATTTATTATATATGTGTACTAAATACTGTGATACATGGTAACTGCTTCATTAGTTAATAACTAAGCTATCTTCTTCTTGTGTTTGAGTCCTTGAGCTCTCTCTGTATTTCTTCTAGAGAGTCTATTTCTAGATTGCAGTGTTGTAGTCTTTTTCCAGAATGTTCTAACACCACCCACTCTCTGGCATTTTTATCCAGTAAATTGCAGCTCCAAGGTTGCTCCAAGATCCATGTTCTCTTACACAACCATTTCCAGCATTCCGTGTTGTTGTTTAATCCAATTATTGTGGCTAAAGACCCTCTTGTTGATTCATCCAGTTTGATTTGGATGGTGGGGAAATATCATAATGAAGGTTACTAGGATCCATTCTCATCTATCTTACACATGTTGAGTTTTGATGTTCAATAGGGTGAAACAGAGCTTCAAACCAGCTGGAAATCTATTGCCATTTTCTGTTGATTCAACCTCAATCAAAGGGATATGTGAACCGCTTGGGTGGTTTCAAATGCCCATTCTTAATTAGATATTTCCTTGAAACACAGGTTAGCTTAAAGGTCATTTGATTCACAGTGGCCTATTTAGCAGACTGCTTATAAACAGTTTTAAGATGTAAAAGTATTGTTTCAAACTTCACATTGTGCTAGGGATGACAGTTGCATACATCCATCAGAGAGTTTGCCCCAGAGCATTAGCCTGGGCTTTTCTGAATTGCTTCAATGTCAGGGAGTCAACTTAAACATATGACCCGATGGCAATGAAGGTATCAGTAGAATGTACCAACAAAGCTGTGAAATAATACGACGATAAAAGATACTGCAGAATATAATTAGCAGCAGCCTTCAGAAACCTTATCCTTTGATGTAATCTCAATAGTAGTTGAAGTAAAAGCCAGTTAATATGAGGTAATTTTTTTATCTTCTCTAATTTTAACACAATAGTAAAGAGAAACTTCAAATATTGCTGCTGTATGAGAGATTTTTAATAACATTTTCCAATAAAAACATTAATTGTATTAAGAAGCAGCTAATTGAAGAGCATTAATCTAGTGTTCAAAAAGGAGGAAGAATTATGTTCATTATTAGAGTGAAAAGTTGCGTCAATTAAAACATTCTTCAATACCTATTGAAATAATGGCAAAAGTAAGTCAGTTGAAAGAACTAGTTCATCTATTCTATGATTTCATTCAGATTACAAAATTTATATTTAAAAATTAAGCCGGATATTTCCACACCTGTCAGTTCATAAAAACACCACAAATATGATCAGTATTATATTATAACTTTATGCACAATCCAATACTAAACTAGTTACAAGAGTTTAAAAATAACTCACCCAAAGTGGTCAGTAGTTAGAGATACAAAATAGGAAGGTCTCCTGCATGATTTCACTTTGTGTTGAATTTAATGTTGTTGGGCAGAGTGAAAGTATAAGTGCTATAATGACCATATGTTTCCTAGATTGAGAGAGGGGAAATGGTTATGGTGTATCACTGATCCTCATGCAGAATATATGCGGCAGTTTGCATGTGTGGATGTTTGATCAGATTTAATTCTTTTGATGGCTTCCCACTTTACAGCCAGAATTCAGAATGTCTTGTCCCGAGCTCTTTCGAAGAGTTGCCAGCCAAAGTAACATGATTCCCCATAGAAAGTAGAGAATGATGTGTGTAATAGTGAAGATTTTCAAAATAAATCAACTCATTAATTCTCATTAAGCTATTAGTCAAGCATACAGAATAGGGGTGGCACAATGGCTCAGTGGTTAGCACTGTTGTCTCACAGAGCTATGGACCCGGGTTCGATTCCAGCCCCGTGTTACTGTCTGTGTGAAGTTTACACATTCTCCCAGTGTCTGCATGGGTTTCGTCCGGGTGCTCCAATTTCCTCCCACAGTCCAAAGATGTGCATGTTAGGTGAATTGGCCATGCTAAATTGCCCATAGTGTTCAGGGATGTGTAGGTTAGGTGCATTAGTCAGGGGTGAATGTAGAGGAATGGGTTTGGGTGACATATCCTTCAAAGGGTCAGTGTGGGCCTGTTGGGCTGAAGGGCCTGTACCCACATCGTAGGGATTCTATAAGGAAGATCTAAGGTTCACTCTTCACAAAATGTTGAGTTCGGTGTTCTCTAATAATATTATTAGATCATGTTACTTCTGTGTTCCCCAAAGGAGATGGTAGATTGAGAGAGGGGAAATGGTTACGGTGTATCACTGATCTGAATGCAGTATATATGCGCCTGTATACGAGTGTGGCCATTTGATCAGATTTAATTCTTTTGACAGCTTCCCACTTCACAGCCAGAATTCCAAATTTCTTATCCTGAGCTCTGTCGAAGAGTTGCCAGCCAAAGAAACATGATTGAAAGTAAAGAATGATGTATATTATATTAAGCTTTAGTATAGCACCACCTTCATTTGGCAAAGGTTTTCTTGTTTGCAGATATTTAATGTTTTGTAATAAATTGCAAAATACATTATGTATAATATTTATTAAATAATGTACTAATTACCAACAAATTGCTTGTACAGCTTCAAGTATAAATTGCTTGGCTGTTAAGGTTAAAGTTTAAAACAAGTCCATCTCCATGAAAAGTAGTTTGGAGCCCCATTGAGAAATATTAGAAACAGGAAGAACTGACTGAGAAAAAAAGTGAAAGCTTAAATTAGAAAGAAAGCCTGGTGATTAGTGAATCAGATCATAGGGACAAAGACTATTCCTTTGTGTATTGATTTAATTAAATCTGTAAATTTGTAGGCAAACAAAAATTTACAATTAATAAAAGACAGAAGACAACATCAGATAATATGAGCATTATGACCAGATGAGCAATTTGGTTGCACTCTTTGTTAAACTCCTAGGGTTGGATCAAACACCAAATGTTAGTTACAAACAAATTTTGTTTGATGCTTTCTGAGATGCAAGTGCAGGGGAGCAGTGAGTGGCTGCAAAGGGTGGGGGGATAATGAGAAGTAGCCAGTAGTATCCAAGGGGGAAAGGAGAAGTGAGTGGGGGGAAGAGGCTACCAAATGGAGTCTTTAAACTTTTTGAGCTAGGAAAATCTGAAGTAATTTAATGAATTATTTCCAAATTGACTGTGCTTTTTATGGAATATATTGTCAGTTATTGGTAAAAAATGTTGTTGCTAACTTACAGCTGTCATCTGGTACCAATTTAAAATCTGGTGACTCATAAATATAAGTTTACCCTTTGTATTTTGTCTTTACATTTAATGGCAGTACACAATTATTAAGGACATTGATTCACACTATTGATAAAGTCTTCTGCTTCCATGAGTCCAAGCATGAGCATAAAATCAGAAAAAATATTACCTCATGATTGAATCTCACTGAATGAAGGAGTTGATGAAAATGTAGCCCCTGAAAATCAAAACGTTGCACTTGAGAAATATCAAAAAGGGCTTGAAAACATTGGAATTATTTTTCCTCCTGTCGGTAACACAATCAGACTTTACTGCTTTAGACACTAAGCTGCCTAACAGGTTATGTACATCGCCAAAAATGTGGTCACAGCGGCACTGTGTGTTAAGAGGGATTGCAAGGTAGAGATATGTCGGAAAGGAATTTCAGAACTGAGTGCCCAGACAACTGAAGCCACTGCCTCCTATGGTGGAGTGATTACAATTAATGATGCTTGTGAGACCAGAATTAGAACAGTGCAGGTATCTTAGAGGGTCATGGGGCTACAGGAGATTACAAGGATAGGGAGGAGCAAAGCGATGGAGTGATTTGAAGCAAGGATGGCAATTTTAAAATCGTTATATTGTTTGACTTGAGAGCCAATATATGACAGCACGTTATTGTGACTCCACATAAATACATCAAAATTTCAGGAAAGCCTTGAGGAATCCTGCAGGTTTGCTTAAGGGGGTTACTTCATATGAGTTAGTTGACTATGGCATGGTGTAGCAACCAGAGGAAAAGGAGAGATAGGAAAGAAGAAAAACTTACAGTTGTATGGAGTACCAGAAGTGTTTCAAAGCACGCTGCATTAACATAATTGTTTTGTTATGAACTTGTAATGAAACAAAAAAACAACCATTTATTCATTATATGATGCCACACCAATCAATGGATAATTTGTTTTTGGTAAAATTAATTGAGCAGGAATGTTGGACAGGAAAAATCTTTGGCTGAAGTCTTCCTGTTTTGGGATCATCAAAGACCAAGCGTATGACTGAAGATGCATATTTGGGGCCTTGTAGATATCCTGGTGCATGGAGCTACATGGGATTGCCCAGAAAGTTTAAACTTCTGAGAGGCAATTCTTCAGCTCACCAAAGCTTGGATCTGAGACATTGGAAAGTTCTGCAGCATTTTCTGAATAGTTCTCCAGGAAACTTTAGACAAATTAAATCCATGTCTAATACCTAAGTAATTACACTGTTGACCCCTCAATCACACCTGGTAATGCCTCAATGAAATCCTAATCCCAATTACCACCCAACCTGACTGCACAACCAGCCATGTCTTATCAGTGCCCCCCACCCCCCAGCAGTTGACCCATCCATCACTGATCGCTTGATTTACCACCCATCCCAACCATATCACAGACCCAACCTGAACTGATTACCTTCCCTGACTAGTCCTAACTATGTCCCCAATCTAACCCTCTATCCCACTGACCCAACTGGACTACTACTATAACCCGAATTTATTCAACCCACCTCAATCAGACCTCCCCTTAATCCAATCCAACAACCACAATCGCTCAACCACCTGACAAGTCTAAATAAGACCAAAAGAACCGTGGATGCTGTAAAGCAGAAGCAAAGTGGAAGTTGCTGGAAAAGACCGAAGGTGTGGTAGCATCTGCAAGCAGAAATCAGAGTTAACATTTTGGTTCTGGTAACCCTTCCTCAGAATAAGTGGGTCACTTGACCCAAAAAATTAACTATGATTTCTCTTCACAGATGCTACCCCACCTGTTGAGCTTTTCCAGCAACTTCTACTTTTGCATCTGACAAGCCTTACTAAGTGGACCCTTGCCAAACCCTTGACTATCCTGGCTCTACCTGACTCCCCTACTCCTCAAAACTTGACCCAACTAGCCCAAACCCACTGCCCGCCTACACAAGCAGAGCAGTGCTACTTCAGGATTGACTTCAAGGTTAGCATAATGTTTTCATTCTTGCTGCTGCTTGAATGTTTCAGCTGTTTGTTCTTCCAAGTGATGTCATGGATTCTCTGACCTCCACATAAAACAACATAGAAAGCAGATATGGGATTGACATTATGCCTAAATCAGCACTCTGAAAATGCAGCATTCCCTCAGTCTGGTGCTAAAATGGAACTTATGTCTAATTTATACAGTTGTGTCTTCTTCTGGTAGTGCCCATAGATAAGGCAATTATCAAAGCTTTCTTTTTAGCTTCCCCTATGTTGTGGATGATGTATCTACCAAGCAACATTCATAACAGGTATCATGACTGATGCATATTTTTTAATCTTCATGTCATTATTGAATAGCTATTCTGGAGTCTCTGACTAACACAATTGTCGCACAGATTAGCATAGTTGTAACAAGCATATGCTGACCTATCATTTATCAGCTTTATACTGATGAAGTGCAGTTTTACTTGGAAGGTGACACAAGTTATTTTTTAAATGGAAAAGGCAGAAAAAGTTCTGAGTTATATCATGAAATTTGGTTAGATGAAAAAAATGACTACTTGAATTAATTCAAAAAGTGATAAGCTGAGATTTGGAGAATGGTTCATCGGTCGTACAGGATTCACTGGGGTTCGGCTGCCTTCACCTCATCTAGAACCTATGAATGTCAAAGGACCTGACCCATGACACAATGATAGGTGATGTGGTAGATACTGTTGAGAAAGTGGGAGACTGCGCTAGGACTTGATTGGGCTAGGAGAGTGAGCAAAGAAGTGGCACGTAGAATACAATGTGGTAAAGTGTGAGGTTAATGCACTTTGGTAGGAAGAATAGAGATAAAGATAGTTTTTTCTAAATGGGGAAAAGCTTCAAAATCATAACCACAAAGGAATTTGAGTACTAGTTTCAGTATTCATGGTTAACATGCAGGTTCAGCTGACAGTTAGGAAGGCACATGCAATGTTAGTATTCATTTTGAGAGGACTAGAATACAGGAGCAAGATGTACTGCTGAGGCTGTATAATTCTCTGATCAGACTACATTTGGAATATTTTGAGTAGTTTTGGGCCCCATATCTAAGAAAGAATGTGCTGACCTTGGAGGGGGTGCAGAGGAGGTTTATTTAGAATGATCTCAGAGAGGAAGGCTTTATCATATGAGGAAGTGTTGAGGACTCTGGGTCTGTATGCAGTGGAATTTGGAAGGAAGTGGGGGCGTCGTCTGATTGAAACTTACAGAATACTGAGAGGGTTGGATGGAGTGAAGACTTGAGATGAGTAGGACCTTCGTCAGCCAGAGGGTCATGAATCTGTTAAACTCATTGCTGCAGAAGGCTGTGGAGGGCAAGTCATTCAACATATTTAAGGTAGATAGGTTCCTGATTAGTAAGGGGATCAAAGATAACAAGAAGAAGGCAAAAAAATGGAGTTGAGAAACCACATCAGACATGATCGGATGGTGGAGCAGACCCAATGGGTGAAATGGTTTAATTCTACTCCTGTATCTTATTGTCTTGTACAGATTATTGAGTACAGAATCCACATGTGTACATGTGTGTTTTTGTTAGAATATGTTGCCCAAATCAGAACACCTTACACAAAAATTATCGAAATTCAAGCAGTAATTATGATCACAGTAAATTTATCTTCTATAATCTCTTGTATAAATTTTAACAACTTTGACAAAAATTGGCCTTACCCACAGAACTGATCACCCACCAAAACAAATCTATCCCAATGATGAACTTCCACTAATTGTACCCACTGAGACCTTTGAAGAGACTGTTAAAATTAAATTTATTTTTTAAATGTACAAGGGCACCAATGTCTTTAAAGTTTTCAACCTTAAGTAATTATGAAGAAACTGACTCTGTACTCTAATGAAACTGGTAAAATTTTCAGTATCACTTTATTTAATGTTATTCCTAACTGTTTTAAATTGGATCTCTCACAAGTGATGGGTTAGATGCTGTTATTATAAAGGTGGCCTGAACTTTTATTCCCAAGTTGGGAACAGTACCAGGAAAATTCCCAGGTATACAAACTCAACTTGGGAGAAAGTGCCCCATCCCGTGGCTGCTGTGTGCAGAAGCAGACTGTGAAAAAGAACCCACCTTGGTAATCTAGAACTTCATTACAGCCGCTTTATTTTAAGATCAAAACATTCCTTCAAACTCACCATGTTCCATCCAAGTCACCCAATGTCACTCATTGTTCAGTCTCCATTCATTATTTTTAACTTCCTTCAACTCCTTAATATCTTATAGAAATACACATCTGTATTCAATGCCACATTTCAAAGACTTTATTAGTACTTAGAGCTAACAATCAAATTGTGAACTAACAGATACTTTTTTGTGATAATGATAAATTGTGAAATCAGTCATGCAATACATATCCTATAATGATAACTCTCAGGTTTTCTTCAATAGATGTGAAAAAACAGCAAAGAGATTAAATTGTGACAGCTCCACTGAACTTGACACATTCCTTACAGGTCTTTTGACAACCCCAAAAGTTTGAGAGATCTAAATGATTTATCCACTTCTTATGTACAGTCATGTCTACTTTTCCCACTTAAACTCTCCCAAAGAGCACCTCGCCTTTCTCCCACAGGTGTTCCTGGATCTATCCAAAAGCATCCCCACAGGCTCCACAAAAGTACCGTACTCTACCTTTTCAAAGAATTCCTTTTAAAATTCTGAGAAGGCTAAAGCGCACAAGTCATCTCTTAGACACTCAGTAACAAAAATTGAATCTGTTTGAACATGTAACCTCTGTAAACCATGGATGTATGGAGAACAATCCACCTCGATTTCCCGCTCCCTGATTACCAAGTACACACCACCTTCTAACCCACCACTATCACCATCCCAATGGCAAAAAAAAGAAGGAATGGAGACACTGGTGTCACTTTGGCTAATCTGGAAACCCTTTGCATCATTTCAGAAGTTCAGGCTTTTGTGTTAAACTCACTTTCAGCTATATTAATAAAATAGCACCAGATTACTAATCTTAAATATATCAAAGAATATTTCTTAATGCGAGAATGGAAAATTATATTCTAAAATCCTATTTGACTAGACTAGTTATTGGAAGGTTGTATATTTATGATGATGAAAATAAGTTTCCACAGAACCTTGAACTTTGACTTCGTTTTGGAAAACCAGTTTTATTTTTAGGCAGTTTAGTACCTAGATTGACAATCACAAAGCAGCAACTCAACTCAATGTGTTCAATGTGAGATTGCTTTTCATTGCCATTCTCACTAATGAGGACATCCAAAGGTCTGCCATTTAAAACATCCTTCTCCTTATCTTTACATTCAATACCATGTAGTTCATTAAGGTTTTCACTGCATAGTATTGTATGAGTCTACTTTGTTATCCTTTGTAACTGGTTTCAAGATGGAACAGTTAATTTTGGAGAGGGAGATGCTTAATGCAGTGGTACCAGCACAATTTATTATGCAACAAAATTATACTTGATGATACTCATTATCCTAGCTGAATAGTTATTGCTTCCCAGCACACTAAGAGCATGGTCAGCTCATGATGTCTTTTCTCTCCTTTCTCCCTGTGGCTCTTTGAGATCTAAGCACCCTATATATATTGATTATTGATTTTTATCATTTGCGTCCAGAGCTTTTACAATGTACTTTGGCCTTGGTATTTTATTTCATAACATAGCTTTAGTCATAACATAAACAGGATATCCTCAAAACCTAAGCTGTCTTTACGAATGTTTTCTTGTGTAACTACTTGCCAAATTTAATAAGCAATATGTTCATTGAATTGCAACTCCAAAATCCATTTATCAGTATATTTCAAAGCATATCCTTTGACCACAGCTAGTAATGCTGTTTGGACATTTATATTTCCCTGATCTTCACATCGAAAATTAGTCATTCAACCACCTTGAAGCTCATATAAAATGCACTTTGAAAAGTTATAGTACAGAATCTGTACAAATACAAGATGCACATTTCCTCCACTTCTGCACTATTTGCTATCTTGTATTCTTTCAGATATTTGAAATCCTGAAAAACTGCAATGCAAGACTCATTTAATGGAACCACTATAGATCAATCTCTGCTCTAAACTTATTATTTTAGGGGAAAATATTTAACTGAAATTTGGTACAAATTATATCATACTATTTTTGTCTCTCTCTCTATGCCTTTCTCTCTCACCCAGCGCTCAAAAATAGCAGTATATGAAAAAATGTGGTCCTACATGAAATCTGCTGAACCATCTGTGTTTACCAAAACAACAGCTGATGGAGTTGCCAAAGTTCGAAAATCTAAAGGAAAGTTTGCCTTCTTGCTAGAATCAACAATGAATGAATACATTGAGCAGAGGAAGCCATGTGACACCATGAAAGTAGGAGGGAACCTGGATTCGAAAGGCTATGGAGTGGCAACGCCGAAAGGAGCATCATTAAGGTGGGTGGAATAGTGTAACAATATTCTATATGTTGTTATAGTATTCCACCCACCCTGATGTTTCCAGTCTTTTTTCTCTTTTAATTGTCAAGAATGTAAGGTATCTTAAACTTTACTTTGTTTAAAAGCCTGGGTTAAGTAAGGTTGGTAATACAGAGATAAATTATTTAATGCATCCATTTTACTATTTTGTTAATGTGTTGTCTAACTTTTTAATTGTTTCTTGCTGTCTTAGTTTTATAATTCTTTAACTTTTCAATTAATCTGGTAAAAATTAATGCTGTCACGTGTGAAGAGTGTGTGATTGCATGATATGTTAATTTATTTTTCTTAAAGGCAAATCCCCATCCCGCACACTTCAGTTTTGAACAATGTGATCCTCATGCCACCTTCCAATATTAACACTTTATTTGCCGTGCAAGCGTTTCTCCATTCCGTGAAAATAGCCAATTTGTCCTATTGTGCTCCTTTCACGTACACTTACTACAATTGTTCATTTTCTTACAAATATGTTTTATTGTTTCAAGAAATGCTGTTAACCTCGCAGTATTAAAACTGAATGAACAAGGCCTCTTGGACAAATTGAAAAACAAATGGTGGTACGACAAAGGAGAGTGCGGCAGCGGGGGAGGTGACTCCAAGGTCAGCCTCAATGTCACCACAAGCGGGTATCTTAGTACAGAGTAATCGGCAAGGCTGTTATTATACTTGTGAAAGGAAACGAACTCATTCATTTGTATGCAATATTATCTTTGAGTTGTGATGTTGGTGCAACAGGGATCCTTACCAGATTGACAGCTGAAATAAGTGTTGCAGTGTTTGGAAAGTTCAGGGAAAACACATCTGTAATGATATTATGTACTTAATGAAATATTCTATTTAAATGCTCATTCAAGTTTATATATATTTAAATGACATTACCTTCAGAATGGATTGGTCCATGGAAAAGTTGCCTTAAACTTTGCCCTTCTTCTCAAGGAAACTAAAGCCAAAGCCTGAAATGAGAGAGAAATTACAGGTTTGTCGGCATTTAAAGGCTGATAGAAAAGTGAATCGTTCTGCTGTGTGTCAGTCCAGTTGCACAAGACAAAATACTATCCTGTCAGAATTTAACTTGACCTAATTTATGGCGGAAAAGTTAAATTTATTCAATTCTCAACTTGTTGACTTTCAAAACTATTCGAACAGATTAACTTCCAGGCACTTTTACTATCCTCACTATCACTGGGGACTAAAGGCTTAGTGTGCAGGGATGCAAACTCAGAGGAGCAAGCTATTCACAAGCAAGAAGCATTAATTGCATTTCCAAATATGAAGAACCTGAAAACGAAGGTCATACTGGCAATTTTTGAGAGGATTTGTAGTGCAGGTTGATGATAAGTCTGTAAGTTAGCTCGCTGAGCTTAAAGGTTTGTTTTCAGACATTTTGTCACCATGCTAGGTAACCTCATCAGTGAGAGTCTCCGGTGGTGGTATGTCCTACCTCTCTATTTATAGGTCTTGGTTTCTTAAGGTGGGTGATGACATTTCCGGTTCTTTTTTTCAAGGGGAGGTAGATAGGATCTAAATTAATGTGTTTATTGATGGAGGTCTGGTTAGAGTGCCACGCCTCTAAGAATTCTTGTCTGTCTTTGTTTCACCTGTCCTTGGATGTGTGTGTTATCCCAGTCAAAGTGGTGTCCTTCTTTGTCTATCTGTATAGAAACTAGTGATAGTATGTCATGTCATTTGGTGGCTAGTTAGTGTACCTATATCCTGGTTGCAAGTTTCCTGCTAGTTTGTCTGATGTAGTTTTTTTTACAGTTCTTTCATGGTATCTTGTAAATGACATTAATTTTGGCAAGGTGCAGCTTTGATATTCTGTTGCCACTATGAGCACCAAGAAAATACACATGTGAGCCGCAAACCTATCCACTGGTTAGAGAAATGTAGTTGCACTTCGTGTACAGGCTGACTTGCTACAGTCATGCCACCTCGACCTTCTCTGCAAGTGCCTTTGTGTGCAGTGTGTGAGAGCCATTGCATACATCACTTGAAATATCTGATGTCAGGCATAATGTAGTTGAAAATGTATGGATTTTGAGGTGAAAGGGACAGCGTGAAAGCATCAAGGTCATACCTATTGCTATATTAGATTGTGAATATGCAGAAATAAAGGGATAGTTGAAGTCTGCATCTTGTAAAGGAAATAGATTCTTTATCCCTGAGAAGATGAGAAAACAGATGCTGAAGTGTACCCATGCAAGACAAGGAATTGCCTGAGGATCAGCAGTGAGATTAAGGACCACATCAGCCAGTGCAATGTATGCAATGAATACTCAGCTAAGTGTGCAACAGAGTCATTGATGATGTACAACATCCCAAAAAGAACATGGATAAGGCTTGGCAGAAACTCTCACAGGAACTGATTATCTTACCACCATTGACTACTGCTCTCACTAATCAGCATTAGACGAGCTAATGTCAATGACTACAGTTGAGATTGTAGAATACCCGAGGTGCTTCCACGATGCAGTGATAGTGTCTCTATCTATGGGCTAGGTGGTTCAAGTCCCAACTGGTCCCAAGATGTGCAACGACATCTCTGAACAGGTTGATTAGAAAATCTGTTGTGGGATACCTAAAAGCACATTTCAGTTTTTATAGCATTCTGGACATTATGATGAGTGACAACATCCCTCATTTCAAGAGTGAAGAATTCAAGTGTTTTGTGAAGGATTAGAAAATTCAAGAACATACACCATCATCACGCTATCCCCAGTCAACTAGGAAGACTGAGGCTGAAATGAAAATCGCCCAAGAGGTCATAACGAAATCGAACAAATCCAACAGACTCATACAAGGAAATCCTCAAGTGGAGAAATATGTCTTCTGAGGTCATAGAAAGTAATCCAGCCCAAATACTGATGTCAGACTACTGCCAAACTTAAAACAGAAAATGCTGGAGAAATTCAGGAGGTCCAGAAGAGGGAATGGTCCCTGGCACTGAAGATAAAGATGAAAGATCTATTTGGTGGTGTTATCGTGCTGGAGGTGGCAGAAATAGCAGAGGATGATCCTTTGAATGCATGGAATGGAAAGTGGGAACTTGGGAACCATATTGTTGTTCTAGAAGAAGGGGAAGCAGAGGAGGCAGAATTAGAGGAGATGAATCAGACAAGCCTTCTTCTGTTCCCATTTATGTTTATCATTGTCCCATGGTTCACACTTCCCACCCACCAGTCACTGTACTCAAGAGATTAGACCCAGCCATTTCCATCACCTACAACAGGGTGTCACCACTAAACAAACCTTACACTCCATTCTGCAAGAACCATTCCCTCTGTGACAGCCTGGTGAATTCCTCTGTCATTCCTAACATTTCCTCACTCCCTCACAGCACCTTTCCATGTAATTACAGAAGCAGCAGCACATGTCCTTTCATCTCCTCCCTCATCATGGTCCAAGGCCCCAAACACATCTTTCAAGTGAAGCAGCATTTCACTCATACTTCTTTAAATGTAGTCGACTGTGTTTGCTATTCGCAAAATTAAATTGGTGAGACCAAGCACAGGCTAGGTGACCTTTTTGCGGAACACCTCCACTCTGTTGGTAGGAATGACCTTGACTTTCCTGTTGCCTGCCATTTCAATAAACCCCCTTGCTCCCATGCTAATGTTTCCACCCAGAATCTGAAACTGTTCTCCAAAGAAGCACATTAGAAGGAAGATGAGCAAACACTTATTTTCTGCTTAGACACATTGCAGTTTCTAGGACTCAATATTGAACTCCACAACTTCAGGGTATGACCTCTGTTTTCCATTTTTCTTTCATTATCACCCCTCCAACCACCACTCCCCATCCCCCACCCCCACACTCCCCCGGTCATGTCTTGTTGATGTCACTCTCATCAGAGCAGACCTACATTCTCCTTTTCACATCTTCATTTGCAGCCATTTACATCTCCATCTATTCCTTCATCACCATTAGCAACCCCTTTGTCTTTTGCTGTGAGCGCCTCACCATCTGCCCCACTCACGCATCCTCCCCTCTTTCAACAGCATAAAAATGCTATTTTTCAACTCTTTCAGTTCTGAAGAAGAGTCATATCTGACTTAAGACATTAACTCTGTTTCTCTTTCCACAGATGCTGCCAGACCTGTTGAGTTTCTCCAGCACTTCCTGTTGTTTTTATTTCAGATTTCCAACATCTGCAGCATTTTGCTTTCATTTGCATCCAAACTACTCTTCCTTCTTCTGAAACCAGAAACTGTAACAGGCATGAGTTTCAAAGTCAAGATGAAAAGGACAGAAAACCAAGTATCACTTTGATAAAGCTAACAAGTACTGCTTGAGCTAAGTATTGGAGAGAGAGTTTGTCAGAGTACAAATTTTCAACACTCCCAACAAAGATCAGCTCATCTGGGAACCTGGGACTTGTGTTGAGCTGTTGTCACCTTGGTTAGATGTATCATTATGACTGCAAACTCTGTGTTTCAACTAGGGAAAAATAAGCTATGCTCTTGCTGTAAGAAACCGATCGGGAAGATGTGATTTCACCATCTGTATAGTATTCTCCAACAATACAACAGTTACCATGGTAAATGCAGTCACCATGGAAATGACACTTCACAGAGAAGGAGCATCACTCTAGCAATAAGCAGATAACATTAGGAGACTTGCACAATTTAATGACTACGTAATACAGGTAGGCAAACGTGAGGACTGCAGATGCTGGAAATCAGAGTCCAGATTAGAGTAGTGCTAGAAAAGCATAGCCGGTCGGGCAACATCTGAGGAGCAGGAAAGTTGATGTTTTGGGCAAAAGCCCTTCATCAGGACTGAAGACAGGGAGCCTCCAGGGTGGAGAGATAAATGGGAGGGGGGTGGGGGTGGGGAGAAGGTAGCAAAGAGTACAATCAGGTACATATACAGTAATACAGGTACAGAGACTGATGGAAATAGAACTGACTAGACGTAACACAGTTCTGTTAGTGAATGATAATTTTCATTGTTGTCTCATGTATATTAGGTCACAAGGGTAATTTGTAACCATAAATGACAGTGCATGCAATTTTTTTTGTTTTGTCATGAAATCAAATTTTTGCTGAAATGCAATTGTATTTAGTGTACTGGTTGGTTTTCGGTAGTCATATAACCTATGCCTCCATGGGAAGTTCCATTTTGTGTCGTCTGTGGTAAGTGTTATACACATCAACTGAAGGAGCAATTAGCTGAAAAAAATGTTGTGTTAAAGTTTCAGGTGAAGATCTTCCTAACAAAGATACCTGTAGAAAACATTAATCTTAACACAGAAGCAGAGGGTGGTAGAAAATAGGAAGAGGAGTAGGCCATTCGGCCCTTCAAACCTGCTCTGTCATTTAATATGCTTTCACTCTGTATCTTTTGAGCCCTCAGAATTATAACCAACTCTTTCATGAAAGCATTCAAAGTTTTAGCCTCACCAACTTACTGTAACTGAGAATTCTACAGGTTCACTACTCTCTGAGTGAATACATTTTTCCTTGCCTTAGTCCAAACTCTACTACTTTGTATCCTGAGGCTGTGACCCTGGTTCTGGACTTCCCAGTCATCGGGAACATCTTCCCTGTGTTTATTCTGTCCAGTCTTATCAGAATTTTAGAATCAAAATTTAGAATTAAAACATAAAGATTAGATAAGGTAGGGGATTTTAACCTTTAAAAAACTGACAGTTTTGGGTCAGATATGAGGTTAAAGAGTTCTCAATACCCCCAATCTGCAGCTTTAAACAGAGGCTGGACTTGTACTAAAAGACTAATCTCCTCCAGGAAGTGAGTTGATAATTTAAATGGTAAATTGAAGTTGCTGGTCAAATGTAACTCCAGTCAGGAAATGCAGCAGCAAAAGGAAGGGGAATACTATTGGACCTAGGGGGTTGGCCTACCTGCTGGGTCCAGGGATACCAGTTTTGCTGGCACCCTACAATCATACTAGCCCCTGACCTTTCAAACCTCACAGTCTCCTCCTTATTCAAACCACTGGTAGTCTGCATTCACAAGGCATCTGAATTTCCCATCAATCCACGTCACCACATCATCTGATCAACAACTGCCTCAATCCATCTGGGATCAGACCTCCTCTGCCAAAATTGGTCTCGCCCTGGTGCCAGGAGTTAGACCATCTCTCAGATTGACTCTCCATACTCAAAACCCCAAGCCTCTCGGTCTGGATTCAAACATACCTGGTCCTGTGGCCCCTTCTGCAATAACCCTACACATCAACCCTTGCCAATAGAGTGATGCGGGCAATGTATGCAGTTAAATCTTCATGGTGTTGCTGAATCTCTTGCAACCAGTGGGTCAAGAAGTTAAAATTCTACCCTGTTTCTAGTATTTTCGATCATTGTTTCATACTTTTGTTACTTTTTCATTTGATCTCTGCTGTTACCAATGCTATTTCTGTCACCATATGAATAGTAGTTTTTGTTCTTTACTAATTGTAAGAATCACTATAGCTTACCACAAGTATTTTTTCATAACTTTACCTCGACATTATTTTAAAAACATGACTTGACCCGTTCTTTAATCAGGACAGGATTTCTTGACCAAGGGTCAACAAATCCTTTTCCATAAGAAAGCTTGAAGGGATCTGCCAACTGTCTCAAGAGAAAGTATAGAAACCAGACATTGTGAAATCCAACCACAGCTCTCTTTTGAATGAATTTTTTTAAACCTTCAGCTTGGGCAGCATGATTATTAGACTCAGAAAGTAACTGCGCTCCACTAATCAAGGAAAAAGGCTCACAGCTTTAACCTTATATTAATTCTCTCTGCCAGTCTTCAATCTGGTACCCAGAATTAGCTGTAAGGGTCCATTTAAATAAAACAGAATAATCAATCTATCCATTTCATTGAGTAACTAGTTTTCATACAATTAAGATACTTGCATGATCAAAGTCCATGGAGCTTTTGTAACCAGCTAGTGCTTGTGGGTAGGGGGACTGAGGTGCTTAGAAATAAAAGACTGAGAATGCCTCACCTCAAATATGCTTTTGACACTCTCCACTAAATAATGGATGTACAAAAACTAAATGTCATGTCTAACATAGTTTGATTTCATGATATAACTCTCATTTCTGGTAAGGCTGAAATACCATACCTGTAATAATAACAGATGTGAAAGAATCTGGTTGCATCATGCCTGGCCTGTATCACCTCTCTTAATAGATCTGATATTGTGGGTTCAACAATTATGTGCTGAAAGAAATATCCTTCAACAATTATCTGACAATATACCAGGTACAAAAATTCCTGTTGTTGACTGAGTAGGGGATAGTTGGTTTGCTGATTACCAGTGCTTTAAAAACAGTTTTAGTGAGGGAGAGCAGATGTCACATGTGCTTCACTCATAATATCTCCCTGGGCACCATTTGAGTTTTCAAGAAAGGGTAGATGTGACCCATCTCTATCTAACATATAATTAATCTCAAGGGGTATTGCTCTATGTAGAGCAGTTCACAGCTTTAAGCAGATCTCATTCCATTGCTGAACTATAAGAGGGCAGAAGTAGAAGAGTAACAAACTGTTCAATGAAGAAAATAAAGTATCCACTTACCTGGGAGCATTTTGATAACAATGCCAGTGTATAATTACATTTTTCCTTATTCCTTCATGTGATTGGGCATCATTGGCAAGACCCGCATTTATTGGCCATCCCTAATTACCATTGAACTAAATAGTTTGCTGGGCCATTTCAGAGAGCAATTAAGATTCAACCACATTGCTGTGGGTCTGCTGTCGCATGTAATCCAGCACAGGTTAGGATGACAAATTCCCCTCCGTAAAGGACATTAGTAAACCAGGTGAATTTTTAAAATCGGCAACAATTTTACAGATATCATTAAACTTTTAATTACAGATTTTTTCAGTTCACATTCTACCGTCTGCAGTGGTGAAATTGTATTTTTTATACATTCTCAGAACAAGGGCATGGCTGCCTAGACCGGCATTTATTGCCAATCCTTAATTGCCCAGAGGACAGGTAAGAGTCAACCACATTGTTGTGGGCCTGGAGTCACGTGTAGGCCAGACCAGGTGAAGATGGCACTTTCCTTTCCTAAAGGACATTGGTGAACCAGCTGGGTTTTTCTGACTATTGGCAATGGTTTCATAGTCTCTTATTTCCAGATTTTTATTGAATTCAAATTCCACCATCCTGTCATAGGATTCAAATCCAGGTCTTCAGAACATTATCTGGGACTCTGTATCCCAGGTTCTCAGGGCATTGCCTTAGTCTCCAGACTACTAGTCCAATTACAATGTCACTACACCATTGCCTCCCTTGCATATAGAATGTATATTTCAGAAAGCGGCCATTTAACACAACAAGTCCACACACAAGCCTCCTCCCAGCATGCTTAATGCTGTCAGTATAATCTAATTTCTCCAATACAAGTCACCTCAGCTACTTTTACTTGAAGGAAGTTCCATATTCTATTTACTCTGTATTTCTCCTTAATTATCTATTACATTTATTAACGACTTACTTATATTTATGCCCCCTATTTTCTGTCTCCCATAAAAGTTGAAACATCTTTTTTACACTTACCTGATCAAATTCTTTCACGAGGAGCCTTCTCTTTTCTAGAGAAAATAAACTTTACATTGTCAGTCCTCGTTGACAGAGAAACTATTTCAGTTGTAGCATCATCCTTGTAACCCTTCTTTGTATCTTCTTCAGTTCTGGTATTTTATATAAAATGGAGACCAGACTATGTTGCACCCTGAAAAGGTTGAGCCAAGGTTCTATGTAACTTTAGCAAAATTTTGCCTTTTCATTTTTCTGGTAATTTGTCCTGATTGGAAAATTGAAAGTTCTATCTCCAGTGTAGATCACATTTTTCTTATGCATCACAAGCCAGGGAAGAGTAAACGTAAACATTGGAAGAGGCCACAGAATCCAAGCCTATTTCACCATTCAGTTATGTGTCTCGATTGTACCAGCATCCACGATTATTTGGACAGAGTTTCAGATTTGTATGACCCTTTGTGTGAATCTGTGCCTACTCAGAAAGAGCTAGCCAGTCCTCTGCATTTCCTTCATAACACCTCACATTAGCCAAGTCCCTTTTAAAAATGATTATTTAATTTGTCTTCACTTATTTTGTTCACTCACGGGATATAGGTGTCACTGATTGGGTCAGTATTTATTGCCCATTTCTAGCTGTCTTTGAGAAGATGATAGTGAGCTGCCTTTATAGCATAGGAGCTAACAGCAGGAAGACATAATTCAGCCCCTCAAACCATCTCCAGTATTTGATACAATTATGGCTGATCTAATCTCTGTCTCAACTCCACTTTTCTGCCTGCTGTCCATAACCCTTCAAGTAATTAAAAATCAGCCTAGCTTCACTTTAAATTTATTCAAATGTCCCAGCATTTACCACACTCTGGGGTAGGAATTCCACAGATTCACGACTCTTTATGAGAAATAATTTCTCCTCATCTCTGTTTTAAATCCACTACTCCTGATCCTAAAACTGTGACCTCTCGTTCTTGATTGTCCCATCTGAGGAAACATCCTTTCTACAGCTACTTTGTCAATTCTCTTTAGCATCTTTCAATTAGATCTCCCATTCTTCTAAACTCCAGAGATTATAGGCCTGAACTGCACAATCCCTCTTCATGAAACAAATACCTCATCACTGAAATCAAGGTAATGAATTTCCTCTGAACTGCCTCCAATGCAACTACTTCAAGTAAGGGGACCAAAATTATGTGCAGTACTTCAGATGCAGACTCACGAATGCCTTGTACAGTTGCAACAACAGCTCTGTACTCTATTTATTTAGCATTAATGTCAAATTTCCATTTGCCTTCCTTATTCTGCTTCATAGCTCCTTGAGACACAGGTAGATAGAATAGTGAAGAAGGCATTTGGTATGCTTTCCTTTATTAGTCAGAGTATTGAGTACAGGAGTTGGGAGGTAATGTGCGACTGTACAGGACATTGGTTTGGCCACTGTTGGAATATTGTGTGCATTTCTGGTCTCCTTCCTATCAGAAGGACGTTGTGAAACTTGAAAGGGTTCAGAAAAGATTTACAAGGGTGTTGCCAGGCCTGGAGGATTTGAGCCATCGCTGGAGGTTGAATAGGCTGGGGCTGTTTTCCCTCGAGCATCGGAGGCTGAGGGGTGATCTTGTAGAGGTTTATAAAATCATGAGGGGCATGGATAGGATAAATAAAGAAAATCTTTTACCTGGGTGGGGGTGTCCAGAACTAGAGGACATAGGTTTAGGTTGAGAGGGGAAAGATATAAAAGAGACCTCAGGGGCAACTTTTTCATGCAGAGGGTGGTGCGAGTATGGAATGAGCTGCCAGAGGAAGTGGTGGAGGCTAGTACAATTGCAGCATTTAAAAGGCATCTGGATGGGTATATGAATAGGAAGTGTTTAGAGGGATATGGACCGAGTGCTGGCAATCGGGACTAGATTA